>NW_026535824.1:1145000-3545000 GCF_028551555.1 Melozone crissalis
CATCTTTAAGCACCATCCATCAGGCCTTCAGCTCAAACATTTGTTGGGCTGAAAAGGGTTTTAGAGCCACTCTTTTGTCACAGTGCAGGGAGGTCTTCTCTGTAATTTGTTCCCCTCAGCAAATAGAATGAAAATGTTTTTAAAATGATGCCAGAATCCAATCCCTCCTACTGTGATTCAATCCACAGCTAGCAGAGAACAAAGCCTCACAAGGAAGGGGCTCTCCACTAAGTAACCCTTGATTAGAGATGTGAAAGCACCATTCCATTTGGACACTGGGCTGGATGGCGCTCACAACTGGCCCTTTTCCCTGAGCCAGGGCTCTCCTGTGGCACTGGGATTTATGTTCTCCCAGCTGATCAGCTGGTGCTGAGTGCTCTGAACGCTGCTATTCAAACAGAGGCACCCTGTGGGGGAGGCTGGGCTGGGCTCTCTCCTCACACCGCCTTCCCAATTCACTTGGATTCTCCTGCAGCTCCTGCAGCAAGGGAGAAGGAGGGGAAGGTGAGCCCCTGGGAATCGCAGGGCCCCACTCTACTACCTGAGGTACTCGCCTTGATATCTTTGAAGGAGATAAGTGTCCAGGCTCTATGCTTATTCCCTTTTCATTGCAAAAGGAACAGTTATAGCCAGAGCCTACCTCCTACGAGACATGACCACTACACCAGCTGATCCAATGGTGATGTGGGCACAGACAACAGGCAGAAACAGACCCATTCTAAAGTGTGCTTTGTCTTGTAATGGGAGAAAGAGATGTCTTTCAGGACTATTAGATACAAGAGCTGATGCCACCATAATTTCCTGCTTTGATAGGCTAAAACAATGGCCCCTGGTTCCAGCTGCTGGGGTAATTATTAGCTAGCAGGGGAGCCACTACCAGCTTCTGGAGTCACAGTAACATCTGCATGGAAGGTCCTGAGGGCACAGTTGCTACAGTAAGATAGTTCATCGCTTGGGCACCAATAACAATTTGAGGAAAAGACCTCTTGTCCCAAAGGGGGACAAGGCTAGAGATCCTATCAACACCTCAGGATTTCTAGACAGGGCCACTGAGCTGCGTGCCACCCTTCAGTCAACCTGGAAGACCAACGACCCCATATGGGTCGATCAGTGGCCCCTCCCAGGCAGAAAGTTAAAGGCCCTGCAGTCCCTCGTGCAGGAGCAGCTGTCTGTGGGCCACATTGTACCATCTACTAGCCCCTGCAATGCAACTGTCGTTATCATATGAAAGCCTGGAAAACACAAGGGGCGGCTTCTGCAGGACCTCAGGAAAATCAACGAGGTCATCGAGGACATGGGTGCCCTCCAGTCCAGCCTGCTCTCAGTCTCCATGCTACCTCAAGATTGCCAATGGTGGGCCATGCTGTAGTTGTGGGTAGCATCTTTTGGAGTCCTCCTATTTTTTGGATATCTTGTTCGACATTTAGGCTGTGATTGATGGAGCCTGAGCATAGGAAGAGCATTGCTTTGAAGATTGTATGGCTGGTGATGTGAAGGAAGGCTGGTTCAGGGAGGTTTAGTCCAATTGTAATTTTATTGCACAGTTATTGGCAGAAGGTTGTTGTAGATCTAAATGACTACTTTTTTGATGCCCCCATGCATCCAAATGAGACACCCCTGGTTTGCCTTTTCCGTTCCTAAACCGACAAACACCTTTACAGAGGTACCAGTGGACTGCATTGCCTCAAAGACAGAAGAGTAGCTCAACTATTTGTCAATGGCTTTGAGCCCAAAATCTCTCACCCAGACGGAAAAGACATCCTAATGCTATCATTTTTCATTACATGGACGATACAGTCATTTGTGCAGAAGGTCAAATCATTTTGGACATTGCTGTACAAGATGTCATCACTGTGGTACAGCAGAAAGGTTTTGAGATTGCAGCAGATAAAGTCTAAAAGACAGCCCCCTGGAAGTTCCTCGGCCTAAAAAGCACAGAGAGAACCATCACACCACAAACACTGCGCATCAAGGACAACCCAAAGACTCTGCCAGAACTCCGCCAGCTCTGTGGAAGCATCAGTTGGGTACGTTCACTGCTGGGAATCACCACAGAATATCTCGTGCCACTGTTCCTGCTCGTTAAAGGCAGAGAAGGACTCGATTCCCATGATCACTGACACGGGAGGCCGAAGCAGCCGTACAAAAGGTCTCCTGGGTGATTCAAACTAAACAGGAACACAGATACCACACTACTTTTCCTTTCTCCCTGGCAATCCTTGGTGTAAGTCCAAAATTCCATATATTATCTTTTTTGTGGGACTCAACTATCTCAGATGCCCTGATAAAAATTGAATGCGTTTTCAAAACACCAACCTACTAAAATGATAACAACCCCACAGAAAGTTATTGCACAACCAATCAGGAAAGCTAGAAAGTATCTGTGCTCCCTTGCAGGAATATACCTTGTGAATATATACTTACTTCTCACTCAAGAGCACCTCAATTGCCTACTTCAAACATCTGAACCACTGCAATATGGCTTAGATAGTTTTTGAACAGGCTGGGATCAGCCACCAATTCTACCATCAAAAAATTCCTGCGCTGCTCAGGGTGTTAAAAATTACCTGAGACCCAGCAAGATCCCTTGTAGCCACCTGCCCCAATTGTCAGGAACATGGCCTTGCTTCTGTCAGAGCTGGAGTCAATCCAAGAGGACTAGAGAGTCTCCACATCTGGCAATCACACATCACACACTAGGCCCCTTTCGGAAGAATAAAGTACATCCACGTCTCAATCACAATCTTTTCCACTGGGATTTTTGCCTCTGCCCATGCTGGTGAAAAATCAGAAGATGCTATAAAACATTAATTTTTAATTTTTTCCACCTTAGCATATCCACAGGAATCTAAAACTGATAATGCTCTTGCTTATACCTCACACAGATTCCAACAAGTTTCTGACCACTGGGGTATAAAACATGTCACAGGCATACCACACTCCACCACAGGACAGTCCATAGCTGAGAGGGCAAACTGATCCATCAAAAGGATCCTTGATCAACTGAGAGGGGGAGTCCAGATATTATCTTCCATTGAGCCACTGGCCAAGGCCTTTTACGTACTCAACTTTTTGAACAACTCTTTTTTGGAGAAAACTCCCCCAGTCATAAGGCATTTTACTAATTCAGCTGCAGCCCCATTAAAAGAACAGCCACCTGTGTTGACCAAAGACCCTGAATCTAAACAAATTATGGGCCCTTTTCCATTAAGTACTTGGGGAAGAGAAGATGCCCTTGTCTCTACAGCAACACTCGTAAGATGGATCCCAGCAAAATACATAAAAACTCTTTCTGGGAATGGTGAGGCAAACACCAGAGCCACCATCAGAAGAACAGAATGGAAGCCTAAGGCAGACAGCAGCAGCCTGGGAAAGAAGAAGAAGAACTGAAGATCTCCCAAGCAGCGTTGACCACACACACCAAGACCAAGATAGCTCAGACACCACTAACCAGGTTATATGAATTAACATTTGTAAAAGCTATATTTTAGCATTGATATATGATTCTTCTAATAAGCTGTGTTCACACCCTTGCCTTACAGATGAGAAAGTTTAGTGGGACTCCAACTTAAGTTTCATCTTCTAATCTCTTTATCTGTTTACTTTTAGGACACCCAAGCCTCCAGATATTAAATTACCAAAGTCAAAGGATGCTGCCATTGGTTGCTGCTGCAGCAGGAATCTGGATGCTCCTTACTGAGCCGCATGCCTTCAGCTTGGTGCTTCCACAGACAAGCCACAATTTCTTGTCCATGACCATGCCTTTCAGGCATTTGAAGGCAGGTGTTTTTTTCTACCTGCTGTCACATAGGGAGTCAGTATACCAGGGCAGCCAGCTGCTAAAAGATAAGGAAACAAGATGCAGACGGAAGGCAACAACGACTGGTTCAGTGGACTTTCCAACCACTAGGGGATGAAAGGCTGGCTTTCATCTTTGCTTAAGACTGTTGTGTGGGTGTTGTTTATCGTATTCATTGATTTGCTTATTTTACCCTTTTTTGATAAAGGCCTGAAAAACTCTATTGCAGAAGACTTCTTTATAGACAAAAAAAGGGGGGAGTAGTGAGGGCCCAGGGGCCTACCACTGGAACTGTAATACCTCAGGGCAAAGAGAGCAAGGAAAAAGAGAGACACCGCTCTGAATGCAATGGTCTCGCCCATGGGCATTTTCAGGCTCATGGCATTTTATTGGTATCACCCGGTTCAACGGCTGTATTGTCCTTATATGTATTCCCCCTAGAATGTACTCGCCTCTCCTGTACCGTTTTAGTCCTGGCTTTTTCCATTGCTCCCCGGCTTTTCCCCCCAATTTTCCCTCTGAGTGCCAAGCCCCATTTTGTCTCCGTTCCTGGACCCTCTTCAGTGCAATCCACTCATGTGTTTCCAGTTCCACACAAAGATGCCTCACTCGCCTCATTCACCAGCAGTTTAGGCAAGCAGGCTCCCACATCTGCGTGTGCAGGTCACACACAGAAGTGTCTGTGGGCAGGCTGCAACACAGGAACTGAGTGCAACAGAGAATCTGGCCTCTAATAAAAGGCACGAATCCGGCAACCCACCAAAGTAAAGACTTGCATGTCTCTACTTTTTCCTTATCCTCTCAGTCCTCATGCCACTTTCCCCATCATTTCTGACTGGGAATTTAGCTTCTCTCTCTCCTGTCTGCAGGTCCAGCCACAGGTATGACCCTGCAGGAACAGCCTGACCCACAGGGAAGTGACAGAGCACACTTTGTCAGGAACTTTAGTGACAGGACAAGGAGGAATGGGATCAAACTGCAAGAGGTAGAGGAGATTTGATGATGGGAAGAAGTTCTTTACTCTCAGGGTGCTCTACCCTGACACAGGGACCAGTGCAGAGAGGCTGTGGATGCCCCATCCCCAGCAACATCCAAGGCCAGGTGGGACAGGGGCCGCAGCAACCTGCTGTGCTGGGAGCTTGCTCAGCTTGGAACCAGATCATCTTCAGGGTCCCTTCCAAGCCCAACCATTCAAGGATTTGATCATTCTGCCATCCCCATCTCCCACTGAATAGCAGCCCCGAAACTTCAGTGACATCACAGCTCCCAGAGGGTTCCAGGTGGAATGTCCAGGACCTGGAAACAAGCACAGCAGACACTTCACCAGCTGCCAAGGGTCAGTTGCCGCTTGCTCCGTGCTCTGACCCTCAGCGCTGAGGTGCTGTTGCTGCCTGGGCTTTTCCTGCCGCCTGCTCTGGAGTGCCAATCCCAGCAGGACATGCTCTGCTGTGCCAATGGAGGTACAGTGCCATGCCAGGCAGGGGGCTCCCGGCTTGGGCAGGCTGCAGCCATGTGGGAATGGATGGTGTGGGACAGGAAGCCCACTGGGAGATTGTGCTGTCCCTTGCAGACTGACACAAACACTGTGGAGGAGATGGAAGTGGACCAGGGGCGGGAAGAGGATGACATGATGGAGGTGGACTCCTCCTCTACTTCCATGTCCTCCCCTGTTGAGGACATGGAAGTAGAGGAGGACAGCATCGAAGAGATGGAGGTGGATGAGGAGGATAAGATCGAGGACATGGAACTTGATAAGGAGGATGAGGAGGAGCCCATGGTCCTTGGATGAAGATGCAGCCCCACAGGTAAGACAGGCAGATGCTCCCCACGCCCTGCCCACACACACACTGGGTCCCCTGATGCCAGGCTGGGGCGGGGCTGGATGGCCCCGCTCAGGGACACGGTGCCCGCAGGGGGCCTGGATTGTGCTGCCACAAGCACCAGCCCCGGCCTGCCCTGCGCTTGCCTGGGGCCACGCCAGCCCTGCCAGCCCCGGCCCAGCCCCTGGGGCCCAGCTCCCAGCCCTGCTGGGCCCAGTGCTGCCAGCTGAGTCCAGCTCTGCTGCTTCCTTTCTTCCAGGACTCAGGCACATGATGGCACAGAGGCCACAACTTTGTAAATACGTTTGAAAGTTTTGAAGTTTCCTGTAAATATGTTTTCTACGTTAGAAGTTTCCTGTGAATATGTTTTGAAGATTGTTAGCCCATCAGATCCCATGTAAATATGTTCTGTACACTACTGTTGATGTTATTAGAGCAATTCTTATAGGAAACATGCTCTGTAAATCCTAGACTTGCCTATCTTCGGCAAATAAATACTGTTTCTTTTGAAAACCTGACTTCTCTTGGCCATTCCTTTGGGAACAGGCAGCCTTTGCACACTTGTGGGTTCCACTTGTTCCGCGTTCCCAGGGCTGGGGGTCCCTGGGGGTGCTGGCACAGCCACCCCGGGGCTGGGGGTCCCTGTGCCCAGGGGCTCCCACTGACACCACTCCTGGCACTGGGCACTGCTGCTCTTCCTGGCCTGCACCCCAGCGCTGTCCCCAAGAGCTCAGCTCTCACCAGCTCACACACAGGGGGCTCTCACAGCACTGGCCCCTGCAGCCATGCCACCAAAGCAGCCAGCAAACCTTCAGCCACCCTTCCTGCTGCAGCCACAGGCACTCCTGGGCCCAGAGCCGCCAGCAGGCCACAGCCATGCAAAATCCACCTGCACACACTCAAGGCCACCACAGCCTTGGCAACTAGGCCACCTCCATCTAGGCTACTGCAGGGGCTGATCTTTAAGCCTTGCAGCCTCCAAAGGCCCTGGGCTCTGCTTCCCAACCTACTCTGGACTGCTCTGAGCCTGCTTTGTTCCAGAGAAAAAAGCCAAGGAAGGGCATCCTCACCCTGCCCGCATTCCTGCTGCTGCCAGTGGCCACTGGCCCCTGGGCCCCACTCAGGGGGCAGCTGCCGGGACAGGGCAGCCTGTGCTGGGCAGGGGGCACGGGGCTTTGGGCCATGGGGCTGCTGCTGCTGCTGCTGCTGGGGGGCATGGGCCCAACAGGGCCCCGAGCTCAGCCCCTGCCCGGCCAGCTGCCTCCAAAGACCCACACTCCCCCAGCATCCCCATCACACCTGCCAGGGGCAAATACCACAGGCTTCAGGAAAGAAATTCCCCATAGTGACTAAACCAAGGGGTCCAAGGGGAAAGTCAGCACCAGCTGATGATTACAGCACCTTGACGATGGTGGAGGCAGGGCAGGTGAGATCTCCAGGGCCTCTGGCAGTGCCTGCTCTGCACGTGAGCCTGTGCGGCTGCTCCCACTGGGACACAGCACTGGGCTCAGGCCAGCCCTCAGCTCTACACAGCTGATCCCAAGGAGCAGGCTCACAAAGCAGTTTCAGACCACTGCCTGCAGATATTTCAAAGGACTACATGTCATTCTAGGAAGCCACCTTGCACATTTAGTTTTGGTGTTGTGGCATGAGAAGCCAAGAAGGTTCTTCTCAATATGCACTCAGGGCAGTTCCACTGCCATTCTAAAGGTAACACAAAGGACAGGCCTCAGCTTTCAGCATTGCTGAGCTCCTTACTGGCCGTGAAATCTCAGGAGGACGCAGGGTTGTACAGGCCCAGGGGCCTATTTACTGGAACTATAATACCTCATGACAAAAATGACAAATTAAAGTGAGGCAGCCTTAAAAAACCAATGTTTTATCAGTTTTATCAAAGCTTGCTAAATGCAGCATCAGCACCCTCCAGCAGCATGAGAGATGAGGGCTGGCTCAGCTGCTGAAAGCTCAGGGGACATCTTGAAACATCTGCATCCAGAGCCACCAGAGTAATGAGTGGGGAGACAGCCGCCTGCAGTGCAAGATCCTTGGGTGATTTTGTAGTCCTCTGGGTGGGTCACCCTTTACATCAGGGGTAGCTCTAGGTAACAAATTATCCAAAGATGACAGGGATACATAATTTCGAGTTATGGAGGTTCTCCTTTTAGACGGGAAGACTTTTGCTAAGGGAAGTTGGAAGTCGTTTGTTCATTGGCTCTTTAAAGAGTTCCCAGTCATTTTTGTGTATTCCGTTCATCTTATAGCATTCTAGGACTGAGTTAGGGAAAGTCTCTATTTTTAGAAAACCCAGGAAGTGAGAAGAGTTGCAAAATTTTTCCCACCTTTTTAATATGATTTATAGAGCTTTCTGAAGGGTTCCAAGTTCTAATATTCAACCCAGACTTTCTGTTCTGCCCCTGGCATTCCTGACCCCACTGATACCAAGATTAGGATGAGAGACGGAAACTGCTGTAAAGCACAGACAACCCACCTGCTGTCTGACATCTCCCCTCCTTCTCTACCCCATGCCCAGGTCTGTACTGATCACACAGGCCTGGATTCTACCCTAACCCATTCTCCAGTACCTCTCCTCCCTGAATCCCCCTCAGATAGTTCACAAAATGCAGTCCATCCCCTGGAGGGGGTCGTCAATGTCAAACTCCCTCCCACCCTCAGGTGTCTCATCGGGTCATGCCCCTGTGTTGGGTCCCACCCCTGCGTCAGGTACCACCCCTGCATTGGGATCCAGCGCTTCCTTGCCTACTCCCGCAGGCCTACCCCCTCCAACTCAGCCCCTTGCGGATCCCACACTGCTGGAGCCGGAAGTGTGAGGGGCGGTAATCGGAAGGCCGCCATCTTGGCTACCAAAGGCCCACAACAGCGGGCCTGGCCAGTCACCCCAAGGCCCCGCTCCTCTGCCAAAGAACAAGTTCCCTCTTCTGGAGAGGAGAGGGAAGGTTCATCCCACCTTGAGGATGAGCCTGAGGATTCTTGGCAGAGGATGGAGAAGCTGGCGGCTGAAGAGGACGACTGGGAATTGGTAGCTAAAATACAAGCAGCACCGGTGCAGTACCAGAGTGGAGCTAACCCCCAATGGGAAGCTGTCACACACGGGGAGATGAAAGACCTTTATAAAGCAGCCAAACACCATGGGAAGTATTCACTGTATTTTATAATTTCTTAAATTGCGTCTTTGCTGCACATGTAATGGGGCTCACGATCTGCGCCATTTTATGCACATCCTACTCTCTCCACTGAATTTGTTCTGTGAGAAGGAATGAGGAAAAATCTAATACAACAACTTATAAAAGACTATGCTAGGGAAGGGAGGCGGGCACACCTAACACTAGTCCATCTAGCCAGGGAGGAATATTTCATTAAACCTGAGAATCACACAAGACACCTTCCTGAGCTTTGTTAGAAGAGATAAAAGTGCTGCAAAGATAGCTCTCATGTAGACACCCAATGGAACAACACCTACTCTAGATTTCACAGACAATCTGCAGGGACCTGGGAATACCTTATAAAATTTAGTGACCTCCTTACACAAGCAATAGAGAAGCAAGTTGAACATCCAAAAGTCAGGAAGGTACTACTTCCTACCCTTGCTGAAACAAATCTTACCAACACCTGAAAAGACATATTACCCTCTCTACCCCTCACCCCAAAACCTACCATTGCAAAAATGGTCGAGGCATGCACCCTTAGGGCAACCGTACACCATGATGCCAGCCTACATAAGACTACCAGTCAGGGTGTAGTACAGGTGCTAGTAGCCTCCCAAGTTATTCCCTGACATACACATGAAAAAGGACCTGGCTTTAAATCTGGGGAGATGGGAAGATGAGGCATTTTTGACAGAATCGTAAAAATACAGGCTGTTACGAGGGACCTTCTAGGTGTCACAACTACTGTCCTCACTGCCCCCTTCATCCACACGCTTTCCAACACCAGCAAAACCAGTAGCCTGTGGGAAACCACAGACAGACGCAGAAAGGCCCCGCACAATGACACCAAACGCGAGGCCGTTCCACCCCACTCTCCCCAACACCGTGGAGAACCAGCACAGTGACCTCCTCAGATCCATCAGGACAGCTTGATCACTGCAGAAAACTCGACAGAAGACAGCTCTGCCCTGGAACCCAAAGGCAGCTGGTAAGAGCCTTTTCAATTCCAATCCACGATATTTATGTTCACCATATTCAGCAGGCAAATACAGGCCTGAAGAATGGCCCGGAGACATTTTGATTTTAACCAACACCAGGGAAGGGATGGAGACACTCACTCTACTACCTGAGATACTTGCCTTGACGTCTTTGCATGAGATAACTGTCCAGGCTCTATGTTTAGACCCTCCACTTTTCATTCCAAAAGGAACAGTTACAGTCAGAGCCATCCTCCTACAGGACATGATCACCACACCAGCTGATCCAATTTTGATGTGGGCACAGAAAACAGGCAGAAACAGACCCATTCTAAAGTGTGCTTTGTCATGTAATGGGAGAAAGAGATGTCATTCAGGACTATTAGATACAGGAGCTGACATCACCATAATTTCCCTCTGCGACTGGTTAAAAGAATGGCCCCTGGTTTCAGCGGCTGAAGTGATTATTGGCATCGGGAGAGCCACTACCATCTTCTGGAGTCAAAGTACCATGTGCATGGAAGGTCCTGAGGCCACAGTGGTACAGTAAGATCATTCATCACCTGGGCACCAATAACAATTTGAGGAAAAGCCTCTTGTCCCAAAGGGGGACAAGGCTAGAGATCATATCAACACCTCAGGATTTCTAGATGGGGCCACTGAGCAGCGTGCCACACTTCAGTCAACCTGGAAGACCAACGACCCCATATGGGTCGATCAGAGGGCACACCAAGGGAGAAAGTTAAAGGCCCTGCAGTCCCTCGTGCAGGAGCAGCTGTCTGTGGGCCACATTGTACCATCTACTAGCCCCTGCAATCCCCCTGTGTTCCACATACAAAAGCCTGGCAAAGACAAGGAGGTGGCTGCTGCAGGACCTCAGGAAAATCAACAAGGTCATTGAGGACATGGGTGCCCTTCTGTCCGGCCTGCCCTCAGCCTCCAATTTACCTCAAGTTTGGCAGATGGTTGTTATACATCTAAATGACTGCTTTTTTGACATCTCCTTGCGCCCCAATGAAAGCCCCTTGTTCGCCTTTTCCATCCGTAAATTGACAAGCATCTTTTACAGAGGTACCAGTGGACCTTATTGCCTCAAAGAATGAAGAAGAACCCAACTACTTCTCAATGCCTTGGAGCCTAAATTCTCTTGCCCAGCTGGAAAAGACAGCCTAATGCTATAATTTTTCATTACATGGACGATACAGACGTTTGTGAAGAAGCTCAATACATTTTAGATGTTGGCATACAAGATGTCATCACAGCGCTACAGCAGAAAGGTTTTAAGATTGCAGCAGATGAAGACCTAAAGACAGTCCCCTGGAAGGATCTTGGCCTTAAAGCACAGAGAGAATCATCACACCCTAAACACTGTACATCAAGGACAACCCAAAGACTCAGAAAGAACTCCACCAGAATTGTTGAAGCATCAGTTTGGTGCATTCACAGCTGGGAATCACCAGAGAAGATCCCATGCCACTGTTCCTGCTCCTCCTTAAAGGCAGTGAAGGACTCGATTCCGTGCAATCACTGACACCAGAGGCCGAAGCAGCCGTACAAAAGGTATCCTGGGTGATTCAAACTAAACAGGCACACAGATACCACCCTAATTTTCCTTTCTCCCTGGCAATCCTTGGTGTAAGTCCAAAATTCCATGCATTATTGTTTCAGTGGGATTCAGCTTTCTCAGATCCCCACATAGAAATTGAATGCGTTTCAGAGTACACCAACCTACTAAAACGATAACAACCCCACAGAAAGTTACTGCAGAACTATTGCGGGAAACCTAGAGAGAGTCTGTGCTCCCTTGCAGGAATAGACCTTGTGAATATATACTTACTTCGCACTCAAGAGCACCACAATTGCCTACTTCAAACATCTGAACCACTGCAATACTCCTTAGATAATTTTTACACATATTAGGATCAGCCATCAATTCTACCACAAAAAATATTCCTGCGCTGCTCAGGATGTTCAAAATTACCTGAGACCAGGCAAGGTCCATTGTAGCCACCTGCCCAAATTGCCAGGTACAAGGCCTTGGTTCTGTCAGAGCTGGAGTCAGTCCAAGAGGACTAGAGAGTCTCCACATCTGGCAATCAGACACCACACACTAAACCACTTTCAGCAGACTAAAGTACATCCACGTCTCATTTAACACCTTTTATTGTGTAGTTTTCGCCTCTGCCCGTGCTGTTGAAAAATCAGAAGATGCTATAAAACATTACTTTTTAGTTTTTTCCACCTTAGCAATTCCACAGGAAATTAAAACTGATAATGCTCTTGCTTGTACCTTGCACTGATTCCAACAAGTTTCTGACCACTGGTGTATAAAACATGTCACAGGCATACAACACTCCACCACAGGACAATCCATAGCCGAGAGGGCCCACTGATCAATCAAAAGGATCCTTGATCAACTGAGCTGGGGAGTCCAGATATTATCTTCCATTGAGAGACTGGCCAAGGCCTTTTACGTATTCAACTTTTTGGACAACCCATTTATGGAGACAACTCCCCCAGTCATCAGGCATTTTACTAATTCAACTGCAGCCCCATTCCAACATCAGCCACCTGTGTTGAGCAAACACCCTGAATCTAAACAAATTGTCGGCACCTTCTTATTAATTACTTGGGGAAGAGAAGATGCCCTTGTCTTTACAGCAACATTCCTAAGATCGATCCCAGCAAAATACATAAAAACTCTTTCTGGGAACAGTGAGGCAAACACCAAAGCCACCATCAGAAGAACAGAATGAAAGCCTAAGAGAGATTGGAGCACCCTGGAAAAGAAGAAGGAGAAGGACAGAAGAAGATCTCCTAAGCAGCGTTGACCACACACACCAAGACCAAGATAGCTCAGACACCACTAACCAGGATCTATGTCTTAACATTTGTAAAAATTATATTTTAGCATTGATACATGATTCTTCTAATAAGCTGTGTTCACACCCTTGCCTTACAGAAGAGAAAGTTTAGTGGGACTCCAACTTAAGTTTCATCTTCTAATCTCTTTATCTGTTTACTTTTAGGACACCCAAGCCTCCAGATATTAAATTACCAAAGTCAGAGGATGCTGCCATTGGTTGCTGCTGCAGCAGGAATCTGGATGCTCCTCACTGAGCCGTATGCTTTCAACTAGTTGCTTGCACAGACAAGCCACAATTTCTTGTCCATGGCCATGCCTGTCAGGCTTTTGATGGCATGTGTTTTTTCAACCTGCTATCATATAGGGAGTCAGTATACCAGGGCATCCAGCTGCTAAAAGATCAAGGAAACAAGATCCAGATGGAAGGCAACAACGACTGGTTCACTGGACTTTTCAAATATTGGGGGATGAAAGGCTGGCTTCCATCTTTAGTTAAGACCGTTTTGTGGACTTGGTTTATTGTATTCATTGTGTTGGTTATTTTATCCATTTTTGCTAAATGCCTGCAAAACTCTATGGCAGAAGCCTTCTTTATAGATAGCAAAAAGCGGGAGATGTGAGTTCCCAGGGGCCTACCACTGGAACTGTAATACCTCAGGGCAAAGTGACCAAGGTAAAAAAAGTCACCGCTCTGAATGCAATGGTGTTGCCCATGGGCATTTGCAGGTTCATGGTGATGCAGCGCGTTTTGCGGGCATCACCCAGTTCAACTGCTGTATTTTCCATATATGTGTTCCCCTAGACTGTTCCAACTCTCTTTTACTGTTTTGCTCCTGGCTTACTGTAATGATCCTGCACTGTTCACCCCCATATTGTGTGCCCAGCCCCATTTTGGTCTCCCTCCCTGGACCCTCCTAATTGCAATCCACAGTGGTTAGAGTTCCACAAGAATCCCACACTCACCTCGTTAACAAGCAGTTTAAGAAAGCGTGCTCTCAGCTCTGGGAGTGCAGGTCCCTCACACAGGCTGGCTGTGGACAGGCTGCAACACAAGAACGGAGTGGACGAGGCAACGTGGCCTCTAATGAAAGGCATGAATCCCACATTTCACGCAACCCAAACCAATGCTTGCATGTCTCTACTTTTTCTGTCTTCGCTCAGTTCTCAAGCCACTTTCCCCATTTTCTCTGACTGGGTATGTGGCTTCTCTCTCTCCTGTCTGCAAGTTAAGCTACATGCGTAACCCTGCAGGAACAGCCTGACCCACAGGGAAGTGGGAGAGGACTCTTTGTCAGGATATGAAGGGGAGGAAACGGAAGAATGGGATCAAACTGAAGGAAGTGGATGAGATTTAATGATGGGAAGTTCTTTACTCTCAGGGTGCTTGTCCCTGACACAGTGACCAGAACACAGAGGCTGTGGATGCCCCATCCCCAGCAACATCCAAGGCCAGGTGGGACAGGGGACGCAGCAACCTGAGACGTTGCTCAGCTTGGAACCAGATCATCTTCAGGGTCCCTTCCAAGCCAAACCATTCACGGATTTGATCATTTTGCCATGCCCATCTACCATGGTGGTGTGGCCCTGAAACTTCAGTGACATCACAGCTCCCAGAGGGTTCCAGGTGGAACGTCCAGGACCTGGAAATGAGCACAGCAGACACTTCACCGACTGCCAAGGGTCAGTTGCTGCTCACCCTGCACTCTGACCCTCAGCACAGAGCTGCTGCTGCTGCCTGGGCTATTACTGCTGCAAGATTTGGAGCGCCAATCCCAGCCGGATGTGCTCTGCTGTGCCCATGGAGGTACAGTGCCATTCCAGGGAGAGGGCACCCAGCCTGGGCAGGCTGCAGCCATGTGGGAATGGATGGTGTGGGACAAGAAGCCCGCTGGGAGATTGTGCTGCCCCTTGCAGATTGACAGAGACATTGTGGAGGAGATGGATGTGGACCTGGGCCTGGATGAGGAAGAAATGATGGAGGTGGACTCCTCCTCTACTTCCATGTCCTCCCCTGTTGAGGACATGGAAGTAGACGAGGAGGAGACCATCGAGGAGATGGACATAGATGAGGAGGATGACCCTGAGGACATGGAAGTTGATGAGGAGGATGAGGAGGAGCCCATGGTCCTTGGATGAAGATGCAGCCCCACAGGTAAGACAGGCAGATGCTCCCCACGCCCTGCCCACACACACACTGGGTCCCCTGACGCCAGGCTGGGGCTGGGCTGGATGGCCCCGCTCAGGGACACGGTGCCCGCAGGGGGCCTGGATTGTGCTGCCACAAGCACCAGCCCCGGCCTGCCCTGCGCTTGCCTGGGGCCACGCCAGCCCTGCCAGCCCCGGCCCAGCCCCTGGGGCCCAGCTCCCAGCCCTGCTGGGCCCAGTGCTGCCAGCTGAGTCCAGCTCTGCTGCTTCCTTTCTTCCAGGACTCATGCACATGATGGCACAGATGCCACGCGTTTGTAAATACGTTTGAAAGTTGTGAAGTTCCTGTAAATATGTTGACTACATTAGAAGTTTTCTGTTAATATGTTTTGAAGATTGTTAGCCCCTCGGATCTCATGTAACTACGTTCTGTACATTGTTGTTGATGTAGTTATAACGATTGTTATAAAGAAAAATGTTCTGTAAATCCTAGATTTGCCTATCTTTGGCAAATAAATATTGTTTCTTTTGAAAACCTGACTTCTCTTGGCCATTCCTTTGGGCAAAGGCAGCCTCTGCACACTTGTGGGTTCCACTTGTTCCACGTTCCCCAGGCTGGAGGTCCCTGGAGGTGCTGGCACGGCCACCCTGGGGCTGGGGGTCCCTGTGCACAGGGGCTCCCACTGACACCACTCCTGGCACTGGGCACTGCTGCTCTTCCTGGCCTGCACCACAGCGCTGTCCCCAAGAGCTCAGATCTCACCAGCTCTCACACAGGGGGCTCTCACAGCACTGGTCCCGGCAGCCGTGCCACCAAAGCAGGCAGCAAACCTTCAGCCACCCTTCCTGCTGCAGCCACAGGCACTCCTGGGCCCAGAGCCACCAGCAGGCCACAGCCATGCAAAATCAACCTGCACACTCTCAAGGCCACCACAGCCTTGGCAACTGGGCCACCTGCCTCTGGGCTGCTGCAGGGGCTGATCTTTAGGCATTGATGCCTCCATAGGCCTTGGGCTCTGCTTCCCAGCCTGCTCTGCACTGCCCTGTGCCTGCATTGTTCCAGAGACAAAAGCCAGGCTAGGGCATCCTCACCCTGCCCGCATTCCTGCTGCTGCCAGCAGCGACTTGCCCCTGAGCCCCGCTCCGGTGACAGCTGCACGGACAGGGCAGCCTGTGCTGGGCAGGGGGCACGGGGCTTTGGGCCATGGGGCTGCTGCTGCTGCTGCTGCTTCTGGGGGTCATGGGCCCAACAGGGCCCCGAGCTCAGCCCCTTCCCGGGAAGCATTCCCCCAAAGCCGCACACTCCCTGCGCATCCCCATCGCAGCTGCCAGGGGGAAATACCACGGGATTCAGGAAAGAAATTCCCCATTGTGTCTAAACCAAGGGGTCCAAGAGGAAAGTCAGCACCAGCTGATGCTTACAGCACCTTGACAAAGGTGGATGCAGGGCAGGTGAGATCTCCAGGGCCTCTGGCAGTGCCTGCTCTGCACGTGAGCCTGTGCGGCTGCTCCCAGTGGGACACAGCACCGGGCTCAGGCCAGCCCTCAGGCCCTCACAGCTGATCCCAAGGAGCAGGCTCACAAAGCAGTTTCAGACCACTGCCTGCAGATATTTCAAAGGACTACATGTCATTCTAGGAAGTCACCTTGCACATTTAGTTTTGGTGTCATGGCATGAGAAGCCAAGAAGGTTCTTCTCAATATGCAGTCAGGGCACTTCCACTGCCATCCCAAAGGGATCACAAAGGACAGGCCTCAGCTTTCAGCAGTGTTGAGCTCCTCACCCAGCAATGAAATCTCAGGAAGAGGCAGGAATTATGTGCTTGTCCTGGTTTAGGACAAATTAGGGGAAATCTCCAAAAGGGAGTCCACCCAAAAAAACAAACCTCCAACCACCCCTCCCCCCAATACCGGGTTCGGGAAGGAATTTCTTGGAGGAGCAAAGTGGAAAACAAAACCTATTTATTGACAAATAACAAAAGAACACTCCCCAACACAAGAAAAGAAGAGAAACCAGTCAGTGTTGTGGAGGGCGCCGAGCTTCTCTCGCAGACTCCGGGGATCCCGGACGTCCCAGGTCAGGTCCGGAGCCGGTCCAGTATCTTCAGGGGAGGGTAAGAAAGAGAGGACGAAAGAAAAGGGAAAAAAAACAGCACAGAAAGCAGAAAGCAGCAAAGGGAAAAAAGGCAGCTATCAGCTAGGGCTAAGGCAGTAGCAAGCAAGCAAAGCGGCAAGCCAAGCAAGCAGGCCAGCCAGCAAGCAAGCAGCAAGCAAAGCCAAACAGCCGAAAGTGAAGGTGCCCCAGTCCCCCTCACTCCTCCCTCCCCGCCCCACCGCGGCAAGACGGCCGGGGGGTGGGGGGGGGAGGGAGAGAGAGAGAGAGAGAAAAAACACAGCTGCCAGACCAATACACGATACTGGGATAAAGGCTGTCACCCCATGACACTCCACCCCTTATCCCATATCGTGAACATACAATAAAAAACTTTCATTTCACTTACTCACACCTTTGACACGCATTCCTCTCATCTTACTTGCTCAGACCTTTGACACTTACAGTTTCCTTCTGTCTCACATTCAACAAACAATGACATTCATATATGAGTCTCATCCCACAATCAGGTCTCCCTGAGGTACACACCGTGTTGTTCCATCTTTCTGCATTATCCACCATGTATAACCTGGTCCTTGAGGAAAAACAATCCCACGGATGGGTTTGTCTGTACTCGAGGCATGGTTGATCCATACTGTCTTTCCCAACAAACCTCTGACATGGGCCACTGGGGCTTTATCCCCATCTACTATATTAAGGAGCTCAGACTGAGCAGGACCCGCTCGGTTGGTGGAACCTCGAGTGTTAACTAACCAGGTAGCCTTTGCCAAATGCTGCTCCCAGTTTTTTAAAGACCCCCCACCCAATGCTTTTAAGGTGGTTTTTAACAATCCATTATACCTTTCCACTTTCCCTGCAGCTGGTGCATGATAGGGGATATGGTATACCCACTCGATGCCATGTTCCAGTATGTCCGGTACAGCCGCACTCAGTGGTGGAGTTACTTCATTCAAGGCACGATAGTCCACAGTCAATCTCCGTTCTCCGTCAGATTTTCGCATGGGCCAGATAGGGCTGTTAAAGGGTGAGTGGGTTTTACTGACCACCCCTTGGCTCTCCAGCTCTCGGATCATCTTGTGGATGGGGATCACGGCATCTCGATTCGTCCGGTATTGCCTGCGGTGCACTGTTGAGGTGACAATTGGTACTCGTTGCTCCTCTACCTTCAAGAGTCCTACTGCAGATGGGTTCTCTGATAGTCCAGACAAGGTATTCAATTGTTTAATACCCTCTATCTCCACTGCAGCTATTCCAAAAGCCCACCTGAATCCCTTAGGATCTTTGTAATAGCCATTCCGGAGGAAGTCTATGCCCAAAATACACGGAGCCTCTGGACCAGTCACAATTGGAAGCTCACCTCAGCTTCCAATAAAGTCAACTGTTGTGATCCCCCCGTCACTCCAGCAATGGAAACAGGTTCTGTCCCCACGTGTTCCGATGGCATTAAGGTACACTGTGATCCAGTGTCAACCAATGCTTCATAGTCTTGTGGCTCTGATGTGCCAGGCCATCTGATCCACACCTTCCAAAAAACCCGGTTTTCCCGTGCCTCTTCCTGGCTAGAGGCAGGGCCCCTCTAAGCCAGATTGTCCTTCTTTCCTTGGGCGTATGCCTTAGAAGTTCCTTCAAGGGGATCAGACATGTCATCGTCATACTCAACATCTCAGCTATGAGCAACCGGAGCTGCTCTCTTTTTGGTGATACTTCCTCTTTTCTTCAAATCACGCACCCGTTGTGCCAAAGCAGCGGTGGGTTTTCCATCCCATCTCCTCATGTCTTCTCCAGACTCACGCAGAAAGACCCATAACTCAGCCCGTGCGGTGTACCTTCTCTCCCCATCAAAGGAGTGCCAGCATTGGATACCAGGGCCTCTAATTTGTACAGCCGAGATTTGAATAAGGTCCTCCTTAATCTCCTCCTGGAGTTTCTTATGATTCTCCTCTATTTTGTCCTCTAGTTTCTGCAGTCAGGTTTCCACTGCTGCAATTCTGGCATGAGTTGGTCCATGCACAGCATCTGCATACACTCGAAGCTTCTTCGCCATATCGAGCACAGTCTCATATGTATCATCCCGCTTCATTATTGCAAGGGCAGAAGCGTATTCAGGTGGCCCAAGTCGCACAAGTTTCCTCCACATTACAGGTGTGCATGGTACCAGGTCCGGATTCCTAGTTGTTATATCATCTGAGAAAATGAGCTCTGCCACCACCATCTCTCTCAGGCATTGGATCCCCTGTTCTATGGTCTTCCACCGTGTCTGCTGTATATAGAGATCATCTGCACATAAGTATCTTTGTGCTACACTATCCAGGACCCGTTCCCAGAGGCTGTGAGGGCTAGCCCTGCTCATCATACCTTGATCGATGACAGGATCATGTGACAGGGATCCCAAATGCCTCGCTTCAATACCATCCAAAATCGTAACCTCCCCTGCAGCATCCCAAAGGCGGACTAACCAACTAATTATAGATTCGTCAGGTTGTCGTCTGTAATCCTTTCTTAGGCCTCTGAGGTCCTTCAGAGAAAAGGAGTCAATATTAGCTCCAGAATCTGTGCCCTTTGATGTGGCCTCTGATTTTGGTGAGGGTCCTTCTCCTGCATCATCATCATCATCCTCCACCTTTCCATCGGTCTTGCCTTTACACTTTCCACCTCTTGTATTAGCTGCGACAGCCATGGGTTGAGGCCTATTGTCTGATTCAGCTGCTAGCCTGGAGCCTGGGATGTTAGCTGCAGCCTGGGTCACTGGGATAGTAACTAACTTATCTCCCTGCTCCCTGTCTGCTATCTGCTGCTCCACAGTATCTAGCAGAGTATGGTAAAAAGGCGCCAAGACCCAGCTCACTGCAGTAATCCTTTCCTCCTTAGTATTACCATGGCACTTCTCCCTCAAATACTTTGCCACCTCGACTGGGTTCTGAATTTGATCAGATGGAAAGTCCCAGTCTATAGGATCAGAAAATTCCTTTAAAGTCTGGCCCATATCCTCCCATTTCCCACTCCAGTCAAGATTTTTCCTGCTTTGTTTTACTTCTGAATCAGGAGTCTCTCTAACCCCTCTAGAAATCTCGGCTTTCATTTTATATACACTCCAAACAGTATAGAAAAGGCTTAATAAATTAAATGCCAGAAAGATGGTTTCTTTTAAACTCAGGGGAAATTCAATATTTTCTAATAGAGATGTCAACAATTTGGAGGAGAAGAAGGAAGACAAAAGCTGAGAAGCCCCTTCCCCTTCTTCTCCCCAAACAAACTGAGTACACAGCCATGACAGCAATCCATACATTCCTGAAACAAAGTCTTTCATAAACCTCCGACAAATCAGCGCACATACGACCAGCCCAATGACTATTATGGTTAGTGCCCCACGCTTACAAAGGTTACTTATTAGGGACAACACCAGAGCTATTTCTGGGTAAGGAAATAACCCTAGGGACCACAAAGGTATTAAAGCTTCAAAAACCCCAAGGGACCAGAAATACTGGCAAGCTTTCACCCCAAATGACATTATGAATTACCAATATGCCCACAAAACAACCAAAACCAAAATATTATTGTTATAGGTTTTTTTCCACTGGCTTTGGCCTCTGTTTCCTGGCCAACGCACCAAAAAGATTGTCCTGGTTTAGGACAAATTAGGGGAAATCTCCAAAAGGGAGCCCCCCCAAAAGACAAACCTCCAACCACCCCTCCCCCAATACCGGGTTCGGGAAGGAATTTCTCGGAAAAGCAAAGTGGAAAACAAAACCTCTTTATTGACAAGTAACAAAAGAACACTCCCCAACACAAGAAAAGAAAAGAAACCAGGCAGTGTTGTGGAGGGCTCTGAGCTTCTCTCGCTCACTCCGGAGATCCCGCCGGACGTCCCAGGTCAGGTCCGGAGCCGGTCCAGTATCTTCAGGGGCGGGTAAGAAAGAGAGGATGAAAGAAAAGAAAAAAAACAGCGCAGAAAGCAGAAAGCAGCAAAGGGGAAAAAAAAAAAGGCAGCTATCAGCTAGGGCTAAGGCAGAAGCAAGCAAGCAAGCCGGCAAGCAAGAAGGCCAGCAAGCCAAAAGCGAAAGTGCCCCAGCCCCACTCACTCCTCCCTCCCCGCCCCGCCAGGCAAGACTGCCGGGGGGGGGGGGGGAGGGGGGCTGGGGGACCAGGCAGTGCCACTTGTGCCCTGAGGTGCCCAGCTAGGATTGGATCTCTCCGAAAGCACCTGAGGGAGAGCAGAGCACCTTGCAAGCTGCAGGTCCCTGACAGCCCCGCAGGGCTCCTGTCCCATCAACATCTGCTCTGCTGCAGTCTGAAACAGGGCCCAGCATGGTGCTGGGATCATCAGAGAGCTGAGGTGTGTGCTGGAATTCAATGCCCTCCCCATCCTGCAGCAGCCCTGCATTTCCCTCCTGCAGCCTTGGTCTCCAGCACAGCCATGGAGGCTCTTTGGGCTCTGGACTGTTGCTGCAGCCCCCAAGGGCAGCTGAGCTCTGCCTTTGGCACAGTCAGGTCTGGTCAGCACAGGCCATGCTCAGCAATGTCTTGTGTGAGCCTGGCCTTGCTGTCAGCCCCAGCAGCGGCTGGGCCTGTGCTGGCCCAGCCATGGTGGCCCAGCCCCTGTGCAGGCCCAGGCCAGGCCAGGAGCATTGCGACTGGGAACGGCCCCTGTGCCGTGGTGCCCACAGCAGCCTTGGGGCTCTGTGCCCCATGGCCTCCCTGCTGGGCAGCCTCTGCCAGCTCCTGCAGAGCCCCTGGCACCTGTGGGACTGCACAGAAACCCTGCGCCGGGCTCTGCCGGCCTCTGGGCCAGCAGAGAGGCAGCCAGGGCTGGCTATGGCTGGGAACAGGCCCTGACCCTGCAGGAGGATGGAGCTGGGCCACAGCCAAACTCAGCCCAGGCAGAAGCTGGGCTCAGCAGCCAGGGCTGCAAAGGCCTGGGAACAGAGGCTGGTGCTGACAAATGTTCTGGACCCCCTCCCTCCTCCATCCCTGCCATCAAGGGCACAGAGCAACCTCCTCTCTGGGCCACTTGCCTGTTTGCAATGCCTTGCACAGGCTCTGGCCCTACCTCACAAGGCCTGGCCTGAGTTCTGCCCCTGCACGCTCAGTCAGGCTGAGATGGACACTGATGTTTTCTAGGCCAGGCTCTCTGAGCCCAGCCCAGCTCCCTGCAAGCTCTGCCAGCTGCCCTGAGCTCTGGGCAGCACCAAGGGCCTCTCCCCAGCCCAGCCCAGCCGGCTCTGGCCCCACAGCTCTGCTCAAGCCAGGCTGCTCTGGGCACTGCCCCACGGCCTCAGCCCCTGGCAAGGGCACAGCAGCAGCCACAGGAGTCGGCTCCAGCCATGAGGGAAGGTGCTTGGCCAAGGCCAAAGGAGGCTCCCTGGCTGCCCTGCTCCCCTCTGGCTGAGGTGCTGAGAGCTCTGCAGCCCCTGCTGCCATCCCATCTACCCAGGGCAGCACAAGAGCCCCGGCCTTGGGGACCTCAAGAGCTGCTCTTGCTCCAGGCCCAGGGCCCATGCCAAAGCTGGGGCAGCCACAAAGCTGTGCCCATTTCTGTTCATTGCTGCTCTGATGGAGATGAATCCTCAGCCACTTGGAAGGTGCTGATGAATTTTACTACTCCAGAGGCCTCTTCTTTCTTGAGCTACTCAGTTGAGGAATTCAGTGAAAAAGGCTATTAAACATTTGTTTAAAACATTTCAACAAGAAAACCCCGTGGGAAATATTGAAGTTTTCAATTGTTCTGTGGTTAATTAGTCAGATTTCAGAGGTGTATTTAAAGTGAATATAGTATATTGAAAACTAAACAGAGAGAACTGGTTTTGTCCAGTTTTCTTTTCTTGTTTATAGATTGGTATCTTGTTTATAGATTGGTATCCAGTTGACATGGATCCCCAGCACCTCTTGACTTCAGGAATTAAGTAAGAAAAGCTCATAAACATTTGTTCAAAACACCCAAAACAAGAAAATCCCATGGGAATAATCTAAGTTTTCAGATCTTCTGTGGTTAATTAGACAGATTTCAGAAGGCTATTCAAAGTGAATATACCATATTGAAAACAATGCAGAGAGAACTCTTTTGTCCTGTTTTATTTTCTTCTTTATAGATTGATATCAGCAATCCCCAGTTGATATTGATCCCCAGCACCTCCTAATGCAGTTTGAGCAGATATGAAAATCAAGACCCTTCACGGCTGACAGTCAATCACACTTTGTTCCTACCCCAACACCACCATTTCTCTCATCCAACCCCTGGCAGTCAGAGCAGCTGAGGAATGGGGTCACATCCAGGGGTGTCCCCAGGGCTCAGGATTGGGGCCAGGTCAGCGAAATCTCTTTATTGCTGATCTGGATGAGGCCATTGAGGGTACCCTCAGTCAGTTCCCAGGTGAGCCCAAGCTGGGTGGGAGTGTGGCTGTGCTGGGAGGGCAGGAAGCTCTGCAGAGGGATCTGGACAGGCTGGAGCCATGGGCCCAGGACAATTGGATGAGGTTCACCAAGGCCAAGGTCTGAGTCCTGCCCTCGGCTCACAACAGCCTCCACAATCCCTGGCTGTGCCCTGCCCCTGATCCCCAGAGCCTGTCCTGTTTCCTTCATCCCTGCATTGCCAAGAACTTTCTGGGACAAGGGAGCTCTGCTCTGGCTATGGAGGGAAGTGCAAGTGCAGCCACTGGAGTGGGAAACACAACTCATCGGGTTTGTGTCCTTTGGGGGTCAGGAACTGGTGAGACTCAGAGGCACAGAAATTTTCCCTTCATGGCCAACAGACCACAGTTGAACAGGAAACAATTTATTAACAATTATGAAGGGCAGACTTTGGCTTATTTAGGATGCAGATTTGGGGAGTAATGAATCAGGCACTGATTTCTTTTTAAGGAAAATATCCCTTAAAAACAAAGGGGTCCAGGAAGGATGGACACATTTCAAGAAAGTAATCTTAAGGGGGAAGGAGCAGCCTGTCCCAGTGTGGCAAAAGATGAGCTAGTGAGGAAAATGACTGGCCTGGCTGGCCGTGGAGATTTTGTGGGAACTCAAGGGTAACAAGAGGTGCATCAACTTTGGACAGAAGGTCAAGCAGCTTAGGAAATGTTTAAGGATGTTGTAAAGTCGTGCAGAAAAAAGTCAAGAGGTGAAACCTCAATTAGAGTTTAACCTGACCACTTCTGTGAAAAAAAATAGACAATGTTTCCACAATTAAATTAATAGCAAAACATGGGATAAGGAGAACCTCTACTCTTTATTGGATGCAGTGGGGAATATAGTAACTAAAGATAAGGAGAAGGAAGAGCTACTTAACATCTTGTTTCTCTCAATTTTCAATATTAGGACAGGCTGTCCTCAGGACAAGTGCTCTCCTGAGCTGGTAGATGGGCACAGGGAGCAGAACAGCCCCCCTGGAATCCAGGAGGAAGCAGCTGGTGACCTGTTGAGCCACTCAGATGCTCACAGGTGAATGGGATTGGATGGGATCCATCTCAGGGGGATGAGGGAGCTGGTGGATGAGCTCCCCAAGCTGCTCTCCATCATTTACCATCAGTCCTGGCTCAGCAGGGAGGTCCCAGATGACTGGAGGTGCCAATGTGAGCCCATCCTCAAGAAGGGCTGGAAGGAGGAGCTGGGGAACTCCAGGCCGGTCAGCCTGACCTGGGTGCTCAGCAAAGTTATGGAACAGATCACCTTGAGTGCCATCCCAGGGCACCCACAGGATGGCTGAGGGGTCAGAGCCAGCCAGCGTGGATTTCAATGTCTGCATGGAATGGTCTGGATGACGGGATTGTCTCCAACATCAGCAAATCTGCAGATGACACCAAACTGGGTGTGAGTGTGGATCTGATGGAGGATGGAGGTAGGAAGGCTCTGCACAGGGCCCTGGACAGGCTGGATCCAGGACCCAAATCCAACAAGGTGAGGTTTAACAAGTCCAAGTGCCGGGTCCTGCACTTTGGCCTCAACAACCCCTGCAGCAATACAGCCTGGGGACAGAGCGGCTGGAGAGCAGCCAGGCAGAAAGGGACCTGCAGGGACTGATGGACAGCAGGCTGGGCATGAGGCAGCAGTGTGCCCAGGTGGGCAAGAAGGCCAATGGCTCCTGGCCTGGCTCAGGAATGGTGTGGCCAGCAGGAGCAGGGCAGGGATTGTTCCCCTGTGCTCAGCACTGCTTGGGCAGCACCTCGAGTGCTGTGTCCAGTTCTGGGTCCCCTGAGGAGGGCAATTAGAAGAAATTTGTATCAGGAAGAGTAAAGAAAGCAAAGGTGAAGCAGAGGAAATGCTGAGGGCAGTTTGGGGGTGGCTGCTAGGCAGCCCTGGCTCTGAGCAACAGCGTCTGCAGTGGGACAGGAAACTCCCAGCTGATGGGAACAAACTTTCTGGCTGACTGCAGAGGCCAGGACAAAGCTGAGTGGTTTCCCTGGTGTTCCCCAGCCCTTGCTGGCCCCAGGGGCTGATGACATTTGTGCTCCCTCAGGTTCATGTGCCCACACCAACAGCATGGGGGTGCTCCCGCTGCTGTGTGCAATGCAAACAGGGGCTGCTGAGCCAGTGCTGCCGTGTCTGTGCCTGCAAGGATGGGGCACCTGTGTGAGCTGGGGAGAGGCCAGGGCTGCAGAGGGGGGATGTTGTTGGCAGCTCCATGTGGACGCTCTGGGACGCTGCCCTGGGCTGTGCAGCGCACTGGGGATGGATCAGCCCCTGCTCTGCTGCTCCTTCCCATCTCCCCCAGGGCCCTTGCAGAGCCCCAGCTGTTGCTGCCCTCAGCTGCCATTGCAACCCTCAGGACAAAGCGGTGCCAGGGCTGTTCCAGGTACAATTGCAGTGACACTTGTTGGTGCCACCAGGTGCCATGGCAATGGCCATGGGGCCCGGTCCTTGGTTTGGTGCCATGGCAACCAATGCCCAGCCCCGTTGTGATGGTTAGTGGCCATAGAAAGCTGCCCTGGCCCCTTGCTCAGGGCTGGTGTCAGTGCCCAGAGCCAGAGGGGATCCCTTGCTGGGGGCTGTGCCATGGCCACCTGCCCTGTGCCGCGCTGGCCGCTCAGGCACCAGGAACCAGCAGCCAAAGGCACTGCCAGGGCCAAAGGCCAGGTCAGCCAGACAGAAAGGGGCAGGACTGGGCACTGTTTCCATGGCAATGGGCACTGGGGGCACACCTGGGTCACCCGTCCTGGCAGTTGCCATGGAAACCCCTGGCAGGGACTGAGGGCACAGCCCTGGCACTGAGACACTGCTGGGCTGGGTGCTGAGCACAGCGCTGAGCACGCAGAGATGGTTTTGTTCTTGCTGAGCTGCAGCACAGCCAAGGCCTGTCCTGCCCCTCGTCCAGCCACGCTGGGGAGGGGCTGCGGCTGTGGGGGAGCTGGGCAGGGGACACAGCCAGGACAGGGGACCCCAACTGACCCGGGCATAGCCCAGACCAGAGCACATCATGCTCAGTGTATGAAGGGGGGAACAGGGAGAAAGGGGGGAATTTTGGAGGGAGGGCTTTTGCCTTCCCAGGGAACACCTAGGCAAGAGGGCGCCCTGTTTCACCAGTGGGCAGGCTCACTACCAAAGACACAGACACCAACTGAAGGAATTGTGTCATTTATGTCATGCACAGCTGCAAAGATTTACAAAAGGATAAGCTCAGCAAAGCACATCATCATTAGCAGAGAATTACAAAAGAAGCTCAGCAATCCATCAAAACCCATCATTACATTTTGATGACCAATCCCTTGGTGAAACACTAGAGGTGTTTGTGGCAGACAAAGATTCTGGCTGACTATCAAGGTACACCTTACAGACATCAGTAGTACTTTAGTGACACCGTTCTTCATTCTTTTTTCTCAATCATTCAAATTAGGAACAAGAATTCTGTTGTGCATGGAGCTGGCTACTTTTTAATTCCAGAATAATGCCCCAGGGCCCTTTGCTGTTCAGCTTTCCCATGCTGTCTGTGGCTAACAAGGCTTGGGGGGCCCTTTCCCCTCTGGCTGGAAGGGGCCGGGTCCCAGTCCCTGAGGGGCACCCAGCCTCCTGGATGGAATTCCTGTGCAAGTCCCTCAGTGTCACAGCAGCCTTCACATGGAACCCCGTGGATCAGAGCATTTTCCACAGGGGCCCTTGGGGCAAACAGGGAGATCTGGTCTGGCAGGATGTGTAAAACAATATCCTGTCAGATTTACTTGTTCTCACACAGAATCCTTGGCTGCAGGGACACATTCCCATTGTTCCTGCCCAGATTTCAGGACTCAGAGTTGTCTTTCCCAGGAGCTGCTCCTTCAGCTGCCTCGGGAGGGCCATTTGGCCTCCGACCCACACTCTGGCTCCATTATTAGGGCTGCTGGATCCAAACCCTTTATCTCCACAAATGGTGGTGACTGGAGCTGGATCTCCTTTTTTATCAATTGCTCTTAGAGTTGCAATATCAATAATTGTGCTACCCTGTCACAGGGTTGAATAATCCAATCTTGTTCATTATTGTTTACAGAATTACTGTAATTTCTCCTGGATATTCTGCATCAATTCCTCCTGCCATGACAGGAACACTTTGCAAGGCCAAGCTCCAAGGGAGCAGTTACCAAAGCAAAGTGTCCTGGAGGAATCTGAATTCCTGTTTCAGTATTGACAGCTCTCATTTGCTTTGAATTTCTCCTAATGAACTCCAATGCATGAAGGCCCAGCCCTGCAGCCTCTGGGCCGGCCCTGCCAGGGGCTATCACAGCCAGAACGATTTCCCAGGCAGCCCAAGTCTCACTGCCCATGGCTGGATTTGCAAATTGGGGGCAGCCGTGCACAGCCAGGGGGTTTCCATTTCCCCCGTGGGCCATTGTTAAGGGCATGGAGCACATCTGGGAGATGGGTTCTCCATGGGCAAAGGTTCCCTTCTCCTCATCTTTCCAACTGCTCTTTTAACAACCCCTTCACCCTTTCAACCAATCCTGCAGCTTGTGCATACTCTGGTACATGAAAAACCCTGCAGACAAAATCGCTGTATTTTTCACAGGAACAGACAAAGCACTCTGCATCACAGTATCAGCACACCCTGTAAAAATAGCCAATTTTCTCCCTTCCTCCTTTTCCCATTGTATACAATCTCACAAAGTTGACCACTGACATTAGGGTCCCGGCCAATCCTGTTCTGTAGGGTATTTCGTGTTACATCCCTGAGCAGCCAAAGATACCAAATTAGTATTGTCAGCACTATTTCACATTATTATTATATGTACATATTTATATATAAATACAGATATAGACATGTAGATATAGACATATATACATTAAAAGCTATAAATATAAACATGAAGGTCTTATTATACTATAAATATGTATATAGTTATTTGTTATATTGATATTTCACTTGCACAAGGGCATCTGAGCTCAAGCTGAAAACCTTCTTCTGTTGCTCCTTGTGGGAGCATTCCAACAATCATTGTTCCTTCTGAAGGTGCTGTTTCCTATGTACTCTCAACAAATTCATCTTTGTCTGCCCAAATCCACAAGGTCTTTTCCTTTTCCATATACAATTTTTGGATGCATTTGAAGCCATCCAGGGGTGCAGCTTCTTTTACCCGACTGCCCCACTGCTCCCACGGGGCTCCGACCTCAGCCCACTCCAGAGCCAGGGAACTCCAGGGAAGGGCTTCCCAGCTGGGAATTTCTGATGGCACTGATTCCTCACATTTACACTGAACAAGTGACATTTTGTTGGGATCTGGCCAGACTGTGCCAGTTTTGTTTTACCAGTGGGCAGGGGCAGCACCAAAGGCACAGACTCCAACTGAAGGAAGCAGTGTCATTTCCTGCAGTTCAGAGCAGCAAAGAATCACAAAAGGAGCAGCTCAGCAATGCACCCAACCATCCCCAACAAAGATTGCCTGCAGAGATTAACAAAGATCCAGTAGCATTTACCCTCAGGCTTTACCATCCCCCAGACCCACACAGCAGCTGGGGAAGCTGTCACAGCCAAGGGCTGCAGAGCCACTCCTGGGCACTGGGAATTCCTGCAGGTGCCTCCAGCCCCAGGTGAGGCTCCAACCCCGCTGGGAGAGGGCCCAGCTCTGACAGTGCTGAAGGAACAAACTGACAGCACTGCTAGTGTGGCAACATCTGCTTTCATCCACCTCTTGGGTCCCTCCCAAAGCCTGGCCAGGGCTCAAGGAGGAACCAAGGGAGCTGACTTTGACCATACAGCCCCAAACAAGGCCAGATGTCAGATTTCATGGCCTTGTCTGGCTTCTAAATACACAAAGGTCAATACATGTTTGTTGGAGAGTTTTTCAAGAATGACTTAAAGAAAAGGCCATGAGACATACAATTGAGACAAAAGTATAGGGGAAAAGTAAAAGCAGTTTCTAACAGCTCTCAGCCTTCTGATTTGTATAAACAATTAGACTCTCTCAGGCATCATTCTATAAACAATGGAGTTCTCAGATTGTCTTCCCATAACAAGTAGAACACCGTCTCTGGGAAGGCCTGCCATCCTGAGAACAGATGTAAACGTTTTGGGAACACTGGTTTCTGTTTTAGTTTTTGGTTTCTGTTTTAGTTTCTGTTTTTAATAAACAATTGTAGGTATTCTAAAACAAAGGGAGTGGTTAGAAATTTCTCTATTAGCCTATCATGACATTGGATTACAGAATATGCATGAAGTTCGTTAACTTTGTTATTTAAGGTGATTGATTGATCAATAAAATCGGAGTTCGATGCATTAAAGGATGGTCGTCTCCCCCTCATCTCCAACACATGTTTCACTAACGAGTGGCTGCATCTATCTCACTGCTAATGACCATGCATATTTCATCAGGGAGCAGATACAAAGATAACCTTTGCTTGGAAGGTTCATCCAGAGGCCACCTATGGCTCAGGGCATGCTGTTCAGGCCTCACTCAGGGCTGGTGTCCAGGCCTTGGCACTGCAGGGACGTGGTTTAGTGCTGGGCTTGGCACTGCTGGGTGAGCGGCTGCACTGGCTGAGCTCAGAGGGATTTTCCAACAGAAAGGATTCTGTGATTCCATGATTATATCCACTGCATCCAGCTGGGGCTATTTTAGCAGCATTACTTTGCTCCAAAAGTTCCCTCTTGCCCAGCTCCTGTGGCCTGAGGCTTCAGCTCCTTCAGCTCCTGGTGCTGAGCTGCTCATGCTGAACGAGACGCCTCGGAGAGAAGAACACAGTCCATGCAATTCCTTCTGGGACACGGAGAGGGGAGGCTGTGCAAACAGGAGCATTGTTTGCTGTGGCCTCCTCTCTGCCCTTCACGCCTTTCAGTGCTTTGAACCAGCCAAGAGCTTTCTCCAAGAGTGCAATAGAGCAGCTGCTCCTGCTCCCGGGCCTGGCTCTCTCCAGTCTCTGCCCTTGCCTGGTTCTGTCCCTCGTGCTGTGCCCTCTGTGCCCCCAGGGCTCAGTGGCTGCTGCTCAGGACTGTGGCACTGGAACAGATCCAGTGCTCCAGAGCCTCCTTTCTGTGCCCTTGCAGCTGCCTGGGCACAGCAGCCTTTTCCATCTGGAAGCTCCCCATGGACAGGGAGTGCCCAGCTCCGTTCCTTGCAAAGCCTCCAGGAGCCCAGGGCTGCCATCTCCAGTCCCTGCTGGCACTGGGGGCTCCCAGGTGCCTCAGGCTGCTGTGACACCGCTGCACACGGGAGGGAAGAAGGGCAAGGGCTGTGCTCAAAATCAGCTCCATCTGCTGCTGCTGCTGCTGCTGCTGCTTCTGTGGGGTCATTTGTGCAGCCCTGGCCTAGAGTCAGGGATCAGATCCTGCCAGTCTCTTCCAGCCCTGGCTGCTCAGAGTTTGGGCCTTGGAGCCTCAGGTGGCCAAAGGCAGCTGCTGCTGGTCCCTCTGTGTGCCCGTGTTCAGCAGTGCTGCTCCATCAGTCTGTGCCCAGCAACGGGGAAAAGCCGGGCTCTGCCTGAGCAGCTCAGCCAGCAGGAAGGGAGCTGCTCCACACAGGAACCAGGAGCAAAGGATGTTCCTTTTGTAGGACATGTTTTCTATTGAAAGGAAAAAAAAGGACAAAGGGAAAAATAGGTAAATGGTAAAAGATAAGAGTAAAATCCAAGTGTTAGTGAAAAAAACATAATGTTAGTGAAAAAAAACAAAATATAAAGGCAAAGTTAAATTCTGTGCATTAAGAGGTAAATGATCTTTTTAAAAAGATAACTCAGTTATTTACATTGTAAATGTGCTGATGGCATGCATCCATCTTACTGACCTCAGCAGCCTTTTAAAAGATTTTGGGCTTTGTTTCCAACATTGGTATTTGAAATTGTGGTTGAAGCAAAAGGAAATTGCTTTGTGCCCTTCCAGCTCCAAGCAGGACTGGGAGTGGAAACTCTGTCAAACCCCAAATCCTTTAGAAGATGACCTTCCTTCTCAGCCTGGAAATGAGCTGCACATTCCCTTTGAAACTGTGTCTCTAAGAAATCCCTGACAAAGTCCCACTTACGGCTTTTTGCTCTGGTTTGGCAGTGCAGAAGGGCAATTCTCCATCCACCAGCTCCAGACTCCACTGCCTCAGGAGCACGGCCCACTCGCCAGCTTTGGCCCACTTGTGGCACTTCTAGAGGAGGAAGAACGTGCAATTGCATAATTCCAGCCAATCAAGAAGGAAGAATGGGACAGACAAAAGAGATCCAGGCATTCAGCTGGGACTGTGGAGAGTTTGGGTCCTTGCCAGTTGGATGTGTGTCCCCAGCTGCAATCTCTGGGCCTGCAGCAGAGTCTCACTCACCTGCCAAAGCAGAAAGCTCAGGCACTGTGCTCGCAAAGGGCTCGTCTGATGCAGAGCTGTCAGAGCAATGTGAGGGCAGAACCAGCCCAGCTGGGCCCAGGGCTGAGCCCAGCAGAGCCCTGGCAGAGCCCAGAGCAGCCTCAGCACCCACAGAGCCCGGCTGCAAGGAGAGAAAGCAAAAAGTGCCCGTCAGCTGAGAGCTCCTGTGCCCTTGTGCCAAGGCCTGCGGTGCCCAGGCCATGCTGGCTGTGCCCAGAGCTGTGCCCAGAGCTGCCCATTCCTGCTGCCTTTGGCAGCAGAGAAGGAGGGCAGCACATGTGCCCAGCCTGCAGCCAGCCACGGCACATGCAGCCCTCAGCAGCTGCCCAGAGCCAAAAAGCAGCTGGGCAGCTGACTGAAGAATTCATTACATCTGCCCCAGCAAAGGGGGAACCTTTGGTGCCCAGCCAGGCCGTGCCATGCCCAGATCAGGGAGCATCCCCCTGCCTGTGGACTCACCTGCGAATTGGGCCTGGAGCCTGGCTTTGAAGAAGGTTCCAGAATCCAAGTCCATCATCTTCAGCTGGCCAGGCTGGGAAGAGATTGTCATCCTTGAGGTTGTCCTTGGTGTCTCCAGCAGCAGCCCCACCTGGAACAGCTTCTCCAGGGGCTCCTTCTCCTGCCCTGGGGCCAGACCAGGCTGTCAGGGCTCTGCCCAGGGCCCCAGCCATCCATGAACAGGACAAACAAAACCAGGGGGATGGTGGTCACCAGTGCTTGCCACACCAGGTCTGCAGCTCAGCTCCAGCCCAAGAGCTGCATATTCCCTTCTGCTGACCCCTGCTCAAAGCCACAGGCAGGACAAAACCAGCCTGGTTTGCTTTGCCACTGATTGCCAAGAGATGCGTGGAGCTGGTACCTGCCAGGCCCCTGGATCCAAATGTGCACGTCGATCTCTCCCATCTTCTAGGGCAGAGGAACACCCTTCACCCAAGGATGACAGAAAAGATCTTCTAAGGATGGCCTCTCCGAGGGCTGCATGGACAAACACCTCTTAATGATATCCTGGCAGTCTGGGGAGAGAAACCAGAAATCATCGGTCAATTGGAGAAGTTGCCCCCCTGTTCCCATGCCCAGGCCATGCTGGGTGTGCCCAGAGCTGGGCCTAAACTTCCCCATGGATGTTCAGTTTGGAGGACAGCAGGAGAGCAGGACATGTGCCACCTCCTCAGCAGCTGCCAGAGCGGGATGCCCATGAGCCTGCTCCTGTCTCCCAGCAATGGTACTGCCCCCGTGCCCAGAGATGAGGATCCACCTTGAGAGAGCCATCGTGGGAACAAGATCCGCCCCCGGATGATCTCCTGGCCCCTCCTGAACGGGTGCTTCCCCATGACCAGGTGGCACAGCAGGAGGCCCAGGGACCAGATCGTGGCTGCCTCGCCGTGGTAGCGTTGGTGCTGGATCCACTCTGGTGGGCTATAGGACAGGGTTCCTGTGGAACACAGACAGAGATCAGCAGGGGGATGCTGCTGCTCCCAGAGCCTGGCCCCAGCATCCCTGGCCATGTGGCGGTTGCCCCAGAGGCACATGGAGTGAGAGCTGCCCTCTCACCAGCACCTGGGACTTGTGCACAAACTCGGGGCTGGAAAAGAAGCCACCGGTGCTGGAAGAGGGCAGCACAATCCCTGGGAAGGCCAAACCATGACACACAAAGAAGAAACCCACCCAGTAGTGGAGAAAACTCACTCTCCTCCCCACCTCCATGGCCCCCAAAAATGTTAATAAGCCAAGGCAAACAAGGAGAGCAGAGCAGTCCAGCCCTTCCTCACCTGCACACCAAACCATCCGGGCACGCGGTCAGGCCTCCCTCTCTGCTACCCCCATGGGGGTTTGTGTCGGGCTGGCTGCCCCAGCTCCAGCCCCAGCCCAGGCCACAGTGGGTGCTGAAGGCTGTCAGCAGGGCTGGGAGCTGGCCGCCCTCACACCCCACCCAGAACAACTCGGCTCCAGCATCAATCCTATCCCGGCTGCAATAGGGGGAAGCCCCAGTGCTGCACCCAGGCTGGGCCACAAGATGCCCAGGAGCATCCCCTGCGAGGGCTCACCTGCAAACTGGGTGTAGGCTGTGTCTTGGAGGAAGGCGCCACAGCCAAAGTCGATCAGTTTCAGCTGCCCGCTGGCCAGGTCGAGCAGGACATTCTCGGGCTTGATGTCCCGGTGCAGGACCCCGCAGCTGGTGCAGTGCCGCACGGCCTCCAGCACCTGGCGGAACAGCCCCCGCGCCTCCTCCTCGGGCAGGAACCCCCGCTCCGCCAGGAAACCCGAGAGTTCCTGGCACCGCTCCGGACGCTCCAGCACCAGCAGGAAGCTGTCGGGGAGCTCAAGCCACTCCAGGAGCTGAATAATACCACCACAGCCACGGGACACCTTGGCCAGCAGCACGATCTCCAGCGGGGCGCTGGTGCCGTCGGGCTGCGGGAGGAGCGCGGTGCCGTCAGTGGGGCCGAGGCCGTGCCGGGGCTCTGGGAGCTCTCAGCCAGCCCGGGATGCTCTGCACGCCCCGCTCACCCCACGCCCGCTCTCCCCGCAGGGCTCCCAGCGGCTCCCACCCTGCCGGGCCCCGGCTCCTCGCCGCCTGGCACGGCCCGGCTGCTGCCGCTGGCCCCGCTCACTCACCAGCTCGCCCCAGTGCCGGATGCGATCCCGCGGCACGCGTTTGATGGCCACCTGCGAGCGAGGGAGAGCAGCGGGCTGAGCTGGCCACCCGTCCCGCCGCGCCCCGACCTTCTCCTCCTCCTCCCTCCTCCTCCGCCCCCTCCTCCCGTGCCCGCCGCCGGCCCCGCCGCTCACCGGGGCGCCGTCCGAGAGCCGCGTGGCCGCGAAGACGCTGCCGAAGCCGCCGCGCCCCAGCAGCGAGCCCAGCCGGTACCGCTCCTGCAGGGCCTCGTGCGCCTCACCTGCGGGCGAGACGCGGCTGTCAGCGCTCGGCTCGGGGCCAGCAACGACCCCCGAGCGCCCCTCACCCGCCCCGGGCCCGGCATCCCCACCCGCCCCGGGCCGCGGCGGCTTGGGGCTGGCGGCCGCGCTGCCGAGCGGCGGAGCTCGGGCCGGGGAAGCCGCAGCGGAGGTGGCGGGAGCGGCCGCGCCGCGTGTGTCCTCCGCGGGCCCCGGGAGGAGCCGGGGCCGGGGCCGGGGCCGGGGCCGGGGCCGGGACTGGACCCTGCGTCGGGTCCGGAGCCGGGCTCGGGCCAGGCGGAGCCGAAGGGCGGCGATGCCGCCCCCGCACCAGCCACTGATGCCCGCCCAGCAGCGCCACCGCCAGTACGGCCAGAGCCGGGCGGAAGCGAGACCGCGGCGGGACGGCCGGGGCCGGACACGGGGCAGCCCCGCCCGGGGCCGGGGGCGGGCCGGGGGCATGGCCCGGCCCGGCAGGGGAGAGGGAGGCGGGGAGAGGAGAGGGACGCCGGGCAAGGGACCCCGAGAGAAGGGTGCCCGACAGCAGGAAAGGGAGAGAAAGAGAAAGAAAAAGAGAAATGGAAAAAGAGTGTTGAAAACTATCTGTTTGCTTCTGCTGCTGTCGCCGCTGCTGCCGCTGCTGCTGCTGCCGCTGCTGCAACTGAAGCACCGGGGCCGTTCGTCCCCGTGTCCGTTCCCCGCTCGCCCCACGAGCCCCACGTTCGAGCCCCGCGCGCCCCGGGGACAGCCCCTCCGTCTGCCCAAACACGGGAACTTTGCAGCCTTGAGCCCGGATGCAGAGCCCTGACTCCTGCGCACTGGCACAGCGATCCCCTCGCCTGCTGCTGTGCATTGTCCTTGCTGAGGGTCAAACACTTTCGGGGCACCTTCCCTTGGGGTAGGATTCCTACCTGAGCCCAGCACTGCACTTACATGTCCAGTGTTGCTTTCCAGTAAAAAGAGGAGAAGGAAAACTGTGTGTGGCTCATGGTATTTTAGAACGCCTAAAAATCCCTAAGTCACTGATCTTAGAGGTGAGGTACATCTGGAATTACTGGGATGCAACATGGAAAAGGGGAGCATAGAAATAAATAGAGGAAAACATCTTGGATTGTTTCTTCCATTTTCATTTCACTTCTGGAAAGCTGTTTCAGTTTTCCAGGAATCTTCTCCTGTCTGCTCTTCCCAAGAATTTCTCATGGAGAACAAGGTCAAGCTTCTGTCACAAGATTTGCCACCAGGAAATTATGCCACTGGTGAAGTTTTCATTGTGACTGTTTGTGCTGGCTTAGGGCAAATTTTGGGAGGAAACCTCCAAAAGGAATCCATCTAGAAAGAAAGTTCAAGCAGCCCCTACCCCTACTAGTTCAGGAAAAGACTTCCCTCGAGAAAAGTGAAAAAAAACCCAGTTTATTAAACAAGTAAAGTATTCACAAGCATGAAAAATGAATAATATTAAATAAAACCTTGGACAGTGCTGAAGAGATGGAAAATTCAGAAAGTCCTTGTTGTGGGTTGTAGTTGGCTCACTCGGTCTCTTCTAAGTCCCTCTGGTGCTGGAATGCAGCGTCCCAGAGCTCAGGGGGCCACAGGTGTGAGCTGCAGGTGTTTGTCTGGGTTTTCAGTCCAGAGCAGGTTTAAACAGTTCCAAGAAAAAGGAAAGTCACAGTCCGAGGAACTTCTCTTCCTAAGCTAGCTAAAACCAAATTGCTGGACCTGGGCTGTGAAGGCATTGGGAAATTTCCAAATCTGGGCACTGGCGGTCTCAGCAAACACTAGATCTGGATGGTGCTGGAGTCAGAACCTTGAAATTTCCAAATTTTAGATTTCTGTGCCAGCAAATCACTGGACTTGGGCTGTGCGGGCAGCAGGAAATTTCCAAATCTGGGTACTGGGGCAGCAAACACAAGACATGGGAGGTGCCAGACCCAGTAGCAGAAAGTTGCCGGGTTTTGGATTTCTGTGCCAGCAAATTGCTGCACTTGGGCTGTGCCAGAATAGGGAAATTTTCAGGTCAAGGCACTGGCAGTTCCAGCAAACCCCACATTTCAGGAAGGATTGGATCTGGACCCTTCCCTTCCCTTCCCTTCCCTTCCCTTCCCTTCCCTTCCCTTCCCTTCCCTTCCCTTCCCTTCCCTTCCCTTCCCTTCCACAAGGTGCCAGAGGGGCCGGACAGCAGCCAGGCAGAAAGGGACCTGCAGGGACTGATGGACAGCAGGCTGGACATGAGGCAGCAGTGTGCCCAGGTGGGCAAGAAGGCCAATGGCTCCTGGCCTGGCTCAGGAATGGTGTGGCCAGCAGGAGCAGGGCAGGGATTGTTCCCCTGTGCTCAGCACTGCTTGGGCAGCACCTTGAGTGCTGTGTTCAGTTCTGGAGCCCCCAATTAAGAAGGACATAGAGGGGCTGGAGCGTGTCCAGAGAAGGACAACAAGGCTGAGGATGGGTCTGGAGCACAAGAGCTTTGAGGAGTTGCTGAGGGAGCTGAGGTTGTTTATCCTGCAGAAGAGGAGGATCAAGGGAGACAGGGCAGTGTCAGGGCACAGGGTGGACTTGATGATCTCCAAGGTCTTTTCCACCCTTGCTGATTCTGGGATTCTCTGGAACCACCCTTGGAGCAGTTGCAGGAGGAGCCCTGGGCCTCCTCTTCAGAAGCTCCAGCAGCCCAGGCCCCTCAGCTTCTCCTGCCAGCCCCAAAGCCCATCCTGTCAGTCCTGCAGAGCCTCTGCAGCTCCTCCTCACTGCCCAGAACACGGAGTCCCAGAGCCAGACACAGCAGCCCAGATGTGCCCCCCTGGCCTGGGGTGCCTCTGGCAAGGGAGCAGCACCAGGCACTGCAGGAGCCTGCAGACAATTCCTGCAGCACTTGTAGGATGATCCTGCTCCCCAAGGGACGTTCCCATGGGGCCAAGTCAGGAACTGCAATGGGGAGTGGGGCCAGAGAGGAAAGGGCAAACAGGGATGGGCTGTTTGCAGGGGAGGGGACAGGGCTGGGCAATAGGAAGAAACTTGCAGCAGGAAGAGTGAAAAAAGCAAAGGTGAAGTCAAGGAAATGCTGAAGGCATTTTGGGGGTGGCTGCTAGGCAGCCCTGGCTCTGAGCAACAGCGTCTGCACTGGGACAGGGAACTCTCAGCGGATGGGAACAAACTTTCTGGCTGACTGCAGAAGCCAAGAAAAAACTGAGTGGTTTCCCTGGTGTCCCCCAGCCCTTGCTGGCCCATGGGGCTGATGGCATTTGTGCTCCCTCAGGTTCATGTCCCCACACCAAGAGCATGGGGGTGCTCCCTCTGCTCTGTGCAATGCAAACAGGGGCTGCTGAGCCAGTGCTGCCGTGTCTGTGCCTGCAAGGATGGGGCACCTGTGTGAACTGGGGGAGAGGCCAGGGCTGCAGAGGGGGGATGTTGTTGGCAGCTCCATGAGGACGCTCTGGGACGCTGCCCTGAGCTGTGCAGCGCACTGGGGATGGATCAGCCCCTGCTCTGCTGCTCCTTCCCGTCTGCCCCAGGGCCCTTGCAGAGCCCCAGCCATGCTGTTTGCCCCCAGCCTGCCCACGGCCTGCCTGAGGCTGCTCACGGGGGTTTCTGTGCTGAGCATTGGCCTGGCCGTGTTCTTGAGAGAGCCTGGGCAAGGAGCCTGGAGCCCCCAGGCCCTGGCCTGAGGCGTCAGCGCTGCCCCAGCAGTGCCCATGGCCTGTCCGTGCTGCAGCCCCGGCAGTGCCACCCCCAGGGCTGTGCCCGGCCCCAAGAGCACTCAGGCCCTACAGCAACACCAGGGCCACCAGGGCAGCGGGGCAGGGCCACGGCAGCAGCACTGGCAACACCAAGTGCGGCTGCTGCTGCTGGGCACAGCTGCTGGGCCAGCACTGATCTGCCCCCAGCTCTGCACACAGACATTGGTGCTGCACCTCCAGAGAAGGCAACAAAAGGGCATCTCTGCAGAAAACTTGGCTGGGAGATCCTTTAGTTCCTTTAAAGCCACCAAGACTGCAGCCCCTCCTTGACACAGTCTGTGGCCACAGGAACTCTTGAGATACACAAAATGTGAAATGGAATGAACTGTGGCTTTTCTTTTGGAAAATATGGAAAAACTACAATCAAGGGAAAAAAAACCACCAGCAAGAAAACCAACAAGAGCTATCTAAGATGACTTTTATTACAAGTGATTTGCAAAAACTGTCATCTAATTTAGTCTTTCTGAATGCATCCAGCCATCAGTCTCCACACGGCAGCCTTGAGCTCCTGGTTCCTCAGGCTGTAGATGAGGGGGTTCAGGGCTGGAGTCACTACCGAGTACAGAACTGACAGGGTCAGATCCAGGGATGGAGAGGACATGGAGGGGGGCTTTAGATAGGAAAATATACCAGTGCTGATAAACAGGGAGACCACAACCAGGTGAGGGAGACAGGTGGAAAAGGCTTTGTGCCGTCCCTGCTCAGAGGGGATCCTCAGCACAGCCCTCAAGATCTGCACATAGGAGAAAACAACGAACACAAAACAACCAAAAGCTAAGGAGGCAGTGAAAACAGAAACTCCAAGTTCCCTGATGTAGGGTTTGGAGCAGGAGAGCTTGAGGATCTGGGGGATTTCACAGAAGAACTGGCCCAGGGCATTGCCATGGCACAGGGGCAGGGAAAATGTATTGGCCGTGTGCATGAGAGCAGTTAGAAAGGCACTGGCCCAGGCAGCTGCTGCCATGTGGGCACAAGCTCTGCTGCCCAGGAGGGTCCCGTAGTGCAGGGGTTTGCAGATGGACATGTAGCGGTCGTAGCACATGATGGTCAGGAGAGAAAACTCTGCTATGATAAAGAAGAGAAAGAAAAAGAGCTGAGCAGCACATCCTGTGTAGGAGATGTCCCTGGTGTCCCAGAGGGAATTGTGCATGGCTTTGGGGACAGTGGTGCAGATGGAGCCCAGGTCAGTGAGGGCCAGGTTGAGCAGGAAGAAGAACATGGGTGTGTGCAGGTGGTGGCTGCAGGCTACGGCGCTGATGATGAGGCCGTTGCCCAGGAGGGCAGCCAGGGAGATGCCCAGCGAGAGGCAGAAGTGCAGGAGCTGCAGCTGCCGCGTGTCTGCCAATGCCAGCAGGAGGAAGTGCCTGATGGAGCTGCTGTTGGACATTTGCTGATCCTTGGCATGTGGACCTGTTCATGGAGAAAAAGACAGTGTAGAGATAGAGGAGACACCCGTAAGCAAAATCAAAGCAATTTCCCATACGCTGTCCCCTGTAAGTGACACAGACCTCCTTTTGTGTTCAAGTGTTCTGCAGTTTTCTTTTTAAGCTCCCTCCATGTCTGTCTTGGTATTCTTGGATATCATAAGCCCTCAGCATTTTTGCTGCCCCCCGGGAGAATAGAGTGATTTCTCTGAGACAAAGTGATGAGTGGAGACTAAGGGGAGGTGTTCTTTCATTCTGATCTGTTCAGATTTTGTCAGGGGTTTAAACTTTAGCAGGTGGAGGGTGATCAACTTCCCATGTTTATTCCCAAAAATGCCTTAGGTACTGCTGAGAGCAGATGGATCCACCACAGCCCAGCTCCACATTTGTGGCCAAGGGCTCTCTTTGCTCATTTCACCAACCCAGCAGCATTTTCAGTGTAACAACACCGCTGCCTTTCCCCACCAATCTTATATCTCAGAGATACTCCAGGACAGGTTTGCGCCCTGAATTGAAGCTCCCAGCTTGGACTGAAATCTCAGGGACACTTCCAAGTGTCCTTATGATGGTATTGGATGAAGGGAGATGCAGCTCCTTCCCTGGCTGCACTGACAGCATTGCCCAGAGCCGGGCACTGGGGACAGCGTCACCCTGAGCCAGCGGTGCCCCCTGCCAGAGCCCCCAGGGCCGGGCAGATGCTCCCAGCCCTGTGCTCTGCAGAGGGAACTGGGCCCGGGGCTGCAGAGCTGCCCCACGGCTCTGCTGCAGTTCTGCCTGCACAGGAGGGGCTGCACACCTTGGAGCCCCGGCCCTGAGGGCAAAGGCTTGGCTGGGGCACAGGAGGGAGGGGGCTTGTTCAGAGGGAGGGGCTGCACTGGAGGGGATCCTGTGGGCATCTCTAAACTCTCCCTGCCACAGCATTGCTGGGTTTTGTTTTCTTTCATTCCCTGATCTTCTCTCTGCTTCCTGCAGATTTCCCTGCTGCAGGTGTTTCCCTGTGCCTGATCTCTCTGTGCCAGCACTCACAGACCCCAAAAAATCTCTGTGCACTCTCCTTGGTCCTACAGAACCCTGCCTGTTTGCAGGGCACTGGATGGGGCAGGTTCTGTTTGCAGCTTGGAGAAAGGACAGCTCAGACTGAGCCTGATGGGTCATGCAAAGGTGATGCTGGTGCTGTCCATGGGCAGAGGAGTGGCTGAAAGTACATTAGGAATCTCCTGTGAACCTATTGATCACTAAAAGTAACAGTTCAGATTTCTCAGGTACTTGTCAAAATTCATAATCATCCTTTAATATTTATACCCCCTCCCCGTCATCCTCCAATAGTAGGAAACTGAATACAGTCTTAGGAATTTTCCTCATTTTTATCAAAATCCTTGTCTTGGAAATATTCTGTGACTGATCAGAACCCCTCAGTACATCAGAGCTTCATGAGCATTTCACCTCCCCTGCACGAGAAATACCCAGAGTTGTACTCACAGAGTCTCTAGGCATTGGGATGTTCCAGCTTTAGGACATGGCTCCAGGAGCTGCAGCTGCATTGTCCTGCAGCCAGAGGTTCCTGTGCCAAGGGCTGGCAGTGATTCTGCCCCAGGCACTTCTCAGACCCTTCCCAGCCCTGACTGATTGAAGCTCTCTGTGCCTCTGTGCTGTGCCTGGGCTGGCTGCAGGCAGTGTCCCAGCCCTGCTGGGCTGGCAGAAGAGCTGCTCATCAGGAGAAATGTGCTTTTGAAGCTCTTCTTGGTTACCAGGAGCTGCATCTGTACCAGGAGCCCAGCCCAGCTCAGCAGCACAGATACAGGACTAGGACTGTAAAGAGCCTCTGGGGCTTTGTGCTCAGGCCCTGAACATCAGTCCCTGAGAAGGAGCTGAAGAAACCTCTCCAGAACTCCAAGTCAGAATCCAACTCCAAAGTTTCTTGGACTTGTAATGGGTCCCACTGAGGGACACGACTGAAAAAGTGTCCCCAGACCCCAGGCAGAGCAGAGAACTGGAGGCAGTGATGACAGGTGGGGACAAAGAGAAGCCAAGTCTTGGTGCCCTGGGGCACAGCAGGGTCTGTACCACCAAGGCCTGGGAGGAGACACCTTGTCCTGAGGCCCTGGGGCCTCCTGGCGCAGCCCCAGCCAGGCTGGGCACTGGCAGCCCCTTGTCCTGCCCTCAGCATCCCCCCCTAGCCCACATCCCAGTGGCCTCAAGGATCTGCTGGAAGGAGTCCCTGGGGAGCCTTGCTCAGGAATGGGGACTCCTGAATGCTCCCTGCAGGGATTGCAGGTTTTTCAAAGGACTTTGGGTTTGGCTTTTGCCTTGGAGTCTCTGAGAGCTTTGTGCAATGATGGCCTCCAATTATCTGCTGTAATTAGTCCCTGGAGAGGCTTTGTCAGTAACAACACTCAGTGGGGCTCATTAATGCTTCAAGGTACTTCAGTTCTTTTAAGGTACTTGGTGTTTCTGTTTTGATACAGACTCTGTGAGAGGTTTGTGCAATCATGACCCCAATTATCTACTTTAACAAGTCCCTTGGGAGCTTTGTACTGACACTCAGTGGGGCTCATTAATACTTTGAGATACTCAAGGTTTTTAAGGTACTTTGGAATTTCCTTTCCACACTGAGTCTCTGAGAGGTTTTTGTGCCATTCGGGCCTTCAATTCTGTCCTCCAAGGAGTCCATGAGGAGCCTGTGTTGGGGATGGACCTCAGTGGGAGCCATGAATGCCTTGAGACACTTTGCGGTTTTCTTCTGACTTTGACTCCTGGAAAGGTTTGTGCAATCTCCTCTCAGGCCCTAAGGTTCAAGGGCTCAGCTCCAAATGCACAGTGAGGCGCATGAGGATCAAGCAAATCCTGACAAACCATGACTCTGCCTTGATTTCCCTCTGCTCTCATGGAGCTCATCAGGAAGCTGTCTGTAGTGGTTTTTGTTCACTAATTTGAGATTTCTTGGAGAATACAGCAATGATTGTGATGGGTTCAGTGTTGGCTATATACCAGTACACTCACTAGATTATACGTACTTATTTCCTGCTGTGAGGTAGGATTAGGAGAAAGGCAAAGTAGCCTCAAAACTTTAAAAGGGTATAAAGAAAAGTTTATTACCAGTAACTAGAAGAAAGAGTAATATGAATGCAAAAAAAACTTTTGGAACACTTCTCCTCTCCCTGCAAGCTTTTCTTTCTTACTGACAATGAAAGAGACAAAACCTAAAATTTTCAGTCACTTTGCCACCTCTAGAATAGTTTTTCTTCAATTCACGTAGGGAAAGGAGTCTCTCTTCCATGCTATGGAAGCTTTACAAGAAAACATATTTCTCGTGGCTCTCAATTCCCATGAACATCAGCCTCCCAGAAAATCTGCAATCGTGAAGTCCCTCCCATTTTTTCACATCTTTTGCCACATCTGTGTTTATGGGCATGTTAGTTTATGGGGTATTAGTTTAAAGATGAGCTGCTTAGGAACAAAGGTTCTCTTCATCTATTTCTGAAATCATCTTCATATCTACAAACAGAGGTCTTCTTCTCTTCATGAGGCACAGGGTCTCATCACTAGTCTCTCTTTCTCTGTTCAAATTTCTCATGGGATCATAGCTACTTCAAGGTTTGCTTACTTTAACATGGAGGTTTTTGCTGAACAAGTCATCTTCCCATGCTTTTCAATGCCTTATAGGGAAAAAGAGACTCTGATGTATCAATGACATCCTTCTCCATTGCTTTACAAGAGGATTTCAGCTCCAAGATCAAGACATCTCCTCATCCCTCCTATCTGGGACTCAGCTTCCACTTCACTGACCTCCATGTCTTTGTGCTGCTCATGTATGTATCTGCACTTTGTCCTTTTCTCTCCCTCGAGGGAGGATGGAAGCACTGAAAGAGTTCATATCTCACCCGGGGCCTGCAGATGGTTCTGTGACCCCAGCCGGGCTCGGTGCTTGTGGCCGGAGCTGTTTTATGATGGAGGTTTCTGCAGCAGCTGCGCTGGGGCTGTGTCAGGATGGGCCGCGCTGGGGCAGGGCCAGGATCTCAGCAGCCAGGCCAGAACTCAGCAGCAGCATGGCCGGGGCCGATGGCTTCTCCTCCCCCTGCCTGGGGCTTGCGGCTGAACCCCAACAGTGGCAGAATCTTGGCCGAGCCAGCCCGGCCCGGGGCTGCTCCTGGGGCCCGGTGGATCATGGCTCAGCCTGGGCTGGTGGCGGGGCAGGGCTCAGCAGAGCCCAGATGGTCACAACTGCAGCCATGGCCCGGCCGGGCCTCGGCCCCGCGGCCTCCCCTGCCCTGCCCGGCAGCCGATGGGGCCTGGCGGGGTCCCTGGGAATGGGCCCGGCCCCACGGCAGGAGCCGCCCGGCCCGGCCTGGCTGAGATGGGGGCCAGGTCGGCCTTGTTACCTCTTTGCCAGCCAGAAGGGAAAGAGACCCTCTGTCCTGGTTTGAAAAGCAAGTGAGTTTTTTGGGATGCTGTAGTTAAACCAATAGGTGCCCAGATTTGAATATTGGCATGCGGTGTGGCCACTGAGGACATGGATACGCCTCTGAGAACACAGGGGGTTAAAAGCAGAGAACTGCCAAGAAAACTTTCTTTTGGTTCTGATGGGTGAAAGAAACCTATGTTGTTAGCTTTTTCTGCTATTTGAAATATTCCTGATTGTTGGATCCAAATTATTCCTAATTGCTGTAAGTTTCTTGTTCACTGCATGTATTATTTTGCTATGATGTTTCATCATACTTATAAAAAAAGACATGCATCTCATTCTTAAAAAACAAAAAAGAAGAGGAATGAACGCCTTATGAACATTCAAGTAATGCAATATGTACATGAGAAATTTGGACAACTAATCATTTTGAATAATGCAATATTTACATGAGAAATTTGGAAAAAAGATCATCACATCTAAATCCCAATAGGCTCTATCACAGTGAAGCCTAATTAATTCATTAACTTCAGGAGAAGATGTGCCTGTGTTTTATCATCAGCAGTTCAAAGCAGTCACCTGTTCATTCCATCAGACACTGATCAGTTCTGAAAAAATGAGGCCCAGTGAAAGGAGAAATAACCCCATCACCTTGCAGCCTTTGTGGCCAGAGCAGGAGCAGAAGGAGCACTGCCAAGACATGGCTGTGGCTGGAAACTGACAGAGGCAATTTGCCAACAAAAGCCTCATGGCATCCTCATGGTACAGTGCTCCTACGAACCTTCTGCAGTTATTCCCTGTTCCAGTGCCCAGGAGGACATTCAGTGATGTCAAAGATCAGCATTTCCAGCTCACAGACTTTCTCATCCTTCTCAACTAATTGGAAACAATGGTCATTTCTTTTCATTTCCCTAAGAGACATTGGACATTTTTCTTTTGTTTTCTCATGCTGCAAAACCCTGTGTCCATGACTTGATAGAATTTGGTAAGTTTTGTTGATTGTAATTGGTCATTTATCTATCTTATCCCATATCTAATAGATAACCAGTGACAACTGTGATGAGATAATACCCTCACAAGAGTGAGCTGTTTCAACATCAGAACATAGGAGCCTTTTTTAAATGAACGAAAAGGGGGAGATGTCATAGACCAGTAGAATAATGATAAAAGAAAGGCCTTTTGAAATCAGGCCTTCTTCTGCCATATTAATAGCTGGCCTGTCATCTCTTCTGAGTGCAGCTAAGCAGTTACAAGTTCCCATGTGAAGCTATTTGGAGAATGAGACTTTGTGAACAATCTATTCTGAGGGTGAAAAACTGCAAAAATGCACCTGCAACAACAAGGGATTAGTCCCATGAGACTCGGTGAAGAGAACAGGTAAACAATACAATAGAGAGATTTGATGCACAAGTAAAATCTAATTTATTAACCAATAACAGAAGAACTGCTAGGAAATCTATGAACTAACTAATGTTGCACACGAGGTCTGTCAAACTATGTAAAACGAATTTTGTGAATAAAGAGTAAAGAGTTCTCCAGCTCAGCTGGGTCTTCTGGGATTGCAGTTCCCCCCTTCTTTAGGGCTTTCCTTTCGCACTCCTTAGGGCTTTGGTTTCGCTCTTCTCTGGAGCTTTGGGTTCCTTCTTCTTTAGGGCTTTGCTTTCCTTCTTTTCTGGCGCTCTGGTTTCCTTCTCTGGGATTTTGGTTTCCTTCCTCTCTGGGAATTTGGTTTCCTTCTTTTCTGGGATTTTGCTTTTCTTCTTCTCTGGGATTCTGCTTTCCTTCCTCTCTGATGCTTTTGCATGGGCTTCTTTCTTCTCCCGGGTCTTGGTTTTCCCCTTCGCTGGTCTTGGAGCTTGCTTCCCAACAGAGACACTCTTCTTTTCCTTCTTCTGCCTCTCTTCCTCCTTCCACCTCCCTTGCTCCTCTAAGGCTTTTGCCTCCTCCTCGACCTTTTGAGCTGGCTCCTTCAGCTCCCTTCTGCAGACAAAACAGAAAACATGGCTGCGAGTCCCACCAGAAACTTGGGCTCCCTAGTCCTGGCTGGCCCTGCACTTCATTCCTTGACCCTGAGGCCATTTCCATGAATTCTCCTCAACCCACAGAGGTTGGGAACATCCCAAGTGAGGGCATTGGTGGAAGGGGACCTCCAGGACCAGCCAAACCTGAGCTTTGTCATCATAAGGTGTTGGCTGTGCAAGCTCCCTCTGAAGGCACAGCCAGACCCCTCCAGCCCCTGCCAAAGGCTGATCCAGCAGCTCTCTGCGCTGGTGCCTGGAAACGCCCTTTGTCTCTTGGCTTCCCAGTTTAAAGCAGAGCACAGATTGCTGACATCTGCTTAGCTCTCCTACAGTTCTTACTCAGCTCATTCAGCTCCCTTCTCCCTGGGCATAGCTGAAGCATGATTTTAAAGAGTTCAGATTTCAGCTGAGGGTTAGAAGCAATTCCCATTGATCAGGATGTAGGTTAGATAGGCAGACCATAGGTTAATGATTATGAGATGCTTAAGCTGGAGCTGATTGTTCTATTGTTTACCATTAGGAGCTTCTTTCTAGAGGGAAGTGGAGGAAGTGAACTGTTATAAGAACATCTTGAAACCAGGAGAACAATGGTTAGCACCTGGGCTTGATGTCAATCAATCACTAAGTTGGGGACCTTGGATAGTGCCAGAGGGTCACAGAGATCTGATGAAGATATTCCTGACTTCATCCCTTAAGACCACTGACCCAATTCGAGACCACCAACCCAATTCAAGGGAAGAATTGCACAGGAGTGAAGGACCAATGACCTCATTTGAATACAGAGCAGGGATGGGAGGTGCTGGGGTTGTGCAGATGTATTGTATGTAAGATCTTGGGAAATAAGGAGAGGGCAAAGAACCTTGGACAGCGTGGTCATGCCTTTTAGGGACGGCTCTGGTGCCGCCCGCCGGTGTTATTAAACATCCCACAATCTAACTTTAATTAGTTAGAGTCTCTGTCCGTGATCTTCGGTTTTAACGACTCCTAGCCTGCTCCTTCATGAGAACAATCCTATCAGTCAGAAAGCAAAGGCTGCAGGAACTCCTCTCCTGCAAGACAGGCTCTTGTCAGGCAGATTTCCTGCTGGAACCCAGCTGGGACCAAGCAAACCAGTGCTGGCTGCCATGGAAACCATTGGAAGCAGCCTCATCCATCTCCTCCCCATGAAACCAACTTCAGCCTGGCCTGAAGAAGTCCTGATGCACAGGCTTGCTTTAAGCACCTCCACTCCCAGCTCCACACTTGTGCCTGTGTGTCCTGAGCTGGGCTGCCTTGCTGGAGCTGAGCTTCTCCTGTGCTTGCCTACGGCTGCAGCTGCAGGGGAGCCTAAAGGACAGGAGCTTTTCTGGCTGCTCTGCCACCATAAGGAGAACCCTGGCAGATCAGCAGTGCAAGGACTTCATCTGTGGCAGGAGCAGGACCTAAAGCAAGGTTTGCTCTGTGCCCCACGCCTGCCCATACCACAATCCCACTGTTCTGGTGAAGAAGGCAGATGAAGAAGATGCCACTCAACACCATGGACTGCAAGACACCTCTAGAGGTGGTGCCAAGGCAAGCCCAGAGCCCAGCTCTCTGCAGACAGCAGCTAAGCCAGCAGGGCTCAGAACTCAAATACAGAAGAAGATGTTCTGTCTCAACAGAAGAAGGTCCTTCCTCTCTTGGCAGCCAGGGAGCTCAGAGTAGCCATCCCTGTGTTGCTGCTGGCCTTTGCTCTGCAGCTCCTCTGAGCTCAGAGGCCTTGGAGCAGGGAAGCCCTGCAGGGACAATAACCCATGGCAGAGCAGGAACCCACGGAAGGCTGACTCACCTGTCCCTGAGAGGGGCCTGTGAGCCACAGTTGATTTCCTGGGGGCTCAGGGAGGAGCTGACACGTGAGGCCGCCCTGGGCACCAGCACCTCGGAGGTGGAGCCTGCCTCCATGTGGCACAGCTCCGGGACATTGCAGGTGGTGTTGAGCTGGCCAGAGAAGGTGGAGGAGACCTGCTGGCTCTCTCCTGGCTGCAGCACACCTGGCAGTGGCAGGATATTGAAAGCCTGGACGGAAGACAGGAGAGATTGAGATGTTGAGCATGGAAATGGAGGCAGAAGAGCATCTTGGAGCAAACTGCTGCTGTAGCCAGAGGGGCTTATTCCCCAAACACTGCCAGAATCACCCTCACCTCATCCTGCATCCATGCCACTGACCAGTGCAGGGACCATGGGGAAAATCTTCTCCCATACTCACAGCTCAATGCATTAATTAGTACATGACATGAAAGTGAACTGGGATGGCTCCTGGCAGTAGAAATTCTCTCTGATGCCCAACTTGCCTTTAAAAAGTTTCAAAACTTCCTGCTTTTAGAAAAGGAGGAGACTCAGAGTGAGAGCTCTTGGAGCTGAGGGAAGGAGTCCAGCCCAGCTCATCTGACTCCTGAGGCTCTTCCCCTCTCTCTCTGATTTAAATGCTTCTTTCTAAAGGTGCTACAGCAAAAGCTCCTGCAAAAATTTCCTATGGAGCACCTGAGGAGTTCCAGGGGGAGCAGTGCCCTCCACAGGTGCCGCACAGTGTCCTTGGGCAGCCCTGCAACGTGTCCTGCACGGCCTCTCCAACAAGCAGCTGCTCCAGCAGCACTTTGTGATGGGCCTGCAGGGATGGGAGGCCCCTCTGTGGCCAATGCTGAGGGCCCCCAGTGGCACTGGCAGCTCCAGCCCTGCTTGCCACACTGACAATGGGCACGGGAGACAGATTCCCTCTTGCCTTCTCCGCTCCCAGGGGAGTGTGCGCCACGTCCAGGGAGCACCTGAATCCCTCCAAGCCTCGAGGGAGGTGAGGGTGCTCAGCAGTTGGTGCTGGCACCCAAAAAACAAGCCATTTTCTATGCTGGGAGGAAGAGACAGCCCCTCTGCAAAGTCTCCCTTTGTCAGACAGCTCCAGGGCCAGCAGTGCAATAGCAGCTCTGGGTGAAAGCAGAGCCCTGCAAACAGGGAGTCTGGCTGCCTTGGGAAGAGGCTCCATGGAGATCAGGATCACCCCAGCTTGCTCTGGGAGGGAAGCTGGAGGTGTTACCATGATGATGCAGAGAAAAGCCTCATCTTACATTGGGAAGGAAACAAGGCAAAAAATCCCACACTCAGCATAGGCCTGTAGGATCTGAGTCAGCTTCTCCAAGGAAAATTCTCCTATTTCTACCTCTCCCTCAGCCCATGTCCAGCCACTGGCCCTGCTGCCCAGCCCACTGTCAGGGCACAGCACAGCAGGGCAGCAAAAAGGGAGCTCAGCATGAGCAGGACTTAGTGCTGGCAGGCTGGGGAGGCAAAGCAAGCAGTAGGTGCACAAGAAAATCTACCTCTGCTCCTGAAGATTGGCTAAAATCCTGCACTTCTTTCAGGGCTCTGGCTGCCTCCTCCTGTCCAGTCATGAAGTGCCTCCATCCAGTTGCTGCACAATCCAGACTGGTTCTTCTCTCCTTCGGTGGCTGGGGTTTGAATTTAGGTGGGTGGAGCTCATCTCTGGAAAATAAATAACTATGAACAGGGACCTGCAGTGGGAGGGAGGGAGGGACACCTGCACGAGCAGCTCCTGGCCAGGATGCAGCCCCTGGCTGAGGGCTCGCACGTTGAACTGAGAAATGGTTTGATCCAGCCCTTCCCAATCCAGGCTGGGGCAGGTCTGTTCTAAAGGCAGCCCAGGGATGACACTGAGGTGCTGCAGCAGCTGCAACTGCTTGCATTGAGCAACTACAGAGGACAGGCATGAACACCTGGTGGGGATGCAAAAAGCACAGTGGGAGAGGAAAAGACAGAGAAGGCAGCAAAAAGGTGAGATTTGAGACACCGAGGGGCAGACCCAGCCAGTGCCAAGCCAGCACAGCCCCCCCAGTGCCCAAGGCCAGAAACTCTGCAGCTCCACCGGGGATTTATCAGGAATGTTCCCCTGACACCGCTGGGGGATTGGTTGACATTTTCCAACACTCCCAGGTGACTCAGGTCGCATTCCCCAGCCATCCATCTTTCCATCCATACATACACAGGCTGTGGTGCTGGGATCCTGCCAAGCTCTGCCAGCCTTGGGCTTGGGGAGATTTCTGCCAGCCGTCCTGAGCTCCGTAATTGTGCCCTCTGTTCCAGGAAGCAAGCAAGAAAGATTTTAAAAAACCCAAAACAAACCACAACAGACAAACCTAAAAAACCTTCAACAGCTCAACCCGGCTCAAGTTATTTCTTTAGGGACAGCTACCACTCTCCAGCTGAAATGCTGGGCTTTTGGGGAAAAAGAAAATTACATGTTCACCTCCAAATCAAAAAGGATTAAGGTAAGAGAACCTTTCAAACTAAAAATTATTGGCCCAAAGCTTTAATCTTTGCAAAAAATCTCTAGGTAAGACCAGCCTGACAGTTAAACAACTGGTTCTTCTGGTGGGGAGAAACCCTCCTCTTTAAGAGAAGCAGCCTGATAGTTGAAAGCAACTGTTTGGTCAAACTTCAGGCTCCCTGGCACAGCCTGCATTGCCTTTCCTTCCTGTTCACTGATTTACAGGCAGTGCCACAATGGCCCAGGTTCAGAGGTTTGGTGCCATCCAAGGAATTTGGCATTGCCATTTCCATATGTTTTAATCGAAGTTTCAATCCTTTCAACCAGTCTTCAAATGCCAGCTTTCCTTTCTTTTACAGAAAGCTCAAGGTTCCTAGAAGACTTTTGACATTCTCTTTTGTGCTCAGAGAGATGACATTTTCAAACAGATGTTTCCAAAGTTAACAGCATTTGAAAGAATAATGAACTCAAATCCCCCTGGATTCCAGCTTCGCCCAACTCCATTCTGTGTCAGACACTGAGATTCCCACCTCTAAGGCAGGAGCTGTTTGTGCCCCCATCCCTCCTGTCCTTCTCCCCAGCAGCCTGTGCCTGTTTTCCCCAGCAGAATCCCTGTCCCTGTGCACCCTGCCAGGAGCAGCTGCACACAGGCTCACATCTCCCCTTGCCCTCACCAGGGGGTTTCTCTCATCCCCGAACACGCCGATGAGAACGTTGGTGCGATGAGTGCCCAGGGCCTGCACTGCCACCACAACTGGGATCTCTGCTGTGCTCTGGGGCTGCACAATCGCACAGGGCTTGGGGCTGGAGTAGAGCACAGCAGAGTCCTCCTTGCGTTTCTGGAAGGGACACAATGAAACGCAGATTCAGAGGGACCTCTCAAGAAACTTTAGGCTCCTTAACATCCACCACAACAGCAACTTACACACACCTTTAAAACTCCCCAGGACAAAGGTCAAAGGCACAAACAAGATGCCAGAATTGTAGGGTAAGCACTCCCAGGGCATCCTGCAAGGAGGCTGCCAGCACAGGCACTGGTGTCTGTGGGTGCAGCAGCTTTTCACAACCCTCTAAGATCTCCCACAGGAAAACACCCTGACGACTAGAACATCAGCTGTTTCCTCAGGAGCTTAAACTGCCTCCTAAAGTTTACAGTTGGGTAGGATCCTCTTCTCAGCAGATCTTTAGGACTGATTAGAAACCAGCAAGGTCTTATCCAAACCCTTTTTTCCCCTAATAATCTCCTCAGGAATATTTGATAGGAGGAGGTGGATGTGATGCCAAACCTGGGGAACAAGCCCGTAGCAGCCAGGAAGGTGGCTGGGATTCCTAATGAGGATCTTCCTCTCATAGGGCACCTTCAGGTGGCACTCATCACACAGCAGCACTTGGGGGGACACTTGGAGCTCAGGAACGAGACATCTGGGCAAAGAGATGATCCCAGGACAATCAGAGATACTGAGAGAATGGAGAATGCCTACCCCCAAAGATTGTGAAATGGAGCAGAACACATTGGTCACTGTCAAATGCACATTGAAGAGCCCTACAATAAATTGCCTTCTACCTCTTCCCACTCCAACATGTCTTGTCAAGGAGGGGCAAACCCTGAGAGGCAGCACCCAGAGGCTGCCAAGTGCCCCAGGCAGAGCACTTTGCCCCACAGCTGCCTCAGCCCCTCCTTTACACAAGAAGGCTTGCAAGGACTCCTGGAAGAGTCCCAGTGACCCACGAGCTCTGGGGGAGCCTTCCCAACAAGGATCAGTGCTCCCTAAGGCTCAAGGAACACACAGCTCCAGGGTCTCAGTAAAAATGACTCCCTTCTCTGCCATGGTGCTGTTGCCCTGCCTGAGAACTCAGCTCTTTGCCCCAGCCCTGGAGGGCACGAGACAGCAGCTGCCCCACAGAGGGGCTGATCAGCCCCTGCCAGGCCCTGCAGCTCCCTGGCTCCTTCACTGCACAGCTCCAGGCACTGCCTGGCCCCAGCTCCACCTGCTGTACACAATGGCAGCCCAGGCACTGCCTGGATGGCTCTGCCTGGCACAGGGAACAGCACCAGGGAGCTGCATCCCTCTGGGCATCACACTGACACCCACAGCAGCACAGCAGCATGGAATTCTGCTGCAGCAACAACGACTTTTCCTCTCAACTCTGACGACATTAAAGCTCAAAATGGGAAGCAGAGGGAAGGACAAAAACTGGAGCTGACCTGCCACATCAAGGGCTGCTTTCCCCTTGTCAGACCTTGCCCTCCCCACTCTTGCTGGGAGCCACTTCCCCCCTGCCATGTGCCCCCACATACAGAGCCAGAGCCTGACTCTCAGCAGCTGCTTGGTGTGGCCCAAACCAGTGCACGGTGCTCACAACCAGCACAACCCCACCTCTTGCAGCCAGGAGGAGAGGAGGCCCTCAGGAAATTTGTTCCACCTCAAGCACCAAAAACAAGGCCAATCAATGATATCATTCCTGGTGCCTTTAGAAGAGGGCCCAGGACCATGCTGAGCTGTGAGCAAACGTGCTTTTCACCACGGGCTGCTGCCCAAGCACTGCTGTTCTCGTGTCCAGCTGGCACAACATGAGGGCATTCAGCAGCACTTCTCCTTGGCAGCTGCAGCCAGCACAGCCTGGGCAAGGCAGTGCCTGCGGGAGGCCAGGCAAGGGCTGGTACCTGGCTGTGATGATCAGGGCTGCCACTCCCTTGCCAATACCCTCCAGGTCCACCAGCAACCTCTGGTAGAACTCCATCACCGTGTTGGAGCACAGGGTCACCTGGTGGAAGAGAAGAACAGTCAATTCTTCCTTCCAAAAGCTCATTACCCACGGGTGATATCCTCCAGTTCCTGAGGGAGGATTTGCCCTTCATTCTTCTGCTGCTCCATGTGTAGAGCACAGTCTCAGAGTAACAAAAGCCTTCTGGCAATACCAGATTTGTTAAACACACCGTGCTATCAGGGCACAGGTCAGCTACATTAAAATATTAGACTACAGCTCCATGCACCACTGCATTCAAATTAAGGGGCCAGTTTCTCATCTGACTACAAAGACATGCATGTAGAGGAAATCTGACTTGACCACAATGAGTTCAGCTTTGCAGCAGGAGGCTGAGAGCAAAGTGTGGCCCAGCAGGTGCTGGGCAGTTCATGGCTGCCCTGGGACCCCGAGCCTGGGCTGGCTCTGAGAACTCCAGCCCCAAGCCAGGAGTGGGGAACTGTGCTGGGGTGGGCATTGACCAGAGGCAGAACCCTCAGAGCCAGAACTTCCCCAGGGTGAGCATTGACCACAGGCAGAACCCTCAGAACTGCCCCAGGGTGGGCATTGACCAGAGGCAGAATCCTCAGTACTGCCCCAGGGTGGGCATTGACCACAGGCAGAACCCTCAGAGCCTCTTGCTCAACACCGCAAGAGACAAGCCACCAACGGGACCAGGCAGAGGAGAAAGGAGGAGGATCTCTGTCTTGAAGTTCCACAAGAAAGGGTTTATTCCAAGCAAAAGGATCAAAGCCAAAAGAGCCCTGCACACTCCTGCACAAGGAATTTTGTACAGATACAAATCAGGGGGTGAATACAAACAGCAAGCCAAAAGAGAATCCTCAGGGGAGCACTGAGGGGATTACATCAAGTGTCTGGGGCCACTTTGGGTAGGAGGGTGGGGAGGATGGCTCACATGGGCCAATGGGGCCTCCAGGAATAGGGGAATTCCAAAGGGGCATTGCAGACAGGGATTGGCTCCAGGTTAAATTGGCAAAGAAGGTTGGGGAACAAAAGGGGCTGGGTTTGACAGGCAGGGAAAGAGCTGGAACAAGGGGCAGGGAATGGCATGAGGGACAGCTTTGAGGGAGGGTAAAACCCAGGGGTAAACCCACTCGGGGAGAACACGGGGTACAACAGAACAAACCACTTAACAAGGAATCAATACAATAAATTTGAACCGCTACACATGGCTGCAGATTTTTTTGTCTCCACTGGAGCTTCCTGCAGTGAACACAAATCTTTCTGCTCCCTAGGAGGGGGGAAATGACACCACGAAGAAAAGCTCACTGCTTGATACAATGACATCTCTCTAACAGCCACTTTCTGCCCTCATTCTTGCTCTGCCCCGTTGCAATCAAATCAATCGCTCTCAAAAACACAAGAATGGCTTCAGGCCTTGACCATAAGGTCTGTGAACTCAGGCATATGATTTTGGAAAGCAAACAGTGCTCCCTGAGGAACATCCCGAGTAAGCCAGCTAGCAGAGGCCCCCAGCAGTGCAGATCTCTCAGTGCCAGGATGCTCCAAGCTGGCACCAGAGCTAAAGCCCTCCCACCCTGCAGTGCAGCTCCAGCCCTGGTGCTGCAGCGGCTGTGGCTGGGCTCTTGCCGTACCTCGATGTCCTGGTGTCCCTGGGGGAGGATGGTGCCTTGGCTGGGATTCATGGTGAACTCCCTGGGCTCCACATGGAAATGGATTCCCTTCCTCCAGGCCGGGTCGGTGTCCCTGCGGATCTGATCCACGCTGTCCACAGCCGGCTGCGTGCCATCGTCCGACATGCGGAGCTGGAACGTCAGGGGCACCGCGGAGCTGTTGGTGAGGCGGCAGCGCTGCGTGTAGGGAAAGCCTGGACAAGGACACAAATATCCATTCAGGCACCCAGCAGGGCATGATCCTGGGGGCAAGATCCTGGCAGGATCAAAGTGGGATTGGAGCTGAGCTCTTTATTATCTGAACTACAGCTCACCTAGAAGCTGCATGAGGAATTAATCGTCACTTAGTTCCCTTTGACACAGATTCCAGACTGCAGCCTTGAAAATGCCCACTCCTAGCCCTGCTGAACACTGCAAGCTTCTCTCTTTGGGATGGGGACGAGCTCCCTCACCTGCCCCAAACCAGCACCAGTTCTCTCTCAGTGATGAGTGTGCACCCAGACCCAGCATTTACTCTGAGAATTCAAGCTGTCCAATTCCCTGCTCAGCCTGCCAACACTCCCACCTTTTTCAAGACATATAAACAGTGAGTTGTCAGTGAGAAGAAGCTACAGCGAAAGAAAATGAGGATGGAATCAGGAACTAGAACGTGATGCAAACACCCTAATGCAGCTTCTCTCTGCAGGACCCTTAAGGCATCTCTTGCTTTGGGCCAAACAGACTGAGCACGTGACAGCTCAGAGCCCACTCAACTGGGGGCACAGACAAGCCTTGCTTTGAGATTAGCAATTAGGAACCAGGTCCCACCTCAGCCCACAAACAGGGACATCACAGCCATGCTGCTCACTGAGAGTGCTGCCTGCAAGGGTTCACCCCACTTTGGCTCTGAGATTTGCTTTCCATCCTGCAAAGCCAGAGATACAGCCACTCATGGTGGGGATGTCCTGCAGAGCGCGCAGAGCAGCCACAGCCTGCTCTGCACTGCACATCTGGCTGGGCTGACCAGCTCTGTGAGGAGGAGACTTCTCCCCAGGCCTGCTCACCAAGAGTCACTGGGACACAGATGGGGAGAAAAAACAACTGCAGCTGCAGCCCAGAGCTTCTCTGTGCCCATCCAAGTGACCACTGCCAGCTCCAGCAGGGACTCCAGCAGGGAGGCAAGAGAGGCACAAAAAGGACAAACCCAGATGTCAAAACCTCCAATGAGACTGAGGCCAGCACATGCAGACAACAGTCAACAGTTACAAAGAAGCAGAGATACAACAGCTGCCTTCAGCCAAAGAGCCCTTAGGAATGAAATTGGATTCAGCAGGATCTGAATCTCCTGCTTCAGACCCATATTTCCATCTCTTGCCTTGCGTGTTTCATTCCTTCCAAAGGCAACTTGACAAGCACCTCCGTGGTGATGCAGGCTGGGGAAGAAGCAGCTCAAAAAAGACAATGAGTTTCCTTCAGAAGTTCATGAACTTCATTGTTCTGGGTTTAGGCTTGGCAGTGAATGTTGCCCTTGGTCTGGGAAGGGGGATAGCGGTTCTGGGGGGGTTTGGCCCTGGGCTGGGCTTTTCCCTTGGGGTTTTTTGGCAGTTGTGGCGTGATGCCATGGGCGGCTGTGCAGTGGGAGCTGAGGCTGGGCAGGGAGCGGAGCTTCCCTTCCTCCCGCTCGGGGATCGCAACTCGGCCACTGCTGCTGCAGGAGGTTTGTGCTTGGCCCGGGGCTGCCCTGGCTGCAGCTCAGCGCTGGCACCGACCCTGCCTGCCTGCCCCGCTGCTGCTGCTGCTGCTGCTGCTGGGCACTGCCCACATCCCCGTGCCCTCTGGGGCTGTGCAAATGGAGCATTTCCTCCTTCCCTTCCCTTCCCTTCCCGCACCGGCTGGGGGGGGACCACTGCCCTGCCAGAGCCCACAGCTCCTCCTGCTGTGACCACAACTCCACCAAAGGGGAAAAACCGGACTTGGCATCTGGGAAATGTCTGTTCTTGTCTTGTCTGTGCTCTCCTGAGATAGTCTAGCAAAGAACTGTTATTCCTTTTCCCACAGTTTTGCCTGGGAGCCCTGTCATTTCAAAGGGATAATCATTTGGAGGGAGGGGCTCATCTTTCCATTGCAGCAAGATTCCCACCTTCCTTGGCAGACATCTGTCTTTTAAAGCAGCACAGAGACACCAGAAAATACTGCCTTTCTATTCCTTGCTTCCATTGGATCTCACAATGGCAAAATGCCCCCTGAGGCAGCAGCAGCAGCAGCAGCCCTGCAGTTCACAGCCTGAAGAGGCTGCTGGGGCAGAGCAGGAGTGAGGGATGCTTTTCTGTTGGAAGGCACACATCCCTGAGGCTGTGTCCCAGCCCAGGGAACACTCACCAAAGGAGATGTCCCCGAAGTCGAGCTCAGCGAGGTCGAAGTGTAAACTCGGTGCAGTGACGCTGCCCCTGGAGGCCGAGGACAGAGCAGGCAATGGCTCGGTTAAAGGCACAAGACTCTGTGCTTTGATGCTCAGGGACAGCTCATGGGAAATGTGCTTCTGCCCAGCAGCTGCTGGGCTTTGTGCCCTTCTACAGCCCCAGTGAGAAAACAAAAGTTCCTGGCCCTGGTGCTTTGTTGCTGGTCAATCTGTCACTTCAAATGTGTTCTGGGGACTTTGCTGATGAATGCATCACACACAAAAACAAAGAGAACATCTGCCAAGCTGAACTTTGTTCATGTCAGTAGTAACAGCTGATGAACTCACTTCAGGTTCTGCTCATTAAGGACCTCTTGCTGTAATTATGGGCTGACCTGTTCCCATTGCCACTGGTGAGAACATCACTGCTGGCTGATGGAGAAGCCTTGGGCCAGCAATGTTCATGTGCTGGACGTGAGACTTTGGAGGGAGGGGAGGAAAGACAAGGCCCCAGCAGCCCCAGAGCCAGATCAGTGCTCGTGCTCCTGCATCTGCCCCGGGGCTGATGCCAGCACGGCTGCAGCTCTGCTGGGGCTGGGGGGATCAGGGCCTGCTGGGGGCAAGGCACAGCATTCTGTTCTTAGTCTTTGGCCAGAAATTTCACCACAATAGAGAAGCTGCCAGTTAGGGGAATCCCTGGCCAAGCTTCAGCACTACCTTCCATTCCATTCCCTTCCCACTCCTGCCCCATGTTACATGCTCCTGCCTTCAGGTGGCAGGATGGGAATAACATTTCCAATAACGACTTCAGGGCTTGCCTGAGAAAGAAGGTGTCTTCTTCTTTTCAAATTATCAGGAGAAGAGGATCCAGCCAAGTTCAGGACTCAGCCGTCAGCACTGAAAAACTGCAAATCAGCCCCCGCATCTCTTCAATCCCTGGGCGGTACCCACCAGACTCCTCTGTTCCTGCTGTAGCAGTCATCTCTCACACACACCTGGCTCCCCAAGACCCAAAGACACAAGCTCTACAAGTCTACAGCTAAACGTAACTCCTCTGAATTTCAGCCAACACCACTAAATTGTTCCCTGAGCCCACAGCTAGAAGAGCTGTGAAGGAGACATCCCTGACACTGTAAGAACCAAAGGAAAATCACTGCCAAGAGATAGGCCTGGAAAGCTAAATTTTGGGCTTTTCTCTGTTAATTGTGAGCTGCTCCTTAAGACACTTCTCATCCTGTTAGATCCATCCTCTCAATGAATCACTGCTGCACCTGACAGGCAGAAAAGATAAGGTATGGAGGGGTTTTAAAAAGGTTGTTTTCTTCTGCTTTTATAACTAGGTCCATTGACATGTTTGTTTTCTTGTATGGCATCTAAAGACAGGTCCATGTCTCCCAATGGCACCTTGCAAGCCCCAGACACTGCTCTTGCTTTGAGCAGTGTGTTTGCTCAGATGATTTCCAGAGGCCCCCTCCAGGACCACTGCAAAGCCACGTGCCTGTGGCCTCCCAGAGAATGGCTCTGTTTGGCTGACAGTGCTGAGGAAGCATTTCAGAAGCTGCTTGTGCTCAGCAGGGTGCAAGCCAGCTCCCAACATGTTCCAGCAGCCTCCAGGGAATCTGGGACACAGAAAGCTCCAAGGCCACTGAAAGCAAGAGCAGATGCCTTCCATCCTGCTCACTTCCAGCCAGGCTGCAGGGCAGCAGATCCGATGCTTGGTTCCGTCTGTAGCTCTTTCCCAACTCCGCTCTCACCCAAAGGTGTTTGCACAGCGACAGATGAGCTGCCTCACCTCTGGGTGCTCAGCTGGTACCGAGCTGCCCGGGCACCGACATTGCGCACCAGCCGAGTCTGCTGGGCGCTGACCTTGACTGGACACTTGGAGAAGTCCAGCTGGGCAGGGAAGTCCAGCACAGCTCGGGCACCAATGGCCCGAATTGGCACAACGATCCTTTCCCTTGCAGTGAGGCACACCAGCTCATGGCAATAATCCTGCAGGAAATGAAACTGGCTCAGCACAGGACATTTAGTGCCATCCCCATGGCAGAAGAAAAACCATTTCCTATACCCCTTCAAGGCCATCAATTTACCTATTGCACCCTCAAATGAACATTAAGTTCTACTACTATGTCACATTTTAAAGGCACCAGTGAACTTTGCAAAATCTGTCTCAGTGGCATTCAGCTCTTGTGTCACTTGGCTCATAGAGATAACAGCCCTAGGCCACCATCATTCCTACTCTAAACTTTAATGATGTTAAAGAATTCCTAAGCCCCTTCTAAGCAACATGGAGCTGGGGAACACAGGACATTGCTCTTTAGGCTTCTATATTCCCACTGTCTGAGAATAGGACAAAGTGTTCAACTGACTCTAAGCAGCAAAAGGAAGAGGAGAAAACAGCTGCACCCAAAGACATCCTGCACCTCTGGCCTGGTGCAGAAACATCAGTTGGCTCACAACTCCCCTCTAACTTTGCCTGTCCAACCAAGTCAGGAGAAGAACAGTGCTAAGAGGTAGCAGGATGCTGTTGGAAAGGGCCTCTCTTTGTTTCCCTGCCAGGCTTCCTCCCTTCCATGCCATGCCCTCAACCCTTCTGTATGAACAAGCCTCCAGATCAGAACATGAACCCTCCAGATCCCAGCACTGAGATCAGACTTGCCAGGGCCTCAGCACTGCCGTTCAAACCTCCCCACAAAAGCAGCTTTGGCACGGAATGGGTGCCGGCTGACAGAGCAAGCACAGCGACAGGCATGAAGACAGAGCCCCAGCAGTGTCACTGCCACGGGCTCTGGGCCCACAGCTCTGCCTGCAGCTTGTACCTGCCCTACACCAGCTCCTTCAGGCAGGTGTCCAAGTCCCCTGCAGCTCAGCAACCTCCTGCTGACCAAGGGCACCCAGAGCCCAGTGTGCCTGTGCCAGGCCGGGCTCACAGGCACAGCACATCCTCTGCCCTGGCCCTGCAGCTGTGCCATGCTCACTTGTGCTCTGGGACAGCACAGCTGCAAGGCTGCACAACAGAGGGAGTGAAAAAGCACCGGCTTTGCTCCAGCCCAGGGGCAGGCAGGGAAGCTGTTGGCAGTCCAGGAAGGAGGAAAGCTCTCTGACCTCTTTGTTCCTCTGGTGTTTTCCATCAGAATGAAACCCCTTCCACTGCACCTAGAGATGGCCCAACATCTATCAGCAGCCCTCTGTCATTTTCATCCTGTTTCCTGTGCATCTTCCCTTGGCAATGCTCAGCAATGTGCACGGAGGGGAAGCAGAGCCTCTCAGGCCTGGCTGCAGTGCCTGCCAGCAGTGCCAAGGTGTGACTGGCTGCAGGCTGCCTGCCCACGCCTGGAGCCCAGCTCACAGCATGCAATGGGCTGGAGCCAGAGTGCAGGGAAAACAATGGCTGTGGAGATCATTGTGTGCTGTGGCTCCTCCAGCCTCACCTTGTTCTTGCTGGGGGTGAAGCGGATGCGCACAGGGGCAGAGGCGCCCGGCGGCACGGCACGGTACGCATCGCTGGAGCTCACCAGCTGGAAGTAAGGTGAGCTCTCCATGGAGACCTTCACCACGTGAAGAAACTGCAGCAAAGACATGAAATTTGATTTTGCCACTTGTGGAAACAGGACGAGAGGAGACCTGTCCATGCCCTGCTAACATCCCTCCCTTGCCCCTTTTCCAAAGCACTTTCAGCTGAGCAGGCACAGGCACATCATTCACAAGGCTGAACTTGAATCCCTTCTCTCTGGCTCCCGCATTTTGGCCAGGGGCAGTAGGGCAGTGCCTGCTGGGAAGGAAGGGCCGAGCAGGTCAGCACCAGCAGGATGGAGACACAGCACCTGAACCAAGTCACCTGCGTATTCAACAAGGCCAAAAAACCTGCTGGCTTCTGCCTGCACACAGCCATGAAGTTGTCATGTTCCAGAGGGGGAATGTGCTACCTAAAAGCAAACCAGCACATTACTGTGGGGCAAGGAAGAAATTCCCTTCCAGCAGATCAGGTTTGGGTAGGGACCTTCTGGGGATACAGTCAGGCAGGCAGAGCAGCAAGACAGGAGACCAAACACTGTGGTCTTACTGGGAATAAAAGCAAACCTGAAAAGCAAAAGAAGGAATGAACACAGCAAGACAATCCCTAAAACAAGGAGATGGCAAAGAGAACTTAAATGGGCAGTAAAGCAGCAAGGAAGAATCATAAAACCATGAGAGCAACCAGCTTGCCAAAAGTAACAGAAACACAGACAGGCGGTGTCTATTGACCATGGGGCTTCAGAGGCATTTTCTGCCTGGAGAAACAGGACCAGCACTGACTGACAGTGTGGTTCCAGTATGCAAAGCCAATCTTGGCTCTCCAGGGCTTCCTGCTGCCTGTGAAGGCAAGCTGGGCTGCTGGGCATTCCTGCATGCAGCCAGGAGGCCAGGTTCTGCCCTCTGGGGTACCCATGCACAGCACACATGCATTTTCTAACACACTGATATCATAACCCCTGAGCACCAAAATGCTCTCCAAAAGTCTAAACCAGATGATTTGGACTCCCTCCTGTCTCCTCCCACCAGCCCACTCTTGGCACAAGCCTCACTTGAGAAAATGTTTCCCTGACTGAAATTCAAATGGTCTCAAGTTTTCCTCTTTACAGTGGAACACAACTGACATTTTTCAACTTTTCCCCTCTCAGCTCTCTTGGGAAACTGCAAAACAATCCCAATTTCTTCAGCTGAAGGTGGAAACCTCCAGGAGCACATGGCTTTGGATGTGCTGTGCTTCTGCAAAGGGAAAGCAGAGCACCGTGTTGCTTTTGGAAAAGCTGAGCAGAGCTGGATGAAGCTGAGCAGGAGCCTCAAGTGGCACCTAAAGGCCTCTCACTGCTTCTGCTCCATCACTCTGATTGCAGGGCTCTTGCAGAACACGGTTCCTGCAGGGCCAATGCCATTAATGAGAAGTGATTCCAGCATAAAGTGCAGGAGGCTCAGGCCCTGAGCTTTGCCTGTGAACTGCATAAAGGGAGCCAAACTGGTTGAGAGAGGCAGAGATTCCTACCAGGAGCCAAGATTAACCAAGGACACACAGGGTGTGCTATAGACCCAAGGCAAAGCATGAGAGCAGGTAAGAACTGTACAGCACTCAACATTCCTGTCAATCCAGAGCTTTCGAGAGAAGGAAACTCCTTTGGGATAGACACCATCAACGCCTGGCAAAAATCTGGGCACAATTCCCAGCACAGGAAGATTTCCACCATCTTGCAGAACAAGGTGCTGAGACATTTTCTTCTGCATGTGCTGCAGCAGATAACTTGCTTTGCTGTACACTGAGGGAATGACAGCACTCTCCTCTTCCAGCACAGTGTTAAAGCTTCACGTGCCAGCACTTACCTTGTCCTTATTCATGAGAGACAGCACCATTTCAGAGACCTCCCGAGCGACGAAGTTCTGAAATACCAGCTCTGGTGGGGAAACCCCAAACCAGCTCTGTTTCGGAGCAGCTGACGGCAGCTGGAGAGGAGAGAGAGCAGGGAGAGCTTCAGCTGCTGGGAGGAAGGTTCATGCAGGAGAATCTTCCACTGATCCCCAGTGAAGTACAGACTCTGGGGGAGCACGTCTGCCCAGCCCACACTGGGCAAACAGTGGCTCACCCACCTCTGCTCTGAGCTGATCCACAGCTGCTGGGCCACACAGAGCAGGCTCAAGCCAAGCCGCTCTTCTGGCATGGATTTCTCCAGGTTTCTTTCTCCAGAATGCCAGGCAGCACTTTCCTAAAACACAGCCCTGTGCCCACGTCGTCACAGAGCTCTGGGGCACTGACTGAGCACTCATGGAGTAAGTAAAACCCATGAATTTACAGGAGACTCCATGGGAAAGGATTTGGGATGTCTTTTACTCTGAGACAGGGAAACCGAGGCCCACACAACTGCAAATATCTTTTCTGCTCTACAACTTAGACATCAGTAAGAAGAGCACAGGACCAGAGAAGGTTTGAGAGATGAGGTGACACTTGGCTGAAGCCAAAAGGTTATTAAGCAAAAGAATGGAATTTGTTGGTTCTGTGTGTTATTTTTGGTTTGCATTTGTTCAGGTTGGTTTGTTGAGTGTCACAGTGAGAGGGACAGGGTTGAAGACCTGACCAAAAGGAAGGAGGACGAGAAGGGAGGGCACAGAAAAGTTGGTGCTCAGTAGAGAATGGAAGCTCCTGAGTACCCATCCAATGGCAAAGGGCACAGGGACCGCCCCAGCCGGGTACAAAGGGGATACAAAGATGGCCATTTTCTCAGAGGGTGTGTTAGTGCGCTTGGCTCTCAGGGAGGGAGACATCCCCGGCTCAGCTGAATCCTTCCTAAGAAACGCTTTTCCTTTGCTTTGATGATTTTGTTCCCTTTCATTGTATTTAAAAGTTAGTGTGTTCCAAAGAGAGGAAAAGGCAAAAATAAAAAGACAAATGAGCTGAAAATAAAAAGACAAGTGAGGTGAATGCTGAATGAGGATAAGTTTCAGTTATTTTCTCAGCAACTTGGGTAAAAGTAGAGTTGGTATCTCCTTTTTCAGTGGCCTTTAAATGGGTGCTTTCTTGTCATTACTGCGATCTTATTTCATGCCATTGCAGAGGCACGTCTGGAATGACACAACAACAGCAAATGCTTCTGGAGCAGAGACATTGCTTGGAGAAAACTCTGCCCTGCTTTGTCTGCCTTCTCCAGCCACACTGCTGTCACTGCAGAGACACAAGCAGGTCTCCTCTGTGACTTCACAGCAGACACATTCTGCTGAAGGGAGTGGCTGCAGCACACTGTCCCTTAGCTGTGCCCTTCCCTGAGGTGTTCCCAAGGCCCCTCTCCAGGACAATCCTTTACCTGGATTGTGTTCCATGTCTCTTGCTTCCAATTTCCTACTCAACAGCCCACCTCAGTCACCTACCCGTTTGGACTGTGCTTTATACCAAACTAGTCCTGCCAGAAAAGCAGCTTTAAACACACCTCTGAGAAGGCACTGATCCAGACAAAGCACATCCATTCCCCTCTGCCCAGAGCCAGTCCCCTGTACATCTGGCAGCCTGCAAAATCTAACACCCCGTCAGGGTCCAAAACATTGTTCCAGCCCAAAGCAGAAATGCAATTTGTTGTGTTCAATCTGAAGTAATTCCTGCAGATCCTTGGCCTTCAAAGGCCAACGCTGCCACTCTGCAGCGAATCCTGTGACCCCGAGCATTGGATGGTGACCACACCAAAGCAAGAGGTGGCTCCTTCAGCAGGAGAATGGCAAGGGGCAATTTTGGGTCTCTGTGTCCCCAGCCTTCCTCCCATTGTTTTAGCAATGGCAGCTGCACTCCAGCACACCCCAGCAGCTTCAGCAGAGGGTATTTGTGTTGGCTTAGTGCAGATCAGGACTCCCAGTCCACCACTCCCAGCACTTTGCAATGACAGCAGGACCTGGACACTGAGGTATTTTGCTGGAGGCAAGCCTGTCACAAACACACACCCTCTTCAAACTTCATGTGAAACAGAAAGGAAAAGAGCAGGAAAAGGCTACCTTTGGGCGAGTCTCACTCCTGTCTAGAAATGGGCCAATTCTGGGCAGAATACTCCCCCCAGTGCTGGCCTCCTTCTTCCTGCTGAGAAACTTCTCCCTCTGGAACTTAGAGGGAAGCAGCTGAAAGGCAAAAGTAAACCAGCTAGAGCCTCAGAGTTGTGCTTGTTCAGAAAGGCTTTTCTTGAACAAGTGGCACTGGTGAATAACTTGTGATCACAGCCACTAGGACATTCCTGGAAGCCCTGGGGGTTTCCTGCTGAAATACTTAGCATCAGTGAATTAATACAATTAATAATACAGAGTGGAACACACATACTCCAGCCATATGGCTCTGTCCCATTGCCTTCTCCATGATTGGATGGGACATGGTTGGGGATTTCTGCTCTTTGGGCATTTGTTTCCTCTTACGTTTCATTGGACTGAGGCAGTGACCTTTCCAGAGAATGGGGAGGAGCTCTCAGAACTGCCTGAACTCCATCCCTGCACAACGCTCAGAACTCACAGCAAGGAGATATCGCTGCTGGATGAGTCCAAGAGATGCAAGAAGGGAACACTGTACCAAGAGTGAGGTGCACAGGAATGTGTCCAGGTTTTAGTTCTCCCTGTTGATTGTTTTCTCTGTCTGGGCTGACAGAGCCCTCCACAGAAGAAAACAGAGGCATCTCCTTGACAGAGCCTCAGCAGTGGGGCATCTTCAGCCAAGTGAGCTTTGTGGCCCTGGCTCCAGCGCTGCCTGCAGGGCTGCATCTGTGCCCACACAGGAGCTGGGAGAGAACAGCTGCTTTGGAAGCTCTTCCAGCTGGGACCAGCCGTGGCTCTCAAGGCTTTGGGCAGAGTTTGAGCTTCCCCCCACCACATGCCCAGGTGCCCAAGGGCAGGATGGTCAGAGCAGCACAGGTGAGTGCCCAGCCTGACAGAAGGAATTCCTGTGGCAAAGGGAAAGGGACAGAACACATGCTCAGGCCTTCAGCTGTGCATTGGTTTCACTTGGCTCTGCTGGCACAGCCAGGCAAGACACAGCTGAAGCATCCCACAGTGTTCCCTATTGCACCAGGACAGCCCCAGCAACAGCAGCACAGCACAAAGGGCTGGGCAGGGGCTCTGCAGCTTCACAGCACTGCTGGACAACAGGGGCAGGGAGAGCAGGGACACCAGGGACACCAGGGCAGTGCCAGCCTTAACACAGCCCCAGTGGGTACTCACAGTATGAGGCTTCAGCCCTTCCCTGGACAAAAGACGAGGTGTTGTTGGTGTCTTCTTTGGCAATCCAGACGCCATTTCCAAGGGACGATGTCGCAGGTGAGCGACAATGCCTCAACAAAACTGGAAGGAGCAACAATGGAACTCTGAAAATCCACAACCCAATTCATGGCAGCTTCAAGGCATATTCTGGTGCTAAAAATGGTACATTACTTGAAAGTAGCTAAGTGCTTGTTTGGTGTAAGTAGCTAGTATAGTTAGGCCACTAGTTGGACTTTATTTGAACTATATGACTACCTTGTGCAATTCAAAGTTAGATCATACTGAAACCTGGAGCTAAAAATCTGAACATTAATAACAGTTCGAAGAGACAAAACTGTAGCCTAAATATTACTCAAAAATAGCTAGAGTGGGCCTCCTCTTCTTTAGGCTAAAGCACCCTTGCTCTATCAGCTGCTCCTCACAGCTGAGAGACTAATGAGAGACTGGAATGTTATGGCTAATGGCTTAAATATCATTATAAAGGACTTTCTGTCCATTGTGACAAAACTGTATAAAGAAGCTGCGACCACCCAAGCCCACCCCTGCTGACTGGAACTTGGCACTGTGAGTTAAGCTGCCTAAGGGAACTTGAGACAAGATCAAGGTGACACTATTGTCCCATTACCTGAGGTCTGGGGAGAAGTAAACAAGGCTGAGGAGAAAAACCTATCCACAACAAAGCCAAACCCAGCAGCTGTGCTGAAAATCAGCTCTGTCTGGGTTCAGGCTGGGGAAGTCATAGCCACAGACTCTTCTGCTGAGGCCAGGTTTGCACACAAACCTCCCAGCTAAGACCTCCACAGTGCCTCCAGACCCATTCCTGAGGCCTTGCACCAGACGACTGCAGGGCATGCAAAGCAACACAACAAATCTGAAAATCCAGAACCCAACTCATGGCAGACTCAAAGGATATATGGGTGCTAAAGATTTTATATTATTTGAAAGTAGCAAGAGACAGATTCCAACTTGCCCCACCCCTGGGAGGTACCTGGGCAAGGTATCACCTTGCCCAAATCTGCATTAACCCAGTGGAGTCTTACATTTTGCCAGACCTCACCACAGAGAAGACCAGAAGAGGATTTAATGGTAGGCCAATGGGATCCATGGAATGGTGATATTTTCTACTAAATCTCTCTCTGTCACTCTCTTTCTCCTCCCCCCCTTCCCAACCTCCATTCCACTCCCACTTTTTCTTTTCTTTCTCTCTCTTTCTCCCTCACATTTACTGTTCCATAAAATCCAGACCATTGGCTTTGGCATATGGTCTCGTCTGCACCTCAATACAGAGGCATCTCCCTAAAAATTTTAAAACCCAGATGATAAAAACCCACTGAAACTTGAACAGAACTCATTCACCTTTAAGCAGTTTAAGCAGTTACTATAGGGAAAAAATGTATAGACTACTATCTTTAGAAAATGTTGCACTTCTTCAGTAAAAAAAGCACAATCAGTAGTCCATTTATTGTTCATCCTCTCAGGTGTACATGTCACTGAACTACTGCGCCAGAAGACTGGCATGATCACATTCTCTGTATCCCTTTGGCATTCTCTTTCAGAGCACAGATGAAACAAAACCAAAAAGTTCAACTTTAGTCGGTCTTTACCTTCAAATGAAATTCAGGACTCCCTAGCAGACACCAGTGTTCTGCACGCTGCAGCGCTTTTCGCAGAGGCCAATGCTCTGCACCTTTAGCAATTCTCTACGCCGATAGTTCCCCTGGCGAATGGCCCGGTGCAGCCGCCTGCAGGAGCCCAGGCTGCGCACACCCAGCCAGGGCCGCGCTCTCAGGCAACTGAGGCCGCGCCGCTGTCACAGACGCTGAGGGCCCGGGCGCGGTTACCGGGCAACCGCGGCACCGAGTGCGGGGCCGGGTGGGGCCGGGCCGGGCCGCAGGGATTTGCAAAGGAGATTGGCACTGCAGCGACGGACTGCAGTTTGGGGCTTCCCAAGAGTCTTTCTGTAACTAATGAAAGGTTAAAATGTGGTGACGAAGGCACCTATGCCAGGTCTGTACATTGCTCTTTGCAGCACTAGTATCCGACTCTGGCTGGAACAGCAGGAGGGGCTGAGGCAGCAGGGAAGGGGGCTCAGCCTGGAGGAAAGGAGGCTCAGGGGGGACCTTCTGGCTCTGCGCAACTCCCTGACAGGAGGGGACAAGAGGCTGCTGCAAGTTCAGGCAGCGCCGGAGCCGCCTGGCTCCCCCTCTCCTCCCCCGCTCCGCCTCTTCCTCCCTCCCTCCTCCTCCTCCTCCTCTCCCGCAGCCCTCGCAGCCCCCGGGAGGGGCGGGGATGGAGCCGGGACAGGTCGGAACGCAGAGAGGCCTGGGGAGATGCCAGGACTGGGAGTGACTGGGCTGTACTGGGATCATCCTGGGAGCAGCTCCTGGGTGACTGAGTTCTACTGGGATCATCCTGGGATCACACTGGCAGTGAGGAGGAGCAGCGCGATGGCTCCAGCACTGGGGCTGAGGGCGCTCCTGGGGGGCCAGGGGCGAGTGGGACCCCCGGCACCGGGACCCTGAACCGCCACTGCCGGCACCGGGACCCCCCTGCTCCCCTTAGCCTGCACAGGGACCCCCTGAATCCCCCTGTTGTGGACATCAGGACCCTCTGCTCCCCTTTTCCCGGGCATCCCATGGCTCCCAGGCTCCAGACTTGGCGTAGGCTTGACTCTGGGACAACCTGGAGCGCCTTGGTCTCCCATTCCTGCCTTTCTCAGGCACACCTTTCTGCAAAAACAGAGACCCCCTGAACTCCCCCTTTCCGAACATCCCGGGTGTCCTCACTCTGGTCCCCACTTTTAGGGAAACCCTGGACTCCCCTTTCCTGGGCTCAAGGACCCCCTGGTACTCCCTTCTACCTCTCCACGTCCCTGCCCACCCCACCCATGACCCTGAGACCCCCTGGCACCCCCATTCCTGAGAACCCAGACCCCCCTGCATCTCTTCATCGAGCACCAACGCAACGTTTTCCTCACCCCCCACCTCTCCCAGCCCCCAGCCCCACCCTTCTCTCTTCCCACAAGTGCAATTGACTGAAAACAAATGTGACAGAAAGGAATAATTTTGCACCTTTTATTTACTATTGAAATACAATTTCCTCCCTTTTTCACAAATCTCCTCTCTGTGTCATTCAGCAGGGCTGTCAGAAAGTCCTTAATTCTGAGTGGGTGTTCCAAGCTGCAGCCACAAGGAAACAGAGAATGGGGATTTTCCTGCTCCTGGGAAGTTTGACATCCTCAGCTGAGGAGAGGAGGAGTCACCAGAAGGAAAGGGCAGCTGGGCTTCCTCTTTCCACAGGGAAGAGGGGGGGAAAATCTCTCATCCTGTCTGCATCTTCTCCCACAGGGATATGAGGGCTGATCCCAGAGCCCTAAGGGTCACAGTCAGGGCTGCCCTCAGGGAATGCTTGCCTGGTATGGAGGGGCAGTGTGCGAGCACCTGGATCTTGGGGCACCCAGCTGCCCAGTGTGCGAGCACCTGGATCTTGGGGCACCCAGCTGCCCCTCATGTTTGGAGGTGCCTGAGGAGGGCTAGGATGATGCCAGGGACATCCTGCAGTGACATCCCCTCTGTCCCGCTCTGGATGAGCTCAGTCCCAAACCTGACCCTGATTCTGGTCTCAATCTCACTCCACATTTACACACACACACAGTTCTGTATTTAATCACATCCCAATTCCAAACTTGTCTAGCCCCAGACCACAACCCAACCCCAGCCCAAAGCCAATCCCATGTCTAGCCTTAACCCCAATCCCAGCTCTAATCCAAATCTCAGCCCCAACTCCAACCCAGCCCCAATTCCAGCCCCTTCCTAAATCCTCAGCCCCAAACCAAATCCCAGGTTCTGCCTTTCTGGGGGTTTGCGGGTGTCTCTGTCCCTCTGACCCCGATGATGTTTGGGTGGGGTCACACCAAGGCTGAGAGGGACAGAGACTGCCCCGACCTCCCCAGGTGTGAGAAGGTTGGAGAGCCCTCCCAGCCCCAAGCACCCTCATCTGTGAGCAGCACCCCTGCCGTGTCCTTTCTCCGGTGACAGCACAGACATTCCTCTGTGCCCGGGTCCCTGCCAGTCCCGCACACGGCGCTGCTCTGCGGCAATGGGGACACGGGAAACGGTGCCCGTCGTGTGTCCCCTTTGTGTTGCTTTGTGTCCCCCCATGTCCGGCTGTGTTCCCCCGGCCAGGTAGCTGCTCTGGCCCGGGATGGCCGGGCCCAGCCGCCGGGCCTCGCCGGCAGCGGGCAGGAGCCGGCCCGGGCTGCGGGACACGGCGGGGCTGCCCAGCTGGAAAGCAGCGCTGGCTCCTGCCAGGGAGCTGTGGGCAAGGGGCTGCCGGCTGTGCGGGAGGAAAGCCGCTGGGCCGGCCCCTAACGCTGCCCCGCAGAAAGGAAGGGGAGGAGGGAGCTGACAAATGAGCTCGGAATGTGGCAGTGCAGAGATGAAGGGACAAGTGCCCTTGGGGGCCGCGGGTCGGGGCCAGCCCTCGGGCACGGCTCTGAGCGTCTCCTGAGCCGGCATGAGGGCTGCCTGTAAGGATTGCAGGCGGCAGCCGAGAGCAGCAGCGCCGGCAGTGCCAGCCGGGCCCCATGGCCATCTGCCCGTGCCTTCGCAGCTCGTGAGGGCCGCGGGCTCTGCAGCGCGGCTCCTGCTCCCACAGCCGGCCTGGAGCCTCAGGGCTGCCCCGCAGGCGGCGCGGGAGCAGCAGCGGCCTCAGGGCCTGGCCCGGGGCTCGATCTGCTCAGCACGGGGGCAGAGCCACAGCAGGAGGGAAGGAGCTGAAGGAGCACCAGGGAGCCCGGGGAGAGACAGGCTGTGAGACAAGGCTCTGCCCGTAATTTTAACAGTTTTTATTAACCTAATAACTATATACAACTAACTTAGTTATTATATACAAGTAAAAAGTCAAGTTCCTTATGACAGTTGTCACAGGTGTTTCTCGCTTCGGACAAGATGTCCCAGGCCGAGCATTGGGTGCTGAGTCCTTTCCAGCTGACCGGGGGCTGTTGATGTCTGGCGGGGCTGGAGAGGCTGCTCGAGCCCTGGGGCCCATGAGACCTGTCAAGGAGCTGTGCCTGGCCGGTGCTCTCCTGAGGCGGCAGGGCCTGGGTGGTGAAGGACAAGGGTGAGCCGCCACAGGTGCTGGCCCCAGCGCACCAGGACTCAAGGTCTTGTCCCACACTGGGCATGGCCATTCTCTCACGTAACTCCAGCTCCAAGCTCAGTTGCCCCATGTGCCAGTCCTCCTGCTCCATTCTGCCCCTTCCTTCTTACCCCAGACGCAAAATACCCATGCCACATTACCCAGCTCACTACACAGAGCCCCACTCATCCCCCAGCTAGCACCCTGCAGATAATCAGCCCCCTGTCGTCACTGACCCCCTCGCCCTGACAGGGCCATATCTGACGCATCCTGTGTCCTGATCACCGTGCGATGCTGGTCATTACGGCCCCTCGAGATGTGTCCATCACCGTGCAGCAGGGTCACACTAGGCTGAGGAGGAGAGGGCAGCTGGCTGCAATGCAGGGCCCAATCCAGCACCCCCCAATAATCCTCCCAACCCAGGTCTCCCTGGGGACTGAAGGCACAGATTCCTCCTGGATAGTCAGCAATGCTTAAAGCCTCAGTCACCATTCTGTCTCTCTACCTTCATCACACCTACCTTGTTGTGGTGCACCAGGAGACGCTGCAGCTGTGTACTTGTATGTGGGGAAGTCTTGATGTTCTGCATCGTGAAACTGCTGCTTTGATGGTCCCCAGAGATCTGAGGCATACGGGGGACACTGGCACAGACCAGCGGCCTCCTGTGGGATGGGACAGAGGAGGCTCAGTGCCCAGCCCTGTGGCATGCAGGGCATCACCCTGCTGTGCCAGGGAGGGCACTAGCAGTGCTGCTTGCAGGGGCATGTCCCTGCCAGCTCCTGTCCACCTGCTGCAGGAGCCCCAAGCCCATCCCACCAGGCTTGATCTGCTGGCTCTGTCCCCACAACAAGGTGTGCTGGCCATGGCCATGGCAGGTCCCTGTGCACAGGACACCAGCTGGCAGGAGCTGCGCTGTCCCAGCTGCAGGGATTGGTTTTGGGAACTCCTTTCACAGGAGGCACACAACTCCCCACCAAGCCTGAGCTCAGACTGAAAACAGACACAGCTCATCAGATGTGCTTTCAGCAACCTTGGGACAGAGAGGTGGGCCGGACAGGGCAGTGCAAGGCAAGGAATGCAAAAGCCCCCAGCCCTGGGGCAAGCACTGGCCCTCCACAGCTGCCTTCTGCTCCCCTACCCTGCCCCGTCCCCCCAGGCTCCTCTGCCCCAGCCCAGGTGCAGAGCCCTCCTTGCTGTGTCAGGGCTACCCTGCACCCCAGGCACAGGGAATGTGTCCTCAGAGCCCTCACCTTTGGCTGGGCGGTGGCTCCTTGCTAGGGGGCATCGGCTGCAAATACAGGAGTTTTTCGGGGTACCTGGGGAGGGCAGGGGTCACAGGTGTGTGGCAGGGGACAACGAACCTGTTCCTGTTGGAGGCAGCACCCCTGAAGCCATGGGATTGTAGCCCATGGCATCTCGCTGCCTGTAGCCCTTGGGATGAGCCCCCACAGGCCCTGCTGATGGGCAGGGCTGCACAGGGGCTCCCCACATCAGCCCCTCCCAAGCAGACACTGTCACCCCTGTGCCCAGCACAGTGGGTCACTGCTGGCACCCATCTCCCCCCATGCCAGCCCTGCTGCCCTCGATGCACTGGTGCTACTCACTGGCCAGGAACCTGCACGCTGAGCATGCGGTCACAGGACAGACACATGAAAGGGACTGGCAGCTGCCTAAGGAGGGTGAGGGAAGAGGGCCGGCTGAGCTCCTGAGGCCACAGGCCTGCAGCACACAGGCAGCAGCTCCCTGCAGCAGCCAGCTGCAGGGCAGGTCACTGCACAGGGTCACAGCCATTGCAGGGTGAACCGTGGGCTGTTGAGCCTGTTTCTCCCCATCCCCAAGGTGCTGGCTGATGCCAGGTGAAGGGCACAGGCACCCATGCCACCATCTCAAGCAGCCCCTGCAGCGCTTTCAGCCCCTCTCTGGCACCAAAGTCCCCCCGTGTGCATGGCCAGGAGGGCAGGGCATGGCCCAGCTCAGGGGCATGGTGTGTGACAGCCCTGCCTGGAAGGAGCAGTTCCCATCTCCATTCCCAAAGCCCTCAGAATCTCCATTGCACTCACTTCTTAATCCCAGCGGCGTTTTCACGCAACAGCCTATCCTCGAGTTCCTCCATGCTCCTGTTCCAGGAGTCTTCCAGGTGTTTACGGAAAGTCTTCAGCTCCAGGCGATCCAGCTGTGAACAGGTGCACAGCCTCAGCCAGCTGCTCCAGGATGTGACATGGAGCTCTCCAGGGAAAAGCCTGGAGGGGGATCCTCAGAGGGATGCTGCCGCAGGCTGTCAAGTCCCAAAGGTGCCAGTTCCTCACGGTGGGGACGAAATACCCCTCACCTTGTCTTCAATTGCATTGCTGAACTGCTGCTGCATATTGTTCCAGTGCTGCTCCTGGCCTGAAATCTGGCTCTGCAACTCCTGCATTCTCCCATCCAGCTCCTCTATGTTCTCTTCAAACTGGCTGCAATCGACTTTGCTGTCCAAGGCAGCTTTGTCCGCCTTCTAGCAGAGGGGAACGGCAGGAGAGCGGCGGGGAAAGGGATGAGGAATGCCAGGCAGGGCCAGCGTGTGAGGGGCAGAGGGAGGAGTGCTTCCTCCAGGCCATCACGCCCCTTTCAGGCTGCTGTGGCCCCATTTGCCCCATCACCCTGGTGAGCTTGGTCCCACCATGTGAAGGGTGAGAGACCCCATGAACTCAGGAAATTCCCCCTCTCAAGGGGACAATTTCTGCCACCCAGCCCCCAAGGGACAAGGGGCATTTGTCACCCTGCCTGGGAAGCCCTGGGCTGGCACAGAGGCCCCTTAGACTGTACCATGTCCATGGCAGCCATCATGTCCTGCTGATCTGCTTTCTCCTTCTGCAGCTTCTCCAGAGACTGGGACAGCATCTTTCAGCACAGAAAGGAACCCATGACACCACAGCAAGGTTGGGGCACACCCCAGAATGTAGGAGCACACTCCTCTCCCCCTGTCTGCACACACTCTGTCCCTGATTTGTCACAAGCCTTCTGCCCAGTTGGGTCTGTCAGAGACGAGCAAAATGGACGACAAACAGGGTGAACAAAAGGGTTGATAGAAGCAATAAGCAAAGCAATGATAAAAAGGACGAGCAGCCAGCAGGCTCCTTCTCCTTCCAAATCCCTTGCAGGACTGAGGCCCTCCTCAACACAACTCCTGTTGCCAGGCAATGCACCCCACTCCACTCCTGGGAGCCAGTGGGTCCCATGAAGTCATAGATTAATGGAGTCTTGGAATGGCATGGGCTGGAAGGGACCTAAAAAATCATCTCGTTTCACCCCCTGTCAGGGACAGGTAAAGGAACATTTTCCACTAGACCTGGTTGCAACAAGATCCCATCTAAGCTGCTCTTGGACACTTCCAGGAATGGGGCAGGCTCTGTTAAGGCATCACCATGCTCACAGGGAAGAATTTCTTCCCAATATCCCACCTATCTCTCCCCTCTGTCATTGTGACGCCATTTCCATGCCAAGCCCTTGTACAAAGTCCACCTCCAGCCCTTTTATAGTCCTTTTAATTCCCATAAAGTGCTCCAAGTTCTCCCAGGAGAGTACAGCCTCATTGTTTTTCTTTTGCTCAGTTTAAGATGTGCATCACATCTGAGCCAGTTCCCCCACTGCTGAAAACCCTCAGCCTGGTTTGGAGCGTCCATTGGGATCAGCCTTTGCCAGGGGGGCTGTGCATGAGCCCCTGGCTGAGCTATGGGGTTGTTGGGGCACAGAATCCTTTCTTCTCAGGAGTTCAGGGCAAAAAGTCTCTGTGGGTGAAGCCTTTGGACATTTTCCTCCAAGTCAGGTTTTATGTCAGCTTGACAGTCCATAAAGAAGACAATGACATAATTGCTCCTGCCAATGTCCCCAAGACTGTTGGGGAAGACAGATCAAGTTCTTCCCTTCAATACCTGCCATTTACTATATGTTCTACTTTAGGTGTCCACAGAGCCCCATAATTACCTTGGGCCGCCTTGATTTGTTACTGAGCTCTCAAGGTAGCGCTGACTGTTCCATTAACTGCCACTTTTGCAAAATTTGCTACAGTTTCAGTGAGGTTTCATTGTCCCCTGGGGAATGGCCTGGGGTGACAGGGACAGGGACAACCCTCCCAAGCCCCTCCCAAGCATCTCCCAGGGCGAGAGGCACAGAGACCCCTTGAGCATCTCCTGGGAACTGGACAAAATAAATTTGGCAGAAATCAAACTTAACTCTGCATAAATCACTTTGAAGAATATTTGCTCTTCCCACAAGTAACTTGTGATGGAAATGCAAACAAATCCCAAATATGAATAAACCGACAATCCAAGCATTGATGTGGCAATTCCAAGTTTCATTGGTTCCTGCACAGCTCCAGCTCAGCTGCTGGCAGCTTCTGATAGAAGAAAAGAGAAAATTTGGCCCAATACAGATTATTAAAAGGAAGGGGAAGTTCTGTGTAGCTGCCACAAAGGTAACAGGGATCAAGAGAAAAATGATTCATTCTCACATTTGGCAAAGAACCCAAGCCTGGGAATTCAGGAGATATTCGGGAATTTAGGTACTTGAGCTGGGCTTCTTGTAGGACTTTCAGCAGCCTTGTGTTCCTCACCGTGGGGTGAATGAACCTTGTCAGTCTCGCTGGTAACATTTGCTCCCTTTCCTCCAATGATTTTAACACACTTTTCAAGGAAGGACAACAAAATATTTTCTTTTCACTGGCCACCCACAACAGCCATTTTCCTCATCAGTTCTCTCGTAAGTTGCTCAGAGGAAGCTGCATCCAAGTTTCCAAGAGTTCCTCCAGAGAGAACCACAACCTCCTCAGAGGACGGGAACCATGCTGTTGTCAAAGGCACTTGGGGACAGACAACAGTGCCCTGAACTCACTGTGCCAAAATCATGTCGCAGTCTGGTTAAGAAAATTGTTAGAGAGATGCCTCAGCCCCAATTAAGGCACTAACGAGACCAAATCCAAAGTGGATTTTATTGAACAGTAAATGTGAGGTAGAGAGAGAGATGGAAAGAAAGAGAAAAGGGGAGGAGAGCAAGGGAGTGACAGGGACAGAGACCTCCCCTTGAGCAGGTGTAAGAGTCTGTCCAAATTTTCCCTCATCTGCCTCACGATCATCATTTGAGGACCACTGAAGAGAAGATCCCCCCGTCTCCTCTGTAGGAGAAAGTCATATGCCACAAGGCCCTGAGACCTGAGAGCATTGCTAAGCTACTGTTTCCACAGGTGTTGTTTGCTGTATGCTACACTGAGCCCAATGACAAGAAGGGGGCACCGTGCTCTTTTTGCATCAACAGCCTTGGAAGCTGCCCCACCTCTCAGTCTGGCTGGACTTCTCCTGAGTGCTGGAACCCTGCAGAAGACCCCTCTCACTCGTTTGCAACCACCGTGACACACAGACTGAGATGTAAGAAGCCTCTTCATCAAGAGACCAAGACATCAAACCCCCATGTGAGAAAGCCCCCTCTTATACTTTCCAAGGACTGGGACTGAGACCCCCAACCCGGGGGAGGTGTGTGGGGAGAGGCAAGCTGACCAAAGCAAGATGGATGTTGCAGGTGTGAGCATTGGACCACAAAAACAATGGCTCATGCCCACTGCCGAACATGGACTGTGTGTACCCTTTCGAAACACCATTCTTTCCCCAAAACTACCTTTGATTCAGTTGCAAAATTCATTCTCCCTTCCCCCATTGAAAAAGAGTATAATTGGGGTCCAGATGAACTGTGCCTCTGAGATCTCCCTGACGTAACAGGCGGATCCTCAACTGGACTGGACCAAAGGACTTCATCTTTACGTTTGGTAGCTATACCCCCCTCTCTCTCTCTCTTTTCTCTCTCTTTCTCTGTATTTTTCTCTCCCTTAATCCCTCTATCGCATTTTGCTGTGGTCATTCAATAAAGGTGCATTTGTTTTGATTATTACTGCAAATCCCCCTGTACTGTGTCGGCTTTTTGCACCCTGAGATCAATCCATGAACAATCGCGAAACCCGTTCATAAGGATGGATTGTGACACTGGGGTTACTGGGAGCTACCAGGCCCATGCTGGGAGCTCTCTGTGCCCACAGTGGGAGGAACTGGGAGCAACTGGGAATGACAGGATGCATGCTAGTGACAACTGGGATGTCCTGGCAGTGACTGGGATAAAACTGGGGGCAGCTGAACCATGCTGAGGTAACTGGGAGTGCCTGGCAATGACTACGAGAATGTTCAGGGCAGCTGGGATATACTGGGAGTGCCTGAGACCATGCAGGCAATGACTGGGACTGGACTAGGAGCGACTGGGAGCCACTGGGAGCGTGCTGCGGGGAACTGGGACCATGCTGGGGGCAACTGGGGGCAAGTGTGAATGACTGCGGCCCTGCTGGGAGAGACTGGCATCATACTGGGAGTTACTTGGGGCTACACTAGGGGCAACTGGGAGAACTGGGAACACACTGGATCAAAGAGGGAGCAACTGAGACCAACTGGAACTGTGCCAGGGGCAAATTGCATCATAATAAAGAATGACTGGGAGCAACTGGGATCATACTAGGAGCAGCTCCTGGGTGACTGAGTTCTACTGGGATCATCCTGGGAGTGAGGAGGAGCAGCGCGATGGCTCCAGCGCTGGGGCTGGGGGCGCTCCTTGGGCCCCAGGGGGGAGTGGGACCCCCGGCACCAGGACCCCCCTGCTCCTCTTATCCTGCACAGGGACCCCCTGAATCCCCCATTCTGGACATCAGGACCCCCTGCTCCCCTTTTCCTGGCCATCCCATGGCTCCCAACCTCCAGACTTGCCATGGGCGTCACCCTAGGATGCCCTGGAGCACCTTGGATCCCCATTCCTGCCTTTCCCAGCCCCCAGCCCCACCTTTCTGCAAAAATAGAGACCCTCTAAACTCCCCCTTCCCGAACATCCCATCCCGAGTGTTCCCACCCTGGTCCCCCCTTTTTGGGAAACCCTGGACTCCCATTTCCTGGGCTCAAGGACCCCCTGGAATTCCCTTCTACCTCTCCACGTCCCTGCCCCTGTCTCCTGTCCCTCAGCTGTCCCCTGTCCCTCGGCTCTGTGAGGCCAGGGACAGCAGCAGGACGCAGGGCAGCCCAGGGGGAGAACAACCCTCAGCCCCAGCTGGGCCAGTTCCCCCAGTTCCCCCCAGGTCACTCCCAGCATGGGCCCTGTGGCTCCCAGTCACTTCCAGTTACACTCAGTGTGATCCCAGTATCATCCCAGTCACTCCCAGTATGATCCCAGTATGATCCCAGCATGGTCCCAGCACAGTCCCAGCTGTTCCCATTCACCCCTACCATAGCTCCAGGCACTCCCAGTATGGTTCCAGTCCTTCCCAGTATGATTCCAATATGAACCCAGTCACTCTCAGTACAGTGCCATTTGCCCCCAGTATGATTCCAGTCACTCCCAGATACTCCCAGTATTATTCCAGTAACTTTAAGCTTCCTCTGTGATCCCAGTCACTCCTGGTCTCCCCCAGTATATCCCAGTTGTCCTTAATGTGTTTCCACTCACTCCCAGTTGCTCCCAGTAGTTTCTAGCATTATTCCAATTGCTCATAACCACTCCCAGTAACCTCCAACATGATTCCTGTCACTTCCTGTATATCCCAGTTGCCCCAGCATGGTCCCAGTTGCCCTCAGCCTGTTCCCAATCACTTCCAGTATGATTCCAGAAGGATCCCAGTCACCCTCAGTGTGGTGCCAGTTGCTCCCAGTATGATCCCATTGGTCCCCAGCATGTCCCCATTTCCTCCCAGTGTGATCCCAGTTGCCTCTAGCACAGACCCAGTCCCTCTCAATATGATCCTTCTCTGATGCCATGATGATCCCAGTTGCTCCTAGTATGGTCCTGGTTGCTCCCAGTTGCTCCCAGTCCGATCCCAGTTGCTCCCAGCGGCCCTGTGTTATGCTTTGGAGCGGGAGGAAATTTAGGGAAGTGATGCAAAGTTTTTTGTGTATCTGACAGTCTGTTGAGCTACTGAAAGCTAGACACGCTTTTGTGAAACACACATGGTAAAGATGAAAAAATTCAGAAACTTTTTTTCTTTGTTGGTCAGCAGGGAGCTGCTGGGTTTTGGCTTCTGCTCTGTGTCTGGGCTGGGCTGGGCAGTCTTGCTGCAGGCTGGGCTTCTTTTCTATTTTCTGGGCTGCTTGCTAGCTTCTCTCTCCATGGGCTCTGGTTTGGCCGGGCTGGGCCTCAGCAGCTGCTGGGCAAGGAGACAGGGGAGGCTGCGGAGCTTTAGCCAGAGCAGGGCTGGCTGTGGCTGTGAAGATCTCGCTGTCAGGCTGCTTCTTCTTCTTCTTAGCGTGGCTGAGACCAGAGACTTCTGTGGCTGGTGTAGAAAACTAAATACTAACTATTAAAGCTGATCTGAACACAACTGAGCCACAGCTTTCTGTTAGTAGTAATTGGTGGGTTAGGTAGGCCTCATGCGTGATGTTAAGTTTTTCAGTACTTCAGTCTTCTTCGGAGTGAGAGAAAAGAACAAAATGCAAGTATATAAAAAACAACATGAAGACACTAAAGTCAATAAAGAAGAAGTTAAGTCTTAGATGAGAGGGCTGAGAAGATGCTTTGTTTTTAGAGCTGAAATCTTCTTGTAAGCTGTAAAGGAGAGGAATAGTGGATTTGTTTTTACTAACAATCTGTGGGTCTGCTCGTAGATAAAACCAGCTCTGGAAGATAAAAGAAACAATGGGAAGGATTCCACTGATTGATGATTGGAAAAAGATATTTACTTTTACAAATACACTTTAGGTTTGCAGATAAACAAAATAAGCCATTGAGAAATGAAAGAAACAATGGGGAAGAAAAACCCCTAAACTCCGTAAGAATTAAAAACTAAAAGGGAGGGTTATACATTAGAGGGAAATCTTTGGGAAATCTTCGGTGTCAGGCGTATCAGGGCATCTGTACCTCTCAAGCACCTCAGCCAAGGGGAAAGAGAGAAGGGAAATGTGGCCAGGAAATTAGGATAAAAAGAAGGTTGCATCCTCCAAAATTTCAAGAGATCCCAGGGGAATGCCCCATGGCCTCTCCCTTTATTGGAATAAAGCCAGAAAGGACTCCTCTGTCTCCTATGTGAACATAAACCTCTGGTGTTTCTGGATTAATTTTCCCAACAAGAAAATACTCCCCCCAGGAGCGCCCTCAGCCCCAGCGCTGGAGCCATCGCGCTGCTCCTCCTCACTGCCAGTGTGATCCCAGGATGATCCCAGTAGAACTCAGTCACCCAGGAGCTGCTCCCAGGATGATCTCAGTACAGCCCAGTCACTCCCAGTCCTGGCATCTCCCCAGGCCTCTCTGCGTTCCGACCTGTCCCGGCTCCATCCCCGCCCCTCCCGGGGGCTGCGAGGGCTGCGGGAGAGGAGGAGGAGGAGGAGGGAGGGAGGAAGAGGCGGAGCGGGGGAGGAGAGGGGGAGCCAGGCGACTCCGGCGCTGCCTGAACTTGCAGCAGCCTCTTGTCCCCTCCTGTCAGGGAGTTGCGCAGAGCCAGAAGGTCCCCCCTGAGCCTCCTTTCCTCCAGGCTGAGCCCCCTTCCCTGCTGCCTCAGCCCCTCCTGCTGTTCCAGCCAGAGTCGGATACTAGTGCTGCAAAGAGCAATGTACAGACCTGGCATAGGTGCCTTCGTCACCACATTTTAACCTTTCATTAGTTACAGAAAGACTCTTGGGAAGCCCCAAACTGCAGTCCGTCGCTGCAGTGCCAATCTCCTTTGCAAATCCCTGCGGCCCGGCCCGGCCCCACCCGGCCCCGCACTCGGTGCCGCGGTTGCCCGGTAACCGCGCCCGGGCCCTCAGCGTCTGTGACAGCGGCGCGGCCTCAGTTGCCTGAGAGCGCGGCCCTGGCTGGGTGTGCGCAGCCTGGGCTCCTGCAGGCGGCTGCACCGGGCCATTCGCCAGGGGAACTATCGGCGTAGAGAATTGCTAAAGGTGCAGAGCATTGGCCTCTGCGAAAAGCTCCTCAGCGTGCAGAACACTGGTGTCTGCTAGGGAGTCCTGAATTTCATTTGAAGGTAAAGACCGACTAAAGTTGAACTTTTTGGTTTTGTTTCATCTGTGCTCTGAAAGAGAATGCCAAAGGGATACAGAGAATGTGATCATGCCAGTCTTCTGGCGCAGTAGTTCAGTGACATGTACACCTGAGAGGATGAACAATAAATGGACTACTGATTGTGCTTTTTTTACTGAAGAAGTGCAACATTTTCTAAAGATAGTAGTCTATACATTTTTTCCCTATAGTAACTGCTTAAACTGCTTAAAGGTGAATGAGTTCTGTTCAAGTTTCAGTGGGTTTTTATCATCTGGGTTTTAAAATTTTTAGGGAGATGCCTCTGTATTGAGGTGCAGACGAGACCATATGCCAAAGCCAATGGTCTGGATTTTATGGAACAGTAAATGTGAGGGAGAAAGAGAGAGAAAGAAAAGAAAAAGTGGGAGTGGAATGGAGGTTGGGAAGGGGGGGAGGAGAAAGAGAGTGACAGAGAGAGATTTAGTAGAAAATATCACCATTCCATGGATCCCATTGGCCTACCATTAAATCCTCTTCTGGTCTTCTCTGTGGTGAGGTCTGGCAAAATGTAAGACTCCACTGGGTTAATGCAGATTTGGGCAAGGTGATACCTTGCCCAGGTACCTCCCAGGGGTGGGGCAAGTTGGAATCTGTCTCTTGCTACTTTCAAATAATATAAAATCTTTAGCACCCATATATCCTTTGAGTCTGCCATGAGTTGGGTTCTGGATTTTCAGATTTGTTGTGTTGCTTTGCATGCCCTGCAGTCGTCTGGTGCAAGGCCTCAGGAATGGGTCTGGAGGCACTGTGGAGGTCTTAGCTGGGAGGTTTGTGTGCAAACCTGGCCTCAGCAGAAGAGTCTGTGGCTATGACTTCCCCAGCCTGAACCCAGACAGAGCTGATTTTCAGCACAGCTGCTGGGTTTGGCTTTGTTGTGGATAGGTTTTTCTCCTCAGCCTTGTTTACTTCTCCCCAGACCTCAGGTAATGGGACAATAGTGTCACCTTGATCTTGTCTCAAGTTCCCTTAGGCAGCTTAACTCACAGTGCCAAGTTCCAGTCAGCAGGGGTGGGCTTGGGTGGTCGCAGCTTCTTTATACAGTTTTGTCACAATGGACAGAAAGTCCTTTATAATGATATTTAAGCCATTAGCCATAACATTCCAGTCTCTCATTAGTCTCTCAGCTGTGAGGAGCAGCTGATAGAGCAAGGGTGCTTTAGCCTAAAGAAGAGGAGGCCCACTCTAGCTATTTTTGAGTAATATTTAGGCTACAGTTTTGTCTCTTCGAACTGTTATTAATGTTCAGATTTTTAGCTCCAGGTTTCAGTATGATCTAACTTTGAATTGCACAAGGTAGTCATATAGTTCAAATAAAGTCCAACTAGTGGCCTAACTATACTAGCTACTTACACCAAACAAGCACTTAGCTACTTTCAAGTAATGTACCATTTTTAGCACCAGAATATGCCTTGAAGCTGCCATGAATTGGGTTGTGGATTTTCAGAGTTCCATTGTTGCTCCTTCCAGTTTTGTTGAGGCATTGTCGCTCACCTGCGACATCGTCCCTTGGAAATGGCGTCTGGATTGCCAAAGAAGACACCAACAACACCTCGTCTTTTGTCCAGGGAAGGGCTGAAGCCTCATACTGTGAGTACCCACTGGGGCTGTGTTAAGGCTGGCACTGCCCTGGTGTCCCTGGTGTCCCTGCTCTCCCTGCCCCTGTTGTCCAGCAGTGCTGTGAAGCTGCAGAGCCCCTGCCCAGCCCTTTGTGCTGTGCTGCTGTTGCTGGGGCTGTCCTGGTGCAATAGGGAACACTGTGGGATGCTTCAGCTGTGTCTTGCCTGGCTGTGCCAGCAGAGCCAAGTGAAACCAATGCACAGCTGAAGGCCTGAGCATGTGTTCTGTCCCTTTCCCTTTGCCACAGGAATTCCTTCTGTCAGGCTGGGCACTCACCTGTGCTGCTCTGACCATCCTGCCCTTGGGCACCTGGGCATGTGGTGGGGGGAAGCTCAAACTCTGCCCAAAGCCTTGAGAGCCACGGCTGGTCCCAGCTGGAAGAGCTTCCAAAGCAGCTGTTCTCTCCCAGCTCCTGTGTGGGCACAGATGCAGCCCTGCAGGCAGCGCTGGAGCCAGGGCCACAAAGCTCACTTGGCTGAAGATGCCCCACTGCTGAGGCTCTGTCAAGGAGATGCCTCTGTTTTCTTCTGTGGAGGGCTCTGTCAGCCCAGACAGAGAAAACAATCAACAGGGAGAACTAAAACCTGGACACATTCCTGTGCACCTCACTCTTGGTACAGTGTTCCCTTCTTGCATCTCTTGGACTCATCCAGCAGCGATATCTCCTTGCTGTGAGTTCTGAGCGTTGTGCAGGGATGGAGTTCAGGCAGTTCTGAGAGCTCCTCCCCATTCTCTGGAAAGGTCACTGCCTCAGTCCAATGAAACGTAAGAGGAAACAAATGCCCAAAGAGCAGAAATCCCCAACCATGTCCCATCCAATCATGGAGAAGGCAATGGGACAGAGCCATATGGCTGGAGTATGTGTGTTCCACTCTGTATTATTAATTGTATTAATTCACTGATGCTAAGTATTTCAGCAGGAAACCCCCAGGGCTTCCAGGAATGTCCTAGTGGCTGTGATCACAAGTTATTCACCAGTGCCACTTGTTCAAGAAAAGCCTTTCTGAACAAGCACAACTCTGAGGCTCTAGCTGGTTTGTTGGAGAGTTTTTCAAGAATGGCTTAAAGAGAAAGGCCATGAGACATACAATTGAGAGAAAAGTAAGAGGTAAAAGTAAAAGCAGTTTCTAACAGCTCTCAGCCTTCTGATTAGTGCAAACAATTAGACTCTCTCAGGCATCATTCTATAAACAATAAAGTTCTCAGCTTGTCTTCCCATGGCAAGCAGAACACCGTCCTTGGGAAGGCCTGTTATCCTGAGAACAGATGTAGAGGTTTTGGGAACACTAGTTTCTGTTTTAGTTTCTGGTTTCTGTTTTGGTTTCTGTCTTTAATAAACAATTGTAGGTATTCTAAAACAAAGGGAGTGGTTAGAAATTTCTCTGTTAGCCTATCATGACACTGGATTACAGAATATTCATGGCGTTCGTTAGCACTGTTATTTAAGGTGATTGATTGATCAATAAAGTTGGACTTCGATGCATTACCAGGATGGTCGTTCGCCCCATCACTTCAATATATGGTGACCCCGACGTGATAGCGAACACCACGGGGAAGCGAACGCCACGCGAAGTGAAGCCAGGTTCGGGTTCCGTAAGATCGAAACTGCAGCCGGAACGGCGAAGAAGCGCGGAAGACAAAGCGGAGGGTAACCCGCCGGCCCGCGCCGCGCTGCGAGCGACTATACAGATAGGCTCGTCCGAGACATGCGGCCGCGACCTTGATTTGAAGAGCTGCAACGTGCGTACATAGGTATGGAAAGGCAAGCCGCATATGAACTTTTTATTACCCTTTTGCAAAAACGGCAAATTAAGGGAATAGATTTACAGAAAGAGTTACCAGGCCTTTTAGCGTATGGCCTAGAAAAGGGGATCTTTATAAATCCTCATACAGTTCACAGATTGTTGGAGTGGCGTAAATTTGGTGATTTATTGTGGCAGGCTACGTTAGATGATGATAAAACTGCTAAGAAGTGGGGTAAATTATGGCGGGTCGTTAACACTGAGCTTTTGCAAATTCAAGCTGAAAAAAGGCCTGCTTATCAAGCCACTGCTGCCCACGATCGTAACAAACATTACGATCAAGATAGGGAATTTGATAAGAACGCGGGAATTCCTCTTGGCCCCGCGACGCGGACAGTTTTATTACCTGCCTCACCGCCTCCCTCGGAAAGCCAGGCTATGAGTCATACTATGAGCCAGGCGCAGTCCGCCTCGCTGCCCGCCGCGCAGCCCCCCCTAACGAGCCAAGCTCCGCGGGGTGCCCTGTTGTCTGCTTTGCCGCAGGCTACACAGAGCACCTCTGACTCTCCCGTACCTGCTGCGTCTCAGCAGCTGGGGCCAGATACGTGTACTCCGTTCCCAATAAGCGATCAGCCGGTCCCTGGGTCGGAAATCGGCTTGGCGGCGGCGATTGCGAGGGAAAGACGGGACGCGTGGGCTGCCTTGGCCAAAGATGCAATTGACAAGGGAGATCAAGAGCTGATAAGTTCGGCTCGAGAATTGGCTTGTCCGGTTGTCTTTAACCCCCAGCCTGGAGGAGGTTTTCAAGCCACAATTAGCGCTCTTGACTGGAAGCTGTTATCTCAGTTGCGAGCTACTGTTAGTCAGTTTGGCTTTAAAAGTGAACCAGCTAAGCAAATGCTCGATTATATTTTTGACACCAGTATCCTTCTTGTTAATGATTGTCGTGGGATAGTTAAATTAATTTTTACTCAACATCAACAATTGCTGTTTAACGCCCACTGGCAAGCTTTAGCTAATGAGTGTGTGGCAGTTCAAAGACAGCCGGGGGATCCCTTGCATGGTATCACTATTAATGAGCTTATGGGGCTGGGACCTTTTCTTCGTACTGATGCACAAGTCTTAATAGGCCAAGAAAAGTGCCGGGAGGCAATGCGGTTAGTCAGACTCGCGATAGATAAGGTAAAGGAACCAGGAGGGGTACCAGTGTATATGGGAATTAAGCAAGGCAAAGATGAGACCTTTGGCGCTTTTGTTGATAGAGCTGCGGCTGCAATTAAGAGAGCAGGCGTGCCAGAATATTTGCGCGAGGTCCAACTCAGGCAGTGTGTCCTTCAAAATTGTAATTCTGCTACTAGAAACATACTTAATGCTTTAGGTGCGGATTGGACTGTAGAGGAAGCATTAAAGGGGATGGCTCTTATACCAACCAGACAACAGGCTCTCGTAGTAGACGCAATAAAACAGTTAGGAGTAGGCTTACAAGAACAAGCAAAGTCCTCTCAGACTCAGGTGTTAGCCGCTTTTGCACCTCTTCAAACGTCCGCTGCGTTTGCAACATCAAATAAAGAGGGCCGCACGAAATGCTGCGAAGGCACGGGCCGCTTGCGCCGGGAATGCCAAGCACTGAAGAAGCCGCCGCCGCAGGAGCCGAGCCGCGCCGCCCCGAGAGCGGAGCCGCCGCCGCAGAAACCAAGCCGCGCCGCGCCAGAAGTGAACAAAGAGCGCCGCGGGGGGAGCGACCGGAGCCGCATCGCCCTCATGTGTGAACTGGGGGCCAGATGTCCACGGGCGGCCAGTTGCTGCTTGGGAACAGTGACTGGACATCAGAGAGCAGGTGATGGAGGAGCAATCATGCTGTGCATTGATAGTTTTCGTCCTGCTGTTTAGATCGACCAACATCTTTTCTGGGCTCTGATGAGCGTCCAGCGCCATCCATTTTCAGGGCTAGTTGATTCGGCAAGTGAGTGGTCACACACTCCTTAGCGGATTCCGACTTCAGAGTGCTTTTTCGAGCGGGAGCGTTTCTCCCTCTGCCCCGTAGCCGGCAAAAGCTACAGTTTAAGATCTAACAGCCGTAATAATCGTGACTCTTGTCAACAAAAGAAAAGATTCCTATTGCAATTAAAAGATTAGTGAAACTAAACAAGCGACACCAAGGACTATTGCTGTCAGGATGTTTTTCACCTAAGTTAGAGAGATCTTTTGTTCTCCCCAGCACAGACTGTAAAGCAGAAATCAGCGTAAATGAATGCGAGAGTCAAATTTCGGCCGATTTGGCTCGGCATTGGTAATGCTGTCTTGGAAACATCTGTATTACCAGAGACTTTGAACATCAGAAGCCCGGATGGCTGGGCCGGTGGAACATTAGACTTTAAAGCTGTGCTTTGAAAAGTTTAAAAATGTTGAGATGTGTTGGATTGATTGTATGAGTGAGATGTTGTGAGTGTGTTTTTGGTATAAATGCTGCAGCAAAGACGTGAGAAAGGTTGTTTTGGTTGAGTGTTTTGGAGTCAGGCCTGTGAGTGAGTGATAGTAAATGTTATATATTATTCCTATAGTAAGTTTTATCTGTTATTAAGTAGTTTAAGTTAGGTTATCAATTAAGTGCCATTAAATGTTAAGGTTAAAATTGTTGAGCTTGTTTTCGGTTGGGTTCGAGGTCTGCTAAGTTTAAATTATATACAGGTTTGAGTTGTGTGAGATTTAAAGAAAATTAAATTTTGTTAAGTATTATTAAGTAAGTTAAGTTAGATTCTGTTAAGTTTGAATTAGATTTAAGTGATTTTACATGATTTGCAAATAAGTCTGTTAAGTCAAATATTTTAAGTGCCTTAAATGCATACTATCTTTTCACCACTCCAAATTAACAAAGGACTGAGAATCACCCAGTTGATGCCATTTGAGCCAAATGACTAAAGGATTACAAACTGAAAACTGACTTTGAACATTTCTGGGAAGCTCATGAAAAAAGGTGGATGTGATAACTTCAAGGACAGAAAGAATCATTTTCAGGCTTTTTCACCTTCTCTCCAGGTTCGCATGAATGAAAACAGTTAACAGCTTTCTTTTCTTAGTCCAATTACCACCTGTTGTGCAATGCCTGATAAGGCCTTAACACGCCGTTGCCGGACGACCAGAGAACTGATTGACATTATTGAATCATTATCATCTTTACATATACGAGGACTGGCAAAAGAGGACTGTTTTGAATATCACAGCCTAAATTGTGCTGCTTGGGTTGCACTGTTTTGTGGGAGTTGTGATCAGTTGTTACTTTTTCATTTATGGTGCCACACCTGTAATTATAGGCACATCTGGGAACATAATTGGGAGCAGGCACTACGGAATTAGACAAGGCTAAACACTGCTTCATCTTCAGACCTTTGTAAATCTCATGAGCAAAAATCTTAGCTTATTATCAGTGGGAGGTACAGTGTATTTTGAAAAGGGGTTAAAGCTCAAAGTACATCATATATAGCCTCAATAAGGTGTAGAAAACTGGTGCCTTTAACACAACATTCTGTTGTAGGCCCTATAAGAACAGATCCCAATCAAGCATTAGATAATTGCAGTTCAGCTTTGATTACTCTAATTTCCAAAGGATGAGTCAGCATAAACAGACATGGGCTACTCTGGATTCATCTCTAAACCTGGAAATAGTGTCCAAACAGCTTTATAACCAGTGTAAAGGCTCTACTATTATGACACCTAAGATATTTTTAATTTGTGGAGATAGAGCCTGGAATGGAATACCAGCCCAGGCGCAGGGTGGATCTTGTTATTTAAGCAAGTCATCATTTTTCCACCTCTGAGCACAGGTTCTGATCCTTCTCCACAAGATCACATTTCTGACACTAAGTGTCCTGTTTATCCTCAGGCCTTTGGTGCAGCTGAGCCCTGGCAGAGCGGGGTCTGCACTTCTCTTGACATCTGGTAATGCCTCCTCCACAAGAGTTTCTATGAGGAAAAACTTCACCATTAGCTTACCTTGTTGTATCCAAAAGATGGTTGGTAGAAAGATAGAGAAGACCTGGCAAACTAACCTCTTTTCTCTCAAAGAAAAAAACAGGGGAAATGTTGGAGAGTTTTTCAAGAATGGCTTAAAGAGAAAGGCCATGAGACATACAATTGAGAGAAAAGTAAGAGGTAAAAGTAAAAGCAGTTTCTAACAGCTCTCAGCCTTCTGATTAGTGTAAACAATTAGACTCTCTCAGGCATCATTCTATAAACAATAAAGTTCTCAGCTTGTCTTCCCATGGCAAGCAGAACACCGTCCTTGGGAAGGCCTGTTATCCTGAGAACAGATGTAGAGGTTTTGGGAACACTAGTTTCTGTTTTAGTTTCTGGTTTCTGTTTTGGTTTCTGTCTTTAATAAACAATTGTAGGTATTCTAAAACAAAGGGAGTGGTTAGAAATTTCTCTGTTAGCCTATCATGACACTGGATTACAGAATATTCATGGCGTTCGTTAGCACTGTTATTTAAGGTGATTGATTGATCAATAAAGTTGGAGTTCGATGCATTACCAGGATGGTCGTTCGCCCCATCACTTCAATACTGGTTTACTTTTGCCTTTCAGCTGCTTCCCTCTAAGTTCCAGAGGGAGAAGTTTCTCAGCAGGAAGAAGGAGGCCAGCACTGGGGGGAGTATTCTGCCCAGAATTGGCCCATTTCTAGACAGGAGTGAGACTCGCCCAAAGGTAGCCTTTTCCTGCTCTTTTCCTTTCTGTTTCACATGAAGTTTGAAGAGGGTGTGTGTTTGTGACAGGCTTGCCTCCAGCAAAATACCTCAGTGTCCAGGTCCTGCTGTCATTGCAAAGTGCTGGGAGTGGTGGACTGGGAGTCCTGATCTGCACTAAGCCAACACAAATACCCTCTGCTGAAGCTGCTGGGGTGTGCTGGAGTGCAGCTGCCATTGCTAAAACAATGGGAGGAAGGCTGGGGACACAGAGACCCAAAATTGCCCCTTGCCATTCTCCTGCTGAAGGAGCCACCTCTTGCTTTGGTGTGGTCACCATCCAATGCTCGGGGTCACAGGATTCGCTGCAGAGTGGCAGCGTTGGCCTTTGAAGGCCAAGGATCTGCAGGAATTACTTCAGATTGAACACAACAAATTGCATTTCTGCTTTGGGCTGGAACAATGTTTTGGACCCTGACGGGGTGTTAGATTTTGCAGGCTGCCAGATGTACAGGGGACTGGCTCTGGGCAGAGGGGAATGGATGTGCTTTGTCTGGATCAGTGCCTTCTCAGAGGTGTGTTTAAAGCTGCTTTTCTGGCAGGACTAGTTTGGTATAAAGCACAGTCCAAACGGGTAGGTGACTGAGGTGGGCTGTTGAGTAGGAAATTGGAAGCAAGAGACATGGAACACAATCCAGGTAAAGGATTGTCCTGGAGAGGGGCCTTGGGAACACCTCAGGGAAGGGCACAGCTAAGGGACAGTGTGCTGCAGCCACTCCCTTCAGCAGAATGTGTCTGCTGTGAAGTCACAGAGGAGACCTGCTTGTGTCTCTGCAGTGACAGCAGTGTGGCTGGAGAAGGCAGACAAAGCAGGGCAGAGTTTTCTCCAAGCAATGTCTCTGCTCCAGAAGCATTTGCTGTTGTTGTGTCATTCCAGACGTGCCTCTGCAATGGCATGAAATAAGATCGCAGTAATGACAAGAAAGCACCCATTTAAAGGCCACTGAAAAAGGAGATACCAACTCTACTTTTACCCAAGTTGCTGAGAAAATAACTGAAACTTATCCTCATTCAGCATTCACCTCACTTGTCTTTTTATTTTCAGCTCATTTGTCTTTTTATTTTTGCCTTTTCCTCTCTTTGGAACACACTAACTTTTAAATACAATGAAAGGGAACAAAATCATCAAAGCAAAGGAAAAGTGTTTCTTAGGAAGGATTCAGCTGAGCCGGGGATGTCTCCCTCCCTGAGAGCCAAGCGCACACACACACCCTCTGAGAAAATGGCCATCTTTGTATCCCCTTTGTACCCGGCTGGGGCGGTCCCTGTGCCCTTTGCCATTGGATGGGAACTCAGGAGCTTCCATTCTCTACTGAGCACCAACTTTTCTGTGCCCTCCCTTCTCGTCCTCCTTCCTTTTGGTCAGGTCTTCAACCCTGTCCCTCTCACTGTGACACTCAACAAACCAACCTGAACAAATGCAAACCAAAAATAACACACAGAACCAACAAATTCCATTCTTTTGCTTAATAACCTTTTGGCTTCAGCCAAGTGTCACCTCATCTCTCAAACCTTCTCTGGTCCTGTGCTCTTCTTACTGATGTCTAAGTTATAGAGCAGAAAAGATATTTGCAGTTGTGTGGGCCTCGGTTTCCCTGTCTCAGAGTAAAAGACATCCCAAATCCTTTCCCATGGAGTCTCCTGTAAATTCATGGGTTTTACTTACTCCATGAGTGCTCAGTCAGTGCCCCAGAGCTCTGTGACGACGTGGGCACAGGGCTGTGTTTTAGGAAAGTGCTGCCTGGCATTCTGGAGAAAGAAACCTGGAGAAATCCATGCCAGAAGAGCGGCTTGGCTTGAGCCTGCTCTGTGTGGCCCAGCAGCTGTGGATCAGCTCAGAGCAGAGGTGGGTGAGCCACTGTTTGCCCAGTGTGGGCTGGGCAGACGTGCTCCCCCAGAGTCTGTACTTCACTGGGGATCAGTGGAAGATTCTCCTGCATGAACCTTCCTCCCAGCAGCTGAAGCTCTCCCTGCTCTCTCTCCTCTCCAGCTGCCGTCAGCTGCTCCGAAACAGAGCTGGTTTGGGGTTTCCCCACCAGAGCTGGTATTTCAGAACTTCGTCGCTCGGGAGGTCTCTGAAATGGTGCTGTCTCTCATGAATAAGGACAAGGTAAGTGCTGGCACGTGAAGCTTTAACACTGTGCTGGAAGAGGAGAGTGCTGTCATTCCCTCAGTGTACAGCAAAGCAAGTTATCTGCTGCAGCACATGCAGAAGAAAATGTCTCAGCACCTTGTTCTGCAAGATGGTGGAAATCTTCCTGTGCTGGGAATTGTGCCCAGATTTTTGCCAGGCGTTGATGGTGTCTATCCCAAAGGAGTTTCCTTCTCTCGAAAGCTCTGGATTGACAGGAATGTTGAGTGCTGTACAGTTCTTACCTGCTCTCATGCTTTGCCTTGGGTCTATAGCACACCCTGTGTGTCCTTGGTTAATCTTGGCTCCTGGTAGGAATCTCTGCCTCTCTCAACCAGTTTGGCTCCCTTTATGCAGTTCACAGGCAAAGCTCAGGGCCTGAGCCTCCTGCACTTTATGCTGGAATCACTTCTCATTAATGGCATTGGCCCTGCAGGAACCGTGTTCTGCAAGAGCCCTGCAATCAGAGTGATGGAGCAGAAGCAGTGAGAGGCCTTTAGGTGCCACTTGAGGCTCCTGCTCAGCTTCATCCAGCTCTGCTCAGCTTTTCCAAAAGCAACACGGTGCTCTGCTTTCCCTTTGCAGAAGCACAGCACATCCAAAGCCATGTGCTCCTGGAGGTTTCCACCTTCAGCTGAAGAAATTGGGATTGTTTTGCAGTTTCCCAAGAGAGCTGAGAGGGGAAAAGTTGAAAAATGTCAGTTGTGTTCCACTGTAAAGAGGAAAACTTGAGACCATTTGAATTTCAGTCAGGGAAACATTTTCTCAAGTGAGGCTTGTGCCAAGAGTGGGCTGGTGGGAGGAGACAGGAGGGAGTCCAAATCATCTGGTTTAGACTTTTGGAGAGCATTTTGGTGCTCAGGGGTTATGATATCAGTGTGTTAGAAAATGCATGTGTGCTGTGCATGGGTACCCCAGAGGGCAGAACCTGGCCTCCTGGCTGCAGGCAGGAATGCCCAGCAGCCCAGCTTGCCTTCACAGGCAGCAGGAAGCCCTGGAGAGCCAAGATTGGCTTTGCATACTGGAACCACACTGTCAGTCAGCGCTGGTCCTGTTTCTCCAGGCAGAAAATGCCTCTGAAGCCCCATGGTCAATAGACACCGCCTGTCTGTGTTTCTGTTACTTTTGGCAAGCTGGTTGCTCTCATGGTTTTATGATTCTTCCTTGCTGCTTTACTGCCCATTTAAGTTCTCTTTGCCATCTCCTTGTTTTAGGGATTGTCTTGCTGTGTTCATTCCTTCTTTTGCTTTTCAGGTTTGCTTTTATTCCCAGTAAGACCACAGTGTTTGGTCTCCTGTCTTGCTGCTCTGCCTGCCTGACTGTATCCCCAGAAGGTCCCTACCCAAACCTGATCTGCTGGAAGGGAATTTCTTCCTTGCCCCACAGTAATGTGCTGGTTTGCTTTTAGGTAGCACATTCCCCCTCTGGAACATGACAACTTCATGGCTGTGTGCAGGCAGAAGCCAGCAGGTTTTTTGGCCTTGTTGAATACGCAGGTGACTTGGTTCAGGTGCTGTGTCTCCATCCTGCTGGTGCTGACCTGCTCGGCCCTTCCTTCCCAGCAGGCACTGCCCTACTGCCCCTGGCCAAAATGCGGGAGCCAGAGAGAAGGGATTCAAGTTCAGCCTTGTGAATGATGTGCCTGTGCCTGCTCAGCTGAAAGTGCTTTGGAAAAGGGGCAAGGGAGGGATGTTAGCAGGGCATGGACAGGTCTCCTCTCGTCCTGTTTCCACAAGTGGCAAAATCAAATTTCATGTCTTTGCTGCAGTTTCTTCACGTGGTGAAGGTCTCCATGGAGAGCTCACCTTACTTCCAGCTGGTGAGCTCCAGCGATGCGTACCGTGCCGTGCCGCCGGGCGCCTCTGCCCCTGTGCGCATCCGCTTCACCCCCAGCAAGAACAAGGTGAGGCTGGAGGAGCCACAGCACACAATGATCTCCACAGCCATTGTTTTCCCTGCACTCTGGCTCCAGCCCATTGCATGCTGTGAGCTGGGCTCCAGGCGTGGGCAGGCAGCCTGCAGCCAGTCACACCTTGGCACTGCTGGCAGGCACTGCAGCCAGGCCTGAGAGGCTCTGCTTCCCCTCCGTGCACATTGCTGAGCATTGCCAAGGGAAGATGCACAGGAAACAGGATGAAAATGACAGAGGGCTGCTGATAGATGTTGGGCCATCTCTAGGTGCAGTGGAAGGGGTTTCATTCTGATGGAAAACACCAGAGGAACAAAGAGGTCAGAGAGCTTTCCTCCTTCCTGGACTGCCAACAGCTTCCCTGCCTGCCCCTGGGCTGGAGCAAAGCCGGTGCTTTTTCACTCCCTCTGTTGTGCAGCCTTGCAGCTGTGCTGTCCCAGAGCACAAGTGAGCATGGCACAGCTGCAGGGCCAGGGCAGAGGATGTGCTGTGCCTGTGAGCCCGGCCTGGCACAGGCACACTGGGCTCTGGGTGCCCTTGGTCAGCAGGAGGTTGCTGAGCTGCAGGGGACTTGGACACCTGCCTGAAGGAGCTGGTGTAGGGCAGGTACAAGCTGCAGGCAGAGCTGTGGGCCCAGAGCCCGTGGCAGTGACACTGCTGGGGCTCTGTCTTCATGCCTGTCGCTGTGCTTGCTCTGTCAGCTGGCACCCATTCTGTGCCAAAGGTGCTTTTGTGGGGAGGTTTGAACAGCAGTGCTGAGGCCCTGGCAAGTCTGATCTCAGTGCTGGGATCTGGAGGGTTCATGTTCTGATCTGGAGGCTTGTTCATACAGAAGGGTTGAGGGCATGGCATGGAAGGGAGGAAGCCTGGCAGGGAAACAAAGAGAGGCCCTTTCCAACAGCATCTTGCTACCTCTTAGCACTGTTCTTCTCCTGACTTGGTTGGACAGGCAAAGTTAGAGGGGAGTTGTGAGCCAACTGATGTTTCTGCACCAGGCCAGAGGTGCAGGATGTCTTTGGGTGCAGCTGTTTTCTCCTCTTCCTTTTGCTGCTTAGAGTCAGTTGAACACTTTGTCCTATTCTCAGACAGTGGGAATATAGAAGCCTAAAGAGCAATGTCCTGTGTTCCCCAGCTCCATGTTGCTTAGAAGGGGCTTAGGAATTCTTTAACATCATTAAAGTTTAGAGTAGGAATGATGGTGGCCTAGGGCTGTTATCTCTATGAGCCAAGTGACACAAGAGCTGAATGCCACTGAGACAGATTTTGCAAAGTTCACTGGTGCCTTTAAAATGTGACATAGTAGTAGAACTTAATGTTCATTTGAGGGTGCAATAGGTAAATTGATGGCCTTGAAGGGGTATAGGAAATGGTTTTTCTTCTGCCATGGGGATGGCACTAAATGTCCTGTGCTGAGCCAGTTTCTTTTCCTGCAGGATTATTGCCATGAGCTGGTGTGCCTCACTGCAAGGGAAAGGATCGTTGTGCCAATTCGGGCCATTGGTGCCCGAGCTGTGCTGGACTTCCCTGCCCAGCTGGACTTCTCCAAGTGTCCAGTCAAGGTCAGCGCCCAGCAGACTCGGCTGGTGCGCAATGTCGGTGCCCGGGCAGCTCGGTACCAGCTGAGCACCCAGAGGTGAGGCAGCTCATCTGTCACTGTGCAAACACCTTTGGGTGAGAGCGGAGTTGGGAAAGAGCTACAGACGGAACCAAGCATCGGATCTGCTGCCCTGCAGCCTGGCTGGAAGTGAGCAGGATGGAAGGCATCTGCTCTTGCTTTCAGTGGCCTTGGAGCTTTCTGTGTCCCAGATTCCCTGGAGGCTGCTGGAACATGTTGGGAGCTGGCTTGCACCCTGCTGAGCACAAGCAGCTTCTGAAATGCTTCCTCAGCACTGTCAGCCAAACAGAGCCATTCTCTGGGAGGCCACAGGCACGTGGCTTTGCAGTGGTCCTGGAGGGGGCCTCTGGAAATCATCTGAGCAAACACACTGCTCAAAGCAAGAGCAGTGTCTGGGGCTTGCAAGGTGCCATTGGGAGACATGGACCTGTCTTTAGATGCCATACAAGAAAACAAACATGTCAATGGACCTAGTTATAAAAGCAGAAGAAAACAACCTTTTTAAAACCCCTCCATACCTTATCTTTTCTGCCTGTCAGGTGCAGCAGTGATTCATTGAGAGGATGGATCTAACAGGATGAGAAGTGTCTTAAGGAGCAGCTCACAATTAACAGAGAAAAGCCCAAAATTTAGCTTTCCAGGCCTATCTCTTGGCAGTGATTTTCCTTTGGTTCTTACAGTGTCAGGGATGTCTCCTTCACAGCTCTTCTAGCTGTGGGCTCAGGGAACAATTTAGTGGTGTTGGCTGAAATTCAGAGGAGTTACGTTTAGCTGTAGACTTGTAGAGCTTGTGTCTTTGGGTCTTGGGGAGCCAGGTGTGTGTGAGAGATGACTGCTACAGCAGGAACAGAGGAGTCTGGTGGGTACCGCCCAGGGATTGAAGAGATGCGGGGGCTGATTTGCACTCAGTTTTTCAGTGCTGACGGCTGAGTCCTGAACTTGGCTGGATCCTCTTCTCCTGATAATTTGAAAAGAAGAAGACACCTTCTTTCTCAGGCAAGCCCTGAAGTCGTTATTGGAAATGTTATTCCCATCCTGCCACCTGAAGGCAGGAGCATGTAACATGGGGCAGGAGTGGGAAGGGAATGGAATGGAAGGTAGTGCTGAAGCTTGGCCAGGGATTCCCCTAACTGGCAGCTTCTCTATTGTGGTGAAATTTCTGGCCAAAGACTAAGAACAGAATGCTGTGCCTTGCCCCCAGCAGGCCCTGATCCCCCCAGCCCCAGCAGAGCTGCAGCCGTGCTGGCATCAGCCCCGGGGCAGATGCAGGAGCACGAGCACTGATCTGGCTCTGGGGCTGCTGGGGCCTTGTCTTTCCTCCCCTCCCTCCAAAGTCTCACGTCCAGCACATGAACATTGCTGGCCCAAGGCTTCTCCATCAGCCAGCAGTGATGTTCTCACCAGTGGCAATGGGAACAGGTCAGCCCATAATTACAGCAAGAGGTCCTTAATGAGCAGAACCTGAAGTGAGTTCATCAGCTGTTACTACTGACATGAACAAAGTTCAGCTTGGCAGATGTTCTCTTTGTTTTTGTGTGTGATGCATTCATCAGCAAAGTCCCCAGAACACATTTGAAGTGACAGATTGACCAGCAACAAAGCACCAGGGCCAGGAACTTTTGTTTTCTCACTGGGGCTGTAGAAGGGCACAAAGCCCAGCAGCTGCTGGGCAGAAGCACATTTCCCATGAGCTGTCCCTGAGCATCAAAGCACAGAGTCTTGTGCCTTTAACCGAGCCATTGCCTGCTCTGTCCTCGGCCTCCAGGGGCAGCGTCACTGCACCGAGTTTACACTTCGACCTGGCTGAGCTCGACTTCGGGGACATCTCCTTTGGTGAGTGTTCCCTGGGCTGGGACACAGCCTCAGGGATGTGTGCCTTCCAACAGAAAAGCATCCCTCACTCCTGCTCTGCCCCAGCAGCCTCTTCAGGCTGTGAACTGCAGGGCTGCTGCTGCTGCTGCTGCCTCAGGGGGCATTTTGCCATTGTGAGATCCAATGGAAGCAAGGAATAGAAAGGCAGTATTTTCTGGTGTCTCTGTGCTGCTTTAAAAGACAGATGTCTGCCAAGGAAGGTGGGAATCTTGCTGCAATGGAAAGATGAGCCCCTCCCTCCAAATGATTATCCCTTTGAAATGACAGGGCTCCCAGGCAAAACTGTGGGAAAAGGAATAACAGTTCTTTGCTAGACTATCTCAGGAGAGCACAGACAAGACAAGAACAGACATTTCCCAGATGCCAAGTCCTGTTTTTCCCCTTTGGTGGAGTTGTGGTCACAGCAGGAGGAGCTGTGGGCTCTGGCAGGGCAGTGGTCCCCCCCCAGCCGGTGCGGGAGGGGAAGGGAAGGGAAGGAGGAAATGCTCCTTTTGCACAGCCCCAGAGAGCACGGGGATGTGGGCAGTGCCCAGCAGCAGCAGCAGGCCAGGCAGGCAGGGTCGGTGCCAGCGCTGAGCTGCAGCCAGGGCAGCCCCGGGCCAAGCACAAACCTCCCGCAGCAGCAGTGGCCGAGCTGCGATCCCCAAGCGGGAGGAAGGGAAGCTCCGCTCCCTGCCCAGCCTCAGCTCCCACTGCACAGCCGCCCACGGCATCACACCACAACTCCCAAAACCCCCAAGGGAAAAGCCCAGCCTAGGGCCAAACCCCCCCAGAACCCCCCAGAACCGCTATCCCCCTTCCCAGACCAAGGGCAACATTCACTGCCAAGCCTAAACCCAGAACAATGAAGTTCATGAACTTCTGAAGGAAACTCATTGTCTTTTTTGAGCTGCTTCTTCCCCAGCCTGCATCACCATGGAGGCGCTTGTCAAGTTGCCTTTGGAAGGAATGAAACACGCAAGGCAAGAGATGGAAATATGGGTCTGAAGCAGGAGATTCAGATCCTGCTGAATCCAATTTCATTCCTAAGGGCTCTCCGGCTGAAGGCAGCTGTTGTATCTCTGCTTCTTTGTAACTCTTGACTGTTGTCTGCATGTGCTGGCCTCAGTCTCATTGGAGGTTTTGACATCTGGGTTTGTCCTTTTTGTGCCTGTCTTGCCTCCCTGCTGGAGTCCCTGCTGGAGCTGGCAGTGGTCACTTGGATGGGCACAGAGAAGCTCTGGGCTGCAGCTGCAGTTGTTTTTTCTCCCCATCTCTGTCCCAGTGACTCTTGGTGAGCAGGCCTGGGGAGAAGTATCCCCCCCACAGAGCTGGCGTGCCCAGACAGATGTGCAGTGCAGAGCAGGCTGTGGCTGCTCTGCGCGCTCTGCAGGACATCCCCACCATGAGTGGCTGTATCTCTGGCTTTGCAGGATGGAAAGCAAATCTCAGAGCCAAGGTGGGGTAAACCCTTGCAGGCAGCACTCTCAGTGAGCAGCATGGCTGTGATGTCCCTGTTTGTGGGCTGAGGTGGGACCTGGTTCCTAATTGCTAATCTCAAAGCAAGGCTTGTCTATGCCCCCAGTTGAGTGGGCTCTGAGCTGTCACGTGCTCAGTCTGTTTGGCCCAAAGCAAGAGATGCCTTAAGGGTCCTGCAGAGAGAAGCTGCATTAGGGTGTTTGCATCACGTTCTAGTTCCTGATTCCATCCTCATTTTCTTTCGCTGTAGCTTCTTCTCACTGACAACTCACTGTTTATATGTCTTGAAAAAGGTGGGAGTGTTGGCAGGCTGAGCAGGGAATTGGACAGCTTGAATTCTCAGAGTAAATGCTGGGTCTGGGTGCACACTCATCACTGAGAGAGAACTGGTGCTGGTTTGGGGCAGGTGAGGGAGCTCGTCCCCATCCCAAAGACGGAAGCTTGCAGTGTTCAGCAGGGCTAGGAGTGGGCATTTTCAAGGCTGCAGTCTGGAATCTGTGTCGAAGGGAACTAAGTGACGATTAATTCCTCATGCAGCTTCTAGGTGAGCTGTAGTTCAGATAATAAAGAGCTCAGCTCCAATCCCACTTTGATCCTGCCAGGATCTTGCCCCCAGGATCATGCCCTGCTGGGTGCCTGAATGGATATTTGTGTCCTTGTCCAGGCTTTCCCTACACGCAGCGCTGCCGCCTCACCAACAGCTCCGCGGTGCCCCTGACGTTCCAGCTCCGCATGTCGGACGATGGCACGCAGCCGGCTGTGGACAGCGTGGATCAGATCCGCAGGGACACCGACCCGGCCTGGAGGAAGGGAATCCATTTCCATGTGGAGCCCAGGGAGTTCACCATGAATCCCAGCCAAGGCACCATCCTCCCCCAGGGACACCAGGACATCGAGGTACGGCAAGAGCCCAGCCACTGACGCTGCAGCACCAGGGCTGGAGCTGCACTGCAGGGTGGGAGGGCTTTAGCTCTGGTGCCAGCTTGGAGCATCCTGGCACTGAGAGATCTGCACTGCTGGGAGGCCTCTGCTAGCTGGCTTACTCGGGATGTTCCTCAGGGAGCACTGTTTGCTTTCCAAAATCATATGCTGAGCTCACAGACCTTATGGTCAAGGCCTGAAGCCATTCTTGTGTTTTTGAGAGCGATTGATTTGATTGCAACGGGGCAGAGCAAGAATGAGGGCAGAAGGTGGCTGTTAGAGAGATGTCATTGTATCAAGCAGTTAGCTTTTCTTCTTGGTTTCTTTTCCCTCCTCCTGGGGAGCAGAATGATTTGTGTTCACTGCAGGAAGCTCCAGTGGAGACAAAAAATCTGCAGCCATGTGTAGCGGTTCAAATTTATTGTATTGATTCCTTGTTAAGTGGTTTGTTCTGTTGTACCCCGTGTTCTCCCTGAGTTGGTTTACCCCTGGGTTTTACCCTCCCTCAAAGCTGTCCCTCATGCCATCCCCTGCCCCTTGTTCCAGCTCTTTCCCTGCCTGTCAAACCCAGCCCCTTTTGTTCCCCAACCTTCTTTGCCAATTTAACCTGGAGCCAATCCCTTTCTGCAATGCCCCTTTGGAATTCCCCTATTCCTGGAGGCCCCATTGGCCCATGTGAGCCATCCTCCCCACCCTCCTACCCAAAGTGGCCCCAGACACTTGATGTAATCCCCTCAGTGCTCTGCTGAGGATTCTCTTTTGGTTTGCTGTTTGTATCCACCCCCTGCTTTGTATCTGTACAAAATTCCTTGCACCGGCGTGTCCAGGGCTCTTTTGGCTCTGATCCTTTTGCTTGGAATAAACCCTTCCTTGTGGAACTTCAAGACAGAGATCCTTCTCCTTTCTTCTCTGCCTGGTCCCGTTGGTGGCTTGTCTCTTGCGGTGTTGAGCAAGAGGCTCTGAGGGTTCTGCCTGTGGTCAATGCCCACCCTGGGGCAGTTCTGAGGATTCTGCCTCTGGTCAATGCCCACCACAGCACAGTTCCCCACTCCTGGCTTGGGGCTGGAGTTCTCAGAGCCAGCCCAGGCTCGGGGTCCCAGGGCAGCCATGAACTGCCCAGCACCTGCTGGGCCACACTTTGCCCTCAGCCTCCTGCTGTAAAGCTGAACTCATTGTGGTCAAGTCAGATTTCCTCTACATGCATGTCTTTGTAGTCAGATGAGAAACTGGCCCCTTAATTTGAATGCAGTGGTGCATGGAGCTGTAGTCTAATATTTTAATGTAGCTGTCCTGTGCCCTGATAGCACGGTGTGTTTAACAAATCTGGTATTGCCAGAAGGCTTTTGTTACTCTGAGACTGTGCTCTACACATGGAGCAGCAGAAGAATGAAGGGCAAATCCTCCCTCAGGAACTGGAGGATATCACCCGTGGGTAATGAGCTTTTGGAAGGAAGAATTGACTGTTCTTCTCTTCCACCAGGTGACCCTGTGCTCCAACACGGTGATGGAGTTCTACCGGAGGTTGCTGGTGGACCTGGAGGGTATTGGCAAGGGAGTGGCAGCCCTGATCATCACAGCCAGGTACCAGCCCTTGCCTGGCCTCCCGCAGGCACTGCCTTGCTCAGGCTGTGCTGGCTGCAGCTGCCAAGGAGAAGTGCTGCTGAATGCCCTCATGTTGTGCCAGCTGGACACGAGAACAGCAGTGCTTGGGCAGCAGCCCGTGGTGAAAAGCACGTTTGCTCACAGCTCAGCATGGTCCTGGGCCCTCTTCTAAAGGCACCAGGAATGATATCATTGATTGGCCTTGTTTTTGGTGCTTGAGGTGGAACAAATTTCCTGAGGGCCTCCTCTCCTCCTGGCTGCAAGAGGTGGGGTTGTGCTGGTTGTGAGCACCGTGCACTGGTTTGGGCCACACCAAGCAGCTGCTGAGAGTCAGGCTCTGGCTCTGTCCATGAGGGCACATGGCAGGGGGGAAGTGGCTCCCAGCAAGAGTGGGGAGGGCAAGGTCTGACAAGGGGAAAGCAGCCCTTGATGTGGCAGGTCAGCTCCAGTTTTTTTCCTTCCCTCTGCTTCCTGTTTTGAGCTTTAATGTCGTCAGAGTTGAGAGGAAAAGTCGTTGTTGCTGCAGCAGAATTCCATGCTGCTGTGCTGCTGTGGGTGTCAGTGTGATGCCCAGAGCGATGCAGCTCCCTGGTGCTGTTCCCTGTGCCAGGCAGAGCCATCCAGGCAGTACCTGGGCTGCCATTGTGTACAGCAGGTGGAGCTGGGGCCAGGCAGTGCCTGGAGCTGTGCAGTGAAGGAGCCAGGGAGCTGCAGGGCCTGGCAGGGGCTGATCAGCCCCTCTGTGGGGCAGCTGCTGTCTCGTGCCCTCCAGGGCTGGGGCAAAGAGCTGAGTTCTCAGGCAGGGCAACAGCACCATGGCAGAGAAGGGAGTCATTTTTACTGAGACCCTGGAGCTGTGTGTTCCTTGAGCCTTAGGGAGCACTGATCCTTGTTGGGAAGGCTCCCCCAGAGCTCGTGGGTCACTGGGACTCTTCCAGGAGTCCTTGCAAGCCTTCTTGTGTAAAGGAGGGGCTGAGGCAGCTGTGGGGCAAAGTGCTCTGCCTGGGGCACTTGGCAGCCTCTGGGTGCTGCCTCTCAGGGTTTGCCCCTCCTTGACAAGACATGTTGGAGTGGGAAGAGGTAGAAGGCAATTTATTGTAGGGCTCTTCAATGTGCATTTGACAGTGACCAATGTGTTCTGCTCCATTTCACAATCTTTGGGGGTAGGCATTCTCCATTCTCTCAGTATCTCTGATTGTCCTGGGGTCATCTCTGCCCAGATGTCTCGTTCCTGAGCTCCAAGTGTCCCCCCAAGTGCTGCTGTGTGATGAGTGCCACCTGAAGGTGCCCTATGAGAGGAAGATCCTCATTAGGAATCCCAGCCACCTTCCTGGCTGCTACAGGCTTATTCCCCAGGTTTGGCATCACATCCACCTCCTCCTATCAAATATTCCTGAGGAGATTATTAGGGGAAAAAAGGGTTTGGATAAGACCTTGCTGGTTTCTAATCAGTCCTAAAGATCTGCTGAGAACAGGATCCTACCCAGCTGTAAACTTTAGGAGGCAGTTTAAGCTCCTGAGGAAACAGTTGATGTTCTAGTCGTCAGGGTGTTTTCCTGTGGGAGATCTTAGAGGGTTGTGAAAAGCTGCTGCACCCACAGACACCAGTGCCTGTGCTGGCAGCCTCCTTGCAGGATGCCCTGGGAGTGCTTACCCTACAATTCTGGCATCTTGTTTGTGCCTTTGACCTTTGTCCTGGGGAGTTTTAAAGGTGTGTGTAAGTTGCTGTTGTGGTGGATGTTAAGGAGCCTAAAGTTTCTTGAGAGGTCCCTCTGAATCTGCGTTTCATTGTGTCCCTTCCAGAAACGCAAGGAGGACTCTGCTGTGCTCTACTCCAGCCCCAAGCCCTGTGCGATTGTGCAGCCCCAGAGCACAGCAGAGATCCCAGTTGTGGTGGCAGTGCAGGCCCTGGGCACTCATCGCACCAGCGTTCTCATCGGCGTGTTCGGGGATGAGAGAAACCCCCTGGTGAGGGCAAGGGGAGATGTGAGTCTGTGTGCAGCTGCTCCTGGCAGGGTGCACAGGGACAGGGATTCTGCTGGGGAAAACAGGCACAGGCTGCTGGGGAGAAGGACAGGAGGGATGGGGGCACAAACAGCTCCTGCCTTAGAGGTGGGAATCTCAGTGTCTGACACTGAATGGAGTTGGGCGAAGCTGGAATCCATGGGGATTTGAGTTCATTATTCTTTCAAATGCTGTTAACTTTGGAAACATCTGTTTGAAAATGTCATCTCTCTGAGCACAAAAGAGGATGTCAAAAGTCTTCTAGGAACCTTGAGCTTTCTGTAAAAGAAAGGAAAGCTGGCATTTGAAGACTGGTTGAAAGGATTGAAACTTCGATTAAAACATATGGAAATGGCAATGCCAAATTCCTTGGATGGCACCAAACCTCTGAACCTGGGCCATTGTGGCACTGCCTGTAAATCAGTGAACAGGAAGGAAAGGCAATGCAGGCTGTGCCAGGGAGCCTGAAGTTTGACCAAACAGTTGCTTTTAACTATCAGGCTGCTTCTCTTAAAGAGGAGGGTTTCTCCCCACCAGAAGAACCAGTTGTTTAACTGTCAGGCTGGTCTTACCTAGAGATTTTTTGCAAAGATTAAAGCTTTGGGCCAATAATTTTTAGTTTGAAAGGTTCTCTTACCTTAATCCTTTTTGATTTGGAGGTGAACATGTAATTTTCTTTTTCCCCAAAAGCCCAGCATTTCAGCTGGAGAGTGGTAGCTGTCCCTAAAGAAATAACTTGAGCCGGGTTGAGCTGTTGAAGGTTTTTTAGGTTTGTCTGTTGTGGTTTGTTTTGGGTTTTTTAAAATCTTTCTTGCTTGCTTCCTGGAACAGAGAGCACAATTACGGAGCTCAGGACGGCTGGCAGAAATCTCCCCAAGCCCAAGGCTGGCAGAGCTTGGCAGGATCCCAGCACCACAGCCTGTGTATGTATGGATGGAAGGATGGATGGCTGGGGAATGTGACCTGAGTCACCTCGGAGTGTTGGAAAATGTCAACCAATCCCCCAGCGGTGTCAGGGGAACATTCCTGATAAATCCCAGGTGGAGCTGCAGAGTTTCTGGCCTTGGGCACTGGGGGGGCTGTGCTGGCTTGGCACAGGCTGGGTCTGCCCCTCGGTGTCTCAAATCTCACCTTTTTGCTGCCTTCTCTGTCTTTTCCTCTCCCACTGTGCTTTTTGCATCCCCACCAGGTGTTAATGCCTGTCCTCTGTAGTTGCTCAATGCAAGCAGTTGCAGCTGCTGCAGCACCTCAGTGTCATCCCTGGGCTGCCTTTAGAACAGACCTGCCCCAGCCTGGATTGGGAAGGGCTGGATCAAACCATTTCTCAGTTCAACGTGCCAGCACTCAGCCAGGGGCTGCATCCTGGCCGGGAGCTGCTCGTGCAGGTGTCCCTCCATCCCTCCCACTGCAGGTCCCTGTTCATAGTTATTTATTTTCCAGAGATGAGCTCCACCCACCTAAATTCAAACCCCAGCCACCGAAAGAGAGAAGAACCAGTCTGGATTGTGCAGCAACTCAATGGAGGCACTTCATGACTGGACAGGAGGAGGCAGCCAGAGCCCTGAAAGAAGTGCAGGATTTTAGCCAATCTTCAGGAGCAGAGGTGGATTTACTTGTGCACCTACTGCTTGCTTTGCCTCCCCAGCCTGCCAGCACCAAGTCCTGCTCATGCTGAGCTCCCTTTTTGCTGCCCTGCTGTGCTGTGCCCTGACAGTGGGCTGGGCAGCAGGGCCAGTGGCTGGACATGGGCTGAGGGGGAGGGAGAAATAGGACAGTTTTCCTTGGAGAAGCTGACTCAGATCCTACAGGCCTGTGCTGAGTGTGGGAATTTTTGCCTTGTTTCCTTCCCAATGTAAGATGAGGCTTTTCTCTGCATTATAATGGTAACACCTCCAGCTTCCCTCCCAGAGCAAGCTGGGTTGATCCTGATCTCCATGGAGCCTCTTCCCAAGGCAGCCAGACTCCCTGTTTGCAGGGCTCTGCTTTCACCCAGAGCTGCTATTGCACTGCTGGCCCTGGAGCTGTCTGACAAAGGGAGACTTTGCAGGGGGGCTGTCTCTTCCTCCCAGCATAGAAAATGGCTTGTTTTTTGGGTGCCAGCACCAACTGCTGAGCACCCTCACCTCCCTCGAGGCTTGGAGGGATTCAGGTGCTCCCTGGACGTGGCGCACACTGCCCTGGGAGCAGAGAAGGCAAGAGGGAATCTGTCTCCCTTGCCCATTGTCAGTGTGGCAAGCAGGGCTGGAGCTGCCAGTGTCACTGGGGGCCCTCAGCATTGGCCACAGAGGGGCCTCCCATCCCTGCAGGCCCATCACAAAGTGCTGCTGGAGCAGCTGCTTGTTGGAGAGGCCGTGCAGGACACGTTGCAGGGCTGTCCAAGGACGCTGTGCGGCACCTGTGGAGGGCACTGCTCCCCCTGGAACTCCTCAGGTGCTCCATAGGAAATTTTTGCAGGAGCTTTTGCTGTAGCACCTTTAGAAAGAAGCATTTAAATCAGAGAGAGAGGGGAAGAGCCTCAGGAGTCAGATGAGCTGGGCTGGACTCCTTCCCTCAGCTCCAAGAGCTCTCACTCTGAGTCTCCTCCTTTTCTAAAAGCAGGAAGTTTTGAAACTTTTTAAAGGCAAGTTGGGCATCAGAGAGAATTTCTACTGCCAGGAGCCATCCCAGTTCACTTTCATGTCATGTACTAATTAATGCATTGAGCTGTGAGTATGGGAGAAGATTTTCCCCATGGTCCCTGCACTGGTCAGTGGCATGGATGCAGGATGAGGTGAGGGTGATTCTGGCAGTGTTTGGGGAATAGGCCCCTCTGGCTACAGCTGCACTTTGCTCCAAGATGCTCTTCTGCCTCCATTTCCATGCTCAACATCTCAATCTCTCCTGTCTTCCGTCCAGGCTTTCAGTATCCTGCCACTGCCAGGTGTGCTGCAGCCAGGAGAGAGCCAGCAGGTCTCCTCCACCTTCTCTGGCCACCTCAACACCACCTGCAATGTCCCGGAGCTGTGCCACATGGAGGGAGGCTCCACCTCCGAGGTGCTGGTGCCCAGGGCGGCCTCACGTGTCAGCTCCTCCCTGAGCCCCCAGGAGATCAACTGTGGCTCACAGGCCCCTCTCAGGGACAGGTGAGTCAGCCTTCCGTGGGTTCCTGCTCTGCCATGGGTTATTGTCCCTGCAGGGCTTCCCTGCTCCAAGGCCTCTGAGCTCAGAGGAGCTGCAGAGCAAAGGCCAGCAGCAACACAGGGATGGCTACTCTGAGCTCCCTGGCTGCCAAGAGAGGAAGGACCTTCTTCTGTTGAGACAGTACCTCTTCTTCTCTATTTGAGTTCTGAGCCCTCCTGGCTTAGCTGCTGCCTGCAGGGAGCTGGGCTCTGGGCTTGCCTTGGCACCACCTCTAGAGGTGTCTTGCAGTCCATGGTGTTGAGTGGCATCTTCTTCATCATCTGCCTTCTTCACCAGAACAGTGGGATTGTGGTATGGGCAGGCGTGGGGCACAGAGCAAACCTTGCTTTGGGTCCTGCTCCTGCCACAGATGAAGTCCTTGCACTGCTGATTTGCCAGGGATCTCCTTATGGTGGCGCAGCAGCCAGAAAAGCTCCTGTCCTTTAGGCTCCCCTGCAGCTGCAGCCGTAGGCAAGCACAGGAGAAGCTCAGCTCCAGCAAGGCAGCCCAGCTCAGGACACACAGGCACAAGTGTGGAGCTGGGAGTGGAGGCTGCTTAAAGCAAGCCTGTGCATCAGGACTTCTTCAGGCCAGGCTGAAGTTGGTTTCATGGGGAGGAGATGGATGAGGCTGCTTCCAATGATTTCCATGGCAGCCAGCACTGGTTTGCTTGGTCCCAGCTGGGTTCCAGCAGGAAATCTGCCTGACAAGAGCCTGTCTTGCAGGAGAGGAGTTCCTGCAGCCTTTGCTTTCTGACTGATAGGATTGTTCTCATGAAGGAGCAGGCTAGGAGTCGTTAAAACCGAAGATCACGGGCAGAGACTCTCTAACTAATTAAAGTTAGATTGTGGGATGTTTAATAACACCGGCGGGCGGCACCAGAGCCGTCCCTAAAAGGCATGACCACGCTGTCCAAGGTTCTTTGCCCTCTCCTTATTTCCCAAGATCTTACATACAATACATCTGCACAACCCCAGCACCTCCCATCCCTGCTCTGTATTCAAATGAGGTCATTGGTCCTTCACTCCTGTGCAATTCTTCCCTTGAATTGGGTTGGTGGTCTCGAATTGGGTCAGTGGTCTTAAGGGATGAAGTCAGGAATATCTTCATCAGATCTCTGTGACCCTCTGGCACCATCCAAGGTCCCCAACTTAGTGATTGATTGACATCAAGCCCAGGTGCTAACCATTGTTCTCCTGGTTTCAAGATGTTCTTATAACAGTTCACTTCCTCCACTTCCTTCTAGAAAGAAGCTCCTAATGGTAAACAATAGCACAATCAGCTCCAGCTTAAGCATCTCATAATCATTAACCTATGGTCTGCCTATCTAACCTACATCCTGATCAATGGGAATTGCTTCTAACCCTCAGCTGAAATCTGAACTCTTTAAAATCATGCTTCAGCTATGCCCAGGGAGAAGGGGGCTGAATGAGCTGAGTAAGAACTGTAGGAGAGCTAAGCAGATGTCAGCAATCTGTGCTCTGCTTTAAACTGGGAAGCCAAGAGACAAAGGGCGTTTCCAGGCACCAGTGCAGAGAGCTGTTGGATCAGCCTTTGGCAGGGGCTGGAGGGGTCTGGCTGTGCCTTCAGAGGGAGCTGGCACAGCCAACACCTTATGATGACAAAGCTCAGGTTTGGCTGGTCCTGGAGGTCCCCTTCCACCAATGCCCTCACTTGGGATGTTCCCAACCTCTGTGGGTTGAGGAGAATTCATGGAAATGGCCTCAGGGTCAAGGAATGAAGTGCAGGGCCAGCCAGGACTAGGGAGCCCAAGTTTCTGGTGGGACTCGCAGCCATGTTTTCTGTTTTGTCTGCAGAAGGGAGCTGAAGGAGCCAGCTCAAAAGGTCGAGGAGGAGGCAAAAGCCTTAGAGGAGCAAGGGAGGTGGAAGGAGGAAGAGAGGCAGAAGAAGGAAAAGAAGAGTGTCTCTGTTGGGAAGCAAGCTCCAAGACCAGCGAAGGGGAAAACCAAGACCCGGGAGAAGAAAGAAGCCCATGCAAAAGCATCAGAGAGGAAGGAAAGCAGAATCCCAGAGAAGAAGAAAAGCAAAATCCCAGAAAAGAAGGAAACCAAATTCCCAGAGAGGAAGGAAACCAAAATCCCAGAGAAGGAAACCAGAGCGCCAGAAAAGAAGGAAAGCAAAGCCCTAAAGAAGAAGGAACCCAAAGCTCCAGAGAAGAGCGAAACCAAAGCCCTAAGGAGTGCGAAAGGAAAGCCCTAAAGAAGGGGGGAACTGCAATCCCAGAAGACCCAGCTGAGCTGGAGAACTCTTTACTCTTTATTCACAAAATTCGTTTTACATAGTTTGACAGACCTCGTGTGCAACATTAGTTAGTTCATAGATTTCCTAGCAGTTCTTCTGTTATTGGTTAATAAATTAGATTTTACTTGTGCATCAAATCTCTCTATTGTATTGTTTACCTGTTCTCTTCACCGAGTCTCATGGGACTAATCCCTTGTTGTTGCAGGTGCATTTTTGCAGTTTTTCACCCTCAGAATAGATTGTTCACAAAGTCTCATTCTCCAAATAGCTTCACATGGGAACTTGTAACTGCTTAGCTGCACTCAGAAGAGATGACAGGCCAGCTATTAATATGGCAGAAGAAGGCCTGATTTCAAAAGGCCTTTCTTTTATCATTATTCTACTGGTCTATGACATCTCCCCCTTTTCGTTCATTTAAAAAAGGCTCCTATGTTCTGATGTTGAAACAGCTCACTCTTGTGAGGGTATTATCTCATCACAGTTGTCACTGGTTATCTATTAGATATGGGATAAGATAGATAAATGACCAATTACAATCAACAAAACTTACCAAATTCTATCAAGTCATGGACACAGGGTTTTGCAGCATGAGAAAACAAAAGAAAAATGTCCAATGTCTCTTAGGGAAATGAAAAGAAATGACCATTGTTTCCAATTAGTTGAGAAGGATGAGAAAGTCTGTGAGCTGGAAATGCTGATCTTTGACATCACTGAATGTCCTCCTGGGCACTGGAACAGGGAATAACTGCAGAAGGTTCGTAGGAGCACTGTACCATGAGGATGCCATGAGGCTTTTGTTGGCAAATTGCCTCTGTCAGTTTCCAGCCACAGCCATGTCTTGGCAGTGCTCCTTCTGCTCCTGCTCTGGCCACAAAGGCTGCAAGGTGATGGGGTTATTTCTCCTTTCACTGGGCCTCATTTTTTCAGAACTGATCAGTGTCTGATGGAATGAACAGGTGACTGCTTTGAACTGCTGATGATAAAACACAGGCACATCTTCTCCTGAAGTTAATGAATTAATTAGGCTTCACTGTGATAGAGCCTATTGGGATTTAGATGTGATGATCTTTTTTCCAAATTTCTCATGTAAATATTGCATTATTCAAAATGATTAGTTGTCCAAATTTCTCATGTACATATTGCATTACTTGAATGTTCATAAGGCGTTCATTCCTCTTCTTTTTTGTTTTTTAAGAATGAGATGCATGTCTTTTTTTATAAGTATGATGAAACATCATAGCAAAATAATACATGCAGTGAACAAGAAACTTACAGCAATTAGGAATAATTTGGATCCAACAATCAGGAATATTTCAAATAGCAGAAAAAGCTAACAACATAGGTTTCTTTCACCCATCAGAACCAAAAGAAAGTTTTCTTGGCAGTTCTCTGCTTTTAACCCCCTGTGTTCTCAGAGGCGTATCCATGTCCTCAGTGGCCACACCGCATGCCAATATTCAAATCTGGGCACCTATTGGTTTAACTACAGCATCCCAAAAAACTCACTTGCTTTTCAAACCAGGACAGAGGGTCTCTTTCCCTTCTGGCTGGCAAAGAGGTAACAAGGCCGACCTGGCCCCCATCTCAGCCAGGCCGGGCCGGGCGGCTCCTGCCGTGGGGCCGGGCCCATTCCCAGGGACCCCGCCAGGCCCCATCAGCTGCTGGGCAGGGCAGGGGAGGCTGCAGGGCCGAGGCCCGGCCGGGCCATGGCTGCAGTTGTGACCATCTGGGCTCTGCTGAGCCCTGCCCCACCGCCAGCCCAGGCTGAGCCATGATCCACCGGGCCCCAGGAGCAGCCCCGGGCCGGGCCGGCTCGGCCAAGATTCTGCCACTGTTGGGGTTCAGCCGCAAGCCCCAGGCAGGGGGAGGAGAAGCCATCGGCCCCGGCCATGCTGCTGCTGCTGTGTTCTGGCCTGGCTGCTGAGATCCTGGCCCTGCCCCAGCGCGGCCCATCCTGACACAGCCCCAGCACAGCTGCTGCAGAAACCTCCATCATAAAACAGCTCCGGCCACAAGCACCGAGCCCGGCTGGGGTCACAGAACCATCTGCAGGCCCCGGGTGAGATATGAACTCTTCCAGTGCTTCCATCCTCCCTCGAGGGAGAGAAAAGGACAAAGTGCAGATACATACATGAGCAGCACAAAGACATGGAGGTCAGTGAAGTGGAAGCTGAGTCCCAGATAGGAGGGATGAGGAGATGTCTTGATCTTGGAGCTGAAATCCTCTTGTAAAGCAATGGAGAAGGATGTCATTGATACATCAGAGTCTCTTTTTCCCTATAAGGCATTGAAAAGCATGGGAAGATGACTTGTTCAGCATAAACCTCCATGCTAAAGTAAGCAAACCTTGAAGTAGCTATGATCCCATGAGAAATTTGAACAGAGAAAGAGAGACTAGTGATGAGACCCTGTGCCTCATGAAGAGAAGAAGACCTCTGTTTGTAGATATGAAGATGATTTCAGAAATAGATGAAGAGAACCTTTGTTCCTAAACAGCTTATCTTTAAACTAATACCCCATAAACTAATATGGCCCATAAACACAGATGTGGAAAAAGATGTGAAAAAATGGGAGGGACTTCATGATTGCAGATTTTCTGGGAGGCTGATATTCATGGGAATTGAGAGCCACGAGAAATATGTTTTCTTGTAAAGCTTCCATAGAATGAAAGAGAGACTCCTTTCCCTATGTGAATTGAAGAAAAACTATTCTAGAGGTGGCAAAGTGACTGAAAATTTTAGGTTTTGTCTCTTTGCATTGTCAGTAAGAAAGAAAAGCTTGCAGGGAGAGGAGAAGTGTTCCAAAAGTTTTTTTCGCATTCACATTACTCTTTCTTCTAGTTACTGGTAATAAACTTTTCTTTATACCCTTTTAAAGTTTTGAGGCTACTTTGCCTTTCTCCTAATCCTACCTCACAGCAGGAAATAAGTACGTATAATCTAGTGAGTGTACTGGTATATAGCCAACACTGAACCCATCACAATCATTGCTGCATTCTCCAAGAAATCTCAAATTAGTGAACAAAAACCACTACAGACAGCTTCCTGATGAGCTCCATGAGAGCAGAGGAAAATCAAGGCAGAGCCATGGTTTGTCAGGATTTGCTTGATCCTCATGCGCCTCACTGTGCATTTGGAGCTGAGCCCTTGAACCTCAGGGCCTGAGAGGAGATTGCACAAACCTTGCCAGGAGTCAAAGTCAGAAGAAAACCGCAAAGTGTCTCAAAGCATGAATGGCTCCCACTGAGGTCCATCCCCAACACAGGCTCCTCGTGGACTCCTTGGAGGACAGAATTGAAGGCTAGAATGGCACAAAAACCTCTCAGAGACTCAGTGTGGAAAGGAAAATCCAAAGTACCTTAAAAACCTTGAGTATCTCAAAGTATTAATGAGCCCCACTGAGTGTCAGTACAAAGCTCCCAAGGGACTTGTTAAAGTAGATAATTGGGGCCATGATTGCACAAACCTCTCAGAGAGTCTGTATCAAAAGGGAAACACCAAGTACCTTAAAAGAACTGAAGTACCTTGAAGCATTAATGAGCCCCACTGAGTGTTGTTACTGACAAAGCCTCTCCAGGGACTAATTACAGCAGGTAATTGGAGGCCATCATTGCACAAAGCTCTCAGAGACTCCAAGACAAAAGCCAAACCCAAAGTCCTTTGAAAAACCTGCAATCCCTGCAGGGAGCATTCAGGAGTCCCCAGGGCCATTGCTGAGCAAGGCTCCCCAGGGACTCCTTCCAGCAGATCCTTGAGGCCACTGGGATGTGGGCTAAGGGGGGGATGCTGAGGGCAGGACAAGGGGCTGACAGTGCCCAGCCTGGCTGGGGCTGTGCCAGGAGGCCCCAGGGCCTCAGGACAAGGTGTCTCCTCACAGCCCTTGGTGGCACAGACCCTGCTGTGCCCCAGGGCACCAAGACTTGGCTTCTCTTTGTCCCCACCTGTCATCACTGCCTGCAGTTTTCTGCTGTGCCTGGGGCCTGGGGACACTTGCTCAGTCGTGTCCCTCAGTGGGACCCCTTACAAGTCCAAGAAACTTTGGAGTTAGGTTCTGAATTGGAGTTCTGGAGAGGTTTCTTCAGCTCCCTCTCAGGGACTGATGTTCAGGGCCTGAGCACAAAGCCCCAGAGGCTCATTACAGTCCTTGTGCTGTGTCTGTGCTGATGAGCTGGGCTGGGCTCCTGGCACAGAGGCAGCTCCTGGTAACCAAGAAGAGCTTCAAAAGCACATTTCTCTTGATGAGCAGCTCTTCTGCCAGCCCAGCAGGGCTGGGGCACTGCCTGCAGCCACCCCGGGCACAGCACAGAGGCACAGAGAGCTTCAATCAGTCAGGGCTGGGAAGGTGCTGAGAAGTGCCTGGGGCAGAATCACTGCCAGCCCTTGGCACAGGAACCTCTGGCTGCAGGACAATGCAGCTGCAGCTCCTGGAGCCATCTCCTAAAGCTGGAACATCCCAATGCCTGCAGACCCTGTGAGTACATTCTCCGATTGTCTCTGGTGCAGAGCAGCCAGGGGTGCCCAGGGCTGTCCTGCAGAGCAGGGTCCTGCAGCCCAGGGCGCTGTGCTGGGGCAGGGACTCTGCTGCCTGCCAGGGACAGCTCTCAGCCAGCCCAGGGAGCTGCTCCCAGCACTGGGGAGAAGCTCTGGGGGAAAGGAGCCACCCTGAGCAGGGCAGGGGCTGCTGCTGAGAGGGGCTGGGTGGGGCAGGGCTGCTCCCAGCTCCAGACCAGCCTGGGCACATCTCCAGAGGGGACTTACCAAAGAAGGTAAGCCTGGGTTTGCTGTAAAGATCAGGAGCTTTCCTGACAGTGTTTTCAATTTCCTGCTTGGAGTAGGATGGGAACGTTGGGGGGATGACAAAAAGATTTTTTCATTTTATACGTTTTTCATTTATTTGTAAGCTCCATAAATTACTACTACATAGTTATGAATCTATAATCCTTATTTAAGTCTATTAAACTCTTAATGAACTCTATTACTATTATATACTTCTATACCTATAATCCTGCATTAACTGTATTCTTTTCCCTAACCTTTTTCTTTGATTTTAGAAAAATAAGCTGTTTGTCTAAATGCATTCCTGAAATACATATAGTATATAATACATATAGTATCCTGTATAGTCTTATTATCAGGAAGAGGACCTACAAGAACATTTTGTTTTTTGACCAGAATGTGAGCAGTCATAAGCAAAAAGTGAAGGCAAAGAAGCCCTTGGACATACTCCAATGGATTGAGCCAGGGGTGTGTAACAGGGGCATCTGAATCTCCTATTGGATGTTCTGGTTAGATATCCTAATTTATCAACGTTAATAAATTGTTGAAATCAAGCTCCAGGTGTGCCCCATCCCCAGTGGGATACCTGGAAGCTTCCAATAAATGTCTGATTTTTACTTTACTGTTCTAATGCTGTTGCAAGGGGGTTTTTCCCTATGGGTTATAGACAACAGGGGAATGAGAGAAGCAGAACAGGAATTGTAATCCCAGAATCCCAGAACATTCTGAATTGAAAGGGACAAACAGGATCATCCAAGGAATGGTTGAACATTTACAGTGAGTCCAGAACTGTAACTTTGGGTGGTCAGTCTCTCTGCTGGGAGCCTCCCAAAGGGCCCTCAGCCACTCCTCAGCCCTGGACAGCAGCAGCATCACCTCTGCAGGGCCCAGCAGGGCTCTCCTGAGCTGCCCTTGCCCAGCTGCACACAGAGCCTGCCCCAGCCAGGGCCCTGCACACAGGCAGGTTTCTGTAGGGCCCCGGCCAGGGCACACAGGCTGGGATGGGCTCTGTGAGCACTGGCAGGGACAAGGCTCCTCTCAGGAGGGAATGTCCAGGCCCAAGGAGATGCTCAGGGAAGGAGAGGGAGCTGAAGAGAGCAGTGCTGGGGGCAGGAGGGCACTGTGGGTGTGTGGGAGGTGCCGGGGACAGCTGGGCATGGGAACACTGTCCTGAGTGCCCAGCTGTCTCTGCCCTGCCCTCTCAGGCACAGCACCACAACATCTTCTCTTGGTTCTGCTCTGCCCTGATATTGTCACTGTTATCTGCTGCTCTCAGGGAGGCTCTGGCATTTGCAGCAGCTGAGTCAGGCACTGCCCTTGGCATTCCTGCCAGGCAGGGCTGTCCATGGGAATGGGGTGTCCAAGCTTCCCTGGCACCTGTGGGGCTGTGGGCAAAGCAGTCCATGGGAAAGGGGAATGAGCTGAGCCCCCTCCCTGAGATCCCATCATGGGCACAGCCAGGGACCTCCTTTCTGTGTTCTTCCAAGCTCTGAGCTGCCGTCCTGGGTGCAAATCTGTGCCAGAGCCTCTGGGAGTTCCCTGAATGTCCCACGGGGAAGGGCAGAGCTGCCACAGCTGAGGAAATGCTGCTGGGTTTGCCAAGGGAGCCGTGAGCGTCCTTGGCATAAGGGGGTGCTGAGACCTTGCCCAGAGACCTTTAGGGAGGGTGAGATATTCAGGGATCCCTCTGCTCTGGGCAGGGTCTGGTTTATCCCAGGGTGACCTGGCAGTGTGATTGTGCTCTGACTGCAGCCAAAGGTGCAAAGCCAGGGCAGTTGGGAACAAGCCCATCCAGCCCCTCACCTTCCCTCAGCCACAGGGAATGCTTTGCCTCTCCCATCTCTCAGTGACAAACTCTGAGTGCAGCAGGAATGCTGGGGATTTCTGACCTCAGAGAGCCAGGAACGATGTGTGGGTAGGAAAACAATTCCTAAAACCAACTCCTGCCATCCATGTCCTATAGAACTAGGAGTGCAGATGCTACCAAGCCTTTCTGCATTCAGAGTGATTCCCCTGAAAAATCCTGAATATCCAGCCTTGTCCCTCTGCCCGGTGGCCACAAACCCAGGGCAGTGGGGCAGGGATGGTTCCTTGAGAGCCCCCATGCACAGGTGGGGCTGCTCCTGGCACACTCAGCCAGCACAACTGGAGCTGAGGCAGGGACCTGGGTGAAGGTTTTCCCAGAGCAAGAGCAAGACGGGGTGAGTCCCAGTGCGACAGTCTGCAGGTAATGGATCAGGTTTGGCTCCAAGCAGCCTCTCGTGACTTGTCACTGTCCTTTCTCCATGAACAGGTCCCCATGGCCAGCCCCAGTAAATGTCCAACAGCAGCTCCATCAGGCACTTCCTCCTGCTGGCATTGGCAGACACGCGGCAGCTGCAGCTCCTGCACTTCTGCCTCTTGCTGGGCATCTCCCTGGCTGCCCTCCTGGGCAATGGCCTCATCATCAGCGCCGTAGCCTGCGGCCACCACCTGCACACGCCCATGTTCTTCTTCCTGCTCAACCTGGCCCTCAGCGACCTGGGCTCCATCTGCACCACTGTCCCCAAAGCCATGCACAATTCCCTCTGGGACACCAGGAACATCTCCTACACAGGATGTGCTGCTCAGCTCTTTTTCTTTCTCTTCTTCATTTCAGCACAGTTTTTCCTCCTGACCATCAGGTGCTACGACCGCTACGTGTCCATCTGCAAACCCCTGCACTACGGGACCCTCCTGGGCAGCAGAGCTTGTGCCCACATGGCAGCAGCTGCCTGGGCCAGTGCTTTTCTTAATGCTCTCATCCACACAGCCAATTCATTTTCCCTGCCCCTGTGCCATGGCCATGTCCTGGGCCAGTTCTTCTGTGAAATCCCACAGATCCTCAAGCAATCCTGCTCAAATTTGTACCTCAGGGAACTTGAGCTTCTTGCATTTTCCTTCTGTTTGGGCTTTGGTTGTTTTGTGTTCATTGTTTTCTCCTATGTGCAGATCTTCAGGGCCGTGTTGGATCCCCTCCCTGTACAGGGACGGCACAAAGCCTTTTCCACCTGCCTCCCTCACCTGGGCCTGCTCTCTCTGTTCCTTAGCACTGCCACATTTTCTGACCTGAAGCCCCGCTCCATGTCCTCCCCATCCCTGGATCTATCAGTGTCAGTTCTGTAGTCAGTGGTGCCTCCAACCCTGAACCCCCTCATCTACAGCCTGAGGAACCAGGAGCTCAAGGCTGCAGTGTGGAAACTGATGACTGGATGGTTTCAGGGACATTAAACTGCTGGCCAATTTCTGCAAATCTCTTGTAATAAAAGTCATCTTTGATACTTCTTGTTGTCTTCATTTTGGAGGTTCTTTTTCTTTGTTTTACCTTACTAATCTTTTCCACAAAGAAATGTCATGGTTTGTGGTTTTTCTCATTTTGTTTCTCTCCATCTTCCCTGTGGCCAGAGATTGTGTCAATGAGGGGCTGCACTCTTGGTGGCTTTAATAGAACTAAAGGATCTCGCAGCAAAGTTTTTTTCCAGATATACCCTTGTGTTCCCTTCTCTGGAGCTGCAGCAGCAATGTCTGTGTGCATAGCTGGGGGCAGATCTGTGCTGAGTACAGCAGCTCTGCTCCTGCTGGCCACACCATTCCTGATCCAGGCCAGGAGCCATTGGCCTTCTTGCCCACCTGGGCACACTGCTGGCTCATGTCCAGCCTGCTGTACATCAGTCCCTGTAGGTCCCTTTCTGCCTGGCTGCTGTCCAACCGCTCTGTCCCCAGCCTGTAGCACCAGGGTCAAATATCAGGGCCTGGCACTTGGTCTTCTTAAGCTGCAACTTGTTGGATTCTTTCCTCTGGATCCAGCCTGTGCAGGTCCGTGTGCAGAGCCCTCCTATGCTCCCACAGATCAACACTCACATCCAGCTTGGTATCATCTGCAAAGATGTCCTTGGTTCCATGGCACCCCTCAGTGTCACAATGGCCTCTTGGTTACACCAGGCCCTGCACTGTCACACTGATCTCTTTGGTTCCAGTAGACCATGCCGAGCAACAATGGTCTCCTTGGTTCCATGGGGCCCCAAAATATGACAATGGTCTCCTTGGTTCCACTTGGCCCCAGAGTGTCACAATGGTCCCATGGTTACATGAGGTCCCACACTGTCACCATGGTCTCTGTGATTCCACAAGTCTCCTCAGTGTCACAATGGACTCCTTGTTTCCACAAGGCCATACAGTGTCACAACGTTCTTCCAGATTCCTCGAGGCCCCATCCTGTCACAGTGGCCCCTTGGTTACACAGGATCCTGCAGTGTCACAATGTCCCCTTGGTTCCATGAGGCCCCGCAGTGTCAGAATGGCCCCTTGGCTCCTCTGGGCCCTGGAGTCTCCCAATGGTCCCCTTGGTTTTGCAGGGTCAAAATGGTGAAACCCCTTGGTTACACAAGGCCCTGCAGTGTCACAATGGCCTCTGTGGTTCCCCAAGGACCCAGAGTGTCACGGTGCACTCCCTTGTTCCATTTGGCCCCACAGCACAACAATGGACCCCTGGTTCTGTGGGGCTGCACAGTGTCACAATGGTCCTCTTAGTTCCATGAGGCCCTGCAGTGTCACAATGGCCCCAGAGTGTCCCAATCATCACAGAATGACAGAATCAAATAGGCTGGAAAAGACCTTTGCGATCATCAAGCCCAACCAATGCCCTCATACTGCCTTGTCACCCAGAGCATGCCACTAAGTGCCACTGGAGAGGGACAATGACTCTGCCACCTCCCCCCTGTCCAGACCATTCCAATGCCCACTCATCCTTTCTGTGAAGAACTTCTTCCTATTGTCTAGCCTGAACCTCCCCTGGTGCAGCTAAGGCTGTGTCTTCTTGTCCTGCCCTCCAGCAGATCCACACTCACACCCAGCTTGGTGCCATCTGCAATTTGTGAATGGTGGACTCGATCCCCTCAGCCAGATCATCAGGGAAGATATTAAACAGGACTGGGCCCAACACAGATCCCTGGGGGACACCACCAGTGCCTGGACACCAGGTGGGTGCAGCACCATCCCCACCACTCTCTGGGCCCAGCCTCCAGCCAGCTCTTAAATGTCCCAGCGAGGAGGGAACCTGCCCAAGCTGTGGGCTGCTGTCAGAGACAGCCCCCTGGAGCTGGGGCAGCACAACTCAGAGGCACCAGGGGCTCCAGCTGGGAAATGGAGTGTGGAATGTGGCTGGGAAAGCCCTGCCTGGGCTGTGCCAAGCAGGACAGACAAGCCCTGACTCCCATCCCCCAATCAACTCTCTCAAGGAGAAATTTAAAAGGAATTACAATTGTTTGTGTACTCTGAGTTGGACTCCCTGGGGAAATACCAACAAGAGATTCTCAGGAGCTCAAAAGAGCAAAACAGTCTTTACTGACAGCTTTGGAAAATCAAAGAAATTTTTGCAAAAGTTTTATTATGACATACAATCAACAGAAAACACTTTTCAAAGCATTACCTTGGCCCTTTCAATTTCACAATTTGTAAGCCTGTTCTATTTTAAGTTAGTCAAAATATGCAAGAGAAGGAAATTAGAAGTAGACACAGAAAGAGAGAAAGACAAAAAAGATACAGAGAACCATACACACAGCTACCAACTCCTGGATTTCAGCAGTGTTCAAAAAAATAAAATTTTCAAGAGGAGGGAGGGTCAAGATATGTGCTTGCCTTATGGTCAGTCTTCAATACCCCTTGGTCTTCCTGGGCCCTTCCCCCAGGTGAGACTTGGGCTCATTTAGTCCCTCACCAGCTGGGCTGGGGCTGCAGAGGTGGCTGTGGAGCATTGCCTGTGCTGTGCCAGGGACTGGCAGACACTGCTGGGCTGGGATAGGGGCTATGGGGGGATTGGGGTTCCAGGGCAGGGCAGGGCTGGTGTTCCAGGACAGGGCAAGGCTGGACCTGCTCCTTCCTTCCCACTCCCCCGACAAAATGTTTTGAGCCAAAAATCTCCTCCAGTCTGTCACAACAAGGAATGTTGGAGGTGAAATCCCAGTCTTGGCCATGGGCACCTGCACCAGAAGGACAGTTATTTTCTATAGGAAGGAAAGCACAGAGCTTTCCCCAGTGTTTTGGGGACAGATGAAAGGTGACTCTTGTGAAACCATTACCAGCCAGACTTGTCCTGGCAATCTTCCTATTGGAACAATCCCTGGATATATGGAATTTTGGAGGTGAAATCCCAATTCTTGCCATGGCTGCCTGGAGGAGAAGGCCAGTTCTTTTCCATGGCAAGGAAAGCACAGAGCCCCAGTGTTTCAATAGCAGATGAGGAGACTCTCAATGTGCCAAGGTCAGCTGGACCAGTCAGGCAGTTCACGGGTGGTGAAGCCAGACCTGTTCTGTGTTCTCTTGGTTTTATGGGGCCTCACAGTGTCCCAATGGCCTGTTGATTACAAGACTTGCAGCGTCACAATGGACCCTTGGTTCAATGGGGTTCAGCATTGTCACAGTGGCCCCTAGGTTTCATAATGCCCCACAGTGTCACAGTGGTCCCAATGATTCCATGAGGCTTTGCAGTGTCACAATGGTCTCCCTGGTTCTCCAGGCCCCACAATGTCACGTAACACCTCTGTTCCATGAGGCCTGCAAGGTCACAATGGACCTTTGAACCCTGGGGGTTTGCGGTGTCACAATGGTCTCCTTTGGCTCCACAGTGTCACAATGGGCCACTGATGACAGGGGGCCCCTCTGTGTCACCCTGGCCCTTTGGTTTCATGCAGCCCTGCAGTGTCACAAAGGCCTCTTGGTTTTATGAGGCCCCAGAGTATCACAATGGTCCTCTTGGTTCTCTAGGGACACCCAGGGTGACAATGGTCTCACTGGTTCCATGAGGCCTCAGTGTCACAATGCTTTGCTTATTCCCTGAGGCCTCATAGTGTCACAATGGCCTCCATGATTCCATGAGTCCCCTCAGTGTCACAATGGCCTCCATGATTCCATGGTGCCCCACAGTGTCACAATGGCCCCTTGGTTCCATGACACTCCAAAGTGTCACAATGGTCTCCACAGTTCCATGAGGCCCTGCGGGGTCACAATGGACCCTTGGTTTTATGGGGCCTCTCAGTGTCACAATGATCCCTACATTCCATGGACCTTTATGGCTCCATGGAATATAAGGATCATTGAGACACTGGCGGGGAGATGGGGGAGACAGAGGACCCTGTTGTGCATGAGCAGTGTTGGACTTCTCTGGGGTAAACTGTGAGGGGAGGCCGGGATGGATTGACCTCCTCAGTGTCCTCACACATTCCCTTTGATGTCACACAGCCCCTGTGATGTCACACAACCACCTGTGATGTCACACAGATCCTGTGATATCACAGAGCTAACTCTGTTATGTCACCCTGTAATGCCATACAGCAGTGCTGTGATATAACAGAAGACTGTGATGTCAAAATGTCACACCAGGGAAATTCCTTTCTCCTGGTGTCCAGTCTGGGCCTCCTCAGCTGCCCTTGGCATTAATTCTTTCTTTCGCTGGCTGTTCTCTACCATGTTCAAAGGATCCACCATCTCTAAAACCACCCTTCAGTCCCTCAAAGGGCTCTCCTCCACTGTTCTCAATCTCAACCCTACTTAGCACAGAGCTCCTGTGTCCCTATAGAGTGGTCAAGTGCCTGAGGCCGAGAACGCCTGGAGAAGAGGAACAGTTCTTTTCTATAGGAAGGAAACCACAGAACCCCAGGGTCTGAAGGCAGATGAGAAGCAGTCACCAGAGGCCAAGGCCAGCCAGACCTGTCTGTCCTTGCAGCTTTTGTCTGAAAGCAGCCTTTGGATATTTGGGGAGTTTTGGGGGTGGAATTCCATTTCAGACATGGGTGCCTGGACCGGAATGACAGTTCTCTATAGGAAGGAAAGGGCAGAGCCCCAGTGTTTCAAAGGCTGATTAGAGGTGGCCCCAAGGAGGTCAAGGCCAGCCAGAGCTGTTGTCAGGGGAGAATCCTTGGATAGACAGAATTTGGGAGGCCAAACCCCACTTTTGTCTATGGGCATCTGGACAAGAAGGACAGTTCTTTTCCATAGGAAGGAAACTATGGAGCCCCAGAATTTCAAAGGCAGGTGAGAGCTGGCCCTCAGGAAGCCAATGGAACCTGGACAGCCCTGGCAGCTTTTGTCTGGGAGCTATCCTTGGATATAAGGAATTGTGGAAGCATATTCCCAGTTTTGGCCATGGACACCTGGACGCGAAAGATTTTTTTTCTATGGTGAAAAAAGCACAACCCCCGATGTTTTGAAGGCAGATGAGAGGTGGCCTCCAAAAGGCCAAGGCCAGCCAGAGCTGTCTGTCCTGGCAGGTGACATATGGGAATAATCCTTGGTTATAATCAAATTTGGAGGAGGAATCCCAATTTTGGCCATAAACCCCTGGAGAAGGACAGTTCTTTCCCACAGGAAGGAAAGCACAGAACTCCAGGGTTTCAAGGGCTGATGAGAAGCAACCCTCAATATGCCAAGGTCTTCTGGACCAGTCAGGCAGCCCCCAGGAGTCCCAGACAATCAGACCTGTTCCATGTTCTTGGATCCTTGGGGCCCTGCAGCATCACAATGCCCCCTTGGTTCCACGAGGCCCTGTAGGATCACAACAGATCTTTGTTACCATGAGGCCCAGTGATATAACAATGGTCTCCTTGGCTCCATAGTGTCACAATGGCCCCTTGCTTCCATGAGGCCTTGCAGTGTCAAAATGGTTTCCTTGTTTCTATGGGACTGTGCAATGCCACAATGGCCCCTTGGTTCCAACAGGCCTGGATGTGTAACACTGGCCACTTGCTTCCATGGGGACCCACAGTGACACAGTGGCCCCTTGCTTCCATGAGACCTTGCAGTGTCACAGTGGCTGCTTTGGTTATACAAGACTTTGTGGTGTAACAGTGGCCCCTTGGTTCCTGTGGTCCTGAGGTGTCATAATCGTCTCCATGGTTCAATGAGGCCCCACAATGTCACCATGGACTTTTGGTTCCATGAGCTTTTCTACTGCCAAAAATAGTCAACAACAGCCTCCTTGGTTTGATGGTGTCACTCTGGACCCTTGGCTCCATGGGGACTCACACTGTCAGAAGGGTCTCCTTGGTTCCATGAGGCCCTGTAGAGCCCCTTGATTCAACGAGGCCTCAAAGTGTCATGATGGCTTCCAGGATTCCATGAGGCCCAGCAATGTCACAATGGACTTTTGGTTCCATGTGTTCCAGCACTGTTCCATGAATCCTTTCTTCTATGGGGCCCTGTAGTATCACAATGGACTCCTTAGTGCCACACAGTATAACAACTGCCATTTGGCCTGCCATCGCTCCGTGATGCCACAATGATTCCTTGCTTCCAAGAGGCCTTCTAGTGTCACTGCGGCCCCTTGGTTCAGTGAGGCTTTTGGTGTCACAATAGTCTCCATGATTCCATAAGGCCTTGCAGTGTCACAGCAGACCATTGGTTTCACTGAGCCCCACAGTGTCACTGTGGTCCCCTTGGCTCCACAAGGCTCTGAAGTGCCACAATGGTCCTTTGGTTTCACAAGGCCTCAAAGTGTAAAGATGGCCTCCATGCTTTCATGAGGCCGTGCTGTGTCACAATGGACCTTTGGTTCCATGATGCCCCAGAGTGTCACAATGGTATCCTTGGCTTCATTGGACTCTTCATCCCTTGGAGACTCACAGTGTTCACTGCAGTCCCCTTGATTCCATGAGGCCCTGCTATGCTCTAATGGCCCCTTGGTTCCAGTGGGTCCCAAAGTGTCAGAACAGTCTCCATTGTTCCATGAGGCCCCACAATGTCACTGTGCTCCCCTTGGTTCCACGGAGTCCCACAGTGTAACAATGGATTCCTGGTTCCCTGAGGTTCCTCAGTCACAATGGTCTCCTTGGATCCATAGTGTCACAGTGGCCCCTTGGCTCCATGTGACCATGCTGTGTCACAATAGCTCATGGTTCCATGAGCTTTCACACAGTTTAACAACAGACCCTTGTTTCCGTGAGGCTTGCTGTGTCTCAATGGACCCTTGGTTCCACGCGCTTTCATACTGCCAACAGCAGTCTCCTTGGTTCTGCAGTGTCACCATGGACCCTTGTTCCATGAGGTTTTGCAGAAGAACACAGTCACCTTTGTTCTGTGAGGTTCCACAGTGTCACAATGGACCCATGGTTCCACGAGGCCTTGCTATGTCACAATGGCCCCTTGGTTCCAAGAGGTTTCTCAGAGTCACAATGGTCTCCTTGGATCTACAGTATCACAATAGAACATTGGTTCAATGTGGCCCCAATTTGCCAAAATGGATTTTGGTTCCATGGGGTTCCGCTGGGTCACAATGGACCCTTTGTTCCATGAGTTTGCTTAGTGTCACAGCTGACTCCTTGGTTCTGTGAGGCCTCGCTGTCACCAAATCTCTGAAATTTTGGAGTAAGACTCATTAACACTAAATTGCTATTTAAGAGGGTATCATTGATTCATGCCTGAGGTCTAGTGAGGGATAACTCCTAACCTTATGTGAACATGTAATTCTACCAGCATTGCTAAATGTGTATTAAAATTCACCCATTACCATAAAACCCACCCCAAGTTCCCAGTTTCAGTCCTTCTTTTTTCTATCACTGCATTCTTGAGCCAAATATCTTCTTCTTGCCTTCCAACCACTCTTGCTGGGAAAGCAGCCCCTGCATGCCTTGTTCCTGTGCTAAATGTTCATAGGCAAGGTTAAAAATAGAATTAATCCTTTAGAATGAAGCTTTTTGTATTGAATGGAATTAAGCTTTTGGTATCAAGTCCAAGGCTCTGTGTGGGCAGGCAGAGGCAGGCAGGAGGCAGAGCTGTCAGCAAAGGAAGCGCTCAGCCACATGGGGCAGCCAGGGGATGCCGACAGCCTGCAGGGACAGAGGTGCAGGGCAGGGACACCCTGGGACAGCCTGGGCTGCACAGGGCACAGGGATGGGCAGCAGCTGCAAGACAGCCCTGCCAGAGCCAACTTGGGCAGCACTTTGGCCATGGCTGCTGGGCCTGGGCCTGAGGCCAGAAGGAGACAAGTGACCCTTGCAGGCCTGGCGCCTCATTGCCTCCTTGTCCCTGCTCAGCAGCCTGGCAGGGGCTGCCCCATGCTCCTGCCCTTGGCATTGCCCATCCCCACATGCCAGTGCCCATCCCGGGAAGTGCCCTGAGCAATGAGGGAGGGACAGGATCTGCCTGGCCAGGGTCTGGGGCTCAGGCCTTGGCCCTTTGCATTCCTGACACACATCCAGATTTGCTCAGCACCAGAGACACCTTTGCCTTGCTTGTTCCCACCTGTCATGACTGCCTCCAGTGTTCTGCTCTACTTGGAACCTGGGGACACTTTGTCAGTCATGCTCCAGGCAGGGATCTCTTTAAAGTCCAAGAAACTTCAGTGTTTCAATGTAACTGAGTTCTTGAAGACTTTGTGACATCACTGAGGAGGTTATCATATCACAGAGTTGGCTGTGACATGACAGAGTAGGGTGTGAGGCCATTGAGCAGATTCTGCCATCATAGAGTGTGGCTCTGGGGCATCAGAGAGTGGGTTGTGACATCATTGGGTGGCTGTGTAATATCACAGAGCAGGCTGTGACATCAGAGAACAGACTGTGACATCACATGGTGACTTTGTGACATCACAGATTATTCTGTGACATCACAGTCCATCTGCATGACATTCCAGGGTGACATCCCAGAGTTAGCTCTGTGACATCACAAGGGTGCTGTGTGATGAAGCAGATTGGGCTGTGACATCACAGGGCTGTGTGACATCACAGAGAGGGGTGTGTGACATCACAGGGGCTCTGTGACACCACAGGGATGCTGTGCGACATCACAGGGGCTGTGTGAGGTCACTGGGGAGGTCACTCTGCCCCAGCCCCCCTCACAGCTCCCCCACAGCAGTCCAAACCTGTTTGTGCGCAGTGGGGTCCCCTGTCACCCCGGGTCCCCCCGCCCCCAGCCCCACAGCCTCCCCCAGAGGATTTTCAACGAGATCAACCCCAGAGCCTGACACAGGGACGGGGGGCCGGGACCCTGGGGGTGGCACAGGGGGACAGGGACCCCCTGGCAGCGTCCCCATGTCCCCCAGGGCCAGAGCCTGGGCCAGGGCTCCTTCACCCTGTTGTGAACGAGGGCTTGAGAGTGCTGAAAAAATCCCCAGCAAGGGATCAGCAAAAACCAGATTTAATATTAAGGGACAGCACCACAGAGTTCCTCGGCAAGAGTCACTCTGGTCCTGACTGGATACTTCAGGCACACCAAGGAAACAAAGATACAACAAAACCAAACAAAATCCAGGCAATCAAACCAGAAATGAACTGAGAACTCTCCCTGTCAGTGTGTGACAACAGGACAGTGAGGGCAAGGATGAAAGGAATACGGCCTAAAAGCTTTACAGAGCTCAAACTTAACATGACTTAACCTACAACTTTACTGACACTTTCAACTTCACAATTTAGCAAAAGAACAGAGCTAAACAGTATTTAACCTTACTTAAAACCTTTTACTTAGCAATTTAAAAGAGGAATAACACAACAATATTTAACTTAGCTAATAACTTAAATTAAACTTAACAATTTAGTAAAACAACTCTTAGCAGCATTTAACTTAGCTTAGACATCATGACTTAAACTCATTTACAGGCCTGACTGACTCAGCTATCTAAGGCACTCCAACCCCTCAGACAGCAGCATTTCTGACACATTTCCCCAGCACAGAGACTCCTGTGTGCACCCAGACACAAAGGGTCAGTGCAAGGCACCTGTGAGCAATTCCCCTGAGGGCAGGAAATGCTCCCTGTGGATGCTGTGGCATGTCCCCAGTGGGTGAAGGGTTGAGCCTGGAGGAGTGGGGGGATTGGCCCAGGCTCCGTCGTTGTTCAGGATCCCCAAGTGCAGCAAACGGGAGAGTTCCTGGCTGGGAGAGGCCCCACTCAGAGGGAGTCGCTGGCCCAGGAGAGCTCCAAGGGCTCCTTTTGGAGCGCTGTTTGTAGGGCCCCAAGAGAGGGGCTTCAGTCCCAGCAATGTTTCATCCTGGCCGCACTTGGCACCAACAGCTTTCTTTGGCAGTGTGAGAACAGGGATGTTGTGCCGCTGAGGGAACAAAAACAGTTCCCAGGGCTGCTCCTACAGAAACCAGGAGCTGGTTGGGCAGCAGCAGTGCCTGGAGCAGACAGTGTTTGTGATGAGCTGCAGAGGAGCTGAACCCAGGGGCTGCTGGCCAAGGCCAAGGCCCAAGGAGCATTTCTCAGCTGGCAGGGCAGCCTGAGAAGGGGAGGGGGGAATGCAGCAGCACAGGGCCATGGAACCAAGGGAGCATTGTGACACTGTGGGGCCTTGTGAGACCAAGGGACCATTGTGACAATGTGGGGCCTCATGGAATCCTGGACAGCACTGTGACATTGCTGGGCCTCATGGAGCCAAGGGGACCGTACTGATGCCATGTGACTCCATGGAATGTAGGGATCATTGCGACACTGTGAGGCCCCTTCAAACCAAGGGTCCATTGTGACACCGTAGGCCTCATTGAACTGTGGAGACCATTATGACACTTTGCGGTATCATGGAACCAAGGGGCCATTGTGACACTGTGAGGCCCCATGGAGCCAAATGTCCATTGTGACATTGCAAGGCCTCATGGAATCATGGAGAGACCACTAAGACACTTTCACAGCCTCATGGACCCAAGGGGCCATTGTGACACTGTGGGGCACCATGGACCCAAGGGGCCATTGTAACATTATGAGGCCCCATGGAATAAGCAAAGCATTGTGACACTGTGAGGCCTCATGGAGCCAGTGAGACCATTGTGACCCTGGGGGTCCCCACAGAACCAAGAGGACCATTGTGATACTGTAGGGCCTCGTGAAACCAAGAGGCCTTTGTGACACTGCAGGGCTGCATGGACCATAGGTCACTTGTGACATTGCAGGGCCTCATGTCATCAGTGCTCCATTGTGACACTGGAGTGCCAAAGGAGACCATTGTGACACTGCAATCCCCCAGGATCCAAAGGTTCATTGTGACATTGCAGGACTCATGGAACAGAGGAGTCACATGACATTGTGGGGCCTGTGGAACCACGGAGACCATTGTGACACTGCAACGCCTCATGGAATCAGTGGGACCATTGTGACACTGCAAGGCCTTCGGGAACCTAGGGACCATTGTGATTTTTTGGGACTCTACTGATACAAGGGTCCATTGTGACACTGCAGGTCTCCTTGTAATCAAGAGGGCATTGTGAAACTATGGGGCACCATAAAACCAAGGGGACACAGACCAGTTGTGGCTGGTTTGGCCTCCCACAGGCCACCTGACTTGTCCAGCTGATCTTGGAACATTAAGAGTCTCTTCTCATCCGCTTCTGAAACACTGGGGCTCTGTGCTTTCCTTCCTATGGAAAATAACTGTCCTTCTCTTCCAGGCATACATGGGCAGAATTTAGATTTCACCACCAAATTTCCTTATATCCAGGGATTGTTCCCGTAGGAATATTGCCAGAACAAGTCTGTCTGGCAGTGGTTTCATGAGGATTGCCTCCCATCAGTCCCCAAAACATTGGGGAAAGCTCTGTGCTTTCCTTCCTATGGAAAAGAACTGTCCTGCTTCTGCAGGAACCCATGGCTGAGATTTGGCCTCCACCTCCAAAATTCTCTAAATCTAATGACTGCTCCCAGACAAAATCTGCCATTTCTGACAAGTCTGGCTGGCCTTGGCGTAGTGAGGCTCTCACCTGCCTTCCAAACACTGGGGCTCTGTGCTTTCCTTCCTATGGATACGAACTCTCCTTCTAGTCGAGGTGCCCGTAGCCTGACATGGGATTTCACCTCTAACATTGCCTTACTGTGACAGACTGGAGGAGATTTCATGTCTGGGGGAGGAAGGGGCAGGTTCAGCCTTGCCCTGCCCTGGAATCCCAGCCCCGCCTTGCCCTGGAACACCAGCTCTGCCCTGCCCTGGAACCCCAATCCCCCCTGAGCCTCTATCCCAGCCCAGCAGTGTCTGCCAGTCCCTGGCACAGCACCGGCAATGCTCCACAGCCACCTCTGCAGCCCCCAGCCCAGCTCCTGAGAGACCAAATGAGCCCAAGTCCCACCTGGATGAAGGGCCCAGGGAGACCAAGGGGTATTGAAGGCTGACCACAAGGCAAGCACACATCTTGACCCTACCTCCACTTGGAATTTCCCTCTGAACACTGCTGGAATCCAGGAGTTGGTAGCTGTGTGTGTGCTCCTCTGTATCTTTCTTACTTGAATTTCTCTCTCTGTGTCTACTTCTACTGCATATGTCCTCTTGAAAATTCTAAGTAACTTAAAATTGTAAAGGCTTAGACTTTATGAAGTTAAATGCTTTGAGAAGTGTTTTTTTGTTGATTGAATGTTGTATAAAACATTTTGCCAAATTTTCTCTGATTTTCTAAATTGCCCGTAAAGGCTGTTTTGTTGTTTCGAGCTCCTGAGAATCTCTTGTTGGTGTTTCTCCAGTGCACCTCACTCAGAGGACACCAGCAATATAAATTCCTTTTAAATGTCTCATTGAGAAAGTTGTTTGGGGGATGGCAGTCAGGGCTTGTCTGTCCTGCTTGGCACAGCCCAGGCAGGGCTTTCCCAGCCACATTCCACACTCCATTTCCCAGCTAGAGCCTCTGGTGCCTCTGAGTTGTACTGCCCCAGCCCCAGGGACGCTCTCCTTGTCTGCCCATTCCCCTACGGTCTCTGGGCAGGGATGGCCTCAATGGGGGCTGCTGACATTCTCAGCACCTTGGAGGCTGCTGCTGAATTTTCCTGCTCCAGAGGCTTGTTCAGCCTTCAGCTCTTCAGTGCAGGAATTCAGTGTCCCAGGGCTCATTACCATTCAGAACACTTTAACAAGCCAGGCCTCTGGGAATAATTTGATTTAAGTGTTCAAATATTTTGTGGTAATTTGACAGATTTTAGTAGTGTGTTTTGACTGAATGCATTATATTTAAAAAGACAGTGAGAAAACATTTTTTATGTCCTGTTTAGGACATTTTCCTGTTCATAAATCAATATATGCAATCTCCAGTCATCTCTGAATCCAAGTATCTCCTCATGCAGTTTGAATAGATATGAAAATCAATACCATTCATGGCTGAAAATCAATCAGACTCTATCCCTGCCCCCACCCCACCATTTCCCCCATCCAAGCCCTGGCACTCAGAGCAGCCTTGTTCAAATCTGAGCTGCCTCCAGCCCAGGCTGCACCTGCAGCTTTCAGCTCCTTGGCTCCAACTCTCACCTGCTTTCCTTGGAGAAGGAACTGCCCGAGACACAGAGGGATGTTTATTTATTGTCAGCCAACAAAGCCAAGGGAAAGCACAGCTCCATCAAATGCAAAAGTCATTCTTCTCCCTGGCTTTGCCCTGCCCCTGATCCCCACAGCCTGTCCAGTTTCCTTCATCCCTCCAGTGCCAGGGACTCTCTGGGACAAGGGATCTCTGCTCTGGGGATGGAGGGAAGTGCAAGTGCAGCCACTGGAGTGGGAACCACAAATCAGCAGGTTTGTGTCCTTGGAGGGAACAGCTCTCAGGAACTGCTGAGACTCAGAGGCACAGAAAGGTTTTTCTTCTTGGCCAACATAAAAAATGTGAAAATGATAAAATTTAATAGACATCTAAACTCTTCCCTCAGCTCCTTTGACATCCCAGCAGCATCTGACATGTCCACCACCCACAGGTGATTGGGAGGATTTTTGACAAAGGCATAAGAAGAGGTTATATGAAAGATAAAAATACACCTAAGATGCTGAGTAAGGAGATATTTAAACTTCTGAAAGCTCAAAGCATGAAGCAATTCAAGGGAGACGCGTTGGAATGACCAGTGAACTGCTGCAGGAGAAAATCTGGGAGAAACGGGGAGGACATGGATGCAGCTGCTCTAAATGAAGAGATGTCCGTGGACATGGCTGTTTAACCAGGAGAGCTGGAAACACCTGAAGGAAGAAGGAAATGAAATATTAGACTGAATGTTGGTGGCAAAGGTATAAGGGAAGATCAGTATTTCTTCTCCTGCCATCAGTAGATCCAGAAAACTCCTGTCCCTGGTGGGAAAACATTGTCATTTCTTCAAAGTATTTAAGTGACCCAGATAATAAAGATTTGCTTATATATGATGAAACCAACAGGTATTAACACCGGTGCCCTTTTCCAGGCAGATATCAGTTGTGTGCCCATGAACAGGCAGTTCTCCTTGTAGGGCCCCAGTATCCTGAGGTGCCGAGCTGGGATTGGCATCTCTTGGAGAGGAGCTGAGGGAGACCAGAGCAGCTTGCAAGCTGATGAGTCTGCTGGAATTCCATCCCCTCCCATTCTACAGTAGCCCTGCATTTCCCTCCTGCAGCCTTGGTCTCCAGCACAGCCATGGAGGCTCTTTGGGCTCGGGACTGTTCCTGCAGCCCCCAAGGGCAGCTGAGCTCTGCCTTTGGCACAATCAGGCCTGGCCAGCACAGGCCATGCTCAGTAATTGCTTGTGTGTGCCTGGTATTGCTGTCAGCCCCGGCAGCAGCTGTGTGGCCCCTTTGTGGCCCTGTGCTGGCCCAGCCATGGTGGCCCAGCCCCTGTGCAGGCCCAGCCCAGGCCAGGAGCATTGCGGCTGGGAACGGCCCCTGTGCCGTGGTGCCCACAGCAGCCTTGGGGCTCTGTGCCCCATGGCCTCCCTGCTGGGCAGCCTCTGCCAGCTCCTGCAAAGCCCATGGCACCTGTGGAGCTTCACAGACAGCTCTGCCCTGGGCTCTGCAGGCCTCTGAGCCAGCAGAGAGGCAGCCAGGGCTGGCCATGACTGGGAACAGGCCCTGACCCTGCAGGAGGATGGAGCTGGGCCACAGCCAAACTCAGCCCAGGCCAAAGCTGGGCTCAGCAGCCAGGGCTGCCAAGGGCTGGGCACAGAGGCTGGCGCTGACAAATGTCCTGGGCCCCCTCCCTGCTCTGTCCATGCCACCCAGGGCACAGAACAACCTCCTCTCTGGGCCACTTGCCTGTTTGCAATGCCTTGTACAGGTGCTGGCCCTGCCCCACAAGGCCTGGCCTGAGTCCTGTCCCTGCATGCTCATCCAGGCTGAGATGGACACTGATGGTTTTTGGGCCAGGCTGTCTGAGCCCAGCCCAGCTCCCTGCAAGCTCTGCCAGCTGCCCTGAGCTCTGGACAGCACCAAGGGCCTCTCCCCAGCCCAGCCCAGCTGGCTCTGGCCCCACAGCTCTGCTCAGGCCAGGCTGCTCTGGGCACTGCCCCACGGCCTCAGCCCCTGGCAAGGGCACAGCAGCAGCTGCAGCTGCCACAGGACTCAGCCCCAGCCATGGGGGAAGGTGCTTGGCCAAGGCCAAAGGAGGCTCCCTGGCTGCCCTGCTCCTCTCGGGCTGAGGTGCTGAGAGCTCTGCAGCCCCTGCTGCCATCCCATCTGCCCAGGGCATCAGAAGACCCCCGGCCTTGGGGCCCTCAAGAGCTGCTCCTGCTCCAGGCCCAGGGCCCATGCCAAAGCTGGGGCAGCCACAAAACTGTGCCCATTTCTGTCCATTGCTGCTCTCATGGGGATGGATCCTCAGACACTTGGAGGTTGCTGATGAATTTTTTTACTCCAGATGTCTTTTCTTTCTTCAGCTGTTTCGTTCAGGAATTCAATGGAAAAGGCTCATAAACAATAGTTCAAAACAATCAAACAAGAAAAGCCAATGGGAATAATTGAAGCTTCAAATTCTTCTGTGGTTAATTAGACAAATTTCAAAAGTGTATTCAAAGTGAATCTGCTATATAAAAAAAAAAAAAAAAAAAGCAGAGGAAATTGTTTTGACAATTATTCTTTCCTGTTCATAGACGGCTATCAGCAATGTCCAGCTGATAGTGACCCCCAGTACTTTCTAATGCAGTCTGAACAGATATGAAGATCAAGACCTTTTATGGCTGACAATCAATAACACTTTGTCCCTACTCCCTCCCCACCATTTCCCTCATCCAACCCCTGGCACTCCTATGGATCAGGAATGGTGTGGCCAGCAGGAGCAGGGCAGTGATTCTTCCCCTGTGCTCAGCACTGGTTGGGCAGCACCTCAAGTGCTGTGCCCAGTTCTGGGCCCTCAATTTAGGAAGGACATGGAGGGGCTGGAGCATGTCCAGAGAGAGCCAACAAGGCCGGGGAGGGGTCTGGAGCACAAGTGATGTGAGGAGCAGCTGAGGGAGCTGGGGTTATTTATCCTGGAGAAGAGGAGGCTCAGGGGAGACCTCATCACTCTCTGCAACTCCCTGACAGGAGGGTGCAGCCAGGTGGGGGTCAGACTCTTTTCCCAGGGAACGGTGACAGGACAAGAGGACACAGCCTTAAGCTTCATGAGGGGACGTTTAGGCTGGACATTAGGAAATATTCTCCTCACAAAGAATGATTGGGCACTGGAATGGGCTGTCCAGAGAGATGTGTGAGTCACTGTCCCTGGAAGTATTTAAGGAAAGACTGGATGTAGCACTGAATGCCATAGTCTGGGTTATAGGGTGGTATTGGGTCCCAGGTTTGACTTGATGCTCTCCAAGGTCTTTCCCAGTATGGTTGATTCTCTGATGATTGTGACACTGCAGGGCCCTGGGGAAGCAAGGGGCCAATGTGACACTGTGGGGCCTAGTGGCACTAAGAGGATCATGGTGACACTCTGTACTACATGGCAGCAAAGAGCCAAGGGGCCATTGTGACACTGCGGGGCTGGATGGAAGCAAGGAGTCCATGGTGACAGTCTGGGTCCTGGAGGAGCCACAGAGGCCACTGTGACCCTGCAGGGACTTGTGGAACCAGGGGGCCATTGTGCCACTGCGGAACCAAGGAGACCCTTGGAAGAGCCTGGGGACAATGGAATCAAGGGGCCATTGCTCCATTACAAGGACTCTGGGAGCTGAGGGAACAATTGTGACACTGTGGTGCCCCATGGAACCAAGGGTCCCTGGAGACACTGCAGGATCTTGTGTCACCAGGGCTCCATTGTGACACTGCAGCACCAAGGAATTCACTGTGGCACTCTGAGGCCTCAGGGAACCAAAAAGCCACTGTGACCCTGCAGGGCCTTTAAGAACCATGCAGAGCATTGTGACAGAGCAGGACTTGGTGTCAGGATGGGGCCATTGTGACACTGCAGGGCCCCATGGAACCAAGGGTCCCGGGCTGCTCCTCAGGGACTCCTGCAATGAAGGAAACATGTTTGACCTCATGGTGGCCCTTGGGACCAAGAGGCCATTGTGACACTGTGGAACCAAGGAGAGCATTGCTGCACTGCCAGACCTCATGGAACCAATGATTCATTATAACACTGCAGGGCCCAAGGATCCAAGGGACTTTGTGACACCGAAGGGGCCCCATGGAACGAAAGGGACATTGTGATGCTGAGAGGTCTCATGGAATCATGAAGACCATTGGGACACTCTGGGGCCTCATGGAACCCTTGTGACACCAAGCTGGCTGGGAGTTTTGATCTGCTGGATGGTAGGAGGGCTCTGCACAGGGCCCTGGAAAGGCTGGATCCAGGGACCAAATCCAACAAGGTGAGGTTTAACAAGTCCAAGTGCCAGGTTCTGCACTTTGGCCACAACAATCCCCTGCAGCACTACAGGCTGGGGACAGAGTGGCTGGACAGCAGCTAGGCAGAAAGGGATCTGCAGGGACTGATGGACAGCAGGCTGGACATGAGCCAGCAGTGGTGCCCAGGTGGCCAAGAAGGGCCAATGGCTCCTGGCCTGGATCAGGAATGGTGTGGCCAGCAGGAGCAGGGCAGTGATTCTTCCCTTGGCTCAGCACTGGTTGGGCAGAGCAGTGTCCAGTTCTGGGCCTCCCAATTCAGGAAGGACATGGAGGGGCTGGAGAGTTTCCAGAGAAGGGCAACAAGGCTGAGGAGGGGTCTGGAACATAAGTGGTGTGATGACTGGCTGAGGGAGCTGGGGTGGTTTATCCTGGAAAAGTGGATGCTCAGGAGAGACAAGGCAGTCTCTGGGCAAAGGTTGGACTTGATGATCCCCAAAGCCTTTTCCAGCCTTGCTGATTCTGGGATTCTCTAAAACCATCCTTGGAGCAGTTGCAGGATGAGCCCTGGGCCTCCTCTTCAGGAGCTCCAGCAGCCCAGGTCCCTCAGTTTCTCCTGCCAGCCCCAAAGCCCATCCTGTCAGTCCTGCAGAGCCTCTGCAGCTCCTCCTCACTGCCCAGAACAGGGAGCCCCAGAGCCAGACACAGCAGCCCAGATGTGCCCCCCTGGCCTGGGGTGCCTCTGGCAAGGGAGCAGCACCAGGCACTGCAGGAGCCTGCAGACAATTCCTGCAGCACTTGTAGGATGATCCTGCTCCCCAAGGGATGTTCCCATGGTGCTAAGTCAGGAGCTGCAATGGGGAGTGGGGCCAGAGAGGAAAGGGCAAACAGGGATGGGCAGTTTGCAGGGCAGGGAACAGGAGAGGGAAATAGGAAGAAATTTAAAGCAGGCAAAGAGTAGAGAAAGCAAAGGTGAAGCCACGGAAATGCTCAGGGCAGTTTGGAGGTGGCTGCCAGGCAGCCCTGGCTCTGAGCAAACAGCATCTGCAGTGGGTACAGAAAATTCCCAGATCATGGGAACAAACTTTCTGGCTGACTGCAGAGGCCAGAACAAAGCTGAGTGGTTTCCCTGGTGTCCCCCAGGGCCTTGCTGGCCCCAGGGGCTGATGGCATTTTTTGCTCCCTCAGGTTCATGTCCCCACAGCAACAGCATGGGTGTGCTCCCACCTGCTGTGTGCAATGCAAACAGGGGCTGCTGAGCCAGTTCTGCCGTGTCTGTGCCTGCAAGGATGGGGCATCTGTGTGAGCTGGGGGAGAGGCCAGGGCTGCAGAGGGGGGATGTTTTTGGCAGCTCCATGAGGACACTCTGGGACGCTGCCCTGGGCTGTGCAGCGCACTGGGGATGGATCAGCCCCTGCTCTGCTGCTCTTTCCCATCTGCCCCCAGGGCCCTTGCAGAGCCCCAGCCATGCTGTTTGCCCCCAGCCTGCCCACGGCCAGCCTGGGGCTGCTCACAGGGCTTTTCTTTGCAGAGCATTGACCTGGGTGTGTTCTTGAGAGAGCCTGGGCAAGGAGCCTGGAGCCCCCAGGCCCTGGCCTGAGGCGTCAGCGCTGCCCCAGCAGTGCCCATGGCCTGTCCCTGCTGCAGCCCCGGCACTGCCACCCCCAGGGCTGTGCCCGGCCCTGAGAGCACTCAGGCCCTACAGCAACACCAGGGCCACCAGGGCAGCAGGGCAGGGCCACAGCAGCCGCACTGACAACACCAAGTTCTGCTGCTGGGCACAGCTGCTGGGCCAGCACTGATCTGCCCCCAGCTATGCACACAGACATTGCTGCTGCAGTTCCACAGAAGGCAACAAAAGGGCATCTCTGCAGAAAGCTTTGCTCGGAGATTCTTTAGATCCTTTAAAGCCATTGAGAGTGCAGCCCCTCATTGACACAGTCTATGGGCACAGGGAAGGTGGAAAGAAACAAAATGAGAGATGGCACAAAGAATGACATTTCTTTGTGGACAATATGATAAAACTAATATAAAGGGAAAAAAAAGCCTCTATCAAGCCATCAATAATATTACTTTTATTTCACATCATTTGTAGAATTTGGCCAGCAGTTTAAGGTCTCTGAAACCATCCAGTCATCAGTCTTCTCACTGCAGCCTTGAGCTCCTGGTTCCTCAGGCTGTAGATGAGGGGGTTCAGGGCTGCAGGCACCACCGAGTACAGAACTGACAGGGCCAGATCCAGGGATGGAGAGGACATGGAGGAGGGCTTCATGTAGGCAAATATGGCTGTGCTGATGAACACGGACACCACAGCAAGGTGAGGGAGGCAGGTGGAAAAAGCTTTGTGCCATCCCTGCTCAGAGGGGATCCTCAGCACAGCCCTGAAGATCTGCACATAGGAGAAAACAATGAACACAAAACAGCAAAGTGTTAAACAGCAAGTAACAACAAGATATCCAAATTCCCTGTGGGAGTTGGAGTGTGAGCAGGAGACCTTGAGGATTGGGGGCACGTCACAGAAGAACTGGCCCAGGGCATTGCCATGGCACAGGGGCAGGGAAAATGTATTGGCTGTGTGCATGAAAGCATTGAGAAAGGCACTGGCCCAGGCAGCTGCTGCCATGTGGGCACAAGCTCTGCTGCCCAGGAGGGTCCTGTAGTGCAGGGGTTTGCAGATGGACACATAGCGGTCGTAGCACAGGATGGTCAGGAGGAAATACTCTGCTGAGATGAAGAACACAAAGAAAAAGAGCTGTGCAGCACATCCTGCATAGGAGATGTTCCTGGTGTCCCAGAGGGAATTGTGCATGGCTTTGGGGACAGTGGTGAAAATGGATCCCAGGTCAGTGAGGGCCAGGTTGAGCAGGAAGAAGAACATGGGCATGTGCAGGTGGTGGCCACAGGCTACGGCGCTGATGATGAGGCCGTTGCCCAGGAGGGCAGCCAGGGAGATGCCCAGCAAGAGGCAGAAGTGCAGGAGCTGCAGCTGCCGCGTGTCTGCCAACGCCAGCAGGAGGAAGTGCCTGATGGAGCTGCTGTTGGACATTTGTGCTGTCTTGGCATGGGGATCTGTAAGGAAAGTAATCATGGAATAGTTGGGTTTGGAGAGAACTTTAAATATCCCAGAACAGCTTGGGGGCACTTTCCCCCCACTGCCTGCCCAGGGCTCTGCTGCCTGGAGCTGTCCCTGCCAGCAGCTGCTTCCCTGTGCCCAGGGCTGGGCCCTGCTAGTGCTGACAGAGCCCAGCCCAGCCCTGGGGGCTCAGCTCTGCCCTGCAGACCCCTCCCAGCCCTGGCACTGCCCAGGGGCAGCTCTGGCACTGCAGGCTCTGATCGCAATGTCAGAGCAACCCTGAAGAGGCTGGAAAAGCAACACTGATCCTGCTTCTAAGAGGCCCTGTGCTGATCTGTAGAAGTCCATCCGAAAATCCTTCATTTTTTGCCTCACAATTGTCATGAGAAAAGACTACCGAAGGGTTAAAACTGCTGAGCCAGTTGGGAAAGAAAGTCTCCTACTTATCTAGTGTGCTCACAAGTGATGTTTGCAGAACACGCCATGCTGTACTCGAAGGGGGCATGCTGCCCTTTTCTGGACAATTGAACTGGACTTTCTTCCAAACTCCTGATCTGGCTGGACTGAGCTCTGGGGTGGCACCCACCCCGCTCCATGAGAAGACCCCTCTTGCCTGTCTTCAACTACCGTGACAGACCAACAGACATGCCAATCCCCTCATCAAGGAACCAAGAACCTCTCTGGCACCCTATTGGCACCCCCATGGCACCCCCATGGCACCCCCATGGCAACCTCCTTCCAGAGACTGGGACTGTACCCCCTCCCAACTCAGGGAGGGGGAAAACCTAACGTACCTGTGAGCATTCGGCCATGAAAACAATGGACTTCTCCCCTCCATGGAAACTTAATTTCAGCTACCCTTCCCTCAACTAGGAACAGTATATATATTGGGGTTCGGTCCGCCTGTCCTTTGAGTACTCCCCAAGACGTGTACCAGTGAGTTTCGGCGGTGGGACCCCGAAGACATCACGTTTTGGTAGCTATACCCCATTCCCTGACCTTCTTTCCTTCCTTTTTTCCTTGTCTTACCCTTCTCTTCCCCGGATCCCTTAACCAAACGCATATTTAGCTGTGGTAGTAATCAATAAAATTGCACCTTGTTGATTTGTTACTGCAAAACCCCTGTGCCTTTTGTTCGTTATTTTTGCACCCAAAAATCATTCGTCACCCGTTCATTTCGGGCGGACCTTCACATAATTGGCATCACGGACAGGATTCCAGCAGCCAGTGAGATTTTGCAGGTTTTGTGTAGTCTGTAACCTCTTGCAGACTGCACACGCCAAAGCCAAATCTCACGCTCGATTGAGCACACAGGCTTCGGAATTGACACAAAAGATTTTTCGGTGCAAAAACAGGGGAAATTGTTACTGTCACTTCTGTTACTGATTTTACCGGCACGAACACTGACACTGATATTTCTCCTGATCCTGATATTGATGCTGTTACTGATATTGATACTGATATTGATACTGTTGTTGTTGTTGTTGTTGTTGCATTTGAATTGAATCTGAAACTGTTACTGTTGTTTTTGAGCTGAATTTGAACCTGTTACTGTTTTTTACTGCTGTATTTTTGTGTACCTGGACTGTCTAAAAGGGAAGGGGCAGACTTGAAGTAATTAAGCAGTGCCTTTTAGACAGATATTGTCCCTTCACCTACACAGGGAGCGAGGGGCGGCCCAGCGAAGGCTGAGTGGCTTTTTCCCTGTTCTAGGTTTCCAGTCCCCTCACAGAGAAAACATTTGTGTGTGTGTAAGTGTGTGTGTCTGTACTGTCTGGAAAGGAAGGGACAATCTGAAGCAGTTAAAACAGTGCCTTCCAGACAGATTTGGTTTCTTCAGCTATCTAGGGAGACAGAGTGGAACAAAAGTCTGTATGATTGTGTAACTTGAGTTCGCAAATCAGCTCCCTGGTATAGTCCTAGTCCCTTCACACAAAATGAGTGAAAATCTCAATCCTAAAGCAAAAGCTGATTTTTACACGTTGCTTGCTAAATACCATGCCAAACCGTCATCTGGCGGAGAAACTTGGGCAGAGAACAATTGGTTTAATTTGGAAAATGTCATTGATAGAATATGTTCTCTGCAACATGAATCAAAATTCAAAATGGGTAAAAATAAAAACATTCTTTGCTCAGTTCTTGGAGCATATCTTACTGCAGCCATAGAAAACCAATGTAAACGGAGAACTGAGGAAATGGTAATTATAGATTCCCTTCAAAATTTGGTTGAAATTTTGCAAAAAGAGTTAAATGAGGACAGAAATGAAATTTACATGCTGCGAGCTGCTCTTAGGGAAGAACACACCAAAGCCATACACAAAATCAACTCCTCTACAGAGGAGGAAGAAAAAGTAACACCTTGCGTTAAAAAGATTTATCCTTACAAAGAACTTGAGGCAGCAAAACAAAAAGAATCTGAAACAGCTAAAAATTGTGGGGAAAATTGTTGTCCTCATTTGAGACCTTTTATTAAAACTGAATATAATTACATTAATGATGAAGACATGGATCCCCACATAACAACCAAACAAACACCATTCAGCGCTACCGAATTAGCTAAATTGAAAAAGGAATTTGGTCGCCTCCCCCACGAATCAGAAACAGAATATGTGTTCCGTGTGTCCCTCACTGGCGGAGACCAGATTAAGTTAACTGAACAAGAAGCCAGTGGTTACTGGGGACACGGTGTTTTCCTAACAACAGGAGATAAGCGTGATGCCTGGTCTCTAACACAACATGCAGCCTATTGGGCCGGGGGAATAAATCCCCTGGAAAGGGGTGATCCCTTAGCAATTGCCACTACCCCTGACCAAATCCTAGAAAGTGTACAAAAAGCTGCATGTCTGCAAATGATTCATGAGAAAAATTAATTCCTGGTTTTGAATCCCCAATGCAATTGCCTGTGAAGCCTGAAATTATGACTCCTCTAATTCGTGGGCTTCCAGAAACATTGAAATCAACAGCAATCACTATTCAGAAGACAGTTATGGCTCTAAGCCCAATAGATAGACTAGAAAGACTTCTTAACAACTCCACTGATCAGTCTGAATCCACTGACACTGCACCTTAACCCTACACACCAACACAGGCCCCCACAACACCATCTGACAAATCTAGCAGCAATTGCAAGATTTGGACATGGGGTGAGGTAGCAGTTGATTTAATAAACTATTGCAGACAGTATGGGCCTGTAAAAACCCTGTAAGAAAAATCAGAAAAAACAAAAGGTGTCCGGTTTATGGGAGCCCCTAATACTGAAAACACAGAACCACGAAAACAGATTTCCAATAGACAACGCTGGTGGATGCTGGGAATAAAGAAAGGGGTTCCCCGGGACATAATGGATGGTTTACCACTTGAAAAATTGCAGAAAATCATAACTAACTGGAATTTTAGAAGAACAAATACCCAGCCCAGTGCCCTGATCCCCCTCCCTCACCAGAAACTAACAAACACTCCTACCAATACACAGTTCAGTACACACAGTACATCACAGTCTTTCACACAGAACACAGGCAATGAGCCAAAGTTAACCCTTCCCCAGTTTCTCCCTCGGAACCTGGGCAGTGAGGCTGCATCTCAGCCTCTCCCTCAGAACACAACCAGTGAGCCAAAATTAACTCTTTCTCAGCTTCTTTCACAGAACTTGGACAGTGAAACCCTGGCTGTGTGTCTCCTGAAAAGCACCAGCAGTAAGCCAGAAGTAACTCTTTCGCAACTTCTTTCACAGAATCTAAGCAACATAACTGCCCACCCGCCCGTGCCCCAAAACACAAACAGTGAATCTTCACCAACAGAGCTTTCGGGAAACTAATATCTCCACCGCTTACAGGTGAGCGAAGGGGTGGAGGTTGGGTTTACTTACGAATGCTCACAAAAAATAAATCAGGAGACATGTTAATTACAGCAATCACGGGCCCTAAAAAAGTTTTGGTAACCTACATTGTTGATACGGGAGCCCAGATCTCTGCACTAACACATAGAGATGCCCAGAAGTGTGGAGTCGTTCCAACAAAAAGGCAATGCTGCGTTCTTAATGCTTTAGGAACCATAGAACCATGAATGTTGCTTTAGTCAAAGTAACACTCCCTGGAGAAGAAAATCAATTGGTTGTCAAAATGGTAATTGGGGACATACCGAATAATCTGCTAGGGATGGATGTCCTCTCAGGAAGGCAGTGGGAAGACACTGAGGGTTTTCTGTGGTCTTTTGGCACTCCACCACTTAACATTAGACTGCTTCAGACCGCACCCGCACTGCCTTACAGTAAAACAATCAATGTGAAACAGTATCCCTTGCCTTCTGGAGCCAGAGAAGGCATCAAACCAGTTATTCAGGAATTGCGTGATCAAGGAATAATTATTAACACACACTCCCCATACAATTCACCCGTGTGGCCAGTCCAAAAGCCTAACGGGAAGTGGAGGCTTACGGTTGATTACCGTAGGCTGAATGCCAACACTGACCCTCTGACTGCAGCAGTGCCAAATTTAGCTGAACTGATAACATCAATACAAGAAAAGGCTCACACAATCATGGCAACCATAGATGTCAAAGACATGTTCTTCATGATACCTATACAGCCAGAGGACATGGATCGCTTTGCATTCACATGGGAGGGACAACAATACACATTCACTAGACTCCCTCAGGGATACAAACACTCTCCAACACTAGCACATCATGCTTTAGCAAAAGAATTAGAAAAAATACCTAAACCTGACACCGTAGCTGTGTACCAATACATTGATGACATTTTGGTAGGAGGAGAGGAAATTAAAGAGGTGGGGGATCTCCAGCAGAATATAATCTCTCATCTGGAGAGCCTTGATTTAAAGATTCCCTCAGAGAAAATTCAAAAGCCTTCTCAGGAAGTAAAATTCCTGGGAATTTGGTGGCGATCTGGCAGCACATGCATCCCGCCTGACACTTTAACTTCTTTAGAGCAGATGAAAATGCCTGAAAACAAAAAAGACCTCCAGCAAGCCTTAGGACTGTTAGTGTTCTGGAGGAAACATATCCCAGATTTCTCAATCATTGCTAGGCCCCTTTACAATTTACTGAGAAAAGGAATCAAATGGGATTGGACTCCTTCTCAGGAGGAAGCATTGCAATTACTGATTTTTGAAGCCACTGCACATCAGGCATTGGGGCCCATTCACCCTAAAGACCCTTTCCAAGTGGAATGGGGATTTGCCTCCTCAGGGCTATCAATACACATCTGGCAGCGAGGTCCTGAAGGCCCAACAAGGCCTGTCAGCTTCTTTTCCCGTGGTTTCAAAGATGCTGAAAAAAGATACACTACCTGGGAAAAAGGATTGTTTGTTGTTAGTTTGGCTCTCATTGAAGTAGAGAAAATCACACGGCAGCAAGCCATCATTTTGAGAGGTCCCTTCAAGGTAATCAAAGCTGTCACAAACGGGACCCCTCCACCTGACGGCATAGCTCAAAAGTCATCAGTCAGGAAATGGTATGCTCAAATAGAGTATTACTGCAACAACTTTTCTGTCACGGAAGGTACTGCAAAATTCTTGGCAATACAAGACACTGAGAGCCTGGATAGTAGCCAAGACAAACCTGCTTCTGTAATAAAAATAGCACCACCATTCTCACCTGAAATAGCAGCAAACTGTTGGTTTACAGATGCTTCCTCAAAGCGGGAAGGAAAAATTTGGAAATACAAGGCGGCTGCCTTGCATATTTCATCTGGTGAAAAAATTATCACAGAAGGGGAGGGCAGCACTCAGGTAGGAGAACTCATAGCCCTCTGGAGCATTTTCCAACGTGAGGCACAGAACATTTCTCCTGTTTACATCTACACTGATTCATATGCGGTATACAAAGGCTGCACTGAGTGGCTCCCTTTCTGGCAAAAGAATGACTGCGAAGTTAACAGAATCCCAGTGTGGCAGAAAGATAAGTGGAAAGAAATCCTAGAAATCGCCAGTAAAGGAAACTTTCTGGTCGGTTGGGTAGCTTCTCATCAAACAGATGGGAATCAAGCAGGAGAATGGAACAACAAAGTTGATGAACTAGCAAGGCTTAGCCCCCTGAAAAAGGAAATTATTTCAGAGGATTGGAATCAACTGTTAGAATGGTTACATGTAAAAAGGCAGCACACAGGTGCCAAAGATCTGTACCAGGAAGCACACGCCCGCGGCTGGCCAGTCTCCAGGGAAATGTGTAAAACATGCATATCGGCCTGTGAACAGTGCTGCAAGCGATTGGAAAGGCATCCTTTAGAGGATGACCCTCTGCATTTGAGGAAAGGTAAAGGCTTGTGGGATGCGTGGCAGGTAGATTATATTGGTCCTTTTAAGAAATCAGGAGGTAAACATTTTGTGTTAGTAGGAGTGGAAATTGTATCTGGGTTGGTACAAGCTGATGCTTTTAAAAGGGCCACAGGTGAAAATCAAGTTAAAGCTTTGCAGGGGTGGTTCGGAACTTTTCCAAAGCCGCAAGAAATCCAGTCTGACAACGGGACTCACTTTACTGCCAAGGTGGTCCAGGATTGGGTCAAAGCCGAAGGCATAAAGTGGACCTTTCATACTCCTTACTACCCTCAGGCTAACGGGATCATGGAAAGGACAAATGGCCTTTTAAAGCGGTTCCTTAAGCCCCAGAAAGCAAGCTGGGACTGTCGACTGTGGGAGGCCGTTAAAGGGGTAAATAGCAGGTGGGGAGTGAATGGCTGCCCCAAAATCACCGCTTTTTACCCCACACCTCCAAGCATCATCCCTTCCCTGGAAGGTCCCGACGATGCAAACAATCCATCACATTACCCTGGACAACCTGTCTTAGTGGACCTCCCCACGGTGGGCGAGGTACCTCTTGTGCTGAAAACCCCTCTGAATAAATATGCATGGGTAGCCTCTGACGCTCTTGGAAAAGAGCACCGCATACACACACGCTGGATAATCCCCTCATTTTAAACTCCTTTCTGCCTCTCAGTGGCAGGATTTTTTGTTGTTCTTGCTTTTACAGGTGAACCCCGAGGGACATGAGAATCGTCTGAAAAAAAAAAAAAAATTATAACCTTTCTAATACTTTTTTGCATTTTACCGCAATTTCATGGACAACCCCCTGGTGAGCAGCTGTGGCCTGAAGCCATTGTTCAGCACACCAGTGCCCTTGGAACCTATCCTAAGGGCCGTTACCCGAGCCTGGCAACCCTAGTGCAGCATGACTCCAAGGTGTACCGCCCGAATGAGTGGAGGTGGGATCAGAATGAGTTGATGAGAACCCTGACGGGAACGGTTGGTGAGTCAATTGTGGTAACATGCAGAAAAGTGGAAGGAACCCTCCATGAAAAGGCCACCTCCATCATAATTGCTGGAAATTTTATGGAAGCCGATGGAAAGAATCATCTGAACATCCCCTCAGCAAGGTTGTGTCCCACAAAGAAATGGGGGTGTTCCAAAATAGAAAGTCCCCTTACCCTGTGTTGCCGTCAGGAGCATGTTGGTAGTTATGTTTCTAGTGCCAAAACCACCAATGTTGCAATTACAAAAGACTGTAATGATGAATCACTTGATTGCTGGTACAGTTTCACTTTGATCAAACCCACTTATGTGACATGTCGTTGGGAGAATGACACAGCTAGTCCATTAGGACTAAGAGGCTTGGTTTACACGTTTAAGATAAACACTGTACCAAAACCCACACCGAGTGCTGTAATTACACTCTCTCAGACCCTAAGTGCAAACCTTTTTTCCAATGTCACATCCCGATTGGCAGGACCAGCAGGGAACTCCTTTGGGTGGCCCTGGTCTCATGCTTTCCTGCAATCCACTGGATCTATGGGAGATGTCACGGGTCTGAACTTGCTAACAGTAGTTACACATGAGGATATGTTGTACACCAGACAAGAATGGGAAAGACGCAAAACCTGGCAGGTTCAAGGAATAGTGGGTGAAAAAATTAGTGTTGGGTGTCGAATGGTTAATGGGTCTACTTATAGCAAAGCAAGGTCAATCAGTGTTTCCACAGATCGGGAAAATGAACAGCAGCAGATCTGCACGCACCCTAGCGTACGAGATTGTTGGTACAGTTTCACATTAACCGGCACTACAGAAGTAATTTGTCTCTGGGCCAAGGATACTCAAGGCCTTTCTTTTAAATTTGTGATTAATGTTGAAACCACTGTTCCCACTGTTGCCACAGTTACCACTTCACCCATACCACCAACGGTCACACTCATCCCGATAATTTTCGAGATTGGACCTTATGTGATCAGGAAAACTGGCCAACAACAAATATTGTTCAATCCAGCATGGTCTCTCAAACAGGTAAAATTGCTAATGAAGAACAATGTTTCAGGCATTCAACCAGCCTGTTCTCCTTTCCTGCAAACCTCTTTTGAAGGCTGGACCACTTGGCTTCGGAAACAAAGCTCTTTTAAGAGAATACCAAGGGATGTGACCGGTGTTGTGGGTACAGGATTGGGAATTCTGAATAGCATTGATTCTGAAGTACTAATGAACAAATTGGCTGCTACAACTAGGGACCTGACCGGATTGCAGCAACCACTGAGGTCATCTCTGTCAGCCTTAGGGACACACCAGTGGCTGCTGTCAAACATTTTGCCAAATTGGGAAAGAGTGAGTGTAGATGATCACAAATTGGTAATTGATGCACTTAGTGCCACACAGAACAACGTTTCCTTAGCCCTCAGCTGTATCCAGGCACAATTATGGATGCAGTCAGTCTCTGCTGCAATTATAAGAGAAGGCGAGGAAGGCACCTTCCCCACAGAAATTCGGAAAATAATCTGGGACAGTGCCACTGAATTTGAAAGAGAATTCCAATCCTAGTGGAACCTGGTGAACTTTACCTATGATCCCATTTCAAACACAGCCACTGCTTTTGTTTTAACCATACGCAATGCCTCTGTACATTTGGTCTTTCCTGTTATTGCATTAGGATTAAACCATGACGGAGCTGTTCTCTATCCTACTGAACATAGGGGATGGGCCCGTCAGGTTGATGACAAATGGCAAACTGTTAACCTGGAAACTTGTATTGTCTGAGAACAACAAGGGTTTATCTGTGAAAGCAATGCAATTGTAGCTCAGGATATCTGTTTGGACACAGAGCAAAACATCTGTCATTTCGAGATTCGTCCACATGAGGATACCCAGACTGTTCTTATATACATAGGCAATGGCTGTGCATGCTTTAGAACTACATGTGATTCTGTTTTTGTAGAAGATGTTGTGGTAGATACAAAGAATCATTCAAACTTTTGTGCTTGTAACTTTACTAAGATAGCAGGATGTGATTTCTCTTACGAAGCTCCAGTTACTTCTCACCACCTGTTGCAATCCAACTACACACTGATCCAGAAGCTGATGCCCACTCCTATCAGAATGAACCTCACCCTCGTGAGACAACTGCTGCTCCATCATGATGCCGAATTTTGCCCCAAAAGGCGATAATAAGCTGCCCAGAGACTAGATTTGAGGTCTATAGGCAGGAGGTATTTATTGACAACGCGTTGGAGAAATCACCAAGTGGATTTCTGAATCAGGTACAGCAAAAGCAGGTTTTTATACAATTTTGAACAAGGATTACATCATTTATTATATGCATATTAATAAGCAGGCAGGAGTATAGGCAGGGTTTTCCAGGAACTCTTGGTCTTCCTTAGTTAAATTTTAAGCTTCTCCTAATTTGGGCATCTTCCTGTCATCCTTGGCATGTTTTTCCATGACTTGGCAGAAATCACTGTTGCACTTGGCTTGATTCTGACGGCTTGGCAGGTCACCTTAACTTTTTGGCTTCTACTTTCGCTTCTTCAAATATTCTAACTCCAAAGTCTCTTTTGTGAGTGTATTTTAGATTATTTATTAACTTATCTAATCAAAGTTTTCCCAAACAATGTATTTTAGGTTATTTATTAACTTCTGTGTTTCCCTTGATAGAGTGTCTTTTAATTCTTTTATTCCTTATGTCTTTTAATTCTTTTCTTTCTCAGAAACTACTGTTCATTGTAATGAATGGCTTCATTCCCCCCTTTTCTTATAACTTACGAATTCTTTCATCAAATTCTAATCCTATAGGGCGCTGGTACGCTCGCACCATAGCCCAAATCATTTGGGTCCTTTTCATTATGATTCTTAGTCTCCACTACATACAAATATTTATGAAAGTTAATAGTAACAGAACTACAACTACTATTAGCATTGGGTGCGCCAGGTAGTTAAAGACCTGTGTAGCTGTTGGGGAGTGTCCTGTGAAGATATCCCACCAATGATGCTGGCCTACTTGTTCTATTTCGGTCAGGACATTCTTTATTTTTTCTGAATTATGTTCTACCTGCCATACCATTCGTTTAGTTGTTTGATTCACCTTCCGCGCCAATTTTTCTATTTTAGGATGTGCAAGCATTGCTTTAAGAACTTTGACGTCCATCCCTATTTGTAATTTCGGTATCTCTTGATATAGGTTGAAATCTGCGTTAATTAGCTGTTGAGTAGTTATTGGGACAGTATAATGAAAGTCACAACCTACTATCTTGGTGAAGTTGCATACACAGAAGTTAGTGTTATTAGTCTCTTCTTGGCAATTATCTATAGTGATGTTGTCACAAGCTGTCCTCACGCAAGCGCACCCATTCCCTATATAGTATACTTGTGATTGTGTTCTATTATGCGGAAGCATTTCAAAAGTACATATACTATTCTCGGCATCTAAGCATAAATCTTCTGCTTCTACTACAGCGTTTTCGCAGATATAGCCTAATTGTCCTCTAGGAATACATGCGTCTATGCTAACCGATTGCCATCTATTTTTGGAATTATCATAACTGGCCCAGACATTATGGTCTATTGGCTTAACAATGATATCTTGATGTATTGTCCCTAGAGTGAGGATAGGAAAGATAGCCCTTTCCTCTGCTGCACTAATGGTGAGGACATAGGCTTCAATGTGTTCTTGTTGAGAGTCATAGGTGAAATTTACTAATTGCCACCAGGCTTGGTGGTCTCTTTCAAATTGTGTAGTATGATTGTCTTTTAATATTGTTTCTCTGATTTCTTGAGGTAATATACCTGCTGTTCCTTCTCTCATTATTCCTGCCGCTACTGATTGTACCCATTGTTGTGTCTGAGGGCACTGGATAGCTAGTGCGATTTCCTTGTTAAGTTCTCCTGTATAGTCAGCGAATTTCACAAAGTCCTCTGCAGTGTGGTTTGCTACCATGGTTAGCAATTTTACTACTAACGATTGTGTTTCTGCTAATGTAAGTATGGACGAACTGAGGGGCATTTTAAGCTTTCCTAAGTTTGACGTGACGGTACTTAATTTGTTCACTAAAACCTCTTGGTCTATTGTATTTAATATACCAAATCCTGTACCAATCCACCCACTTAGATCTCGTTGTGCTCTTCTGTGATGAGACCTTGCTGCTAGCCATGCATTCCATCCCTTTAGGCTTTGCTGTATAAATGGTTGGCAGTCCTTCTGTAAATACGTAATATCGGTGTGAATGTTCATCTGCACCTTTTTCAGAGAATAAGTGGGGTCTAACAATAATTTTTGTTCATTAGATCTTCTAATCACCTGAGGCCCTATAAAGGTTAGGTTGTGTACTGCTTTACATTCCACCGGTGGAGTGATTTCTTGGGGCAGGTCTAGGTCTGGATACAATGGGATCATGTCTCCCGGTAATGCCACCTTATATTGGACAGCACGCCTAGGGAAGCCAAAACTCCGCTCTAGCATTTTCAACTCCCTTTCGCATGTGAACGTCACCGACTGGTCTAATCTAAAGGCCATCTCACACTGCGCTCTCCCTTCCTCAGGACCACTAGATACTACGATCTTTCCTGCAGGGGAGAGAAGAGGGTGGGGGTCGAGGGTTATGTTTCGAGGATGTAGTTCCCCAAGCGAATCTTCTGTATAGATTACCGAGTTTTGGGGTTGTGTTTGTGTTCCGGGTGGATCTTCCCTGAAATCACTCCACTGACATGAAATTGGGCCCTTTTGCTGGATCCAGACAGTGGGCTTGCCCATTTTCACTGGACTAAAGGTAATTAGGTTATTTTCAGAGGCTGCTACCGAGGGTTGAATTGTTAATACTAGCCGCCTTGTTTTTCCTTCTACTGGGTCAAGTTCTCGACACCCAATTTGGATTTGGTCTCCCTTGTATGCTACCATGGAAGGCTGATTCCATACTTCACTCGCGTATGGCTGTTGGTTACGTAAGGCATATACCTCAAAATAGGGTCCCTTCGATTCCGTTTCCAATTCCGGGTGGATACACTGGTATGCATTAGACCATGGGTCTATTGAGGCGGAGTCTCGGGGAAGAATACTTATCAGTCCAATGATCAGGAGGGTCTGAGGTGAAGTCAGGATCATGGTGTCTGCTCCTCTTGTTTATTCCCCGGAGCTTTCTTGACCCGTGAGTAATGGATCCACGTAGGTTGCTCCTTGATCCGAACCGCGGTGAAGGTAGTCAGCAGCACTTGGAAAGGTCCCTCCCACTTTTCTTGTAGGGGTTTTCCTAAAAGATTCTTAACATACACCAAATCACCGGGATTAAACGGATGCAATTTGCAATCAGGTTGTTTAGGCTGGTGCTCCATCACCACAGTAGCATTCTTATCGAACTGTTTCCCCACCATAATTACATAATCATAAATGTACTGATTACCGATTTGGTCTATAGCGTCTCCATTTACCGCTTGCATAGCATAAGGTCTACCATACAAAATTTCAAATGGGCTTAACTTTTCTTTTGATCTTGGTTTGACTCTCAGCCTAAGCAGAGCAATAGGCAAAGCTTGATACCACTGCAAATTAGTCTCCTGGCATATTTTGGCAATTTGCTGTTTGATGAGATGATTCATCTTTTCCACTTGCCCACTGGCCTGTGGATGGTAAGGCGTGTGTAATTGCCATTTGATTTGTAATGCTTTGCTTATTGCTCTTACCACTTTTGCGCAGAAATGTGTACCCCTATCCGAAGAAATGCTTTTCGGTACCCCAAACCGTGGAATAATTTCATTCAACAGCACTTTAGTCACTTCTCTTTCCTTATTTGTCCTGCAAGGGAATGCTTCAGGCCACCCAGAAAATGTATCAGTTAATACCAACAAATACCGAAACCCCCCTTTTCTTGGGAGTTCAGAAAAATCAATTTGCCATACTTCACCTGGGAATTTACCTCGATTTATGGCTCCTTGGTGTACCTTGGTTCCCGTATTCGGGTTGTTTTTCAGACACCGCTCGCACTGGGATGTGACGTGCTTTATAGTGGTAAATAATTTCAGTCCTGCTATCCTGGCTTGCAAATATTGGTAAAGCGGATCTAGACCCCAATGGGCCTTTTCATGCTCCGTCTTTACAACCTGCCACATTAGGTTCCCTGGTATTACCAACTGTCCTGTCTCTAATTGTCCCCATCCACTGTCTAACAGTTTACCTTTATTCCTTTGAATCCATCTATGATCTGATTCCTGATAGTTTGGTTGGAGGTTTACATCCAGCTCCCCTGGTATCAGAGCTGTTATATTTGCCTTTCCGGTCCTTGCAGCAGCTAATTTAGCTTCTGCATCTGCCTTTCTATTCCCAACTTCTGGAATAGTGTTACCTTTTAGATGTCCTTTACAATGCATTATGGCCACTTGTGCTGGGAGTTGGACTGCTTCTAGCAATCGTAGAATCTCCTCTGCATGTTTGACTGTTTTCCCTTGAGTAGTCAACAGTCCTCTTTCTTTCCAGATGGCTCCATGAGCGTGAACAACGGAGAAGGCGTACTTAGAGTCTGTCCAAATATTTATTCGCATGTTCTCTTTTCTGTAGTAGTTACTGCATAACCAGCCATTCTTATTCCTTGTTTTACGAAGCTGCTACCATCCGAGAACCAATCGTCTGCATCTTCGAATGGCTCTTCTTTGAGATCCGGGCGGCTGGAATAAACAGCTTCGATTGTTTCCAGGCAATCGTGCTCGATGGGTTCTGCTGAGGTCTTTCCTTCTAGAAATGAAGCTGGGTTCACAACGTTAGTTACCTGAATAGTAACATCATCTGACTCAGCCAAAATAGCTTGATACTTTAGGAATCTGGAAGGTGACAGCCAGTGATTCCCTTTCTGCTCTAACACAGCAGACACAGTGTGAGCCACTAACACAGTCATTTTCTGGCCCAGCGTGAGCTTTCTAGCCTCTTCAATGTTGATTATCACTGCGGCCACTGCTCTCAGGCAGCCAGGCCATCCTTTACTCACTTCATCCAACTGCTTGGAGAAGTAGGCCACAGCCCTTTTATGTGGTCCTAACTGTTGTGCTAGGACTCCTAGGGCCATTCCTTGTCGCTCATGAGAAAACAGCCAGAATGGTTTTGTCACGTCTGGAAGACCCAAGGCTGGTGCTCTCATGAGTTCCTGTTTCAGTCTCTTATAGGCTCCCTTTGCCTCGGGGGTCCAAACTAGAACACCCTTACTTTCCTTCAGTAAATCATAGAGTGGTTTGGCGAGTATTCCGTATTGATAGATCCATAGCCGACACCAACCGGTCATCCCCAGGAAAGCGCGCAAATCTCTCACCGTCTCTGGTCTAGGCATTTGGCAGATGGCTTCTTTCCTGGCTGCTCCCAGGGATCGCTGTCCTCTGGAAACTTCATATCCCAGATACACCACTTCTTCTTGCACCAGCTGTGCTTTCTGTTGAGAAACTCGATATCCACTTAAACCCAGAAAGTTTAACAGGGAAATAGTCCATTCAATGCATTCTTCCTCCGTTTCTGTTGCTATTAGGAGGTCATCTACGTATTGCAAAAGAGTACCATCTCCCAGCGGCCTTTCCCACTGTTCTAATTCTTTGGCTAATTGATTCCCAAAAATTGTAGGGCTGTTTTTGTATCCTTGTGGCAACACCGTCCAGGTGAGTTGGGCTTTTCTTCCCCTATCTACAGATTCCCATTCAAACGCAAAGATCTTTTGGCTCTCCGGAGCTAAAGGAAGGCAGAAGAATGCGTCTTTTAAATCTAACACTGTAAACCATGTCAAATTATCTTTTAATTTAGTTAAGAGTGTGTAAGGGTTAGCAACTACCGGATGTAGCGTCTTGGTTATCTCATTTACTGACCTCAGGTCTTGGACTAATCTATAAGCTCCATTAGGTTTCTTTACTGGCAGAATTGGGGTGTTAAAATCTGATTCACATTCTATCAATAACCCTAATTCTAAAAACCTTTTGATTATAGGCTCAATTCCCTTTCTATCTTCTAACCTCAGTGGTTATTGTTTCCTAACTACCGGCCTCGCTCCCGGTATAAGTTCAATAATGATAGGTGTTGCTTGTTTTGATCTCCCAGGTATATCGGTAGCCCATACTAATGGATATGTTTCACTCAGGATACGCTCAATATTGTGGCCTTCGGGCTTCGGTTCTATACAACTGATTGTTAGGCTTAAGGCTGTAATCAGTTGCTCTTCACTTACTTGAAATTCCAATTTGTCTTTATTGAATTTTATTATGGCTCCCAAGTTCTCCACTAAGTCTCTTCCTAGTAGAGGCTTTGGTGAATTTGGCAAATACAGAAACTGGTGAATTCCCATTTGTTTCCCAATTTTGTATTTAATGGGTTTCAAAAAGTAAGCTTTTTCTGGTTGGCCTGTTGCTCCCACAACTTGTACAAATTCATCACTCTTAGGTACCAATTCCTGATTTAAAACCGAAAATGTTGCTCCTGTATCAATCAAAAAATCCAATTCCTTTTTACCTTCCCCTAGCTCCATTTTAACCAGTGGGTCTGCTAGGGTACGGCCCACCGGTCCCCCTCATTCACTGCCCTGATGTGCGATAGTAGTACTGTCCATTGATCTTTCTCTTAATTGAGGGCACTCATGTTTCCAGTGTCCCATTTGGAGGCAATAGGCACACTGGTTTGGCCCTATTCTAGCTGGGTGGGGTTGGAACCTCCCTCCCCTTCTCACTGGGTAGCCTCTACCCCTACCCCTGGTGTTAGGCCCCAAATAGTTTGTATTTTGAGCTCCTACTGCTACAGCCACTATTCGAGCTAGCCTCTTATCTTCTTTTTTCTTTTCCTCTATTTCCCTATTATTATACACTTTCCATGCCTCATTCAGCAATGCCTCCAGGTTTTTATTTGCTGGATGCTCAAGCTTTTGTAATTTCTTCCTGATGTCTGGATTACTCTGCCCCATCATTAATCCTAACAGGTGTTGTTTCCCTTCTTCCGTTGCTGGGTCCAGGGGTGTATACTGTCTCATGGCTGCCCTAAGTCTATCCAAAAACTCTGATGGGGTCTCATCCTTTCCCTGCCTGATGTCATATAGCATCGACCAATTGATAGCCTTAGGGATCGCATTACGCAAGCCCATCGCTATCAGTTTTCTATACTGCACCAGCCGCCGATAGTGCTCTTCGTTGCCCGGGTCCCATTCTGGTTTACTGCTGGGGAAATTATCTTCTAGTCTCCCTGATAATACTTGAGCATGTCGTTTTCCTGTTTCTAATACGAGTTCCCTTTCGGTATCTGTCAATTCTGAAAGCATCACCTCTATGTCTTCCCAATCAATATCTAAATTCTTCGCCATTAATTCAAACCTCTTCGCTACTCCCTCTGGATTCCTCCTGAAGTTCCTTGCCTCATCCCTCCAATTGTTCAAGTCACTCGTGGAGAATGGCACCTTTACCCTAGTCCTTTCCCCTACCATTGGCATAATTTGTCGGAGAGGAGCTATCGTATGATTACCTTCCTCTCTTTGCTTTGCTTCCCTCCGTGCCACAGATCTGGTATAATACGAGTGACTGATCCCCTCCCCGGGATCTTCTTCCTGTGCCTCAGTGTCTTCCCTATTCTTTCTCTTCTCTTTTCTCTTTCCCTTTCCCTGTTCTTCATCTTCACTTTCAATTTCTGTCAACTCTTTTCCTACTACTCCCCTAACATGGTTTACACAGTCCAACCGCCTCTCGCTCTGCATCTGTCGCCTTTCTTCCCGCATCTGCCGACGCCTGTCCTGTTCCGGGCTACTGTCCTCCTCATCTTCCGTTCCCCTTCCGTCTCTCTTATCCTCTATCTGGATTACTATATTCAGCTTTTGTGAGTTGTTCTCTGCCTCTCTTTCGCATGCCTCATTGTCATTCTTCTCACTATATTTCAACTCAGAGACATCACCTCCCAGTGAGCTACTTTTGTCTCAAGTCCTTGGTGTGCTAGTTTCCATTCTACAGGTACCTGATTTCCTTAAACTTCCATCCTTAGGTGTGCTACTAGCCCTACATGGACTTAGTTCGGGCAGGCTGCGTGTCTCCCCTCGGCTTTCAGCTCCATGTGGACTGGCTTCTTCCCTCTCAACTTCTAGTCTGGGTGGGCTGTCAGCATCCCTGTAGCTCCCCGACCCCTGTGGACTATCTGGTCCCTGCGGGCTGCTTTCCCTCTTTTCAACCCCCAATTTTGATGGGCTACCTTCTTGCCAACTGTTGTCTAGCTTCTGAGGGCTACGCCCAAACTTAGATTTCCACCATCGTTCCAGTTCCTTTAATGGGCTAGGGTCCCCTTGTTCCTCTTTTGGCCTGGGTAGAGGCCCTTCCCGTCCTGGGGCGAATGGATGATATTCCCACAGGCTTATTTCGCTCTCCTTTCCACTATCCCTTCTCGTTAGCTTAAGACATTGTTCCCCAATGCTACATGCATCACAGCAACGTTCTTTAGGCTTTGAACCTTTCTTATCTTTTTCTAGAGCTAGTACTAGGGGGTCCTGAGGTGCTACATTTACCCCGCATTCTTTTTGCCACTCTGGTTTATTTCTTAGGGTAAAGAACATGTCAGCATACATCACTTCATCCCATTTATTAAGTCGACGGAGGAAAAGCATCAGTTGTAAAATCGTGTTATAATTAGTTGTTCCCTCCGGTGGCCATTTCTCATCGTCATCTAACTTATACAATGGCCACCACTGTGTGCAATATTTAAGGAGCGTCTTTTTACTTATGTTTCCCCCCGGAATCCCTCCCAAGTCCTTCCAGTGCTTTAGGATACATCCTAAGGGGGTTTTCATATTTACGTCCTTACTCTGTTGACCTCCCATTGCTATTTCCTGTGTCTGCGTTTTCTATTTAACCGGAACAGTCTCTTTCTCGCAAATACTGTATGCCAATTGATTTTAACACTTCATACACACAATTTCCAATCGCTTTGTCCGTTTCCGACCTGGCTTCTCGCGAAGAACAGGAAATGCGGAGTGGGACTCCCTCTCGCTTCGCAGCGATGCTGCGTCTCATTCACTCTCACCCACACACCTTTATGAAATAGTTCCTACCTTATGGTCTATATCAGAACGGATTGTTTACCAGGTAGGGTCACGAGAGGTCGCCTACAGACCGTGAGATACCGGTTTGCCAGATTCATGCAATCGCAAAGCACCGTAACAATTGCAGGGGGGGTGACAAATTTCTTCCCGGGATTGAGACGTGCGTCTATTACATGAAGAGTGACAAGACGCCTCCTGTAAGATTTTGCAACAGACACATAGAGCAGACACAAAAATACCACGAACTGACCGACCTCTCTTCCGGTCTCAGAGAACAATTTCAGTTCTTGACCCTTAATTCACAGTATTATAACATTAAACACAATGTTAAAACGGTTTCCCACATAATAAGAACAAACCAAAAATACCAAGATAAACGAAAAACAATATTCCTTCCAAAGAATACCAAGATAAATGAAAAACAAATACTCCTTTCAGCAGGACTCTAACCTGCGTTACGAAAAACAAATATTCCTCACAGCAGGACTCTAACCTGCGTTACTATTACCGTACCTCTAACACAACTGGGATTCTTTACCAGGGCGTCCCCCGGCTTCCCTTCGAGCGGTCACGTCTGACCCTCATTTCCCAATAAAGCGCTTTACCATAAACCCCTTAAGCAAAGATAAATACCTCTTAATTTGGAGCAGGAGATGCAGAAAGTTCTTGTCCACCGTTGCGCGTTGGCTGGGGGATGGGGATCCCTTCTGACAGAATTCCGTCAAGGGCCCCGAAGAGATCCCGGTCCCCCCCGAGCCAAGGCTCGGGAGGACCCTTTCCGTCCTGCCGCGGTCGCCAAAAATGATGCCGAATTTTGCCCCAAAAGGCGATAATAAGCTGCCCAGAGACTAGATTTGAGGTCTATAGGCAGGAGGTATTTATTGACAACGCGTTGGAGAAATCACCAAGTGGATTTCTGAATCAGGTACAGCAAAAGCAGGTTTTTATACAATTTTGAACAAGGATTACATCATTTATTATATGCATATTAATAAGCAGGCAGGAGTATAGGCAGGGTTTTCCAGGAACTCTTGGTCTTCCTTAGTTAAATTTTAAGCTTCTCCTAATTTGGGCATCTTCCTGTCATCCTTGGCATGTTTTTCCATGACTTGGCAGAAATCACTGTTGCACTTGGCTTGATTCTGACGGCTTGGCAGGTCACCTTAACTTTTTGGCTTCTACTTTCGCTTCTTCAAATATTCTAACTCCAAAGTCTCTTTTGTGAGTGTATTTTAGATTATTTATTAACTTATCTAATCAAAGTTTTCCCAAACAATGTATTTTAGGTTATTTATTAACTTCTGTGTTTCCCTTGATAGAGTGTCTTTTAATTCTTTTATTCCTTATGTCTTTTAATTCTTTTCTTTCTCAGAAACTACTGTTCATTGTAATGAATGGCTTCAATCAGGACCTGATTGACATCCTCGAGAAAATCAAGGAGAGCGGACAGAAGACTCTGGTGACTGTTCATCACAATGTGAGACAAATACACCGGGTTATGGAGAGGGTAAAGCAGGATGCTGAGCATAGGTGGTGGGATACTCTTTTTGGATGGTCACCTACTGCCACAGGTGTTCTGAACAATGTGTGCCATCCAATTGTTGTTCTTTTGATCCTAGTTACGCTTGGCTTTATCTTGTCAGCAGCCCTATTCATTTTGAATTGGAGAATGATGAAAAAGCTTAAGAAACTGTCAACTGTAGTCAATGCACACCGCTTAGCTGATGTACTCCATACAATAGATGTCCCCAAAACACTTGATACGAAACAGTTATGAATCAAGCATATGTGCTTTAGAACAACTTCTTAAATATCAAGTATGATTTACAGAAAGTTACTTTAATTTTTAGAAAATATTTCAAAAGACAATGATTATATTATGATTTGTTTGTTGTTTTGATTATTTGTGATTTGTCTTAATCATTTTGAAATTGTTAAACAAATGATATTGCTTTAAATGATTAACATTTTTGAAATTGTTAAAACTAATCATAATTTTTTGAAATTGTTATAACAAATAAGTACGTGTGAAATTGTTATGATGATCAATATTAATTAGGTTTATGTTTGTTGGTTTCCCCTTTTCCCTTTTTCTCTTCCTTCTCTTTCCCCTCTTATCCCCTCTCTCCTGTCATCCCTACTTTTCCGGGGTTATGCTACCGACGTGCAACGAGTTTCGAAGACACTCTAGAGCTCTGCTGATGAAGATTCCTCAAGACAATCGTGAGTCACGGGGTCGTGTAGAAGTCCATCCGAAAATCCTTCATTTTTTGCCTCACAATTGTCATGAGAAAAGACTACCAAAGGGTTAAAACTGCTGAGCCAGTTGGGAAAGAAAGTCTCCTACTTATCTAGTGTGCTCACAAGTGATGTTTGCAGAACACGCCATGCTGTACTCGAAGGGGGCATGCTGCCCTTTTCTGGACAATTGAACTGGACTTTCTTCCAAACTCCTGATCTGGCTGGACTGAGCTCTGGGGTGGCACCCACCCCGCTCCATGAGAAGACCCCTCTTGCCTGTCTTCAACCACCGTGACAGACCAACAGAGATGCCAATCCCCTCATCAAGGAACCAAGAACCCCTCTGGCACCCTATTGGCACCCCCATGGCACCCCCATGGCACCCCCATGGCAACCTCCTTCCAGAGACTGGGACTGTACCCCCTCCCAACTCAGAGAGGGGGAAAACCTAACGTACCTGTGAGCATTCGGCCATGAAAACAATGGACTTCTCCCCTCCATGGAAACTTAATTTCAGCTACCCTTCCCCCAACTAAGAACAGTATATATATTGGGGTTCGGTCCGCCTGTCCTTTGAGTACTCCCCAAGACGTGTACCAGTGAGTTTCGGCGGTGGGACCCCGAAGACATCACGTTTTGGTAGCTATACCCCATTCCCTGACCTTCTTTCCTTCCTTTTTTCCTTGTCTTACCCTTCTCTTCCCCGGATCCCTTAACCAAACGCATATTTAGCTGTGGTAATAATCAATAAAATTGCACCTTGTTGATTTGTTACTGCAAAACCCCTGTGCCTTTTGTTGGTTATTTTTGCACCCAAAAATCATTCGTCACCTGTTCATTTCGGGCGGACCTTCACATGATCTCAATAACTGCCCAATTAATTCAGATATAAGGGAAATTTTGTTTTATTTTTTACTGCCTGAACTGAGAGAGGAATATCTATGTGCAATTTCACATCCAGGCAACCCAGAGCAGGTGATTAAAAAAACCAGGATTTTCCCTTTTATGCATCCCCTGCCTCGCTGTTCCCCCTGCATAATCTACTTGGAAATGTTCTGCAGGTAAATGGCACGCTGGAAGCAGTCCTGAACAATGGAGCATCCTCCCCACACAAGGAGAACGCTTCCAAGCCTTACCAGCTGTCTCCTCCCACCCAGATCTTGTCCCCCAGTGCTGGAAGCAGCTGCCAGGGCTGGCTGAGAGCTGTCCCTGGCAGGCAGCAGAGTCCCTGCCCCAGCACAGTGCCCTGGGCTGCAGGACCCTGCTCTGCAGGACAGCCCTGGGCACCCCTGGCTGCTCTGCACAAGAGACAATCAGAGAATGTACTCACAGGGTCTGTAGGCATTGGGATGTTCCAGCTTTAGGAGATGGCTCCAGGAGCTGCAGCTGCATTGTCCTGCAGCCAGAGGTTCCTGTGCCAAGGGCTGGCAGTGATTCTGCCCCAGGCACTTCTCAGCACCTTCCCAGCCCTGACTGATTAAAGCTCTCTGTGCCTTTGTGATGTGCCTGGGGTGGCTGCAGGCAGGGCCTCAGCCCTGCTGGGCTGGCAGAAGAGCTGCTCATCAAGAGAAATGTGCTTTTGAAGCTCTTCTTGGTTACCAGGAGCTGCCTCTGTGCCAGGAGCCCAGCCCAGCTCAGCAGCACAGACACAGCACAACGACTGTAATGAGCCTCTGGGGCTTTGTGCTGAGGCCCTGAACATCAGTCCCTGAGAGGGAGCTGAAGAAACCTCTCCAGAACTCCAAGTCAGAATCCAACTCCAAAGTTTCTTGGACTTTTAATGGGTCCCACTGAGGGACATGACTGAGCAAGTGTCCCCAGGCCCCAGGCAGAGCAGAGAACTGGAGGCACTGATGACAGGTGGGGACAAAGAGAAGCCAGTTCTTGGTGCCCTGGAGCACAGCAGCAGGGTCTGTGCCACCAAGGGCTGTGTGGGGACACCTTGTCCTGAGGCCCTGGGGCCTCCTGGCACAGCCCCAGCCAGGCTGGGCACTGTCAGCCCCTTGTCCTGCCCTCAGCATCCCCCCCTAGCCCACATGCCAGTGGCCTGAAGGATCTGCTGGAAGGAGTCCCTGGGGAGCCTTGCTCAGCAATGGCCATGGGGGCTCCTGAATGCTCCCTGCAGGGACTGCAGGCTTTTCAAAGGACTTTGGGTTTGGCTTTTGCCTTGGAGTCTCTGAGAGGTCTGTTCAATCTTGTCCTCCAATTCTCTGCTTTAATTAGTCCCTGGAGAGGCTTTGTCAGTAACAACACTCACTGGGGCTCATTAATGCTTCAGAGTACTTCAGTTATTTTAAGGTACTTGGTGTTGCCCTTTTGATATCGACTCTATGAGAGGTTTTTGCAATCATGGCCCCAATTATCTGCTTTAATGAGTCCCTTGAGAGCTTCGTATATACACTCAGTGGGGCTCATTAATGCTTTGAGATACTCAAGGTTTTTGAGGTACTTTGGATGTTCCTTTCCACTCTGAATTTCTGAGAAGTGTTTTTTCCAATTCTGGCCTCCAATTCTCTCCTCCAAAGAGTCCATGAAGAGCCTGTGTTTGGGATGGACCTCAGTGGGACCCATTCATGCTTTGAGACACTTTGAGTTTTTTCTCTGACTTTGACTCTTGGAAAGGTTTGTGCAATCTAAGGCTCTGAGTTTCCAGGGCTCATCTCCAAATGCACCACTGGGCTCATTAGCATCAAGCAAATCCTGACAAACCATGGCTCTGCCTTGATTTCTCTCGGCTCTGGAGCAATTCATTAGGTGGATTTCCTTTTACAGTTGTGGAGAAATATTTGAAACAGCTTCTAAGAAATCTGTATTCCTATCTTAAAGGGTGTCTTTTATTGCTGTTCTTATTATACAAGAGGTGATTGCAGAATTCGGTGATTGATATTGATCCACTGTCTCTCCTAAGGAGGTCTGGCCAGGTCAGAAAAGTTGTACCTTGGAGCTGACCCAGTGTGGACAACCTTGCCCCACATTCCCCAACCCTGTGTGAGAAACGATTTTCACTTTCAAAAATATAAATTATTTATTAAGGCCTTATCAAAATACAACAGAAGGATCTTGATTTTCATATCTGTTAAAATACAACCAAAGACTGAATAAAGAAAAGAATACAGTGCCGGGACCAAAGAATTCAGTCACCATGTGCTCATCTACAAAATGGATGCTCTGTCTTTTATACCTCTAGCCCCTCCCAAAGTCTTGTCAATTGATTCCTTGTTCACTGTCCAGTGGTGGAGATCACTGTCTTACACCTTGATTGGAGGTCAGGTGCTGCCATAGTAACAAGCCAACCCTCCCACATGCCCCAACTACTGAGGCCATCCTGTGATAACAATGCAAGGGGAAGGGGAGGGATAACTATACATCTACAAAACTTCTTTTGACATATATTTAATATTGACCCCTTAATTGTAAGAGTCCACCATACGATTACTCATCTATAACACTATTCCCTTTTCTTTTTCTCTCAGTCGTTTTGCTTGAACAATTAAGAAAAAAATTTCTCTCTCATTTGAATGAGTCATACCAGCATCTGTTGATGTGGTCAAGGACAGTGGGAACAGGAGAAAAAAATCTCAGGTTTTCCCTAGACACTCTTATCTGGAATGGACAAAAGGGCATCACAGAGGTCCAGTATGGCTTTGACTCCCATCTACTGTGACTTTGTGGCTGCCACCCATAGTCAGTGTATCTTAGGGGTGAGTACAGAGGCCAACTCGGTCCTGCCCTCCAGTCCCTGTTGAATTAAAAGATAACTGAGAAATGATAGAGGTCTGGAATGGCCTTTTGTCCCTACCTTACCATGCCTATGGGGTTGCTGCTCGCAGCAGGGCTATGGAGCCTTCTTGGTAGCAAACAAAGGGGCCAACCCGGTCTTGCACTCCTTCCTTTGTCGTATTTTCCTGAAGAAGCTGTCCCATTACCTTTTACTGTCCCTTGTGTACTTCTCCTCAACAGATGCTGGTAATTCTCACTCATGAAAACAGGAAGAGTTCTCAAGCTGGTTGGTGGAAGCTTGACTCTATTTTTTGGGCGTCTTGGTGTTTTTCTGGTTGTCTCTCAGTCTCTGCTTGAGAGTCAATCTTGTTTCACCTGACTTGGATGTTACAGTCCACTCTTTAAGTTCTCCTGCTGGGCCTTTGTTGGCATGACTCCATCCCCGCTCTGCAGTTCGCACGGCCGATTTGGTGGTGAGCAGTACCTGAAAGGGACCTTCCCACTGAGGGGTTAGAGGCTGATCTCTCCATGGCTTGATCATCACCCAATTCTTGGGATTAATATTATGGATTCTGAAATCCAGGGTGGTAGTTTGAGAATTGCCCCTTTATGTCTTAGCCCTTCTAATGTTTGTGCTATAGACCTCACTTATTTCTTGGCATTAGTTTCCTCTTCCTCATAGGTGGCAATGTTCTGGGGTAAGGTCAGGAAGGGTAACCCAAACATCATTTCATAGGGCAACAGCCCCAGATCTGACTGAGGTTGCGTTCTAATTCTTAATAAGGCCAAAGGGAGACATTTTTCCCATGACATTAAGGTTTCAATCATTAGCTTAACTAGAGCTCTTTTAAGAGTTTGATTCATTCTCTCAACCCAACAAGAACTCTGTGGATGCCATGGAGTGTGTAATTCCCATTTTACTCCCAGGGCCTGAACAACTTTCTGCAATATCTTCGATGTGATATGAGTTCCCTGGTCTGAATCAATCCTGTTTACCATCCCATATTGGGGAATGACTGATTCTAGAATTGTTTTTTTCACAACATTTGCATTGGCTTTCACAGTGGGTACCACCTCTACCCAATGAGCCACGTGATCTACTATCACTAGCAAAAACTTCCACTGTTGTATCTGGGGAAGCTCAGTAAAGTCTACTCGGATGTTTTGAAAGGGCTTTAAGACTAGCTCTCGTCCTCCTCTGATTGTTTTCCTCGTGATTTTCTTATTTACTTGTTGACATATCACACACCATTCAGTTACTTGCTTAGCTATTCTGAAAATTCCTATGCATCCCCAATCCCTCAGAAATTGATCACTTAGCACTTGTGTACCCCAATGTGTTGTTCCATGTATGCCTTCTAATGTTTTCTTGGCTGGGGATTTACTCAACATTTATCTCCCATCTGTTAATCTCCTCTTCCCTTCACTATTTTTCTTGGCTCCTATTTTGAGGAGTTCTTCCTCTTCTGTCCCACTGACTACAGGGACTTCTTCCATTTCTCTCATGGGTGTTAATACTATTATTAGTTTTTCTGTCTCTGATTCAGTTACATTTTTAGCTTCTAAATCAGCTAAATTGTTCCCTTACACCCCTTTTTGATTTCCTTCAACATATCCCACCACTACTTCCTCTTTTTGTAATTGTAAGGTTTCTATCTCTTCTAAAATATTTTTTTTATGAATCAGTCCCTTTGCCTTTGAATTTAATAGCCCCCTCTCTTCCCAAATTTTTCCAAAGATATGTACTGCTCCAAAAGCATATTTTCGGTCTGTATCTATTGTTCCCCTTTTCTGTGCTAATATTTCCAGAGCTCATTTTAGGGCATACAACTCACATGCTTGGGCTGACCAGTTGGAAGGTAACTTTCTCTTTTCTATGGCCACTAAACCTTCATGCACTATAGCGTATCCTGATACCCTGTGTCCCTTTATTACCTGTGAAGATCCATTGATGTACAATCGTCTTCCACCTTGGAGACTTCGATCTGTTTAGGTCCTGTCTTACTTTAGTTTGATAGTTTATAACCTCTAGGCAATTATGTAGTAGTTCCTCATCTGGTTCTCCATACAAAAACTGGGCAGGGTTGAGTTGGTTGCTCTAAACCATTATGTATTAAGGTGGCTTCATAATGTAGCACTTGGGAATCAGTGAGCCATTTCTCAGCCTTTTGGCTCAGGATAATTCTATCTGAGTGTGGGGTACATATTTTCAATTTTCTCCCAATTTTTTGCTTTCCTCTACGAGTACAGCAGTCGCTACCCCTGACTGAATGCAGGTTGGCCACCCTTGGCTGACAGGGTGTAGTAATTTTGATAAATAGGCCACTGGTTTCCTGGATCCTCCCCAGTCCTGGGCTAGTACTCCGTGAGCTGCCTGTTTTCCTACATCTACAAACAGATAGAAGGGTTTGTCTAAGGCAGGAAGACTCAGTTCTGGTGCACTGACTAATTTTTGCTTTAAAGCTTCAAACTTTTGTTCATCGTCTTTTTTCCGCCTAATCTCTTCTTCAACTAACTTTTCATACAAGAGCTTGATGGCTTGCCTGTATCCTTTTATCCATAGCCTACAATATCCCAACAGGCCTAAAAACATTCTGACTTTCCTCTTAGTTTTTGGCCATGGGAGTGAGATTATTCCTGCAATTTTCTCAGGGTTCAGCCGCCAGCTCCCTTGACAAATCACATGTCCTAGGTATTTTACTTCCCTTTCTACAAATTCAAGTTTCCCTTTTGATACCCGAAGTCCTTGGTCCCCCAGAAAATTTAACAACACTATGGTAGATTCCCGAGCTTCTTTTTCTTCCTGTCCTGAGAGGAGCAAATAATTTACATATAGGATGAGCTTTATCTAAAGTTTGATGGAGAAGGGTTGTAGTACTTCTCCTACGGCTTGATCAAATAGGTTTGGGGATTCAGAAAACCCTAGGGCTACCCTAGTCCACCAAAGCTGTTGCTTCCTCCCAGAATCGAGGTCCTCCCATTCAAAGGTAAATATATCCCACTTTCCTCTGCCAGTGGGCACACCCAAAAAGTATCTTTTAGGTCTATCATGCTAAACCACTGGTATTCTGGGGGGATATTACTCAGTAGTGTACAGGGGTTAGGCACTACTGGGTATCAATTCACTGGTTTTTTGTTCACTTCTCTCTAATCTTGGACAAGCCTGTAAGTCCCATCTGACTTCTTTACTGGTAATATGGGTGTATTATGGGGGGACATACATGGTTCTAAGGTCCTGTCCTCAAGTAGGTCCTGGATCATTGGCTGCAGTCCTCGTCTCCCTTCCAGGGAGAGTGAATATTGTCGTACTCGAACTGGATGGTTCTCATTAACTATTCTATTACTATAGGTTTCATGTTCAATTTACCTCAGTTTTTTGGTTTTGCCCAGAATTCATCTCATTAATTTTGTCTTCATCTTCTTCCCTTAATTGGAGAAGCTGAACTACCATTTTCCCTTCCACTGGAAGCACTACAATGTCAAACTGCACCTGTAAATCCCATCCTAATAAATTTCACCCTGCATCTGGAACTAATAGAACATCCCCAATTCCTATTTTATTTGTTCCTTCAAACTTCATTTGTGTTATAACTGAGGCTTTGAACCCTTCCCCTTCAGCATCTCCTGCTTGCATGGTATCTTGATCCTTTTTACACTCCTTTGGGATTCTACAAACACAAGTTCTTTCAGCCCTCATGTCTACTAAGAACTCAAATTCTTCCTCCTGGGGACCTATTTATAAAGCTATCAAGGGCTCCTGATGGTATTCTGTCCCCCAGGAGAGCCCCTGACACCCCTAGTCTTCCACTTCTCTTTTTTGCTTAGTCTCATAGACTCTCACCTCCTTTCCCTTCTGGGGGAAATTCTTTCTGATATGCCCACTCTCTTTACAGTAAAAGCAAACTGGTCCTAGGTTCCTGTGTTTCCCAAACTCTCCTTGCTGTGTCCAGTCCCAAGGTGCTGCATCCCCCCTCCCTCTACCTTCTCCCACTCGGAATCCCTCTGCCTTTCATGGGTTGCTCTTTACGTGTTCGTTTCCTTCCCTAATGGCATTTACCATTACCTTGGTTTTTGTATTAGTCTTCTCTTAGTCCCTCTTTACATACTCCTTCTGTGCCTCTCTTAAAAGATTTTTTAATCTCCTTTCTTGCCAACCATCTAACTTTTCTAACTTTCTCCATATATCTGGCCAGGTGTGACTGACAAAATTTATCTTTAGTAAGACCTGTCCAGCCACTGTATCACGGTCAACCCCTGAATACTGCCTCATATTCCTTCTCAATCTTTCTAGCCACTCTGTCATGGTTTCTTCCTTAGTTTGCTGCTCATTGAAAGCTTTACAAGTGTTTTAATTACATGGAGGTGCCTCTTTGATAGCTCTTATAATCAATGTTCTGTATTCCTCCAGGTCTTGCCTCTCCCTAATGCTGTTGTGATTCCTGGTGGGGTGCACTATGGGCATTTTCAGATTCCCAGGAGGTCCTTGCACATGCTCCCTTTCCCATATCCATATCTCAGCCACTTGGATCATCTGTCTTTCTTCTGGTGTGAATAGCATGGTCATTATTGATTGCATCTCTTCCCATGTATAAATATTGGGCCCCAGAAACTGATCTAACTGTTCCACTAATCCAGTGAGGTCCTCTAGTAATCCTTTCAGTTATTTCTTGAACATTCTCACATAGGAAGAACTAAGAGGCACGGTTACAAATTTAATTCCTTCCAGCACCCTACACAAGGGTACTTTCCTCAGGGGATACAATCCCACTGCTTGGTTCCCATCCCCTGATCTGCTTTCCTCTCATTGTGCCACCCTCTTTCTGGTGTTTTGACTAGGCCCATCAGGGGGTAGAGGAGGTGCATCTGGGGCTATTGGAGGTGGAGGGGCTAAGTGTTCTAATGGGTCCCATTCTTTATTTTCTGATAGCTTAAACATGCTCACCTTTGAGGGTGAACTCTCCCTCCCACAGCAGGCAGCATAGTCACTCTCTTCCTGATTGAATGGTTTCTTAGCTCTTACATGGATGTTTAATGCCTGACACATCCATCCTTTGACCCATATGACCCATATCTCAGCCAGTGTACATGATTGCTCCTAATTTCCCTTCTGGTCCATTCTACCATGCAATACTGAATCATTTTGAGCTCATCCTTATCTCTGGTATTTGGGTCATATTTCCACAGGTCTAGTTTCCTTCCCAGTGGGCCATCTGGGAGTATACCTATTGGTACTGCCTCAATTTCTACTCCTCCCCTTGGGGATTCCCTATTTGCCCACAGTCCCATCCTGACTGGCCGATTACAGGCCCTCCTCTGACAGAGCCCACCTTTCCAATCATAGGCCCTCCAGACAGAGCCTGCCTCTCTCAGAAGGGAAAAGGAAAGGGGGGCAGGGAAAAAAAGAAACAAAGAAAGGAGGAAAGAGAAGGAAAGGGAAGAGAGACAAAAAACCCAAAAAACTGGACTTCTCTTTTGACAAGTAAAAATAAAAAAAATTCTTACAATCCAGGGGCTTCCGTATCACCGGATTGGTCCCTGCCCTTCCTCTCCTCCTTGGTTCAATGCTCTGGTCCCACGGTCACACTCTGCTCCCTGTCCACCTGGCTCAGTTCGGCTGTGGCCTGCCCCTGGCCCAATTCACCTTGGCAGCTGCAGTCCCACTCCTGGTTCAACCTGGCTCGGCTTCGGCAACTCCGCCATGTATAAGTATCGATTATTGATTCGACGCAGTGGCTTCCATCCCACTTCAAACCAAACTTGGTTTGGCTTCGGTAGCTCCGCTCACTCCAATTCAACTTGGAGGCTCTGCCCACCCCACTTCGGCTCAGCAGCTGCAGTCCTGCCCCTGGCCTGACTCGCCTCAGCCTCAGCGGCTCCGCCTGCCCCGATTTGGCTTGGCTCAGCAGCCAGCCCAGCCTGACCCCCTTGGTTCGGCAGCTCTGCCCTAATGTGACTTGGCTTGGCCAGACTGCCCTGACCCCCTTGGCTCAGCAGCACACAAATTGCTGTACCGGCTCCTGGGTGACCCCCTGCAGCAAACCCCTCAGCGGTCACCCCACTTCCAGTCCGGCTTTGGCTGGCCCTGGAAATTACAGCACTGCCTGCACCCCAGAGGCTGCCCCCACTCTGAGCACCGCGCGAGCCACAGAGCCATGTGGAGCTCACCGGCTCCCTTGGTGCGTGCTGGATAGGAATCCTGCTGTGGGTCCCTGATAGGTGAACCCTGCTCCCAAGTCCCCACAAACCCTTCAATCCTACATGTCCCACCGGCCATGGGGTCCTTGTCTATGGGATCCCCGCTTTCCTCCCTCCCATGCATCCCGCTGGTCCTTTTTTCTTTCTACCATCCAATATCCTGACACTTAAGGGACCAGGATGGATCCAGTATATTACTGGGGTGAAGCTCACGTTCATACACTGGAATTATGGAGTCACAATCTGGCCAAAAATAGTTATGTGGATGGTGCTCACCCCCCTTCCTCTCTTTTCTTTATCCAGTCTCCTGGTGTCTTTGGGCTTCCAACCCGCAACCATTGGTGGAACTGGGAGAGTCCAACAGACTCTGCCCAATCTGTGGCAGGGGTGCCCCTTTTGAAAACTCCTAAAGCCATCAGGTGTATTTCCCAGATGAGTCCCCATTTGTGAGAAATTATGCTCACTTCCAAAAATTTAAAAGGATAATTAAAATCTCATAAAAAATACAATAGAAGACTGCCAAATTTTAGCTATCTGTTCTTTGATCATATGATTCAGCCTTTTTACTTGACCACTAGCTTGTGTTCTGTAGGGCATGTGAAACTGCCATTGGATTTCTAATGCATTGCTGACAGCTTGCACCATTTGAGATGGCACAGGAATGAGATCCTCTGTCAGAGGATATTTCTCTAGGTGCACCAAACCTAGGTATGACCTCATTCAGCAATACTTTTCGTATCAATTCACTAGCTGTCTTTGTCCTATAAGGGAACGCTTCTGCCCACCCAGAGAAAGTATCAGGAAGTACCAGCAAATATTGGAAACCTCACTTTCTTGGGAGTCCAGCAAAGTCTATCTGCCACAAGTCTCCAGGAAAAGCTCCTCTGCTCAAAACCCCTTGTTCTAGCCTGACTGTTGGATTTGCATTAGTCTTCAAACAAGTCACACATTGTGATGATCCTTCTTTAACAGCGTTCTACATGTCTGGGCCTGCAGTTCTTACCTGTAGGTATTGGTTTCTGCTCCCCAGCCAGTCTTATCATGTTCAGATTTCACATACTGTCTCATTTACTTTCCTGGTATTATGAGTTGACCTGTTTCTAATTGTCCCCAACCATTTTCTGAACGTTTTCCTTTACTTTCATTAATCCATTTATAATGAGAAGGTTGGTATCTTATGGCTGCTTAGTTGATACTGCAGTAGGTATTAGAGCTGCCACAAGTGGTTCATTTCTTTCAGCAGCGATTTGAGCTTCATAATCTGCAAATCTGTCACCTGCTTCCAGGAGGGTGTTACCTTTAGAGTGCCCTCAGCAATGCACAGTTACCACTTGCAATGGGAGCTCCACCACCTCGGGGAGCCTGGGGATTTCAGCTGCATATTTGACCATCTTCTCTTGTGCAGTCAGGAGTTCTCTTTCTCTCCATATGGTTCCGTGGGCATGAACAATTCCATAGGCATGTTTAGAATCAGTCCAAACATTAACTTCCCTTCCTTTTGCCACTTCTAATGCCAGAGGGAGGGCTATCAGCTCAGCCTCCTGTGCTGAAGTTCCTACTGGAAATGGCTTTGACTCGATTACTCTAAGACTGTGCTCACAGTGTAGCCCGCCATTCACACTCCCTGTCTCCCAAAACTGCTGCCATCACAGCAGCAGTTCATGGCTGAACCAGTTCATGGCATCTGGGAGCGGCTGTTCCTCTGGATTTTGGCGGCTGGAGTGCATAGCTTCCATAGCCTCTAGGCAGTCGAGTACTACAGGTTCAGCTTTGGACTTGCATTGCAGAAAAGAGGCGGGGTTAACAATATTGTCACTTGATTCCAGTATCATCAGATTTGGCCAGGACTGCTTGGTAGTTCAGGAACCTCGAGGAAGACAGCCAATGGTTCCCTTTCTGATCTAAAACAGCCAACACTGTGTGTGACACTGAGACACTCATCTTTTGTCCTATATAAACTTTTATGCTTCTTCAATGTTCATGATCACTGCTGCTACTGCCCTGAGGCAGGCAGGCCAGCCCTTTCTCACAGTATCGAGTCGTTTAGAAACCAGGCCACTGCCCATTTGTAAGGACCCAGGTGTTGTGCCAGAACCCTTAAAGTTATTCTCTCTCTCACTGGGAATAACCAAAACGGTTTGCTCTCGTCAGGCAGCCCCACAGCAGGGGCCCTCATGAGTTCACGCTTCAGTTCTTCAAAGGCCCTGTTCAATTCAGGCGTCCATATCACGGTATTTTTAGAGATTTTCACCAATTTGTATAAAGGTTTCATGATCAATCTGTAGCTGTATATGCGCAGTTGGCACCCAGCTGTCATTCCAAGGAAAGCAGGGAGTTATCTTAAAGTTTGTGGTTGAGGTGTCTTCAAATTGCTTCCTTCCAGGCAGTTCCCAAAGACCGTTATCCTCCCGAGAACCCATATCCACTTATTGCTTGTTGTATTGTGTTCTGATCTGTTGTAGTTGCATTAAGCTGTACTTTGGTTTGCTGCAGTTCCTCCTTGTTACAGTGGTTCTGCCCCCGTTGCCTCCTCCCTCCTTTTTAATGTCAATCTCGCTGCCTCCTCCCCTGGTTCCCTGAAAACTGCCTTGTCATCCCCTCAACCCCTCCCCTGTGTCCTGTCTGTCACTCCACAGCCCATCCCTTCCCTCCAGAAACTTCTTCCAAGGGCGTCGAGTGATAGGTTCAGGCACTGGGGCCCCTCCCCTGGTTTACCCAAATTGGTTCCCCTATATGTCTGTTTTCCTGCTGCCCACGCCCTCCTGTAATTCCATTGGCAGATGGGCGATCCCCTCCCCTGTTCACTCGCCCCTTTATAACACCTTGCACAGCCCAGTTCTCTGTCTGCAGTTGGCTGGATCCCTGGGATTGCAGATCTCCTTGGAGCTCTCTAATAAAGCTGGACTTTGCCCCCAGCTGGAGTCCCCTCTCCTTCTCCTTGATTTGGCTCCAGCTTGGTCTGTGGCTGCTTTGAACCTCCTCTGCCTCTGCTATTTTGGCCCCTGCCTCTGCTTCATCCACGCCCACGTCCTCTCCCTGGTGCTGCTGATCCAGAGCTGCCACCGTGGCTGCAGGGAGTTCTTTTCCTTTTTCTCTGTCTTTTTTATCATACACCTTCTCTGCTTTTTTCATTAATGCCTTTAACTCTCTCTTTACAGGCTCTTTCTGCTTCTGAAGTTTCTGCCTGACATCTGGGCTAGATTGCCCAAACATCAGGGAAATGAACTGCTGCTTTCCCATATCCAACCAGGGATCCAGGGCTCTGTGTTTACGTGCAGCTGCTCAGAGCCTGTCCACAAAGTCAGTGGGTAACATTGTATATTACTAACCAATTTATTTCTTTTGGAATGGCATTTTTTAATTCAAATTTGACTAGTTCTTGGTATCTGGTTTACATTGCACAGCTGCCTGTATCATTCGTGTCCCACAAAGGATTTACAATAGGAAACAACTGGTGCACTGTACCTTGTCAGGCTCCACTAGCAATTTGTCCCTGCACATGGGCTCAGGCTGTCTTTATCACCAACTCTTTTGCTGGTTTTCTTAGCTCTGTCAGCATGAAATCACTATCACCTCAGTCTGGGTCTTGATTTTCGACTATGAACTCAAATAATTTTGCTACTTTGCTGGGGTTTTCAATATCCATTTTAACTTTTTCCTGCCAATGATTCAGGTCATTAGTAGAAAAGCAGAAGTCCACCCACATGGCTTCACCTGGGGGACCCACTAATTGCCTTAAGGGGGAGACTAAAAGCACAGCTTTGTTGGTTTGATTCCTTGTGTTGGCTGTCCCTGGGGTCTCTGAAATTGTCCCCTCACCAGGATTATTCATCTCATCCTCACTGCCATTTGGGTTTAATCAGGGGGCGGAGTGGTTTTGTGAGGGGGAATGTACCCGAGCTGGCCTGGGGTAACTCAGCTGTGAGTCTTGGACACCTAGAAATCAATTTCCGAGTGCTTTTTAGTCAATTTCAAACATCTCTGCCCTATGCTACATGCAGAACAACATCGCTTCATTTCCTGCCTGTTATCTCTTTCCAAAGTTAGGACTAAAGGGTCCTGTGGGGCCAAATAAAAGCCACATTCTTTCTGCCACTCAGGTTTATTCTTCAGGGAAAAAAAACATGTCTGCATATATCACTTGATCTCATTTTTCTTCTTTTCTTAAAAATAACATCAACTGTCAGAATGTATGATAATTTAAAGTTCCATTAGAGGGTCACTTTTCACCACTTTCTAACTGATACCAAGGCTACCATTAGGTAGAGTATTTAATCAGATTAGCTTTCTTTGAAAAATTACCCTCTGGGATTCCTCCCAAATCTTTCTCATGTGCTAAAATACATTCTAGTGGACTCTTTTCAATAACATTTTTACTTCTTGTGTTACTCATTCTTAATGCTATTTAAATCTCGAAACATATCAGTATGTGTTAGTACTTCTCTTTTCCTTCTCCTTATGCCCTGTATACTGCACCTAACACACACTGGGTGTCTCCGAATCACCCAGCACCAAAATTCTTTTTTATAGTCCTAACAAGCAACGGACACAAAAGGATTACACGTTGCACACAATCTACAAGGAACTGGGGTATGATCGGAGATAAAACAAGTTTCTAAAATAATATTCAGGAATAGATCTCATGTAAACCTAGAGTTCACAACCTTTGACTTTTTATGTAGTGTCTGAAAGCTTGGGTGACTGCTCAATGTTGTTCAAACACTTCTCAACCTCAGATGGGCTTGGTGCTGTGCCCATTTCCCTGGGGTGTTGCAGTTTGTGTTTATTTATCAGTTATGGTATAATAGTTTTTTTTAATGTACCTCATGTTTTCCCCAAGTTGGTTTACCCCTAGGTTTTTCCCTCTCTCAAAGCTGTCCCTCATGCCATGCCCCACTCTTTGTTGCAGCTTCTTCCCTGCCTGTCAAGATGACCCAGCTCTTTATTCCTGAACCTTCCCGTCAGTTTTGTCTTGGACCAATCCCTGGCTGCACCACACCTTTGGAATTCCCCTATTGCAGGAAACCCCACTGGCCCATGGGACCTACCCTCTCCTCCCATCTGTCCTAATTAGTCCCAAGCAACTGATGGAATCCCCTCGCTCCTCCCCTGCAGATTCCTTCTTGCTCAATCATTTGTATCCACCCCCTGAGCTGTACCCCTATAAAATCCCATGCACAGAAGTGCTCGTGGCTCTTTGCTTCTGAATCCTTCCCTTAGAATAAACCTTCACATTCGAGGAGCCTCCTCCTTCTGTTTTGCCTGCTCTGTGCTGCAGTTAGTAGATCCTGAACCACTGAGCAGTGGCTCACCAGGGTCAGCCGCGGGCAGAACACACACCTTGGCCGTTCTCCACTCCTGGCACAGTGCCGGAGTTTTCCCAAGAGCCAGCCTTGGCTCCACTGGGCTGCGTCAATGGGGAACCTGTCCCAGTGCCCGACCGTGCTCTGGGTGAAAAAACTTTTCCTGATATGGAAATGAAACTTGCCCTGTCCCAGCTCCCTGCCCTTTTCTCCAGTCCTGTCACTGGTCCCAACAGTGACGGGAGCTGCAGCAGCCCCTCTGATTGCCCTCAGGAGGATGTTGAAGACCACAACGATGCCCTTTACTCTCCTCCAGGCTGAACAGACTAGAGTGGCCTCAGCTCCATCTAGGGCTTCCCTTCCAGACCATGCTTCATCCTTGCAGTCCTCCTTTGCATTCTGGCTAATGGCTTAATATATTTGTATATTGTGGTGCCAAAAACTGCACCTGTCTGCTTACAGCACTTCTCTTGGCTGCTGCTTCAGGGTGTGGGCACCATAATCAGAGACACAGAACAGCTTTTCCTCTCAGAGTTATCCTGCACTTCCATGTGTCTGCCTTCATACTCACTGTGGAACCTCTCTATTTGTGGCTGTCCATTGCTGTGCTCAGCAGGGACACAGTTTTGTTTGGACATGAGCTGCCTCCGCCAGACAGACAGCAACTGAAGCCAAGAATATCAGAGGCTGCGCAGATTCTATTTTTTCCAGAATGCGGAAAAGAGAGTGAGGAAAGCACAGCGTTCCACTGAAATCTGATTGTCCTGGGAAGCTCAGAAGCTGATGGTGTTGTGCTGCTATTGCCAATCCCTTCCATGAGAAAATCCTTTCAGGACTGACTAACAGCTTCTGCCTTCTGACAGACAGCAAGTGTGGACAGCAGTTGCTCCAGGTGCTTCTGCCATCAGCCCCTGCAGGAAGGAGCACAGCCCCCCATGCACGTGGGCTTTGGCTCCCTGTGGCACAGAAGCCCCCCGGGGGCACAGGTCTCTGGGGCAGGAGACGGGCACCAGCGCTGCCAGGGCTCGGGGGCGGCAGCTCTGCTTGGCCAGGGACTCTGCCACACCTGCTGATGTCAGCGCTCCCCGGGCCCCAGGGCTCAGAGCAGCATTGGTGCCCGGGCCCGCACGTTCCTTGTGCGAGTCACACCCGTGGGTTTAGGATGGCCACGGGCCGGGACGTGTCCCAAGGAGGCTGTGCCAGCTTCCCTGGAAGGGCCCGTGCCCTTCCCAGTGTGGCTGCATCGGCAGCCCTGGGGGCTCCTTCTGCTGCCCTGAGCCCGCAGAGCAGGGCAGCGTTTGCTGATGATCTGAGCCCTTCCTAAAGATCCTGTCAGGCTGCCTTAGACACCTGGGGCCAGGCATTTCTTCCAGCTTGGGCCACTTTGGCTGGGCTGGGGGCGGCCCCAGGGCAGGCGGCAGTGTGTGCAAGGGCCCTTGGTGACACGGCGCAGCACAGTCACTGTGACATGGAACTGGGTGTCCAAGGTTCCTTTGTGACAAGTGGTGACAAAGGAGCTGGCGGTGACAGGAGCAGGCCACAGTGCCCGGAGCACGCGACGGGACAGGACGGGACAGAGCGGTGCCGTGAGGAGCCCCCGCACAGCGCGCTCGTTCGTGTCCTACCCGGAGCTTTTCCGAGGCGTTACTTCCACAGGTGACCTCGTGGAAAGACTGCAGGCCTTGTTGATCTGTGGCCTTCCCGAGGTTCTCTTTTGCAGGAGCCTATGAGGCCAGACTGTGGGACTTGGTGACTCAGAACTTCTCTGAAGCATCTCCCATCCCTGCCGCTGGCGCCCTCAAGGCCAGATCACAGTCCTTGACAGGAGTCTCCTGTCCTTGTGGCAGGAGCCCTTTAGACCAAGTGCAGGACTTGCTGTCCTGCAGCCTTCCTGAGGCTTGTCTCTTGAAGGTGGCTCCCAGGCACAACTGTAGGACTTGGTGACTTGGAGCTTTTCCAAGGCAGCTCTCCTGCAAGTTGCCACAAATCCAATCAGAGATATGGAGCAGAGATTCCTGAGAGTGCCAAACTTGGCCTGGGTGGAGGAGGAGGAGGAGGAAGAAGGCCCTGGAGCTGCTCCAGCACTGGAGACCGAGGAGGTGGTGCCATTCCAGCCACCACAGGAGGGTGAGTGGCAGAGCTGGGCCACAGGAATGGTGCCTGCAGCCGGCTTGACCCCATGCCATGCCATGCCATGCCATGCCATGCCATGCCATGCCATGCCATGCCATCCCCTGGGGACATGCCCAAGGACAGGACGGAAGAGGGGCCGGGCAGACACCCCGCAGTGGCCGTGCTCCATCCCCTGGGCCATCCCGGGGCTCTCCCTGCCTGGGCAGAGCAGGGCTGGGCTGTGTTCTCCGGCCTCTCCCACAGCCTCTCAGCTCTGGCTGCGCTCGCTCTTTGCCAGATGCAGCCCTGGAGCGCACACAAGAGCAGGAGTCCAGCCGTGGCTGCTTCCACAGCGCAGCGCAGGTACCTGCAGCCACCCCCAACTGGGCTGGGCCTGCTGTCCCTGCTCAGCCCAGCACCGTGTGTGCAGCACTCCATGCAACATCCCTGGCTTCCTGCCCTTCTCTTACAGCTCGTTTGCAAATTCACCAAGAGCATTCAGCAGGAAGACACCCGCACTATGGGCACTGGGCTCAGAGCACACTCTGAGCTCCTCAAACTTCAAACCAGCGTCACCCTGATGCATTTGCTTGTGGAGAAGGGTGTTTTCAGGCCAGAACAAGTAAGCAGCCTGTGGCCAGGCTTCAATTCCCCCATGAATCCCATGGCTTCCCGAGCCACGCCTGCTGGTCACTGGGTGCTTTGAGGCCATGGCAGTGCAGTGGGAAGGGAAGCATTTCTCTGGGGAAGCTGGAAACTTTGCTCCATCTGGCAGCTTTCCAAGTCTCCTCATGCCTTCTCCAGGTGCACTACCTCCCTGAGCTGTCTCCCAGCTCTCTGCCCTCTCACAGCCACAGCTGCCAGATGGGTGCCCGTGCCCTGTGCTGCTGCCTGGGCCCAGCCCTGTGCGGCTCCTGGCTCCTGCCGGCCGGCTCCCTGTCACTGCCCTGTGCCTTTCAGGTCCTCGAGTGCCTGGACTTGAGCGAATGCAGTGACAGTGTTCTGGACATCATGTCAGAGAACTTGCAGAGTGAGCACAGGGAGGGGCGTCACTTGGCACTCAGAGGCTTCGTAGTGCTGGGCAAGAATCCCTCCGTGGTGAGAAGAGGGCAGTGGCTGAAGCCGTGCAGGCAGCGGGGGGCTGGGCAATGCAGTCACTTGGCCTTGCCTGGGCTACAGGCGCTGGGGCAGCTGATCCCAGCTCTCCTGCCTCCCGCTTCAGCTGCCCCAGTGCTTTGGGACAGGCCTTTGGCCTCTGGGCCCTGTGGCAGCAGGGTGGCCTTTCACAAACTTGTGTTCCACACAGGCTGAAAAAATGTGGAGCTTGACTGAAAGTCTTGTGGAGTTCCTGCAGGAAAATGAAAGCAATGTGATCAGGATGACCATCCTTCTACTGAGATATTTGCTGCTGGATAATGGTGCCCCAATACCCACCCCCATTGCCCTGCAGCTGGCTGAGACGCTCCTGCCACTCTTTGACCATGTAAGGCTCTGTGCCCACAGCCACGGCCACTGGCTGCTGCCCTGACACTTCGTGCCCTGTGGAGATGCACGCCTGTGCCCTGGGGGCCTGAAGCAGCTGATGCTGAGATCTTTGGCCCTTCCTTTCATCCAGGATGATATCCAGGTGCAGCTGAGCTGCATGTGTGTCTTTCAAGAGATGCTGGAGTTATGACCAGAAGATGGAAGAAAGGCCTTGAAGTCCCATGTGCGCCAGAGCCTGGTCCCACTGTCCTTCCACTGCCATGATGAGAATCAGATTGTTGCTGAAGTGAGGACCTGTGGCCAGCTGTGGTCCCCCTGGGAGGGGGCTGGGCTGCCTCCTGCCCTGGCACCTTGCGAGCTGCAGCCTCCTCCAGCCTGTGCCACTGGGATGCTCCTGTGCCCTGGCCTGTGGGACCAACTGTGCCTGTCTGGTGCTCTCCAGGCCTCTTGGGAAACGCTGCATTCTGCAGCCAGATTCCTGAAAAGGAGGGATATTGAAAAAATGCTCCAGGTGGATCAGACATGGAGGTACGGCGAGGGCCTGGTAGAGCTGCCGCAAATCCCCAGCCTCAGCCTGGAGAAGGCCCCTGAGGGCGGTGCTCAGTGTGCGGGCTGGGCCGGTGTGCTCCCGCCCGCTGCTGCAGCCAAAGGCTTCACGGGCTCTTCTCCAGGCTCCTGTGGGCCCGAGCCGGGTGCCCATGGAGCCCCGGCCTGGCAGGGCTGCAGGCCGGCACCGTGGCTCCCCGGGCAGCAGCCGGCCCTCTGCCCCCTGCCCCCGGGAGCCCTTGGCCAGCGGCTGCTGGCCGTGCCTCAGGGCTGTGCGGGCAGGGGAGGCCGGCGCTGGGCGCAGAGCGCCTGGTCCAGGGGCTGATCCCACGCCAACCCTTCCCTCCTGCCGCTCTCTGCAGCTGGCAGAGGACAGGAGCCGAGCGGCCGACCACCTGCGCCAGGCCCTGCCCTACCTGCGGAGCCCACAGGAGCCCCTGCGAGAGGCGGCCATCAGGTTCATGGGTGAGCCACCAGCCCGGGCTCCCTCCCCTCCCCGGCCAGCCACAGCTTGGCCCCAGCCTCGCCAGCTGCCTCGGCAGCGCCAGCCGGGCCCGGCGCCGTGGAGCCCCGCCTGGCCTGGGCATTGCTGCTGTTGCCCTCTGGCAGCCGTGCCCTGGGGCGGCAGCGTGCGGCAAGGGCCCGGGCTGAGCCCTGCCAGGCCAGCAGCCCGTGTGGCCACAGCGCCGGCAGCGCCGCTGGCAGGGAACTGTGCCGCTGGGGCCGTGACAGGCTCTGTGTCCACAGGCATCGCGGGGCGGCACCTGAGGGGGCAGCAGCAAGAGCTGCAGCTGATCTGCACTGGTGAGTGAGGGCAGCGTGCTGACAGCGGGGGCTGCCGGGGGGAGCTGCAAGCCCTGCCCCGGCTGTGGAGGGCTCTGCTCCCGTGGGCAGAGCACACTGAAATTTCAGGGCAACATGGGGGATTTGTTGGTTGCAACTTCGGGCTGATCCCCTTGCTCCCTGCTCCCTCCTGGCCATGGCAAGAGCCAGCTGGGATGGCCCTGGCAGGGGCCTCTCCTCAGCTCCTCGCAGATATGGCACCTGACCTTGACTCTGTTCCTCTCTCTTGAAGCCCTGGAAGAAATGGCATATGATAGCAGTCCTGCCATCAGAAATCTGTCAGCTGAAGCTGGGTTCATTCTCCGGGCTGTACAGAGGGCTCCCTACTCCACGTGGTGTAAGCTGCGAGATGAGTTCCGCAGCGCATGGAGGAAATGGCCTCGTCTGTGCCACAGAGCCTTGCTGTTCTGCTGGAACTCTGTGTAAAGTTGATCTGGAAGACTCTAGTCTGCTGGGGCCACTTGAGCCAGCAGGGATTTTCTTTTTATTCAAGATTTTTGTTTTCATATTTTTATTTTTCTTTTGTATGTAAATAAAAATATGTATAGTAGACAGACTCCCAGGATCTTTTCCTTGCGAGGATCGGCAGGGCTTATGGGAGGAGGATGAAAAGGGTGCTTGTGCTCAGCCAGCTGCCCAGGCGTGCAGTGCTGCAGGGAAAATTGCCAGAAGCCCCTTGGCCTTTGGTGGTTCTGCTGAAGCCTTTGTGCTGCCCACAGAGCGGCTGGGCAGGGGCCGGAGCTGCGGGGATCCCTGCCAGAGCCGTGCCTGGAGATGGCCACAAGCCCAGGGCCAGGCAGGAAGCGCCATCCGTGTCCTCCTGCCCATGTGCTGCTGGCTGCCTTGCTGAGGGCTCCCAGGTGCCTCTGGATGGGGCTGCTCTGGAGCTGCTGTGGGGCTGCGGTGCTGCTGCCGGGCAGCTTGGCCGGGCTGGGGCAGAGCCTGAGGGGCTGGGGCGCTGGCAAGCCCTGAGCAATGGGCTGTCAGAGGCCACAAGCAGCCCCCTGGCAGCTGCCTTGTTCCTGCCAGAGTGACTTGCAAGGTGGTTCCTGGGCACTCTGGAGCTGACAGCATCAGTGTTGTTGGAAACAGAAATGCAGGGAGTTCTCAGATCTTTGGGCCTGTTAGCCAAGGCCTACAGTTAAACACAGGATTTGAGCTGAGGCCTTGCAAAGGGCTTCCAAATTCAGGTGCTAGAAGCGAGAATGTAGATTTCTAGTATAAGGCACAGAAACCTTAAGCTAAATGGAGGAACGTTTAGCATTTTAGAGTTTAAGATGTAGAAAAAATAAAAGTAGTTGAATCAGTAAACACGAGGTTTATACTCCAGTGCTGTAGGTTTGTGTGTCAGAACATGATTTCCTAAGAAAGCTTACACTGGAGCATGAGTCCATAGAATGAAATATTGAAGGATTGGGTCAGAAACATGCATATCCTTGTTGGCAATGTTTTATTGGCCAATAAATCCTTAAAAGGCCTTTGAACTAGAAGTCTTGTGACCTTCTGAGCCTTGTAGTGGAGATGTGAGCCAAACTCATCCTTCCTATCAATGTAGAAGATAAGAAAAAGAAATGGCATCATCTAAAAAGCTCAGAGGTCTGGTTTCTCGCTCGGTCCAAACCCTTCAAATGCTCCTAAGTGTGATTTAGCCGGAAATAGATGACAAGGACTCTTAATGGTGGCTCTTTGACTCCAAAGCAGCTGCTTTAGAAACTTTCACATAACACTGTGGGGCTAGGTGCCAGAAATAGATCATTTGAAGAAACATTCCCAACTGACTTGAAGAGAGGTTCGTTTGAAGGGTATTTGAGGGGAAACCCTCCCAGCAGAGGTCTGGGCTTTGGCCTGGCTGTGTGTCCTGCTGATTGTGAAGTGTGCCATCAGCTGCAGGTGTTTCTGGGCTAAAAATATAATTGAGTCATGTTGACTTGCTCTCTTTGGTCTATAAAAGCTGGACCCACTTTTGGGGCAAATTTGGAGATCTCATCTCTGTGTGAACAGATGACCTAGGATTTTCCCAATTACAGGGAATGGTTCCCCAGGTCCTTGGTGTAAAATAGGACTCACCAGCAAGTGCAGATCTGCAAGATGATAAACAATTTAGGCAACTGGTGATGCATCTTTCTGAATCGCTCTCATTTCTCTCTTATACTACTGTATTAGGTGCATTACCTTGCTTGTTACTGCTTGTCACTTAAACCAAAAGCACATTTTTTATTGAATGTATCACCTTACATTGTGGTTCCTTCATATTCACAGTAAAAGAAGAACATTATTTCCAGTGATGTGTCCTTTTTATCATCTCAGTCAATTGGCAGAACACCAGGAAGCCCCTGAGGATCCGGGGTGCTGGGAAGCCCTGAGGAATTGGGTGTCAGAGGGCACAAGCAGCCCCCAGGCAGCCGCCTTGTCCCTGGCACCCGGCTGCTCTGGTGCTTGCCCAGAGCGTCTCCCAGGCCTGCGGCAGAAGCCCTCGAGGCCGGGCCTCAGCAGGAGGGTGGGGGCACCCCTGAGGTGCCCAGGCTGGGCTGGCTGGGCACAGGGAGGGCAAAGCTGCCCTGGTGGGGCATGGCATGAGGGAGTGGGAAGGCAGAGAACCTGAGATTTTATCCCCAAATGTTCTGGCTTTGCCGTAACTTTTACCTCAGGTTTTGTCACAAAATGATCTATATGTGCCCTCTAGAAATTACTCAGACTTTGCCTGAAAAGAAATTTATTCCCCTGGAGATCACCTTAGATCTTCCTGCTCAAATATCCACTACATGTACTCGACATATCACCTCCGATTTCATTATTCTCACAGTCCAATGATTACCTCAACTTGAAAGCCCAAACGTTCATTCTGTGCCCTACAGGTGACACCAGGAAATTCCAGCAGTCCTGTGCTAGGAAGTTCTGTCCCTCTAAGCTACTGCAGCTTCACCCCTGGCAAAGTGAAACACTCCCTGGCGCTGAGCCAAGGCTGCCCCATGCTCCTCGCTGTGTCTGAGTGCAGGGCAGCCCCGGGGCAGCTCCCCCAAGGCTTCTGGAAGGCCGCCCGGCGCCCGGCCCCGCGGGGCGGCCCCAGCGGGTTCGAGTTGCCGCCCGCGGCTGAGGGGAGCGGCAGGGCGGGGCCGCCCGCGCCTGGGCGGGAGACTCTCCCCGCGGCTGAGGGGAGCGGGCGGCGGCAGCGCAGCGGGGACCGGCCCGGCCCTGCCGTGTCCCTCAGGGCGAGCCCACGGCCCCTCAGCGGCCGTGGCGTCCCTTCAGCCAGCGACATGTGCGCTCAGCCACACGCGGCGTGCCCGTGTCCCCCTCAAGTGACACTCCCGTTCCCTCAGTGAAAACGCTGTACCCTGAGGGACACGACAGACACCCGCCTCCCGTCAGGGACTCTCGCTGGCCTCAGTGGCATGCAGGGCTTCTGCTCTCCCTTCAGTGATGCAGAAGGCACCTGCAACCTGCTGGGGAAGCCTCAAGTCTGCTCAGTGTGCCCCCAGCATTGGGACACCCACCTTTTTCTCAGTGCCTCTCACGTCCCATCAGCAAATGAAGAGGCACCAGGCATCCTGTAGGTGACTCAGAGCGAGTGCAGTGGGTCATGGGGGCCAGGGGCCAGCAGCAGGCAGAAATCCATGAGAGCTGGGGAAAAGGCTCTGCTCTGCTTACAGCATGGGCTGAGGACCGGGAGAGCTCCATTTCCCCCTTGAGATGTTGGAGACAGGGCCTTTCACCCTCCTTATTGGGCTGCCCCTCTCTGCAGGCAGCCAAAGGAGCATGACAGCAACAGGCCGAGGACAGCAAAGCAAAGAGCCAGCCCTGCACACAGGGAGGTGGCCCAGTGCAAAGGCAGCGTGGCACCCTGAAGGTACCTGCCACAATCTCATGTGTCCCTGCCCTGGGAAAGCCAGGAATGCCCTTTGTGCAGAGGGCCTTTCTGTGGCCCCTCTGAGCTCAAAGCTGCTGCTCTTCTGGCTCAATGGGGCCCAAAACCACAAAGCTTGGCCTCCCCCACGGCAACAGGAACAAGACTCGGCAGGCAGGCAGTGGAGCTCAATGCCTAAGGCTGAGGGGCCAGGGGCTCCAGTCTGGAGCACAGGGAGGGCACACGCCCAGCCCCACAACTCCTGGCCTCACAGCCCTGAAAGGCCGGGACCAGGGTTCCATGCCTGATTCCAGGGGGTCCCTCCAACCGCCCACTGAGGAAGTGCCAGAGCAGGCGGCTGTCAGGATCAAGGCAGCTGCCAGGGGGCTGCTTGTGGCCTCTGACAGCCCATTGCTCAGGGCTTAGCAGTGCCTCAGCCCCTCAGGCTCTGCCCCAGCCCGGCCAAGCTGCCCGGCAGCAGCACCGCAGCCCCACAGCAGCTCCAGAGCAGCCCCATCCAGAGGCACCTGGGAGCCCTCAGCGAGGCAGCCAGCAGCACATGGGCAGGAGGACACGGATGGCGCTTCCTGCCTGGCCCTGGGCTTGTGGCCATCTCCAGGCACGGCTCTGGCAGGGATCCCCACAGCTCTGGCCCCTGCCCAGCCGCTCTGTGGGCAGCACAAAGAATTCAGCAGAACCACCAAAGGCCAAGGGGCTTCTGGCCATTTTCCCTGCAGCACTGCACGCCTGGGCAGCTGGCTGAGCACAAGCACCTTTTTCCCTTCTTCTTCTATGCCCTACGGACCCTGGGCAGCAAAAGATCGATCCTGGGATTCTCTCTATAATAACACATTCTATATTTACATACAAAAGAAAAAAAAAAAGAAGAAAAGAACAGTCTTGAACAAACTGAAAAAATCCATGCTGGCTCCGGTGGCACCAGCAGGGATCATCTCTCTGCAGAGCTCCAGCAGCACAGCCAGCTGAGCCCCAGCAGTTGCGGCCCTGTCTTCCACACCCTGCAAAGTAGGTCGGACAGATTCGTAAAAGTGAAATATTGAGTTCTGTGTAGTGCCCTGAGAATATGCAAAGTTTGAATTGTCAGGCTTCTCACAGAGAGGCTGATGTCATTTGCCATGTCTTCCAGGGCTGCAAGACAGAGGAACAGAGCCAAGGTCAGATCCCGGATCTGTGGGGAGCTGAGGAGAGCCCCCTGCCAGGGCCATAACAGCCGGCTCTTGCCATGGCCAGGAGGAAGCAGGGAGCAAGGGGATCAGCCCGAAGAGCAGCCACGAATCCCCCACGTGGCCCTGAAATCTCTCTGTGTGTGAGCAGCCGGGGCAGGGCTTGCAGCTCCCCCGGCAGCCCACGCTGGCAGCCCACTGCCCTCACTCACCAGTGCAGATCAGTTGGAACTCTCGCTGCTGCCCCCTCAGGCGCCGCCCGGCAATGCCTGTGAACACAGAGCCTGTCACGGCCCCAGCGGCACAGTTCCCTGCCAGCGGCGCTGCCGGCGCTGTGGACACGGGCTGCTGGCCTGGCAGGGCTCAGCCCGGCCCTTGCCGCACGCTGCCGCCCCAGGGCACGGCTGCCAGAGGGCGGCAGCAGCAATGCCCAGGCCAGGCGGGGCTCCACGGCGTCAGGCCTGGCTGGCGCTGCGGGGGCACCAGGCGGGGCTGGGGCCGAGCTGTGGCGGGCCAGGCCGGGGAGGGAGCCCGGGCTGGTGGCTTACCCATGAACCTGATGGCCGCCTCTCGCAGGGGCTCCTGTGGGCTCTCGAGGTAGGGCAGGGCCTGGTGCAGGTACTCGGCCGCTCGGCGCTTGTCGTCTGCCAGCTGCAGAGAGCAGCAGGAGGGAAGGGTTGGCGCGGGATCAGCCCCTGGGCCAGATGCTGCCTGCGCCCAGCGCCGGCCTCCCCTGCCCGCACAGCCCTGAGGCGCGGCCAGCAGCCGCTGGCCAAGGGCTCCCGGGGGCAGGGGGCAGAGGGCCGGCTGCTGCCTGGGGAGCCGCGGTGCCGCCTTGCAGCCCTGTCAGGCCGGGACTCCATGGGCACCCGGCTCGGGCCCACGGGAGCCTGGTGAAGAGCCCGTGTGGCCTCTGGCTGCAGCAGTGGGCAGGGGCACAGCTGCCCAGCCCGCACACTGAGCACCGCCCTCAGGGGCCTTCTCCAGGCTGAGGCTGGGGCTTGCAGGCTGTCCTTACTAGGCAATTGGCGAAAATCCAGAGTTTCTCCTTCTTCACCAGTTTTTCTAGATCTTTCCTCTTCAGGAACTTGACCACACGATGTAGCGTTTCCCGAGAAACCTGGAGAGCAGCAGAGTCCCAGATATGGCCACACAGCCCAGGGTGCAGGACCCATGCCCCAGTGCCACAGCCTGGGGGAGGATGCAGCCTGGGAGGTGACCAGAGCAGGAGGCAGCTGAGTCCCCTCCCAGGGGCACACCAGCAGCCCACAAGTCCTCACCTGTGCCACACGCTGATTCCCATCATGGCAGTGGAAGAAAAGTGGGAGCAGGCTGTGGCGCACTTGTGTCTTCAGGTCCTTTGTTTTCTTTTCCAGTGGAAGACTCAGCAATGTTTGGAAGAGCAATATGGAGAGCTGCTTCACCTGGCTATTATCCTGTAGGAAGAGAAGAAAAGATGATCTTAGCATGGGCTGTGAGGGGCTCACCTGGGTGCAGGCCTGCATTTGCACAGGGCACCAAGTGTCAGGGCAGCAGCCAGTGGCCATGGCTGTGGGCACAGAGCCTTACATGGTCAAAGAGTGGCAGGAGCCCCTCAGCCAGCTGCAGGGCGATGGGGCTGGGTATTGGTGTGTCCTTCTCCAAGATTATAAAGCTGAGCACCATGACTGTTACCTTAACTATCTCTCCATCTTCATCCCGCAGGAGCCCCACAAGTCTTTTAGTCAGGCTCCACATTTTTTTGGTCTGTGTGGAATGCAATTTTGTGAAACACCACCCTGCTGCTGCAGGGCCCAGAGGCCAAAGGCCTGTCCCAAAGCACTGGGGCAGCTGAAGCGGGAGGCAGGAGAGCTGGGAGCAGCTGCCCCAGCGCCCAAAGCCCAGGCAAGGCCAAGTGACTGCATTGCCCAGCCCCACGCTGCCTGCACGGCTTCAGCCACTGCCCCCTTCTTACCATCGAGGGATCGTCAGTGAGTTTGAGAAGGGCCTTGAACGCCAGGCGACGCCTCTCGCTGCACTCGCTTTGCAGGTACCTTGAGAAGATTCGCAGGACTCTCTCAGCATCACGTTCCCTCAAGTCCAGGCACTCGAGGACCTGAAAGGCACAGGGCAGTGACAGGGAGCCGGCCGGCAGGAGCCTGGAGCCGCACAGGGCTGGGCCCAGGCAGCAGCACAGGGCACGGGCACTGTCCTGGCAGCTGTGGCTGTGAGAGGGCAGAGAGCTGGGAGGCAGCTCAGCCAGGCAGCGCTGGCCTTGAGGCTCACCTCCACAAGGAACGCCAGGGCGGGCAGATCCCAGCGTGGCTCCCGTGTTCTGAGCAGCCGGAGCAGGTAGTGAAGGATCCGGGAACATGAGGGTATGGAGACGCAGGACATCACCCTGGCAGGAGAAAAAGTCAGCAAGACTGTGAGCCAGGAGAATAAAACCTCTCACAGGAGTGACTCACACAGGTCAGGTCTTTCTCCAGCAGCCTGCAAGCGCCCTTGGGCTACTTCAGAGGCGGCTCTTTTGGCCACCTTCCTCCCCCAGCCTTTCCAGTTTGCTTGGCCGTCCCTCAGTGACAAGGCCCTCTGGCCCATGACCACGGGGACTGTGTGGGTCACTCTGGGCACAGAGCACAATTGTCAGAGGCAGTTGGGAGGAGGGGGTCTCACCTGGCCAGCAGACCCACAGCATAGTGGCGGGTGTCAACAGAGAGCAGTGTGTCCCAGCCACACCTGCGTTCCATTGCCACCACCACAACGTTGTACTGCTTTCGGCAAAGCAGGGACTTCAGGGTCTGCACTGCAAACCTGTGTGCACAGCAAAGCCCAGGTCACACTGGCAGCACTGGCTCCTTCCCAGGCCATGTGGCAGAGACAGGAGGAGTGGGATGGAGCACCTGTTGGGGCTGGTGGCAAGGCCGTGCTCTTCCTGGCATCCTTTCCAGAATGTATCGACCTCCTCTGGCATCTCTTCTGTGCTGAGAAACACTTGGAAGAGCAGATGCACAAACAGGCATGGGAAATACACTTTCAATATACGTGGAACATGGGGCTCCTGGAGGATCTTCCATATCACCACGGTTGCCTGCAAAGGGCAAAGCCCCCAAGACAGCGCTCAGTGCCGAGGTGTCCGTGTGGCAGGACCCCAGCGTGGCAGAGAGAGGCCTGGAGAGAGGCAGGGGGAGCACGGGGCCTGGTGGGCCTGAAGCTGCCACTGGGCAAGGTTTCAGGCCAGCGCCTGAGTCAGGGAGATGCAGTGGGGGAAGGAGAATGGAGAGCTGATGGAGAGGCGGCCTTGGGGCCAGCAAAGGCCAGTGTCAGAAACTCACAGCCAGGGCAAAGACGCCCGTTTCGTCCCCATCGGAGGTGCATGTGCTGTACTCTGGCCAGCTCTCCAGCACATCCAGGAGTATCAGCTGTGCCAGCTCTGCAGTCCTGGCTGAGCCCATGATGGTCTTCCACATGGCCATGGCAGCTCTGTGGGGTCAGAGCAATGTCTCAGGGGGGTCTCAGACACAGCAACGAGGGGAGCTGAGCTGGCTGCCATTTCTGCCTCTGCCCACTGGCCCTGGCCAGCAGCAGCCAGGCAGCCCAGGCCTGTGGGGACAGAGCCCTGAGGGGCAGGGAGGGAGCATGGCAGCAGGCTCAGGGGCTGACGTGCCAGGGCTGGGAAAGGCAGCAGCCAGAGGGCCCTGGAACTCTCTGTTGCTCAGACACCTGGGGCAGGCTGTACAGGGTGATGGGCTGGGGAGGCCTGAGCCCTGTGGGCAGGTGGGCCCCATACCTGTCACAGGACGGGGCCACACGCAGGAGCGTCACCACTGCGTCATTTGGCTGTGCTTCAGTGAGGTCCAGCAGGGCCTTGTCCAGCCTGTGCTCATCACAATCATTGGCCATGATCCTCTGGTGGATGAACCTCACCATGGCGGGCACCTGGAGAAGGCACAGGGAGACTTGGAAAGCTGCCAGAGGGAGCAATGTTCCCAGCTTCCCCAGAGAAGTGCTTCCCTTCCCAGCGCACTGCCATGTGGACCCAAAGGCTCACAGCAACCAGCATGCCTGGCTTGGGAGGCCAAGCAATTCCTGGGAGGATCAAAGCCTGGCCTCAGGCTGCTTACTTGCTTTGGATTGTAAAAAACTTCCTCTACAAGCATACACAGGAGGGCTGCGCTGGTCTCATGTTCGAGGAGCTCTGAATGTGCTCTGAGCCCAGTGCCCATGGCGATGCCCTCTTCCTGCCGAATTCTTTTCATGAATCTGCAGACCAACTGTAAGAGAAGGGCAGGAAGCCAGGGATGTTGCATGGAGTGCTGCACACACGGTGCTGGGCTGAGCAGGGACAGCAGGCCCAGCCCAGGTGGGGATGGCTGCAGGTACCTGCACTGTGCTGCGGAAGCGGCCACGGCTGGACTCCTGCTCTTGTGTGCACTCCAGGGCTGCATCTGGCAAAGAGCGAGCACAGCCAGAGCTGAGGGGCTGCGGGAGAGGCCGGAGAACACAGCCCAGCCCTGCTCTGCCCAGACAGGGAGAGCCCCGGGATGGCCCAGGGGATGGAGCACGGCCACTGCGGGGTGTCTGCCCGGCCCCTCTTCCGTCCTGTCCTTGGGCATGTCCCCAGGGGATGGCATGGCATGGCATGGCATGGCATGGCATGGCATGGCATGGCATGGCATAGGGTCAAGTTGGCTGCAGGCACCAGTCCTGTGGCCTAGCTCTGCCACTCACCCTCCTGTGGTGGCTGGAATGGCTCCAACTGTTGAGTCACCAGTGGTGAAGCAGCTCCAGGGCCTTCTTCCTCCTCTTCCCCCCAGGCCAGATTGGGCACTCCTGGGGTTCTGTACTTCATGTCAGTGACACTAGCTTCTTGCAGAAGAGATACCTTGGAAATACTCCAAGGGCACCAAGTCCCACACGCTGCCCTCAAGGGCAGCTGCGAAAGAGAAACCTTGGGGAGACCACGGGTCAGCAAGTCCTGTGGTCTGGCCTCGAGCTCAGCTAAAAGAACAACACCTCAGAAAACTTCCAGGTGGGACACGAACGAGTGCGCTGTGCGGGGGCTCCTCACAGCACTGCTCTGTCCCGTCCTGTCCCATTGCGTTCTCCCAGCACCCGGGCACGCTTCTATTTCTCACGTGTCACAAAGGGACCTTGGACACCGGGTTCCATTCCATGTCACAGTGACTGTGCTGCAGTGTGTCACCAAGGGCCCTTGCACACACTGCCGCCTGCCCTGGGGCCACTCCCAGCCCAGCCAAAGTGGCCCAAGCTGGAAGAAGTGCCTGGCCCCAGGTGTCTAAGGCAGCCTGACAGGATCTTTAGGAAGGGCTCAGAGCATCAGCAAACGCTGCCCTGCTCTGCGGGCTCAGGGCAGCAGAGGAGCCCCCAGGGCTGCCGATGCAGCCGCGCTGGGAAGGGCACGGGCCCTTCCAGGGAAGCTGGCACAGCCTCCTTGGGACACGTCCCGGCCCGTGGCCATCCTAAACCCACGGGTGTGACTCGCACAAGGAACGTGCAGGCCCGGGCACCAATGCTGCTCTGAGCCCTGGGGCCCGGGGAGCGCTGACATCAGCAGGTGTGGCAGAGTCCCTGGCCAAGCAGAGCTGCCGCCCCCGAGCCCTGGCAGCGCTGGTGCCCGTCTCCTGCCCCAGAGACCTGTGCCCCCGGGGGCTTCTGTGCCACAGGGAGCCAAAGCCCATGTGCATTAGGGGCTGTGCTCCTTCCTGCAGGGGCTGATGGCAGGAGCAGCTGGAGCAACTGCTGGCAATGTTAGCATTCAAAACACATAATCACATAGGGATTATATGCGGTGCTTTTTATTCAAGAGCTCTGGGAATCGGGGTATATTCAACCCCAATCTGATTCCGACCATACATCTGAAAGGATCATGTTTTATACTTTATATAACTTTCATGTTAATTATCAAACTTATATTGTTCTATTGTATACATATATTTAGCCCCTCTCTGAATTTCCAGCATAGTTTCTCAATATTCTTCTTTTGGTTATATAAGAATTACATTTAATTACTAAGCAATCATCACATCTAACAATTATATAATATATCATACTGCTTACGCAGGTGCAGTTGATCTGGGAAAGCACAAAGCCTAACATTTTAGATTCTATCTTTAACTTTTTCCAGGGCTCCACTATCATTCTCCCCCCTTTGAAAGCATTTTCACTTCACTATAGGTGTAAATGTTTTCACTTGATACAGTCCTTTATTCCTCAGTTCGTACTTGGTTCTTCAAATCCAGGGTTGATGTAAACATTGTCGTGGATGCTGTTACGAACTGGAGAACCAGAAGATGGTGGGCGTGGATCTCGTGTTAGTGCCTTTATTATCCTCTGGTTCCAGGACGTTTTCTTCTGTATCTCTCCCTTTAAGATGCTGTAAACGAACCAAATTGCTAAGAATACAATTAGTAAGCTTATCACACTCTCAATGATAGATTTTAATCCATGAGCTCACATTCCACCCTAATCTATTCAAGATTTTTCCTAACCAACTTGTAGCCAAATCCTTTTGCTCTTCTTGTTCTTCATGCTCTATTTGTTTCAACTGATTGATGTCATATTCAACATCTGCAGTTACATTTGGGATATGAATGCAGCAATGATCAACTTGTCCCTTTAAGAATCCACATACTCCATGCTCTTTCAGGAGTAACATATCTAGGGCCAATTGATTTTGTAAAGTAATTTTTGTGGTGGCTTGTAATTGTATATTTAATTCTTTAAATCCTTCCCGGGTGACTTTTGCCAGTCTACCTACCTGACCTGTAAGTTTGTACAGCATCTCTCTGCTCTTATAGTTTGCTATAGGACCAAGCAATGACTCTAGGGCCCCTCCAGATTTCACTCCAGTAGAGGGTTCTTGCCAAGTGTCATCTGGATTTTCATTGTCTAGAACTTCTCGTCTTGCTCTTATCTGCAGAAGTTCATGTTTTCCATTAAATGGGGACTTTTTCCAAATTGGACATAAGGTTGGGAGGCCTAAAGTATTCTCCTTTACTTTCCTGTCTACAGGCAGATATGTTGTCCAGGTACCATCACTTGCTGCCCATACAAATTGTCCTGGACCTCAGACTGTAACCCTGGTACACCCTATAATTACTCTATAATTCACTCTGCCTTGTTTATGTTTGATCCCTCTGCAAGCACAACCAATTTGTTGGGCTATTGCCAGGGGTGGCATCTGCTTTATCTCCACATCATCTGAAGTGCAGTCGTAAGTTTTATTACATGCCCACCAACTTACTTTGTCTGCCCTCGTTCTGCTACTAGTGTCAGTGTTCGTTATTGCTGGATCTGTTTCATTCTCAGGGCCTTCCCACTTAATACACCAAGGGGTGGTTGCCATATATTGGAATCTTTGAAGAATACTCACAGACCACACACTGTCCCAAGGTTCTATCTGATCTTTCCTATCCTTGGCCTCACATTTCCATACAAGAGTGGTTTCTGTAACTTGCCTTGATTTGGGTACCTGTTTACATGTAATTGTTTTGTTCTTTTGTATTTCAGGTAGTTTTGATGTTATGATTCTCCAATTTACTGGGTCTCCTGCTGCCTTTGGCATTGGCAGACAGGCAGTTATTCGACTGGTGTTTTGCATTTTGGCAAAATCTTTGACTAATCCAATCATTACATTCTCAGCCCGAACTGCATTAGAAACCTTTATCACCTGTGTTTCCGTTTGTACCTCTCTCTTCATTCTAGAATGAAGAATGGTTAGTCGATCATTTTGCACTCCACATCCCAAAGATATTAATAACCATAACGTTAGCACAATTACTGATAGCATTCTGAAAGCAATTAAACACATCTTATCTGCAGCCTTTGTTCATTCCAGAGTTTATACAGTCTGTGATCCAGGATGGACTTTCTTCACTCGGGTATAGTGAATCCAGGGGTCCCCACTGGCTACTTTGACTGCTGTAAAGGTGGTCAGTAGTACCTGATGGGGTCCACTCCACTTTTCTTTCAGCAGTTCCTCGTTCCAGTTCTTGATGTACACCTCGTCTCCTGGATGTATGTTATGAACTGAGTTCTCGAGAGTCAGTGGTCTATTCCACACGAGGATACTCCGGAGCTGAGCTAAAATTTTCCCAAGCGACAGAACATAATTATACACTTCCTGCTTTCCTGTGACATGTACATTAGGGTTCAGGAAATTCATATGGTTTCCCATACAATATCTCATAAGGATCGACTGACATCCCACTCTTAGGCTTTATCTGAATCTTCAACAGTGCTATTGGCAAAGCCTAGGGCTACTGCAATTTGGCTTCTTGGCTTATTTTACTGATTTGCTTTTTTAGTGTCTGATTCATCTTCTCTACTTGTCTACTTGACTGGGGTCTCTACGGTGTGTGGAGGTCTCAATTTATCTCCAGCAATCTACTTACCTCTCTTACTACTGTAGCTATGAAATGGGGTCTTCTATCTGATGATACTTCTAGGAGTACTCTAAATCTGGGAATAATCTCTTGTAGTAACTACTTAACTGTTTCTTTTGCTTGGCTCGTGCGACAGGGAAGGGCTTCTGGCCACTCAGAGAATGTGTCAACTCCTACTAACAGGTATTTGTATCCTCAAGTCTTTGGTAGTTTTACAAAATCTACCTGCCAATAGTCTCTTGGCTTTATTCCTATCTGAATGCTTCTTAGCTGTGCTTGTTGCCTGGCCACTGGGTTGTTTTTCAAGCAGATATCACATTTTGACATTACTGATTTTGCCATTGTTAACATCTGTACTGAAATTAAACTCTGCTTTAGCAATTTTACCAATGCCTCTGCTCCCCAGTGACATTCATTATGTTTAATTTATAGAACTTCTCTCATTATCAAGGGGGGTACCACTATTTGTCCTTGTGCAGTTACATACCATTCCTCTGAATTCTTTTGTGCATTTAGCAAACGTGCCAGTCTCTCATCTTCTACTGAATATTTTGGTTTTGGAGGTAAATTGAATTGGGATACATTAAGCTTCAAAGGTATCAATGCCATTGTTGTTTGTACCTCTCGAGCAACCTGTTGGGCTGCCCAGTCTGCCTTTCGATTTCCCTCACAGATTTTGGAGTTTCCTGGTTGGTGTGCTTTGCAGTGTATGATTGCCACTTGTTCAGGTTTCTGTACTGCCTTTATCAATTGCAGGACTGCATCCTGATGTTTAATATGTGTACCCCGAGAAGATAACAGTCCTCTTTCTTTCCACAGTGCTCCGTGTACATGCACCACTCCAAAGGCGTATTTTGAGTTAGTCCAGATATTTACCTTTTTCCCTTCACTTAATTCTAGTGCCCTGGTTAAAGCAACCAGTTCTGCCTTCAGGGCAGATGTATTTGGTGGTAATGCCTTTGCCTCCACTGCTGTATTGACTGTTGTTACCGCATATCCAGCGTATCTGGTTCTGTTTTCCACGAAGCTGCTCCCATCTGTAAACAGCTCCCACTCCGGCTGCTCTAGTGGGACGTCTTTCAGGTCTTCTCTTGCTGAATGGGTGTACTCTATTACTTCTACACAGTCGTGTTCTAATGGGCCTTGTTCAGTTGTGGTACCTAGGAAGAAAGCTGGATTCAAAAGGTTAGTTGTTTTTAATGTGACATCATCCTGCTCAGTCAGGACTACATGGAATTTCAACATCCTGCTGGGAGATAGCCAATGGCCCCCCTTTTGTTCTAAGACAGTGGTTACCGTGTGTGGTACATAGGTGTCTATGTGCCTTCACATAGTAAGTTTCCTGGCTTCTTGTATCAGGATCACAGTAGCTGCGACTGCCGGCGGACATGGGGGCCACCCGACACTTATGTTGTCAAGTTGTTCAGAAAAGTAGCCTACCAGCCTTTTCCAGCTTCCCAGACGTTGGGTCAGGACTCCCAGTGCTAGGCGCAGCCTTTCATGTACAAACAGCTGAAAATCTTTAGACAGATCAGGTAACCCTAATGCTGGAGCAGTTGTCAGTGCTTCCTTTAATTTTAGGAAGGCTTCTTTCTGTGGTTGCCCCAGGTGAATGGCTGCATCTTCTGAGCTTCATACAGGGGTTTCGCAATCAGTCCATAGTCCATGATCCACAAGTGACACCATCCTGCCATCCCGAGGAAGACTCGCAGTTCATGTAAATTCTGGGGCTCTGGAATAGCACAAATAGCTTGGATATGGTTCGTACCTAGTTTTTGTTGCCCTTGTGAAATTTGAATCTCAATGGTTACCTTTATACAGGTTACTTTTTCTTCTGTAGCTATTAGTATATCATCAACATACTGCAACAATAAGTATTGGTCTCTTGGTACTAGTCCATTTTCGGTCTAAATCTCCAGTTCCTTTGCCAGTTAGTTTCCAAATAGGGTCAGCGAGTTCTTGTCATGTCCAGGTGAGCTGGGTCTTTCTTCCGTTCCCTGGGTTTTCCCACTTAAAAACAAACAGTTTCCTACTTTCTTTGTCAAAGGGTATGCAGAAAAAGGCATCTTTTAAATCAATTACAGTAAACCACTTATAAATCCCTTTTACGGATGTTAGCAATTTGTGAGAATTTGTTACCACTGGATAAATGTCCTTTTTATTTATTGCTCTCAAATCCTGCGCTAACCTATATCCAGATATTTGTTTTCTTTACTGGAAATATTGGTGGATTAAATTCTATTCTATATTTGTGGTGAGTTCTTGAACCTGTTCCACAGGTTCAGCTAGTTATATTCTCCTAACACCATGGCTTTGGCAGCGTTTCCCTGCTGGAACTGATTGCCCTGGTCAAACTGGTTATTCAAGCTTGGACAATTTCGCTTCCAATGCCCCTCCCGCTTACAATACGCACATTGATTCAGGCTTAACCTTTGTGTGACTGGTCTCTTACTGCGGATATTCCTGTTACGTCCCCTGAAATTTGGGTCACCTTCTCCTTGTATTACTGCCAATAGATTCTGCTGCTGTCTGTTACTAGCTTCTTTTTCCCAATTGCTATATGCCATCCAAGCAACCTTAAGTAACTTACCCAAATTCCTTAATTCTTCCCCCTCTAATTTTTCCAATTTTCTACGAATGTCATCCTGTGATTGGCCCAAGAATATGAGAGCGAGCTGAACCTTTGCTTGCTCTGTATCCATTTGGAGGTCTGTATATTTCCTTGCTACCTCCTTAAGCCTTTCCAAAAACGCAATGGGAGATTCCTTCTTTTCCTGTCGAACCTCATATAGTTTGGACCAATTTATAGTTTCGGGCACAGTGTTCTGAACTCCTATTTGGATCCACTCTTGATATTTACGTAATTTCCTCATATCACACAATAAATTAGGGTCCCAATTTGGATACTCAATTGGGAAATTCACATCTAAATTCCCTGTTACTAGCCCGTTTCTAATATCTTCTCTTGCCCTCTCTTTGGCTGCCTTAAGTACCATTTCTTTTTCAGTAGAATCCATCAGAGTATCTAATATTACTTGTATGTCATCCCAGTCAGCATTTTGAGTTTTCATAACCATTTTTACTACGCGTGCCATTTTATCAGGATTTTCCCTATAAGTTCCGGCTGACTGTTTCCAAATAACTAAGTCTGCAGGGGAAAAAGGCACTTTTACAAATACTGGCCCTTCCATTCCGACACCTTGTTGTAAGGGGGCAGTCACAGTCCGTTTTTGTTTGCTTATGCCTTTTCTATGCACAACTGGGGCAAGCTTTGACCGACTCCGGGTTCTGTGTGCAATTGAGGTGACTGATTCGTTACCATTGCTATCTTTTTCACTTGCATACCTCTTTCTCCTTTCTATCACAGTTAGGTTTTGCTCATCTTCCAAGGAAGAGGGACCGGGTGATGATGGGAGAGGAGGATAAAGAGGGAAAGGTGTACTAGACAAGACGGGCTCAGGACTAGGTGGGTGAGGAGCAGGTAGTGGGATAGGGACAGGTGAAACAGGTGGGATAGGGTTAGGTTCTCTTGTAGCTTTCTTAGCTCCTATTGGAGCTACTTGTAATTCAACATCTGTATAATTTTCTCTACTCAAGCTTTCTTTTAACGCCAAGTGTTCTAAACAACGTTCCTCACAAACCCCACACTTTGCAGATGTTTTAACCACTAATAATCCACATTCATCCTGCCATTCTGGCTTTCCCTGTAAATAGAAAACCAGATCAACATATGGGACTTCATCCCATTTTCCTTCTTGTTTACAAAACGACATTAACCGCGAAATAGTGTTATATTGCAGAGTACCGTATTTTAGCCATTTTTCGCCATTCTCCAAGGCATATTCTGGCCACCATGAATTACAGTAATCAATCAACTTAGTTTTATGTAATTCTTCCCCAAAGTTACCCTGTTTCCAATGTGCTAATAAGCACCCCAAAGGAGAAGTTTGCAGGATAGGGGTGTTACTGCCCAAAATCCCTTTAAATTTCTCCATTTCAAATACACCACAAATGCCGAACCCGCAATGCTTTTGTGATTGTCTTATGGAATGGCGCCTAGGCTTGTACCAACAGGAATTCCTTTAGCCCAACCAAGCGTAGCTTTTGCTGTGTCTTATTTGGCAGGCATCCAAAACAAAACTAAAGTAAAAAAAGCACCTTACCTTTCTCCTGGGGACGTTGTGAGCAGCAGGAGCGGTCACGGCCAATGGGCTCCCCAAGAATCCCTCAGTGCCGGCTGGAGCGTGATCAAGTCGCGAATTCGCTCAGCAGCACTCACAATGGTTCCATCTGGGTCGCCAAAATGTTAGCATTCAAAAACACATAATCACGTAGGGATTATATGCGGTGCTTTTTATTAAAGAGCTCTGGGAATCAGGGTATTACCCAAATTTGATTCCGACCATACATCCGAAATGATCATGTTTTTATACTCTATCTTTATATAACTTTCATGTTAATTATTAAACTTATATTGTTCTATTGTATACATAAATTTAGCCCCTCTCTGAATTTCCATATTTTCTCATTATTCTTCTTTTGGTTATATAGTAATTATATTTAATTACTAAACAATCATCACACCTAACAATTATGTACTTTTTCATACTGCTTATGCAGGTGCAGTTGATCTGGGAAAGCACAAAGATTAACATTTTAGATTCTATCTTTAACTTTTCCCAGAGCTCCACTATCATGGAGAGAGCTGATGTAGCTAGCAAAGGAGCAGGTGCAGTGTCCTCTTGCATCTTTGTGCTGTAGGTTTTTGAACTGATAGAAAGGAATGGGCCCTCAAAACTGCAGAAGCCCAGGCACCACTCGGCTCTCCTGCACGACTTCCTCCACTGCTGCCTGCAGGCAGACGAGGACAGGCGCTGCTCTGCCCAGGAACTCCTGCAGGTAAGAAAAAGCAAAGGGGCAAAAAGCCCTGTCAGCTGAGGACACCTGCATGAAGGGATGAGGAGGAGTGTGGGCCACGTGGCACACACAGCTCCCAGGACAGGAAGGCGCAGGGGGACACGCTGCCCTCGGTGCTCTTGGTGTGTCTTCCTGGTAGCCAGGGAATCCTGCTTGAGCCCGTGAGGATGGGATCCTGGAAAGTAAGAGTTCCTTCCTTTGTTCTTTTTCCTCTGGGCAGCATCCCTTTGTGACCTCAGGCCATCCTGCCTCCATCCTGGCTGCTCTGATCATTTCAGCCAAGCAAGTGCAGGAAGACTGGAGAGGAGACGCCTGCACCTGAGGAGACCCTTATGCCCCGCCAGCTGAGAGGAGGGAAAAGGGGATGTGTCATCTTAAGGCAGAGCTTCAGCCATCCCCCAAGTATTAAGAGGAGCTGTGCCCTAGATAGGAAATGTGACAGTTTTCATATTTGCTCAGTTTAGGTCTTAGGTTAGGTTAGGTTAGGTTAGGTTAGATTACGTGTGTGTTAGGTTAGGTTAGGTTAGGTTAGGTTAGGTTAGGTTAGGTGTGTTAGGTTCCATTTAAAACTCTGTTGTACTTTCTTTCTCAAAATATGACAGTGTAAAAAAATTAGGAAATATAGGGATCAACTTCTAAGGACTATGGTGCCGTTGGCACGCTATATACAGCCACAAAAGGAACGGGACACTCTGAATCAGTGTCGTGAGCTGTTTATTTCAAACATCAGTCTCAGTACATTGTTAGGACAATGGAGACAGGATATGTTTACAGCTTGCTGATTCAAATGGAATGCCAAGGAAACGTCACATTACAGGGTAGCATAAAACCCTCTCAGCCTAAGTTTCAGCCAATCACACATAGAGCAAAACATATTGACAATAATTCTATCCAGTCATATGAAACACACGTAACAGTAGTTAACAAAATAAGGACTTATTTTCTAACACAATGGCTCGTTTATGAGAGACAAAGCACAGAGGCTCATTCATACTAACCTTCTAAGGATATACATTAAATAAACTTGTTGCAACCTATAAGGGCAAATCACAGGGGCTTATTGTCCTATTTCTCATGTCTGCTCTACTGCTTAGAAAACTTTTTGCTGTATTAGCAATGTTCACAAATCTGCTGTCTGAGGCCTGTCTTTTTTACCACTTTCTCAAAACCCTCAAATTTTATGAATTCCAACATTTGGAACATAGATAGCTTAGATAATAGAGGATTGTTTAGCTTAGAGTAGAGTGTTGTTGATTTAGGGAAGCTCTGAGGTATCTTATAAGTAGAAATGAAAGAATTGTCATAATAAGAATTAAGCTGTGAGAGGAAAAGCTGGGCTGCAGCCCAACTGGAGCCTGCAGGTGCTCCAATCTGTCAGCCTGAACAGGCCACCTGCAGGACAGAAGGATGAAGATGGGGAAGTGGCGAGGGGATACTTTGTTTCAGCCTGAGTGACAATAAAAGTCTAAAATATCCAGAGTGTTGTAAGACTCCCTTCCTTGCCAGGCTGTAGCTAAGTGGACAATCCCTTTCAGAGGCCCAAAGAACATAGTGAGGTAAGCAGCTTTGCTTGCCTGAAGTGTGGAATGCCCGTGGGAAGCTGAGAGACTTGCGGGTAATGAACGCCAGGAGATGAGCTCACATTCAGGACAACACTAGGAGGCAGATGTGCAGTCCTTTCTGGGCCTCTTGTCTTGGAGATGTCAGGGTGATCAGCAGCAATCACCATTTGGTTCCCACCCTCCTCTCACTACGTCTCCTATGGGATGGAATGGCATTCTCATAGCAGCATCTGGCCCTTCCTCCCTGCTTCTCTTTTCCCCCCTTTTCAGCCCAGAGCCCCAGGGACCATCTGGGCCAGCCTCATCCCCCATGGGTGTGTGCAACCACCAGGGCCTCCTCAGAGCTCCATTCCCACTCTGCTGCTTCCTTGGCCTTTTCCCACATCTGGGCCAGCCTGCTGTTGCCAGCTGTTGGGCACACACACACACAGCATACCACACCTGTCAGGGAGTAATTTGATGCAGGAGCCCCTGCTAACCACGGCTCAACAGCCCGGCACTTTTCCCACCCAGCTGTGGCTCCATTTGGACTCCATCTGCTGGGATACCCACTGTGAGGGACTGCTCAGGGCCTGAAAGCTCCTTGAATGGTGTCCACGGGCCTGATTTCCACGCCTCCCCATTCCTCCTGCCCCTAAGGGTGCCTCAGCCTTCTAAACACGATTGTTCTTATTCTAATGGCTTCCTGTGCTTTACTGCATACTGTAAGCAGGAGTACACAGTTTTCATTGTCTTTATTCTAGAATTAATAAAGATGCGTTGGAAGTGCTGCTAGAGTTTGTCATTTCAAACTTGAAGGAACTGCAAAAAGTAGAGAAGCTTTCTGTGCAGCTTTTCAGTGAATCTGAAGTCTCCTTCCTCTTCACTCAGTTTCAGCATATCTGTTGATTTTCCTTTGCTGTCATCTTTTAAACTTCATCACTTGTCTATCGATCTGTAAAAAAACCCTATAAACCCAACACAAATTTACTATCCTTTGTATTTTTCCTCTTCTGGAAAAGTTGAAGCTCCTGTGATCTTCTCCTGTGATCTAGACTTTGATTCCCATCTTGGCTCTGGCTAAGAGCAGAACAAATGGAATTTGTTACCTGCTCATAAGATCTGCTAGCAAAGGTCACAGTTAGAGCTAAGCATGGTGCTTCTCTCCCTCTGTTGAATACACATCTTTGTGTCTAGGCCTGGGGATTTCCAGGAGCACCTGGAAGCTACTGCCAAGGGCAAAAGTCTCACTCTTGCTGGTTTGGACATGGATTTTTTGGTAGGATTTTGATCTACATCTACAGTGGCCTACAGGAACTGGATCTTTGACACAAAGTGCCTTCAAGCAACATTTCAAAGCATAGTGGGCAATGAAGTCCAGATACTAATGAGTTGTGGTTTGTTTGAACTCTGTGTAACATCTGGTACAATATCCCAAAACATGTCATTTTTGAGTGTTTCAGGCATTTAAAACTCAGGCTTATTCTTGTCAACACTTTTCTTTCCTCCCTTCAGAAATCTGCATGCCCAGGTACTAATTTCTTTCTCAGTTTGTTGACAAGTTACTTGTCAGACAATACTTGTTTCTTCACCCAGAGATGGGGCAACTGTCACCATTAGGTCGGATGTGAAATACACACGTGATCAGGGTATGAGAAGAAAAAAGTTTTTTTTATTTTGCGTGTTCTCCGGCTTATACACTCTTAACCAAGTGTGATCTTAAGTCTGCCGCTGGCCTTGGCTTGCAGGTGGCCATCAAGTGAGTGTCCTAGGAGCGCATCTCGGAGTGGGCACGGCTGGTGAGTGAGTGGGGCCAGCAGGAGGAGTTGGCAGGGCGTGCTGGGCGAGGCCCGGCAGGGCGGCAGCGAGGGCAGGAAGCGCAAGTGTGGAGTGAGTGGACGCCGCGCAGCGCCCCAGGCCGGGCCATGGCGAGCCGCGGTGGGGCTGGGCAGGGGCTGCCCGAGGCGCGGCGCAGCATTGGCCCCACTGACAGCATTGCGGTCCCCCCGCAGCGCAAGGGCGCCCTTGTGCCCCTGGAGCCGGCGCTGCTGTGGAAGGTGTTGCGGCCTGGCTTCCACGGCATCGTGCGGCTCCTGGACTGGTTTGAGGTGCCCGAGAGCTTCACGTTGCTCATGGAGCATCCACAGCGCTGTCAGCACCTCTGGCACTTCCTGCACAAGTGGCGGTTCCTGACGGAGCCCGTGGTGCAGGGGCTGCTCCGCCAGGTGCTGGAGGCCGTGCGGTGCCGCAGCAGCCGCGGTGTCCTGCTCCACCACATCAAGGCTGAGAATGCCCTCGTCGACCTGGCCACGGGCGAGGTGAAACTCCTCGACTTTGGCTGCAGCACGATCCTCCAGGACACGTTCTACACCCAGATGTCAGGTGAGCCCAAAGCCGGGGTCCAGCAGGGCAGCAAAGTTCCCCCCTTGGCTGGCAGAGGGGGAAGACGGAGGGAAGGAAGGAGGGAGGGAAGGAGGGGGAATCCTTCTTCAGCCAGCTGCAGCCAAGATGCTTTTTGGCAGGCCAGGGGCTGGCTGTTGTGGAACGGGAGCTGGCTGGGAGGGAGGGAGCAGCATGTGCCTGATGAGCTGCGCCCGTGTCCCACAGGAACATCAGAGTACAGCCCACCAGAGTGGATCCTCTTCGGCTGCTACCATGGCCAGCCAGCCACCATCTGGTCCCTGGGCATCCTGCTCTGTGAGCTGGTCTGCGGGCACCTTCCTTTCCACACCAACAAGGACATCGTCCGGGGCCAGCTCTTCTTCCCACCATGGGTGTCTCAAGGTGGGGATGCGCCTTCAAGGCATGAGGGGAAGAACGGGATTGTGAGAGGCAGCTGGCACATAAGCATCCTACTCTTGCAGCTGGTGAGGAGGTGGATCTCCTGGGCTCAGCTGGAGGAGGTGGCACCTGTGCCTCTGTGCTGGTGTCCTCTGCAAGAGAGGATCAATAGGAAGCTTTTGGCTGTAGCTCTGAGCACTCCTGGTGGCCTGGGCATTGTGGAATGTGGGAGAGCATGGACAGGAGCCTTGTCCCGCTGAACGGCGGTTTCTGGTTTCTCTCCGCAGAGTGCCAGCACCTCATCATGTGATGTTTATGCATGGACCCCACAGACAGGCCATCACTGGAGGACCTTTCTGAGCATTCTTGGCTGCAGGAGCCCTGCCTGGCCCAGGAGACAGCAGAGATGCATCTCTGTGCACAGTAGGATCCAGGAGCCAGCAAGTAGCAGCGGCACGCGTCTCGTGGCGCTGGAAGAAAACCCCAGAGTGTTTCCCTGCGGCCACGGCGCTGAGGAGAGAGCGCAGCTGAGGAGATGCTTCCACTGGTCCCCATGAGCTGTGGAGGGAGCGGCTCCATGCTGCCCGTCCCATTGGAGAAATGGTGGCAGTGCGATGAAGGTGCCACGGACTGGAACAGGGGAAACATCCCCCTGCAGCTCAATGGCATCATGATGTCCCCACAAGCCGAGACACAGCTGGCGTGTTCTTCTGGAGCACGACCTGGAGCTGGGAACACCATCCTGGAGCTGGCCGCTGGCAGGGCAGGGCTGATTGGCTTTGGCTGTGGCCCCTACCTGGAGGACACGCTCTGCGCCCCGATGGAATCAAGATGAGTCCCCAGCCGGCGCAGGGGTGGGGGGATGCTGGTGCTTCCAGGCACGGCAGGGCTCGGCCTGGCCACGCGCTGGAGGTTCTCCACTCGGCAGCGCTGGGGAATATTAATTGTTCCGCCGGCCGCCGAGCTGCTTTTTGGTGGGACAGGGGACAGGTGTTGTGGAAGGGGAGCCGGCTCCTGGCCTTGCTGACAGCTTCTGCCAGCCAGCCTGGCAAGGGCTGAGGCGGGGGCAGCCAGCCTGACAAAAGCATCCATCCATGTGGATGGAGGGATGGCAGAGGGGGACGGGTTCCAAAGCTGTGCCCCAGCTGGCCTGCTCTGCAGGCCCTTGAGGAAGGGCTGCGTTTATGGGCAGGAAAGGTGAGGATTTTCCCCACCCGTGGACAGGTTTAATTCTCCCATGGAGTGGTCAGACTCTCCACATGAAACAGTGACAGGCTTTGTGCTTTTTCTTTTTTCCAGGTCTTGTTTTGAATTGGCATTCATGCAATTGTTCTTTGTTTTTCCCAGGACGATTACACCTGGTGCCCGGACCGGACAGGGAAGCGCCTGCAGCATCCGTGGAGCACGTCCAGTGCCAGTGCTACCCCAGGGGCCACGGTCTGCAGGGACAGCCCCTTCCAGAAGGACGAGGACCTGGTGCATGATCAGCTCCTCTCCTGGCAGCAGCTCTCCAGAGGTGGGCATCCAGCTCCACAGCTCGGCTGGCAGAAGGGCTCTGGGCAGGTGGCAGCGGGCATGCAGGCACGCCGCTCCTGCAGCTGCTGAGGAGGTTGCTGTGCCGTGATTAAGCAGAGGAGGTGGAACGTGGCCTGCCACGCTGCCCTTCTCTAAAAACAGAGAATGGTTCAGGATGTTTGGGCTCTGAGCACAGCCAGCAGCCTGGCCTGGGCACAGCCATTGCGGGACAGGGGGACAGGAGCCTGCTGCGACTGACCGTGGGTCTCTGATTTCTCTCCGCAGGCTGCTAGCGCCTCATGCCATGGGAATGGCCCCGCTCGGCCTGCCAGGCTGGGAGGGCTGGAGGGCGGCTGGCGTTCATTTGCTGTCAAAAATAAATTGGGTTGTTTTGTCATTGTCATCATTGGAGCATTTCTTTCATCCTTTTCCAAGCTTTTGGCCTTCTGTGATAAGTGAATGTGGTTCATGCTAAGAAAATTGTAATTATATCAATATTTTTGGAAAATAATTGGAAATGTAAATGTGATTAATATTATGAAGCAAATGGGTTTCTTTGTAGATGATACATGTGGGAAAAAGTATACAGGAGATTGGAATTGGCCTTGATGAACAAAAGTTAGGAAGACTCCCAAGTCAGAATTGGCATCAAGACAAAGTTAAGACAACTCCCAGGACAGGATCGGCCGTGACATGACTAAAGTTGGGACAATTCCAGACAGGGAGTCTAAAATAGTGCTCTTATCTATAAAATAATAAGGCTTACTTGGAACACAGTGCTTACTTACATAACACAGGACTTGGGGCACGTGCACAACCTGCCAGGTTATTCAGAGGACAGCGAGGAAGACTGCTGGCCTTCCTCCAAGAAGAGCACCAAAGAGCCATAAGCCCCCTTAGCCACAGCGGAAGCATGCGCTGTGTGTGCTGTGGTGATGTAGATTTCAAGAATCGGAAATAGGAGGAGATTTACAGGAGAATATTGATGAATATGTATTAGCACACAGTATATAAGTTGTGTTGGGATCCTTTTGCCTTTTGCACGTGAGGCAGGGTGGGAAGCCCTCCCCAAACACCGATCGATCGGTTTTGCTTATACTTTATCCAAACCACTGCCAAATTTCTTTTTGTAACTACTGGATGCTATTTGATCGTATTATTTTATCTCAATTAAAACTGCTGCTAAACTGTAAGTTTGTGGTGGTTTATTAGACATATGGGACCACATATATAAGATCAGGAATATGACTTAATAGTTTACAAAACCAAAATGAATATTATTCAGCTAAATTAACAAGGAATAGAAAAGCATTCGAGACTTAATCACAAAGGATAAAGTAACAGAAATGATGATACTTGATTAAATGAATACGTTTTTACTTAATGAGTTAATAGCTCAGTCTCCTCTGGCTTTTGATCTCCTCCCCAGAAGGGGTGCAGTTCTTTGACCTCCTCTCCATGGGGGGCACAGTCCTTAGGGTTTGGTCTAGGCTTTGGCATGGGGTGTTATGTTTTGGATGATGATGACTGCCAAAAACCCCCATAAAATCTCCCCCGGAACCCCCAAATTCACTCAAACCCCCTCAAACTTCCTCCCAACCACCTCAGGAAAAATTTTGGGTGGATTTTGGGGGGGGGTTGGGTACCTCATGCATGCCGAAATGGGCATAGGATCCAAAACCACTAAAAATTCTCCCCTAAAATTCCCCTAAAATCCCTCCAAATCTCCCCCAAACCCCCAGAGGATGGATTTGGAGGAAATTTTGGGTTAATTTTTGGTAATTTTGGGTCAATTCTGGGTGAGTTTTGGGTGGTTTTGGTACCTCCCGGACACCAAATTTGGCGTAGGATTCAAACCCAGACAAAATCTCCCTCAAATCTCCTCAAAACCCTCCAAATTCTCCCCCAAAATGTGGGGGTTCCCAGGAGGGGGCACCGCTGATCCAGGGCATCGAGGCGCTGCCTGCAATCATCCATAACCGCCCCTAAGGAGCCTCCAGGGCTTTACCCTCCATGAGCTGCAGCAGACGTGTCAGGAAAGGTGACAAGAGCCCGTGGAATGGTCCTTGTTGCAGGCAGATTAGCCGCTTGTAGCTCTTCAAAACTCCCTCCCATGAAAAACAAAAAAACTTAAACCATTCCTAAATGTGAAAAACACGTTCACTCTCCTGTGAAAATGTAAAAAGTTTAACAAAGGACAATGGGAGACCAGGACCATGGAGCAAAGGTTATCACGGCCGGGTGCATCTTGGCACCGGGGATCCCCCTGAAATACCTTTCCCCTTACATCAGCCTGTTGCATATTCATAGACCCTCATGCACAGCAAACTTTACCCCCAAACTAGTTTACATGCTTCAAGAACGGGTTTAGCACAGCTCTTCCTTGGATCTACCTTTTTAGGGCATGCAGATTCCTTGGCTGTGGTTTTAGTGCATTCTTATCACCTCCAGTTTTTGGGCCTTGGTCCATTCTGCCTTCAGACGGGGAGTGCTGAGAGTTGGCAGATCTATACAGGTGTCCTCATCCTGTGTGCATTGGATGTTATCCCATCCAAGCAGGCAGTTTAACACAAGCAGCTATTTCACTAAGCTTAATTAACGACAGAAAACAAAACTATATCTTTACAACACAGTTACTTTACATCACACATATAAAATCTATTTTAATATCTGTGAAAAGCCAATATTATAATACGTATCCATAAAAATAAACCTCTCGCTGAATGATGGTAGATGTCGGTCCCATGGCCCAGTCCCAGTACTGGGAATTTTGCTTCCCTTACTGGAAATTCCCCTCCTCGTAAGCTTTCTACCCCCATGTTTTAAAGGTCACTATCGTTATACACATATATTATAATATTGGCTTTTCAAAGATATTAAAATGTATTTTATATCTATGTGTTAAAGTAACTGTTATTGTCTTGGTTTGAAAAGACAGGTGTCAGCTAAGGAAGGCAGGTTCCTCCCCTGGAATGGAAAATGTAAACTCCCTCCCTCTGAATTGTTGTAATTTTGAAATTAAGGGGCTCTCAAGCAAAGATATGGGAATAGGAATAACAGGTTTTATAAGGAAAAATTAAAAATACAAATGCTGTAGTACAAACAAACAAAACCACTGACAGAGTCAGAACACTACCTGACACCCTGTGGGTCAGGCTGTTGGCAGCAGTCCCAGTGAATGGTGGCTGCAGCCCTCCTGCAGTGCCAGGTGTGGTTCTGTTGGGGCAGGGATCCTGGAGAAGGGTGGAGTTTTCCTCTGAAGGTCCGGGCTGCTGCAGATGGGCCGGGGAATCTTCCGTCCTCTGGGAATCCAGTGGAGAAGACAGCTGCTCCTCTGGGAATGCAGTGGGAAAAGGCTGATCCTCTCGGAATCCAGTGGGAAAAGGCTGCTGTGGTGTTCCAAATCTCAGATTCTATCCAGGTAGGAATGCTTGGCTCCTCCTCCTGGGCGGAGCATCACCTAATGGCAGGATGTCATTTTATCAGCCATGCAGAGACACTCAATGGCCCATTAACAGCAGATAATTAATAATTAATGGCCAGTCCATTATCAGAAGATATCTCCTGGAGGGAGGATTGGTTGTGGAAGAGATAAACTGCCCAATGAACAGAAGATAACTGCCCCACCTCTGACAGATGGCAAACAGAACACACACTTATCTTGCAATCCAGGACCTGTCCTCACTGGCTGCCCCCATTCTCCAGAGTTCATGGTATCCAGGGAGGCTGCAGCTGCTGATGTCGGGAACAAACAAGTTGGGTCTTGGTTTGAGAAAGCTTCAGAATCCATTTCTGACCCCCAACAGACAGGGCAAAGGCAGAGCCATGGGGTTTTTATAGGGTATCCCAGGGCTGGAGTTGGGGTTTGGGTCAAGGGAGGAGTTCTTAGCAACACAAGAAGGGTGAAATCAAATTCCTGCCTCTTAGACACAGAACCACTCCACACAGAATGTGTCCCCAAGTCCTAAATTACCCCTCAAGCTCCTGATTAATGGAGGGACTTTGGACATCTTTGGTCAATTTCATTCATTTAACACTGTTTGGCTGCTTTTAAGAGATGAAGATGAAGTAGAAGAAAATTCAGGCCAAACGGAAAGGAGAAGCAGCCAGGTGTGTTCCCACCATGGATCACAGGGAATGTGAGTGACCAGGGCTGTGCCCTAAGTGCCTCCTCCAGTGGGGGATGGAGCTGGAGCAGCACACGAAGCTCTTCCCGCACTCGGGGCACTCGCAGGGCTTCTCTTACTGGTGGCTCCGCTGGTGCTTGTTCAAGTGAGAGCGCTGTGAGAAGCTCTTCCCACACTCCTCACACTCGTAGGGCCTCTCCCCAGTGTGAATGCGCCTGTGGGTGACGAGGGTGGAGTTGTGCTTGCATCCCTTCCCGCAGTCGGGGCATTGGAAGGGCCTCTCCTCTCTGTGAATGCGATAGTGCTGGAGGAGACAGGAGCTGGTCTTAAACCTCTTCCTGCATTTATCACACTTGTAGGGCCTCTCCCCAGTGTGGATCTTTTGGTGGCGGATCAAGTAGGAATGCTGCCTGAAGCCCTTCCCACATTTCCCACACCTGTGCGACCGTTTTCCAGTGTGGATGTTCCGGTGCTGAATCAGGTTGGAGCTCTGTCTGAACCTCTTCCCACACTCCCCACACTCATAGGGCCGTTCCCCAGTGTGGGTCCTCTGGTGCCTGATCAGGGTTGAGCTCCGACTGAAGCTCTTCCCACATTCCTCACACTCGTGGGGCCTCTCCCCACTATGGATTTGTCGGTGCATGACAAGATGGGAGTTGTGCCTGAAGCCCTGCCCGCAGTCGGGGCAGCGGAAGGGCCTCTCCTCTGTGTGCATGCGCTGGTACTGGAGGAGATCAGAGCTGGACTTAAATCTCTTCCTGCACTGATCACACTCATAGGGCCGTTCCCCAGTGTGGGTCCTCTGATGCCGGATCAGCTCGGATCTCAAGCTAAAGCTCTTCTCACACTCCTCACACTCGTAGGGCCTTTCCCCAGTGTGGGTCCTCTGGTGCCTGATCAGGGTGGAGCTCTGACTGAAGCTCTTCCCACACTCCTCACACTCATAGGGCCGTTCCCCAGTGTGGGTCCTCTGGTGCCTGATCAGGGTTGAGCTCCGACTGAAGCTCTTCCCACATTCCTCACACTCGTAGGGCCTCTCCCCAGTGTGGACCACCTGGTGCCTCATCAGCTGGGATCTCAAGCTGAAGCGCTTCACACATTGCCCACACTCATAGGGCCTCTCCCCGGTGTGGATTACCTGGTGCCGGATCACGCTGGAGCTCCGGCTGAAGCTCTTCCCACATTCCTCACACTTATGGGGCCTCTCCCCAGTATGGATTTGTTGGTGCATGACAAGATGGGACTTGTGCCTGAATCCCTTCCCACAGTCAGGGCAGCGGAAGGGCGTCTCCTCTGTGTGCGTGCGCTGGTGCTGGAGGAGATGGGAGCTGGTCTTAAATCTTTTCCTGCATTGATCACACTTGTAGGGCCTCTCCACAGTGTGGGTCCTCTGGTGCTTCTTTAGGTCGGAGCTCCTCCAGGACCTCTTCCCACACTCCACACGTTTCTGGGGCTTCTCCCCATCATGGAGCTGCTCATGGAGCACCAGCTCCGAGCTCTGGCTCCATCTCCGGCCGCCTTCCCGGCCCAGGCTGGCTCTTTCCCCCTCAGATCCTCGCCAGCTGCGTTTGCAGCCCCTCCTCGTGCGGCATCTCCAGGGCTTTTCCTCCTTGTTGGCTTCCTGTGACGTGGAGCCGCTCAAAACAGCCTCTTCCACCAGGTTCTGCCGCGGGCATTTGTCCTCCCTGCTCTCCATGCTCAGCTCCTGCTCTGGGGGAGGAAGGACAAGGACAGGATGGGATTTGCCTCCATGCCACAGGCAAGGGCAAGGAGATTCCCCCAGGGCTGAGCTGCAGCCGGGGCCGTGCTGGGCTGGAGATGGAGCAGCACAGAGGGGAAAGGGGCACTGACTTCCTCCTCACCTGTCTTAGTGTCCTGGGGCATCTTCCTCTTCCTCACAGCATCCCAGGGGTCGGGAATGGGAAATCCTGGTTTGGGGAAAACAAGGGATGAGCACATTGAGTTTGAAGTTCCCTCTGCCCAAGTCCATGTCTAGGAGTCACTGGCCATCTGGGCTATATAAAAACCTCCCAAACACCAAGATTCAGCCCTGGAAAAGCCTCCCAGGAGTTCCCCGTCCCTGGTCCCTACTCTCTGGTGTTTGGGGATTCCCCCTGTCCCAGCTGCTTGGCCACGCTTGGATTGGGGGTCCCCCTTCTCCTTGGTCCCCGCCCTGCCCAGGCTCCTGGGAGACCCAGCGATCCCAAAAGCTCCCCCCTCTTGGCTCTCCCCATTTCGGGATGCCGGGGTTGTTTGGGCTCCCGGGCTCCCTTCTCCCCTCATTCTCTGCTCTGGGCTGCAGCGGCTCCAAGGAGTCCCCCCTGCCCCTCTCCAGGCTCTTGAGGCTCCCGCCAATGGCGGCGCTCCCCCCTCTCTGGGCTCCCCCCTTTGGGCTCCTGAGGCACACAGGGCTCTGCTCCTCCAGGCTGCCTCTGCCGGCAGCCGCCACCGGCACCCCCCGATGTCCCCCCAAGGGGCCTTTTCCGCTCAGCCTTGGACTGCGTCATTCTCTAAACATCCCCCCAAAAAAACCCAACCCAGGGACCCCCCGGGATATCTGGGCTGAGCTCCCCCCCCCCACTCACTTCCGCGATGGTGAGGGGGGGGCGATGATCCCACAGGTGGGGGCTGCGAATTCAGGGAAGGAATGACCACGTGGTTTTCTTCTTTCCTTGATGCTCCTACGTCCCTCCTCTTCCTCCCTCTCCTCTTCCATCCCTCCTCCCCCCTAACCCCGCCTCCTTCTCCCCCTCCATCCCTGCCCTTCCCTCCCTCCTCCTCCTCCCCCAGCAGCAGCCACACCCTCGGTGCCCATTCCCGCAGCCCTCGCAGCCCGCGGCAGGAGCGGGGATGGAGCCGGGACAGGTCGGGATGGGCAGCGCGGGGCTCTCGGCTGCTCCCAGCCGCTGCGGGTGGGGGGTGCCCGGCCCGGGCCAAAGGAGAGGCAAACTGGGCAAACTGGGGGCTGCACATCCAAACTGGGCCTTGCTGGGGACCCTGCCTGGCCACTGCCAGCCCTTGGGGCTCCTCTCGGCACATCTGCCGGGGGGGAACGCACACAGGGCTGGGGGATCCAAGCAGAGGCAGCACTGCCAGGGACGGGGCTGGACTGGGATCCTACTGGGAGTGACTTGGGCTGTACTGAGTTTGTACTGACATCCTACTAGGATCGTACTGGGATTGTACTGGGTTTGTGTTGATATTATACTGGGAACATACTGGGAGTGGCTGGGATTGTACTGTGTTGGTACTGACATCGTACTTGGATCATACTGCCATGCCAGGCCAGCATGTGATCGCACTGATGGACACTGGGATCATACTGGGATCATACTGGGAGTGAGCAGGAGCCTGCGGGGAGCAACTGAAACCATGTTAGCGGCAAATGGGATACACTTGGAGTGACTGGGATTATACTGAGGATGACTGGGAGTAGCTGTGAGCAAGTGGGGACATGATAGGAGCAACTGGGAGGAACTGGGAGTGACTGGCTGCATGCTGGGGGTGATTGGAAACTGCTGAACTTCAACTGGGATCATGCTGGAGGTGACTGGGATCATACTGGCAGTGAGTGCCACTACACTGAGGCTGACTGGGAGTGCTTGTAAACAAATGGGATCATACTGGAAGGAAGTGGAAAGATGCTGGAGGGAACTGGGGTACACTGGGAGATACTGGGAGTGACGGGAAGGAAAGTGAGGGTGAAAGAGAGCAACTGGAACCATGTGGAGCACAACTGGTTCATACTGGCAGGGACTGGGAGCACACTGGGCTCATCTTTGGATCATACTGGCAGGGACTGGACTAATACTGGGAGTGTCTGAGAATGACTGGGAACACACCCTGCACATCATCCCCCATACTGGACCTGACTGGGAGCAACTGGGAGCATGCATGGAGCAAATGGCATCATACTGGGACTGACTGGGGTGATCTAGGAAGCAACTGGAACCATGCTGGATGCAGCTGGGACCATACTGGGAGAGACTGGAAGCAACTGGGATTATACTGGGACCACACTGGGAGAGCGGGCATGTGAATGGGATCAAACTGGAGCTTACTGGGATGATACAGGGGTTGAAAGGGAGCAACTGGGATCACACTTTGGGCTACTGGGAGCAACTGAGGGAAACTGGGATGATGCTGCAAGTAAACTGGAGGAACTGGGAAGGACTGGATGCATGCTGGAGGCAACTGGGATATTCTGGGCATGACTGGGGGATCATACTGGGAGAACTGACACCTTACTGGGACCACTGGCAGTGCCTGGAAATGACTACAGACATGCTGGGGGCAACTGGGATATACTGGGAGTGTCTGTCACCATCCTGGGGGGACTGGAACCACACTGGGAAGAAGAGGGACCATGCTGGGGAGAACAGGGCCCACACTGGGGGCAACTGGGAGTGAGTGAGTATAGTAGGAGTCCTAGTAAAATATATGTATTGTATAAGTGGCCGTGCCCCGATCCTAATTGTAAATGGGCTGCAGCTGTGATGTCCTTAATTGGGTGGCTGCTGTGGCTGATGAAGATAACTGGGATAAAAGGGAGTGGGTTGGCTGTGCAGGGAGAGTCTTGGAGGAGCCCTGACCAAGAAGCAGGAGCAACACTGCTGTGAAGAGCTGTGTGTGAGAAGACCACCCTGAAGGTATGGGACTCTAGAAATATCACAACAGCAATAGAAGATAGGACAGCCGAGAGCTGTGGCAGCCTGGGAGCTGGGACTCTAGAAATATAATAACAACAACTGGGACCATGCTGGGAGGGACTGGGATCATCTGGGGAGTAACTGGGACTAGAGCAGGGACAACTGGGTTCAACTGGGACCATACTGGGAGTGTCAGTAACCACATGGGAGTGATGGAAGCACACTGGGAACAGCTGGGCCCATGCTCGGAGCAACTGGGATCACACTGGGGGCACTGGCATCAGACTGGGAGTGACTGGGAGCAACTGAGATTAGACTGCAAGTGACTGGGATCATACTGGGATTACACTGGGAGTGAATGGAACCTGACTGGGGCTTGCTGGGAGCTACTGGGCCCATGTTGGGAGGAAAATGTGACACACTGGGAGCAACTGGGATCGGCTGGAAGGTTCTGGAACCATGCTGAGAGGACTGAGACTACAATTGGGACAACAGGGATCATACTGGGAGCAACTGGGGCCACCCTTTGAGCAACAGATGGAAACTATGATTGTGCTAGAGGAAACTGGGAGTAACTGGGAAAGACTGGGATCATTGTGAGGTATCTAAAACCTACTGGGAGTGTCTCTAACCATACTGGGGGGACTGGAACCATACTGGGGGGACTGGAACCACACTGGGAACAGCTGGGATCACGCTGGGAGCAACTGGGACGATGCTGGGGGAAACTGAATCTACCCTGGAGGCAACTGGGCACGACTGGGACCCTGCTGGGAGGGACTGGGACTATTCTTGGAGCAACTGGGATCATAATGGGAGGAACTGGGAACATCTGGAATTATGCTGGGAGCAACTGGGATCACAGTGAGAGCAGCTGAGTCCATACTGAGTTACACTGGGATCTCATTGAGAGCGACTGGAATCATACTGGGAGTGACTGGGAGTGGCAGGTTTTGTGGATTTTGGGGGGTTTGAATTTTGGGAGATTTTATTGGCATTTTAAGGGGGAGTTTTTCTGGGGGTGTTTGGGGGTTTATTGAATTTTTTGTGGCTGTTTTTGAATTTTGGGGGTTTTACTGAGATTTTGTTGGGATTTTTTGGGATTCTCAATGATTCTGGGGGGTTTATTGTGATTTTTACCAGATTTTGGGGTATTTTATTGGCATTGTGGAGCCATTTAGTGGGGTTCATTGGGGTTTTGGGGTTTTTTGGGATTTTTGGTGGGATTTGAGGGGTTTTGTGGGGTTTTTTGGGTATTGCCAGGATTTCTTTGGATCTTGGAGGAGATTTTGCGGGACTTTTTATGGTTTTGGGGACATTTTTGGGGGATTTGAGGAGTTTAATCAGGATTTTTGGGATTTCAAAGGATTTTGTGGGCTTTTATTGGGATTCTAGGGTGTTCTAATGGGATTCTGAGAGATTTAATTGGGATTTAGTGGGTTTCATTTGGACTTTTGGGGGTTTTAAGGAGATTTTGGTGCCTCTCAGCTCTTCCCCACACCAAAGGAATGCCCCAAAAGCCCCCCAAAATTCCATGAAAATCCCACAAAATCCCCAATAATTACAAGAAAACCCTCAAAAACCCCAGAGAATCTCTGAAAATCCCAGTGGAACTCACCAAAATTAAAAAATACTCCAAATAATTTCAATAAATCCTTTCTCAAGAAACCCCTCACAACCCCAATAAAATCCTCCAAAATACAAAAGTCCAAAAATCACGTAATTCTCGCCCAGTAACTGCATCCCAAAACCTCCAATAATTCCTTCGAAACTGACAATAAAATCCCCCAGAAGCCCAAAAAAGTCACCCCGAAATCCCCAAAACCCTCGCAAAATCCCCACAAATCCCCCCAGACCCAGTGGGCCCGTCCTGGATCAGGGGTGTGAGATGCAAAGCTGTGTTTTGTGTCAGGTACAAACAGGCAAAGTGTGTACTTGCGAATGCGAAATGTGTGGACACCGACAATGGGATAGTTGTGAATTCTAATAATAACTGAGGAGAATAAAGCATGGAAAAAGGCCTTTGAACCTATCTTTTGTTTGCAATTAACCCGAGTTGATTTAGGAGCATTGGAATTAAGGTGTTAAGGATGTTCCCTTTTGCTTGCATTTAATCCATAAAAAGCTCTGCAATAATAACCTTCTGAAGTATAATTTTAGAATATTACTTGTATCCTTGAAACTGTAGCTTTGGAATATATATAAAGGAAATATGCTTATCTCATGCCTTATTGAAGCAGAGAAAAACAGCTTGAGAAAGAAAGATTAACATCACCTCAAGGGTTTATGGTTTCGACCAAAGGGAAGCTGGACATCACTGTTATGAGATTTAGAGTCTCTGCAATTAAAAGGTGGACACACATCTGGGGAGCTGGACCCCACCAGATGGGATTCGTCTTTCTTTTTTCGGAAACTAGACCGTCAGAAACTAAGATCACAATAACGTATAGAATCGTGATGTAATAATTTGGAATAAAAATTGCTGATGAGTAAAAAAATTGGAAATAGAAACTGCTGAAAAAGCTGATGAGTACCCCTATAAATACCTGTAACCATCAATTATCGCTGTGCAGTTGGAGGGAAAACTTCCCCCACTGTACCCGGCGCTGTATTGCTCATACTTCACCATATTAAATAATAAATTGATTGCTGCTTTAATATTGGCCTAGTCAAGCTTCATATTCTTAACAGGGAGAAGGTGCAGTTTTAGGATTTGGTGTACTTCTCATTCCCTTCCTCCAATTTATTTGATAATAAATTCAAGTAAAATTAATGTCCCCATTCCAGGCTTGTTACACTTAAACGGGTGAGAGATCTCTGGCTGCCTTTCTTGAGAGCCCCGAGCCTTTCCTGCTGTGTTCTGTTGCTTGCCCAGGGGCAGGAGCAGAGGCTCCGAGCGCTTTTCCTGGCCCCGGGCACCTGGCCTGGCCCAGCACGGCCCAAGAATCCCTGCGAGAATTCACTGTTGAGAGCCCCAGAAGCGGCTTCCCCGGGGCTGCGCTTCTTCCCCAGCTCCAACAGAGTGGGGCCCTTTTTCTTAGCACCTTTTTTCGAGACAGGAACGTCGGTGTCCCTGCGGCGTGCTACTCGCTTTGCCGCCCCGCTCACTGCTCCCCTACTGCTCGGCATCGCTGCCGCACGCTGAGGAGCCAAAACCCTCCCACAGCGAGAGCCCCGAGCTGCGGCGGCAGCAGCCCGAGTGCCCGCGGAGTGTGAGCGCAGAGCGGCACCAGCCCGAGTGCCCGCGGGGAGTGAGCGCAGAGCGGCACCAGCCCGAGTGCCCGCGGAGTGTGAGCGCAGAGCGGCACCAGCCCGAGTGCCCGCGGAGTGTGAGCGCACAGCGGCACCAGCCCGAGTGCCCGCGGAGTGTGAGCGCACAGCGGCAGCAGCCCGAGTGCCCGCGGAGTCTGGCCGGGACGGGAGGGGCGGCGGGCGGAGCGCTCCGTTTCATTCCGCAGCGGTGGCGGCGCCCGGAGCCCGGCGAGGCGGCGGCGGCGGAGCCCGGAGGCGGCTCCAGACCAGGTGGGACTCGCGGTCGGTGCTGCCCCAGCTCGGGGCTCGCGGTGGGGGGGTCCGCGGAGACGACCGCGGTGAGGGCCGGGGGGGACATGGGGGAAGCCGGCACAAGGAACTCGTGGGAATTGCTGGTACCGGCACCGGGCCAGGCTCACTCCAAAAATCCCTGCCGTAATTCACTCTTGAGAGCCCCAGAAGGGGCTTCCAAGGGGCTACAGTTCTCGACCAGCTTCAACAGAGTGGGGCCCTTTTTCTTAGCAAGGCTTTTGCACCAGCCCGAGTGCCCGCGGGGTGTGAGCGCACAGCGGCACCAGCCCGAGTGCCCGCGGAGTGTGAGCGCAGAGCGGCACCAGCCCGAGTGCCCGCGGGGTCTGAGCGGAGGCGGCACCAGCCCGAGTGCCCGCGGGGTCTGAGCGCAAGCGGCACCAGCCCGAGTGCCCGCGGGGTCTGAGCGCACAGCGGCACCAGCCCGAGTGCCCGCGGAGTCTGGCCGGGATGGGAGGGGCGGCGGGCGGAGCGCTCGTTTCCTTCAGCAGCGGTGGCGGCACCCGGAGCCCGGCCAGGCGGCGGCGGAGCTCGGAGGCGGCTCCAGCCCAGCTGCGACCCGCGGTGGTGCTGCCCCAGCTCGGGGCTGCGCTTGTCTCCGCACCTGCTGCCGCACCTCTGGGCAGCGCCGACAGCGCAGCCACAGCTGCCACCGCCCTGCTGAACCCCCGCACGGCCGGCACCAGCAGCGACCTCTCATCGTGTTCCTTTCAGGGTGCCATCAGCGCGGCTGGAAAGCTGTTCCCGAGGCCGAGCTCCCAAAGGATCTGCCAGCAGCACTCCTGATGAGTGAAGAGCAAGGTGCTGTTTGTTCTGGGCAGAGAGATGCTGCCTGTGCACTGAAGAGTGAATTCTGCTCCATTTGTGGAGTTGCGAATGGGCCCCAGCATCCCCAGGAGGGACCAGCAGCCACGGTTCCACACTTGCCTAGGGCCCAAGAAGCCTCTTGGCATAAGGAGGAGGATGCCACTTGTGAGCATGCAGTGAGTGCAGATGTGGAGAATGGATTCTGCACCAAAAATGGGAGTGTGAGGGGGCCTCTGGCTCCCCAGGGAACACCAGCAACCAACAATGAACACAAAAGGAACCTCAGAAGATTCCTGGGTGAGTGCAGGGCCACCCCTGTGGCCTAAAGGCTGGGGACAGTGTCCCCTCCCAAGGCCAGGGCTGGCAGGTGTGTGGCTGTTTCCCGATGTCTGGAAGAGGCCTCGTGTTCTGCTGGGCCCCATCCGTGGCTGGAAGCAAGAGCCCCAGCTGCCCCCAAGGCTGTGCAGTTCTCCTGCTGCAGCCTGTCCCCACAGCTGTGTGCCTGTCTGTGCCCACAGCTGTGTCCCTGCCTGTCCCCACAGCTGTGTCCCTGCCTGTGGCCAGGCTCTTGGCTCTCTGGCTGCCAGCTGAGGGAGGGCCACACTGGCTCAGGGCTCCCTGCTCTGCTCCCTGGCCATGGGCTGAGCAGATTGCAGGGCCGGCTCTGCTTCTGGCAGCCAGCAGCTCTTTCCTGCTCCAGGTGAATGGTTCAGGTGCCATCCCGTGGGCACGGTGGTGCTGATTCTGCTGCTCCTGGTGCTGGTGCTGGCTTTGGGGGCGGCCTTGGCTGTGCTGGCAGGTAAGGGAGGGGCAGCAGCCTGGGCCCAGCCCCTCGGGGCAGAGCGGGCTCCCTGCTCCCTGCACAGGGGAATCCTCAGACCTTCTCCTCTTCCCCCTGCAGCAGCACCACAGCTTCCAGTCACACCTGCGACTCCGCCGTCTCTTCTGGGCTGTTCCCATGGCTGGGTTGGGTACAAGAGGGTCTGCTACTACTTCTCACGGGATTTCAGCACGTGGGAGCAGGGTCAGGAACGGTGCTCCGAGCTCGGGGCCTCCCTGGCCATTGCCAAGGATGAGGAGGCCATGGTGAGTGAGGGGCTGCGGGCGCTGTGGGGTGGCTGAGGGCAGCCTGGGGGCGCTCCTGGGCCGGGCTCGGTGCTCGTAGGGCCGGGGCTGCAGCCCTGGGCCGGGGCCTTGCAGGGAAGGAGCCCCGGCGTGCGGGGGGAGCCCCGGGCACGTGTCCCCCCGAGGGGCCGGGGCAGCTCCCACTCCTCTCTCCTGGGCAGGATTTGCTCTCCCGCCTCTGTGGGAATTTCGGTTACTGGCTTGGGCTGCGCAGACGGGGCAAGCGCCTGCACTGGGGGGACGGCAGCAGCTACAGCTCCCGGTGAGTGCCGGGGAGCCGGGCAGGGCCTGGCGGCACAGGGGCACAAGGGCTTCCCCTGGCAGCCAGCGCTGCCTCTGCTCCTCCCTGCAGGGTTCCTGTCCTCGGCAGTTCCCAGTGCGTGTACCTGGCTGACAAGAGATTGAGGAGTGAGAACTGCTCCAATGAGCGGCCGTATCTCTGCAGCAAGGCCCAAGCTTCCCTTTAACAGGGGCTGCAGAAAGTGTCTTCTGCACACTGGGCAGTGCCAGCTTCACCTCTGAGCCCAGCACAGCGCTGTCCTTCCTCAGCTGCGCCCTGTGCCTTGCACTTCCTCTCAGGGTCACCTCAGTGCCTCTTCATCCCCAGTGCCAGCGCTGGGCTGGGGCTGCAAAGGAAAAGTCTCTGCAATCCATCCTGCCACCGACGCTGCCTGCAGTGAGTGCATTGCCCTCATGACACAATAAACTCCAATGGGAAATCCAAATCTTCCTGGCCTCTTGGAAATCATCACCAACTGGTCTGAATATGGCACTTGTGAACTGTCTTTGGAAGAGGAGGAAGAACCGCTGACACATGCTGAGGAGGAATCCCACTATTGGCATCAGGCACCTGACTGTGGGCAATGGTCTGTCTGTCTGTCCAAGTTGACTATATGATGCTTTTAGCCCAAATCGTCTTCTTCTGTTTATGCTGAATAATAAGTTTTGCCTCTTTAAGATGTCTTCCAGAGAGTGAAGAGGGGAGAAAAGAAGCGCGCATTTTGTTTTCAGACACTGCTCTCACTCCTCCACATTCCTGCTCCTGGACTGTGTTGTCTGCAGATGGACAGACAACAGGATCGAGCTCTCCTTGGCTTTTAGTTAGTTGAGCTAGCTGAGGCAAAGAAGTTTCCTGGACTCTGTTTTTTTTCCTTTTCCCCTTTTTTCGGACCTGTTTGAACCTGCTCTGGACTGAACACCCAGAAGAGCACCAGCAGCTCACACCTGTGGCCTGCCGGGCTGGGCCTGGGGCACAACATTTCCAGCACCAGAGGGACTGATGGGAGACTCAGTGAGCTGAACTGCAACCTGGAGGAGGACTTTCTCAGTTTGTCATCTCTTTTGGAGCAGCAAGGGGTTTTATTGTTTAATAAATAGTTTTTTTCCACTTTTCTCCAAGGAGGTATTTTCTCCCAGATTGGTTGCAGGGAGGAGCCAAATGAATCTGCTTTCCTAGAGGAGCTCAAATTTGCCCTGAACCAGGACACTGTCACAAAGGATCTGACTGTCCTCCTATGGGAGGAATCCCAGGCTGGAGCAGTGTAGGGGGATAGAATATAAGAAAATAAAGATGGTCCAGAAAGTAATCTTACCCCTAAGGAGTTGCAGATGGGGCAATTAGCAAATATTAGGAATAGGCCTGATTTTAACAGGCCACAGCTGTAACCAATGAGAAGAAGAGTGCTATGAAAGAGTGGGCTGGCAGGTTGGGAAGGGAACTAGTCAGTTGGCCACTTTGTGAAGAATGAAGAGTCAGTGCTCTGAGGAGCTACCCAGGAGAAAACACCAAGAAAGTGTGAAACATCTGCGATAAGGAGACAACAGTATGGAACCCCTGTGATAAGATGACAACAGAGCAGGACAGATTTGTCTCCCTGAGGGGGATGCAGTGACATGATGTGACTGTAACCCCCATCCCTCTGTGTCACTGTGTGGGGAGGAGAGAGGGAGGGAATTGTGGATAAAGTGAAGCCCAGGAAGGAGAGAACAGTGTGGAGAAGGTGACTTTTTAGGATTTGGCAGCCTACTCACTCTCTTGTTGTGATTTCTTTCATAATACATTCAATGGAAATTAATGGCCCCACTCCAGGCTTCCAATGCCCATGATGGGTGAGAGATCTCTGGCTGCCTTTCCTTAGAGCTCCGAGCCTTTCCTGCTGTGTTCTGTTGCCTGCCCAGGGGCAGCAGCAGAGGCTCAGAGTGCTTTTGCTGGCCCCGGGCACCTGGCCTGGCCCAGCTCAGCCCAAGAATCCCTGCCAGCATTCCCTGCACCATTACCCGGCCCCACGGCAGCTGCGGCTGTGCGGGCAGGCGGCTCCAGGAGTTCAGAGTGGGCAAAATGGGAGCAAGGGATAGGAAGCAGCTGGTGCCAGTGGGGGAAATGGCTTTGCTGGAGCTGGCAGAGAGAGGAGGAGCAGGGAGGAAGTGGCATCAAGTAAAGGGGAGGGAAAGAGGGACAAGGTGGTGGGCATGGCCATGGGGCAGGCAGGCATTTTGCTTTCCAGCTCTGTAGGAAGAAAGGAAGAGCTGTCAAATCCAGGAAAAGAAGGGAGCAGTAGCAGGTGGTGGAAATCTCTGACAACTGAGATTCATTTGATCTGCCCTGAACTGCAAAAGCCAACAGTCTCCAAGCACCACCAGCGCTGTGATGTGTCTTGCCCTGCCCCTGCCCTGGCTGCAGCAGCCGCCTGTTGGGACGGGCCCTGTTCTCTAAAAGAGCTGCACCCAGGCACCATTGGGGCAGTGCTGGGTAAGAAGTGAGGAATGGCAAAGGGTAGGAAGTCTGAAGGGAATAAAATAGAATGGTATAAGAAAAAATGATAACAGAACTGCACCAGGAATGGCCACAGACCGCTGTCACTAAAAGAGCTGCACTGAGGGACGGCCACACGTTTCCGTTCCCACACGGAAATGGTGGGACTTGCCTTCTCCTTACTAACCACCAGTGGCATTTCCAAGGCCAGCAGGTACACTCAGACATGTCCAGAATCATCATTACACTGGGAAAATGGGGTTGGCATCAGCTGTGACACACATCAGGAAGAGCACAGCAGCAGAAATAGGGATTTCTGCAACAACAAGAGGTTCTCAAGGTGTGACAGACTTTGCTCACATTTTTCTGGACAAGCAGGCAACCTCCAGACAAGGACCCATTCCCTGGGCATGCATGAACCAAGGCCAAAATGCCCCAGCAATCATTACCAGCTTCATGCCCAGCTCGCAGGCTCTGTACTGAGGATGAGCTGGGGCGGGCAGGGTGTATCCACTGCGTCTGTCTGGAACAAACTGCTGCTGCACCAGCTATGCATATAAACACCGAGTGAAAGTCACCTGCAACAGCCACAGCAGAAACAAACACTCCCTGCAGCGGGACTGGGCTGGGGACAGCCAGCAAACTCCCTCCAGGTCACCAGAGTGGCTTTGGAGGCACCCATATTACAGGCAGTGCCTGAGACTGCATTCAAAATACATCTTAGAAAGATTTTTCTGATAAATTGCTTTTCAGGCCTTACAAAGTTTGTTCCAAATTGAAATCCCCAAGCAAATATAAACTTTTGTCATTCTAAATACATTAGGAAAAATCCTTGATATTCTGGAAAATCCCTATTTGAACCGGCACAAGTTTCATCAAATACATCTTGTTTCCTTAACAACAATAATTGTTACATGTTTCTCTTCAACTGGAGAAGTGCTTCAGGAGAACCAGCATAGCCTAATTGCTTCAGAGCATCACAGGCATTAAAAAGCAGCATTTCAGGTGATACAGGCGACCTCTGCTGGTTCCTGATCCTAAGAAAAGCCCGGAATGCAACGTTCTCAACTCCCTCACTCTGTCTGTTCCCTCAAACAAAAGGAAAGTATGAGCCTGACATTCCAGGTACACACTTACAATCCATTTTGGTCTTGTGTTCCAGCCCTTGTGAGAATCTTGGAGTAGGGGCAAAATAATTGAACAATTTTTTGCTAATGACCAAATTAATGACCTCCATTCTAATCCACTGCCATTAGCAGCCATCCATATCCAGGTGAAGGTGTCTGCTCATTATTTCACCTGCACCAGACAAAGCCTGTGTCCTTAGAGAGACAGCAACACTCCAGCCCTGAGCATTCCCTGCCCTCAGGGACACTTCTCAATCCATGTCTGCTGGGGTTTTTAACATTCATAAACTCATAGAAAGTCTAAGGTTAGAAGGGATCTTAAAGATCAACACCTGGTTCCAACACCCTTGCCACAGCCAGGCACACCTTCCACTAGCCCAGGCTGCTCCAAGCCCCATCCAACCTGCCCTTGGACACTTCCAACGTGTCTGGGATGGGGAAACACCTCCAAGGATGGGCAATGCTAAGACAGGACCTTCAGAGCACAGGCACTGCCCCTTGGCAGCCCTCCCACTAAAGCAGCTCAGCAGCACCCGCCTTACCTGGCTGCCAGCCCCGCGAACTCCCTGCTCATGTCCCGCAGCAGCTACACAATGAACCACTCATCCTCCACCTTATCCCCGAACACCGCGGTGCCGCCCAAGTGCGCCGGGATCTCGCCTGCACGGGGCACAGACAGGAGAGGCGGCTCAGCAACGCCGTGCCCAGCAACAGATTGTCCACACGGGCTGCGGAGTCTCCCTCACTGCGGATATCCCAGACCCTGCTGACACAATCTTGTGTCCTGTGCTCGGGGATGGCCCCGCTGCAGCAGGGAGGTGGCACCAGATGCCTCACTGGGTTAACCCGTGCTGTGACACCGAGAGTCGGGGAAGCCGCCGGGTCCCCCTCACACGCTCCCGGTTCGAACCCCCGGGTTCCCCTCACACGCCACCGTTCCCCCTCACCCGTTCCTGGTTTCTGGTCCCCGGGCCCCCCATACACTCTCCCGGTTCCCGGCCCCCGGATCCCCCTAAAACGACCCCGATTCCCCCTCAGACGCTTCTGATTTCCGGCCGCTGGGTTCCCCTCACACCGCCCGCCCCGCCAAATCCCCCTCACACGCCCTCGGTTCCCGGCCACCGCGTCCTCCTCACACGGCCCAGATCCCCCTCACACGCTGCCGGTTCCCTGCCGCCGGAGTACCCTCAGAAGATCCCGTTTCCGGCCGCCCGGTGTACTTCACACTCTCCCTGTTCCCCATCACAAGCTCCCGGTTCCCCGTCGCCGGAGCCCCTTCAAACGATCCCCCCGGGTCTCCCTCAGAGCCCCCTCGATTGCGGCCGCCAGGTTCCCCTCACATCCCCTCGGTTTCCTCACACACACCGCCGGGTCCCCTCAGACTCTCCCGGTTCCCCCTCACACGCTCCTCGATTCCGGCCGCCGGGTTCCCCTCACAACTCCCCGCTTTCCCCTCACACGCTCGCGGTTCCCGGCCGCCGGGTCCCCCTCAGGAGCCCGCAGTTCCCGGCCGCCGACTCCCCATCACACTCTCCAGGTTCCCCCTCACACGCTCCAAGCCGCCGGGTACCCCTCCCAGTCTCCCCGGCTCCCGGCGCTCCGCCCGCCGCGCCTCCCGGCCCGCTCCCGGCTCACCGCGGCCCGGCACGTAGCGCAGGCGGAACGGCTGCCGCTGCCACACGCAGGCGGCCAGGAGCGGGGCTAAGCGCACCAGGGCCAGATCAGCGCAGCGCCGCAGCAGCGCCTCGCCGCCCGGGCCCGCCGCCGCCGCCGCGAACAGGCAGGAGCGCACCGCGTCCTCGGGCAGCGCCGGCCGCCGCAGCGCCTCCATCGCGCCGGGGCCCAAAGCGCTCCGCCCCCGGGCAGGAGCGGCGCGATGGCGGCGGCGGGGCGGCGGCGCTGAGGGTGATATCGCGATACGCGCGGAAACCGCTGCAGCCGTGAGTGGCCGCCGGTGCCCGGCGCAGTCCCGCTCGCGATCCCCCGGCACCGCTCCCGGGCCTGCCGCCCGCGCTGCCCCCAGCACCGAGCAGGGCCCCGGGACGGCCCGGTCACCCCCTGTCCCCGACAGGAGATTGTTCCCGGCATTGCCGGCATTCCTGAGCACCGGTCCCGGCCCGACACCGGTGGGACAGAATGCGATTAAATCCCTGTAACCGGCTCTTATCCCCTGACCCAAGAGTTGGGTCAGTTCTGACTTACTTGGCTGGATTACTCTTGTTCTATTTAATTTCATTCAGTGTAATTAATCTACAGGGATAATGGCATTCATCTCTGCTTTTAGGGAGCTGTACCTCAATTCGCAGCATCTTAGGTTTAAGTTTAACTGATTTTGATCCAGCTGCCCTATTGATATGGGGTCAAATTGCCAACTCTAAGAGACTTGAATAGGGTTTTGAGGCAGAAAACATCTGGGTTTGTTGGCAGTTTTCCGACTAGGTACAGCTAGGGCCTGGCCAGAGCCCAGACCCTCATTGGGAGGGTCTCCCTCACATACCTTAAAAACAAATCTCTCAATAAGGCCAGCTGTGAGATGCCCCAAACACAGCAAACTGCTGGAGTGCTCCTGTGAGAATACCTGGGGCTGTGTCTGATTCCCGCAGAGCAGGAGCAGCCTTGCCCTCAGCAGGTCACAGCCCTGTCCCCTGAGGATGTGTCCCGACCAAAAGGGTCGGAAGAGACCACAGGACCTCAGCTCAGATGAGGCTTTTGACAGAGCCCAGAGATCTCATCCTGGAACTCTAAAAACACAGGAAAATCATGAGACAGCCCTGGGTCAAGGCACAGCAACCCTGCTGGAACAAGAGAAGGGACTAAAGGCTGAGCAGGCAGTGCAGGGAACGGCTGCAGACAGCCTGTTCAAAGAGATGCAGCTGCAGCTGCAGAACAAAACAGAGAGATCCCAAAGTGACACCATGTCTTGTGGATAGTCACACAAAGATATGTCCAAGTTCATGAAAAGCCAGCTGTAACTAAGGTAATGGTGTCTTATGAATAATGCCTGTTATAAAAATGAGGGAATTCACATGATGGAATCAATACATCAGCAGTGACTGTCTCAGGAATTGGAGACAATATTCTTCCAGCATTCCTGTATCCATAGCAATGAAACACTGAACAGCTTACAATGGATAACAGCCATAATGTGGAACAACCACCCACTCTCCTGTGTTATCTGTGGAAGATGAACCAGAAGAGATCACAATCAATGATCCTGTCAGGCAGTGCAGCACTGACACCTGTGCAATGTGTGAGAGGATCAAGGGCCCAACAAACTGTATCTTCTTCTATCCAAAAGCAGGTGTTTATCAGTGTTTCATCACAGCTGTTTCAGTGGGATCTGTCTTTTCTCTAGAAGAAAAGAACTACATCTTGCAATGTAAACAAACATATTTAAAGAAAATTAACTTAGGTCTTAAAATTAATTGCAGTGTAATTCAGTGTCACCTCAGTACCATTTGAGGTACACTTAAGAGAATTTAAAGTAACATCTTTCATACTCAATAAAAACTGATCTTAAAATTGAAATAAAACATGAAATGGCTTAAAGTGAAGAAGACTGAAACCTGATCTTGTCCAAACTCAGCAACATTCAAATCTGACAGAAATCCACCTTAACATGAAAGATTAGTAAGAAATTAACTCAATAGAGTAATAAAGGTAACATTACTCAGATCTAACCTTGCTTAATCTTAACATCGCTAAAATCATATTCAAATAAAAATGAACTGAACTAGCAATCAATATCCTTAAAAGTTCTGGGTTCTACAAAATGTAACTTAGTCTGATGCTATTAATACCAAAAGGCACTGAAAATGTGAACCAAGCGTGGCTGAAATAGTGGCCTGATGGATTTACTGCAGGGATTAGAGAAGTGTAACAAATATCTTGACCCTATATAATTTAACATTGAGAAAAACTCATGGCAGCCACAAATTTTATTGAATTTACTGAAACCTTTTAAAGCTCAATTCTACTAAAAGAAACAACAAAGTAGAATTTGGCAAAGTGTCCAAGAGATCGGGAGCTTCTTGAGATTGTATTTAGTGTAATACCATGTGGTAAATGTTATCAGCATTTCTGCTAAAGAAATTAGACTGTGTTATTCTGCACATGATAATAATGAAGCACTGCATGTACCGCTTTGAATCTTTCCAGTAACAATTCTCAGAGAAATCAGAGTTTACCAAAAACACAAGACTAACTTTAGAAAAGCATTTCAGGACATGTTTACGGCATTCTAGGACACGGAGCGTGAGGCTTCAGTAGCCAGGGGCAGTCAGAGCCCTTCGGCAAATGCCGGGGGTTCGCCCCGCCGCAGGGCTGGGGAGCCACGGGGGGCAGTGAGTTCGGCCGGGCCCAAGCGGAGCCGCCGGGCAAAGCCGAGCCCCGGGAGCGGGGAAAGCCCCGGCGGAAGCGAGGGCAAAGCCGAGCGGGGAAAGCCGAGCTTGGACCCGCCCGGGGCTCGGGGTGAGGCGGGGCAGCCCCGCGCCTGCCGCCACCGCAGGGGGTTTGCACTGTGCTCAGCCGAACCAAAAGGACTCGGGTTCTGATCCCCGAATCTGGGCTGGCAGCGACGGGAGGCGCCGGAACGGTGACGGAGCCGATCCCGGAGAAGGCAGCGGGGAGCGCCGGGGCGCGGCGGGGGAGCCGCCGATCCGCGATTGCTCAGATCGGCCGAAATCCCTCCCACACTGACGCTGTCCGTGTAGCAGTGAGGGGGTACGAATCGCGCCCATTAGAGTGGAGGCGCAGCGGCTGTCGCGCCCAGAGCCCGGCAAGCCTATAATAAAGCTGGGAAGCGGCTTCAGCACAGGTGCGACTCGCGGTCAGTTTTGCCTCAGCTCGGGTTTCTGGCGAGTTCCATGTGCCGGGTTTCTCCGTGTGCCCAGGCAGGGAGCCGCAGCGGCCGTGCTGGCGCTCGGTGTGCCCGGGCTCCGAGGCACCGGGGCAGGGAATCATGCGGGGCACAATGGTGAGCAGCCCGGGGCTGCTGCTTCTCGCCCCTCGGCAGGCGGACTCCGAGCCGCAGCTGCCCCGGGCCAGCAGCGGCCGGCAGCTCCCTGTCCAGGGGCGAGGCCGCCACGAGCCGGGCCGGCAGTGTCGCTCTCAGGAGCGCGGGCAGCGGCAGGAGCGGCTTGGAGTGCGGCCGTCCGGGGGCAGGGGCGGCGGGGAGGAGGCTGTGGACAACGGCATTGCGGGGAGCAGGGCCACGCCGAAAGGTGCCGAGGGGCCTGCGGTGTCGGCCGGCGGGGGCTCGGGGGGCGGAGCTGGCGGCCCGGCCTCCCATTGTGCCCACTCTGAACAGAGATTTTTGTTCTTGGAGGCACATAATTTTATTACTCTTCTCTCCGTTTCAACTTCTTATAGGATTACAGTGACTTTAATATTTGTTTGCTTTGCTGTGGAGTCTTTTGTTTGATATTAATTACAACTATATCTCTCCATACCTTTAAGTCTTAGAGAAAAAAGTCTTCTTTCCATAGTTTTACCAGAGGGTTTTAGCTTTAAGATTAAGGCATTTCTTTATTTCTCTTGCTTGGGATTTAATTTCTTCTTTACTGTCTCAGAAGCTGTACAGGTTTTAGTAGCTAAAACTTTTGCATCGCTTTTTTAGATACCTCCCGTGCAAAACCAAAACTGGTGGATGTCGTCGAGAATTGGAATACAGTTTATCTGCCTGAGCTGCAAAGGCCCGGTGGGAGGGGACGGCCGCTGCGAATGCTGTGCGAAAACCGCGCGCTAAGGAAAAGGGACCTGTGAAAAACGCCAATCATTTGTTTTTAAAAATTTTAAAAGTTTAATAATAATAAAATGTTTAGGACAATATGAGACAATAAAAACAAAGAGTTACGGACGTCCGGGTACCTTTCTCTGGGCATCACGAGCCTAAAAAAGGACACCCGTTAACAAAGGATTAACCCTTAAGAACAATAGCCCGTTGCATATTCATACACTTCATCCATGATGCATAAATTCCATTCAAACACAGGATTCTGGTCAGTGTCTGCTTCTTCCTTCTAATCCTAACAGCGCCTTCGAGGTTGGAAGAAGTTCGTTTATTCTGATAAGAAGGCAATAAATTCTCTTTGAAAGATTTAGGTGTCCTGTGGCTGCTATCTCGCTGCAAGCCCTTCTTGTTAAACAAAGCATCTTACATGGCATAGTTTCTATTTTAACAATTTTTATAGCCTAAAACTATATTGAACACAGTACTTAAGAGAATTAATACGGCATTACTTTCTAACACAACACATATAATATTCATTTTAATATTTGCGAAAAGCCAATCATAAAATACATGCATTTTTCACAATTCCCACTCTTATTCTTTGTAAATCATTTGGCTTGAGCAATATTTTTATCTACTTGCATCTTCTGGGCTATGCTGGCTAAATAAAACGGGATTACGTGAGTAAGGAATATAAAAACAGTTGTAACAAAAATTGAAAGATCTTAATTTCTTCTAATACATTACCCCACCAGCTAGATTTTAAAATTGTTTTCTAATTTTTGGACTGGAATCTGGGTTATTATATGCTTATATATTTTTCTTCTTTGATTTCTTTTGCTTTTTCTAGAATGACTTTTTTGTGGTCATCAATTTTCAACAATCTGATATATTGAACTTTCCACAAACACCCCCTTCTTTGGCCAATAAATAGTCTAAAGCCAACCTATTCTGATACACCACAGTTTTTGTTTGGCTTTGCTGGCTTGATATTAACTCTAATGCTTGAGCAGCCTTATTTGCTATCATTTCTATAACTGCTTGGAGTCTTGTAATACGATTCAACAGATAATTTGGAGTCAATACAGAGTTAGATTGCTGTGCTGGTTTTACCTTTTTGTTTATTATTTGTTTTTTTACCAAATCTTGAACCGTATCTTCAAGATTAAATGTAAAACAAATCCATCTCTCTCTTTTTGGACATTCAATTCTAAATCTATTACCACTTTTTCCTAAGTTTCTTGTAATCTGATAATTTACTCCATTTTGCCTAGGGGTTCTTAATTTGGATGGGTTATAACAGTGGCTGTTGACATAGGTGTGTGTAATAAAGGAGGAACTTTGGTTTCTTTCTATGTGAAGCTTTTTGTAGCATTTTTGACATGATCTTTCTGGTATCCCGAAAGGGAAAAGACAACAAATGAGTGCCAGAGACAGGAATAACAGAGGTCCAGAACGGCTTATACTCCCACCTCCCATGCCTGTGAGGTTCCAACCCACAGCAGCTGTATTTGATCTTCTCGGTGGTGAAATACAGAGGCCAATCTGGTCTTGCCCTGTATTTTCTTGTCACTTTCTCTTAACTAATTTCCAGGCAAATTGTTTTTAACACTCTTCAACTGTGGTCTCCTACTGTTCCTCAGGTATCTCTCATTCAACAGGCACTAATAATTCCACATTACTAAGTTATTACATCCACAAAACTAAGTTATTACTATAACACTTTTTGCAATAAGAGCATAAATTTTGTGAACTTCAATACTAATTACTCTCACAATTTAAGCATTTACTTATAACCTAGCTGGCATGTCCAGTATTGGAATGAATCAAATAAAGTTTACTAATGGAAATGGCAATTCCCCTTCTCCCCTGTACAATTCTCAGGCTAAGGTCAGAATACAAAAACAGTCTTGATCCTTCTATCTGAGGTATTCCTTCCCAAGGAGATGTTTTATTCAGGCAGTGCTCAAAACTAGTGATATAAGGATTATCTTATTTCTTAATTCAGTGTTATTCTTTGTATATTTCTTGGATAATTTGGGTTTTCCCAGACTATTACCACTCAGATCCCATTGGAAAGTCAGTTCAGTATTACCCGGTTTACATGTGATAGTCCATTTTTCAGGTTTCTTCACAAGTCCTTTGATTCTGCTGGCATGAAATTCACCTTCTTTCTGTGATTCTGGTTGTTGCTTCAGCAGTACCTGGAAAGGACTTCTTAATAGCATAGTAATAAAAGAAAGATAATACTGCATTAACTTTTACTATTCACTTTACTTCTAAACTTTCTGGGTTTAGCTAAAAGCTTTCTCTACAGCAGCCTCTTCTTCTTCAGGAAAAAAAACCCTTCTCGTTAATGGCAAAACAAAAGAAAAAACCAAAAAACTTCTCACTTAAGAAAAATAAACAGCTTTGTGAGGTTTGGAGAGTCATCAATCTCTGCTTTGAGTTTATCTTTTATTGCTGGCCCCCCTGCCCCTCTTTTCACAGCCTTGCTGTCAGTGCTGTTCTTCGCCCTTCCCCTGGTGCTGCCCCTTGGCTGCAGGGCCGGAGCAGGGGAGAGCAGCCACGGGCATGGGGACCCTGGGGCTGCCCTGGGTCTCTCTTGCCCCCTGTCTCTCTCTCTCTTCTTGTCTCTCTTCCTCTTTCCTTCTCTCTCTCTTCTTCTCTCTCTCTCTCTCTCCCCTTCTCTCTCTCGGCCCACTTACCGGGCTGACATTGCCATCCTGGACTCGGCACCCCGACAGTCTGGGAGCCCCCCGGCAGTTCCGCCCCAGAGCCAGCCCGCTCCTGGCCGCAAACCTGTGTCCTCTGCTGCCGGCACCGCCCGGGTCACCTCCATGGATCGGTCCCTGCCGCAGCCCCCGAGACCCTGCCGCTCGTAGGGAGCGCTCAGACACCTCCCAGCCTTGACAACCCCAAACTCGGCGTCCCCAGGTGCTCCTGACATTCTTTTTCTTTCTGTTTCTTTCTTATCCTCTTCTCTCTTCAAGCAGGGCCTGTTCTGCTAAACCCTTTCTGGACCCCAGTGTGGCATTGAATAACCTCCTAACAACCATGTGTTAACACACTTCCTTGCCTTTCATGCAAAAAACTCCATTCACACTTCTGCTCTCTTCTTGCACCAAGATGTCATCACTTCACATTCCAACATCTCAGAGTTTGCTAACCACCCCCTTACTTCAACTTCTCTCTTTCTTCTCTCTCAATTGTAACCCTTATGGGGTTGATATTTAATCTTCCCCTATTTCTTTCTCCAGCCCAAACTTCTTTGTTGATTTTTTTTTTCATCTTCTTGGCCTAATTTCAAAACTCTAGCTGTCATTTTCCCATTTTCTGATATAACTACTATTCTTAATTGCACTTGTAAGACTCCTCCTGATAAATTGCTACCTGCCCCTGGGACAAATGACACATCTCCCATCTAAATTTTAGTTTCTTCTCTCAATTACCACATCTTTAATGACTAGAAATGTAAAACTTTCTCTTTTTGCCCCATTTCCTTTCACTATATGTTTGCTCACACTATAACTTTTTGGAACATTTAACAGGAAAGTTCTCTCTGCCCCTGTGTCTATTACAAATTCCAATTCTTCTTCTTGGGGGACTCACTTTTAAAGTTATCACAGGCTCCAGATGTTATTTGTCCCCCCCCAAAAAATTAGAGCCTCTGACTTGATTTTTTTTAATGTGCCCATTTCTTTAAAGATTTTCAGATCTTCTGCTTACTTAGGACCATTTTCCTTTTTCTCTCAAGATTGCTTATCTATTTAGTTGGAGTTTCTTCTTTCCCCTTTAAAAACTGTCCTTCAAAAACCTTTTGTTTTCGCATTTTGCCTTTGATATGCTGTCTCATTTATTCCCTTGATTATGTAATTACAATAATTATTCATGTGTTTACTCCCCTCCTCATTATTTTGACCCCACTCAGGAGGTACAGTTGGCGTTTTGTCTTCTCTGGGGGTCCCTGCGGATTATCTTTTTCTTAAGCTTTTATTTCAGTTGCTCTGATTAATTGCTTTTCTTCTTGAGAAAAATATTCTTTTCATTACCGACCACATCTCTTCTCAAGTATAAATGTTTGGACTTAAAAGTTGGTCTAGTAGTTCAGCTATGCCTATGGGATTCTCCGAATATCCCTTGTGTTTATTTCTTAAAATTTCAGACCTCAGACAAAGTCAAAGGAGCATTTACAAACTCTGATCCGTCCCCTCCTATGAGAACCTTTTGTAATAGACCAATCCCTTTATCCCGTTCTTTTTGGATTTTTATCTTCTATAGCCTTTCTCCCGTATTTTTAGGAGGAATCAGGAGAGGGCTTTCTTCTAACTGAACTTTCAGAGTTTCGATAAAGCGATTCCTTTAGAGAGTTTCCCTGAGCAGCCGGAGCTGTGGTTACCGAGGGAACGGAGCTCAGGGCAGGACGGGAGAGCTCGGAACAGCTCAGGGTCTGGATGCTCCAAAGGCGGGATCTGCGGTTGGGATCGCCCGAGGGGATCGGCACAGCTCAGGGTGTGGGTGCTCCAAAGGCGGGGTCTGCAGGGGGAATCGCCCGAGGGGATCGGCACAGCTCAGGGTGTGGGTGCTCCCAAGGCGGGGTCTGCAGGGGGAATCGCCCGAGGGGATCGGCACAGCTCAGGGTCTGGGTGCTCCAAAGGCGGGATCTGCAGGGGGAATCGCCCGAGGGGATCGGCACAGCTCAGGGTCTGGGTGCTCCAAAGGCGGGATCTGCAGGGGGAATCGCCCGAGGGGATCGGCACAGCTCAGGGTCTGGGTGCTCCAAAGGCGGGATCTGCAGGGGGAATCGCCCGAGGGGATCGGCACAGCTCAGGGTCTGGGTGCTCCAAAGGCGGGGTCTGCAGGGGGATCGCCCGAGGGGATCGGCACAGCTCAGGGTCTGGGTGCTCCAAAGGCGGGATCTGTGGTTGGGATCGCCCGAGGGGATCGGCACAGCTCAGGGTCTCGGTCCTCCAAAGGCGGGATCTGCAGCCGGGATCGCCCGCGGGGCCGTTCCGGTGCAGGCCGAGCTGGAGCGGGGATCGCCCCCACACGGCTCACGGTGGCTGATCCGGCACAGACAAAGCCGGGACTGACCCCGGCTGCAGCGGCGGGAGCCGACAGAGCCAGGGCAGCCGGGGATGGGACAGACGGGACAGACGGGACCCCCCTCGGTGCGGTCAGCGCGGTGACCACGGTGCACAGGGCAGGACAGACCCCCAGCCCCGGCACGGCCAGCGGAGAGACCACGGGCCAGGAGGCCGGACTGGGACAGACGGACTGGGACAGACGGACCGGGACAGACGGACTGGGACAGACGGACCGGGACAGACAGACCGGGACAGACGGACCGGGACAGACGGACCGGGACAGACGGACCGGGACAGACGGACTGCGCCGGAGCTGGCACAGGGGCTGGGAGGGGTGGTGCAGCTGCGAACGAGTGGGGGAACGAACGGGAATGGGTGAGGTAATTTGTTCTCAGCTTTATACTTTCCCCGTTTTGCTTTTATTGCCTTTCAAAAATGTTATTTTCTTACAGCCTCCCCCTTCCCCACCATGTGGTATTCTCTTTTTCTTCTGGATTAATCGGTTTTTACAAATAAATCCAGAGCTTAACAAATCTAAACTTCTGCTTGCATGCTTTGAAATGGTTGATAAGCTAACTCACGACCTTCTCATATTGGTTTTCTCATTACCCTTTAATTTATCTTTTGACAAATTATACATCTTTCAGGTACTTGTTTTTCTACTCCTAAAGTCTCAGTGCACCCATAATTCTTTTAAAAAAATGATCACCCAAAGCCTGAGTATCCCACCGGGCTTTTTGAAACATGTCCTCTGCTATTCCCTAGTAAGGGTTTTATTATCTAATTGTCTTCCATCAAGATGTTTCTATTTCCCCGATTTCTCTTGTTCACCACCTATCTTGTTTTAATTCCCCCCCTTTTTTTTTCTTCCCTAAACTTGGGAATTTCCAATTTTTCTTCATTTGGAGTTAACATTAACTCTTTCAGCTCTATTTTCTGCTGCATCTTTAGCTTCTTGATCTGCCAATTATTTTTTCTTATTTCTGGGTTTTTACCTTTTGGTGTCCTTTAATGTGTATTATTACGATCTCTCTTAGATAATTTTAATGCCTCTAAAACCTCGAAAATAAGTTTCTCATGTACTAATCTTTTTCTTCTTTAATTAAGTAATCTCCCTTTTTAAATTTTTCTTAAGGTATGTCCTACTCCAAAGGCATACCTTCAATCAATATATAACTCCTTCCTTTTGTGTTAAATTTTCTAATGCTCTTTTTAAGTATATATTTCACAAGTTTGCATGTTTTTTCTCATCAACTTCTGCATACCCTGTATTTTGCAAGGAGGTGTATTTCTGTTTGTTAACATAACTCCCAAAGTGCTATCTTGGAGTATTTCTGTTGGTAATTTTTTTTTCTCCTGCTTTTCTTTCCTGTATCCACCTTACTGGATTTTTGTCTCATTTTTCAATATTCTATCTATTCGTCCCCTGCTTCCATTTTTCACTTTTTACTAACAACTTAAATACCAGTTTTCTTTTTTTCTCACACTGCTTTTCAGTACAATCCACCTCCCTCCAAGGAGATATGGTAAGGCTTAAAATGCACAATCAACATTACCTATACTTTCATTCATCTACATTCACTCACTTGTATTTCTCATTCACTTTCACATATTCCTTCACACTCCCAAGACACAGAGTGGATCCTTATTGCTAGAGAATCACGGCTCCTTGTGGCCCCCTCTTTCGCTTTGGGGTTTACCTCCAGGTCTCAGTGTCACCAGGACCCCTAGAAGGGCCCTGACTCTGGCTGCCTCCGGTGCCCGTTCCCCTGTGAGGCTGTCTGCGTGTCTTTCACACTCTTCAGCTATGGCCCCTCACACACCCAGGGAACACTGGCTTGGTTCGCAGGTCACTCACTCCTCTTGGGCCCAGAAGTCCCCACCTACCCGGGAGCTACAGCCTGGTGTGCAGGTCACTCACTCCTCTTTCCACTGCCTCCCCCTTCCCACCTGCCCAGGAAACTGAGGCTGACTTTGTGTGTGTCTCACTCTCACACACCACAAAACAACAATAAGGTTCCTTTCACTTTCACATCACCTATTACAAGTTAAGGTGTTACTGGCCAGTCCCGGTGCTATTGGATATCCCTCAACCCAGCTGTGTTATCCAACCCCAAATGCTCTTGGGCAAGTTTTCCCTCAATCCTGCCGTGTTGTCCAACCCCAGATCCTCTTGGGTATTTTTCCCTCAATCCAGCTGTGTTGTTCAACCCCAGATGCTCTTGGGCATTTTCTGTCCCTCAACCCAGAGGTGTAGTACAACTACAGATGCTCATCGGCATTTAATTTGTTTTGCTGTGTTGTCCAACCCTGGATGTTCTTGGGCATTTTTTTATCCCTCAATCCGGCTGTGTTGTTCAACCCTGGATCTTGTTGGGCAAAATTTTTCCCTCAATGTACCTGTGTTGTCCAACCCCGGATGCTGTTGGGCAAAATTTTCATCCCCCAATCTAGCTGTGTTGTCCCACCCTGAGTGTTCTTGGGCATATCCTCACTCTGACAGAATTCTGCTCAACCCTGCTCTTGGATGCTCTTGGAATATAAATCCCTCAACCCAGCAGGTTTTAGGGGCCCCTCCTGTCCCGTTTCCTAGTGGATTGGGCTAGGAAACCTTGCTCCCTACCTCCGAGGGGTCCAACCCCTCCCTGAGACCCAGTCCCAGTTACCCTGGGGGATTCTTTCACTCTCCTATCACTCGCTTCATCTCTTTACTGGCTGCTTTTCTCGCGAAAAGACGAAAACACAGCATGGGAGACTCCTCACTCACTTGGCAGGTCTGGGACAACCAGCCCGCCTCTCATTCACACACATTCATCCCCCGCACCTGCCCCCCCCGAGAAGTACTTACCAATCCTTTTTCCTTCCCGGGTTCTTCGTGCGCACTACTAGTCTTAGGGGGCTAATTACCGCGGTTGTAGGGAGCCTTTTTCCCTTTTATTTGTTTTATTGCCTTCTTTTGTCCACAGATCCTAACCTGCGTCTGTCGGTCACCCCAGGGGAAACAGAGCGAGGCTGCCAAAGAGGGCCAAAGAGGGCAGGGCGCGCCTTCCCCCCTCTGACTCTCCTAAAGCACCGGCAGCGAGGTGTTAGTAACCATCCTCTGCTACCAAATTGTGAAAAACGCCAATCACTTGCTTTTAAAATTTTTAAAGTTTAATAGTAATAAGATGGTTATATAGTAACACAATTAGAGTAATAACAATTTGGACAAATTGAATTAGGACATTATGAGACAATAAAAACAAAGAGTTACAGACGTCCAGGTACCTTTTTCTGGGCATCATGGGCCCGAAAAAGGACCCCTGGTAACAAAGGATTAACCCTTAAAAACAATAGCCCGTTGCATATTCATACACTTCATACATGATGCATAAATTCCATTCAAACACAGGATTCTGTCTGATCAGTGTCAACTTCTTCCCTCTAATCCTAATAGCGCCTCCAAGGTGGGAAGATGTTTGTTTCTTCCAATAAGAAGGCCATAAATTCTTTTTCTCTGAAAGATCTAGGTGTCCTGTGGCTGCTATCTTGCTGCAAGTCCTTTCTTTTAAACAAAGCATCTTACATAGCATCGTTTCTATTTTAACAATTTTTATAACCTAAAACTATATTTAACACAGTACTTAAGAAAATTAATACAGCATTGCTTTCTAATACAACACATATAATATTCATTTTAATATTTGTGAAAAGCCAATCATAAAATACAGGCATTTTTCACACCCCATTTCTGGACATGAGGACCCCCTGCTCCCCTTTTCCGGGCCATCCCATGGCTCCCAGCCTCCAGACTGGCCATTGGCTTGACCCTGGGACGCCCTGGAATGCCTTGGACCCCCATTCCTGCCTTTCCCAGCCCCCAGCCCCAGCTTTGTGCAAAACCAGAGACCCCCTGAACTGCCCCTTCCTGAACATCCCGAGTGTCCCCACCCTGGTCCCCCCTTTTTGGGAAACCCTGGACTCCCATTTCCTGGGCTCAAGGACCCCCTGGAACTCCCTTCTACCTCTCCACGTCCCTGCCCCTGTCTCCTGTCCCTCAGCTGTCCCCTGTCCCTCGGCTCTGTGGGGCCAGGCACAGCAGCAGGACCCGGGGCAGCCCTGGGGGAGAACAACCCTGAGCCCCAGCTGGGCCAGTTCCCCCAGTTCCCCCCAGGTCACTCCCAGCATGGGCCCTGTGGCTCCCAGTCACCCCCAGGATGGTCCCAGTCACTTCCAGTTACACTCAGTGTGATCCCAGTATCATCCCAGTCACTCCCAGTATGATCCCAGCATGGTCCCAGCACAGTCCCAGCTGTTCCCATTCACCCCTACCATAGTTCCAGGCACTCCCAGTTTGGTTCCAGTCCTTCTCAGTATGATTCCAATATGAACCCAGTCACTCTCAGTACAGTGCCATTTGCCCCCAGTATGATTCCAGTCACTCCCAGATACTCCCAGTATTATTCCAGTAACTTGAAGCTTCCTCTGTGATCCCAGTCACTCCTGGTCTCCCCCAGTATATCCCAGTTGTCCTTAATGTGTTTCCACTCACTCCCAGTTGCTCCCAGTAGTTTCTAGCATTATTCCAGTTGCTCATAACCACTCCCAGTAACCTCCAACATGATTCCTGTCACATCCTGTATATCCCAGTTGCCCCAGCATGGTCCCAGTTGCCCTCAGCCTGCTCCCAATCACTTCCAGTATGATTCCAGAAGGATCCCAGTCACCCTCAGTGTGGTGCCAGTTGCTCCCAGTATGATCCCATTGGTCCCCAGCATGTCCCCATTTCCTCCCAGTGTGATCCCAGTTGCCTCTAGCACAGACCCAGTCCCTCTAAGTATGATCCTACTCTGATGCCATGATGATCCCAGTTGCTCCTAGTATGGTCCTGGTTGCTCCCAGCTGCTCCCAGTCTGATCCCAGTTGCTCCCAGCGGCCCCTGTGTTATGCTTTGGAGTGGGAGGAAATTTAGGGAAGTGATGCAAAGTTTTTTGTGTATCTGACAGTCTGTTGAGCTACTGAAAGCTAGACACGCTTTTGTGAAACACACATGGTAAAGATGAAAAAATTCAGAAACTTTTTTTCTTTGTTGGTCGGCAGGGAGCTGCTGGGTTTTGGCTTCTGCTCTGTGTCTGGGCTGGGCTGGGCTGGGCTGGGCAGTCTTGCTGCAGGCTGGGCTTCTTTTCTATTTTCTGGGCTGTTTGCTGGCTTCTCTCTCCATGGGCTCTGGTTTGGCCGGGCTGGGCTTCAGCAGCTGCTGGGCAAGGAGACAGGGGAGGCTGCGGAGCTTTAGCCAGAGCAGGGCTGGCTGTGGCTGTGAAGATCTCGCTGTCAGGCTGCTGCTTCTTCTTCTTAGCGTGGCTGAGACCAGAGACTTCTGTGGCTGGTGTAGAAAACTAAACACTAACTATAAAGCTGATCTGAACACAACTGAGCCACAGCTTTCTGTTAGTAGTAATTGGTGGGTTAGGTAGGCCTCATGCGTGATGTTAAGTTTTTCAGTACTTCAGTCTTCTTCTGAGTGAGAGAAAAGAACAAAATGCAAGTATATAAAAAACAACATGAAGACACTAAAGTCAATAAAGAAGAAGTTAAGTCTTAGATGAGAGGGCTGAGAAGATGCTTTGTTTTTAGAGCTGAAATCTTCTTGTAAGCTGTAAAGGAGAGGAATAGTGGATTTGTTTTTACTAACAATCTGTGGGTCTGCTCGTAGATAAAACCAGCTCTGGAAGATAAAAGAAACAATGGGAAGGATTCCACTGATCGATGATTGGAAAAAGATATTTGCTTTTACAAATACACTTTAGGTTTGCAGATAAACAAAATAAGCCATTGAGAAATGAAAGAAACAATGGGGAAGAAAAACCCCTAAACTCCATAAGAATTAAAAACTAAAAGGGAGGGTTATACATTAGAGGGAAATCTTTGGGAAATCTTCGGTGTCAGGCGTATCAGGGCATCTGTACCTCTCAAGCACCTCAGCCAAGGGGAAAGAGAGAAGGGAAATGTGGCCAGGAAATTAGGATAAAAAGAAGGTTGCATCCTCCAAAAATTCAAGAGATCCCAGGGGAATGCCCCATGGCCTCTCCCTTTATTGGAATAAAGCCAGAAAGGACTCCTCTGTCTCCTTTGTGAACATAAACCTCTGGTGTTTCTGGATTAATTTTCCTAACAACAAGAAAATACTCTTTTTCTTCATAACGCATAAAACTATAAGGAGATTAAAGGGTTCAAATTGATATCAAATAAAGGCTTCTATGTTAAAGTAAGCAGATGTTAAAATAGCTGTAATCCCATGAGAAGTTCGAACAGAGAAAGAGTAGTCTTGTGCTTCTAAAAAATGAAGAAGGAGCTGGGAAAAGGTTGAGTTGGTGCCGGATAAAGGGGGGTAGGGGGGTCTCAGTACTGAGCAAAGGGGTAAAAGGGCATCTGGGTTCTCAGGAATGGGGGTGCCAGGGGGGTCTCAGGGTCATGGGAATGGGGGGGTGGGCAGGGACGTGGAGAGGTAGGAGGGAGTACCAGGGGGTCCTTGAGCCCAGGAAAGGGGAGTCCAGGGTTTCCCAAAAAGTGGGGACCAGAGTGGGGACAGCCGGGATGTTCGGAAAGGGGGAGTTCAGGGGGTCTCTGTTTTTGCAGAAAGGTGTGCCTGGGAAAGGCAGGAATGGGAGACCAAGGCGCTCCAGGTTGTCCCAGAGTCAAGCCTACGCCAAGTCTGGAGCCTGGGAGCCATGGGATGCCCGGGAAAAGGGGAGCAGTGGGTCCTGATGTCCACAACAGGGGGATTCAGGGGGCCCCTGTGCAGGCTAAGGGGAGCAGGCGGTCCCGGTGCTGGCAGTGGCGGTTCAGGGTCCCGGTGCCGGGGGTCCCACTCGCCCCTGGCCCCCCAGGAGCGCCCTCAGCCCCAGCGCTGGAGCCATCGCCCTGCTCCTCCTCACTGCCAGTGTGATCCCAGGATGATCCCAGTAGAACTCAGTCACCCAGGAGCTGCTCCCAGGATGATCCCAGCACAGCCCAGTCACTCCCAGTCCTGGCATCTCCCCAGGCCTCTCTGCGTTCCGACCTGTCCCGGCTCCATCCCCGCCCCTCCCGGGGGCTGCGAGGGCTGCGGGAGCGCAGGAGGAGGAGGAGGGAGGGAGGAAGAGGCGGAGCGGGGGAGGAGAGGGGGAGCCAGGCGGCTCCGGCGCTGCCGGAACTTGCAGCAGCCTCTTGTCCCCTCCTGTCAGGGAGTTGCGCAGAGCCAGAAGGTCCCCCCTGAGCCTCCTTTCCTCCAGGCTGAGCCCCCTTCCCTGCTGCCTCAGCCCCTCCTGCTGTTCCAGCCAGAGTCGGATACTAGTGCTGCAAAGAGCAATGTACAGACCTGGCATAGGTGCCTTCGTCACCACATTTTAACCTTTCATTAGTTACAGAAAGACTCTTGGGAAGCCCCAAACTGCAGTCAGTCGCTGCAGTGCCAATCTCCTTTGCAAATCCCTGCGGCCCGGCCCGGCCCCGCCCGGCCCCGCACTCGGTGCCGCGGTTGCCCGGTAACCGCGCCCGGGCCCTCAGCGTCTGTGACAGCGGCGCGGCCTCAGTTGCCTGAGAGCGCGGCCCTGGCTGGGTGTGCGCAGCCTGGGCTCCTGCAGGCGGCTGCACCGGGCCGTTCGCCAGGGGAATTGTTGGCGTAGAGAATTGCTAAAGGTGCAGAGCATTGGCCTCTGCGAAAAGCTCCGCAGCGTGCAGAACACTGGTGTCTGCTAGGGAGTCCTGAATTTCATTTGAAGGTAAAGACCGACTAAAGTTGAACTTTTTGGTTTTGTTTCATCTGTGCTCTGAAAGAGAATGCCAAAGGGAAATAGAGGATGTGATCATGTCAGTCTTCTGGCGCAGTAGTTCAGTGACATGTACACCTGAGAGGATGAACTATAAAAGCACTGATTGTGCTTTTTTTACTGAAGAAATGCAACATTTTCTAAAGATAGTAGTCTATACATTTTTGTCCTGTAGTAACTGCTTAAACTGCTTAAAGGTGAATGAGTTCTGTTCAAGTTTCAGTGGGTTTTTATCATCTGGGTTTTAAAATTTTTAGGGAGATGCCTCTGTATTGAAGTGCAAATGAGACCATATGCCAAAGTCAATGGTCTGGATTTTATGGAACAGTAAATGTGAGGGAGAAAGAGAGAGAAAGAAAAGAAAAAGTGGGAGAGGGGTGGAGGTTGGGAAGGGGGGGAGGAGAAAGAGAGTGACAGGGAGAGATTTAGTAGAAAATATCACCATTCCATGGATCCCATTGGCCTACCATTAAATCCTCTTGTGGTCTTCTCTGTGGTGAGGTCTGGCAAAATGTAAGACTCCAATGGATTAATGGAGATTTGGGCAAGATGATACCTTGCCCAGGTACCTCCCAGGAGTGGGGCAAGTTGGACTCTGTCTCTTGCTACTTTCAAATAATATAAAATCTATAGCACCTGTATATCCTTCGAGTCTGCCATGAGTTGGGTTCTGGATTTTCTGATTTGTTGTGTTACTTTGCATGCGCTGCAGCCGTCTGGTGCAAGGCCTTCGGAATGGGTCTGGAGGCACTGTGGAGGTCTTTGCTGGGAGGTTTGTGTGCAAACCTGGCCTCAGCAGAAGAGTCTGTGGCTATGACTTCCCCAGCCTGAACCCAGACAGAGCTGATTTTCAGGACAGCTGCTGGGTTTGGCTTTGTTGTGGATAGGCTTTTCTCCTCAGCCTTGTTTACTTCTCCCCAGACCTGAGGTAATGGGACAATAGTGTCACCTTGATCTTGTCTCAAGTTCCCTTAGGCAGCTTAACTCACAGTGCCTAGTTCCAGTCAGGAGGCATTTTCAGGGAAGGGTGGGCTTGGGTGGTCGAAGCTTCTTTATACAGTTTTGTCACAATGGGCAGAATGTCCTTTATAATGATATTTAAGCCATTAGCCATAACATTCCAGTCTCTCATTAGTCTCTCAGCTGTGAGGAGCAGCTGATAGAGCAAGGGTGCTTTAGCCTAAAGAAGAGGAGGCCCACTCTAGCTGTTTTTGAGTAATATTTAAGCTACAGCTTTGTCTGTTCAAACTGTTATTAATGTTCAGATTTTTAGCTCCAGGTTTCAGTATGATCTAACTTTGAATTGCACAAGGTAGCCATATAGTTCAAATAAAGTCCAACTAGAGGCCTAACTATACTAGCTACTTGCGCCAAACAAGCACTTAGCTACTTTCAAGTAATGTAACATTTTTAGCAGCAGAATATGCCTTGAAGCTGCCATGAATTGGGTTGTGGATTTTCAGAGTTCCATTGTTGCTCCTTCCAGTTTTGTTGAGGCGTTGTCGCTGACCTGCGACATCGTCCCTTGGAAATGGCGTCTGGATTGCCAAAGAAGACACCAACACCTCGTCTTTTGTCCAGGGAAGGGCTGAAGCCTCATACTGTGAGTACCCACTGGGGCTGTGTTAAGGCTGGCACTGCCCTGGTGTCCCTGCTCTCCCTGCCCCTGTTGTCCAGCAGTGCTGTGAAGCTGCAGAGCCCCTGCCCAGCCCTTTGTGCTGTGCTGCTGTTGCTGGGGCTGTCCTGGTGCAATAGGGAACACTGTGGGATGCTTCAGCTGTGTCTTGCCTGGCTGTGCCAGCAGAGCCGAGTGAAACCAATGTACAGCTGAAGGCCTGAGCATGTGTTCTGTCCCTTTCCCTTTGCCACAGGAATTCCTTCTGTCAGGCTGGGCACTCACCTGTGCTGCTCTGACCATCCTGCCCTTGGACACCTGGGCTTGTGCTGGGGGGGGAACCTCAAACTCTGCCCAAAGCCTTGAGAGCCATGGCTGGTCCCAGCTGGAAGAGCTTCCAAAGCAGCTGTTCTCTCCCAGCTCCTGTGTGGGCACGGATGCAGCCCTGCAGGCAGCGCTGGAGCCAGGGCCACAAAGGTCCCTTGCTGTCTGCAGCTCACTTGGCTGAAGATGCCCCACTGCTGAGGCTCTGTCAAGGAGATGCCTGTGTTTTCTTCTGTGGAGGGCTCTGTCAGCCCAAACAGAGAAAACAATTAACAGGGAGAACTAAAACCTGGACACATTCCTGTGCACCTCACTCTTGGAACAGTGTTCCTTTCTTGCATCTCTTGGACTCATCCAGCAGCGATCTCTCCTTGCTGTGAGTTCTGAGCGTTGTGCAGGGATGGAGTTCAGGCAGTTCTGAGAGCTCCTCCCCATTCTCTGGAAAGGTCACTGCCTCAATCCAACGAAACGTAAGAGGAAACAAATGCCCAAAGAGCAGAAATCCCCAACCATGTCCCATGCAATCATGGAGAAGCCAATGGGACAGAGCCATATGGCTGGAGTATGTGTGTTCCACTCTGTATTATTAATTCACTGATGCTAAGTATTTCAGCAGGAAACCCCCAGGGCTTCCAGGAATGTCCTAGTGGCTGTGATCACAAGTTATTCACCAGTGCCACTTGTTCAAGAAAAGCCTTTCTGAACAAGCACAACTCTGAGGCTCTAGCTGGTTTACTTTTGCCTTTCAGCTGCTTCCCTCTAAGTTCCAGAGGGAGAAGTTTCTCAGCAGGAAGAAGGAGGCCAGCACTGGGGGGAGTATTCTGCCCAGAATTGGCCCATTTCTAGACAGGAGTGAGACTCGCCCAAAGGTAGCCTTTTCCTGCTCTTTTCCTTCCTGTTTCACATGAAGTTTGAAGAGGGTGTGTGTTTGTGACAGGCTTGCCTCCAGCAAAATACCTCAGTGTACAGGTCCTGCTGTCATTGCAAGGTGCTGGGAGTGGTGGACTGGGAGTCCTGATCTGCACTAAGCCAACACAAATACCCTCTGCTGAAGCTGCTGGGGTGTGCTGGATTGCAGCTGCCATTGCTAAAACAATGGGAGGAAGGCTGGGGACACAGAGGCCCAAAATTGCCCTTTGCCATTCTCCTGCTGAAGGAGCCACCTCTTGCTTTGGTGTGGTCACCATCAAATGCTCGGGGTCACAGGATTCCCTGCAGAGTGGCAGCATTGGCCTTTGAAGGCCAAGGATCTGCAGGAATTACTTCAGATTGAACACAACAAATTGCATTACTGCTTTGGGCTGGAACAATGTGTTGGACCCTGATGGGGTGTTAGATTTTGCAGGCTGCCAGATGTCCAGGGGACTGGCCCTGGGCAGAGGGGAATGGATGTGCTTTATCTGGATCAGTGCCTACTCAGAGGTGTGTTTAAAGCTGCTTTTCTGGCAGGACTAGCTCGGTATAAAGCACAGTCCAAACGGGTAGGTGACTGAGATGGGCTGTTGAGCAGGAAATTGGCAGCAAGAGACACAGATCACAGTCCAGGTAAAGGATTGTCCTGGAGAGGGGCCTTGGGAACACCTCAGGGAAGGGCACAGCTAAGGGACAGTGTGCTGCAGCCACTCTCTTCAGCAGAATGTGTCTGCTGTGAAGTCACAGAGGAGAGCTGCTTGCATCTCTGCAGTGACAGCAGTGTGGCTGGAGAAGGCAGAGAAAGCAGGACAGAGTTTTCTCCAAGCAATGTCTCTGCTCCAGATGCATTTGCTGTTGTTGTGTCATTCCAGACGTGCCTCTAGAATGGCATGAAATAAGGTCGCAGTAATGACAAGAAAGCACCCATTTAAAGGCCATTGAAAAAGGAGATACCAACTCTACTTTTACCCAAGTTGCTGAGAAAATAACTGAACCTTATCCTCATTCAGCATTCACCTCACTTGTCTTTTTATTTTCAGCTCATTTGTCTTTTTATTTTTGCCTTTTCCTCTCTTAGGAACACACTAACTTTTAAATACAATGAAAAGGAACAAAATCATCAAAGCAAAGGAAAAGTGTTTCTTAGTAAGGATTCAGCTGAGCTGGGGATGTCTCCCTCCCTGAGAGCCAAGCACACACACACACCCTCTGAGAAAATGGCAATCTTTGTATCCCGTTTGTACCCGGCTGGGGCGGTCCCTGTGCCCTTTGCCATTGGATGGGTACTCAGGAGCTTCCATTCTCTACTGAGCACCAACTTTTCTGTCCCCTTCCTTCTCGTCCTCCTTCCTTTGGGTCAGGTCTTCAACCCTGTCCCTCTCACTGTGACACTCAACAAACCAACCTGAACAAATGCAAACCACAAATAACACACAGAACCAACAAATTCCATTGTTTTCCTTAATAACCTTTTGGCTTCAGCCAAGTGTCACCTCATCTCTCACACCTCCTCTGGTCCTGTGCTCTTCTTACTGATGTCTAAGTCGTAGAGCAAAAAAGATATTTGCAGTTGTATGGGCCTCGGTTTCCCTGTCTCAGAGTAAAAGACATCCCAAATTCTTTCCCATGGAGTCTCCTGTAAATTCATGGGTTTTACTTACTCCATGAGTGCTCAGTCAGTGCCCCAGAGCTCTGTGACCACATGGGCACAGGGCTGTGTTTTAGGAAAGTGCTGCCTGGCATTCTGGAGAAAGAAACCTGGAGAAATCCATGCCAGAAGAGCAGCTTGGCTTGAGCCTGCTCTGTGTGGCCCAGCAGCTGTGGATCAGCTCAGAGCAGAGGTGGGTGAGCCACTGTTTGCCCAGTGTGGGCTGGGCAGACGTGCTCCCCCAGAGTCTGTACTTCACTGGGGATCAGTGGAAGATTCTTCTGCATGAACCTTCCTCCCAGCAGCTGAAGCTCTCCCTGCTCTCTCTCCTCTCCAGCTGCCGTCAGCTGCCCCGAAACAGAGCTGGTTTGGGGTTTCCCCACCAGAGCTGGTATTTCAGAACTTCGTCGCTCGGGAGGTCTCTGAAATGGTGCTGTCTCTCATGAATAAGGACAAGGTAAGTGCTGGCACGCGAAGCTTTAACACTGTGCTGGAAGAGGAGAGTGCTGTCATTCCCTCAGTGTAGAGCAAAGCAAGTTATGTGCTGCAGCACACGCAGAAGAAAATGTCTCAGCACCTTCTTCTGCAAGATGGTGGAAATATTCCTGCTGGGAACTGTCCCCAGATTTTGGCCAGGCGTTGATGGCGTCTATCCCAAAGGAGTTTCCTTCTCTTGAAAGCTCTGGATTGACAGGAATGTTGAGTGCTGTACAGTTCTTACCTGCTCTCATGCTTTGCCTTGGGTCTATAGCACACCCTGTGTGTCCTTGGTTAATCTTGGCTCCTGGTAGGAATCTCTTTCTCTCTCAGCCTGTTTGGCTCCCTTTGTGCAGCTCACAGGCAAAGCTCAGGGGCTGAGCCTCCTGCACTTTATGCTGGAATCACTTCTCATTAATGGCATTGGCCCTGCAGGAACCGTGTTCTGCAAGAGCCCTGCAATCAGAGTGATGGAGCAGAAGCAGTGAGAGGCCTTTAGGTGCCACTTGAGGCTCCTGCTCAGCTTCATCCAGCTCTGCTCAGCTTTTCCAAAAGCAACACGGTGCGCTGCTTTCCCTTTGCAGAAGCACAGCACATCCAAAGCCATGTGCTCCTGGAGGTTTCCACCTTCAGCTGAAGAAATTGGGATTGTTTTGCAGTTTCCCAAGAGAGCTGAGAGGGAAACAGTTGAAAAATGTCAGTTGTGTTCCACTGTAAAGAGGAAAACTTGAGACCATTTGAATTTCAGTCAGGGAAACATTTTCTCAAGTGAGGCTTGTGCCAAGAGTGGGCTGGTGGGAGGAGACAGGAGGGAGTCCAAATCATCTGGTTTAGACTTTTGGAGAGCATTTTGGTGCTCAGGGGTTGATGATATCAGTGTGCTAGAAAATGCATGTGTGCTGTGCATGTGTACCCCAGAGGGCAGAACCTGGCCTGCTGGCTGCAGGCAGGAATGCCCGGCAGCCCAGCTTGCCTTCACAGGTAGCAGGAAGCCCTGGAGAGCCAAGATTGGCTTTGCATACTGGAACCACACTGTCAGTCAGTGCTGGTCCTGTTTCTCCAGGCAGAAAATGCCTCTGAAGCCCCATGGTCAATAGACACTGCCTGTCTGTGTTTCTGTCACTTTTGGCAAGCTGGTTGCTCTCATGGTTTTATGATTCTTCCATGCTGCTTTACTGCCCATTTAAATTCTCTTTGCCATCTTCTTGTTTTAGGGATTGTCTTGCTGTGTTCATTCCTTCTTTTGCTTTTCAGGTTTGCTTTTATTCCCAATAAGACCACAGTGTTTGGTCTCCTGTCTTGCTGCTCTGCCTGCCTGACTGTATCCCCAGAAGGTCCCTACCCAAACCTGATCTGCTGGAAGGGAATTTCTTCCTTGCCCCACAGTAATGTGCTGGTTTGCTTTTAGGTAGCACATTCTCCCTCTGGAACATGACAACTTGATGCCTGTGTGCAGGCAGAAGCCAACAGGTTTTTTGGCCTTGTTGAATACACAGGTGACTTGGTTCAGGTGCTGTGTCTCCATCCTGCTGGTGCTGACCTGCTCGGCCCTTCCTTCCCAGCAGGCACTGCCCTACTGCCCCTGGCCAAAATGCTGGAGCCAGAGAGAAGGCATTGAAGTTCAGCCTTGTGAATGATGTGCCTGTGCCTGCTCAGCTGAAAGTGCTTTGGAAAAGGGTCAAGGAAGGGATGTTATCAAGGCATGGGCAGGTCTCCTCTCGTCCTGTTTCCACAAGTGGCAAAATGATAATTTCATGTCTTTGCTGCAGTTTCTTCACGTGGTGAAGGTCTCCATGGAGAGCTCACCTTACTTCCAGCTGGTGAGCTCCAGCGATGCGTACCGTGCCGTGCCGCCAGGCGCCTCTGCCCCTGTGCGCATCCGCTTCACCCCCAGCAAGAACCAGATGAGGCTGGAGGAGCCAAAGCACACAATGATCTCCACAGCCATTGTTTTCCCTGCACTCTGGCTCCAGCCCATTGCATGCTGTGAGCTGGGCTCCAGGCGTGGGCAGGCAGCCTGCAGCCGGTCACACCTTGGCACTGCTGGCAGGCACTGCAGCCAGGCCTGACAGGCTCTGCTTCCCCTCCGTGCACATTGCTGAGCATTGCCAAGGGAAGATGCACAGGAAACAGGATGAAAATGACAGAGGGCTGTTGATAGATGTTGGGCCATCTCTAGGTCCAGTGGAAGGGGTTTCATTCTGATTGAAAACACCAGAGGAACAAAGAGGTCAGAGAGCTTTCCTCCTTCCTGGATTGCCAAAAGCTTCCCTGCCTGCCCCTGGGCTGGAGCAAAGCCGGTGCTTTTTCAGCCCCTCTGTTGTGCAGCCTTGCAGCTGTGCTGTCCCAGAGCACAAGTGAGCATGGCACAGCTGCAGGGCCAGGGCAGAGGACGTGCTGTGCCCGTGAGCCCGGCCTGGCACAGGCACACTGGGCTCTGGGTGCCCTTGGTCAGCAGGAGGTTGCTGAGCTGCAGGGGACTTGGACACCTGCCTGCAGGAGCTGGTGTAGGGCAGGTACAAGCTGCAGGCAGAGCTGTGAGCCCAGAGCCCGTGGCAGTGACACTGCTGGGGCTCTGTCTTCATGCCTGTCGCTGTGCTTGCTCTGTCAGCTGGCACCCATTCCGTGCCAAAGGTGCTTTTGTGGGGAGGTTTGAACGGCAGTGCTGAGGCCCTGGCAGGTCTGATCTCGGTGCTGGGATCTGGAGGGTTCATGTTCTGATCTGGAGGCTTGTTCATACAGAAGGGTTGAGGGCATGCATGGAAGGGAGGAAGCCTGGCAGGGAAACAAAGAGAGGCCCTTTCCAACAGCATCCTGCTACCTCTTAGCACTGTTCTTCTCCTGACTTGGTTGGACAGGCAAAGTTAGAGGGGAGTTGTGAGCCAACTGATGTTTCTGCACCAAGCCAGAGGTGCAGGATGTCTTTGGGTGCAGCTGTTTTCTCCTCTTCCTTTTGCTGCTTAGAGTCAGTTGAACACTTTGTCCTATTCTCAGACAGTGGGAATATAGAAGCCTAAAGAGCAATGTCCTGTGTTCCCCAGCTCCATGTTGCTTAGAAGGGGCTTAGGAATTCTTTAACATCATTAAAGTTTAGAGTAGGAATGATGGTGGCCTAGGGCTGTTATCTGTATGACCCAAGTGACACAAGAGCTGAATGCCCCTGAGACAGATTTTGCAAAGTGCACTGGTGCCTTTAAAATGTGACATAGTAGTAGAACTTCGTGTTCATTTGAGGGTGCAATAGGTAAATTGATGGCCTTGAAGGGGTATAGGAAATGTTTTTTCTTCTGCCATGGGGATGGCACTAAATGTCCTGTGCTGAGCCAGTTTCTTTTCCTGCAGGATTATTGCCACGAGCTGGTGTGCCTCACTGCAAGGGAAAGGATCGTTGTGCCAATTCGGGCCATTGGTGCCCGAGCTGTGCTGGACTTCCCTGCCCAGCTGGACTTCTCCAAGTGTCAGGTCAAGGTCAGCACCCAGCAGACTCTGCTGGTGCGCAATGTCGGTGCCCGGGCAGCTCGGTACCAGCTGAGCACCCAGAGGTGAGGCAGCTCATCTGTCCCTGTGCAAACAGCTTTGGGTGAGAGCGGAGTTGGGAAAGAGCTACAGAAGGAACCAAGCATTGGATCTGCTGCCCTGCAGCCTGGCTGGAAGTGAGCAGGATGGAAGGCATCTGCTCTTGCTTTCAGTGGCCTTGGAGCTTTCTGTGTCCCAGATTCCCTGGAGGCTGCTGGAACATGTTGGGAGCTGGCTTGCACCCTGCTGAGTACAAGCAGCTTCGGAAATGCTTCCTCAGCACTGTCAGCCAAACAGAGCCATTCTCTGGGAGGCCACAGGCACGTGGCTTTGCAGTGGTCCTGGAGGGGACCTCTGGAAATCATCTGAGCAAACACACTGCTCAAAGCAAGAGCAGCGTCTGGGGGTTGCAAGGTGCCATTGGGAGACATGGACTTGTCTTTAGGTGCCATACAAGAAAACAAACATGTCAATGGACCTAGTTATAAAAGCAGAAGAAAACAACCTTTTAAAACCCCCTCCATACCTTATCTTTACTGCCTGTCAGGTGCAGTAGTGATTCATTGAGAGGATGGATCTAACAGGATAAGAAATGTCTTAAGGAGCAGCTCACAATTAACAGAGAAAAGCCCAAAATTTAGCTTTCCAGGCCTATGTCTTGGCAGTGATTTTCCTTTGGTTCTTACAGTGTCAGGGATGTCTCCTTCACAGCTCTTCTAGCTGTGGGCTCAGGGAACAGTTTAGTGATGTTGGCTGAAATTCAGAGGAGTTAAGTTTAGCTGTGGAGCTTGTGTCTTTGGGTCTTGGGGAGCCAGGTGTGTGTGAGAGATGAGTGCTACAGCAGGAACAGAGGAGTCTGGTGGGTACAGCCCAGGGATGGAGGAGGTGCGGGGGCTGATTTGCACTCAGTTTTCCAGACCTGACAGCTGAGTCCTGAACTTGGCTGGATCCTCTTCTCCTGATAATTTGAAAAGAAGACACCTTCTTTCTCAGGCAAGCCCTGAAGTCGTTATTGGAAATGTTATTCCCATCCTGCCACCTGAAGGCAGGAGCATGTAACATGGGGCAGGAGTGGGAAGGGAATGGAAGGTAGTGCTGAAGCGTGGCCAGGGATTCCCCTAACTGGCAGCTTCTCTATTGCAGTGGAATTTCTGGCCAAAGACTAAGAACAGAATGCTGTGCCTTGCCCCCAGCAGGCCCTGATCCCCCCAGCCCCAGCAGAGCTGCAGCAGTGCTGGCATCAGCCCCGGGGCAGATGCAAGAGCACGAGCACTGATCTGGCTCTGGGGCTGCTGGGGCCTTGTCTTTCCTCCCCTCCCTCCAAAGTCTCACGTCCAGCACATGAACATTGCTGGCCCAAGGCTTCTCCATCAGCCAGCAGTGATGTTCTCACCGGTGGCAATGGGAACAGGTCAGCCCATAATTACAGCAAGAGGTCCCTAATGAGCAGAACCTGAAGGGAGTTCATCAGCTGTTACTACTGACATGAACAAAGTTCAGCTTGGCGAATGTTCTCTTTGTTTTTGTGTGTGATGCATTCATCAGCAAAGTCCCCAGAACACATTTGAAGTGACAGATTGACCAGCAACAAAGCACCAAGGCCAGGAACTTCTGTTTCCTCACTGGGGCTGTAGAAGGGCACAAAGCCCAGCAGCTGCTGGGCAGAAGCACATTTCCCCTGAGCTGTCCCTGAGCATCAAAGCACAGAGTCTTGTGTTTGTCAGGCAAGAGCTGTTTACCTGGTGACTAAATCCTGATTGCTCCTGTTAAATCCAAAGTGCACCAACACATCTGCATCATTATTTCCAACACATTGCACAGAGTTTCTCTGCTGGGCCAAGCAAACAGTTACCAACCTGCATGACAGCCCAGAGTCCCAGACTGCATTGCTGGTAAACACACAGAAACCTCCTGTTCTGCTTCCTTGATGTGCTCCTGCTCACGGTGCTTCATTTAGCTGGGATTGGACCCTTCAGACTGTAAATGGCATTGTCCTTTTGAGTTTCCATGTATCTATATTGCTCTAATCTGCATTTGCACTCTTTCAGAGTTTTGATTGCTCCTTTTCTTAGAGCAACTTTCATTGAAATGCTTATAAAAGTTGCCTTTTTTAGGCTAAATCACGATGATTTCAAGGTAAAATAAACCAAAGAAGCACACTGCAAATTCAACAGGAACTATTCCTTGGTCTTCAGGGAAAAGTTCCTTCTCCTTGTCTGATTCCTAGGGTGTAATCTCCCAGGACAGGGAGTGCCCTAACATTTTCATCTCTTGAGATGAGTTTTATGATGAGGCAGCAGGAAAAGAGAAATTCCTGAGGCAGTCAGTGTCAAGTTGTGCATGCAAATAGCTCTGAACCCTCTCTGTGCTTTTCACAAACCATTCTCTGATGGGATTGCTGGCAGTGGGAGCCTTGAGGCTCATTGCAGAGAGCTGGATGCAGAGTATGGGGAGCTGAGGTCATTTTACCCCCAGGATCTTGTGAGGGCTGGATCTTGTCAGCAGTGGCTCGGTGACTGTTTGTGATCCTGTCTGTTCTGTCTCTTGTGCTGCCTGTGCTTGGTTTGCTCCCTGCTTGGCCAAGGGCGCTGCAGGGAGCTGCAGTGCAGCAGGAATCTCATGGCCAGGTGTCCCCCAGGCCTGACCCCTCTCTCTGTGTTGCAGTCCTTTCTCCGTGGTGCCGGCCACAGGAGCTCTGGGCGCTGGTGACACCGTGCAGGTGACAGTGGCATTTCACCCGCTGGCCAGTGGTGCCCATTGCGGCTCCCTGGCCGTGTGCTGCAGCTCAGGTGAGTGCTGGGCCCTGCAGGGCACAGGACAGTTCTGCACATGGCTGCCTGCTGTCCATCCCCTGCATTCCCTCCAGAGGTGCCTGCCCTGTTCACCTTTACCCCAAAGCAAACTGAGAACTCCTTGGTGTTTAGGGGCTTGAGAAAGGCAAAGATTTTTGACTGCTGTTTTGCTGGGACTTGCTGAGTGGAGGAAGGAGGAACTCTGATTCTCCACTACCATGTGGCTATGCCTGGGTGAAGTTTTATTTGATTCCTGGGCAGTGCTGTAGGTGAGGTCTCCATCAGACTCTCTCCAATGCAATGGATTTCTTGCACACCTCTGTCCCATATGCTGCTTCTCCACTGGCTTGCCAAGGACCCTTTTTCTATGTGGCCCTTACACATAGATGTAGTTTATGCCTAATAACATTTTCAGGCCCTCAAGTTCCTTTTTTGTGACAAATCAAAAGAAATTTTTCCCTGTCCCCATTTCCCAGGCTGTTCAAGCTGTTGCAAACCTCTCACATCTATCTCCCATTTGATTTCTAGACTGAGGGATCCCATTCAGTCTTAATGTAGAAACTGCTCTGTACTCACTAATCTTTCCTTTGTCCCTTTCTTGTTTGATTTGCAATGCTCCAGCTTGGTTTTTCAGATCAGAACAGTATAAAGTATTTAAAGACTGATGTGGCTGTGGGTTTGGACAGGGAGAGGATTTTCACGGTGCTCATTGTGTAGTGGTTTGTCACATTGCAGAGCCTGGCTGGTTGTGTTTCCTCACCTGTGTCCCCTCCTGCTGTGGGCTGTCACTTCACTTGTTCCTCTGGGCCTCCTTTTGCTGCCCACCTGCCCCCAGGCATATTTGCTGGTCAGCAAGAAGGGATCCAAGGGATCAGGAGAGACAGGAGTCTCCTGGGATGCCCGGGGAGAGCCTGGGCAAGGCAGGACTGAGCAGGGCTCCTCAGCCCTGTCACCTGAAGGACTTGGATGCAGAAATCCTGGTGATCTGAGTGGGTTACTGGAGCACATGGACCAATCTCCCTGTCCATCCTGTCACCTTGGGGCCAAATCCCCACAAACACCCTCAGAAATAAGGTGTTTGAGGAGGTGCCCAGGACATCCTCACGCTGTACACACAGAGCTGAAGGATGTGATCAATGGAGTGGTCCACAGAACTGCTCCTTCAGCGCAAAACTGGGACACTTTCTTCTGTGCCCTGTGCCTTGCTCTGTTCCTTGTGCTTCCATCAGCCAGTGAGCTGAGCAAAGACTCCCCTTTGCTTTGTTCCAGGTGAAGAAAGAATCCACACAAAGCTCCAGGGAGAAGCTGTAGATGTCAACGTTGGGCTGAGCACAAATTCCGTGGAGCTTGACAAGACTTTCACCAGCATGTCAAGGCACAGAACCCTGTTCATTGAAAACAGGAGTAACATCACAGCCCACTTCCAGTGGAAGGCTTTTGCTACTGAGGAAGAAGAGAATGAAGAGAAGAGGAGGTTGGTTTGAAAGATGCATTTCAGTGAGATACAGGCCCAAGACTGAGCTAACATGTGGCCTCAGGGGATGTTGGTGCTTTTGAATGGTTTAGGCCAAGTAAACCATGCCTGGCACTGGGGTGTGTGTCCCTGAGCTTCAGGAGCTCAGCACTCAGCATTCCAGGTCATTTATACTCCAACCAGGGATGGCATTTTGGGAAGGAAAGGTTGATTGTGATGACTGGATTTCCTCAGGTCCTAATTGGGCTCTTGTCTCTCTTCTCTTCTTTCTACATGACCTGGCAACATCCTTAAACATTTCCTGAGTTGCCAGTCCATCTTTCCAAAGGTGATACACCCTCTTTTTTCCCTTTAGTTCCTTCAAAAGCTCCTTGCCCGTGTGGGCTGGTTGTGTGTCACTGTGCTGCTGTCAGAAAGGTTTTGAGCTCTCAGAGCAGAGAGGATTTTTTGTGAGAGAAGATAGTGCAGGATCCTTTCCCTCTCAGGACATTCTAGTGCCATGCACTGGGATGGGATCCAAAAAGCTCTGGCTCATGAAAAGGTCTCTCCAGGAGTTTGCTGTCTCCCTCTTGCACAACAAAGTTCCTTCCCCTCTCAGAGGCTGTTTTCATGCATATTGCATATAAAAACTTGAATGTCCCTGAAGGGATTCGGTGCCTGAATTAATCAATTTCCTGTGGAAGTGCTCTGGGATGCTCTTGTGAAAGGCAGAGTAGGGAACCGGGTAGGTCCAAAATGGAAGGAACAAAGAGTGATGCTGGTAACACATAGCTGCAAGCCAGCTTTGTCTCCCCTTGGCAGGGAAATGCTGCAGTGGGTGCTCTGTGATCTTTCTGTGCCCCCCTGAGCAGCTGAGTGGGAGGAAAAGCCACTTGAAATGGCTGGTTGATTCTTCCTCAGCTGTGGCAGAGGCTTTGAGGCAGGAGGTTCTCTGGAGGGATGCTGGCTTTGGAAACCTCTGCTGAGCTTGCAAGTGTGGAGTGAAACTCCCTGCTGGGCCAGGGAACAGCAAGTTGTCCTCTGATCTCTGTGGGACCCTCGTGGCTTGGGCTCAGCCTTTGCTGGGGAGCTGCTGCTGCTCCTCCTCAAGTGCTTTGCTCTCCTGCGCTCACACTTCTCTCTGCAAATCTGTGGCTCATGAAACCATCTGCTGGCCTTGTCTCTCCCTGGGGCTGCAGGCAGTGTTTGCTGTGGCTGCCGAAAGAGGTGTCCCAGGAAAACTTCCCAGAGGAGAAAGAAACGGAGAAGGTGAAGGGCTCTTGTGGAGATCACAGTGCCCTCCTGAGCAGCATGGTCCAGGAGAAGATGGCAAAGGTGCAAGAAGACCCCATGCTGTTCTCTGATGACATTTTTTTCATTGAGCCAATGGTATGTGATAGCTGAGAAGATTCTCTTCCTCCTCCCCCCCCGTCCTCCCACCCACCCTACTCCCTACACCCACCCCTTCCCCGGCTGCGGTAACTGGGCAGATCCTCAGCTGGCCCCATGTGCTGGCAGGGAGGACATGGAGTTTCTGGTGAGGCTGCAGGGCTCGCTGCTGAAAGCATTTGTGCCCTGCAGGCTCCAGGCAGGGCTGGGAGCCTGACAAAGCCCAGCTCTGCTGCCAGGCTCGAGCTCAAGGCCCTGCCTGCGTGTCCTGTCAGTGTCCCAGGGAGCAGTTCTTGTAGGCAGGGGCTCCCCCCACACGTGGGGCTCAGCAGAGGCTGTTGGAGCACTGCCAGCTCACACACTGACCTGAAGCTTGCAATTGTTCCCTGGCAAAAGGAGGCCAAATTCAGCCCAAGGTTATAATGACAGAAATGCCAATCCCCTCCTGTAACCATGCCTTGCACTATTTCTGAGTGTCCCTTCCAGCGTCATCTGTGAGCCTGGACACAAGGGTGGAAGGTTGAAATGGGCCTTTGGAGTTGTCCTGCACACAGGGACAGAAAACCTTTTCCTTTTCTGGTGATGCAAGCAAACTGCCACATGCTCCCATCAACCAGAGCCTTCATTCTGAGTACTGGCATTGTGAGAGATGATGAATGCCTGGTGTGTGCACAGTGCAACATCCCTTCTCATCTTGGAGTAAACCCTGGAATAATGCCAGCCTCTGCTTTCTTTCAATACAGGTTAAACTAATATTTTTATTTGCAAGGAAGGGGATCATGTTCTCTTCTTGGTTACAGCTATGGCCCATCTAAGGCCAAGAGCCAGCAGGGCGCAGTGGCAGTTGCATCCCACTGTAGCTGACAGCAGCATGATGTGCCCAAGAGCTTGTGTCAGAGCAACAGGAATATTGTGGAGAGTGGGAGCTGATCAGCTGAGCATTGAGAGCTGTGTTGGGCTGGGTTTGGAGTGTTTCCTTGGCTCCTTGTGTTGTTCACTCATCACTGATGCTCTAAAAAAAGGCTTACAGGAGGGTGGTGGAAACAAGCAATGTGAAGTTTGCAAAGCAATGTTTTGCTGTCTCTTTCTGCTGTAGGAGGGAGAAATCGGGCCGAATTGTTCAGCTGAAATCAAGGTGACCTTCAAACCCCTGGAAGCACTGGAGTATGGAAGTGTGGCTTACTGCAGCATCTCAGGTGCAGCTCCTTTGCCCTGCCTCTCTCCCCCTCAGTGAAGCCATGGTGCCAGCCTGAGCCCACTGGGCTCCCATGGAAGTGCTGGGAAGAGTCCCTGGTCCCTGGTCAGCAGGGCAGTGCTGGCACATCCCCCCTGGCCCTGCAGCTCCCAGGGAGTCTCCCATGCCAGGCCAGGGCTCAGAATGCTGTGTGTGCCTGAGTGATCCCAGAACAGCCCAGGCAGTGCAGGGAGAGGTTTTCGTGCCATGGCTTTGCCAGCATTCCCTCAAAGGCCAGAGAGCTCCAGAGCAGAACAGCTTTAGTGAACAAGCACTCAGCCCCTGCAGGCCCCTGGCCTCCAGGATGGCTCCATTTGCCATGGATCCATCATCAGGAAGCAGGAGCTGAGTTAGAAATGGGCTCCCTGAGCCTGGATCACCTCCCAATGCCCAGACAGCAGCAGAGCAGAGGGGGCTGAGCCCCACTGAGCCCGGGCTGTTGGTAGAGGGAGCAGCCTTGGCCAGCAGCTGCTTCTCTCCCTGTGTGGCATTTGTCACCTTGCAGCTCTCTGTCTGTGGCAATAGAACACAGTGCTGAGTGTCACAAGGGGAGCACTTGGGCAACAAAGTCCTGTGCTCCTGGGCCAGGGAGTTTGGGAATTGCCAAACTCTGTAGGAGCTTTGTGCCTGCACTGAATGGATTTCAAAGCTCCTCTAGGTGCATGGGAAGGAAACCACAGAATCACAGTATGGTAAGGTTGGAATGGACCTTAACAATCATCTAGTGCCAAGGCCCCTACCATGGGCAGGGACACCTCCCCCTAGAGCAGGGTGCTCCAAGCCCCATCCAGCCTGGCTTGGAACACTTTCAGGGCTGGAACCTCCACAACATCCCTGGGGAACCTCCTCCAGTGCCTCACCACCCTCACAGGGAAAATTTCTTCCCTAATATCTCACCTAAATCTCCTTTCTTTCAATTTCTACCCATTACTCCTTGACCTGTCACTACAGGCACCAGAGATGTTTTAAACTCAGCAAACTGGTGGCTCAAATTGGAAAGCAGCCCAGGAAATGGGTTAGAAATTGCAAGTCAGCCTCAGGGGATATGTCCTGAGGGAAGAGAAGGGTGCATATCTTCTCCTGTAGCATCAGGAGCTGGTTGCATCCAGCTCAGAGCCGGGGACTAGCACTGAGGCAGCCTGGAAAATGCAGTGGAGCAGCGGGAATGACTGTACTGCAATGGACATCTCTCCCCAGGCTGTGAGAGCAGGCTGCCCCTGCAGCGCAGAGGGGAAGGCCAAGGTCCCTTGGTTGAACTCAGCTCTCCTACTCTGAACCTTGGGAACATTTTCATCAACACCCCCCATGTCTATGAGGTGAGCAGCAGGGCTTGGGATGGATGCTGATGGCTCCTGAGGCAGCAGCAAGCCTGGTGCAGCTGTGGAATTGCTGCCAACCTGGGCAGCTGTGAGCAGGGAATATTTGATGGACTGCTGAAATCTGGGTGGTCACAAAGGTGTGTCAGTTGTTCCTGAAGCCCCAGTCCCTGCTTTTGGGCAGCCTTCCTTAGGGATCAGCTGGGAGGCTTCCTGCAAAACAACCCCTTGGCACATGAAACCAACACTGGCTCCAAAAGCTGCATGTTCAGAGGCTTTTGTGGCAGTGCCAGACACAAGGCACCTTTGCACTGGGCTCTGCAGAAGCAGCTGCAACAAACTGGCTGCCTTTGAGCTTCAGCCCACTGCCAACAGCTCCCAGCCAAGTGTCTTCTGCTTATTGCTGCAATCACAGGAAATCCTTGGGAGTTCTCTCCCTTGCTGACCAGTCCCTCACCACACTTCAGCCTCGGTGCATCTCTGGCTCTAGAAAGAGAAAAGTGTTCCTGGGAATAAAGCAAAGGGGTTTTCTACCTCTTTGCCTCCCCCCCCCCAGTAGAGTCAAGCTTGCAAAAACTTCATGAGGCACTGCATCATGGCAGACTCTTTCGAAATCTTGGCTGTGGATGGGAAAGACACGCTGAGTTTTCTCACCAAAAGATGGTGCTGTCTGTACGTTTTGATGCTGATGCCTCATTCTCAATGTATTGTTTTCAGTGTCTGGGAAAAGGTGAATGAGCAGATGGTGCTGTTGGAGCTGTGCTCACTGGGGCAGCAGCAGCTCTGGGGTGATTCCCTACGCAGCTGCAATCAGCCCACGTTGCTCTCAGGGCCAGCTCTCAATGCGCTTGGTGCTGCTGAGCAGAGGGGCACTGCTCTGTGTCCATGGGATAAGCCCAGGGTGACTGCAGTTCTGTGGAGTTGCCACTGCTCCGCATGAAAACCCAAAGGCAGAAGTTGTCCTGTTGTATCTTTGGACTTCTGCCCTTCGGCAGCACAAAGCATCTTCTGCCTTTTCTGGGTGTTCATTGCATCATTAGACAATAACTCACAAGAAGGGAAGATTCCACACGTATTTCCATTTTGCTTTCTTGCTGCTGCAGGTGAAACTGATGAACCAAGGAGCTATTGATGCTCCCTTCACCTGTCTCCCTTCAGCCACCAACGTGGGTTTGTGTTTCAAGTTTGCCCCCGAGGAGGGCATCATTGCAGCAGGTGGGAGCCAGGCTGTGCGGATCTCCTTCAGTGCCACCGTGCTGGGGAGCTTTGAGGAGGAGTTCAAGTTCAGTGTGGCTGGATCTCCTACGCCTGCCATCCTGACCATCAAGTAAGGACCCTGGGAGCTGGGTGGGCACATCTGTGGCTGTCTCGGGGACATCCCCCACCTACCTCCTTTTGGGGTGGAGCAGAGGAAAAAGGCGTTTCCTGAGGTGTGAATCTCTGCTCTGCTGCTGGCATTGCTTTAGTGCGAGGCTGCCTGCTGCCCTGTGTGGTTGCTGGGAGCTGGAATGACTCCTCCCTGCAGGGATCTCCCTGTGCCTTGGGCCATGGCAGGCAGTGGGATGGATCAGCTTTGGGCAGCAGCTGCTCTGGGATGTCCCACCTGAACACCCAGCAAGGCCCCCAGGGCTTTGCAGATGGGCCAGCCTGGCTGATTCTGCAGCAGCAGCAGTGTTTGTAAAACCTTGTGTGAATACTCCATGCCAGATGGGCAGCAGCAGCCTCAGCTCACCTCTCATGGCCATGCTGTGGGGCACAAGCTGTGCTCCCAGCTCCTGTGCCCAGAGGGCTCTGGTGCCTCCTTTGCACAGCCAGCAAAGGGCTGATGTGGGAGTCAGGAACTGTGCAGCAGGAACTGTGCCAAGGACTGGGGCACCATCCCGTGGGCTGGTGCCATGGCAAGAGACAATCCTGGCCCAGCCAAAGGGAGAAGGGCGGATCATAGGGGAGGCAGAGCTCAGTGCTCAGCACCACAGCAGCGTGAGGCCTTGTCCCTGCCAGCCTGAGCCATGTGCTGCAGGATAATGCAGTGGAAGCAGGAGAGCTGATGCTGGCTGCTCTGCAGCTTTGGAGCTGGGCTGCTGCTCTTGGGAGGCACTGGCTCCAGGCAGTGAAGAAATGAAAACAATCTGCACTGGGTGATACCAATGAGATCAGGGAGATGGGTAAAGAAGAACAAGGAAGTTATTCCTTAGCAAGAGAAAAGTGGTGAGCAGGTGCGCCCATAGTGGAGAAACAATGACGCTGCCTTTGTTTTTGGAGGAAAAGTGCTGCTTTTTTCATTTGGAAATCAAGAGTGAACCTTTCACCATCAAATAATTGATTCTCCTCTGTCCCTCCCCCAAAGTGGCCATGGGGTGTTTCTGCATAAGCAGCTTGCTCCTTGAGCAAGGGCAGGTGTCTCTTGTTGAGATGCGCAGAGCAGAGCCAGGGGCAGTCCTGTGAATACAATAGAGGACACAGTTCACTGGTTCTTGATTTTGAACCAAAAGGCAGAGTGGGCACTGATTGGATCAACCATGAAATCAACTGGTGAATGTTGTGCAGCTTCAAGTGCTGATTTCAGTGGATGTCGGTGGCTTTTGGAGTGTGTCTGCTGAGTTGAAGGACAGGTGAGGTGCTGTGCTAGATTCAGGACAGCCATGTTTGGTTGTTGAATCTCTTGCTCTTGGCTGTGCCAGCTGGTGCACTGCTGACAAGCTGGTCCTTTCCTCTAGGATTCATCTGTGCCCTGGGTAGAACTGTTGCTGCTCTTTTCAGAGGATGTTTGGGAATGCCCTGGACTCGTGTCTCAGAACAGTGTCTGTAATGATTGTGTGGGTCAAACTCTCTTGAGAAAGCTCCTCCATGGGAACAGCAGTTGCAGCTCAGAAGGAGCAAAGCAGGGAAGCTGTGGCTGGGAGGGCTGCTTACAGAAGTTTGTGGGGACACCTTGATGTCCATGCCATTGCAGATGGGGAAACTGAGGCACGGAGCCATGTCTGGATGTGTGTTCAGGGTCCTTCATGGGACCCCCAGCAACCCGGGGGCTTCTCCTGCCTGCCCTGTGCCCAGAGCCCATCAGGGGCTGTTGGCTGCTGCCCCTTGGCTTGAGCTGCCTCCTGTGCCCAGGGCCCTGTGCTGAGCACACGGGGCTGTGTTGGTTGGAAACCCAGGGTGCTCTGAGCCCGGGTTTTGTGCCCCCGAGCCACGACACCTGCACCTTTGCAGTGCCTTTAACCGAGCCATTGCGTGCTCTGTCCTCGGCCTGCAGGGGCAGCGTCACTGCACCGAGTTTACACTTCGACCTCGCTGAGCTCGACTTCGGGGACATCTCCTTTGGTGAGTGTTCCCTGGGCTGGGACACTGCTTCAGGGATGTGTGCCTTCCAACAGAAAAGCATCCCTCACTCTTGCCCTGCCCCAGCAGCCTCTTCAGGCTGTGAACTGCAGGGCTGCTGCTGCTGCTGCTGCCTCAGGGGGCATTTTGCCATTGTGAGATCCAATGGAAGCAAGGAATAGAAAGGCAGTATTTTCTGGTGTCTCTGTGCTGCTTTAAAAGACAGATGTGTGCCAAGGAAGGTGGGAATCTTCCTGCAATGGAAAGATGAGCCCCTCCCTCCAAATGATTATCCCTTTGAAATGACAGGTCTCCCAGGCAAAACTGTGGGAAAAGGAATAACAGTTCTTTGCTAGACTATCTCAGGAGAGCACAGACAAGACAAGAACAGACATTTCCCAGATGCCAAGTCCTGTTTTTCCCCTTTGGTGGAGGTCTGGTCACAGCACGAGGAGCTGTGGGCTCTGGCAGGGCAGGGATCCCCCCCAGCCGGTGCGGAAAGGGAAGGGAAGGAGGAAATGCTCCTTTTGCAGAGCCCCAGAGGGCAGGGGGATGTGGGCAGTGCCGAGCAGCAGCAGCAGCGGGGCAGGCAGGCAGGGTCGGTGCCAGCGCTGAGCTGCAGCCAGGGCAGCCCCAGGCCAAGCACAAACCTCCCGCAGCAGCAGCGGCCGAGCTGCGACCCCCAAGCGGGAGGAAGGGAAGCTCCGCTCCCTGCCCAGCCTCAGCTCCCACTGCACAGCCGCCCATGGCATCACGCCACAACTCCCAAAACCCCCAAGGGAAAAGCCCAGCCCAGGGCCAAAACCCCCCAGAACCCCTATCCCCCTTCCCAGACCAAGGGCAACATTCACGGCCAAGCCTAAACCCAGAACAATGAAGTTCATGAACTTCTGAAGGAAACTCATTGCCTTTTTTGAGCTGCTTCTTCCCCAGCCTGCATCACCACGGAGGCGCTTGTCAAGTTGCCTTTGGAAGGAATGATACACGAAAGGAAAGAGATGGAAATATGGTTCTGAAGCAGGAGATTGATCCTGCTGAATCCATTTTCATTCCTAAGGGCTCTCCGGCTGAAGGCAGCTGTTGTATCTTTGCTTCTTTGTAACTCTTGACTGTTGTCTGCATGTGCTGGCCTCAGTCTCGTTGGAGGTTTTGACATCTGGGTTTGTCCTTTTTGTGCCTCTCTTGCCTCCCTGCTGGAGTCCCTGCTGGAGCTGGCAGTGGTCACTTGGATGGGCACAGAGAAGCTCTGGGCTGCAGCTGCAGTTGTTTTTTCTCCCCATCTGTGTCCCAGATGCTCTTGGTGAGCAGGCCTGGGGAGAAGTCTCCTCCCCACAGAGCTGGCCAGCCCAGCCAGATGGGCACTGCAGAGCAGGCTGTGGCTGCTCTGTGGGCTCTGCAGGACATCCCCACCATGAGTGGCTGTATCTCTGGCTTTGCAGGATGGAAAGCAAATCTCAGAGCCAAAGTGGGGTGAACCCTTGCAGGCAGCACTCTCAGTGAGCAGCATGGCGGTGATGTCCCTGTCTGTTGGGTGAGGTGGGACCTGGTTCCTAATTGCTAATCTCAAAGCAAGGCTTGGCTGTGCCCCTAGCTGTGTGGGCTCTGAGCTGTCACATGCTCAGTCTGTTTGGCCCAAAGCAAGAGATGCCTTAAGGATCCTGCAGAGAGAAGCTGCATTAGGGTGCTTTGCCTCACGTTCTAGTTTCTGATTCCATCCTCCCTTTATTTTGCTGTAGCTTCTTCTCACTGACAACTCACTCTTTATATGTCTTGAAAAAGGTGGCAGTGTTGGCAGGCTGAGCAGGGAATTGGACAGCTTGCATTCTCAGAGTAAATGCTGGGTCTGGGTGCACACTCATCACTGAGAGAGAACTGGTGCTGGTTTGGGGCAGGTGAGGGAGCTCGTCGCCATCCCAAAGAGAGAAGCTTGCAGTGTTCAGCAGGGCTAGGAGTGGGCATTTTCAAGGCTGCAGTCTGGAATCTGTGTCAAAGGGAACTAAGTGACGATTAATTCCTCATGCAGCTTCTAGGTGAGCTGTATTTCAGATAATAAAGAGCACAGCTCCAATCCCACTTTGATCCTGCCAGGATCTTGCCCCCAGGATCATGCCCTGCTGGGTGCCTGATGGATATTTGTGTCCTTGCCCAGGCTTTCCCTACACGCAGCGCTGCCGCCTCACCAACAGCTCCGCGGTGCCCCTGACGTTCCAGCTGCGCATGTCGGACGATGGCACGCAGCCGGCTGTGGACAGCGTGGATCAGATCCGCAGGGACACCGACCCGGCCTGGAGGAAGGGAATCCATTTCCATGTGGAGCCCAGGGAGTTCACCCTGAATCCCAGCCAAGGCACCATCCTCCCCCAGGGACACCAGGACATCGAGGTACGGCAAGAGCCCAGCCACAGCCGCTGCAGCACCAGGGCTGGAGCTGCACTGCAGGGTGGGAGGGCTTTAGCTCTGGTGCCAGCTTGGAGCATCCTGGCACTGAGAGATCTGCACTGCTGGGAGCCTCTGCTAGCTGGCTTACTCGGGATGTTCCTCAAAGAGCACTGTTTGCTTTCCAAAATCATATGCCTGAGTTCACAGACCTTATGGTCAAGGCCTCAAGCTATTCTTGTGTTTTTGAGAGCAATTGATTTGATTACAATGGGGCAGAGCAAGGATGAGGGCGGAAGGTGGCTGTTAGAGAGATGTCATTGTATCAAGCAGTGAGCTTTTCTTCGTGGTCTCATTTCCCCCCTCCTGGGGAGCAGAATGATTTGTGTTCACTGCAGGAAGCTCCAGTGGAGACAAAAAAATCTGCAGCCATGTGTAGCGGTTCAAATTTATTGTATTGATTCCTTGTTAAGTGGTTTGTTCTGTTGTACCCCGTGTTCTCCCTGAGTGGGTTTACCCCTGGGTTTTACCCTCCCTCAAAGCTGTCCCTCATGCCATTCCCTGCCCCTTGTTCCAGCTCTTTCCCTGCCTGTCAAACCCAGCCCCTTTTGTTCCCCAACCTTCTTTGCCAATTTAACCTGGAGCCAATCCCTGTCTGCAATGCCCCTTTGGAATTCCCCTATTCCTGGAGGCCCCATTGGCCCATGTGAGCCATCCTCCCCACCCTCCTACCCAAAGTGGCCCCAGACACTTGATGTAATCCCCTCAGTGCTCCCCTGAGGATTCCCTTTTGGCTTGCTGTTTGTATTCACCCCCTGATTTGTATCTGTACAAGAGCCCTTGCACAGGAGTGTCCAGGGCTCTTTTGGCTTTGATCCCTTGCTTGAAATAAACCCTTCCTTGTGGAACTTCAAGACAGAGATCCCCCTCCTTTCTCCTCTGCCTGATCCGGTTGGTGGCTTGTCTCTTGCAGCGTAGAGCAAGAGGCCCTGAGTGTTCTGCCTGTGGTCAATGCCCACCCTGGGGCAGTACTGAGGGTTCTGCCTGTGGTCAATGCCCACCCTGGGGCAGTTCTGGTTCTGAGGGTTCTGCCTGTGGTCAATGCCCACCCTGGGGCAGTTCTGAGGGTTCTGCCTGTGGTCAGTGCCCATCCTGGGGCAGTTCTGAGGGTTCTGCCTGTGGTCAATGCCCACCCTGGGGCAGTTCTAGTTCTGAGGGTTCTGCCTGTGGTCAATGCCCACCCTGGGGCAGTTCTGAGGGTTCTGCCTGTGGTCAGTGCTCACCCTGGGGCAGTTTTGAGGGTTCTGCCTGTGGTCAATGCCCACCCTGGCACAGTTCTGGCTCTGAGGGTTCTGCCTGTGGTCAATGCCCCCTCTGGGGCAGTTCTGAGTGTTCTGCCTCTTGTCAGTGCCCACCCTGGGGCAGTTCTGAGGGTTCTGCCTCTGGTCAATGCCCACCCTGGCACAGTTCCCCACTCCTGGCGTGGGGCCGCAGTTCTCAGAACCAGCCCGGGCTCGGGCTCCCAGGGCAGCCATGAACTGCCCAGCACCTGCTGGGCCACACTTTGCCCTCAGCCTCCTGCTGTAAAGCTGAGCTCATTGTGGTCGAGTCAGATTTCCTCTGCATGGATGTCTTTGTAGTCAGATGAGAAATTGGCCCCTTAATTTGAATGCAGTGGTGCATGGAGCTGTAGTCTAATGTTTTAATGTAGCTGACCTATGCCCTGATAGCAAGGTGTGTTTAACAAATCTGGTATTGCCAGAAGGCTTTTGTTACTCTGAGACTGTGCTCTACACATGGAGCAGCAGAAGAATGAAGGCCAAATCCTCCCTCAGGAACTGGAGGTTATCACCCGTGGGTAATGAGCTTTTGTAAGGAAGCATTGACTGTTCTTCTCTTCCACCAGGTGACCCTGTGCTCCAACACGGTGATGGAGTCCTACCGGAGGTTGCTGGTGGACCTGGAGGGTATTGGCAAGGGAGTGGCAGCCCTGATCATCACAGCCAGGTACCAGCCCTTGCCTGGCCTCCCGCAGGCACTGCCTTGCCCAGGCTGTGCTGGCTGCAGCTGCCAAGGAGAAGTGCTGCTGAATGCCCTCATGTTGTGCCAGCTGGACACGAGAACAGCAGTGCTTGGGCAGCAGCCCGTGGTGAAAAGCACGTTTGCTCACAGCCTAGCACGGTCCTGGGCCCTCTTCTAAAGGCACCAGGAATGACATCATTGATTGGCCTGGTTTTTGGTGCTTGAGGTGGAACAAATTTCCTGAGGGCCTCCTCTCCTTCAGGCTGCAAGAGGTGGGGTTGTGCTGGTTGTGAGCACTGTGCACTGGTTTGGGCCACACCAAGCAGCTGCTGAGAGTCAGGCTCTGGCTCTGTCCATGAGGGCACATGGCAGGGGGGAAGTGGCTCCCAGCAAGAGTGGGGAGGGCAAGGTCTGACAAGGGGAAAGCAGCCCTTGATGTGGCAGGTCAGCTCCAGTTTTTGCCCTTCCCTCTGCTTCCCATTTTGAGCTTTAATGTCGTCAGAGTTGAGAGCAAAAGTCGTTGTTGCTGCAGCAGAATTCCATGCTGCTGTGCTGCTGTGGGTGTCAGTGTGATGCCCAGAGGGATGCAGCTCCCTGGTGCTGTTCCCTGTGCCAGGCAGAGCCATCCAGGCAGTGCCTGGGCTGCCATTGTGTACAGCAGGTGGAGCTGGGGCCAGGCAGTGCCTGGAGCTGTGCAGTGAAGGAGCCAGGGAGCTGCAGGGCCTGGCAGGGGCTGATCAGCCCCTCTGTGGGGCAGCTGCTGTCTCGTGCCCTCCAGGGCTGGGGCAAAGAGCTGAGTTCTCAGGCAGGGCAACAGCACCATGGCAGAGAAGGGAGTCATTTTTACTGAGACCCTGGAGCTGTGTGTTCCTTGAGCCTTAGGGAGCACTGATCCTTGTTGGGAAGGCTCCCCCAGAGCTCGTGGGTCACTGGGACTCTTCCAGGAGTCCTTGCAAGCCTTCTTGTGTAAAGGAGGGGCTGAGGCAGCTGTGGGGCAAAGTGCTCTGCCTGGGGCACTTGGCAGCCTCTGGGTGCTGCCTCTCAGGGTTTGCCCCTCCTTGACAAGACATGTTGGAGTGGGAAGAGGTAGAAGGCAATTTATCCCTGTAGGGCTCTTCAATGTGCATTTGACAGTGACCAATGTGTTCTGCTCCATTTCACAATCTTTGGGGGTAGGCATTCTCCATTCTCTCAGTATCTCTGATTGTCCTGGGGTCATCTCTTTGCCCAGATGTCTCGTTCCTGAGCTCCAAGTGTCCTCCCCAATGCTGCTGTGTGATGAGTGCCACCTGAAGGTGCCCTATGAGAGGAAGATCCTCATTAGGAATCCCAGCCACCTTCCTGGCTGCTACGGGCTTATTCCCCAGGTTTGGCATCACATCCACCTCCTCCTGTCAAATATTCCTGAGGAGATTATTAGGGGAACAAAGGGTTTGGATAAGACCTTGCTGCTTTCTATTCAGTCTTAAAGATCTGCTGAGAACAGGATCCTACCCAAGTGTAAACTTGAGGAGGCAGTTTAAGCTCCTGAAAAAACAGTTGATGTTCTAGTCGTCAGGGTGTTTTCCTGTGGGAGATCTTAGAGGGTTGTGAAAAGCTGCTGCACTCACAGACACCAGTGCCTGTGCTGGCAGCCTCCTTGCAGGATGCCCTGGGAGTGCTTACCCTACAATTCTGGCATCTTGTTTGTGCCTTTGACCTTTGTCCTGGGGAGTTTTAAAGGTGTGTGTAAGTTGCTGTTGTGGTGGATGTTAAGGAGCCTGAAGTTTCTTGAGAGGTCCCTCTGAATCTGCGTTTCATTGTGTCCCTTCCAGAAACGCAAGGAGGACTCTGCTGTGCTCTACTCCAGCCCCAAGCCCTGTGCGATTGTGCAGCCCCAGAGCACAGCAGAGATCCCAGTTGTGGTGGCAGTGCAGGCCCTGGGCACTCATCGCACCAACGTTCTCATCGGCGTGTTCGGGGATGAGAGAAACCCCCTGGTGAGGGCAAGGGGAGATGTGAGCCTGTGTGCAGCTGCTCCTGGCAGGGTGCACAGGGACAGGGATTGTGCCGGGGAAAACAGGCACAGGCTGGTGGGGAGAAGGACAGGAGGGATGGGGGCACAAACAGCTCCTGCCTTAGAGGTGGGAATCTCAGTGTCTGACACTGAATGGAGTTGGGCTAAGCTGGAATCCAGGGGCATTTGAGTTCATTATTCTTTCAAATGCTGTTAACTTTGGAAACATCTGTTTGAAAATGTCATCTCTCTGAGTGCAAAAGAGGATGTCAGAAGTCTTCTAGGAAGCTTGAGCTTTCTGCAAAAGAAAGGAAAGCTGGCGTTTGAAGAGTGTTTGCAAGGACTGAAACTTCGATTAAAACATATGGAAATGGCAATGCCAAATTCCCTGGATGGCACCAAACATCTGAACCCGGGCCATCGTGGCACTGCCTGTAAATCAGTGAACAGGAAGGAAAGGCAATGCAGGCTGTGCCAGGGAGCCTGAAGTTTGACCAAACAGTTGCTTTCAACTATCAGGCTGCTTCCCTTAAAGAGGAGGGTTTCTCCCCACCAGAAGAACCAGTTGTTTAACTGTCAGGCTGGTCTTACCTAGAGATTTCTTGCAAAAATAAAAGCTTTGGGCCAATAATTTTTAGTTTGAAAGGTTCTCTTACCTTAATCCTTTTTGATTTGGAGGTGAACATGTAATTTTCTTTTTCCCCAAAAGCCCAGCATTTCAGCTGGAGAGTGGTAGCTGTCCCTAAAGAAAAAACTTGAGCAGGGTTGAGCTGTTGAAGCTTTTTTAGGTTTGTCTGTTGTGGTTTGTTTTGGGTTTTTTAAAATCTTTCTTGCTTGCTTCCTGGAACAGAGAGCACAATTACGGAGCTCAGGACGGCTGGCAGAAATCTCCCCAAGCCCAAGGCTGGCAGAGCTTGGCAGGATCCCAGCACCACAGCCTGTGTATTTAGGGATGGAAGGATGGATGGATGGATGGATGGATGGATGGATGGATGGATGGATGGATGGATGGATGGATGGGAATGCGACCTGAGTCACCTGGGAGTGTTGTAAAATGTCAACCAACCCCCCAGCGGTGTCAGGGGAACATTCCTGATAAATCCCCGGTGGAGCTGCCGAGTTTCTGGCCTTGGGCACTGGGTGGGCTGTGCTGGCTGGGCACAGGCTGGGTCTGCCCCTCGGTGTCTCAAATCTCACCTTTTTGCTGCCTTCTCTGTCTTTTCCTCTCCCACTGTGCTTTTTGCATCCCCACCAGGTGTAAATGCCTGTCCTCTGTAGTTGCTCAATGCAAGCAGTTGCAGCTGCTGCAGCACCTCAGTGTCATCCCTGGGCTGCCTTTAGAACAGACCTGCCCCAGCCTGGATTGGGAAGGGCTGGATCAAACCATTTCTCAGTTCAACGTGCCAGCACTCAGCCAGGGGCTGCATCCTGGCCAGGAGCTGCTCGTGCAGGTGTCCCTCCCTCCCTCCCTCCAACTGCAGGTCCCTGTTCATAGTTATTTGTTTTCCAGAGATGAGCTCCACCCACCTAAATTCAAACCCCAGCCACCGAAGGAGAGGAGAACCAGTCTGGATTGTGCAGCAACTCGATGGAGGCACTTCAGGACTGGAAAGGAGGAGGCAGCCAGAGCCCTGAAAGAAGTGCAGGATTTTACCCACTCTTCAGGAGCAGAGGTAGATTTTCTTGTACACCTGCTGCTTGCTTTGCCTCCCCAGCCTGCCAGCACCAAGTCCTGCTCATGCTGAGCTCCCTTTTTGCTTCCCTGCTGTGCTGTGCCCTGACAGTGGGCTGGGCAGCAGGGCCAGTGGCTGGACATGGGCTGAGGGGGAGGGAGAAATAGGACAGTTTTCCTTGGAGAAGCTGGCTCAGATCCTACTGGCCTGTGCTGAGTGTGGGATTTTTTGCCTTGTTTCCTTCCCAATGTAAGATGAGGCTTTTCTCTGCATCATCATGGTAACACCTCCAGCTTCCCTCCCAGAGCAAGCTGGGATGATCTTGATCTCCATGGAGCCTCTTCCCAAAGCAGCCAGACTCCCTGTTTGCAGGGCTCTGCTTTCACCCAGAGCTGCTATTGCACTGCTGGCCCTGGAGCTGTCTGACAAAGGGAGACTTTGCAGAGGGGCTGTCTCTTCTTCCCAGCATGAAAAATGGCTTGTTTTTTGGGTGCCAGCACCAACTCCTGAGCACCCTCACCTGCCTCGAGGCTTGGAGGGATTCAGGTGCTCCCTGGACGTGGCGCACACTGCCCTGGGAGTGGAGAAGGCAAGAGGGAATCTGTCTCCCTTGCCCATTGTCAGTGTGGCAAGCAGGGCTGGAGCTGCCAGTGCCACTGGGGGCCCTCAGCATTGGCCACAGAGGGGCCTCCCATCCCTGCAGGCCCATCACAAAGTGCTGCTGGAGCAGCTGCTTGTTGGAGAGGCCGTGCAGGACACGTTGCAGGGCTGCCCAAGGACACTGTGCAGCACCTGTGGAGGGCACTGCTCCCCCTGGAACTCCTCAGGTGCTCCACAGGAAATTTTTGCAGGAGCTTTTGCTGTAGCACCTTGAGAAAGAAGCATTTAAATCAGAGAGAGAGGGGAAGAGCCTCAGGAGTCAGATGAGCTGGGCTGGACTCCTTCCCTCAGCTCCAAGAGCTCTCACTCTGAGTCTCCTCCTTTTCTAAAAGCAGGTAGTTTTGAAACTTTTTAAAGGCAAGTTGTGCATCAGAGAGAATTTCTACTGCCAGGAGACATCCTAGTTCACTTTCATGTAATGTACTAATTAATGCATTGAGCTGTGAGTATGGGAGAAGATTTTCCCCATGGTCCCTGCACTGGTCAATGGCATGGATGCAGGATGAGGTGAGGGTGATTCTGGCAGTGTTTGGGGAATAGGCCCCTCTGGCTACAGCTCCAAGATGCTCCATTGGATCCATTTCCATGCTCAACACCTCAATCTCTCCTGTCTTCCATCCAGGCTTTCAATATCCTGCCACTGCCAGGTGTGCTGCAGCCAGGAGAGAGCCAGCAGGTCTCCTCCACCTTCTCTGGCCACCTCAACACCGCCTGCAATGTCCCGGAGCTGTGCCACATGGAGGCAGGCTCCACCTCCGAGGTGCTGGTGCCCGGGGAGGCCTCACATGTCAGCTCCTCCCTGAGCCCCCAGGAGATCAGCTGTGGCTCTCAGGCCCCTCTCAGGGACAGGTGAGTCAGCCTTCCATGGGTTCCTGCTCTGCCATGGGTTATTGTCCCTGCAGGGCTTCCCTGCTCCAAGGCCTCTGAGCTCAGAGGAGCTGCAGAGCAAAGGCCAGCAGCAACACAGGGATGGCTACTCTGAGCTCCCTGGCTGCCAAGAGAGGAAGGACCTTCTTCTGTTGAGACAGAACATCTTCTTCTCTATTTGAGTTCTGAGCCCTCCTGGCTTAGCTGCTGTCTGCAGAGAGCTGGGCTCTGGGCTTGCCTTGGCACCGCATCTAGAGGTGTCTTGAAGTCCATGGTGTTGAGTGGCATCTTCTTCATCATCTGCCTTCTTCACCAGAACAGTGGGATTGTGGTATGGGCAGGCGTGGGGCACAGAGCAAACCTTGCTTTGGGTCCTGCTCCTGCCACAGATGAAGTCCTTGCACTGCTGATTTGCCAGGGTTCTCCTTATGGTGGCATAGCAGCCAGAAAAGCTCCTGTCCTTTAGGCTCCCCTGCAGCTGCAGCCGTAGGCAAGCACAGGAGAAGCTCAGCTCCAGCAAGGCAGCCCAGCTCAGGACACACAGGCCAAGTGTGGAGCTGGGAGTGGAGGTGCTTAAAGCAAGCCTGTGCATCAGGACTTCTTCAGGCCAGGCTGAAGTTGGTTTCATGGGGAGGAGATGGACGAGGCTGCTTCCAGTGGTTTCCATGGCAGCCAGCACTGGTTTGCTTGGTCCCAGCTGGGTTCCAGCAGGAAATCTGCCTGACAAGAGCCTGTCTTGCAGGAGAGGAGTTCCTGCAGCCTTTGCTTTCTGACTGATAGGATTGTTCTCATGAAGGAGCAGGCTAGGAGTTGTTAAAACCGAAGATCATGGACAGAGACTCTCTAACTAATTAAAGTTAGACAGTGGGATGTTTATTAACACCGGCGGGTGGCACCAGAGCCATCCCTAAAAGGCGTGCCCGCGTTGTCCAAGGTTCTTTGCCCTCTCTTTATTTCCCAAGATCTTACATACAATACATCTGCACAACCCCAGCACCTCCCATCCCTGCTCTGTATTCAAATGAGGTCATTGGTCCTTCACTCCTGTGCAATTCTTCCCTTGAATTGGGTTGGTGGTCTCGAATTGGGTCAGTGGTCTTAAGGGATGAAGTCAGGAATGTCTTCATCAGGTCTCTGTGACCCTCTGGCACCATCCAAGGTCCCCTGCTTAGTGATTGATTGACATCAAGCCCAGGTGCTAACCATTGTTCTACTGGTTTCAAGATGTTCTTATAACAGTTCACTTCCTCCACTTCCTTCGAGAAAGAAGCTCTTAATGGTAAACAATAGAACAATCAGCTCCAGCTTAAGCATCTCATAATCATTAACCTATGGTCTGCCTATCTAACCTACATCCTGATCAATGGGAATTGCTTCTAACCCTCAGCTGAAATCTGAACTCTTTAAAATCATGCTTCAGCTATGCCCAGGGAGAAGGGGGCTGAATGAGCTGAGTAAGAACTGTAGGAGAGCTAAGCAGATGTCAGCAATCTGTGCTTTGCTTTAAACTGGGAAGCCAAGAGACAAAGGGCGTTTCCAGGCACCAGTGCAGAGAGCTGCTGGATCAGCCTTTGGCAGGGGCTGGAGGGGTCTGGCTGTGCCTTCAGAGGGAGCTTGTACAGCCAACCCCTTATGATGGCAAATCTCAGGTTTGGCTGGTCCTGGAGGTCCCCTTCCACCCATGCCCTCACTTGGGATGTTCCCAACCTCTGTGGGTTGAGGAGAATTCTCGGAAATGGCCTCAGGGTCAAGGAATGAAGTGCAGGGCCAGTCAGGACTAGGGAGCCCAAGGTTCTGGTGGGACTCTCAGCCATGTTTTCTGTTTTGTCTGCAGAAGGGAGCTGAAGGAGCCAGCTCAAAAGCTTGAGCAGGAGGAGGCAAAAGCCTTAGAGGAGGAAGAGAGGAGGAAGGAGGAAGAGAGGCAGAAGAAGGGAAAGAAGAGTGTCTCTGTTGGCAAGCAACCTCCAATACCAGCGAAGGGGAAAACCAAGACCCGAGAGAATAAGGAAACCAAAATCCCAAAAAAGGAAACCAAAATCCCAGAGAGGAAGGAAATCAAAATCCCAGAGAAGAAGGAAAGCAAAGCATCAGAAGGGAAGAAAATCAAAGCATCAGAGAAGAAGGACACCAAAGCATCAGAGAGGAAGGTAACCAAAATCCCAGAGAAGAAGGAAGACAAAGACCCAAAGAAGGGAGAACCCAAAGCCGTCAAGAAGGGGGGAACTGAAATCCCAAAGGACTAAGCTAAGATGGAGAAGAACTCTTTAGTCTTTATTCATACAACTCATTTTACACAGTTTAACAGACCTTGTGTGCACCTTTAGTTCGTTCAAAGATTTCTTATCAGTTAGTCGATTATTGTTTAATAAAATAGATTTTACTTGTGCATCAAATCTCTCTATTGTATTGTTTACCTCTTCACTGATTCTCATGGGACAAATCACTTGTTATTGCAGGTGCATTTGTTTTTCACCCTCAGAATAGAATGGTCACAAAGTCTCATGCTCAAAATAGCTTCACATGGGAACTTGTAACTGCTTACTTGCACACAGAAGAGATGATAGGCCAGCTATTGATATGGCTGAACAAGGCTTCATTTCAAAAGGCTTTTCTTTTATCATTATTCTACCTGTCTATGACATCTCCCGTGGTGTCCTTGGACCCACATTGTCACAACTGACCCACGGTTCCATGAGGTTCCCCGGTGTCACCATGGTCACGGTCAGAGGCTGGATGAGATCAATGTCCTGAGACACCCTGGGATGAGCTGTCAATCAGTCACACAGTGGGTACAGTGCTAACCCAGCCCTGATTGCCTGTGTGATCAGAAATCCCACCTGGGGGAGGCTCACAAGGGCCCGGCTGCTTAAAAACATAGAGCACAAGGTGAGCCCCTGGTATGGACTCTGCCTTCTCCTGGGGTTTGTGTCGCACCCACACTGGAACCCTAGGAGCTGTTAGTCATATGTGTGTCTTTCTATAGAGCTTCTGTCTTTCTGTCTCTCTCTCTTTCTTCTCCTTCTAATGCTCTTTATATGGAACATTTTTGGATACCCTAACAGCTGACGTGTTTTAATGTTTCCAGGATAAATGGGCTAAGTTAATGAAGTTACTGCTATAAGTGTTTTATGTGTAATTTGATGTTGCGTTAAATCCTCTTCCAAAGTTCTTGATTTTTTGCACTTTGCCAGTAGAATTTTGTGTCATTTTGACCTCTTACGAATATCTGCTTGGTGTTTTTCCTGTGCACCAAACTCAAGTAAAGGTGGCAGATGAATTGGTGAATTGGCACGCAAACCCCAAACGGAGCCTAGGGTGCGTGGAGGATCGGGGCAGTGTGAGTCACGCACAATCCCTGGAGTGCGGGGACACGGGTCCCTACCAGGGTTTGGGGTGCCCTGAGTACAGCAGCAGCACTGAGTAGAGCCAAGAGGGCCCCAGTGCCCAGGGTGGAATGGCGGTGCTGGGGGTTCAGTGTGCCACGGTTCAGGTAGAAACCATAAACCCACTGGAGGCCCCTTGGGGTCACAGGGCAGGGAAGGGCTGTGCTTACAGGGCAGGGCAAGGCTGGAGCTGCCCCTTCCTCCCCCCACACACACAAAATGTTTAGAGCAGACGATCTCCTCCAGTCTGTCACAACAGGCAGTGTTGGAGGTGAAATCCCAATTGTGGCCATGGGCACCTGGCTGAGAAGGACAGTTCTTTTCATGGGAAGGAAAGCACAGAGCCTCAAGGTTTGGAAGGCAAGTGAGAGCCTCAGCAGGCCAAGGCCAGCTAGACTTGTCAGTAATTGCAGATTTTGGATTTAGGGAATTTTGGAGGTGGAAACCCAATCTCAGCCATGGGCACCTGGAGAAGCAAGACAGTTCTTTCCTTAGGAAGGAGAGCATGGAGCCTTTCCCAGTGTTTTGGGGACAGATGAGAGGTGACCCTTGTGAAACCACTGCCTGCCAGACTTGTCCTGGCAATATTCCTATTGGAAGAATCCCTGGATATAAGGACCTTTGGAGGTGAACTCCCAATTCTGGCCATGGGCGCCTGGAGCAGAAGGACAGTTCTTTTCCATTGGGAAGGAAAACACAGAGCCTCAGTGTTTCAGCAGCAGATGAGAAGTGACACTCAACATGCAAAGGTCACTTGGACCAGTCAGGCAGTCTATGGGAGGCCAAAGCAGCCAGACTTGTTCTCTGTTCCCTTGGTTTTGTGGGGCTCCATATTGTCACAATGGTTCCTTGGATCCATGGGGCCCCGCAGTGTCATAATGGTGACTTGATTCCATGGGTTCCAGCAGTGTCACAATGTCTCCTTGATTACAAGAAGACTTGCAGTGTCACACTGGCCCCTAGGTTCCATTGGGTCCCACAATGTCACAGTGGCCCCTAGGTGTCATAAGGCCCTGCAGTGTCACACTGGCCCCCAGGTTCAATGGGGTCCCAAAATGTCACAGAGGCCCCCAGGTGTCATAAGGCCCTGCAGTGTCACAATGGTCCCAAGGATTCCATGAGCCCTTGCAGTGTCACAATGGTCCCAAGGATTCCATGAACCCTTGCAGTGTCACAATGGTCTCTGTGGCTCCCCAAGCCCCACAATGTCACAGGACTCCTCTGTTCCATGAGGTCTGGAATGTCACCATGGACCTTTGGACCCTGGGGTTTTGCTGTGTCACAATGGTCTCCTCTGGCTCCACAGTGTCACGATGGACCATTGATGACAGGAGGTCACTCTGTGTCACCCTGGAGCTTTGGTTCCATGCAGCCCTGCAGTGTCACAATGGTCTCCTTTGGTTGCCCAATGTCACAATGGACCACTGATGGCAGGAGGCCCTGCAGTGTCACAATGGACCTTTGATTCCATGCAGCCCTGCAGCATCACAAAGGCCTCTTTGTTTCATGAGGCTCCACAATATCACAATGGTCCTAACTGATTCCATGAGGCCTCACAGCGTCACAATGGTCTCCATGTTTCCATGAGTCCCCTGAGTGTCACAATGGTCTCTGTGTTTCCATGGTGCCCCTCAGTGTCACCATGGCCCCTTGGTTCCATAACATCCCAAAGTGTCCAAGTGGTCTCCATGGTTCCATGCAGCCCCACGCTGTCACAATGGCCCCTTGTTTTGATGAGGCCTCTCAGTGTCACAATGATCCCTACATTCCATGGAGCCACACAGCGTCCGTACAGTCCCCTTGGATCCATGAGGCCCAGCAATGTCACAGTGCTCTCCATGATTCCATGAGGCCCCACAGTGTCACAATGGTCCCTTGTTGTCACAGGGTCCCACAGTGTCACAATGGTCCCTTGGTCTCACAGGGCTCCACAGTGTCACAATGCTCCCTTGGTTCCATGGCCCTGTGCTGCTGCGTTCCCCTCTCCCCTTCTCAGACCACCTTGCCAGCTGAGAAATGCTCCTTGGGCCTCGGCCTTGGCCAACAGCCCCTGGGCTCAGCTTCTCTGCAGCTCATCACAAACACTGCTCCAGCCACTGCTGCTGCCCAACCAGCTCCTGGTTCCTTTAGCAGCAGCCCTGGGAACTGTTTTTGTTCCCTCAGTGGCACAACATCCCTGTTCTCACACTGCCAAAGAAAGCTGTTGGTGCCAAGTGCGTCCAGGATGAACCATTGCTGGGACTGAAGCCCCTCTCTTGGGGCCCTGCAAACAGCGCTCCAAAAGGAGCCCTTGGAGCTCTCCTGGGCAAGCGACTCCCTCTGGGTGGGGCCTTTCCCAGCCAGGAACTCTCCCGTTTGCTGCGCTCGGGGATCCTGAACAATGACAGAGCCTGGGCCGATCCCCCCACTCTTCCAGGCTCAGCACTCTGCCCACTGGGAAGATGCCAAAGCATCCTCAGTGAGCATTCCGTGCCCTCAGGGGAATTGCTCACAGGTGCCTTGCACTGACTCTTTGTGTCAGTGTGCACACAGGAGTGCCTGTGCTGGGGAAATGTGGCAGAAATGCTGCTCTCTGAGGAGTTTGAGCGCCTTGGATAGCTGAGTCAGTCAGGCCTGTAGGAAAGGTTAAATCACAAGGCCTAAGTGAAGTTAATTGCTGCTAAGAGTTGTTCTTTTGCTAAGGTGTTCTTTTGCGAAGTTGCTACCTTTAGTGTAAGTTATAAACTAAGCAAAATATTGTAAAGTTTTATTCCTTTGTAAAATTGCAAAGTCAAAAGGTTTTATTTAGGTTGAATGCTGTTACGCTCTGCTCTTTTGCTAAATTGTGAAGTTGAAAGTATCAGTTAAGGTTAAGATATAAGTTAAGTCCTGTTAAGTTTGAGCTCTGTTAAGCTTTTAGGCCATATTCCTTTGATCCTTGCCCTCACTGTCCTTGTGTCACACACACACACAGAGGGACAGTTCTGGGTCAATTTCTGGTTTGATTGCCTGGGTTCTGTTTGGTTTTGTTGTTGCTTTGTTTCCCTGGTGTGCCTGAAGAGTCCAGTCAGGAGCAGAGGGACTCTTGCCAAGGAACTTTGTGCTGCTGTCCCTTAATATTAAATCTGGTTTTTGCTGATCCCTTGCTGGGGATTTTTTCAGCGCTCTCAAGCCCTCGTTCGTAACAGGGTGAAGGAGCCCTGGCCCAGGCTCTGGCCCTGGACGACACAGGGACACTGCCGGGGGGTCCCTGTCCCCCTGTGCCGCCCCCAGGGCCCCGGCCCCCCGTCCCCATTTCAGGCTTGGGGGTCGATCTCGTGGAACATCCTCTGGGGGAGGCTGCGGGGCCGGGGGCAGGGGGACCCGGGGGGACAGGGAACCCCGCTGTGTACGAGCAGGGTTGGACTGCTCTGGGGGGAACTGTGAGGGGAGCCGGGGCAGAGTGACCTTCCCAGAGACCTCACACAGCTCCCGTGATGTCACACAGCCCCCGTGATGTCGCACTGACCCTGTGATGTCACACAGCCATCTGTGATGTCACACAGCCCTTGTGATGTCACATTGACACTGTGATGTCACACTGACCCTGTGATGTCACAGAACCAACTCTATGTCCCCTTGTGATGTCATATAGCAGTGCTTTGATGCCACAGAAGTCTGATGTCCCAAAGTCACCCTGTGATGTCACAATCTGTTCTGTGATGTCACAGCCTTCTCTGTGATGTTGCACAGCTACCTGGTGATGTCACAACCCACTCCCTGATGCCACAGAGCCACCCTCTCTCATGGCAGACTCTGCTCTATGGCTTCACATCCTACTCTGGGATGTCACAGCCAGCTCTGGGATGTTACAGCCAGCTCTGTGATGTCACCATCCCCTCAGTGATGTCACAGAACCCTCAAGAACTCAGTTCTGTTGAAACCCTGAAGTTTCTTGTACTTTGAAGAGATCCCTGTCAGGGACACAACTGAGAAAGTGTCCCCAGGTTCCAGCTAGAACAGAACCCTGCAGGCAGTGATGCCAGGTGGGGACAAGCAAGGGAAAGCTGTCTCTGGTGCTCCCCACAAGCCCCACATTGGCTGGAGATTGTGCCTGTGAGACTGAGAGTGACTGACTGAGTGGCAGAGAGCTCCCAGGGGTTTGGGCGTCAGATTTTCTGTTCCTGTGGGTGTGCATTCCCTCTTCCATTGGGGGCAGCTACGGGAAATACTCATTCCCAAGCTGAAAAGGATGTTTATGTTAAGTTTTGGAGAGTTTTAAATTTAGAGGGGAGTTATATTTCTGAAGGGAGTTTAAAAGGGATTGTTCATGGTTATTTGAGGAACTTCCTGATATCTCTGATGATTCTGTCTATCAGTTATCATTTTGGGATGCTGTCGGGGAAAAGTTTTATATTTTACAAACACAAGGGGTTTTAAAAGTTGGGAAATTTTATCTGTTGTTTCATTCAATTTATAGGATCATTTAAGGAGTTCATGGTTCCAACCCTTTTCCCTGGTTTATTCAACCCACCCTTCACGTTCCCAAACCCAGGTTCCCTGAGAACAGGATGGGAGATGGCGCCCGCCCTTTGGCACAGACAAGCCATCTGCTGTCTGCCATCTCCCCTCCTTTTCTGTCCTCTCCTCAGGGTGGTAGTGGCCATACTGCCTTGAGATATTCCCTCACCCACATTCCTTCATTCCCTAGTTCTAATCCTCCTTCCTATAAATCACAAGACGGCAATACTCCTGTTAGAGAGACCGCCATTTTAGATTCCCTCCCACCTTCATCCCCATTTCCCACCTTTGCTTCAGGTGCCTCCTCTGTGACGGGTCTCACCCTAATGTTGAATTCCACCGCTGCATTGGGCCCCTCCCCTGTCATCAGAAAGCTCCTCCCCGGCGCAGGCTCCACCTCTCCACTTCCAGACCCCTTCTCCAGTCCAGCTTCTCCCAGTTCCCACATCACTGGAACCGGACATGGGGCCAACTGGAAGGAAGCCATTTTGGCTACCAAAGGCCTTCAACGCCAGGCATTGCTGGTTGGCAGAAAGGCCTGCGCCTCTGCCAGCAGACCTGCCTCCTCTACAGAGGAAAAGAGTGATAGCTTATCTGAGAGTGAGGATGAGCCCAAGGATTCTTGGCAGAGGATGCGGAGAAAAGCTGCAAAGGAGGGGGACCAGGAGGTGATATCCAAGATTCAGGTGGTGTGCAGTATAAGCAGGGGCCAAAACCTAAATGGGAATCCATAGGGAATAGATTTCCATTTAGGCTTTGGCCCCTGGGAATCCATAGGGAATAGATTCCCATTTAGGTTTTGGCCCCTGCTTATACTGCACAGGTGCCACCTGAATCTTGGATTCCCTACCTCCATAGGGAAATGAATGACTTAGTAAAGGCTGCCAAGGATTATGGGAGGGGTTCTCCCTATTTTAACAATTTGCTGGACGTGCCATTTACTGCCCACACAATGGTATCACAAAATTTAAAACGGTGTATGAAAATTATATTGTCACCCGATGAATTTATTTTCTGGAAAGGAGTTTGGATAAAAAAAGTTCATGAGTTACCAAAAGGTTATGTTGAGGAAGAAGGGCGACAACACCTCACAATGGACCGCATTACCAGGGAAGGAGACTATACTGGACTGCAGTATCAGGCTGAAGTCTTCCCCCAGTCAATACTGGAAGATCTCAAAGGCGCTGCATGGTCCACCCTCCTCCAAACACCTGATAATTCTGCACCCCACACTGACTTCACTGACATTCACCAGGGCCCGGATGAGAACTATATCAAGTTCATAAAGCACCTTATGAAAGCCCTGGAAAAACAGGTAGATGATCAAAAGGTCCAGGATGATCTTATTAGCAAATTAGCTTTCTATAATGCCAGTATTGACTGCAGAAAGGTTCTTCACAGCCTCCCCCTTGACCCTGAGCCTACCATTGCTCAGATGGTTGATGCTTGCATATTCCAAGCGGTCTCAGACTGTGACTCCAGCCTAGCCAAGGCCGCCAGCCAGGGTGCAATTGAAATGCTGGTTGCAGGAAATGTGCTTCCCCACAATACAGAATGTAATAAAGGCAGTGGAAACTGTTATAACTGCAGGAAAACTGGACATGTAACAAAAGATTAAAAATACAAGAATACTGTTCTGGTTTTTTACCCAACCCTCAGTCCTACAGCCATTACCCAAACTGTTCCTGAAGCCAACAGCACTACCAGCCCTCGGGAAACTCCCAGCAGAGCACAAAATGACACCAAATATGAAGTTATTCGGTCCCACCCTTCCATTGGTGAGAGATGACCTAGGTTACAATATAAAGATGTACTCTATTCCCATCCTCAAGAGCTGTTGAAACAGGAGGGGTATTGTTTTATTCCTTATCTCCTGTTAATAGGCCTATCAATGCCTTTCTGCATGACTCAGAGATAATGCCCTCCAGGAGCCATTTCTGTTTAATGGACGCACCTCATGACTCATAGAATGATATCAGCCCATTGTGAGATGCTCCACCCAGGGGGGAAGAGCTAAGCATCCCCCCCTGGATATTATCTGGGCTTTGGGACAAAACAAGCTGCCTTTCCACTGGATTCCCCAGAGCAACAGCTGCCATTTCCACTGGAACTTCAGAGGTAGGCTACACCCTGCTACAGGATCACTGCTCCAACATAACCACATCTGCCACTCCAGGAGGACTGCAGCCACCATTCCAACTGGACTGCTATCAGCACCCTGACCAAGAGAGTGACAGGTTATATTCTGACTTTATCACTGTTTTTTCTTATGTATTATTGCATGATTTTTGATTTTTTTTTTCCTAATAAATTGTATTTCTGACATTGAGTCTCTCTCTGGTTTTGCTTTCAAACCAGAACAAATGGAAAACCCTGAGTGGGTTTCCTGAAAAACAAACCCACCTCAGAAACAACCTGCTCAGTCCAGACTGCCTGGAATGATGTCACCTTTCTACAAGGGACAGTGTGAGCAGAAATGATCTCTGGGAGCAGAATTGTCTGAGTCTTGCAGCTGAATTCTCTGTCCCTGTCGTTTCCCTGGATCTCTGTTGCAGATGAAGCTGCTCCTGCCATCCTCACTTTTTACCTCTCTCTTGAATGCAAACAGATGTTCCCAGGTGTATTGATTTTTCAAAGTTTCTACAAAACTTTTTTGTTCCTCATGGAACGAAGGGGCCATTTTGGCACTGAGGAGGTGACGTGGAAACAAGGAGTCAATTATGACCCTGGGGTCCCATGGAACCAAGGGGCCATGGTGACACAGAAGGGCCACGTGGATCCAGTGGTCCATGGTGACACTGTGGATCCAAGCAGACAATGGAGACACCCCCAGAACCTCGTGGAACCAAGGAGTCCATGGTGACCCAGCGGGGCTGCATGGAGCCAATGGTCCATGGTGACACTGCCCATCCAAGGAAGACATTGTAACACTGTGGAAGCTCATGGAGTGAGGGAGGCCATTGTGACACTGAAGAACTTCATGGCACCAAATATCCATGGTGACACAGCAGGGCATCATGGGAACCAAGGAACTGCTGTTGGCAGTAAGGACACTCATGGACCCAGGGGCCCTTGTGGCACTGCAGAACCAACAGAGCTGCTGGACCTTGTCCACTGGCCCTGCACAGCTCCTTGGGAGGCATAGCAGAAGCAGCACCCTGGGAGCCTCGGGAATGCCCCTCTGGGATCCATGGCACACACTGCCAGGGGCTGGAATTCCCATTCCCAGGCAGGAAAAGATGCTCCAAGTGGAGCACGATCTTACAGTGACATTTCACTGCCAGCCTTCATAGCTTCACCTGTGGTTGTTGTAGCTCCGGGAGTGGGAAATAAATCAGGGCAGGGTCTTTGGTGGGAGCTGCCCTGGGTCAAGAGAGACACTGAGAGAGAAACAGAGCAGGCAAAGAAAGGCAGGAGAGAAAGAAGGGCACAAACACAAACAGCTGCGAAGGTGGCACTCTGAAAAACAAACTGGAACTGACAAAAAATGAATGGGACAGAAATCAGTCATTCTGGAAGTTTTATTTACTATCAAAATACAGGCCACACACCCAGCCCCACACAATCCCAATCCCACACCCTCAAATTTGGATGCCACTTCTCCCAATCTCCTTCCAACCCCCTCTCACCCTGGACACTGTGGAATCAAGTAGATTTGTCATGGGACTGAATTTTTCCTAGGTGGGAATAAGGCATTTTGACATGGATTGGTCAATTTTGGGCTAAAATTGAGGTGTTTTCAATGGGATTAAATAATTTTGAGGTGACAGACCAATCTATCTGGAATTCTGGAGTGCAAAGATATGGAGAACACTTGCTGAAATCCCCCAAATCCCACAAATCCTACAGAACAAATGTTCACAAACCATAAATTCCATCTCAAATACCTGTTAAATGGTGGGACTTCAGACATCCTTGATCAATTACTTTCATTTTAGTCCTGTTTCAGGTGTTTTTAAGTGATAAAGACAAATCAGAAGAAAATTAGGGCCAAAAGGATAACCAGCCAGGTCTCCTCCCAACATGGATCACTGGGAATGTGGGTCACCAGTGTTCTGACCAATGTGGGTCCTCCCATGGGGGATGAAGCTGCGCCAGTGCACAAAGCTCCTCCTGTAGTTGGAGCACACGCAGGGCTTCCCTGACCGGTGCCTCTGTTGGTGTCGGGACAAGGTAGAGCTGTTTGAGAAGCTCTTCCCACACTGGGGACACTTGTAGGGCCTCTCCCCGGTGTGGGTGCGCTGGTGGATGCTGAGGTGGGAGTTGTGTTGGAATCCCTCCCCGCACTCAGGGCAGTGGAAGGGCCTCTCCTCAGTGTGAATCCGCTCATGCAGGAGGAAATGGGAGCTGATCCGAAAACTCTTCCCACAATGGGAACACTCGTAGGGCCTCTCCCCAGTGTGGATGCGTTGGTTCCTGATGAGTTCTGAGCTGCAGCTGAAGCCCTTCTTACATTCCTCACACTTGTAGGGCCATTGCCCGGTGTGGATCACCTGGTGGCGGATCAGGGTGCTGCTCTGCCTGAAGCTCTTCCCACACTCCAAGCACTTGTAGGGATTCTCCCCATTGTGAAGCTGCTCATGCACCACCAGCTCCGAGCTCTGGCTGAAGTTCCGTCCACCTTCCTGGCCCAGGGTGGGTCTTTCCTCCTCAGAGCACACTGGGCTGGGTTTGCAGCCCCTCTTCCTGTGGGATCTCCAGGGCTTTTCCTCTCCATTGGATTCTTGTGCCATGGAGCTGCGCAAAACAGCCTCTTCCACGAGGTTCTGCTGTGGGGATTTGTCGGCCCTGGTTTCCATCCTCAGCTCCTTGTCTGGGGCAGGAAGGACAAAGAGAGGATGAGATTTGCCTCTGTGACAAAAGGAAGGGGAAGGAGATCTCCCCAGTGCTTCCCCGGCAGGACGGCATTGGCAGTGAGGTTGTCCTGCAGCTGGGGGCTGTGCTGGGCTGGGAGATGGAGCAGGAGAAAGGGGGAAAGGGGCATTGACTTCCTCCTCACCCGCCTGGGTGTCCTGGGGCATTGTCTCGGTTTGAATAGACAGGTGTCTGCTAAGGAAGGCAAGAGCCTCCCTTGAAATGGAAAATGTAAACAACCTCCTTCCAAACAGTTATAATTTTGAAATTATGGGGCTCTAAGGAAACAGATATGGGAATAGGAATAACAGCTATTTAGCAGGAAAATTAAAATATAAACACAATAGTACAAAGAAAAAACACTGACAGATTCAGAATACGACCTGACACCCTGTGGGTCACACTGGCAGTGGCAGGGATCCTGCAGAACAGTGGGGTTTTCCTCTGAAGATCCAGTGGTGGTGGTGTTGGGCCTGGTCTTCCTCTGGCAATCCAGTGGAAAAGGCTGACTCTGGTCTTCCAGCCCTCTGATTATATCCAGGAAGGAATGCTTGGCTCCTCCCTCTGGGTGGAGCTTCTCAGAATGGGATGATGGAATTTTATCAGTCATGCAGTGGCACTCAATGGCCCATTAACAAAAGATATCTCCTGGGAGGGAGGTTGGGTTGTGAAAGAGATAAAGAAAACTGCCCAATTGACATAAGATAACTGCCCCATCAGATAGGAATAGAATACACCCCCACTGTCCAACCTAAGATAGCTGGGAAATGCTTTGCAGTATTCTTTGTCTGTGTGTCTGTGTTCGCGTGTATTTTACACTCAAAGTCCCCCAAATTTCCAAGAGGTTTTCTTTGGGGTGTTGTCTTGCCCCTGTGTCCATCTGCACCTCCCGTCACTCTGTCACTGTCACCTCCAGCCATCTCTGAGCCCACCGGCGCCTCCCAGGTTTGCACTGAATCCCTCCCTCCTGCCCTCCAGCACCAGCAATGACCATGGCAGGGAGCTCAGAGCAGGAGCACCCAGGCCAGGGCTAACACCAGGATCAGGAGCACCTGGCAGAGGCAGGAGGAATCCCCCATTCCAGGGGCTGCAAGGGCTGCAAGGGGAGCACCTTTGTCCCCTCTCAGCCCCAGGGCTACAGACCAGGGAGGAGATGCCTCAACTGCCTCAGCTGAATTGCTTCCCTCAGCCCTTGGCCCAGGAAGTCTCCGGCTGGAGCACAACCTCTTAAGGAGAGTTTCCACAAGGAAGAGAAAAGAAAGGAACTGTTTCTTCCCTTTCTCTCATCCGTGCCCTGTGTGCTCATTTTCTTGTCATCTCTTAGCAAAACCAACAAAAAAGCATCTGCACTGAGGTGTTTCCCAGGGTCGGTTCCTAAATAAGGCCAAAGGAAGGTTTTCTGCCACGGAAAAAGTGACAAATGTGGAATTTGTTCAGACAGTTGAAAACATGACAATTTCTAAGCACTGGAAATCCAAAGACTATAAAAACCGGAGTTTGCAGTTGTAATGGTCCATTGTCCTCCCTCTTCCCACTGCTGATTTGTCACATCCCAACTCTGGAGGAGCAGATTATGGAAAGAAGACCTGCAGGGAGTGTTGGAGGCCTAATCCCAGAGACTGGAAGAAAGAGTGAAATCAAGAAAAGATTTCCAGTTGTTTTCTTATCATATTGACCACAAATAGCTCTATAGTCCATATGCAATATCCAGATGAAGAAGCACGTTCCTGGTTTTATTTCCAAATTGCAGTACTTTGGAACATCTTTCTGGATGAGAACAAACCACAGGCCAATAACTGACCCACTTTGGTTCCCAAATCAGAAATCATTCAACTTCTACCAAGATGTCTTCCTCTGCAGGTGTCCCAGATTGCAAGGCAAAATGGATTTTATTTGCCATCTGTATGGCAGTTTTCCTTATCTCTTCCACAACCACTCCTCCCTCCAGGGGTGAAGGCATCTGCTGATAACAGCCTATTGAATGTCACTGCATGGCTGATAAGAATTACAGCATCCCATTGGGAGATTCTCTGCCCAGAGGGAAGAGCCAAGCATTCCTAACTGGATAGAATCTGGAGATTCTGGAATAGCAGCACAACTTCTCCACTGGATTTCCCAGTGGAATAGCAGCTGCCTCTTCCTCCACTGGATCCTCAAAGACTACACCCTTTTCTACGGGAGCCCCTGCACCAACAGAACCACACCTGCCACTCCAGGAGGACTGCAGCCACATTTCCAATTGGATTGCTACCAACAGCCTGACCAACAGGGTGTCAGGTTGTGTTCTGACTCTGTCAGTGTTGTTTGACTGTACTGCATTGTTGATTTTATCCTTTTATTTTCTTCCCTATTAAATAACTGTTATTTCCGGCTCCTATACTTTTTATTTTTTGCCTGAGAGCCCCTTAATTTAAAATTATAGCAATTCAGAGGGGGAGGGTTCACATTCTCCATTTCATGGGAGGCTCCTGCCTTCCTTAGCAGGCACCTGTCTTTCAAACCAAGACAGCAGGACAGAAGGCACTTTGATTCCTTATGTCCCAAGTTTCTCCTGAGTTCATGACTCATGACTTCAGATGAACTGGAATGGTCCTGACTGCACAAAAGCAGCCACAATGAGCAGGAACAAATGCCCAGGTCACCATTAATTGCACTCGATCCACACCTTGCACAGCCCAGCAGCAATTCCTACCTGTGTCCCCAGCTCTGGCTCAGCCAGAGGGGCATCGCTCTGGTGTGTACGGGACCGGCTCCTGCAGGACACAGCGCTGGGAGCCGCTCTGTGTCCCACAGCTTCAGCATCTCAGGCACCGCTCCACAGCTGTGGGGCTGTGTCACCACTGTTCCATGGCTGTAGCTCCTGTGCCACCACTGTTCCACGGCTGCAGTTCCTGTGCCACCACTGTTCCATGGCTGTAGTTCCTGTGTAACCACTGTTCCATGGCTGTAGTTCCTGTGCCACCACTGTTCCATGGCTGTAGCTCCTGTGCCACCACAATTTCATGGCTGTAGTTCCTGTGCCACCACTGTTCCTCCTTTTCCATGCTCACTCCACTGCTGTTCAAAAGCTGTGTGGTGCAGTTTCAGCACAGTTCCTCAGCTCCTCCACCACTGCTCCACTGCTGCTCCAACACTGCTCATCTACCACTGTTCCACTGCTCCTTCTCTGCTCCTCCCCTGCTCCCCTGTTCTTCCACGGCTGCTGCTTCTGTTTTAGTTCTGCTGCCACAGCTGCAGTGTCACAGAGAGGGGAACGTTCGGGCAGCAACCGCTGTGGTGTCACAGAAACCGGGACAACGGGACTGCCACAGCTGTGGTGTCACAGAGAGGGGAACACTGGGGCTGCCACAGCTCAGGTGTCATGGAGAGGGGAATGTTGGGGTGGCTGCTGCTGTAGTGTCATAGAAGGGACAACTGGGGCTGCCACCACTGAGGCGTCACAGAGAGAGGAACGTTGTGGCTGCCACCACAATGGTATCATACACATGAGAATGCTGGGGGCTGGGGGCTGCCTCTGCTGTGGAGTCATAGAGAGGAGAATGTTGGGGCTGCCAAAGCTGTGGTGTCACAGACAGGGAACTCTGGGCCTTCCACTGCTCTGGTGTCACAGAGAGGGGGACTTGGGGCTGCCACAACTATGATGTCACAGAGAGGGAAATGTTGGGGCTTACACTGCTAGGGTTCCACAGACAGGGGAATTCTGAGGCTCCCACTGCTATGGTATCATAGAGAGAGGAATGTTGGGGCTGCCATCCTTGTGGGCTCAAAGACAGGGTAATCTTGGGGCTGCTGCCCCTGTGGTGTCCTACAGAAGTCAATGCTGGAACTGCCAACTCAGTGGTATCACAGAGAGGGGAATGTTGGGGGAGTCACTGCTGTGGTGTCACAGGGGAGCATTTGGGGCTGCCACCCCTGCAGTGTCACTGAGAGGGCAATGTTGGGCTTGCCACTGTGGTGCTGTCATAAAGAGGAGAATGCTGCAGGTGCCACCTCTGTGGTGTCACAGAGAGGGGAACACTGGGCTTGCAATTGCTTTGGTGTCATAGACAGGGGCACATTGGTATTGCCACTGCTGTCATGTCACAGACAGGGGAACTTTGAGGTTGCCACCACTGGGGTGTCACTGACAGGGGAATGCTCGGTCTTGAACATCTGTGTTATCTTAGAGATGGGAACGTTGGTGTTGCCACCACTGTTGTGTCACAGACATGGAAGCACTGCCAAACCTCCCCTGGTGCTGTGCCCACTCCAGTGCTGCTCCTCTGTGACACTGCACTGCCTCCTGGGGACATTGTCACACTGCAGTGTCTCCTGGGGACATTGTCACACTGTGAAGACTCATGGGACTGTAGGGGCCCTGTGACACTCCAGGGTCTTGTAGAATCCATGGAAGCAAGAGGAGACTGTGAAACTCTGGGACTTCATGGAACCATCCATTGTGATACCTCAGGGCCTCATTCTTTCCAGGAATGCTTGTGACACTGCAGAACTAAATGGAACAAAGGGGACATTGTGACACTGTGGAGTTCATGGAACTGAGGGGATGCTCTGAGACACTGGTGCCTAAAGATGCTCAGGAACCATTGTGAAGCTGTCGCTTGTGGAACCAAAGGGACATGGTAGCACTGTGGAGTCTCAAGGAATCCAGAGGCCCTTGTGACTCAGTGAGGCCAGTTGGAACCAACAATCCATTGGGATCCCCCAGAACCTTGTTGTGTCCCGGGATTCTTGTGACATTGTGGGGCCTCATGGAACCAAAGGGACACTGGGACACTGTGTGATCGCAGGGAACCAAGGGGACTCAGAGACACTGTGGGGCCTCCTGGCTCTCAGTAACTTCAGACACTTGTGTCCATCTACAAGGGGGCAAAAGTCAGCAGCCTGAGCCTGTTGATCCAGAATATTCCTATCTCCATGGAGGGTGTTCCTGCCAGCTGTGGTGTTTGTGATCTCTCTGCTCTCTGGGGGAATTGCATCCTACAAGAGACACTGACCACTCCAGTAGCTGACACCACAGGGCCTCCTGTGGGGTGGGGGCAGAGGCATCTTTCACTCCATTATGTTGCTCAGAGCCCATCCGAGCTGGAATATTTCCAAGGATGGGGCATTCACTGGCTCTCCACCAAGGCTAACGGAAAAAGCAGGGCACTGGGGGAGGCAGCAGGGAGAGCAGACGCTGTGCTGGATGAGCAAGGGAAGAGGATGAGTGCAGAAGGCACAGCCCACCAGGAGGCCACCAGGCAGAGCCGTGGAGCCTCCCCAGGTGAGAGTGACCTGCCCAGGGAGTGCGCTGCTGCCCTCAGGACTGTGCTGCCACCCTTGGCAGAGGTGTTTTCCCAGCAGAATGTCCCCTGGTCACCCGGGGCCGTGCCGCTGCCCCCGGCGGGAGGGCGCCGTCAGCTGAGTGTGCCGTCCCTGGAGTCAGTGGTGGAGGTGCCCGGAGCAGCCTGGCTGTGTTAAATGAGCACCCTGCAGCCCCTCCGTGCCCTGCCGTGGCTGCCAAGACTCCTGAAAGGACTGGCTGCTGTGCAGCTGTGCCCTCTGCTGCCCACTAAGAGATGTCTGAGTGCTCAGCCTCATTCCTGTGCCTGCAGGCAGATCAGTCGATAGAGCGACTGGGAGATGGGGGTTCACTATCCAATAGAGTGGCCGTTAGCCACCCTGGGGGTGGGCGCCAGAAGCAAGAGGCCCCCTCAGGGTTTGCCCCCCGCCTCACCGGGTAAGTGAAAAAACAATCAGAGTAGTGGTATTTCACCAACGGCTGGGACGCCAGCAGGCGGGTCACCCCGCACTGCCGAGCGCATGCCCGGCCTCCCACTTATTCTACACCTCTCATGTCTCTTCACAGTGCCAGACTAGAGTCAAGCTCAACAGGGTCTTCTTTCCCCACTGATTCTGCCAAGCCCGTTCCCTTTGCTGTGGTTTCGCTGGATAGTAGGTAGGGACAGTGGGAATCCATTCATCCATTCATGCACGTCACTAATTAGATGACGAGGCATTTGGCTATTTTTCAAACACATATAAACAATATATGTTCCTTTTCCGGGTTAAATAAAGGTGGCCCGTCCACCTTGGACAAATCCGGTAAATTGTTTCAAATAAAGTAAATTGGTCTGAATCGGGTGGTAATTGATGCGTTATGAATTAAAGTCTTTGTCCCTACTCACTATGAGCTACCTAACTGGCTTGTGGCTTCCTTACAAACCTAGCTACTCTCTAGTTTATTAAAATGAAAAAGTGATACAAAAAAAAAAAATTGCATACAAAAATCAACATATTAAAACAGCAATAAAAATCTACAAAACATTACAAAGTACAAAAAATGCAAAAATTCACTACCCTGAATCGTGTAATCTTCTGGCCCTACTGGTGAACATATGTACAATCTCCACAGATGATAGGAGTGCTTCTGTGGATAAAGTCTTTGCAACCATCGCTTGCCTCGATTTGGAGAGGCCAAGTGTACTCAAAAGTTCAAAGTTCCCCTTGTACCATTTCCCCCGCGCTCCAAGGGGAAAGCCCATAGAAACAACGTCCTTTGCGTTGGTGAGGCTTTGCACCTTGGTTTCCAAATGTTTGCACTTGTTTACTTTCTCTGCAGCCACTTCTTCCAGAGATGTTCTGGAGGCTTCGTATCGTACTGTCACTTTCACGATGAATGCATGTCCGTCCTTAACAGATATCAGATCTGGTTTGTACGGCTTCTTGATGGTTTCCCTTATGGGTGGTTCTTTGAACACTACCCAGTCCCTCTTCTTCGCCTCCTCAATAAGCCTTTCACAGATATGATTGTGCCTCTTGATTTGAGCGTCCTGAATCACTGGGCAGTAGCCAAGGATTAGGGCGCAGGTTTCGTTGTCCGCATCACAGTGCCTACAGGCCTTGATGTAATTTTCCTCTCTACCCCAGGAGAGAAATTCTCTTGTGGGGTAGAAGTTGGCCCTAAGTTGTAGTGTAGTGAGGAGTTTCCTGTGAGGAATGCATCTATAGTATTGGAGCCAATCACTATTAATTTTATCACCTTCAAAGCTTTTAATTCCACGGCCTTGGGATACTAATTTGGTCCATTTCTTGAATTCTTTTCTCCGCCAATCACAAGGTTTAGGAAATTTAGTTTTAAGGGTCGGTGCTTCCCACTCCGAGGTTGTGTCTGCACTGTTGGGTGGTTCATTTGCCGGTAGTGCTTCCCAAATTGAGGTTATCTTCTCGCTTTCCCCTCCAGCTTGAATCCACAATTTCTTATACAGTTGTTCCATTTGATCTTTCTCTAGGAACTCCTTCATTGTTTCATCCGAGGACTGTGCAATCCAGTGCAGTCTCCGGGCCTGTACACTGGGAATCAGTCCCGCCAACTTGGTGACGCCCAAACCGCCGTCCTTCGTGCTCGAGTACAAGATGCCACCGCAGGTGCACGGAGGTAGTTGCAGCCAGTCCTTGACCGCTGTTCGGATCTTCTGGTCAAGGGCTTCAAGGGCCCCTGTTTCATTTGTGAATGGTCAGCCAGGTAGGTCAGTCAAGGGATGGTGTATGTTTTGAGGATATCAAGTATTTGCAGAGGTTTAAGTGGAGCTTGATCAATTCATTCAAGCCAGAATTCTAGTTTTGTGCGGAGGTTGGCCTTTGCTATCCCAGTCCAGGGGTCAAAGTGTAAGCCTAAGTATTTCTTATATTCCCTGGGGTTGATCACGTTCAGGGGTGCGCTGTTGATGGTCCATGCAGCGCAGTTATTGAAGGTGTAAGAGTCTTTTGTGGGCTTGATGTAGAAGCCATGGCACTTTTCCCCTTGTGTTTTGAGACCGGTGAAATCGCAGAAGGTCTCTAATATCTTGATATTTGTTTTCATGTTTTCCCAGGAGTCGCTCAACACGACCAGATCGTCGGCAAATGCCACTGCTGTTATACTACTCTGTCCTCGGTGGAATCCTTTACCACTCTCTTCCAGCTTGCACAACAGGGGGTCCATTGCCAGGTTAAATAAAAGGGGTGACAGCGGGTCACCCTGCTTTACTCCAACCCGGATCTGGATTTTGTCTGTGTGTGTGTTCATTTTTGTGGTGACATACATACTGATGTCTTTGTACATATTGTTCATCAGGCCAATGATGTGGGGATCCACTCCCCTCAGCTGCAAAGCATGTATGATGTGATGGTGGCTTATGGTGTCAAAAGCCTTGGCGATGTCCACAAATACAACACCCAGTGGTCTGTGTTCACTTTAGGCAGTCTGAAGTATAGTTTGCAGGAGTTTCAGGTTTTCAGAGCATCCTGCTGCTCTAATAAAGCCTCTTTGCCTTGGGTTGAGGGGGCACGCTTTGCTCAGCCTTGCTTTTACAATCCTGGAGAACAGTCTCAACAAGATGGAATTGATTGTGATAGGCCTCCAGTTATTAATGTCTTTTAAATTTTCCGGTTTTGTAGATTTGGGAATCAAAACAGTTCTGCACCCCCTCACCATGTCTGGGATCTCCCCAGATGTTAACCATAAGTTGAAGAGCTCAGCCGTCCGGGAATACCTGGGATCCATCTTTTTGATGTCCCCAAGAGTAACCCTATCTGGACCTGGAGTCGAGCCCTTGCTCATTTCCTGCACATTTCTTTCAATTTCTTTGGCCGTGATTAAGCCTCTGAAGGTGCTGTTGTCTGCCTTCCCATTAATTTCAAAGTCCCTGATGCCAGCAAAAGTACCAGGTGTTTCCCATCTGGCTTTAAATACGGAGTAAATTTCACTGGATGATATATCCCAGGACAAACACTCTACGTCATCCAAAATAATTTTTGCTAGTTTCCCCCTGTCAAGATGGAATAAATGCTGAAAGCAAAGGTAATTACCTTTTTTGATCGCTCTGTCTTTCATCCACTTCTGAAATGGCTTTCTTGGTTGCTTCTCCCGGGTCTCCTTCCCATTTTACCACGTGTAGCAGTTCTTATCTGGCTTATTGATTCTAGGCATCCAAAGCAATCTTGCACTGCCTGATTAATCATTGTCAGCATCTCCTGGCCATCCATCAATTGCTTGAATGCTCTGGGGAAGTGGTTAATTGCTCCAACTGATAAGCGTTCCTTGACTGTCTTTTGGTAATGAGCCTGCAGCTGCCCGGCCCTCTGCTGGGTTTCTGGCGGCGGTTGTCCTTATCAGGGTGTCGTCTTAATTTATCCATTGTTTTCTCTCTGGCAGCTGGCCTCCCTGGTGGATGGTTCTCCCCAGGTCCATTGTCCACGGTTCTTGCCTGGGATTGCTGACTCAACCCAGGTTCCATTCCCATGCCCTCAGCTGCTCTCCTGGTGCAATGACTCACCTCAGGTCCTCTGTCAGCTCCATCTGTTGGTTTCCTAGGCAGCAATCTTCTTTTGTAACTAATTTGCTTAGCGGTTTTTGTTGTTATGTGTTCGGCGATAGGTTTATTAATGTTTTTGTTTCCCTTGAACTGTGCCTCCAGTCTTATCAGCAGTTCTTCCTCCTCTTTTGTCCAGCATCTTTTGTGGGCTCCTGGATTTGATGTTTCTTTCAGTTGGGAAGCAATGATCCTTTCTTGGTTTCTTATCAATGGGTGTGCCAATCTTTTGTGTTGTCCCAGGCCAATTTTGGTTCTGAAGTCTCTGACGCATACTTCACATATCCACTCTCCAGCTGGAACCCTTTCAGTTTCTGGACCTCTGCATTTTGCAAAATGACAAATAACACTATGATAGTTAATATTTTCCTTTACACACTTGGCACACCGAAAGCAAACCCTTCTTTTCTAGTGCGACTCCTTTAGATGTTCAATCAGGCTTAACACAGAGTTTACCCGGGTACCACACAACAGGGACAAGGTGGATTTTTGTCAGGAACAGTCACCTTCACCATGTTATCCGGTGACTGCCCTCCGTGTTCCCCAGGCACTGGAGGCAATGCCTCTGGTGTGCCTTCACTCACCTTTTTGCCGCTTCCCTCACCAAGCACAAACGGTTCAATGTCTCCTGGGAGGCTAGGATCTGAGTCTGAGTGCCCACCGATACCCTGGACAGGCGTACTGGCAGCCCCCAGACCACCCACCCCTGCCCCCCAAAGGACAAAATCCGGATTTTGAGCCATCGAATTGGGGCCACATTTACGGCGAGAACGGAGTGGGTGGTCACTCCACTCCGGAGCTCTTTGCCCCGTCTGCAACCGGGGAGCCAGGTTTCAAGCAATAAGCCAGGCGGCCTTTACCAAGGAATTTGTTTCACCGAATTTGGTAGGAGTTCATTGGTGACTTGGTTTGGAAAGACAGGAGTCTGCTAAGGAAGGAAAGAGCTTCCCCTGAAATGGAGAATGTAAACCCTCCCCACTCCTCTGAATTGCTATCAATTTTAAATTAAGGGGCTCTCAGGCAAAAATATGGGAGCAGGAAATAACAGTTCTTTAAGGGGGAAAAGAAAAAAATTAAAGGATGAAATAAAACAATGCAGTACACCAGAACAACACTGACAGAGTCAGAACCCAACCTGACACCCTGTGGGTCAGGGTGTTGGTGGCAGTCCAATTGGAAATGTGGCTGCAGACTTCCTGAAGTATCATTTGTGGTTCTGTTGGAGCAAGGGGGATCTGTAGAGAAGGATGTATTCTTCTTCTGAAGACCCAGTGGTAGAAGAGACAGCTGCTGTTCCTCTGGGGAATCCCGTGGAGAAAGCCGTGCCGGTGTCTCAAAAACCTCTGGATTATATCTGGGTAGCAATGCTTGGCTCCTCCCTCTGGGCGGAACATCTCACAATGGGATGTTATAGTTCTTATCAGTCATGCAGTGACATTCAATAGTCTGTTATCAGCAGATGTCCCCTCCCGAGGGAGGTGTGAATGTGGTCACTCAAAGAGAGAGATAAAGCAAACTGCCCACTTGACAAAGGTAATCTGCCATACAGATGGTAATGGAAAACATCTTGCATTGCAATCTTCAACATTATCCACCCCTTTTTCTATTTCCATCTGCACCACAAAAAAAAACAAAACAAAACAAAAACAACAACAACAACAACAACAACAAAATTTCACACAGTTCTCACTTAAGACTAGGTCTCCCTGTTGTACACAATGGCTTTCTCCATCTTTCTGCATTACCCACCAAGTGTAAACAGGTCATTGAGCAAAAACAATTCCATGGATGGTTTTGTCTTTGCCTGAGATGGGATCAATCCAAACAGTCCTTCCTAAAATACCTTTCATGTGTACAACAGGGACTTTATTTCCATCCACTGTGTGCAGGGGTTCAGACTGGGCAGGACCAGCTCAATTTATGGAGCTTCTGGTGTTGACCGTCCAGCTGGCTTTTGCTGAGTTCATTTCCCAATTTCTAAAAGTCCCCCCCCAAGTGCCTTCAGGGTTGTTTTAAGTAGTCTGTTACACTGTTCAACTTTCCTGGCAGCTGGTGCATGATAAGGAATATGATATATTCAATACCATGTACCCTGGCCCAAGCATTGATAAGGCCATTCTTGAAATGGGTCTCATTTTCTGACTCAATTCACTCAGGGGTGACATGTCTCCACAGGATTTGCTTTTCCAGGCCCAGGATGGTGTTCCAGGCAGTGGCGTGAAGCACAGGGTAGGTTTCCAACCATCCAGTGGTGGCTTGCATCATGGTCAGCACGTAGCGCTTGCCCTGGCGTGTCTGGGGCAGTGTGATGGAGTCAATCTGCCGGGCCTCCCCATACTTGTACTTGGACCACTGCCCACCTTACCAGAGACGCTTCACTCGCTTGGCCTGCTTGATGGCAGCACACGTCTCAGTCATGGATAACCTGAGAAATACTGTCCATGGTTAGATCCACCCCTTGGTCTCGTGCCCACTTATAGGTGGCATCTCTACCCTGACGACCTGAGGCATCATGGGCCCACTGAGCTAAGAACAACTCCCCCTTATGTTGCCAATCTAAGTCTATCTTTGACACCTCTATCTTTGCTGCCTGATTTACCTGCTCGTTGTTTCGGTGTTCCTCATTAGCCCGACTCTTGGGAACATGAGCATCCACATGGTGGACTTTCACAGGTAGCTTCTCTAACCGAGCGGCAATGTCTCTCCACTCATCAGCAGCTCAGATGGGTTTTCCCCTAGGCTGCCAGTTGGCTTTTTTTCACCTTTCCAACCAGCCCCAAAGAGCATTGGCTACCATCCATGGATCAGTATAAAGGTAGAGCTTTGGCCATTTCTCTCTCTCAGCAATGTCCAGGGCCAGCTGAACAGCTTTGAGTTCTGCAAGTTGACTTGATCCACCCTCTCCTTTGGTAGCTTGTGCAACCTGTCGGGTGGGACTCCATACGGCTGCTTTCCACTTCTGGAAAAAGGTTCATCCCTGTGATGAGACAGGAACCATCAGTGAAAAGAGCGTAGCGTGTTTCCTCTTGTGGCAGTTGGTTTTAGGGAGGAGCTTCTTCAGCACGTGTCACTGGTCCTTGTTCCTCTTCATCAGTCAGACAAAAGTTCTCACCTTTGGGCCAGTTTGTAATTATTTCCAGAATCCCAGGGCGATTCAGGTTTCCAACACAGGAGCACTGTGTGATAACAGCAATTCATTTACTCCATGTTTTGTCAGTGGTGTGGTGAGTGGAAGGAACCTTGCCTTTGAACATCCACCCCAGCCCCGGTAGTCAGGGTGCCAGGAGGAGTTGTGCTTCTGTACCAGTCACCTCTGAGGCAGCCTGGACTCCTTCATAGGCAGCCAAGATTTCCTTCTCTGTGGGAGTGGAGTTGGCTTCAGACCCTCTGTGTCTTTGACTCCAAAATCCCAGTGGTTGGCCTCGAGTCTCCCCAGGCACCTTCTGCCAAAGGCTCCAGGACAAGCCATGGTTCCCAGCTGCAGAGTAGAGCACGTTCTTCACCTCTGCTCCTGTCCTGACTGGGCCAAGGGCAATCACATGAGCGATCTCCTGCTTGATCTGGGCAAAGGCTTGTTGCTGTTCAGGACCCCAGTGGAACTCGTTCCTCTTGCAGGTAAAGAGGGCTCACAATCTGACTGTATTCAGGAATGTGCATTCTCCAAAACCTATGGCACCCAGGAAAGCTTGTGTTTCCATCTTGCTAGTTGGTGGAGACATCGCGGTGATTTTGTTGATGACCTCAGTGGGAATCTGATGCAGTCCGTCTTGGCACTTTACTCCCAGGAACTGGGTCTCTCAGGCCCATCCCTTGACTTTGTTCTTCTTGATAGCAAAGCTGGCTTCTAGCAGAATCCTGATGATCCTCTCTCCTTTCTCAAATACTTCCATTGCCGTGTTCCCCCACACAATGATGTCATCAATGTACTGCAGGTGCTCTGGAGCCTCACCCTTTTCCAGTGCAGCCTGGATCAGTCCATGGCAGATGGTGGGGCTGTGCTTCCACCCCTGGGGCAGTCGGTTCCAGGTATACTGCACTCCCCTCACGGTGAAAGTAAACTGAGGCCTGCATTCTGCTGCCAAAGGAATGGAGAAAAATGTGTTAGCAATGTCAATGGTGGCAAAGCACTTTGCTGCCTTGGACTCAAGCTCGTACTGGAGTTCCAGCATGTCCGGCACAGCAGCGCTCAGTGGTGGAGTCACTTCATTCAAGCCACGATAGTCCACTGTCAATCTCCATTCTTTGTCAGACTTGTGCACAGGCCAAGTGGGGCTGTTGAAGGGTGAGTGGGTCTTGCTGACCACCCCTTGGCTCTCCAGCTCACGGATCATTTTGTGGATGGGGATCATGGCATCTTGATTCATCTGATACTGCCGGCGATGCACTGTCTAGGTGGCAATTGGTGGTCTTTGCTCTTCCACCTTCAGGAGTCCTACTGCAGACGGGTTTTCTGAAAGTCTAGGCAAAGTGTTCAACTGCTTGGTGTTTTCTGCCTCCACAGCAGCTATGCCAAAAGCCCATCTGAGTCCCTTTGGTCTTTGTAATAGCCGTTCAGGAGGAAACCTATGCCCAGAATACACGGGGCCTCTGGGCCAGTCACAATAGGATGTTTTATCCACTCTTTCCCAGTCAGGCTCACCTCAGCTTCTAACAGGGTCAATTGCTGTGTTCCCCCTGTCACCCTGGCAATGGAAATAGGTTCTGCCCCCACATGTCCCAATGGTATTAGGGTACACTGTGCACCAGTATCAACTAATGCATTGTACTTTTGTGGTTCTGATGTGCCCGGCCATCGGATCCACACCATCCAGAAAATCCGGTTTTCCCGTGCCTCTCACTGGCTGGAGGCAGGACCCCTCTAACCCTGGGTATTCATGGTAGAGGTACCTTCCAGGGGATCTGACAGATCATACTCAGCAGCTCGGTCATGGGAGGTTGAGGCTACCTTCGCTTTACTGGAGTTCCCTTGATTTGTGTTTCCCTCCTTGAGCTGACGCACCCGTGCTGCCAGGACAGAAGTGCGTTTTCCATCCCACCTTCCCATGTCTTCCCCATGGTCACGCAGAAAAAACCACAGGTCAGCCCGTGGGGTGTACCCCCCCTCTCTCTAGCTGGGGAACGTTGGGCTCTGACTCTGGGGCCTGTGACTCACAGCGGTGCAATGTGGGAATTGCTCCTCCTCACCTCTTCCCTCACCACCTCCCTCATCTCCTCTTTGATATCCTTAATCACAGCAGAGATATGAGCCTGCATCAGTCCATTGATCATACTTTCATAATTCTTAAGCTTGTTAGCTACAGAACCCACTGTCTCTTGGTTGTTATCAGCATTAATTGTTGCAATAAAGGTGGTGTATTGGGATGGTCCCAGGTTTGCCAGTCTCCACAACATTTGCCCTGTGCACCTGACTTTGTCGGGGTCATTATCATGCTGTCCATCCCTTCCAAAGAGTCCCTCCAATACTGCCACTTCTCTCAGCTGTTGAATCCCTTCCTCAAGGGTCTTCCAGCACATTCTATGGTGCTGGTCCTGCATTCTCTCCCTGTGGACAAACCTCTCTCTGACACTCATTAAAAGCCGCTCCCAGAGGGAAACAGACCCTGGCTCCTTTACAACAATCTGATTGATACCTGAGTCGTGGGTCAAGGGTCCCAAATTCCTTGCCTCACCATCATCCAGCTGGACGCTTGTACTCATAAGATCTCAGATGCGAAGTAGCCAGGTTGTATAAGCCTCACGTCCCTGTCATACAATGTCTTTGCACAGATTACGGAGACTTTTGTACGTCAGGGACTCGGTGATGATCGCAACCTCTGGCTCCCCTGTGGGTTGTGAGGGCCTTCTTTTATCTGGGTGCTCTGCTTTTGTCTTAGATCTCTTTGTTTCTAGAGGGGCAACTGCTGCTGGCTGTGTCTGCCTTTGCAATTCAGCTGGAACCTGGACAGTTGTAACATCTGTGGGTTCTGCTGCCGCACTATTAGACTTTCCCTCTTCAAGGCAGAGGGAGGGCTTCTCACCAGCTGGGGAAGTGTATTCCTTCAGCATCCGGCCCATCTCACGTATCTCCTTCACCAGACCCCCCGCCAATCTGGGTAGTTTAGATCTGGGGTGGGATGTGGGGCAGGGTCAGGCTCTGGGGCAGCAGCATCCCTAGACTCTGGTGGTGTATTAGATTCTGGGGTTGGTGTCAGGGTGGTTATCCAGGTTAGTCACCCCTTCTCTCTAAATGCTAAATAGAGCAGGCCTATCAGCAACACCAGCCACTGTATGATATCATTAATATTTGGAGTGGATCTGAACCCTTCAAAAACTGGTGGGGCGGACCCAAAGAGATGGCTAAAGGGTTGGGAGAAGATTTCACCTGGTGTCATTTCCTTATAGCAGGTGCCATTATTAAAGTAACCTCAAAAACATACTGTTAGTGTTTGATAGCTGTGAATCTGTGTGCCTGCTTTCCAGAGGAAGTTAAAAATCCATTAATTCCTCACCTTTTTCACCCATAAAACAAACCGGATAACAGACACAGTAGCCTTGGTTATAGGACCAATGTTTAGATAAGGGCCTATAAATGGGAGAAATACAGCCATGATCACGTGCCACCCAAACCAGGGCCAGCTGGACCACATGGCGTCGCATAATGAGGTTTCTATAGCTACACACAAAAATTAGATTACTCAAGAACTGTTATTCCTTTTTTGTTTCTGTGCCCTCCAGCCGCACGTTAGGCGCCAAAATCTGTCTTGGTTTGGAAAGACAGGAGCCTGCTAAGGAAGGCAAGAGCTTCCCCTGAAATGGAGAATGTAAACCCTCCCCACTACTCCGAATTGTTATCAATTTTAAATTAAGGGGCTCTCAGGCAAAAATATGGGAGCAGGAAATAACAGTTCTTTAATAGGAAAAAAAAAATATATAAAATTAACAATGCAGTACACTAGAACAACACTGACAGAGTCAGAACCCAACCTGACGCCCTGTGGGTCAGGGTGTTGGTGGCAGTCCAATTGGAAATGTGGCTGACGCCCTCCTGAAGCGTCAGATGTGCTTCTGCTGGAGCGGGGGGGGATCTGTAGAGAAGGATGTGTTCTTCCTCTGAAAACCCAGTGGGAGAAGAGACAACTGCTGTTCCTCTGGGGAATCCCGTGGAGAAAGCCATGCCGGTGTCTCAAAAACCTCTGGATTATATCTGGGTAGCAATGCTTGGCTCTTCCCTCTGGGCGGAACATCTCACAATGGGATGTTATAGTTCTTATCAGTCATGCAGTGACATTCAATAGTCTGTTATCAGCAGATGTCCCCTCCCGAGGGAGGTGTGAATGTGGTCACTCAAAGAGAGAGATAAAGCAAACTGCCTACTTGACAATGGTAATCTGCCATACAGATGGTAATGGAAAACATCTTGCATTGCAATCTTCAACACCAGCGCACACCAGATCTTGGAAGGGAATGTGCTGACACTGAGAAATTGTCAAATGTTTCTGTGCCAGCAAACTGCTGGAATTATGCTGTGCAGGCATCTGAAAAAATCCAGATCTGGGCACTGGTGGTGTCAGCAAACACAAGATTTGGCTGGTGTAGGCACCAGGTATTTGCCTGGTTTGGCTTTCATTGCCAGCAAATTGCTGCACTTGGGCTGTGGTGGCACAGGGAAATGTCCAGATCTGGGCATGGGCGGTGCCATCAAATACAAGGTCTGGGTGGTGACAGACTTGGAAATTGCTGTGTTTTGTCTTCTTTTTCCAAAAAATTGCTGCTCCCCTATTGGTGCATCCTGTGGCACCCCACCTTATCTCCAGCTCTGGCTCCCTTCTCCATTGGATCATTTGTATCCTGACCCCTCCTGCCTTCCTCCAGTTATATACCCTGGCCCCAGTCCTGCTCCTGGCTCTTCGCCTCTGGTTCCCTTCAGTAGATGTTGTGCTCCTGCTTGCTCCTGTTTCCCTCTGCACCCTCACTTCCCCTGGACCCTTGGATTTTCCCTTAATAAACCCAGCTGGATCTGCTCTGCGAGGAGTCCTCTCGTCCCTCTGCTGAGGCTTTGATTGCACCATCCGGGCTCAGGGTCTGCTGGGCTGGGGGAGTTGTCAAGGCAGCCCCAAGTGGAGACGCTTTTGGTGCTGCAGGCACCTGACAGCACCTGCCTGGGGAAGCTGCTCTGGCCACCCGCAGCAACCAATTCCTTTTTCCAAGCAGCAGCTCCCAGTGTCCTCCTCCGAAGCCCAGAGAGAGAGGGAGCAGCTGCCCTCAGCCCTGTCCTTTACCGCATCCCAATTCTCATGGAATGTCCCCCCTCGGAGAGAAACTCCCAGACAAGAGAAGTGCGACCAGATCCCCTCCTCCCCTGAGCTTGATCACTTCTTTTGTTTCTTAAGGATCCAGTCCATCAGAGCGGTGGTATTGCACTGAGAGCTGGGACACCAGCAGGGGATCACCCCACACTGCCCAGTGTGCACCAGGCTCAACAAGGTCTGCTTCCCCCTGATTCCACCAGGCCTCTTCCCTTGGATGTGGTTTGCTGGATAGTGGGTCAGGACAGTGAGAATCTCCTTCATCCATTCATTCACTATTTAGGGCCCTGCAGACACTTCCTCAATTTCTCTCCAAGGTGACCCCACCCACCAATGATGTCACAGCTCTTGTCCATCTAGTCAAGAATCCCCCATGAGGGACACTCTGGTGTCTTCTCCAAGGGCACAAAGCAGCAAAACCCCCATGGAAAATCTTCCCCCTTGGGCCCTGCGCCTCCTTGGGTGAGTTCCAGAGCAAACAGTCAGGGCAGTGGCCTGAAATGTTTTCCCAGCTGAGTCATAAGACTTCTCTGATGGATCCACATTGTCCCTGGGGAAAGAGATGTGCAGAACCCTTCACTAATGCCCTGGAATGTCAAACAGGAATCACAGCCATAGACAGCTCTTCAGAACCACTTCACCCTGGATTTTCCTTCCTGGAAGCCCAAGATGTCTGAATGTCCTCCTGGTGCCTCAGGCCCTGGGTAAACAGGGCTTGTCAGAGATGCTGGCAGGGCACCAACACCCCTCCTCCTCACAGGGCACCTCTGTTACCCCAATTAGCTCCGAGTGGCTGCCTGGGGACAGGCGCCCACTTCCCCATGTGCCTGGGATGGGCACATCCTGCTCGGGGCCAGTGCTGGCCTGGGCCCAGAGCCAGGGCCATGACCCAGGTGCTCTGAAGGGCTCCGTGGCTGCGGGTGTGACAGGATGAGGGGCAGGGAAGGGCATATTCTCCTCTGGACAGTGCTCTGGGCATGGAGCTTGGTCGGGTTTGGCATCTGCGGGGAAAGGGGTGTTGGGTTGTGTGGATGTGGGAATTGTCACTGCTGAGGCATTCCCCAGCCCTCAGCCTTGTCTGCAGGTGATCAGCATTGCCCAGTGCTCCCCAGTGTCTGCAGTGCCTGAGATGCCAATCAGCCATCTGATCACATGTCCCTTGTTCCCCTTGTTCTCCCACGTGTTGGGTTTGGGGCCGGGCTCAGCTCTGGGGTGTCCCCCAGGGAAAGCTCTGGGAGGGGAAGGGCAGCAGGAGATGGGGGATCTGGCACTGGGGGCTGTTGGAGGATGGATTGTGTTGGACTGGGGGTTGTCCCCACAGGGTCCCCAGGTGCCTTTGGCTCCCTGCCTGCCCCCCTTGGCCCCCCAGGTGCCTGGGCCCTTCCAGGGGCAGCTGCCCCGTGCAGGAAGCTGGAGGGATGCCGAGCAAGGGGGCTGGATCTGTGCCACAGGTGGGGTGGGATGGACTCTGTGCCAGGGCTGGGCTTGTGGCCAGGGCTGGGGGCTGTGCCAAGCCGGGCTTTGGCCTGGGGGCTGGCAGGGAGGGTGCGGGGAGGAGTCCCGGCAGGGATAAAGGTGCTCCTCACCTGCTGCAGCCTCAGGCAGCGCTGCCCAGAGCAAGAGGAAGATGAAGGTGGCTGTACTCAGTTTGGTCCTGCTCTTCTCCATCCTCCTCCATCCACAGGCCAAGGTAAGGCACCAGCCAAACGCTGTCCCCACATCCTGCCCTTTTTGGCCTCCCATCCCACCCTTTTGGTCCCTCCTCTGTGTCCCATTCAGGGTCCCCAGCTGCCCTCCCACTGACCATTCCTGAGGCCTTTCCTTTCATGTCCCCCCTCAATCCTTTGCCTTTCTTCCTGGCCACTGCAGAGGGGTCCCCTTGTACAATTCCCTGACTCACCCCCCAATCCCACACCATCTCCCAGTCCTGTTGGTTTTGTCCCCACCTGTCCTCATTCTCCTGTCCCCACCAAGCCCCTCCCTTGCACTCCCATGTCCCTACACCTCAATTCCTTTCTCCTCCCCTGTACCTCACACGCTGCTCCTTCCACACCCCCAGCCCTGTCTCTTGGACTCTCAATGTTTTTGGGTCTCCCCCCACCTCAAACAGATCTTTTTGGAGGCCCTGAATTCCCATCCCTCTGCCTGCACCCTGCTCCCTGCACCCGTGTGTCACCCCAGCCCCACAAGCTCCAGTCCGGACCCAGCCTTTGTTCTCCTTTCCAGGCACTCCTGGAAGTAACCCAAGATGATCTGCGGGAGGTGAGTGGGCTGCTGGCATTGGAGGACATCCCCTCAGGGAATTGGGGGGCAGTGCTGTCCCCCCATCCCTTGCTGGCACCGGGGACATCCCAGTGACCAGTGAGGTCTACTGGTCTCTCTGCAGTTGGATTTAGACAATGTCGCAGTCCTGGAGACACCTCTGGTGGGTACCACGAGTTCTGCCGGTGCCAGACCCTCCCATTGCATGGCCACCACAGCCCAGGCCATCCCAGTGTGTCCCAGCACAGCCCAGTGCACCCCTCCTGACAGCCCAGACAATGCCCTGCCCCAGGGCTCCTCCCCAGTGAAGCCTTTGCCCAGGGCCCTGCTGCATTCCACCCCTGTCACCCCAGGACCCCCTGGATGAGCCAGGACGCAGCCCCTGCCCCAGCTGTGGCTCTTGGCCAGGAGCCCAGTGCTTCTGGGCAGCAGCACAGCAGCTCCTGCACCCCATTGCTGCCACAGCCCCTTCCCCAAGGCCCCCCTGCTCTCCCCTGCCTCCCAGTGCAGCCCGCTGCCCCCATTGTGTCTCTAACGCTGCCTTTTCCCCAGCCCCCTGTGGCTGAAGAGCTGCGGGCTCTCCTGCAGCAGAAGCGCCTGGCTGCCTCTCTCGATGCCTAGGTGAGCCGTGCCTGCAGGGACAGGGCTGGAGACAAAGCCCATCCATGTCCCAGTGGGCGCCAGGGTTCTGGGGTTTGTCTTTTAGGGTGTGAAGGACCAGTGTACTTTTTCCTCCAGTGGCATGAGGAAATGATCATCGCTGGAGGAAACCCCTGAACTCTTTGAGCCCTGGGCCATTTTCCCTGAAGAATCAATCCTCAAGAATCAATAAATCCTTTGAGCAAAGCTTTGCTCTGTGTCCATGTGTGTCCATGGATCTGGATTTCCTCCTTTCCAGTGGTCCAGGGAAGTCAGGCCAGGTCTGGGCTTTGCTGCCTTTACACAGTCTGTGCCTTCCCCCAGACAAATGGTGTGTTGGGAGTTGTGCAGAGTCCAGGGGGAGTGGGTTGACGGGGGGGTGGATGTCCAAGTGGTGAGAAAGGCAGTGGTTCACTTTCAGCATGGTAGGAATGACCTGGGTTTAAAAGAAAAAGAAGTAATTTCAAAGAAACTTTCTTTTACAACTTTTTCTCCCCGTGAGAAATCACCATTTACTTCTCAATATTTTGAAAGGTCTATTAAAAACTTAATAAAACTTACAACAAAAGGACTAAATAAGGAAAAAGTTACAGCGCTGGGAGCCTCCCCCACTTGGTGGCTGGTAACCACGTGGCTGGCTCATCCACACAATGGCTGCTCTCCCTTTTATATCCTTGCTGCTGCAACAGGCAGCCCTAGCTCCTTCCAAAGGCTGTCTGTTGACTCTTGGTCACTATCCATTGGTGTAGACTGCTTTCGTGGAACTGCATTGGAGGGCAGGTGTTGCTAAGCCGTGCCTCTTAGGAACAATCTGCCCCTCCCCAAATGCCCGGACTACCAATATCAGCCCGGGATAACAATGCTGGGTGGGGAGGACACATTGCAGTAACATAACTATACATCTGTACAACTTCTCTTAACATACTTATCATGTTCACCCTTTAACTGGGAGAGCCAACCATCTCATTACTCATCTCAAACATTGTGGCATTCACATTCTCTGAAAAAATCCCTTTGCCCAGGATTTTTCTCCTGGGAAGCTGAGAAGCCTCAGAGAAAAAGGAAAACAATTCTTATCTCATTTGCTTTTCCTGTGTTGTGCTCATGTGCAGAATGTGTTTGGAGATTGTTTACCCACAGGTGATTGTTTAACTGGATTCTGGTGTGAGTTATTTTGACTCATTGGCCAATTATGGCCAAGCTGTGTCGAGACTCTGGAAAGAGTCACGAGTTTTCATCATTATCTTTTGAACATTCACTAAGAATCCTTTCTCTGTTCTTCAGTATAGTATAGTATAGTATAGTATAGTATAGTATAGTATACTTTATTATAAGATAGTATTATAAAGTAATAAATTAGCCTTCTGAGAACATGGAGTTAAATGCATCATTCCTGCCTTTGTTGGGCAACCCTGCAAATAGAATATTACACCCCCAAAATTCTTGATTTACTCAAAAGAATTTAAATGCCAAAAAAAATCTTTCTATGTCAAAAGTATGTTGAAATTATTTATTGGTCTTGAAATTTGGTTTCCTGGCGGGATGGGGCTGCTGGGTCTACCTGTCTACGGGGCACTGTGGGGCTCTGGGGTTTCCTGGGTGAGGGGCCCTACACGGTCACCTGTAATGCCTGGCCACGGTGGGGTAGAGCCACCGCAGTGTCCTGGAAAAGGGTGAGTGGTTCTACCTGGCTCTTGGGTCGTTCTTGGCCGCTGGGTCCATCGGCTCCAGCAGGACTTGGGTGAATTTTAGGGTGGGCCAGGTGGATCAGTTGTCCCCGGCCATCCTGAGAGCTCACCAGTCATGTTCGCTGACTCCAGTTCCAATACTGAAGGAACCACTGGTGCCAGCATCGCCCCAAGGAAGCCTCACAGCAGAACTGGCACAGGGCATTCCCCTGGCAGAGGGGCAGGGAAAATGTCTTGGCCACGAGCAGCAGAATGGCCAGAAAGCTGCTGGTGCAGGAGTTGCCCACCCCAGCAGATTGAAGGCAGGTTTGGGTTGCATTCCTGCTGTCCTGGCAGTGAAATTCTGAGCAGAGGGCACAGAGGTGTCTTCTCCTCGGGGCTCACAGGTGACACCGAGATGCTGTGGGGGAGCTGAGCCCTGCCTGAGGGCAGACTCAGCCCAGCAGGAGCCCCGGACTGACACCGCGATGGACTACACAGCTGGCTCAGGGGTGCTGCGTGCCATGAGTGGGGAACAGCTTCCCCTGAAACAGGGAGAGCTGAACCTTGGAGCCACCTGCTCCACAGCTGGAATGGTGTCAGCGTCAGGGAGCAGACTAAAGAGGAGAGGGAGGCCTTTGGTGTGAGATTCTGAGGAAGCTTTACTCATCAGGGGGAACAGGCACCAAAGAGCTTCAAGCACCAGTGTGCTCAGGATTTTACAGAGCACTAGAACTGTGGGTGGGCATGATCGCTGAGCCAATAGGGAATCAGGGAGGGAGGAGCAAAAGGAGGGGAATACATTTCAGGGACCAATGGGATAAGGGGGTGGAGAGGGCAGGTCACATGGGCCAATGGGGCATCATCCATGAGGGGAATTCCCAAGGGGCGGAACCTGCAGGGGAGGGGTTTACAGGAGACTGACAGGGAAGGGTCCAGAACAGGGGCAGAGTTTACAGGGATGGATAGGGAAGGCACTGGAATACAAGGTGGGGATTATAATGATTGAAGGGTAAAAGGGGAGGGATATAACCTGGGAATATCCCAGCTTGGGGAAAGACAACACACAGGGGGTGAACTGGAACAGACCATCCAAAAAGCTATGAAATAAAAGGGCACTGCAACAGCGCCTGATATAGAGGGATGCAGGACACGTTTTATGGTGCAAAAAGAAAGGATCGATCCTGTGCTATTTTTATACGGTCTTTTTATAGGCCTTTTCGTAGGGTTTTAAGAACATCCCCTGTCTATCCCCAGTTGGTCAGCAACAAGTTGTTACCCAGTATTGATTGGTCACTCAAACCCCTGGTGTGTATGTGCAAGAAAAGTTGTTTGTGAGAGATAGTTTTCATTTTTCTGTCTAAGAGGGAAAATACAGTTTATACGGGTGGCTGGTGTTTATCACAGTCTTACAGCTCTTTTTCAGGGAAAGTAGGTTGTTTTCCACAGTCCTAGAGCTCTTTCTCAGGAAAAACAAGTTGTTTTTCACTGCTCCACAACTCGGTTCTCACAAAGAGTTGTCAGCTTTCTCATGGCTTCTTCCTCTTGCTGTGATTTATTAAAAGGCCTTCAAAGGATTCACCTTGAGCAGGACAAGAGCCCAGTTGAGGCTACACTCAAAATGGATGACTGGTCAGGAGTTTTCACACTTTTATAAGGTTTGGTCCATTTAAATATTGGAGTTGTTGTCCAGTTACAGCCTCAGATTATGCAGTCCCATCCTCCCAGTTTGCTTTCCTCAATTCGCTGTTATTTGCAATTTTTGTGCCTGAAGCTGCAACAGTGTCTGGTTCTGGGGCTGGAAAAGGATTGTTTTGTCTGACTACACTGTGAAGAGAACTTGCTAACACTGTGTATGAAGTCCAGAGTTACAGACTAATGCAGTAGAGAATCTGGAAATATGACAGCTAAAACTGAAGGCATCAGCCTGTTCCATGTTCCCTTGGTTCCATGGGGATCCAAAGCATCACAATGGCCACTTGTTCCCACGAGATTCCCTGATGTCACCATGGTGTCCTTGGACACACCTGGTCACAACTGACCCATGGTTCCATGAGGTTCCCCAGTGTCACCATAGTCACTATCAGAGGATGGATGAGATCAATGTCCTGAGACACCCTGGGATGAGCTGTCAATCAGTCACACAGTGGGTACAGTGCTAACCCAGCCCTGATTGCCTGTGTGATCAGAAATCCCACCTGGGGGGAGGCCCACAAAGGCCTGGAGGCTTAAAAACATGGAGTGCAAGGTCAGCCCCTGGCATGGACTCCGCCTTCTCCTGGGGTTTGTGTCTCACCCACACTGGAACCCTAGGAGCTGTTAGTCATATGTGTGTCTTTCTATAGAGCTTCTGTCTTTCTGTCTCTCTCTCTTTCTTCTCCTTCTAATGCTCTTTCTATGGAACATTTTTGGATACCCTAACAGCTTGCGTGTTTTAATGTTTCCAGGATAAATGGGCTAAGTTAATGAAGTTACTGCTATAAGTGTTTTATGTGTGATTTGATGTTGCGTTAAATCCTCTTCCAAAGTTCTTGATTTTTTGCACTTTGCCAGTAGAATTTTGTGTCATTTTGACCTCTTACGAATATCTGCTTGGTGTTTTTCCTGTGCACCAAACTCGAGTAAAGGTGGCAGATGAATTGGTGAATTGGCACGCAAACCCCAAACGGAGCCTAGGGTGCGTGGAGGATCGGGGCAGTGTGAGTCGCACACAATCCCTGGAGTGCAGGGACACGGGTCCCTAGCAGGGTTTAGGGTGCCCTGAGTACAGCAGCAGCACTGAGTAGAGCCAAGAGGGCCCCAGTGCCCAGGGTGGAACGGCGGTGCTGGGGGTTCAGTGTGCCGCAGGTCAGGTAGAAACCATAAACCCACTGGAGGTCCCTGGGGGGATTGGGGTCGCAGGGCAGGGCAGGGCTGGGCTTACAGGGCAGGGCAAGGCTGGACTTGCCGCTCCCCCCCCCACACACAAAATGTTTAGAGCCAACAATCTCCTCCAGTCTATCACAACAGGCAATGCTGGAGGTGAAATCCCAATTGTGCCCACAGGCACCTGGCTGAGAAGGACAGTTCTTTCCATGGGAAGGAAAGCACAGAGCCCCAAGATTTGGAAGGCAGGTGAGAGCCGCAGTAGGCCAAGGCCAGCTAGACTTGTCAGTAATTGCAGAGTTTGGATTTAGGGAATTTTCGAGGTGGAAACCCAATCTCGGCCATGGGCACCTGGAGAAGCAGGACAGTTCTTTCCTTAGGAAGGAGAGCATGGAGCCTTTTCCAATGTTTTGGGGACGGATGAGAGGTGACCCTTGTGAAACTACTGCCAGCCAGACTTATCCTGGCAATATGCCTATGGGAACAATCTCTGCATATAAGGAACTTTGGAGGTGAAATCCCAATTCTGGCCATGGGTGTCTGGAGCAGAAGGATAGTTCTTTTCCATTGGGAAGGAAAGCACAGAGCCCCAGTGTTTCAGCAGCAGATGAGAAGTGACCCTCAACATGCAAAGGTCACTTGGACCAGTCAGGCAGTCCATTGGAAGCCAAAGCAGCCAGACCTGTTCTGTTTTTCCTTGGTTTTATGGGGCTCCATATTGTCACAATGGTTCCTTGGATCCATGGGGCCCCGCAGTGTCATAATGGTGACCTGATTCCATGGGTTCCAGCAGTGTCACAATGGCCCCTTGATTGCAAGAAGACCTGCAGTGTCACTGGCCCCCAGGTGTCATAAGACCCTGCAGTGTCACAATAGTCCCAAGGATTCCATGAGCCCTTGCAATGTCACAATGGTCTCCGTGGTTCCCCAGGCCCCACAATGTCATGTGACTCCTCTGTTCCATGAAGTCTGCAATGTCTCAATGAACCTTTGGACCCTGGGGCTTTGCTGTGTCACAATGGTCTCCTCTGGCTCCACAGTGTCACAATGGACCATTGATGACAGGAGGCCACTCTGTGTCGCCCTGCAGCTTTGGTTCCATGCAGCCCTGCAGTGTCACAATGGTCTCCTTTGGTTGCCCAGTGTCACAATGGACCACTGATGACATGAGACCATGCAGTGTCACAATGGACCTTTGGTTCCATGCAGCCCTGCAGTGTCACAAAGGCGTCTTGGTTTCACGCGGCCCCACAATATCACAATGGTCCTCCCAGGATCACAATGGTCTCACTGGTTCCATGAGGCTTCACAGTCTCACAATGCTTTGCTTATTCCATGGGGCCTACTAGTGTCACAATGGTCTCCATGAGTCCCCTGAGTGTCACAATGGTCTCTGTGATTCCATGGGCCCCTCAGTGTCACAATAGCCCTTTGGTTCCATGAGGCTGTAAAGTGTCTTAATTGTCTTTTCATGGTTCCACGAGGCCTTGCAATGTCAAAGTGAACCTTTGGTTCCATGGAGTCCCACAGTGTCACAATGGCTGCCTGGTTCCATGACACCACAAAGTGTCATAATGGTCTCCATGGTTCCATGAGGCCCGGTGGTGTCACAACGAACCCTTGGTCCGATGGGGCCTCTCAATGTCACGATGATCCCTACATTCCATGGAGTCACACAGCGTCAGTACAGTCCCCTTGGTTCCATGAGGCCCAGCAATGTCAAAGTGGTCTCCTTGACACCATGAGGCCTCACATTGCCAAAATGGTCCCTTGGTCTCACAGGGCCCCACAGTGTCACAATGGTCCCTTGGTGTCACAGGGCCCCACAGTGTCACAATGGTCCCTTGGTCTCACAAGGCTCCACAGTGTCACAATGGTCCCTTGGTTCCATGGCCCTGTGCTGCTGCATTCCCCCCTCCCCTTCTCAGGCCGCCCTGCCAGCTGAGAAATGCTCCTTGGGCCTCGGCCTTGGCCAACAGCCCCTGGGCTCAGCTTCTCTGCAGCTCATCACAAACACTGCTCCAGCCACTGCTGCTGCCCAACCAGCTCCTGGTTCCTTTAGCAGCAGCCCTGGGAACTGTTTTTGTTCCCTCAGTGGCACAACATCCCTGTTCTCACACTGCCAAAGAAAGCTGTTGATGCCAAGTGCGGCCAGGATGAACCATTGCTGGGACTGAAGCCCCTCTCTTGGGGCCCTGCAAACAGCGCTCCAAAAGGAGCCCTTGGAGCTCTCCTGGTCCAGCGACTCCCTCTGAGTGGGGCCTCTCCCAGCCAGGAACTCTCCCGTTTGCTGCACTCGGGGATCCTGAACAACGACAGAGCCTGGGCCGATCCCCCAACTCCTCCAGGCTCAACCCTTTGCCCACTGGGGAGATGCCAAAGGATCCACAGTGAGCATTTCCTGCCCTCAGGGGAATTTCTCACAGGTGCCTTGCACTGACTCTTGGTGTCTGTGTGCACACACGAGTGCTTGTGCTGGGGAAATGTGGCAGAAATGCTGCTGTCTGAGGGGTTGTTGTGCCTTGGATAGCTGAGTCAGTCAGGCCTGTAGGGAAGGTTAAATCACAAGGCCTAAGTTAAATTAAATGCTGCTGAGAGTTTTTCTTTTGCTAAGTGGTTACCTTTAATATAAGTTTTATGTTAAGTTCAATATTGTTAAATGTTATTCCTCTGTTAAATTGTGAAGTCATAGGTTTAAGTTAGGTTACATGCTGTTACGCTCTGCTCTTTTGCTAAATTGTGAGGTTGAAACTATCAGTTAAGGTTAATGTATAAGTAATGTCCAGTTAAGTTTGAGCTCTGTTAAGGTTTCAGGCCGTGTTCCTTTTACCCTTGCCCTTGCTGTCCTTGTGTCACACACACACACACAGAGGGACAGTTCTGAGTTAATTTCTGGTTTGATTTCCTGGATTCTGTTTGGTTTTGTTGTTGCTTTGTTTCCCTGGTGTGCCTGAAGAGTCCAGTCAGGAGCAGAGCGACTCTTGCCAAGGAACTTTGTGCTGCTGTTGGTTAATATTAAATCTGGTTTTTGCTGATCCCTTGCTGGGGATTTTTTTAGCGCTCTCAAGCCCTCGTTCGTAACAGGGTGAAGGAGCCCTGGCCCAGGCTCTGGCTCTGGGGGACACAGGGACCCTGCTGGGAGGTCCCTGTCCCCCTGTGCCACCCCCAGGGCCCTGTCCCCCCATCCCCGTGTCAGGCTCTGGGGTCGATCTCGTGGAACATCCTCTGGGGGAGGCTGCGGGGCCGGGGGCAGGGGGACCCGGGGGGACAGGGGACCCTGCTGTGCACGAGCAGGGTTGGACTGCTCTGGGGGGAACTGTGAGGGGGGCCGGGGCAGAGTGACCTTCCCAGTGACCTCACACAGCTCCCGTGATGTCACACAGCCCCCGTGATGTCACACTGCCCCTGTGATGTCACAGAGCCCCTGTTATGTCACACAGCCTTCTCTGTGATGTGACACTGCCCCTTTGATGTCACAGAGCCAACTCGATGTCACCTTGCGATGTCATACAGCAGTGCTGTGACATCACAGAAGACTGATGTCACAAAGTCACCCTGTGATGTCACAATCTGTTCTGTGATGTCACAGCCTGCTCTATGATGTTCCACAGCCACCAGGTGATGTCACAACCAACTCTCTGATGCCACAGAGCCACTCTCTATGATGGCAGACTGTGTTCTATGGCCTCAGACCCTACTCTGTGATGTCACAGCCAGCTCTGGGATGTCACAGAACCTTCAAGAACCCTCAAGAACTCAGTTCTATTGAAACACTGAAGTTTCTTGTACTTTGAAGAGATCCCTGTAAGGGACACGACAGGGAAAGTGTCCCCAGGCCCCAGGCAGAGCAGAGAACTGCAGGCACTGATGGCAGCTGCGGACAAAGAGAAGCCAACTCTTGGTGCCCTGGGGCACAGCAGCAGGGTCTGTGTCACCAAGGGCTGGGAGGAGACACCTTGTCCTGAGGCCCTGGGGCCTCCTGGCACAGCCCCAGCCAGGCTGGGCACTGTCACCCCCTTGTCCTGTCCTCAGCATCTCCCCCTAGCCCACATCCCAGTGGCCTCAAGGATCTGCTGGAAGGAGTCCCTGGGGAGCCTTGCTCAGCAATGGCCCTGGGGGCTCCTGAATGCTCCCTGCAGGGACTGCAGGCTTTTCAAAGGACTTGGAGTTTTGCTTTTGCTTTGGAGTCTCTGAGAGCTTTGTGCAGTCATGGCCTCCAATTATGTGTTGTAGTTAGTTCTTAGAGAGGCTTTGTCAGTAACACCACTCAGTGGGGTTCATTAATGCTTCAAAGTACTTCAGTTCTTTCAAGGTACTTGGTGTTTCCCTTTGGATAGACTCTGGGAGATATTTGTCCAATCATGGCCCCAATTATCTGCGTTAATTAGTCCCTGGAGAGCTTTGTACTGACACTCAGTGGGGCTCATTAATGCTTTGAGACACTCAAGGTGCTGAAGGTGCTTTGGATTTTCCTTTCCACACTGAGTGTCTGAGAGGTTTTTGTGCCATCCTGGCCACCACTTCTCTCCTGCAAGGAATGCATGAGGAGCCTGTGTTGGAGAGGGACCTCAGTGGGAGCCATGAATGCCTGGAGAAACTTGGGGTGTTTCCTCTGCCTTTGACTCCTGGCAAGGTTTGTGCAATCTCCTGCCAGGCCCTGATGTTCAAGGGCTCAGCTCCAAATGCACAGTGAGGCTCATGAGGATCAAGCAAGTCCTGACAAACCCTGGCTCTGCCTTGATTTCCCTCTGCTCCAGTGTAGTTCATTAGGACGGTTTCCTTTGACAGTTATGGAGAAATAGTTCAAAGAGCTTCCAGGAAATATGTAGTCCTATTTTAAAGGGTGTCTTTTATTGCTGTTCCTATTACACAAGAGGTGATTGCAGCATTCAGTGACTGATATTGATGCAGGGACTCTCCTAAGGAGCCCTGGCCTGCTCAGAGAAGCTGTGCCTTGAGCTCTGAGCCAGTGTAGACAACCTTGCTCCACATTCCCCAAGCCCATTGTGTCTCTCCTCACTCACCTGGAACCTGCTTTGCTTGAAGAACTGGCTGCACACAGCCAAAGAGGGATTTTCCTTCTTTGATTTTTGAAGCAATCTAAAACTCCTGAGTTTCCCCATTGCAAACAGACATCCTCCTCAAGTGTGTGCCAAGCCCAAGCTGCCACCAGGAGCACTCCAGACCTGCCCTGGGCCAGCTGTGAGGGTGGATCATCATCCCAACATGCAGTGGTGCCATTGCAAGGGACTGTTGCCATGGACACTGCAATGACCCCACTGCTGGGTTTGGGTGCCATGGCAACCCCCATCAGTTCAGGTTTCCTTGGAAACCAGCCCAAGGAGCCATTTCTGCAGCCAGGTTCCATGGCCACTTGCCTGCAGAGCTGTTGCTGCCCTCAGCTGCCATTGCAACCCTCAGGACAAAGCGGTGCCAGGGCTGTTCCAGGTACAATTGCAGTGACACTCGTTGGAGCCACCAGGTGCCATGGCAATGGCCACGGGGACCCGTTCCTTGGTTTGGTGCCATGGCAACCAATGCCGGAGCTGTTGTGATGGTTGGTGGCCATGGAAAGCTGCCCTGGGCCCTTGCTCAGGGCTGGTGTCAGTGCCCAGAGCCAGAGGGGATCCCTTGCTGGGGGCTGTGCCATGGCCACCTGCCCTGTGCCGCGCTGGCCGCTCAGGCACCAGGAACCAGCAGCCAACGGCACTGCCAGGGCCAAAGGCCAGGTCAGCCGGACAGAAAGGGGCAGGGCTGGGCACTGTTTCCATGGCAACCGGCACTGGGAGGACACCTGGGTCACCTGGCATGGCAGTTGCCATGGAAACCCCGGGCAGGCACTGAGGGCACAGCCCCTGGCACTGAGACACTGCTGGGCCGGGTGCTGAGCACAGGGCTGAGCACGCAGAGATGGTTTTGTTCTTGCTGAGCTGCAGCACAGCCAAGGCCTGTCCTGCCCCTCGTCCAGCCACGCTGGGGAGGGGCTGGGGCTGCGGGGGAGCTGGGCAGGGACACAGCCAGGACAGGGGACCCCAACTGACCCCGGGGTACCCCAGACCAGAGCACATCATGCTCAGGGTATGAAGGGGGGAACAGGGAGGAAGGGGGGAATTTTGGAGGGAGGGCTTTTGCCTTTCCAGGGAACACTTAGGCAAGAGGGGGCCCTGTTTCACCAGTGGGCAGTGTCACTACCAAAGACACAGACACCAACTGAAGGAATTGTGTCATTTATATCATGCACAGCTGCAAAGATTTACAAAAGGATAAGCTCAGCAAAGCACATCATCATTAGCAATGAATTACAAAAGAAGCTCAGCAATCCATCATAACCCATCATTATATTTTGATGACCAATCCCTTGGTGAAACACCAGAGGTGTTTGTGGCAGACAAAGATTCTGGCTGACTATCAAGGTACACCTTACAGACATCAGTAGTACTTTAGTGACACCGTTCTTCATTCTTTTTTCTCAATCATTCGAATTAGGAACAAGAATTCTGTTGTCCATGGAGCTGCCACCATGTTAATTCCAGAATAATGCCCCCAGGCCCTTTGCTGTTCAGCTTTACCATGCTGTCTGTGGCTAACAAGGCTTGGGGGGGGCCCTTTCCCCTCTGGCTGGAAGGGGCTGGGTCCCAGTCCCTGTGGGGCACCCAGGCTCCTGGATGGAATTCCTGTGCAAGTCCCTCAGTGTCACAGCAGCCTTCACAGGGAGCCCCGTGGATCAGAGCATTTCCTAAAGGGGCCCTTGGGGCAAACAGGGAGATCTGGTCTGGCAGGATGTGTAAAACCATATCCTGGCAGATCTCCTTGTTCTCACACAGAATCCTTGGCTGCAGGGACACATTCCCATTGTTCCTGCCCAGGTTTCAGGACTCAGAGTTGTCTTTCCCAGGAGCTGCTCCTTCAGCTGCCTTGGGAGGGCCACTTGGCCTCGGGACCTACACTCTGGCTCCATTATTAGGACTGCTGCACCCAAACCCTTTATTTGCACAAACAGTGGTGATTGGAGGTGGATCTCCTTTTTTCACAATCATTCCTAAAAATGCAGTATCAATAATTGTACTACCCTGTCACAGGGTTGACTAATCCAATCCTGGTCACTATTGTTTACAGAATTACTGTAATTTCTCCTTGATATTCTGCATCATTTCCTCCTGCCATGACAGGAACACTTTGCAAGGCCAAGCTCCAAGGCAGCAGTAACCAAAGCAAAGTGTCCTGGAGGAATCTGAATTCCTGTTTCAGAATTGATAGCTCTCATTTGCTTTGAATTTCTCCTAATTAATTCCAATGCATGAAGGCCCAGCCCTGCAGCCTCTGGGCTGGCCCTGCCAGGGGCCATCACAGCCAGAACAATTTCCCAGGCAGCCCAAGTCTCACTGCCCATGGTTGGATTTGCAAACTGGGGGCAGCCGTGCACAGCCAGGGGGTTCCATTTCCCCTGTGAGCCATTGGGAAGGGCATGGAGCACATCTGGGAGATGAGTTCTCCATGGACAAAGGTTCCCATCTCCTTATTTTTCCAACTGCTCTTTTAACAACCCCTTACCCGTGCAACCAATCCTGCAGCTTGTGCATAATGTGGTACATGAAAAACCCTGCAGGGAAAATCACTGTATTTTTCACAGGAACAGACAAAGCACCCTGCACCACAGTATCAGCAACCCCTGCAAAAATAGCCAATTTTCTCCCTTTCTCCCTTTTTCATTGTATACAATCTCAAAAAGTTGACCACTGACATTAGGGTCCTGGCCAGTCCTGTTCTGTAGGGTATTTAGTGTTACATCCCTGAGCAGCCAAAGCTACCAAATAAGTATTGTCAGCACTATTTCAGGTTATTATATAATTTCATAGATAGATAGTGATATAGAAATATAGATAGATACAGACACAAATAAATTTATATAAATAGATATATTGAGGTCTTATTATACTATAAATACAAATATAATTATTATGTATATAGACATTTCACTTGCACAAATGCATATCAGTTCAAGATTAAAACCTTCTTCTCTTGCTCCATGTGGGAGCATTCCAACAATCATTGTTCCTTCTGAAGGTGCTGTTTCCTATGTACTCTCAACAAATTCATCTTTGTCTGCCCAAACCCACAAGGTCTTTTCCTTTTCCATGTGCAATTTTTGGATGCATTTGAAGACATCCAGGGCTGCAGCTTCTTTTACGCGACTGCCCCACTGCACCCACGGGGCTCCGACCTCAGCCCACTCCAGAGCCAGGGAACTCCAGGAAAGGGCTTCCCAGCTGGGAATTTCTGATGGCACTGATTCCTCACATTTACATTGAACAAGTGACATTTTGTTGGGATCTGGACAGACTGTGCCAGTTCTGTTTTGCCAGTGGGCAGGGTCAGCACCAAAGCCACAGACTCCAGCTGAAGGAATCAGTGTCATTTCCTGCAGTTCAGAGCAGCAAAGAATCACAAAAGGAGCAGCTCAGCAATGCACCCAACCATCCCCACCAAAGATTGCAGCAGTGATTAAGAAAGATCCAGCAGCATTTACCCTCAACCTTTACCATCCCCCAGACCCACACAGCAGCTGGGGAAGCTGTCACAGCCAAGGGCTGCAGAGCCACTCCTGGGCACTGGGCATTCCTGCAGGTGCCTCCAGCCCCAGGTGAGGCTCCAACCCCGCTGGGAGAGGGCCCAGCTCTGACAGTGCTGAATGAACAAACTGACAGCACTGCTAGTGTGGCAACATCTGCTTTCATCCTCCTCTTGAGTTGCTCCCAATGCCTGGCCAGGGCTCAAGGAGGAACCAAGGGAGCTGACTTTGACCATACAGCCCCAAACAAGGCCAGATGTCAGATTTCATGGCCTTGTCTGGCTTCTAAATACACAAAGGTCAATCCGTGTTTCCCTAATGAGTGGCTACATCTATCTCAGTGCTAATGACCATGCATATTTCATCAGGGAGCAGATACAAAGATAACCTTTGCTTGGAAGGTTCATCCAGAGGCCATTTTTGGCTCAGGGCCTGCTGTTCAGGCCGCACTCAGGGCTGGTGTCCAGACCTTGGCACTTCAGGGACATTGTTTAGTGCTGGGCTTGGCACTGCTGGGTGAGCGGCTGCACTGGGTGAGCTCAGAGGGCTTTTCCAACAGAAAGGATTCTGTGGCTCCATGCTAATATCCACTGCATTCAGCTGGGGCTATTTTAGCAGCATTACTTTGCTCAGAAAGTCTCCTCTTGCCCAGCTCCTGTGGCCTGAGGCTTCAGCTCCTTCAGCTCCTGGTGCTGAGCTGCTCATGCTGAACGAGACCAATCAGAGAGAAGAACACAGTCCATGCAATTCCTTCTGGGACACGGAGAGGGGAGGCTGTGCAAACAGGAGCATTGTTTGGTGGGGCCTCCTCTCTGCCCTTCACATCTTTCAGCGCTTTGAACCAGCCAAGAGCTTTCTCCAAGAGTGCAATGGAGCAGCTGTTCCTGCTCCCAGGCCTGGCTCTCTCCAGTCTCTGCCCTTGCCTGGTTCTGTCCCTCGTGCTGTGCCCTCTGTTTCCCCAGGGTTCGGTGGCTGCTGCCCAGGACTGTGGCACTGGCACAGATCCAGTGCTCCAGAGCCTCCTTTCTGTGCCCTTGGAGCTGCCTGGGCACAGCCGCCTTTTCCATCTGGAAGCTCCCCATGGACAGGGAGTGCCCAGCTCCGTTCCCTGCACAGCCTCCAGGAGCCCAGGGCTGCCATCTCCAGTCCCTGCTGGCACTGGGGGCTCCCAGGTGCCTCAGGCTGCTGTGACACTGCTGCACACGGGAGGGAAGAGGGGCAGGGGCTGTGCTCAAAGTCAGCTCCATCTGCTCCTGCTGCTGCTGCTGCTGCTGCTGCTGCTGCTGCTGTGGGGTCATTTGTGCAGCCCTGGCCCAGAGTCAGGGATCAGATCCTGCCAGTCTCTTCCAGCCCTGGCTGCTCAGAGTTTGGGCCTTGGAGCCTCAGGTGGCCAAAGGCAGCTGCTGCTGGTCCCTCTGTGTGCCCGTGTTCAGCAGTGCTGCTCCATCAGTCTGTGCCCAGAAACAGGGAAAAGCCTCAGCCCTGCAGGGCCAGGAGCTGCCGGGCTCTGCCTGAGCAGCTCAGCCAGCAGGAAGGGAGCTGCTCCACACGGGAACCAGGAGCAAAGGACATTTCTTCTGTAGGACATGTTTTCTATTTAGAAGGAAAAAAAGGAAAAAGGAAAAAACTAGGTAAATTGTAAAAGATAAGAATAAAATCCAAGTGTTAGTGAAAAAACATAACACAATGTTAGTGAAAAAAAACAAAACATAAATGCAAAGACACCTTCTTTGCATTAAGAGGTAAATGATCTTTTTCAAAAGAGAACTCAGTTCTTTACATTGTAAATGTGCTGATGGCATGGATCCATCTTACTGACCTCAGCAGCCTTTTAAAAGATTTTGGGCTTTGTTACCAACACTGGTATTTGAAATTGTGGTTGAAGCAAGAGGAAATTGCTTTGTGCCCTTCCAGCTCCAAGCAGGACTGGGAATGGAAACTCTGTCAAACCCCAAATCCTTCAGAAGATGACCTTCCTTCTCACCCTGCAAATGAGCTGCACATTCCTGTTGTAACTGCCAGGAGTTTCTTAGAGACACGAAGTCCCACTGACAGCTTTTTGCTCTGGTTTGGCAGTGCAGAAGGGCAATTCTCCATCCACCAGCTCCAGACTGCAGTACCTCAGGAACACGGCCCACTCGCCAGCTTTGGCCCACTCGTGGCACTTCTAGAGGAGGAAGAAAGTGCAATTGCACAATTCCAGCCAATAAAGAAGGAAGAATGGGACAGACAAAACACTCTGTACAGATGCAGGCGTACAGCTGGGACTGTGGAGAGTTTGGGTCCTTGCCAATTGGATGTGTGTCCCCAGCTGCAATCTCTGGGCCTGCAGCAGAGTCTCACTCACCTGCCAAAGCAGAAAGCTCAGGTGCTGTGCTCGCAACGGGCTGGTCTGATGCAGAGCTGTCAGAGCAATGTGAGGGCAGAGCCAGCCCAGCTGGGCCCAGGGCTGAGCCCAGCAGAGCCCTGGCAGAGCCCAGAGCAGCCTCAGCACCCGCAGAGCCCGGCTGCAAGGAGAGAAAGCAGAAACCGCCTGTCAGCTGAGGGCTCCTGTGCCCTTGTGCCAAGGCCTGCGATGACCAGGCCATGCTGGCTGCGCCCAGAGCTGTGCCCAGAGCTGCCCATCCCTGCTGCCAAAGGCACAGAGCAGGAGGGCAGCACATGTGCCCAGCCTGCAGCCAGCCACGGCACATCCAGCCCTCAGCAGCTGCCCGGAGCAGGATGCTCCTGTGCTCGCTGCCATCTCCCAAAAGCTCTGATCCCACCCTGCCAAGCACACAGGGACCCACCTCACACCAGCCACGGCTGGAAGAAAAGCTGCTCCCAAACCACGGCCTCAGCCTTCTCCAAGGGCACGGCCCATCCACACCACAGCTGCTCCCAAGCACTTCCCCATCCACACTGGACCACCTGGAACGCTTCCTCTGGAATAACAAACAACACATTATTGAAAAGAGTTTAGAGACAAAATGGGAAAACAAGAAAATTGGTAAAAAATCTTATCTCTGTCAGGGTCTTGAGGAAGGCCCAACCCCTGCATGCCAGGGAAAAACCCAGCCATGGCTGTGGGAAACCCACACTTTCTCTCTTCCCCTCTGCACTGCCCCCCAAAATCACGGTGACCCCAAAGCAAACAAGGGCAGTAGAGCAGCCCAAGCCCTTCCTTGCCTGCACAGCAAAGCAGCTGTGCACAGGTTCTGGAGTCCCACCATGGGGCTTTGTTTGTGTCGGGCTGGCTGCCCCAGCCCCAGCCCCAGCCCGGGGCACGGTGGGTGCTGGGGGCTGTTGGCAGGGCCAGGAGCCCACTCCCATTTCGTACCCACCTCCGCCCAGGATCCAGCCCTGCCAAAAGCAGCCGGGCAGCGACTGAAGAATTACTTGCATCTGCCCCAGCAAAGGGGGAGCCTTTGCTTCCCCGCCTCGCTGGGTCATGCCCAGATCTGGCAGAATTTCCCGGGTGGGACTCATCTGCAAATTCCCTGTGGAGTTTGGCTTTGAAGAAGGTGCCAGAATCAAAGTGCACCACCTTCAGCCTCCAGTGGCCAGGCTGAGGAAGAGCTTGTCATCCTTGATGTCACCCTCGCTGTCTCCAGCAGCAGCAGCAGCAGCAGCAGCAGCAGCAGCAGCATCCCCACCCGGTACAGCTTCTCCAGGGGCTCCTTCTCCTTCCCTGGGGGCAGACCAGGCTCTCAGGGCTCTGCCCAGGGCCCCAGCTGTCAGGGAACCAGGACAAGCAAAACGAGCTTGGAGGGTGGCCACCAGTGCTGAGCAGAGCAGCTCAGCCCCAGCACAAGGGCTGCGTGCTCCCATCCCATGACCCCGGTGCAGTGACACAGGCAGCACAAAAAGCTCTGGGTTCCTTTGCTTCTCATTGCCAAGGCATATCTGGAGCAGGAACTTACCAGGGCCCTGGATCAAAGTGTGCCTGTGGCTCTCTCCCTTCTTCTATGGCAGAGGAATATCCCACATCCAAGGATCACAGAACAGGTCTTCCAGTGCGGGTCTGTCCAAGGAGTTCACGGATAAACACCACCTGATCAGGTCTTTGCACTCTGGGAAGAGAAAGCAGAAACTGCCGGTCAGCCAGAGAAGGCTCCTGTCTACTTTGCCCCACTATTCCCACACCCAGGCCATGCTGCATGTGCTCAGAGCTGGGCCTAAACTTTCCCATCAATTCCCTGTTTTGGAGGAGAGCAGGACATGTGCCACCTCCTCAGCAGCTGCCAGAGCGGGATGCCCACTAGCCCGCTGCTGGCTCCCAGCACTGGGATTCCCCCCATGCCCAGAGAAGAGGATCCACCTTGAGAGAGCCCTTGTGGCAGCGGGAGCTGGCCCCAGCTGAGGTTCTGGCCCCTTCTGAAAGGGTGCTCCCCACAGACCATCTGGTGCAGCAGGATGCCCAGGGACCAGACTGTTGCTGCCTCGCCATGGTACCAGCCAAAGTCGTTCCATTCCGGGGGGCTGTAGGACAGTGTTCCTATGGAATACAGATGGAGTTCATCAGGGGGATGCTGCTGCTCCCAGAGCCTGGCCCCAGCATCCCTGGGCCTGCAGGGGCTGCATCAGGGGCACACAGGGTGACCACTGCCCTCTCGCCAGCATCTGGGACTTGTGCACAAAGTTAGGGTTGGAAAAGAAGCCTCTGGTGTTGGAAGAGGGCAGCCCTGGCTAGGCCCGACCATGACATGCAAAGGAAAAACCCCCTCTGTGCTGGGGAAAAAACATGCCCTTATCCTCCCTGCCTACATTGCCCCAAAAATATTATGAAGCCAGGCAAACAGGGTGAGTGGAGCAGTCCAAGCTCTTCCTCTCATCTGCACACCAAACTGGCTGGGGCATAGGTTCCGCCCCCCCTCTCTGCTACTCCACCCACGGGGGTTTTGGTCGGGCTGGCTGCCCAAGCCCAGCCCTAGTCCTGGGCAGAGTGGCTGGCAAAGGCTGCCAGCAGGGCTGGAAGATGGCTGCCCACCCAGCCCTGCTCTAAAGCAACCCAGCTGAAGATTCAGTGCCCTGACTGGCAGCAAAAGGGAGAATCCCCGCTGCCACAGCCAGCTTGGGCTGTGATATGTTGGGCCATGAGATGCCAGCAGCGGGAGCACAGCCCTGCATGGGCTCACCTGCAAAGTGAGTGTAGACTGTGTCTTGCAGGTAGGTGCCACAGCCAAAGTCAATCAGTTTGGCCTGCCCGGTGTCCAGGTCAACCAGGATGTTCTCTGGTTTGATGTCACGGTGCAGGACCCCGCAGCTGGTGCAGTGCCGCATGGCCTCCAGCACCTGGCGGAACAGCTCCCGTGCCTCCTCCTCGGGCAAGAACCGCCGTGCCCGAATGAAACGATGCAGGTCCTGACACCGCTCTGGCCGCTCCAGCACCATCACGATGTCCTTGGGGAGCTCAAGCCACTCCAGCAGCTGGACCACACCAGGGAAGCCAGTGGACACCTTGGCCAGCAGCACGATCTCCAGGGGTGCGCTGGTGCCGTCGGGCTGCGGGAGGAGCACGACGCCGTCAGTCGGGCTGATGCCGTGCCAGGCCTGGGGAAGCCTTCAGCCAGGCCGGGATGCTCTGCGCCCTGCGCTGGCCCCATGCCCGCTCTCCCTCGGGGCGTCCTGGCGGCTCCCACCGTGCCGGGCCTCGGCTCATCCCCGGCCGGCAGCCCCGGCTTCTGCCACTGGCCCCGCTCACTCACCAGCTCGCCCCAGTGCCGGACGCGGTTCCGTGGCACCCTTTTGATGGCCACCTGCAAGCCAAGGGCAGCAGCGGTCTCAGCTCGCCGCCCGCACTGCGAGCCCCATCCTCCGCCCTCCGCCCTCCTCCCCCTCCATCCCCTCCTCCTGCGCCCGCCGCCGGCCCCGCCGCTCACCGGGGCGCCGTCCGAGAGCCGCGTGGCCGCGAAGACGCTGCCGAAGCCGCCGCGCCCCAGCAGCGAGCCCAGCCGGTACCGCTCCTGCAGGGCCTCCTGCGCCTTCCCTGCGGGCGGGACGCGGCGGTCAGCGCTCGGCCCGGGGCCAGCAACGGCCCCCGAGCGCCCCTCACCCGCCCCGGGCCGGCCATGCCCAGGCGTTCGCTCCCGGGAACGCGGCACGGGAGGCTCGGGGCTGGCGGCCGCGCTGCCGAGCGGCGGAGTTCGGGCCGGGGAAGCCGCAGCGGAGGCGGCGGGAGCGGCCGCGCCGCGTGTGTCCTCCGCGGGCCCTGGGAGGAGCCGGGACCGGGGCCGCGACCGCGACCGCGACCGGGGCCGCGGCCGGGGCCGGGGCCGGGGTCGGGACTAGAGCCTTCCTCGGGTCCGGGGCCGGGCTCGGGCCAGGCGGAGCCGAAGGGCGGCAATGCCGCCCCGGCCCCAGGCACTGATGCCCGCCCAGCAGCGCCACCGCCAGTACGGCCAGAGCCAGGCGGAGGCGAGACCGCGGCGGGACGGCCGGGGCCGGGCACGGGGCAGCCCCGCCCGGGGCCGGGGGCGGGCCGGGGGCATGGCCCGGCCCAGCAGGGGAGAGGGAGGCGGGGAGAGGAGAGGGACGCTGGGAAACGGACACCGAGAGGAGGATGCCCGACAGCGGGAAAGGGAGAGAAAGAGAGAGAAAGAGAAAGAAAGAGAAAGAAAGAGAGAGTATTCAAAACTATCTCTTTGCAGCTCTCGCCGCTGCTGCTGCCGCTGCTGCTGCCGCTGCTGCAACTGAGGCACCGGGACCGTTCGTCCCCGTGTCCGTTCCCCGCTCGCCCCACGAGCCCCACGTTCGAGCCCCGCGCGCCCCGGGGACAGCCCCTCCGTCTGCCCAAACACGGGAACTTTGCAGCCTTGAGCCCGGATGCAGAGCCCTGACTCCTGCGCACTGGCACAGCGATCCCCTCGCCTGCTGCTGTGCATTGTCCTTGCGGAGGGGCAAACACTGTCGGGCCACCTTCCCTTGGGGTAGGATTCCTACCTGACCTAAGCACTGCACTTACATCTCCAGTGTTGCTTTCCAGTAAAAACAGGGGAAGGAAAACTGTGTGTGGCTCATGGGATTTTAGGGTGTCTAAAAATCACTAAGTCACTGATCTTAGAGGTGAGGTGCATCTGGAATTACTGGGATGCAACATAGAAAAGGGTAGCATAGAAATAAATAGAGGAAAACATAGTGGATTGTTTCTTTCATTTTCATTTCACTTCTGTAAAGCTGTTTCAGTTTTCCAGGAATCTTCTCCTGTCTGCTCTTCCCAAAAATCTCTCATGGAGAACAAGGTCAAGCTTCTGTCACAAGATTTGCCACCAGGAAATTATGCCACTGGTGAAGTTTTCATGATGACTGTTAGTGCTGGCTTAGGGCAAATTTGGGGAGGAAACCTCCAAAAGGAATCCATCTAGAAAGCAAGTTCAAGCAGCCCCTCCCCCTACTAGTTCAGGAAAAGACTTCCCTGGAGAAAAGTGAAAAAACCCCAGTTTATTTAACAAGTAAAGTATTCACAAGCATGAAAAATGAATCATATTAAATCAAACCTCTGACAGTGCTGAAGAGATGGCAAATTCAGAAAGTCCTTTTTGTGGGTTGTAGTTGGCTCACTCGGTCTCTCCTGAGTCCCTCTGGTGCTGGAATGCAGCGTCCCAGAGCTCGGGGGGCCACAGGTGTGAGCTGCAGGTGTTTTCCTGGGTTTTCAGTCCAGAGCAGGTTTAAACAGTTCCAAGAAAAAGGAAAGTCACAGTCCAAGGAACTTCTCTGCCCCAGCTAGGTAAAAATAATTGTTAGACCTGGGCTGTGAAGGCACTGGGAAATTTCCAAATCTGGGCACTGGCATTGCCAGCAAACACCAGATCTGGATAATGCTGGAGCCAGAACCTGGAAATTTCCAAATTTTGGGTTTCTGTGCCAGGAAATCATTGGACTTGGGCTGTGCCAGCACCAGGAATTTTCAGATTTCGGCGCTGGCGCTGCCAGCAAACATCAGATCTGGGTGGTGTCATTGCCAGTGACAGAAATCTGCCAGATTTGGGCTCTGCTGGCACAGGGAAATTTCCAAATCTGGGTTCTGGTTACATGAAAAACAAGATGTGGGTGGAGCCAGACCCAGTGGCAGGAAGCTGCCATGGGCTTTGGATTTCTGTGCCAGCAAATTGCTGCACTTGGGCTGTGCCAGAACAGGGAAATGTCCAGATCTGGGCACTGGCAGTGCCAGCAAACAGCCCATTTCAGGCTCCAGGCTCCAGGAAGGATTGGATCTGGATGCCTTCCTCTTTTCTTTCCTTCTATCCTTCCTTCTTTCCTGGGATCCTGCTGCCAGTAAACTCCAGATTGGGCGGTACTGGCAAGGGGAAATTGCCAGGTTTTAGCTTTCTTTGCCAGCAAATTGCTGGACATGGGTGGTGCCCAAAGAGGGAAATTGCCAGATGTGGGCACTGGCAGTGCCAGCGCACACCAGATCTGGGTGGGGGATGTGCCAGCACCAGGAAATTGCCAGATGTGAACTTTCAGTGCCAGCATATTGCTGGATTTATGCTGTGCAGGAACCTGAAAAATTCTGGATCTGGGCACTTGTGGTGTCAGCAAACACAAGATTGGGTTGCTGTAAGTACCAGGTATTTGCAAGATTTTGGCTTTCCTTGCCAGAAAATTACTAGACTTGGGCTGTGCTGGCACCAGGAAATTCCCGCATCTGGGCACTGGGGGTGCCAGCAAACACCGGATCTTGGCATTGCCAATGACGGTAGCAGGGAATTGCCAGATTGTGGCTTTCTTTGCCAGAAAATTGCTGGACTTGGCTCTGCCAGAACAGGGAAATATCCAGATCTGAGCACTGGCAGTGGCAGCAAACATCAGGTCTGGGCACCTGTACTGGCATCAGGAAATTGCCGGATTTTGGCTTTCTGTGCCAGCAAATTGCTGGACTTGGGCTGTGCCAGCACTGGGAAATTTCCAGAACTGGGCACTTGCGCAGCAAACACCAGACCTGGGTGGTGCTGGTGGCAGCACTGGGAAGCTGCTGGGTTCTGGCTTTCTTTGCCAGAAAATTGCTGCATTTAGGTTTTGCTGGCAGTGAGAAATTTCCAGATGCTAATTTTCTGTGCCAGCAAACTGCTGGAATTAGGCCGTGCAGGCATCTGAAACATTCCCAATCTGGGTACTGGCGGTGTCAGCAAACCCGAGATCGGGTTGCTGTAGGTACCAGGTCTTTGCTTGGTTTTGGCTTTCTTTGCCAGCAAATTGCTGCACTTGGGCTGTGCCAGAATAGGGAAATATCAAGAACTGGGAACTGGCAGTGCCAGCAAACCCCACATTTCAGGAAGGATTGGATCTGGACCCATTCCCTCCCTGCCTCCCTCCCTCAGCAAGGCGCCAGAGGGGCTGGACAGCAGCCAGGCAGAAAGGGACCTGCAGGGACTGATGGACAGCAGGCTGGACATGAGCCAGCAGTGTGCCCAGCTGGCCAAGAAGGCCAATGGCTCCTGGCCTGGATCAGGAATGGTGTGGCCAGCAGGAGCAGGGCAGGGATTGTTCCCCTGTGCTCAGCACTGCTTGGGCAGCACCTCGAGTGCTGTGTTCAGTTCTGGAGCCCCCAATTTAGGAAGAACATGGAGGGGCTGGAGCGTTTCCAGAGAAGGACAAGGCTGGTGATGGATCTGGAACACAAGTGCTGTGATAAGTTCCTGAGGAAGCTGAGGTTGTTTATCCTGGAGAAGAGGAGGCCCAGGGGAGACAAGGCAGTGTCAGGGCACAGGTTGGACTTGATGATCTCCATGGCCTGTTCCACCCTTGCTGGTTCTGGGATTCTCTGAAGCCACCCTTGGAGCAGTCACAGGATGAGCCCTGGGCCTCCTGTTCAGCAGCTCCAGCAGCCCAGGTCCCTCAGCTTCTCCTGCCAGCCCCAAGGCCCATCCTGTCAGTCCTGCAGAGCCTCTGCAGCTCCTCCTCACTGCCCAGAACAGGGAGCCCCAGAGCCAGACACAGCAGCCCAGATGTGGCCCCCCTGGCCTGGGGTGCCTCTGGCAAGGGAGCAGCACCAGGCACTGCAGGAGCCTGCAGAAAATTGATCTGAAGGCCAAAGCTCCTTAGCTCCTTCTGAAAGAGCAGGAACAGTTCCTCATTCCAGTGTGGTGGAATGCTGGGCACCACCGCTCCAGGTGAGGACTGGACACAAGTTTGCTCCCACTGAGTGCTATGATGGGTTCTGCAGGAGCTCTGGCCTCCTGTGCTTGCCAGGCACAATGAGGAGAGAAGGAGCCAAGTGCACTGATGTGGGAAATGGATTTGTAGAAAGCTTTTAGGGCCTAATAGAAGGCCCACAAAGTAGGAATCTGTATATAAATCTTGAGACAAGAAATGCTAACCTAAAAATGCCATGGAACAGGACAGATATTGTTGAGAGAAAAATGGAGCTGGAAAAAAGTTTCAAAAGACGGCCTTGCAAATAAGATTTTGGAAAAACAGAGCTATGAAAGATGCATTGTAGTGGGACCCATGAGGGGCAGCTTTAAATAATTGGCTTTAAGGCATCTACAACGTGGCATGGCAAAAGGCTGATAGACCAAGAAACGCTTATAATGTATTATAATTAGGAAATAGTTGGCTTCTGATTGTGATGGCGTGAATTATAACATCTGTATTGTCTCACTCTTCTCATGAGACCGAAAATGGAAGAAAAGTTATTAAAACACCTCTCAGTGTCCCCATCTCTAGGTCAAGAAAAGAGTATTATCCAACACACTGACACACCTTTGCCCTGAGCATAACCCAGCCTGGACCAAACACACTGAAAGGTTTTCCCTGTGGCCCATGTCTCGAAACATCAGGTCTGCTGTTTGACAACTCAGGTTGGTTTGGTGTCAAGGAGCTCCCTCAGAAATACTGGGTTTGTCTTCCTCTGTGCCTTCCCCTCAGCAGCCTTGGGGATGCTCCTGTGTGAAGCCATCTGTCTCTCACAGTTTGAGACAACTTCAAACAGGATATTGTGCAATAAATTGTTTCCTCTAAAGTGTTCCAACAATCCCTTTCCAGCAATAGGAAATTATTACTAATAGATGAAAGTGAAAACCCCCAACAGTTTATTAACAAACAGAATCCCCCCATGACATGCGTTACAAGAAGGCGCCGGGGTCTCTCTCGGAAGAACAGGAGCTGTCACGGAGCAGTTCCAGCAGCTGATGGAAGCTCGGGGGCTCGTCCAGCGTCGGCTTTCTCCCATGGCAGAGCTCCATGGAGCGGGCAGGGCAGTGAAGCAGCTGGGCTGGAGCCCCTCGCTGCCTTTTCTCCCTGGCGTGGCTCAGCTCACAGACTCTTGGGCTGGGAGCGGGGCCGCTCCGCTCCTGCCGGCACCGTGTCCCTGGGCTTGGACAAACAGTTTCCTGCCTGGAGAGCCCTGCACACTGCTCCACAGATCTTTCATAAAGGCCCAAACCAGCTCCAAACACTCTGTCTGCAGCAGCTTTTCACAAAGGGCTGCAGCAATCCAGGACAGCTGCAAGTGAGTGTTGGAAGGCTCTTGTCTTGTTCCTGACAGCAGAATTTTTGATGATCTTGTGCAATTTTATTCAGATGTAACTTGAGAGCTGAGGTTTTTTTGTTAAAATATTTCATGATGAGTACGAAGCCTTGAGAGCGTGAGGTGCAAGACTGATGTGTGAAAGCATGAGCATATCCTCCAAAGCGGCCAGTTTAATTGCCCATTTTATGACTCTTGTATTTATTCCACACTAATAAGGAAAACCAAGCTTTGCTTGGAGGCAAAACAGGCATGGGATACACTACAGTCCCTTGCAGGCTCAGCAGGGCTGGCAGTGACACAGCAGGCAGTCTGCTTCATTGTGAACCACTACAGAGATACATCCCAATCTAGTTTAAGTAGCGTGGTATTATTAAGAGCTCCTTTTCTGCATGAGACACAAAAAGGAGATCCCAAATGATCTTCATGCAAGCATGCAGTAAAGAACTGCTCCTGCTGTCCTAACGAAGCGTTTGCTTTGGCAATTACACTCTTCCCATACATCTTTTGATGCAGACACCTCAAGTTTTCCCCCACACCCCTGCAAGGCTGGCAGTCGCTGTTTCCCATTTCCTGTTCTTCCCTAGAGATGGTGCAGTGGCGGCTTTGAAACAAAAAGTCCTGGGATCTGGACAGCTTGAAGGAGCATGAAATGCTAATTAAGTGCTCATATTGGTAACACCCAGGTCTGCACTGCCCAGTGCTCTGCAGCAGCAGCAGCAGGACCATGCATCATTCCTGACTGTGGATGTTCATGCTTCTGGTGTGCAAGAGCAATGACTTTGAGGAGGGACAAAAATGCCCCTATTCAAACAGTGGCTACGCAAGGAGATGTGAAGTTTCACAGCCTTTTCTAGGATATTGCAGAAAGATCTAAGGTAATATTGTGGCATGGAGTAGGTCACTGAATTTGTCTCCAGAGGAATCCCCAAAGGGCACATTCACTCTGCTGCTGATGGCAACCCCATAAGCTCATGGACCAGTTTTCCCTGCAACGTGCCACCCTGCCTGGGCTTTACTAGGCCGGGACTAGACCCAGAGCTAAGCAAGCACATGCAGCCAGGTGACATTGTGTAACATCAGAAGCTGGCAACCATGAGGACTTTGCTGTCAAAAGGTTACAGCTTGCACTGGGCCCAGAAGTGTTTTACCCTAAAGCAAAGCAAATTGAAATGTGAAGTTTCAAAGTTTCAAATGATTATGAAAGGAAACTGCAGAATAATTTCTGGAAGTGCAGCATTGTCAATGATCATGCAGCCCACCAACAGCTGGAGCTGAATCCAGAATTGCTTCTTCCAGCTGTGCAGGAATTCATTCCACTGGCAAGCACTGGTCCATGGGAACAAACGATCCCCTAGCTCTGGGCTGAATGGCACCCAGGCTGCAGTGCAGATTTGAGGAACCCTTGTCACTTGTTATTGACCTCCCAGTGCACTCATCCTTCTGCAAACAAGGAGCAAACAACACAGCTGGAGTGCTGTCCTGGGTAAATATACATACAGGTGACTTTGCCAAAGCAGTGCATCTTTTCCCAGTGAAATACATGACCTCTTCTTACCCGTGGAATTGTGATTGAAGACACCTGTGAGCCAGATCTGTGGGAGATTGCAAAGGAGCAAAGCTTTGGGATTTGGGCACACTTCTCTTGGTTGCTTTGCTCAGGCCCTTGGTGAGCACAGAATACACCTTTGACTAGACAGGATCTTTTGGATCCCTTGTCCCTCAAACAGGTCAACAGGTGACTCTGTTGTAATGCCAAGTAACAAAGAGCAGCACAAATGACACAAAGAAAACATGGCCAAAGAGGAGGAGGAGAGGCCCAATGCGGAAAGGATGTGGTGAGACGCTGGCACATCGAGTGAGCTGCACTCCCATAATCTCTAGACTAGCAGGTCCTGGTCTCACATTCTCCTTTTGTTTTTTTTTTAATTTTGTTTATTTATTTACTTTTTTTCATCATCAAAAAAAATATAGAATTAAAAATATGTCATCAAAACTTCAAGACAGAATCAAAACACGTTAATTCAAAGCTTTATCTAAAGATCAGAACATATGTACAGCTCTAACTGTGAAGCTGTTATGTTTGCCCAATTATCCCATCATAAAAAACCCCCAAACAATATTAAAAGTAGTCCCAATTTCATTTGAATAGTTAAAATAAAAAAAATATAAAATTGGATACAATATAATTTGATTAAAATAAGGGATAATTTGGTTCCAATAATAGCACATAAGCAAAAACAACCGCGGGGTACGGATTGCGGGGTTCAATGACCCTTTCCACTTCACGTACAAGCTTGCCAAGTGAAAATCACCCCTTATATGCTATGTGTCAATTCCATCTCCTCCCATTTTTGGTTCGTCATATCTCTATCTCCCCCTTCATTACCACCCTTATCACGCATGCGCCACCATTCGGTTTGGTGGTCGCACAAGTCTTTGGGGGTTGTCACTGATGAAGGCTCTGTAGTCTTCTTCATTGTCCTTTAATTCACCTTTGGGTTACACATGCGCACCAAGCCAGTACAATGTAAGCCAAGACTAACGTATCACTGCATCTGCATATCAAGGCAATAAATCCCTTATAATTAGCATTTTCTGGGATCCAACCAGGTTCTTGGTCATTTTTAGAAACTGTATCTTCAGCTTCTTTCCTGTGGTCCTTGAGAACAGCTGCTGGGAAGGGCAGGTGGAGCCCCTCCTCTCCCTCTCTTCTTTGGCATTATAACTTTAAACTATTTTATTATTCTCAAATATTAATTACTCTATCAATATTGACTACTGTTTCAATATTTATCAGCACAAATCATACCTATTTATCACAGACTGATGTCACTGGAAAAATTCCCTCTTTTCCAAAGGTTTTCATTTGCTTTGGCTGTACTTTGTATGGCTGCAGGTCACATTTCCTTTGGCTTAAGGAAGTATCTTGGCAGTTATTCTTGGTAATATATCTTGCTAATTCTGCCCTTGGAGGAATTACTCAGTTCTGCAGTGCTTATTACACGCCCTGTTCTAAAAGACTTTTATATTGTTTTCCCTCTCTCTGTGTTTTCACACTTGTTCAACAAGGTTTTCTTTCTAAGAATATTAATCTCAATATCCCAAAGGATTAAAAAATGCTTAGGTATTTTTCCCTAAGTATTTACTAAAGAAAAATAATAATAATTAAAAAAAAACCTGTATGCGTGCTGGATGTAAAATACAAACAGAAATAAACTTGAGAGTTCTCCCAAAAACCTTAAGAAAAAGCCCCATGTATTCTATAAAACCTGGAGTATTCATCTACAGTATACAAAAATGGGCATGTTCTAGAAGAGAAAATTTGTGCAATGGTTCTGCACAGAATTCTATGCTTTCAAGCTGTTTGCCCTTCAGGGGCAGTGCCATTCTCTGAACTGTAATGCTCTGAGCATGTTCTGCTCACCAGGGCAGCTTTCTGCTCTGCCCTGGTACAGATCATCCTCCCAGCAAAGGGGGAGTGCAGCCACCACAACTCGCAGCACCTTCCCACAGAGAAAGAACCTGAAGGAGAGAGATGGCTTTCACCAGCTGCTGTGGGTTCTAATAGTGCCACCTCTCGGCTCCTGAAAGCCTGAATTTCTTTGTTGCAGTGTGGTAGTTTATTGAGTCAAATGTTGTTATATAGTGGTATGTTCAAGTGTTCCCTGAGTTATTAGAGTTAGTCTCTCCCCTGTGTTATGCCCTCCTACCCAAGTGTCCCTCAAGGAATTCCCTCCCTCCTCACCAGATTTTTCCCTGTCTGTCAAGTCAACCCGGCCCCTTTGCCCCACCCATCAGCCCAAACCCTACCCTTTGTTCCAGAAAGTTCCCTGTCTCTCACCCTAAGATCCAATCCCTATCCCAACGCTCTCTCTTCCCCTTGTTCTGATTTGTTGTAGCCCTGAAAACCACATCCCAAGAGTCGCTTATTGGTTACTATATGGTGTCCACCCCCTGTTTTGAAAGATTTTAGAAACCAGTGCACAGGGGTGCTGTGGGTTCTCTGAACATCTGTTCCCTTTGGGAATTCTGACTTGTAGAACCTTCCCCCTGCCTCTCCTGATGAATTTGCTGCACTTTACACCGCAGAAGAGCCTCCTGTGCTTCCTTCACTCGGTCCTCCAAGGGGCTCTACTGCTCGGCATTTGGCCTAGAGGTTCTGGCTCAGGCAAAACCCTAACCTAGCCAGATCCCCACTCTTGCTTTTGTCCCTGGAGCATCACAGAGCTAGCCAGGGCTGCGGAGGGCAGTGACAGTGACCCATGCCCTGGCATGTCACAGCCCCCAGAGCCACACCTGCCAGGCCACAAGCCCCAGCCCTGGGCCCCACTGCCGGCATCAGGGCTCCTGGGCATCCTCACCCCGAGTGCAAAGGCAGCCTCAGGAGCCCCCCAGGGTGCTCTGGATCCAGGCTGCAGACACCATAAAGCCAGCACTGAAAGAGACGTGGATGGGGACTGCAGCTGGATCTTGCAGTGCTCACCACTCCTGACTACTCTCTAAGTGAACCCAAACCTCATTGGCAGCACCTTGAGCACATTGACCCTGCTTACCCCTCCTGGAACGTGGTGTTCCCACATCCTACACCAGCCCTTTGCAGGGAGTGACCAGCTCCCAGCTGCTCTGCTACCCTGGCCTTACCTTCTGTTTGCCGGCAATGAACTTAACGGATACACTCCTGAGAAACCTAGCACAACCTTTGCTTCTCAGGAGCTCTGTGGCAAAAAAACTCCACTAATCCCTAGTTTTGCACAGAGAAGGAGGTCCTGACAAAGCATAAGGCACAGGCAGGGCTCTGGCATATGAATTCCTGAGCCGCAGGATTCCACCCATTGTTGTTCCTAGCTGCTTTGGTGATATTTTAGAGCCAGTTCTGGACAAGGGCTGCTGCTGACAGGATAGAAAAATATGGAGAAAAAAAGGTGCAGGAGACAACAAAAAAAAAAAAACAAGGGGGAAAACCCTTAGAAATACAGAGCACAACAGAAGTCCTTGGAGATGGTTCAATAGAAAATGCCAGCAGCAGTGAGCAGAGCCTGAGGTTGCTCACTGCCACCCCAGGGGCTCCTCAGTCCCCTGCTGGTTTGTGTCTGATGCAGCCCTGCCTGGAAAGGGCTCCAGGCTCTGGTGTTCCCAGCTTGCTCCAGGCTACATTCTTAGCAGCACTGAAAGAAGAGGTGAAACAAAGAGCCATTTTCTGTGCTGCCTGCAAACTCTTCTTCTTCAGTGCCACTGGCAGAGATCATCCCTCTGTCAGCTTGGCACTGTGTCTGCTGCGTCCTTGTCCCTGTCCCTTGCATCAGCTCCTGCACATCATCAGCACTCGATGTCCCACATCATGAACAGAGAGAGCTGTGTCAGAAGAGCAAGGAGTGCATTTTCTTGGCCTTTCTAACAGACACAAGAAGCATGAGTCCAAATAACTTTGTTGTTTGCTCCTGCCCTCCTTTTCGATAACTCTTTTCTGCTTTAATGCAAAAGCCTCTTTTCCTACATGGATGGAATGATCTGGAATTGGCAGTTGCTTCAGGCTGTCAGGCACCATGGGAGTTTTCTCTTGTCTCTGATGAGGATTTGGTGAATTTTCCATTGGTCACTTGGTGGTGTCACCATGGGCTGAGCTCAGCGGCCGACTGTGCTGTCCCCAGGGGATGCATTGGGACGCCAAGCCCCTCAGGGCTGGGATTCGGGGGAGGGCGGGCTCGGAGCGCCCAGAGTCTGGGCCCGTGAGGAGCTGTCCTGAGCAGCCGCGGCCATGGAGACAAAGCTGCCTAATCTTCAGCTGCTCATGGCTGCCAGCCCTGAGTCCTTTGGGCCCACGCAGCTCCCCAGCCACAAAGGTGCCCATTGCACTTCAGATACAGCAGGCACCATTGCAAGATGGCCTTCCTGTTCTACCACCTCATGTTCCAAGCAGATATCATAAAGTTTGATAAGAATAGGAGTCTAAGTCACTCTGTTTAAATTAAAATTATATAATTCAACTGTAGAGGAAATTGCTCTTAATTAAATTTTCCCTATCTGCTGTCAGCAAGCATCATTCTCTTTTCAAAACTAGGTTTTTAATTCTTTAAACTCTGAGAAGGAAATTTAAAAATATCTATCGCTGCCGTTATTATTTTTGTTACAGGCAGGAATATGGATTTTCTTTCAGCCTTCCTAGCTGGCCCTCTACACTCTACTGCTACTGGCCAAGCTCACATCTTCCTCTACAATTCTTAAACACCAGGAACATGAAATGTTCCTTTCTCACTCACCTCAGGATCTTCAGCACTGCTGAATACATGCTTCAGTTGTCCTGTAGTGGGAAGGGAAAATTAACCAGACGCTGTCAGAAAACTGCCTGGGCTACTGAATCCCACAGAACAAGTCAACCCAAACAGAGATGATTTCCTGTTTCACAACATCCCTCCCGGAGACACATTTCATTCACACAGCCAGCAAGAGATCAGGACAATATTCTTGGCTGTGCCCACACTGCAGCCAGTTTAGCCAGTAAATGAATTCAAATATGATCAAGCAAATGCAAAGTGTTTTTCTTTAACACTCAATGCTCCTGTTCTACCAAACACATAAGACAGCTTCTGAAATTTTCTCCTTCAGGTACTCTTTTTTTTTATCACTCAGTGTCATGCACTCGTTCTGATTAACTTGCAGGAAACAGTTGCCCAGAAAAGCTTCCCCACAGTCCCCCTGCAGATGATGCAGTTCTATTGCTGAAGAGCACAGCAGCACTTCCATTCAAAGGGAACAACTATTTTAGCACTCAGTAAAAGGTCAAGTTAGTAAAATCCTTTCATGACAAAATTTAAAATGAAATAAGCTTTCTCTGAATTCTGGGAAAAACTGCAGAGTTTTTGGAAGGCTTTAAAGAAGGTCTGCCAGTCTACATTTTTAAAGGTGTCTTGCTTGTCCCAGCAACCTGAGTAAATGACAGACTCTGCTGCCACAGACTCTCCTGTGGAGGGAACAGAAGCCCTGCAGGTTCCCCTGCAATTGCTGCCCCTGTGGCTACAGACACCCCCTTTTTAGCTGAACCTCTTGACAGTAGCTTTACCAAACCACTGGCATCCTAATGCTCTTTCTCCTACAAAATCAGAAACGCAGCCACCAAGAAAGAGCAGGAAGAAATACAAAAGCCAGGTTAGGGTACACCCTAACCTAATTAGAATGGAAAACTCTACTTACGTGCGAAATTTGTAAAATAATAAATGGAATAGGCAATGCCATATGCAGCAAAAGCTGCAGTGGCCAGATGGTTAATAATTGGCATTTCTGCAATTTTTCTAAAAGCTTAAAAAACAAGCCTCTTGTCAGTGGGCAGCTGCCTACTGACAGATGCTTTGACCAGGAAGGTTCTCCTGATCTGAGCAAGGCCTAGGGCCGCTCTGACACTCAGGCCTTCTGTGCACCAGGGCAACATTCTGATGCCACTATGACGACGTGGCAACCATGCCCTGACATCACAAAGGGACAGTTCTGTGTTGGTCTATGAGTTTATGCACAGCAAAACTCACCTTCCCTACAGAAACACAAAAGAGTCTGGGAAATTCTCATCTGTCACAAAGCAGCAAAAATTCCCCTCATGGGCCAAACCCTGTTGTTCAGGGGATCCAAGAGGAACTTCAGGAGTGCCCCAAGCACCTACAGCCTGTACCCCAGTTGAGCACTCAGATGGGACACAAACAAAGGAAACCAGACCAAGACAATGGCCCACAGCATTGCACATGTGAGAAATGACTCTCACTTTTAACATTTTAAAGGTTTAGTAAACCTTAACAAAGGACTGAATAAAGAAAAGTTGCAGCATTGGGACTCTCTGTGACTAGCAGCCACGTGCTCATCTACAAAAAGGATGCTCTGCCTTTTATACCCTTAGCTCCTCCAAAAGTTTTGTCAGTCAACTCTTTCTCTGCTGTCAGTTGGTGGAGATTACTTTCTTGCATCCTGACTGGAGGTCAGGTGTTGTTACACCCTGCCTGCTGGTCACGAGCCAGCCCTCCCCAGACGCCCTGACTACCAAGGCGATTACAAGGGGGACGGGAAAGAGGACTATGGGTGGATATATTACAATACCATCACTACACATTTGAACATCCACATAAACATCTACTTCTTAATTGTCAGAGCCAACCATTGCATTACTTGTCTAGAACACACAGAACCAGGAGAGAAGCCACTGTTGGCATGACAGCTGAAATGCTTCCTAACAAATCTCCCCACATATTTGCACCTTTATTGGACATGCCCAGGGCTCCGGTGCGGGTACATCTCTGCCTTTCTTCCCCTTTGGCAGCAGTCGAACTTTCAGCATCTGCCCGCCAGCAGCAGCTGCTCCAAGCTGGGAACGCCACTGGCGGTGCTGATTTCCAGAGGCTTCTGTGTGCCAGGGGAAGCCAAGGCAGGAGCGGGTTGAACGGCGCTGGCGCTGCTGCTGCTCTGTGCCAGAGAGCCCCGGCTGGGCAGGGCACGGTGCCCACTGAGCTGCGGGCTCCTTCTCCTGCCACAGCTGGGCACACCTGGCAACAAGGCATGACAACTTGTGGGCAAGCCAAGGGGTTTCTGGGGTTGCACTGCTCTGCACACACCCAGCACACCTGCAGCACAGAATTTTAACCCTCAAAGAGGTAAACCAAAGGGAAACAGCTGGGAAAGATTTCATTTTGACCATTTTTACCTGCTCAACAGAAGTCTTCAAAATGAATGTGACCAAATTGAGGAAGACATCTTGGCTTCATGAGAAGGAGACCATTCCCTGCTTTAAAACCCACCAACCCATGTGATGTGAAAGAATCCGCAAATATGAGGGAACTTTGGACTCAATTATAATACATTTTAATACAAAGGGGGTAGGTGGGGTTACCTAATTAATATGTATTAGTCATTTTGGGAATTATATGAATATGTAGGACTTTTCTAGATAAGTAGAGCGGCAGTGATTCTTCACACGTCTTTAGGAGAAAACTCCTTGTGTGCCTTGCGCCTTAATAAACATACCACCTTCTACCTTTAACTGTGGGGAGTTCTATTCCACACCTCATTTGGTGACCGCGGCAGGAACGCTTCTCTGCTCCACCAAGAACAACCGGGCTCTGGACGTCTCTGGGTGCTGCCAGGACATTCCTTTCCTGGAGGCACCTCCGCTCTTAGCTGTTCCTCGTGGGGGACAGACAAGACTGCTGGGACTGTGGAGAAAGGGAACGTTTAACTCTGTATAAAGTAACCCGTAAGGCGTGCATGCAGGGGAAGGGCTGTTCACAAGTCACACAGAGATGTTCTGTGCACAACGTACGCCTGTACAGTTTGGGTTTGGGTCTGGCTGCTGGCAGAAAGGATTTGCTGTGTCAATAAGGACCTGCTAGCAATTCTGGGGGTGAATTGAGCAAATCCTGTTTCATTGCTGCTATTTTTCCTGTGTGTTGTAATTGTGGTTGTGTTTTCAGTGTGTGAATGTTTGAGGAAGATGATGTGGGTGGATGCTGATGTGGTAGATGGTGTGCGTTGTGTTGAGAAAAGTGAGCACTCTGTCCCCTCATAAAGATATACTCCTTTCCCAGTGAGCCTGTGTGCGTGGACTTTCTAGTTGCAGGGGTTGGTGCTCCCTGTGACACCTGGTGCTTGGGTATACAGGGGGGTTGAGTGATTTTTCTCCCACATTGTGGTCATTTGGAACTGCACGGTTGTGTTTGGGGAGATTTTAGGATTTTCTTTGCAACAAGTGCAGCAATTTATGCAGAAAACTTCAGTGTGGTGATTTATTATGTTGAATTATGGTAGTTCCTTTCTACCCACCCTCCTCCCCCAGGGTTTCAAATCCCCTGCCATGAGGTGGACGCTCTCTATCCTCCTCTGGACATCTTCTTTCCTCTCCTGGACACTCCCTTTCTCTCCTGGAGTTGTTCTCCATTAAAGCTGTGGGACTTTGGTCCCTGGAAGAGAGAGCGCCTCTCGTCTTTTGCTTTTGTCCTTGTCAGTGTCACTGGGCCCAGAGCCCACCAAACTGATCCCCCACGAGATGAAAACTGTCAAATGGCCCCATATACACAGCTCAAAAATTGGCCACATTTTTGATGGACTGGGGTGTTCGCCACATTTTGGAATTCCCTATTCCCACACAGGTCAGGCAATTGTTGAAAGGACGCACCACACTCTAAACTCATTCTAGATCAACAAAAGGGGGAGTGGCTCAAGCAACAACCCAGATGAGGTTGAGCAAAGCTTTATATGTTTTTATGTTTTGAATAGCTCATTTGCAGGACCTAATCCTCCAATTTTTAGGCACTTTTCAAACAGCACACAGGAAAAATTGAAAGAAAATCCTTCGATTTTGATCAGAAACCTTGAGTAAGGACAAATTGAAGGACCATTTCTGCTAATCACTTGGGGCAAAGGGTATGCTTGTATTTGCACAGGTGCTGGACCTAAGATGGTCCGTGTGAAGGACGTGAAACCGTCTCATACACAAGAGTGCAGTGACAATTCCACCAGCAGGGAAATGAGCACGCAGACGTGAGCCGCATGGAGAAGCTACGGTGCATGCCACCTGTTCCCAGTTCAGCCTGTGAAAGCTACAAATCTTGAGTTTGATGTTGATTTTTGGACTGTGAAAATGGTTTGTATCATAGAGCTCTTTCAGCAAAAGCGTGGTGTCCATTACGTTCAAAAGAATTCTAAGATATCCAAATTTGTAAAAATTGAAGGTTAGAGGGACAGTTTAGTGCCCTATAGTTGGCCAGTCCCTGAACAAATGCTAAAAGATTTGCTTGAGAACTGAAATAGATGTGGAAGCTTTTGCCAAAAAACAGCTGAGCAGGAACATGGAGCTTGATCAAATGATATACAGGCGCTTGTTGGTTTTGCTTGCTTGCTTTTGCATGCATACATGCCTGTAGATCAACCAAAAATGAATGTTTGCCTTGCTTTAGCCAAGTCAGCAGGCTCAGACACCATGTGTTTGACCAATTTGAGCCCAGATAAATCCTTTGCAACCCTTTTGGTCGGTGTGCCTGTGCCAGCCAAGGAGTAGCCAATACCCAATCATGACAAATATTGGTGTGAGGCTGCCAACGAGACCAATCCCATAACCAGCTGACATCACTGGGCCCCTGATCTTCTTAAAGCACCTTCTGAACCTCAAGAATTGGAATTCTTGGTTCATTGGTGATGGAATTTTGTGCTGAGTTTCAGTACCAGGGAGATCCACAGTTAAATGTTACTCCCCATCATCCTGAGGACAGATACTCAAGTTTGTGGTGCAATTGTACTACCCCAGTGCCCCCTAAGGGTGAAACTGCTGACAAGTAGATGACCTAGATGAATCCCCATGACAATTAGCAACAAAATATTGGCTCATTTGTGGAGACAGAGCCTGGCAGGACATTCCCTCAAAAATAAAGGTGGCCCATGTAGCATCATTCAACTCACTGTGATAGCACCTATCGTTAAAAAGCCATCAAGAGAAAACACAGAGAAAAAAGATTTGCCCATCATTATAAAGAAAACTGTAATAGCAATTTCAGACCCTAGGGCCCTGCAAAATGAGGTACATGGAATTTATTTCTACATCAACTTGCCTCAGGCGAGGCACTGAAACCAATATACCGATTGGGTTGTTGGCAGAAGAAAGAAGACAGTGCTACTTCCATTGCAATTAGTGACATGATGACTGATGTTAGTGCTGTCAGACATGCAGCCTTACAGAACAGAGCAGCAATTGATTTCCTTAGCAGCCATTCCATGTGTTCAGTGTCATCCCCATGTTCAACACTGTCACTGTCAGCTTGACAGCCTTTGGACTGTGTTTGAGAAGTCAAATTTTTCTGACTGTTGAAGGGCTTTGGGGCCCAGAGTTCTTGTTAGGAACAAGGGATTAAGTGTGTGAGCCATGGAGATGTTGGACCAGGTGTTTTGTGTAAGTGGTGAGAATGGTTTCTTCCTTTCTGTTTCTCTTTCAAGGGGAATATTAATGTTGCCCCTGAGTCCTCAGGAGGGGAGCCTGTGGACTGAGCTGCAGCAGAGGGAGCTTTGCCTGGCACCGAGAGCTGTGGGAACAGTTCCCAGGAGCCCGAGGAGCTTGGTAAGGACAGAGCCCCACTGGTTTAGAGAGGGGTGAGATGGCTGCTCTGAGCCTGCCTCTGGCAGTGAGGGAGATGAGAAGGGTTGAGTTCCTCTCTGCAGGCTTGGTGCTTCCTGGTGCCTTGAGTTCAAATCCTGCACTGGCAGAACCTGCCTGAGCCCTGCCCTCCACGCTTCTCCAGAGGCTCTGGCACTCAGTCCTCTTAGGGAATCCACAAAATTAGAGGGTTTTGGGAAAGCTGCAAAAGGCAGGTCTCAGATACAGTAGAACTGTGATTAGAGCCAAGCAGCAGCCATGAGATAGGTCAGCATAAAAATTATTTAAACTGCAGAAAAGCAAAGAAAAATAGAACAATGGTCTGTGCATTAATGCTGGTCTAGAATACCTCTCTAAGCTACAGAAAAGTTTATCTAGCAAGATATTAGGAAGGTTGAAGCTTAATAATGGAGCTCAGTGCGTTGTGTTTTAAGGCTTACACGTAGGTATTGTATTCGAAATAAGCAAGCATTGTTTTAACCAATGGAACATGTGCTTATGGTGATTGGATAGAACTACTGTCAATAAGCTTTTGCTTTGTGTGATTGGTCAAAAAATTTATCAAGTAAGTTGTAACATTAAGTTCTTTGTCTGCTGCCTGGGATGTGAGCTGCTGGCATCTTCCCATTGTCATAACCATGTAACGAGATTGATGCTGGAAAACAAACAGCTCGAGGCACGTTCCTCAACAGTCCCGACCCATTCGTGATTTCTACATAGCCCCCTGCCAGCGTCAAATGGCATGGCTTGATTTGCAGGGCAGACAGTCTTAAACATCTGCAATATCCTATCAGAGTCCTAGTTTGGCTTCATTCAAAGAAAGAGGAGAGTGCACCTAACCCTGACCACTTGTTAGGCAATATTTTCCACCTTGCCCTTGTACCCCTAAAGAGAGGCTGTCTGCAAAATGCCCAGAACACCATCCAAATCTGCAGAGAGGACTGGAAAATCAGGCAGAGAATCTTTCTGTTTTCAAGGTCCCCCTTCCTAGGTGACTTGACCCTTTCTACCTGATTCTCACTTGAGATCTACCCATGATAGAGCACTGCAGGAAAACACTTTAAAGGGTCGTTAACCAGGACCTGCTTGGAAAGCAAGGGTAGAAACTCTTTCCCTCCCTGATAGGATGCGGGCTGGCAACTGCTGCTCTGAAGATGTGCAGCTGCTCCTCTCTGGAGAGGCCATGGAAGGGCTGTGATGGTCTACGGGAACCAGAGGAACGATGAGCTGAGGTTGGCATTTAAGCTTCATGGGAACAAGCAGAATGAAGAGCTCACAGTGGAGATGAAATTTGCCTGTGCCTGGCTCCTCCGATGAAACCCCAAGAAGTCCAGATGAAGCAAACACCTTCTCCCAAGAAGCTAGGAAAACCTCAGAGTCCTGAGCACCTGCACTTAGCCTGGAAGGGCCTGGAGGCAGCTCTAAATGCTCAGGTGAGGCAGCACTGAGGTCCTGGTATGAGAGCGCTGTGTAGCAGTGAGGGAAGGAAAAGGGAAGCAAAGGGAAGGCTGGGTCACTATTGGTCTTTGGGTGTGTTTCCCTTGACAGCAACTGTACTGTCAGGGAAAACAAAAGCTCCCTGAATTGTTAAAACTGAAAATCAGGGACAAAGACTCTCTAACTAGTCAAAGTTACAAAGTGGTGTGTTCATTACGCCGGCGGGCGGCGCAGGGGAGGGTCATTCCCGAAATGCGTGACCACTGGCCGGGCTCAGCTCGTCTCGGCACAGCACAGCAGGATCCAGCAGGACAGGGAAGGGCAAGGCAGGCACGGAAGGGCAGGGCAGGGCACTGGGGGCAGTGACAGGCTCTGTCCCCACGCTGCATCCCATGCCTGGGTAACCATCGGGGACAGAGAGGAAGGACATTGCTCTGTCTTGGCTGCGGAAAGGATGAAAAGGGGGAGTTAGAAAACATTAATTTGCACTCCTTTTCAGCAGACTAGCTGGTTTTATCTCACCATGTCTGCCTGTCTTTGGCAGAGTTGGCACATTGCTCATGAATTGGAGTCAGCTACGGCAGCAGGAATGGGAAGCAATTTTGTCAGCATTGATATCAAAGCCAAAGTGCTGCCCCATGGATGGATGGTGCTTTCTTCAGGGGATTTCGGGCCTAGAGTTGTAGCAAACTCACACTGGTGTGTTCCCAAGCAGCGTTGCCTTTTTCTTTCCTCAGGAATCACCTCTTCTTTTTCTTCCCCCCAATCTGTGGAGAGCTCCCATGCAAATGTGTCGGAGGAAGGAGACCCAGACACCAATTGGCTCATCCAAGTCCAATTTATTGATCGAATACAGCGGGTTAAATACAGGTCTTAATAAGCTTCATACATATTGCAAAAGTTGAGCTCAGGATTGGTTAGTTACATATCAGCAACTACACCTACTTCTACATTCTTGTGCTTATTCTTTTGCTACATTCTACAGATATTCAGGACTAATCTCACCTCCCTTTCCTCATGTTGCAGCAAGGTCATCCGGCATTCTTGCCTGTCAGCAGTCACTGAATCAGAGACTGCTGTCCTCCCTATCGAGCTTAACCAGCGGCATTATATCAGAATGGCCTTTCTCACTTAACCATTTATTAACAATATTCTCCACACAAATGCTTCCTGCAGCCAACTCCTGTCACTGTAGACTGACAAAGGAGATCTTGCAGTGGGGAGAGACTCCCTAGAGCTGCTGTGGAGAGCTGAAGGGGGAAGCTTTGTCCCTTAGTCTTGAAGTGCTGTTGGGGAGCTGCTTGTGCTCTGGGGGGCGGACACCAATGATGTTTATCCAAGCCTTGCAGGTTCATTCCTGAGCTTGCTGACACACCACAGAGACTTTGGGGTTGTCGTACTGGCAAACAAATTTCAGTCTGGGCACTTCTTGAAATGCTTCAATTATTCTTTTTTTGCTTTTCTGCAGAAATATTGTCATCATCTATTCCTTCAAGAGAATCTTTTCCTACTTTTTGGGGAATTCCTTTTGCTGCCCTCCCAGACCAGGCCAATTCCCAGGGCTCCTTCCCAAAGTGAGGTGCAGCCCATGGCCTCCACTCTCCAGCTGGAACAGAAGGAAGCACGGAGGTTGCGGTTGTGGGAGAGGAGCTTCTCATTCCTGCCTGCTTTCCCTTTGGGACAGATTGGTGTGTGCTCATTTGATAAAGGCAGGTTTAAACTCTGAAGCAGTTTTGTTTCAAACTGCTCCCTTCTCCAGGTCTTCTGTGGGTATCCTTGGACAAAAGGCCTCTTGGTCCGAGCTCCCAATGGCAGGTTAAGGAAGGAGGTTGATATTTCAGGGTTGTGACTGCTGAAAGCAGCTGGTTTCTGGAGGTGTCCAGAACTGGGAATGGCTCTTTTTCTCTTCTGCCTGCAGAAAAGGAAGTTGCAAAGTAGGAATTTCATTTTTGGAGATGGCCATCAGGGGTGTTTGCCAAGAGATGGGCTGGCAGAGAGGCAGGTCTCATGCTAAACTGGTTGTGTGTTTGTTTTGATGGTGGAGAGGGTCAGAGATGTAGACACACCAGCTGAAGGAACAGTGTGATTTACTGTAATGCCAAAGTGTAAAAAAGAGTCAGGAAAGGATAAGCTGAGCAATGCACCTCAGCATTATTACAAAAGGGTGCCTCTGGTGATTAAGGAAGATCCATCACCAGGTAGCCCAATGGTTTCCCCTTTATCCAGAGCTGCACATCAGCTGGGGGAAGCTGTCCCAGCCCAGCCCTGCAGAGCCACGGCCGGGAACTGGGAAATGCTGCGGTGCCTCCACCTTTGGCGGCCACGAGGCTCCCGAGAGCACTGTGAGAGTAGCCCGGCTCCGACAGTGCTGGACGAGCAATGTGCCAGAGCTTCTGCTGGGGGCACAGCTGGTGTCATTCTCCTCTTGGTTTTCTCCCCGAGCCTGCCCAGGGCTCAAGGAGGAACCAAGGCCATGTGTGGCCTTGTCCACTTTCCTCATGCAGAAAGGTGAAGACGTGTTTCACCAGTGAATGCATGCAACAATCCTTTTGATAATAACATTTGATTAAGGAGCAGATAGATTGAACATTGGGTTGGGAATGTCACCTATAGGGCAGCTTTGGCTCAGGTCCTGTTGTTGAGGCTTCAGTCAGGGTCTGTGGTTCAGGCCTTAGCCGTTCAGTATTTTGTGGTGCACATCACACCTGTGCAGAGCTGCAAACAATCAGGTCTATCTTTAGCACATTTGGGACAGGGAACAGGATTAGCCCGGCAAGGCCAGGCTAGGGCTAGGAGCAGAAGGCCAGCACCCTGCTTTTGCCCACAGGCAGCCCTGCAGAGCAAGCAGCCCCTCCTGCCCAGGGGCTGAGGTGCCCGAAGCTGCCTCTCCGCTGTGCAGCTCTGCAGAGCCCGCGGGGCGCAGGGTCCTGGGCAGCCAGGGCAGCCCGGCTGCCTTGGGGCACAAGGAGTGCCCCAGAGAGAAGCTGCTGCCCTTTGCTTTGGAACTGTTCCTCAGAGTCTTGTCATTAATCCACAGTGTCTGATGTGTTTTCCTTTCCTCTCCCAAGTTTAACACAGCTTTTTGAGAAAATTGACTGATGTAGCTGCTGCTGGTGGTGATGCTTTTGTCTGAAGGTAAGGGCAGGTGATTTGGACCAAGGACGGAGTCCATTGTTAACACCCCAGCCTTTGCCAAGCCAAGAAAACCATTCACAATTGGGCTACCTGTGCTGAGCAGTTTTCCTAGGTTTTGGAAAGCTACCACCTTAAGAAACCCAACAGATTTTCCTCCAGGAGGATACCAGCAGTAGCATGATGCCAATGTTTTCCACCCCTTTTCTGTGTCTTTTAAGAGTTCCACAGTGCCCAGCAGGAATGAAATGTCCTGTGATAATGTGATTTGAGAGCTCTGTGTTGTTCGTTGCCACATGAGTGTTCATGACAAGCTGGACACCCCACTCGTGGCTCTGTGGAGTTAAATTCATCCCAGTTCTGTGCAAACAGCAGCCCCGAGATGCTGAGAAGGGCAGGCACAGTGGGTGGGTGTGCATGCACGCCACCGGGGGCTGACAGCTCTGTGGGCAGATGGTTTTGCACTGTTGTAAATCTTCACTGTCCCAAGCTAAAAGACTATTTCAAATATATATCTTAAATGAAAATATATATCAAAAAATGAAATTGTCCAAAAATACATGTGCATTAAATTTCATGCATATTATATATTATATATTTTGATTAATATAATAATAACATAAAAAATAACATAAAATAACATAAAATAACATAACGTAATGTAATATAATATAACATAACATAACATAACATAACATAACATAACATAATATAATATATACATACATAACATAACATAACATAATATAATATATACATAAGATCATTTTTGAAGCCATTGCTTGTGGGGGATATTAGATGATCTCCTAGTGTTTGTACATTTTTTGCTTTCTGCTACTGCTGATCCTAGCAGCAACTCCCTGTCAGTTCTTCCAGGTCACTTCACACAAAGGGATTCCATCATTTCAGTGCCTGTGAGAGTTTGGCACTGAAATGCCAAGTTGATTCCCAGCTCTCCAGCCTCCCTCTGGATTTTGGGGCATCTCAGCACTTGTGTCCATGGCCCTTCCTTCATCCCCAGCCTGCAGCAGTCACAGTCGCTGCTGCCTCCCCCTTGCTGCAGCTCATTTGCCAAAGTGCTGCCAAAGGCAGCAGAGCTGGCTCAGGATCCCTGCTGGCTTCTGCTCTCTGGGATGAGCTTCAGGGGCACACTTGGAGCACTTTCCTAAAGAGCTGCCCGTGGGATGAGGGATTTGTCCTCCCGGGTGGCTCCTGCTTGGATTCTGTGCTCATGGAGCCCCGGAGTTTTCTCAGCAGCCTCTGCAGCGAGTTCTGAGCCAACGTGGGGCTCTGCTGCCAGCCCAAATCTGCGCTTCCCCTGCCCAGCCTGAGTGCAGGTGGGGCATGTGCTGGGCATGGCCAGAGATTTGCATGGCCAGAATCCTCCAGCATTTACATCTGCCCATGGCTTTGGGGAGCACAAATCTACACTTACTTCAGTTGAAACATTGCATTTATTGCAGATAGTTACACCCGCACTACTAATGTACAAATACACAAACATTAACTTATGTTTAAATATGAAATTTATTTTAAATTGCAACACCTGTGCTACCAATATAGAAACACAGAAATATCAATTTATGAATAAAATTTAATTTATTCTGAGAATTGTGCTATGTAAATATATACAGATATCAACTTCAGTGAAAAAAAATTGTTGCAACCCTCTGCAACAACTCACTGTACACAAATATTGAAGTTACTGAATTGAAGTTTAACAATTAAATTCATTACTTATTACTACAAATGTACAGCCCATATACAAATAGAGAAACAGCAATATCCCTCTGTAAAGGAACTCAGATCCAGAACTAAATAAAAAGAATTTTAGAACTATACAACTCCATACATAATAAATAGAAGTAAATACCTATATAGGCATAACAATATAGAGATGTAAACATGCATTACATATTTCATGACATATAACATGACAATATAATACAAACATAACAAACCTTTCTATAAATACACAAATATCAATGGACCAATAGAATATTCTATACATCCCCAGCAATAGAAATGCACAGCTACAGAGCTATACAAGTATGTAGACAGATGAATATACACGCATCAATATAACAATATACATACATAATATCCCTATACAAATATCAGTCAGTGTATGTAAATATCCCTATACTTGTAACAATCCAAATCTAGCTACACATCCACAAACTGCGCTAGATCAGGAGGGATTGCAGCCGCCGATGTTCCCAGGCTCTCGCTCGGTCTCCTCCTCCCGAGCAGTGCAGCTCTCCTGGACAGGGACAGCAGATGGGACATCTGGCAAGCAAAGGGAACACTGAGTGAGTGTGGGGACGTTTCCCTTGGCAGCAGCTGCGCTTCCATCAGGGAAGAGGAAATGTCAGAGGCTCCCCAGGAGGGTCAGAAGGAAAAGCAGCCGAGCAGGCCGAGCTGTGGTGAGCTGCTCACTTCTTTCTGGCATCCCAGTTGCTCTGAGGGAACTCCCTCATGTCACGTTATTGAACCACCTCTGCACTTATCAAGGTTGTGGCCCCCAAATCAATCAGCATTTATGTCTCCAGCTGCTTGCACCAATGACAGGGAATGTCCTCTAATGGTGCTGGGGCACAAAGTTACCTTGCACAGGTCATCTGACAGGGCCTTGTTCTTTCTGTGCTTCCTGTGTTTCTCCTTACCTTCCACTTGGAACTTTTACAGCATTTCTTTTTCTTTCCCCTTGATCAGTGCTGAAATGCGTGTTTCTCTTCCAAGTTACAGTTTGTTCAGTGATCCCGTCAAGCCTTTTCTCAGAAGCTTTTATCATGGAATTGAGAGTTAATTTCAGCAATTTTGGTGATTTTCTGTGAGATTTATGCGAGTGTCCTGCTCATTGGGCACCATTTAGGAAGGTACAAAAGATGAAAAGGATGCTCTGTAGGTCAGTTCACTAGTGGAATATCCATTGATAGAGAGAGTGATTAGCTGAATTTTACATCTACTCCTAACCTGAAAGTGCAACAGGTCATTTGGGGAGAAATTAAAGCCTGATTTCTCCTTCTACCAGCCTGTATTCAAATGTAAAGTAAATAGAGCAGGGTGAGAATGTCAGTGTTCAGTTCCTGAAGTCCCTTATTAAGGTGTTCTTAAAGTAAGGGAGATAAAATCTGGGTGGGCATTCCTAATTTCCAGACACTCATTGTCAATTTCATTGACTCTGAAAACAGCAGAGATGTGTACATCATACCTTATCAATCCATTTGGGGATGGTTTGGGTTCAGATTCTGTGAGGCTTTAGATTTTTAGATCTCTAGACAATGCTTCCAGGAATCTAAATAGCTTTCAGAAATTAAACTTTTTTCCTTTTTTCCTCAGTCTTTGCACTCATGTGCACCAGAGACCTTCAGTGAATGGATTCCACTCTAATCCATCTCCAAGCTGAATCTCCCAGCTGTGCTCACATTGGTGGTTCGTGTGTCTCTTCTGCACAGTGCAATTTTAAAATCTTTGTTCCTTATTATCTCTGCCCTTCCTTTTCTGTTTTAGCTTGCAAATGCATGCAGATGTATCAGAAATTATTCACCTAATTTCTGACGCATCAGTTCCTGTCTAGCACTTTCATTTTATCCTGTACTGATGTTATGCTAGCCTTCTATGTTTTATTCTAAGTGGACTCCTGTTTTCTTGCATGTGGAAGTTTTACAATGCAATGCTCTCATTCACCTGCTTTCATGAAACCCTTCATTAACATTAGCACAAGTAACTGTGTGATTCCCTTCTGCTTTGTAGATGATTTGGGAAACTCAAGTCCTGCTCAGCTACAGCAAAACATACATGGTGCTTGGTAATTCCCCTAAGAGCTTAAGTTAATGGTAAACAACTGCAGCTTATTGATTTCACAGAAATTGGGAGAAACGACATTGCAAATATTGAGGAATGTAGTGCAATATTAATGGGCATCCCTCAGTTATCCAGACAGACTGATCTCACTGGCAAAATTCCCTCTTTTCCAAAGGTTTTCATTTGCTTTGGTTGTGCTTCGTATGGCTGCAGGTCACATTTCCCTTGATTTAAGGAAGTATCTTGGCAGGTGTTCTTGGTGATATATCTTGCTAATTCTGCCCTTGGAGGAATTACTCAGTTCTGCAGTCCTTATTACATGCCCTGTTCTAAAAGACTTTTATATTGTTTTCCCTCTCTCTGTGTTTTCACACTTGTTCAACAAGGTTTTCTTTCTAAGAATATTAATCTCAATATCCCAAAGGATTAAAAAATGCTTAGGTATTTTTCCCTAAGTATTTACTAAAGAAAAATAATAATAAAAAAACACTGTATGCATGCTGGATGTAAAATACAAACAGAAATCAACTTGAGAGTTCTCCCAAAAACCTTAAGAAAAAACCCCATGTATTCTATAGAACCCGGAGTATTCATCTACAGCATACAAAAATGGGCATGTTCTAGAAGAGAAAATTTGTGCAACGGTTCTGCACATAATTATATGCTTTCAAGCTTTTTGCCCTTCAGGGGCAATGCCATTCTCTGAACTGCAATGCTCTGAGCATGTTCTGCTCACCATGGCAGCTTTCTGCTCTGCCCTGGTACAGATCATCCTCCCAGCAAAGGGGGAGTGCAGCCACCACAACTCGCAGCACCTTCCCACACAGCAAGAACCTGAAGGAGACAGATGGCTTTCACCAGCTGCTGCGGGTTCTAGTCGTGCCACCTCTCAGCTGCCGAAACCCTGAATTTCTGTGTTGCAGTGTGTTAGTTTACTGACTCAAATGTTCTGTTATGTAGTGGTATGTTCAAGTGTTCCCTGAGTTATTACAGTTAGTTTCTCCCCTGTGTTATGCCCTCCTACCCAAGTGTCTCTCAAGGAATTCCCTCCCTCCTCACCAGATTTTTCCCTGTCTGTCAAGTCAACCTGGCCCCTTTGCCCCACCCATCAACCCAAACCCTACCCTTTGTTCCAGAAAGTTCCCTGTCCCTCACCCTAAGATCCAATCCCTATCCCAACGCTCTCTCCTCCCCTTGTTCTGATTTGTGGTAGCCCTGAAAACCACATCCCAAGAGTCGCTTATTGGTTACTATATGGTGTCCACCCCCTGTTTTGAAAGATTTTAAAAACCAATGCACAGGGGTGCTGGGGGTTCTATGATCATCTGTTCCTTTTGGGAATTTTCGCCTGCAGAACCTTAGTCCTACCTCTCCTGATGAATTTGCTGCACTTTACACTGCAGAAGAGCCTCCTCTGCTTCCTTCACTCGGTCCTCCAGAGGTCTCTACGTCTCGGCATTTGGCCTAGAGGTTCTGGCTCAGGCAAAACCCTAACCTAGCCAGATCCCCGCTCTTGCCATTGTCCCTGGAGCATCACAGAGCTAGCCAGGGCTGCGGAGGGCAGTGACAGTGACCCATGCCCTGGCATGTCACAGCCCCCAGAGCCACACCTGCCAGACCACAAACCCCAGCCTTGGTCCCCCCTGCTGGCCTCAGCAGCTCCTGGGCATCCTCACCCTGAGTGCAAAGGCAGCCTCAGGAGCCCCCCAGGGCGCTCTGGATCCAGGCTGCAGACACCCTAAAGCCAGCACTGAAAGGGACATGGATGGGGACTGCAGCTGGATCTTGCAGTGCTCACCACTCCTGACTACTCTCTAAGTGAACCCAAACCTCATTGGCAGCACCTTGAGCACATTAACCCTGCTCGCTCCTCCTGGAACGTGGTGTTCCCACTTCCTACACCAGCCCTTTGCAGGGAGTGACCAGCTCCCAGCTGCTCTGCTACCCTGGCCTTACTTTCTGTTTGCCGGCAATGAACTTAACAGATACACTCCTGAGAAACCTAGCCCAACCTTTGTTTCTCAGGAGCTCTGTGGCAAAAAGTCTCCACCAGTCATTTGTTTTGTACAGAGAAGGAGGTCCTGACAAAGCATAAGGCACAGGCAGGGCTCTGGCATATGAATTCCTGAGCCGCAGGATTCCACCCATTGTTGTTCCTAGCTACTTTGCTGATATTTTAGAGCCAGTTCTGGACAAGGGCTGCTGCTGACAGGATAGGAAAATTTGGAGAAAAAAAGGTGCAGGAGAAAACAAAAAACAAACCAAGGGGGAAAACCCTTAGAAATAGAGAGCACAACAGAAGTCCTTGGAGATGGTTCAATAGAAAATGCTGGCAGCAGTGAGCAGAGCCCGAGGTTGCTCACTGCCACCCCAGGGGCTCCTCAGTCCCCTGCTGGTTTGTGTCTGATGCAGCCCTGCCTGGAATGGGCTCCAGGCTCTGGTGTTCCCAGCTTGCTCCAGGCTACATTCTTAGCAGCACTGAAAGAAGAGGTGAAACAAAGAGCCATTTTCTGTGCTGCCTGCAAACTCTTCTCCTTCAGTGCCACTGCCAGAGATCATCCCTCTGTCAGCTTGGCACTGTGCCTGCTGCATCCTCGTCCCTGTCCCTTGCATCAGCTCCTGCACATCATCAGCACTCGCTGTCCCACATCATGAACAGAGAGAGCTGTGTCAGAAGAACAAGGAGTGCATTTTCTTGTCCTTTCTAACAGACACAAGAAGCATGAGTCCAAATAACTTTGTTGTTTGCTCCTGCCCTCCTTTTCGATAACTCTTTTCTGCTTTAATGCAAAAGCCTCCTTTCCTACATGGATGGAATGATCTGGAATTGGCAGTTGCTTCAGGCTGTCAGGCACCATGGGAGTTTTCTCTTGTCTCTGATGAGGATTTGGTGAATTTTCCATTGGTCACTTGGTGGTGTCACCATGGGCTGAGCTCAGCGGCCGACTGTGCTGTCCCCAGGGGATGCATTGGGACGCCAAGCCCCTCAGGGCTGGGATTCGGGGGAGGGTGGGCTCGGAGCGCCCAGAGCCCGGGCCCGTGAGGAGCTGTTGCTGGCGCTGGCTGTGCTCAGCCCGCTGTGCCGAGCAGCCGCGGCCATGGAGACACAGGCGGGAGCTGTGGCTGAGGCCGGCAGGTGGCCCGGGCCGGCTCGCAGGTGCGAGGACGCCGGCAGCCTGTGCCCTGAGGCCGAGGCCGTGGCGGGCAGTTTGCGGGCAGGGCTTTTCCGAGCCTGCCGCAATGTGCTGCCTCCCGTGTGGGCCCGGCTGCGGCAGAGGCAGGCGGGAGCGCGGCGGGGCCGGCAGCGGCGGGCAGAGGCCGCAGAGAGCAGCAGCCCGGCCGGGCCCGCTGCGGAGCGGCACGGAGCTGCCGGGCAGCCCTCGGCCGTGTCTGTGCGCACAGGGCAGGAGCAGAGGCCGGAGCAGAGGCAGGAGCAGAGGCAGGAGCCGGCCATAGCGGCATCTCGCCGTGCCCGGGGCTGCAGCCGCAGCTCTCCCCTGCCAGCCACAGCAGCAGCCGCTTGCCTCCGAGGCTCTGGCGCTTCCCGAAGACGAAGGGCCCGGCCCCCAGCACGCCCTGGAGCCCCACAGCGAGAGCAGCCGCCGGCACCGCGAAGGGCAGCGTAGAGGGTGCAGGTTGAGGAGGAGGACATGAGGCTCGCTCTGGGCCGGGCTGTGGCAGCTGTGCCCTGTCAGCCTTCGCCTTGAGCCCTTTGCTTCTTTTCCATGAGACCTGATCCTCGTCCTTGGCCAAGGGCCCCCGCAGCCCTTTCCAGGGCTGCAGGAAAAGCTGCCTCAATCACAGAATCAGACAGACACTTTCAAGATGGTCGAGTTCAATCTGTGGCCTAATACCTCAACTAAAGCACGGCACCGAGTGCCACATCCAGTCTCCTTTCAAAGGCTTGCAGGGATGGCGAGTCCACCAGCTCCCTGCAGGGGTCTGTCCCAGGAAGAACCAAGATAACACTGGGGCCTTCTACCCCCCGGTGCTTGGAGCTCTGGAAGTTTGTCTTTCTGCTTAGGCAAATGCCATGGAAAAGGACTGGGAAAAGTAGTCACAAATCGAGTAGCCTACAGAGCTCTAAATTGATGTGCAAGGAATACAGAAAAGACAGAAAAGAAAAAAGGCAAAACCCAAACGGCATCAGCAAAGTCTTGGGCATGAACACATAGCTGCAAAGGGTCTTCTCAGCCCTATTTCTTTGTATTTCTGGGAACCAGAGGAATCCTGTTTGAGCCTCTGTGGAGATGGGTTTGGGAGGTAAAAGTTCATGTCTTTTTTCTCCTTGGGGCAGCTCCTGTTCCTAGCGTCAGCTGAGCCTCTCTTCAGCCTGATGCTTGTTCTGATTGTTGCAGCAAAACAACTCAAGGCAGACAGAAGACACTGACACTTGCAGAGACGTGACTTTTTCCAGTGCCAGGTGGGAGTGGGAGTCAGAAGAAAAACTCCCGAAAGCACAACTCCATTGGAAGATTGCCTTCCTTTTCATTGCGTAAAGAAGCTCTAGATCCACTTGTGAATTGTCAGTTGTTTGTTAAGGATGGGAAGTTTTCTTTCCTGATTTTTTTCCTGTGGTTTGGAAGTGGATGAGGCTCTCGTTCATTCACAAACTCCAGACCAGAGTGCCTTTGGAAGATGGCCCACATGGCAGTTTTTGCCCAGCCATGGTACTTGTGGATATAAGAAAGCAAGGGCAAAAGTTATTTGCAGCCAAAACCCAGCAAAGCTTGGCTCAGCCAAAACATCCTGGGGAGAGAGAGGCCTCCAGCTGTTCCTAGAAATCAGCAAGTTCCAGCCAAATGGTTGTGTAGGACTAAGTGCAATCTCTTTGCCTGGATCAGAGCCTTGCTCAGCCGAAGAAGCAGAAAGATCAGCAAGGAGCTCTCAATGGCCCGTCACATCATTTTGATTTTGCTCATCTTGTGTAAGTTTGCAACTGAACGTGTGTTTGCAGTTGAGCTAATGAGAGAAAAAAAAAGTAAATAGAAGCTTTACGGTGGGGCCATGATATTCCACAAGAGGAATCACTGGTGTGCATTTAATTGGCGCTCTCTCAATCCTATAAAAGTATTGTAGCCCTGATTTAAAATAGGCCGATATAAACCAATTTGGAGAGACAGAGACTAAAATGGTTTATGGGGTTTTTTTTTAAGAGTGAGAAAAACTACCCAAAAGGTGTTGTTTTGTGGCATTTCAAAATATACTACCTCAAAATTACCAACTGCAATAAATCAAGAGTTTAAAATGGAGTGTTTAGGTATATGAATAATTAAAACCACAAAAATGTGAAGATATGAATGCAGTTTTTCATAAAAATCATGAAATTATAGACCAAAAAATACATGCCCTGAACTACAATGCAAAGGCAGGTAGAACTGTACTTGAATGGTCTCTTTTTAGATTGCTGGAGTTTTTTCCTTGTGAGGAGGAGCTCGGGTATTGCTGAAGAAAAGTGGCACAAGCAGGACGGTGCAGCGTGCCGTGCTCCGTGCAGAGGCTGCCAGGGGCTGCCCGAAGAGCGCCCTGCTGCAGCCAGAGCCCTCCTGGCCTGGGGCCCAGGAGCAAAGGGCCAGGGCAGGCGCCTCCTCCTCGTCCTGACCCTGCCACCACTCCCTGCTGCTGCTGCTGCTGAGGGAAAGAGAAGACTCTCCTAAGGCCCCATGAACAAATGCACTTACACAGCCCTGGGGATGCCATTGAAGGAAACCATGTGTCACATAAAGCATGTGTGACCAGAGTCACCAACACCACCTAAACATAGAATTGTTGCACCTCTCTAGGACAGGCAGAAATTTAAAGAATTAACTGGGGACTTGAGGGCAGAAGAGGCTGGAGGAGGAAAACAACTCTGATGGAAAAAAACGACCATATCTGAAGGGGGAAACATCTCCGCCTTCTCAGAACTGGTCAAGGGAACATGTGTCTAATTCTCTCCAGGAACGGATACTTTAGGTGAGCTCTGCACCTCCAACTGCCTTGGACCAGAGCCAGAACCAGGAAGATTCAGTTATGTAACTGTTATGTAGATAGATGGATGGATGGATGGATAGATAGATAGATAGATAGACAGATTGATTGATTGATTGATAGACAGTAGATAGATAGACAGACAGATCTCATTACTGAAATCTCTCTTTACTATCCTCTCTGTTGCTACACACATCAGAACTTGGTATCCAGTGCCCCACTCAACTACAATCCCGAGATTGCTCTCCTGTTGCTTCAGTAACCCAAACTCTTGGGGCATCTGGAGCATGTACGTCATTATGAAATGCAATAGACACCGAGCATTGCTGGGAACTGCACTCTTTGTGCATCTGAGCTTGGGCAAGTTGGCAAGTTCTTCTCTTGGACTCGACCACACTGATGGTGCTAAAGTGGCTGGAATCAGAAATGCAGCCCAGCCCCTTGCAGCTCCTCTAATCTCTGAGCACCAGCTGGAATGCAATTGATTTCCTGCTCAATTCCCAAACACAACACACACTGATGCCCTGGGCTGCCAAAAGACATGGGAGCCGTTAACCTGAAAGTGATGTGTTTCTGCCAGTGCTGGAAAAGGGCAGGAAAGATGGAGAAAAAGTTCCCTGGCTCCCTGGAGAAGGAGAAATTACACAAGGCTTCTCCTTCGAGCAAACAAACAAACAAATAAACAAAAAAAAACAAAAAGAAAGTGTTACCCACTCCAGTGTCTAAAGCACTTGGATGCAGTGAAGGGATGTTTGGCACTGAAACACCCCTTGTGCTGAGCATTGGCTCTATGGATCTAAGGCAGGGATCTATGGAAGTCTGCCTGAAGACAGACTCATGAGCCCCCATTGTCCAGGCTAAAGCTCCCTCAGCACCTCCTCCCTGGCCTTGTGCTGCCCCGCCTTGCCCAGCTCCCCTGTCCTTCTGTGCACACGCTGCAGCCCCTCCATGACTTTCTGCTTCCCAGGGCCCACAGCTGCACACAGCACTCCAGCTGTGGCCGCAGCGCTGCCCAGCACAGGCCACGCTCGCTGCCCTGCTCCTGCTGCCCCGCTGCTGCTGGCACAGCCACCGTGCCCTTGGCCTTCTTGGCTCCCTGGCCCCACGCTGCCTCATCTTCAGCTGCTCACGGCCGCCAGCCCTGCGTCCTTTGGGCCCACGCAGCTCCCCAGCCACAAAGGTGCCCATTGCACTTCAGATACAGCAGGCACCATTGCAGGATGGCCTTCCTGTTCTATAACCACATCTTCTAAGTAGATATCATAAAGTTGGATAGGAATAGAATTCTAAGGGACTCTGACTAAATTATAATGGTCTTATTCAACTGTACAGGAAATTGCTCCTATGTAAATATTCCACCCTATCTGCCGTCAGCAAGCAAGGTTCTCTCTTCAAAACTAGGTTTGTAGTTCTTCAAAGCTCTGATATAGAAATTTAAAATATCCATTTCACACTTTGTTATTTTTTCTTCAGGCCTGAAAATGTTTTTTCTTTTGGCCTTCCTTGCTGGCCCTCTACACTCTACTGCTACTGGCCAAGCTCTCAGCTTCCTCTACAATTCTTAAACACCAGGAACATGAAATGTTCCTTTCTCACTCACCTCAGTATCTTCAGCACTGCTGAATACACGCTTCAGTTGTCCTGTAGTGGGAAGGGAAAATTTACCAGATGCTGTCAGAAAACTGCCTGGGCTGCTGAATCCCACAGAACAAGTCAACCCAAACAGAGATGATTTCCCGTTTCACAACATCCCTCCAGCAGACACATTTCATTCACACAGCCAGCAAGGGATCAGGACAATATTCTTGTCTGTGCCTACACTTCGGCCTGTGTAGCCAGTAAATGGATACAAATGTGATCAAGAAAATGCAAATTTTTCTTTAATACTCAATGCTCCTGTTCGACCAAAGACATAAAACAGCTTCTGAAATCCTCTCCTTCAGGTACTTTTTTTTTTTTTCAATCAGATACATCCACTAATTCTCATTAACTTGCAGTAAACAGTTGCCCAGAAAAGCTTCCCAACATTCCCCTGAGCAGCGGCAGTTCGATTTTGGAAGAGAACAGCAGCACCTCTAGGGTTCAGGAGTAGACACTCGCTGGTTTAGAGTTTGCACTTCCTTTCAAAGGGAATAACTATTTTAGCACTCAGTAAAAGGTTATTAAGTTAGACAGTCAAATCCTTTAATGACAAAATTTAAAAAGAAAGAAGCTTTCTCTGAATTCTGGGAACAACTGCAGAGTTTTTGGAAGGCCTTAAAGAAGGTCTTCCAGTCTACATTTTCAAAGCTGTCTTGCTTGTCCCAGCAACCTGAGGAAATGACAGACTCTGCTGCCACAGACTCTCCTGTGGAGGGAACAGAGCCCTGCAGGTTCCCTTGGAAATGCTGCCCCTGTGGCTACAGACACCCCCTTTTAGCTGAACCTCTTGACAGGAGCTTTACCAAACCACTGGCACTCTAATGCTCTTTCTGTTTCAAAATCAGAAACTCAGCCACCAGGAAAGAGCAGGAAGACATGCAAAAGCCAGGTTAGGATACATCCTTACCGAAGTAGAATGGAAAACTCTACTTACAAACAAAGTGTGTCACGTAATACGTGGAAAAACAAACATCATAAGCAGCAAAAGCTGCTGTGGCCAGATGGTGAAACATGGTAGCAGTGTTGTGGGAATTCACCACAACACTGGAAGACACAAGACTCTTGTCAGAGTGCAGCTGCCCACTGACAAATTCCCCAACCAGGAGGATTCTCCTGATGTGAGCCAGCACTAGGGCTGCTCTGACACTCAGGCCTTCCATGCACCAAGGCAACCTTCTGATGTCACTACGACAAGGTGGCAACCATGCCCTGACATCACAAAGCAAACGCTCCATGTTGGTCTGTGAATTTATGCAAAGCAATAACCAACCTTCCCTACAGCAAGCACAAAAGAGTCTGGGAAGTTCTCATCTGTCACAAAGTAGCACAAAATCCCCTCATGGGCCAAACCTTGTTGTTCAGGGGATCCAAGAGGAGCTCCAAGAGTGCCCCAAGAACCTACAGCCTGTACCCCAGCTGAGCACTCAGATGGGACACAAGCAAAGGAAACCAGACCACGAAAATGGCCCCACATCATTGCAGATGTGAGAAATGACTCTCACTTTTAAAATTTTAAAGGTTTAGTAAACCTCAACAAACTACTAAATAAGGAAAAATTACAGCATTTGGAGTCTCTGTGACTAGCAGCCATGTGCTCATCTACAGAAAGGATGCTCTGCCTTTTATACCCTTAGCCTCTCCAAAAGTTTTGTCAGTCAACTCTTTCTCTGCAGTCCATTGGTGGAGATTACTTTCCTGCATCCTGACTGGAGGTCAGGTGTTGTTACACCCTGCCTGCTGGTCACAAGCCAGCCCTCCCCAAATGCCCTGACTACCAAGGCTATTACAAGGGAGACAAGAAAGAGGACTATGGGAGGATATATTACATTACCATCGCTACACATTTGAACATCCACATAACATCTGCTTCTTAATTGTCAGAGCCAACCATTGCATTACTTGTGTAGAACACACAGAACCAGGAGAGAAGCCACTGTTGGCATCACAGCTGAAATCCTTCCTAACAAAACTCCCCACATATTTGCACCTTTATTGGACATGCCCAGGGCTCCGGTGCGGGTACATCTCTGCCTTTCTTTCCCTTTGGCAGCAGTCGAACTGGCAGCATCTGCCCGCCAGCAGCAGGTGCTCCAAGCTGGGAACACCACTGGCGGTGCTGATTTCCAGAGGGTTCTGTGTGCCAGGGGAAGCCAAGGCAGGAGCGGGTTGAACGGTGCTGGCGCTGCTGCTGCTCTGTGCCAGAGAGCCCCGGCTGGGCAGGGCACGGTGCCAACTGCGCTGCGGGCTCCTTCTCCTGCCACAGCTGGGCACACCTGGCAACAAGGCATGACAACTTGTGGGCAAGCCAAGGGGTTTCTGGGGCTGCACTGCTCTGCACACACCCAGCACACCTGCAGCACAGAATTTTAACCCTCAAACAGGTAAACCAAAGGGAAACAGCTGGAAAGATTTCATTTCAACCATTGTTACCTGCTCAACAGAAGTCTTCAAAATGAATGTTACCAAGCAGGGCCCAATCCCTGCTGCCAGCTCAGGGTTAGAACAGAGGCAATCCTTGATCTCAGCACTGGGTGTGTGGAGAGTCACTTCCCCAACACGTGCACACCCAGGAATCTCAGTTACTAGTTTGTATCCATGGATCTAAGACATACGCAATACTTTGCTGAAACTCACAGGCTAAATATTCCCCCAAATTATTTGATTTACTCATTGATACTTATTGACTTATTGATACTTAAATCACTTCTCCAAATTTATTGACATGAGAATAGGCGTGTCCTTTAGTCCCTGCCAGTCTTTGACACAGGTTCAGAAGGAGACCCATGCACAAAATAACCCAGGACAAAACTGGGTTGCAAAGCAAATTCATTCTATTTGTTGCAGTAGCAACTCATACACACCAAGCCCTGGATTCCTAAAAATCTGCTGAGCAGGAGAAGGAGGTGGAGCGTGGTGCTCAGCAGCAGGGGCAGGTAGGCAGTGCACTTTCAGGACATCCCCTGGATCAAAACGCTGTGCATCTCATCCTTCTCACCATTCCAGCTCAGAACCAGGCCTTGCATCTCCTGCTCAGGAGTGGAATTTCCCAGTTACCGCATCGGCTCACACATGGCTGGTGTGTGAGATGAGGCCAATGAATCCAGGATTTAAAAGAAGTGGAAGAGTTAAAATTTTAGCAAGATTTAGTTAGGCAGAAAGAGTATAGCAAGAAGAGTAGAAATAATAAGGGATAGTTAATTTCTAGCAGATAAGTTAGTTAAGGCTAGGGTAATATATCACTTGCCTGTCTTTACTATGTTTAAAGAAGCAGGATGGGATGCGGATTTCTTTGTGACAAAGAAGAGGACCGTAGCCTGCACCTGGGCCCCGAAATTTCAGCTTTAGCCAAGGGGTGCGAAAGCCTGCCAACAGGTCATAAGGAAAGAGGTCAAATTGAGGAAGACGTCTTGGCTTCATCAGAAGGAGACCATTCCCCACTTTAAAACCCACCAACCCATGTGATGTGAAAGAACCCGCAAATATGAGGGAACTTTGGACTCAATTATAATACATTTTAATACAAAGGGGGTAGGTGGGGTTACCTAATTAATATGTATAAGTCATTTTGGGAATTATATGAATATGTAGGACTTTTTAGATAAGTAGAGCGGCAGTGATTCTTCACACATGTCTTTAAGAGACAACTCCTTGTGTGCCTGGCGCTGTAATAAACACACCACCTTCTACCTTTAACTGTGGGGAGTTCTATTCCACACCTCATTTGGTGACCGCGGCAGGAACGCTTCTCTGCTCCAGCGAGAACAACCGGGCTCTGGACGTCTCTGGGCGCTGCCAGGACATTCCTTTCCTGGAGGCACCTCCGCTCTCAGCTGTTCCTCGTGGGGGACAGACAAGACTGCGGGGACTGTGGTGAAAGGGAACGTTTAACTCTGTATAAAGTAACCCGTAAGGTGCATGCAGGGGAAGGGCTGTTCACAAGTTACACAGAGACGTCCTGTGCACAATGTACGCCTGTACAGTTTGGGTTTGGGTCTGGCTGCTGGCAGAAAGGATTTGCTGTGTCAATAAGGACCTGCTAGCAATTCTGGGGGTGAATTGAGCAAATCCTGTTTTATTGCTGCTATTTTTCCTATGTGTTGTAATTGTAGTTGTGTTTTCAGTGTGTGAATGTTTGAGGAAGATGATGTGTGTGGATGCTGATGTGGTGGATGGTGTGTGTTGTGTTGAGAAAAGTGAGCACTCTGTCCCCTCATAAAGATATACTCCTTTCCCAGTGAGCCTGTGTGCGTGGACTTTCTAGTTGCAGGGGTTGGTGCTCCCTGTGACACCTGGTGCTTGGTTATACAGGGGGGTTGAGTGGTTTTTCTCCCACACTGTGGTCATTTGGGACTACATGTTTGCTTTTGGGGAGATTTTAGGATTTTGTTTTCAACAAGTGCAGCAATTTATGCAGAAAACTTCAGTGTGGTGATTTATTATGTTGAATTATGGTAGTTCCTTTCTACCCACCCTCCTCCTCCAGGGTTTCAAATCTCCTGCCATGAGGTGGACGCTCTCTTTCCTCCCCTGGACATTTTCTTTCCTCCCCAGGATACTCCCTTTCTCTTCTGGAGTCGCTCACCATTAAAGCTGTGGGACTTTGGTCCTGGGAAGAGAGAGCGCCTCTTGTCTTTTTCTTTTGTCCTTATCAGTGTCACTGGGCCCAGAGCTCGCCAAACTGATCCCCCACGAGATGAAAACTGTCAAATGGCCCCACATACACAGCTCAAAAATTGGCCACTATTTTGATGGACTGGGGTGTTTGCCACACTTTTGGAATTCCTTATTCCCACAAAGGTCAGGCAATTGTTGAAAGGACGCACCACACTCTAAATCCCATTCTAGATCAACAAAAGGGGGAGTGGCCCAAGCAACACCCCAGATGAGGCTGAGCAAAGCTTTAGATGTCTTTATGTTTTGAATAGCTCATTTGCAGGACCTAATCCTCCAAATTTTAGGCACTTTTCAAACAGCACACAGGCAAAATTGAAAGAAAATCCTTCCGTTTTGATCAGAAACCTTGAGTAAGGACAAATTGAAGGACCATTTTCACTAATCACTTGGGGCAAAGGGTGTGCTTGTATTTGCACAGGTGCCGGACTTAAGTGTGTCCCTGCAAAGGACGTGAAACCATCTCATACACAAGAGCACAGCGACAATTCCACCAGCAGGGAAATGAGCACGCAGATGTGAGCCGCACAGAGAAGCTATGGTGCATGCCTGACTTTCCCTGTTCAGCCTGTAAAAGCTACAAATCTTGAGTTTGATGTTGCTTTTTGGACTATGAAAATGGTTTGTATCATAGAGCTCTTTCAGCAAAAGGGTGGTGTCCATTGTGTTCAAAAGAATTCTAAGATATCCAAATTTGTAAAAATTGAAGGTTAGAGGGACAGTTTAGTGCCCTATAGTTGGCCAGTCCCTGAACAAGTGCTAAAAGATTTGCTTGAGAACTGAAATAGATGAGGGATCTTTTGCCAGAAAGCAGCTGAACAGGAACATGGAGCTTGATCAAAGGATATACTGGCACTTGTTGGTTTTTCTTGCTTGCTTTTGCTGTGCATACATGCCTGTAGATCAACCAAAAAATGAATGTTTGCCTTGCTTTAGCCAAGTCAGCAGGCTCAGACACCATGTGTTTGACCAATTTGAGCCCAGACAAATCCTTTGCAACCTGTTTGGTCGGTGTGCCTGTGCCAGCCAAGGAGTAGCCAATACCCAATCATGACAAATATTGGTGTGAGGCTGCCAATGAGACCAATCCCATAACCAGCTGACATCACTGGGCCCCTGATCTTCTTAAAGCACCTTCTGAACCTCAAGAATTGGAATTCTTGGTTCATTGGTGATGGAATTTTGTGCTGAGTTTCAATACCAGGGAGATCCACAGTTAAATGTTACTCCCCATCATCCTGAGGACAGATACTCAAGTTTGTGGTGCAATTGTACTACCCCAGTGCCCCCTGAGGGTGAAACTGCTAATGAGTAGATGACCAAGATGAGTCCCCATGAAAATAAGCAACAGAATATTGGCTCATTTGTGGAGATAGAGCCTGGCAGGACATTCCCTCAAAAATTAAAGGTGGCCCATGTAGCATCATGCAACTCACTGTGATAGCACCTATCGTTAAAAAAGCCATCAAGAGAAAACACAGAGAAAAAAGGTTTGCCATTCATCATAAAAAAAAAACCTGTAATAGCAATTTCAGACCCTAGGGCCCTGCAAAATGAGGTACATCGAATTTATTTCTACATCAACTTGCCTCGGGCGAGGCATTGAAACCATTATACCGACTGGGTTGTTGGCAGAAGAAAGAAGACAGTGCTACTTCCATTGCAATTAGTGACATGATGACTGATGTTAGTGCTGTCAGACATACAGCCTTACAGAACAGAGCAGCAATTGATTTTCTTTCACAGGCACATGGGCTTGGTTTTGATGAATTTGAAGGATTGCATTGCATGAACCTGTCTGATCACTCTGAATCCATCCACAAAAGCATACAAAAGCTGAAAGATTTGACAGTCCAATTAAAGAAGATGGTGGGTCATGGTTAGATCATTTGTTCCAAGGATGAAGCTTTGCACCTTGGCTAAGGGAACTTTGTAGAATAGGTCTCTATATGTATTGGGTGTTTTGGTAGTGATAGTAATAGTAATGCCTTGCATATGTCAGTGTGTGTGACAAATGATGGACAAAACTATCAAAGAAGTTTTTATCACACAAGAGAGAGAGGTAGGAAATGGATTCACAGAGAGTTCTTGAAATGGATGATGGTATAGACATGGAGGAAGGTTTTGAATTAAAACTTCGGAACAGGCGAGACTTTTTTTGGACAACGACTTGTAATTGCTATCAGACATGACTTATGCCCTTTGAACTGACTTGACTTCCACAGCATTAAAATTGCTGTGTTGCAATACAGCAAGGCTTAATGCGAGCAAAAAGGATGTTTTAAGCAAGAAATAAGCAGGTATACTATAGTAAAGCTATGAAATGCAAGGTAGTTAATAAACAACATGGTTACAAAGGTTTCTTTTTAGTTGTACCCAGAGGAGGAATTGTGGGAATCCTTCAAATCAGAGGGTTTTGGGAAAGCTGCAAAAGGCAGGCCTCAGAGACAACAGAACTGCAATTAAGCTAAGCAGCAGCCATAAGATTTGTCAGCAGAAAACTTATGTAAGAAGTAGAAAAATAAGGACAAATAGAACAATGGTCTGTGTATTAATACTTGGCTAGAATGACTCCCTAAGCTTCAAAAAAATATCTCTAGCAAGATATTAGGAACTTCTAAGCTTAATAATGGAGCTCGGTGCATTGTGTTTTAAGGTTTACAAGCAGGTACTGTATTCAAAATAAGCAAGCAGTGTTTTAACCAAAGGTACGTGTGCTTTTAGTGGTTGGGTAGAACTACTGTCAATATGCTTCTGCTTTGTGTGATTGGTCAAAAAACTTTTCAAGTAAGTTGTATCATTAAGTCCATTGCCCACTGCCAGAGATGTGAGCTGCTGGCATCTTCCCATTGTCATAACCATGGAATGAGACTGATGCTGGAAAACAAACAGCTCGAGGCGCGTTCCTGAGCAGACCCGTCATGATCATGATTTTTACAGAGAGCCCCTGCCAGCAATAGTATATAGGTGTTAAATTACAGATATGATAAATTAATATGTATTATTTCATTCATTTTGATATCCTTTCATTCCATATAGATTTATATCTTTTCATATAGATTTATTTTCTTCCTCCAGCTTGGGAGTGTGATGATTTACAACAGTTCAAAAACTTCTGCCCACAGAGCAGTCAGCCTCGTGGGCCAAAAGGACGCAGGGCTGGCGGCCGTGAGCAGCTGAAGATGAGGCAGCGTGTGGCCAGGGGGCCAAGAAGGCCAAGGGCACGGTGGCTGTGCCAGCAGCAGCGGGGCAGCAGGAGCAGGGCAGCGAGCGTGGCCTGTGCTGGGCAGCGCTGCGGCCACAGCTGGAGTGCTGTGTGCAGCTGTGGGCCCTGGGAAGCAGAAAGTCATGGAGGGGCTGCAGCGTGTGCACAGAAGGACAGGGGAGCTGGGCAAGGCGGGGCAGCACAAGGCCAGGGAGGAGGTGCTGAGGGAGCTTTAGCCTGGACAATGGGGGCTCATGAGTCTGTCTTCAGGCAGACTTCCATAGATCCCTGCCTTAGATCCATAGAGCCAATGCTTAGCACAAGGGCTGTTTCCCTGCCAAACATCCCTTCACTGCATCCAAGTGCTTTAGACACTGGAGTAGGTAACACTTTCATATTTTGTTTGTTTATTTGTTTGTTTGTTTGCTCGAAGGAGAAGCCTTCTAGCCTGTAATTTCTCCTTCTCCAGGGAGCTTTTCCTCAGTCTTTCCTGCCCTTTTCCAGCACTGGCAGAAACACATCACTTTCAGGGTAACGGCTCCCGTGTCTTTTGGCAGCCCAGGGAATCAGTGTGTGTTGTGTTTGGGAATTGAGCAGGAAATCAATGCCCTTGCATTCCAGCTGGTGCTCAGAGATTAGAGGAGCTGGGAGGGGCTGGGCTGTATTTCTGATTCCAGCCACTTCAGCACCATCACTGTGGCCAAGGGCAAGAGAAGAACTTGCCCGAGCACAGATGCACAAAGAGTGCAGTTCCCAGTGCAGTGCTCTGGGTCTGATTGCATTTCATAAGGACCCATATGCTCCAGATTCCCCAAGAGTGTGGGTTACTGAAGCAACAGGAGAGCAAGTTCAGGATGGCTGCTGATCGGGGCACTGCTACCGAGGGCTGATGTGTGTAGCGACAGAAATGAGAGTGTTGATTCAGGGTAAACACCACGTGGTGAATAATGTGCTTTGACTCTATGATTTGAAATGTTAAACAAATGCTTTTTAAAGCTATGTTATATTACACTAGTACTGTATTAAAACTATACTAAAGAGATACTATACTATAAAGCTACTAAAGAAAAACTCGTGACTGTCTCCAGAAGGTCACAACACAGCTTTTATCTAATTAGCTAATCAAGCTAAACAACTATCACTAAAATCCAATTAACAAATCACTTTCAGTAAACAATCACTAGAACGCATTCTACATGTACTAAACAACAAGAACAGCAAGTAGAGATAATAATTGCTTTCTCTTGTTCTTTAAGTTTCTCACTACATTCTCTTAAAAAAAAAAACCTAGGAGAGAGAACTCTATCTCTTTGTGTACAAAGAATGTAAATACCACAGTACAGTAAAGAGAGATTATAAAAGTGAGATCTGTCTATCTGTCTATTTGAATCTTCCTGGCTCTGCTCCAAAGCAGTGGAAGATGCAAAGCTCACCTAAATGCATCCCTTCAGGAGAGGGGTAGAGACAAGTTCCATTGACTGATCCTGAGCAGGCAGAGATGTTTCCCCCTCCAGAGATGGTTGTTTTTTCCCCTCCTGTTTTCCTACTCCAGCCTCTTGTGCCCTGAAGCCTTCTATTTATCCTTTAAATTTTTGCATGTCCTAAGGGAGTGGAACTATCCCATGCTGTAGCTGGGGTCTGGTGACTTTGCTCATACATGCATTACATGACACATGGTTTCCTTCACTGGCATCCCCAGGGCTGTATAAGTGCATTTGTTAATGGGGCCTTATGAGAAACTCTGCTGCTGCTGGTCAGAATTCTCAGTTGACAAAAGAGGAAGAAACACCTTGGTCCTCCTCCATATACTGAGATGGCCGTAGAGGTTCTCTGACTTCCATCAGAGATCTTTGCATACATACTCATCTCCTGAATGACCCGGTTTTCTAGCAAGAGTGTAGATGTCAGGAAGGAGGAATGCTGATGCAGGCCTGAAGAGAAGGTGAACTCCAGAAGTGTCTCTCACAAGGAGTGAGCTCACCCAGGAAGCCCCTGCAGAGCCAGGATGGAGCTGTGGGACAGGGCGGGGCGTCAGTCACTACTGAAAGACAAACAGGACATGGCAGAAGCAGAGGGAGGCCCTCACCAGACCCTTGAGAAATGCCACCCCTTCCCTGCCAGCTGCCTGAGAGGCTGTTGGGGCTTCAGTCCCAGACGGCCCCTGATTGTAGGGCCAGGGGCACTTTGGAATCTGTGCCTCCCCTCAGGCAGAGAACGACCCAGGAGAGCAGCAGCACAGTGCTTTGGGAACTTGTGAGCCCAGAAGCCTTTGAGTCTTGGCCCACAAAGGGCGTATGGGAAGTTGAAACCCATCTTGTCTTGCTTTCTGTGCAGGTGCTTCTAGAGAAAGAGCAGGAGCACACTGCCTTATCTGAGATGCCATGCCAGACTCAGGGAGAGCTGTTCCCTGCCCGAGGGCAGGAAGAGCAGCTCAGGCAGCAGGTGGAAGAGCCACAGGAGAATGGCCAGGTAAGCCTGACTGGCCAGGGGACAGAGGGAAGGGCAGGAAGAGGGGCATAAACCAGAGCTCCTGGGACTGAGGAGGCCAGGAGTCCCACAGGCACTGGAAGGACAGAGCCTTGCAATCTGCAGAGATCAGCACCAGGACAGGATGGTTACAGTGGAAGCAGAGCTGGGTAGGGAAGCAGAAAGAAGGGGCTGAATAAATGTGATTTTGAGGCTAAAAGAGGGAAAAGCTGAGCTTGATGGCAGCTCTCAGTCACTTGCTCTGCTTTTGTGTGTACAGAACATCAAGGCAGAGCCACAAGCAGAGCTGCCTGAAGCTCAGAGTGCCATCATGGCAGCGAAGAGGAGGAATGAAGACATCCAAGAGGAGAAGAATCTCCCTATGCAGAGGGGCAATCAACAAAAACAGGTGAATGAAGGAATGGCAGCCACTCTACTCATGAGAGTGAGTCCTTTCCGTTGTTCTTTACAGAGAATTGATGAACAGATGCAGACAGAGCTGCAGGAAATTGAGGCTAGGACCAAGGCAAGGAAGAAGAGGCTAGACGAAAAAATTAAAATGATCCAAGAGAAAATTAATCGCCTCCTTCAGGAGCAAAAGGCTCTAGAAAAGCAAGTGAGTGAAATAGCACTAGGCACTGCAGTCACCCAAGGAGTGGTTTCTGCCCTCTTTGCCTTTCCAGTGCAGAGCAGCAGGGGGTGGGTGATGCCTCTGAGTGCCATCCTGATGAGGCCTCTGTCAGAGCTGCTCTCAAGGACACTTCCTGCTCTGCTGGATCTCAGCTGATGCTCTAGACAGTAGCATTACTCCTCTGGCCATTTAGCCAGCAGTCATCCGAATGAACTCCTGCTGGCTTCTTCCAGGTGACCTTGTTTCTTGAGGTGTTTTTGCAGGTGAACATGGTCACTCACATAGATTTGGAATTCAAGCTACAAGCTGTCTGTATCCCTTGTGAATGCTCCTGTCCTTTTCTTTCCTTTCTTCCCAGTCGATGACTCCTGGCTGATGGGGACAAGTTGTAGTCTCTGACTGCTTTGTTCTGTTTGACTTGAGGTGGAAGTGTCGCCATCCTACCTGGCAGCCTGCAGAGAGTTCCAGCAAATGACGGGCAACCAAGAGCCCCGAGGCTGGCATGAGGCCCAGGAACTGACCCATCTAGAGATGCTGCAGGATAAGCACGTCCCAAGGAAGGTGCAGAAAAAGAGAATTTCATGGCAGGAGGTAGAACATTAGAATGAGGAGCTGCAAATGTATCTGCAGACCTAGAAGGGGGAAAGGAGTCTTGGAGAGAAGTGGAGCGGTCATTGCTGCAGTCGTCCTTTAGAACAAGAAACTGGCTATGAACTCAAGTAAAACCAGCCTTTGGTTTTGACCATTTGGTTTCACAAGTGGACATCCAAAGCAATCCAGTTGAAGAGCTCTGCATGTGGCTGACAGCAGCTTCACGAGGGCTTGCATTTCAAATGGCAATCTCTCTTGCATTTCAGGGCAATCTCTGCCACACCTTCCTGACATCAACTCATTTCTTGTCTCAGATCTACACCGACTCTGCCACTGAAGCTGTTGCAGAAGCAGCAGCGCCGTCCCAAGGAGCCTTTGCTCTCCAGCTGAAGAAGTGGAGCCTGAGCCCTTGGTTCACCTCCCATGCTGACCCAGCTGCTGCTCAGCAACAGGAGATGGCGGGTGACTCCCTGGAGCAACAGAGGACATCTGGTATCTTTCTTATCTGACGGACAGTGTGTTGTGTGCATGTTTTAGCATAGCTGTACCAAAGGGTTCTGCTCAGTTTAGTGTCACAGAAGTGCTGGCATTGCTCCGAGACAGCAAGAGAGAGCTCTGGGTGTTCCTGCTGCTTCTGAGGGCAGCTTAGACTGGCTGGAGTTTGCCTGGGCTTCCCTCTCCGCTGAAGGCAGAAGCAGGGATTGTTCCTGGATCAGCAGAAGGCTGTGACTGCTTGAGTCTCAGCCACTGGCAGAAACCCTGCTGAGATCAGTCTCTAGGAGAACACATCAAGCCCTTTGTGATTCTGCAGCACAACCCAATGAATCTGCTTCTTGCCCTTAACAGCTGCCAGTGCTGTGCACTCAGATAAGATCTGGTAGGGTTGAGAAGAGAGCCCAGTGGATTCTGTGTCTACCATCACCTGTTGGGACAAAAAGGGCACTGATCTGCGCCTTGGCGTGGCTGATCTCAAAGTCCATCCTGGTGTGTCCTGAATGGGGCAACAGCTTGTCCGGGGCTCAGGCTCACTCTGGCTTCTTCCCATCAGTGCCTGTCAGTGCTCATGCTTGGGCTTTGCCAGCCTTGTTGTGCTAACTGCCCTGTCCCTGAGGGCTGTGGGAATGCAGAGGCTGGAGCCTTCCTTAGCTGGGAGGGTCCCGCTGCTGCCCGGCTGCTGCAGCGCGGAGCTGCCTGAGGCCGCAGCCCCTTCTCTGGGCCGGCTTCTGCCTCGCACGGCCTGGGCTCACAAGAGGGTCAGCATCTGCTCTGGGCAGCTCTCTGTGTCACAGGGGTGCCTGAGGAGCACTGCTGTCCTCTGTGCCCATGCCCGCTATGCCGAGTTGGGAAGATGGGGACGTGTGCGGTGCCGAGAGGGCGAGTGCAATGGGAGCGACTGATCCGCACGGTCAGGGTGAAGAGAAGCGGCGCGGTTCTTCACGCGGGGCACGGGCAAGGAGGTCTTTGAGCTCAGTCTGCTCATAAAGGGTGAGGGTCCTGATGCTGAAAGCCCCATGGGGATTGGTTCTAGCATGAGCTGCTCTGGTTTACAAACACAGAGGCATTCTTCTGGCAAACTGCTGCAAGGTGGAAAAGATGGGAACACTTGGCAATATTCCTCCTGTTCTGAACTTCACATCTGTTCAGAGGAATTGATTCTAGATGTCCAGGTGCATTTAATCTTAGCAAGTAGGAAACCTTTTATAAATCGCACAGTGTTTATTCCCAAGAAAACAAAGGCACTGTTAGTTCCAGCTCTCCTTAATGTTTCTAGATGACAAACTTACTTGCCTTGGTAGGTATTCTCTTCTGATCTCAGTCTCCTCTGAATGTATCTCCCTGTGCTTCCCTGTGTGCCTGCTGTCTAGAGGTCTCTCACTTCAAAGGATGCTGGAAATCAGTCTCTGTGCCAGCCACTTGTACTGTGGGCTTGCTGTTCTTTTCTTGTTGTTCCAGTTGCTGTTCCTGTTGTTGTTAGCCAGCTGTCCACAAAGGGAAGGCTCAGAGGTCCAGACAGTGGGGCTGCCTTTTGTATCTCCTAGAAGGTGGGATCTCTGCTTTAAAGTGAACATCTTGCATTTTGTTTCCCTCAGGGACAATGGGGAAGATGGAAAATCCTATTCTAAAATACATTGAACTGGAAAATCTTGGCAGTGGGTGAGTCCAAGCAATGTTAATTGTACAAAACTATGCATCAGGTGTTTTGCTGGCGGAGTAGGTATCAAATGTAAAGTCAGACAAGCTGCAAATGTGTTCAGGCACTGGGCTTAGATTGTCAGTGCTGATCAGAATTTCTAAGTGTGCTCAGAAGGCATTGTCAAAGACATCTCCATGCTTCCAGTGTCCTGCAGGTCTGCGGCATTTACAGCACAGATCTCCTGTGTGGGCTGACTTTCACTGCAAGATCTAAATAGCTTCTCCTTACTCTGCTTCTGTTTTGTTTCTAGGACTTTTGGAGATGTTTGTAAAGCACTCGACACTGCCACAGGAGAAGAGGTAAATGTCAACAGCCCCTGCAGGCTCTGCTGCACTCGAGGGCTTTCCCCTCTGGTGTGAGCTGTGGCTGGAGCTTTGGGCAGAGCTGTGCTGAAAAGGCACAAGAAGCACAGACTGGTGCCAGCCCACAGAACACATTTGGGACTTTGTCCCCCTCAGCTGCCGGAAGGAAGGCACGGAGGGCAGCGGTTCCTTTCAGAGAAGGACGCGCTCACTCGCTCTCCATTGCTAAAACAAAGGCGGTGCCTTCAAGCACCTCACTGCTCTTTGAGGCTACAGCTTCAGAGTCCTGAGTTCTCATTTCTGGCTGCCAGCAAATCCATCTGAAAGTTACTGGTAGTTCCTTAGCCACCTGCAGTGCTGCACTTGGGAACTGCATGTAGGGAGAGATCTGCAAGGCGTCCCTGAAAGCCCTAAGCCCTGCCCATATCCCAAGATGTATCCACAGAGTATTAAGGCCTGGATTACTTCTTCTGAGTGCCAAACAAAGCAGCAGAGAGTGTGGTCAGAGGTTTGTGGGTGATAATTGAGACACCGCTGTTACCAAGTGGTCAAGGCAAAATGTCAGTGGCCCCACGTGTCCTGTAACTGGCTCCCAAGGGAGCAGAGAAATGGGCTGTTGGAATGTCAGTTCCTAATTACTGCAGTGCCTAATCACAAGGCAGTTTGGCACAGCTCAGCTGTGTCATTGCAAAATCACTCGCTCCACATGCCTTGTGGTCTCGTGCCACAAGTTACCTCTCAAGTTACTGATTTTCAATGTCGTTTTAGGTGGCCATCAAGAAAATACAGCTTCAAGGACTGAGGAAGAATGAACTAAAAGTCAGTGAACTCATGGTCATGAAGGTGAACAGGAATGCCAACCTGGTCAACTGTTTAGACAGGTGAGTTGTGCTTTTGTCCCATGAATGTTTGTTCACATATTGCAAACATGCAAGGTAAAATCCCACTTTGGTCACTGGCAGAAAATAGAGCTGTAATTATTGTCTAATTATTATTGCTCTTTTCATCTCAGTGGATGGGAAGAGATTGCATTTTGTCTGCATGAGTCTTCGCTGGCACATGGTATTTGAAAATTGTTCAAAAACCCAGATGAGCCTCGTGTCTTACAAAATCAATGATCTCTATATTCACAGCCCCCACTTTGTTTTGGAGCTTGATTTTTTTCTAGTGTCTTCCTATGTCCAGGTAAACTAACAAGGATTTCCCTTGGATTGTTGCCACTGTTTTCCCTTGCTAGCATGCCAGGAAGATTAGGTGCTTTTTTCCAGAAACACCATGCATGACAGGTTTTTTATCTGGGCTGTTACTAAACTGCACATTTTGCTTGCTGCCCATCTAAGACATCTCCTTTTTTGCAGCTGTGCCTTTCTTTCTGCCTGAGACTGCACAGATGGCAAACAATGCACAGCCAAGAGGGAATGTCTATTCCTTTATTTTGTCTTTGTCTCAAAGGGACCTGAAAAGAAGAACCAACCTGTCTTTTCCAAACAGCAACCTAGCCATGTACATTCATCTCCACACCCTTGTTTCCTCCTTTCAGCTACCTTGTGGGTGAGGAACTGTCCCTGGTTATGGAGTACATGGATGGAGGCACTCTGAGCAATGTCATCAGCCAGACCTACTTGTCAGAAGATGAGACAGCAGCCATCATTCGGGAGGTCAGCAATCCCATCTGTGTTTCCAAGGGCTTGGGCAGCATTGTCTGGGAAACAGGGGCTCAGAGCTGGAGTGATTTCCTGTGCTGAACTTTGTTTCTGTGTTGCTGGTATGCTATGGGCAAGTAAAAGCATCTCAAGTGAAAGGCCTGCCAGTGCCCCTGCACTCCCTGTACTCAGTGCCAGTACTCTTATCTCCTGCTGTTGTATTCTCGCTCTGTCTCTTGTATTTGTATTTGTATTTGCTGTTCTCCACCTTGCCTCTCTAAATGTTTGCCTGGAGTCTGTCTTCACTGCATTCCTTGCCTGTAAAAGCAAAGGTGCTGGTGGCAGGATTTGAAATGATCAGCAAAGGAAAAAGACTCATTTCTCACAGTCCTCAGCTGAAAAGGATAGTAGTGCAGTCAAAATGCTCTTTGCTTCCGGAAAGTGACTGGTGTGATACTTCCAAGCCTGTGCTGAGGCCAGCAAGAAAATCTTTGTCATGCAGCCTCCCACCCAAAAGTGATCCACTTCACAATAAAGGGAGGGATTGCTCCTTTCCAAACCCCTCCTTTGTCCTCTGCATGGCCAATGCATGTCCACTGCAGCAGGAGTCATCCTGGCTGGATGGCAGGGGACAGCCTACAACAGCAGGTGCTGTTGCTCTTTCAAAAGCTGACGTGCCTTTCCTCAGAAAGGTCCTGCTCTGCAGGTGTTGGAGCAGCAAGCTCTTCCTCTCAGTGGCCATTACTGTTCTGTCATTACTCCCCATTCCCCTGGAGAGGGAATCTTTTCGATTCTTTGCTTCCTTTCTTGTGTGATGAAATCACATCACTCATTTTTGCCCTCCTGTTTCTGTTTTCTCACTCAGTGCCTGCAAGGACTGGATTTTCTTCATTCAAACCATGTTATCCACCAAGATGTGAAGAGCAGAAACATCCTTCTCAGAACCGACGGCTCTGTCAAGCTGGGTCAGTATATTCTTGGTCAGGTGCAGCGTTCCAGGAATGTGGGTGTGGGGCTGCTTGGAGTGACTGCCAGTTCCCCAAAAATGGTGCTGATGGCAGTGCAGGGACCCCTGCTGCGAGCTGAGGGCACAGTTGGAACGTGCACAGAGGTATAAGGAGCCACAAGCAGTCAAGAGTGGCCTTGCTCTGTGTGTGTCCCTTCCAGACAGAGGGAGCTACAATCTAAAACTTCAGGGGAATAAAGTCCACTGCTGTGAGCAGCGTTAAGAAACCTGGGATTTTTTGGAAGTGGCCAATTCCATACTCCCTTGGCTGAAGCCCCAAGGAAATCGAGCGTGGACAGTTCTCCAGGAGATTCAACAGCACATTCTGAGCCTGAAAGTGGGGAATTCTTTTGCTTGGTTTCCTAATTAGAGCTGGCTTTCATGGTTTGTTGTTTTCTCCACAGCTGACTTTGGCCTCTTTGCTCAGCTCAGCCCTGAGCAGGGCAGACGGAGCTCCGTGGCCGGCGCTGCTGGCTGGCTGGCACCTGAAGTGCTGACAGGTCAACCATGTGGCCCCAAAGTGGACATATGGTCTTTGGGAATCATGGGCATCGAAATGGTGGAACGAGAAGTTCCTTCCTGGAATGCAACTCCTGTCTTGGTAAGGTGCAAATACTCACTGATCCCATTGTCTTTCTCACCTGTCCCATGTTCTGTGTGCCATTGGACAAAATCCCATTGCCATCTGCTGGCACCACTTCCACCAAGGTCTCCTTCTAAAAATGCCCCTGCAACACATCAGCATCTGCTGTAGCTTTGGTTGCATCAGAAAGGGAAGTGGCAGTTCAGAAACCTAACCAGTTCAGAAACCTACCATTTTGGCCTCGAGCCGTGCCTGACAATTCTCACTTGTTTTTCAAACAATGCTGGAATTCTGTTTCTGAAGGACAATAATTTTTCAGTGGAGAGGGCAGACATGTGATAAACATCCTGAGAAATAGAGGTTAGACCTTCCCAGTTTCAATTTTATAGAAAACGTGAGAAAAAAAGGAAAAAGAAAAGTAAACAAAAAAGAAAAAGAGAAAAAACCCTACTATCAAAGCAATGTGCAAGCAGTTCTGCTTGCTTTTTCATTTTTTAAACACAGCTCTTGTCTTCCATTCTGTAGCATCTTTTCCAAATCCTGTGGGTCTTCAAAACTTTCAGGCTTTCAAGTCATCTGTACATTGTTCAGTCACGGATGTGGGTGGCCTGGATAAGTTTAGGATGTGTTTTTCTCCTACTGCAGTTAGAATTGTTTGCCAAACCCTTGGCTGTTTCTGGGTACATTAACAAGTTGATGAGCTTGCAGGCAGGTGCCCGGGCTGGGATCCAGCATGGGCAGTTGACAGCGGTGCTGTGTTTCTTTACCACAGGAGCAGGGCCATCCCTGGCCTGCACAGTTCTAATGACAGGGAGGACTCCAGCTCCCCACCATGGCCAGTGGCTGAGCTCAGCTGAGACTCAGGATAAAACCCTCTTTGTCACCTCTGGTGATGTGGGGAAAGGACAGAAAGCCGCATAAATTATTTGTACACAAGGGGAGTGCATTGCCATTTCTGGCTTTGAAATTCTCCTTTGGGTTAAAGAGGCTAATAACAAAGTCTCTTTGGTCACCATCTATTTCAATGCCATGAGTACAGAGTTATCATGACAGTGGTGGGCATTTTTATGGAGACTCCAAGGCCTCTTGCCATTGTTCTTTTTGTCTATTTGAGATGAATTCTGCAAGTTGAGGTTTGAATAGTTCCAAGTTGGTGTCTTATGTTTCTAAATACCATCTTGCAAAAACAGAATGAGCTCTCTCCCTCTGACTTGTCAGCGTGTGAGAGCTTGGTTCCACATGAACCACACTGGATAATGATCAGCCGATGTCTTGCCAATCTACACTGTAATTCCTTGGCCTGAGGAGTATCAGAAAGACCTGCTGAGCTCCGTGGACACTGTCAGCTGCATGGAAGTGAGCATCCTTGGCCTTGCTGAAGAAACTGGAGCTCAGCTTAGGTTAGATGTTCTTGAGCAGGAGAAAGGCTGGAATCATCAGGTGTTTCCAGAGGCCTGCATGCCCAGAGGGACTGAGTTCTGGGGAGCAGCTGGATGTTTCTGCACATCATGGAAAGGGATTGCCATACGGCTCAAGCCTCACCACAGGCAAACACTCCCCAGCTCTTCCCAGGCAACATTTGCTTCGGGTTTCAAATTGTTCCCACTTGTCTGTCTGTGAAGATGCCCCTCAAACCACAAGGCAAGCCTCTCAGAACTGGTGTTACATTTGCAGAAATGAAGAAATGAAGGCCAAACACAAGAAAGTTGCTAAGGCACTGGTTTTTAGAGAGGAACTTAACCCCTGTGCAGTTTCTTCTCACTGGGAAACATGCCTGAAACCTGGGCATGAGGGTGTAAAGGCCACATGAGTCTCTTCTGCATCTTGTGCAGTGCTACTGGAACACTCAGTGACCGTGATTCTCTCCTGGCCCAAGCCACATTCTGCACATCACCAAGCCAGAGCCTGGTGATGTGGAGAGCCTGCCAAAACCTCCCATTTGTTTCCTGGCACTTTCTGGGACGGGCCTACCATTCATGCATTGACTTGAGAAGCCAAATGAGTAGAGGGTGACTGTAGGAATGGAACCTCTCCTTCTGATTTGACCATGAAAAGTTTTTCTTTTCCATGTAAGGAAAGCAGAAATTTTCAGACTGCTGAGAGACAGAGCTGCAGGTGGCTCCTATGTGTCCAAGCAGGCATTTTCATCCCAGTACATTTGTGCAGGCATCTTAATGTGTCTGTGTTGAAGATGAGATTCCAAATATTTGTTTCCTTACCTGAAGAATACCTGGTGGATTTCCTTTCTTTCCCTCCAATTCCCATTGTTTTCAAGAACAAAGCAAAAAGCTTGATTAGTTTTGTTTTATGGCAGCAGTGCTTAAGGGACAAGAACCACTGCAGAAATACTTTCCATGTACTAACCCTTGGATACAGTAGAGTTAGTATAGCAAAGTCCTTCTTCCAAAAAGCCTCTCAAGCTGATATGAATCGTCAGGGAATGAAATGTGCTTGTGCTCATGTAGTTCCCACTAACTAGGTCAGTCAGTGAAATCAGCTGCCAAGGCAAGATCTGTGGGATGTTGGAGAGGCTGTGGCTGCATCGGGGTTTGGGTTTTTGGTTGATAAAGGAAAGTCATCTCTGGGTCTCTGCCAGGGCAGAAACTGCCACTGCAGAGTGGAGCTTAATCAATGGGATCTGGGAGAGCAGTGACAGATGGGAAAGAAGCAGGTGGAGCCTGGTGTCTCCTTTTACCCCAGCCTCAACTCCTGATAGCCACAGGAGGAAGACAAAAGCTGCAGCAGCCCAACCTATTTTCATCTTGCCTGCGTGACTTCCTGAGCTGCTGCCTGCAGAGAGACGAGGCACGGCGCTGGTCTGCCAAGGAGCTCCTGCAGGTAAAATGTGAAGGGGCTGCAGGTGAAACAGGCTCTGAGGGAAGGGCTCCTCCTCCACTCAAGTCCAAGGCAGCAGATGAGCCCCCTTCCTCCTCACCTCCACTCTTGGTGCTCTTCAAATGAAAAGACTGAGGAATGCTAGAATGGGCTGGGCTGGCAGGGTCCTGTAAAGGTCCTCTGGTGCAAGTGTCCTGCAATGAGCAGGGACATCTTTAAAGAGATCAGGTTGATCAGAGCCCTTTCCCACTGGAGCCGAAATGGTTGCAGGGATGGGGCACCTACAAGCTCTTGGGGCAAGCTGTGCCAGGGTCACACCATGCTCCGAGTAAACAAGTTCTGATTAGATCCTTTTTGTGTTAAAAAATATTTACCTACATCCTATTGTAACTGGCCCTGTTAAAAGAGATGTTCCCCACTTTCTTCAGAGCCACTCTGAAGTCTTGGAAAGTGGCAATAAAGTCTCTCTGGGGCCTGTCCTTTACAAAACTGAATAATTCCAGCTCCCTCTGCATTTCCTGAGAGGAGAGGTGCTCTGTCCTCTGACTGTTTCTGTTGCCCTCTTTTGTGATTTGGTGGAGTGCTCAGTTTTATCTAAAGGCAAAAGAATTGAAGTAGAGCAATGCGGGGTACAGAGACATGAAATGGTGGTGGAGGAACCCAAGGAAGCCAGTCCCAGCCTAGGAGTCAGAGATTTGGCTGTGGGCAGGAGGGGCTGTGGGGGGCTCACTGTGAGCCTCTGAGGGGCCCTGGTTTGTGCCCCCCAGCCCACCCTCAGAGGTTTCTGCCATGCAAACAGGGACAGCTGGGAGGGACTTGTCCCAGCCCCATCTGCTGCCTGGCACCCTCAAGCAGATGGGAACTGTGCCAGGGTTACTGCCAGGTTGTGTGGCAGAGAGGGAACTGCAGGGCCCAGTGCCACTGGGCTGGCTCTGCTGGGAAGGAAGGTGCCATCCAGCACACGAGGGGCAGGGCATGGAAAGGTAGACACTGCTTTCTGTGTCTGTGGCAATCAGCACAGTGCCTGTCTTTCAAAGAGAGGGACCAATGAGAGGCTTTGGAGTTTCCTGAAAGGAAGAAAACCCAGGGACAGAAAGCACCATTTCTAGAGCACTGGCAGGGCAAAAATCCCAACAAGATAAAGAAACCTGAATAAATGGATGAGTGGGATTCTGGGCCAGGTTTGCCTGTGATGGCTGGGTCCTGCACATGACTGCTGGGTAGCAGATGGTCCCATTGCTTCTCTTTCTGGGTCTTTTTAGGACCCAGAGCAATCCCAATTGAGCCTGTGAAGCACTGAGGTTGGAAAGTAATGGTTCACTGTTCTTTGTCTTTTTGTTTTTTGGGGTTTTTTTTGTTTATTTGTTTTGTTTGGTTTTGTACTGTTTTTGGTTTTTTGGGTTTTGTTTGTTTTCTTTTTTTTGTTGTTGTTTTTGTATTATTTTTTGTTTGTTTTTTGGGTTTTTTTGTGAACAGCATCCATTTGTAACATCAGCCGAGGCTGCATCCACCCTGGCACCACTCATCATCTCAGTGAAGAGGAAGATGGAGAAGCAAACAGTGCTATAATCATATCAGGACCATTTTCTCCATAGCCATCCTAGAGTAGGATTGTAGAGTAGGATTGTTGAGTGGGATTTAGAGTAGGAGTATGTTGAGAAAAGACAAAAGACTCTGCACAATCCCATGTGAATCAAGGAGAAGCCATTTATTGTGCTTCTAAACACAGTTTATAATTACTTCCTATCCTACAGGTTTCTATAGTCATGCGTTGTTTGGTTGGTTGCTGCACTTTGTCCATGCATCTCTTGACTGGTAGCTCTATTTTGTCCTGAGGCAAGCACACATCTTTTTCTTAATCTAATTGGTAGATGCTCTAAGGGTCATTTTATTTGTGTTGCTATCCCTTTGTCAGCAACTCTTCTGCTTCTTTTTTCTGCTCGCAACATCACCTTTTTATCCACAAAGTTGAATGCAGCTTTATTAAAAACCTGACCTAGTTCTAGAAGTTTAGTTAGTTTAGTTAGCTCCAGAAGGTTAGGCTGGTTAATTTAGTGCCTGTCCATTTTTCTGTAAATGCCACCCTACAGGATTATAGAGTAGGATTGTAAATAAATAAAGTTTCTGAAACTTTAACTCATCTGGAAGAATCCTTTCTTTCTCACCCTGTGAAGAAGCTGAGCATTTCCTTCTGACTTGTCAGCTGTCTCTTAAAGGTGGAAATGGCTTCTTTGGTGTTGTGAAATGTACATATTACAGGATAGACTCTTCACAGATATTAAAATGAATATATATAAATAGATATATATACATAAATCACAAATTAATAAACTAATATACTATATGTGTTATGTTGTCTTAGTTAGTAGTACTGTATTTTTTTAAGTAGTGTGCTGTGTTGCGGTGTGATGTCATGGTTTGCCTCAGATACCCCAGGTTCCTCCCCGATAATTCCCTGCCAGGTGTGTCAATCATCCCTCCTTTCCACACCCTGACCCCTGCTGAGCGCTGTCTGTCAATCCTGGCATTCCAGAAGGGCGTCAAGTGATTGGCAGAAATCAAAAGATGCCCTCTCCTCCTGGAAGGACATTGGGCCATCCAGGTGTCCTCTGTCCCTTGAGACTTCCCCGCCCTGTACCTGGTTGGTGGTCCCCCGTGTTCCTTCCCTCCCCCTCTGCCCCAGGTAAAAGGGTGAGCACACCATGCGGTTGGGAGTTCTCCTGGAGCTTGTTCTGGATCCAGAGGCCTGTGGGCCAGGAATAAAGCTCTGGATCGAAACCCTCCATCAGAACCGACTCCTTTCCTTCACCTCACCGTAAAGCTTCTCTACCAAAGGTAAACCTGAGCTCCTGCATGCCTGGACTTGCCTCCAAGTGCCCAGCTGCAGCATCCAGCTAGCCAAAAGTGTCTCTGGGGTAAAATTCCACAGTTGCCACTATTTGGTCAAGCAGCAAAGGCCAGACAAGCTCACGTACATCCCGTCCGGCTATATTGATAATTATTTCAGTGGTAAATATAGTTTTAGGTTATTATATTATGTAAAATAGAAACTACGCGATGTAGGATGCTTTTTTAACTAGCTCAAGAAAGGGATGGGATAATCAAGAAATTCTTTGCCCAGAGATAACAGCAACAGGACATCTAAAGCCACAAGAGAAGAATTCTTGTGTCTTTATTGGAAAAGACCAACTTTCTTCCACCTCCTTCCCGACTCTGAGGAGCCAACAGGATTAACAAGTAGAACTTGACAATAACCCGAGAACACCCTTTGTTTGAAAAGAGTTTATGCATCATGTATGAGATATATGAATATGCAAAAGACTATTGCCTTTAAGGGCTAATCCTTTGTTAGCCTGTGTGCTTTTAGGGCATAATTGCCCAGGAGGCACCAGGACTGTCCCTATGTCTTTGTTTATATTGTCCTTTACTGTTCTAACTCTGATTGTCCAAATTCTTATTGCTCTAACTTTTATTACTATCTTAATAACAATTTTATTGCTATTAAACTGTTAAAATTTAAAAGGAAGGGATTACTGTTTTTCACAGTGTGCTTTGAAAGTCGGGAAGACCCTTCGTTCATCATCTCCAGAGCACAATGTCTTTGGCCAGCACATTGGCCCATTTTGATACATCTGTGACACTTCTAGTTGAGGCAGAAAGGGCAATGGCATTTGAAGGCAAAAACAAAGGAAGAATGAGGCAGCCCAAACATCTTGTGCAGATGCAGGCCTTCAGCTGTGACTGGAGAGAATTTGGGTTCCTGCCGCTTGGATTTGTATCCCTAAATGCAATAATATCTTTGGCTGGAGGAGAGCCTTGCTCAAGTGAGAAAGCAGAAAGATCAGAGAGGGTGCTGGGGAATGTCTCCTGTGGTGCAGAGCTGTCAGCGCCTGTGAGGTGAGAGCGGGCCTGGCGTTGCCCGGGCTGGAGCCCCAGCAGAGCCCCGGCAGAGGCCGGAGCAGCCTGAGCCCCGGCAGAGGCAGGCTGGAAGGAGGCCCTTGGAGCTGCAAGAGGCAGCAGCCGGGCCCTGGGTGCCTCTTGCTGGGAGCGGGCGAATCCTCCGCTCTCAGAGCCCAGGTGGCAGCTGGCTGCTGCCGAGGGGAAGCGCAGCCGAGCTGGGCACAGCCCAGCCTGGAGGCATTGGCCATCTGGAGTGTGCCCAGGAGCAGAGAAAGGCCAAGGGCAGCCGCAGGCCGCTGGGCTGGCTGAGGATTCCTTCTCTTCTGCCAGCTCCCCTGCAACTCCTGGCAAAGGCCAGCAGTGTGTGCAGCACTCTGGGCACCGTGGGAGGGAGCCGGGCTGCTCGGCAGGCTGGAGCACAGGGCAGCCACCTTCAGGCCCGGCACTTGTGCCAGGGAAGTGAGGCCAGCGTGAGGCAGGGACAGCTTGGCAGGGTACATCTGCAGGAGCCAGCACCTCACACAGCTCTGAGAGGAAGCACCTGCAATCCTGCAGTTCTGCACTGAGCCTGAGCAAAGGTGTGAGATGCAGAGTGTTTGGCAGAAATATTCAGGCCCACCAGGCCAGCCTGCTTTGTCCTCTCTGGTGCACAGCAAACACTGTGCAATGCAGCTCTGAGCTGCTGGGAGAGAGGCAGTCGGGGATGTGCCTGAGGTGAGTCAAGGGGTTAGCTGAAAATGTAATTAGGATAATTGAAAAGTGCAGATGAGTGGAGGGGCCAGCTGGGAATAGAATTGGGATAGTAGAAGATTGCATGTTTTAGTTAAGATCTTCAAATGAGGTAAGAAGCTAAGTTAGTAATACAGAAATCATGTACCTTAGTTAAAGAGTACCAAATATATTAGGAAAATAAAGCTAGGAGTGACAGGGATAGAGGAAGCAATTGTGAAGAAGCAGAAACCATAGAAATACCTTGCCTTAAGAATAATTGAACAGTTAGGAGAGGCTTGGACCATGAGCAGCAGGTCAAAAAGTCTTGCCAACAGGCCATAGGAGAAGAGCTCACCATGAGGAAGACGGCTTTCTTCCTCCCATACAACCACTCCCTCATTTCAAAATCCCACCAAACCAGTTAAGGGAGTACAATTGCACAGCTGTAATAGATATTCAGCTGATAAAAATGAGAAGCAGGCAGGTAATAATTATGTATTATGGGTCCTTAAAAACCTAATGTAAAACCTTTTCTGTAGAAAGAGAGAGCAGGAGTCTGCAGCTCCTTGCACGCATCTTTGGAAACTAGTTCACATGTGACCAGGGGTGCAATAAATACCCTTCTTTTCTACTGTAATTAGTTGAAGAGCCATCTGTCCGTGCTTCAAGGGTTATGTTGGAGTAGTGAACTGATTTGCAAGGGAGCAGAAGAGTTTCAGCAGGCAATTTTTGGAAGAGATGGAAGCCTCTTGTGACTGAAGGGAAAGCCATTTGGAATGGAGAAATTATCCCAAAGTCCATACAATTTTATCTTTATGTCTGAATTTAAATCAGAATTATTATAGACAGCTTCATGCAATTTGTCTACAAATTTATCAGTCTCCATTCTTTCTTTGATGAATTTCTGTAAAAGACTTAGTGTGTAACCCATCTGGAAGTGCAAGAAGAGCATTATATGCTAGTTGTTGGCTCATCTGTAAGACTTGATCAATGCTCTTAGCCTGGGCAGTGGCAGTAGCCCAGGGCCCCTTGCCAAGTTACTGTTGTGCTGTTAAACCAAACAGAGGATCACCCTGCACTCTAGGTCTTGCTGCTTCTTGAGCACACTTTTCCTCCCAGCTTTTATGAAACATCACCTGCTGATGGGGTGGCATTATTCATCTTATTAGGGTGTGCACATCAGCTGGAATGAATGTGTTAGATGGAAAAATATACTGCAGAAGTGACTGTGCAAGTTGGGATTTTCAACTAAATTGTGAAATTGCCGCTCTCAACTTTTTGAAAATCTTCCAATCGAAAGGTTTTCAAACTCTACTTGCAGCATTAGCTACTACAGGAAAAGCTTCTACACCATTGGAGAGAAAAGTCCCTTCTACAATAGCTTCTGGAATAACTTTTTTCTACTTTCGTTTCTCTTTTGTGGAGATAAAGCTTGGCCTGCCATTCATCAAAAAGCATTAGGAGGACTGTGCTATTTTGGGAAATTGACACTGTTTGCCCCTGGCATTCAACAGATGCTTGACACCAGGCACAAATTCCAACGTCCAAAATGTAGGTGCATTTTTAGGCTCAGACTGCAAGGATAATGTAGAATTGTGGATTTGGCCTTCGGTTTAATTGGCATCACTTTTTACACCAGTTTTAGCTTCATCAAAGGCCCTTACATAATTCAAACGATTGGCTTGTTGGACAGGAAAACAAATTAACATTACATCTGCAATACTGAATGAGCTCACCACTGATGTAGGCAGCATACGCCATGCTGTGTTACAGGATAGGGCTGCCATAGATTTATTGTTGCTAGCACAAGGAGATGGGTGTGAAGATTTTGAAGGGATGTGTTGCTTGAATCTCTTTGACCACTCTGAATCTATTCACAAGAAACTGTCATTCCTTAAGGAAAATATGAAAAAGTTGACAGTTGTTTAGAATTCTTTTGATGAGTGGCTAAAATCCTGGTGAATAACAGACTGGCTCAAGGACTTAGTACGCTTTGGTATTAGGAATTCTTGGCCATGTAATTAAAAAATAATTCTACATATTATTGGCTTTGTATTCTTTTTTCAATTCTGCTTATTGTGCCTTGCTTGCTATGCTGTGTGCAGAAAGTAATTGACCATGCTTTTAAAACAGTCTGGCTTGTGCAAAAACAAAACCAGGGACTGTTGAGAGATTTTTGCAGATTGAGGAGGTTTTGTTAGACAATAGACATATTCATCTGATGTCCAATCCAGCCTGCTTGTACTAATGGACAATGGTCACGTACACAAGGAATGAATTATGGACATATTCAGAAATGGGGTCGGTATATCCTTGAAAGAGATACAAGAAGAAGAATCATCAGGACTCAGCAAGTTTGTCAGCAAGCTTGGGAAAGTCATGGGTGGGCCAGACGACCCCAGCAAAATGCGTGAAAAATCAGGTGATCCAATCAGCATTCTGATATAAGACGTGTGAACAGCCAGGATTAACCAACCATGTCTTAGCTAGAGGCACGTAGACAGTAAAGATTTATTATAAACAGAATCTTTTTAGGGACAATAGATTTGGCTTCACTGGATCATGTTGGTCATGGTGTGTTGTCCCTGAACCTCCGTGCCCTGCAAAAGCTTTGCTCTTCAGAGCCAGTTTTGAATGAACAGAACATAATATCCAGCATAAACCAAACAACGACTGAGGATACAAGCATCATAATGTCACCCTAGGACACACATAAACTCCTGGGTCTCGTGGCACTTTTCCTGAGCAGAACAGGCCAGGGCTTGGCTGGAGCCCAATCCTCAGCTTGGAGGGTTTCCCCTAAAACATCCTACAAGCCTCTATTCATGTCAGTTGGGAAAATTTATTTAAATGATACCTTTCTTGCAGGTAACTACACAAGATTATGTGAAAGTCTCCAAAGCAGCTGGTTTGGTGTTAAACTGCTGGCAGAAGCATCTGGGTCATCTATTTTTAGCCAACGAAAACTGATGGTGTCAGTCACATAATGCCCAGGGTTTGTCCTGTAAGCCAGCTCTGGCTGAGGGCTGCTACTCAGGCCTGAGCACATCAGCAGTTGAAGTGACCACGACTGGGAATGGCAAAAACACCCACTGGGACTGGCCCAGAGGCCCTGGGACTCCCTGGCATGGATCACCTCAGGAGACAGGATTTCAGGGAGCCCAAAGGACTTTTGGGAGAGCTGCTGCGGAGACAGAGGGAATGGCACAGCTGAATCCCTTGCCTGGGCACCCTTCTGCTGTGGGGCTGCTGAGGGAGGAGGAACAGCAGGTACCCATGGCCACCCCAAACCAGGGCCTCGTGGGCAACACGGCCCCGACCGGGGCTGCAGGACCCCATCCCTGGGATGAGTCAGGAGCTGCAGAGCTGGGAGTGCTCAGCTAGAGCCGCTGAGCCTTCAGCAGCCCCACACGGCCAGAGCGTGAGCCCAGTGGGGAGTGGGCACTGACAGGGACTGTGGGGCCTGAACCAAGGCCCAGCCCCACTGAGAGCAGCTGTGCTGGACATGCTGCAGCTCCAGGAACAGCTGGAGTCCCAGGCAGCCAATGGGTGCCACCACGGACGTTCCTTTCTTTATCCTCAGAAAGGCCACTGGGAAGCTGGGGAAGTGTCAATGAAAGGAGTAGGGATGGTGGGAGCTGTGGAACAGCACTGACAGGAGAAACCCAAACTCTCCTGAGAAGGGAGGGCAGAAATCCCTGGTATCCAGCATCCTGCCACAGAAACCCATTCCCAGAATTACCAACATAAAACCATCCTCCAATTCTCTGGATTGTGCTGCTCCTCACCCACTGACACCTCCCCACCAGAGTGAAGCTCTGAAGTGGGATTGATGGAGGAAAGCTGAGCCCTGAGCCGTGCCAGGGTCAGTGCCAGGAGCATCCCCTGGCGCTGTTTGACAGCGCCTCTGCAAGAACCGGGGATGCAAACAGGACAAACCTGAGCCTCTCCCACCATCAGATACCTCAGAGCTTACACAGCAACACGGCCGTGGCTCTCCCAAACTGGATTTAGGAATGGCAGCCATTGGATCCAGATGTGCCCAGATTCATTTGGGACTCCTGCTTTTGGTGTCTCTGCCTCCTCTCCCTGCCCCAAGGAGGCTCCTCTCTCCCCTCTCTCTGCCCTGACAAGACAATCACACAAATAAAGACGTGGGATTGCCAGGTGCTGAGGGCTTGTAGAAGGAGCCTTCTCCAGGTCTGGCCTGTTTCCAAAACCCACACAGTGTCCTGCAGCAAGGAAACTCCTTGTTCACCCTCTCCAAGGGTGTCAAACTCAGGAAGAGATTCCTGACACCCTGTCCAGCTGGGAGAGCTCCTGTGTCTCCATATCAGGAGGCAAAATCGAACACAGGAACCATGGGGGGACTGAGCTTGTGGCATGGGGACATCTGCATTTATTTCCCAGTGACAAACAAAAATGTGGAATGGTGCCAGAGCTTGTTCTGATCTACATCAACCTTTGATAAACATCCCTCGTCCTGACAGCGACTCCTCTGCAGCTGCTCTGGGAGATCTGGGTTGAGTGCAAAAAGAGGAGATTGCAGTGGTGCTGAGGTGCTCAAGGGGGCCCATTTCAATGCTCTGCTGAAGTCCAAGGACATTGTATTTCCCCAGGGAGCAATGTCCCTTTCTGGCACTCACTGCCCATGAGGGACATTGTTCAGTTGCTGCCCTTGGGTGGGCTCCAGCCACAGGGAGAGGAAGGAGGAGATGATCCCACCCATGGCTGCTGCTGGGTCCAGACAATTGGTGAGATAAAGCTGAGCCAGAACCTCAGCATCTCTCCCAAAATCACAGAATCACAGAATGGCTTGGCTTGAAAGAGACCTTAAAGTTCATCTCATTCCACCCCCTTCCATGGGCAGGGACACCTTCCATTATCCCAAGCTGCTCCAAGCTCTGTCCAACCTGGCCTTGGACACTGCCAGGGATCCAGGGGCAGCCACAGCTTCTCTGGGCAGCTTCTCTGATCTCTGCCCAGGTGAGCAGGGACAGGACCCAAGGGAACGGCTGGAGCTGGGCCAGGGCAGGGCTTGGCTGGGGATCAGCAAAAGCTTCTTCCCCCAGAGGGGGCTCGGGAACTGTCCAGGCTCCCCAGGGAATGGGCACAGCCCCGAGGCTGCCAGAACTCCAGAGGCCTTTGGACACCGCTCCCAGGGTGCTCAGGCTGCGATTGTTGGGGGGTCTGTGCAGGGCCAGGGGCTGGACTGGCTGATCCCAATGGGCCCCTGCCTGCCCAGCCCCTTGTGCAATTCTAACCCTTTGGCTCAGCCTTTGTGCCTCCTCGAGGCGCTGGCAGAGCCGGGTGGGACAGGGCAGGAGTGAGGCAGCCCCAGCGTTGCCCTGTGTGTGACACCCCAGCAGTGACAGCCCCAGCATTGCCCTGTGTGTGACACCCCAGTGGTGACAGCCCCAGCATTGCCCTGTGTGTAACACCCCAGCAGTGACAGCCCCAGCGTTCCTGTGTGTGACACCCCAGTGGTGACAGCCCCAGTGTTGCCCTGTGTGTAACACCCCAGTGGTGACAGCCCCAGCATTTCCCTGTGTGTGACACCCCAGCAGTGACAGCCCCAGCGTTCCTGTGTGTGACACCCCAGTGGTGACAGCCCCAGTGTTGCCCTGTGTGTAACACCCCAGTGGTGACAGCCCCAGCGTTCCTGTGTGTGACACCCCAGTGGTGACAGCCCCAGCGTTGCCCTGTGTGTGACACCCCAGCAGTGACAGCCCCAGCGTTCCTGTGTGTGACACCCCAGCGGTGACAGCCCCAGTGTTCCCTCCCTGCAGTCGCTCCAAGGGAAGCATCCAGAGCCGCGTCCAGTCCATGGAACTGAGTGGCCACTGCCCACCCCGGCCTGGGCTTATGTGGATTCCTTTGCACACACCTCGGGGAAGGTCCCCATGGCCACTGCACAGTGCCACAGACAAGTGTCAGACACAGTCACAGAACTCTGCTCAAAGCTGACAGGGGGAGTTCATTAAAAAAGAAACCAAAAAAACAAAGAAAACTAATAAAAAAACAAACTAAACCATACCAAAAAAACCCCAAAACCATCACCTAAACAAGAAAAAAATACCAAGAACAAAAAAGCAACTGAGAAAAAACCCCAAAATCCAAAAAGCAAACAAACAAATCAAAACAAAGAACAAAAAACCAATCCAAATAAACAAAAAAAACCCAAAAAAACCAAGAACAAGAGAACTCCCCCCAGCAGAGCTCTTCCATCCTTCACTTGTCACACCTGTACCCACACAAGACCCCAGGCTGCAAAAAATGGGGGTTCATTGGGCACATTTGCAGGAGAAGCAGGTTTAGGACAGGCTCTGAGCAGAACTGTTCTCAGGTGAGCCAAAAAGGCCCCTTTGGCATCTGCAGGGCCATTGGAAATGCAGAGCCCCAGCCCACAGGGCAGAAAAGGGCTCTGAGTTCCCCTCCCCTGACACTAAATCCTGTTCCCAGGCTGCTTCAAACTCAGGATTCTGCTGGAGGGCTGCGCAGAGCTGAGAGTGTGCTCTGGCTTCTCCGTGTTGCGTGTCCTAAAGCTGTCTGGGAGAAGGAATGTTGGGTCAGCTCAGCTTGCACAATCCCTCCTGGCGCAGGGCACAACCCCAGGAAGGGCTTTGCGTGCCGAGGCTTTGCTGCAGGCAAGGAAAGGTTCTGGCTCAGGGTCACCTTTGCTGCTCAGCCAGAGCCCCGAGTGCCCCAGCAGAGAATGGCAGCACTGCCACGGGCAACTATCACCATTGCATGGACACCATCACCAGGGCCCTGTTGCTATGGTCAGTTTCCAGGGCAACCATCCCCACCTCCCTGTTGCTATGGTCAGCTTCAATGGTAACAATCCCCAGCCCCCTGTTGCTATGGTCAGTCCCTCGGGAGCTCCATGGAGACCCCATGCCAGGGGTGGTTGCCATGGACACCAGCTCAGCCCTGCAGCCAGAGACCGTTGCCATGGCAACCATTGGCAGCCCCATCCCCAGGCTCATGGGATCCCAGAACCACAGAATTGGCTGAGCTGGGAGGGACCCATCAGGATCCTCCAGTCCAACTGCTGGCCCTGCACAGGACACCCCAACAATGCCAGCCTGGGCCTGGCAGCGCTGTCCAAACGCTGCTGCAGCTCAGAGAGCCCTGGAGCTGGGACCCTTCCCTGGGGAGCCTGGGCAGGGCCCCAGCAGCCTCTGGGCAAAAACCTTTTCCTGACATCCAACCTGAGCCTGCCCCGACTCAGCTGCAGCCGTTCCCTCCACTCCTGTCCCTGGGCACCAGAAGGAAGAGGTTCCCACAGCCCCAGCCAGGGACCCGCTCCCAAGGCTGTTGCCATGGCCACCAGGGCTGGGACCAGCTGGGATGCTCGGTTTCCACAGGCCGGGGTTCAGGAATGGGATTCCCCAATTTCCTGCTCCTGCTAAAACCACGCTGCCCTCGCTGCCCTCCCACCTCTTCTAGAAAGAAAAATAGGCAAAGATCCCGGGCTGGGATAAGAACAATTTATTGGGAACAGAAACGAGGTAAGGAACAAACAAGAACAGAAGCAATATTGATAACAGAAGGGATAAATGAAACTGTTTACAGGGAAAACTAAAACACAACTCGCTGGGTCTGCCTGGCCACAATTTCCCCTGTCTGGAAAGGACACCCTTCTTCTCAGGGAGAGAGAGAGTCCCTTTTCTGCACCTGGAAATGTTCTGAGGTGGGAGTGAATGTAATGACACAGCCATGGCCAGACCCTCATGTTTTTCAATGCCACATCATGTCACTGGCAGGGGCAGGAAAAGGGACAGGTGTTTTCCCAGCATGGATCATGGCGAACATGGATCACCAGGGTTTCTCCCAGTGTGGGTTCTCCCATGGGGGATGAAGCTGGAGTGGTGCATGAAGCTCTTCCTGCACTTGGGGCATTGGCTGGCCGCCCTTTACTGGTGGCTCCGTTGGTGTCTTGTCAAGTGAGAGCTGATGGTGAAGCTCTTCCCACACTGGGGACACTCGTAGGGCCTCTCCCCAGTGTGGATGCGCAGGTGGATGATGAGGGTGGAGTTGTGCTTGAAGCCCTTCCCGCAGTCGGGGCAGAGGAAGGGCCTCTCATCTGTGTGAATCCGCTCGTGCAGGAGGAGATTGGAGCTGCTCTGAAACCTCTTCCCACAGGTTGGGCACTCATAGGGCCTCTCCTCAGTGTGAATGCGCCGGTGGGTGACGAGGTGGGAGTTTTGCTTGAAGCCCTTCCCACACTCAGGGCAGAGGAAAGGCCTCTCCTCTGTGTGAATCTGCTGGTGCTGGAGGAGATGTGAACTGGTCCGAAACCTCTTCCCACACTCGGGACACTTGTAGGGCCTCTCCCCAGTGTGGATGCGCAAGTGGATGATGAGGGCAGAGCTGCAGCTGAACCCTTTCCCACATTCTCCACACTCATAGGGCCATTCCCCACTGTGGATCATCTGGTGGCAGATCAGGGCGCTGCTTTGCCTGAAGCTCTTCCCATACTCCAAGCACTTGAGGGGCTTCTCCCCATCATGAAGCTGCCCATGGGTCACCAATTCTGAGCTCTGGCTGAAGCTCTGTCCACCTTCCTGGCACAGGGTGGGTCTTTCCTCCTCAGAGCACCCTGGGCTGGGTTTGGAGCCCGTCCTCCTGTGGAATCTCAGCGGATTTTCCTCCCAACTGTAATTCTGCACTGTGGAGTCACTCAAAACTGCCTCTTCCACAAGGTTCTTCCAAGGAGAGTTTTCCTCTGTGGTCTCCATCCTCAGCTTCTTGTCTGGGGGACGAAGGACAAGGAGAGGATGGGATTTGCCTCCGTGCCAGAGCGAAGGGGAAGGAGATCCCCCCAGTGCATCACTATCAAGACGGCATTGGCAGCAGGGTTGCCCTGCAGCCGGGGGCTGTGCTGGGCTGGGAGATGGAGCAGGAGAGAGGGGGAAAGGGGCACTGACTTCCTCCTCACCTGCCTGGGTGTCCCAAGGCTCCTTCCTCTTCCTCGCAGCCTCCTCCTCCATCCAATCAAGGTCTGGGAATGGGAAATCCTGTTCTGGGAAGAAAACAAAGGGTGTGCACATTGTCTTTTGTTCTGGTTTGAAGGCAAACCTGGGGGAGAGTCTAAGTCAGAATTACAATTTAATAAGAAAGTGAAGACCAAGGCAATGATACAGAAACCCTGCCTTAAACTGACAGAGTCAGGATATAACCTGACACCCTGGTGGTGAGGGTGGTGGCAGCAGTGCCATTAAATGGTGGCTGCAGTCCTGTTGGAGTGATGAACGTGATTCTGTCAGAGCAGTGATCCTGCAGAAGGGTCTGGTCTTCCTCTGAAGGTCCAGTGGTGGTTATGGAGCTCTTGTCCTCTGGCAATCCAGTAGCCAAGGTGCTCCTGGTGTTGCAAGGCTCAGCTCATATCCAGGTAGGAATGCTTGGATCCTCCCCCTGGGCGGAGCATCCCACAATGGGATGATGGAATTTTATCAGCCCTGCAGTGACACTCAATGGCCCATTAGCAGAAGATATCTCCCCTGGAGAGCGTTATCAGGGGTGAGTCATGGAAGAGATAAAGAACATTGCTGCACCTGTATATGGCAGTTGATGAAGGTGGGGATTGAAAACATGCATTTGGTTACATCTAGCATGGCAACCTGAAACAGCGGGGTAATCCCTGCTCAGGTGGTGAACACCACCCTTATCCAAACTGGCTCAGCTGTAAAACCCCCACCCCGGGAAGGCCACGTACACAGGGGACAATTTCACACTTGCCCTGTTCCAGGGGAGGTCTCTGTCCCTGTCACTCCAGTGCTCTCCCCCCTTTTCTATTTCTTTCCCTCTTTCTCTCTACCTCACATTTACTGTTCAATAAAATCTATTTTGGATTTGGTCTCGTTAGCACCTTAATTGGGGCAGAGGAATCTCTATAACAATTTGAATAACCAGACTGTGACATTATTTTAGCACAGTGGGTTCAGGGCACTGTTCTCTGAATCCAAGTGCCTTTGACAACAGCATAGTTCCCTCCTCTGAGGAGGTTGTGGTTCTTTCTGGAAGAACTCTTGAAAATTTGGACACTGTCCCTCCTTCTTCCTGGGGAACTCAGGGGAGAAATGATGAAGAAAACGGCTGTTGTGAGTGACCAGTGAAAAAGAAAATATTTTGTTGTCCTTCCTTGAAAAGTTTGTAAAAATCACTGGAGGAAAGGGACCAAATGTTACCAGTGAGACTGACAAGGTTCATTCACTCCAAGGTGAAGAACACAAGGGGCTGCTGAAAGTCCCAGAAGAAGCTCAGCTCAAGTAGCTAAATTCCCAAATAACTCCAACCAGGGGTCTCCAGGAGGAGTTTTTGGAGTGTGTTTGGAGCCATCAGATCCTGGACTCGAGCCCCAGATATCTCCGGGCTCCCTAAGAGGAGCTTTTCTGGGGGGAGAGGAGACACAATCGCCCCTTGGGAGGGTCCCGGATGAGAGGGACGCGGACCTCCCTGGGGAATGGCCTGTGGTGACAGGGACAGCGACAGTCCATGGGGAACAGCTTGGGGTGCCAGAGACAAGGACAACTCCCCCCAAACTCCTGCCAAGCATCCCCCAGGGTGAGAGGCACAGAGACCCCTTGAGCATCTCCTGGGCACTGGACAAAATAAACTTGGCAGAAATCAAACTTTATCCTACAAAAAATACCTTGATGAATATTTGATTTCCCACAAGTCACATGTGATGAAAACACAAATCCCAAACATGAATAAACTGACAATAGAAGCAATTCTGCGGCAATTCCAAGTTACATTGGTTCCTGCATAGCTACAGATCAGCTGCTGGCAGGTTCCAATAAAAGCAAAGTGCAAATTTGGCCCAATGCAAATATTAATAAAAGGAAGGGGAAACTCAGTGTAGCTGTCAAAAAGGTGACAGGAATGAAGAGAATAATGATTCTCACATTTGACAAAGCCCACAAGTCTGTGAATTCTGGAGTTATTTGGGAATTTAGCTACTTGAGCTGAGCTTCTTCAGGTTGCCATGCAAAATGTAACCAAATGCATGTTTTCAATCCCCACCTTCAACTGTCATATACAGGTGCAGCAATGTTCTTTATCTCTTCCATGACTCACCCCTGATAACGCTCTCCAGGGGAGATATCTTCTGCTAATGGGCCATTGAGTGTCACTGCAGGGCTGATAAAATTCCATCATCCCATTGTGGGATGCTCCGCCCAGGGGGAGGATCCAAGCATTCCTACCTGGATATGAGCTGAGCCTTGCAACACCAGGAGCACCTTGGCTACTGGATTGCCAGAGGACAAGAGCTCCATAACCACCACTGGACCTTCAGAGGAAGACCAGACCCTTCTGCAGGATCACTGCTCTGACAGAATCACGTTCATCACTCCAACAGGACTGCAGCCACCATTTAATGGCACTGCTGCCACCACCCTCACCACCAGGGTGTCAGGTTATATCCTGACTCTGTCAGTTTAAGGCAGGGTTTCTGTATCATTGCCTTGGTCTTCACTTTCTTATTAAATTGTAATTCTGACTTAGACTCTCCCCCAGGTTTGCCTTCAAACCAGAACAAAAGACAATGTGCACACCCTTTGTTTTCTTCCCAGAACAGGATTTCCCATTCCCAAACCTTGATTGGATGGAGGAGGAGGCTGCGAGGAAGAGGAAGGAGCCTTGGGACACCCAGGCAGGTGAGGAGGAAGTCAGTGCCCCTTTCTCCCTCTCTCCTGCTCCATCTCCCAGCCCAGCGCAGCCCGCAGCTGCAGGGCAACCTTGGTGCCAAGACCGTCCTGCCGGGGATGCACTGGGGGAATCTCCTTCCCCTTCCTTCTGGAATGGAGGCAAATCCCATCTTCTCCTTGCCCTTCCTTCCCCAAACAAAAAGCTGAGGATGGAGACCAGGGAGGAAAAATCTCCTTGGCAGAACCTCATGGAAGAGGCTGTTTTGAGTGACTCCATAGTGCAGAATTCTAATGGGGAGGAAAATCCCCAGAGATCTTGCAGGAAGAGGGGCTCCAAACCCTGCCCAGGCTGCTCTGAGGAGGAAAGACTTACCCAGAGCCAGGAAGGTGAACAGAGCTTCAGCAAGTTCTTGGAGCTGATGGCCCAGGAGCAGCTTCATGATGGGGAGAAGCCTCACAAGTGCTTGGAGTGTGGGAAGAGCTTCCGGCAGAGCAGCACCCTGATCTGCCACCAGATGATCCACACCGGGGAACGGCCCTACGAGTGTGGAGAATGTGGGAAGGGCTTCAGCTACAGATCCAACCTTGTAGACCCACCAAGGCATCCACACTGGGGAGAGGCCCTACGAGTGTCCTGAGTGTGGGAAGAGGTTTTGGACCAGCTACCATCTCCTCCTGCACCAGCGGATTCACACCAAGGAGAGGCCTTTCCTCTGCCCTTACTGTGGGAAGGGCTTCAAGCAAAAGTCCAACCTCATCAGACACCGGCGCATCCACACTGGGGAGAGGCCCTACAAGTGTCCCCAGTGTGGGAAGAGCTTCGCCCGGAGCTCTCACTTGACCAGTCACCAAAGGAGGCACTGGTAAAGTAATCTCTGCCAATGCCCCAAGTGCAGGATGAGCTTCGTGCACTGCTCCAGCTTCAACCCCCATGGAGGACCCATGTTAAGCAGAGCCCTGGTGATCCATATTCCCCATGATCCAGTCTGGGAAAACACTTGTACCTTTTCCTGCCCCTGCCAATGGACATGATGTGGCTCTGAAAAAAACACATGAGGGTCGTGGCATGACCATGTCATTATATTCTCTCCCACCTCAGGAAATTGCCTGGGGCAGGAAAGGGACTCTCTCTATCCCTCTCTCTCTCTCTCTCTCTCTCTCTCTCTCTCCTGAGAAGAAGGGTGTCCTTTCCAGGCAGTGGAAAATTGTGTCCAGTAAGAGACAGTCAGTTATGTTGTAGTTTTCCCTTTATTTTATCCCTTCTGTTACCAGTATTATTTCTGTTCTTGTTTGTTCCTTATCTTGCTGCTGTTCCCAATAAATTGTTCTTATGCCAGCCTGGGATCTTTGCCTTTTGTGCTTTCCATTGGGGGTGGGAGGGCAGCGAGGGCAGCGTGGTTTTAGCAGGAGCAGGAAATTGGGGAATCCCATTCCTGAACCCCGGCCCATGGAAACTGGTCCCAGCTGGTCCCAGCCCTGGGGGCCATGGCAACAGCCTTGGGAGCAGGTCCCTGGCTGGGGCTGTGGGAACCTCTTCCCTCTGGTGCCCAGGGACAGGAGTGGAGGGAACGGCTGCAGCTGAGTCGGGGCAGGCTCAGGTTGGATGTCAGGAAAAGGTTTTTGCCCAGAGGCTGCTGGGGCCCTGCCCAGGCTCCCCAGGGAAGGATCCCAGCTCCAGGGCTCTCTGAGCTGCAGCAGCGTTTGGACAGCGCTGCCAGGCCCAGGCTGGCATTGTTGGGGTGTTCTGTGCAGGGCTAGCAGTTGGACTGGAGGATCCTGATGGGTCCCTCCCAGCTCAGCCAATTCTGTGGTTCTGGGATCCCATGAGCCTGGGGATGGGGCTGCCAATGGTTGCCATGCAACAGCTCTGGCTGCAGGGCTGAGCTGGTGTCCATGGCAACCACCCCTGGCATGGGGTCTCCATGGAGCTCCCGAGGTACTGACCATAGCAACAGGGGACTGGTGATTGTTGCCATGGAAACTGACCATAGCAACAGGGGGCTGGTGATGGTTGCCTGCTAAGGATCAGATTTTTCACAGGCCCTCAGAGGGGTTCCATGGGGACTTTCCAAGAGTTTCCAGGCTGTTCCAGAGCTGGAATGTCACAGGCAGGGACAGGGGCTCCATGGAGACCTCCCAGGGCTTTTTGGAGATGGTAAAGAGCCGTGGGGTCAGAGGCAGTCAAAGCCATTCCATGGTGACATCCCAGGGCACCTTAGGCGGCAAAGGCACTGGTCTGTCAAAGGCACTCGCAGCGTCTCCACGGTGACATCCCAGGAGTCCCCAGGCTGCCAAAGAGCCGGGATGCCCCAGACACTCACAGGGGTTCCTGTCATGGGCACAGTGGGAGCTTCAGGCAAAAGCTTTATTTCTTTATTGGAGAAACTCCTGCTGAGTCATGAGGTGAAGAAATGACACCCAGTAGCCATCATGGTTCCTCAAACCCCTGCAGGGCCCCTAGACTTCTGAAATTCCTTTTAAGAGAGGAGACTGGGAGTGGCTGGATCCAATCCCAGCCCCAGAATTTGTCAAAGGTATAAAAGATTGAACAGGTGGAATTCAAATTTTACACAATTTGTCCTGCAGAATCAATGATAGAATACCCGAATAATTTATATAAATATGTCTCTAGCTTATTCTCATCATGATCAGATGGAAAGATCACTAGCACAGTTATTTATTCCACAGATCAGGAGCTATAAGAATTATTAGAATATCGTGCTGTGGGAAATTTTGAAGTCAACAGGGCCTTGCTGGAATTGCTGCAGCCCATTGCAGGCAGAGCCTCCTGCTCCAGCAGGAACTGCCTTTCCTGTGCCATGAGCAGGGCAGGTCCTGATGCAGGAAAAGCCCCAGGCCAGCCCTAGGCCAGCCCCAGCACAGGGAAGGCCTCGGGCACAAGGGCAGAGTGCCATGCTGGGAGCTGGGCCAGGGAGAGCCTGAGGCACCAAAGGCACATTGGCAGTAGCAGCTGCTTGCAGGCCATGGCTGGAAGCCTCCCTTGGCTGCCCGGCCTGGTGGCCACCACTGCAGAGCTGCTGCCTCAGGGCTCATTCCTGGCTGGGCTCTGAAAAGCCACTTCTGCTCCAGGAGCCTGACTGGAAAGCCATTGGCCCCAGCACCTTGGGGACAAGATATTAATGACAAAACTCTTCATGCCAGCAGAGACAAGGCAGGGGCAGAGGAAAGGGCAGAGCCAGGCCCAGGGGACAGGGCTGCCATGGTGATGGCTGTGAGGTCACTGCCCCTGCAGCAGCCTGGCTGCCCTCAGCAGACATTCTGGCCAGAAGCGTTGTGGGGGCACCCAGTACATCAGAGAACCACAAAACAGGAATTCTGTCCAAGGGGATGAGAGGGTTCCCTTGGGTCAGGCTGCACAAAGCTCCTGCTCTTGGACAATTCCTGTGATGGGGCTTCCAATTCTCTGGAAAAACGGTTGCCATTTTGTGCCACTCTCATAATTGTAAAATATTTCCTCTTTCTAGCAAATGTAAATCCACCCTCATTCAATTTAGAGATATTGAGCCTGTCACTGCAAGATTTGCGAGTAAATGCCTTTGACTACATTTTTCCATTTTCACAGACTTTGGAGAGGAACCAAAAATCTCCCAAGATGGGATTTGGAGGCCTCATCACATAACCACCAGGGATGGGCTGATGGCTCTGGGGTTGTTCCAGATTGAAGGCAAGATGTATTCTATTACCATCTGTATGGCAGTTGTCTTGTCAAGTGGGCAGTTTTCCTTATCTCTCTCTCTGACTGATCACAATCACTTCTCCCTTGGGAGAGGCATCTGCTGATAATGGGCTATTGAATGTCACTGCATGACTGATAAGAACTCTAATATCTGACTGTGAGATGCTCCGCCCAGAGGGAGGAGCCAAGCATTGCTACCCAGATATAATCTGGAGATTCTGGAATACCAGAACAGCTTTCTCCACTGGATTCCCCAGAGGAACAGCAGCTGCCTTTTCTCCCACTGGATCTTCAGAGGAAGAATACATCCTTTTCTACAGGACCTCCTGCTCCAACAGAACCACACCTGACACTCCAGGAGGACTGCAGCCACATTTCTAATTGGACTGCTACCAACATCCTGACCCACAGGGTGTCAGGTTGAGTTGTGACTCTGTCAATGTTGTTCTAGTGTACTGCATTGTTTATTTGTTTAATTTTCTTCCCTATTAAAGAACTGTTATTTCCTGCTCCCATATCTGTGCCTGAGAGCCCCCTCAATTTCAAAATTATAACAATTTGGAGGGAGGGGGTTTACATTTTCCATTTCAGGGGTAGCTCCTGCCTTGATTAGCTGACACCTGTCTTTTCAAACATTAACAAGGGGAAAGTTTCAAAGCCTCAGTTATAAAGCAAACAAAGTTTGGAGGAACAAATAAAATATGAATTGGGGATGTTCTATTAGTTCCAGAAGCAGGGTGAAATTTATTAGGAAAGGATTTACAGGTGCATTTTGACATTCTCTGGAATGCTCCCAGAGAAAGGGAAAATGGTAGTTAAGCTTCTCCAATTAAGGGAAGAAAATGAGGAGAAAACTCAAGAGATGGTTTGGGCAAAACCAAAAAACTGAGGTAAATTGAACATGAAACCTATAGTAATAAAAATAACTAATGAGCATCATCCAGTTCAGCTATGACAATATCTACTCTCCCTGGAGGGGAGACGAGGACTACAGCCGCTGATCCAGGACCTACTTAAAGACAGGACCTTAGAACCATGTATGTCCCCCCATAATACACGCATATTACCAGTAAAGAAGTCAAATGGGACTTACAGGTTTGTCTAAGATTTGAGAGAAGTGAACAAAAAACCAGTGAATTGATACCCAGTAGTGCCTAATCCCTATACACACCTAAGTAACATGCCAGTGGTTTAGCATGATAGACCTAAAAGATGCTTTTTGGGCATACCCACTGGCAGAGAAAAGTGGGTAGTCTTTGCTTTTGAATGGGAGGACCCCGATTCTGGGAGGAAGCAACAGCTTCGGTGGACTGGGTTACCCCAAGGGTTTTCTAAATCCCCAAACCTCTTTGGTCAAGCGCTAGGAGAAGTAACGCAACTCTTCTCCATTAAACCTGAGATAAAGCTCATCCAATATGTAAATTATTTGCTTTTCTCAGGACAGGAAGAAAAAGAAGTTTGGGAATCCACCATAGTGTTGTTAAATTTTCTGGGGGGCCAAGGACTTCAGGTATCAAAAGGGAAACTCGAATTTGTAGAAAGAGAAGTAATATACCCAGGATTTGTGATATACCCAGCTCCAAGGGACCTGGCAGATAAACCCTGAGAGAATTACAGGGATAGTCTCACTCCCACCAAAAACTAAGAGAGAAGTCAGAAGGTTTTTAGGCCTGTTGGGATATTGTAGGCTATGGATTGGAGGATACATGCAGGCCATCTGGTTCTTGTATGAAAAGTTAATTGAAGAGATTAGGTGGGAAAAAGACAATGAACAAAAGTTTGAAGCTTTGAAGCAAAAATTAGTTAGTGCACCAGCCCTGAGTCTTCTTGCCTTAGACAAACCCTTCTATCTGTCTGTGGATATAGAAAAAGAGGTAACACATGGAGTGTTAGCCCAGGACTGGGGAGGATCCAGGAAACCACTGGCCTATGTATCATAATTACTAGAGTCTGTCAGCCAGGGGTGGCCAACCTGCATTCAGGTGTGGCAGTGACTGCCCTACTCATAGCAGAAAGCAAAAAATTAACCTTTTGGGGGAAAATTGAAGATATATGTCCCAGACTCAGTAACAAGTATCCTGAGCCAAAAGGCTGACAAATGGCTCACTGATTCCCAAATGCTAAAGTATGAAGCCATCTTAATAGATAATGGTTTAGAGCTAATTGTGAGTAACCAACTCAACCCTGCCCCGTTTTTGTATGGAGAACCAGATGAGGCACTAATACATAATTGCCTAGAGGTTATAAACTGTCAAACTAGAGTAAGAGAGGACGTAACAGATCAACCACTCCAAGGTGGAAAACGATTGTACATCAATGGATCTTCACAGGTAATAAAGGGGCACAGGTTATCGGGGTACGCTATAGTGCATGAAGGGTTGGTAGTCATAGAAAAGATAAAGTAACTTTCCAACTGGTCAGCCCAGGCATTGAGTTGTATGCCCTAAAACAAGCTCTGGATATATTAGCATAGAAAAGGGGAACAATATATACAGACTGAAAATGCACTTTTGGAATAGTGCATATATTTGGAAAAATTTGGGAAGGGAGGGGGCTATTAAATTCAAAGGGAAAGGGACTGATTAAAAAAAATTTGTCTTAGAAGAGTTAGAAACCGTACAATTGCCAGAGAAGTAGTGGGGGTATATGTTGAAGGACATCAAAAAGGGGAGCAAGGGAACAATTTAGCCAATTTAGAAGCTAAAAATGCCACTGAATCAGCGACAGAAAAACTAATAATAGTGTTAACACCCATGAGAGAAATGCAAAAAGTCCCTGTATTCAGTGGGACAGAAGAGGAAGATTTTTTGGCACAAATAGGAGCCAAGAAAGATAAAGGGAAGTGGAGATTAGCAGATGGGAAGCAAATATTGAATAAACCCTTTTCCAGGAAAATGCTAGAAGGCATACATGGAACAACACACTGGAGTACCCAAGTGCTAAGTGATCAATTTTTAAGGGATTTGGGATGCAAAGGAATTTTCAGAATAGCTAAGCAAGTAACTGAACAGTGTGTGATATGTCAACAAGTTAATAAAAAATAATGAGGGAAACACCCAGAGGAGAGCAAGAATTAGCCTTATGGCCCTTCCAAAACATCCAAGTAGCCTTTACTGAGCTTCCCCAGGTACAACAGTGGAAGTTTTTGCCAGCGATAGTAGATCACGTGACTCATTGGGTAGAGGTGGTACCCACTATGAAATTCAATGCCAATGTTGTGAGTAAAACACTTTTAGAATCAATCATTCCCTGATATGGGATGGCAAACAAGATTGATTCAGACTGGGGAACTCATTTCACATCAAAGATATTGCAGAAAGTTGTTCAGGCCCTGGGAGTAAAATGGGAATTACACACTCCATGGCATCCACAGAGTTCCAGTCAGGTTGAGAAAATGAATCAAACTCTTAAAAGAGCTCTAGCTAAGCTAATAATTTAAACCCAAATCAAGGATAAAATGTCTCCCTTTGGCCTTATTAAGAATTAGAACTCAACCCCAGTCAGATCTGAGGGTGTCACCCTATGAAATGATGTTTGGGTTACCCTTCCTGACCTCACCCCAGAAGGCTGCCACCTATGAGAAAGGGGAAGCCAATGCCAAGAAATAAGTGATGTCTATAGCACAAACCTTATAAGGGCTAAGATATAGAGGGGCAATTCCTCAAACTACCACCCTGGATTTCAGAATCCATAATGGGGATTGGGTGATGATTAAGCCATGGAGAGATCAGCCTCTAACTCCTCAGTGGGAAGGTCCCTTTCAGGTACTGCTCACCACTGAATCAGCCGTGCAAACTGCAGAGCGGGGATGGACTCATGCCAACAGAGTCAAAGGCCCAGGAGAGGAACCCGAAGAGTGGACTATAACATCCAGGCTGGGTGAAACAAGATTGACTCTCAAGCAGAGATTTACCAGCATCTGTTGAGGAGAAGTACACAAGGGACTGTCAAAGGCAGTGGGACAGCTTCCTTAAGAAAATAAGACAAAGGAAGGAGGGCATGACCAAGTTGGCCCCTTTGCTTGCTACCAAGAAGGCTCCATAGACCTGCTGTGGGTAGGAACCCCATAGGCATGGTAAGGTAGGGACAAAAGGCCATACCAGACCTCTATCATTCCTCAGTTGTCTTTTAATTCAACAGAAATCTGAAGGCAAGACTGAGTTGGCCTCTGTACTCACCCCTAAGAAACACCAACTATGGGTATCAGGCACATAGGCATTGTAGATGGGAGTCAAAGCCATACTGGACCTCTGTGATGCCCTTTTGTTCATTCCAAATAAGTGTGTCTAAGGAAAACCTGAGGTTTTTTCTGCTGTTCCCACTGTCCTTGCCCACATCAACAGATGCTGGTATGACTCATTCAAGAGAGACAGAAAATTTTTTACCTAACTGTTCGCACAAAATGACTTATAGAAAAAGAAAATGGGGGCTTGTTATAGATGTGTAATTCCATGGTTGATTTTCACAGTTAAGGGGTGAATATTAAATATATATGTTAAGAGAAGTTTTGTAGATGTATAGTTATCCTTCCCCTCCCCCTTGCATTGTTATCACAGGATGGCCTCAGTAGTTGGGGCATTTAGGAGGGTCGGCTTCTTACTGTTGCAGCACCTTGTGGGATCTCAGTCTCTCAGAACTGGGGCGCAGGGTGAACCAGACTACCCCTGGGGGGCTCGGGAGTCCTGGAATGTTGCCAGAAATGTCTGGTGGCTGGACTTTGATCCCACATGGGAGATGACATCAGTATGAGGACGGGAGGATTTCACTGGGGTGAATGGTGAAGGGACAAGTTAATTGGAGTGTGAGATACAGGGTTTAAGATCCCTCTACAGGGGGGTCTAGAGAGGTAAGATGGAGGAATTGGGGCGTGCCCTTCTCCTTCTTCTTCTTCCTCTAGGCCTCCATCTTCTGTGGTGGAGTTGGCACTCCAGGATTGGACCTTACTAGGGGAACACTGGTTAATAAGGGTAGAGGGTATTGGAGAAAAATGATAAATATTGTATACGTAACTCCAAGTATAAAGATAGACGACCGCCCCAGGGGCTCTCAGTGTGTGCCCATGGCTGACTGCTGAGCAGAACTCTGTCAGGCCAAGAGAAAATCTTTTAGATAAGCATTTAATAAACACTGAGACCGAGGACAAATCTGAAGCTTCCTCTCGTCCTTTCGAACCCGGGGGCCCAAGGCCATCTTTGGGCTTTTCCCAGACCATCTAAACAGCACCCAAAATCCGACAGCACCTGACCTCCAATCAAGGTGTTAGACAGTGATCTCCACCACTGGAGAGTGAACAAGGAATCGATTCACAAGACTTTGGGAGGGGCTAGAGGTGTAAAAGACAGAATATCCATTTTGTAGATGAGCACACAGTGACTGAATTTTTGCTCCCAGCATTGTATCCTTTTCTTTATTCAGTTTCTGTTGTATTTTCATGAGGTCTCAATAAACAATTTAAATTTTTGAAAGTAAAAATAATTTCTCTCATGGGTTGGGGAATTTGGGGCAAGGTTGTCCACACTGGGTCAGCTCCTAGGTACAACTTCACTGACCTGGCCAGACCTCCTTAGGAGAGACCCTGGATCAACATCAATCACAGGATGATGCAATCACCTCTTTTATAGTAAGAACAGCAATAAAAGACACCCTTTAAGATAGGATTGCATATTTCTCAGAAGCTCCTTGAAATATTTCTCCATAACTGTAAAAGGAAAACTTCCTGATGAACTGCTCCAGACCAGAGAGAAATCAAGGCAGGGCCATGGTTTGTCAGGACTTGCTTGATCCTAATGAGCCCTGTGGTGCATTTGGAGCTGAGCCCTGGAATCCTGGGCCTGACGGGAGATCGCACAAACCTTTCCAGGAGTCAAAGTCAGTGGAAAATCCCAAAGTGTCTCAAGGCACCAATGGGTCTCACTGAGATCCATCCCAACACAGGCTCCTCATGGACTCCTTGGAGGAGAGAAGTGGAGACCAGGACGGCAAAAAAATTTCTGAGAGACTCAGTGTAGAAAGGAAATTCCAAAGTACCCTAAAAACCGTGAGTATCTCAAAGTATTAATGAGCACCACTGAGTGTCAGTACAGAGCTCTCAAGGGACTTGTTAAAGCAGATAATTGGGGCCATGATTGCAGAAAACTCTCAGAGAGTCTGTATCAAAAGGGAAACACCAAGTACCTTAAAATAACTGAAGTACTCTGAAGCATTAATGAGCCCCACTGAGTGTTGTTACTGACAAAGCCTCTCAAGGGACTTATTACAGCAGATAATTGGAGGCCATGATTGCACAAACCTCTCAGAGACTCCAAGGCAAAAGCCAAACTCAAAGTCCTTTGAAAAACCTGCAGTCCCTGCAGGGAGCATTCAGGAGCCCCCAGCGCCATTGCTGAGCAAGGCTCCCCAGGGACTCCTTCCAGCAGATCCCTGAGGCCACTGGGATGTGGGCTAGGGGGGGATGCTGAGGGCAGGACAAGGGGCTGACAGTGCCCAGCCTGGCTGGGGCTGTGCCAGGAGGCCCCAGGGCCTCAGGACAAGGTGTCTCCTCACAGCCCTTGGTGGCACAGACCCTGCTGTGCCCCAGGGCACCAAGACTTGGCTTCTCTTTTTCCCCACCTGTCATCACTGCCTCCAGTTCTCTGCTCTGCTTGGGGCCTGGGGACACTTTCTCAGTTGTGTCCCTCACTGGGACCCATTACAAGTCCAAGAAACTTTGGAGTTGGATTCTGACTTGGAGTTCTGGAGAGGTTTCTTCAGCTCCCTCTCAGGGACTGATGTTCAAGGCCTGAGCACAAAGCCCCAGAGGCTCATTACAGTCCTTGTGCTGTGTCTGTGCTGCTGAGCTGGGCTGGGCTCCTGGCACAGAGGCAGCTCCTGGTAACCAAGAAGAGCTTCAAAAGCACATTTCTCTTGATGAGCAGTTCTTCTGCCAGCCCAGCAGGGCTGGGGCACTGCCTGCAGCCAGCCCAGGCACAGCACAGAGGCACAGAGAGCTTCAATCAGTCAGGGCTGGAAAGATGCTGAGAAGTGCCTGGGGCAGAATCACTGCCAGCCCTTGGCACAGGAACCTCTGGCTGCAGGACAATGCAGCTGCAGCTGCTGGAGCCATGTCCTATAGCTGGAACATCCCAATGCCTACAGACCCTGTGAGTACATTCTCTGATTGTCTCTTGTGCAGAGCAGGCAGGGGTGCCCAGGGCTGTCCTGCAGAGCAGGGTCCTGCAGCCCAGGGCGCTGTGCTGGGGCAGGGACTCTGCTGCCTGCCAGGGACAGCTCTCAGCCAGCCCTGGCAGCTGCTTCCAGCACTGGGGGACAAGATCTGGGTGGGAGGAGACAGCTGGTAAGGCTTGGACGTGTTCTCCTTGTGTGGAGAGGATGCTGCATTGTTCAGGACTGCTTCAAGGATGGCATTTAAGGCCACAGCACTTCCAACTAGATTACACAGGGAGCATATTGAAACAGGGGCTGCATAAAAGGGAAAATCCTGCTTTTTTATCTACTGCTCTGAGTTAGAAATTGAACATACATATTCATCTCTCATTTCAGGTTGTGAAATATAAAAATAATCTCCCAATCTGAGTAAACCAGGCAGCAACAGCAATCAACACAGGACCCCCTAGAGGCTGCATCAGTGTCACTTTTTCTGCCTCCTCAGGGTCACTCTGACGTTACCATCAGAGCCTGCAGAGCCAGAGCTGCCCCTGGGCAGTGCCAGAGGTGGGAGGGGTCTGCAGGGCAGAGCTGAGCCCCCAGGCCTGGGCTGGGCCCTGGCAGCACTGGCAGGGCCCAGCCCTGGGTACAGGGAAGCAGCTGCTGGCAGGGACAGCTCCAGGCAGCAGAGCCCTGGGCAGGCAGAAGGGGGGAAAGTTCCCCCAAGGCTGTGCTGGGATATTTCAAGTCCTCTCCAAACCCACCTATTGTTGTCTTATATATTACAACAGTTCAATTATCATTATATGTTGTCTCAGAGATTAAGAGTTCTGTTGTCTTACATTGTCTTGTATATCAAGAGTTCTCTTATCATTATTGTGCAAGGATTTCATACCCTCAGAGTTTCATACCTCCTCTAAGCACTGACTGTTCTTGGTCCTTGCAGCAACCATCGGACTCCAGTCACTTCTCTTTTATACCACTAGTTCTTATTGGTTACAGGTGTTGCCTGTTATCATCCAGCCTGTTTCTCATCTTTAGTAGTAGGGTGCAGCTGCAACTTGTTGGGGGAAGAGATTACATTCTACATTACCCATACTGTGTCCTCCTACAACCTATTCCATGATTGCTTTTCTTACAGATCCCCATGCCAAGGCACAGCAAATGTCCAGCAGCAGCTCCATCAGGCACTTCCTCCTGCTGGCATTGGCAGACACACAGCAGCTGCAGCTCCTGCACTTCTGCCTCTTGCTGGGCATCTCCCTGGCTGCCCTCCTGGGCAACGGCCTCATCATCAGCGCCGTAGCCTGCGGCCACCACCTGCACACACCCATGTTCTTCTTCCTGCTCAACCTGGCCCTCACTGACCTGGGCTCCATCTGCACCACTGTCCCCAAAGCCATGCACAATTTCCTCTGGGACGCCAGGGATATCTCCTACTCAGGATGTGCTGCTCAGGTATTTTTCTTTATGTTTTTCATTTCAGCAGATTTTTACCTTCTGACCATCATGTGCTAAGACCGCTACGTGTCCATCTGCAAACCCCTGCACTACGGGACCCTCCTGGGCAGCAGAGCTTGTGCCCACATGGCAGCAGCTGCCTGGGCCAGTGCCTTTCTAACTGCTCTCATGCACACAGCCAATACATTTTCCCTGCCCCTGTGCCATGGCAATGCCCTGGGCCAGTTCTTCTGTGAAATCCCCCAGATCCTCAAGCTCTCCTGCTCACACTCCAACCTCAGGGAACTGGGGCTTCTTGCTGTTAGTGTGTGTTTAAATTTTGGTTGTTTTGTGTTTATTATTTTCTCCTATGTGGAGATCTTCAGGGCTGTGCTGAGGATCCCCTCTGAGCAGGGACGGCACAAAGCCTTTTCCACCTGCCTCCCTCACCTGGCTGTGGTCTCCCTGTTCATCAGCACTGGCTTTTTTGCCCACCTGAAGCCCCCCTCCATGTCCTCCGCATCCCTGGATCTGGCCCTGTCAGTCCTGTACTCGGTGGTGACTCCAGCCCTGAACCCCCTCATCTACAGCCTGAGGAACCAGGAGCTCAAGGCTGCTGTGAGGGGACTAATGGCTGGATGCTTTCAGAAACATTAAACTGCTGCCAAATTTCTGAAAATCACTTCTAATAAAAGTCATCTTTGATACTTCTTGTTTGTTTAATTGTGAAGGGAGGGGTTCCCTTTATTTTAATTTTTTTATCTTGTCCACATAGAAATGTCATTGTTTGTGCCATTTCTCATTTTGTTTCTCTCCGCCTTCCCTGTGGTCCAAGACTATGTCAATGAGTGGTTGCGCTCTCAGTGGCATTAAAGGAACTAAAGGATCTCCCAGCAAAGTTTTCTGCAGAGATGCACTTTGGCTGCCTTCTCTGGAGCTGCAGCAGCAATGTCTGTGTGCAGAGCAGGGGGCAGATCAGTGCTGGCACAGCAGCTCTGCTCCTGGAGGCCACACCATTCCTCATCCAGGACAGGAGCCATTGGCCTTCTTGGCCACCTGGGCACACTGCTGCCTCCTGTCCAACCTGCTGTCCATCAGTCCCTGCAGGTCCCTTTCTGCCTGGCTGCTGTCCAGCAACTCTGTCCCCAGCCTGTAGCGCTGCAGGGATTGTTGTGGTCAAAGTGCAGGACCCAGCACTTGGACTTGTTAAACCTCACCTTGATGGATTTGGACCCTGGATCCAGCCTGTTCCATGAGGCCCCAGAGCGTCCCAATGGTTTCCACATTTCTATGAGGTCTCCCAGTGTCACAATGTCCTTTTGTTTCCATGGGACCCCTTGGTGCCACCAAGTCCCTTGGGTCCTTGGGCCCCACAGTGTCACAATGGTGCCGTGGTTCCCCCAGGCCCTGCAGTGTCACAATCCGTGGTTCCATGAGGTCTGGCAGTGCAGCAATGCTCTCATTGCTTCCACAGTGTCACAATGGCCTCTTGGTCCCAACAGCCACCATGGTGTCAAGCATGTTTCCTTCATTCCAGGAGTCCCTGAGGAGCAGAACTGGCCCCTTGGTTCCATGGGACCCTGCAGTGTCACAATGGCCCCATCTGACACCAGGTCCTGCTCTGTCACAACGCTCTGCATGGTTCCACAAGGCCCTGTGGGGTCACAGTGGCCTCTTGGTTCCATGAGGCCTCAGAGTGCCACAAGGAATTCCTTGGCACTGCAGTGTCACAATGGAGTTCTGGTGACACATGATCCTGCACTGTCACCAGGGACCCTTGGTTCCATGGGGCACCATAGGGTCACAATTGTTCCCTCAGTTCCCAGAGTCCTTACAATGGAGCAATGGTCTCTTGATTCCATTGTCCCCAGGCTCTCCCCAGGGTCTCCTTGGTTCTGCAGTGGCACGATGGCCCCTTGGTTCCACAAGGCCCTGCAGAGTCACAGTGGCCTCTGTGGTTCCACCAGTACCCATACTTTCACAATGGACTACTTGCTTCCATTCAGCCCCACAGTGTCACTATGGCCCCTTGGCTCTGTGCTGCCATGTCGTACACAGTGTCACCATGGTCCTCTTAGTGCCATCAGGCCCCACAGTGTCACAATGGCCCCTTGCTTCCCCAGGGCCCTGCAGTGTCACAATCATCAGAGAATCAACCAGGCTGGAAAAGACCTTGGAGAGCATCAAGGCCAACCTGGGACCCAACACCACCTTGTCACCCAGACCATGGCACTCAGTGCCACATCCAGTCTTTCCTTAAACACTTCCAGGGATGGTGACTCATCCACCTCCCTGAGCAGCCCTTTCCAATGCCCAATCACCCTTAGTGTGAAGAATATTTCTTAATGTCCAGCCTAAATATCCCCTGGTGCAGCTGAAGGCTGTGTCCTGCTGTCCTGTCCCAGTTCCCTGGGAAAAGAGCTGGACCCCCACATGGCTGCACACTCCTGTCAGGGAGTTGTAGAGAGTGATGAGGTCTCCCCTGAGCCTCCTCTTCTCCAGGATAAACAATCCCAGCTCCCTCAGCCACTCCTCACAGGACTTGTGCTCTAGAGCCCGCCCCAGCCTTGTTGCCCTTCTCTGAAGATGCTGCAGCCTGTCCATGTCCTTCTGAAATTGGGGGGCCCAGAAGTGGACACAGCACTCGAGGTGCTGCCCAACCAGTGCCCAGCACAGGGGAAGAATCACAGCCCTGGTCCTGCTGGCGACACCATTCCTGATCCATAGGAGAGCCAGGGGTTGGATGAGGGAAATGGTGGGGAGGGAGTGGGGACAAAGTGTGATTGATTGTCAGCTGTGAAGGGTCTTGATTTTCATATCTGTTCAGACTGCATTAGAAGGAATTGGGGGTCAATATCAATTGGACATTGCTGATAACCTTCTATAACAGGAAAAGAAAACAGGACAAAACAGTTCTCTCTGCATTGTTTCCAATACAATATATTCACATTAAATAAACTACTGAAATCTCTTCAATTAACCAGCGAAGAATTGAACATTTAAATTATTCCCAGGGGGTTTTTTTGCTCAAGTATTGTGAACACATATATATGAGCCTTTTTCAGTGAATTCCTGAGCTGAATAGCTCCAGAAAGAATAGGCCTCTGGAATAGTAAAATTCATCAGCAACCTCCAAGAGGCTGAGGATTCAGCCCCATCAGAGCAGCAATGAACAGAAATGGGCACAGCTTTGTGACTGTCCAGCTTTGGCATGGGCCCTGGGCCTGGAGCAGGAGCAGCTCTTGAGGGCCCCAAGGCCACAGCTCTTGTGCTGCCCTGGGCAGATGGGATGGCACCAGGGGCTGCAGAGCTCTCAGCACCTCAGCCCGAGGGCAGCCAGGGAGCCTCCTTTGGCCTTGGCCAAGCGCCTTCCCCCATGGCAAGGGCTGAGTCCTGTGGCAGTTGCAGCTGCTGCTGTGCCCTTGTCAGGGGCTGAGGCCATGGGGCCAGTGGCCAGAGCAGCCTGGCCTGAGCAGAGCTGTGGAGCCAGAGCCGGCTGGGCTGGGGAAAGGCCCTTGGTACTGCCCAGAGCTCAGGCAGCTGGCAGAGCTTGCAGGGAGCTGGGCTCAGAGAGCCTGGCCAAGAAACCATCAGTGTCCATCTCAGCCTGGCTGAGCGTGCAGGGGCAGGACTCAGGCCAGGCCTTGTGGGGCAGAGCCACCACCTGTGCAAGGCATTGCAAACAGGCAAGTGGCCCAGAGAGGAGGCTGCTCTGTGCCCTTGGGGGCATGGACAGAGCAGGGAGGGGGCCGAGGACATTTGTCAGCGCCAGTCTCTGTGCCCAGGCCTTTGCAGCCCTAGCTGCTGAGCCCAGCTTCTGCCTGGGCTGAGTTTGGCTGTGGCCCAGCTCCATCCTCCTGTGGGGCTCAGGGCCTGTTCCCGGCCATGGCCAGCCCTGGCCGGCCTCTCTGCTGGCCCAGAGGCCGGCAGAGCCCAGGGCAGAGCTGTCTGTGCAGCCCCACAGGTGCCACAGGCTCTGCAGGAGCTGGCAGTGGCTTCCCAGCAGGGAGGCCATGGGGCACAGCGCCCCAAGGCTGCCGTGGGCACCACGGCACAGGAGCCGTTCCCAGCCGCAGTGCTCCTGGCCTGGGCTGGGCCTGCACAGGGGCTGGGCCACCATGGCTGGGCCGGCACAGGGCCACAAAGGGGCCACGCAGCCACTGCCGGGGCTGACAGCAAGGCCAGGCACACACAAGCAATTTCTGAGCATGGCCTGCACTGGCCAGACCTGACTGAGCCAAAGGCAGAGCTCAGCTGCCCTTGGGGGCTGCAGGAACAGTCCAGAGCCCAAAGAGCCTCCATGGCTGTGCTGGAGACTAAGGCTGCAGGAGGGAAATGCAGGGCTGCTGCGCGATGAGGAGGGCATTGAATTCCAGCACACACCTCAACTCTCTGATGATCCTGGCACCATGCTGGGCCCTGTTTCAGACTGGAGCAGAGCAGATGTTGATGGGACAGGAGCCCTGCACGGCTGGCTGGGACCTGCAGCTTGCAAGGTGCTCTGCTCTCCCTCAGGTGCTCTTGGAGAGATCCAATCCCAGCTGGGCACCTGAGGGCACAAGTGGCACTGCCTGTTCATGGGCACACAGCTGATGTCTGCCTGGACAGGGGCACAGGTTTTAGTGCCTGTTAGTTTCATAATATACAAGAAAATCTTTATTATATGGGTCATTTGAGTACTTTTAAGAAATTACAGAATTTTCTGACTAGGAATGGGGATATCCTGAAGATCTACTACATTCTTATGCTGATGGCAGAAGAAATAATGATCTTCCTTTCTGCCTTTGCCACCAACATTTAGTCTAATATTTCATTATCTTCTTCCTTTGGGTGTTTCCAGCTCTCCTGTTTAAATGGCCATGTCTAAGGATGTCTCTTCATTTAGAGCAGCTGGATCTATGTCCTTGCTGCTGCTCCCAGATTTCCTTCTGCAGCTGTTCTCTGATCATTCCAATGCATCTCCCTTAACAGGCTTCATGCTTTGAGCATCAGGGAGTTGCCCAATCTTTCAGAAGTTTAAATAACTCCTTAGTCAGCACCTTTGTTGTAGTTTTATTTTTTATATTACCTCTTTTTTCGTCTGTGCCAAAATCCTTCCTGTATGGCAATCACTTGTGGATGGTGGACATGTCAGATGTTGCTGACATGTTACAAGCAGCTCAGAGAAGTGTTTTGATGTTTATTAAAATTTATCATGTTCACATTTTTTATGTTGGCCATGAAGAGAATCCTTTCTGTGCCTCTGAGTCTCAGCAGTTGCTGGTCCCTCAAAGGACACAAACCAGATGAGTTGTGGTTCCCACTACAGTGGATGCACTTGGACTTCCCTCCATAGCCAGAGCAGTGCTCCCTTGTCCCACAAAGTCCCTGGCAAAGGAGGGATGAAGGAAAAAAGACAGGCTGTGGGGATCAGAGGCAGGGCAGAGCCAGGGAGAAGAATGACTTTTGCATTTGATGGAGCTGTGCCTCCCCTTGGGTTTGTTAGATGACAATGAATGAACATCCCTCTGTGTCTCGGGCAGCTCCTTCTCCAAGGAAAGCAGGTGGGAGTTGGAGCCAAGGAGCTGAAAGCTGCAGGTGCAGCCTGGGCTGGAGGCAGCTCAGATTTGCACAAGGCTGCTCTGAGTGCCAGGGCTTGGATGGGGGGAATGGTGGGGTGGGGGTAGGGAACGAGTCTGATTGATTGTCAGCCATGAAGAATCTTGATTTTCATATCTATTCAAACTGCATGAGGAGGTACTTGGATTCAGTGTCAATTGGAGATTGCACATAGCAATGAATTAACAGGAAAACAAAACTAAACAGGACCAAAAAAATCTTTTCTGGCTGTCTTTTTAAATATCATGTATTCACTTTGAATACACTACTGAGATCTAATTAAATGCAAAGGATTTGAAAATTAAAATCAAATTATTCCCAGAGGCTTGACTTGTTCAGTTGTTCTGAATGTTAATGAGCCCTGGGACACTGAATTCCTGCACTGAAGAGCTGAAGGCTGAACAAGCCTCTGGAGCAGGAAAATTCAGCAGCAGCCTCCAAGTTGCTGAGGATGTCAGCAGCCCCCACTGAGGCCATCCCTGCCCAGAGACCGTGGGGGAATGGGCAGACAAGGAGAGCGTCCCTGGGGCTGGGGCAGCACAACTCAGAGGCACCAGGGGCTCCAGCTGGGCAATGGAGTGTGGAATGTGGCTGGGAAAGCCCTGCCTGGGCTGTGCCAAGCAGGACATACAAGCCCTGACTCCCATCTCCCAGACAACTCTCACAAAGAGAGATTTAAAAGGAATTCCGATTGTTTGTGTACTCTGAGTTGGACTCCCTGGAAAATAACAACAAGAGATTCTCAGGCACTCAAAACAACCAAACAGCTTTTACTGGCAACTTTAGAAAATCAGAGAAACTTTGGCAAAATATTTATTACAATATTGTAGTGGTTTTGGTTTGTTAATTTAAGATTTTTCTAATCTTGAGATTTCTTAACTAATGTATTGATGAGTGTTGTGGGTTTTAGTGTCAATTAATTATTTCTGTATTTATTTTATTGTGAGACAGGATTACGAGAAAGGTAAAGTAGTCTTAAAATTTTAAAAGGGTATAAAGAAAATTTTATTAAAAATAAATTAAAAAAAGAAGAAAGTAGTAAGGAATTAAAATAAACTCTTTAGTACACTTTTTTTCTTCCAAATTTTTCTGACAATGTGAAGTAACTAAATTTAAAATTTCTAGTTAGTTTACTCTTTCCAGAATAGCCTTTTTTTTAGAATACTTTGAGAGAGAAGTTTTTCATGTTAAACTTATGGAGTATTTTTACAGGAGGAAAAAACAGTTTTTTTGTGGTTATTAATTTTGTCATGAATACAGTTGTCTGGGGAACTTGGGTATTGTGAAGTTCCTTTTATTGCTATAAGCCATTTTACTGCTTGTTGATGGGCCATGCTGACTTATGAGGTATTGTTTTAAAGATGAGTTTTTTAAAGGTAAAAGGTTTTATTATTTACTTTTAAAATTATTTTTATCTTCCAGAATAGAGTTCTTCTCTTGAAGGTATTGGATTATGGGTTTTTTTTTTTTACTTTTTAAACTTTTAATAAAATTACAGTAATTTTAACATTTGTTTATTTTAGTATGTAGGGTTTTTTTTAATAATTATTTGAATATTTTTTTATAATTTTATGTGCTATAAAAAAGAGGGTTTTTTCATACTTTATAGGAGGATTTAAGATTTAGGAATAAGGTATTTTTTCTTTTTTGTTTTTATTTGGGATTGCATTTCTTTTTTACTGACTTTGAGGAGTGTTTTTTAATATGTTTGCATTTTGTTTTTTCTTTTACTCAATGGAGGATTGATGTATTGAAAGGATTAACACCTGACCTGCCAGTAACTTGTGGTGGGAGTTGGTTTTGGGTTGTGTTAGGATTGGTTTTATGGTTGGGGTTTTGGGGGTATTTTTGTGTTTAATTTTAGTTGTAGGGTTATTTTTTATGCGTTACAGGTTTTAGGGGTTTTTGATTTGAGTTGTCTTGGGAGGGGGGGGACAACGACTTGATGATAAGATTTTAATAGCTGTGGCTGGCTTTGTTCTGTTTGGGGTTTTGTAGCCACTTTTGTTTTCCTGTTTGGTAGTTGTTGGGGTTTGGTTTGGTTAGAATGGATCTGATGGGGAGGGGCAGCCTGGGGAGGGGGGAGGGGCTCAGCCCATGCCAGGGCTGCTTGGTTTGGTTTGGTTTGGTCTGGTTTGGTTTGGTTTGGTTTGGTTTGGTTTGGTTGAGATGGGGCCTTGGGCAGGGGCCCACTGCTTCTTTGTTGACTGGAAAAGAAAGAGGAGGTTCCTGGGCTTTTTCATCTTTAACATTTGTGTTTCACAGAAATGTGTTCAGTCTCTTAGTGGTTTAACAGATTGTCAGTTACACAAAAAGTTTTGTATTACTTTTTAAAATTCTTCTCATGTCAAACGATGACAGATATTCAGTCAACAAAAAACACTTCTCAAAGCGTTGACTTGGCCCATTCAACCTCACAAACTCTAAGTCTGTTCAACTTTAAGTTAATCAAAATTTGCAGGAGCACAGAAACTGAAGAAAAAGACATAGAAAGCAAGAAAGACATAAAAGATACAGAGAAGAACACACAGCTACCAACTCCTGGATTCCAGCAGTGTTCAGATGGAAATTCCAAGAGGAGGCAGGGTCAAGATGTGTGCTTGCCTTGTGGTCAGCTTTAAATACCCCTTGGTCTCCCTGGGCCCTTCCCCCAGGTGGGACTTGGGCTCATTTGGTCCCTCAGGAGCTGGGCTGGGGGCTGCAGAGGTGGCTGTGGAGCATTGCCTGTGCTGTGCCAGGGACTGGCAGACACTGCTGGGCTGGGATAGAGGCTCTGGGGGGACTGGGGTTCCAGGGCAGGGCAAGGCTGGACCTGCCTTTTCATCCCCCACACATGAAATGTTTTCAGCCAACAGTCTCCTCCAGTCTCTCACAAAAGGCAATGTTGGAGGTCAAATCCCAATTCTGGCCATGGGCACCTGGAGGAGAAGACAGTTCTTTTCCATAGCAAGGAAATCACAGAGCCCCCGTGTTTCAATAGCAGATGAGAAGAGACCCTCAACATGCCATGGTCAGCTGGACCAGTGAGGGGGAAGAGGAGGTCAAACCAGCCAGACCTGTTCCACGTTCCCTTAGTTTTATGGTGCCCTATAGTGTCACAACGACACCTTGGTTCCATGAGGCCTTGCAGTGTCACAATGGTCTGTTGTTCCCCAGGCCCCACAATGTCATGCAGCTCCTCTGTTACATGAGGCCTGCAATGTCACAATGGACCTTTGGACCCTGGAGGTTTGCAGTGCTACAATGATCTCCTTTGGCTCCACAGTGTCACAATGGACCATTGATGACAGGAAGCCCCTCTCTGTCACAATAGACCTTTGGTTCCATGCAGCCCTGCAGTGTCACAAAGGCCTCTTGGTTTCACAAGGCCCCACAGTATCACAATGGTCCTCTTGGTTCTGTGGGGACCTCCAGGGTCACAGTGGTCTCACTGGTTCCATGAGGCCTCACAGTGTCACAATGCTTTGCTTGTTCCATGGGGCCTCATAGTGTCACAATGATCTCCATGATTCCATGAGGCCCAGCAATGTCACAGAGCTCTCCATGATTCCATGGTGCCCCACAGTGTGACAAAGGTCCCTTGGTTCCATGAGGCTGTGATGTATCTTAATAGTCTGTCCATGGTTCCATGAGGCCTTGCAATGTCACAATGGACCTTTGGCTCCATGGGGTCTCACAGTGTCACAATGGTCTCTTGGTTTCACGACACCCCAAAGTGTCACAATGGTCTCCACAGTCCTCTGCAGCTCATCACAAACATTGTCTGCTCCAGCCACTGCTGCTGCCCAACCAGCTCCTGGTTTCTGTAGGAGCAGCCCTGGGAACTGTTTTTGTTCCCTCAGTGGCACAACATCCCTGTTCTCACCCTGCCAAAGAAAGCTGTTGATGCCAAGTGCGGCCAGGATGAACCATTGCTGGGACTGAAGCCCCTCTCTTGGAGCCCTGCAAACAGCGCTCCAAAAGGAGCCCTTGGAGCTCTCCTGGGCCATGACTCCCTCTGAGTGGGGCCTCTCCCTGCCGGGAACTCTCCCGTTTGCTGCACTTGGGGATCCTGAACAACGACGGAGCCTGGGCCAATCCCCACACTCCTCCAGGTTCAATCCTTCACCCACTGGGGAGATGCCAAAGGATCCACAGGGAGCATTTTCTGCCCTCAGGGGAATTTCTCCCAGGTGCCTTGCACTGACTCTTTGTGTGCACACAGGAGTGCCTGTGCTGGGGAAATGTGGCAGAAATGCTGCTCTCTGAGGGGTTTGAGTGCCTTGGATAGCTGAGTCAGTCAGATATCCAGATAGCTGTAAGTAATGTAAAGTCATGAGGTCTAAGCTAACTTCAATTCTATTAAGAGTTGTTCTTTTGCAAAATTTTTATGTTTAATTTAAGTTGTTAGCTAAATTAAATATTGTTAGGTGTTATTCCTCTGTTGCTAAGTCATAGGCTATAAGTAAAGTTAAATACTGTTTAGTGCTGTTGTTTTGCTAAACTTTGATGTTTAAGGTATCGGTTACATTTAAGGTGTAAGTTAAGTCCTGTTAAGCGTGAGGCCTGTTAAGCTTTAGGCTATATTCCTTTTATCTCTGCCCTCACTGTGCATGTGTCATACACACACAGGGACAGTTCTCAGTTCATTTCTGGTTTGATTGCCTGGATTTTGTTTGGTGTTGTTGCTTTGTTTCCTTGGTGTGCCTCAAGTTTCCAGTCAGGAGCAGAGTGACTCTTGCCAAGGAACTTTGTGCTGCTGTCCCTTAATATTAAATCTGGTTTTTGCTGACCCCTTGCCATAGATTTTTTCAGCGCTCTCAAGGCCTCATTGGTAATAGGGTGAAGGAGCCCTGGCCCAGGCTCTGGCCCTGGGGGACACGGGGATGCTGCCAGGGGGTCCCTGTCCCCCTGTGCCACCCCCAGGGCCCTGTCCCCCCATCCCTGTGTCAGGTTCTGGGGTCGATCTCGTGGAACATCCTCTGGGGGAGGCTGCGGGGCCGGGGGCGGGGGGACCTGGGGGGACAGGGGACCCTGCTGTGCACGAGCAGGGTTGGACTGCTCTGGGGGGAGCTGTGAGGGGGGCCAGGGCAGAGTGACCTCCCCAGTGATGACCTCACACAGCCCCCGTGATGTCACACAGCCCCTGGGATGTCACACTGCCCTTTGAGGTCACAATGCCCCTGTGATGTCACACTGCCCCTTTGATATCACACAGCCATCTCTGTGATGTCACACTGCCCCTGTGATGTCACAGGGCCAACTCTATGTCACCCTGTGATTTCATACAGCAATGCTGTGACATCACAGAAGACTGATGTCACAAAGTCATCCTGTGATGTCACAATCTGTTCTGTGATGTCATAGCCTCCTCTATGATGTTACACAGTCACCAGGTAATGTCACAACCCACTCTCTGATGCCTCAGAGCCACCCTCTATGATGGCACACTCTGCTCTATAGCCTCACACTCTGGTCTGTGATGTCACAGCCAGCTCTGTGATGTCACAGAACCCTCAAGAACCCTCAAGAACTCAGTTCCATTGAAACACTGAAGTTTCTTGTACTTTGAAGAGATCCCTGTCAGGGACACGACTGAGAAAGTGTCCCCAGGCCCCAGGCACAGCAGAGAACTGGAGGAAGTGACAACAGGTGGGGACAAAGAGAAGCCAAGTCTTGGTGCCCTGGGGCACAGCAGGGTCTGTGCCACCAAGGGCTGTGAGGAGACACCTTGTCCTGAGGCCCTGGGGCCTCCTGGCACAGCCCCAGCCAGGCTGGGCACTGGCAGCCCCTTGTCCTGCCCTCAGCATCCTCCCCTAGCCCACATCCCAGGGGCCTCAATTAATGCTTTGAGACACTTCAATGTGTTGAAGGTACTTTGGATTTTCCTTCCCACACTGAGTGTCTGAGAGGTTTCTGTGCCATCCTGGCCACCAATTCTTTCCTCCAAGGAGTCCATGAGGAGCCTGTGTTGGAGAGGGACCTCAGTGGGAGCCATGAATGCCTGGAGACACTCTGGGTGTTTCCTCTGCCTTTGACCTCTGGCAAGGTTTGTGCAATCTCCTCCCAGGCCCTGATGTTCAAGGGCTCAGCTCCAAATGCACAGTGAGGCTCATGAGGATCAAGCAAGTCCTGACAAACCCTGGCTCTGCCTTGATTTCCCTCTGCTCCAGTGTAGTTCATTAGGAGGTTTTCCTTTGACAGTTATGGAGAAATAGTTCCAAGACCTTCCAGGAAATATGTAGTCCTATTTTAAAGGGTGTCTTTTATTGCTGTTCCTATTACACAAGAGATGATTGCAGCATTCAGTGACTGATATTGATGCAGGGACTCTCCTAAGGAGGTCTGGCCTGCTCACAGAAGCTGTGTCTTGAGCTCGGAGCCAGTGTAGACAAACTTGCTCCACATTCCTCAAGCCCATCGTGTCCCTCCTCACTCACCTGGGACCTGCTTTGCTTGAAGAACTGGCTGCACACAGCCAAAGAGGGATTTTTCTTCATTTCTTTTTGAAGCAATCTAAAACTCCTGAGTTTCCCCACTGCAAACAGACATCCTCCTCAAGTGTGTGCCAAGCCCAAGGTGCCACCCAGAGCACTCCAGACCTGTCCCGGGCCAGCTGTGAGGGTGCATCATCATCCCAACATGCAATGGTGCCATTGCAAGGGACTGTTCCACGGACACTTCAGGGACGCCAATGCCGTGTCTGGGTGCCATGGCAACCCCCATCAGTTCAGGTTTCCTTGGAAACCAGCTCAAGGAGCCATTTCTGCAGCCAGGTTCCATGGCCACTTGCCTGCAGAGCTGTTGCTGCCCTCGGTTGCCATGGCAACCCTGGGACAAAGCGGTGCCAGGGCTGTTCCAGGTACAATTGCAGTGACACTCGTTGGTGCCACCAGGTGCCATGGCAATGGCCATGAGGAACCATTCCTTGGTTTGGTGCCATGGCAACCAATGCCCGGCCCCCTTGTGATGGTTGGTGGCCATTGAAAGCTGTCCTGGGCCCTTGCTCAGGGCTGGTGTCACTGCCAAGAGCCAGAGGGGATCCCTTGCTGGGGGCTGTGCCATGGCCACCTGCCCTGTGCCGCGCTGGCCGCTCAGGCACCAGGAACCAGCAGCCAACAGCACTGCCAGGGCCAAAGGCCAGGTCAGCCAGACAGAAAGGGGCAGGGCTGGGCACTGTTTCCATGGCAACTGGCACTGGGGGGGACACCTGGGTCACCTGGCCTGGCAGTTGCCATGGAAACCCCTGGCAGGGACTGAGGGCACAGCCCCTGGCACTGAGACACTGCTGGGCCGGGTGCTGAGCACAGGGCTGAGCACGCAGAGATGGTTTTGTTCTTGCTGAGCTGCAGTACAGCCAAGGCCTGTCCTGCCCCTTGTCCAGCCACGCTGGGGAGGGGCTGGGGCTGCGGGGCAGCTGGGCAGGGGACACAGCCAGGACAGGGGACCCCAATTGACCCCGGGGTACCCCAGACCAGAGCACATCAGGCTCAGGGTATGAAGGGGGGAACAGGGAGGAAGGGGGGAATTTTGGAGGGAGGGTTTTTGCCTTCCCAGGGAACACTTAGGCAAGAGGGGGCCCTGTTTCACCAGTGGGCAGGGTCACTACCAAAGACACAGACACCAACTTAAGGAACTGTGTCATTTATATAGGGCACAGCTGCCAAGATTTACAAAAGGATAAGCTCAGCAAAGCACATCATCATTAGCAAAGAATTACAAAAGAAGCTCAGCAATCCATCATAACCCATCATCACATTTTGATGACCAATCCATTGGTGAAACACCAGAGGTGTTTGTGGCAGACAAAGATTCTGGCTGACTATCAAGGTACACCTTACAGACATCAGCTGTACTTTAGTGACACTGTTCTTCATTCTTTTTTCTCAATCTCATTCCAATTAGGAACAAGAATTCTGTTGTGCATGGAGCTGCCACCATGTTAATTCCAGAATAATGCCCCAGGGCCCTTTGCTGTTCAGCTTTACCAAGCTGTCTGTGGCTAACAAGGCTTGGGGGCCCCTTTCCCCTCTGGCTGGAAGGGGCCGGGTCCCAGTCCCTGAGGGGCACCCAGGCTCCTGAATGGAATTCCTGTGCAAGTCCCTCAGTGTAACGGCAAACAGGAAGGTCTGGTCTGGCAGGATGTGTAAAACAATATCCTGTCAGATCTACTTGTTCTCACACAGAATCCTTGGCTGCAGGGACACATTCCCATTGTTCCTGCCCAAGTTTCAGGACTCAGAGTTGTCTTTCCTAGGAGCTGCTCCTTCAGCTGCCTCGGGAGGGCCTTTTGGCCTCCGGACCCACACTCTGGCTCCATTATTAGGGCTACTGGATCCAAACCCTTTATCTCCACAAACGGTGGTGACTGGAGCTGGATCTCCTGTTTTCACAATTGTTCTTAAAACTGCAATATCGATAATTGTGCTACCCTGTCATGGGGTTGAATAATCCAATCTTGTTCATTATTGTTTAACAGAATTACTGTAATTTCTCCTGGATATTCTGCATCAATTCCTCCTGCCATGACAGGAACACTTTGCAAGGCCAAGCTCCAAGGGAGCAGTTACCAAAGCAAAGTGTCCTGAAGGAATCTGAATTCCTGTTTCAGTATTGACAGCTCTCATTTGCTTTGAATTTCTCCTAATGAATTCCAGTGCATGAAGGCCCAGCCCTGCAGCCTCTGGGCTGGCCCTGCCAGGGGCCATCACAGCCAGAACAATTTCCCAGGCAGCCCAATTCTCACTGCCAATGGTTGGATTTGCAAATTGGGGGCAGCCGTGCACAGCCAGGGGGTTTCATTTCCCCCGTGGGCCATTGTGAAGGGCATGGAGCACATCTGGGAGATGGGTTCTCCGTGGACAAAGGTTCCCATCTCCTCATCTTTCCAACTGCTCTTTTAACAACCCCTTCACCCTTCCAACCAATCCTGCAGCTTGTGCATAGTCTAGTACATGAAAAACCCTGCAGGAAAAATCACTGTATTTTTCACAGGAACAGACAAAACACTCTGCATCACAGTATCAGCACACCCTGTAGAAATAGCCAATTTCCTCCCTTCCTCCTTTTTCCATTGTATACAATCTCACAAAGTTGACCACTGACATTAGGGTCCTGGCCAATCCTGTTCTGTAGGGTATTTCGTGTTACATCCCTGAGTAGCCAAAGATACCAAATTAGTATTGTCAGCACTATTTCACATTATTATTATATGTACATATTTATATATAAATACAGATATAGACATGTAGATATAGACATATATACATAAAAATCTATAAATATAAACATGAAGGTCTTATTATACTATAAATATGTATATAGTTATTTATTATATTGATATTTCACTTGCACAAGGGCATCTGAGCTCAAGATGAAAACCTTCTTTTGTTGCTCCATGTGGGAGCATTCCAACAATGATTGTTCCTTCTGAAGGTGCTGTTTCCTATGTACTCTCAACAAATTCATCTTTGTCTGCCCAAATCCACAAGGTCTTTTCCTTTTCCATTTGCAACTTTTGGATGCATTTGAAGCCATCCAGGGGTGCAGCTCCTTTTACCCAACAGTCTCACTGCTCACACGGGGCTCCAACCTCAGCCCACTCCAGAGCCAGGGAACTCCAGGGAAGGGCTTCCCAGCTAGGAATTTCTGATGGGACTGATTCCTCACACTGACACTGAACAAGTGACATTTTGTTGGGATCTGGCCAGACTGTGCCAGTTTTGTTTTGCCAGTGGGCAGGGTCAGCACCAAAGACACAGACACCAACTGAAGGGATCAGGGTCATTTCCTGCAGTCCAGAGCAGCAAAGAATCACAAAAGGAGCAGCTCAGCAATGCACCCAACCATCCCCACCAAAGATTGCCTGCAGAGATTAACAAAGATCCAGCAGCATTTACCCTCAGCCTTTACCATCCCCCGGACCCACACAGCAGCTGGGGAAGCTGTCACAGCCAAGGGCTGCAGAGCCACTCCTGGGCACTGGGAATTCCTGCAGGTGCCTCCAGCCCCGGGAGAGGCTCCAACCCCGCTGGGAGAGGGCCCAGCTCTGACAGTGCTGAATGAACAAACTGACAGCACTGCTAGTGTGGCAACATCTGCTTTCATCCTCCTCTTGGGTCTCTCTCAAAGCCTGGCCAGGGCTCAAGGAGGAACCAAGGGAGCTGACTTTGACCATACAGCCCCAAACAAGGCCAGATGTCAGATTTCATGGCCTTGTCTGGTTTCTAAATACACAAAGGTCAATCCATGTCTCACTAAGGAGTGGCTACATCTATCACAGGGCTGATGACCATGCATATGTCATCAGGGAGCAGATACAAAGATAACGTTTGCTTGGAAGGTTCATCCAGAGGCCACCTTTGGCTCAGGGCCTGCTGTCCAGGTCCCACTCAGGGCTGGTGTCCAGGCCTTGGCACTTCAGGGACGTGGTTTAGTGCTGGGCTTGGCACTGCTGGGTGAGCGGCTGTACTGGGTGAGCTCAGAGGGATTTTCCAACAGAAAGGATTCTGTGATTCCATGATTATATCCACTGCATTCAGCTGGGGCTATTTTAGCAGCATTACTTTGCTCCAAAAGTTCCCTCTTGCCCAGCTCCTGTGGCCTGAGGCTTCAGCTCCTTCAGCTCCTGGTGCTGACCTGCTCATGCTGAACGAGACGAATCAGAGAGAAGAACACAGTCCATGCAATTCCTTCTGGGACATGGAGAGGGGAGGCTGTGCAAACAGGAGCATTGTTTGGTGTGGCCTCCTCTCTGCCCTTCACGCCTTTCAGCGCTTTGAACCAGCCAAGAGCTTTCTCCAAGAGTGCAATGGAGCAGCTGCTCCTGCTCCGAGGCCTGGCTCTCTCCAGTCTCTGCCCTTGCCTGGTTCTGTCCCTCTTGCTGTGCCCTCTGTTTCCCCAGGGCTCGCTGGCTGCTGCCCAGGACTGTGGCACTGGCACAGATCCAGTGCTCCAGAGCCTCCTTTCTGTGCCCTTGGAGCTGCCTGGGCACAGCAGCCTTTTCCATCTGGAAGCTCCCCATGGACAGGGAGTGCCCAGCTCCGTTCCCTGCACAGCCTCCAGGAGCCCAGGGCTGCCATCTCCAGTCCCTGCTGGCACTGGGGGCTCCAAGGTGCCTCAGGCTGCTGTGACACCGCTGCACATGGGAGGGAAGAGGGGCAGGGGCTGTGCTCAAAGTCAGCTCCATCTGCTGCTGCTGCTGCTGCTGCTGCTGCTGCTGCTGCTGCTGTGGGGTCATTTGTGCAGCCCTGTCTGCCCAGAGTCAGGGATCAGATCCTGCCAATCTCTTCCAGCCCTGGCTGCTCAGAGTTTGGGCCTTGGAGCCTCAGGTGGCCAAAGGCAGCTGCTGCTGCTCCCTCTGTGTGCCCGTGTTCAGAAGTGCTGCTCCATCAGTCTGTGCCCAGCAACGGGGAAAAGCCTCAGCCCTGCAGGGCCAGGAGCTGCCGGGCTCTGCCTGCGCAGCTCAGCCAGCAGGAAGGGAGCTGCTCCACACGGGAACCAGGAGCAAAGGACATTCCTTTGATAGGACATGTTTTCTATTTAAAGGAAAAAAAAGGAAAAAGGAAAAAAAATAGGTAAATTGTAAAAGATAGGAATAAAATCCAGGTGTTAGTGAAAAAACAAAACATAAAGGCAAAGTTAAATTCTTTGCATTAAGAGGTAAATGATCTTTTTAAAAAGAGAAATCAGGTATTTACATTGTAAATGTGCTGATGGCATGCATCCATTTTACTGACCTCAGCAGCCTTTTAAAAGATTTTGGGCTTTGTTTCCAAACATTCGAAATTTGTATTTTAAATTGTGCTCGAAGCAAGAAGAAATTGCTTTGTGCCCTTCCAGCTCCAAGCAGGACTGGGAATGGAAACTCTGTCAAACCCCAAATCCTTCAGAAGATGACCTTCCTTCTCAGCCTGAAAATGAGCTGCACATTCCCTTTGAAACTGTCAGGGATTTCTTAGAGACACAAAGTCCCACTTACGGCTTTTTGCTCTGGTTTGGAAGTGCAGAAGGGCAATTCTCCATCCACCAGCTCCAGACTGCACTGCCTCAGGAGCACGGCCCACTTGCCAGCTTTGGCCCACTTGTGGCACTTCTAGAGGAGGAAGAAAGTGCAATTGCACAATTCCAGCCAATCAAGAAGGAAGAATGGGACAGACAAAACACCCTGTGCAGATCCAGGCGTTCAGCTGGGACTGTGGAGAGTTTGGGTCCTTGCCAGTTGGATGTGTGTCCCCAGCTGCAATCTCTGGGCCTGCAGCAGAGTCTCACTCACCTGCCAAAGCAGAAAGCTCAGGCGCTGTGCTCGCAATGGGCTCGTCTGATGCAGAGCTGTGACAGCAATGTCAGGGCAGAGCCAGCCCAGCTGGGCCCAGGGCTGAGCCCAGCAGAGCCCTGGCAGAGCCCAGAGCAGCCTCAGCACCCGCAGAGCCCGGCTGCAAGGAGAGAAAGCAGAAACCACCCGTCAGCTGAGGGCTCCTGTGCCCTTGTGCCAAGGCATGCGGTGCCCAGGCCATGCTGGCTGTGCCCAGAGCTGTGCCCATCCCTGCTGCCTTTGGCAGCAGAGCAGGAGGGCAGCACATGTGCCCAGCCTGCAGCCAGCCACGGCACATCCAGCCCTCAGCAGCTGCCCAGAGCAGGATGCTCCTGTGCTCGCTGCCATCTCCCAAAAGCTCTGATCCCACCCTGCCAAGCACACAGGAACCCACCTCACACCAGCCACAGCTGGAAGAAAAGCTGCTCCCAAACCACGGCCTCAGCCTTCTCCAAGGGCATGGCCCATCCACGCCACAGCTGCTCCCAAGCACTTCCCCATCCACACTGGACCACCTTGAATGCTTCCTCTGGAAAAATAAACAACACATTATTGAAAAGAGATTAGATGCAAAAAGGGAAAACAAGAAAAACGGTAACACCTCTTATCTGTGTCAGGGCCTTGAGGAAGGCCCAACCCCCACATGCCAGGGAAAAACCCAGCCATGGGTGAGGGAAGCCCACACTTTCTCTCTTCCCCTCTGCACTGCCGCCAAAAATCACAGTGACCCCAAAGCAAACAAGGGCAGTGAAGCAGCCCAAGCCCTTCCTTGCCTGCACAGCAAAGCAGCTGTGCTCAGGTTCTGGAGTCCCACCTCTGCTCCCACCATAGGGGTTTGTTTGTGTTGGCCTGGCTGCCCCAGCCCCAGCCCCAGCCCGGGGCACGGTGGGTGCTGGGGGCTTTTGGGAGGGCCAGGAGCCCACTCCCATTTCGTACCCACCCCAGCCCATGCCCCAGCCCTGCCAAAAGCAGCTGGGCAGCCACTGAAGAATGAGTTGCATCTGCCCCAGCAAAGGGGGAACCTTTGGTTCCCAGCCAGGCTGGGCAATGCCCAAATCTGAGAGCATCCCCCTGCCTGTGGACTCATCTGCAAATTCACTGTGGAGCCTGGCTTTGAAGAAGGTGCCAGAATCAAAGTCCATCATCTTCAGCTGGCCAGGCTGAGGAAGAGCTTGTCATCCTTGGTGTCCTCCTCACTCTCTCCAGCAGCAGCAGCCCCACCCGGTACAGCTTCTCCAGGGGCTTCTTCTCCTTCCCTGGGGGCAGACCAGGCTCTCAGGGCTCTGCCCAGGGCCCCAGCTGTCAGGGAACCAGGACAAGCAAAACCAGCTTGGATGGCGGCCACCAGTGCTGGGAAAAGCAGCTCAGCTCCAGCCCAAGGGCTGCGTGTTCCCATCCCATGACCCCGGTGCAGTGACACTGGCAGCACAAAAAGGGCTGGGTTCCTTTGCTTCTCATTGCCAAGGCATGTGTGGAGCTGGAACTTACCAGGGCCCTGGATCAAAGTATGCCTGTGGCTCTCTCCCTTCTTCTAGGGCAGATGAATATCCTGTATCCAAGGATGACAGAACAGCTCTTCTAATGAGGGCCTTTCCAAGTCCAGCATGGATAAACACCGCCTGATCAGATCTTGGCACTCTGGGCAGAGAAACCAGAAACCACCACTTAGTTGGAGAAGGCTCCTATTGGCTTTGCCCCACCATTCCCATGCACAGGCCATGCTGGATGTGCTCAAAGCTGGGCCTAAACTTTCCCATCCATTCCCTGTTTTGGAGGAGAGCAGGACATTTGCCACCTCCTCAGCAGCTGCCAGTGCAGGATGCCCACGAGCCTGCTGCTGTCTCCCAGCACTGGGATTCCCCCCGTGCCCAGAGATGAGGATCCACCTTGAGAGAGCCGTTCTGGCAGCGAGAGCTGATGGTCCCAGCTGATGTTCTGGCACCTCCTGAAAGGGTGCTCCCCACAGACCATCTGGTGCAGCAGGATGCCCAGGGACCAGATGGTAGCTGGCTTGCCATAGTACCAGCCAAAGTGGGTCCATTCCGGGGGGCTGTATGACCGTGTTCCTATGGAATACAGATGGAGTTCATCAGGGGGATGAGGCTGTTCCCAGAGCCTGGCCCCAGCATCCCTAGGCATGTGGGGGCTGCCCCAGTGGCACACAGGGTGAGCATTGCCCTCTCACCAGCACCTGGGACTTGTGTACAGACTTGGGGTTGGAAAAGAAGCCACTGGTGTTTCAAGAGGGCAGTGGAAGCCCTGGCAAGGCCTGACCATAACAAGGAAGAACCTACCCAGTGCTGGGAAAAACCATGCTCTCATCCTCCCTGCCTGCATTGCCCCAAAAAACATTATGAACCCCAACAGACCAGGTGAGTGGAGCAGTCCAAGCCCTTTCTCACCTGCACACCAAACCGGCTGGGCACAGGTTCTGGTTCTCCCTCTCTGCTACCCCCACCCACGGGTATTTTTGTTGGGCTGGCTGCCCCAGCACCAGTTCTGGGCAGAGTGGGGGGCAAAGGCTGCCAGCAGGGCTGGAAGATGGCTACCCACTCAGCCCTGAGTTTCAAAAGAAACTCGCTGAAGACTCAGTGACATGAAGGGCCGCAAAAGAGAGAATCCCTGCTGCCACAGTCAGCTTGGGCTGGGAGATGTTGGGTCATGAGATGCTGGGCCCAGGAGCCCTGCGTGGGCTCACCTGCAAAGTGCGTGTAGACTGTGTCCTGCAGGTAGGTGCCACAGCCAAAGTCAATCAATTTGGCCTGCCCGGTGGCCAGATCAACCAGGATGTTCCCTGGTTTGATGTCACGGTGCAGGACCCCGCAGCTGGTGCAGTGCCGCACGGCCTCCAGCACCTGGCGGAACAGCTCCCGTGCCTCCTCCTCGGGCAGGAACCGCCGTGCCCGAATGAAACGATGCAGGTCCTGACACCGCTCTGGCCGCTCCAGCACCATCAAGATGTCCTTGGGGAGCTCAAGCCACTCCAGCAGCTGGACCACACCGGGGAAGCCAGTGGACACCTTGGCCAGCAGCACAATCTCCAGGGGTGCGCTGGTGCCATCGGGCTGCGGGAGGAGCACGATGCCGTCAGTGGAGCCGATGCCGTGCCGGGGCTCATGAAGCCCTCAGCCAGCCCGGGATGCTCTGCGCCCTGCGCTGGCCCCACGCCCGCTCTCCCTCGGGGCGTCCTGGCGGCTCCCACCGTGCCGGGCCTCGGCTCATTCCCGCCCGGCACGGTCTGGCTGCTGCCGCTGGCCCTGCTCACTCACCAGCTTGCCCCAGTGCAGGACGCGGTTCCGTGGCACCCTTTTGATGGCCACCTGCAAATCAAGGGGAGCAGAGGGCTCAGCTCACCGCCTTCCCTGCCCAGCCCCATTCTCTGCCCTCCTCCTCCTCCTCCTCCGCCCCCTCCCCTCGTCCGCCGCTCACCGGGGCGCCGTCCGAGAGCCGCGTGGCCGCGAAGACGCTGCCGAAGCCGCCGCGCCCCAGCAGCGAACCCAGCCTGTACTGCTCCTGCAGGCCCTGCTGAGTCTGCCCTGCGGGCGGGACACGGCGGTCAGCGCTCGGCCCGGGGCCAGCAACGGCCCCCGAGCGCCTCTCAAGCGCCCCGGGCCGGCCATGCCCAGGCGTTCGCTCCCGGGAACGCGGCACGGGAGGCTCGGGGCTGGCGGCCGCGCTGCCGAGAGGCGGAGCTCGGGCCGGGGAAGCCGCAGCGGAAGCGGCCGGAGCGGCCGCGCCGCGTGTGTCCTCCGCGGGTCCCGGGAGGAGCCGGGGCCGGGGCCGGGGCCGGGGCCGGGGTGGGGACTGGACCCTGCCTCGGGGCCGGGGCCGGGCTCGGGCCAGGCGGAGCCGAAGGGCGGCGATGCCGCCCCCGCACCAGGCACTGATGCCCGCCCAGCAGCGCCACCGCCAGTACGGCCAGAGCCGGGCGGAGGCGAGACCGCGGCGGGACGGCCGGGGCCGGGCACGGGGCAGCCCCGCCCGGGGCCGGGGGCGGGCCGGGGGCATGGCCCAGCCCGGCAGGGGAGAGGGAGGCGGGGAGAGGAGAGGGACGCCGGGCAAGGGACCCCGAGAGAAGGGCGCCCGACAGCGGGAGAGAGAGAGAAGAATGAGAATGAGAGTGAGAATGAGAATGAGAATGAGAATGAGAAGCAGTGTTTAGGGTCTGTGGTCTTTTTTCTGCCGACGCTGTTGCTGCTGCTGCCGCTGCTGCCGCCGCTGCCGCCGCTGCAACTGAGGCACCGGGGCCGTTCGTCCCCGTGTCCGTTCCCCGCTCGCCCCACGAGCCCCACGTTCGAGCCCCGCGCGCCCTGGGGACAGCCCCTCCGTCTGCCCAAACACGGGAACCTTCCAGCGCTGAGCCCAGATGCAGAGCCCTGACTCCTGCGCACTGGCACAGCGATCCCCTCGCTTGCTGCTGTGCATTGTCCTTGCTGAGGGTCAAACACTGTCGGGCCACCTTCCCTTGGGGTAGGATTCCTACCTGAGCCCAGCACTGCACTTACATGTCCAGTGTTGCTTTCCAGTAAAAAGAGGAGAAGGAAAACTGTGTGTGGCTCATGGTATTTTAGAACGCCTAAAAATCCCTAAGTCACTGATCTTAGAGGTGAGGTACATCTGGAATTACTGGGATGCAGCATGGAAAAGGGGAGCATAGAAATAAATAGAGGAAAACATCTTGGATTGTTTCTTCCATTTTCATTTCACTTTTGGAAAGCTGTTTCAGTTTTCCAGGAATCTTCTCCTGTCTGCTCTTCCCAAGAATTTCTCATGGAGAACAAGGTCAAGCTTCTGTCACAAGATTTGCCACCAGGAAATTATGCCACTGGTGAAGTTTTCATTGTGACTGTTTGTGCTGGCTTAGGGCAAATTTTGGGAGGAAATCTCCAAAAGGAATACATCTAGAAAGCAAGTTCAAGCAGCCCCTACCCCTACTAGTTCAGGAAAAGACTTCCCTCGAGAAAAGTGAAAAAAACCTCAGTTTATTAAACAAGTAAAGTATTCACAAGCATGAAAAATGAATAATATTAAATAAAACCTTGGACAGTGCTGAAGAGATGGAAAATTCAGAAAGTCCTTGTTGTGGGTTGTAGTTGGCTCACTCGGTCTCTTCTAAGTCCCTCTGGTGCTGGAATGCAGCGTCCCAGAGCTCGGGGGGCCACAGGTGTGAGCTGCAAGTGTTTGTCTGGGTTTTCAGTCCAGAGCAGGTTTAAACAGTTCCAAGGAAAAGGAAAGTCACAGTCCGAGGAACTTCTCTTCCTAAGCTAGCTAAAACCAAATTGCTAGACCTGGGCTGTGAAGGCATCGGGAAATTTCCAAATCTGTGCACTGGCAGTCTAGGCAAACAATAGATCTGGATGGTGCTGGAGTCAGAACCTTGAAATTTCCAAATTTTAGATTTCTGTGCCAGCAAATCACTGGACTTGGGCTGTGCGGGCACCAGGAAATTTCCAAATCTGGGTACTGGGGCAGCAAACACAAGATATGGGAGGTGCCAGACCCAGTAGCAGGAAGTTGCCGGGTTTTGGATTTCTGTGCCAGCAAATTGCTGCACTTGAGCTGTGCCAGAATAGGGAAATTTTCAGGTCAAGGCACTGGCAGTTCCAGCAAACCCCACATTTCAGGAAGGATTGGATCTGGACCCTTCCCTTCCCTTCCCTTCCCTTCCCTTCCCTTCCCTTCCCTTCCCTTCCCTTCCCTTCCCTTCCTCCACAAGGTGCCAGAGGGGCCAGACAGCAGCCAGGCAGAAAGGGACCTGCAGGGACTGATGGACAGCAGGCTGGGCATGAGGCAGCAGTGTGCCCAGCTGGCCAAGAAGGCCAATGGCTCCTGGCCTGGCTCAGGAATGGTGTGGCCAGCAGGAGCAGGGCAGGAATTCTTCCCCTGTGCTCAGCAATGCTTGGGCAGCACCTCAAGTGCTGTTTGCAGTTCTGGTGCCCCCAATTTAGGAAAGACATGGAGGGGCTGGAGCGTGTCCAGAGAAGGGCAACAAGGCTGGGGAGGGGTCAGGAGCACAAGTGCTGTAAGGAGTTGCTGAGGAAGCTGAGGTTGTTTATCCTGGAGAAGAGGAGGCTCAGGGGAGACAAGGCAGTGTCAGGGCACAGGCTGGACTTGATGATCTCCATGGCCTGTTCCAGCCTTGCTGATTCTGGGATTCTCTGGAACCACCCTTGGAGCAGTTGCAGGATGAGCCCTGGGCCCCCTCTTGAGAAGCTGCAGCAGCCCAGGTCCCTCAGCTTCTCCTGCCAGCCCCAAAGCCCATCCTGTCAGTCCTGCAGAGCCTCTGCACTCCTCCTCACTGCCCAGAACAGGGAGCCCCAGAGCCAGACACAGCAGCCCAGATGTGCCCCCCTGGCCTGGGGTGCCTCTGGCAAGGGAGCAGCACCAGGCACTGCAGGAGCCTGCAGACAATTCCTGCAGCACTTGTAGGATGATTCTGCTCCCCAAGGGATGTTCCCATGGGGCCAAGTCAGGAACTGCAATGGGGAGTGGAGCCAGAGAGGAAAGGGCAAACAGGGATGGGCTGTTTGCAGGGGAGGGAAGAGGGGTGGGCAATAGGAAGAAATTTGCAGCAGGAAGAGGAAAGAAAGCAAAGGTGAAGCCAAGGAAATGCTCATGGCAGTTTGGGGGTGGCTGCCAGGCAGCCCTGGCTCTGAGCAACAGCGTCTGCAGTGGGACAGGAAACTCCCACCTGATGGGAACAAACTTTCTGGCTGACTGCAGAGGCCAGGACAAAGCTGAGGTTTCCCTGGTGTCCCTCAACCCTTGCTGGCCCCAGGGGCTGATGGCATTTGTGCTCCCTCACGTTCATGTCCCCACACCAAGAGCATGGGGGTGCTCCTGCCTGTTGTGTGCAATGCAAACAGGGGCTGCTGAGCCAGTGCTGCCGTGTCTGTGCCTGCAAGGATGGGGCACCTGTGTGAGCTGGGGGAGAGGCCAGGGCTGCAGAGGGGGGATGTTGTTGGCAGCTCCATGTGGACGCTCTGGGACGCTGCCCTGGGCTGTGCAGCGCACTGGGGATGGATCAGCCTCTGCTCTGCTGCTCCTTCCCATCTCCCCCAGGGCCCTTGCAGGGCCCCAGCCATGCTGTTTGCTCCCAGCCTGCCCACGGCCAGCCTGGGGCTGCTCACGGGGTTTTCTGTGCTGACCATTGGCCTGGCTGTGTTCTTGAGAAAGCCTGGGCAAGGAGCCTGGAGCCCCCAGGGCCTGGCCTGAGGCGTCAGCACTGCCCCAGCAGTGCCCATGGCCTGTCCCTGCTGCAGCCGCGGCACTGCCACACCCAGGACTGTGCCCGGCCCCAAGAGCACTCAGGCCCTGCAGCAACATTAGGGCCACCAGGGCAGCCAAGGGAATCTAGATAGCCCTGGCAGCTTTTGTCTGGGAGGTACCATTGGAAAACTGTATAAGGAATTTTGGAGGCGGATTCTCAATTTTGGCCATGGATGTCTGGACTTGAAAGTGTTTTTTTCAATGGGAAGAAAAGAACGGGCCCCCAGTGTTTTGAAGGCAGATGAGGAGTGGCCCCCAAGAGGCCAAGGCCAGCCAGAGCAGTCTGTCCTGGCAGGTTTCATATGGGAATAATCCTTGGATATAATCAAATTCGGAGGTGGAATCCCAATTTCAGCGTTGAACCCCTGGAGAAGGACAGTTCTTTCCCACAGGAAGGAATGCACAGAACTCCGGGGTTTCAGGGGTTGATAAGAAGCAACTCTCAACATGCCAAGGCCAGCTGGACCAGTCAAGCAGCCCCCAGGAGGCGCAGCCACCCAGACCTGTTCCATGTTCTTGGATCCTTGGGGCCCTGCAGCATCAAAATTGCCCCTTGGTTCCATAAGGCCCTGTAGGATCACCACAGATCTTGCTTTCCATGAGGCCCAGTGATATAACAATGGTCTCCTTGGCTCTGCAGTGGCACAATGGCCCCTTGCTTTCCAAGTGGCCTTGCAGTGTCCAAATGGTTTCCTTCTTGCCATGGGACTGCACAATGCCACAATGGCCCCTTGCTTCCATGAGGTCACAGAGTCTCCAAATGGCCCCTTGGTTCTATTGGGTTCCCCAGGATCACAGTGGCCCCTTGGTTCCAGCAGGCCTGGATGTGTTACACTGGCCCCTTGCTTCCATGGGGACCCACAGTGTCCCAATGGCCCCCTGCTCCCATGAGGCCCTGGGATGTCACAATGGTCTCATCGCTTCCACAAGGCCTTGCTGTTCCACAATGCCCTTGAAGTGTCACAATAGTCCCAGTGGGTTCCCCTGCTGGTTCACAGTGGCCTCCTTTGTTCTGTAGTGTAACAACGGTATCCTTGGTTCCATGGTCAGAATGGCCCCGTGGTCTCATGGAGCCCCCACAGCCCCTTATGGAGCTCCACAGCCCCTTATGGAGCTCCAAAGCCCCTTATGGAGCCCCACAGTGTCACTTTGATCCCCTTGAGTCCATAAGGCCCTGCCATGCTACAAGGACCCCTTGGTTATACAAGGCCCTGCAGTGTCACAATGGCCCCTTGGTACCAGTGGTCCTGAAGTGTCCTAATGGTCTCCATGGTTCGATGACACCCCACAATGTCACAATGGACTTTTGGTTCCATGAGCTTTCCTACTGCCAACAACAGTCTCCTTGGTTCCACAGTGTCACAATGGACCCTTTGCTCCATGAGGTTCAGTAGTGTAACATGGATGCCTTGATTCCATGAGGTTGTGCAGTGTCACAATGATCTCCTTGGTTCTGGGGCCCTGCTGTGGCTGCTGTGTAACAATGGATCTGTAGTACCATGAGGTTCCATAGTGCCACCATGGTGCCTTTGGTTCCACAAGGCCTTGTTGGGCCACAAAGGCCCCTTGGTTCCATGAGGCTCTGTACTGTCAACAATGATTTCCTTGGTACTGCAGTCACAGAGGATTCTTGGTTCCATGAGGGGCCTGGCCTCCCACAGCCCCTCACAGACCCTTATGGCCCCTCATGCCCCCTCACAGCCCCTCATGGCTCCCTCACAGTTCCCCATGGCCCCTCACAGCTCCCCATGGCCCCTCATGGCCCTTCACAGCCTCCCATAGCTCATGGCCCCTCACAGTTCCCCAAGATCCCTCACAGCCTCTCACTGTGGATGCCCTGGAAGAGAGAGAGAGAAACAGCAAGTGTTTCTCACAGCAGCATGTGAGAATTTTTAGGGTATGGTAGGGATGTGATAACTTGTTAAGTATAAACAATCTGCAGGTGGTGTTGTTCTACTTCGTCTTTCTGTTTCTCTATAAAAACCGCACAGTTCTCTTGAATAAAACCTTCTTTCACTCTCTCTACACAACTGCCTCCTACCTGTTCCTGTGACATTCTCGACGAGTGACACCTCACAGCCCCTCATGGCCCCTCAAAACCCCTTCACAATTCCCCATGGCCCCTCACAGCCCCTCATGGCCCCTCACAACTCCTCACAGTTCCCCTTGGCCCCTCGCGGCCCCTCACGGCCCCTCACAGCCCCTCACAGTCCCTCATGGCCCCTCACAGCCCCAGACGCGGGGCTCCTCCCAAAGGAGAAGGTGTCGGGCCCTGATTGCTGTTCTTTCATTTCAATCCTTTCACAGCCATGAGTGCACAAAGGCTGAAATGGGGTTTCCCTTGGGGTTAATTGCGGGCTGAAGCTCTGTGCTGGCGCTGGCCCCAGCGCCACCATCCCTGCAGCCACCAGGCCTTTGCTGTCCCCCCGTGTCCGTTCCCTGTCCCCGAGTCCCACCCGGCTCTGGCAGCAGCAGCAGCCGCAGTGCAGGGGGCGCCGGCCCGGCCCAGCCGGGGCTCCCGGCCAGGAGCAGCAGCAGTGCTGGCCCCTTCCCGCCTGCTCCTTCCTCTGCTCCCAAGGGCTTTTTCCAGCTCAATTCTGGAGCAGAGCAGCAATCACCCACACACAGCCCTGACTGCTCAGGGCTCGCCTGTGCTGCCCTGAGCCAGCCCTCAGAGCAAGAAAGGATTGGGTTCCAGCACTGTTTCCAGCTCTGACTCACCCTGAGGTGACAGGAGGAGGCTGCTGGTGCCTCTGCCTTGGGAATTGCAGATCATGGCTGCTCTTGGCCCTCTTCTTCTTGCAACCTGAATTTTATCCATAAAAATGCAAGTGCCTCTTTCAGTTGGTGCTACCTACGGTGCTTTCATGACAGTGAAGTCAGTATTTTTGTCACAGACATAAAGATCAGCAGATACTGGAATGCTCACCAGCCCCTGAACACTAAGATGAGGGGAATTAAAGCTTCACAGGCCGCATTTGCAGGGCTCAAACAGAGCCCTGTTGCTGGCACTGTTGAAATAGAATAAGCTGACAGTGGCTGCCACAGAATTTGCCTCCGCAGTGTGGAGTTAAATTAAAAAATCAACCAGGAGAAGCAGAAACCAGAACTTCTAAACTCGCTTCATTGTTCCTTCCCAGCAGCAGGAAACACAGATGCCCAGAGGTGTTTTGCACTGCTGCTGCCCCCAGTTTGAGCCCAGGCTCTGCCCAGGCCCAGCGGGAACCTGAGCCCAGCCCAGGCAGCTCAGCGCACGCGGGGCCAGGCCCAGAGCCCTGGGCACAGCTGCCCATTGCGGGGCAGCGGTGCAGATGGAATGTCCTGTGGCCCAAACCTCCTGCTCCTGCCACACAGCTCCAGCGCTCTCCCCCTCCTCCTCCTCTCCCAACACGGCACAAATTCCAGCTCGGAGGAGGCTTCCCCAGACAGCGCTCCGGCTCCTGTTCCAGTTGAATGTCCCTGCAGAGAAACAGGGCATCTTTCAGCCACTTCCACAAGCTCAGGCTTCGCACTTCATGGGGAATCTGGGATGCAAATGGCCTTGTTAAGAAAGCCAAAGGCCAAGGGAATGGATTATAGATTGCTGAAAAAAAAGTCACCCATCTTCCAGGCAAAGTTTACCAAGGCATTTCCTGCATTTCTTCTTTTCAGATTCTTTCAGTTGGCTGATCTGGGAAGTCCAGCTTGTACTGGTGCTTATCATGAACTGTTATGAATTGTGCTCTTGATTTACGCACCAAGACACCAAATGTGGAATCATCTATATGGAACTGTTATGAATGATCAATCAAAAGCCAAATTATAAAAAATCTGAAAAGATTTCTTTATCTTTTTCCGCTACTAAAATATGGTCTTCAAAACCACCACAGCCAAAGAGACAGTGTCGAGCCGGGGTTGGTGCTGGGTGAACCTGGATCCCACCTCTATTGCATCGGACCCTCCACCATTCACGAGAGCCGCTTCTTGCAGGGATGCTTTATACAGTTTATTATGCCTGAGCAAAGAAGTCCCAGTTTCTTTTGTAACTCTGCATATTCATAGTTGGTTCTTTCACTGTGCAGAGCTGGACAATCGCCATTTCCTTGTTGATAGCCAGCACTGATCAGATTCAGGGAAGTCACGTATTCACACGTATCTTTCTGGCGACTTTGTCTATCTTAATCGATGTTATCAACAGGGCAATGATCACTCTTGGGTGTCTTCCAATGACATGACCACGATGTCTCGGGATAATGGTGATCATCACACTGGGTGTGTCTATTCTTGGGCTAAAGTGCCGATCGTTATCTGGCCACCTTCAGGAATTTTGGAATTTGAATAGACGCCTGCCTCTCAGGCTGCTTGTGGTCAGAGACTTGTTTGGATTTTGCAATCTTTATGAAATACACGCTTTTATAGCATGAATTATTTCCCAACATATATTACAACATCACTACAATCTCACAGAAGAAGGCAATCATACCGGTCAGTGTATAGTCAAATTGCCCCCTAATTCTCATAAAGTCCATCAACTCTGCACACCCTTACTTTGTATTTTTGTTTCTCAGTCTTCACAGAACTGAGAGCTGCAAGAAAAAGAGAAAGAAATATGAACAGGTATCCCTTAGGTAAGGGAAATACTGGACTGTCAGGAACTAAAAATAGTTGATAGCATCTGTATCAGGCAATTTTTTTTACCCTCTACCAGTGTCCATTTCAGGCATCCTGTTAACATGACCTAGGATTTTGCAGCTAAATGCAATGGGCTGCAATTTGAGAGGCCTACAAGAAAAAAAACTTATCAGACTTTTTTCCCCCCCGAGTGACAGGTGCAAATTACAAAATGAAAGGGCCTACAGAAATTTAAAATTTTCTAATTTTAGAAAAATACAGTATTAGCATCAGATTCCAAGGGCATAGAGATATAGGAGCAGCAAGAAAATGCTCCCAGAAATGTTTTCTAGCCTGAAGAGAAAAGCTAGCCACAGGAACAAGAGACAGCCACTTCTTTTAAAATGTGTGAATTACTGAATGCAAGAGCCATTGGCCCTTTCAGCTTCTGTTTTTAACAAAAAGTAAGCTATTAACTTGTGTTTATGAAGACTTTAGATGGACTTCAATGTTTTTGAGACAGCTTCTGAGCAAAATACAAAGAAACTACATTACATATTCGTAAATGCAGCATCTAGAATAACAACTACATAGTCCTATCTCATAGTTAAATGTTCAGTTTTTCATAAATTGTGATTAAGACCATGAAATGCAGCACCTAATCCAGTTAAATCCCACCTACACCTCAGATTTGCTTGTGTAACTAATATTTTCCACTCCACTCCCTATCCCTTCTCTCACCACAGTCGTCAAGCTCTCAGCCAGGCACAAGCCAACTTCTCAGCTCAACTGCTGTTAGCAATTACCAAGCACCTGTTGGTAATTGCCTGAGCACCTGCCCCACCCACAGCAGCTGTAGGTCCCTGGCTGCTGGGAGAACAGGTCTGAAGTGCAGACCTGAACACCACCACCCCCCACAAAAAAAAAATAAAAAATTAAAACTTTTCTAAATAATTTGAGACTAGTAAAAGATCAGGACATGGAGGGACTTGTTTATCCCCTTTAGGCCAATCAAGAAAAGGTTTATAGCCTTCTCTGGAAAGGGAAGACTGGGGGGTTTTTCTTGAAGCAGAAGCATGTTTTATCAGCCCAGTTTCCTTCCTCATTTGTTCCTGCTGCCCAGGAGGCCATTCACTAGGCATAGATATAAATATCTCTGTCTGAAAACACATCTACAGGAGTGCATGACTTACACTGGTGTGATTTAAAACATAGTTTTTATTGTACAAAAATGCAAAAATCTGTTCTAGGAGAGGCACATCTTGTGGAGCTGTAAGGACCCTGACAGCACATCTGCTACCAAAGCAACAACTCCTGCTCTGCAGTGGCTTAAGCGGGCTGAGATGGAAGTGTTTCTTCATAAATGCATAAACCACAACAAAGTAGTGGTGACAAGCCTTTTTTCCAAGTCTGACTGAAGGTTTGGGAAGCAGGTCTGCCGGCAGAGGGCATAAGAAGCAGGACAGGTTTGCCTACTGTGCGCCTACAATTTCTACACCATCATATCACTACTCGGTCACTGAGCAAGCTGACAGTGTATGACACGTTATCCATCCTGCATAGAAAGTCACAGAGAGAAGAAGAGAGGAAGAAAACACGGAAGATGACAATGCAAAAAAAGTTGAAGAAATGTGGCAAGGATTGAGCATTAAGGGACAGAAATAAGAAGAGACCATACCCTTGAACTGTAAAGTCCTGTCAGGAAACTGCAAGTACTTGCATATTTGAGTTCACCACCTGGACTTGCATGCTTCTCCACATTACCATTATTTCAAAAATTTTGCTTCCTGGACAAGCTGCCAGGTCTCCAGTACCAGTCCTAGCTCCCTTCCAGCAGTCTGCATCTGAGCAGGGAGTTGAAAATAGATCAGGGATTACCTTTTACACTGTAAGCATTCAAGACAGCCAAAGAACGTTGAGGAAAAAGGCCATACTGAGTGCCCAGGACAAAGAGATCTTTAGAAATTGGAAGAAGGAAGTATTGATTGAGGGTCACAGTTATGTTGAGGTTTAGCCTTTCAAAGGTTTGTTGCTTTTCTACTGAAAACTGCAGGTGAGAAAGCCTAGGCAGAAAAGGGAAGGAGAAGCTGTGTGAACAAACCCATAGCTGTACACAAGGACAGAAGCAGATTTCTTCTTCACCAGGCTGAAGAGAGTGGTTTTATTATTCGAAAAACAAAAGCCAAACTACCCCGAGTCAAATATATATTCTCCCACTACATTTAGATATTACAACAATAAAAATGCACTGTAAAACTACTGCAGTAAATTAGTCAGTTAGGAACAATAAACAGGGCACATGTTAATAGTATCCATATCTATCTTTGGAAAGATGAGCAATTACAATCTCATCCCAGCTCATGCTCAGTATTTACTACAATCTCAAGTAACAATAAAGTCAAACACAACAGATGACTGATGTTCCTACCTTCTGCTTTCCAAACAGAGTTTTAAAAGATAGTTTATTGCAAAATCAGTCTCAAGTATGTTCAAGGCCTTGGGAGCTCTCTAAGTTTAATTAATATCACACATATAGAACCCATTTTAATATTTGTGTAAAGCCAATATTATAATATTATAATTTGTATTTAACCATCTATCTGTAATATTGCTGAAAGAAGGCACACTTTTCTAAATATCTACTGGCTTTGGTAACTGCTAAAGGTAATGTAGATTGGGCTGTACTACTGTTTACTCATCTTTCTGTTGCACAGAAATCTTGGATACTTTAGTACATACATCTGTAATTCTGACATTTTCTGAAATTAAAGTGAGAGGAGAAATGGGCTAAATTCAGGTACCTTAAGTTACATATCAACATTTGCAGACATAAATCAAATACATAAGGAAAACTTTTCTATGGGAAGAATGCCAGAGCAAATTAAAATATGTATTGATAAGAATAATCAACACAGTAGAAATTAAGAGCATCTGCACCATAGGAGAGAGTGTATAAAATCACACTCTGCATCAAGAGAACATAATCGGTATTTCTTCACAGCCTTCTGCCTTTGCATGCCCCTCTGCAAAGTGCAAGGGGCCTCAAGGACTGAAGGAAACAAAGGGAGTCAAATGGAGACACTTGCACCTGTCTCACTGGGGCTCCTGGGGAAGCAGTTTCCTTGGGAATCAAGCCCCTCTCTGCCAAGGGCACTTCCCCAGATGTGTACATTTCATGGGGAAAACCAACACACCCTTAAGTGCATGGTGTGGAGGTTCAGGGGACATCACAACATAACCAATATGATCCAGTGAAGCTAAATTTATTATTCCTAAAAAGACTCTATTTATAATAAATCTTTACTGCCCATGTGTCTCTAGCTAATACATGAATAGTTAATCCTATCTGTTCACACATCTAAAATAGAATGCTGATTGGATCATCTAATTTTTTACGCATCTTGCTGGGGTTGTCTGGCCCACCCATGGCTCACTTTTCCAAGCCTGCTGACAAACTAGCTGAGTCCTGATGACTCTTCTTCTTGTGTCTTTTTCAGGGATGTACCAAGCTCATTTCTGAATATGTCCATAAATAATGCTTTGTGAAGGTGTTCATTGTCCATTATTACAAGCAGGCTGGATTGGGCATTGGCTGAATATGGCCATTGTCTAGCAAAAACTCGTCCATTCTGTCTCTGAGCCAGCATTTGAGCCAGTTAAACAAAATCCTCCCTCTCACGCTGTAAAGAATGTGGAATTAGAGTTGGAATGTGACCCTGAAATAGAAGCAGCTCAGAAACTCCAGTAAAAAAAGTTATTCCAGAAGCTATTGTAGAAGGGACTTTTCTCTCCAATGATGTAGAAGCTTTTCCTGTAGTAACTAATGCTGCAAGTAGAGTTTGAGAACCTTTCAATTGGAAGATTTTAGAAAAATTGAGAGCTGCAATTTCACAATTTAGTTGAAAATCCCAACTTGTACAGTCACTTCTGCAGTATATTTTTCCATCTAACACATTAATTCCAGCTGATATGCGTACCCTAAAAAGACTTATAAGACCAACCTATCAGCAGGAGATGTTTCATAAAAGCTGGGAGGAAAAGTGTGCTCAAGAAGCAGCAAGACCTAGAGTGCAAGGTGATCCTCTGTATGGTTTAACAGCACAACAGTTACTTGGCAAGGGGCCCTGGGCTACTGTCACTGCCCAGGCTAAGAGCATTGATCAAGTCTTACAGATGAGCCAACAACTAACATATAATGCTCTTCTTGCACTTCCAGATAAGTTACACACCATGTCTTTTACACAGATTTGTCAAAGAAGAATGAAGACTTTGATAAATTTGTAGACAAATTGCATGAAGCTATCTATAATCATTCTGATTTAAATTCCGACACAAAGATAGAATTAGACTTTGGGACCAATTTGGGACAATATGGACTTTGGGATCATTACTCCATTCCAAATGGCTTTCCCTTCAGTCACAAGAGGCTTCCATCTCTTCCAAAAACTGCCTGCTGAAACTGTTCTGCTCCCTTGCAAATCAGTTCACTACTCCAGCATAACCCTTGAAGCACAGACAGACGACTCTTCAACTAATTATAGTAGAAAAGAGGGTATTTATTGCAGCCCTGATCACATGTGAACTAGTTTCCAAAGACATGTGCAAGGAGTTGCAGACTCCTGCTCTCTCTTTCTACAGAAAAGGTTTTACAATAGGTTTCTAAGGACCCATAATACATAATTATTACCTGCCTGTTTCGCATTTTTATCAGCTGACTATCTACTACAGCTGTGCAATTGTACTCCCTTAACTGGGTCGGTGGGATTTTGAAATGAGGGAGTGGTTTTATGGGAGGAAGAAAGCTGTCTTCCTCATGGTGAACTCTTCTCCCATTGCCAGCTGGCAAGACCTTTGGACCTGCTGCTCACAGTCCAAGCCTCTCCTGACTGTTCAATTATTCTTAAGGCAAGGTATTTCTATGGTTTCTGCTTCTTCACAATTGCTTCCTCTATCCCTGTCACTCCTAGCTTTATGTTCCTAATATATTTGGTACTCTTTAACTACAGGACGTGATTTCTGCTAGCTGTATTACTAACTTAGCTTCTTGCCTCATTTGAAGATCTTAACTAAAATATGCAATCTTCTACTATCCCAATTCTATTCCCAGCTGGCCCCTCAACTCATCTGCACTTTTCAATTATCCTCATTACATTTTCAGCTAACCCCTTGACTCACCTCAGGCACATCCCCGACTGCCTCTCTCCCAGCAGCTCAGAGCTGCATTGCACAGCGCTTGCTGCGTGCCAGAGAGCACAAAGCAGGCTGGCCTGGTGGGCCTGAAAATTTCTGCCAAACATTGTGCATCTCACACCTTTGCTCAGGCTCAGTGCAGAACTGCAGGATTGCAGGTGCTTCCTCCCAGAGCTGCGTGAGGCGCTGGCTCCTGCAGATGTGCCCTGCCAAGCTGTCCCTGCCTCACGCTGGCCTCGCTTCCCTGGCGCAAGTGCCGAGCCTGAAGGAGCTGCCCTGTGCTCCAGCCTGCCGAGCAGCCCGGCTCCCTGCCCCGGTGCCCAGAGTGCTGCACACACTGCTGGCCTTTGCCAGGGGTTGCAGGGCAGCCGGCAGAAGAGGAGGAATCCTCAGCCAACCCAGCGGCCCACGGCTGCCCTTGGCCTTTCCCTGCTCCTGGGCACACTCCAGATGGCCAATGCCTCCAGGCCGGGCTGTGCCCAGCACGGATGCGCTTCCCCTCAGCAGCAGCCAGCTGCCACCTGGGCTCTGAGAGTGGAGGATTCGCCCGCTCCCAGCAAGAGGCACCCAGGGCCCGGCTGCTGCCTCTTGCTGGGAGCGGGCGAATCCTCCACTCTCAGAGCCGGCAGCTACAAGGGCCTCCTTCCAGCCTGCCTCTGCCGGGGCTCAGGCTGCTCCGGCCTCTGCCAGGGCTCTGCTGGGGCTCCAGCCCGGGCAAGGCCGGGCCCGCTCTCACCTCACAGGCGCTGACAGCTCTGCACCACAGGAGACCTTCCCGAGCACCCTCTCTGATCTTTCTGCTTTCTCACTTGAGCAAGGCTTTCCTCCAGCCAAAGAGATTATTGCATTTAGGGATACAAATCGAAGTGGCAGGAACCCCAATGCTCTCCAGTCACAGCTGAAGGCCTGCATCTGCACAAGATGTTTGGGCTGCCTCATTCTTCCTTTGGTTTTGCCTTCAAATGCCATTGCCCTTTCTGCCTCAACTAGAAATACCACAGCTGCGCCATAACCAGCCAGTGGGTCATATTCCAAAGGCAGTGTGGTCTGGAGAGGATGAATGAAGAAGAACCCTCCTCACTTACGAAAGCATACAAAAGAATCCATATGTGTGACTTAGCACCAATAAAAAACAATTGGTAATTCAGAAGGAAATGTTGAATTTTCTGAAGGGGTCAGAAGGAGGAGAATCTTCCAAATGAGTTGATGTTTCAGAAACTTTATTAATTACAACTCTAATCTATAATTCTATGCTACAAATCTGTTCAGCAACCCTACTCTACAATCCTACTCTAAATTGGTAACAGAGATAACATCTTGACATGATTGCTATGTTCTCGTCTCCTAGGGTTAGGGTTAGGCTAAGGCTTAGGCTTAGGCTTAGGTTTAGGTTTAGGTTTGGGTTTAGGCTTAGGTTTAGGCTTAGGCTTAGGTTTAGGCCGAGGCTTAGACTTAGGGTTGAGGTTAGGGTAAGTTTAGGGATAGGGTAAGGGTTACAGATAGGGACAGGGTTAGGGTTTGGGTTAGCATTTAAGGTTAGGGTTAGGGGTTAGGGTTAGGGTTTAGGGTTAGGGTTATTCGTCTTCTTCACTGAGTTGATGAGTTGTGCCAAGATGAATGTTGGCTTGGCTGAAGTTACAAATGGATGCTGTCCACCGGAAAAAAAAATACAACAAAGAACAGTGAACCATTACTTTCCAACCTCAGTGCTTCAGGGACTCAATCAGGATACATCAAGTTCCTGGAAAGACCCAGAAAGAGGAGCAATGGGACCATCTGCTCCCCAGTCATCTCCAGTGTGCAAGACCTTGCCATCACAGGCAAACCTGGCCCAGAATCCCACTCATCTGTTTATTGTGATTTCTTCATCATGCTGGGATTTTTGCCCTGCCAGTGCTCTAGAAATGGCGCTTTCTGTCCCTGGGTTTTCTTCCTTTCAGGAAACTCCAGTGACTCACACAGGCCCCTGCCTTTGAAAGACAGGCACTGTGCTGATTGCCACAGACACAGAAAGCAGTGTCTACTGTTCCATGCCCTGCCCCTCATGTGCTGGATGGCACCTTCCTTCCCAGCAGAGCCAGCCTAGAGGCACTGGGCCCTGCAGTTCCCTCTCTGCCACACAACCTGGCAGTAACCCCGGCGCGGTTCCCGTCTGCTTGAGCGTGCCAGGCAGCAGATGGGGCTGGGACAAGTCCCTCCCAGCTGTCCCTGTTTGCATGGCAGAAACCTCTGAGGGTGGGCTGGGGGGCACAAACCAGGGCCCCTCAGAGGCTCACAGTGAGCCCCCCACAGCCCCTCCTGCCCAAATCTCTGACTCCTAGGCTGGGACTGGCTTCCTTGGGTTCCTCCACCACCATTTCATGTCTCTGTACCCCGCATTGCTCTACTTCAATTCTTTTGCCTTTAGATAAAACTGAACACCCCACCAAATCACAAAAGAGGGCAAAGAAACAGTCAGAGGACAGAGCACCTCTCCTCACAGGAAATGCAGAGGGAGCTGGAGTTATTCAGTTTTGTGAAGGACAGGCCCCAGGGAGACTTTATTGCCACTTTCCAAGACTTCAGAGTGGCTTTGAAGAAAGTGGGGGACATCTTTTTTAACAGGACCAGTTACAATAGGATATGGACAAATATTTCTAAACACAAAGGGCATCTAATCAGAGTAGGTCTAAGGAAGAACGTGTTTACTCAGAGCATGGTGCAACCCTGGCACAGCTTGCCCCAAGAGCTTCTAGGAGCCCCATCCCTGCAACCATTCCAGCTCCGGTGGGAAAGGGCTCTGAGCAACCTGATCTCTTTAAAGATGTCTCTGCTCATTGCAGGACACTTGCACCACAGGACCTTTACAGGACCCTGCCAGCCCAGCCCAGTCGAGGATTCCTCACCATTTTCATTTGAAGAGCACCAAGAGTGGAGGTGAGGAGGAAGGGGGCTCATCTGCTGCCTTGGACTTGAGTGGAAGAGGAGCCCATCCCTCAGAGCCTGTTTCACCTGCAGCCCCTTCACAATTTACCTGCAGGAGCTCCTTGGCAGACCAGCGCCGCTCCTCTTCTGTCTGCAGGCAGCAGCTCAGGAAGTCACGCAGCAAAGCCGAGAGGAGCTTGGGCTGCCGCAGCTGTGGAGTCCCTACTGTGGCTATCAGGTGTGTAGCCTGGAGAAAAAGGAGACACCAGGCTCCACCTCCTGCTTTCACATCTCTAAGGCTCTCCCAGATCCCTTTGTTTAACCTCTGTTCTTCAGTTGCAGTTTCTGCCCTGGCAGAGACCCAGAGATGACTTTCCTTTACCAACCAAAAACCCAAACCCCGATGCAGCCACAGCTTTTCCACCATCCCTCAGATCTTGCCTTGGCAGCTGATTTCATTGCCTGACCTAGTTAGTGGGAACTACATCAGCAAAAGGACATTTGCTTCTCTGAGGATTCATGCCAGCTTGAGATGGCTTTTGGAAGAGGGACTTTGCTATACTAACTAATTTCAAGGGTTAGTACATGAAGGGCATCTCTGCAGTGCTTTTTGGTCCTTTAAGCACACGTGCCCTACAACAAAACTCATCAAGCTTTTTGTACTGTTCTTGAAAACAATGGTAATTGTAAGAAAAGAAAGGAAATCCATCAGTTAATACCCAGGTAGGGAAGCAAACATTTACAATCTCCTCTTCAACACAGACACATTAAGATGCCTGCACAAATGTATTGGGATGAAAATGCCTGCTTGGGCACACAGGAGCCACCTGCAGTTCTGTCTCTCAGCAGTCTGAAAATTTCAGCTTCCCATTTTTGCAGCAAAAGAAAAATTGTCTACGTCAGAAGAAGGAGAGGCTCCATCCCTATGGCCACCCTCTGCTCATTTGGCTACTCAAGTCAATGCAAAAATGGTTGGCCCATCCCAGAAAGTACCAGGAATCACTGGGAGGTTTTGGCAGGCTCTCCGCATCACCAGGCTCTGGCTTGGTGACGTGGAGAATGTGCCTTGGGCTAGGAGAGAAACACGGTCACTGAGTGTTTCAGCAGCACTGCACAAGAAGCAGAAGAGACTCTGTGGTCTTTACACCCTCATGCCCAGGTTTCCCAGTGAGAAGAAACTGCACACAGGGTTAGGTTCCTCTCTAAAGACCACGGTTTTAGAAACTTTGTTGGGTTTGGGTTTCCTTCCTTCATTTCTGGAAAGATAACAACACTCTTATGATGCTCTTTTCCTGTTATTAAGGCATCTACACAGACAAAAGAACTGGAACCACTAACCCAAATGAAAGTGTTGCCTGAGAACACTTTGTTTGTTTGGAGTTTGTTTGCATGTGGTAAGGCTTGAATTCCCCCATTGATGCAACCAAAAGTACAGCAGATGCTGATGTATTGCAGGGACATTTGTAGGAGGGGACCTTGGTGGAAGTAATTCCAGCAGATGGCAATGGGATTTTGTCCAGTGGCACACAGGACATGGGACAGGTGCGAAAGACAGTGGGATCAGTGAGTATTTGCTCCTTACCGTGCCAGAACTTTCACTCAAGTAAGGAGGTTCTTGTTCTATCATTTCAATTCCCACAATTCCCAAAGACCATATGTCCACTTTGGGGCCATATGGTTGACCTGTCACTACTTCTGGCGCCATCCACCAAGGAGTCCCAGTTACCGAGCACCGTCTGCTCTGCTCAGGGGTGAGCTGAGTAGCGAGGCCAAAATCAGCTAAGGAGAAAACAAAATACTGGTTTTATCTGAATTCTGTGCAATTAGGAAAGCAAGCAAAAGAATTCCCCAGTAGAAGTTTGAAATTGTGCTGTTGAATCTCCTGGCATTGGTGACTTTAAAAATCCCCCCATTTTTTTCACTGCCTCTAGCAGTGGCTTTTGTTCTTTGGAAACTTTGGACTTGTAACTCCCTCCCTCTGGAAGGGACACACACAGAGCAAGGCCACTCTTGACTGCTTGTGGCTCCTTATACCTCTGTGCACGTTCCAACTGTGCCTTCAGCTCGCAGCAGGGGTCCCTGCACTGCCACCAGCACCATTTTTGGGGAGATGGCAGTCACTCCAAGAAGCCCCACACCCACATCCCTGGAATGCTGCACCTGACCAAGAATATACTGACCCAGTTTGACAGAACCGTCGGTTTTGAGAAGGATGTTGTCACTCTTCACATCTCGATGGATCACATTGTTTGAATGAAGAAAATCCAGTCCTTGCAGGCACTGAGTGAGAAAACAGAAACAGAAGGGCAAAAATGAGTGATGTGATTTCATCACACAAGAAAGGAAACAAAGAATCTGAAAGATTCCCTCTCCAGGGGAATGGGGAGTAATGACAGAACAGTAATGGCCACTGAGAGGAAGAGCTTGCTGCTCCAACACCTGCAGAGCAGGACCTTTCTGAGGAAAGGCACGTCAGCTTTTGAAAGAGCAACAGCACCTGCTGTTGTAGGCTGTCCCCTGCCAACCAGCCAGGATGACTCCTGCTGCAGTGCATGTGCTCAGAAGCAAAGAGCATTCTGGCTGCACTCCTATCCTTTTCAGCTGAGGACTGAGAGAAACGAGTCTCTCTCTTTTTTCTTTGCTGTTTGTTTCAAATCCTGCCACCAGCACCTTTGCTTTTACAGGCAAGGAATGCAGTGAAGACAGACTCCAGGCAAACATTTAGAGAGGCAAAGTGGAGAACAGCAAATACAAATACAAGAGACAGAGTGAGAATACAACAGCAGGAGATAAGAGTACTGGCACTGAGTACAGGGAGTGCAGGGGCACTGGCAGGCCTTTCACTTGAGATGCTTTTACTTGCCCATAGCATACCAGCAACACAGAAACAAAGCTTGGCACAAGAAACCTCTCCTGTTCTGAGCCCCTGTTTCCCAGACAATCCTGCCCAAGCCCTTGGAAACACAGCTGGGATTGCTGACCTCCCGACTGATGGCTGCTGTCTCATCTTCAGACAGGCAGGTCTGGCTGACGATATCGCTCAGGACACCTCCATCCATGTACTCTATAACCAGCAAGAGTTCCTCGCCCAGAAGGTAGCTGAAAGAAGGAAACAAGGGCATGGAGATGAACATGCATGGCTACATTGATTTTTTGCTTCCAGGTTTCTTATTTCCAGATGCCTTTGTGACAAGGACAGAATCAAAGGAATAGATATTCCCTCTTGGCTGTGCATTGTTTGCAATCTGTGCAGTCTCAAAGAGAAAGACCCATCTGTGGAAAAGGAGATGTCTTAGATGGGCAGCAAATGAAAAGTGCAGTTTAGAAACAGCCCAGATAAAAAACCTGTCAGGCATGGTGTTTCTGGAAATAAGCACCTAGTCTTCCTGGCCTACATAGCAATGGCAGGGAGGGGCAACAATCCAAGCGAAATCAACTTTAGGATGGTTCATCTGCACTTAAGAAACTTTAAAAAATCAATCCCAAATAAATGTGGACGCAGTGAACTTTGAGGCTATTGAGTTAGGAAGATACAGCTGATCCAGGTATTGAATATTTTGGAGTAATTATCAAACTAGGTGTGCCAGGGAAGACTCATGCAGACAAGATGCACTCTCTTCTCATCCATTGGAGATGAGTAGAGAAATATGAATAAATAAAAATTAACAGCTTTACTTGCTGCCACGAACCAAAGTGGGTGTTTAACCTCTCATGTTTGCTTTATGTAAACACACATCCATGGGATAAGACCATGACCTCTCACCTGTCTAAATAATTCACAACATTGGGACTCCTATACCTCTTCATGATCAATATTTCATTAAAGGTTAGCTCCTTCCTCCTCACTCCTTGAAGATTTATTTTTTTTATTGCCACCTAAAATGACATTGAAAATCAGTAACTTGGGAGGTTGGTGGCACGAGACCACAAGGCACGTGGAGGGAGTGATTTTGCAATGACACGGCTGAGCTGTGCCAAACTGCCTTGTGATTAGGCACTGCAGTAATTAGGAACTGACATTCCAACAGCCCATTTCTCTGCTCCCTTGGGAGCCAGTTACAGGACACGTGGGGCCACTGACATTTTGCCTTGACCACTTGGTAACAGCAGTGTCTCAGTTATCACCCACAAACCTCTGACCGCACTCTCTGCTGCTTTGTTTGGCACTCAGAAGAAGTAATCCATGCCTTAATACTCTGTGGATACATCTTGGGATATGGGCAAGGCTTAGGGCTTTCAGGGACGCCTTGCAGATCTTTCCCTATGTGCAGTTTCCAAGTGCAGCACTGCAGGTGGCCAAGGAACTACCAGTAACTTTCAGACGGGTTTGCCAGCAGCCAGAAATGAGAATTCAGGACTCTGAAGCTGTAGCCCCAAAGAGCAGTGAGGTGCTTGAAGGCACCGCCTTTGTTTTAGCAATGGAGAGCGAGTGAGCGCGTCCTTCTCTGAAAGGAATCGCTGCCCTCCGTGCCTTCCTTCCGGCAGCTGAGGAGGACAAAGTCCCAAATGTGTTTTGTGGGCTGGCACCAGTCTGTGCTTCTTGTGCCTTTTCAGCACAGCTCTGCCCAAAGCTCCAGCCACAGCTCACACTAGAGGGGAAAGCCCTCGAGTGCAGCAGAGCCTGCAGGGGCTGTTGACATTTACCTCTCCTCCTGTGGAAGTGTCAAGTGCTCTGTAAACATCTCCATACCCCCTAGAAACAAAACAGAAGCAGAGAAAGGGGAAGCTGTTTAGACCTTGCAGTGAAAGCCAGCCCACACAGGAAATCTCTGCTGGAAGTGTCAAAACCTGCAGGATGCAGGAGGGCTCTGCCAGAAGGCAGATGATGCATTTTCCTCTCAAGTGCATGGGCACTGGGCCTGTTCCTGAAGCACTGGGGTTCAATTTCTAAAGGGAGGTTAGTATTTCCTCTTGGGTTTCACTGTCTAAACGGTGTGGTTCCTATCCTGACCACAGAGTGTTTCCTTCCTCAAACCAGGGGAAAGAATTGTTCCTGGGAACTGTTATCTCACAGCTTTGATAGGGCGTAGGTTGCTCTTTCAGGCAAGCAAGTTTCTTCTCTTTTCATTAGTGTGCCAGTATGATTTTGAGACATACAAAAAACGCTAAAGAAATTGACACAGAGCTGTTCCACACTTGAGAGACAAGGAGACCTTCCAGGTCCTGTTCCTTGATGCAGGCAAGACCTCGGTAGCAAGGCATCTCTGACAATGCCTTCTGAGCCCACTCACAAATTCTGAGCAGCATTGAGAGATGGGACAATCTATCCCCAGTGTGTGAACATTTTTGCAGCTGGCCTGACTTCACGCTGGATAGACATTCCACCAGAAAACCACCTGGCCCATGGTTGTACAGGAGTAACTGCTGTTGGACTCACCCGCTGCCAATATAATTCAGATGTGTGTATTTCATCAGGGGATTTTCAGTGGGGTTCACCGTTCTCCCTGAGGGAAACAAGATGCAAGATGCTGACTTTAAAGCAGAGATCCCAGCTTCCAGGAGATACAAAAGGTAGCCCCAGCGCCTGGAGCTCTGAGCCCTTTGTGGTTGGCTGGGTAAAAACAACCACAACCAGGCAGACAGCCATGCAGCACAGGTGGCCAGCACAGAGAGTGATTTGTACAGTCTTTTGAAGAGTTCTCTTGACAGGAAACAAAGCACAGGGACCTGCAATCCCAGGAGAGGAGGACATCTTCCCCACCTTTCAGCAATTTGCAAAAGGAACGCCTTCCCATTTGTAAACCAGAGCACCTCAAGCTGTAACTGATTCTGACGGGGCTTTCAGCATCAGGACCCTGACCTGTTTATGAGCAGGCTGAGCTCCAAGATGCCCCTCTCCCAGCTAAGGAAGGCTCCAGCCTCTGCAGTCCCTCCAGCCCTCAGGGACAGGGCAGCAACCACAACAAGGCTGGCAAAGCCCAAGCATGAGCACTGACAGGCACTGATGGGAAGAAGCCAGAGTGAGCCTGGGCCCCGGACAAGCTGTTGCCCCCATTCAGGACACACCAGGATGGGCTTTGAGATCAGCCACACCGAGGCGCAGATCAGTGCCCTTTTTGTCCCAGCAGGTGATGGCAGACACAGCATCCACTGGGCTCTGGTCTCAGCCCCACCAGGTCTTATCTGAGAGCACAGCACTGGCAGCTGTTACGGGCAAGAAGCAGATTCATTGGGTTGTGCTGCAGAATCACAAAGGGCTTGATGTGTTTTCCTAGAGCAGGGCCTGGGCCAATGGGTAGGATTCTAACAGTCATGGGAAAGAGTGGGAATCAGGTATGGAAAAGTGCCATGGATCTGAGGAATATACCATGGCTGAGCTGGAGGCTCTCTCCTGAGAAAGGCCTGCAGTACAGTTTTATCTGATCACGCCACTTGGATGTGTCTCCTGGACACATCTTGATAAGCATAAAACTAGAAGATTAAATAAACGTTGTTATCAAAGTCTCTGTTTTTTCTTTGGGGGCACATAGAAAATACCTCGTGCTCTCTATTTGTCCTGTAACCTGATGTTCTTTCAAAGTAGTTCTTATTGACAAAAAGATAGCATTCTCTTATTGACAAAAATATAGCATTCTCATGAAAATAAACTGCAGATGTAATAGTGGTAACAGTAACAGTCATAAAAATGACATCAGTAAGACATGGGGTAGAAGGGCTCCTTCAGGATAGAGAAAAACACAACAAAGAACCCCCACCAAAAATGAACAACACAAAAGCAATCCCACCCCCCCTCCCCCCAAAAAAGATTCCCCAACCAAAAAGACAAAACTCCAAAGCCAGTCCATTTCTCTGAAGTTTTTTTGCTCTGATGACTGGTTGGAAGTCAGGAGTCTAAGGAGAATTTAGGAAGCTAAAAATTCTATTCAGTTTGGCCACTAGCACATAGGACTTGCCTAGATCATTTGCTAGGTCACAGCCTTCTGCTGATCCAAGAACAATCCCTGCTTCAGCCTTTAGCAGAGAGGGAAGCTCAGGCAAACCCAAGCCAGTCCCAGGTGCCCTCAGAGGCAGCAGGAACACCCAGAGCTCTCTCGCTGCCTCGGAGCACAGCACTTCCCTGGGGAATCCTAAATGGCCCTGTGACACCAAACTCAGGAGGAGCATTTGGTACAGCTCTGCTGACACCCGCACACAATTCACTGTACCTCAGATAAGAAACACCCCAGACGTACGTACCCAGCAGCTCCAGGTACTCCTCCTCAATCTCCTGTTCCCAGGATCTGCCTGAGCTTGAGTTCCCAGGTTTCACAGAAGGGTTTCCTCGAGGTGATGCTGCTGCGGCAGCAGGTTCAGAGCCCAGGATGTGCTGAACCTGGAGCATTTCTGGTGGGCACTGTTCCTGTGCCTCACTCCTAACTTGGGGTCCTTCATTGCCACACATTCCCTGCAAGTCTTCGCAGGCTGCTCGGTGAGATGTCAACACTTGCACCTCAAGTCAAACAGAACAAAGCAGTCAAACACTACAGCTTGTTCCTGTCAGCCAGGAGTCATCGAGTGTGAGGAAAGGCAAAGAACAGATTGACAGGGGATACAATAGCTTGTTTCAATCCTCCATCTGGGTCACCAAGTTCCACTGTAAAAACACCTCAAGAAAAAAGGAGAGCAGGAACAGGCCAGCAGGAATCAATTTGAATGACTGCTGGCCAAAAGGCCAAAGGACAAGTTTCACTGTCCAGGGCAGCAGCTGAGATTCAGCACACCAGGAAATGTCCTTCAGAGTGACTGTGATACACACACTACAGCAGCATGGCACTCAGAGGCATGGCCCCACTCCCTGCTGCTCTGCACTGGAAAGGCAAGAAGGGCAGAAACCACCAGATTGGTGACTGCAGTGGCTGCATCCCTCTTTCACTCACTAGGTTTTGCAGAGACTGATGGAAGCGATTAAGTTTCTCTCTGATGATTTTCATTTCTTCCTCCAGCTGCTTGTGCCTTGCCTTGGTCATACTGTGAGCTATCTGAAGCTCTGCATCCAGCTGTTCCTTCATGTTCTCTAACAAACAAAAGAGAGGACATTTCATGAGTGGAGTGGCTGCCACTCTTTCATTCACCTGGTTTTGTTGATCGCCCCTCTGCTGATGGAGATTCTCCTGTTGAATTCTTCCCATGTCTTTCTTGTTCTTTCTCTTCACTGCCATGATGTCACTCTGAGCTTCGGGCAGCTCTGCTTGTCGCTCTGCATTGATGTTCTGTACACACAAAAGCAGAGCAATAACTGGGAGCTGCCGTAAGGCTCAGCTTTTTTCCTCTTTTAGCCTCAAAATCACATTTATTCAGCCATTTCTTTCTGCTTCCCTCCCCACATCACCCTCCATGGCAAACCTCCTGTCCCAGGGCTAATCTCTGCAGGTTGCAAGGCTCTGTCCTTCCAGTGCCTGTGGGACTCCTGGCCTCCTCAGTCCCAAGAGCTCTGGTTTATGCCCCTCTTCCTGCCCTTCCCTCTGTCCCCTGGCCAGTCAGGCTCACCTGGCCATTCTCCTGTGGCTCTTCCACCTGCTGCCTGAGCTGCTCTTCCTGCCCTCGGGCAGGGAACAGCTCTCCCTGAGTCTGGCATGGCATCTCAGATGAGGCAGTGTGCTCCTGCTCTTTCTCTAGAAGCACCTGCACAGAAAGCAAGAGAAGATGGGTTTCAACTTCCCATATGCCCTTTGTGGGCCAAGACTCACAGACTGCTGGGCTCACACGTTCCCAAAGCACTGTACTGCTGCTCTCCTGGGTCGTTCTCTGCCCGAGGGGAGGCACAGATTCCAAAGTGACCCTGGCCCTACAGTCAGGGGCCATCTGGGACTGAAGCTCCAACAACCTCTCAGCCAGCTGACAGGGAAGGGGTGGCATTTCTCAAGGGTCTGGTGAGGGCCTCCCTCTGCTTCTGCCATGTCCTGTTTGTCTTTCAGTAGTGACTGACACCCCGCCCTGTCCCACAGCTCCATCCTGGCTCTGCAGGGGCTTCCTGGGTGAGCTCCCTCCTTGTGAGAGACACTTCTGGAGTTCACCTTCTCTTCAGGCCTGCACCAGCTTTGTGACTTCCTGACATCCACATTCTTGTTAGAAAACTGGGTCATTCAGGAGATGAGGATGCGTGCAAAGATCTCTGATGGAAGTCAGAGAACCTCTATGGCCACCTCAGTATATGGAGGAGGACCAAGGTGTTTCTTCTCCCTCTTTTGTCAACTGAGAGTTCTGACCAGCAGCAACAGAGTTTCTCATAAGGCCCCATTAACGAATGTACTTACACAGCCCTGGGGATGCCAGTGAAGGAAACCATGTGTCATGTATGGCATGTATGAGCAAAGTCACCAGACCCCAGCTACAGCATGGGATAGTTCCACTCCCTTAGGACATGCAAAAATTTAAAGGATAAAAAGAAGGCTTCAGGGCACAAGAGGCTGGAGTAGAAAAACAGGAGGGGAAAAAACAACCATCTCTGGAGGGGGAAACATCTCTGCCTGCTCACGATCAGTCAATGGAACTTGTCTCTACCCCTCTCCTGAAGGGATGCCTTTAGGTGAGCTTTGCATCTTCCACTGCTTTGGAGCAGAACCAGGAAGATTCAAATAGATAGATAGATAGATAGATATCACTTTTATAATCTCTCTTTACTGTGCTGTGGTATTTACATTCTTTGAACACAGAGAGATATAATTCCCTCTCCTAGGTTTTTTTTAAGGGAAGGTAGTGACAAACTTAGAGAAGAAGAGAAAACAATTATTATCTCTACTGGCTGTTCTTGTTGTTTAGTACATGTAGAATGTGTTATAGTGATTGTTTACTGAAAGTGATTTGTTAATTGGATTTTAGCGATAGTTGTTTAGCTTGACTAGCTAATTAGATAAAAGCTGTGTCATGACTTTCTGGGGACAGTCACGAGTTTTTCTTTAGTAGCTTTATAGTATAATATCTCTTTAGTATAGTTTTAATACAGTACTAGTGTAATATAACATAGCTTAAAAAAGCATTTGTTTAACATTTTAAATCATAGAGTCAAAGCACATTATTCACCACGTGGGGGTCACCCTGAATCAACACTGTCCTTTCTGTCACTACACACATCAACACTCGGTAGCAGTGCCCCGATCAGCAGCCATCCTGAACTTGCTCTCCTGTTGCTTCAGTAACCCACACACTTGGGGAATCTGGAGCATATGGGTCCTTATGAAATGCAATCAGACCCAGAGCACTGCACTGGGAACTGCACTCTTTGTGCATCTGTGCTCGGGCAAGTTCTTCTCTTGCCCTTGGCCACAGTGATGGTGCTGAAGTGGCTGGAATCAGAAATACAGCCCAGCCCCTCCCAGCTCCTCTAATCCCTGAGCACCAGCTGGAATGCAAGGGCATTGATTTCCTGCTCAATTCCCAAACACAACACACACTGATTCCCTGGGCTGCCAAAAGACACAGGAGCCGTTACCGTGAAAGTGATGTGTTTCTGCCAGTGCTGGAAAAGGGCAGGAAAGATGGAGAAAAAGCTCCCTGGAGAAGGAGAAATTACAGGCTAGAAGGCTTCTCCTTCTAGCAAACAAACAAACAAATAAACAAACAAAATATGAAAGTGTTACCTACTCCAGTGTCTAAAGCACTTGGATACAGTGAAGGGATGTTTGGCAGGGAAGCAGCCCTTGTGCTGAGCATTGGCTCTATGGATCTAAGGCAGGGATCTATGGAAGTCTGCCTGAAGGTCCCTCAGGAGCCCCCATTCTCCAGGCTAAAGCTCCCTCAGCACCTCCTCACTGGCCTTGTGCTGCCCCCCCTTGCCCAGCTCCCCTGTCCTTCTGTGCACACGCTGCAGCCCCTCCATGACTTTCTGCTTCCCAGGGCCCACAGCTGCACACAGCACTCCAGCTGTGGCCGCAGCACAGCCCAGCACAGGCCACGCTCACTGCCCTGCTCCTGCTGCCCCACTGCTGCTGGCACAGCCACCGTGCCCTTGGCCTTCTTGGCCGCCTGGCCACACGCTGCCTCATCTGCAGCTGCTCACGGCCGCCAGCCCTGCGTCCTTTGGGCCCACGCAGTTCCCCAGCCACAAAGGTGCCCATGGCACTTCCGATACAGCAGGCACCATTGCAAAATGGCCTTCCTTTTCTACCACCTCATGTTCCAAGTAGATATCATAAAATTTGATAGGAATAGGATTCTAAGTCACTCTGTTTAAATTAAAATTATCTAATTCAACTGTACAGCAAAACGGTCTTAATTCAATTTTTCCTATCTGCTGTCTGCAAGCATTGTTCTCTTTTCAAAACTAGGTTTTAGTTCTTCAAACTCTGAGAAAGAAAATTTAAAAATATCTATAGCTGCCTTTGTTACTTTTGTTTCAGGCATGGAAATGGATTTCTTTCAGCCTTCCTTGCATGCTCTCTACACTCTACTGCTACTGGCCAAGCTCCCAGCTTGCTCTACAATTCCTAAACACCAGGAACATGAAATGTTCCTTTCTCACTCACCTCAGGATCTTTAGCACTGCTGAATACACGCTTCAGGTGACCTGTAGTGGGAAGGGAAAATGAACCAGCTGCTGTCAGAAAACTGCCTGGCCCTCTGAATCCAACAGAACAAGTCAACCCAAACAGGTACGATTTCCCGTTTCACAACATCCCTCCAGGAGACACATTCCATTCACACAGCCAGCAAGGGATCAGGACAATATTCTTGGCTGTTCCTACACTTCAGCCTGTTTAGCCAGTAAATGAATACAAAGATGATCAAGAAAATGCAAATTGTCCTTTAACACTCAATGCTCCTGTTCTACCAAAGACATAAAACAGCTTCTGAAATCCTCTCCTTCAGGTACTCTTTTTTTTTTTCCAATCAGATACATGCACTAATTCTCAATAACTTGCAGGAAACAGTTGCCCAGAAAAGCTTCCCAAAATTCCCCTGAGCTGTGGCAGTTCTGTTGTGGAAGAGCACAGCAGCACCTCTAGGGTTTAGGAGCAGACACTCACTGCTTTAGAGTTTGCACTTCCTTTCAAAGGAAATAACTATTTTTGCACTCAGTAAAAGGTTATTAAGTTAGACAGTCAAATCCTTTAATGACAAAATTTAAAAAGAAATAAGCTTTCTCTGAATTCTGGGAACAACTGCAGAGTTTTTAGAAGGCCTTCCCTGAAGCTCTGCCAGTCTGCATTTTCAAAGGTGTCTTGCTTGTCCCAGCAACCTGAGTAAATGACAGACTCTGCTGCCACAGACTCCCCTGTGGAGGGAACGGATGCCCTACAGGTTCCCCTGTAAATGCTGCTCCTGTGGCTACAGACACCCCCTTTTTAGCTGAACCTCTTGACGGGAGCTTTACCAAACCACTGGCACTCTAATGCTCTTTCTGTTTCAAAATCAGAAACTCAGCCACCAAGAAAGAGCAGGAAGACATCCAAAAGCCAGGTTAGGATACACCCTTATCGAAGTAGAATGGAAAACTCTACTTACGTGCAAAGTGTGCAACGTAATATGCGGAAAAACAAACACCATAGGCAGCAAAAGCTGCTGTGGCCAGATGGTGGATCATTGTCCCAGTGCTGCGCAACTTTTCTCCAACACTAGAAAAACAAGTGCCCTGTCAGAGTGCAACTGCCCACTGACCAATGCTCAAACCAGGAGGGTTCTCCTGATGCGAGCAAGGCCTTGGGCTGCTCTGACACTCAGGCCTTCCATGCACCAAGACAACCTTCTGATGCCACTATGACGATGTGGCAACCATGCCCTGACATCACAAAGCAAACGCTCCATGTTGGTCTGTGAATTTATGCAAAGCAATAACCAACCTTCCCTACAGCAAACACAAAAGAGCCTGGGAAGTTCTCATCTGTCACCAAGCAGCACAAAATCCCCTCATGGGCCAAACCCTGTTGTTCAGGGGATCCAAGAGGAACTCCAAGAGTGCCCCAAGCACCTACAGCCTGTAGCCCAGCTGAGCACTCAGATGGGCCTCAAGCAAAGGAAAACAGGCCAAGAAAATGGTCCACAGCATTGCACATGTGAGAAATGACTCTCACTTTTAAAGGTTTAGTAAACCTTAACAAAGGACTGACTAAGGAAAAATTGCAGCATTGGGAGTCTCTGTGACTAGCAGCCATATGCTCATCTACAAAAAGGATGCTCTGCCTTTTATACCCCTAGCTCCTCCAAAAGTTTTGTCAGTCAACTCTTTCTCTGCTGCCCATTGGTGGAGATTACTTTCTTGCATCCTGACTGGAGGTCAGGTGTTGTTACACCCTGCCTGCTGGTCACAAGCCAGCCCTCCTCAAATGCCCTGACTACCAAGGCTATTACAAGGGGGACGGGAAAGAGGACTATGGGAGGATATATTACAATACCATCATTACACATTTGAACATCCACATAACATCTGCTTCTTAATTGTCAGAGCCAACCATTATTGAAGTGAAGGGGAGAACGACCATCCTGGTAATGCATCGAACTCCAACTTTATTGATCAATCAATCACCTTAAATAACAGTGCTAACGAACGCCATGAATATTCTGTAATCCAATGTCATGATAGGCTAACAGAGAAACTTCTAGCCACTCCCTTTGTTTTAGAATACCTACAATTGTTTATCAAAAACAGAAACCAAAACAGAAACCAGAAACCAAAACTTCTGCATCTGTTCTCAGGATGGCAGGCCTTCCCAGAGACGGTGTTCTGCTTGTTATGGGAAGACAGCCTGAGAACTTTATTGTTTATAAAGAGAGTCTAATTGTTTATGCAAATCAGAAGGCTGAGAACTGTTAGAAACTGCTTTTACTTTTCCCCTATACTTTTCTCTCAATTGTATGTCTCATGGCCTTTTCTTTAAGTCATTCTCCGACAAACCATTGCATTACTCACCCAGAACACACAGAACCAGGAGAGAAGCCACTGTTGGCATCACAGTTGAAATGCTTCCTAACAAATCTCCCCACATATTTGCACCTTTATTGGACATACCCAGGGCTCCGGTGTGGGTACATCTCTGCCTTTCTTTCCCTTTGGCAGCAGTCGAACTGGCAGCATCTGCCCGCCAGCAGCAGCTGCTCCAAGCTGGGAACGCCACTGGCGGTGCTGATTTCCAGAGGCTTCTGTGTGCCAGGGGAAGCCAAGGCTGGAGCGGGTTGAACGGCGCTGGCGCTGCTGCTGCTGTGTGCCAGAGAGCCCCGGCTGGGCAGGGCACGCTGCCCACTGCGCTGCGGGCTCCTTCTCCTGCCACAGCTGGGCACACCTGGCAACAAGGCATGACAACTTGTGGGCAAGCCAAGGGGTTTCTGGGGCTGCACTGCTCTGCACACACCCAGCACACCTGCAGCACAGAATTTTAACCCTCAAACAGGTAAACAAAAGGGAAACAGGTGGAAAAGATTTCATTTCAACCATTCTTTATGCTTCAATAGGAATGACCAAAATGAAAGTTACCAAGAAGGGCCCGATCCACACTGCCAGCTCAGTGTGAGAAAAGAGGCATTACTTTATTTCAGTGCTGGTTGTGTGAGGAATCACTTCCCTGAAACATGCACACCCACGTGTTAGTATCCATGGAACTAAGACATTACTTTCATTACTTTTATTCATTACTTTGCTCAAACTCACATGCTAAACATTCTCCCAAAGTATTTGACATGTTAAAATCACTTCACCAAAATTACTGACATCTAGAGTAGGGGTCTCTTGAGGGTCTCTGGTGGTCATGTGGTGAACAACCCATTCCTCAAATTCTCCTCCCATGGTTAAGAGCCTTCTTCTCCTTGAATGCATTGCAGCTACCTCCTCAGTAGGCCCACTGTCTTTATTCTCAAGGCTGAGACATCCACTTGCACACATTAACCATTGGTGTGAGGGAAGGTACAACTAAGCACTGCGTGGTAAAGCTTAAAAAATTCACAATTTGTTGCACATCAACACTTCCCCAATATCTCTCATTCCTTCTCTGGGAACCAAACACAAGCATTTTGTGATCCCTGAGCCCAAGGCCACCTCCAGCCCTCCTGTCACCCAGCAGCCCTTCTCTCCTCACAAACAGCAGGCCCAGCAGTGCCTTCCCTCACTGGCTCAGTCACCAGCTGTGTCAGGAGTTCTCTGTCACACACTCCAGGAACATCCTGGACTGTTTGCTCTCCGCTGCACTCTGTTGCCAGCAGACATCCCCACCCTCTTCCATGCCCCTTGCAGAACCCTGCACCTGCTGTCCATGGGCACCTGGCAAGGGGAGGCACTCACGGCAGAGATGCACCAGCTGCACTGGGCAGGAACCAAAACCCTCTGGCGGCACAGCTGCTGGCCTGGGTCTGGCACAGCTCTGCACGCCCCACTCCTCATGGGCTCTGGGCTGGAAATGCAATTGCACTTTCTGCCTCATGGAGAAATACCAGGGCTGCACAAACCACGGCCAGCAGGCCACATCCCAAAGGCACTGCAGCATGGAGCTGAGAAGGGAGAACACCCTTCCCCAATTCCTAACCATACCAAAACCACCATCATTGGGACTTTTAATCTTCTGAATGTAGAGTTGATTCACTGGGTGACAAGGGAATCTTCCAATGGAGTTGAAGTTTGGTAGAGTTTTTATTCTGAGTCCTACTCAGACTGTTGATTTGAAAATTTTTTTTAAATATTTTTTAAAAGGCTGTGCAGTCATATGGTTTTGTTCTAATACCAAAATGGCTAAGTGAAATGTACTGGCATTTTAATTACATCCAAACTGATTAGTCTGTAAAAGCTTTCCTGCAGAATAGCCACTGAACAAGAAATGAAAATCTGTGGACTGTTGACTTTGCAAATTTCTGCTAAACTTATCAGAAAATGAGGAGTTTTTAGTTAGATCATAGAGTAAATAAATTCCTATGGATTACTTGATTTGGATAAACCTGTTGATTTCAAATTAAAACTGCCAGCACATACTAAGTGGAAATCTGAATACTCCCTTCTATGAACTCTGAATTATTAGATAGTCATTGTTTGCTATATTAACAAAAATTAATATTCTGGCTATTTTTTTTACTTACAGCCAGCTCTTCAACATTCTTTGTAACACTAGAAAGAGAGTTTGTAGCAATGTGAACCATGGGTTGGTGGGGCATTGCAGAAGGCTCCTATGCCAGCACTAAATGTTCACATTTACCATAGCATCACTTCTTGCCTTTAATTCCAAGCTACAGCTCAGTTCCTGCAGTATAGATTCACACTTGTAGTCTGTATTTGCAGCTGGTTCTTACTTTCCTCTCCAGAAAAAAATCATGCTTGGATCTCAAATCAAAATAAAACGAGGAGAGAGTCAGGTTCTGGATAGGTATAGCAAGAACTAAGAGAGTTTTTTGCAAATATGTTGAAAAGTTGTTTGTACATGCTGCAAAAATGGCAGATTAAAGACTTGCACTCTAACTTGCAAGCTGAGGTTTTCCTTTTCTTTCTGGAATCATTTCTTGAGGCCAGACACTGAACCCAATGAGTAAGAGAATCAAAATCACCGGAGTAGTTTGGAGAATATTGTAAATCATTCTGTCATGATGCTTTTTGCCTACAAGTTTTGGCCATCATCCGATTGGAGTAATTAGGGGAGATGGAAGCCATCACACTGTGCCTGTGCACACAATTCCTTCCCAGGAGTAATCCATGAAGCAATGCTGACACATCCACACCAGCAGCTGCTGCCACACAGTCATGAAGCAGAGAATATGTATTTCTGCTACACCTGGACAGCTGAAGATGCCTCTGCTGAGCTAATTTTAGTGACTGCCCACCACAGATGAGACCTTGTGGTCAGTCTCCAACAAGTCAGGGCAGTTAATATTCTGCCTAAATGAAGTAAGTCTAGCAATACATAGACCATGGAGCCTGAGGAAAGCCAGCAGCTGTGGGAGATTTAATTTGTTTCCGTATCTTTCTTTTTACTAATTTATTGCAGTCAATTATTTAAAGAATGGAAACTTTTGGCATACCATTGGCTGGAAGGTTGGTCAGTCTTCCATTCATGACTCCTCTGAAAGCATCACCCCAGTGTTTTTATCAGTAGCTCTTCCATCATCATGGCTCACACAGCATTTCCTGCAGCTCTTCCTGGAGTCAGGGAAAGGCACCAGGAGAAGGGGGAGAAAGCTGTGTGCAGAGACTGTGTCAGCTGAAGAGACATTTGTTTCCTCAGTGTCCTGGGGTGACGTTATGATGCTTGTATCCCCATTCATCTGTTCTGTGCCTTTAAGACTTGCTCTGAAGTGTGGAAGTTTTGTTTGGGTTTCTCTTATCAGGGACACAGAGACGGGCAGTACATAGGGCTGTTTTAGCTTCTTGCTTTCAGCTTGCTGCTTTGCTTGCTCTCTTTTCTGCTCTCGCTTCTGCTCTGCTTTGGCCTCTGCTTATAAGCTAGTTCTAGCTAAACAGTCCTCATTCCTTCCTGGACTGTTTCCCCTCTCCTGTTTCTGTGACCATCTTGAACCTGCTCCGGACTGGGACTCGGGAACATCGAAGGTTTGGCTGCAGCAGCTGCCCCAGCGCCGGAGGGACTGAGAACAGAGCAACCACCCCCGAAAGAGACTTTCTGATTTTGTCATCTTTCTCAGAGTAGTGTCATTGGGTATTGTTCATTTTGTGTGCTGGGGGGTGTTGTGCCTGAAATAAACAGGTTCTTTCCACCTCTCTCCAGGGAATTTTTTCCCGAACCGGTTGGGGGGAGGGGCCGTGTGGGTTTGCTTCCTGGAGGGGCCCTCCTTTGCAGATTCTTTAACAAATTTGCCCTAAACCAGGATAAAATATTGGTGCCCAAACGTGGGGCTTGAGAGAGAGTGGAAAAACCCTGTTTTGACTGCATTTTGGTTGCTATTACTCTGCATTCGTTTAAATCAGCTAATAGCCATGCTTTTTGAATTCATAATGTTTATTGGGGTGAAGGTTTGCATGCATTTCTGGTCCCTAGGGCTTTCTGAGATTTTAATACCCCTCTGGTCCCTAGGTTTATTTTCTTATCCAGAAATAGCTTTTATATTGCCCCTAATACGTAGTTTTTACATCAGAGGGGCAGTGACCAGAGTAGCTATCCTGCTGGGCTTGGTGGCAATGATGTGCAAGAAGTTTATAAACATGCCAGGGTCTGCTCCAGGTATGAATGGTTCATGGCTATGGTTATGCATCCAGTTTGTTGCAGGAGGAGCAGGAGGGAATGAGGTTTTTCAGCCTCTGCTTTCCTTCTTCTCCTATGAATCAGTTGCATCACTAGTGAAGGATGTTCAGTTTCCCCTCAATGTTACAGAAACCATCTTCCTGGTATTCAATCTGGTAACCTACCTCTATACAACCTGCTGCTTCTCTAGAATGAGGGCTGAGATTTCTAGACGGGCTGATGAGACCCCTGACTCAGGAGTAAACCCCAGTGTGGAAAACCCTAAGTGGTGTGGGAAATGGGAGGATATGGGCCAAATCCTGAAGGAATTCTCTGACCCTATAGTCTGGGATTTTCCCCATGAACAAATTCAGAACCCAGATGAGGTGGAGAAATATCTGAAAGAGAAGTACCAGGATGAGCCTAAGGAGAGGAAGGTAATTGCAGTGAGCTGGGCCCTGGCATATGCTTATCGCACACTGCTAGATACTGTCGGGCAGCAGACAGAGGCAGGGGGGCAGGGAGATAAATCAGCAACTGTCCCAGTGACTCAGGCTGCAGCTAACACTCCAGGCTCGAAGCCAGCAGCTAAACCCATGGCTGTTGCTACCAGCACTAGAAGTAGGAAATGCACGGACAAGACCAATCAACCAGTGGATGATGATGATGATGATGATGAAGGAGAAGGAACCTCAATGCCTTCTGACATAAAATCAGGAGTCAAAGCAGCAGGTGCAAGATCAGATGCGAGTATTGAGTCTTTTTCCCTGAAGGACCTTCGTGGCCTATGGAAGGACTACACTTGAAGGTCTGATGAATCCATAATTAGTTGGCTTGTCCGTCTCTGGGATGCTTCGGGCGAGGCTACAATTCTGGATGGCACTGAAGCCAGGCATTTGGGATCCCTGTCACAGGATCCTGTCATAGACCAAGGAATGATGAGGGGGGCTAACCCTCACAGCCTCTGGGAACGGGTCCTAAGAAGTGTAGCAGAAAGATACCTGTGTGCAGACGATCTCTATATGCAGCAAACTCAGTGGAAGACAATAGAGCAAGGGATCCAACACCTGAGAGAAATGGCAGTGGCAGAGATTATCTTCTCAGATGATGTAACAACTAGGAACCCAGACTTAGTACCATGCACGTCTGTGATGTGGCAGAAACTTGTACGACTTGGGCCACATGAATATGCTTCTGCCTTAGCCATCATGAAGAGGGATGAGAGGGGTGAGACGGTGCTTGACATGGCAAGGAAGCTCCGAGCATATGCAGATGCTGTACATGGCCCCACAAGCCAGAATCGCAGCGGTAGAAACACATCTGCAGAATTTAGAGGATAAGATAGAGGAGAACCATAAGAAGCTTAGAGAGAAGATTAAAGAAGACCTTCTCCAAATTTCAGCAGTACAGATCCGAGGTTCTGGTCTCCAAGGCAGACGTTTCCCAGATGGTGAGAGAAGGTACACCCCACGAGCTGAGCTGTGGTTTTACCTGCGTGATTGTGGGGAAAACATGAGAAGGTGGGATAGGAAACCTACTGCTGTTCTGGCATGACGGGTGCGTGAACTGAAGGAAGCCACCAGGAGGAAAGCAGCTCCAGTTGCCCGTAGCCGACCGGCCAGGTATGATGATGATGACATGTCTGATCCCCTCGAAGGAACATCCAAAACATACGCCCAGGGAAAGAAGGATAACCAGGCTTAGAGGGGCCCTGCCTCTAGCCAGGTAGAGGCCAGGGAAAATCGTGTTTTCTGGTCTGTGTGGATTTGTTGGCCTGGCACATCGGAACCACAAGAGTACAAAGCTTTGGTCGATACTGGTGCGCAATGCACATTAATCCCATCAAGACATGTGGGGACAGAGTCTGTTTCTATAGAGACAGAGGGCATTCAGCAATTGAACACCTTGCCTGGGTTGTCTGAGAAGCCATCTGCAGTAGGATGCCTGACAGGAGAAGAGCGACGAGTACCAATTGCCACCTCAACAGTTCATCAACGACAGTATAGAACCACTCGAGATCTGTGATCCCCCTCCATAAGATGATCCGAGAGCTGGAGAGCCAAGGGGTGGTCAGCAAGACCCACTCACCCTTCAACAGCCGCATTTGGCCTGTGCGAAAATCTGACGGGGAATGGAGATTGACTGTAGACTACCGTGCCTTGAATGAAGTGACTCCACCACTGAGTGCTGCCGTGCCAGACATATTAGAGCTCCAGTACGAGCTTGAGTCCAAGGCAGCAAGGTGGTATGCCACTATAGACATTGCCAATGCATTTTTCTCCATTCCTCTGGCAGCAGAATGCAGGCCTCAGTTTGCTTTCACATGGAGGGGCGTGCAGTACACCTGGAACCGACTGCCCCAGGGGTGGAAGCACAGCCCCACCATCTGCCATGGACTGATCCAGGCTGCACTAGAAAGGGGAGAGGAGCCAGAACATCTGCAGTATCTTGATGACATCATTGTGTGGGGGAACACAGTTGCGGAAGTGTTCGAGAAAGGGAAGGAAATCATCCAGATCCTCCTGGGAGCTGGTTTCGCCGTTAAAAAGAGCAAAGTAAAGGGACCAGCTCGTGAGATTCAGTTCCTGGGAGTGAAGTGGCAAGATGGACAGCATCAGATTCCCACAGATGTCATCAACAAGATCACAACAATGTCTCCACCCACCAATAAGAAAGAGACACAAGCTTTCTTGGATGCAATAGGTTTTTGGAGGATGCATATTCCTGAGTACAGTCAGATCATGAGCCCTCTTTACCTGGTCACCCGCAAGAAGAACAATTTCCAGTGGGGCCCTGAGCAGCAACAAGCCTTTGTCCAGATCAAACAGGAGATTGCTCATGCAGTAGCCCTTGGCCCAGTCAGGACAGGACCAGAGGCAAAGAACATGCTCTACTCTGCAGCCGGGAACCATGGCTTGTCCTGGAGTCTTTGGCAGAAGGTGCCTGAGGAGACTCAGGGTCGACCACTGGGATTTTGGAGTCGAAGCTACAGAGGGTCTGAAGCCAACTACACTCCAACAGAGAAGGAAATCTTGGCTGCCTATGAAGGAGTCCAGGCTGCCTCGGAGGTAATAGGCACTGAAGCACAACTCCTCCTGGCACCCCGACTACCAGTGCTGGGGTGGATGTTCAAAGGCAAGGTTCCTTCCACTCACCATGCCACCAGTGCTACATGGAGCAAGTGGATTGCTGTTATCACTCAACACGCCTGTATAGGTAAACTGAATCGCCCTGGGATTTTGGAGATAATTACAAATTGCCCCAAAGGTGAGAATTTTGGTGTCATACATGGAGAGGAACAAGAACCAGTGACACGGGCTGAAGAGGCTCCTCCCTATAACCAACTGTCCCCAGAGGAAACACGCTACGCTCTTTTCACTGACGGTTCCTGTCACATCGTAGGGATGAACCGGAAGTGGAGAGCAGCCGTATGGAGCCCCACACGATGGGTTGCACAAGCTACCAAAGGAGAAGGTGGATCAAGCCAACTTGCAGAACTCAAAGCTGTTCAACTGGCCCTAGACATTGCTGAGAGAGAGAAGTGGCCAAAGCTCTACCTCTACACTGATTCATGGATGGTAGCCAATGCTCTGTGGGGATGGCTGGAGAGGTGGAAAAAGGCTAACTGGCAACGTAGAGGGAAACCAATTTGGGCTGCTGATGAGTGGAAAGACATTGCTACCAGGGTAGGGAGGCTACCTGTGAAAGTCCGCCATGTAGATGCCCACGCACCCAAGAGTAGGGCCAATGAGGAGCACCAAAACAATGAGCAGGTAGACCAAGCTGCAAAGATAGGGGTGTCCAAAATAGACCTAGACTGGGAACATAAGGGAGAGTTATTCCCAGCTCAATGGGCCCATGATGCCTCAGGCCACCAGGGCAGAGATGCCACCTATAAGTGCGCATGAGACCAAGGGGTGGATCTAACCATGGACAGTATTTCTCAGGTTATCCATGACTGTGAGACGTGTGCTGCCATCAAGCAGGCCAAGCGAGTGAAGCCCCTGTGGTACGGTGGGCGGTGGTCCAAGTACAAGTATGGGGAGGCCTGGCAGATTGACTCCATCACACTGCCCCAGACACGCCAGGGCAAGCGCTATGTGCTGACCATGGTGGAAGCCACCACTGGATGGTTGGAAACCCACCCTGTGTCTCATGCTACAGCCTGGAACACCATCCTGGGCCTTGAAAAGCAAGTTCTGTGGAGACATGGCACCTCTGAGAGGATCGAGTCAGACAACGGGACTCATTTCAAGAACAGCCTTATCAACACCTGGGCCAGGGAACATGGCATTGAGTGGGTGTACCATATCCCCTACCATGCACCAGCTGCAGGAAAAGTGGAGAGGTACAATGGACTACTAAAAACCCAGTTGAAAGCTTTGGGTGGGGGATCTTTCAAAAATTGGGAGCAGCATTTAGCAAAGGCCACCTGGTTAGTTAACACCCGAGGTTCCACCAACCGAGCAGGTCCTGCCCAGTCTGAGTCCCTGAATGTAATAGAAGGAGACAAAGTCCCAGTGGTACATATCAGAGGTTTGTTAGGGAAGACTGTGTGGATCAATTCTGCCTCGAGTACAGACAAACCCATTTTTGAGGTTGTCTTTGCTCAGGGACCAGGTTGCACGTGGTGGATAATGCAAAGAGATGGAACAACACGATGTGCACCTCAGGGAGATCTGATCGTGGGGTAAGAATGATGTGCAGTATCACTGTTCATTGGATGTTACTGCCATTGTCTGTACATTAAACCATACAGACATGAGATTGAAGGAAATGTGTAAGTGTTGAAGGTCTGGGCAAGTGGAAGAAGGAGAAGGAAATGCGTAAGTGTCGAAGGTCTGAGCAAGTGAAAGATGGAGCTTTAAGTGACTAAAGTGAAAAGGGGGAATCCTGCAGCTCTGTAGTATAGGGCCTGGATTCAGTGGTCCAGTGTGGGGATGTGATGAAGTCATGATGGGTATTGTTTGTAAATTTTGGGGGAACAGATGGAAATTTTGTATGAATAATGCATGATGTGTGGTAGTATGTTGATGATATGGGGATAAGGGGTGGAATGTCCTGGGGTGACGTTATGATGCTTGTATCCCCATTCATCTGTTCTGTGCCTTTAAGACCGGCTTTGAAGAGTGGAAGTTTTGTTTGGGTTTCTCTTATCAGGGACACAGAGACGGACAGTACCTAGGGCTGTTTTAGCTTCTTGCTTTCAGCTTGCTGCTTTGCTTGCTCTCTTTTCTGCTCTCGCTTCTGCTCTGCTTTGGCCTCTGCTTATAAGCTAGTTCTAGCTAAAGAGTCCAAATTCCTTCCTGGACTGTTTCTCCTCTCCTGTTTCTGTGACCATCTCAAACCTGCTCCAGACTGGGACCTGGGAACACTGAGGGTTTGCACCGTTTGGCCTGCAGCAGCTGCCCAGTGCCGGAGGGACTGAGAACAGAGCAACCCCCCCCGAAAGAGACTTTCTGATTTTGTCATCTTTCTCAGAGCGGTGTCATCTGGTATTGTTCATTTTGTGTGCTGGGGGGTGCTGTGTCTGTCAAATAAACAGGTTCTTTCCACCTCTCTCCGAGGAATTCTTCCCGAACCAGTTGGGGAGGAGGGCCCGTGTGGGTTTGCTTCCTGGAGGGGCCCTCCTTTGCAGATTCTTTAACAAATTTGCCCTAAACCAGGACACCAGCACAGCCATTTGCCCAGGCAGCCCAGAGCAGTGGTCACAGCGCCAAGGCTGACAGAGCTCAAGAAGAGTTTGGACAATGATCTCAAGCACATGGGGTGACTCTAAGGGTTTCCTGCACATGGCCAGGAGCTGGACTCGATGACCCTGATGGGTCCCTTCCAACTCAGCATATTCCATGATTCTATGACCCTTATTCACACCGTGAGGTAATTTCATATTCCCTTTAGTTTCCACTCTTGTGTGGTTTCACCTTTACAGCCAGACACAAAACGGTTTTCCTGATTTGGGAGGTGAAATGAAGATCATTACCTTGTGTCCTTGTGGCAGTCCTGAGCAAGCTTCCCTGCCACGTGTGGCAGCCTCTCAGCCCTGGGTGTGCCTGCGAGCTGGGTGACTCCAATTCTCTCCATCAGGGACAGGAGGAGCTGGGCCGCACACTCGCGCACCGGGGCGGGGCGGCTGCTGGGGAGGAGAGAGCAAACCCTGGGCACAGGGACAAGGAGCAGCAGCAGCGCCGGCTTTGGCCAGAGCTGCTCCCTGCCCTTGCTGGGGGAAGGAGCCTGGGCTGTCCCTGCACCTTCAGACACCTGCAGAAGGTTCTGTCCTCAGCTAAACACAAAGGTAGCATTGTACACAAGGCCTGCCTGCACGGAAGAGGGAGAATTCAGTCTCCCTGCTCTGATACTCAGTTTCTTTCACAGTATTTACTCGGAGAAAGATTAAAGAAATAGATGACAAATGAATAATTTAGAAATTAAGGACAATTGATGCTGACCCATCAGAGGGCACCCAGTACACAGAGCTGCAGCAGGATTGAGGCTCTTTCCACCCATTTACCCCCAAATCTGCAGAACTTTGGAAAACAACAAATGCAGGGAAAACGCATTGTGGCTGGTGAAGTTGCAGAATATACAGCAATGCAGCCTGTTTCTTCTGTGGGGCTTGGCAACAGATCCATCTGAATCTTTTACCCTATTGCAAAGCTGAGGAAAGGGTGGCAGGCAGTTTAGGCAGGCTGTCCTGTTCTAGAGAGCGTCTCTTGGGAACTATCAGGCCCAGCACCAACATTTAAGGCAGCATTTGCTCCAACTGTCCCATGGCAGTCAGCCTGTGAAGGTGCCTGTAAAGTGATTCATCATCTCAAGGCTAACATGAAACATCAGTTGGAATAGAAAGTAGAGCTCTAAGGCCAGCACAGTCATACAAGACTCCTTTGGCAGGAGCTGCACCTGCTCACCCAGCAGATTGTCCCCCATGTGCTCCACGCCCCAGCAAGGACCCTCTTCATTTCTTAAGGTAATGGCATCATAAGGAGACATGGTTTTCCCAGGGCCTCTGTGGTTAGCGCTGTGAAATACCAAACACTGCTCACAGCTGCAATTGCAATTGACCCTCTGCCCACAAAAGCACAAGGCTCTATCCTTGGCCTTTGCAGGCACTTTCCCTTCCCCACTGATCACCACATCTAGGAAAATCTGACAGACTGGGAGAACTCCAGGAAGCAGCAGGAAGCTGAGTCAGAGGAGCTTTAGTTTGGACATCAGGAAAAAGGGTTTTTCACCCAGAGGGTGGTTGGGCACTGGAACAGGCTCCCCAGGGCAGTGGTCACAGCACCAAGCCTGACAGGGTTGAAGGAGCATTTGGACAACAATCTCAGGCACTTGGTGTGACCCTTGGGCTGTTCTGGGCAAGGCCAGGAGCTGGACTTGATGGTCCTGATGGGCCCCTTCCAACTCCCCATATTCTACACTTCTGTGATTCTGAGAACTAATGGGCTGAAATAGGTGACAAGAGGAGAGAAGTGAGGCTGGTCACAGAATCAAGTCACTGAGTTCACAGAAGATGCAGGATACAGGACCCTTCCCTCCCACCATTCCCATTCTCCGTCTCATCCCTTCTCCCTCCCACACACACGAAGGTGAAGAATATCACTAAAAGAAGAAGAACCTACTTGACTCCCATGTCCATGAGAGCAGTCATTGCTCGTGTAGGAGTCACATTCTTCACCAGGATCCCCAGGCTCTGACTGGCTGCTTTCTGAACAAATTCTGGGGAGCTGGACACCATCTGAAGGACCAGAGCAAGCAACCTCATCCACCTCAGAGTCCATGTCCTTCTTCAAGGTCACAAAGACCTCTCCCAGAGTGACAATGGCAGAGCAGGACACCTTGGAACGGAGGTTGGTCACCTGGGGAAACCATGAGGGGAAACATAAGAATCACCTTGGAAAGAAAACCAGTTGCCTTCAACAGAAGTCCCAGGAAATGACAACACATCCCACTGGGTCCAGAGGAACATACAAGTACAGGAAGAGCAGGAGAGCACAAGCACAGAAAGGCACTTACTCTGGCACCAATTTCTGGCCTCAGACCTGCTCACTGCAGGCCTAAAATAAAAATTTCATTAAGTGTTCGACTTAACCCTTCTAAAATGTCCACAGCTTTGATTTTAGGCCCTTTTACTAGAAAATTAAAGCAAGAGCAGCTTTCAAATCCTAAAGGCACAAGTCATAAAGATAAATGAGTCAGATGCTCCTGTTCAAAAAAGCAACACCAGCAGTTGAAGCACTCAGCCAGGAAACAGAAAACACAGGCTCAGGTCTACAGAATAATTTGCAGTGTTCAATTACAGCTTGGGCAGAGATTGGGACTCTGGCAAATAACGTCATTAGTGTCTCAGTTTCTGCATTTGCACATTGCATTATAAAGGCACCACACTCAAAGATGAGAGTCAGATGCCCGACCTGCCAGTAAATACAGCTGCATGTACCCACAGATCCTACAGATAGCTGACAGACATTAGAAATCTCAGGTCTAAAACCAGAAATGAAGGCTGACCCTGAGCACACATGGAGATGAGCAAGCACATACCTACTGTACACACTATGTATGAAGTATGGGGGACAATTCCAAACAATGTTCTCACCTCGCTGGTAACTGCCAAGCAAACCTCACCAAGTCTACAAAGCAGGAGCTCTGAATGGGACCCAGCCAGGTGTTGGATGGTGAAGAGTCCCTTCTCCTTTAGCTCCCTAAAAGGCAGACGATTGATTTTTCTCTCCACCAAGGCAGCACCCTCTGAAATGACCAGGCTGGCAGCTCAGTGAACAATGGGAGGTGCTTTTCAAGGAGTGCTTAATGAAATTGTGGAACGCGTTGCCCCAGGATGCTGTGGCTGTCAAAAGCATTCACAAACCCAAGAGGCAAAGAGAGGGGTTTCAGAGTGGCCTTTTGAGAAGACAGCCTTTCTGAAATCTCTGGCACATGAGGCCCCTCTGTCACTGCTTCCTAGGAGCTGTGAGACCGGGCCCTGCTGCTGTTTGTTGTCACCTCCCTGTACCTGTCCCTGAGACACAGTGCCACCGGGCTGTTATTGGGGCATTTTCCTTCTTTGCCAGCCCCAGCAGGCATTCAGCAGGGAGAGTCTGCACTGCCACTCTGGAGCTGAGTTTCCACTCTATGATCTCGGCCTCTCTGTCACCTCCTCCACTCCCCCTCACACATTCCCCAAAAAAGCAGCAGGATGTCTGCTGGGACCCTCTCAGCCTGCAGGAAGGCCAGGTGGGTCCTGGCCTCTCCTGACTCACAGCACAGCTTTCTTTCATCCCAGCATGGAAATATAAAAACTGTACTATCACATCACACAGAGGGCCAGGAGCTTTTTATTTTGGCTGCAAGTGTCCACAGGGCATTGGGGAAGAGGAGAAAAGGAGTGTTTTGCAGCAAGCAACCCGGCTACTCAGGCAGGATGGTAGGGAAAGTGTCTGGAAGCTGCTTTTTTGGACTTGGGTTGTTCTGCTGCAGCTTCTGACAGAGCTGATGGGCAGATCCCAGAGCTGTGGAGAGTTCCTGGGAAATTTGTCCTTGGATATATCTACGAATGCTCTCCCAGCCATGAGCTGCCATCTGTGTCCTGTCCATATGTTACTGCCTTGACTGTTGAGTGTCTGAGGTGCCTCTTGAGGCTGCTATGGACCTCCTTCACCAAGGAATGGGTTGTGACACCACATCCCTTTCTGCTTCTGTTTGGGCACTGACAGAGCCTGGAGCACTCTGGCTCGAGCTTGGGCTCTGGCCAAGCAAGATTGCAAATGAGAGCAGCTCATGGTCCTCAGCTCTTCCCTGCTGCTGCGACAGACAGACATGGCCATGGGGACAGAATGGAGCTGCCCCATCTGCCAGGGCACTAAGAAGGATGTGAATTTTTCTCTGCCCTGTCACCACCAGTTCTGCCTGGGCTGCATCCTGCAGTGGGCAAAGAGAAATCCATCGTGCCCACTCTGCAGAAGAATGATAGAAGCTGTCATGTTTTCTGAGTAGGATGAACAGGACTACACACAATGTGCCATCAGCTCCCCCAAACAATTGCTAGAGTCCAGCAGGGACAGAGCCTTGCTGAAAACAGCCCCCAAGACCCTGTGATGGCTGTTCCATCTTCCCCACAGGGAACACTGTCCCCAGCTGAGCAGGGGGCTGCAGGACCAGAGCCTGTGCATGGCCTCCTGCCCAAGGTGTGGGCCGAATTTTTCAAATAACAATGTCATCTGCTGGACCAAAGGTGGCCCTGGCTGCACCAGAAGCTGGAGGGAATATGCCAGCACCAGAGATGGCTGGTTAAGGAATTCATAGAGCAGCATCCTGCACGCCCTCTGTGCCTATGGTCAAGTTGCCAAAATCTTGGTGCCAGTACTGCAGCTTCTCCTCTGGAGCAGTCTGAATTGCTGCTAGCATAGCCCAGGGTAAAGAAGCAAAAAGGACCTTTGCTTAATCTCCACAGATGTTTTATTCAGCTGTGCAGGGAGATGTTCAGGTCCCAGCATCCACACACAGAGGGTCTCACTTTGTCTCCACAGGGGCCTGGGGGCTGACCCTGATCTCGGGGCAGTACAAAGATAAGGGGGCCGATCAGGAATAGGGAAGGTGTGGCTCAGGAACACAGGAACAGACACAGGAACAGGGGAAGTAGCCAATGGGGTCTAACAGCTTTTTGAGGGAAGTTTCTTGTGTCTCCATGGACCAGGCAATGCCCCCCCAGGGTTTCCCCGTGTTTTATATTATTAGGAAAGCTTCTCTGAAGGATCAACTGAATCAACACAAAATGACAAAAACAATCAAAAGCACTCATAAGACAATTGTTCAAAATGGAAACAATTCTGAGTTCCCAATGTGCCAACAGATTTCTTGGAGTGTCTTAGATCTGGCAGGAGGGATGCAGGGTTTTCTTAGCACAGTTTATCAGGAAGCTGAGTCACACATACTGAACCTCTGGTCCATGGTCTCCTCACTGCCATCGTGCAGCAAGGAGGCCCAGAGGCTGCTGTGCTGTGGTCCTGTCAGGGATGAACACAGCGGCTCTGTGGCCAGTGCCAGCTCCAGCTCCAGCAGCTCACAAGAGGAGACTCCTTCCAGAAGCTCTGCTGGCTCCAGTGTGGCAGACCAGCAGAGCCCACTGGAAGCCCCCCTCCATTGCAGCCACCCCCATCTGCGCCCATCATCACTGCAGAGCAGGAGCTGCCCCAGAGGAGCCGCAGCAGGAGCTCATGGCAGTGGCAGGTCCCTGTGCCCAGGGCAGAGCCACAGAACCTCTGCTCCTGCCTGGGACAGGGGCTGCTCACCCTGGTGTCCCACCAAGAGGAGGGATCCTGGGCCCCAAACTCTGCCCAGCCCTGCAAAAGGCCACCCCGCCAGCAGTGCCAGCAAGGTTCCTGCAGCCATTCAGCCAAATCAGAGGAAAGAAATGTCTCTTCAGCTGACACAGCCTCTGCACACAGCTTTCTCCCCCTTCTCCTGGTGCCTTTCCCTGACTCCAGCAAGAGCTGCAGGAAATGCTGTGTGAGCCATGATGATGGAAGAGCTACTGATAAAAACACTGGGGTGATGCTTTCAGAGGAGCCATGAATGGAAGACTGACCAACCTTCCAGCCAATGGTATGCCAAAAGTTTCCATTCTTTAACTAATTGACTGCAATAAATTAGTAAAAAGAAAGATACAGAAACAAATTAAATCTCCCACAGCTGCTGGCTTTCCTCAGGCCCCATGGCCTATGTATTGCTAGACTTACTTCATTTAGGCAGAATATTAACTGCCCTGACTTGCTGGAGACTGACCACAAGGTCTAGTCTGTGGTGGGCAGTCACTAAAATTCGCTCAGCAGAGGCATCTTCAGCTGTCCAAGTGTGGCAGAAATACAAATTATCTGCTTCATGACTGTGTGGCAGCAGCTGCTGGTGTGGATTTGTCAGCGTTGCTTCATGGATTACTCCTGGGAAGGAATTGTGTGCACAGGCACAGTGTGATGGCTTCCATCTCCTCTAATTACTCCAATCGGATGATGGCCAGAACTTGTAGGCAAAAAGCATCATGACAGAATGATTTACAATACTCTCCAAACTACTCCTGTGGTTTCGATTTTCTTACTGATTAGGTTCAGTGTCTGGCCTCAAGAAATCAGTCCAGAAAGAACAGGCAAAGCTCAGCTTGCAAGTTAGAGTGCAAGTCTTTAATCTGCCGTTTTTGCAGCATGTACAAACAACTTTACAACATATTTGCGAAAAAATGTCTTAGTTCTTGCTATACCTATCCAGAACCTGACTCTCTCCTTGTTTTATTTTGATTTGAGATCCAAGCATGATTTTTTTCTGGAGAGGAAAGTAAGAACCAGCTGCAAATACAGACTACAAGTGTGAATCTATACTGCAGGAACTGAGCTGTAGCTTGGAATTAAAGGCAAGAAGTGATGCCATGGTAAATGTGAACATTTAGTGCTGGCATAGGAGCCTTCTGCAATGCTCCACCAACCCATGGTTCACATTGCTACAAACTCTCTTTCCGATGTTACAAAGAGTGTTGAAGAGCTGGCTGTAAGTAAAAAAAATAGCCAGAATGATAATTTTTGTTAACAAGGCAAACAACGACTATCTAATAATTCAGAGCTCATAGAAGTGAGTATTCAGATTTCCACTTAGTATGTGCTGGCAGTTTTAATTTGAAATTAACAGGTTTATCCAAATCAAGTAATCCATAGGAATTTATTTGCTCTATGGTCTAACTAAAAATGCCTCATTGTCTGATAAGTTTAGTAGAAATTTGCAAAGTCAACAGCCCACAGATTTTCATTTCTTGTTCAGTGGCTATTCTGCAGGAAAGCTTTTACAGACTAATCAGTTTGGATGTAATTAAAATGCCAGTACATTTCATCTAGCCATTTTAGTATTAGAACAAAACCATATGACTGCACAGCCTTTTAAAAAAATATTTTGAAATAAATTTTCAAATCAACAGTCTGAGTAGGACTCAGAAAAAATACTCTACCAAACTTCAACTCTATTGGAAGCTTCCCTTGTCACCCTGTGAATCAACTCTACATTCAGAAGATTAAAAGTCCCAATGATGGTGGTTTTGGTATGGTTAGGAATTGGGGAAGGGTCTTCTTCCTTCTCAATCCATGCTGCAGTGCCTTTGGGATGTGGCCTGATGGCCGTTGTTTGTGCAGCCCTGGTATTTCTCCATGAGGCAGAAAGTGCAATTGCATTTCCAGCCCAGAGCCCGTGAGGAGTGGGGCGTGCAGAGCTGTGCCAGACCCAGGCCAGCAGCTGTGCCGCCAGAGGGTTTTGGTTCCTGCCCAGGGCAGCTGGTGCATCTCTGCCGTGAGTGCCTCCCCTTCCAGGTGCCCATGGACAGCAGGTGCAGGGTTCTGCAAGGGGCATGGAACAGGGTGGGGATGTCTGCTGGCAACAGAGTGCAGCGGAGAGCAAACAGTCCAGGATGTTCCTGGAGTGTGTGACAGAGAACTCCTGACACAGCTGGTGGCTGAGCCAGTGAGGGAAGGCACTGCTGGGCCTGCTGTTTGTGAGGCGAGAAGGGCTGCTGGGTGACAGGAGGGCTGGAGGTGGCCTTGGGCTCAGGGATCACAAAATGCTTGTGTTTGGTTCCCAGAGAAGGAACGAGAGATATTGGGGAAGTGTTGACGTGCAACAAATTGTGAATTTTTTAAGCTTTTACAGGCAGTGCTTAGTCGTACCTTCTCTCACAGCAGTGGTTAATGTGTGCAAGTGGATGTCTTAGCCTTGAGAATAAAGACAGTGGGCCTACTGAGGAGGTAGCTGCAATGCATTCAAGGAGAAGGCTCTTAACCATGGAAGTAGAATTTGAGCAATGGGATATTCACCATATGACACCCAGAGACCCTCAAGAGACCCCTACTCATAATGTAAGTAATTTTGGGGAAGGGATTTAAACATGTCAAATACTTTCTGAGAATGTTTAGCCTGTGAGTTTGAGCAAAGTAATGAATAAAAGTAATGAAAGTAATGTCTTAATTCCATGGATACTAACACGTGGGTGTGCATGTTTCAGGAAAGTGATTCCCACGCACCCAGCACTGAAATAAAGTAATGCCTCTTTTCTCACACTGAGCTGGCAGTGTGGATCGGGCCCTTCTTGGTAACTTTCATTTTGGTCATTCCTATTGAAGCATAAAGAATGGTTGAAATGAAATCTTTTCCACCTGTTTCCCTCTGGTTTACCTGTTTGAGGGTTAAGATTCTGTGCTGCAGGTGTGCTGGGTGTGTGCAGAGCAGTGCAGGCCCAGACACCCCTTGGCTTGCCCACAAGTTGTCATGCCTTGTTGCCAGGTGTGCCCAGCTGTGGCAGGAGAAGGAGTCCGCAGCGCAGTGGGCACCGTGCTCTGCCCAGCCGGGGCTCTCTGGCACAGAGCAGCAGCAGCGCCAGCACCGTTCATCCCGCTCCTGCCTTGGCTTCCCCTGGCACACAGAAGCCTCTGGAAATCAGCACCACCAGTGGCGTTCCCAGCTTGGAGCAGCTGCTGCTGGCGGGCAGATGCTGCCAGTTCGACTGCTGCCACAGGGGAAGAAAGGCAGAGATGTACCCGCACCGGAGCCCTGGGCATGTCCAATAAAGGTGTAAATTTGTGGGGAGATTTGTTAGGAAGGATTTCAGCTGTGATGCCAACAGTGGCTTCTCTCCTGGTTCTGTGTGTTCTGGACGAGTAATGCAATGGTTGGCTCTGACAATTAAGAAGTAGATGTTATGTGGATGTTCAAATGTGTAGTGATGGTATTGTAATATATCCTCCCATAGTCCTCTTTCCCATCCCCCTTGTAATAGCCTTGGTAGTCAGGGCATTTGGGGAGGGCTGGCTCGTGACCAGCAGGCAGGGTGTAACAACACCTGACCTCCAGTCAGGATGCAAGAAAGTAATCTCCACCAATGGACAGCAGAGAAAGAGTTGACTGACAAAACTTTTGGAGGATCTAAGGGTATAAAAGGCAGAGCATCCTTTTTGTAGATAAGCACATGGCTGCTAGTAACAGAGACTCCCAATGCTGCAATTTTCCTTATTCAGTCATTTGTTAAGGTTTACTAAACCTCTAAAATGTTAAAAGTGAGAGTCATTTCTCACATGTGCAATGCTGTGGGCCATTTTCTTAGTCTGGTTTCCTTTGCTTGTGTCCCATCTGAGTGCTCAGCTGGGGTACAGGCTGTAGGTGCTTGGGGCACTCCTGGAGTTCCTCTTGGATCCCCTGAACAACAAGGTTTGGCCCATGAGGGGATTTTGTGCTGCTTGGTGACAGATGAGAACTTCCCAGGCTCTTTTGTGTTTGCTGTAGGAAAGGTTGGTTATTGCTTTGCATAAATTCACAGACCAACATGGAGCGTTTGCTTTGTGATGTCAGGGCATGGTTGCCACATCGTCATAGTGGCATCAGAAGGTTGTCTTGGTGCACGGAAGGCCTGAGTGTCAGAGCAGCCCAAGGCCTTGCTCGCATCAGGAGAACCCTCCTGGTTTGAGCATTGGTCAGTGGGCAGCTGCACTCTGACAGGGCACTTGTTTTTCTAGTGTTGGAGAAAAGTTGCGCAGCACTGGGACAATGATCCACCATCTGGCCTATGGTGTTTGTTTTTCCGCATATTACGTTGCACACTTTGCACGTAAGTAGAGTTTTCCATTCTACTTCGATAAGGGTGTATCCTAACCTGGCTTTTGGATGTCTTCCTGCTCTTTCTTGGTGGCTGAGTTTCTGATTTTGAAACAGAAAGAGCATTAGAGTGCCAGTGGTTTGGTAAAGCTCCCGTCAAGAGGTTCAGCTAAAAAGGGGGTGTCTGTAGCCACAGGAGCAGCATTTACAGGGGAACCTGCAGGGCATCCGTTCCCTCCACAGGGGAGTCTGTGGCAGCAGAGTCTGTCATTTACTCAGGTTGCTGGGACAAGCAAGACACCTTTGAAAATGCAGACTGGCAGAGCTTCAGGGAAGGCCTTCTAAAAACTCTGCAGTTGTTCCCAGAATTCGGAGAAAGCTTATTTCTTTTTAAATTTTGTCATGAAAGGATTTGACTGTCTAACTTAATAACCTTTTACTGAGTGCAAAAATAGTTATTCCCTTTGAAAGGAAGTGCAAACTCTAAAGCAGTGAGTGTCTGCTCCTGAACCCTAGAGGTGCTGCTGTGCTCTTCCACAACAGAACTGCCACAGCTCAGGGGAATTTTGGGAAGCTTTTCTGGGCAACTGTTTCCTGCAAGTTATTGAGAATTAGTGCATGTATCTGATTGGAAAAAAAAAAGAGTACCTGAAGGAGAGGATTTCAGAAGCTGTTTTATGTCTTTGGTAGAACAGGAGCATTGAGTGTTAAAGGACAATTTGCATTTTCTTGATCATCTTTGTATTCATTTACTGGCTAAACAGGCTGAAGTGTAGGAACAGCCAAGAATATTGTCCTGATCCCTTGCTGGCTGTGTGAATGGAATGTGTCTCCTGGAGGGATGTTGTGAAACGGGAAATCGTACCTGTTTGGGTTGACTTGTTCTGTTGGATTCAGAGGGCCAGGCAGTTTTCTGACAGCAGCTGGTTCATTTTCCCTTCCCACTACAGGTCACCTGAAGCGTGTATTCAGCAGTGCTAAAGATCCTGAGGTGAGTGAGAAAGGAACATTTCATGTTCCTGGTGTTGAGGAATTGTAGAGCAAGCTGGGAGCTTGGCCAGTAGCAGTAGAGTGTAGAGGGCCAGCTAGGAAGGCTGAAAGAAATCCATTTCCATGCCTGAAACAAAAGTAACAAAGGCAGCTATAGATATTTTTAAATTTCCGTCTCAGAGTTTGAAGAACTAAAACCTAGTTTTGAAAAGAGAACAATGCTTGCAGACAGCAGATAGGAAAAATTGAATTAAGACCGTTTTGCTGTACAGTTGAATTAGATAATTTTAATTTAAACAGAGTGACTTAGAATCCTATTCCTATCAAATTTTATGATATCTACTTGGAACATGAGGTGGTAGAAAAGGAAGGCCATTTTGCAATGGTGCCTGCTGTATCTGAAGTGCAATGGGCACCTTTGTGGCTGGGGAGCTGCGTGGGCCAAAAGGACGCAGGGCTGGCGGCCGTGAGCAGCTGCAGATGAGGCAGCGTGGGGCCAGGGGGCCAAGAAGGCCAAGGGCACGGTGGCTGTGCCGGCAGCAGGGGGGCAGCAGGAGCAGGGCAGTGAGCGTGGCCTGTGCTGGGCAGCGCTGCGGCCACAGCTGGAGTGCTGTGTGCAGCTGTGGGCCCTGGGAAGCAGAAAGTCATGGAGGGGCTGCAGCGTGTGCACAGAAGGACAGGGGAGCTGGGCAAGGGGGTGCAGCACAAGGCCAGTGAGGAGGTGCTGAGGGAGCTTTAGCCTGGACAATGGGGGCTCCTGAGGGACCTTCAGGCAGACTTCCATAGATCCCTGCCTTAGATCCATAGAGCCAATGCTCAGCACAAGGGCTGCTTCCCTGCCAAACATCTCTTCACTGCATCCAAGTGCTTTAGACACTGGAGTAGGTAACACTTTCATATTTTGTTTGTTTATTTGTTTGTTTGTTTGCTAGAAGGAGAAGCCTTCTAGCCTGTAATTTCTCCTTCTCCAGGGAGCTTTTTCTCCATCTTTCCTGCCCTTTTCCAGCACTGGCAGAAACACATCACTTTCACGGTAACGGCTCCCGTGTCTTTTGGCAGCCCAGGGAATCAGTGTGTGTTGTGTTTGGGAATTGAGCAGGAAATCAATGCCCTTGCATTCCAGCTGGTGCTCAGGGATTAGAGGAGCTGGGAGGGGCTGGGCTGTATTTCTGATTCCAGCCACTTCAGCACCATCACTGTGGCCAAGGGCAAGAGAAGAACTTGCCCGAGCACAGATGCACGAAGAGTGCAGTTGACAGTGCAGTGCTCTGGGTCTGGTTGCATTTCATAAGGACCCATATGCTCCAGATTCCCCAAGTGTGTGGGTTACTGAAGCAACAGGACAGCAAGTTCAGGATGGCTGCTGATCGGGGCACTGCTACCGAGTGCTGATGTGTGTAGTGACAGAAATGACAGTGTTGATTCAGGGTGAACCCCACGTGGTGAATAATGTGCTTTGACTCTATGATTTAAAATGTTAAACAAATGCTTTTTTAAGCTATGTTATATTACACTAGTACTGTATTAAAACTATACTAAAGAGATACTACACTAAAAAGCTACTAAAGGAAAACTCGTGGCTGTCTCCAGACAGTCACAACACATCTTTTTTCTAATTAGCTAATCAAGCTAAACAACTATCACTAAAATCCAATTAACAAATCACTTTCAGTAAACAATCACTAGAACACATTCTACATGTACTAAACAACAAGAACAGCCAGTAGAGATAATAATTGCTTTCTCTTGTTCTTTAAGTTTCTCACTACCTTCTCTTAAAAAAAAAAACCTAGGAGAGAGAATTATATCTCTCTGTGTTCAAAGAATGTAAATACCACAGCACAGAAAAGAGAGATTATAAAAGTGATATCTCTCTATCTATCTATCTATTTGAATCTTCCTGGTTCTGCTCCAAAGCAGTGGAAGATGCAAAGCTCACCTAAAGGCATCCCTTCAGGAGAGGGGTAGAGACAAGTTCCATTGACTGATCCTGAGCAGGCAGAGATGTTTCCCCCTCCAGAGATGGTTATTTTTTCCCCTCCTGTTTTTCTACTCCAGCCTCTTGTGCCCTGAAGCCTTCTTTTTATCCTTTAAAGTTTTGCATGTCGTAAGGGAGTGGAACTATCCCATGCTGTAGCTGGGGTCTGGTGACTTTGCTCATACATGCATTACATGACACATGGTTTCCTTCACTGGCATCCCCAGGGCTGTGTAAGTGCATTCGTTAATGGGGCCTTATGAGAAACTCTGTTGCTGCTGGTCAGAATTCTCAGTTGACAAAAGAGGCAGAAGAAACACCTTGGTCCTCCTCCATATACTGAGATGGCCGTAGAGGTTCTCTGACTTCCATCAGAGATCTTTGCATGCATCCTCATCTCCTGAATGACCCGGTTTTCTAGCAAGAGTGTAGATGTCAGGAAGGAGGAATGCTGGTGCAGGCCTGAAGAGAAGGTGAACTCCAGAAGTGTCTCTCACAAGGAGTGAGCTCACCCAGGAAGCCCCTGCAGAGCCAGGATGGAGCTGTGGGACAGGGCGGGGTGTCAGTCACTACTGAAAGACAAACAGGACATGGCAGAAGCAGAGGGAGGCCCTCACCAGACCCTTGAGAAATGCCACCCCTTCCCTGTCAGCTGCCTGAGAGGCTGTTGGAGCTTCAGTCCCAGATGGCCCCTGACTGTATGGCCAGGGTCACTTTGGAATCTGTGCCTCCCCTTGGGCAGAGAACGACCCAGGAGAGCAGCAGCACAGTGCTTTGGGAACGTGTGAGCCCAGCAGCCTTTGAGGCTTGGCCCACAAAGGGCGTATGGGAAGTTGAAACCCATCTTGTCTTGCTTTCTGTGCAGGTGCTTCTAGAGAAAGAGCAGGAGCACACTGCCTTATCTGAGATGCCATGCCAGACTCAGGGAGAGCTGTTCCCTGCCCGAGAGCAGGAAGAGCAGCTCAGGCAGCAGGTGGAAGAGCCACAGGAGAATGGCCAGGTGAGCCTGACTGGCCAGGGGACAGAGGGAAGGGCAGGGAGAGGGGCATAAACCAGAGCTCCTGGGACTGAGGAGGCCAGGAGTCCCACAGGCACTGGAAGGACAGAGCCTTGCAATCTGCAGAGATCAGCACCAGGACAGGATGGTTACAGTGGAAGCAGAGCTGGATAGGGAAGCAGAAAGAAGGGGCTGAATAAATGTGATTTTGAGGCTAAAAGAGGGAAAAGCTGAGCTTGATGGCAGCTCTCAGTCACTGGCTCTGCTTTTGTGTGTACAGAACATCAAGGCAGAGCCACAAGCAGAGCTGCCTGAAGCTCAGAGTGCCATCATGGCAGCGAAGAGGAGGAATGAAGACATCCAAGAGGAGAAGAATCTCCCTATGCAGAGGGGCAATCAACAAAAACAGGTGAATGAAGGAATGGCAGCCACTCTACTCATGAAAGTGAGTCCTTTCCGTTGTTCTTTACAGAGAATTGATGAACAGATGCAGACAGAGCTGCAGGAAACTGAGGCTAGGACCAAGGCAAGGAAGAAGAGGCTAGACGAAAAAATTAAAATGATCAAAGAGAAAATTAATCACCTCCTTCAGGAGCAAAAGGCTCTAGAAAAGCAAGTGAGTGAAATAGCAATAGGCACTGCAGTCACCCAAGGGGTGGTTTCTGCCCTCCTTGCCTTTCCAGTGCAGAGCAGCAGCAGGGGGTGGGTGATGCCTCTGAGTGCCATCCTGATGAGGCCTCTGTCAGAGCTGCTCTCAAGGACACTTCCTGCTCTGCTGGATCTCAGCTGATGCTCTAGACAGTAGCATTACTCCTCTGGCCATTTAGCCAGCAGTCATCTGAATGAACTCCTGCTGGCTTCTTCCAGGTGGCCTTGTTTCTTGAGGTGTTTTTGCAGGTGAACATGGTCACTCACATAGATTTGGAATATGAGCTACAAGCTGTCTGTATCCCTTGTGAATGCTCCTGTCCTTTTCTTTACTTTCTTCCCAGTCGATGACTCCTGGCTGACGGGGACAAGCTGTAGTCTCTGACTGCTTTGTTCTGTTTGACTTGAGGTGGAAGTGTCGCCATCCTACCTGGCAGCCTGCAGAGAGTTCCAGCAAATGACGGGAAACCAAGAGCCCCGAGGCTGGCATGAGACCCAGGCACTGAGCCATCCAGAGATGCTGCAGGATAAGCACATCCCGAGGAAGGTGCAGAAAAAGAGAATTTCATGGCAGGAGGTAGAACATTAGAATGAGGAGCTGCAAATGTATCTGCAGACCTAGGAGGGGGAAAGGAGTCTTTGAGAGAAGTGGAGCGATCGTTGCTGCAGTCGTCCTTTAGAACAAGAAACTGGCTATGAACTAATGTAAAACCAGCCTTTGGTTTTGACCATTTGGTTTCACAAGTGGACATCCAAAGCAATCCAGTTGAAGAGCTCTGCATGTGGCTGACAGCAGCTTCCTAAGGGCTTGTATTTCAAATGGCAATCTCTCTTGCATTTCAGGGCAATCTCTGCCACACCTTCCTGACATCAACTCATTTCTTGTCTCAGATCTACACTGACTCTGACACTGAAGCTTCTGCAGAAGCAGCAGCGCCGTTCCAAGGAGCCTTTGCTCCCCAGCTGAAGAAGTGGAGCCTGAGCCCTTGGTTCACCTCCCGTGCTGACCCAGCTGCTGCTCAGCAACAGGAGATGGCGGGTGACTCCCTGGAGCAGCAGAGTACGTCTGGTATCTTTCTTATCTGAGGGACAGTGTGTTGTGTGCACGTGTCAGCATAGCTGTACCAAAGGATTCTGATCAGTTTAGTGTCACAGAAGTGCTGGCATTGCTCCGAGACAGCAAGAGAGAGCTCTGGGTGTTCCTGCTGCCTCTGAGGGCAGCTTAGACTGGCTGGAGTTTGCCTGGGCTTCCCTCTCTGCCAAAGGCAGAAGCAGGAATTGTTCCTGGATCAGCAGAAGGCTGTGACTGCTTGAGTCCTAGCCACTGGCAGAAGCCCTGCTGAGATCAGTCTCTAGGAGAACACATCAAGCCCTTTGTGATTCTGCAGCACAACCCAATGAATCTGCTTCTTGCCTGTAACAGCTGCCAGTGCTGTGCTCTCAGATAAGACCTGGTGTGGCTGATCTCAAAGCCCATCCTGTTGTGTCCTGAATGGGGGCAACAGCTTGTCCGGGGCTCAGGCTCACTCTGGCTTCTTCCCATCAGTGCCTGTCAGTGCTCATGCTTGGGCTTTGCCAGCCTTGTTGTGCTAACTGCCCTGTCCCTGAGGGCTGTGGGAATGCAGAGGCTGGAGCCTTCCTTAGCTGGGAGGGTCCCGCTGCTGCCCGGCTGCTGCAGCGCGGAGCTGCCTGAGGCCGCAGCCCCTTCTCTGGGCCGGCTTCTGCCTTGCATGGCCTGGACTCACAGGAGGGTCAGCATCTCCTCTGGGCAGCTCTCTGTGTCACAGGGGTGCCTGAGGAGCACTGCTGTCCTCTGTGCCCGTGCCCGCCGTGCCGAGTTGGGAAGATGGGGACGTGTGCGGTGCCAAGAGGGTGAGTGCAATGGGAGCGACTGATCCGCACGGTCAGGGTGAAGAGAAGCGGCGCGGTTCTTCACGCGGGGCACGGGCAAGGACGTCTTTGAGCTCAGTCTGCTCATAAAGGGTGAGGGTTCTGATGCTGAAAGCCCCATGGGGATTGGTTCTAGCATGAGCTGCTCTGCTTTACAAACACAACGGCATTCTTCTGGCAAACTGCTGCAAGGTGGAAAAGATGGGAACACTTGGCAATATTCCTCCTGTTCTGAACTTCACATCTGTTCAGAGGAATTGATTCTAGATGTCCAGGTGCATTTAATCTTAGCAAGTAGGAAACCTTTTATAAATCGCACAGTGTTTATTCCCAAGAAAACAAAGGCACTGTTAGTTCCAGCTCTCTTTAATGTTTCTAGATGACAAACTTACTTGCCTAGGTAGGTATTCTCTTCTGATCTCAGTCTCCTCTGAATGTATCTCCCTGTGCTTCCCTGTGTGCCTGCTGTCTAGAGGTCTCTCACTTCAAAGGATGCTGGAAATCAGTCTCTGTGCCAGCCACTTGTGCTGTGGGCCTGCTATTCTTTTCTTGTTGTTCCAGTTGCTGCTCCTGTTGTTGTTAGCCAGCTGTCCACCAAGGGAGGGCTCAGAGCTCCAGACAGTGGGGCTGCCTTTTGTATCTCCTAGAAGGTGGGATCTCTGCTTTAAAGTGAACATCTTGCATTTTGTTTCCCTCAGGGACAATGGTGAAGATGGAAAATCCTATTGTAAAATACATTGAACTGGAAAATCTTGGCAGTGGGTGAGTCCAAGCAATGTTAATTGTACAAAATTATGCATCAGGTGTTTTGCTGGCGCAATAGGTATCAAATGTAAAGTCAGACAAGCTGCAAATGTGTTCAGGCACTGGGCTTAGATTGTCAATGCTGATTAGAATTTCTAAGTGTGCTCAGAAGGCATTGTCAAAGACATCTCCACGCTTCCAGTGTCCTGCAGGTCTGCGGCATTTACAGCACAGATCTCCTGTGTGGGCTGACTTTCACTGCAAGATCTAAATGGCTTCTCCTTTCTCTGCTTCTGTTTTGTTTCTAGGACTTTTGGAGATGTTTGTAAAGCACTTGACACTGCCACAGGAGGAGAGGTAAATGTCAACAGCCTCTGCAGACTCTGCTGCACTCGAGGGCTTTCCCCTCTGGTGTGAGCTGTGGCTGGAGCTTTGGGCAGAGCTGTGCTGAAAAGGCACAAGAAGCACAGACTGGTGCCAGCCCACAGAACACATCTGGGACTTTGTCCTCCTCAGCTGCCGGAAGGAAGGCACGGAGGGCAGCGGTTCCTTTCAGAGAAGGACGCGCTCACTCGCTCTCCATTGCTAAAACAAAGGCGGTGCCTTAGAGCACATCACTGCTCTTTGGGGCTACAGCTTCAGAGTCCTGAATTCTCATTTCTGGCTGCCGGCAAATCCATCTGAAAGTTACTGGTAGTTCCTTGGCCACCTGCAGTGCTGCACTTGGAAACTGCACATAGGGAGAGATCTGCAGGGCGTCCCTGAAAGCCCTACGCCCTGCCCATATCCCAAGATGTATCCACAGAGCATTAAGGCATGGATTACTTCTTCTGAGTCCCAAACAAAGCAGCAGAGAGTGTGGTCAGAGGTTTGTGGGTGATAATTGAGACACCGCTGTTACCAAGTGGTCAAGGCAAAATGTCAGTGCCCCCACATGCTGAATCGGCATTCTAGAGGAAACTCCTTTTGGAGGGCTCCTTTTGGGAGCATTTCTGGTGGGCACTGTTCCTGTGCCTCACTCCTAACTTGGGGTCCTTCATTGCCACACATTCCCTGCAAGTCTTCGCAGGCTGCCCGGTGAGATGTCAACACTTGCACCTCAAGTCAAACAGAACAAAGCAGTCAGACACTACAGCTTGTCCCTGTCAGCCAGGAGTCATCGGCTGTGAGGAAAGGCAAAGAACAGATTGACAGGGGATACAACAGCTTGTTTAAATCCTCCATCTGGGTCACCAAGTTCCACTGTAAAAACACCTCAAGAAAAAAGGAGAGCAGGAACAGACCAGCAGGAATCAATTTGGATGACTGCTGGCCAAAAGGCCAAAGGACAAGTTTCACTGTCCAGGGCAGCAGCTGAGATTCAGCACACCAGGAAATGTCCTTCAGAGTGACTGTGATACACACACTACAGCAGGATGGCACTCAGAGGCATGGCCCCACTCCCTGCTGCTCTGCACTGGAAAGGCAAGAAGGGCAGAAACCACCAGATTGGTGACTGCAGTGGCTGCATCCTTCTTTCACTCACTAGGTTTTGCAGAGACTGATGGAAGCGATTAAATTACTCTCTGATGATTTTCATTTCTTCTTCCAGCTGCTTATGCCTTGCCTTGGTCATACTGTGAGCTATCTGAAGCTCTGCATCCAGCTGTTCCTTCATGTTCTCTAACAAACAAAAGAGAGGACATTTCATGAGTGGAGTGGCTGCCACTCTTTCATTCACCTGGTTTTGTTGATCGCCCCTCTGCTGATGGAGATTCTCCTCTTGAATTCTTCCCATGTCTTCCTTGTTCTTTCTCTTCACTGCCATGATGTCACTCTGAGCTTCGGGCAGCTCTGCTTGTCGCTCTGCATTGATGTTCTGTACACACAAAAGCAGAGCAAGTGACTGGGAGCTGCCATCAGGCTCAGCTTTTTTCCTCTTTTAGCCTCAAAATCACATTTATTCAGCCCCTTCTTTCTGCTTCCCTCTCCACATCAGCCTCCATTGCAAACCTCCTGTCCCAGGGCTGATCTTTGCAGATTGCAAGGCTCTGTCCTTCCAGTGCCTGTGGGACTCCTGGCCTCCTCAGTCCCAAGAGCTCTGGTTTATGCCCCTCTTCCTGCCCTTCCCTCTGTCCCCTGGCCAGTCAGGCGTACCTGGCCATTCTCCTGTGGCTCTTCCACCTGCTGCCTGTGCTGCTCTTCCTGCCCTCGGGCAGGGAACAGCTCTCCCTGAGTCTGGCATGGCATCTCAGATAAGGCAGTGTGCTCCTGCTCTTTCTCTAGAAGCACCTGCACAGAAAGCAAGACAAGATGGGTTTCAACTTCCCATACGCCCTTTGTGGGCCAAGCCTCAAAGGCTGCTGGGCTCACACGTTCCCAAAGCACTGTGCTGCTGCTCTCCTGGGTCGTTCTCTGCCCAAGGGGAGGCACAGATTCCAAAGTGACCCTGGCCATACAGTCAGGGGCCATCTGGGACTGAAGCTCCAACAGCCTCTCAGGCAGCTGACAGGGAAGGGGTGGCATTTCTCAAGGGTCTGGTGAGAGCCTCCCTCTGCTTCTGCCATGTCCTGTTTGTCTTTCAGTAGTGACTGACACCCCGCCCTGTCCCACAGCTCCATCCTGGCTCTGCAGGGGCTTCCTGGGTGAGCTCCCTCCTTGTGAGAGACACTTCTGGAGTTCACCTTCTCTTCAGGCCTGCACCAGCATTCCTCCTTCCTGACATCTACACTCTTGCTAGAAAACTGGGTCATTCAGGAGATGAGGATGCGTGCAAAGATCTCTGATGGAAGTCAGAGAACCTCTATGGCCACCTCAGTATATGGAGGAGGACCAAGGTGTTTCTTCTGCCTCTTTTGTCAACTGAGAATTCTGACCAGCAGCAACAGAGTTTCTCATAAGGCCCCATTAACGAATGCACTTACACAGCCCTGGGGATGCCAGTGAAGGAAACCATGTGTCATGTAATGCATGTATGAGCAAAGTCATCAGACCCCAGCTACAGCATGGGATAGTTCCACTCCCTTAGGACATGCAAAAATTTAAAGGATAAAAAGAAGGCTTCAGGGCACAAGAAGCTGGAGGAGGAAAACAGGAGGGGAAAAAACAACCATCTCTGGAGGGGGGAAACATCTCTGCCTGCTCAGGATCAGTCAATGGAACTTGTCTCTACGCCTCTCCTGAAGGGATGCCTTTAGGTGAGATTTGCATCTTCCACTGCTTTGGAGCAGAGCCAGGAAGATTCAAATAGATAGAGAGATAGATCTCACTTTTATAATCTCTCTTTACTGTACTGTGGTATTTACATTCTTTGTACACAAAGAGATATAGTTCTCTCTCCTAGGTTTTTTTTTTAAGAGAAGGTAGTGAGAAACTTAAAGAACAAGAGAAAGCAATTATTATCTCTACTTGCTGTTCTTGTTGTTTAGTACATGTAGAATGCGTTCTAGTGATTGTTTACTGAAAGTGATTTGTTAATTGGATTTTAGTGATAGTTGTTTAGCTTGATTAGCTAATTAGAAAAAAGATGTGTTGTGACTGTCTGGAGACAGCCACGAGTTTTCCTTTAGTAGCTTTTTAGTGTAGTATCTCTTTAGTATAGTTTTAATACAGTACTAGTGTAATATAACATAGCTTAAAAAAGCATTTGTTTAACATTCTAAATCATAGAGTCAAAGCACATTATTCACCACGTGGGGTTCACCCTGAATCAACACTGTCATTTCTGTCACTACACACATCAACACTCGGTAGCAGTGCCCCGATCAGCAGCCATCCTGAATTTGCTCTCCTGTTGCTTCAGTAACCCACACTCTTGGGAAATCTGGAGTGTGTGGGTCCTTATGGAATGCAACCAGACCCAGAGCATTGCACTGGGAACTGCACTCTTCGTGCATCTGTGCTCGGGCAAGTTCTTCTCTTGCCCTTGGCTACACTGATGGTGCTGAAGTGGCTGGAATCAGAAATACAGCCCAGCCCATCCCAGCTCCTCTAATCCCTGAGCACCAGCTGGAATGCAAGGGCATTGATTTCCTGCTCAATTCCCAAACACAGCACACACTGATTCCCTGGGCTGCCAAAAGACACGGGAGCTGTTACCCTGAAAGTGATGTGTTTCTGCCAGTGCTGGAAAAGGTCAGGAAAGATTGAGAAAAAGCTCCCTGGAGAAGGAGAAATTACAGGCTAGAAGGCTTCTCCTTCTAGCAAACAAACAAACAAATAAACAAACAAAATATGAAAGTGTTACCTACTCCAGTGTCTAAAGCACTTGGATGCAGTGAAGAGATGTTTGGCAGGGAAGCAGCCCTTGTGCTGAGCATTGGCTCTATGGATCTAAGGCAGGGATCTATGGAAGTCTGCCTGAAGGTCCCTCAGGAGCCCCCATTGTCCAGGCTAAAGCTCCCTCAGCACCTCCTCACTGGCCTTGTGCTGCACCCCCTTGCCCAGCTCCCCTGTCCTTCTGTGCACACGCTGCAGCCCCTCCATGACTTTCTGCTTCCCAGGGCCCACAGCTGCACACAGCACTCCAGCTGTGGCCGCAGCGCTGCCCAGCACAGGGCCACGCTCACTGCCCTGCTCCTGCTGCCCCACTGCTGCTGGCACAGCCACCGTGCCCTTGGCCTTCTTGGCCCCCTGGCCACACGCTGCCTCATCTTCAGCTGCTCACGGCCGCCAGCCCTGCGTCCTTTTGGCCCACGCAGCTCCCCAGCCACAAAGGTGCCCATTGCACTTCAGATACTGCAGGCACCATTGCAAGATGGCCTTCCTGTTCTACCACCTCATGTTCCAAGCAGATATCATAAAGTTTGATAAGAATAGGAGTCTAAGTCACTCTGTTTAAATTAAAATTATATAATTCAACTGTAGAGGAAATTGCTCTTAATTAAATTTTCCCTATCTGCTGTCAGCAAGCATCATTCTCGTTTCAATACTTGGTTTTTAATTCTTTAAACTCTGAGAAGGAAATTTAAAAATATCTATCACTGCCGTTATTATTTTTGTTACAGGCAGGAATATGGATTTTCAGCCTTCCTAGCTGGCCCTGTACAGTCTACTGCTACTGGCCAAGCTCACATCTTCCTCTACAATTCTTAAACACCAGGAACATGACATGTTCCTTTCTCACTCACCTCAGGATCTTCAGCACTGCTAAATGCATGCTTCAGTTGTCCTGTAGTGGGAAGGGAAAATGAACCAGATGCTGTCAGAAAACTGCCTGGGCTGCTGAATCCCACAGAACAAGTCAACCCAAACAGAGATGATTTCCTGTTTCACAACATCCCTCCCGGAGACACATTTCATTCACACAGCCAGCAAGAGATCAGGACAATATTCTTGGCTGTGCCCACACTGCAGCCAGTTTAGCCAGTAAATGAATTCAAATATGATCAAGAAAATGCAAAGTGTTTTTCTTTAACACTCAATGCTCCTGTTCTACCAAAAACATAAGACAGCTTCTGAAATTTTCTCCTTCAGGTACTCTTTTTTTTTATCACTCAGTGTCATGCACTCGTTCTGATTAACTTGCAGCAAACAGTTGCCCAGAAAAGCTTCCCCACAGTCCCCCTGCAGATGATGGAGTTCTATTGCTGAAGAGCACAGCAGCACTTCCATTCAAAGGGAACAACTATTTTAGCACTCAGTAAAAGGTCAAGTTAGTAAAATCCTTTCATGACAAAATTTAAAATGAAATAAGCTTTCTCTGAATTCTGGGGAAAACTGCAGAGTTTTTGGAAGGCTTTAAAGAAGGTCTGCCAGTCTACATTTTTAAAGGTGTCTTGCTTGTCCCAGCAACCTGAGTAAATGACAGACTCTGATGCCACAGACTCTCCTGTGGAGGGAACAGAAGCCCTGCAGGTTCCCCTGCAATTGCTGCCCCTGTGGCTACACACACCCCCTTTTTAGCTGAACCTCTTGACAGGAGCTTTACCAAACCACTGGCATCCTAATGCTCTTTCTCCTACAAAATCAGAAACGCAGCCACCAAGAAAGAGCAGGAAGAAATACAAAAGCCAGATTAGGGTACACCCTAACCTAATTAGAATGGAAAACTCTACTTACGTGCGAAATTTGTAAAATAATAAATGGAATAGCCAATGCCATATGCAGCAAAAGCTGCAGTGGCCAGATGATTAATTATTGGCATTTCTGCAATTTTTCGAGAAGCTCAAAAAAACAAGCCTCTTGTCAGTGGGCAGCTGCCTACTGACAGATGCTTTGACCAGGAAGGTTCTCCTGATCTGAGCAAGGCCTAGGGCTGCTCTGACACTTAGGCCTTCCGTGCACCAAGGCAACCTTCTGATGCCACTATGACGACATGGCAACCATGCCGTGACATCACAAAGGGACAGCTCTGTGTTGGTCTGTGAGTTTATGCACAGCAAAACCCACCTTCCCTACAGCAAACACAGAAGAGCCTGGGAAATTCTCATCTGTCACAAAGCAGCAAAAATTCCCCTCATGGGCCAAACCCTGTTGTTCAGGGGATCCAAGAGGAACTTCAGGAGTGCCCCAAGCACCTACAGCCTGTACCCCAGTTGAGCACTCAGATGGGACACAAACAAAGGAAACCAGACCAAGACAATGGCCCACAGCATTGCATATGTGAGAAATGACTCTCACTTTTAACATTTTAAAGGTTTAGTAAACCTTAACAAAGGACTGAATAAGGAAAAGTTGCAGCATTGGGACTCTCTGTGACTAGCAGCCACGTGCTCATCTACAAAAAGGATGCTCTGCCTTTTATACCCTTAGCTCCTCCAAAAGTTTTGTCAGTCAACTCTTTCTCTGCTGTCCATTGGTGGACATTACTTTCTTGCATCCTGACTGGAGGTCAGGTGTTGTTACACCCTGCCTGATGGTCACGAGCCAGCCCTCCCCAAATGCCCTGACTACCAAGGCTATTACAAGGGGGACGGGAAAGAGGACTATGGGAAGATATATTACAATACCATCACTACACATTTGAACATCCACATAACATCTACTTCTTAATTGTCAGAGCCAACCATTGCATTACTTGTCTAGAACACACAGAACCAGGAGAGAAGCCACTGTTGGCATCACAGCTGAAATCCTTCCTAACAAATCTCCCCACATATTTGCACCTTTATTGGACATGCCCAGGGCTCCGGTGTGGGTACATCTCTGCCTTTCTTCCCCTTTGGCAGCAGTTGAACTGGCAGCATCTGCCCACCAGCAGCAGCTGCTCCAAGCTGGGAACGCCACTGGCGGTGCTGATTTCCAGAGGCTTCTGTGTGCAGGGGAAGCCAAGGCAGGAGCGGGTTGAACGGTGCTGGCGCTGCTGCTGCTCTGTGCCAGAGAGCCCCGGCTGGGCAGGGCACGGTGCCCACTGCGCTGCGGGCTCCTTCTCCTGCCACAGCTGGGCACACCTGGCAACAAGGCATGACAACTTGTGGGCAAGCCAAGGGGTTTCTGGGGCTGCACTGCTCTGCACACACCCAGCACACCTGCAGCACAGAATTTTAACCCTCAAACAGGTGAACCAAAGGGAAACAGCTGGAAAGACTTCATTTTGACCATTCTTACCTGCTCAACAGAAGTCTTCAAAATGAACGTTACCAAGCAGGGCCCAATCCCTGCTGCCAGGTCAGGGTTAGAAAAGAGGCAATCCTTGATCTCAGCACTGGGTGTTTGGGGAGTCACTTCCCCAACACGTGCACACCCAGGAATCTCAGTTACTAGTTTGTATCCATGGATCTAAGACATATTCAATACTTTGCTGAAACTCACAGGCTAAATATTCCCCCAAATTATTTGATCTACTCATTGATACCTTTTGACTTATTGATACTTAAATCACTTCACCGAATTTACTGACATGAGAAGAGGAGTGTCCTTTAGTCCCTGCCAGTCTTTGACACAGGTTCAGGAGGAGACCCATGCACAAAATAACCCAGGACAAAACTGGGATTGCAAAGCAAATTCATTCTATTTGTTGCAGTAGCAAATCATACATACCAAGCCCTGGATTCCTAAAAATCTGCTGAGCAGGAGAAGGAGGTGGAGCGTGGTACTCGGCAGCAGGGACAGGTAGGCAGTGCACTTTCAGGACATCCCCTGGATCAAAACGCTGTGCATCTCATCCTTCTCACCCTTCCAGCTCAGAACCAGGCCTTGTATCTCCTGCTCAGGAGTGGAATTTCCCAGTTCCAGCATCGGCTCACACATGGCTGGTGTGTGAGATGAGGCCAATGAATCCAGGATTTAAAAGAACTGGAAGAGTTAAAATTTTAGCAAGATTTGGTTAGGCAGAAAGAGTATAGCAAGAAGAGTAGAAATAATAAGGGATAGTTAATTTCTAGCAGATAAGTTAGTTAAGGCTAGGGTAATATATCACTTGCCTGTCTTTACTATGTTTAACGAAGCAGGATGGGATGCGGATTTCTTTGTGACAAAGAAGAGGACCGTAGCCTGCACCTGGGCCCGAAATTTCAGCTTTAACCAAGGGGTGCGAAAGCCTGCCAACAGGTCATAAGGAAAGAGGTCAAATTGAGGAAGACGTCTTGGCTTCATCAGAAGGAGACCATTCCCTTCTTTAAAACCCACCAACCCACGTGATGTGAAAGAATCTGCAAATGTGAAGGAACTTTGGACTCAGTTATAATACATATTAATACAAAGGGGGTAGGTGGGGTTACGTAATGAATATGTATTAGTCGTTTTGGGAATTATATGAATATGTAGGACTTTTCTAGATAAGTAGAGTGGCAGTGATTCTTCACACGTCTTTAAGAGACAACTCCTCGTGTGCCTGGCGCTGTAATAAACACACCACCTTCTACCTTTAATTGTGGTGAGTTCTATTCCACACCTCATTTGGTGACCGCGGCAGGAACGCTTCTCTGCTCCAGCGAGAACAACCGGGCTCTGGACGTCTCTGGGCACTGCCAGGACATTCCTTTCCTGGAGGCACCTCCGCTCTCGGCTGTTCCTCGTGGGGAACAGACAAGACTGCTGGGACTGTGGAGAAAGGGAACGTTTAACTCTGTATAAAGCAACCCGTAAGGTGTATGCAGGGGAAGGGCTGTTCACAAGTCACACAGAGACGTCCTGTGCACCACTTACGCCTGTACAGTTTGGGTTTGGGTCTGGCTGCTGGCAGAAAGGATTTGCTGTGTCAATAAGGACCTGCTAGCAATTCTGGGGGTGAATTGAGCAAATCCTGTTTCATTGCTGCTATTTTTCCTGTGTGTTGTAATTGTGCTTCTGTTTTCAGTGTGTTAATGCTTGAGGAAGATGATGTGGGTGGATGCTGATGTGGTGGATGGTGTGTATTGTGTTGAGAAAAGTCAGCATTCTGTCCCCTCATAAAGACATGCTCCTTTCCCGTTGAGCCTGTGTGTGTGGACTTTCTAGTTTCAGGGGTCGGTGCTCCCTGTGACACCTGGTGCTTGGGTATACAGGGGGGTTGAGTGGTTTTTCTCCCACATTGTGGTCATTTGGGACTGCACGGTTGTGTTTGGGGAGATTTTAGGATTTTGTTTGCAACAAGTGCAGCAATTTATGCAGAAAACTTCAGTGTGGTGATTTATTATGTCAAACTAAGGTAGTTCCTTTCTACCGCCCCCCTCCCCCAGGGTTTAAAGTCTCCTGCCATGAAGTGGACGCTCTCTTTCCTCTTCTGGACATCCTCTTTCCTCTCTTGGACACTCCCTTTCTCTCCTGGAGTTGTTCTCCATTAAAGATGTGGGACTTTGGTCCCGGGAAGAGAGAGCACCTCTCGTCTTTTGCTTTTGTCCTTGTCAGTGTCACTGGGCCCAGAGCTCGCCAAACTGATCCCCCACGAGATGAAAACTGACAAATGGCCCCATATACACAGCTCAAAAATTGGCCACATTTTTGATGGACTGGGGTGCTTGCCACACTTTTGGAATTCCCTATTCCCACACAGGCCAGGCAATTGTTGAAAGGACGCACCACACTCTAAACATATTCTAGATCAACAAAAGGGGGAGTGGCCCAAGCAACAACCCAGATGAGGTTGAGCAAAGCTTTAGATGTCTTTATGTTTTTAATAGCTCATTTGCAGGAACTAATCCTCCAATTTTTAGGCACTTTTCAAACAGCACACAGGAAAAATTGAAAGAAAATCCTTCTGTTTTGATCAGAAACCTTGAGTTAGGACAAATTGAAGGAACATTTTCACTAATCACTTGGGGCAAAGGGTATGCTTGTATTTGCAAAGGTGTCGGACCTATGTGGGTCCCCGCGAAGGGCGTGAAACCATCTCAAACACAAGAGCGCAGCGACAATTCCACCAGCAGGGAAATGAGCACGCAGACGTGAGCCACACAGAGAAGCTACGGTGCATGCCTGACGTTCCCTGTTCAACCTGTGAAAGCTACAAATCTTAAGTTTGATGTTGATTTTTGGACTGTGAAAATGGTTTGTCTCATAGAGCTGTTTCAGGAAAAAGCGTGGTGTCCATTGTGTTAAAAGAATTCTAAGATATCCAAATTTGTAAAAATTGAAGGTTAGAGGGACAGTTTAGTGCCCTATAGTTGGCCAGTCCCTGAACAAGTGCTAAAAAATTTTCTTGACAACTGAAATAGATGGGCAAGCTTCATCCTCAAAACAGCTGAGCAGTAACATGGAGTTTGATCAAAGGATATACTGGCACTTGTTGGTTTTGCTTGCTTGCTTCTGCTGTGCATACATGCCTGTAGATCAACAAAAAAATGAATGTTTGCCTTGCTTTAGCCAAGTCAGCAGGCTCAGACACCATGTGTTTGACCAATTTGAGCCCAGACAAATCCTTTGCAACCTGTTTGGTCGGTGTGCCTGTGCCAGCCAAGGAGTAGCCAATACCCAATCATGACAAATATTGGTGTGAGGCTGCCAACGAGACCAATCCCATAACCAGCTGGCATCACTGGGCCCCTGATCTTCTTAAAGCACCATCTGAACCTCAAGAATTGGAATTCTTGGTTCATTGGTGATGGAATTTTGTGCTGAGTTTCAGTACCAGGGAGATCCACAGTTAAATGTTACTCCCCATCATCCTGAGGACAGATACTCAAGTTTGTGGTGCAATTGTACTACCCCAGTGCCCCCTAAGGGTGAAACTGCTGACAAGTAGATGACCTAGATGAGTCCCCATGACAATTAGCAACAAAATATTGGCTCATTTGTGGAGATAGAGCCTGGCAGGACATTCCCTCAAAAATTAAAGGTGGCCCATGTAGCATCAGGCAACTCACTGTGATAGCACCTATCGTTAAAAAAGCCATCAAGAGAAAACACAGAGAAAAAAGATTTGCCCATCATTATAAAGAAAACTGTAATAGCAATTTCAGACCCTAGGGCCCTGCAAAATGAGGTACATCGAATTTATTTCTACATCAACTTGCCTCAGGCGAGGCACTGAAACCAATATACCGATTGGGTTGTTGGCAGAAGAAAGAAGACAGTGCTACTTCCATTGCAATTAGTGACATGATGACTGATGTTAGTGCTGTCAGACATGCAACCTTACAGAACAGAGCAGCAATTGATTTCCTTAGCAGCCATTCCATGTGTTCAGTGTCACCTCCATGTTCTACACTGTCAATGTCAGCTTTGTCAGCTTTGGGACTGTGTTTGAGAAGTCAAATTTTTCTGACTGTTGAAGGGCTTTGGGGCCCAGAGTTCTTGTTAGGAACAAGGGATTAAGTGTGTGAGCCATGGAGATGTTGGACCAGGTGTTTTGTGTAAGTGGTGAGAATGGTTTCTTCCTTTCTGTTTCTCTTTCAAGAGGAATATTAATGTTGCCCCTGAGTCCTCAGGAGGGGAGCCTGTGGACTGAGCTGCAGCAGAGGGAGCTTTGCCTGGCACCGAGAGCTGTGGGAACAGTTCCCAGGAGCCCGAGGAGCTTGGTAAGGACAGAGCCCCCACTGGTTTAGAGAGGGGTGAGATGGCCGCTCTGAGCCTGCCTCTGGCAGTGAGGGAGATGAGAAGGGTTGAGTTCCTCTCTGCAGGCTTGGTGCTTCCTGGTGCCTTTAGTTCAAATCCTGCACTGGCACAACCTGCCTGAGCCCTGCCCTCCATGCTTCTCCAGAGGCTCTGGCACTGAGTCCTCTGAGGGAATCCACAAAATTAGAGGGTTTTGGGAAAGCTGCAAAAGGCAGGTCTCAGATACAGTAGAACTGTTATTAGAGCCAAGCAGCAGCCATGAGATAGGTCAGCAGAAAAATTATTTAAACTGCAGAAAAGCAAAGAAAAATAGAACAATGGTCTGTGCATTAATGCTGGTCTAGAATAACTCTCTAAGCTACAGAAAAGTTTATCTAGCAAGATATTAGGAAGGTTGAAGCTTAATAATGGAGCTCAGTGCGTTGTGTTTTAAGGCTTACACGTAGGTATTGTATTCGAAATAAGCAAGCATTGTTTTAACCAATGGAACATGTGCTTATGGTGATTGGATAGAACTACTGTCAATAAGCTTTTGCTTTGTGTGATTGGTCAAAAAATTTATAAAGTAAGTTGTAACATTAAGTTCTTTGTCTGCTGCCTGGGATGTGAGCTGCTGGCATCTTCCCATTGTCATAACCATGTAATGAGACTGATGCTGGAAAACAAACAGCTCGAGGCGCGTGCCTCAGCAGACCCGGCCCATTCGTGATTTCTACATAGCCCCCTGCCAGCGTCAAATGGCATGGCTTGATTTGCAGGGCAGACAGTCTTAAACATCTGCAATATCCTATCAGAGTCCTAGTTTGGCTTCATTCAAAGAAAGAGGAGAGTGCACCTAATACTGACCACTTGTTAGGCAGTATCTTCCACCTTGCCCTTGTACCCCTACAGAGAGGCTGTCTGCAAAATGCCCAGAACACCATCCAAATCTGCAGCAAGTACAGGAAAATCAGGCAGAGAATCTTTCTGTTTTCAAGGTCCCCCTTCCTAGGTGACTTGACCCTTTCTACCTGATTCTCACTTGAGATCTACCCATGATAGAGCACTGCAGGAAAACACTTTAAAGGGTCATTAACCAGGACCTGCTTGGAAAGCAAGGGTAGAAACTCTTTCCCTCCCTGATAGGATGCGGGCTGGCAACTGCTGCTCTGAAGATGTGCAGCTGCTCCTCTCTGGAGAGGCCATGGAAAGGCTGTGATGGTCTACGGGAACCAGAGGAACGATGAGCTCAGGTTGGCATTTAAGCTTCATGGGAACAAGCAGAATGAAGAGCTCACAGTGGAGATGAAATTTGCCTGTGCCTGGCTCCTCCGAGGAAACCCCAAGAAGTCCAGATGAAGCAAACACCTTCTCCCAAGAACCTAGGAAAACCTCAGAGTCCTGAGCACCTGCACTTAGCCTGGAAGGGCGTGGAGGCAGCTCTAAATGCTCAGGTGAGGCAGCACTGAGGTCCTGGTATGAGAGCGCTGTGTAGCAGTGAGGGAAGGAAAAGGGAAGCAAAGGGAAGGCTGGGTCACTATTGGTCTTTGGGTGTGTTTCCCTTGGCAGCAACTGTACTGTCAGGGAAAACAAAAGCTCCCTGAATGGTTAAAACTGAAAATCAGGGACAAAGTTGACTCTAACTTTGTAACTTTGACTCTAACTAGTCAAAGTTACAAAGTGGTGTGTTCATTACGCTGGCGGGGAGCACAGGGGGGGGTCATTCCTGAAATGCGTGACCACTGGCCGGGCTCGGCTCGGCACAGCACAGCACAGCAGGATCCCGCAGGACAGGGAAGGGCAAGGCAGGCACGGAAGGGCAGGGCAGGGCACTGGGGGCAGTGACAGGCTCTCTCCCCACGCTGCATCCCATGCCTGGGTAACCATCGGGGACAGAGAGGAAGGACATTGCTCTGTCTTGGCTGAGGAAAGGATGAAAAGGGTGAGTTAGAAAACATTAATTTGGACTCCTTTTCAGCAGACTAGCTGGTTTTATCTCACCATGTCTGCCTGTCTTTGGCAGAGTTGGCACATTGCTCATGAATTGGAGTCAGCTACGGCAGCAGGAATGGGAAGCAATTTTGTCAGCATTGATATCAAAGCCAAAGTGCTGCCCCATGGATGGATGGTGCTTTCTTCAGGGGATTTCGGGCCTAGAGTTGTAGCAAACTCACACTGGTGTCTTCCCAAGCAGCGTTGCCTTTTTCTTTCCTCAGGAATCACCTCTTCTTTTTCTTCCCCCCAATCTGGGGAGAGTTCCCATGCAAATGTCCCCTGCAGCCAACTCCTGTCACTGTAGACTGACAAAGGAGATCTTGCAGTGGGAGAGACTCCCTAGAGCTGCTGTGGAGAGCTGAAGGGGGAAGCTTTGTCCCTTAGTCTTGAAGTCTTGTTGGGGAGTTGCTTGTGCTCTGGGGGGCGGACACCAGTGGTGTTTATCCAAGCCTTGCAGGTTCATTCCTGAGCTTGCTGACACACCACAGAGACTTTGGGGTTGTCGTACTGGCAAACAAATTTCAGTCTGGGCACTTCTTGAAATGCTTCAATTATTCTTTTTTTGCTTTTCTGCAGAAATGTTGTCATCATCTATTCCTTCAAGAGAATCTTTTCCTACTTTTTGGGGAATTCCTTTTGCTGCCCTCCCAGACCAGGCCAATTCCCAGGGCTCCTTCCCAAAGTGAGGTGCAGCCCATGGCCTCCACTCTCCAGCTGGAACAGAAGGAAGCACAGAGTTTGTGGTTGTGGGAGAGGAGCTTCTCTTTCCTGCCTGCTTTCCCTTTGGGACAGGTTGGTGTGTGCTCATTTGATAAAGGCAGGTTTAAACTCTGAAGCAGTTTTGTTTCAAACTGCTCCCTTCTCCAGCTCTTCTGTGGGTATCCTTGGATAAAAGGCCTTTTGGTGGGAGCTCCCAATGGCAGGTTAAGAAAGGAGGTTGATATTTCAGGGTTGTGACTGCTGAAAGCAGCTGGTTTCTGGAGGTGTCCAGAGCTGGGAGTGGCTCCTTTTCTCACCTGCCTGCAGCAAAGGAAGTTGCAAAGTGGGAATTTCATTTGTGGAGATGGCCACCAGGGGTGTTTTCCCAGAGATGGGCTGGCAGAGAGGCAGGTCTTGTGCTAAACTGGCTGTGTGTTTGTTTTGATGGTGGGGAGGGTCAGAGATGCAGACACACCAGCTGAACGAACAGTGTGATTTACTGTAATGCCAAAGTGTAAAAAAGAGTCAGGAAAGGATAAGCTAAGCAATGCACCTCAGCATTATTACAAAAGGGTGCCTCTGGTGATTAAGGAAGATCCGTCACCAGGTAGCCCAATGGTTTCCCCTTCATCCAGAGCTGCACATCAGCTGGGGGAAGCTGTCCCAGCCCAGCCCTGCAGAGCCACGGCCGGGAACCGGGAAATCCTGCGGTGCCTCCACCTTTGGCGGCCACGAGGCTCCCGAGAGCGCTGTGAGAGTAGCCCGGCTCCGACAGTGCTGGACGAGCAATGTGCCAGAGCTTCTGCTGGGGGCACAGCTGGTGTCATTCTCCTCTTGGTTTTCTCCCCGAGCCTGCCCAGGGCTCAAGGAGGAACCAAGGCCATGTGTGGCCTTGTCCACTTTCCTCATGCCGAAAGGTGAAGACGTCTTTCACCAGTGAATGCATGCAACAATCCTTTTGATAGTAACACTTGGTTAAGGAGCAGATACGTAGAATATTGGGTTGGGAAGGTCACCTAGAGGGCAGCTTTGGCTCAGGTCCTGTTGTTGAGGCTTCAGTCAGGGTCTGTTGTTCAGGCCTTGGTCCTTCAGTATTTTGTGGTGCAAATCACACCTGTGCAGAGCCGCAAACAACCAGGTCTATCATTAGCACATGTGAGACAGGGAACAGGGTTAGCCCTGCAAGGCCAGGCTAGGGCCAAGAGCAGAAGGCCAGCACCCTGCTTTTGCCCCCAGGCAGCCCTGCAGAGCAAGCAGCCCCTCCTGCCCAGGGGCTGAGGTGCCCGAAGCTGCCTCCCCGCTGTGCAGCTCTGCAGAGCCCGCGGGGCGCAGGGTCCTGGGCAGCCAGGGCAGCCCGGCTGCCTTGGGGCACAAGGAGTGCCCCAGAGAGAAGCTGCTGCCCTTTGCTTTGGAACTGTTGCTCAGAGTCTTGTCAATAATCCACAGTGTCTGATGTGTTTTCCTTTCCTCTCCCAAGTTTAACACAGCTTTTTGAGAAAATTGACTGATGTAGCTGCTGCTGGTGGTGGTGATAGTACTTTTGTCTGCAGGTGAGGGCAGGTGATTTGAACCAAGGACGGAGTCCATTGTTAACACCCCAGCTTTGCCAAGTCAAGAAAACCATTCACAATTGGGCTACCAGTGCTGAGCAGTTTTCCTAGGTTTTGGAAAGCTACCACCTTAAGAAACCCAACAGATTTTCCTCCAGGAGGATACCAGCAGTACCATGATGCCAATGTTTTCCACCCCTTTTCTGTGTCATTTTTAGAGTTCCGCAGTGCCCAGCAGGAATGAAATGACCTGTGATAATGTGGTTTGAGAGCTCTGTGTTGTTCATTGCCACATGAGTGTTCATGACAAGCTGGACACCCCACTCGTGGCTCTGTGGAGTTAAATTCATCCCAGTTCTGTGCAAACAGCAGCCCCGAGATGCTGAGAAGGGCAGGCACAGTGGGTGGGTGTGCGTGCAGAGCTGAATGCTCTGTGGGCAGATGGTTTTGCACTGTTGTAAATCTTCACTTTCCCAAGCTGAAAGGCTATTTCAAATATGTATCTTAAATGAAAATATATATAAAAAAATAAAATTGTCCAAAAATACATGTGCAATAAATTTCATGCATATTATGTATTATATATTTTTATTAATATAATATAATGTAATGTAATATAATATAATATAATATAATATAATATAATATAATATGATGAATATATGAGATCATTTTTGAAGCCATTGCTTGTGGGGGATATTAGATTATCTCTTAGTGTATGTACATTTTTGCTTTCTGCTACTGCTGATCCTAGCAGCAACTCCCTGTCAGTTCTTCCATGTCACTTCACACAAAGGGATTCCATCATTTCAGTGCCTGTGAGAGCTTGGCACTGAAATGCCAAGTTGATTCCCAACTTTCCAGCCTCCTTCTGGATTTTGGGGCATCTCAGCACTTGTGTCCATGGCCCTTCCTTCATCCCCAGCCTGCAGCAGTCACAGTCACTGCTGCCTCCCCCTTGCTGCAGCTCATTTGCCAAAGTGCTGCCAAAGGCAGCAGAGCTGGCTCAGGATCCCTGCTGGCTTCTGCTCTCTGGGATGAGATTCAGGGGGACACTTGGAGCACTTTTCTAAAGAGCTGCCCATGGGATGAGGGATTTGTCCTCCTGGGTGGCTCCTGCTTGGATTCTGTGCTCATGGAGCCCCGGAGTTTTCTCAGCAGCCTCTGCAGTGAGTTCTGAGCCAACGTGGGGCTCTGCTGCCAGCCCAAATCTGCGCTTCCCCTGCCCAGCCTGAGTGCAGGTGGGGCATGTGCTGGGCATGGCCGGAGATCTGCATGGCCAAAATCCTCCAGCATTTACATCTGCCCATGGCTTTGTGTAGCACAAATCTACACTTACTTCAGTTGAAACATTGCATTTATTGCAGATAGTTACACCCGCACTACTAATGTACAAATACACAAACATTAACTTAAGTGTAAAAATGAAATTTATTTTAAATTGCAACACCTGTGCTACCGATATAGAAACACAGAAATATGAATTTATGAATAAAATTTATTCTTAGAATTGTGCTATATAAATATATACAGATATCAACTTCGTTAAAAAAAATTTTTTGCAACCCTCTGCAACAACTCACAAATATTGAAGTTACTGAATTGAAGTTTAACAATTAAATTCATTACTTATTACTACAAATGTACAGCCCATATACAAATACAGAAACAGCAATATCCCTCTGTAAAGGAACTCAGATCCAGAACTAAATAAATAGAATTTTAGAACTATACAACTCCATACATAATAAATAGAAGTAAATACATATATAGGCATTACAATATAGACATGGAAACATGTATCTTTGTCCCGTTCTCGGCTGTTTTTGATGGCCTGGAAAGGCTCGGGATGGCCTTGGGACAGCCTGCGCTCCAAAGGATGAAAAGAGTCTTCAGGTTTTTTCTCAGTCTTCAGTGTTTATTAGTTTTTATCTACAAGATTTTCTCCCGGCCCGACAGAGGTCCGCACAGCACGTCGGCCACGAGCACACTGAGTGCCCTCGGGGCGGTCAGTTATCTTTATACCCAAAACTACGTATAAGATATTTACCTATTTTCCCCAATACCTTTCACCCTTATTGACAAGTGCACTTTTAGTAAGAACCAATCCCAAAGTGCCACCACCACCACAGAAGATGGAGGCCAAGAAGAAGAAGAAGGACAGGACACGCCCTAATTCCTCCATCTTGTTTCTCTAGACCCCCCTGTACTGAAATTCTAAAACCTGTGTTTCACACTATAATTAACCCATCCCTTCACCATTTATCCCCGTGAGATCCTCCCATCCTCATACAGGTGTCGTCTCCTGTGCAGGATCAAAGTCCAGCCACCAGACACTTCTGGCAACATTCCAGGACCTCTGAGCCCCCCAAGGGTTATCTTGGTGACTCTGCACATCAGGACTGATGTGCTGAGATCCCACATATCTTGGTAGGTATTCTTGGTGTTATATCTTGCTAATTCTGCCCTTGGAGGAATTATTCAGTTCTGCAGTCCTTATTACACGCCCTTTTCTAAAAGACTTTTATACTGTTTTCCCTCTCTCTATGTGTTCAACAAGGTTTTCTTTCTAAGAATATTAATCACAATATCCCAAAGGATTAAAAAATGCTTAGGTATTTTTCCCTAAGTATTTACTAAAGAAAAATAATAATAATTTAAAAAAACTGTATGCATGCTGGATGTAAAATACAAACAGAAATAAACTTGAGAGTTCTCCCAAAAACCCTTAAGAAAAAAACCCATGTATTCTATAAAACCCAGAGTATTCATCTACAGTATACAAAAATGGGCATGTTCTAGAAGAGAAAATTTGTGCAATGGTTCTGCACATAATTATATGCTTTCAAGCTGTTTGCCCTTCAGGGGCAGTGCCATTCTTTGAACTGTAATGCTCTGAGCATGTTCTGCTCACCATGGCAGCTTTCTGCTCTGCCCTGGTACAGATCATCCTCCCAGCATAGGGGCAGTGCAGCCAGCACAACTCGCAGCACCTTCTCACACAGCAGGAACCTGAAGGAGACAGATGGCTTTCACCAGCTGCTGCGGGTTCTAATAGTGCCAGCTCTCAGCTGCTGAAAGCCTGAATTTCTGTGTTGCAGTGTGGTAGTTTATTGAGCCAAATGTTGTTATATAGTGGTATGTTCAAGTGTTCCCCGAGTTATTACAGTTAGTTTCTCCCCTGTGTTATCCCCTCCTACCCAAGTGTCTTTTAAGGAATTCCCTCCCTCCTCACCAGATTTTTCCCTGTCTGTCAAGACAACCCGGCCCCTTTGCCCCATCCATCAGCCCAAACCCTACCCTTTGTTCCAGAAAGTTCCCTGTCCCTCACCCTAAGATCCAATCGCTATCCCAACGCTCTCTCTTCCCCTTGTTCTGATTTGTTGTAGCCCTCAAAACCACACCCCAAGAGCCGCTTATTGGTTACTATATGGTGTCCACCCCGTGTTTTGAAAGATTTTAAAAACCCGTGCACAGGGGGGCTGGGGATTCTCTGAACGTTTGTTCCTTTTTGTAATTCTCTGCTGTGAACCTTCCCCCTGCCTGTCCTGATGAATTTGCTGCGCTTTACACCGCAGAAGAGCCTCCTCTGCTTCCTCCACTCGGTCCTCCAGGGGTCTCTACTGCTGGCATTTGGCCTAGAGGTTCTGGCTCAGGCAAAACCCTAACCTAGCCAGATCCCCACTCCTGCCGTTGTCCCTGGAGCATCACAGAGCTAGTCAGGGCTGCAGAGGGCATTGACAGTGACCCATGGCCTGGCATGTCACAGCCCCCAGAGCCACGCCTGCCAGGCCACAAGCCCAGCCCTGGTCCCCACTGCCGGCCTCAGGGGCTCCTGGGCATCCTCACCCTGAGTGCAAAGGCAGTCTCAGGAGCACCCCAGGGCGCTCTGGATCCAGGCTGCAGACACCCTAAAGCCAGCACTGAAAGGGACATGGATGGGGACTGCAGCTGGATCTTGCAGTGCTCACCAGCCCTGACTGCTCTCTAAGTGAACCCAAACCTCATTTGCAGCACCTTGAGCACATTGACCCTGCTTGCCCGTCCTGGAATGTGGTGTTCTCACATCATACACCAGCCCTTTGCAGGGAGTGACCAGCTCCCAGCTGCTCTGCTACCCTGGCCTTACTTTCTGTTTGCCAGCAATGAACTTAACGGATACACTCCTGAGAAACCTAGCACAACATTTGCTTCTCAGGAGCTCTTTGGCAAAAAAACTCCCTTAATCCCTAGTTTTGCACAGAGAAGGAGGTCCTGACAAAGCATAAGGCACAGGCAGGGCTCTGGCATATGAATTCCTGAGCCACAGGATTCCACCCATTGTTGTTCTTAGCTACTTTGCTGATATTTTAGAGCCAGTTCTGGACAAGCGCTACTGCTGACAGGATAGGAGGATAGGAAAATTTGGAGAAAAAAAGGTGCAGGAGACAACCAAAAAAAACCAAGGGGGAAAACCCTTAGAAATACAGAGCACAACAGAAGTCCTTGGAGATGGTTCAATAGAAAATGCCACCAGCAGTGAGCAGAGCCCGAGGTTGCTCACTGCCACCCCAGAGGCTCCTCAGTCCCCTGCTGGTTTGTGTCTGATGCAGCCCTGCCTGGAAAGGGCTCCAGGCTCTGGAGTTCCCAGCTTGCTCCAGGCTACATTCTTAGCAGCACTGAAAGAAGATGGGAAACAAAGAGCCATTTTCTGTGCTGCCTGCAAACTCTTCTCCTTCAGTGCCACTGCCAGAGATCATCCCTCTGTCAGCTTGGCACTGTGCCTGCTACATCATCGTCCCTGTCCCTTGCATCAGCTCCTGCACATCATCAGCACTCGCTGTCCCACATCATGAACAGAGAGAGCTGTGTCAGAAGAGCAAGGAGTGCATTTTCTTGGCCTTTCTAACAGACACAAGAAGCATGAGTCCAAATAACTTTGTTGTTTGTTCCTGCCCTCCTTTTCGATAACTCTTTTCTGCTTTAATGCAAAAGCCTCTTTTCACACATGGATGGAATGATCTGGAATTGGCAGTTGCTTCAGGCTGTCAGGCACCATGGGAGTTTTCTCTTGTCTCTGATAAGGATTTGGTGAATTTTCCATTGGTCACTTGGTGGTGTCACCATGGGCTGAGCTCAGCGGCCGACTCTGCTGTCCCCAGGGGATGCATTGGGACGCCAAGCCCCTCATGGCTGGGATTCGGGGGAGGGCGGGCTCGGAGCGCCCAGAGCCTGGGCCCGTGAGGAGGTGCTGCTGGCGCTGGCTGTGGTCAGCCCGCTGTGCCGAGCAGCCGCGGCCATGGAGACACAGGCGGGAGCTGTGGCCGAGGCCGGCAGGCGGCCCGGGCCGGCTCGCAGCTGCGAGGACGCCGGCAGCCTGTGCCCTGAGGCCGAGGACGTGGCGGGCGGTTTGCGGGCAGGGCTTTTCCGAGCCGGCCGCAATGTGCTGCCTCCCGTGTGGGCCCGGCTGCGGCAGAGGCAGGCGGGAGCGCGGCGGGGCCGGCAGCGGCGGGCAGAGGCCGCAGAGAGCAGCAGCCCGGCCGGGCCCGCTGCGGAGCGGCATGGAGCTGCCGGGCAGCCCTCGGCCGTGTCTGTGCGCACAGAGCAGGAGCAGAGGCCGGAGCAGAGGCAGGAGCCGCGGCAGGAGCCGGCCATAGCGGCAGCTCGCCGTGCCCGGGGCCGCAGCCGCAGCTCTCCCCTTCCGGCCACAGCAGCAGCCGCTCTCCTCCGAGGCTCCGGCGCTTCCCGAAGACGAGGGGCCCGGCCCCCAGCACGCCCTGGCGCCCCGCAGCCAGAGGAGCCACCGGCGCCGGAAAGGGCAGCGCAGAGGGCGCAGGGTGAGGAGGAGGACATGAGGCTCGTTCTGGGCCGGGCTGTGGCAGCAGTGCCCTGTCAGCCTTCACCTTGAGCCCTTTGCTTCTTTTCCATGAGCCTTGATCCCCGTCTATGGCCAAGGGCCCCCACAGCCCTTTGCAGGGCTGCAGGAAAAGCTGCCTCAGTCACAGAATCACAGAATCCCTGGCTTGGAAGACAGACACTTTCAAGATGATCGAGTCCAAACTATGGCCTAATACCTCAACTAAAGCACGGCACCGAGTGCCACATCCAGTCTTCTTTCAAAGGCTTGCAGGGATGGTGAGTCCACCAGCTCGCTGCAGGGGTCTGTCCCGGGAAGAACCAAGATAACACTGGGGCATTCTACCCCCCGGGGCTTGGAGCTCTGGAAGTTTGTCTTTCTGCTTAGGCAAAGGCCATGGAAAAGGACTGGGAAAAGTAGTCACAAATCTAGTAGCCTACAGAGCTCTAAATTGATGTGCAAGGAATACAGAAAAGACAGAAAAGAAAAAAGGCAAAACTCAAATGGCATCAGCAAAGTCTTGGGCATGAACACGTAGCTGCAAAGGGTCTTCTCAGCCCTATTTCTTTGTATTTCTGGGAACCAGAGGAATCCTGCTTGAGCCTCTGGGGAGATGGGTTTGGGAGGTAAAAGTTCATGTCTTTTTCTCCTTGGGGCAGCTCCTGTTCCTAGCGTCAGCTGAGCCTCTCTCCAGCCTGATGCCTGTTCTGATTGTTGCAGCAAAACAACTGATGGCAGACAGAAGGCACTGACACTTGCAGAGACGTGACTTTTTCCAGTGCCAGCTGGGAGTGGGAGTCAGAAGAAAAACTCCCGAAAGCACAACTCCATTGGAAGATTGCCTTCCTTTTTGTTGCGTAAAGAAGCTCTAGATCCACTTGTGAATTGTTAGTTGTTTGTTAAGGACGGGAAGTTTTCTTTCCTGATTTTTTTCATGTGGTTTGGAAGTGGATGAGGCTCTTGTTCATTCACAAACTCCAGACCAAAGTGCCTTTGGAAGATGGCCCACGTGGCAGTTTTTGCCCAGCCATGGTACTTGTGGATAGAAGAGAGCAAGGGCAATGGTATTTGCAGCCAAAACCCAGCAAAGCTTGGCTCAGCCAAAACATCCTGGCGAGATAGAGGCCTCCAGCTGTTCCTAGAAATCAGCAGAGTTCCAGCCAAATGGTTGTGTAGCACTAAGTGCAATCTCTTTGCCTGGCTCAGAGCCTTGCTCAGCTGAAGAACCAGAAAGATCAGCAAGGAGCTCCCAAAGGCCCCTCAAATAATTTTGATTTTGCTCATCTTGTGTAAGTTTGCAACTGAATGTGTGTTTGCAGTTGAGCTAATGAGAGAAAAAAAAGTAAATAGAGGCTTTACGGTGGGGCCCTGACATTGCACAAGAGGAATCACCGGTGTGCATTTCATTGGAGCTCTCTCAATCCTATAAAAGTATTGTAGCCCTGATTTAAAATAGGCCGATATGAACCAATTTGGAGAGACAGAGACTAAAATGGCTTATGGGGGTTTTTTTAAGAGTGAGAAAAACTACCCAAAAGGTGTTGTTTTGTGGCATTTTAAAATATACTACCACAAAATTACCAACTGCAATAAATCAAGAGTTTAAAATGAAGTGTTTAGGTATATGAATAATTAAAACCACAAAAATGTGCAGATATGAATGCATGTTTTCATAAAAATCATGAAAGTATAGACCAAAAAATACATGCCCTGAACTACAATGCAAAGGCAGGTAGAACTGTACTTGAATGATTTCTTTTTAGATTGCTGGAGTTTTTTCCTTGTGAGGAGGAGCTAGGGTATTGCTGAAGAAAAGTGGCACCAGCAGGATGGGGCAGCGTGCTGTGCTCCATGCAGAGGCTGCCAGGGGCTGCCCGAAGAGCGCCCTGCTGCAGCCAGAGCCCTCCTGGCCTGGGGCCCGGGAGCAAAGGGCCAGGGCAGGCGCCTCTTCCTCGTCCTGACCCTGCCACCGCTCCCTGCTGCTGCTGCTGCTGCTGCTGCTGCTGAGGTAAAGAGAAGATCCTCCTAAGGCCCCATGAACAAATGCACTTACGCAGCCCTGGGGATGCCAGTGAAGGAAACCGTGTGTCACATAAAGCATGTGTGACCAGAGTCACCAACACCACCTAAACATGGAATTGTTGCACCTCTCTAGGACAGGCAGAAATTTAAAGAATTAACTGGGGACTTGAAGGCAGAAGAGGCCGGAGGAGGAAAACAACTCTGATGGAAAAAAACGACCATATCTGAAGGGGGAAACATCTCTGCCCGCTCAGAATTGGTCGAGGGAGCATGCCTCTAATCCTCTCCTGAAAGGGATGCTTTAGGTGAGCTTTGCATCTCCAACTGCCTTGGACCAGAGCCAGGAAGATTCAATTATGTAAATGTTACATAGATAGATAGATAGATAGATAGATACATACATACATACATACATACATAGACAGACAGATCTCATTACTGAAATCTCTCTTTACTGTCCTCTCTATTGCTACACACATCAGAACTTGGTAGCCAGTGCCCCACTCAACTACAATCCTGAGATTGCTCTCCTGTTGCTTCAAAAAAGCACACTCTTGGAGAATCTGGAGCATGTAGGTCCTTATGGAATGCAATCAGACACTCAGAGCATTGCACTGGGAACTGCACTCTTTGTGCATCTGTGCTGAGGCAAGTTCTTCTCTTGGACTCGACCACACTGATGGTGCTAAAGTGGCTGGAATCAGAAATGCAGCCCAGCCCACCCCAGCTCCTCTGATCCCTGAGCGCCAGGTGGAATGCAAGGGCATTGATTTCCTGCTCAATTCCCAAACACAACACACACTGATTCCCTGGGCTGCCAAAAGACACGGGAGCCATTAACCTTGAAAGTGATGTGTTTCTGCCAGTGCTGGAAAAGGGCAGCAAAAACTGAGAAAAAGCTCCCAGGAGAAAGAGAAATTACACAAGGCTTCTCCTTCGAGCAAACAAACAATTAAACAAAATATGAAAGTGTTACCTACTCCAGTGTCTAAAGTACTTGGATGCAGTGAAGAGATGTTTGGCAGGGAAGCAGCCCTTGTGCTGAGCATTGGCTCTATGGATCTAAGGCAGGGATCTATGGAAGTCTGCCTGAAGGTCCCTCAGGAGCCCCCATTGTCCAGGTTAAAGCTCCCTCAGCCCCTCCTCACTGGCCCTGTGCTGCACCCCCTTGCCCAGCTCCCCTGTCCTTCTGTGCACACGCTGCAGCCCCTCCATGACTTTCTGCTTCCCAGGGCCCACAGCTGCACACAGCACTCCAGCTGTGGCCGCAGCGCTGCCCAGCACAGGCCACGCTCGCTGCCCTGCTCCTGCTGCCCCACTGCTGCTGGCACAGCCACCGTGCCCTTGGCCTTCTTGGCCCCCTGGCCCCACGCTGCCTCATCTTCAGCTGCTCACGGCCGCCAGCCCTGTGTCCTTTGGGCCCACACAGCTCCCCAGCCACAAAGGTGCCCATTTCACTTCAGGTACAGCAGGCACCATTGCAAGACGGTCTTCCTGTTCTACAACGACATCTTCTAAGTAGATATCATAAAGTGTGATAAGAATAGAATTGTAAGGCACTCTGACTAAATCAAAATGGTCTAATTCAACTGTACAGGAAATTGCTCTTAAGTAAATATTCCACCCTATCTGCCGTCAGCAAGCAAGGTTCTCTCTGCAAAACTGGATTTGTAGTTCTTTAAAGCTCTGAGATGGAAATTTTAAAATATCCACCTATGCCTTTGTTATTTTCATTGCATGCATGAAAACTGATTTTCTTTCAGCCTTCCTTGCTGGCCCTCTACACTCTATTGCTACTGACCAAGCTCTCAGCTTCCTCTACAATTCTTAAGCACCAGGAACATGAAATGTTCCTTTCTCACTCACCTCAGGGTCAGCACTGCTGAATGCACACTTCAGGTGACCTGTAGTGGGCAGGGAAAATCAACCAGATGGTGTGAGAAAACTGCTTGGGCTGCTGAATCCAACAGAAAAGTCAACCCAAACAGAGAAGATTTCCCATTTTGTAACATCCCTCCAGGAGACACCTTTCATTCACACAGCCAGCAAGGGGTCAGGACAATATTCTTGCTTGTGCCTACACTTCAACCTGTTTAGCCAGTAAATGAATACAAACATGACCAAGAAAATCCAAATTGTTCTTTAACACTCAATGCTCCTGTTCTAGAAAACACATAAAATGGCTTTTTAAATCCACTCCTTCAGGTCTTTTTTTTGGGTTTTTTTTGTTTGGTTTTTTTTTTTTTTTTTTAAATCAGTTGCATGCACTAATTCTCTTTAATTTGCTGGAAATGCTTGCCCAGAAATGCTTCCTCAAAATCCCCTCTGAGCTGTGGCGGACACTCACTGCTTTAGAGTTTACATTTCCTTGCAAAGAGAATCACTAGTTAAGCACTTGGTAAAGGGTCAAGTTAGAGAGTTAAATCCTTTCATGACAAAATTTAAAAAGAAATAAGCTTTCCCTGAGTTCTGGGAACAACTGCAGAGATTTTAAAAGGCATTCCAAGAAGGTCTGCCAGTCTGCATTTTCAAAGCTGTCTTGCTTGTCCCAGCAACCTGAGGAAATGACAGACTCTGTTGCCACAGACTCTCCCGTGGAGGGAACGGAAGCCCTGCAGGTTCCCCTGCAAATGCTGCCCCTGTGGCTACAGACACCCCCTTTTTAGCTGAACCTCTTGGCAGGAGCTTTACCAAACCACTGGCATCCTAATGCTCTTTCTCCTACAAAATCAGAAACTCAGCCACCAAGAAAGAGCAGGAAGACATAGAAAAGCCAGGTTAGGATATACCCTAACCTAAGTAGAATGGAAAACTCTACTTACGTGCAAAGTGGGTAACATAACACGCGGAAAAAGAAATGCCATAAGCAGCAAAAGCTGCCCTGGCCAGATAGTGAAACATTGTTATTTTTGAAAGTTAGGTAAATAGATGAAACAATGCTCTTGTCAGTGGGCAGCTACCCACTGACAAAGGTGCCAATCAGGAAAGTTCTCCTGAATCTGAGCCAGCACTAGGGCTGCTCTGACACTCAGGCCTTCTGTGCACCAAGGCAACCTTCTGATGCCACTATGACGATGTGGCAACCATGCCCTGACATCACAAAGCAAATGCTCCATGTTGGTCTGTGAATTTATGCCAAGCAATAACCAACCTTCCCTACAGCAAACACAGAAGAGCCTGGGAAGTTTTCCTCTGTCACAAAGCAGCACAAATTCCCCTCATGGGCCAAACCCTGTTGTTCAGGGGATCCAAGAGGAGCTCCAAGAGTGCCCCAAGCACCTACAGCCTGTACCCCAGCTGAGCACTCAGATGGGATACAAGCAAAGGAAACCAGACCAAGAAAATGGTCCACAGCCCAGGGCTCCTGTGGATGTACATCTCTGCCTTTCTTTCCCTTTGGAAGCAGTCAAACTGGCAACTTGAGGGGAAACCAAGGGCTTTGTGGGGGCTGCATTGCTCTGCACACACCCAGGCCACCCGTGGCACAGAGCTTTGGTGCCTAAAAGGATAAACCAGCTGGAAAATGTTTCATTTTGACCTTTCTTACCTGCTAACAGAAGTTGCCAAAATGAAAGTTTCCAAGCAGGGCCTGATCCCTGTTGCCAGCTCTGGGCTAGAAAGGAGGCATTACTTTGTTTCAGTGGTGGGTGCATAGGGAATCACTTCCCTAAGCCCTGCACACCCAGCAATCTCACCTACCCGTTTTGTATCCATGGAACTAAGACATATTCAATACTTTGCTGAAACTCATAGGCTAAACATTACCTCAAATTTATTGACATATTTCAATCACTTCTCAGAATTTACTGACATGAGAATAGGAGTGTCCTGTAGGTCCCTGCTGGTCGTTGCCACAGGTTCAGGAGGCGATCCATGCACAAAAGAACCTAAGACACAACTGGGCTTGCAAAGCAAATTTATTCCATTAGTTGCAGTAGCAAATAATACATACCAACCCCTGGATTCCCAAAAATCCGCTGAGCAGGAGAAGGAGATGGAGCGTGGTGCTCGGCAGCAGGGGCAGTTAGGCAGTGCACTTCCAGGACATCCTCTGGATCAAAACGCTGTGCATCATATCCTTCTCACCCTTCCAGCTCAGAACCAGGCCTTGTATCTCCTGCTAAGGATGTGGAATTTTCCCAGTTACAGCACCAGCTCACACATGGCTGGCGTGTGAGATGATGGCTCAGGATGACTCCATGACTCCCTGCCACCGACGGCTCCATTGTTCCCCTTTCACAGCTTGACTGCCCACCGATTGACCAATACATTGTTTCTCTTTCAAGGGTCAAGGTCCCCCATGTTAAACAAGACACTTTCCTTCACTGTCTTGTCAACCTGCTCAAACATGGATCAAATATGGCAGGGCTTCGGGCCCGTCTCTGGTTCCTGACACAGTTGTTTGGGAAATATTCCCATTCCTCAAATTCTCCTTTGGTGGTCAAGAGCCTCCTAAAAACACTTTCTTCCCTTTGAATGCATTCCAGCTATGTTCTTAGCAGGGGCACTCTCCTTATTCTCAAGGCCAAGATCGCCAGTTGCACACAGTAAGCACTGCAGTGGGGGAATACAGGCTTCAGCACTCCTGTTAAAGCTAAAAGAATTCAAAAGACTAAGCCCTGTTTGTTACACGCCTCTTCTTCCTATTCTGGGAATCAAACACAAGCGTTTCATCAATACACCCTGCAAGTGCTCTTGCTGAGTGAAGCCACATTGCTGTGTCAATAAAGCAGCTGGGACTCAGTTTCTTCATGCAGGGAAAGCCAATTCTTCATTCACATAACTCATTTTTACACGGTTTTCACAGATCTTGTGTTCAGTCCAGCTGGCTGGTAGTTTCCTTGCCACACAATTTATTGCTTAGAAGGTGTATTAGTGTGTACATGCAAAGACTCACTCTTTTTAAGACTCACTCTTACTCAGGTGATTACATTTTTTTTCGTGGATGCTCATGGGAGAGATTTCTTGTTTATTAGAGATGCAAACAGTTTTCTTAGCACAATAGCTTGTTGTGCTAACTGCACTCATGACTGTTCCCATGGGAAGTTTGCTGGCTGCACGTAGAAGATGTAACAGGCTATCTGGGAATTTACTATAGCAAGGCCTGATTTTATAAGGCCTTTCTTTTCTAATAACCCTACCTGTGTGGAACACATTATGACTTTCTTTCAGAAATTAATGAAGAAAACACAAATTGCCTGCTCAAACCCTTCTGCCCCCTTCCAAATCAGTTCACTCCTCAAGCACAAACCTCAGGCACATCCCCGACTGCCTCTCTCCCAGCAACTCAGAGCTGCATTGCACAGTGCATGCTGTGCGCCACAAAGCACAAAGCAGGCTGGCCTGGTGGGCCTGAATATTTCTGCCAATCACTCTGCATCTCACACCTTTGCTCTGGCTCAGTGCAGAACTGCAGGATTGCAGGCGCTTCCTCCCAGAGCTGCGTGAGGCGCTGGCTCCTGCAGATGTGCCCTGCCAAGCTGTCCCTGCCTCACGCTGGCCTCACTTCCCTGGCACAAGTGCCGGCCCTGAAGGAGCTGCCCTGTGCTCCAGCCTGCCGAGCAGCCCAGCTCCCTGCCCCGGTGCCCAGAGTGCTGCACACACTGCTGGCCTTTGCCAGGAGTTGCAGGGCAGCCAGCAGAAGAGGAGGAATCCTCAGCCAACTCAGCGGCCCGCAGCTGCCCTTGGCCTTTCCCTGCTCCTGGGCACACTCCAGACGGCCAATGCCTCCAGGCCGGGCTGTGCCCAGCACGGATGCGCTTCCCCTCAGCAGCAGCCAGCTGCCACCTGGGCTCTGAGAGCGGAGGATTTGCCCGCTCCCAGCAAGAGGCACCCAGGGCCTGGCTGCTGCCTCTTGCAGCTCCAAGGGCCTCCTTCCAGCCTGCCTCTGCCAGGGCTCAGGCTGCTCCGGCCTCTGCCGGGGCTCTGCTGGGGCTCCAGCCCGGGCAAGGCCGGGCCCGCTCTCGCCTGACAGGCGCTGACAGCTCCGCACCACAGGAGACCTTCCCGAGCATCCTCTCTGATCTTTCTGCTTTCTCACTTGAGCAAGGCTTTCCTCCAGCCAAAGAGATTATTGCATTTAGGGATACAAATCCAAGTGGCAGGAACCCCAATGCTCTGCAGTCACAGCTGAAGGCCTGAACCTGCACAAGATGTTTGGGCTGCCTCATTCTTCCTTTGGTTTTGCCTTCAAATGCCATTGCCCTTACTGCCTCAACTAGAAATATCACAGCTGTGCCATAACCAGCCAGTGGGTCATATTCCAAAGGCAGTGTGGTCTGGAGAGGATGAATGAAGAGGAGCCCTCCTCACTTATGAAACCATACAAAAGAAGCCATATGTGTGACTTAGCACCCATAAAAAACAATTGGTAATTCAGAAGGAAATGTTGAATTTTCTGAAGGGGTCAGAAGGAGGAGAATCTTCCAATTGAGTTGATGTTTCAGAAACTTTATTAATTTCAACTCTAATCTATAATTCTATGCTACAAATCTGTTCAGCAACCCTACTCTACAATCCTACTCTAAATTGGTAACAGAGATAACATCTTGACATGATTGCTATGTTCTCGTCTCCTAGGGTTAGGCTTAGGCTTAGGCTTAGGCTTAGGCTTAGGCTTAGCTTTAGGTTTAGGCCTAGGCTTAGACTTAGGGTTGGGGTTAGGGTAAGGGTTACAGATAGGGACAGGGTTAGGGCTTTGGGTTTGGGTTAGCATTTAAGGTTAGGGTTAGGGTTTAGGGTTAGGGTTTAGAGTTAGGGTTATTCGTCTTCTTCACTGAGTTGATGAGTTGTGCCAGGATGAATGGTGGCTTGGCTGAAGTTACAAATGGATGCTGTCCACCGGAAAAAAAAATGCAACAAAGAACAGTGAACCATTACTTTCCAAGCTCATTGCTTCAGGGACTCAATCAGGATACATCAAGTTCCTGGAAAGACCCAGAAAGAGGAGCAATGGGACCATCTGCTCCCCAGTCATCTCCAGTGTGCAAGACCTTGCCATCACAGGCAATCCTGGCCCAGAATCCCACTCATCTGTTTATTGTGATTTCTTCATCATGCTGGGGTTTTTGCCCTGCCAGTGCTCTAGAAATGGCACTTTCTGTCCCTAGGTTTTCTTCCTTTCAGGAAACTCCAATGACTCACACAGGCCCCTGCCTTTGAAAGACAGGCACTGTGCTGATTCCCACAGGGACAGAAAGCAGTGTCTACCTTTCTATGCCCTGGCCCTCGTGTGCTGGATGGCACCTTCCTTCCCAGCAGGGCCAGCCCAGTGGCACTGGGCCCTGCAGTTCCCTCTCTGCCACACAACCTGGCAGTAACCCTGGCGCATTTCCCGTCTGCTTGAGTGTGCCAGGCAGCAGATGGGGCTGGGACAAGTCCCTCCCAGCTGTCACTGTTTGCGTGGCAGAAACGTCTAAGGGTGGGCTGGGGGGCACAAACCAGGGCCCCTCAGAGGCTCACAGTGAGCCCCCCACAGCCCCTCCTGCCCACAGCCAAATCTCTGACCCCTAGGCTGGGACTGGCTTCCTTGGGTTCCTCCACCACCATTTCATGTCTCTGTACCCCGCATTGCTCTACTTCAATTCTTTTGCCATTAGATAAAACTGAACACCCCACCAAATCACAAAAGAGGGCAACAGAAACAGACAGAGGACTGTCGCAGACATTTTTTCACAGAAATCCTTTCTTTCAGATTTCTGCATTTTCTGGGAGGCCAGAGGCCTCAGAAGACAAGGTAAACAATTATTATCAGATGCTGTAGAATGTAACAGGGGTTTCTTGATTGACTCATTTTCTATGTTTATAATTAAGGGCCAATCACCAGTGCAAGCTAGGGGACTGAGTCCCTGGACACAACTTTGTTTTAGATTCTTTCTTTTCTGTTCTTAGCTTAGCAGCATCTGCAAACTTCTCTCTTTATTCTATTTAGTATAGTCATAATGTATTTTATATCATATATCAATAAATCCAACCTTCTGATCAAGAAACAAGATTCATCGTCTCTCTCACCAGCAGTGACCCCCCCCAGGGCGCAGTAACAGAGGACAGAGCATCTCTCCTCTCAAGAAATGCACAGGGAGCTGGAGTTATTCAGTTTTGTGAAGAACAGGCCCCGGGTAGACTTTATTGCCACTTTCCAAGACTTCAGAGTGGCTTTGAAGAAAGTGGGGGACATCTTTTTTAACAGGGCCAGTTACAATAGGATATGGACAAATATTTTTAAACACAAAGGGCATCTAATCAGAGTAGATCTAAGGAATAAGTTGTTTCTCGGAGTATGGTGCAACCCTGGCACAGCTTGCCCCAAGAGCTTGTAGGAGCCCCATCCCTGCAACCATTCTGGCTCTGGTGGCAAAGGGCTCTGAGCAACCTGATCTCTTTAAAGAGGTCCCTGCTCATTGCAGGACACTTGCACCGCAGGACCTTTATAGGGCCTGCCAGCCCAGCCCAGTCGAGGATTCCTCACCATTTTCATTTGAAGAGCACCAAGAGTGGAGGTGAGGAGGAAGGGGGCTCATCTGCTGCCTTGGACTTGAGTGGAAGAGGAGCCCATCCCTCAGAGCCTGTTTCACCTGCAGCCCCTTCACATTTTACCTGCAGGAGCTCCTTGGCAGACCAGCGCTGCTCCTCGTCTGTCTGCAGGCAGCAGCTCAGGAAGTCACGCAGCAAAGCTGAGAGGAGCTTGGGCTGCCGCAGCTGTGGAGTCCCTACTGTGGCTATCAGGTGTGTAGCCTGGAGAAAAAGGAGACACCAGGCTCCACCTCCTGCTTTCACATCTCTAAGGCTCTCCCAGATCCCTTTGTTTAACCTCTGTTCTGCAGTGGCAGTTTCTGCCCTGGCAGAGACCCAGAGATAACTTTCCTTTACCAACCAAAAACCCAAACCCCGATGCAGCCACAGCTTTTCCACCATCCCTCAGATCTTGCCTTGGCAGCTGATTTCATTGCCTGACCGAGTTAGTGGGAACTACATCAGCAAAAGGACATTTGCATCTCTGAGGATTCATGCCAGCTTCAGAGGCTTTTTGGAAGAGGGACTTTGCTATACTAACTAATTTCAAGGGTTAGTACATGAAGGGCATCTCTGCAGTGCTTTTTGGTCCTTTAAGTGCACGTGCCCTAGAACAAAACTCATCAGGCTTTTTGTGCTGTTCTTGAAAACAATGGTAATTGGAAGAAAAGAAAGGAAATCCATCAGTTAATACCCAGGTAGGGAAGCAAACATTTACAATCTCCTCTTCAACACAGACACATTAAGATGCCTGCACAAATGTATTGGGATGAAAATGCCTGCTTGGGCACACAGGAGCCACCTGCAGCTCTGTCTCTCAGCAGTCTGAAAATTTCAGCTTCCCATTTTTGCAGCAAAAGAAAAATTGTCTAGGTCAGAAGGAGGAGAGGCTCCATCCCTATGGCCACCCTCTAGTCATTTGGGTACTCAAGTCAATGCATGAATGGTAGGCCCATCCCAGAAAGTGCCAGGAATCACTGGGAGGTTTTGGCAGGCTCTCTACATCACCAGGCTCTGGCTTGGTGATGTGCAGAATGTTGCTTGGGCTAGGAGAGAAACACGGTCACTGAGTGTTTCAACAGCACTGCACAAGAAGCAGAAGAGACTCTGTGGCCTTTACACCCTCATGCCTATGTTTCCCAATAAGAAGAAACTGCACACAGGGTTAGGTTCCTCTCTAAAGACCACGGTTTTAGAAACTTTGTTGGGTTTGGGTTTGGGTTTCCTTCCTTCATTTCTGGAAAGATAACAACACTCTTAAGATGCTCTTTTCCTGTTATTAAGGCCATCTACACAGACAAAAGAACTGGAACCACTAACCCAAATGAAAGTGTTGCCTGAGAACATTTTGTTTGTTTGGAGTTTGTTTGCATGTGGTAAGGCTTGAATTCCCCCATTGATGCAACCAAAAGTCCAGCAGATGCTGATGTGTTGCAGGGACATTTGTAGGAGGGGACCTTGGTGGAAGTAGTTCCAGCAGATGGCAATGGGATTTTGTCCAGTGGCACACAGGACATGGGACAGGTGAGAAAGACAGTGGGATCAGTGAGTATTTGCTCCTTACCGTGCCAGAACTTTCACTCAAGTAAGGAGGTTCTTGTTCTATCATTTCAATTCCCACAATTCCAAAAGACCATATGTCCACTTTGGGGCCATATGGTTGACCTGTCACCACTTCAGGCGCCATCCACCAAGGAGTCCCGGTTAGCGAGCACCGTCTGCTCTGCTCAGGGGTGAGCTGAGTAGCGAGGCCAAAATCAGCTGAGGAGAAAACAAAATACTGGTTTTATCTGAATTCTGTGCAATTAGGAAAGCAAGCAAAAGAATTCCCCAGTGGAAGTTTGAAATTGTGCTGTTGAATCTCCTGGCATTGGTGACTTTAAAAATCCCCCCATTTTTTACACTGCCTCTAGCAGTGGCTTTTGTTCTTTGGAAACTTTGGACTTGTAACTCCCTCCCTCTGGAAGGGACACACACAGAGCAAGGCCACTCTTGACTGCTTGTGGCTCCTTATACCTCTGTGCACGTTCCAACTGTGCCCTCAGCTCGCAGCAGGGGTCCTTGCACTGCCACCAGCACCATTTTTGGGGAGCTGGCAGTCACTCCAAGCAGCCCCACACCCACATCCCTGGAACGCTGCACCTGACCAAGAATATACTGACCCAGTTTGACAGAACCGTCGGTTTTGAGAAGGATGTTGTCACTCTTCACGTCTTGATGGATCACATTGTTTGAATGAAGAAAATCCAGTCCTTGCAGGCACTGAGCGAGAAAACAGAAACAGAAGGGCAAAAATGAGTGATGTGATTTCATCACACAAGAAAGGAAACAAAGAATCTGAAAGATTCCCTCTCCAGGGGAATGGGGAGTAATGGCAGAACAGTAATGGCCACTGAGAGGAAGAGCTTGCTGCTCCAACACCTGCAGAGCAGGACCTTTCTGAGGAAAGGCACGTCAGCTTTTGAAAGGGCAACAGCACCTGCTGTTGTAGGCTGTCCCCTGCCAACCAGCCAGGATGACTCCTGCTGCAGTGCATGTGCTCAGAAGCAAAGAGCATTCTGGCTGCACTCCTATCCTTTTTAGCTGAGGACTGAGAGAAACGAGTCTCTCTCTTTTTTCTTTGCTGTTTGTTTCAAATCCTGCCACCAGCACCTTTGCTTTTACAGGCAAGGAATGCAGTGAAGACAGACTCCAGGCAAACATTTAGAGAGGCAAAGTGGAGGACAGCAAATACAAATACAAGAGACAGAGCGAGAATACAACAGCAGGAGATAAAAGTACTGGCACTGAGTACAGGGAGTGCAGGGGCACTGGCAGGCCTTTCACTTGAGATGCTTTTACTTGCCCATAGCATACCAGCAACACAGAAACAAAGCTTGGCACAGGAAACCTCTCCTGTTCTGAGCCCCTGTTTCCCAGACAATGCTGCCCAAGCCCTTGGAAACACAGATGGGATTGCTGACCTCCCGACTGATGGCTGCTGTCTCATCTTCAGACAGGCAGGTCTGGCTGACGATATCGCTCAGGACACCTCCATCCATGTACTCTATAACCAGCAAGAGTTCCTCGCCCAGAAGGTAGCTGAAAGAAGGAAACAAGGGGGTAGAGATGAACATGCATGGCTACATTGATTTTTGCTTCCAGGTTTCTTATTTCCAGATGCCTTTGTGACAAGGACAGAATCAAAGGAATAGATATTCCCTCTTGGCTGTGCATTGTTTGCAATCTGTGCAGTCTCAGAGAGAAAGACACATCTTTCTCTCTGAGAAAGGAGATGTCTTAGATGGGCAGCAAATGAAAAGTGCAGTTTAGAAACAGCCCAGATAAAAAACCTGTCAGGCATGGTGTTTCTGGAAATAAGCACCTAGTCTTCCTGGCATGCATAGCAATGGCAGGGAGGGGCAACAATCCAAGGGTAATCCACTTTAGGATGGTTCATCTGCACTTAAGAAACTTTAAAAAATCAATCCCAAATAAATGTGGAGGCAGTGAACTTTGAGGCTATTGAGTTAGGAAGATACAGCTGATCCTGGTATTAAATAATTTTGGAGTAATTATCAAACTAGGTGTGCCAGGGAAGACTCATGCAGACAAGATGCACTCTCTTCTCATCCATTGGAGATGAGTAGAGAAATATGAATAAATAAAAATTAACAGCTTTACTTGCTGCCACTGACCAAAGTGGGTTTTTAACCTCTCATGTTTGCTTTATGTAAACACACATCCATGGGATAAGACCATGGCCTCTCACCTGTCTAAATAATTCACAACCTTGGGACTCCTATACCTCTTCATGATCATTATTTCATTAAAGGTTAGCTCCTTCCTCCTCACTCCTTGAAGATTTATGTTTTTAATTGCCACCTAAAATGACATTGAAAATCAGTAACTTGGGAGGTTGGTGGCACGAGACCACAAGGCACGTGGAGCGAGTGATTTTGCAATGACACCGCTGAGCTGTGCCAAACTGCCTTGAGATTAGGCACTGCAGTAATTAGGAACTGACATTCCAAAAGCCCATTTCTCTGCTCCCTTGGGAGCCAGTTACAGGACACGTGGGGCCACTGACATTTTGCCTTGACCACTTGGTAACAGCAGTGTCTCAGTTATCGCCCACAAACCTCTGACCACACTCTCTGCTGCTTTGTTTGGGACTCAGAAGAAGTAATCCATGCCTTAATACTCTATGGATACATCTTGGGATATGGGCAGGGCTTTGGGCTTTCAGGGACGCCTTGCGGATCTCTCCCTACGTGCAGTTCCCAAGTGCAGCACTGCAGGTGGCTAAGGAACTATCAGTAACTTTCAGATGGATTTGCTGGCAGCCAGAAATGAGAATTCAGGACTCTGAAGCTGTAGCCCCAAAGAGCAGTGAGGTGCTCAAAGGCACCACCATTGTTTTAGCAATGGAGAGCGAGTGAGCGCGTACTTCTCTGAAAGTAACCGCTGCCCTCCGTGCCTTCCTTCTGGCAGCTGAGGAGGACAAAGTCCCAAATGTGTTCTGTGGGCTGGCACCAGTCTGTGCTTCTTGTGCCTTTTCAGCACAGCTCTGCCCAAAGCTCCAGCCACAGCTCACACCAGAGGGGAAAGCCCTCGAGTGCAGCAGAGCCTGCAGGGGCTGTTGACATTTATCTCTCCTCCTGTGGCAGTGTCGAGTGCTCTGTAAACATCTCCATACCCCCTAGAAACAAAACAGAAGCAGAGAAAGGAGAAGCCATTTAGACCTTGCAGTGAAAGCCAGCCCACACAGGAAATCTCTGCTGGAAGTGTCAAAACCTGCAGGATGCAGGAGGGCTCTGCCAGAAGGCAGATGATGCATTTTCCTCTCAAGTGCGTGGGCACTGGGCCTGTTCCTGAAGCACTGGGGTTCAACTTCTAAAGGGAGGTTAGTCTTTCCTCTTGGGTTTCACTGTCTAAACGGTGTGATTCCTATCCTGACCACAGAGTGTTTCCTTCCTCAAACCAGGGGAAAGAATTGCTCCTGGGAACTGTTATCTCACAGCTTTGATAGGGCATAGGTTGCTCTTTCAGGCAAGCAAGTTTCTTCTCTTTTCATTAGTGTGCCAGTATGATTTTGAGACATACAAAAAATGCTAAAGAAATTAAGACAGAGCTGTCCCACACTTGAGAGACAAGGAGACCTTCCAGGTCCCGTTCCTTGATGCAGGCAAGACCTCGGTAGCAAGGCATCTCTGACAATGCCTTCTGAGCCCACTCACAAATTCTGAGCAGCATTGAGAGATGGGACAATCTAGCCCCAGTGTGTGAACATCTTTGCAGCTGGCCTGACTTCACACTGGATAGACATTCCACCCCAAAACCACCTGGCCCATGGTTGTACAGGAGTAACTGCTGTTGGACTCACCCGCTGCCAATATAATTCAGATGCGTGTATTTCTGTCGTGGTTTGACCGGAAATGGGACATCTGGGATATGTTGTTTTGCTGTGATTACCAATGGGTAATTGGAATTTAAGATGGGCACTTAGTTTGACCAGTGGGACATTTGGATCCACCTCTTGAGACTACGAACTCAAGGGGTTAAAAGCAGGGCTCTTGGCCTTCGGAGCCCTCTTGGGATTTCCGGCGTGAAGAAGTCTCTCCCCCGGCCCAGTTGCTGGCTGGGCTGGGGGAGGGGAAAGCCACGTGGCCCATCTACGGTAGGCCCGGGTTCGGAGGAAGGGTGGCAGACCCTTGAGCGACCAGTTTATTCCCCCCCCCCCCAGAGAATGCAGCCCGTGCTCGAACTGTATATCTTGAAACTTGATATCATGTGCCGGTAGGCAGCACGGCTGGGAGGAGAAAGGGGGGGGCAGCGGGCAGTCCGGCCGCCTGGGAGAGCTTTTAACCCTTTGGGGAATGTAGGCTTCGCAGAACATTACCTTTCCTGGTAAAGGGACAGGAGTGGAAGATGAAGGAAGAAAATCAGGCCAGTAAGGAGGGTCTGGCAAAGGGAGAAGAGAGATGTTGAAGGAATGGAGGAAGATGGAGTGGCAGTTTTTGCTGGACTCTTTTTTGTTGTATTTCCATGGACTGTTTCCTGGTGATGCAGAGGCTGTATCGCAGGGGGAAGCGGAGGCTCGGCGTCAAGAGAGTTTGGTTTTGAGACCCCTCGGCCCCAGGGGGTATAGAAGACATGGGGGGGGGACAGAGGTCCCAGGGATGTGACTGTACTCTACTTGGAACGAGACGAGGCATTCTTAAAAGGCCCTGAAGGCAGGCCCCTGCCCCATCCCATGCCAGGTGGTGAGAGCACCTCGGCATGGAAAGGAGATGTCACGAGATAGCAAGATACCGGGCGGATTGCTGATTGTGACAAGAAGTCCGTGGCACAAGGAAGGACTCCGTCTATCCCTTATGAGCTGAAGATTTGATTTTTTTTTCCAAAGGGTGGTGCCAGACCGAGTGTGGATAATTTTTGGGAAATGTAAATGTGTTTGGGAATTTGGTGGGAGGAGGATAAGGAAGTGTTTCTGTGTAGTTTTCATTCTCCTTGTTTTTTTCCTCTGTGTGTGTGTGTAGTTTAGTAATATTGTGTGTAGTTTAGTTAAAAAACTTCCCTTTATGTATAAGTTGGAGCCTGCTTTGCTTATTTCCTGGCCACATCTCACAGCAGATATCAGGTAAAGGGTATATTTATGGGGGCTCTGGCTTTGCCAGGCCTAAACCATAACATTTCTTGGTTCCCTGACCGGGAATCGAATTTTAAGAGAGTGATGGGATGAAGCTGTGAGATGGGACCAAAGAGGAATAAGAACAAAGCATGTATTAAGTGGTTTTTTTTTTTTCTGTGTAGAAATGTTTTGTAATTTATTTAATAGTTTTAGTGTTTGTAGTCTCAAGAGGCGAAGGGTGGAATGTCGTGGTTTGACCGGAAATGGGACATCTGGGATATGTTGTTTTGCTGTGATTACCAATGGGTAATTGGAATTTAAGATGGGCACTTAGTTTGACCAGTGGGACATTTGGATCCACCTCTTGAGACTACGAACTCAAGGGGTTAAAAGCAGGGCTCTTGGCCTTCGGAGCCCTCTTGGGATTTCCGGCGTGAAGAAGTCTCTCCCCCGGCCCAGTTGCTGGCTGGGCTGGGGGAGGGGAAAGCCACGTGGCCCATCTACGGTAGGCCCGGGTTCAGAGGAAGGGTGGCAGACCCTTGAGCGACCAGTTTATTCCCCCCCCCCCCAGAGAATGCAGCCCGTGCTCGAACTGTATATCTTGAAACTTGATATCATGTGCCGGTAGGCAGCACGGCTGGGAGGAGAAAGGGGGGGGCAGCGGGCAGTCCGGCCGCCTGGGAGAGCTTTTAACCCTTTGGGGAATGTAGGCTTCGCAGAACATTACCTTTCCTGGGAAAGGGACAGGAGTGGAAGATGAAGGAAGAAAATCAGGCCAGTAAGGAGGGTCTGGCAAAGGGAGAAGAGAGATGTTGAAGGAATGGAGGAAGATGGAGTGGCAGTTTTTGCTGGACTCTTTTTTGTTGTATTTCCATGGACTGTTTCCTGGTGATGCAGAGGCTGTATCGCAGGGGGAAGCGGAGGCTCGGCGTCAAGAGAGTTTGGTTTTGAGACCCCTCGGCCCCAGGGGGTATAGAAGACATGGGGGGGGGACAGAGGTCCCAGGGATGTGACTGTACTCTACTTGGAACGAGACGAGGCATTCTTAAAAGGCCCTGAAGGCAGGCCCCTGCCCCATCCCATGCCAGGTGGTGAGAGCACCTCGGCATGGAAAGGAGATGTCACGAGATAGCAAGATACCGGGCGGATTGCTGATTGTGACAAGAAGTCCGTGGCACAAGGAAGGACTCCGTCTATCCCTTATGAGCTGAAGATTTGATTTTTTTTTCCAAAGGGTGGTGCCAGACTGAGTGTGGATAATTTTTGGGAAATGTAAATGTGTTTGGGAATTTGGTGGGAGGAGGATAAGGAAGTGTTTCTGTGTAGTTTTCATTCTCCTTGTTTTTTTCCTGTGTGTGTGTGTGTAGTTTAGTAATATTGTGTGTAGTTTAGTTAATAAACTTCCCTTTATGTTTAAGTTGGAGCCTGCTTTGCTTATTTCCTGGCCACATCTCACAGCAGATATCAGGTAAAGGGTATATTTATGGGGGCTCTGGCTTTGCCAGGCCTAAACCATAACAATTTCATATGGGGATTTTCAGTAGGGTTCACCATTCTCCCTGAGGGAAACAAAATGCAAGATGCTGACTTTAAAGCAGAGATCCCAGCTTCCAGGAGATACAAAAGGTAGTCCCAGCACCTGGAGCTCTGAGCCCTTTGTGGTCGGCGGGGTAACAACGACCACAACCAGGCAGGCAGACAGCTCTGCAGCAAAAGTGGCCAGCACAGAGACTGATTTGTACAGTCTTTTGAAGAGTTCTCTTGACAGGAAACAAAGCAGAGGGACCTGCAATCCCAGGAGAGGAGGACATCTTCCCCACCTTTCAGCAGTTTGCCAAAGGAATGCCTTCCCATTTGTAAACCAGAGCACCTCAAGCTGTAACTGATTCTGATGGGGCTTTCAGCATCAGGACCCTGACCTGTTTATGAGCAGGCTGAGCTCCAAGATGCCCCTCTCCCAGCTAAGGAAGGCTCCAGCCTCTGCAGTGCCTCCAGCCCTCAGGGACAGGGCAGCTAGCACAACAAGGCTGGCAAAGCCCAAGCATGAGCACTGACAGGCACTGATGGGAAGAAGCCAGAGTGAGCCTGGGCCCTGGACAAGCTGTTGCCCCCACTCAGGACACAACAGGATGGGCTTTGAGATCAGCCACACCGAGGCGCAGATCAGTGCCCTTTTTGTCCCAGCAGGTGATGGCAGACACAGAATTCACTGGGCTCTGGTCTCAGCCCCACCAGGTCTTATCTGAGAGCACAGCACTGGCAGCTGTTACGGGCAAGAAGCAGATTCATTGGGTTGTGCTGCAGAATCACAAAGGGCTTGATGTGTTTTCCTAGAGCAGGGCCTGGGCCAATGGGTAGCATTCTAACAGTCATGGGAAAGAGTGGGAATCAGGTATGGAAAAGTGCCATGGATCTGAGGGATATACCATGGCTGAGCTGGAGGCTCTCTCCTGAGAAATGCCTGCAGTACAGTTTTATCTGATCATGCCACTTGGATGTGTCTCCTGGACACATCTTGACAAGCATAAAACTAGAAGATTAAATAAAGGTTGTTATCAAAGTCTCTGTTTTTTCTTTGGGGCACATGGAAAATACCTCGTGCTCTCTATTTGTCCTGTAACCTGATGTTCTTTCAAAGTAGTTCTTATTGACAAAAGATAGCATTCTCTTATTGACAAAAACATAGCATTCTCATGCAAATAAACTGCAGATGTAGTAGTGGTAACAGTAACAGTCATAAAAATGACATCAGTAAGATGTGGGGTAGAAGGGCTCCCTCAGGATGGAGAAAAACACAACAAAAAATCCCCACCAAAAATGAACAACACAAAAGCAATCCCACCCCCCCTCCCCCCAAAAAAGAATCCCCAACCAAAAAGACAAAACTCCAAAGCCAGTCCATTTCTGTGAAGTTTTTTTGCTCTGATGACTGGTTGGAAGTCAGGAGTCTAAGGAGAATTTAGGAAGCTAAAAATTCTGTTCAGTTTGGCCACTAGCACACAGGACTTGCCTAGATCATTTGCTAGGTCACAGCCTTCTGCTGATCCAAGAACAATCCCTGCTTCAGCCTTTAGCAGAGAGAGAAGCTCAGGCAAACCCAAGCCAGTCCCATGTGCCCTCAGAGGCAGCAGGAACACCCAGAGCTCTCTCACTGCCTCGTAGCACAGCACTTCCCTGGGGAGTCCTAAATGGCCCTGTGACACCAAGCTCAGGAGGAGCATTTGGTACAGCTCTGCTGACACCCGCACACAATTCACTCTCCCTCAGATAAGAAACACACCAGACCTACCCAGCAGCTCCAGGTACTCCTCCTCAATCTCCTGTTCCCAGGATCTGCCCGAGCTTGAGTTCCCAGGTTTCACAGAAGGGTTTCCTCGAGGTGATGCTGCTGCAGCAGCAGGTTCAGAGCCCAGGATGTGCTGGTCCTGGAGCATTTCTGGTGGGCGCTGTTCCTATGCCTCACTCCTAGCTTGGGGTCCTTCATTGCCACACATTCCCTGCAAGTCTTTGCAGGCTGCCCGGTGAGACATCAACACTTGCACCTCAAGTCAAAAAGAACAAAGCAGTCAGACACTACAGCTTGTCCCTGTCAGCCAGGAGTCATCGGCTGTGAGGAAAGGCAAAGAACAGATTGACAGGGGATACAACAGCTTGTTTAAATCCTCCATCTGGGTCACCAAGTTCCACTGTAAAAACACCTCAAGAAAAAAGGAGAGCAGGAACAGGCCAGCAGGAATCAATTTGGATGACTGCTGGCCAAAAGGCCAAAGGACAAGTTTCACTGTCCAGGGCAGCAGCTGAGATTCAGCACACCAGGAAATGTCCTTCAGAGTGACTGTGATACACACACTACGGCAGCATGGCACTCAGAGGCATGGCCCCACTCCCTGCTGCTCTGCACTGGAAAGGCAAGAAGGGCAGAAACCACCAGATTAGTGACTGCAGTGGCTGCATCCCTCTTTCACTCACTTGGTTTTGCAGAGACTGATGGAAGCGATTAAATTACTCTCTGATGATTTTCATTTCTTCTTCCAGCTGCTTATGCCTTGCCTTGGTCATACTGTGAGCTATCTGAAGCTCTGCATCCAGCTGTTCCTTCATGTTCTCTAACAAACAAAAGAGAGGACATTTCATGAGTGGAGTGGCTGCCACTCTTTCATTCACCTGGTTTTGTTGATCGCCCCTCTGCTGATGGAGATTCTCCTCTTGAATTCTTCCCATGTCTTCCTTGTTCTTTCTCTTCACTGCCATGATGTCACTCTGAGCTTCGGGCAGCTCTGCTTGTGGCTCTGCCTTGATGTTCTGTACACACAAAAGCAGAGCAAGTGACTGGGAGCTGCCATCAGGCTCAGCTTTTTTCCTCTTTTAGCCTCAAAATCACATTTATTCAGCCCCTTCTTTCTGCTTCCCTCTCCACATCAGCCTCCATTGCAAACCTCCTGTCCCAGGGCTGATCTTTGCAGATTGCAAGGCTCTGTTCTTTCAGTGCCTGTGGGACTCCTGGCCTCCTCAGTCCCAGGAGCTCTGGTTTATGACCCTCTTCCTGCCCTTCCCTCTGTCCCCTGGCCAGTCAGGCGTACCTGGCCATTCTCCTGTGACTCTTCCACCTGCTGCCTGAGCTGCTCTTCCTGCCCTCGGGCAGGGAACAGCTCTCCCTGAGTCTGGCATGGCATCTCAGATAAGGCAGTGTGCTCCTGCTCTTTCTCTAGAAGCACCTGCACAGAAAGCAAGACAAGATGGGTTTCAACTTCCCATACGCCCTTTGTGGGCCAAGCCTCAAAGGCTGCTGGGCTCACACGTTCCCAAAGCACTGTGCTGCTGCTCTCCTGGGTCGTTCTCTGCCCAAGGGGAGGCACAGATTCCAAAGTGACCCTGGCCCTACAGTCAGGGGCCATCTGGGACTGAAGCTCCAACAGCCTCTCAGGCAGCTGACAGGGAAGGTGTGGCATTTCTCAAGGGTCTGGTGAGAGCCTCCCTCTGCTTCTGCCATGTCCTGTTTGTCTTTCAGTAGTGACTGACACCCCGCCCTGTCCCACAGCTCCATCCTGGCTCTGCAGGGGCTTCCTGGGTGAGCTCACTCCTTGTGAGAGACACTTCTGGAGTTCACCTTCTCTTCAGGCCTGCACCAGCTTTGTGACTTTCTGACATCCACATTCTTGTTAGAAAACTGGGTCATTCAGGAGATGAGGATGCGTGCAAAGATCTCTGATGGAAGTCAGAGAACCTCTATGGCCACCTCAGTATATGGAGGAGGACCAAGGTGTTTCTTCTGCCTCTTTTGTCAACTGAGAATTCTGACCAGCAGCAACAGAGTTTCTCATAAGGCCCCATTAACGAATGCACTTACACAGCCCTGGGGATGCCAGTGAAGGAAACCATGTGTCATGTAATGCATGTATGAGCAAAGTCACCAGACCCCAGCTACAGCATGGGATAGTTCCACTCCCTTACGACATGCAAAAATTTAAAGGATAAAAAGAAGGCTTCAGGGCACAAGAGGCTGGAGTAGGAAAACAGGAGGGGAAAAAACAACCATCTCTGGAGGGGGAAACATCTCTCTCTGCCTGCTCAGGATCAGTCAATGGAACTTGTCTCTACCCCTCTCCTGAAGGGATGCCTTTAGGTGAGCTTTGCATCTTCTACTGCTTTAGAGCAGAGCCAGGAAGATTCAAATAGATAGAGAGATAGATCTCACTTTTATAATCTCTCTTTACTGTACTGTGGTATTTACATTCTTTGTACACAAAGAGATATAGTTCTCTCTCCTAGGCTTTTTTTTTTTTAAGAGAAGGTAGGGAGAAAGTTAAAGAACAAGAGAAAGCAATTATTATCTCTACTGGCTGTTCTTGTTGTTTAGTACATGTAGAATGCGTTCTAGTGATTGTTTACTGAAAGTGATTTGTTAATTGGATTTTAGTGATAGTTGTTTAGCTTGATTAGCTAATTAGATAAAAGATGTGTTGTGACTGTCTGGAGACAGCGACGAGTTTTTCTTTAGTAGCTTTATAGTATAGTATCTCTTTAGTATAGTTTTAATACAGTACTAGTGTAATATAACATAGCTTAAAAAAGCATTTGTTTAACATTCTAGATCATAGAGTCAAAGCACATTATTCACCACGTGGGGTTCACCCTGAATCAACACTGTCATTTCTGTCACTACACACATCAGCACTCGGTAGCAGTGCCCCGATCAGCAGCCATCCTGAACTTGCTGTCCTGTTGCTTCAGTAACCCACACTCTTGGGGAATCTGCAGCGTGTGAGTCCTTATGGAATGCAACCAGACCCAGAGCATTGCACTGGGAACTGCACTCTTCGTGCATCTGTGCTCGGGCAAGTTCTTCTCTTGCCCTTGGCTACACTGATGGTGCTGAAGTGGCTGGAATCAGAAATACAGCCCAGCCCATCCCAGCTCCTCTAATCCCTGAGCACCAGCTGGAATGCAAGGGCATTGATTTCCTGCTCAATTCCCAAACACAACACACACTGATTCCCTGGGCTGCCAAAAGACACGGGAGCCGTTACCCTGAAAGTGATGTGTTTCTGCCAGTGCTGGAAAAGGGCAGGAAAGATGGAGGAAAAGCTCCCTGGAGAAGGAGAAATTACAGGCTAGAAGGCTTCTCCTTCTAGCAAACAAACAAACAAATAAACAAACAAAATATGAAAGTGTTACCTACTCCAGTGTCTAAAGCACTTGGATGCAGTGAAGAGATGTTTGGCAGGGAAGCAGCCCTTGTGCTGAGCATTGGCTCTATGGATCTAAGGCAGGGATCTATGGAAGTCTGCCTGAAGGTCCCTCAGGAGCCCCCATTGTCCAGGCTAAAGCTCCCTCAGCACCTCCTCCCTGGCCCTGTGCTGCACCCCCTTGCCCAGCTCCCCTGTCCTTCTGTGCACACGCTGCAGCCCCTCCATGACTTTCTGCTTCCCAGGGCCCACAGCTGCACACAGCACTCCAGCTGTGGCCGCAGCGCTGCCCAGCACAGGCCACGCTCACTGCCCTGCTCCTGCTGCCCCGCTGCTGCCGGCACAGCCACCGTGCCCTTGGCCTTCTTGGCCCCCTGGCCCCACGCTGCCTCATCTTCAGCTGCTCACGGCCCCCAGCCCTGCGTCCTTTTGGCCCACGCAGCTCCCCAGCCACAAAGGTGCCCATTGCACTTCAGATAATGCAGGCACCATTGCAAGATGGCCTTCCTGTTCTACCACCTCATGTTCCAAGTAGATATCATAAAATTTGATAGGAATAGGATTCTAAGTCACTCTGTTTAAATTAAAATTATCTAATTCAACTGTAAAGCAAAACGGTCTTAATTAAATTTTTCCTATCTGCTGTCTGCAAGCATTGTTCTCTTTTCAAAACTAGGTTTTAGTTCTTCAAACTCTGAGAAGGAAATTTAAATATATCTATAGCTGCCTTTGTTACTTTTGTTTCAGGCATGGAAATGGATTTCTTTCAGCCTTCCTAGCTGGCCCTCTACACTCTACTGCTACTGGCCAAGCTCCCAGCTTGCTCTACATTTCCTCAACACCAAGAACACGAAATGTTCCTTTCTCACTCACCTCAGGATCTTTAGCACTGCTGAATACATGCTTCAGGTGACCTGTAGTGGGAAGGGAAAATGAACCAGCTGCTGTCAGAAAACTGCCTGGCCCTCTGAATCCAACAGAACAAGTCAACCCAAACAGGTACGATTTCCCGTTTCACAACATCCCTCCAGGAGACACATTTTATTCACACAGCCAGCAAGGGATCAGGACAATATTCTTGGCTGTTCCTAAGCTTCAGCCTGTTTAGCCAGTAAATGAATACAAAGATGATCAAGAAAATGCAAATTGTTCTTTAACACTCAATGCTCCTGTTCTACCAAACACATAAAACAGCTTCTGAAATCCTCTCCTTCAGGTACTCTTTTTTTTTTTCCAATCAGATACATGCAGTAATTCTCATTAACTTGCAGGAAACAGTTGCCCAGAAAAGCTTCCCAAAATTCCCCTGAGCTGTGGCAGTTCTGTTGTGGAAGAGCACAGCAGCACCTCTAGGGTTCAGGAGCAGACACTCACTGCTTTAGAGTTTGCACTTGCTTTCAAAGGGAATAACTATTTTTGCACTCAGTAAGTTAGACAGTCAAATCCTTTCATGACAAAATTTAAAAAGAAAGAAGCTTTCTCTGAATTCTGGGAACAACTGCAGAGTTTTTAGAAGGCCTTCCCTGAAGCTCTGCCAGTCTACATTTTCAAAGCTGTCTTGCTTGTCCCAGCAACCTGAGTAAATGACAGACTCTGCTGCCACACACTCCCCTGCGGAGGGAACGGATGCCCTGCAGGTTCCCCTGTAAATGCTGCTCCTGTGGCTACAGACACCCCCTTTTTAGCGGAACCTCTTGACAGGAGCTTTACCAAACCACTGGCACTCTAATGCTCTTTCTGTTTCAAAATCAGAAACTCAGCCACCAAGAAAGAGCAGGAAGACATACAAAAGCCAGGTTAGGATACACCCTTACCGAAGTAGAATGGAAAACTCCACTTACAAACAAAGTGTGCAACGTAATATGCGGAAAAACAAACACCATAGGCAGCAAAAGCTGCTGTGGCCAGATGGTGGATCATTGTCCCAGTGCTGTGCAAGTTTTCTCCAACACTAGAAAAACAAGTGCCCTGTCAGAGTGCAGCTGCCCACTGACCAATGCTCAAACCAGGAGGGTTCTCCTGATGCGAGCAAGGCCTAGGGCTGCTCTGACACTCAGGCCTTCCGTGCACCAAGACAACCTTCTGATGCCACTATGACGATGTGGCAACCATGCCCTGACATCACAAAGCAAATGCTCCATGTTGGTCTGTGAATTTATGCAAAGCAATAACCAACCTTCCCTAGAGCAAACACAAAAGAGCCTGGGAAGTTCTTCTTTGTCACAAAGCAGCAAAAAATCCCCTCATGGGCCAAACCCTGTTGTTCAGGGATCCAAGAGGAACTCCAAGAGTGCCCCAAGGACCTACAGCCTGTACCCCAGCTGAGCACTCAGATGGGACACAAGCAAAGGAAGCCAGACTAAGAAAATGGCCCACAGCATTGCACATGTGAGAAATGACTCTCACTTTTACCATTTTAAAGGTTTAGTAAACCTTAACAAAGGACTGACTAAGGAAAACTTGTAGCATTGGGAGTCTCTGTGACTAGCAGCCATGTGCTTATCTACAAAAAGGACGCTCTGCCTTTTATACCCTTAGCTCCTCCAAAAGTTTTGTCAGTCAACTCTTTCTCTGCTGTCCATTGGTGGACATTACTTTCTTGCATCCTGACTGGAGGTCAGGTATTGCTACACCCTGCCTGATGGTCACGAGCCAGCCCTCCCCAAACGCCCTGACTACCAAGGCTATTACAAGGGGGACAGGAAAGAGGACTATGGGAAGATATATTACAATACCATCACTACACATTTGAACATCCACATAACATCTACTTCTTAATTGTCAGAGCCAACCATTGCATTACTTGTCTAGAACAAACAGAACCAGGAGAGAAGCCACTGTTGGCATCACAGCTGAAATGCTTACTAACAAATCTCCCCACATATTTGCACCTTTATTGGACATGCCCAGGGCTCCGGTGTGGGTACATCTCTGCCTTTCTTCCCCTTTGGCAGCAGTTGAACTGGCAGCATCTGCCCACCAGCAGCAGCTGCTCCAAGCTGGGAACGCCACTGGCGGTGCTGATTTCCAGAGGCTTCTGTGTGCAGGGGAAGCCAAGGCAGGAGCGGGTTGAACGGTGCTGGCGCTGCTGCTGCTCTGTGCCAGAGAGCCCCGGCTGGGCAGGGCACGGTGCCCACTGCGCTGCGGGCTCCTTCTCCTGCCACAGCTGGGCACACCTGGCAACAAGGCATGACAACTTGTGGGCAAGCCAAGGGGTTTCTGGGGCTGCACTGCTCTGCACACACCCAGCACACCTGCAGCACAGAATTTTAACCCTCAAACAGGTAAACCAAAGGGAAACAGCTAGAAAAGATTTCATTTCAACCATTCTTACCTGCTCAACAGAAGTCTTCAAAATGAACGTTACCAAGCAGGGCCCAATCCCTGCTGCCAGCTCAGGGTTAGAAGAGAGGCAATACTTGATCTCAGCACTGGGTGTGTGGGGAATCACTTCCCTAACATGTGCACACCCAGCAATCTCACTTACTAGTCTGTATCCATGGATCTAAGACATATTCAATACTTTGCTGAAACTCACAGGCTAAATATTCCCCCAAATTATTTGATTTACTGATTGATACCTTTTGACTTATTGATACTTAAATCACTTCTCTGAATTTACTGACATGAGAATAGGAGTGTCCTTTAGTCCCTGCCAATCTTTGACACAGGTTCAGGAGGAGACCCATGCACAAAATAACCCAGGACAAAACCGAGATTGCAAAGCAAATTCATTCTATTTGTTGCAGTAGCAAATCATACATACCAAGCCCTGGATTCCTAAAAATCTGCTGAGCAGGAGAAGGAGGTGGAGCGTGGTGCTCAGCAGCAGGGGCAGGTAGGTAGTGCACTTTCAGGACATCCCCTGGATCAAAACGCTGTGCATCTCATCCTTCTCACCCTTCCAGCTCAGAACCAGGCCTTGTATCTCCTGCTCAGGAGTGGAATTTCCCAGTTACAGCATCGGCTCACACATGGCTGGTGTGTGAGATGAGGCCAATGAATCCAGGATTTAAAAGAACTGGAAGAGTTAAAATTTTAGCAAGGTTTAGTTAGGCAGAAAGAGTATAGCAAGAAGAGTAGAATAAATAAGGGATAGTTAATTTTTAGCAGATAAGATAGTCAAGGCTAGGGCTATATATTACTTGCCTGTCTTTACTATGTTTAAAGAAGCGGGATGGGATGCGGATTTCTTTGTGACAAAGAAGAGGACCGTAGCCTGCACTTGGGCCCCGAAATTTCAGCTACAGCCAAGGGGTGCGAAAGCCTGCCAACAGGTCATAAGGAAAGAGGTCAAATTGAGGAAGACATCTTGGCTTCATCAGAAGGAGACCATTCCCTGCTTTAAAACCCACCAACCCACGTGATGTGAAAGAATCCGCAAATATGAAGGAACTTTGGACTCAATTATAATACATATTAATACAAAGGGGGTAGGTGGGGTTACGTAATGAATATGTATTAGTCGTTTTGGGAATTATATGAATATGTAGGACTTTTTTTAGATACGTAGAGCGGCAGTGATTCTTCACACATGTCTTTAAGAGACATCTCCTCGTGTGCCTGGCGCTGTAATAAACACACCACCTTCTACCTTTAACTGTGGTGAGTTCTATTCCACACCTCATTTGGTGACCGCGGCAGGAACGCTTCTCTGCTCCAGCGAGAACAACCGGGCTCTGGACGTCTCTGGGCACTGCCAGGACATTCCTTTCCTGGAGGCACCTCCGCTCTCGGCTGTTCCTCGTGGGGAACAGACAAGACTGCTGGGACTGTGGAGAAAGGGAACGTTTAACTCTGTATAAAGTAACCCGTAAGGTGTATGCAGGGGAAGGGCTGTTCACAAGTCACACAGAGACGTCCTGTGCACCACTTACGCCTGTACAGTTTGGGTTTGGGTCTGGCTGCTGGCAGAAAGGATTTGCTGTGTCAATAAGGACCTGCTAGCAATTCTGGGGGTGAATTGAGCAAATCCTGTTTCATTGCTGCTATTTTTCCTGTGTGTTGTAATTGTGCTTCTGTTTTCAGTGTGTTAATGCTTGAGGAAGATGATGTGGGTGGATGCTGATGTGATGGATGGTGTGTTGTGTTGAGAAAAGTCAGCATTCTGTCCCCTCATAAAGATATACTCCTTTCCCGGTGAGCCTGTGTGTGTGGACTTTCTAGTTTCAGGGGTTGGTGCTCCCTGTGACACCTGGTGCTTGGGTATACAGGGGGGTTGAGTGGTTTTTCTCCCACATTGTGGTCATTTGGGACTGCACGGTTGTGTTTGGGGAGATTTTAGGATTTTGTTTGCAACAAGTGCAGCAATTTATGCAGAAAACTTCAGTGTGGTGATTTATTATGTTGAATTATGGTAGTTCCTTTCTACCCACCCTCCTCCCCCAGGGTTTCAAATCCCCTGCCATGAGGTGGACACTCTCTATCCTCCTCTGGACATCTTCTTTCCTCTCCTGGACACTCCCTCTCTCTCCTGGAGTTGTTCTCCATTAAAGATGTGGGACTTTGGTCCTGGGAAGAGAGAGCACCTCTCGTCTTTTGCTTTTGTCCTTGTCAGTGTCACTGGGCCCAGAGCTCGCCAAACTGATCCCCCACAAGATGAAAACTGACAAATGGCCCCATATACACAGCTCAAAATTTGGCCACATTTTTGATGGACTGGGGTGTCCGCCACATTTTGGAATTCCCTATTCCCACACAGGTCAGGCAATTGTTGAAAGGACACACCACACTCTAAACTCATTCTAGATCAACAAAAGGGGGAGTGTCTCAAGCAACAACCCAGATGAGGTTGAGCAAAGCTTAATATGTTTTTATGTTTTTAATAGCTCATTTGCAGGACCTAATCCTCCAATTTTTAGGCACTTTTCAAACAGCACACAGGAAAAATTGAAAGAAAATCCTTCGATTTTGATCAGAAACCTTGAGTAAGGACAAATTGAAGGACCATTTCCGTTAATCACTTGGGGCAAAGGGTATGTTGCATTTGCACAGGTGCCGGACCTAAGATGGTCCCTGTCAAGGACGTGAAACCGTCTCATACACAAGAGCGCAGCAACAATTCCACCAGCAGGGAAATGAGCACGCAGACGTGAGCCGCATGGAAAAGCTACGGTGCATGCCACCTGTTCCCTGTTCAACCTGTGAAAGCTACAAATCTTGAGTTTGGTGTTGATTTTTGGACTGTGAAAATGGTTTGTATCATAGAGCTCCTCAGCAAAAGCGTGGTGTCCATTGTGTTCAAAAGAATTCTAAGATATCCAAATTTGTAAAAATTGAAGGTTAGAGGGACAGTTTAGTGCCCTATAGTTGGCCAGTCCCTGAATAAGTGCTAAAAAATTTTCTTGAGAACTGAAATAGATGGGGAAGCTTTTGCCAAAAAATAGCGGAGCCAGAACATGGAGCTTGATCAAATGATATACAGGCGCTTGTTGGTTTTGCTTGCTTGCTTTTGCATGCATACATGCCTGTAGATCAACCAAAAATGAATGTTTGCCTTGCTTTAGCCAAGTCAGCAGGCTCAGACACCATGTGTTTGACCAATTTGAGCCCAGACAAATCCTTTGCAACCCTTTTGGTCGGTGTGCCTGTGCCAGCCAAGGAGTAGCCAATACCCAATCGTGACAAATATTGGTGTGAGGCTGCCAACGAGACCAATCCCATAACCAGCTGGCATCACTGGGCCCCTGATCTTCTTAAAGCACCTTGTGAACCTCAAGAATTGGAATTCTTGGTTCATTGGTGATGGAATTTTGTGCTGAGTTTCAGTACCAGGGAGATCCACAGTTAAATGTTACTCCCCATCATCCTGAGGACAGATACTCAAGTTTGTGGTGCAATTGTACTACCCCAGTGCCCCCTAAGGGTGAAACTGCTGACAAGTAGATGACCTAGATGAGTCCCCATGACAATTAGCAACAAAATATTGGCTCATTTGTGGAGATAGAGCCTGGCAGGACATTCCCTCAAAAATTAAAGGTGGCCCATGTAGCATCAGGCAACTCACTGTGATAGCACCTATCGTTAAAAAAGCCATCAAGAGAAAACACAGAGAAAAAAGATTTGCCCATCATTATAAAAAAAACCCCCTGTAATAGCAATTTCAGACCCTAGGGCCCTGCAAAATGAGGTACATCAACTTTATTTCTACATCAACTTGCCTCGGGCGAGGCATTGAAACCATTATACCGACTGGGTTGTTGGCAGAAGAAAGAAGACAGTGCTACTTCCATTGCAATTAGTGACATGATGACTGATGTTAGTGCTGTCAGACATGCAACCTTACAGAACAGAGCAGCAATTGATTTTCTTTCACAGGCACATGGGCTTGGTTTTGAGGAATTTGAAGGATTGCATTGCATGAACCTGTCTGATCACTCTGAATCCATCCACAAAAGCATACAAAAGCTGAAAGATTTGACAGTCCAATTAAAGAAGATGGTGGGTCATGGTTAGATCATTTGTTCCAAGGATGGAGCTTTGCACCTTTGCTAAGGGAACTTTGTAGAATAGGTCTCTATATGTATTGGGTGTTTTGGTAGTGATAGTAATAGTAATGCCTTGCATATGTCGGTGTGTGTGACAAATGATGGACAAAACTATCAAAGAAGTTTTTATCACACAAGACAGAGAGGTAGGAAATGGATTCACAGAGAGTTCTTGAAATGGATGATGGTATAGACATGGAGGAAGGTTTTGAATTAAAACTTCGGAACAGGCGAGACTTTTTTTGGACAACGACTTGTAATTGCTATCAGACATGACTTATGCCCTTTGAACTGACTTGACTTCCACAGCATTAAAATTGCTGTGTTGCAATACAGCAAGGCTTAATGTGAGCAAAAAGGATGCTTTAAGCAAGAAATAAGCAGGTATACTATAGTAAAGCTATGAAATGCAAGGTAGTTAATAAACAACATGGTTACAAAGTCTTTTTAGTTGTACCCAGAGGGGGAATTGTGGGAATCCTTCAAATCAGAGGGTTTTGGGACAGCTGCAAAAGGCAGGCCTCAGAGACAACAGAACTGCAGTTAAGCTACGCAGCAGCCATAAGATTTGTCAGCAGAAAACTTATATAAGAAGTAGAAAAGTAAGGACAAATAGAACAATGGTCTGTGTATTAATACTTGGCTAGAATGACTCCCTAAGCTTCAAAAAAATATCTCTAGCAAGATATTAGGAACTTCTAAGCTTAATAATGGAGCTCGGTGCATTGTGTTTTAAGGTTTACAAGCAGGTTTTGTATTCAAAATAAGCAAGCAGTGTTTTAACCAAAGGTACGTGTGCTTATAGTGGTTGGGTAGAACTACTGTCAATATGCTTCTGCTTTGTGTGATTGGTCAAAAAACTTTTCAAGTAAGTTGTATCATTAAGTCCATTGCCCACTGCCAGAGATGTGAGCTGCTGGCATCTTCCCATTGTCATAACCATGGAATGAGACTGATGCTGGAAAACAAACAGCTCGAGGCGCGTTCCTCAGCAGCCCCGTCATGATCATGATTTTTACAGAGACCCCCTGCCAGCAATAGTATATAGGTGTTAAATTACAGATATGATAAATTAATATGTATTATTTCATTCATTTTGATATCTTTTCATTCCATATAGATTTATATCTTTTCATATAGATTTGTTTTCTTCCTCCAGCTTGGGAGTGTGATGATTTACAACAGTTCAATACCTTCTGCCCACAGAGCAGTCAGCCTCTGGGTGTGTGCATGCACACCCACCCACTGTGCCTGCTCTTCTCAGCATCTCGGGGCTGCTGTTTGCACAGAATTGGGATAAATTTAACTTGACAGAGCCACGAGTGGGCTGTCCAGCTTGTCATGAACACTCATGTGGCAACGAACAACACAAAGCTCTCAAATCACATTATCACAGGTCGTTTCATTCCTGCTGGGTACTGAGGAACTCTTAAAAGACACAGAAAAGGGGTGGAAAACATTGGAATCATGCTACAGCTGGTATCCTCCTGGAGGAAAATCTGTTGGGTTTCTTAAGGTGGTAGCTTTCCAAAACCTAGGAAAACAGCTCAGTTGTGGTAGCCCAATTGTGAATGGCTTTCTTGACTTGGCAAAGCTGGGGTGTTAACAATGGACTCTGTCCTTGGTCCAAATCACCTGCCCTCACCTGCAGACAAAAGCACCACCAGCAGCAGCTACATCAGTCAGTTTTCTCAAAAAGCTGTGTTAAACTTGGGAGAGGAAAGGAAAACACATCAGACACTGTGGATTATTGACAAGACTCTGAGCAACAGTTCCAAAGCAAAGGGCAGCAGCTTCTCTCTGGGCCACTCCTTGTGCCCCAAGGCAGCTGGGCTGCCCTGGCTGCCCAGGACCCTGCGCCCCGCAGGCTCTGCAGAGCTGCACAGCGGGGAGGCAGCTTCGGGCACCTCAGCCCCTGGGCAGGAGGGGCTGCTTGCTCTGCAGGGCTGCCTGTGGGCAAAAGCAGGGTGCTGGCCTTCTGCTCTTGGCCCCAGCCTGGCCTTGCAGGGCTAATCCTGTTCCCTGTCTCAAATGTGCTAATGATAGACCTGGTTGTTTGCAGCTCTGCACAGGTGTGATTTGCACCACAAAATACTGAAGGGCTAAGGCCTGAACCACAGACCCTGACTGAAGCCTCAACAACAGGACCTGAGCCAAAGCTGCCCTCTAGGTGACCTTCCCAACCCAATATTCTACGTATCTGCTCCTTAACCAAGTGTTACTATCAAAAGGATTGTTGCATGCATTCACTGGTGAAAGACGTCTTCACCTTTCTGCATGAGGAAAATGGACAAGGCCACACCTGGCCTTGGTTCCTCCTTGAGCCCTGGGCAGGCTCGGGGAGAAAACCAAGAGGAGAATGACACCAGCTGTGCCCCCAGCAGAAGCTCTGGCACATTGCTCGTCCAGCACTGTCGGAGCCGGGCTACTCTCACAGCGCACTCAGGAGCCTTGTGGCCACCAAAGGTGGAGGCACCGCAGGATTTCCCGGTTCCCGACCGTGGATCTGCAGGGCTGGGCTGGGACAGCTTCCCCCCGGTGATGTGCAGCTCTGGATGAAGGGGAAACCATTGGGCTACCTGGTGACGGATCTTCCTTAATCACCAGAGGCACCCTTTTGTAATAATGCTGAGGTGCATTGCTTAGCTTATCCTTTCCTGACTCTTTTTTACATTTTGGCATTACAGTAAATCACACTGTTCGTTCAGCTGGTGTGTCTGCATCTCTGACCCTCTCCACCATCAAAACAAACACACAGCCATTTTAGCAAGAGACCTGCCTCTCTGCCAGCCCATCTCTTGGCAAACACCCCTGGTGGCCATCTCCACAAATGAAATTCCTACTTTGCAACTTCCTTTTCTGCAGGCAGGAGACAAAATGAGCCATTCCCAGTTCTGGACAGCTCCAGAAACCAGCTGCTTTCAGCAGTCACAACCCTGAAATATCAACCTCCTTCCTTAACCTGCCATTGGGAGCTCCCACCAAGAGGCCTTTTGTCCAAGGATACCCACAGAAGAGCTGGAGAAGGGAGCAGTTTGAAACAAAACTGCTTCAGAGTTTAAACCTGCCTTTATCAAATGAGCACACACCAACCTGTCCCAAAGGGAAAGCAGGCAGGAAAGAGAAGCTCCTCTCCCACAACCGCAAACTCCGTGCTTCCTTCTGTTCCAGCTGGAGAGTGGAGGCCATGGGCTGCACCTCACTTTGGGAAGGAGCCCTGGGAATTGGCCTGGTCTGGGAGGGCAGCAAAAGGAATTCCCCAAAAAGTAGGAAAAGATTCTCTTGAAGGAATAGATGATGACAACATTTCTGCAGAAAAGCAAAAAAAGAATAATTGAAGCATTTCAAGAAGTGCCCAGACTGAAATTTGTTTGCCAGTACGACAACCCCAAAGTCTCTGTGGTGTGTCAGCAAGCTCAGGAATGAACCTGCAAGGCTTGGATAAACACCACTGGTGTCCGCCCCCCAGAGCACAAGCAACTCCCCAACAAGACTTCAAGACTAAGGGACAAAGCTTCCCCCTTCAGCTCTCCACAGCAGCTCTAGGGAGTCTCTCCCACTGCAAGATCTCCTTTGTCAGTCTACAGTGACAGGAGTTGGCTGCAGGGGACATTTGCATGGGAACTCTCCCCAGATTGGGGGGAAGAAAAAGAAGAGGTGATTCCTGAGGAAAGAAAAAGGCAACGCTGCTTGGGAAGACACCAGTGTGAGTTTGCTACAACTCTAGGCCCGAAATCCCCTGAAGAAAGCACCATCCATCCATGGGGCAGCACTTTGGCTTTGATATCAATGCTGACAAAATTGCTTCCCATTCCTGCTGCCGTAGCTGACTCCAATTCATGAGCAATGTGCCAACTCTGCCAAAGACAGGCAGACATGGTGAGATAAAACCAGCTAGTCTGCTGAAAAGGAGTCCAAATTAATGTTTTCTAACTCACCCTTTTCATCCTTTCCTCAGCCAAGACAGAGCAATGTCCTTCCTCTCTGTCCCCGATGGTTACCCAGGCATGGGATGCAGCGTGGGGAGAGAGCCTGTCACTGCCCCCAGTGCCCTGCCCTGCCCTTCCGTGCCTGCCTTGCCCTTCCCTGTCCTGCGGGATCCTGCTGTGCTGTGCTGTGCCGAGCCGAGCCCGGCCAGTGGTCACGCATTTCAGGAATGACCCCCCCCTGTGCTCCCCGCCAGCGTAATGAACACACCACTTTGTAACTTTGACTAGTTAGAGAGTCTTTGTCCCTGATTTTCAGTTTTAACCATTCAGGGAGCTTTTGTTTCCCCTGACAGTACAGTTGCTGCCAAGGGAAACACACCCAAAGACCAATAGTGACCCAGCCTTCCCTTTGCTTCCCTTTTCCTTCCCTCACTGCTACACAGCGCTCTCATACCAGGACCTCAGTGCTGCCTCACCTGAGCATTTAGAGCTGCCTCCACGCCCTTCCAGGCTAAGTGCAGGTGCTCAGGACTCTGAGGTTTTCCTAGGTTCTTGGGAGAAGGTGTTTGCTTCATCTGGACTTCTTGGGGTTTCCTCGGAGGAGCCAGGCACAGGCAAATTTCATCTCCACTGTGAGCTCTTCATTCTGCTTGTTCCCATGAAGCTTAAATGCCAACCTGAGCTCATCGTTCCTCTGGTTCCCGTAGACCATCACAGCCTTTCCATGGCCTCTCCAGAGAGGAGCAGCTGCACATCTTCAGAGCAGCAGTTGCCAGCCCGCATCCTATCAGGGAGGGAAAGAGTTTCTACCCTTGCTTTCCAAGCAGGTCCTGGTTAATGACCCTTTAAAGTGTTTTCCTGCAGTGCTCTATCATGGGTAGATCTCAAGTGAGAATCAGGTAGAAAGGGTCAAGTCACCTAGGAAGGGGGACCTTGAAAACAGAAAGATTCTCTGCCTGATTTTCCTGTACTTGCTGCAGATTTGGATGGTGTTCTGGGCATTTTGCAGACAGCCTCTCTGTAGGGGTACAAGGGCAAGGTGGAAGATACTGCCTAACAAGTGGTCAGTATTAGGTGCACTCTCCTCTTTCTTTGAATGAAGCCAAACTAGGACTCTGATAGGATATTGCAGATGTTTAAGACTGTCTGCCCTGCAAATCAAGCCATGCCATTTGACGCTGGCAGGGGGCTATGTAGAAATCACGAATGGGCCGGGTCTGCTGAGGCACGCGCCTCGAGCTGTTTGTTTTCCAGCATCAGTCTCATTACATGGTTATGACAATGGGAAGATGCCAGCAGCTCACATCCCAGGCAGCAGACAAAGAACTTAATGTTACAACTTACTTTATAAATTTTTTGACCAATCACACAAAGCAAAAGCTTATTGACAGTAGTTCTATCCAATCACCATAAGCACATGTTCCATTGGTTAAAACAATGCTTGCTTATTTCGAATACAATACCTACGTGTAAGCCTTAAAACACAACGCACTGAGCTCCATTATTAAGCTTCAACCTTCCTAATATCTTGCTAGATAAACTTTTCTGTAGCTTAGAGAGTTATTCTAGACCAGCATTAATGCACAGACCATTGTTCTATTTTTCTTTGCTTTTCTGCAGTTTAAATAATTTTTCTGCTGACCTATCTCATGGCTGCTGCTTGGCTCTAATAACAGTTCTACTGTATCTGAGACCTGCCTTTTGCAACTTTCCCAAAACCCTCTAATTTTGTGGATTCCCTCAGAGGACTCAGTGCCAGAGCCTCTGGAGAAGCATGGAGGGCAGGGCTCAGGCAGGTTGTGCCAGTGCAGGATTTGAACTAAAGGCACCAGGAAGCACCAAGCCTGCAGAGAGGAACTCAACCCTTCTCATCTCCCTCACTGCCAGAGGCAGGCTCAGAGCGGCCATCTCACCCCTCTCTAAACCAGTGGGGGCTCTGTCCTTACCAAGCTCCTCGGGCTCCTGGGAACTGTTCCCACAGCTCTCGGTGCCAGGCAAAGCTCCCTCTGCTGCAGCTCAGTCCACAGGCTCCCCTCCTGAGGACTCAGGGGCAACATTAATATTCCTCTTGAAAGAGAAACAGAAAGGAAGAAACCATTCTCACCACTTACACAAAACACCTGGTCCAACATCTCCATGGCTCACACACTTAATCCCTTGTTCCTAACAAGAACTCTGGGCCCCAAAGCCCTTCAACAGTCAGAAAAATTTGACTTCTTAAACACAGTCCAAAGACTGTCAAGTTGACAGTGAGTGTTGAACATGGGGATGACACTGAACACATGGAATGGCTGCTAAGGAAATCAATTGCTGCTCTGTTCTGTAAGGTTGCATGTCTGACAGCACTAACATCAGTCATCATGTCACTAATTGCAATGGAAGTAGCACTGTCTTCTTTCTTCTGCCAACAACCCAATCGGTATATTGGTTTCAGTGCCTCGCCTGAGGCAAGTTGATGTAGAAATAAATTCGATGTACCTCATTTTGCAGGGCCCTAGGGTCTGAAATTGCTATTACAGTTTTCTTTATAATGATGGGCAAATCTTTTTTCTCTGTGTTTTCTCTTGATGGCTTTTTAACGATAGGTGCTATCACAGTGAATTGAATGATGCTACATGGGCCACCTTTAATTTTTGAGGGAATGTCCTGCCAGGCTCTATCTCCACAAATGAGCCAATATTTTGTTGCTAATTGTCATGGGGACTCATCTAGGTCATCTACTCGTCAGCAGTTTCACCCTTAGGGGGCACTGGGGTAGTACAATTGCACCACAAACTTGAGTATCTGTCCTCAGGATGATGGGGAGTAACATTTAACTGTGGATCTCTCTGGTACTGAAACTCAGCACAAAATTCCATCACCAATGAACCAAGAATTCCAATTCTTGAGGTTCACAAGGTGCTTTAAGAAGATCAGGGGCCCAGTGATGTCAGCTGGTTATGGGATTGGTCTCGTTGGCAGCCTCACACCAATATTTGTCATGATTGGGTATTGGCTACTCCTTGGCTGGCACAGGCACACCGACCAAAAGGGTTGCAAAGGATTTATCTGGGCTCAAATTGGTCAAACACATGGTGTCTGAGCCTGCTGACTTGGCTAAAGCAAGGCAAACATTCATTTTTGGTTGATCTACAGGCATGTATGCATGCAAAAGCAAGCAAGCAAAACCAACAAGCGCCTGTATATCATTTGATCAAGCTCCATGTTCCTGCTCAGCTGTTTTTTGGCAAAAGCTTCCACATCTATTTCAGTTCTCAAGCAAATCTTTTAGCATTTGTTCAGGGACTGGCCAACTATAGGGCACTAAACTGTCCCTCTAACCTTCAATTTTTACAAATTTGGATATCTTAGAATTCTTTTGAACATAATGGACACCACGCTTTTGCTGAAAGAGCTCTATGACACAAACCATTTTCACAGTCCAAAAATCAACATCAAACTCAAGATTTGTAGCTTTCACAGGCTGAACTGGGAACAGGTGGCATGCACCGTAGCTTCTCCATGCAGCTCACGTCTGCATGCTCATTTCCCTGCTGGTGGAATTGTCATTTCACTCTTGTGTATGAGACGGTTTCACGTCCTTCACAGGGACCATCTTAGGTCCGGCACCTGTGCAAATGCAACATACCCTTTGCCCCAAGTGATTAGCAGAAATGGTCCTTCAATTTGTCCTAACTCAAGGTTTCTGATCAAAATCGAAGGATTTTCTTTCAATTTTGCCTGTGTGCTGTTTGAAAAGTGCCTAAAAATTGGAGGATTAGGTCCTGCAAATGAGCTATTCAAAACATAAAAACATATAAAGCTTTGCTCAGCCTCATCTGGGTTGTTGCTTGAGCCACTCCCCCTTTTGTTGATCTAGAATGAGTTTAGAGTGTGGTGCGTCCTTTCAACAATTGCCTGACCTGTGTGGGAATAGGGAATTCCAAAATGTGGCGGACACCCCAGTCCATCAAAAATGTGGCCAATTTTTGAGCTGTGTATATGGGGCCATTTGACAGTTTTCATCTCATGGGGGATCAGTTTGGTGGGCTCTGGGACCAGTGACACTGACAAGGACAAAAGCAAAAGACGAGAGGCGCTCTCTCTTCCTGGGACCAAAGTCCCACAGCTTTAATGGAGAACAACTCCAGGAGAGAAAGGGAGTGTCCAGGAGAGGAAAGAAGATGTCCAGAGGAGGATAGAGAGTGTCCACCTCATGGCAGGGGATTTGAAACCCTGGGGGAGGAGGGTGGGTAGAAAGGAACTACCATAATTCAACATAATAAATCACCACACTGAAGTTTTCTGCATAAATTGCTGCACTTGTTGCAAACAAAATCCTAAAATCTCCCCAAACACAACCGTGCAGTTCCAAATGACCACAATGTGGGAGAAAAATCACTCAACCCCCCTGTATACCCAAGCACTAGGTGTCACAGGGAGCACCAACCCCTGCAACTAGAAAGTCCACACACACAGGCTCACTGGGAAAGGAGTATACCTTTATGAGGGGACAGAGTGCTCACTTTTCTCAACACAACACACACCATCCACCACATCAGCATCCACCCACATCATCTTCCTCAAACATTCACACACTGAAAACACAACCACAATTAGAACACACAGGAAAAATAGCAGCAATGAAACAGGATTTGCTCAATTCACCCCCAGAATTGCTAGCAGGTCCTTATTGACACAGCAAATCCTTTCTGCCAGCAGCCAGACCCAAACCCAAACTGTACAGGCGTACGTTGTGCACAGAACATCTCTGTGTGACTTGTGAACAGGCCTTCCCCTGCGCACGCCTTACGGGTTACTTTACACAGAGTTAAATGTTCCCTTTCTCCACAGTCCCAGCAGTCTTGTCTGTTCCCCACGAGGAACAGCCAAGAGCGGAGGTGCCTCCAGGAAAGGAATGTCCTGGCAGCACCCAGAGACGTCCAGAGCCCGGTTGTTCTTGCTGGAGCAGAGAAGCGTCCCTGCCGCGGTCACCAAATGAGGTGTGGAATAGAACTCACCACAGTTAAAGGTAGAAGGTGGTATGTTTATTACAGCGCAAGGCACACGAGGAGTTGTCTCCTAAAGACATGTGTGAAGAATCACTGCCGCTCTACTTATCTAAAAAAGTGCTACATATTCATATAATTCCCAAAATGACTAATACATATTAATTAGGTAACCCCACCTCCCCCCTTTGTATTAAAATGTATTATAATTGAGTCCAAAGTTCCCTCATATTTGCAGATTCTTTCACATCACATGGGTTGGTGGGTTTTAAAGCAGGGAATGGTCTCCTTCTCATGAAGCCAAGATGTCTTCCTCAATTTGGTCACATTCATTTTGAAGACTTCTGTTGAGCAGGTAAAAATGGTCAAAATGAAATCTTTCCCAGCTGTTTCCCTTTGGTTTACCTGTTTGAGGGCTAAAATTCTGTGCTGCAGGTGTGCTGGGTGTGTGCAGAGCAGTGCAGCCCCAGAAACCCCTTGGCTTGCCCACAAGTTGTCATGCCTTGTTGCCAGGTGTGCCCAGCTGTGGCAGGAGAAGGAGCCCGCAGCACAGTGGGCACCATGCCCTGCCCAGCCGGGGCTCTCTGGCACAGAGCAGCAGCAGCGCCAGCACCGTTCAACCCGCTCCTGCCTTGGCTTCCCCTGGCGCACAGAAGCCTCTGGAAATCAGCACCGCCAGTGGCGTTCCCAGCTTGGAGCAGCTGCTGCTGGTGGGCAGATGCTGCCAGTTCAACTGCTGCCAAAGGGAAAGAAAGGCAGAGATGTACCCGCACCGGAGCCCTGGGCATGTCCAATAAAGGTGCAAATATGTGGGGAGATTTGTTAGTAAGCATTTCAGCTGTGATGCCAACAGTGGCTTCTCTCCTGGTTCTGTGTGTTCTAGACGAGTAATGCAATGGTTGGCTCTGACAATTAAGAAGTAGATGTTATGTGGATGTTCAAATATGTAGTGATGGTATTGTAATATATCCTCCCATAGTCCTCTTTCCCGTCCCCCTTGTAATAGCCTTGGTAGTCAGGGCATTTGGGGAGGGCTGGCTCGTGACCAGCAGGCAGGGTGTAACAACACCTGACCTCCAGTCAGGATGCAAGAAAGTAATCTCCACCAATGGACAGCAGAGAAAGAGTTGACTGACAAAACTTTTGGAGGAGCTAAGGGTATAAAAGGCAGAGCATCCTTTTTGTAGATGAGCACGTGGCTGCTAGTCACAGAGAGTCCCAATGCTGCAACTTTTCCTTATTCAGTCCTTTGTTAAGGTTTACTAAACCTTTAAAATTTTAAAAGTGAGAGTCATTTCTCATATGTGCAATGCTGTGGGCCATTGTCTTGGTCTGGTTTCCTTTGTTTGTGTCCCATCTGAGTGCTTAACTGGGGTACAGGCTGTAGGTGCTTGGGGCACTCCTGAAGTTCCTCTTGGATCCCCTGAACAACAGGGTTTGGCCCATGAGGGGAATTTTTGCTGCTTTGTGACAGATGAGAATTTCCCAGGCTCTTTTGTGTTTGCTGTAGGGAAGGTGGGTTTTGCTGTGCATAAACTCATAGACCAACACAGAACTGTCCCTTTGTGATGTCAGGGCATGGTTGCCACGTCGTCATAGTGGCGTCAGAAGGTTGCCTTGGTGCACGGAAGGCCTGAGTGTCAGAGCAGCCCTAGGCCTTGCTCAGATCAGGAGAACCTTCCTGGTCAAAGCATCTGTCAGTAGGCAGCTGCCCACTGATAAGAGGCTTGTTTTTTAAGCTTTTAGAAAAATTGCAGAAATGCTAATTATTAACCATCTGGCCACTGCAGCTTTTGCTGCATATGGCATCGCCTATTCCATTTATTATTTTACAAATTTCACGTAAGTAGAGTTTTCCATTCTAATTAGGTTAGGGTGTACCCTAACCTGGCTTTTGTATGTCTTCCTGCTCTTTCTTGGTGGCTGAGTTTCTGATTTTGTAGGAGAAAGAGCATTAGGATGCCAGTGGTTTGGTAAAGCTCCTGTCAAGAGGTTCAGCTAAAAAGGGGGTGTGTGTAGCCACAGGGGCAGCAATTGCAGGGGAACCTGCAGGGCTTCTGTTCCCTCCACAGGAGAGTCTGTGGCAGCAGAGTCTGTCATTTACTCAGGTTGCTGGGACAAGCAAGACACCTTTAAAAATGTAGACTGGCAGACCTTCTTTAAAGCCTTGCAAAAGCTCTGCAGTTTTTCCCAGAATTCAGAGAAAGCTTATTTCATTTTAAATTTTGTCATGAAAGGATTTTACTAACTTGACCTTTTACTGAGTGCTAAAATAGTTGTTCCCTTTGAATGGAAGTGCTGCTGTGCTCTTCAGCAATAGAACTCCATCATCTGCAGGGGGACTGTGGGGAAGCTTTTCTGGGCAACTGTTTGCTGCAAGTTAATCAGAACGAGTGCATGACACTGAGTGATAAAAAAAAAGAGTACCTGAAGGAGAAAATTTCAGAAACTGTCTTATGTGTTTGGTAGAACAGGAGCATTGAGTGTTAAAGAAAAACACTTTGCATTTTCTTGATCATATTTGAATTCATTTACTGGCTAAACTGGCTGCAGTGTGGGCACAGCCAAGAATATTGTCCAGATCTCTTGCTGGCTGTGTGAATGAAATGTGTCTCCGGGAGGGATGTTGTGAAACAGGAAATCATCTCTGTTTGGGTTGACTTGTTCTGTGGGATTCAGCAGCCCAGGCAGTTTTCTGACAGCGTCTGGTTAATTTTCCCTTCCCACTACAGGACAACTGAAGCATGTATTCAGCAGTGCTGAAGATCCTGAGGTGAGTGAGAAAGGAACATTTCATGTTCCTGGTGTTTAAGAATTGTAGAGGAAGATGTGAGCTTGCCCAGTAGCAGTAGAGTGTAGAGGGCCAGCTAGGAAGGCTGAAAGAAAATCCATATTCCTGCCTGTAACAAAAATAATAACGGCAGCGATAGATATTTTTAAATTTCCTTCTCAGAGTTTAAAGAATTAAAAACCTAATTTTGAAAAGAGAATGATGCTTGCTGACAGCAGATAGGGAAAATTTAATTAAGAGCAATTTCCTCTACAGTTGAATTATATAATTTTAATTTAAACAGAGTGACTTAGACTCCTATTCTTATCAAACTTTATGATATCTGCTTGGAACATGAGGTGGTAGAACAGGAAGGCCATCTTGCAATGGTGCCTGCAGTATCTGAAGTGCAATGGGCACCTTTGTGGCTGGGGAGCTGCGTGGGCCAAAAGGACGCAGGGCTGGCGGCCGTGAGCAGCTGAAGATGAGGCAGCTTTGTCTCCCTGGCCGCGGCTGCTCAGGACAGCTCCTCACGGGCCCAGGCTCTGGGCGCTCCGAGCCCGCCCTCCCCCGAATCCCAGCCATGAGGGGTTTGGCGTCCCAATGCATCCCCTGCGGACAGCAGAGTCGGCCGCTGAGCTCAGCCCATGGTGACACCACCTAGTGACCAATGGAAAATTCACCAAATCCTCATCAGAGACAAGAGAAAACTCCCATGGTGCCTGACTGTCGGATTTGGGGCTGTTTAGATGGTCTGGAAAAGCCCAAAGATGGCCTTGGGCCCCCGGGTTCGAAAGGACGAGAGGAAACTTCTGATCTGTTCTCAGTCTCGGTGTTTATTAATTGCTTATCTAAAAGATTTTCTCTTGGCCTGACAGAGTTCTGCTCAGCAGTCAGCCATGGGCACACACTCCAATTAACTTATCCCTTCACCATTCACCCCAGTTCTGAGAGGCTGAGATCCCACATCTCCCCCTTCTGTTTGCACCAAAAGACCTTTTTCGCTTTTATGTGAAAACCCCCCAAAGTCCTTAGTTTCTTTTTATTTCTCTTCCGGGTTGTTTTTCGCAGCCCAAGTCTCGACTTCTGTCTGAGTACTCGTCTCTTTGTTTCTCGGATCAGCGTTCTCGTGCTCTTGCGTTCGGAATGGCTTCACATGCCGCGCCGACACCCACTTAAGACCTCGATCTGTGGAAATACAAGCGAAACCCTTGCCCCAAGTGATTAGTTTGAAAGGACCCTCTATTTGTCCTGTCTCTGGGTTTCTGATCAAAACTAAAGGATTTTCCCTTAGCTTTGCCTGTGTGTTGTTTAGAAAATGTCTCACGATCAGTGGATCAGGTTCCGAGGATGGATAATCCCTTTGTCGTGTTAACATTGTCTTCTTTGAAGTGCTTTTCTCTTTATATATTGTTGGAAAAAATTGCTGCATTGTTGCAGTCTCGCCACAAGATGGCGCTGTGGCTCCGCCGAGCCGACCCGGCATGTCATGCACTTCTGCCCTCCTGCCACTAGGTGGCGCTGTCACCGGCCTCCCTGGCTCGGTTGACGGAGCAAGCTCGACTGCCCCACTTCCTCTTCCTGCTCGGCGTCTCCCGTGAAGGGAAGGGACTGGGACTCCGAGGGTTTGAACCAAAGGCACCAGGTCTGGAGACGGTGTGGAGCCCCGGGACGTAGAATCCCTAACACGGCCCCTCCTCACCCGCGACGTCACAGGGGACCGGGCTCGGTGCCCCCGCGCCCTACTTTCTGCGCATGCATGCTCTCCGAGCCGCTCCCTGTGTCCCCCAAGCTGACGTCATCGTCTCCCCCCTCTCCCACCTCCGAGGTCCCCGCCCCTCGGTCTGTCCCTGAGTCCACCTCCTCCTCCTCTGATGTTGTGTTCACCTTTCCCTCCGGCTCTCCAGCTCGCGTCGCTATCCGAGCCGATCTCTGCACCAGGTCTGACGTCACAACCGCGCGCCTCCTGCGTCTCACCACGGTGGCCCTCTGAGGCTGTACATTTTCCCTCAGTCCGCCTCCCGCGTTCGCCGCCCCCGCGCTGGTATGTGGGTCTACACCCCGGTTTTTGCGAGTTTCGCCCTCCGCGCGCGTCTCCTCATCTTCATCCGCGCTGCCCGCGTTTGCCGCCGCCGCCGCTTCGCCGCTTTGCCCGCCGCGAACAGGCGCCCCCCCCGATCCCTTATCTTCCTGCTCCCCCCCTTCCGCTCCTGACTCCTCCACACTCTCTGGAGTTTCAGGACGCCCTTGGGGTTTGTTTCATTTTTTGATCAGTGGGTTTAATATTTTTTCCTGCTCTCTTTTTTCGAGAGCCCTTTCCCCCTGGCTTTTTAAAGCCAGAGCTAATTTTTTCCCGGAGCTCTGCCGCTCCGCCCCCTCCTCTGAGGGTACCGCAGCTTCTCGCTGCTTTTCCAGTCTTTTAGACTGCACTGAGATACCTTGTAACATGATTCTTGCCGGTGAGAGTAGCTTTAACGCTGTCTCATCTTTTTCGTTGCTAAAATATATAAATGCCTATTAATTTCTTGCCAAAACCCCACTTCGAACAACAAACATGTCTCTGCAAGTGGATAATTAAGCCTTGCCCATAGTAACAGCTGTTTTAATTCTTTCTTTGGGATCCCTTCTGTATATAATTCTGCCACACTTTGTAAGGTGGATAAGATTTCCCGTTGTTCTTGGGAGAGTGTGGCCCCCATGATCTTATTTTGGCCTTCTTACCGAATCTGTCGTCAGAGTGGTCTGAAGGCTCCTGTTCTCCGTCCAGCAGATCACAAGAGATGGGTCCAGAGGCGCCTTTCTGGTCCCAGTCCAGGCCGCTCTGCTACGAACTGTCTTCGGCAGAAGCTGAGAGATGGGATTCTCAGTGACTGCTGATTTTTGCAGTTCCTCCTGGCCGGTTTTTTCTTTTTCTTCTTTCTTTCTTCAGGCTTCTCTCCTCAGGAGTTATCAGTGCTGTCCTCTTGGCTCTTCAGCTCTTCAGGGCTTTTCCCCCCCCGAAAGGTTTGGTGGGAGATAGCCCACCCAGGGACGCCAGTTGTCGGATTTGGGGCTGTTTAGATGGTCTGGAAAAGCCCAAAGATGGCCTTGGGCCCCCGGGTTCGAAAGGACGAGAGGAAACTTCCGATCTGTTCTCAGTCTCGGTGTTTATTAATTGCTTATCTAAAAGATTTTCTCTTGGCCTGACAGAGTTCTGCTCAGCAGTCAGCCATGGGCACACACTCCAATTAACTTATCCCTTCACCATTCACCCCAGTTCTGAGAGGCTGAGATCCCACACCTGACAGCCTGAAGCAACTGCCAATTCCAGATCATTCCATCCATGTAGGAAAAGAGGCTTTTGCATTAAAGCAGAAAAGAGTTATCAAAAAGGAGGGCAGGAACAAACAACAAAGTTATTTGGACTCATGCTTCTTGTGTCTGTTAGAAAGGCCAAGAAAATGCACTCCTTGCTCTTCTGACACAGCTCTCTCTGTTCATGATGTGGGACAGCGAGTGCTGATCATGTCCAGGAGCTGATGCAAGGGACAGGGACAAGGATGCAGCAGGCACAGTGCCAAGCTGACAGAGGGATGATCTCTGGCAGTGGCACTGAAAAAGAGTTTGCAGGCAGCACAGAAAATGGCTCTTTGTTTCCCCTCTTCTTTCAGTGCTGCTAAGAATGTAGCCTGGAGCAAGCTGGGAACACCAGAGCATGGAGCCCTTTCCAGGCAGGGCTGCATCAGACACAAACCAGCAGGGGACTGAGGAGCCCCTGGGGTGGCAGTGAGCAACCTCGGGCTCTGCTCACTGCTGGTGGCATTTTCTATTGAACCATCTCCAAGGACTTCTGTTGTGCTCTGTATTTCTAAGGGTTTTTCCCCTTGGTTTTTTTTTTTTTTTTTTTTTGTTGTTGTCTCTTGCACCTTTTTTTCTCCAAATTTTCCTATCCTGTCAGCAGCAGCCCTTGTCCAGAACTGGCTCTAAAATATCAGCAAACTACCTAGGAACAACAATGGGTGGAATCCTGCAGCTCAGGAATTCATATGCCAGAGCCCTGCCTGTGCCTCATGCTTTGTCAGGACCTCCTTCCCTGTGCAAAACAAGGGACTGTTGGAGTTTTTTTGCCGAAGAGCTCCTGAGAAGCAAATGTGCTAGGTTTCTCAGGAGTGTATCCGTTAAGTTCATTGCTGGCAAACAGAAAGTAAGGCCAGGGTAGCAGAGCAGCTGGGAGCTGGTCACTCCCTGCAAAGGGCTGGTGTAGGATGTGGGAACACCACGTTCCAGGAGGGGCGAGCAGGGTCAATGTGCTCAAGGTGCTGCCAATGAGGTTTGGGTTCACTTAGAGAGTAGTAAGGAGTGGTGAGCACTGCAAGATCCAGCTGCAGTCCCCATCCATGTCCCTTTCAGTGCTGGCTTTAGGGTGTCTGCAGCCTGGATCCAGAGCACCCTGGGGGGCTCCTGAGGCTGCCTTTGCACTCAGGGTGAGGATGTCCAGGAGCCCCTGAGGCCGGCAGTGGGGACCAGGGCTGGGGCTTGTGGCCTGGCAGGTGTGGCTCTGGGGGCTGTGACATGCCAGGGCATGGGTCACTGTCACTGCCCTCCGCAGCCCTGGCTAGCTCTGTGATGCTCCAGGGACAACGGCAGGAGTGGGGATCTGGCTAGGTTAGGGTTTTGCCTGAGCCAGAACCTCTAGGCCAAATGCCGAGCAGAGACCCTTGGAGGACCGAGTGGAGGAAGCACAGGAGGCTCTTCTGCGGTGTAAAGTGCAGCAAGTTCGTCAGGAGAGGCAGGGGGAAGGTTCTACAAGTCAGAATTCCCAAAGGGAACACATGTTCAGAGAAGCCCCAGCACCCCTGTGCACTGGTTTTTAAAATCTTTCAAAACAGGGCGTGGTCACCATATAGTAACCAATAAGCGACTCTTGGGGTGTGGTTTTGAGGGCTACAACAAATCAGAACAAGGGGAGGAGAGAGCGTTGGGATAGGGATTGGATCTTAGGGTGAGGGACAGGGAACTTTCTGGAACAAAGGGTAGGGTTTGGGCTGATGGGTGGGGCAAAGGGGCCGGGTTATCTTGACAGACAGGGAAAAATCTGGTGAAGAGGGAGGAAATTCCTTGAGAGACACTTGGGTAGGAGGGCATAACACAGGGGAGAAACTAACTGTAATAACTCGGGGAACACTTGAACATACCACTATATAACAGAACATTTGACTCAATAAACTACCACACTGCAACACAGAAATTCAGGCTTTCAGCAGCTGAGAGGTGGCACTATTAGAACCCGCAGCAGCTGGTGAAAGCCATCTCTCTCCTTCAGGTTTTCTTGCTGTGTGGGAAGGTGCTGCGAGTTGTGGTGGCTGCACTCCCCCTTTGCTGGGAGGATGATCTGTACCAGGGCAGAGCAGAAAGCTGCCATGGTGAGCAGAACATGCTCAGAGCATTACAGTTCAGAGAATGGCACTGCCCCTGAAGGGCAAAAAGCTTGAAAGCATAGAATTCTGTGCAGAACCATTGCACAAATTTTCTCTTCTAGAACATGCCCATTTTTGTATACTGTAGATGAATACTTCAGGTTTTATAGAATGCATGGGGTTTTTTCTTAAGGTTTTTGGGAGAACTCTCAAGTTTATTTCTGTTTGTATTTTACATCCAGCACGCATACAGGTTTTTTTTTAATTATTATTATTTTTCTTCAGTAAATACTTAGGGAAAAATACCTAAGCATTTTTTAATCCTTTGGGATATTGAGATTAATATTCTTAGAAAGAAAACCTTGTTGAACAAGTGTGAAAACACAGACAGAGGGAAAACAATATAAAAGTCTTTTAGAACAGGGCGTGTAATAAGGACTGCAGAACTGAGTAATTCCTCCAAGGGCAGAATTAGCAAGATATATTACCAAGAGTAACTGCCAAGATACTTCCTTAAGCCAAAGGAAATGTGACCTGCAGCCGTACAAAGTACAGCCAAAGCAAATGAAAACCTTTGGAAAAGAGGGAATTTTGCCAGTGACATCAGTCTGTGATAAATAGGTATGATTTGTGCTGATAAATATTGAAACAGGAATCAATATTGATACAGTAATTAATATTTGAGAATAATAAAATAGTTTAAAGTTTTAATGCCAAAGAAGAGAGGGAGAGGAGGGGCTCCACCCGCCCTTCCCAGCAGATGTTCTCAAGGACCACAGGAAAGAAGCTGAAGATACAGTTGCTAAAAATGACCAAGAACCGGGTTGGATCCCAGAAAATGCTAATTATAAGGGATTTATTGCCTTGATATGTAGATGCAGTGATACGTTAGTCTTGGCTTACATTGTACTGGCTTGGTGCGCATGTGTAACCCAAAGGTGAATTAAAGGACAATGAAGAAGACTACAGAGCCTTCATCAGTGACGACCTCCAAAGACTTGTGCGACCACCAAACCGAGTGGTGGCACATGCATGGTAAAGGTGGTAATGAAGGCGGAGATAGAGATATGACGAACCAAAAATGGGAGGAGATGGAATTGACACATAGCATATAAGGGGTGACTTTCACTTGGCAAGCTTGTACGTGAAGTGGCAAGGGTCATTGAACCCCGCACTCTGTACCCCACAGTTGTTTTTGCTTATGTGCTATTATTTGAACCAAATTATCCCTTATTTTAATCAAACTATATTGTATCCAATTTTATATATTTTTTTATTTTAACTATTCAAATATCAACTACTTTTAATATTGTTTGGGGTTTTTTTATGATGGGATAATTGGGCAAACATAACAGCTTCACAGTTAGAGCTGTACATATGTTCTGATCTTTAGATACAGTTTTGAATTAACGTGTTTTGATTCTGTCTTTAAGTTTTGATGACATATTTTTAATTCTATTTTTTTTTTTTTGATGATGAAAAAAAGTAAATAAATAAACAAAATTGAAAAAAACAAAAGGAGAATGTGAGACCAGGACCTGCTAGCCTAGAGATTATGGGAGTGCAGCTCACTCAATGTGCCAGCGTCTCACCACATCCTTTCCGCATTGGGCCTCTCCTCCTCCTCTTTGGCCATGTTTTCTTTGTGTCATTTGTGCTGCTCTTTGTTACTTGGCATTACAACAGAGTCACCTGTTGACCTGTTTGAGAGACAATGGATCCAAAAGTTCCTGTATAGTCAAAGGTGTGTTCTGTGCTCACCAAAGGCCTGAGCAAAGCAACCAAGAGAAGTGTGCCCAAATCCCAAAGCTTTGCTCCTTTGCAATCTCCCACAGATCTGGCTCACAGGTGTCTTCAATCACAATTCCATAGGTAAGAAGAGGTCATGTATTTCACTGGGAAAAGATGCACTGCTTTGGAAAAGCCACCTGTATGTATATTACTGGGGACAGCAGTGCAGCTGTGTTGTTTGCACCTTGTTTGCAGAAGGATGAGTGCACTGGGAGGCCAATAACAAGTGACAAGGGTTCCTCCAATCTGCACTGCAGCCTGGGTGCCATTCAGCCCAGAGCTAGGGGATCATTTGTTCCCACGGACCAGTGCTTGCCAGTGGAATGAATTCCTGCACAGCTGGAAGAAGCAATTCTGGATTCAGCTCCAGCTATTGGTGGGCTGCATGATCATTGACAATGATGCACTTCCAGAAATTATTCTGCAGTTTCCTTTCATAGTCATTTGAAACTTTTAAACTTCACATTTCAATTTGCTTTGCCTTAGGGAAAAACACTTCTGGGCCCAGTGCAAACTGTAACCTTTTGAGAGCCAAGTCCTCATGGTTGCCAGCTTCTGTTGTCACACAATGTCACCTGGCTGCATGTGTCTGCTTAGCTCTGGGCCTAGTCCCGGCCTAGTAAAGCCCAGGCAGGGTGGCACATTGCAAGGAAAACTGGTCCGTGAGCTTATGGGGTTGTCATCAGCAGCAGAGTGAATGTGCCCTCTGGGGATTCCTCTGGAGACAAATTTAGTGACCTACTCCATGCCACAATATTACCTTAGATCTTTCTGCAATATTCTAGAAAAGGCTGTGAAACATCACATCTCCTTGCACAGCCACTGTTTGAAGAGGGGCATTTTTGTCCCTCCTCAAAGTCATTGCTCTTGCACACCAGAAGCATGAACATCCACCAACAGGAATGATGCATGGTCCTGCTGCTGCTGCTGCTTCAGAGGACTGGGCAGTGCAGACCTGGGTGTTACCAATATGAGCACATAATTAGCATTTCATGCTCCTTCAAGCTGTCCAGATCCCAGGGCTTTTTTGTTTCAAAGCAGCCACTGCACCATCTCTAGGGAAGAACAGGAAATGGGAAACAGCCACTGCCAGCCTTGCAAGGGTGTAGGGGAAAATCTAAAGTGCCTGCATAAAAAGATGAATGGGAAGAGTGTAATTGCCAAAGCAAATGCTTTGTTAGGATAGCAGGAGCAGTTCTTTACTGCATGCTTGCATGAAGATCATTTGGGATCTCCTTTTGGTGTCTCATGCAGAAAAGGAGCTCTTAATAATACCACACTACTTAAACCAGATTGGGATGCAGCTCTGTAGTGGTTCACAATGAAGCAGACTGCCTGCTGTGCCACTGCCAGGCCTGGTGAGCCTGCGAGGGACTGTAGTGTATCCCATGCCTGTTTTGCCTCCAAGCAAAGCTTGATTTTCCTTATTAGTGTGGAGTAAATACAAGAGTAATAAAATGGGCAATTTAACTGGCCACTTTGGAGGATATGCTCATGCTTTCACACATCAGTCTTGCACCTCATACTCTCAAGGCTTCATACTCATCATGAAATATTTTAACAAAAAAACCTCAGCTCCCATGTTACATCTGAATAAAATTGCACAAGATCATAAAGAATTCTGCTGTCAGGAACAAGACAAGAGCCTTCCAACACTCACTTGCAGCTGTCCTGGATTGCTGCAGCCCTTTGTGAAAAGCTGCAGCAGACAGAGTGTTTGGAGTTGGTTTGGGCCTTTATGAAAGATCTGTGGAGCAGTGTGCAGGGCTCTCCTGGCAGGAAACTGTTTGTCCAAGCCCAGGGACACGGTGCCGGCAGGAGCGGAGCGGCCCCGCTCCCAGCCCGAGAGTCTGTGAGCTGAGCCACGCCGGGGAGAAAAGGCAGCGAGGGGCTCCAGCCCAGCTGCTTCACTGCCCTGCCTGCTCCATGGAGCTCTGCCATGGGAGAAAGCCGACGCTGGACGAGCCCCCGAGCTTCCATCAGCTGCTGGAACTGCTCCGTGACAGCTCCTGTTCTTCCCAAGAGAGCCCGGCACTTTCTTGTAACGCGTGTCATTGGGGGATTCTGTTTGGTAATAAACTGTTGGGGGTTTTCTACTGTCATCTATTAGTAATAATTTCCTATTGCTGGAAAGGGATTGTTGGAACACTTTAGAGGAGATGACTTATTGCACAATATCCTCTTTGAAGTTGTCTCAAACTGTGGGAGACAGATGGCTTCACACAGGAGCATCCCCAAGGCTGCTGAGGGGAAGGCACAGAGGAAGACAAACCCAGTATTTCTGAGGGAACTCCTTGACACCAAACCAACCTGAGTTGTCAAACAGCAGACCTGATGTTTCGAGACATGGGCCACAGGGGAAACCTTTCAGTGTGTTTGGTCCAGGCTGGGTTATGCTCAGGCCAAAGGTGTGTCAGTGTGTTGGATAATACTCTTTTCTTGACCTAGAGATGGGGCAACTGAGAGGTGTTTTAATAACTTTTCTTCCATTTTCAGTCTCATGAGAAGGGTGAGACAATACAGATGTTATAATTCACGCCATCAAAGTTAAGAAGCCAACTATTTCCTAATTACAGTATTTCTTGGTCTATGAGCTTTTTGCCATGCCATGTTGTAGATGCCTTAAAGCCAATTATTTAAAACTACCTCTTGTGTGTCCCACTACAATGCATCTTTCATAGCTCTGTTTTTCCAAAGTCTTATTTGCAAGGCCATATTTTGAAACTTTTTTCCAGCTCCATTTCTCTCTCAACAATATCTGTCCTATTCCATGGCATTTTTAAGTTAGCGTTTCCTGTCTCAAGGGTTATATACAGATGCATACTTTGTGGGCCTTCTATTAGGCCCTAAAAGCTTTCTACAAATCCATTTCCTACATCAGTGCACTTGGCTCCTTCTCTCCTCATTGTGCCTGGCAAGCACAGGAGCCCAGAGCTCCTGCAGAACCCATCACAGCACTCAGTAGGAGCAAACTTGTGTCCAGTCCTCACCTGGAGCTGTGGTGCCCAGCATTCCACCACACTCAAATGAGGAACTGTTCCTGCTCTTTCAGAAGGAGCTAAGGAGCTTTGACCTTCAGATCAATTGTCTGCAGGCTCCTGCAGTGCCTGGTGGTGCTCCCTTGCCAGAGGCACCCCAGGCCAGGGGGGCACATCTGGGCTGCTGTGTCTGCCTCTGGGGCTCCCTGTTCTGGGCAGTGAGGAGGAGCTGCAGAGGCTCTGCAGGACTGACAGGATGGGCTTTGGGGCTGGCAGGAGAAGCTGAGGGACCTGGGCTGCTGAAGCTTCTGAAGAGGAGGCCCAGGGCTCATCCTGCGACTGCTCCAAGGGTGCTTTCATGGAATCCCAGAATCAGCAAGGGTGGAACAGGCCATGGAGATCATCAAGTCCAACCTGTGCCCTGACACCGCCTTGTCTCCCCTGAGCCTCCTCTCCTCCAGGATAAACAACCCCAGCTCCCTCAGCTGCTCCTCACAGGACTTGTGCTCCTGACCCATCCCCAGCCTTGTTGCCTTTCTCTGGACACGCTCCAGCCCCTCCATGTCCTCCTTAATTGGGGGCACCAGAACTGCAAACAGCACTCAAGGTGCTGCCCAAGCAGTGCTGAGCACAGGGGAAGAATCCCTGCCCTGCTCCTGCTGGCCACACCATTCCTGAGCCAGGCCAGGAGCCATTGGCCTTCTTGCCCACCTGGGCACACTGCTGGCTCATGTCCAGCCTGCTGTCCATCAGTCCCTGCAGGTCCCTTTCTGCCTGGCTGCTCTCCAGCCCCTCTGGCACCTTGTTGAGGGTGGGAGGCAGGGAGGGAATGGGTCCAGATCCAATCCTTCCTGAAATGTGGTGTTTGCTGGCACTGCCAATTCCCAAATCTTGATATTTCCCTATTCTGGTACAGTCCAAGTGCAGCAATTTGCTGGCAAAGAAAGTCAAAACCAAGCAAAGACCTGGTACCTACTGCAACTCAATCTCAGGTTTGCTGACACCGCCAGTACCCAGATCAGGACTGTTTCAGATGCCTGCACAGCCTAATTCCAGCAGTTTGCTGGCACAGAAAATTAGCATCTGGAAATTTCTCAGTGCCGGCACATTCCTCACCCAGATCTGGTGTGTGCTGGCACTGTCAGTGCCCACATCTGGCAATTTCCCTCTTCTGGCACCACCCATGTCCAGCAATTTGCTGGCAAAGAAAGCTAAAACCTGGCAATTTCCCCTTGCCAGTACCGCCCAATCTGGAGTTTGCTGGCAGCAGGACCCTAGGAAAGAAGGAAGGAAAGAAGGAAAGAAAAGAGGAAGGCATCCAGATCCAGTCCTTCCTGGAGCCTGGAGCCTGAAATGGGCTGTTTGCTGGCACTGCCAGTGCCCAGATCTGGAAATTTCCCTATTCTGGCACAGCCCAAGGGCAGCAATTTGCTGGCACAGAAATCCAAAACCTGTGGCAGCTTCCTGCTACTGGGTCTGGCTCCACCCACATCTTGTTTTTCATGTAACCAGAACCCAGATTTGGAAATTTCCCTGTGTCAGCAGAGCCCAAATCCAGCAGATTTCTGTCGCTGGCAACGACACCACCCAGATCTGGTGTTTGCTGGCAGCGCCAGGGCCCAGATCTGAAAACTTCCTGGTGCTGGCACAGCCCAAGTCCAGTGATTTGCTGGCACAGAAAGCCAAAGTTTGGAAATGTGCAGGTTCTGGCTCCAGCACCATCCAGCTCTGGTGTTTGCTGGGACCGCCAGTGCCCAGATTTGGAAATTTCCCGATGCCTTCACAGCCCAGGTCTAGCAATTTGGTTTTAGCTAGCTTAGGAAGAGAAGTTTCTTTGGACTGTGACTTTCCTTTTTCTTGGAACTGTTTAAACCTGCTCTGGACTCAAAACCCAGAAAAACACCGGCAGCTCACACCTGTGGCCCACCGAGTTCTGGGACGCTGCATTCCAGAACCAGAGGGACTTAGAAGAGACCGAGTGAGCCAACTGCAACCCACAAAAAGGACTTCCTGAATTTGCCATCTCTTCAGCACTGTCAGAGGTTTTATTTAATATTATTCATTTTTCATGCTTGTGAATACTTTACTTGTTAAAAAAACTGGTTTTTTTTCACTTTTCTCCAGGGAAGTATTTTCCTGAACTAGTAGGGGGAGGGGCTGCTTGAACTTGCTTTCTAGACAGACCCCTTTAGGAGGTTTCCTCTCCAAATTTGCCCTAAGCCAGCACTAACAGTCATCATGAAAACTGCACCAGTGGCCTAATTTCCTGGTGGCAAATCTTGTGACAGAAGCTTGACCTCGTTCTCCATGAGAGATTCTTGGGAAGAGCAGACAGGAGAAGATTCCTGGAAAACTGAAACAGCTTTACAGAAGTGAAATGAAAAATGAAAGAAACAATCCAAGATATTTCCCTCTATTTGTTTCTATGCTCTCCTTTTCCATGTTGCATCCCAGTAATTCCAGATGCACCTCACCTCTAGGATCGATGACTTAGTGATTTTTAGACACTCTAAAATACCATGAGCCACACACAATGTTTTCCTTCCCCTGTTTTTACAGGAAAGCAACACTGGAGATGTAAGTGCAGTGCTTGGGTCAGGTAGGAATCCTACCCCAAGGGAAGGTGGCCCGACAGTGTTTGACCCTCAGCAAGGACAATGCACAGCAGCAGGCGAGGGGATCGCTGTGCCAGTGCGCAGGAGTCAGGGCTCTGCATCCGGGCTCAAGGCTGCAAAGTTCCCGTGTTTGGGCAGACGGAGGGGCTGTCCCCGGGGCGTGCGGGGCTCGAACGTGGGGCTCGTGGGGCGAGCGGGGAACGGACACGGGGACGAACGGCCCCGGTGCTTCAGTTGCAGCGGCGACAGCAGCAGCGGCAGCAGCAGCGGCGACAGCAGCAGCAAAGAGATAGTTTTAAGCACTCTTTCTATTTCTCTTTTTCTTTCTCTTTCTCTCCTTTTCCCGCTGTCGGGCACCCTTCTCTCGGGGTCCCTTGCCCGGCGTCCCTCTCCTCTCCCCGCCTCCCTCTCCCCTGCCGGGCCGGGCCATGCTCCCGGCCCGCCCCCGGCCCCGGGCGGGGCTGCCCCGTGCCCGGCCCCGACCGTCCCGCCGCGGTCTCGCCTCCGCTTGGCTCTGGCCGTACTGGCGGTGGCGCTGCTGGGCGGGAATCAGTGGCTGGTGCGGGGGCGGCATCGCCGCCCTTCGGCTCCGCCTGGCCCGAGCCCGGCCCCGGCCCCGACCCAGGGTCCAGTCCCGACCCAGGGTCCAGTCCCGGCCCCGGCCCCGGCCCCGGCCCCGGCTCCGGCTCCTCCCGGGGCCCGCAGAGGACACACGCGGCGCGGCCGCTCCCGCCGCCTCCGCTGCGGCTTCCCTGGCCCGAGCTCCGCCTCTCGGCAGCGCGGCCGCCAGCCTCGAGCCTCCCGTGCCGCGTTCCCGGAAGCGAACGCCTGGGCATGGCCGGCCCAGGGCGGGTGAGGGGCGCTCGGGGGCCGTTGCTGGCCCCGGGCCGAGCGCTGACCGCCGCGTCCCGCCCGCAGGTGAGGCGCAGGAGGCCCTGCAGGAGCGGCACCGGCTGCGTTCGGTGCTGGGGCGCCAGAGAGCCTCGAGAGTGCCCAAGCTGGCCACTGTGGAGGAGGAGGAGGAGGAGGAAGAAGGCCCTGGAGCTGCTCCAGCACAGGAGAATGAAGAGGCGGTGCCGTTCCATCCACCGCAGGAAGGTGAGTGGCAGAGCTGGGCTGCAGGACTGGAGCCTGCAGCCAACTTGGCTCCATCCCATCCCATCCCCTGGGGAAATGCCCAAGGACAGGACGGAAGAGGGGCCGGGCAGACATCCCGCAGGGGCCGTGCTCCATCCCCTGGGCCATCCCGGGGCTCTCTCTGCCTGGGGAGCGCAGGGCTGGGCTGTGTTCTCCGGCCTCTCCCGCAGCCCCTCAGCTCTGGCTGCGCTCGCTCTTTGCCAGATGCAGCCCTGGAGCACACAGAGCAGCAGGAGCGCAGACGTGGCCGCTTCCGCAGCACAGCACAGGTACCTGCAGCCATCCCCACCTGGGCTGGGCCTACTGTCCCTGCTCAGCCCAGCCCCCTGTGTGCAGCATTCCGTGCAACATCCCCGGCTTCTTGCCCTTCTGCTACAGCTTGTTTGCGACTTCATCAGGAGCATTTGGCAGGAAGAGACCAGCACCATGGGCACTGGGCTCAGAGCACACTCAAAGCTCCTCAATCATGAGACCAGTGCCGCCCTGCTGGATTTGCTCCTGAAGAAGGGTGTTGCCAGGCCAGAACAAGTAAGCAGCCTGGGGCCAGGCTTCAATTCCGCCATGAGTCCCGTGCCTTCCCCAGCCACGCCTGGTGGTCCCTGGGAGCCTTTGAGGCCCTGGCAGTGCGCTGGGAAGGGAAGGACTTCCCTGGGGACATTGTTCCCTCTGGCAGCTTTCCAAGTCTCCCCGTGCCTTCTCCAGGTGCCCGCCATGGTGAGGTACATTCACCGCTGGCTCATGGCCAATGATTCTGCCGAGCACAGGCTGGACAAGGCCCTGCTGAATCTCACCGCAGCACACCCGGGTGACGCAGTCGTGACGCTCCTGCGTGTGGCCCCGTCCTGTGACAGGTATGGGGCCCACCTGCCGAGAAGGCTCAGGCCTTCCCAGCCCATCAGCCTGTACCACCTGTCCCAGGTGTCTGAGCAACAGAGAGTTCCAGGGCCCTCTGGCTGCTCCTTTTCCCAGCCCTGGCACGTCAGCCCCCGAGCCTGCTGCCATGCTGCCTTGCTGCCCCTAAGGGCCCTGTCTCCACAGGGCTGGGCTGCCTGGCTGCTGCTGGCCAGGGCCAGTGGACAGAGGCAGAGCCCGTGGTCAGCCGTGCCCCTAGGGATGCCCAGGCCATGGTGCCGTGTCTGAGACCCCCCCTGAGACAGAGCTCTAACCCTACAGAGCTGCTTTGACCATGTGGAAGACCATCATGTGCTCGCTCAGGACTGCAGAGCCAGTGCAGCTGATACTCCTGGATGTGCTGGGGAGCTGGCCAGAGCACAGCATGTGCACCTCTGACAGGGACAAAACGGGTGTCTTTGTCCTGGCTGTGAGTTTCTGACACTGGCCTTTGCTGGCCCCAAGGCTCCCTCTCCAGCAGCTCTCCTTCCTCCTTCCCCCACTGCATCTCCCTGCCTCAGGCGCTGATCTGAAACCGTGCCCAGGGGCAGCTTCAGGCCCACCAGGCTCCGTGCTCCCCCTGCCAAGGTCTCTCGGGGCCTCTCCCTGCTAAGCTTGGGCCCTGCCACACGGACCCCTCGGCACTGAGTGCTGTCTCGGGGGGCTTTGTCCCTTGCAGGCAACCGTGGTGATGTGGAAGATCCTTCAGGAGGCCCCTGTCCCACGTATAGTGGCGCCGCATTTCCCCCACCTGTTTGTGCATCTGCTCTTCCAAGTGTTCTTCAGCACAGAAGAGATGCCAGAGGAGGTTGATACCTTCTGGAAGCAATGCCAGGAAGAGCACGGCCTTGTCACCAGCCCCAACAGGTGCTCCATCCCACTCCTCCTGTCCCTGCCACGTGGCCTGCGAAGGAGCCAGTGCTCCCAGTGTGACCTGGGCTTTGCTGTGCACACAGGTTTGCAGTGCAGACCCTGAAGTCCCTGCTCTGCCTTCTCCAGTGTGAGCAGGTGGTGGTGTCAATGGAAGGCAAGCGTGGCTGGGACACGCTGCTCTGCGTTGATACCCATCACTCTGCCGTGGCTCTGCTAGCCAGGTGAGACACCCCCTTCTCCCCATTGCTCCTGGCATTTGTGCCCTGTGCCCGGGCTGTCCCACACAGTCCTCATGGCTGTGGGTCAAAGGGACGAGCGACAGCCAAGCAGACTGGAAAAGGCTGGAAAAGGGGGAGCCAGATGTGGCCCAGGAGCGGCCACATCTCAAAGGGCCCAGGTCCCCTGGCAGTGGGTGGTGGGGAAGGACAAGAACCATGTGAGTCAGTGCTGGGAGAGGCTTCCCCCCCCGGCTCAAGGTCTTAGTGACACTTTCCACCTTCCAGGGAGATGTGCCATGCATCCAGGCCCTTGTGTAAAAGGATCTTATGCTGCCTCCTTGAGATGCTCAGCATAGAGATGCCATACTGGGATTTCCCTGCCCTGGCATTCCTTGTGGAGGTGAGCCTGATGGCCAGCGCTGCCTGGCTGAGCTGCCTCCCAGCTCTCTGCCCTCTCGTCGCCGCAGCCGCCTGGGACGGTGCCCGTGCCCTGCGCTGCTGCCTGGGCCCAGCCCCGTGCGGCTCCAGGCTCCTGCCGGCCGGCTCCCCCGTCACTGCCCTGTGCCTTGCAGGTCCTCGAGTGCCTGGACTTGAGGGAATGCAGGGACAGCATCATGGATCTTGTCTTGTCATGGCACCTGCAGAGGGACCGCGCAGACATTGGCAGCCAGCTGCTCAGGGCCCTCCTCCCGCTCAGGGACCATTCCCCACTGGTGAGAAGGGGGCAGTGGCTGAAGCCGTGCAGGCGGTGTGGGGCTGGGCAACGCAGTCGCTTGGCCTTGCCTGGCCTTCGGGCGCTGTGGCAGCTGCTCCCAGCTCTCCTGCCTCCCGCTTCAGCTGCCCCAGTGCTTCAGGACAGGCCTTTGGCCTCTGGGCCCTGCGGCAGCAGGGTGGCCTTTCACAAAGTCGTGTTCCACACAGGCCGAAAGAATGTGGAGCCTGACCGAAAGGCTCGTGGAGCTCCTGCGGGTCAGGATGACCACCATGCTACTGGGTTATCTGTTCCTGGATAATGGTGCCCGCATACCCAGTCCCATTGCCCTGCATTTGGCTAAGGTGTTCCTGCCACTCATTGACCACGTAAGGCTCTGTGCCCCCAGCCACAGCCACTGGCTGCTGCCTGGACACTTGGGGCCCTGTGCAGATGCAGACCTGTGCCAATGTGGGCCAGAACCAGCTGATGCTGAGCTCTTGCTGCCTTCCTGTTCTACAGGGTGATAGCCAGGTGCAGCAGCTCTCCATGATTGTCTTTCACACCTTGATTTCTGCTGTAGAAGAAGAAGGAAAAAAGCCCCTGATGACACAAGTGTGGCAGAGCCTGCTCCCACTGCTCTTCCACTGCCATGATGAGAATCTGCGTGTGGCACAGGTGAGGACTCGTGGGCTGCTGCTGTCCCCCTGGCAGGGGGCTCGGCTGCTTCCTGCCCTGCACCTGCTGGACCGCAGCCTCCTCCAGGCTGCGGCTCCTGTGCCCTGGGCTGTGGGGCCATGTCCGCATCTCTGCTGCTCTCCAGACTTCTCGGGAGACGCTGCTTTGTGCAGTCAAGTTCCTGAAAAGGAAAGATCTTGAAAAAACTGTGAAGAAACAGAAACTCTTGAAGTTCACTGAGCTCCTGGTAAGGAGGGCCTGCATGCCCCAGCCTCAGGCTGGAGAAGGCCCCTGAGGGTGGTGCTCAGTGTGCAGGGCTGGCAACTGTGCCCCTGCCCGCTGCTGCAGCCAGAGGCCCCGCGGGCTCTTCTCCAGGCTCCCATGGGCCCGAGCCAGGTGCCCATGGAGCCCCGGCCCGGCGGGGCTGCGGGGCGGGCCGGCACCAGGGCTCCCCGGCAGCAGCCGGCCCTCCGCCCCCTCCCCTCGGGAGCCCTTGGCCAGCGGCTGCTGGCCACGCCTCAGGGCTGTGCAGGCAGGGGAGGCCGGCGCTGGGCGCAGGCAGCGCCCGGCCTAGGGGCTGAGCCCGCACCAACCCTTCCTTCCTGCCGCTCTCTGCAGCTGGCAGAGGACAGGAGCCGAGTGGCCAAGCACCTGCGCCGGGCCCTGCGCTACGTGGAGAGCCAACAGGAGCCCCTGCGAGAGGCGGCCGTCGGGTTCATGGGTGAGTCCCGAGGCCGGGCTGCCCCTCCCCTCCCCGGCCCGCCGCAGCTTGGCCCCAGCCCCACCTGCTGCCCCGGCAGCGCCAGCCGTGCCCTGGGGCGCCGTGGAGCCCCGCCTGGGCTGGGCATTACTGCTGCTGCCCTCTGGCAGCCGTGCCCTGGGGCGGCAGCGTGCGGCAAGGGCCCAGGCTGAGCCCTGCCCGGCCAGCAGCCCGTGTGGCCACAGCGCCGGCAGCGCCGCTGGCAGGGAGCTGTGCCGCTGGCGCCGTGACAGGCTCTGTGTTCACAGGCATGGCCGGGCGGCGCCTGAGGGGGCAGCAGCAAGAGCTGCAGCTGATCTGCAGTGGTGAGTGAGGGCAGCGGGCTGACAGCGGGGGCTGCCGAGGGGAGCTGCAAGCCCTGCTCCAGCTGTGGAAGGCTCTGCTCCCGTGGGCAGAGCACACGGAGCTTTCAGGGCCCCGTGGGCCATTCGTGGCCAGCAGCTTCGGGCTGATCCCCTTGCTCCCTGCTCCCTCCTGGCCATGGCAAGAGCCGGCTGGGGTGGCCCTTGCAGGGGGCTCTCCTCGGCTCCCCACAGATCCGGCTCTGACCGTGCCTCTGTTCCTCTCTCTTGCAGCCCTGGAACGCCTGACGGAGGACAGGAGCAGTGCCGTGTCGCACCTGGCACTTGAAACACTGCATGTCCTGGGGGAAATACAGCGTGGGCGATATTCCACCATCCAGAGGATGCAAGATCAGCTGCACAGGGCATGGAGGACTCGGCCTCGTCTGTCGGGGCTTGGCTGGCTGTGCTGCCGGAAGACTTAGGAGAAGAGCTGATCCTGGAGGCTGGGGCAACCTGAGCCAGGGGTAATTTTCCTTTTCTTTAATATTTTTCTGTTCTTCTTTTCATTGTTTTATCTATATTGAAAATAAATAAATTATAGGTTATATATAATTATATATATTATTATAGATTATAGATTACTGTAAATAATTATAGAATGTATTATGATACACAGACTGCCAGGAGCTTTTCTTTGCTGCCCAGGGTCTGCAGGACAAGAGGCAGGAAAGGGTGAAAAGGGAGCTTGTGCTCAGCAGCACAGCAGGCTGAGGGGTCCTGAGGTGCTGCAGGGGGAAAAGGGTGCTTGTGCTCAGCCAGCTGCCCAGGTGTGCAGTGTTGCAGGGAAAATGGCCAGAAGCCCCTTGGCCTTTGGTGGTTCTGCTGAAGCCTTTGTGCTGCCCACAGAGCAGCTGGGCAGGGGCCGGGGCTGCGGGGATCCCTGCCAGAGCGGTGCCTGGAGATGGCCTCAAGCCTTGTGCCAGGCAGGAAGCGCCATCCGTGTCCTCCTGGCCACATGCTGCTGGCTGCATTGCTGAGGACTCCCAGGCGCCTCTGGATGGGGCTGCTCCGGAGCTGCTGTGGGGCTGCGGCGCTGCTGCCGGGCAGCTTGGCCAGGCTGGGGGAGACCCTGAGGGGCTGGGGCGCTGGCAAGCCCTGGGCAATGGGCTGTCAGAGGCCATAAGCAGCCCCCCAGCAGCTGCCTTGATCCTGACAGAGTTGACTTGCAAGAGGGATCCCGGGCACTGTGTAACTAACATCACTGGTGCTGTGGGAAACCCAAATGCAGGGAAATCTCAGACCTTTGGTCTTGTCAGCAAAGCTTAGAATTAAGCACAGGATTTGATCTGAGACCTTGGAAAAGGCTTCCAAACTTAGGTGCTAGAAGTGAGAATGCAGATTTCTAGTTTATAGCAGAGACACGGGGAGGAATGTTGAAGTGGAGGAAAGTTTAGAGTTTTAGAGTCCAAGATCTAGAAAAAATAAAAGTAGTTACAATGGAAAACAAGAAGCTTAGGATGCAGTGCTGTAGGTTTGTGTGTCATAACATGATTGGCTAAGGAAGCTTACACTGTAGCATGAGTCCCTAAGACGAAATATTGAAGGGTTGGCTCCAAACCACAAATATCTTTGTTGGCCGTGTCTTCTTGGCCAAGAAATCCTTCAAAGCTCTTGTAACTACAAGTCTTGCGGCCCTGTGAACCATGCGGTGGAGATGTGAGCCAAACTCACCCTTCCTGTCTGTGTAGAAGTGAAGAAAATGCAATGGCATCATGTAAAATACTCAGAGGTCCGCTCTCTAGCTCGTTCCAAACTCCTTCAACTCCTGCAGAGTGGGATTTAGCTACAAAGAGATGACAAGGACCCTTAGTGCTGCCTCTTTGACTCCAGAGCAGTTGCTTTAGAATCTTTCACATAAGCCTGTGTAGTCATGTGCCAGAAATGGATCATTTGAAGAAACTTTCCCAAGTGACTTGCATGGAGGTTTGTTTGAAGGGTATTTGAGGAGAAAGGCTCCCAGCAGAGGTCTGGCTTTGGCCTAGCTGTGTCCCCTGCTGATTATGAAGTGTGCCATCAGCTGCAGGGCTTTCTGGGCTAAAAATGTCATCAAGTCACTTGGACTTGCTCGTTATGGCCTCTAAAAGCTGGACCCAATTTTGGGGCAAATTTGGAGACCGCATCTATGGGTGGATGGAGCACCTAGGATTTTCCCAATTGCTGGGAATGGCTCTCCAGGTCCCTGGAGTATCCATCCCATCTGGTTTTGTTTGTCCTGGTTCCCTGACAGCTGGGGCCCTGGGCAGAGCCCTGAGAGCCTGGTCTGCCCCCAGGGAAGGAGAAGGAGCCCCTGGAGAAGCTGTACCAGGTGGGGATGCTGCTGCTGCTGCTGCTGCTGCTGCTGCTGCTGCTGCTGGAGACAGCGAGGATGACATCAAGGAAGACAAGCTCTTCCTCAGCCTGGCCACGGGAGGCTGAAGGTGATGGACTTTGATTCTGGCACCTTCTTCAAAGCCAAAGTCCACAGAGAATTTGCAGATGAGTCCCCAGCCAGGGAAATTCTGCTAGATTTGGGCATGGCCCAGCCTGGTGGGGAACCAAAGGCTCCCCCTTTGCTGGGGCAGATGCAACTCATTCTTCAGTGGCTGCCCAGCTGCTTTTGGCAGGGCTGGGGCATGGGCTGGGGTGGGTACGAAATGGGAGTGGACTCCTGGCCCTGCCAAAAGCCCCCAGCACCCACCGTGCCCCGGGCTGGGGCTGGGGCAGCCAGCCTGACACAAACAAAGCCCCATGGTGGGAGCAGAGGTGGGACTCCAGAACCCGTGCTGGGGCTGCTTTGCTGTGCAGGCAAGGAAAGGCTTGGGCTGCTCCACTGCCCTTGTTTGCTTTGGGGTCACCATGATTTTGGGGGGCAGTGCAGGGGGGAAGAGAGAAAGTGTGGGCTTCCCACAGCCATGGCTGGGTTTTTCCCTGGCGTGCAGGGGTTTGGCCTTCCTCAAGGCCCTGACAGAGATAAGAGCTTTTACCCTTTTTCTTGTTTTCCCTTTTTGCATCTAATCTCTTTTCAATAATGTGTTGTTGGTTTTAGCAGAGGAAATGTTCCAGGTGATCCAGTCTGGATGGGGAAGTGCTGGGGAGCAGTTGTGGCATGGATGGGCCATGCCCTTGGAGAAGGCTGAGGCCATGGTTTGGGAGCAGCTTTTCTTGCAGCCGTGGCTGGCGTGAGGTGGGTCCCTGTGTACTTGGCAGGGTGGGATCAGAGCTTTTGGGAGCTGGCAGCGAGCACAGGAGCATCCTGCTCTGGGCAGCTGCTGAGGGCTGGATGTGCCATGGCTGGCTGCAGGCTGGGCACATGTGCTGCCCTCCTGCTCTGCTGCCAAAGGCAGCAGGAATGGGCAGCTCTGGGCACAGCCAGCATGGCCTGGGCACCGCAGGCCTTGGCACAAGGGCACAGGAGCCCTCAGCTGACGGGTGGTTTCTGCTTTCTCTCCTTGCAGCCGGGCTCTGCGGGTGCTGAGGCTGCTCTGGGCTCTGCCAGGGCTCTGCTGGGCTCAGCCCTGGGCCCAGCTGGGCTGGCTCTGCCCTCACATTGCTCTGACAGCTCTGCATCAGACGAGCTCGTTGCGAGCGCAGCGCCTGAGCTTTCTGCTTTGGCCGGTGAGTGAGACTCTGCTGCAGGCCCAGAGATTGCAGCTGGGGACACACATCCAACTGGCAAGGACCCAAACTCTCCACAGTCCCAGCTGAATGCCTGGATCTGTACAGGGTGTTTTGTGTGTCCCGTTCTTCCTTCTTGATTGGCTGGAATTGTGCAATTGCACTTTCTTCCTCCTCTAGAAGTGCCACGAGTGGGCCAAAGCTGGCGAGTGGGCGATGTTCCTGAGGCAGTGCAGTCTGGAGCTGGTGGATGGAGAATTGCCCTTCTGCACTTCCAAACCCGAGCAAAAAGCCGTAAGTGAGACTTTATGTCTCTAAGAAATCCCTGACAGTTTCAAAAGGAATGTGCAGCTCATTCCCAGGCTGAGAAGGAAGGTGATCTTCTAAAGGATTTGGGCTTTGACAGAGTTTCCATTCCCAGTCCTGCTTGGAGCTGGAAGGGCACAAAGCAATTTCCTCTTGCTTCGACCACAATTTCAAATACCAATATTGGAAACAAAGCCCAAAATCTTTTAAGAGGCTTTTGAGGTCACAAAGATGGATCCCCGCCATCAGCACATTTACAATGTAAATAACTGAGTTGTCTTTTTAAAAAGATCATTTACCTCTTAATGCAAAGAATGTAATTTGGCATTTATGTTTTGTTTTTTTCATTCACTGTATGGGTTTTTTTTCACTAACACTTGGATTTTATTCTTATCTTTTACAATTTTTTTTTCTTTTTTCCTTTTTTTTCCTTTAAATAGAAAACATGTCCTATCAAAGGAATGTCCTTTGCTCCTGGTTCCCGTGTGGAGCAGCTCCCTTCCTGCTGGCTGAGCTACTCAGGCAGAGCCCGGCAGCTCCTGGCCCTGCAGGGCTGAGGCTTTTCCCCATTGCTGGGCACAGACTGATGGAGCAGCACTGCTGAACACGGGCACACAGAGGGACCAGCAGCAGCTGCCTTTGGCCACCTGAGGCTCCAAGGCCCAAACTCTGAGCAGCCAGGGCTGGAAGAGACTGGCAGTATCTGATCCCTGACTCTGGGCCAGGGCTGCACAAATGACCCCACAGCAGCAGCAGCAGCAGCCGCAGCAGCACATGGAGCTGACTTTGAGCACAGCCCCTGCCCCTCTTCCCTCCCGTGTGCAGCGGTGTCACAGCAGCCTGAGGCACCTGGGAGCCCCCAGTGCCAGCAGGGACTGGAGATGGCAGCCTTGGGCTCCTGGAGGCTGTGCAAGGAACGGAGCTGGGCACTCCCTGTCCATGGGGAGCTTCCAGATGGAAAAGGCTGCTGTGCCCAGGCAGCTCCAAGGGCACAGAAAGGAGGCTCTGGAGCACTGGATCTGTGCCAGTGCCACAGTCCTGGGCAGCAGCCAGCGAGCCCTGGGGGAACAGAGGGCACAGCACGAGGGACAGAACCAGGCAAGGGCAGAGACTGGAGAGAGCCCGGCCCGGGAGCAGGAACAGCTGCTCCATTGCACTCTTGGAGAAAGCTCTTGGCTGGTTCAAAGCGCTGAAAGGCGTGAAGGGCAGAGGAGGAGGCCACAGCAAACAATGCTCCTGTTTGCACAGCCTTCCCTCTCCGTGTCCCAGAAGGAATTGCATGGACTGTGTTCTTCTCTCTGATTCGTCTCATTCAGCATGAGCAGGTCAGCACCAGGAGCTGAAGGAGCTGAAGCCTCAGGCCACAGGAGCTGGGCAAGAGGGAACTTTTGGAGCAAAGTAATGCTGCTAAAATAGCCCCAGCTGAATGCAGTGGATAGAATCATGGAATCACAGAATCGTTTCTGTTGGAAAAGCCCTCTGAGCTCACCCAGTGCAGCCGCTCACCCAGCAGTGCCAAGCCCAGCACTAAACCACGTCCCTGAAGTGCCAAGGCCTGGACACCAGCCCTGAGTGAGGCCTGGACAGCAGGCCCTGAGCCAAAGGTGGCCTCTGGATGAACCTTCCAAGCAAGCGTTATCTTTGTATCTGCTCCCTGATGAAATATGCATGGTCATTAGCACTGAGATAGATGTAGCCACTCATTAGTGAGACATGGATTGACCTTTGTGTATTTAGAAGCCAGACAAGGCCATGAAATCTGACATCTGGCCTTGTTTGGGGCTGTATGGTCAAAGTCAGCTCCCTTGGTTCCTCCTTGATCCCTTGCCAGGCTTTGGGAGGGACCCAAGAGGAGGATGAAAGCAGATGTTGCCACACTAGCAGTGCTGTCAGTTTGTTCCTTCAGCACTGTCAGAGCTGGGCCCTCTCCCAGCGGGGTTGGAGCCTCACCTGGGGCTGGAGGCACCTGCAGGAATTCCCAGTGCCCAGGAGTGGCTCTGCAGCCCTTGGCTGTGACAGCTTCCCCAGCTGCTGTGTGGGTCTGGGGGATGGTAAAGGCTGAGGGTAAATGCTGCTGGATCTTTGTTAATCACTGCAGGCAATCTTTGGTGGGGATGGTTGGGTGCATTGCTGAGCTGCTCCTTTTGTGATTCTTTGCTGCTCTGAACTGCAGTGAATGATACTGATTCCTTCAGTTGGAGTCTGTGTCTCTGGTGCTGACTTTGGCCACTGGTAAAACAAAACTGGCACAGTCTGGCCAGATCCCAACAAAATGTCACTTGTTCAGTGTCAGTGTGAGGAATCAGTCCCATCAGAAATTCCTAGCTGGGAAGCCCTTCCCTGGAGTTCCCTTGCTCTGGAGTGGGCTGAGGTTGGAGCCCCGTGTGAGCAGTGAGACTGTTGGGTAAAAGAAGCTGCACCCCTGGATGGCTTCAAATGCATCCAAAAATTGTATATGGAAAAGGAAAAGACCTTGTGGATTTGGGCAGACAAAGATGAATTTGTTGAGAGTACATAGGAAACAGCACCTTCAGAAGGAACAATCATTGTTGGAATGCTCCCACATGGAGCAACAAAAGAAGGTTTTCATCTTGAGCTCAGATGCCCTTGTGCAAGTGAAATATCAATATAACAAATAACTATATACATATTTATAGTATAATAAGACCTTCCTGTTTATATTTATAGATTTTTATGTATATATGTCTATATCTACATGTCTATATCTGTATTTATATATAAATATGTACATATAATAATAATGTGAAATAGTGCTGACAATACTAATTTGGTATCTTTGGCTGCTCAGGGATGTAACACTAAATACCCTACTGAACAGGATTGGCCAGGACCCTAATGTCACTGGTCAACTTTGTGAGATTGTATACAATGGAAAAAGGAGGAAGGGAGGAAATTGGTGATTTTTACAGGGTGTGCTGATACTGTGATGCAGAGTGCTTTGCCTGTTCCTGTGAAAAATACAGTGATTTTTCCTGCAGGGTTTTTCATGTACCAGACTATGCACAAGCTGCAGGATTGGTTGAAAGGGTGAAGGGGTTCTTAAAAGAGCAGTTGGAAAGATGAGGAAATGGGAACCTTTGCCCAAGGACAACCCATCTCCCAGATGTGCTCCATGCCCTTCACAATGGCCCATGGGGGAAATGAAACTCCCTGGCTGTGCACGGCTGCCCCCAGTTTGCAAATCCAGCCATGGGCAGTGAGACTTGGGCTGCTTGGGAAATTGTTCTGGCTGTGATGGCCCCTGGCAGGGCCAGCCCAGAGGCTGCAGGGCTGGGCCTTCATGCATTGGAATTAATTAGGATAAATTCAAAGCAAATGAGAGCTATCAATTCTGAAACAGGAATTCAGATTCCTTCAGGACACTTTGCTTTGGTAACTGCTCCCTTGGAGCTTGGCCTTGCAAAGTGGTCCTGTCATGGCAGGAGGAAATGATGCAGAATATCAAGGAGAAATTACAGTAATTCTGTAAACAATAATGAACAAGATTGGATTATTCAACCCTGTGACAGGGTAGCACAATTATTGATCTTGCAATTTTAAGAACGATTGTGAAAAAGGGAGATCCAGCTCCAGTCACCACCGTTTGTGGAGATAAAGGGTTTGGATCCAGCAGCCCTAATAATGGAGCCAGAGTGTGGGTCCAGAGGCCAAATGGCCCTCCCGAGGCAGCTGAAGGAACAGCTCCTAGGAAAGACAACTCTGAGTCCTGAAACCTGGGCAGGAACAATGGGAATGTGCCCCTGCAGCCAAGGATTCTGTGTGAGAACAAGGAGATTTGCCAGGATATTGTTTTACACATCCTGCCAATCCAGATCTTCTCTGTTTGCCCCAAGGGCACCTGTGGAAAATGCTCTGATCCACTGGGCTCCATGTGAAGGCTGCTATGACACTGAGGGACTTGCACAGGAATTCCATCCAGGAGCCTGGGTGCCCCTCAGGGACTGGGACCCGGCCCCTTCCAGCCAGAGGGGAAAGGGTCCCCCAAGCCTTGTTAGACACAGACAGCATGGTAAAGCTGAACAGCAAAGGGCCCTGGGGCATTATTCTGGAATTAAAAAGGTGCCAGCTCCATGCACAACAGAATTCTTGTTCCTAATTCGAATGATTGAGAAAAAAGAATGAAGAACGGTGTCACTAAATTACTACTGATGTCTGTAAGGTGTACCTTGATAGTCAGCCAGAATCTTTGTCTGCCACAAACACCTCTAGTGTTTCACCAAGGGATTGGTCATCAAAATGTAATGATGGGTTTTGATGGATTGCTGAGCTTCTTTTGTAATTCTCTGCTAATGATAATGTGCTTTGCTGAGCTTATCCTTTTGTAAATCTTTGCAGCTGTGCATGATATAAATGACACAATTCCTTCAGTTGGTGTCTGTGTCTTTGGTAGTGACCCTGCCCACTGGTGAAACAGGGCCCCCTCTTGCCTAGGTATTCCCTGGAAAAGCAAAAACCCTCACTCCAAAATTCCCCCCTCCCTCCCTTTTTTCCCCCCTTCATACACTGTGCATGATGTGCTCTGGTCTGGGCTATGCCCGGGGTCAGTTGGGGTCCCCTGTCCTGGCTGTGTCCCCTGCCCAGCTCCCCGCAGCCCCAGCCCCTCCCCAGCGTGGCTGACGAGGGGCAGGACAGGCCTTGGCTGTGCTGCAGCTCAGCAAGAACAAAACCATCTCTGCGTGCTCAGCGCTGTGCTCAGCACCCGGCCCAGCAGTGTCTCAGTGCCAGGGGCTGTGCCCTCAGTGCCTGCCAGGGGTTTCCATGGCAACTGCCAGGCCAGGTGACCCAGGTGTCCTCCCAGTGCTGGTTGCCATGGAAACAGTGCCCAGCCCTGCCCCTTTCTGTCTGGCTGACCTGGCCTTTGGCCCTGGCAGTGCCGTTGGCTGCTGGTTCCTGGTGCCTGAGCGGCCAGCATGGCACAGGGCAGGTGGCCATGGCACAGCCCCCAGCAAGGGATCCCCTCTGGCTCTGCGCACTGACACCAGCCCTGAGCAAGGGGCTAGGGCAGCTTTCCATGGCCACCAACCATCACAAGGGCTCCGGGCATTGGTTGCCATGGCACCAAACCAAGGAACGGGTCCCCGTGGCCGTTGCCATGGCACCTGGTGGCACCAACGAGTGTCACTGCAATTGTACCTGGAACAGCCCTGGCACCGCTTTGTCCTGAGGGTTGCTATGGCAGCTGAGGGCAGCAACAGCTGGGGCTCTGCAAGGGCCCTGGGGGAGACAGAAAGGAGCAGCAGAGCAGGGGCTGATCCATCCCCAGAGCACTGGACAGCCCAGGGCAGCGTCCCAGAGCGTCCACATGGAGCTGGCAACAACATCCCCTCTCTGCAGCCCTGGCCTCTCCCCCAGCTCACACAGATGCCCCATCCTTGCAGGCACAGACACGGCAGCACTGGCTCAGCAGCCCCTGTTTGCATTGCACAGAGCAGGGGGAGCACCCCCATGCTGTTGCTGTGGGGACATGAACCTGAGGGAGCACAAATGCCATCAGCCCCTGGGGCCAGCAAGGGCTGGGGAACACCAGGGAAACCACTCAGCTTTGTCCTGGCCTCTGCAGTCAGCCAGAAAGTTTGTTCCCATCAGCTGGGAGTTTCCTGTGCCACTGCAGATGCTGTTGCTCAGAGCCAGGGCTGCCTGACAGCCACCCCCAAACTGCCCTGAGCATTTTCTAGGCTTCACCTTTGCTTTCTTTCCTCTACCTGATACAAATTTCTTCCCATTGCCCACCCCTGTTCCCTCCCCTGCCGACAGCCCATCCGTGTTTGCCCTTTCCTTTCTGACCCAACTCCCCACTGCAGTTCCTGACTTGGCACCACGGGAACGTCCCTTGGGGAGCAGGATCATCCTACAAGTGCTGCAGGAATTGTCTGCAGGCTCCTGCAGTGCCTCATGCTGCTCCCTTGCAGGGGGGCACATCTGGGCTGCTGTGTCTGCCTCTGGGGCTCCCTGTTCTGGGCAGTGAGGAGGAGCTGCAGAGGCTCTGCAGGACTGACAGGATGGGCTTTGGGGCTGGCAGGAGAAGCTGAGGGACCTGGGCTGCTGAAGCTTCTGAAGAGGAGGCCCAGGGCTCATCCTGCGACTGCTCCAAGGGTGCTTTCATGGAATCCCAGAATCAGCAAGGGTAGAACAGGCCATGGAGATCATCAAGTCCAACCTGTGCCCTGACACCGCCTTGTCTCCCCTGAGCCTCCTCTCCTCCAGGATAAACAACCCCAGCTCCCTCAGCTGCTCCTCACAGGACTTGTGCTCCTGACCCATCCCCAGCCTTGTTGCCTTTCTCTGGACACGCTCCAGCCCCTCCATGTCCTCCTTAATTGGGGGCACCAGAACTGCAAACAGCACTCAAGGTGCTGCCCAAGCAGTGCTGAGCACAGGGGAAGAATCCCTGCCCTGCTCCTGCTGGCCACACCATTCCTGAGCCAGGCCAGGAGCCATTGGCCTTCTTGCCCACCTGGGCACACTGCTGGCTCATGTCCAGCCTGCTGTCCATCAGTCCCTGCAGGTCCCTTTCTGCCTGGCTGCTTTCCCAGCCTGGAGAGCTGCAGGGTTTGTTGTGGGCAAAGTGCAGGACCTGGCATTTGGACTTGTTAAACCTCAGCTTGCTGGATTTGGCCCCTGGATCCAGCCTATCCAGGGCCCTCTGCAGAGCCCTCCTACCTCCAGCAGATCCACACTCACACCTAGCTTGGTGTCATCTGCAAATTTAGTGATTATCTATTCTTTTTCACATATGTGATAATCATTTCCTCAAAATCATTAACATATTTCCCCTCCCCTCATGCATGTGTTCTTCTCTCCTGGAGGTCTCTCTGGTGGTCCCTGGTGCTCGTGGATCCCAATGTTCCCATGGGCCTGGCTGAGCTGGCAGGACACTGAGGCTGGTGAGCTTCCAGTTCCCCTTCCAACACAATGGGCATTGTGTGGTTTTCATAGGCCTGGGGCTGTGGAGAACAAGCTCCAGGTGTGAGCTCAGCTGGTGGAGACAATTTATCATCTGGTAACATGAGGTCACAGAGTGGGCTGTGACATCACAGAGTGGGTTATGTGAGGTCCTTGAGCAGCTATGGCATTATAGACTGCCTCTGTGACATCAGAGAGCCAGGTGAGTGACATTAGAGAATGGGCTGTGACATCACAGAGCAGGCTGTGACATCACAGAGGGGCTGTGTGACATCTCAGCAGGGCTCTGTCAGGTCACTGGGTTGGTCACTCTGCCCCAGATCCCCCTCACAGTTTCTCCCAACAAGTCCAATGCTGTTCATGCCCAGCAGGGTCCCTGTCCCCCGGGATCCCCCCGGCCCACCTGGAGCCACAGCCTCCACCAAAGGATGTTCCACAGGATCCACCCCAGATCCTGACATGGGGACAAGGGGCCAGGCATGTGTGACCAGGACATCAAGCACGGGGATTATCCAGGTCACTGTGGCCTGGGTTGGATTGCCCAGGGCAGGAAAGATGTCTGGCAGCTGGAGCAGGGTCTGGGAAGGGCCTCCAAGGTGGGGCTGGAGCGCTTGGGCTGTGAGCAGAGGCTGAGGGAGCTGGGCTGGTCCAGCCTGGAGCAGGGAAGGCTGAGGGGCTCCTCATCCCAGCCTGGCAGTGCCAGCGAGGAGGGGATGGAGAACACAGAGCCAGGCTCTTCACCGGGGGGCTGGTGGGAGACAAAAGCCAATGGGTGGAAGGGGAAAGAGGGGAGATCAGCCAGGGCATGAGGAGATGAAATGAGTCAGGCTGATTTTAGCATTTCCTCACCACCAAGAGCAGCCTGATCCCCTTCTCCATCCACCACTGACAGCTTTTCAAAACAGGAATTGTTCAAGCTGTTTTTCCCCCACTCCAGGACGAGCATCCTGATACAAAAACTTAATTGTGTTTATATCTATCACAGAACGATGTTTGTCTGAAATTACTTTTGCTATGGAAATCACTTTTGGATGTTGGACTCATCAGATGCTGTGGGGACCATGCACATAGCTCAGGGAAGAGTGTGATTTTTATTAAATTGTGTCCTGTTCAACTATGGTCTGTTGGCCATGAAGAGAAACTTTCTGTGCCTCTGAGTGTCACAAGCTCCTGACCCTCAAAGGACACAAACCTGATGAGTTGTGGTTCCCACTCCATTCATGGCACTTGGACCTCCCTCCATCCCCAGAGCAGAGCTCCCTTGTCCCAAAAGTCCCTGGCAATGCAGGGATGAAAGAAACAGGACAGGCTGTGGGAATCAGGGGCAGGGCAGAGCCAGGGAAATGAATGAGTTTTGTGTTTGACAAAGCTGTGCCTTCCCTTGGCTTTGTTGGCTGACAAGAAATGAACATCCCTCTGTGTCTCGGGCAGCTCCTTCTCCAAGGAAAGCAGGTGGGAGTTGGAGCCAAGGAGCTGAAAGCTGCAGGTGCAGCCTGGGCTGGAGGCAGCTCACATTTGCACAAGGCTGCTCTGAGTGCCAGGGCTTGGATAGGGGAAATGGTGGGGTGGGGGTAGGAACAGAGTCTGATTGATGGTCACCCATGAAGGGTCTTGATTTTCATGTCTATTCAAATTGCATGAGGAGGTACTTGGATTCAGTGTCAATTGGAGATTGCGCATAATAGTTTATTAATGGGAAAAAACCTACACAGCGCCCAAAAAAATGGTTTTTTCACTGTTTTTTATATAGAATATATTCAGTTTGAATGCACTACTAAAATTTGCAAATTATTTGAAAACTTAAACAATTCCCAGAGGATTGGCTTTTTCAGGTGTTCTGAATGTTAATGAGCCCTGGGACACTGAATTCCTGCACTGAAGAGCTGAAGGCTGAACAAGCCTCTGGAGCAGGAAAATTCAGCAGCAGCCTCCAAGGTGCTGAGGATGTCAGCAGCCCCCACTGAGGCCATCCCTGCCCAGAGACCGTGGGGGAATGGGCAGACAAGGAGAGCGTCCCTGGGGCTGGGGCAGCACAACTCAGAGGCACCAGCGGCTCCAGCTGGGAAATGGAGTGTGGAATGTGGCTGGGAAAGCCCTGCCTGGGCTGTGCCAAGCAGGACAGACAAGCCCTGACTGCCATCCCCCAAACAATTCTTTCAAGGAGACATTTAAAGGAATTACAATTGTTTGTGTACTCTGAGTTGGACTCCCTGGAAAATACCAACAAGAGGTCCTCAGGTGCTCAAATCAACCAAACAGCCTCTACTGGCAACTTTAGAAATTCAGTGAAACTTCGGCAAAATGTTTATTATGACATTGTAGTGGTTTTGGTTTGTTAATTTATGATTTTTCTAATTGTGAGATTTCCTAATTAATGTATTGATGAGTGTGGTGGGTTTTATAGTCAGATAATTATTTATGTATTAATTTTATTGTGAGATTGGATTATGAGAAAGGTAAAGTATTCAAAAAAATTTAAAAGGGTATAAAGGAAAATTTTATTAAAAATAAATTTAAAAGAGAAAGGACTAATACCTCACCTGCCACTAACTTGTGGTGGAAGTTGTGGTTGGGTTGTGTTAGGATTGGTTTTATGGTTTGTTTTTGGGTTTTTCTGTGTTTAATTTTAGTTGTAGGGTTATTTTGGATGGGTTACAGGTTGTATAGGTTTGAATGGTGTTGGGGGAAGGGGACTTGATGGTAAGTTTTAATAGGTGTGGCTAACTTTGTTCTGGTTAGGGTTCTGTAGACAGTTTTGTTTTCCTGTTTAGTAGTTGTTGGGGTTTGGTTTGGTAAGAATGGGGCCAATGCTGGGGCGGGGGGCAGCCTGGGGGGGGTGGGGGGAAGGGGCTCAGCCCACGGCAGGGTGGTTTGGTTTGGTTTGGTTTGGTTTGGTTTGGTTTGGTTTGGTTGAGATGGGGGCCAGGGCCAGGGCCTGCTGCTTCATTGTTGACTGGAAAAGAAAGAGGAGGTTCCTGAGTTTTTTGTCTTTAACATATGTGTTTCACAGAAATGTGTTCAGTATCTTAGTGGTTTAACAGATTGTCAGTTACACAAAAAGTTTTGTATGACCTTTTAAAATTCTTCTAATGTCAAACTACAACAGACATTCAATCAACAAAAAACACTTCTCAGAGCATTGACTTGGCCCATTCGACTTCACAAACTCTAAGCCTGTTCAATTTAATGCAAATCAAAATTTGCAGGAGCACAGAAACAGAAGACACAGAAAGAGAGAAAGACAAAAAAGATACAGAGAGGCACACACACAGCTACCAACTCCTGGATTCCAGCACTGTTCACATGGGAATTCCAAGAGGAGGTACGGCCAAGATGTGTGCTTGCCTTGTGGTCAGCCTTAAATACCCCTTCTCCCAGCTGGGCCTTGGGCTCATTTGGTCCCTCAGGAGCTGGGCTGGGGGCTGCAGAGGTGGCTGTGGAGCATTGCCTGTGCTGTGCCAGGGACAACAGCCTGCAGGGACAGAGGCACAGGGCAGGGACACCGTGGGACAGCCTGGGCTGCACAGGGTACAGGCATGTGCAGCAGCTGCAAGACAGCCCTGACAGAGCCAACTGGGGCAGCACTGTGGCCATGGCTGCTGGGCCTGGGCCTGAGGCCACGAGGTGACAAGGGACCCTTGCAGGGCTGGGGCCTCATTGCCTCCTTGTCCCTGCTCAGCAGCCTGGCAGGGGCCGCCCCATGCTCCTGCCCTTGCCATTGCACATCCCCACATGCCAGTGCCCATCCCGGCAAGAGCCCTGAGCAAGGAGGGAGGGACAGGATCTGCTGGGCCAGGGGCTGGGGCTCAGGCCTTGGTCCTTTGCATTCCTGACACACATCTGGTGTGCTCAGCACAGAGACACCTTTGCCTTGGTTGTCCCCAGCTCTCATCACTGCCTCCAGTGTTCTGCATTCCCTGGAACCTGAGGACAATTTCTCAGTTGTGGCCCTGAGCGTGATCTCTTCAAAGTGCAATAAACTTCAGCATTTTGATGAAACTGAGTTCTTGAGTGTTTTGTGACATCACTGAGGGAGTTGCGACATTGCAGAGCTGGCTGTGACATCACAGAGTAGGATGTGAGGCCATAGAGCAGACTCTGCCATAATAAAGCGTGAATCTGTGGCATCAGAGATTGGTTTGTGACATAATCAGGTGGCTGTGTAACATCATAGAGCAGGCTGTGACCTCACAGAACAGACTGTGACATCACAGAAAAGACAGTGACATCACATGGTGACTTTATGACATCACAGTGTCTTCTGTGATATCACAGAGATGGCTGTATCACATCACAGGGTGACATCTCAGATGACTGTGTGTGCAGAAATGGCAACATGACAGGGGTCACACAGACATTCCCTTGTTAGCTGACCAGGGGCTGGGAAAATACCGAACACAGCTAGTTTGAGCTTTTGCACCTGCAAGATAGTGTGTCCTTGGGCCTGGCTGAGTGTGATAACAAGGAGACAGAGAGATGTGGGAAAAGGGAATGTAGGTCTAAAAGAATGAGGAAGAGTTGGTGGTATAGCTTAACCAATGGGTTGCTTGGCTTGCAGAATACTCATGAGGCTTATTACTTGTGTATATAAAAGTTTGATGCTTTTGCTAAAGAAACGGAGCTTCCTGATCTCATATTGAGTGTCCAAGTCTTCCCGCACCTGACAGTTTCCATGGCAACCATCACCAGCCCCCTGTTGCTATGGTCAGTTTCCATGGCAACCATCACCAGCCCCCTGTTGCTATGGTCAGTCCCTTGGCAGCTCCATGGAGACCCCATGCCAGGGGTGGTTGCCATGGACACCAGCTCAGGCCTGCAGCCACAGCCTGTTGCCATGGCAACCATTGGCAGCCCCATCCCCAGGCTCATGGGATCCCAGAACCACAGAATTGGCTGAGCTGGGAGGGACCCATCAGGATCCTCCAGTCCAGCTGCTGGCCCTGCACAGGACACCCCAACAATGCCAGCCTGGGCCCGGCAGCGCTGTCCAAACGCTACTGCAGCTCAGAGAGCCCTGGAGCTGGGACCCTTCCCTGGGGAGCCTGGGCAGGGCCCCAGCAGCCTCTGGGCAAAAACCTTTTCCTGACATCCAACCTGAGCCTGCCCCGACTCAGCTGCAGCCGTTCCCTCCACTCCCGTCCCTGGGCACCAGAGGGAAGAGGTTCCCACAGCCCCAGCCAGGGACTCGCTCCCAAGGCTGTTGCCATGGCCACCAGGGCTGGGACCAGCTGGGATGCTCGGTTTCCATGGGCCGGGGTTCAGGAATGGGATACCCCAATTTCCTGCTCTTGCTAAAACCATGCTGCCCTTGCTGCCCTCCTGCCTCCCATTGAAAGCACAAAAGGCAAAGATCCTAAGCTGGGATAAGAACCATTTATTGGGAACAGCAATGAGATAAGGAACAAACAGGAACAAAAACAATATTGATAACAGAAGGGATAAGTAAAACTATTTGCAGAGAAAACTAAAACATCAACAATTGGCTCTTCACGGCAATGTATTTCTTCCTGTCTGCAAAGGACACCCTTCTCCCTGGGGTGAGAAAGAGTCCCTTTCCTGCCCTTGGCAATGACCTGAGGTAGGAGTGAATGTCATGACAGGGCCATGGCCAGACCCTCATGTTCTTCCATCCCACATCATGTCATTGGCAGGGGCAGGAAAAGGTACAGGTGTCTTCCTAGCATGGATCACAGGGAACATGGATCACCAGGGCTCTTTCCAATATGGGTCCTCCAATGAGGGATGATGCCGGAGCTGGGCATGAAGCTCTTCTGCTGTTGGGGCACTGATAGAACGTCTCTTACCAGTGCTTCCATTGGTGACTGGTCAAGGCAGAGCTCTGGGTGAAACTCATCCCACACTGGGGACACTCAGAGGGCCTCTTCCCTGTGTGGATGCGCTGGTGCCTGATGAGGGTGAACTTATGCTTGAATCCCTTCCCACAGTCCGGGCAGCGGAAGGGCCTCCCCTCTGTGTGAATCCGCTCATGCAGACGGCGATTTGAGCTGGTCTGAAACCTCTTCCCACACGTGGGGCACTCGTAGGGCCTCTCCCCAGTGTGGATGCGTTGGTGCCTGATGAGGTGGGACTTGCGCATGAAGCCCTTCCCACACTCAGGGCAGCAGAAAGGCCTCTCCCCATTGTGAATAAGCTGGTGCCTGAGGAGATCGGAGCTGGTCCGAAAGCTCTTCTGGCACTCGGGACACTCGTAGGGCCTCTCCCCGGTGTGGATGCGTTGGTGGGTCACAAGGGTGGACCTGTAACTGAAGCCCTTCCCACATTCCCCACACTCGTAGGCCCATTCCCTGGTGTGGATCATCTGGTGGCTGATCAGGGTGCTGCTCTGCCTGAAGCTCTTCCCACACTCTGAGCGCTTGTGGGGCTTCTCCCGATCATGAAGCTGCTCACGAACCACCAGCTCTGTGCTCTGGCTGAAGCTCTGTTCACCTTCCTGACTCAGGGTGGGTCTTTCCTCCTCAGCGCACCCTGGGCTGGGTTTTGAGCCTCTCTTCCTGTGGAATCTCCGGAGATTATCCTCCCCATTGAATTCCTGTGTCATGGAGCTGCTCAAAACGGCCTCTTCCACGAGGTTCTTCTGTGGGGATTTGTCCTTGCTGGTCTCCATCCTCAGCTCCTTCTCTGGGGGAGGAAGCACAAGGAGAGGATGGGATTTGCCCCCATGCCAGAGGGAAAGGGAAGGAGATCCCCTCAGTGCATCCCCGGAAGGACGGCTTTGGCAGCAGGATTGTCCTGTAGCTGGGGGCCGTGCTGGGCTGGGAGATGGAGCAGGAGAGAGGGGGAAAGGGGCACTGACTTCCTCCTCACCTCCCTGGGTGTCCTGGGGCATCTTCCTTGTCCTTGCAGTCTCTCCCTCCATCTGGCTAAGTTTTAGGAATGGGAAATTCTGTTTTGGGAAGAAAACAAGAAATAAGCACACTAAATTTTGTACCGGATTGAAGGCAAACCAGGGGGAGAGTCTAAGTCAGAATTCCAATTAAAAAAAAAAATTTAGATCAAGGCAATGATACAGAAACACTGCCTTAAACTGACAGAGTCAGGATATAACCTGACACCCTGTTGGTCAGCATGGTGGCAGCAGTCCCATTAAATGGTGGCTGCAGTCCTGTTGGAGTGATCAACGTGATTCTGTCCAAGAATTGATGCTGTAGAAGGGTCTGGTCTTCCTCTGAAGGTCCACTGGTGGTTATGGAGCTCTTGTCCTCTGGGAACCCAGTAGGCAAGGTGCTGCTGGTGTTGCCAGCCTCATCTTATATCCAGGTAGGAATTCTTGGATCCTCCCCCTGGGCGGAGCACCCCACAATGGGATGATGGAATTTTATCAGTCCTGCAGTGACACTCAATGGCCCATCAGCAGAAGATGTCTCCCCTGGAGGGCGTTATCAGTGCTGAGTCATGGAAGAGATAAAGAACACTGCCCCACCTGCTTATAGCAGTTGATGAAGGTGGGGATTGAAAACATGCATTTGGTTACATCTTGCATGGCAACCTGAAGCAGTGGGGTAATCCCTGCTCGGGGGGTGAACACCACCCCCCTTATCCAAACTGGCTCAGGTGTAAAACCCCCACCCCGGGAAGGGCACACACACAGGGGACAATGTCACACTTGGCCCTGCTCCATGTGAGGTCTCTGTCCCTTGTCACTCCCTTACTCTCCCCCCTTTTCTCATTCTTTCCAACTCTCTCTCTACCTCACATTTACTGTTCAATAAAATCCACCTTGGATTTGGTCTTGTTAGTATCTTAATTGGGGCAGAGGAATTTCTCCAACAATTTTCTTAAGCAGATTGCAACATTATTTTGCCATAGTGTGTTCAGGGCACCGTTGTCTGACCCCAAGTGCCTTTGACAACAGCATGGCTCCCTCCTCTGAGGAGGTTATGGTTCTTTCTGGAGGAACTCTTGGAAACTTGGACACAGCTTCCTCTGAGCACCTTATGGGAGAACTGATGAGGAAAATGGCTGTTAGAGGTGGCCAGTGAAAAAGAAAATATTTTGTTGTCCTTCCTTGAAAAGTTTGTTAAAATCACTGGAGGAAAGGGAGGAAATGCTACCAGCCAGACTGACAAGGTTCATTCACCCCACGATGAGGAACACAAGGCTGCGAAAGTCCCACAAGAACCCCCACTCAAGTAGCTAAATTCCAGGATAACTTCTGAATTCACAGGCTTGGGTGGGGGCTTTGCCAAATGTGAGAATCATTTTTCTCTTCATCCCTGTCAGCTTTGTGACAGCTACACAGAGCTTTCCCTTCCTTTTCATAATCTGTATTGGGCAGAATTTCTACTTTGCTCTTATTGGAACCTACCAGCAGCTGAGCTGGAGCTGTGCAGGAACTGATCAAACTTGGAATTGCCACAAAATTGCTTCTATTTTTGGTTTATTCATGTTTGCAATTTATTTGTGTTTTCATCACATATGACTTGTGGGAAAAACAAGTATTCATCAAAGCGATTTATGCAGAGTCAGGTTTGATTTCTGCCAAGTTTATTTTGTCCAGTGCCCAGAGGAATCTCCCATCCTGTCTGCAGCTGCTCCCACAGGGATGTGAGGGCTGATCGCAGAGCCCCAGAGGTTACAGTCAGGGCTGCCCTCAGGGAATGCTCACCTGGTATTGAGGGGCAGCGTGGGAGCACCTGGATCTTGGAGCACCCAGCCGTCCCTCATGTTTGGATGTGCCTGAGGAGGGCTGGGATGATGCCAAGGACATTCTGCAGTGACATCCCCTCTGTCCCGCTCTGGGTGAGCTCAGTCCCAAACCTGACCCTGATCCTGGTCTCAATCTCACTCCATGTTTAGACACACTCACAGTTCTGTATTTAATTTCATCCCAGTGCCAGACTTGTCTAGCCCCAGACCCAATCCCAACCCCAGCCCTAAAGCCAATCCCATGCGTAGTCTTAACCCCAATCCCAGCTCTAATCCAAATCTCGGCCCCAACTCCAACCCCAGCCCCAATTCTAGCCCCTTCCTAAATCCTCAACCCCAAACCAAATCCCAGGTTCAGCCCTTCTGGGGCTTTGGGGGTGTCTCTGTCCCTCTGACCCCGATGATGTTTGGGTGGGGTCACACCAGTGCTGAGAGGGACAGAGACTGCCCTGACTTCCCCAGGTGTGAGAAGGTGGGAGAGCCCCCCCAGCCCTGAGCACCCTCAGCGGTGAGAGAGACACAGAGCCCCTGGTCCCCAGCCCTGCACAGGCATTGCCTGGGGCCAGAGGGATGGAGACCCCCCAAGTATCCCCCAGGGTGAAGGGACAGAGAGCTCCAAGCATTCCCTGGGCTGAGAGAGACAGAGACTGCCCCGAGAACCCTTTTCAAGGAAGGACAACAAAATATTTTCTTTTTCACTGGTCAGTCAGAACAGCCATTTTCTTCATCATTTCTCCCATAAGTTCCCCAGGAGGAAGGAGGGACTGTTTCCAAGTCCTTCCAAGTTTCCAAGAGTTCTTCCAGAAAGAACCATAACCTCCTCAGAGAAGGGAACCATGCTGTGGTCAAAGGCACTTGGAGTCAGAGAACAGTGCCTAAACTCACTGTGCCAAAACAATGTCACAATCTGGTTAAGAAAATTGTTACAGAGATTCCTCTGCCCCAATTAAGGTGCTAACGAGACCAAATCCAAAATGGATTTTATTGAACAGTAAATGTGAGGTAGAGAGAAAGATGGAAAGAAAGACAGAAGGGGGAGAGAGCAAGGGACAGAGACCTCCTCTGGATGGAGCCAAGTGTGGCATTGTCCCCTGTGTGTGTGCCCTTCCCGGGGTGGGGGTTTTACACCTGAGCCTGTTTGGGTAAGGGGAGGGTTATTCACCCCCCGAGCAGGGGTTACCCCACTGTTTCAGGTTGCCATGCAAGATGTAACCAAATGCATGTTTTCAATCCCCATCTTCATCAACTGCTATAAAAAGGCAGGGCAGTGTTCTTTATCTCTTCCATGACTCACCCCTGATAACGCCCTCCAGGGGAGACATCTTCTGCTAATGGGCCATTGAGTGTCACTGCAGGACTGATAAAATTCCATCATCCCATTGTGGGGTGCTCCGCCCAGGGGGAGGATCCAAGAATTCCTACCTGGATATAAGATGAGGCTGGCAACACCAGCAGCACCTTGCCTACTGGGTTCCCAGAGGACAAGAGCTCCATAACCACCAGTGGACCTTCAGAGGAAGACCAGACCCTTCTACAGCATCAATTCTTGGACAGAATCACGTTGATCACTCCAACAGGACTGCAGCCACCATTTAATGGGACTGCTGCCACCATGCTGACCAACAGGGTGTCAGGTTATATCCTGACTCTGTCAGTTTAAGGCAGTGTTTCTGTATCATTGCCCTGATGTAAATTTTCTTCTTAAATTGTAACTCTGACTTAGACTCTCCCCCTGGTTTGCCTTCAAACCAGAACAAAAGACAATGTGCGCACCCTTTGTTTTCTTCCCAGAACAGGATTTCCCATTCCCAAATCTTGATTGGATGGAGGAGGAGGCTTTGAGGAAAAGGAAGGAGCCTTGGGATACCCAGGCAGGTGAGGAGGAAGTCAGTGCCCCTTTCCCCCTCTCTCCTGCTCCATCTCCCAGCCCAGCACAGATCCCGGAACAAAAGACAATGTGCGCACCCTTTGTTTTCTTCCCAGAACAGGATTTCCCATTCCCAAACATTGATTGGATGGAGGAGGAGGCTGAGAGGAAGAGGAAGGAGCCTTGGGATACCCAGGCAGGTGAGGAGGAAGTCAGTGCCCCTTTCTCCCTCTCTCCTGCTCCATCTCCCAGCCCAGCGCAGCCCGCGGCTGCAGGACAACCTTGGTGCCAAGACCGTCCTGCCGGGGATGCACTGGGGGAATCTCCTTCCCCTTCCTTCTGGAATGGAGGCAAATCCCATCTTCTCCTTGCCCTTCCTTCCCCAAACAAAAAGCTGATGATGGAGACCAGGGAGGAAAAATCTCCTTGGCAGAACCTCATGGAAGAGGCTGTTTTGAGTGACTCCATAGTGCAGAATTCTAATGGGGAGGAAAATCCCCAGAGATCTTGCAGGAAGAGGGGCTCCAAACCCTGCCCAGGCTGCTCTGAGGAGGAAAGACTTACCCAGAGCCACGAAGGTGGACAGAGCTTCAGCAAGTTCTTGGAGCTGATGGCCCAGGAGCAGCTTCATGATGGGGAGAAGCCTCACAAGTGCTTGGAGTGTGGGAAGAGCTTCAGGCAGAGCAGCAGCCTGATCTGCCACCAGATGATCCACACCGGGGAATGGCCCTACGAGTGTGGAGAATGTGGGAAGGGCTTCAGCTACAGATCCAACCTTGTGACCCACCAACGCATCCACACTGGGGAGAGGCCCTACGAGTGTCCTGAGTGTGGGAAGAGGTTTTGGACCAGCTACCATCTCCTCCTGCACCAGCGGATTCACACCAAGGAGAGGCCTTTCCTCTGCCCTTACTGTGGGAAGGGCTTCATGCAAAAGTCCAACCTCATCAGACACCGGCGCATCCACACTGGGGAGAGGCCCTACAAGTGTCCCCAGTGTGGGAAGAGCTTCGCCCGGAGCTCTCACTTGACCAGTCACCAAAGGAGGCACTAGTAAAGTAATCTCTGCCAATGCCCCAAGTGCAGGATGAGCTTCGTGCACTGCTCCAGCTTCAACCCCCATGGAGGACCCATGTTAAGCAGAGCCCTGGTGATCCATATTCCCCATGATCCAGTCTGGGAAAACACTTGTACCTTTTCCTGCCCCTGCCAATGGACATGATGTGGCTCTGAAAAAAACACATGAGGGTCATGGCATGACCATGTCATTATATTCTCTCCCACCTCAGGAAATTGCCTGGGGCAGGAAAGGGACTCTCTCTCTCTCTCTGTCTCTCTCTCTCTCCTGAGAAGAAGGGTGTCCTTTCCAGGCAGTGGAAAATTGTGTCCAGGAATAGACAGTCTGTTATGTTGTAGTTTTCCCTTTATTTAATCCCTTCTGTTACCAGTATTATTTCTGTTCTTCTTTGTTCCTTATCTTGCTGCTGTTCCAAATAAATTGTTCTTATCCCAGCCTGGGATCTTTGCCTTTTGTGCTTTCCATTGGGGGTGGGAGGGCAGCGAGGGCAGCGTGGTTTTAGCAGGAGCAGGAAATTGGGGAATCCCATTCCTGAACCTCAGCCCATGGAAACCGAACATCCCAGCTGGTCCCAGCCCTGGTGGCCATGGCAACAGCCTTGGGAGCGGGTCCCTGCCTGGGGCTGTGGGAACCTCTTCCCTTGGGTGCCCAGGGACAGGAGTGGAGGGAACGGCTGCAGCTGAATTGGGGCAGGCTCAGGTTGGATGTCAGGAAAAGGTTTTTGCCCAGAGGCTGCTGAGGCCCTGCCCAGGCTCCCCAGGGAAGGGTCCCAGCTCCAGGGCTCTCGGAGCTGCAGCAGCGTTTGGACAGCGCTGCCAGGCCCAGCCTGGCATTGTTGGGGTGTCCTGTGCAGGGCCAGCAGTTGGACTGGAGGATCCTGATGGGTCCTTCCCAGCTCAGCCAATTCTGTGGTTCTGGGATCCCATGAGCCTGGGGATGGGGCTGCCAATGGTTGCCATGCAACAGCTCTGGCTGCAGGGCTGAGCTGGTGTCCATGGCAACCACCCCTGGCATGGGGTCTCTATGGAGCTGCCAAGGGACTGACCATAGCAACACGGGGCTGGTGATGGTTGCCTGCTAAGGATCAGATTTTTCACAGGCCCTCAGAGGGGTTCCATGGGGACTTTCCAAGAGTCTCCAGGCTGTTCCAGAGCTGGAATGTCACAGGCACAGACAGGGGTTCCATGGAGACCTCCCAGGGCTTTTTGGAGATGGTAAAGAGCCGTGGGGTCAGAGGCAGTCAAAGCCATTCCATAGTGACATCCCAGGGCACCTTAGGCGGCAAAGGCACTGGTCTGTCACAGGCACTCACAGCGTCTCCACGGTGACATCCCAGGAGTCCCCAGGCTGCCAAAGAGCCGGGATGCCCCAGACACTCACAGGGGTTCCTGTCATGGGCACAGTGGGAGCTTCAGGCAAAAGCTTTATTTCTTTATTGGAGAAACTCCTGCTGAGTCATGAGGTGAAGAAATGACACCCAGTAGCCATCATGGTTCCTCAAACCCCTGAAGAGCCCCTAGACTTCTGAAATTCCTTTTAAGAGAGGAGACTGGGAGTGGCTGGATCCAATCCCAGCCCCAGAATTTGTCAAAGGTATAAAAGATTGAACAGGTGGAATTCAAATTTTACACAATTTGTCCTGCAGAATCAATGATAGAATACCCGAATAATTTATATAAATATGTCTCTAGCTTATTCTCATCATGATCAGATGGAAAGATCACTAGCACAGTTATTTATTCCACAGATCAGGAGCTATAACAATTATTAGAATATCGTGCCGTGGGCAATTTTGAAGTCAACAGGGCCTTGCTGGAATTGCTGCAGCCCATTGCAGGCAGAGCCTCCTGCTCCAGCAGGAACTGCCTTTCCTGTGCCATGAGCAGGGCAGGTCCCGCTGCAGGAAAAGCCCCAGGCCAGCCCCAGCACAGGGAAGGGCTCGGACACAAGGGCAGAGTGCTATGCTGGGAGCTGGGCCAGGGAGAGCCTGAGGCACCAAAGGCACATTGGCAGTAGCAGCTGCTTGCAGGCCATGGCTGGAAGCCTCCCTTGGCAGCCCGGCCTGGTGGCCACCACTGCAGAGCTGCTGCCTCAGGGCTCATTCCTGGCTGGGCTCTGAAAAGCCACTTCTGCTCCAGGAGCCTGACTGGAAAGCCATTGGCCCCAGCACCTTGGGGACAAGATATTAATGACAAAACTCTTCATGCCAGCAGAGACAAGGCAGGGGCAGAGGAAAGGGCAGAGCCAGGCCCAGGGGACAGGGCTGCCATGGTGATGGCTATGAGGTCACTGCCCCTGCAGCAGCCTGGCTGCCCTCAGCAGACATTCTGGCCAGAAGCGTTGTGGGGGCACCCAGGACATCAGAGAACCACAAAACAGGAATTCTGTCCAAGGGGATGAGAGGGTTCCCTTGGGTCAGGCTGCACAAAGCTCCTGCTCTTGGACAATTCCTGTGATGGGGCTTCCAATTCTCTGGAAAAACGGTTGCCATTTTGTGCCACTCTCATAATTGTAAAATATTTCTTCTTTCTAGCAAATGTAAATCCACCCTCATTCAATTTAGAGATATTGAGCCTGTCACTGCAAGATTTGCGAGTAAATGCCTTTGACTACATTTTTCCATTTTCACAGACTTTGGAGAGGAACCAAAAATCTCCCAAGATGGGATTTGGAGGCCTCATCACATAACCAGCAGGGATGGGCTGATGGCTCTGGGGTTGTTCCAGATTGAAGGCAAGATGTATTCTATTACCATCTGTATGGCAGTTGTCTTGTCAAGTGGGCAGTTTTCCTTATCTCTCTCTCTGACTGATCACAATCACTTCTCCCTTGGGAGGGGCATCTGCTGATAATGGGCTATTGAATGTCACTGCATGACTGATAAGAACTCTAATATCTGACTGTGAGATGCTCCGCCCAGAGGGAGGAGCCAAGCATTGCTACCCAGATATAATCTGGAGATTCTGGAATACCAGAACAGCTTTCTCCACTGGATTCCCCAGAGGAACAGCAGCTGCCTTTTCTCCCACTGGATCTTCAGAGGAAGAATACATCCTTTTCTACAGGACCTCCTGCTCCAACAGAACCACACCTGACACTCCAGGAGGACTGCAGCCACATTTCTAATTGGACTGCTACCAACATCCTGACCCACAGGGTGTCAGGTTGAGTTGTGACTCTGTCAATGTTGTTCTAGTGTACTGCATTGTTTATTTGTTTAATTTTCTTCCCTAGTAAAGAACTGTTATTTCCTGCTCCCATATCTGTGCCTGAGAGCTCCCTCAATTTCAAAATTATAACAATTTGGAGGGAGGGGGTTTACATTTTCCATTTCAGGGGTAGCTCCTGCCTTGATTAGCTGACACCTGTCTTTTCAAACATTAACAAGGGGAAAGTTTCAAAGCCTCAGTTATAAAGCAAACAAAGTTTGGAGGAACAAATAAAATATGAATTGGGGATGTTCTATTAGTTCCAGAAGCAGGGTGAAATTTATTAGGAAAGGATTTACAGGTGCATTTTGACATTCTCTGGAGTGCTCCCAGAGAAAGGGAAAATGGTAGTTAAGCTTCTCCAATTAACGGAAGAAAATGAGGAGAAAACTCAAGAGATGGTTTGGGCAAAACCAAAAAACTGAGGTAAATTGAACATGAAACCTATAGTAATAAAAATAACTAATGAGCATCATCCAGTTCAGCTATGACAATATCTACTCTCCCTGGAGGGGAGACGAGGACTACAGCCGCTGATCCAGGACCTACTTGAGGACAGGACCTTAGAACCATGTATGTCCCCCCATAATACACCCATATTACCAGTAAAGAAGTCAAATGGGACTTACAGGTTTGTCTAAGATTTGAGAGAAGTGAACAAAAAACCAGTGAATTGATACCCAGTAGTGCCTAATCCCTATACACACCTAAGTAACATGCCAGTGGTTTAGCATGATAGACCTAAAAGATGCTTTTTGGGCATACCCACTGGCAGAGAAAAGTGGGTAGTCTTTGCTTTTGAATGGGAGGACCCTGATTCTGGGAGGAAGCAACAGCTTCGGTGGACTGGGTTACCCCAAGGGTTTTCTGAATCCCCAAACCTCTTTGGTCAAGCGCTAGGAGAAGTAACGCAACTCTTCTCCATTAAACCTGAGATAAAGTTCATCCAATATGTAAATTATTTGCTTTTCTCAGGACAGGAAGAAAAAGAAGTTTGGGAATCCACCATAATGTTGTTAAATTTTCTGGGGGGCCAAGGACTTCAGGTATCAAAAGGGAAACTCGAATTTGTAGAAAGAGAAGTAATATACCCAGGATTTGTGATATACCCAGCTCCAAGGGAGCTGGCGGCTGAACCCTGAGAGAATTACAGGGATAGTCTCACTCCCACCAAAAACTAAGAGAGAAGTCAGAAGGTTTTTAGGCCTGTTGGGATATTGTAGGCTATGGATTGGAGGATACACGCAGGCCATCTGGTTCTTGTATGAAAAGTTAATTGAAGAGATTAGGTGGGAAAAAGACGATGAACAAAAGTTTGAAGCTTTGAAGCAAAAATTAGTTAGTGCACCAGCCCTGAGTCTTCTTGCCTTAGACAAACCCTTCTATCTGTCTGTGGATATAGAAAAAGAGGTAACACATGGAGTGTTAGCCCAGGACTGAGGAGGATCCAGGAAGCCACTGGCCTATGTATCATAATTACTAGAGCCTGTCAGCCAGGGGTGGCCAACCTGCATTCAGGTGTGGCAGTGACTGCCCTACTCATAGCAGAAAGCAAAAAATTAACCTTTTGGGGGAAAATTGAAGATATATGTCCCAGACTCAGTAACAAGTATCCTGAGCCAAAAGGCTGACAAATGGCTCACTGATTCCCAAATGCTAAAGTATGAAGCCATCTTAATAGATAATGGTTTAGAGCTAATTGTGAGTAACCAACTCAACCCTGCCCCGTTTTTGTATGGAGAACCAGATGAGGCACTAATACATAATTGCCTAGAGGTTATAAACTATCAAACTAGAGTAAGAGAGGACGTAACAGATCAACCACTCCAAGGTGGAAAACGATTGTACATCAATGGATCTTCACAGGTAATAAAGGGGCACAGGTTATCAGGGTACGCTATAGTGCATGAAGGGTTGGTAGCCATAGAAAAGATAAAGTTACTTTCCAACTGGTCAGCCCAGGCATTGAGTTGTATGCCCTAAAACAAGCTCTGGATATATTAGCATAGAAAAGGGGAACAATATATACAGACTGAAAATGCACTTTTGGAATAGTGCATATATTTGGAAAAATTTGGGAAGGGAGGGGGCTATTAAATTCAAAGGGAAAGGGACTGATTCACAAAAAATTTGTCTGAGAAGAGTTAGAAACCGTCCAATTGCCAGAGAAGTAGTGGGGGTATATGTTGAAGGACATCAAAAAGGGGAGCAAGGGAACAATTTAGCCAATTTAGAAGCTAAAAATGCCACTGAATCAGCGACAGAAAAACTAATAATAGTGTTAACACCCATGAGAGAAATGCAAAAAGTCCCTGTATTCAGTGGGACAGAAGAGGAAGAATTTCTCAAAATAGAAGCAAAGAAAGATAAAGGGAAGTGGAGATTAGCAGATGGGAAGCAAATATTGAATAAACCCTTTTCCAGGAAAATGCTAGAAGGCATACATGGAACAACACACTGGAGTACCCAAGTGCTAAGTGATCAATTTTTAAGGGATTTGGGATGCAAAGGAATTTTCAGAATAGCTAAGCAAGTAACTGAACAGTGTGTGATATGTCAACAAGTTAATAAAAAATAATGAGGGAAACACCCAGAGGAGAGCAAGAATTAGCCTTATGGCCCTTCCAAAACATCCAAGTAGCCTTTACTGAGCTTCCCCAGGTACAACAGTGGAAGTTTTTGCCAGCGATAGTAGATCACGTGACTCATTGGGTAGAGGTGGTACCCACTATGAAATTCAATGCCAATGTTGTGAGTAAAACACTTCTAGAATCAATCATTCCCTGATATGGGATGGCAAACAAGATTGATTCAGACTGAGGAACTCATTTCACATCAAAGATATTGCAGAAAGTTGTTCAGTCCCTAGGAGTAAAATGGGAATTACACACTCCATGGCATCCACAGAGTTCCAGTCAGGTTGAGAAAATGAATCAAACTCTTAAAAGAGCTCTAGCTAAGCTAATAATTTAAACCCAAATGTCAAGGATAAAATGTCTCCCTTTGGCCTTATTAAGAATTAGAACTCAACCCCAGTCAGATCTGAGGGTGTCACCCTATGAAATGATGTTTGGGTTACCCTTCCTGACCTCACCCCAGAAGGCTGCCACCTATGAGGAAGGGGAAGCCAATGCCAAGAAATAAGTGATGTCTATAGCACAAACCTTATAAAGGCTAAGATATAGAGGGGCAATTCCTCAAACTACCACCCTGGATTTCAGAATCCATAATCTTAATCCTGGGAATTGGGTGATGATTAAGCCATGGAGAGATCAGCCTCTAACTCCTCAGTGGGAAGGTCCCTTTCAGGTACTGCTCACCACTGAATCAGCCGTGCAAACTGCAGAGCGGGGATGGACTCATGCCAACAGAGTCAAAGGCCCAGGAGAGGAACCCAAAGAGTGGACTATAACATCCAGGCTGGGTGAAACAAGATTGACTCTCAAGCAGAGATTTACCAGCATCTGTTGAGGAGAAGTACACAAGGGACTGTCAAAGGCAGTGGGACAGCTTCCTTAAGAAAATAAGACAAAGGAAGGAGGGCATGACCAAGTTGGCCCCTTTGCTTGCTACCAAGAAGGCTCCATAGACCTGCTGTGGGTAGGAACCCCATAGGCATGGTAAGGTAGGGACAAAAGGCCATACCAGACCTCTATCATTCCTCAGTTGTCTTTTAATTCAACAGAAATTGGAAGGCAAGACTGAGTTGGCCTCTGTACTCACCCCTAAGAAACACCAACTATGGGTATCAGGCACATATGCATTGTAGATGGGAGTCAAAGCCATACTGGACCTCTGTGATGCCCTTTTGTTCATTCCAAATAAGTGTGTCTAAGGAAAACCTGAGGTTTTTTCTGCTGTTCCCACTGTCCTTGCCCACATCAACAGATGCTGGTATGACTCATTCAAGAGAGACAGAAAATTTTTTACCTAACTGTTCGCACAAAATGACTTATAGAAAAAGAAAATGGGGGCTTGTTATAGATGTGTAATTCCATGGTTGATTTTCACAGTTAAGGGGTGAATATTAAATATATATGTTAAGAGAAGTTTTGTAGATGTATAGTTATCCTTCCCCTCCCCCTTGCATTGTTATCACAGGATGGCCTCAGTAGTTGGGGCATTTAGGAGGGTCAGCTTCTTACTGTTGCAGCACCTGACCTCCAATCAAGGTGTTAGACAGTGATCTCCACCACTGGAGAGTGAACAAGGAATCGATTCACAAGACTTTGGGAGGGGCTAGAGGTGTAAAAGACAGAATATCCATTTTGTAGATGAGCACACAGTGACTGAATTTTTGCTCCCAGCATTGTATCCTTTTCTTTATTCAGTTTTTGTTGTATTTTCATGAGGTCTCAATAAACAATTTAAATTTTTGAAAGTAAAAATAATTTCTCTCATGGGTTGGGGAATTTGGGGCAAGGTTGTCCACACTGGGTCAGCTCCTAGGTACAACTTCACTGACCTGGCCAGACCTCCTTAGGAGAGACCCTGGATCAACATCAATCAAAGGATGATGCAATCACCTCTTTTATAGTAAGAACAGCAATAAAAGACACCCTTTAAGATAGGATTGCATATTTCTCAGAAGCTCCTTGAAATATTTCTCCATAACTGTAAAAGGAAATCTTCCTGATGAACTGCTCCAGACCAGAGAGAAATCAAGGCAGAGCCATGGTTTGTCAGGACTTGCTTGATCCTAATGAGCCCTGTGGTGCATTTGGAGCTGAGCCCTGGAACCCTGGGCCTGACGGGAGATCGCACAAACCTTTCCAGGAGTCAAAGTCAGTGGAAAACCCCAAAGTGTCTCAAGGCACCAATGGGTCTCACTGAGATCCATCCTAACACAGGCTCCTCATGGACTCCTTGGAGGAGAGAATTGGAGACCAGGATGGCAAAAAAATTTCTGAGAGACTCAGTGTAGAAAGGAAATTCCAAAGTACCCTAAAAACCGTGAGTACCTCAAAGTATTAATGAGCACCACTGAGTGTCAGTACAGAGCTCTCAAGGGACTCGTTAAAGCAGATAATTGGGGCCATGGTTGCACAAAAATCTAATGGAGTCTTTATCAAAATGGAAACACCAAGTACCAAAAATAACTGAAGTACTCTGAAGCATTAATGAGCCCCACTGAGTGTTGTTACTGACAAAGCCTCTCAAGGGACTTATTACAGCAGATAATTGGAGGCCATGATTGCACAAACCTCTCAGAGACTCCAAGGCAAAAGCCAAACTCAAAGTCCTTTGAAAAACCTGCAGTCCCTGCAGGGAGCATTAAGGAGCCCCCGGAGCCATTCCTGAGCAAGGCTCCCCAGGGACTCCTTCCAGCAGATCCTTGAGGCCACTGGGATGTGGGCTAAGGGGGGGATGCTGAGGGCAGGACAAGGGGCTGCCAGTGCCCAGCCTGGCTGGGGCTGTGCCAGGAGGCCCCAGGGCCTCAGGACAAGGTGTCTCCTCACAGCCCTTGGTGGCACAGACCCTGCTGTGCCCCAGGGCACCAAGACTTGGCTTCTCTTTTTCCCCACCTGTCATCACTGCCTCCAGTTCTCTGCTCTGCTTGGGACCTGGGGACACTTTTTCAGTTGTGTCCCTCACTGGGACCCATTACAAGTCCAAGAAACTTTGGAGTTGGGTTCTGACTTGGAGTTCTGGAGAGGTTTCTTCAGCTCCCTCTCAGGGACTGATGTTCAGGGCCTGAGCACAAAGCCCCACAGGCTCATTACAGTCCTTGTGCTGTGTCTGTGCTGCTGAGCTGGGCTGGGCTCCTGGCACAGAGGCAGCTCCCGGTAACCAAGAAGAGCTTCAAAAGCACATTTCTCTTGATGAGCAGCTCTTCTGCCAGCCCAGCAGGGCTGGGGCACTGCCTGCAGCCACCCCAGGCACAGCACAGAGGCAGAGAGAGCTTCAATCAGTCAGGGCTGGGAAGGTGCTGAGAAGTGCCTGGGGCAGAATCGCTGCCAGCCCCTGGCACAGGAACCTCTGGCTGCAGGACAATGCAGCTGCAGCACCTGGAGCCATGTCCTAAAGCTGGAACATCCCAATGCCTACAGACCCTGTGAGTACATTCTCTGATTGTCTCTTGTGCAGAGCAGCCAGGGGTGCCCAGGGCTGTCCTGCAGAGCAGGGTCCTGCAGCCCAGGGTGCTGTGCTGGGACAGAGATTCTGCTGCCTGCCAGGGACTGCTCTCAGCCAGCCCTGGCAGCTGCTCCTGGCACTGGGGGACAAGATCTGGGTGGGAGGAGACAGCTGGTAAGGCTTGGACGTGTTCTCCTTGTGTGGTGAGGATGCTGCATTGTTCAGGACTGCTTCAAGGATGGCATTTAAGGCCACAGCACTTCCAACTAGATTACACAGGGAGCATATTGAAACAGGGGCTGCATAAAAGGGAAAATCCTGCTTTTTTATCTACTGCTCTGAGTTAGAAATTGAACATACATATTCATCTCTCATTTCAGGTTGTGAAATATAAAAATAATCTCCCAATCTGAGTAAACCAGGCAGCAACAGCAATCAACACAGGACCCCCTAGAGGCTGCATCAGTGTCACTTTTTCTGCCTCCTCAGGGTCACTCTGACATTACCATCGGAGCCTGCAGAGCCAGAGCTGCTCCTGGGCAGTGCCAGAGGTGGGAGGGGTCTGCAGGGCAGAGCTGAGCCCCCAGGGCTGGGCTGGGCCCTGGCAGCACTGGCAGGGCCCAGCTCTGGGCACAGGGAAGCAGCTGCTGGCATGGACAGCTCCAGGCAGCAGAGCCCTGGGCAGGCAGAAGGGGGGAAAGTTCCCCCAAGGCTGTGCTGGGATATTTCAAGTCCTCTCCAAACCCACCTATTGTTGTCTTATATATTACAACAGTTCAATTATCATTATATGTTGTCTCAGAGATTAAGAGTTCTGTTGTCTTACATTGTCTTGTATATCAAGAGTTCTCTTATCATTATTGTGCAAGGATTTCATACCCTCAGAGTTTCATACCTCCTCTAAGCACTGACTGTTCTTGGTCCTTGCAGCAACCATCGGACTCCAGTCACTTCTCTTTTATACCACTAGTTCTTATTGGTTACAGGTGTTGCCTGTTATCATCCAGCCTGTTTCTCATCTTTAGTAGTAGGGTGCAGCTGCAACTTGTTGGGGGAAGAGATTACATTCTACATTACCCATACTGTGTCCTCCTACAACCTATTCCATGATTGCTTTTCTTACAGATCCCCATGCCAAGGCACAGCAAATGTCCAACAGCAGCTCCATCAGCCACTTCCTCCTGCTGGCATTGGCAGACACGCGGCAGCTGCAGCTCCTGCACTTCTGCCTCTTGCTTGGCATCTCCCTGGCTGCCCTCCTGGGCAACGGCCTCATCATCAGCGCCATAGCCTGCGGCCACCACCTGCACACGCCCATGTTCTTCTTCCTGCTCAACCTGGCCCTCACTGACCTGGGCTCCATCTGCACCACTGTCCCCAAAGCCATGCACAATTTCCTCTGGGACGCCAGGGATATCTCCTACTCAGGATGTGCTGCTCAGGTATTTTTCTTTATGTTTTTCATTTCAGCAGATTTTTACCTTCTGACCATCATGTGCTACGACCGCTACGTGTCCATCTGCAAACCCCTGCACTACGGGACCCTCCTGGGCAGCAGAGCTTGTGCCCACATGGCAGCAGCTGCCTGGGCCAGTGCCTTTCTAACTGCTCTCATGCACACAGCCAATACATTTTCCCTGCCCCTGTGCCATGGCAATGCCCTGGGCCAGTTCTTCTGTGAAATCCCACAGATCCTCAAGCTCTCCTGCTCACACTCCAACCTCAGGGAACTGGGGCTTCTTGCTGTTAGTGTGTGTTTAAATTTTGGTTGTTTTGTGTTTATTATTTTCTCCTATGTGGAGATCTTCAGGGCTGTGCTGAGGATCCCCTCTGAGCAGGGACGGCACAAAGCCTTTTCCACCTGCCTCCCTCACCTGGCTGTGGTCTCCCTGTTCATCAGCACTGGCTTTTTTGCCTACCTGAAGCCCCCCTCCATGTCCTCCCCATCCCCGGATCTGGCCCTGTCAGTTCTGTACTCGGTGGTGACTCCAGCCCTGAACCCCCTCATCTACAGCCTGAGGAATCAGGAGCTCAAGGCTGCTGTGAGGACACTAATGGCTGGATGCTTTCAGAAACATTAAACTGCTGCCAAATTTCTGAAAATCACTTGTAATAAAAGTCATCTTTGATACTTCTTGTTTGTTTAATTGTGGAGGGAGGGGTTCCCTTTATTTTAATTTTTTTATCTTGTCCACATAGAAATGTCATTGTTTGTGCCATTTCTCATTTTGTTTCTCTCCGCCTTCCCTGTGGTCCAAGACTATGTCAATGAGTGGTTGCGCTCTCAGTGGCATTAAAGGAACTAAAGGATCTCCCAGCAAAGTTTTCTGCAGAGATGCACTTTGGCTGCCTTCTCTGGAGCTGCAGCAGCAATGTCTGTGTGCAGAGCAGGGGGCAGATCAGTGCTGGCACAGCAGCTCTGCTCCTGGAGGCCACACCATTCCTCATCCAGGACAGGAGCCATTGGCCTTCTTGGCCACCTGGGCACACTGCTGCCTCCTGTCCAACCTGCTGTCCATCAGTCCCTGCAGGTCTCTTTCTGCCTGGCTGCTGTCCAGCAACTCTGTCCTCAGCCTGTAGCGCTGCAGGGATTGTTGTGGTCAAAGTGCAGGACCCAGCACTTGGACTTGTTAAACCTCACCTTGATGGATTTGGACCCTGGATCCAGCCTGTTCCATGAGGCCTCAGAGCGTCCCAATGGTTTACACATTTCTATGAGGTCTCCCAGTGTCACAATGTCCCTTTGTTTCCATGGGACCCCTTGGTGCCACCAAGTCCCTTGGGTCCTTGGGCCCCACAGTGTCACAATGGTGCCGTGGTTCCCCCAGGCCCTGCAGTGTCACAATCTGTGGTTCCATGAGGTCTGGCAGTGCAGCAATGCTCTCATTGCTTCCACAGTGTCACAATGGCCTCTTGGTCCCAACAGCCACCATGGTGTCAAGCATGTTTCCTTCATTCCAGGAGTCCCTGAGGAGCAGAACTGGCCCCTTGGTTCCATGGGACCCTGCAGTGTCACAATGGCCCCATCTGACACCAGGTCCTGCTCTGTCACAACGCTCTGCATGGTTCCACAAGGCCCTGTGGGGTCACAGTGGCCCCTTGGTTCCATGAGGCCTCAGAGTGCCACAAGGAATTCCTTGGCACTGCAGTGTCACAATGGAGTTCTGGTGACACATGATCCTGCACTGTCACCAGGGACCCTTGGTTCCATGGGGCACCATAGGGTCACAATTGTTCCCTCAGTTCCCAGAGTCCTTACAATGGAGCAATGGTCTCTTGATTCCATTGTCCCCAGGCTCTCCCCAGGGTCTCCTTGGTTCTGCAATGGCACAATGGCCCCTTGGTTACACAAGGCCCTGCAGAGTCACAGTGGCCTCTGTGGTTCCACCAGTACCCATACTGTCACAATGGACTCCTTGCTTCCATTCAGCCCCACAGTGTCACTATGGCCCCTTGGCTCTGTGCTGCCATGTCGTACACAGTGTCACCATGGTCCTCTTAGTGCCATCAGGCCCCACAGTGTCACAATGGCCCCTTGCTTCCCCAGGGCCCTGCAGTGTCACAATCATCAGAGAATCAACCAGGCTGGAAAAGACCTTGGAGAGCATCAAGGCCAACCTGGGACCCAACACCACCTTGTCACCCAGACCATGGCACTCAGTGCCACATCCAGTCTTTCCTTAAACACTTCCAGGGATGGTGACTCATCCACCTCCCTGAGCAGCCCTTTCCAATGCCCAATCACCCTTAGTGTGAAGAATATTTCTTGATGTCCAGCCTAAATATCCCCTGGTGCAGTTGAAGGCTGTGTCCTGCTGTCCTGTCCCAGTTCCCTGGGAAAAGAGCTGGACCCTCACATGGCTGCACACTCCTGTCAGGGAGTTGTAGAGAGTGATGAGGTCTCCCCTGAGCCTCCTCTTCTCCAGGATAAACAATCCCAGCTCCCTCAGCCACTCCTCACAGGATTGTGCTCTAGAGCCCGCCCCAGCCTTGTTGCCCTTCTCTGAAGATGCTGCAGCCTCTCCATGTCCTTCCGAAATTGGGGGGCCCAGAAGTGGACACAGCACTCGAGGTGCTGCCCAACCAGTGCCCAGCACAGGGGAAGAATCACAGCCCTGGTCCTGCTGGCGACACCATTCCTGATCCATAGGAGAGCCAGGGATTGGATGAGGGAAATGGTGGGGAGGGAGTGGGGACAAAGTGTGATTGATTGTCAGCTGTGAAGGGTCTTGATTTTCATATCTGTTCAGACTGCATTAGAAGGAATTGGGGGTCAATATCAATTGGACATTGCTGATAACCTTCTATAACAGGAAAAGAAAACAGGACAAAACAGTTCTCTCTGCATTGTTTTCAATACAATATATGCACATTAAATAAACTACTGAAATCTCTTCAATTAACCAGCGAAGAATTGAACATTTAAATTATTCCCAAGGTTTTTTTTTTGCTCAGGTATTGTGAACACATATATATGAGCATTTTTCAGTGAATTCCTGAGCTGAATAGCTCCAGAAAGAATAGGCCTCTGGAATAGTAAAATTCATCAGCAGCCTCCAAGAGGCTGAGGATTTAGCCCCATCAGAGCAGCAATGAACAGAAATGGGCACAGCTTTGTGACTGTCCAGCTTTGGCATGGGCCCTGGGCCTGGAGCAGGAGCAGCTCTTGAGGGCCCCAAGGCCACGGCTCCTGTGCTGCCCTGGGCAGATGGGATGGCACCAGGGGCTGCAGAGCTCTCAGAACCTCAGGCAGAGGGCAGCTAGGGAGCCTCCTTTGGCCTTGGTCAAGCGCCTTCCCCCATGGCTAGGGCTGAGTCCTGTGGCAGCTGCAGCTGCTGCTGTGCCCTTGTCAGGGGCTGAGGCCATGGGGCCAGTGCCCAGAGCAGCCTGGCCTGAGCAGAGCTGTGGAGCCAGAGCCGGCTGGGCTGGGGAAAGGCCCTTGGTACTGCCCAGAGCTCAGGCAGCTGGCAGAGCTTGCAGGGAGCTGAGCTGGGCTCAGAGAGCCTGGCCAAGAAACCATCAGTGTTCATCTCAGCCTGGCTGAGCGTGCAGGGGCAGGACTCAGGCCAGGCCTTGTGAGGCAGGGCCAGCACCTGTGCAAGGCATTGAAAACAGGCAAGTGGCCCAGAGAGGAGGCTGCTCGGTGCCCTTGGGGGCATGGACAGAGCAGGGAGGGGGCCGAGGACATTTGTCAGCGCCAGTCTCTGTGCCCAGGCCTTTGCAGCCCTGGCTGCTGAGCCCAGCTTCTGCCTGGGCTGAGTTTGGCTGTGGCCCAGCTCCATCCTCCTGTGGGGCTCAGGGCCTGTTCCCGGCCATGGCCAGCCCTGGCCGGCCTCTCTGCTGGCCCAGAGGCCGGCAGAGCCCAGGGCAGAGCTGTCTGTGCAGCCCCACAGGTGCCACAGGCTCTGCAGGAGCTGGCAGAGGCTGCCCAGCAGGGAGGCCATGGGGCACAGCGCCCCAAGGCTGCCGTGGGCACCACGGCACAGGAGCCATTCCCATCCGCAATGCTCCTGGCCTGGGCTGGGCCTGCACAGGGGCTGGGCCACCATGGCTGGGCCAGCACAGGGCCACAAAGGGGCCACGTAGCCGCTGCTGGGGCTGACAGCAAGGCCAGGCACACACAAGCAATTGCTGAGCATGGCCTGCGCTGGCCAGACCTGACTGAGCCAAAGGCAGAGCTCAGCTGCCCCTGGGGGCTGCAGGAACAGTGCAGAGCCCAAAGAGCTTCCATGGCTGTGCTGGAGACTAAGGCTGCAGGAGGGAAATGCAGGGCTGCTGCGCAATGAGGAGGGCATTGAATTCCAGCACACACCTCAACTCTCTGATGATCCTGGCACCATGCTGGGCCCTGTTTCAGACTGGAGCAGAGCAGATGTTTATGGGACAGGAGCCCTGCATGGCTGGCTAGGACCTGCAGCTTGCAAGGTGCTCTGCTCTCCCTCAGGTGCTCTTGGAGAGATCCAATCCCAGCTGGGCACCTGAGGGCACAAGTGGCACTGCCTGTTCATGGGCACACAACTGATGTCTGCCTGGACAGGGGCACAGGTTTTAGTGCCTATTAGTTTCATAATATACAAGAAAATCTTTATTATATGGGTCATTTGAGTACTTTTAAGAAATTACAGAATTTTCTGACTAGGAATGGGGATATCCTGAAGATCTACTACATTCTTATGCTGATGGCAGAAGAAATAATGATCTTCCTTTCTGCCTTTGCCACCAACATTTAGTCTAATATTTCATTATCTTCTTCCTTTGGGTGTTTCCAGCTCTCCTGTTTAAATGGCCATGTCTAAGGATGTCTCTTCATTTAGAGCAGCTGGATCTATGTCCTTGCTGCTGCTCCCAGATTTCCTTCTGCAGCTGTTCTCTGATCATTCCAATGCATCTCCCTTAACAGGCTTCATGCTTTGAGCATCAGGGAGTTGCCCAATCTTTCAGAAGTTTAAATAACTCCTTAGTCAGCACCTTTGTTGTAGTTTTATTTTTTATATTACCTCTTTTTTCGTCTGTGCCAAAATCCTTCCTGTATGGCAATCACTTGTGGATGGTGGACATGTCAGATGTTGCTGACATGTTACAAGCAGCTCAGAGAAGTGTTTTGATGTTTATTAAAATTTATCATGTTCGCATTTTTTATGTTGGCCATGAAGAGAATCCTTTCTGTGCCTCTGAGTCTCAGCAGTTCCTGGTCCCTCAAAGGACACAAACCAGATGAGTTGTGGTTCCCACTACAGTGGATGCACTTGGACTTCCCTCCATAGCCAGAGCAGTGCTCCCTTGTCCCACAAAGTCCCTGGCAAAGGAGGGATGAAGGAAACAAGACAGGCTGTGGGGATCAGAGGCAGGGCAGAGCCAGGGAGAAGAATGACTTTTGCATTTGATGGAGCTGTGCCTCCCCTTGGGTTTGTTAGATGACAATGAATGAACATCCCTCTGTGTCTCGGGCAGCTCCTTCTCCAAGGAAAGCAGGTGGGAGTTGGAGCCAAGGAGCTGAAAGCTGCAGGTGCAGCCTGGGCTGGAGGCAGCTCAGATTTGCACAAGGCTGCTCTGAGTGCCAGGGCTTGGATGGGGGGAATGGTGGGGTGGGGGTAGGGACAGAGTCTGATTGATTGTCAGCCATGAAGAATCTTGATTTTCATATCTATTCAAACTGCATGAGGAGGTACTTGGATTCAGTATCAATTGGAGATTGCACATAGCAATGAATTAACAGGAAAACAAAACTAAACAGGACCAAAAAAATGTTTTCTGGCTGTCTTTATAATATCATGTATTCACTTTGAATACACTACTGAGATCTAATTAAATGCAAAGGATTTGAAAATTAAAATCAAATTGTTCCCAGAGGCTTGGCTTGTTCAGGTGTTCTGAATGTTAATGAGCCCTGGGACACTGAATTCCTGCACGGAAGAGCTGAAGGCTGAACAAGCCTCTGGAGCAGGAAAATTCAGCAGCAGCCTCCAAGTTGCTGAGGATGTCAGCAGCCCCCACTGAGGCCACACCTGCCCAGAGACCGTGGGGGAATGGGCAGACAAGGAGAGCGTCCCTGGGGCTGGGGCAGCACAACTCAGAGGCACCAGGGGCTCCAGCTGGGAAATGGAGTGTGGAATGTGGCTGGGAAAGCCCTGCCTGGGCTGTGCCAAGCAGGACATACAAGCCCTGACTCCCATCTCCCAGACAACTCTCTCGAAGAGAGATTTAAAAGGAATTACAATTGTTTGTGTCCTCTGAGTTGGACTCCCTGGAAAATAACAACAAGAGATTCTCAGGCACTCAAAACAACCAAACAGCTTTTACTGGCAACTTTAGAAAACCAGAGAAACTTTGGCAAAATATTTATTACAATATTGTAGTGGTTTTGGTTTGTTAATTTAAGATTTTTCTAATCTTGAGATTTCTTAACTAATGTATTGATGAGTATTGTGGGTTTTAGTGTCAATTAATTATTTCTGTATTTATTTTATTGTGAGACAGGATTACGAGAAAGGTAAAGTAGTCTTAAAATTTTAAAAGGGTATAAAGAAAATTTTATTAAAAATAAATTAAAAAAGAAGAAAGTAGTAAGGAATTAAAATAAACTCTTTAGTACACTTTTTTTCTTCCAAATTTTTCTGACAATGTGAAGTAACTAAATTTAAAATTTCTAGTTAGTTTACTCTTTCCAGAATTGTCTTTTTTTTAGAACACTTTGGGAGAGAAGTTTTTCATGTTAAACTTATGGAGTTTTTTTACAGGAGGAAAAAATAGTTTTTTTGTGGTTCTTAATTTTGTCATGAATACAGTTGTCTGGGGAACTTGGGTATTGTGAAGTTCCTTTTATTGCTATAAGCCATTTTACTGCTTGTTGATGGGCCATGCTGACTTATGAGGTATTGTTTTGAAGATGAGTTTTTTAAAGGTAAAAGGTTTTATTATTTACTTTTAAAATTATTTTTATCTTCCGGAATAGGAGTTCTTCTCTTGAAGGTATTGGATTATGGGTTTTTTTCTTTTACTTTTTAAACTTTTAATAAAATTACAGTAATTTTAACATTTGTTTATTTTAGTATGTAGGTTTTTGTTTGATAATTATTTGAATATTTTTTTATAATTTTCTGTGCTATAAAAAAGAGGGTTTTTTCATACTTTATAGGAGGATTTAAGATTTAAGAATAAGGTATTTTTTCTTTTTTGTTTTTATTTGGGATTGCATTTCTTTTTTACTGACTTTGAGGAGTGTTTTTTAATATGTTTGCATTTTTTTTTTTCTTTTACTCAATGGAGGATTGATGTATTGAAAGGATTGACACCTGACCTGCCAGTAACTTGTGGTGGGAGTTGGTTTTGGGTTGTGTTAGGATTGGTTTTATGGTTGGGGTTTTGGGGTTTTTTTTGTGTTTAATTTTAGTTGTAGGGTTATTTTTTATGCGTTACAGGTTTTAGGGGTTTTTGGTTTGAGTTGTGTTGGGAGGGGGGAGACAACGACTTGATGATAAGATTTTAATAGCTGTGGCTGGCTTTGTTCTGTTTGGGGTTTTGTAGCCACTTTTGTTTTCCTGTTTGGTAGTTGTTGGGGTTTGGTTTGGTTAGAATGGATCTGATGGGGAGGGGCAGCCTGGGGAGGGGGCAGGGGCTCAGCCCATGCCAGGGCTGCTTGGTTTGGTTTGGTTTGGTTTGGTTTGGTTTGGTTTGGTTTGGTTTGGTTGAGATGGGGCCTTGGGCAGGGGCCCACTGCTTCTTTGTTGACTGGAAAAGAAAGAGGAGGTTCCTGGGCTTTTTCATCTTTAACATTTGTGTTTCACAGAAATGTGTTCAGTCTCTTAGTGGTTTAACAGATTGTCAGTTACACAAAAAGTTTTGTATTACTTTTTAAAATTCTTCTCATGTCAAACGATGACAGATATTCAGTCAACAAAAAACACTTCTCAAAGTGTTGACTTGGCCCATTCAACCTCACAAACTCTAAGTCTGTTCAATTTTAAGTTAATCAAAATTTGCAGGAGCACAGAAACTGAAGAAAAAGACATAGAAAGCAAGAAAGACATAAAAGATACAGAGAAGAACACACAGCTACCAACTCCTGGATTCCAGCAGTGTTCAGATGGAAATTCCAAGAGGAGGCAGGGTCAAGATGTGTGCTTGCCTTGTGGTCAGCCTTAAATACCCCTTGGTCTCCCTGGGCCCTTCCCCCAGGTGGGACTTGGGCTCATTTGGTCCCTCAGGAGCTGGGCTGGGGGCTGCAGAGGTGGCTGTGGAGCATTGCCTGTGCTGTGCCAGAGACTGGCAGACACTGCTGGGCTGGGATAGAGGCTCTGGGGGGATTGGGGTTCCAGGGCAGGACAAGGCTGGACCTGCCTTTTCATCCCCCACACACGAAATGTTTTCAGCCAACAGTCTCCTCCAGTCTCTCACAAAAGGCAATGTTGGAGGTCAAATCCCAATTCTGGCCATGGGCACCTGGAGGAGAAGACAGTTCTTTTCCATAGCAAGGAAATCACAGAGCCCCCATGTTTCAATAGCAGATGAGAAGAGACCCTCAACATGCCATGGTCAGCTGGACCAGTGAGGGGGAAGAGGAGGTCAAACCAGCCAGACCTGTTCCACGTTCCCTTAGTTTTATGGTGCCCTATAGTGTCACAACGACACCTTGGTTCATTGAGGCCTTGCAGTGTCACAATGGTCTGTTGTTCCCCAGGCCCCACAATGTCATGCAGCTCCTCTGTTACATGAGGCCTGCAATGTCACAATGGACCTTTGGACCCTGGAGGTTTGCAGTGCTACAATGATCTCCTTTGGCTCCACAGTGTCACAATGGACCATTGATGACAGGAAGCCCCTCTCTGTCACAATAGACCTTTGGTTCCATGCAGCCCTGCAGTGTCACAAAGGCCTCTTGGTTTCACAAGGCCCCACAGTATCACAATGGTCCTCTTGCTTCTGTGGGGACCTCCAGGGTCACAGTGGTTTCACTGGTTCCATGAGGCCTCACAGTGTCACAATGCTTTGCTTGTTCCATGGGGCCTCATAGTGTCACAATGATCTCCATGATTCCATGAGTTCCCTCAGTGTCAAATTGGTCACCATGATTCCATGGTGCCCCACAGTGTGACAAAGGCCCCTTGGTTCCATGAGGCTGTGATGTATCTTAATAGTCTGTCCATGGTTCCATGAGGCCTTGCAATGTCACAATGGACCTTTGGCTCCATGGGGTCTCACAGTGTCACAATGGTCCCTTGGTTCCATGACACCCCAAAGTGTCACAATGGTCTCCACAGTCCTCTGCAGCTCATCACAAACACTGTCTGCTCCAGGCACTGCTGCTGCCCAACCAGCTCCTGGTTTCTGTAGGAGCAGCCCTGGGAACTGTTTTTGTTCCCTCACTGGCACAACATCCCTGTTCTCACCCTGCCAAAGAAAGCTGTTGATGCCAAGTGCGGCCAGGATGAACCATTGCTGGGACTGAAGCCCCTCTCTTGGGGCCCTGCAAACAGCGCTCCAAAAGGAGCCCTTGGAGCTCTCCTGGTCCAGCGACTCCCTCTGAGTGGGGCCTCTCCCATCCGGGAACTCTCCCGTTTGCTGCACTTGGGGATCCCCGAACAACAACAGAGCCTGGGCCAATCCCCCCACTCCTCCAGGCTCAATCCTTTGCCCTTTGCTGGGGAGATGCCAAAGGATCCACAGGGAGCATTCCCTGCCCTCAGGGGAATTTCTCACAGGTGCCTTGCACTGACTCTTTGTGTGCACACAGGAGTGCCTGTGCTGGGGAAATGTGGCAGAAATGCTGCTCTCTGAGGGGTTTGAGTGCCTTGGATAGCTGAGTCAGTCAGATATCCAGATAGCTGTAAGTAATGTAAAGTCATGAGGTCTAAGCTAACTTCAATTCTATTAAGAGTTGTTCTTTTGCAAAATTTTTATGTTTAATTTAAGTTGTTAGCTAAATTAAATATTGTTAGGTGTTATTCCTCTGTTAAATTGCTAAGTCATAGGCTATAAGTAAAGTTAAATACTGTTTAGTGCTGTTGTTTTGCTAAACTTTGATGTTTAAGGTATCGGTACGTTTAAGGTGTAAGTTAAGTCCTGTTAAGCGTGAGGCCTGTTAAGCTTTAGGCTATATTCCTTTTATCCTTGCCCTCACTGTGCATGTGTCATACACACACACAGGGACAGTTCTCAGTTCATTTCTGGTTTGATTGCCTGGATTTTGTTTGGTGTTGTTGCTTTGTTTCCTTGGTGTGCCTCAAGTTTCCAGTCAGGAGCAGAGTGACTCTTGCCAAGGAACTTTGTGCTGCTGTCCCTTAATATTAAATCTGGTTTTTGCTGATCCCTTGCCATAGATTTTTTCAGCGCTCTCAAGGCCTCATTGGTAATAGGGTGAAGGAGCCCTGGCCCAGGCTCTGGCCCTGGGGGACATGGGGACGCTGCCAGGGGGTCCCTGTCCCCCTGTGCCACCCCCAGGGCCCTGTCCCCCCATCCCCGTGTCAGGCTCTGGGGTCGATCTCGTGGAACATCCTCTGGGGGAGGCTGCAGGGCCGGGGGCGGGGGGACCTGGGGGGACAGGGGACCCTGCTGTACACAAGCAGGGTTGGAATGCTCTGGGGAGAACTGTGAGGGGGGCCGGGGTAGAGTGACCTTCCCAGTGACCTCACACAGCCCCTGTGATGTCACACAGCTGCCTCTGTGATGTCACAATGCCCCTGTGATGTCACACTGCCCCTTTGATATCACACAGCCATCTCTGTGATGTCACACTGCCCCTGTGATGTCACACTGATCCTGTGATGTCACAGGGCCAACTCTATGTCACCCTGTGATTTCATACAGCAATGCTGTGACATCACAGAAGACTGATGTCACAAAGTCACCCTGTGATGTCACAATCTGTTCTGTGATGTCATAGCCTCCTCTATGATGTTACACAGTCACCAGGTGATGTCACAACCCACTCTCTGATGCCTCACAGCCACCCTCTATGATGGCACACTCTGCTCTATGGCCTCACACTCTGGTCTGTGATGTCACAGCCAGCTCTGTGATGTCACAGACAGCTCTGTGATGTCACCACCAGCTCTGTGATGTCACAGAACCCTCAAGAACCCTCAAGAACTCAATTCCATTGAAACACTGAAGTTTCTTGTACTTTGAAGACATCCCTGTCAGGGACACGACTGAGAAAGTGTCCCCAGGCCCCAGGCACAGCAGAGAACTGGAGGAAGTGACAACAGCTGGGGACAAAGAGAAGCCAAGTCTTGGTGCCCTGGGGCACAGCAGGGTCTGTGCCACCAAGGGCTGTGAGGAGACACCTTGTCCTGAGGCCCTGGGGCCTCCTGGCACAGCCCCAGCCAGGCTGGGCACTGGCAGCCCCTTGTCCTGCCCTCAGCATCCTCCCCTAGCCCACATCCCAGGGGCCTCAATTAATGCTTTGAGACACTTCAATGTGTTGAAGGTACTTTGGATTTTCCTTCCCACTCTGAGTGTCTGAGAGGTTTCTGTGCCATCCTGGCCACCAATTCTTTCCTCCAAGGAGTCCATGAGGAGCCTGTGTTGGAGAGGGACCTCAGTGGGAGCCATGAATGCCTGGAGACACTCTGGGTGTTTCCTCTGCCTTTGACTCCTGGCAAGGTTTGTGCAATCTCCTGCCAGGCCCTGATGTTCAAGGGCTCAGCTCCAAATGCACAGTGAGGCTCATGAGGATCAAGCAAGTCCTGACAAACCCTGGCTCTGCCTTGATTTCCCTCTGCTCCAGTGTAGTTCATTAGGAGGTTTTCCTTTGACAGTTATGGAGAAATAGTTCCAAGACCTTCCAGGAAATATGTAGTCCGATTTTAAAGGGTGTCTTTTATTGCTGTTCCTATTACACAAGAGATGATTGCAGCATTCAGTGACTGATATTGATGCAGGGACTCTCCTAAGGAGGTCTGGCCTCCTCACAGAAGCTGTGTCTTGAGCTCTGAGCCAGTGTAGACAAACTTGCTCCACATTCCTCAAGCCCATCGTGTCCCTCCTCACTCACCTGGGACCTGGTTTGCTTGAAGAACTGGCTGCACACAGCCAAAGAGGGATTTTTCTTCATTTCTTTTTGAAGCAATCTAAAACTCCTGAGTTTCCCCACTGCAAACAGACATCCTCCTAAAGTGTGTGCCAAGCCCAAGGTGCCACCCAGAGCACTCCAGACCTGTCCCAGGCCAGCTGTGAGGGTGCATCATCATCCCAACATGCAATGGTGCCATTGCAAGGGACTGTTCCACGGACACTTCAGGGACCCCAATGCCGTGTCTGGGTGCCATGGCAACCCCCATCAGTTCAGGTTTCCTTGGAAACCAGCTCAAGGAGCCATTTCTGCAGCCAGGTTCCATGGCCACTTGCCTGCAGAGCTGTTGCTGCCCTCGGTTGCCATGGCAACCCTGGGACAAAGCAGTGCCAGGGCTGTTCCAGGTACAATTGCAGTGACACTCGTTGGTGCCACCAGGTGCCATGGCAATGGCCACGGGGACCCGTTCCTTGGTTTGGTGCCATGGCAACCAATGCCTGGCCCCCTTGTGATGGTTGGTGGCCATGGAAAGCTGTCCTGGCCCCTTGCTCAGGGCTGGTGTCAGTGCCAAGAGCCAGAGGGGATCCCTTGCTGGGGGCTGTGCCATGGCCACCTGCCCTGTGCCACGCTGGCCGCTCAGGCATCAGGAACCAGCAGCCAACGGCACTGCCAGGGCCAAAGGCCAGGTCAGCCAGACAGAAAGGGGCAGGACTGGGCACTGTTTCCATGGCAACTGGCACTGGGGGGGACACCTGGGTCACCTGGCCTGGCAGTTGCCATGGAAACCCCTGGCAGGGACTGAGGGCACAGCCCTGGCACTGAGACACTGCTGGGCCAGGTGCTGAGCACACGGCTGAGCACGCAGAGATGGTTTTGTTCTTGCTGAGCTGCAGCACAGCCGAGGCCTGTCCTGCCCCTCGTCCAGCCACGCTGGGGAGGGGCTGGGGCTGCGGGGGAGCTGGGCAGGGACACAGCCAGGACAGGGGACCCCAACTGACCCCGGGGTACCCCAGACCAGAGCACATCATGCTCAGGGTGTGAAGCAGGGGAACAGGGAGGAAGGGGGGAATTTGGGAGGGAGGGCTTTTGCCTTCCCAGGGAACACTTAGGCAAGAGGGGGCCCTGTTTCACCAGTGGGCAGGGTCACTACCAAAAACACAAACACCAACTTAAGGAATTGTGTCATTTATATAGAGCACAGCTGCAAAGATTTACAAAAGGATAAGCTCAGCAAAGCACATCATCATTAGCAATGAATTACAAAAGAAGCTCAGCAATCCATCATAACCCATCATTACATTTTGATGACCAATCCCTTGGTGAAACACCAGAGGTGTTTGTGGCAGACAAAGATTCTGGCTGACTATCAAGGTACACCTTACAGACATCAGCTGTACTTTAGTGACACTGTTCTTCATTCTTTTTTCTCAATCTCATTCAAATTAGGAACAAGAATTCTATTGTCCATGGAGCTGCCACCATGTTAATTCCAGAATAATGCCCCGAGGCTCTTTGCTGTTCAGCTTTACCATGCTGTCTGTGGCTAACAAGGCTTGGGGGGCCCCTTTCCCCTGTGGCTGGAAAGGGGCCCAGTCCCAGTGCCTGAGGGGCACCCAGGCTCATGGATGGAATTCCTGTGCAAGTCCCTCAGTGTCACAGCAGCCTTCACATGGAGCCCCGTGGATCAGAGCATTTTCCAAAGGGGTCCTTGGGGCAAACAGGGAGATCTGGTCTGGCAGGATGTGTAAAACAATATCCTGTCAGATCTACTTGTTCTCACACAGAATCCTTGGCTGCAGGGACACATTCCCATTGTTCCTGCCCAGGTTTCAGGACTCAGAGTTGTCTTTCCCAGGAGCTGCTCATTCAGCTGCCTCGGGAGGGCCATTTGGCCTCTGGACCAACACTGGCTCCATTATTAGGGCTGCTGGATCCAAACCCTTTATCTCCACAAACGGTGGTGATTGGAGCTGGATCTCTTGTTTTCAAAATCATTCTTAAAATTGCAAGATCAATAATTGTGCTACCCTGTCATGGGGTTGAATAATCCAATCTTGTTCATTATTGTTTAACAGAATTACTGTAATTTCTCCTGGATATTCTGCATCAATTCCTCCTGCCATGACAGGAACACTTTGCAAGGCCAAGCTCCAAGGCAGCAGTTACCAAAGCAAAGTGTCCTGAAGGAATCTGAATTCCTGTTTCAGAATTGATAGCTCTTATTTGCTTTGAATTTATCCTAATTAATTCCAATGCATGAAGGCCCAGCCCTGCAGCCTCTGGGCTGGCCCTGCCAGGGGCCATCACAGCCAGAACAATTTCCCAGGCAGCCCAATTCTCACTGCCAATGGTTGGATTTGCAAATTGGGGGCAGCCGTGCACAGCCAGGGGGTTTCATTTCCCCCATGGGCCATTGTGAAGGGCATGGAGCACATCTGGGAGATGGGTTCTCCATGGGCAACGGTTCCCATCTCCTCATCTTTCCAACTGCTCTTTTAAGAACCCCTTCACCCTTTCAACCAATCCTGCAGCTTGTGCATAGTCTGGTACATGAAAAACCCTGCAGGAAAAATCACTGTATTTTTCACAAGAACAGGCAAAGCACTCTGCATCACAGTATCAGCACACCCTGTAAAAATCACCAATTTCCTCCCTTCCTCCTTTTTCCATTGTATACAATCTCACAAAGTTGACCAGTGACATTAGGGTCCTGGCCAATCCTGTTCTGTAGGGTATTTAGTGTTACATCCCTGAGCAGCCAAAGATACCAAATTAGTATTGTCAGCACTATTTCACATTATTATTATATGTACATATTTATATATAAATACAGATACAGACATGTAGATACAGACATATATACATAAAAATCCATAAATATAAACATGAAGGTCTTATTATACTATAAATATGTATATAGTTATTTGTTATATTGATATTTCACTTGCACAAGGGCATCTGAGCTCAAGATGAAAACCTTCTTTTGTTGCCCCATGTGGGAGCATTCCAACAATGATTGTTCCTTCTGAAGGTGCTGTTTCCTATGTACTCTCAACAAATTCATCTTTGTCTGCTCAAATCCACAAAGTCTTTTCCTTTTCCATTTGCAATTTTTGGATGCATTTGAAGCCATCCAGGGGTGCAGCTTCTTTTACCCAACGGTCTCACTGCTCACACAGGACTCCAACCTCAGCCCACTCCAGAGCAAGGGAACTCCAGGGAAGGGCTTCCCAGTTGGGAATTTCTGATGGGACTGATTCCTCACACTGACACTGAACAAGTGACATTTTGTTGGGATCTGGCCAGACTGTGCCAGTTTTGTTTTACCAGTGGCCAAAGTCAGCACCAGAGACACAGACTCCAACTGAAGGAATCAGTGTCATTCACTGCAGTTCAGAGCAGCAAAGAATCACAAAAGGAGCAGCTCAGCAATGCACCCAACCATCCCCACCAAAGATTGCCTGCAGAGATTAACAAAGACCCAGCAGCATTTACCCTCAGCCTTTACCATCCCCCAGACCCACACAGCAGCTGGGGAAGCTGTCACAGCCAAGGGCTGCAGAGCCACTCCTGGGCACTGGGAATTCCTGCAGGTGCCTCCAGCCCCAGGTGAGGCTCCAACCCCGCTGGGAGAGGGCCCAGCTCTGACAGTGCTGAATGAACAAACTGACAGCACTGCTAGTGTGGCAACATCTGCTTTCATCCTCCTCTTGGGTCCCTCCCAAAGCCTGGCCAGGGATCAAGGAGGAACCAAGGGAGGTGACTTTGATCATACAGCCCCAAACAAGGCCAGATGTCAGATTTCATGGCCTTGTCTGGCTTCTAAATACACAAAGGTCAATCCATGTCTCACTAAGGAGTGGCTACATCTATCTCACTGCTAATGACCATGCATATTTCATCAGGGAGCAGATACAAAGATAACCTTTGCTTGGAAGGTTCATCCAGAGGCCACCTTTGGCTCAGGGCCTGCTGTCCAGGCCTCACTCAGGGCTGGTGTCCAGGCCTTGGCACTTCAGGGACGTGTTTTAGTGCTGGGCTTGGCACTGCTGGGTGAGCGGCTGCACTGGGTGAGCTCAGAGGGCTTTTCCAACAGAAAGGATTCTGTGATTCCATGATTCTATCCACTGCATTCAGCTGGGTCTATTTTAGCAGCATTACTTTGCTCCAAAAGTTCCCTCTTGCCCAGCTCCTGTGGCCTGAGGCTTCAGCTCCTTCAGCTCCTGGTGCTGACCTGCTCCTGCTGAACGAGACGACTCAGAGAGAAGAACACAGTCCATGCAATTCCTTCTGGGACACGGAGAGGGGAGGCTGTGCAAACAGGAGCATTGTTTGCTGTGGCCTCCTCCTCTGCCCTTCACGCCTTTCAGCGCTTTGAACCAGCCAAGAGCTTTCTCCAAGAGTGCAATGGAGCAGCTGCTCCTGCTCCCGGGCCTGGATCTCTCCAGTCTCTGCCCTTGCCTGGTTCTGTCCCTCGTGCTGTGCCCTCTGTTTCCCCAGGGCTCGCTGGCTTCTGCCCAGGACTGTGGCACTGGCACAGATCCAGTGCTCCAGAGCCTCCTTTCTGTGCCCTTGGAGCTGCCTGGGCACAGCAGCCTTTTCCATCTGGAAGCTCCCCATGGACAGGGAATGCCCAGCTCTGTTCCCTGCACAGCCTCCAGGAGCCCAGGGCTGCCATCTCCAGTCCCTGCTGGCACTGGGGGCTCCCAGGTGCCTCAGGCTGCTGTGACACCGCTGCACACGGGAGGGAAGAGGGGCAGGGGCTGTGATCAAAGTCAGCTCCATCTGCTGCTGCTGCTGCTGCTGCTGTGGGGTCATTTGTGCAGCCCTGGCCCAGAGTCAGGGATCAGATCCTGCCAGTCTCTTCCAGCCCTGGCTGCTCAGAGTTTGGGCCTTGGAGCCTCAGGTGGCCAAAGGCAGCTGCTGCTGGTCCCTCTGTGTGCCCGTGTTCAGCAGTGCTGCTCCATCACTCTGTGCCCAGCAACGGGGAAAAGCCTCAGCCCTGCAGGGCCAGGAGCTGCCGGGCTCTGCCTGAGCAGCTCAGCCAGCAGGAAGGGAGCTGCTCCACACGGGAATCAGGAGCAAAGGACATTCCTTTGATAGGACATGTTTTCTATTTAAAGGAAAAAAAAGGAAAAAAGAAAAAAAAATTGTAAAAGATAAGAATAAAATCCAAGTGTTAGTGAAAAAAAAACCATACAGTTAATGAAAAAAACAAAACATAAATGCCAAATTACATTCTTTGCATTAAGAGGTAAATGATCTTTTTAAAAAGACAACTCAGTTATTTACATTGTAAATGTGCTGATGGCGGGGATCCATCTTTGTGACCTCAAAAGCCTCTTAAAAGATTTTGGGCTTTGTTTCCAATATTGGTATTTGAAATTGTGGTCGAAGCAAGAGGAAATTGCTTTGTGCCCTTCCAGCTCCAAGCAGGACTGGGAATGGAAACTTTGTCAAAGCCCAAATCCTTTAGAAGATGACCTTCCTTCTCAGCCTGGGAATGAGCTGCACATTCCTTTTGAAACTGTCAGGGATTTCTTAGAGACATAAAGTCTCACTTACGGCTTTTTGCTCAGGTTTGGAAGTGCAGAAGGGCAATTCTCCATCCACCAGCTCCAGACTGCACTGCCTCAGGAACATCGCCCACTCGCCAGCTGTGGCCCACTCGTGGCACTTCTAGAGGAGGAAGAAAGTGCAATTGCACAATTCCAGCCAATCAAGAAGGAAGAATGGGACAGACAAAACACCCTGTACAGATCCAGGCATTCAGCTGGGACTGTGGAGAGTTTGGGTCCTTGCCAGTTGGATGTGTGTCCCCAGCTGCAATCTCTGGGCCTGCAGCAGAGTCTCACTCACCGGCCAAAGCAGAAAGCTCGGGCGCTGTGCTCGCAATGGGCTCGTCTGATGCAGAGCTGTGACAGCAATGTGAGGGCAGAGCCAGCCCAGCTGGGCCCAGGGCTGAGCCCAGCAGAGCCCTGGCAGAGCCCAGAGCAGCCTCAGCACCCGCAGAGCCCGGCTGCAAGGAGAGAAAGCAGAAACCACCCGTCAGCTGAGGGCTCCTGTGCCCTTGTGCCAAGGCCTGCGGTGCCCAGGCCATGCTGGCTGTGCTCAGAGCTGTGCCCAGAGCTGCCCATCCCTGCTGCCTTTGGCAGCAGAGCAGGAGGGCAGCACATGTGCCCAGCCTGCAGCCAGCCACGGCACATCCAGCCCTCAGCAGCTGCTCAGAGCAGGATGCTCCTGTGCTCGCTGCCAGCTCCCAAAAGCTCTGATCCCACCCTGCCAAGCACACAGGGACCCACCTCATGCCACCCATGGCTGGAAGAAAAGCTGCTCCCAAACCACGGCCTCAGCCTTCTCCAAGGGCATGGCCCATCCACACCACAGCTGCTCCCAAGCACTTCCCCATCCACGCTGGACCACCTTGAATGCTTCCTCTGGAAAAATAAACAACACATTATTGAAAAGAGATTAGATGCAAAAAGGGAAAACAAGAAAAACGGTAAAAACTCTTATCTGTGTCAGGGCCTTGAGGAAGGCCAAACCCCTGCATGCAAGGGAAAAACCCAGCCATGGGTGAGGGAAGCCCACACTTTCTCTCTTCCCCTCTGCACTGCCCCCCAAAATCACAGTGACCCCAAAGCAAACAAGGGCAGTGGAGCAGCCCAAGCCTTTCCTTGCCTGCACAGCAAAGCAGCTGTGCACAGGTTCTGGAGTCCCACCTCTGCTCCCACCATGGGGCTTTGTTTGTGTCGGGCTGGCTGCCCCACCCCCAGCCCGGGGCACGGTGGGTGCTGGGGGCTGTTGGCAGGGCCAGGAGCCCGCTCCCATTTCGTACCCACCCCAGCCCATGCCCCAGCCCTGCCAAAAGCAGCTGGGCAGTGACTGAAGAATGAGTTGCATCTCCCCCCAGCAAGGGGGGAGCCTTTGGTTCCCTACCAGGCTGGGCCATGCCCAAATCTGGCAGAATTTGCCCGGGTGGGACTCACCCGCAAATTCCCTGTGGAGTTTGGCTTTGAAGAAGGTGCCAGAATCAAAGTCCATCACCTTCAGCCTCCCGTGGCCAGGCTGAGGAAGAGCTTGTCATCCTTGATGTCATCCTCGCTGTCTCCAGCAGCAGCAGCAGCAGCAGCAGCAGCATCCCCACCCGGTACAGCTTCTCCAGGGGCTCCTTCTCCTTCACTGGGGGCAGACCAGGCTCTCAGGGCTCTGCCCAGGGCCCCAGCTGTCAGGGAACCAGGACAAGCAAAACCAGCTGGGATGGCGGCCACCAGTGCTGGGCAGAGCAGCTCAGATCCAGCCCAAGGGCTGCGTGTTCCCATCCCATGAGCCCGGTGCAGTGACATAGGCAACACAAAAAGGGCTGGGTTCCTTTGCTTCTGATTGCCAAGGCATGTGTGCACCTGGAACTTACCAGGGCCATGGATATTCCAGGGACCTGGAGAACCATTCCCAGCAACTGGGAAAATCCTACGTGCTCCATCCACCCATAGATGAGGTCTCCAAATTTGCCCCGAAATTGGATCCAGATTTTAGAGGCCAAAAAGAGCAAGTCCAAGTGACTTGATGATATTTTTAGCCCAGAAAGCCCTGCAGCTGATGGCACACTTCACAATCAGCAGGGGACACAGCTAGGCCAAAGCCCAGACCCTAGCTGGGAAATGAAGAAAAGAAAAATCTTAAAGAAAAGGAAAATTACCCCTCGCACAGGTTGCCCCAGCAAAGAAAGCCTCCGGGATCAGCTCTCTTCCTAAGTCATGCGGCAGAGCAGGCAGTCGAGCCCCGACAGGCGAGGCCGAGCCCTCCATGCCCTGCGCAGCTGATCTTGCAGCCTCTGGATGGTGGAATATCGCCCATGCTGTATTGCCAGGACGACATGCAGTGTTTCAAGTGCCAGCTGTGACACGGCACTGCTCCTGTCCTCCATCAGGCATTCCAGGGCTGCAAGAGAGAGGAACAGAGGCAAGGTCAGAGCTGGATCTGCGGGGAGCCAAGAAGAGCCCCTGCAAGGGCCATCCCAGCCGGCTCTTGCCATGGCCAGGAGGGAGCAGGGAGCAAGGGAATCAGCCCGAAGCTGCTGGCCACGAATGGCCCACGTCGCCCTGAAAGCTCCGTGTGCTCTGCCCACGGGAGCTGAGCCCTCCGCAGCTGGAGCAGGGCTTGCAGCTCCCCCCAGCAGCCCCCGCTGTCAGCACGCTGCCCTCACTCACTCACCAGTGCAGATCAGCTGCAGCTCTTGCTGCTGCCCCCTCAGGTGCCGCCCGGCCATGCCTGTCAACACAGAGCCTGTCACGGCCCCAGCGGCACAGCTCCCTGCCAGCGGCGCTGCCGGCGCTGTGGCCACACGGGCTGCTGGCCGGGCAGGGCTCAGCCCGGCCCTTGCCGCTCGCTGCCGCCCCAGGGCACGGCTGCCAGAGGGCGGCAGCAGCAATGCCCGGGCCAGGCGGGGCTCCACGGCGCCGGGCCCGGCTGGCACTGCCGGGGCAGCAGGCGAGGCCGGGGCCGAGATGCGGCGGGCCGGGGAGGGGAAGGGCAGCCCGGGCTCGGGACTCACCCATGAACCTGACGGCCGCCTCTCGCAGGGGCTCCTGTGGGCTCTCCACGTAGCACAGGGCCCGGCGCAGGTGCTCGGCCACTCGGCTCCTGTCCTGTGCCAGCTGCAGAGAGCGGCAGGAGGGAAGGGTTGGTGCGGGCTCAGCCCCTGGGCCGGGCGCTGCCTGTGCCCAGCCCCGGCCTCCCCTGGCCGCAGAGTCCTGAGGCACTGCCAGCAGCCGCTGGCCAAGGGCTCCCGAGGGGAGGGGGCAGCGGGCCGGCTGCTGCCCGGGGAGCCGCAGTGCCGGCCCGCAGCCCCCCCGGGCCGGGGCTCCATGGGCACCTGGCTCTGGCCCACGGGAGCCGGGAGCAGAGCCCGCGTGGCTCAGGGAAGGCAGCGGCGTGTGGGGCGCAGGCTGGCGGCCGTGGCTGCAGCACTGGGCAGGGGCTCAGCTGCCGGCCGCACTCACTGAGCAGTGCGGTCAGGGGGCTTCTCCAGCCTGAGGCTGGGGCTTGCAGGCCGTCCTTACCAGGGCCTCGCCGAACCTCCAGGTCTGACCCAGCTGCAGCATGTGTTGGAGATCCTTTCTGTGCAGGAATGTGGCTGAACAATGCAGCGTTTCCCGGGAGTCCTGGAGAGCAGCAGAGACCTGGCGATGGCACCAGAGCCCAGGGTCCAGGACCCGCACAGGTCCCTGCACCAAGGCCAGGAGGAGGCTGCAGCCCACGAGGCCACAGAGCAGGAGGCAGCCAAGCCCCCCTGCCAGGGGGCCGGCAGCAGCCGCTGAGTCCTCACCTCTGCCACAAGCTGGTTCTTGTCATGGCAGTGGAAGAACAGTGGGAGCAGGCTCTGGCGCACATGTGACTTCAGGGCCTTTTTTTCCTCTTCTGGCCAAAAATACAGCATCTCTCTGAAAATGAACATGGAGCACACCTGCACCTGGTTATCATCCTGTATGAAAGAAAGAAGAGACCTCAGCATCGGCTGCTTCACACCCATCTGGGCACAGGCCTGAAAATGCACAGGGCACAAAGTTTGCAGGCAGCAGCCAGTGGCCATGGCTGGAGGCGCAGAGCCTTACGTTGTCAAAGAGCGGCAGGAGCGCCCCAGCCAGCTGCAGGGCGAGGGGGCTGGCTAGCGGGGCACCATTGCACAGGAACAAATGGCTGAGGAGAACCACGGTCATCCTAAGCATGTTGCTGTCATTTTCCTGCAGCAGCTCCACGAGCCTTTCACGCAAACTCCACATTCTTATTGCGGCCTGCGTGGAACATGAGTGTGTGAAAGGCCATCCTGCTGCCACAGGGCCCAGAGGCCAAAGGCCTGTGCCAAAGCACTGGAGCAGCTGAAGCGGGAGGCAGGAGAGCTGGGAGCAGCTGCCTCAGCACCCCAAGGCCAGGCAAGGGCAAGCAACTGCCTTGCTCAGCCCCACGCTGGCAGCATGGCTTCAGCCACTGCCCTCTTCTCACCGAGACACTGGTGCCGAGCACCAGGAGGCCTCTGAGTGCCAAGCGACGCATCTCCCTGCACTCGCTCTGCAGCTTCTTGGACATGACCTCCAGGATGCTGTCACGGCATTCACTCAAGTCCAGGCAGTCCAGGGTCTGAAAGGCACAAGGCTGGTGATGGGGGAGCCGCACAGGGCCAGGCCCAGGCAGCAGCACAGGGCGCGGGCACCGTCCCGGGCAGCTGCGGCCACGAGAGGGCACAGAGCCGGGAGGCAGCTCAGCCAGGCAGTGCTGGCCTTCAGCCTCACCTCCACAAGGAACACCATGGCAGCCAAATCCCGGCATGGCGTGTCTTTGCAGAGCAGCCCAAGCAGGTGGAATGCAATTGTGGAACACAAGGCTTCAGATGCATGGTGCATTTCTCTGGTAGGAGGAAACAGGAAGCAAAACCCTGAGGTAGCAGGGCTAAAGCTCTCCCAGGACTGACTCACAGAGGTCTGGCCTTTCTCCAGCACCCAGCAAGGGGGAGCCGAGCCCCTCTCCCGGCCTTCTGCAGTCTCCTTGGCTGTCCCTTGGTGACAAGGCCTTGTGGCCCACGACCAAGGGGCCCCACTGTGTGGGGCACCCCGGGAACAGGGCACAAATGCCAGGGGCAGCTGGGGAGCAGGGCGTCTCACCTGGCCAGCATGCCCACAGCACAGTGGTGGGTGTCAGCACAGAGCAGTGTGTCCCAGCCATGCTTGTCTTCCATTGCCACCACCACATCCTCATAGTGCAGTCGGCAGAGCAGGGCCTTCAGGGTCTGCTCTGCAAAGCTGTGTGCAGAGAAAAGCCCAGGTCACGCTGGGAGCACTGGCTCCTGCCCTGGGCACGTGACAGGGACACGAGGACTGGGATGGAGCACCTGTTGGGGCTGGTGGCAAGGCCGTGTTGCTGCTGGCATCCCTTCCAGAAGGTATCGGCTGCCTCTGGCATATCCAAGGTGCTGAAGAGCACTTGGAAGAGCAGATACACAAAGAGGCGAGGGAAATGAATGGTCACCACATGTGGGACACAGGGCATCTGGAGGATCTTCCACATCACCACAGTTGCCTGCAAAGGACAGAGCAGCCCGAGCTCAGCGCCGAGGTGTCCGTGTGGCAGGGAGAGGCCAGTGGAGACACAGGGGAAGCACGGGGCCTGGTGGCTCTGAAGCTGCCCCTGGGCCAGGTTTCAGCCCAGCAGGGAGAGGCAGCAAGACACCATGGTGGAGGGAAGATGGAGACCTGATGGAGAGGTGAGCTTGGGCTGAGCAAAGGCCAGTTGCAGAAACTCACAGCCAGGGCAAGGACAGCCGTGTGGTCCCCATCGGAGGTGCACGTGCTGTGCTCTGGCCAGTAGGCCAGAACGTCAAGGAGTACGAGCATGGCCGTCTCTGCAGTCCTGCACGAGCACATGATGGTCTTCCACATGGTCAAAGCAGCTCTGTGGGGTTAGAGCTCTGTCTCAGGGGGTTTGGGACACAGCACTGTGGCCTGGGCCACAGTGGGGAGCTGAGCTGGCTGCCAGCTCTGCCTCTGCCCACTGGCCCTCAGCACGCAGGCAGCCCAGCCCCATGGGGACTGGCCCCTGAGGAGCAGGGAAGGAGCATGGCAGAACACTGGGGACTGGCAAAGGGAGGAGCCAGAGGGCCCTGGAATTCTCTGTGTGTCAGACCACTGGGACAGGCTCTACAGGGTGATGAGCTGCTGAGCCCTGAGCCTTGTGGGCCCATGAGCCCTGTACCTGTCACATGATGGGGCCAAACGCAGGAGAGCCATCACCACATCAGTGGGCTGTGCCTCTGTCAGATCCAGAAGGGGCCTGTACAGGTTGTACTCAGGAAACTCATTTGCCACGAACCACTGGTGGATGTACCTGATCATGGCGGGCACCTGGAGAGGCAGGGGAGACTTGGAAAGCTGCCAGAGGGAGTCATGTGCCCAGCTGCCCCAGAGAAGTGCTTCCCTTGCCAGCACACCGCCATGGCCTCAAGGCTTACAGTGAGCAGCAGGCGTGGCTTGGGAGGCCAAGCAATTGCTGTGAGGATGGATGCCAGGCCACAGGCTGCTTACTTGCTTTGGACTGGAAGGACCCTCCTCCACAAGCATATCCAGCAGGGCAGCACTGGTGTTGGTTTTGAAGATGGGAGGGTACACTCTGACCACAGTGCCCATGACGCTGGTCTCTTCCTCCCGAATCCTCTTCATGAATTTGCACACCATCTGTAGCAGATGGGCAAGAAGCCGGGGATGTTGCACGGAATGCTGCACACAGGGGGCTGGGCTGAGCAGGGACAGCAGGCCCAGCCCAGGTGGGGGTGGCTGCAGGTACCTGCGCTGTTCTTCGGAAGCGGCCACGTCTGCGCTCCTGCTGCTGTGTGTGCTCCAGGGCTGCATCTGGCAAAGAGTGAGCGCAGCCAGAGCTGAGGGGCTGCGGGAGAGGCCGGAGAACACAGCCCAGCCCTGCGCTCCCCAGGCAGGGAGAGCCCCGGGATGCTCCAGGGGGATGGAGCACGGCTCATACGGGGTGTCTGCCCGGCCCCTCTTCCGTCCTGTCCATGGGCATTTCCCCAGGGGATGGGATGGGATGGCATGGCATGGCATGGCATAGGGCCAAGTTAGCTGCAGGCTCCAGCCCTGCAGCCCAGCTCTGCTACTCACCCTCCTGCGGTGGTTGGAACGGCCCCACCTCTTCGGTCTCCTGTACTGGGGCAGCACCAGGGCCTTCTTCCTCGTCCTCCACGCCGACCAGCTTGGGCACTCTCGGGGCTCTCTGCTCCATGGCTGTTGTTGGAGCACGCCCCAGCAGCGAGCCCAGCCGCTGCCGCTCCTGCAGGGCCTCCTGCGCCTCACCTGCGGGCGGGACGCGGCGGTCAGCGCTCGGCCTGGGGCCAGCAACGGCCCCCGAGCGCCCCTCACCCGCCCCGGGCCGGCCATGCCCAGGCGTTCGCTTCCGGGAACGCGGCACGGGAGGCTCGGGGCTGGCGGCCGCGCTGCCGAGCGGCGGAGCTCGGGCCGGGGAAGCCGCAGCGGAGGCGGCGGGAGCGGCTGCGCCGGGTGTGTCCTCCGCGGGCCCCGGGAGGAGCCGGGGCCGGGACCGGGGCCGGGACTGGAGCCTTCCTCGGGGCCGGAGCCGGGCTCGGGCCAGGCGGAGCCGAAGGGCGGCGATGCCGCCCCGGCCCCCGGCACCGATGCCCGCCCAGCAGCGCAACCGCCACCACGGCCAGAGCCAGGCGGAGGCGAGACCGCGGCGGGACGGCCGGGGCCGGGCTCGGGGCAGCCCCGCCCGGGGCCGGGGGCGGGCCGGGGGCATGGCCCGGCCCATCACGGGGAGAGGGAGGCGGGGAGGGGGGAGGGACGCCGGGCAAGGGACCCCGAGACAAGGGTGCCCGATAGCGGGAAAGGGAAAGAGAGAGAAAGAAAGAGAATAAAAGAAAGAAAGAGAGAAAACGAATCTGTTTTTTGCTGCTTCTTCCGCTGCTGCTGCCGCCGCTGCCGCCGCTGCTGCCGCTGCCGCCGCTGCAACTGAAGCACCGGGGCCGTTCGTCCCCGTGTCCGTTCCCCGCTCGCCCCACGAGCCCCACGTTCGAGCCCCGCGCGCCCCGGGGACAGCCCCTCTGTCTGCCCAAACACGGGAACTTTGCAGCCTTGAGCCCGGATGCAGAGCCCTGACTCCTGCGCACTGGCACAGCGATCCCCTCGCCTGCTGCTGTGCATTGTCCTTGCTGAGGGTCAAACACTGTCGGGGCACCTTCCCTTGGGGTAGGATTCCTACCTGACCCAAGCACTGCACTTACATCTCCAGTGTTGCTTTCCAGTAAAAACAGGGGAAGGAAAACTGTGTGTGGCTCATGGTATTTTAGACCACCTAAAAATCAATAAGTCACTGATCTGAGAGGTGAGGTGCAGCTGGAATTACTGGGATGGAGAAGTAGTGCAACATGGAAAAGGAGAGCATAGAAATTAACAGAGGAAAACATCTTGGATTGTTTCCTTCTTTTTCATTTCCCTTCTGGAAAGCTGTTTCAGTTTTCCAGGAATCTTCTCCTGTCTGCTCTTCCCAAGAATCTCTCATGGAGAGCAAGGTCGAGCTTCGGTCACAAGACTTTCCACCAGGAAATTACACCACTGGTGAAATTTTCATTGTGACTGTTTGTGCTGGTTTAGGGCAAATTTTGGGAGGAAACCTCCAGAAGGGGTCCGTCTAGAAAGCAAGTTCAAGCGGCCTCTCCCCCTACTAGTTCAGGAAAAGTTTTGCCTTGAGAAAAGTGAAAAAAACCCCAGTTTATTTCACAAGTAAAGTATTCACAAGCATGAAAAATGAACAATATTAACTCAAACCTCTGACAGTGCTGAAGAGATGGCAAATTCAAAAAGTCCTTTTTGTGGGTTGTAGTTGGCTCACTCGGTCTCTCCTGAGTCCTTCTGGTGCTGGAATGCAGCGTCCCAGAGCTCAGGGGGCCACAGGTGTGAGCTGCTGCCGGTGTTTTTCTGGGTTTTGAGTCCAGAGCAGGTTTAAACAATTCCAAGAAAAAGGAAAGTCACAGTCCAAAGGAACTTCTCTGCCTAAGCTAGCTAAAACCAAATTGCTAGACCTGGGCTGTGAAGGCATCGGGAAATTTCCAAATCTGGGCACTGGCGGTCCCAGCAAACACCAGAGCTGGATGATGCTGGAGCCAGAACCTGCAAAGTTCAAAATTATGGCTTTCTGTGCCAGCAAATTACTGGACTTGGGCTGTGCTGGCACCAGGTATTTTCCAAATCTGGGTACTGGGGCAGCAAACACAAGATGTGGTCGGTGCCAGACCCAGTAGCAGAAAGTTGCCGGGTTTTGGCTTTCTGTGCCAGCAAATTGCTGCACTTGGGCAATTTCCCAGCACTGGGAAATTTCCAGATCTGGGCACTTGCGCAGCAAACACCAGACCTGGGTGGTGCTGGTGGCAGCACTGGGAAGCTGCTGGGTTCTGGCTTTCTTTGCCAGAAAATTGCTGCATTTGGGTTGTGCTGGCACTGAGAAATTGCCAAATATTAACTTTCTGTGCCCGGAAATTGCTAGAATTATGCTGTACAGGCATCTGAAAAATTCCGGATCTGGGCACTGATGGTGTCAGCAAACACAAGATCAGAGTAGTGTGGGCACCAGGTATTTGCCTGGTTTTGCTTTCTTTGCCAGCAAATTGCTGCACTTGGGCTGTGGCGGCACAGGGAAATGTCCAGATCTGGGCATGGGCGGTGCCATCAAACACCAGGTCTGGGTGGTGACAGTCTTGGCACCAGGAAATTGCTGCCTTTTGTCTTCTTTTTCCAAAGAATTGCTGCACTTGGGCTGTGTTGGAATAAGAAATGTCCAGATCGGGGTACGGGCAGTGGCAGCAAACACCAGATCTTGGCATTGCCCGTGCCGGCAGCAGAAATTGCCAGATTTTGGCTTTCTTTACCAGAAAATTGCTGGATTTGGCTCTGCCAGAACAAGGGAATTTCCAGATCTGGGCACTGGTGGTGGCAGCAAACACCAGACTGGGCGGTGCCAGACCCAGCAAAGTTGGAAATGAATTTGTAAAGAATTTTTAAGGTTTGATAGAAGGTTTCTATAGTATGTATACAAGTGTCACGATCCATCCTTACGAACGGATTTTGTGGTAGTTTGTGGGTTGATCTCAGAGTGCAAAAAAAACCGACACGGTACAGAGAGTTGCTGCTATAACCAAAACAAATGTACCTTTATTGAATAACCACAGCAAAATGCATTGAGGAGGAACTGGGGGAAAAGGGAAAAATAAGGAAAAAGAGGGAGGAAGAGAAAGGAAGGTATAGAGCTACCAACTGTTTTACTAGGCCGGGACTAGACTCAGAGCTAAGCAAACTCATGCAGCCAGGTGACATTCTGTAACATCAGAAGCTGGCAATCATGAGCACTTTGCTGTCAGAAGGTTACAGTTTGCACTGGGCCCAGAAGTGTTTTTCCCTAAGGCAAAGCAAATTGAAATGTGAAGTTTCAAAGCTTCAAATGACTATGAAAGGAAACTGCAGAATAATTTCTGGAAGGGCAGCATTGTCAATGATCATGCAGCCCACCAAGAGCTGGAGCTGAATCCAGAATTGCTTCTTCCAACTGTGCAGGAATTCATTCCACTGGCAAGCACTGGTCCATGGGAACAAATGATCCCCTAGCTCGGGGCTGAATGGCACCCAGGCTGCAGTGCAGATTGGAGGAACCCTTGTAACTTGTTATTGGCCTCCCAGTGCACTCATCCTTCTGCAAACAAGGTGCAAACAACACAGCTGCACTGCTGTCCCGGGCAAATATACATACAGGTGATGTTGCCAAAGCAGTGCATCGTTTCCCAGTGAAATACATGACCTCTTCTTACGTATGGAATTGTGACTGAAGACACCTGTGAGCCAGATCTGTGGGAGATTGCAAAGGAGCAAAGCTTTGGGATTTGGGCACACTTCTCTTGGTTTCTTTGCTCAGGCCTTTGGTGAGCACAGAACACACCTAGGTAGAAAACCTTTGACTAGATAGGATCTTTTGGCTCCATTGTCCCCCAAACAGGTCAACAGGTGACTCTGTTGTAATGCCAAGTAACAAAGAGCAGCACAAATGACACAAAGAAACCATGGCCAAAGAGGAGGAGGAGAGGCCCAATGAGGAAAGGATGTGGTGAGACACTGGCACACTGAATGAGCTGCACTCCCATAATCTCTAGGCTAGCAGGTCCTGGTCTCACATTCTCCTCTTGGTTTATTTAAATTTTTTTTTTTTAATTTATTTTTTTCATCATCAAAATAAAATATATCCAATTAAAAATATGTCACCAAATTTTAAAGATACAATCAAAACACGATAATTCAAAACTACATCTAAAGATCAGAACATATGTACAGCTGTAACTATCAAGCCTAACGCATCAGTCCTATTCTTCAAACACTCTTCACACAGGCGGCAGCTTCTTCCTGAGCTTGGAGGAAAGAGAGCTCTTCTGGACGGGAGGCGAGGACTTTGTGGGTGAGGGAACTTGGGAAGTGTCCGGAGAAAACTTCTCGGTAGGACTGTAACCAGCCAGATCTGCAAAACTGAGACACAAAGTTTAACAGAGAGGCAAAGTTTAACAGAGGCCACCATGTAAACCTAAAGCATCTGAAGCTCCATAATTCCTGGGACACATTTCCTGGAAATGTCTAAACAGCTGCACAGGGAAACATGCTCCTGCTGGCAGACACTGATGCAGGCCAGGGCAAAACCCTGAGCCACTTGCCCAGAGCTGGCACAGGCACAGCCTGGCCTCTGGGCTGCCCTGGGACAGCAGGGAGCCCAGAGCCCTGTGCTCCCCAGGAATGGCTCAGCTGCACACGCACCCTCCTGCTCCTCTGCCTGCCCCACAGCTCAGCAGCCCTGCAGCTCCAGGGGCACTGGCACAGCACAGCTCAGTGCAGGGGCACATGCAGGGCACAGCTGTTCCCTGGCAATGTGCACAGCCTCTCTGGGCTGCCACAAGACCCTTCCTCCCAGCAGGGATTGGCCCAGCTCCCCCCTCACCTCTGTGTGAGGCTGAGCCATGACTGCCCTTCATCTTGTCCTCCATCTGGAGCTGCTTCAGGCCCCCCATGCCATGACTAGGAAGGGCAATGGAGAGAGCAGGGGCAGATGCACACCCTTCCTTAGGATTTTATCATTTTTGGCACAGCACAAAAGGCAAATCCAGAGGTGTCCAACTCAGCGCTTCCTCAGCCTTCTGGAGAACATCTTGCCTTCACCAGCCCAACATTTTGGAGAGGTTTTCCCGCACATGTGGAGGCTTTCTGGCAGCACATTTCTTCAGCTGGGTGCCCATCACCTTGCAGAGGGCAGAGGCCAGCTTGGTGGCCACGGTGCAGACGTTGGTGCTCCGCACAGGCAGCGCCTTGTTCCCCAGGCAGGACCAGAGCACGGGCAGGGCGTCGCGCTGGGCGACTTCAGGGCTCCTGGCATGAACCCCCTGCACAAGCACTGCCGGGACAGAGACACAGCTCCTTACCCACCAGCCTCACTGCAAACAGGGATCTGCCTCTGCTGCTTCTGCTTCTTGCCAGCCTCTCTGGCCAAGAGCAGCAAAATAGCACCCAGAGCCCCTTGATCCAGAAACGGGCAAAGCAGCTGATCATCCTGGAAACAGAACCACCCACCCCTCAGCACTAATTGCTCCAACCAGAGCCTTGGCCCTGTGGCAGACTTCCTACCTTTCCTAAATTACTTCACAATCTCCGCATGAACAATGAATGAAATGTCCAATTGCCTTGGATTTCCATTAAGAAGTTGCCTAAACCCACACTGAAGATTTGGAAATGTACCATAGAGAGGAAATGGAGAGATTTCTAATAAAAGGGATGATTCCATTTTTGTAACTTTGATGTCAAGTGCCAGATGCCTAATCTGGCTCTTCCCTGTGCTCAGTGGTACACAGCAAAGGGCAGGATTAGAACTCACCTCAAAACTCCAGCCCACCAGAGATGGCTGCTGCCTGACAGCTGGATGAGAAACATCAGTGACCAGCTGGTGTCTTTGGCAGAATGCTTTTGGGGCTTCCAACAAAGAGCTGTTTCAAACCTCAGGGCATCTCTAGAGAATTACCCATACCCCATTGCCTTGGCATTTGGGCATCTCTACATTTTATTGCCGTTTCCCCTCCCAATGTTAATGGCATTTTTTCTTATATGTCCACTGAAATAGGGGCATAGAGAAAGAAAAATGCTACACAGGGGACTGAAATGTAACCAAAACACAAGTGTTTTCTCATATTGTCTCTGAAATCTCTCTGCCCATTTTCTGAACTGAACTGTATCAAACACGGACAAAGGTTTAGTAGCAACAGGCTCCTTGCAACAGGCACATTTGGCTAAGAGATGAAAACCTGAAATGCTCTGGAGACCATTCTTATTTTCTGATCGGACAAAATGTTATTTAGCAGCAATTTAATATTCTGTGGCGGAAGAGACTTCATTTTCTCTATGCTGTTAATCCACCAGCAGACATCAACATTGAAAGAGCTCCTGCAAGTACCCAAAACCAATTCTGCTAAGCAGGAAAGGGTTATGGTACCCATTTTAAAATGGGAATTCATTTGAATTTAAATGCAATTAAAGACATCAGTGACTACTGAATGTGAGGAACAGCTGTCTGGTCCTGCTAAATCTCAGAGAGAACATCTGCTTTTTCTAAAGTAGTCCTAATTTATGGGTAATTCCTTTATTTGAAAAAGAGATCAAAAGAAGTGCTAAACTAAATGCCCTATTGCTGGAGATCTATATTTTTCAAATGCTCTTTAAAGGGCCTTTGACATTCCCAATCGCTGAACATGCCCTTTTCAGATTCCTAATGAAGACACAAAGTGTATTAAACCTTGCATTTAAAGATGTTGGCATAATTAGCAGTGGATTTAGCCCCAGTTAAAACAAGGCTATCAATCATCTTCTCTGCTATATATTGAGATTATCCTTTTTCCATTCCTTGGCTATTGCTGACACAGCAAGCTCCTCTGAGGAATCAATTATCAGCTGCATTTGTAGCATTTTGGACAGCGCTGACACAGGCAGACACTGTTTGCACACCCTGAAAGGCTCAGTCCAAGGCCACTCTGACAGCACAGGCAGGGAGCCTCAGCACTCTGCTTCTGTCCCTGTGCCCCAGAGGTGCCTTGCACTAAACCTGTGCCTCTGATACCTCTGTTGAGTTCTGACCTAAGCTGTGACCCCCAGGCTCTGCACGGTTCAGCCTCAAAACTTTCCAAGAGAAAAACAAGAAATCTGTGAGGACAAAACAAACTGATGCCCTGAAACAGCATTTGCCACCATTTCCCCTCAAAGATCACAGATGTCCCTGAGCTCCCCAGAGAGGAGCCAGCTGGGGCATTTTTAGCCCTCCCTTTGCTGGAGGTGGTTCTGAGATGCCCCAGTGAGAGCCCAGCCCCAGGCCGAGCGCTGCCCCCATCTCAGATGCTGCCCAGCTCTGCAGCAGCCAGGGAAAACCTGCCCAACCCACCTGCCTTGGCTATGGGGCAGCAGGGACAAGCTCAGCACCTCCTGGTTTGGAGGAGCTGCTCTGCTGTCTGCTCACAGGCATTCCCTGTAAATGCTCCCTGGGAAGAGCTCTTGGCTCAGAAGGGGAGGCCGTACCTGTGATACGCTCGGTGACATCCAGCAGGGCTTGGCCACTCAGGTGATTCCATTGGTGGCTGGACTCTTTCAGCAGTGACACTTTTATCTACAAGGGAAACACATGTTTCTGCTCACTTTCCTCAGGTCATAGGAGAAAGGGCAGGGCCAACCCCATTTAATAAAATCAAGCACATTTCTGCAGATGTTTGAATCCTATTCTTCTTTCCTTCCAGCATACTTGGCAGGGTTTTAAATTCCAAAAGAAAAGCTCTCCTTTCACATTTGTAAATCCAAACTTGTCTGCTGTAGCAGGAGCTGTGTTAAAACATTTCACATCAGGGACCTCGAGAGTTCAGTCACATGGAAGCAGTGGAAAGGTTTTGCATCCCAGAGCAAAAAGGAAGAGCCCCATACTTGGGTCACAGAAAGGCACTGAGTCAGGCAGTTCCTGAGATCACAAAGCAGCTGGGGAGGAGAAAGTGGAAACTCCTCTTGAAGACCTGCCTCTTCAACACTCCTTTGTTCAGGCATATTCCACCAGTACGGAATTTTCAGAGCTGACATAAATGTGTGTGGCAAAGGAATTTGGACCAGCCCTTGCCTATGCAGTTAATTGCTGTGGCCACCTTGCCCCATGCAAAACAACAGGTGGAACAAGGCATCCTTGACAGCTGGGTTTATACCTCTTTGTTCTAAAGAAATGAACTTGGTGAATCACAAGTTCCCCTTTGAAAATAGAAGAAAAGAAGAAAAGTGGAAAATAGGCAGCTAATGCCTCTAATGTAGAGCCTCCCAGGTGGCTGCTCTGCAGAAGCTCTGGTGGGTCAGTGTCTCTTCATGCCAACAGCAAAGCTGTTCATTTCGGAAGTCAGACGGGGCCCAAGCAAACTCCAAACCCCCTTTGCCTCTGAACTGTAGCAGAGCTGTAGCCCAGGACTTGCTCTTCAGACAAGCAGCACAGAGCCAAGGGCTCCTGGGACTGTTGGGAAATGCTGATCCCATTCCAGCCTGTTGGGGATGGTGCATAAGGACTACACCTGCACAGCCTCTGGTGGGTGTCAGCTGCAGTGTTCCACAGACAAGAGCAGCTGTCAAGGCACTCAGCGCTCTCTTGCGCAGGAGAGACAGAGACGAAGCTGAGGAGAGTCCCTGCCAGGGCTCAGCCTTACCCAAATGAGCAATGGATTCTTCCAGTGCTTTCACAGCTGCCCCACGAACCCTGGGATCCTTTGAGTTCAGGTTCTTTGTTATTCCCTCCACCAAACCAATGATCACCGGGTTCAAGGCATCTTTCAGGGCTCCTGTGATTTCAGCCAGCACGTCCAGCGCCCTCTGCTTCACTTTCTTGTGGCTGTCAGATATTCTCAGGACAAAATATTCAAAAATCTGTGAAGAGAACAAGCAACGTGAAAGCTGGATTCAAATGTCCTTGTTTGAAGAGTGGCTGTAGCAGTCAGCAATGTCAAAGATGAAAGTGATTCTTTCTGTCAGGTCAGCACTCACTTGCACAATTTCACTGTTTTCCTGGGGGCAACTCACTGGAATGGTGGCACAACCTCATGCTGGTTGAAAGATTTTCTTCTGTTTTTAGGAGGTTTGGCTGGGGACAGGATAGTTCCTATGGTATTTCTCTCCATCTATAAATCATTGAATCAATTCCATTGATTAATGCTAAAGAGTACCTTTGCTTTGAATGGAAGCAGATATTTACAATGCCCGGTTTTCTATACAGTTGCCTCAAGTACTGAGGGCAATTATGATTTTGCCAAAACTATGACTGGAGGAGATCTAAGTTTTCTTTTGTTTGTCTCAGAGCCAGTGTCTGGAGCAGTGCAGGGCTATGATCAACTCTTCCAGGATCCGGACCATTTCTCTAAGTAACAAGTAGACTTCTGAAATGTCATGTGCTGTACAGCTCTCATTAGAGCAGGTTCAGTCCCTTGACAGCCTCATTATCAGGCACCTTTTCCTGGAAAAAGGGAAAAAGCAGCTACTGGGAGGAGAAGGCAGAGATGAGTCCTTAGCTGTTTTCCTCCTTTTCCAAAGAGAAAAACAGACCCCCAAGAAGGGAGAGCACTGTCTTTACCAAGAGGAATAGGAACAAGGAGGGAAATGAGTAGCCAGAGCTGTGCCTGTGTAAGACAAGACGGAGTATATAGAAGTGTTCTTAAAAAAAGCAACTGGGTTTAAACCAACCCAGCCTGATACTTCTCTTCCCTATGCAAACCCATTTTTGGTCTAGAGAACAATTGCCATGCTTTCAGGGGCTGGTTTCCTTTCACTTCACCCAGCTGGGAGTAGGAGAGAGCAGCAGTTACACCAGCAGAAAATTCTGCCATCATCTGATGAACAGCATCAATAGGCACCCGCCAGACAAATACAGCGGGACTGAAACAACTTGTCCTGAAGCCTGGACCTGAATTAAATTTTTTCTGGGTAAGAGGGACCAGAGTGTCCCAAACAGCCCGGACAGAGTGCCAAGACACACTGAATTAACTTTGCTGCTACAGGCTCAGGAAAGGAGCTAAAGGAAAGGAGCAGTGAAGATACCCTACATACTTGGGCAATGTTAGTGGAGATGAGCTGGGGGCTGGTTTTGCACAGGTCTAGGAGGAGTTCCACTCCTTCCATCCTTGTCTGAAACCCCTTGGCTTCCAGGAGATGGTAAAGCTTCTGGAGCAGCTCCGTTTCTTCCATAGCTGGAGGTGACGTGACCTGGGCTTTTGCACAGTGTAGGAGGTGTCCATCAGAGGGAGATTTCACCCTGGAAAATAAAACCAAATGAGGACCTGGTGGTGTTAATTATCGCAGCATGGCATCCCTGTCGAGGAAATAATTAGCATTGACTCCGTGATTCCAGAAGGCTGATCAATCACTTTATTATACTATACTATACTATACTATACTATACTATACTATACTATACTATACTGAAACTCATCACCCTTACAGACAGTCTGATACACACAGACCAGATTGGTCAATTGAATCCAAAACACCATCACCAGTGGCCAATTAAGAAATTACCCTTTTGTAAACAAATCTCCATACCACATTCCACATGTTCACAACAACAGGTGCAGCAAGTGAAGATAAGAATTGTTTCTCATTATTTTCTCTGATCTTCTAACATCCTTCCCCAGCACAATGCCTGGCAAAGTTGTGCCTGCTGCTCTCTATGGAGAGAGCTGCAGCCACAGACAATACCTTCAGTTAATTGTGATCAAAACATCTTGAGCAGCTTCCCTAATCATGTGATTTCAAGCTGGAAAATCATGAGGCTCTGAAGAACAACGTGGACTTCATGTTAATCGTTATGGCAGACAATCTGCAAGTGACATTCTCACCAGTGCTCACTCAGGAGAACCAAGGATGAGATGCATCTGATCTATCTTCAGATGGCTGCCAGGGCACACAGGTCACAATGGGTGTCTTTTTGTCTCTCCATTTTTGTGGAAACCCCTCCAGAGAAGTTGTGTTCAGCACAATGCAGAAGTAGATATTTTTTATCCTAGAGCATATCTAGAGTGGGGAAAGGAAACAATCTGTGGCACTGGTCATCTCTGCCAGAAAGTTTTTCCTGAGGAAGAGACATGTAAAGCTTGCCATGTGCTTTGTCACATCTAAGAAAAGTGCTCAGTACCGTTTGCTAGCAGAGAATGTGGCCTGGGGCTTCTTTGAGCCATCGTTCCTCTCCTTCACCGGCTCCTTGACAGATGGGCCTTCACCCTTCTGGTTTTCCATCCCCTACAAAGACATAGAGAAACCTCATCAATCTTTAGAATATAAAACAGGAAATTCCCTGTTTAAAGCACAAGTTAGAACCAGGATCACTGCTACCAAGGCTTAGGAAAACATTTCCTAACTTACAGATGGAAACAGACCAGAGATTCAGTGATGCCAACTCTTTGTTTTCAATAGCCCAAGGCAGGTTATGGGTGCTACCACACTGAGCAGCAGTCTAAAATCCCAAATTCCTTAGTCTTGAGCATAAATGGGAATAATGCAAACTGGTAGGCAACAAGTGTTTGTAAAGGAATCAACAGAAAAAATTGGACTCTTTTGGGGGTTGGCCCGTTGTGTTGGAAGTCGATTTGGTTCAACACTCACTCTCCCTGTGCCTGCACAAAGGCAGGCTCCCTTCTTTAATGTCGATTTAAAAAAATATAAAATCCTACCCCAAACAAACAAAGGATTTTTCACTCGATGCTGCTGAATTCACCAAGCTTCTTCCAACTCCACAGGGCTGGACAGCAGGGCAGTATTCCCAAAAGACAGACAGTCAGTCATTGTAGTAACTAGGATTGACCTGGACATCTTTTGTAAATTTGGGAATTTTCTTGGCACTACTACTTCCAGTGTCCTTTGCAAAGACTCTGTTGTCTTCAGAAGCACAATTCTCACTTAATTGCTTTACAGGGGGCAGAGTAGGGAGAGCATGGTGGGGGCTTACACTTAAATGTAAACCCATTTTCTCCTCTTTCCCTTTCCTCTTTGTGACCGATATTGAAAATATTCAAAACCCCACTTTTCCCTAATAATATCAGTTCCTTTGTGGTCTGCAGATGAACAGGCTGAGGATTAACAGCTCATTCCCAGGAGCAAAATGATTCAGCAGAACAGGATAGAGCTAAAGACAGATTGGGTATCTTTGATTTCATACTAGCAGAGGCAATACTTGCACAAAGGAGACATTTCTCCTGCCAAGCACTTACTTTCTTCTGAGTTCTTGTCAGAATATCTTCCAGGTCATGGGGGAAAAGAGATTGTTCCAAAAGCATTTTAAATTGTTGATGATTGAGCAACATCTTCACCATCTCCTGTCCATAATGCCTAAGGAAGGAAGGCAGGAAGGAAGGAAAGAAGCAAAAGAAAAGTGAACAAACAAAGGAAGAGTGTTAACAGAAGAGGCTGATGCCTTAAACTCATCAGGTGCAATCCTTGCACGAGAAGGCATTACCTACTCAGCAAAGAGGGAGATTTACCTCACTTGACACTGCACAGTGCTGTCAGCTGAACACAAGAGGCAAGAGGAGAATATGGGGCAACAGAAAAATAGCATTTCACTCTGAAACTGGGGGTGTGCTTCTGTGGCATCAAAGGATCCCAGGGAACAAGCAAAACACATCTGCTTTGTTGTCAGAGCCTATTAGCAGTGTCTTGCTGCCATTGCACAGTAATTTGCCTTTCTTTAACTGGCAGGGAAGCCAGGACAAAGCACCTCATGCATCCTCTTGATAATTCTATACTATGGGTATGCACAGGGACAGCTAGTTGCTCTGCTAGTTGCTCTTGGCAGCGATTCATGGGAATTTCATCACCAAAGGAAGGGGATTTTGGTGGTTGGGGTGGATTTTGCTACAAGGAAACCACAGTTTTCTTCAAGAAGAAACGTGGAGCTCACTGAGCCACAGATAACAGCATTCTAGAAATCTGCAGAACAGATTTAGAAAGACTGAATATGTTGGCTAAAGACGCCTGAAATATTTCTAGGATAGTCTGAAGCTAATGAGAAATGGATGTTTGGGATGCTTCAGTGATGAACATTAGCCAACATTTTGGCTTTGTGTTGTGCACCTGAGGCCAAACAAAAGTGTTGGACTGGCTGATCTGAGCTCTTTTGATCTCAGTAAAGAATCCTTCAAGCCACAGCAAAAAGGTGGCAATGCTCCTTTTTGCTGGCCAACCTCAGGTTTCCCAGTACAGCCATTTGCCCAGGCAACCCAGAGCAGTGGTCACAGTGCCAAGGCTGACAGAGCTCAAGAAGAGTTTGGACAATGCTCTCAAGCACATGGAGTGACTCTTGGAGTCACTGCCCATGGCCAGGAGATGGACTCGATGACCCTGATGGGCCCCTTCCAACTCAGCATATTCCATGATTCTATGACCCTTATTCACACCGTGAGGTAACTTCATATTCTCTTTAGTTTCCACTCTTGTATGGTTTCACCTTTATAGCCAGACACAAAGCAGTTTTCCTGTTTTGGGAGGTGAAATGAAGATCATTACCTTGTGTCCTTGCGGCAGTCCTGAGCAAGCTTCCCTGCCACGTGTGGCAGCCTCTCAGCCCTGGGTGTGCCTGCGAGCTGGGTGACTCCAATTCTCTCCATCAGGGACAGGAGGAGTTGGGCCGCGCACTCGCGCACCGGGGCGGGGCGGCTGCTGGGGAGGAGAGAGCAAACCCTGGGCACAGGGACAAGGAGCAGCAGCAGCGCCGGCTTTGGCCAGAGCTGCTCCCTGCCCTTGCTGGGGGAAGGAGCCTGGGCTCTCCCTGCACCTTCAGACACCTGCACAAGGTTCTGGCCTCAGGGAAACACAAAGGTAGCATTGTACACAAGGCCTGCCTGCACGGAAGAGGGAGAATTCAGTCTCCCTGCACTGTCGGATACTCAATTTCTTTCACAGTATTTACTCTGAGAAAGATTAAAGAAATAGATGACACATGAATAATTTAGAAATTAAGAACAATTGATGCTGACCCATCAGAGGGCACTCACTTTACAGAGCTGCAGCAGGATTGAGGCTCTTTCCAGCCATTTATCCCCAAATCTGCAGAACTTTGGAAAACAACAAATGCAGGGAAAACACGTTGTGGGCCATGAAGTTGCAGAATATCCCGCAATGCAGCCTGTTTCTTCTGTGAGGCTTGGCAATGGATCCATCTGAATGTTTTACCCTATTGCAAAGCTGAGGAAAGGGTGGCAGGCAGTTTAGCCAGGCTGTCCTGCTCTAGAGAGTGTCTCTTGGGAACTAGCAGGCCCAGCACCAACATTTAAGGCAGCATTTGCTTCAACTGTCCCATGGCAGTCAGCCTGTGAAGGTGCCTGTAAAGTGATTCATCATCTCAAGGCTAACATGAAACATCACTTTGAATAGAAAGTAGAGCTCTGAGGCCAGGACAGTCATACAAGACTCCTTTGGCAGGAGCTGCACCTGCAGTGCAGGCTGTGCCACACCCAGCAGATTGTCCCCCATTTGCTCCACGCCCCAGCAAGGACCCTCCTCATTTCTCAAGTTAATGGCATCACGAGGAGACATGGTTTTCTCAGGGCCTCTCTGGTTAGCACTGTGAAATACCAAACACTGGTCACAGTTGCAATTGCAATTGTCCCTCTGCCCACAAAAGCACAAGGCTCTATCCTTGGCCTTTGCAGGCACTTTCCCTTCCCCATCAGTCACCACATCTAGGAAAATCTGACAGACTGGGAGAACTCCAGGAAGCAGCAGGAAGCTGAGTCAGAGGAGCTTTAGTTTGGACATCAGGAAAAAGGGGTTTTCACCCAGAGGGTGGCTGGGCACTGGAACAGGCTCCCCAGGGCAGTGGTCACAGCACCAAGCCTGACAGGGTTGAAGGAGCATTTGGACAACAATCTCAGGCACTTGGTGTGACCCTTGGGCTGTTCTGGGCAAGGCCAGGAGCTGGACTCGATGGTCCTGATGGGCCCATCCAACTCCCCATATTCTACACTTCTGTGATTCTGAGAACTAATAGGCTGCAGGAGGGCAGAAATAGGTGACAAGAGGAAAGAAGTGAGGTTGGTTGGAGAATCAAGTCACTGAGTTCACAGGAGATGCAGGATACAGGACCCTTCCCTCCCACCATTCCCATTCTCTGTCTCATCCCTTCTCCCTCCCACACACACAAAGGTGAAGAATATCACTAAAAGAAAAGGAACCTACTTGACTCCCATGTCCATGAAGGCAGTCACTGCTCGTGCAGGAGTCACATTCTCCACCATGATCCCCAGGGTCTGACTGGCTGCTTTCTGAACAAATTCTGGGGAGCTGGACACCATCTGGAGAGGGACCCGAGCAACCTCATCCCCCTCAGAGTCCATGTCCTTCTTCAAGGTCACAGAGAGCTCTCCCAGAGTGACAATGGCAGAGCAGGACACCTTGGAACGGAGGTTGGTCACCTGGGGAAGCCATGAGGGGAAACATAGGAATCACCTTGAAAAGAAAACCAGTTGCCTTCAACAGAAGTCCCAGGAAATGACAACACGTCCTACTGTGTCCAGAGGGACATAAAATTACAGGAAGAGCAGGAGAGCACAAGCACAGAAAGGCACTTACTCTGGCACCAATTTCTGGCCTCAGACCTGCTCACTGCAGGCCTAAAATAAAAATTTTCATTCAGTGTTCTACTTAACGCTTCTAAAATATCCACAGCTTTGATTTTAGGCCCTTTTACTAAAAAATAAATCAAGGGCTGCTTTCAAATCATAAATGCACAGGTGATAAAGATAAAAGAGTCAGGTGCTCCTGTTCAAAAAACCCACACCAGCAGCTGAAGCACTCAGCCAGGAAACAGAAAACACAGGCTCAGGTCTACAGAATAATTTGCAGTGTTGAATTACAGCTTGGGGAGAGACTGGGACTCTGGCAAATAATGTCATTAGTGTCTCATTTTCTGCATTTGCACATTGCATTATAAAGGCACCACACTCAAAGATGAGTGTCAGATACCCAACCTGCCAGTAGTTACAGCTGCATGGACCCACAGATCCTACAGACAGCTGACAGACATTGGAAATCCCAGGTCTAAAACCAGAAATGAAGGCAGACCCTGAGCACACATGGAGATGAGCAAGCACATACCTACTCTACACACTGTGTATGAAGTATGGGGGACAATTCAGAACAATGTTCTCTCCTCGCTGGTAACTGCCAAGCAAACCTCACCAAGTCTACAAAGCAGGAGCTCTGAATGGGACCCAGCCAGGTGTTTGATGCTGAAGAGTCCCTTCTCCTTCAGCTCCCTGAAAGGCAGAAGATTGATTTTTCTCTCCACCAAGGCAGCACCCTCTGAAATGACCAGGCTGGCAGCTCAGTTGAACAATGGGAGGTGCTTTTCAAGGAGCGCTTAATGAAATCGTGGAACGCGTTGCCCCAGGATGCTGTGGCTGTCAAAAGCATTCAGAAACCCAAGAGGCAAAGAGAGGGGTTTCAGAGTGGCCATTTGAGACGACAGCCTTTCTGAAATCTCTGGCACATGAGGCCCCTCTGTCACTGCTTCCTAGGAGCTGTGAGACCGGGCCATGCTGCTGTTTGTTGTCACCTCCCTGTACCTGTCCCTGAGGCACAGTGCCACCGGGCTGTTATTGGGGCATTTTCCTTCTTTGCCAGCCCCAGCAGGCATTCAGCAGGGAGAGTCTGCACTGGCTCTCTGGAGCTGAGTTTCCACTCTATGATCTCGGCCTCTCTGTCACCCCCTCCACTCCCCCTCACACATTCCCCAAAAAAGCAGCAGGATGTCTGCTGGGACCCCCTCAGGCTGCAGGAAGGCCAAGTGGGTCCTGGCCTCTCCTGACCCACAGCACAGCTTTCTTTCATCCCAGCATGGAAATATAAAAACTGTATTATCACATCACACAGAGGGCCAGGAGCTTTTTATTTTGGCTGCAAGTGTCCACAGGGCATTGGGGAAGAGGAGAGAAAGAGTGTTTTGCAGCAAGCAACCTGGCTGCTCAGGCAGGATGGTAGGAAAAGTGTCTGGAAGCTGCTTTTTAGGACTTTGGTTGTTCTGCTGAAGCTTCTGACAGAGCTGATGGGCAGATCCCAGAGCTGTGGAGAGTTCCTGGGAAATTTGTCCTTGGATCTGTCTACGAATGCTCTCCCAGCCATGAACTGCCATCTGTGTCCTGTCCATATGTTACTGCCTTGACTGTTGAGTGTCTGAGGTGTCTCTTGAGGCTGCTATGGACCTCCTTCACCAAGGAATGGATTGTGATACAACATCCCTTCCTGCTTCTATTTGGGCACTGACAGAGCCTGGACCACTGTGGCTCGAGCTTGGGCTCTGGCCAAGCAAGATTGCAAATGAGAGCAGCTCATGGTCCTCAGCTCTTCCCTGCTGCTGGGACAGACAGACATGGCCATGGGGACAGAATGGAGCTGCCCCATCTGCCAGGGCACTAAGAAGGATGTGAGTTTTTCTCTGCCCTGTCACCACTAGTTCTGCCTGGGCTGCATCCTGCAGTGGGCAAAGAGAAATCCAGCATGCCCACTCTGCAGAAGAATGATAGAAGCTGTCAGGTTTTCTGAGTAGGATGAACAGGACTACATACAATGTGCCATCAGCTCCCCTAAACAATTGCTGGAGTCCAGCAGGGAGAGAGCCTGGCCACCTTGCAGAAACCAGCCCCCCAGACCCTGTGATGGCTGCTCCATCTTCCCCACAGGGAACACTGTCCCCAGCTGAGCAGGGGCTGCAGGACCAGAGCCTGTGGATGGCCTCCTGCCCAAGGTGTGGGCCGAATTTTTCAAATAACAATGTCATCTGCTGGACCAAAGGTGGCCCTGGCTGCAGCAGAAGCTGGAGGGAATATGCCAGCACCAGAGATGGCTGGTTAAGGAATTCATAGAGCAGCATCCTGCACGCCCTCTGTGCCTATGGTCAAGTTGCCAAAATCTTGGTGCCAGTGCTGCAGCTTCTCCTCTGTAGCAGTCTGAATTGCTGCTAGCACAGTCCAGGGTAAAGAAGCTAAAAGGACCTTTGCATAATCTCCACAGATGTTTTATTCAGCTCTGCAGGGAGATGTTCAGGTCCCAGCACCCACACACAGAGGGTCTCACTTTGTCTCCACAGGGGCCCGGGGGCTGACCCTGATCTCGGGGCAGTACAAAGATAAGGGAGGCAATCAGGGAATAGGGAAGGTGTGGCTCAGGAGCACAGGAACAGACACAGGAACAGGGGAAGGAGCCAATGGGGTCTAACAGCTTTTTGAGGGAAGCTTCTTGTGTCTCCTTAGACCAGGGAATTCCCCCCAGGGTCTCCACAATTCCCTGTGTTTTATATTATTAGGAAAGCTTCTCTGAAGGATCAACTGAATCAACAAAAAATGACAAAAACAATCAAAAGCACTCATAAGACAATTGTTCAAAATGCAAACAATTCTGAGTTCCCACTGTGCCAACAGATTTCTTGGAGTGTCTTAGATCTGTCAGGAGGGATGCAGGGTTTTCTCAGCACAGTTTATGAGGAAACTGAGTCACACATACTGAACCTCTGGTCCATGGCCTCCTCACTGCCCTCGTGCAGCAAGGAGGCCCAGAGGCTGCTGTGCTCTGGTCCTGTCAGGGATGAACACAGCGGCTCTGTGGCCAGTGCCAGCTCCAGCTCCAGCAGCTCACAAGAGGAGACTCCTTCCAGAAGCTCTGCTGGCTCCAGTGTGGCAGACCAGCAGAGCCCACTGGAAGCCCCCCTCCATTGCAGCCACCCCCAGCTGCGCCCATCATCACTGCAGAGCAGGAGCTGCCCCAGAGGAGCCGCGGCAGGAGCTCATGGCAGTGGCAGGTCCCTGTGCCCAGGGCAGAGCCACAGAACCTCTGCTCCTGCCTGGGACAGGGGCTGCTCACCCTGGTGTCCCACTGAGAGGAGGGATCCTGGGCCCCAGACTCTGCCCAGCCCTGCAAAAGGCCACCCTGCCAGCAGTGCCAGCAAGGTTCCTGCAGCCATTCAGCCAAATCAGAGGAAACAAATGTCTCTTTAGCTGACACAGTCTCTGCACACAGCTTCCTCCCCCTTCTCCTGGTGCCTTTCCCTGACTCCAGGAAGGGCTGCAGGAAATGCTGTGTGAGCCATGATGATGGAAGAGCTACTGATAAAAACACTGGGGTGATGCTTTCAGAGGAGTCATGAATGGAAGACTGACCAACCTTCCAGCCAATGGTGTGCCAAAAGTTTCCATTCTTTAAATAATAGACTGCAATAAATTAGTAAAAAGAAAGATACAGAAACAAATTAAATCTCCCACAGCTGCTGGCTTTCCTCAGGCCCCATGGTCTATGTATTGCTAGACTTACTTCATTTAGGCAGAATATTACCTGCCCTGACTTGTTGGAGACTGACCACAAGGTCTCATCTGTGGTGAGCAGTCACTAAAATTAGCTCAGCAGAGGCATCTTCAGCTGTTGAAGTGTAGCAGAAATACATATTCTCTGCTTCATGACTGTGTGGCAGCAGCTGCTGGTGTGGATGTGTCAGCATTGCTTCATGGATTACTCCTGGGAAGGAATTGTGTGCACAGGCACAGTATGATGGCTTCGATCTCCTCTAATTACTCCAATCGGATGATGGCCAGAACTTTTAGGCAAAAAGCATCATGATAGAATAATTTACAATATTCTCCAAACTACTCCTGTTGTTTTGATTTTCTTACTGATTAGGTTCAGTGTCTGGCCTCAAGAAATCAGTCCAGAAAGAACAGGCAAACCGCAGCTTGCAAGTTAGAGTGCAAGTCTTTAATCTGCCATTTTTGCAGCATTTATAAACTGCTTTTCAACATATTTGCAAAAAAATCTCTTAGTTCTTGCTATACCTGTCCAGAACCTGACTCTCTCCTTGTTTTATTTTGATTTGAGATCTCAGCATGATTTTTGTCTGGACAGGGAAGTAAGAACCAGCTGCAAATACAGACTACAAGTGTGAATCTATACTGCAGGAACTGAGCTGTAGCTTGGAATTAAAGGCAGGAAGTGATGCCATGGTAAATGTGAACGTTTAGTGCTGGCATAGGAGCCTTCTGCAATGCCCCACCAACCCATGGTTCACATTGCTACAAACTCTCTTTCTGATGTTACAAAGAGTGTTGAAGAGCTGACTGTAAGTAAACAAAATAGCCAGAGTGTCAATTTTTTTTAATATGGCGAACAATGACCATCTAATAATTCAGAGCTCATAGAAGTGAGTATTCAGATTTCCACTTAGTACGTGCTGGCAGTTTTAATTTGAAATCAACATGTTTATCCAAATCAAGTTATCCATAGGAATTAATTTGCTCTATGATCTGACTAAAAATGCCTCATTGTCTTATAAGTTTAGTAGAAATTCGCAAAGTCAACAGTCCACAGATTTTCATTTCTTGTTTAGTGGCTATTCTGCAGGAAAGCTTTTACAGACGAATCAGTTTGGATGCAATTAAAATGCCATTACATTTCATCTAGCCATTTTGGTATTAGAACAAAACCATATGACTGCACGGCCTTTAAAAAAATATTTTAAAATCAATTTTCAAATCAAGAGTCTGAGTAGGACTCAGAATAAAAACACTACCAAGCTTCAACTCCATTGGAAGATTCCCTTGTCACCCTGTGAATCAACTCTACATTCAGAAGATTAAAAGTCCCCATTATGGTGGTTTTAGTATGGTTAGGAATTGGGGAAGGGTCTTCTTCCTTCTCAGCTCCATGCTGCAGTGCCTTTGGGATGTGGCCTGCTGGCCGTTGTTTGTGCAGCCCTGGTATTTCTCCATGAGGCAGAAAGTGCAATTGCATTTCCAGCCCAGAGCCCATGAGGAGTGGGGCGTGCAGAGCTGTGCCAGACACAGGCCAGCAGCTGTGCCACCAGAGGGTTTTGGTTCCTGCCCAGTGCAGCTGGTGCATCTCTGCCGTGAGTGCCTCCCCTTGCCAGGTGCCCATGGACAGCAGGTGCAGGGTTCTGCAAGGGGCATGGAACAGGGTGGGGATGTCTGCTGGCAACAGAGTGCAGCGGAGAGCAAACAGTCCAGGATGGTCCTGGAGTGTGTGACAGAGAACTCCTGACACAGCTGATGACTGAGCCAGTGAGGGAAGGCACTGCTGGGCCTGCTGTTTGTGAGGAGAGAAGGGCTGCTGGGTGACAGGAGGGCTGGAGGTGGCCTTGGGCTCAGTGATCACAAAATGCTTGTGTTTGGTTCCCAGAGAAGGAATGAGAGACATTGGGGAAGAGTTGACCTGCAACAAATTGTGAATTTGTTAAGCTTTACCAGGCAGTGCTTAGTCGTACCTTCCCTCACAGCAGTGGGTAATGTGTGCAAGTGGATGTCTTAGCCTTGAGAATAAAGACAGTGGGCCTACTGAGGAGGTAGCTGCAATGAATTCAAGGAGGAGAAGGCTCCTAACCATTAAAGGAGAATTTGAGGAATGGGATGTTCACCACATGACCAGCAGAGACCCGCAAGAGACCCCTACTCTAAATGTCAGTAATTTTGGGGAAGTGATTTAAACATGTCAAATACTTTGTGAGAATGTTTAGCCTGCGAGTTTGAGCAAAGTAATGAATAAAAGTAATGAAAGTAATGTCTTATTTCTATGGACACTAACACGTGGGTGTGCATGTTTCAGGGCAGGGATTCCTCACACACCCAGCACTGAAATAAAGTAATGCCTCTTTTCTCACACTGAGCTGGCAGTGTGGATCGGCCCTGCTCGGCAACTTTCATTTTGGCCATTTCTATTGAAGCATAAAGAATGGTTGAAATGAAATCTTTTCCAGCTGTTTCCCTTTGGTTTATCTGTTTGAGGGTTAAGATTCTGTGCTGCAGGTGTGCTGGGTGTGTGCAGAGCAGTGCAGCCCCAGAAACCCCTTGGCTTGCCCACAAGTTGTCATGCCTTGTTGCCAGGTGTGCCCAGCTGTGGCAGGAGAAGGAGCCCGCAGCGCAGTGGGCACCGTGCCCTGCCCAGCCGGGGCTCTCTGGCACAGAGCAGCAGCAGCGCCAGCACCGTTCAACCCGCTCCTGCCTTGGCTTCCCCTGGCACACAGAAGCCTCTGGAAATCAGCACCGCCAGTGGCGTTCCCAGCTTGGAGCAGCTGCTCCTGGCGGGCAGATGCTGCCAGTTCGACTGCTGCTAAAGGGGAAGAAAGGCAGAGCAGAGGAAGAGATGTACATACACAGCAGCCCTAGGAACATCCTATAAACATGCAGATATATGGGGTGATTTGTTAGGAATTTCTTCAGCTGCTATGCCAATAGTGCTTTCTCTCCTGGTTCTGTACAATGCTTTGGGCCATTTTCTTGGTCTGGTTTCCTTTGCTTGTGTCGCATCTGAGGGCTCAGCTGGGGTACAGGCTGTAGGTGCTTCGGGCACTCCTGGAGTTCCTCTTGGATCCCTGAACAACAGGGTTTGGCCCATGGGGGGAGTTTGTGCTGCTTTGTGTCAGAGGAGAACTTCCAAGGCCATTTTGTGTTTGCTGTAGGAAAGGCTGGTTATTGCTTTGCATAAATTCACAGACTAATATGCTTTGTGATGCTTTGCTTTGTCATACTTTGCTTTGTGATATCAGGGCATGGTTGCCACATTGTCGTGGTGACATCAGAAGGTTGCCTTGGTGCACGGAAGGCCTCAGTGCCAGAGCAGTCCTAGGGGTTGCTCAGATCAGGAGCGTCCTCCTGATTGTGGCCTTTGTCAACGTGTAGCTGCACACTGACAGGAGTCTTGGTTGGAGTAAACTTGAAGCACAGTGCTACAATGATTGAGCAACTCGCTGCTGCAGTTTGCACCATGTATGGCACTGTTTATTCCGCCTATTTCATTACCAGCCTGGCAAGTAAGTAGAGGTTTCAACTCTATTTAGGCTAGGGTATAACCTAACCTAACCTGGCTTTTGCATGTCTTCTCGCTCTTTCTTAGTGGCTGAGTTGATTTTGAAAGAGAAAGAGCATTAGGATGCCTCTGGTTTGGTAAAGCTCCTGTCAAGAGGTTCAGCTAAAAGGGGGTGTCTGTAGCCACAGGGGCAGCATTTGCAGGGGAACCTGCAGGGCTTCCGTTCCCTCCACGGGAGAGTCTGTGGCAGCAGAGTCTGTCATTTCCTCAGGTTGCTGGGACAAGCAGGACAACTTCCAAAATGCAGACTGGGAGGCCCTCTCAGAAGGCCTTCTAAAGACTTTGTAATTCTCCCCAGAACTCAGGGAAAGCTTCTTTTATTCTAAATTTTGTAATGAAAGGTTTTGACTGTCTGTTTTGACCCTTGCCTGAGTGCTAAAAGAGTGATTCCCTTTGCAGTGAAGTGCAAATGCCAAAGCAGTGAGTGTCTGCTCCTGAGCCCTGGAGCTGCTGCTGTGCTGTTTCACAATAGAACTGCCACAGCTCAGGGGGGTTTGGGGCAAGCTTTTCTGGGTGACTGTTTTCAGCAACTTAATGGGAATTAGTGCATGCAACTTCTTTTTTGAAAAAAGTACCTGAAAGACAAGAGAACAAAAGCTGCTTTATCTGTTGGACAGAACAGAAGCATTGAGTGTTGAAGAACAATTTGCATTTTCTTGATCATGTTTGTATTCATTTACTGACTAGACAGGCCAAAGTGTAGGCACAGCCAAGATTATTGTCCTGATCTCTTGCTGGCTGTGTGAAAGAACTATGTCATGTGGAGGGATGTTGATAAAGAAAAATACTCTCTGTTTGGGTTGACCTCTTCTGTTGGATTCAGCAGCCCAGGCAGTTTTCTCACAGCACTTGTTCATTTTCCCTTGCCCACTCCAGGTCACCTGAAGCGTGTATTCAGAGGTGCTGATCCTGAGGTGAGTGAGAAAGGAACATTTCATGTTCCTGGTGCTTAGGAATTGTAGAGCAAGCTGTGAGCTTGGTCTGTGGCACTAGAGTGTAGAGGGCCAGCTGGGTAGGCTGAAAGAAAATCCATTATTTCCATGTCTGCAGCAGCAATAACAAAGGCATCGCTGGCTATTTCCTAATTTTCCATTTCAGAACTTTCAAGGAATGAAAAGCTCATTTTGCAGGGAGAATCTTGCTTCTTGATAGTAGCCAGGGCATAATGTCTAAATCAGAACTATTAGCAATTCTGTTGAATTAGCCCATTTAAATTTAGTTGCAGTGACTTAGAATCCCATTGTTATCAAAGTTTCTGATTTGTCCTTAGCAGAGCTGGTTGTAGAAATAGAGCTGAATAGAATAAAGTGCGGAATGGAAATAAGGTTATAAATGATAGGTAACTTTCTGTCCCTCACACTGCTGTCTGTCCACAGATCCCAGAACCAACAGCAGTCTCTCCTCTGGCTCCCTCTGCTCATGGAGAGGAGGCCGAAGAGGAGGCAAATGAGGTGGATGAGCGCCAGCCTCCAGCTGTGCTCACACCACAGCCTGAACATTCTGAGCCAGTAAGTGCCAGCTGTGTGTGCTGCTGTCTTTAGTGCAGGGCAGAGCTGCAAGTTTCTGACCAGCCAGCACTTGCTGCTGCTGGCTGAGGATGCTGAGTGCTGGAGTCCTGCCAGGGCCTGGTGATTGCCCCCAGCCTGTGACAGCTGGACAATGGGCTTTGGTCTGTCACGTTTAGGCACCAGCTTCCTGGCATTTTGATAGGGGCCAGCCTAAAGCACGAAGGCTCCCTGTTCCCAGAGCAGGGAGCATGTCACAGACACTGTGCTCAGCCTTGTTGGATACACAGGGGACACTGTGGCGTGGAGAGACCTGTCCCCCTGCACAGACTGGCCAAGTTGCTGCAGGCACTAAAAAATGTTGATCTGACCAGAAAAGCTCTTGGTGGTGCTTTGTCCCCACAAACTTCTTGGGTGTGCTTCCTTGGGAGTATTTCAGAGACACACTGGGGATGTAGAGTTGCTGCTTGAAGTCAGGGATTTTGGTGCCTTTGTTGCCAGGTTGCTCTTTTGCCCCTTCAGGCAGAGCAGCCAGTAGCAGAGCAGATAGGTGCTCTGAGTCTGCCTGTTTCTTGGTCTTTGATAAGCTGCAAGGAGATGACTGTGTTGTCCATGAAGCTGTGGGGGAACATCCTTGTCTAGTGTGGCAAAAGAAACAAAGGGAGTAGTTCTGAACCCTTCTTCTGAGGCAAAAACCAGACACTGCATGTGTCTGTTGATACCTTCTATTGTGCAGTTTGCTTTGAAAATTGCATTGGAGCCTAGAATGGGAGCCAAGCTGCAAGTCCTTGACTGCTGTCTTGTAATGCTAAAACCAGGGTGTACACCTTGCAATGGAGCCTGCAGTATCTGAAGTGCAATGGGCACCTTTGTGGCTGGGGAGCTGCGTGGGCCAAAAGGACTCAGGGCTGGCGGCCCTGAGCAGCTGCAGATGAGGCAGCGTGTGGCCAGGGGGCCCAGAAGGCCAAGGGCACGGTGGCTGTGCCAGCAGCAGTGGGGCAGCAGGAGCAGGGCAGGGAGCGTGGCCTGTGCTGGGCAGCGCTGCGGCCACAGCTGGAGTGCTGTGTGCAGCTGTGGGCCCTGGGAAGCAGAAAGTCATGGAGGGGCTGCAGCGTGTGCACAGAAGGACAGGGGAGCTGGGCAAGGGGGGGCAGCACAAGGCCAGGGAGGAGGGGCTGAGGGAGCTTTAGCCTGGACAATGGGGGCTCCTGAGGGACCTTCAGGCAGACTTCCATAGATCCCTGCCTTAGATCCATAGAGCCAATGCTCAGCACAAGGGCTGTTTCCCTGCCAAACATCCCTTCACTGCACCCAAGTGCTTTAGACACCGGAGTGGGTAACACTTTCATATTTTGTTTGTTTATTTGTTTGTTTGTTTTCTAGAAGGAGAAGCCTTGTGTAATTTCTCCTTCTCCAGGGAGCAAGGGAGCTTTTTCTCCATCTTTCCTGCCCTTTCCCAGCACTGGCAGAAACACATCACTTTCAGGTTAACAGCTCCTGTGTCTTTTGGCAGTCCAGGGAATCAGTGTGTGTTGTGTTTGGGAATTGAGCAGGAAATCAATGCCCTTGCATTCCAGCTGGTGCTCAGAGATTAGAGGAGCTGGAGGGGCTGGGCTGCATTTCTGACTTCAGCCACTTTAGCCCCATCAGTGTGGTTGAGTCCAAGAGAAGAACTTGCCCGAGCACAGATGCACAAAGAGAGCAGTTCCCAGGGCAATGCTCTGGGTCTGGTTGCATTCCATAAGGACCCACACGCTCCAGATTCCCCAAGAGTGTGGCTTACTGAAGCAACAGGAGAGCAAGTTCAGGACGGCTGCTGATCAGGGCACTGCTACCGAGTGCTGATGTGTGTAGCGACAGAAAGGACAGAATTGATTCAGGGTGACCCCCCCATAGGGAATAATGTGCTTTGGCTCTATGATTTAGAATGTTAAACAAATGCTTTCTTAAGCTGTGGTATATTACACTAGCAGTATATTAAAACTATACTAAAGAGATACTATACTATAAAGCTACTAAAGAAAAACTCGTGACAGTCTCCAGACAGTCATGACACAGCTTTTATGTAATTAGCTGATCAAGCTAAACAACTATCACTAAAATCCAATTAACAAATCACTTTCAGTAAACAATCACTATAACACATTCTACATGTATTAAACAACAAGAAGAGCAAGTAGAGATAACAATTGTTTTCTCTTCTTCTCTGAGTTTCTCACTACCTTCCCTTAAAAAAAACCTAGGAGAGAGAATTATATCTCTCTCTGTTCAAAGAATGTAAATACCACAGCACAGTAAAGAGAGATTATAAAAGTGAGATCTGTCTATCTGTCTATTTGAATCTTCCTGGCTCTGCTCCAAAGCAGTGGAAGATGCCAAGCTCACCTAAAGGCATCCCTTCAGGAGAGGAGTAGAGACAAGTTCCACTGACTAATCGCGAGCAGGCAGAGATGTTTCCCCCTCCAGAGATGGTTGTTTTTTTCCCCTCATGTTTTCCTGCTCCAGCCTTTTCTGACCTGAAGCCTTCATTTGTCCTTTAAATTTTTGCATGTCCTAAGGGAGTGGAACTATCCCATGCTGTAGCTGGGGTCTGGTGACTTTGCTCATACACGCATTACATGACACATGGTTTCCTTCACTGGCATCCCCAGGGCTGTGTCAGTGCATTCGTTAATGGGGCCTTATGAGAAACTCTGTTACTGCTGGTCAGAATTCTCAGTTGACAAAAGAGGGAGAAGAAACACCTTGGTCCTCCTCCATATACTGAGATGGCCATAGAGGTTCTCTGACTTCCATCAGAGATCTTTGCATGCATCCTCATCTCCTGAATGACCCGGTTTTCTAACAAGAATGTGGATGTCAGGAAGGAGGAATGCTGGTGCAGGCCTGAAGAGAAGGTGAACTCCAGAAGTGTCTCTGACAAGGAGTGAGCTCACCCAGGAAGCCCCTGCAGAGCCAGGATGGAGCTGTGGGACAGGGCAAGGTGTCAGTCACTAGTGAAAGACAAATAGGACATGGCAGAAGCAGAGGGAGGCCCTCACCAGACCCTTGAGAAATGCCACCCCTTCCCTGTCAGCTGCCTGAGAGGCTGTTGGAGCTTCAGTCCCAGTGGCCCCTGATTGTAGGGCCAGGGTCACTTTGGAATCTGTGCCTCCCCTTGGGCAGAGAACGACCCAGGAGAGCAGCAGCACAGTGCTTTGGGAACGTGTGAGCCCAGCAGTCTGTGAGTCTTGGCCCACAAAGGGCGTATGGGAAGTTGAAACCCATCTTGTCTTGCTTTCTGTGCAGGTGCTTCTAGAGAAAGAGCAGGAGCACGCTGCCTTATCTGAGATGCCATGCCAGACTCAGGGAGAGCTGTTCCCTGCCCGAGGGCAGGAAGAGCAGCTCAGGCAGCAGGTGGAAGAGCCACAGGAGAATGGCCAGGTGAGCCTGACTGGCCAGGGGACAGAGGGAAGGGCAGGAAGAGGGGCATAAACCAGAGCTCCTGGGACTGAGGAGGCCAGGAGTCCCACAGGCACTGGAAGCACAGAGCCTTGCAATCTGCAGAGATCAGCACCAGGACAGGATGGTTACAGTGGAAACAGAGCTGGGTAGGGAAGCAGAAAGAAAGGGCTGAATAAATGTGATTTTGAGGCTAAAAGAGGGAAAAGCTGAGCCTGATGGCAGCTCTCAGTCACTGGCTCTGCTTTTGTGTGTACATCAAGGCAGAGCCACAAGCAGAGCTGCCTGAAGCTCAGAGTGCCATCATGGCAGCGAAGAGGAGGAATGAAGACATCCAAGAGGAGAAGAATCTCCCTATGCAGAGGGGCAATCAACAAAAACAGGTGAATGAAGGAATGGCAGCCACTCATGAAAGAGAGTCCTTTCCGTTGTTGTTTACAGAAAATTGACAAACAGCTGGAGGCACAGCTGCAGGAAACTGAGGCTAGGATCAAGGTAAGGAAGAAGAGGCTAGACGAAAAGATTAAAATTATCAAAGAGAAAATGAATTGCCTCCTTCAGGAGCAAAAGGCTCTAGAAAAGCATGTAAGTGAAATAGCAATAGGCACTGCAGTCACCCAAGGGGTGGTTTCTGCCCTCCTTGCCTTTCCAGTGCAGAGCAGCAGGGGGGTGGGTGATGCCTCTGAGTGCCATCCTGATGAGGCCTCTGTCAGAGCTGCTCTCAAGGACACTGCCTGCTCTGCTGGATCTCAGCTGATGCTCTAGACAGTGGCATTACTCCTTTGGCCATTTAGCCAGCAGTCATCTGAATGAACTCCTGCTGGCTTCTTCCAGGTGGCCTTGTTTCTTGAGGTGTTTTTGCAGTTCACTCACATAGATTTGGAATACGAGCTACAAGCTGTCTGTATCTCTTGTGAATGCTCCTGTCCTTTTCTTTACTTTCTTCACAGTCGATGATTCCTGGCTGACAGGGACAAGCTGTAGTCTCTGACTGCTTTGTTCTGTTTGACTTGAGGTGGAAGTGTCGCCATCCTTCCTGGCAGCCTGCAGAGAATTCCAGCAAATGACGGGCAACCAAGAGCCCCGAGGCTGGCATAAGGCCCAGGCACTGAACCATCCAGAGATGCTGCAGGATAAGGTCGTCCCGAGGAAGGTGCAGAAAAAGAGAATTTCATGGCAGGAGGTAGAACATTAGAATGAGGAGCTGTAAATGTATCTGCAGACCTAGGAGGGGGAAAGGAGTCTTTGGGAGGAAGTGGAGCAGTCTTTGCTGCAGTCATCCTTTAGAACAAGAAACTGGCTATGAACTCGAGTAAAACCAGCCTTTGGTTTTGACCATTTGGTTTCACAAGTGGACATCCAAAGCAATCCAGTTGTGGAGCTCTGCATGTGGCTGACAGCAGCTTCCTAAGGGCTTGTATTTCAAATGGCAATCTCTCTGGCATTTCAGGGCAATCTCTGCCACACCTTCCTGACATCAACTCATTTCTTGTCTCAGATCTACACCAACTCTGACACTGAAGCTGCTGCAGAAGCAGCAGTGCCGTTCCAAGGAGCCTTTGCTCCCCAGCTGAAGAAGTGGAGCCTGAGCCCTTGGTTCACCTCCCGTGCTGACCCAGCTGCTGCTCAGCAACAGGAGATGGCGGGTGACTCCCTGGAGCAGCAGAGTACGTCTGGTATCTTTCTTATCTGAGGGACAGTGTGTTGTGTGCACGTGTCAGCATAGCTGTACCAAAGGGTTCTGCTCCGTTTCGTGTCACAGAAGTGCTGGCAGTGCTCCGAGGCAGCAAGAGAGAGCTCTGGGTGTTCCTGCTGCCTCTGAAGGCAGCTTAGACTGGCTGGAGTTTGCCTGGGCTTCTCTCTCTGCCAAAGGCAGAAGCAGGGATTGTTCCTGGATCAGCAGAAGGCTGTGACTGCTTGAGTCCTAGCCATTGGCAGAAGCCCTGCTGAGATCAGTCTCTAGGAGAACACATCAAGCCCCTTGTGATTCTGCAGCACAACCCAATGAATCTGCTTCTTGCCCATAACAGCTGCCAGTGCTGTGCTCTCAGATAAGATCTGGTAGGGTTGAGAAGAGAGCCCAGTGGATTCTGTGTCTACAATCACCTGTTGGGACAAAAAGGGCACTGATCTGCGCCTCGGTGTGGCTGATCTCAAAGCCCATCCTGTTGTGTCCTGAATGGGGGCAACAGCTTGTCCGGGGCTCAGGCTGACTCTGGGTTCTTCCCATCAGTGCCTGTCAGTGCTCATGCTTGGGCTTTGCCAGCCTTGTTGTGGTGGCTGCCCTGCCCCTGAGGGCTGTGGGAATGCAGATGCTGGAGCCTTCCTTAGCTGGGAGGGTCCCGCTGCTGCCCGGCTGCTGCAGCGCGGAGCTGCCTGAGGCCGCAGCCCCTTCTCTGGGCCGGCTTCTGCCTCGCACGGCCTGGACTCACAGGAGGGTCAGCATCTGCTCTGGGCAGCTCTCTGTGTCACGGGGGCGCCTGAGGAGCACTGCTGTCCTCTGTGCCCATGCCCGCCATGCCGAGTTGGGAAGATGGGGACGTGTGCGGTGCCGAGAGGGCGAGTGCAATGGGAGCGACTGATCCGTGCAGTCAGGGTGAAGAGAAGCTGCGCGGTTCTTCACGTGGGGCACGGGCAAGGGCGTCTTTGGGCTCAGCCTGCTCATAAAGGGTGAGGGTCCTGATGCTGAAAGCCCCGTGGGGATTGGTTCTAGCATGAGCTGCTCTGGTTTACAAATGCAGAGGCATTCTTCTGGCAAACTGCTGCAAGGTGGAAAAGATGGGAACACTTGGCAATATTCTGAACTTGACATCTGTTCAGAGGAATTTGTTGCGGTGTGTCTTAAGCTTCTGGGTCCCTTTCCCAGGTGTGCCTATATGCCTCTCCCTTCCCCCTCGCCCCCTTGCTTAGTGTGTTGTGTCAATCAGGCTTAACATTCCAGCAAGGCATCCTGTGATTGGTCAAGTTCAAAAGATGCCCCTATGCCCAGGGGTCATTGGCCTATGTCTAGGTGTCCCTCGTCCCTTGAGACCCCGCCCCTTTCACCTGGTTGGTGCTCACCTGTCCCCCCCCTCCCCCTGCCCCGGGAGCTTAAAAGGTGATCAGGCCATGTGCTTTTTTTTCTGCTGGAGCAGCTGCTCCCGTCCAGACCTCTGTAACCATGGAATAAACTTCTGGACATTAAACCCTGCAGCGGAATCCTCTCCTTTTTCTCTTCACCATCGCCAGAAGCTCTCTCTCCTGAGGTAAATGGAGTTCCTGACAAGCCTGGACTTGCTCAGTGCCCAGCTGCAATCTCCAGCAGCCAAGGTATCTCTGGGGTGATTTACACCACAGTTGCTGCCTTTGGCCCAGCAGCGAGGGTCAGACTGGCCCAGGCACCATCTAACTGATAATATTGGGATTCATATTCCAATAACAGGAATTGATTCTAGATGTTCAGGTGCATTTAATCTTAGCAAGTAGGAAACCTTTTCTAAATCTCACAGTGTTTATTCCCAAGAAAACAAAGGCACTGTTAGTTCCAGCTCTCCTTAATGTTTCTAGATGACAAACTTAATTGCCTTGGTAGGTATTCTCTTCTGCTCTCAGTCTCCTCTGAATGTATCTCCCGGTGCTTCCCTGTGTGTCTGCTGTCAAGCGGTCTCTCCCTTCAAAGGATGCTAGAAATCAGTCTCTGTGCCAGCCACTTGTGCTGTGGGCCTGCTGTTCTTTTCTTGTTGTTCCAGTTGCTGTTCCTGTTGTTGTTAGCCAGCTGTCCACCAAGGGAGGGCTCAGAGCCCCAGACAGTGGGGCTGCCTTTTGTATCTCCTAGAAGGTGGGATCTCTGCTTTAAAGTGAACATCTTGCATTTTGTTTCCCTCAGGGAGAATGGTGAAGATGGAAAATCCTATTCTAAAATACATTGAACTGGAAAATACTGGCAGTGGGTGAGTCCAAGCAATGTTAATTGTACAAAACTATGCATCACGGTGTTTTGCTGGTGGAATAGGTATCAAGTGTGAAGTCAGACAATCTGCAAATGTGTTCAGGCACTGGGCTTAGATTGTCAGTGCTGATCAGAATTTCTAAGTGTGCTCAGAAGCCATTGTCAAAGACACCTCCATGCTTCCAGTGTCCTGCAGGTCTTAGGCATTGACAGCACAGATCTCCTGTGTGGGCTGGCTTTCACTGCAAGATCTAAATGGCTTCTCCTTTCTCTGCTTCTGTTTTGTTTCTAGGACTTTTGGAGATGTTTTTAAAGCACTCAACACTGCCACTGGAGGAGAGGTAAATGTGAACAGCCCCTGCAGACTCTGCTGCACTCGAGGGCTTTCCCCTCTGGTGTGAGCTGTGGCTGGAGCTTTGGGCAGAGCTGTGCTGAAAAGGCACAAGAAGCACAGACTGGTGCCAGCCCACAAAACACATTTGGGACTTTGTCCTCCTCAGCTGCCAGAAGGAAGGCACGGAGGGCAGCGGTTCCTTTCAGAGAAGGACGCGCTCACTCGCTCTCCATTGCTAAAACAAAGGTGGTGCCTTCGAGCACCTCACTGCTCTTTGGGGCTACAGCTTCAGAGTCCTGAGTTCTCATTTCTGGCTGCCAGCAAATCCATCTCAAAGTTACTGGTAGTTCCTTAGCCACCTGTAGTTCTGCACTTGGGAACTGCACATAGGGAGAGATCAGCAAAGAATCCCTGAAAGCCCTAAGCCCTGCCCATAGCCCAGGACGTATCCACAGAGTATTAAGGCAAGGATTCTTTCTTCTGAATCCCAAATGACGCAGCAGAGAGTGTGGTCAGAGGTTTGTGGGTGATAACTGAGACACCGCTGTTACCAAGTGGTCAAGGCAAAATGTCAGTGGCCCCACGTGTCCTGTAACTGGCTCCCGAGGGAGCAGAGAAATGGGCTGTTGGAATGTCAGTTCCTAATGACTGCAGTGCCTAATCACAAGGCAGTTTGGCACAGCTCAGCTGTGTCATTGCAAAATAACTTGCTCCACATGCCTTGTGGTTTCGTGCCACCAACCTCTCAAGTTACTGATTATCAATGTCATTTTAGGTGGCCATCAAGAAAATATGTCTTCAAGGACTGAGGAAGAAGGAACTAAAAGTCAGTGAACTCATGGTCATGAATGTGAACAGGAATCCCAACCTGGTCAACTGTTTAGGCAGGTGAGTTGTGCTTTTGTCCTATGAATGTTTGTTCACATATTGCAAACATGCAAGGTAAAATCCCACTTTGGTCACTGGCAGAAAATAGAGCTGTAATTATTGGCTAATTATTATTGCACTTTTCATCTCCAGTGGATGGGAAGAGATTGCATTTTGTCTGCACGAGTCTTCACTGGCACATGGTATTTGAAAATTGTTCAAAAACCCGGATGAGTGGTGTCTTACTAAATCAATGATCTCTATGTTCACAGCCACCACTTTGTTTTGGAGCTTGATTTTTTTCAAGTGTCTTCTTACGTCCAGGTAAACTAACAAGGATTTCCCTTGGATTGTTGCCACTGTTTTCCACTGCTATGCATGCCAGGAAGACTAGGTGCTTTTTTCCAGAAACACCATGCATGACAGGCTTTTTATCTGGGCTGTTACTAAACTGCACATTTTGCTTGCTGCCCATCTAAGACCTCTCCTTTTTCGCAGCTGTGCCTTTCTCCTTGAGACTGCACAGATGGCAAACAATGCACAGCCAAGAGGGAATGTCTATTCCTTTATTTTGTCTTTGTCTCAAAGGGATCTGAAAAGAAGAGTCAACCCGTCTTTTCCAAACAGCAACCTAGCCATGTACATTCATCTCCACGCCCTTGTTTCCTTCTTTCAGCTCCCTTGTGGGTGAGGAACTGTCCCTGGTTATGGAGTACATGGATGGAGGCACTCTGAGCAATGTCATCAGGCAGACCTACCTGTCAGAGGATGAGATGGCAGCCATCAGTCGGGAGGTCAGCAATCCCATCTGTGTTTCCGAGGGCTTGGGCAGCATTGTCTGGGAAACAGGGCCTCAGAGCTGGAGTGATTTCCTGTGCCAAGCTTTGTTTCTGTGTTGCTGCTATTCTATGGGCAAGAAAAAGCATCTCAAGTGAAAGGCCTGCCAGTGCCCCTGCACTCCCTGTACTCAGTGCCAGTACTCTTATCTCCTGCTGTTGTATTCTCGCTCTGTCTCTTGTATTTGTATTTGCTGTTCTCCACCTTGCCTCTCTAAATGTTTGCCTGGAGTCTGTCTTCACTGCATTTTTGCCTGTAAAAGCAAAGGTGGTGGTGGCAGGATTTGAAATGATTAGCAAAGAAAAACGACTCATTTCTCACAGTCCTCCGCTGAAAAGGATAGTAGTGCAGCCAAAATGCTCTTGGCTTCTGGAAGGTGACTGGTGTGATACATCCAAGCCTGTGCTGAGGCCTGTCGCCTTCTGATACAAGGCGAGGCGACCTGGCTCTGAGGAAACGGCACGGCAACCCAAACTCTCCAGGGTCACTCGGGCCAAGAACACACGCTAGCACCAGTATGGTGGACGGTTCAAGACCTTTATTGTCCCGTCTCGTCGGGTTTTATACTCTGCAAGTTTTTTCTCTACGTCAGGGGGTCTTACCTTACTGTAATTGGTTAGCAAGGAGTAAAAGTTACTAGTGTTAGGGGGGAACTACATTCTTGGGTGATCCCTTATCACTAGAAGTTAGGGGGAGAGGAACCCTGCTGCTTTCCGTGACATCGCGAGATTTTCCGAGCGCCTCTCCCTGTCCACTACATCTCCCCCCCCTTTTTCACAAATGAACGAGGTAGCCATATACATAGGTACCGAGACGAGGTATGAGGTTGTTGACAAAGAAAGAGGTTTGGTAAACTTGGGTAGAAAATCTTGTGACTGGCAGTGTTCTCTGGTTGAATTCACAGGAGTTGTTGTCGGCCTATGAACAGGATGTTGGCCCGTTCCAGGCGGGTCTGAATGAACGAGACCAGCTTGTTCAGCAGGCACGGTCTGAAGGTGACTGCCAAAAGCAGTAATGCCAATGGACCTATTAGGGTAGAAATCAGAGTGGTTAGCCATGGTGATCGGTTGAACCAGGATTCAAACCAACCCTGTTGGGCTTCCCTGTCTTTCTGTCTCTGAGCCAGTCTGTTTCGGAGTTCCGCCATGGAGTCTCTCACTACTCCCATGTGGTCTGCGTAGAAGCAGCACTCCTCCTTCAAAGCGGCACACAAACCCCCTTGCTGCATGAACAGGAGGTCTAGACCTCGCCTGTTCTGCAAGACCACTTCTGAGAGTGAGGAGACTGACTTCTCTAGAAAGGAGATGGATTTCTCGATCCTTTGCAGGTCCTCGTCAATCGTTGCTTGCAGCTGGGACAGTCCTTGGTGCTGGGTCGCCAAGGCTGAGACTCCCGTGGCCGTTCCGGCTGCTCCTAGGCCCAGCAGCATTGCGATGGTTATACCTGTTACTATTTCTCTTTTGCAAAGCCGGGTGGGTTCCTCAAAAAGGGGGTATACTTCTCCATCTGTGCGGTACAGGATTCTAGGAACAATCAGAACTTGGACACAAAAGTCGTTAGAGTCATCGAATTTGGCAAGGAACACACAAGGACTCACTCCTGATCGCTGGCAAACCCACATCCCAGATGTGGATGGGACTACCCACTTATTGTTTTTCCCATCGGGTTTGACGACTTCGGTGCAGACGTTGCCTTTCCGCCTAGCTAGGGTTGCATTGCCAAAGCATCTGCCCTGGCCTGTGACTTGACTCAAGGTGATTCCTCTGCGGGGGGTGTCCCATCTACATTGGTTGGGTGCATCTGCTGTGGAGTAACTGAAGGGAGTGTTTAGAGCAACTCCTTCGTAAAAGGGGGGTTCGACATCGTAACAAAGCCAGCAGGATTCGGTTAGGTTAGGGTTAGATTCGTTCAGGGATAGGAAGGTAGCTTCTAACATACGAAGGATTGGGTCTAAATCTGACTTGGCTAAACGGTTTACCTGAAAGGCTTCCACATGGCCGGTCGGGATATCAGCGGCCCTTGTGGGTAAGGCTTTGGGGCGGGTCGCGTTGCTCCCTTTCGGCACACTTTTAATCACTTTGTTGGGTCCAACCGCTCGGGGTGTCGACGGTTGGAGTCTAATAATTCGCACGTTCACCTTTTCTTTTGACCCTTGAAGGACTACTGTCCATGTTTTGCCTGTTGTCCAGCTAGGGTGATGAGGCTGTAAAACTGTCATGTTGTAATCTGTGCATTTCCGAAATCTGGGGATTTTATGGCGATATCGATGGAAGTTTCCAGGTATGAGGATGGGTGTTTTGCAACCAGTGGGTGCCCAAGTGAACTGTAAGAATTTGTCGGGCTCTTGTGGATCCCACCCAGGCCCCGACGGTCTGGCATCTGTGACAATGGTTTCGCAGCCCCAGTGTCCACAGTGTCCCCACCCTGGGTGGTTGCAGTAGCTTTTCCCAGGGTTAGAAGCTGGGCACCAGTAGGATAGGTACATGTGTGTGGCGTGTGGGGAATTGGGGTCTACCTTTGGTCGTCCTGGAAACAGGTCGGTGATGTGGAGCACGAAGGATGGAGTGTTTGGTGTGGTGATTTCTCTGAGCACCTTGTCACTACTAAGGTGTTGCATGACCCACCTGAATGGCCGATGGGGGTAGTGATCCGGGCTGGCTTGCCCTCTGGCAACAAGCCCCAACAGCAAAATCACACAAAAACACCGTTGATGCTTGGGTCTCACCCGCGCGGGTCTCTCGGGCGCTGCCTGACAGCTTGGTGGTCTGTCGCTTACCTCTGGAATGGGGATGTACGCGTCACGAGGACGTCCCACGAGCATGTCCTGTAAACAGAAACTCGCAACTCTCATCAGTCTCATTCTGCTCGCTATGGAGGTCCGGCTTAATTGACTTAAGTGGACACCACCTAGTTTTGCCGTCCTTTTTGACAGCTGCGTACCCTCGCCCCGTGAGCATCAACCTCCAGCCCCGTTCCCATTCGCCTAGCTCGTTTCTGATTACAACCTGCGGGCCCTCCTCTAGCGTTCGAGTGACCCAGTGTTTTTGAACGGGACTGTTTGTTTCATCTCCCCTGGGGAATTGGTTCAATGCCAGCAGAGCGGTTGCCAGTATACGTGCCTGATCTCCTGGGGGAATGGCATTGGCAAAGCCCTCTGCTTCCACCAACACTTCTATCTTGGTTTTCAGGGTCTGATTTGCTCTCTCGACTATGGCCTGTCCGGTACTGTTATACGGGATACCTCGCACTAATGTGATGCCCCATTTCGAAGCGAACTCTTGTACCGGTTTAGAAATGAAACTGGAACCGTTGTCAGTTTTGATCTGTTTGGGGATACCAAGCCAGATCATGGCTGTCAGCCAGTGCTGAATGGTGGCCTTGGAGTTTGTTTTGGCGTGCTGTGTGGCTATGATCATTCCGCTATAAGTGTCTACTGTCACTGCAAGCCATGCTCGGGGCCTCAGCAGTTCGCACCAAGTGAAGTCCGACTGCCAGATTTCTGAGGGCTTGAGGCCTCTCGGGTTGACCCCGTAGGTCCACAGGGGTGACTTCCGGCAATGAGGGCAGGTGGCTACCACATGTTTCGCGTCCGCTGTCGGGATTCCGCATCTCTTTGCCAGTGCTTTGGCTCCGATGTGGAGCGACTCGTGCAGTTGACGAGCTTCCTGCAACGTCCAGACGCCTTTCGCTGCGGCGTCCGCTTTGTCGTTGCCGATCTGGAAGTAACCTTTGATTGGGTCGTGGCTGTTGATGTGGATGACTGACACGGTGCCCTGTCGCGAGGAGAGTGCTTCTTCCAGCATTAGGGCTGCTGCAGATGTTGACACACCTGGTCCTGCCATGGCTAGGCAAAGCCTCGCCACGAATATAGAGTCTGTTACAATGTTGAGGGGTTCTTCTTGGAAGAGTCCGCACGCCAAGACCACTGCTGCTGCCTCCAGCTGTTGCACCGACAGTGTGGGGTCACACGCTTTGACGCAATGCCATTGCTCTCCTGTCTGCCACACTGCTGCTGCGGTTGAGGTCATGGAGGAAGCGTCTGTGAAGACCGTTGGTCCTGGCTGCGGTCGACCCATGACCTTTGGCGGCGTGTCCATGTCGACTATGGTCAGTAGCTTAGTCCTGGGTGGCTTGGAGGAGTAGGAGATTTCCCCTCCGAAGCCGGTGAGAGCAAGGGCTAGGTGCTCCGATATTATGGCTGACTCCAAGGTCGGTTGCTTACGGAAAGGGAGGTGGATGCTTGTCGGCTCTGTTCCCAGGTGTCTCAAAGCGAGTTTCCTGCCCTTCATGATGAGGTTAGCAATGCATTCTATTCCCGGGGAAAACGCACGGGCAGGTCTTCCAAGCACCACCCATTGGATGGGTCGGGCCTTTTCGGAAAGTCCTTGAGCCAGTGCTCCCACTCCCCCCTTCGGTGTAAAGTGGACGTATAAGTCCAGGGGCATGGCTGGGTTCCACCTGGCAAGTGTGCCAGTGGCCATCTGGCTTTCGATGAAGTCGAGGGAGCTCCTTGCCTGTGGTGTCAGCTTCTTGGGATCCCAAGGGTTCTTTCCTTTCAGGAGGTCATATAGAGGGTCCATGACCTCGGGGGGAACTAGGAGGATGTTGCGAACCCACTGCAGCGATCCCACCAGGCGTTGCACGTCGTGGAGCGTCTCGATGTCTCGACGGACTTTCGCTTTGGGGGGTGTCACGTAGGAGCTTGTGATTCCCACTCCCAGGAAGGTCACGCAGGGTCCTCTCTTGATCTTTGCGCTCGCGATCTCGAAGCCGTTGGCCTGAAGGGTTTCCGTGATTGTGGACACCAGGTGATCCACTTTGCTTGCTGATGGTGCTGCGACCAAGATGTCATCCATGTACTGGATGATGGTTGCATCGGGATGGGAGTGTCGGACTGGCATCAGTGCTTTGTCCACGGTGATTTGGCATATGACAGGGCTGTCAACAAGACCTTGTGGAAGTACTCTCCATTGGAAGCGAAGGTTGGGCCGCTCGCCGTTCCGAAACACCACGGAAAAGGCGAATCGCTCTCGGTCCTCAGGGTGCAGGGGTATCGAAAAGAAACAGTCTTTGATGTCCAGCACTGCGCACGGCTGCCCTTCGGGGATGGCTGAGTTCGCGGGGAGCAGTGTCTGGACTGGACCCATGGGTCGGATCGTCTTGTTTACTTCTCTCAGGTCGTGGACGAGGCGATAACCTTCTCCGGACCTTTTGGGGATCACGAATACAGGGGTGTTCCATGGGCTGATGGAGGGTTCTATGTGACCCTTTTGCAATTCGCGGTTGACCAGTTCCAGCAAGGCTGCCATTCGAGGCTCTGTCAGGGGCCACTGCTCAACCCATACGGGGTCTGATGATTTCCAAGTTAATTTGATTGGCAGCGGGGGGTGCACAGCAGTGGCCCTTAGGATAAATTTGTGATCCGGAATCCTAGCAAGGAAAGAACATCCCTTCCCAACAGGGGTGGAGAATTTTGCAAAATGTAGGGGTAAATTGCTACTGTCTGTTCTGGTCCCTCTTTTGTATGAAGTGTTAAAGCCACCAGCTGGGTGCTTTTCCATGCCCGGGACTGCCCTCCCACTCCGTTCACCGGAGGGACTTCTTTGAATTGCCAATGCCCGGGCCAATGCGCTTGGGGAATAATTGTGCAGTCTGATCCCGTGTCGGCCCAGAACTGAAACCCTATGATGTGGGGATCCCGACCGCCGTAAAGGCGACATGTCCCCCACACCATCAAGGGTTCCTTCCCTATTCTCATGGCCAGGGCCACCCAGGGATCCCGCGCTGAGGTGTCCCCTGTTGGTCCTGTGACACCGGCGTGGTTTGTGGTGGTGGGGGGTGTGAAAGCATTACTGGTGGTGTTGTGCAATTCTGCCATTGCGTTGTAGGTGGGGATGTAAAATTGATTGCTCCCTGCGGGGGCATGGGACATGAGGGTCCCCACTGGGGGTTGCTGTGGCTGGGCCGCTGCATATTCCAGGCGGGAGGGGGCTGAGCACGGCCCGGCCACCCCCTCCCTCTGCCGTTTCCCTGAAGCCTGGATCTGCATTCCTTAGCTAAATGCCCCTTCTTCCCACATGCCCAGCACGGTCCCCTAAGTTCTCCCTGGCGTGGTGGAGCAGCTGCTGATCGGCGCCTTGGCTGGGGGCAGTTTACTGCCATGTGGCCTGCCTGGCCACACTTAAGGCACGCCATCACACTGGTTATTGCAGTGTGGACTGCTGCTTGGATGGGAGCAAGGTGTTCCTCCTTTGCGACGTGTCTGATCATGTCTGCTATGGTGGCCCCAGGTGGCAGTGATCTTAGAATGTCCTTAGTGGCTGAGTTGCATTGCTGGCGTAGGCAGTCTGCCAGCACGGGACCCTTAGCCTCTGGGGGCAATGAGGAGGAGTCTAACGCCGCCTGAAGTCTGTCCACAAACTGAGTGAAGCTCTCACTTTCACTCTGTCTTATGGTAGACCATTGTGAGGGTTTGGCTACTACTTTGGCAGTAGCACGGATGGCTTCCCGGGCAGCACGAGTGGTTGTCATAACTTCATGGGCCCTTAATCCCTCAGCCTGAGCCTGGGGGGTGATCATCGTGGGGTCTCTCCCCACCAATCTCTGTATACTGGAGCCGTGCAGTGGATGGTCAGGCCCCGTTATCTGGGCTAGCTCCTTTGCGCATTGATCCTCCCACTCTTGTTTAAAAACAATCATCCCCGCGCCATCGAAAATCATCCTACATGTCTGTTTGATGTCAAAGGGAAGCATGTCATCCCCCCCAAAAACGCCATCAATGAGTGTGGTAACCATGGCAGAATTAATTCCCTTGTCTGCAATCGCTTTAATAATTGCCTGTACCTCTTTTGGATTCACTGGAGAATAGGTCCTTCTTTGGTTTTCGCCTGCCCCCCCCACACGGACAGGGAACACTAGCTTGGCTGAAGGGGTGTACTCGGCGCAGGCTATCTTTATTTTTCGCCAATCTGTAAGAGGGGTCCGGTCTTTCTCTGATAACCCCTTCACCCATGCGGGAGCGCTGTGACTAGAGACTTTGTATGCTGCTGCTCTCCCTCTGTTAGGGCTAGTATCCGAACCGGAGCTCCCCGACTCCCTCTCGGACTCGTCCCGGCTCGAGTCTGAGTCGGAGTCGGAAGTCGACTGATCGAGCACTTCCGGGCTGCTCTGCCTTTTTCTCGGGCTCCGACCCCGCCCCCTCCTGCGGGGGGCGGACCATTCCCTCCCCCTGGGGTCTCCCCGCCTCCTGCTGGGGGAGGTCCTTGCCTTATACGGGCTTAATTTGAATAGAGCGCTCTGATTGGTCTCACCCCTCACCGCAGGGACCGTCCCCCCTCCCCGCTCTCCCGCGCATGCGATGTTAAGCGGGCTGATCCCACTTCCGCCCTTTGTCCCCTCTTCTCTTCCGCCCTGACCATGCGGCCGGCCGCCATCTTCGAGCCCATACGGCGGCGGAGAGATGTTATCGATCCGGGCGGTTCCTGGCCGTCCCGCCGCTTCCCGCGCCTCCTCCGTCAGCCCCCCCCAAAAACGCCGCGCACGTTGCTCTGCCTCTTCCGTCTGGTCGGCTATTGGCGGTGGGGGGACGGGTAGAGGGGCCGCGGTTTTGTCGAGAGGCTCCGAGGGGGGGCTGGGATCTGGCGGGCTCCGCGGGGGGGCTGGGGGGTCTCCCGGGGGTTTTGGGCTCGGGCTCGAGGGGAGGTGGGACGCGCCTAGCCCCCGCACATCCCCATCTGCAATCTGATCGCTTTCCGAGGTGGTCTGTGTCGCTGCCCCCACCCCTAACTGCGGAGTGGCTATTAAACAGCTTCTGGCAGCTTTCCAGGTTTCTTGCTCTTGTCGAGCCTTTTGCAGAGCCCGGATGACTCTGCCCCACGATTTTAGGGCTTTCCCCGAGCCAGAACACATGGTATCCTCGGCCAGGGTTTTCGTACAATTATCCCACACCTCCGGGTGTAAAATATCCACGGGGCTCTCTATAGCCCCCAGCTTAATCAATCTCGGCAATGCGAGAGTCATATCCTTGAGCTTACAATCGATTCCCCATTGTGCATGCATTTCACTTACTACCTTTGCGATCGCTTCCATGATTCGAGGGCGTCCCCTCCGCTGCACAAGGCCAGCTGTGCAGCCGCCGTCCTCTCTCCAGGTGATCCCCGTTCCCCGGGCACTGGTTCGATCCCGGGTTTCCGGCACCACTTGTCGCCTTCTGATACAAGGCGAGGCGACCTGGCTCTGAGGAAACGGCACGGCAACCCAAACTCTCCAGGGTCACTCGGGCCAAGAACACACGCTAGCACCAGTATGGTGGACGGTTCAAGACCTTTATTGTCCCGTCTCGTCGGGTTTTATACTCTGCAAGTTTTTTCTCTACGTCAGGGGGTCTTACCTTACTGTAATTGGTTAGCAAGGAGTAAAAGTTACTAGTGTTAGGGGGGAACTACATTCTTGGGTGATCCCTTATCACTAGAAGTTAGGGGGAGAGGAACCCTGCTGCTTTCCATGACATCGCGAGATTTTCCGAGCGCCTCTCCCTGTCCACTACAGAGGCCAGCAAGAAAATCTTTGTCATGCAGCCTCCCACCCAAAAGTGATCCGCTTCACACCAAAGGGAGGGACTTTTCCTTTCCAAACCCCTCCTTTGTCCTCTGCATGGAAAAAGCACGTCCACTGCAGCAAGAGTCATCCTGGCTGGTTGGCAGGGGACAGCCTACAACAGCAGGTGCTGTTGCTCTTTCAAAAGCTGACATGCCTTTCCTCAGAAAGGTCCTGCTCTGCAGGTGTTGGAGCAGCAAGCTCTTCCTCTCAGTGGCCATTACTGTTCTGCCATTACTCCCGATTCCCCTGGAGAGGGAATCTTTTAGGTTCTTTGTTTCCTTTCTTGTGGGATGAAATCACATCACTCATTTTTGACCTCCTCTTTCTGTTTTCTCTCTCAGTGCCTGCAAGGACTGCAATTTCTTCATTCAAACCACATCATCCACCAAGATTTGAAGAGCAGAAACATCCTTCTCAGAACTGACGGTTCTGTCAAGCTGGGTCAGTATATTCTTGGTCAGGTGCAGCATTCCAGGGATGTGGGTGTGGGGCTGCTTGGAGTGACAGCCAGCTCCCCAAAAATGGTGCTGGTGGCAGTGCAGGGACCCCTGCTGCGAGCTGAGGGCACAGTTGGAACGTGCACAGAGGTATAAGGAACCACAAGCAGTCAAGAGTGGCCTTGCTCTGTGTGTGTCCCTTCCAGACAGAGGGAGCGACAATCTAAAGCTTCAGGGGAATAAAGTCCACTGCTGTGAGCAGTGTTAAGAAACCTGGGTTTTTTGGAAGTGGCACATTCCATACTCCCTTGGCTAAGGCTCCAAGGATATCACGCATGGACAGTTCTCCAGGAGATTCAACAGCACATTCTTAGTCCGAGAGTGGGGAATTCTTTTGCTTGGTTTCCTAATTGGAGCTGACTTTCATGGTTTGTTGTTTTCTCCACAGCTGACCTTGGCCTCTTTGCTCAGCTCAGCCCTGAGCAGGGCAGACGGAGCTCCGTGGCCGGCGCTGCTGGGTGGCTGGCGCCTGAAGTGGTGACAGGTCAACTATGTGGCCTCAAAGTGGACATATGGTCTTTGGGAATCGTGGGCATTGAAATGGTGGAATGAGAAGTTCCTTCCTGGAATGCAACTCCTGTCTTGGTAAGGTGCAAATATTCACTGATCCCACTGTCTTTCTCACCTGTCCCATGTTCTGTGTGCCATTGGACAAAATCCCATTGCCATCTGCTGGCACCACTTCCACCAAGGTCCCCTTCTAAAAATGCCCCTGCAACACATCAGCCTCTGCTGTAGCTTTGGTTGTATCAGAAAGGGAAGTGGCAGTTCAGAAACCTAACCAGTTCAGAAACCTGCCATTTTGGCCTCCAGCCATGCCTGACATTTCTCACTTGTTTTTTGAACAATGTTGGAACTCTGTTTCTGAAGGACAAGAATTTTTCAGTGGAGAGGGTAGACATGTGATAAACATCCTCAGCAATGGAGGTTAGACCTTCCCAGTTTCAATTTTATAGAAAACATAAGAAAAAAAGGAAAAAGAAAAGTAAACAAAAAAGAAAGAGAGAAAAAACCTACTATGAAACCAATGCCCAAGCAGTTCTGCTTGCTTTTTCATTTTTTAAACACAGCTCTTCTCTTCCATTCGATAGCATATTTTCCAAATCCTTTTCGAAACTTTCAGGCTTTCAAGTCATCTGCACATTGTTCAGTCACGTATGTCGGTGGCCTGGATAAGTTTCGGATGTGTTTTTCTCCGACTGCGATTAGAATTGTTTGCCAAACCCTTGGCTGTTTCTTGCTACTTTAACAAGTTGATGAGCTTGCAGGCAGGTGCCTGGGCTGGGATCCAGTGTGGGCAGTTGACAGCGGTGATGTGTTTCTTTACCACAGGAGCAGGGCCATCCCTGGCCTGCACAGTTCTAATGACAGGGAGGACTCCAGCTCCCCACCATGGCCAGTGGCTGAGCTCAGCTGAGACTCAGGATAAAACCCTCTTTGTCACCTCTGGTGATGTGGGAAAAGGACAGAAAGCCACATAAATTATTTGTACACAAGGGGAGTGCATTGCCATTTCCGGCTTTGAAATTCTCCTTTGGCTTAAAGAGGATAATAGCAAAGTCTCTTTGGTCACCATCTACTTCAGTGCCACGAGCACAGAGTAATCATGACAGTGGTGGGCATTTTTATGGAGACTCCAAGGCCTTTGCCATTGTTATTTTTGCCTATTTGAGATGGATTCTGCAAGTTGAGGTTTGAATAGTTCCAAGTTGGTGTCTTATGTTTCTAAATACCATCTTGCAAAAGCAGAATGAGCTCTCTCCCTCTTACTTGTCAGCGTGTGAGAGTTTGGTTCCACATGAACCACACCGGATAATGATCAGCCGATGTCTTGCCAATCTACACTGTAATCCCTTGGCCTGAGGAGTATCAGAAAGACCTGCTGAGCTCCGTGGACACTGTCAGCTGCATGGAAGTGAGCATCCTTGGCCTTGCTGAAGAAACTGGAGCTCAGCTTAGGTTAGATGTTCTTGAGCAGGAGAAAGGCTGGAATCCTCAGGGGTTTCCAGAGGCCTGTGTGCCCAGAGGGACTGAGTTCTGGGGAGCAGCTGGATGTTTCTGCACATCATGGAAAGGGATTGCCAGACAGCTCAAGCCTCACCACAGGCAAACACTCCCCAGCTCTTCTCAGGCAACATTTGCTTTGGCTTTCAAGTTGTTCCCACTTGTGTGTCTGTGAAGATGCGCCTAAAACCACAAGGCAAGCCTCTCAGAACTGGTGTTACATTTCCAGAAATGAAGAAAGGAAGCCCAAACACAAGAAAGTTGCTAAGGCACTGATTTTTAGACAGGAACTTAACCCCCTGTGCAGTTTCTTCTCACTGGGAAACATGCCTGAAACCTGGGCATGAGGGTCTAAAGGCCACAGAGTCTCTTCTGCTTCTTGTGCAGTGCTGCTGAAACACTCAGTGACCGTGTTTCTCTCCCAGCCCAAGCCACATTCTGCCCGTCACCAAGCCAGAGCCTGGTGATGTGGAGAGCCTGCCAAAACCTCCCATTTGTTTCCTGGCACTTTCTGGGATGGGCCTACCATTCATGCACTGACTTGTGTAGCCAAATGAGTAGAGGGTGACCGTAGGGATGGAACCTCTCCTTCTGATTTGACCATGAAAAGTTTTTCTTTTCCATGTAAGGAAAGCAGAATTTTTCAGGCTGCTGAGAGACAGAGCTGCAGGTGGCTCCTGTGTCCCAGCAGACGTTTTCCTTGCAGTACATTTGTGCATGCATCTTATTGTGTCTGTGTTGAAGATGAGATTCCAAATGTTTGTTTCCTTACCTGAGGAATACCTGGTGGATTTCCTTTCTTTCCCTCCAATTCCCATTGTTTTCAAGAACAAAACAAAAAGCTTGATTGGTTTTGTTTTATGGCAGCTGTGCTTAAGGGACCAAGAAGCACTGCAGAGATACTTTTCAAATTCTAACCCTTGGATACAGTAGAGTTAGTATAGCAAAGTCCTTCTTCCAAAAAGTCTCTCAAGCTGATATGAATCGTCAGGGAAGGAAATGTGCTTGTGCTGATGTAGTTCCCACTAACTAGGTCAGGCAATGAAATCAGCTGCCAAGGCAAGATCTGCAGGACAGTGGGAAAGCTGTGGCTGCATCGGAGTTTGGGTTTTTGGTTGGCAAAGCAAAGTCATCTCTGGGTCTCTGCCAGGGCAGAAAGTGCCACTGCAGAGTGGAGCCTAATCAATGGGATCTGGGAGAGCAATGACAGATGGGAAAGAAGCAGGTGGAGCCTGGTGTCTCCTTTTTCCCCAGCCTCAACTCATGATAGCCACAGGAGGAAGACAAAAGCTGCAGCAGCCCAACCTATTTTCATCTTGCCTGCGTGACTTCCTGAGCTGCTGCCTGCAGACAGACGAGGCGTGGCGCTGGTCTGCCAAGGAGCTCCTGCAGGTAAAATGTGAAGGGGCTGCAGGTGAAACAGGCTCTGAGCGATGGGCTCCTCTTCCACTCAAGTCCAAGGCAGCAGATGAGCCCCCTTCCTCCTCACCTCCATTCTTGGTGCTCTTAAAATGAAAACAGTGAGGAATCCTAGACTGGGCTGGGTGGCAGGGCCCTGTAAAGGTCCTGTGGTGCAAGTGTCCTGCAATGAGCAGGGACCTCTTTAAAGAGATCAGGTTGCTCAGGGCCCTTTGCCGCCAGAGCCAGAATGGTTGGAGGGATGGGGCACCTACAAGCTCTTGGGGCAAGCTGTGCCAGGGTTGCACCATGCTCCAAGAAAACAAGTTCTTCCTTAGACCTACTCTGATTAGATGCCCTGTGTGTTTAAAAATATTTGTCCATATCCTATTGTAACTGACCCTGTTAAAAAAGATGTCCCCCACTTTCTTCAAAGCCACTCTGAAATCTTGGAAAGTGGCAATAAAGTCTCCCTGGAGCCTGTTCTTCACAAAACTGAATAACTCCAGCTCCCTCTGCATTTCCTGAGAGGAGAGGCGCTCTGTCCTCTGACTGTTTCTGTCACCCTCTTTTGTAATTCGTTGGAGTATTCAGGTTTATCTAATGGCAAAAGAATTGAAGTAGAGCAATGCAGGGTACAGAGACATGAAATGGTGGTGGAGGAGCCCAAGGAAGCCAGTCCCAGCCTAGGAGTCAGAGATTTGGCTGTGGGCAGGAGGGGCTGTGGGGGGCTCACTGTGAGCCTCTGAGGGGCCATGGTTTGTGCCCCCCAGCCCACCCTTAGAGGTTTCTGCCACACAAACAGGGACAGCTGGGAGGGACTTGTCCCAGCCCCATCTGCTGCCTGGCATGCTCAAGCAGACGGGAACTGTGCCAGGGTTACTGCCAGGCTGTGTGGCAGAGAGGGAACTGCAGGGCCCAGTGCCACTGGGCTGGCCCTGCTGGGAAGGAAGGTGCCATCCAGCACACGAGGGGCAGGGCATGGAAAGGTAGACACTGCTTTCTGTGTCTGTGGCAATCAGCACAGTGCCTGTCTTTCAAAGAGAGGGACCCATGTGAGCCATTGGAGTTTCCTGAAAGGAAGAAAACCCGGGGACAGAAAGCACCATTTCTAGAGCACTGGCAGGGCAAAAATCCCAACAAGATAAAGAAACCTGAATAAATGGATGAGTGGGATTCTTGGCCAGGTTTGCCTGTGATGGCAGGGTCCTGCACATGACTGCTGGGTAGCAGATGGTCCCACTGCTCCTCTTTCTGGGTCTTTTTAGGACCCAGAGCAATCCCAACTGAGCCTGTGAAGCACTGAGCTTGGAAAGTAAAGGTTTACTGTTCACTGTTCTTTGTCTTTTTGTTGTTTGGTTTGTTGTTTGTTTTTGGTTTATTTGTTTTGTTTTGTTTTGTTTTGGGTTTTTTCTTTGTGTTTTGTTTTCTTTTTTGTTTTTGTTTTTCTATTCGTTTTTTGGTTTTGTGGGTTTTTTTTGTGAACAGCATCCATTTGTAACATCAGCCGAGGCTGCATCCACCCTGGCACCACTCATCATCTCAGTGAAGAGGAGGATGGAGAAGCAAACAGTGCTATAATCATATCAGGACCATTTTCTCCATAGCCATCTTAGAGTAGGATTGTAGAGTAGGATTGTAGAGTAGGACTGTAGAGTAGGATTTAGAGTAGGACTATGTGGAGAAAAGAAAAAAGACTCCGCACAATTTAATGTGAATCAAGGAGAAGCCATTTATTGTGCTTCTAAACATAGTTTATAATTAGTTCCTATCCTATAGCTTTCAGTAGTCATGCATTGTTTGGTTGCATCTTTTTCTTAATCTAATTGGTAGATGCTGTAAGGGTCATTTTATTTGGGTTGCTACCCCTTTGTCTGTCAGCAACTCTTCTGCTTCTTCTTTCTGCTCGCAACATCACCTTTTTATCCACAGAGTTGAGTGCAGCTTTATTAAAAACCTGACTTAGTCCTAGAAGGTGAGTTAGTTTAGTTAGCTCCAGAAGGTTAGGCTGGTTCATTTAGTGCCTGTCCATTGTTCTGTAAATACCACCCTACAGGATTATAGAGTAGGATTGTAAATAAATAAAGTTTCTGAAACTTTAACTCATCTGGAAGAATCCTTTCTTTCTCACCCTGTGAGCAAGCTGAGCATTTCCTTCTGAGTTGTCAGCTGTCTCTTAAAGGTGCAATGGCTTCTTTGGTGTTGTGAAAAGTACATATTACAGGATAGGCTCTTCACAGATATTAAAATGAATATATATATATATATATATATACACACACACATATATATATATATATATATATATATAAAAAAATTAATAGACTATATGTGTTATGTTGTCTTAGTTAGTTTTACTGTATTTTTTTTTTAAGTAGTGTGGTATTTTGCAGTGTGATGTCATGGTTTGCCTCAGATACTCCAGGTTCCTCCCTGATAATTCCCTGCCAGGTGTGTCAATCATCCCTCCTTTCCACACCCTGACCCCTGCTGAGCGCTCTGTCAATCCTGGCATTCCAGAAGGGCATCCAGTGATTGGCAGATTTCAAAAGATGCCCTCCCCTCCTGGAAGGACATTGGGCCATCCAGGTGTCCTCTGTCCCTTGACACTTCCCCGCCCCGTACCTGGTTGGTGGTCCCCCGTGTTCCTTCCCTGCCCCTCTGCCCCGGGTAAAAGGGCAAGCAAACCATGTGGTTGGGAGTTCTCCTGGAGCCCTTGCTGGATCCAGAGGCCTGTGGGCCAGGAATAAAGCTCTGTATAGAAACCCTCCATCAGAACCGACTCCTTTCCTTCACCTCGCCTTAAAGCTTCTCCACCAAAGGTAAACCTGAGCTCCTGCATGCCTGGACTTGCCTCCAAGCGCCCAGCTGCAGCATCCAGCTAGCCAAAAGTTTCTCTGGGGTAAAATTCCACAGTTGCCGCTATTTGGTCAAGCAGCAAAGTCCAGACAAGCTCATGTACGTCCCGTCCAGCTATATTGGTAATTATTTCAGTGGTAAATATAGTTTTAGGTTATAACATTATGTAAAACAGGAGCTATGCGATGTAAGATACTTTTTTAACTAGCTCAAGAAAGGGATGGGGCAATCAAGAAATTCTTTGCCCAGAGATGACAGCAACAGGACACCAAAAGCCCCAAGGGAAGAATTCTTGCATCCTTATTGGAAAAGACCAGCTTTCTTCCACCTCCTTCCTGACTTTGAGGAGCCAACAGGATTAAGGGGGAGAACTTGACAATAAGCAGAGAACACCCTTTGTTTGAAAAGAATTTATGCATCATATATGAGATATATGAATATGCAACAGGCTATTGCTTTTAAGGGCTAATCCTTTGTTAGCGTGTGTGCTTTTGGGGCATAATTGCCCAGGAGGCACCGGGACTATCCGTATGTCTTTGTTTTTATTGTCCTTTACTGTTCTAACTCTGATTGTCCAAATTCTTATTATTCTAACTTTTATTACTATCTTTATAACCATTTTATTGCTACTAAACGGTTCAAATTTAAAAAGAAGGGATTGTTGTTTTTCGCAATGTGCTTTGAAAGCTGGGAAGACTCTTCATTCATCTCCAGAGCACACTGCCTTTGGCCAGCACACTGGCCCGTTTTGGTACATCTGTGACACTTCTAGTTGAGGCAGAAAGGGCAATGGCATTTGAAGGCAAAACCAAAGGAAGAACGGAGCAGCCCAAACATCTTGCGCAGATGCAGGCCTTCAGCTGTGACTGGAGAGCATTGGGGTTGCTGCCACTTGGATTTGTATCCCTAGGTGCAATGTCTTTGGCTGGAGGAGAACCTTGCTCAAGTGAGAAAGCAGAAAGATCAGAGAGGGTGCTGGGGAAGGTCTCCTGTGGTGCAGAGCTCTCAGCGCCTGTGAGGTGAGAGCGGGCCCGGCCTTGCCCAGGCTGGAGCCCCAGCAGAGCCCTGGCAGAGGCCGGAGCAGCCTGAGCCCCGGCAGAGGCAGGCTGGAAGGAGGCCCTTGGAGCTGCAAGAGGCAGCAGCCGGGCCGTGGGTGCCTCTGCCTGGGAGCAGGCGAATCCTCCGCTCTCAGAGCCCAGGTGGCAGCTGGCTGCTACCGAGGGGAAGCGCAGCCGTGCTGGGCAGAGCCCAGCCTGGAGGCATTGGCCGTCTGGAGTGTGCCCAGGAGCAAGGAAAGGCCAAGGGCAGCCACGGGCCGCTGGGCTGGCTGAGGATTCCTCCTCTTCTGCCGGCTGCCCTGCAACCCCTGGCAAAGGCCAGCAGTGGGTGCAGCACTCTGGGCACCGGGACAGGGAGCCGCGCTGCTTGGCAGGCTGGAGCACAGGGCAGCTCCTTCAGGCCGGCACTTGTGCCAGGGCAAGCGAGGCCAGCGTGAGGCAGGGACAGCTTGGCAGGGCACATCTGCAGCAGCCAGCGCCTCACGCAGCTCTGGGAGGAAGCGCCTGCAATCCTGCAGTTCTGCACTGAGCCAGAGCAAAGGTGTGAGATGCAGAGTGTTTGGCAGAAATATTCTGGCCCACCAGGCCAGTCTGCTTTGTGCTCTGTGGCGCAAAGCAAGCGCTGTGCAATGCAGCTCTGAGCTGGTGGGAGAGAGGCAGTCGGGGATGTGCCTGAGGTGAGTCAAGGGGTTAGCTGAAAATGTAATTAGGATAATTGAAAAGTGCAGATGAAAAGCTTTCCTTGTGTATTTGATTTACGTCTGCAAATCTTGATACATAACTTTAGGTACCTGAATTTAGCCCATTTCTCCTCTCGCTTTAATTTCAGAAAATGTCAGAATTACAGATGTACGCACCAAAGTATCCAAGATTTCTGTGCAACAGAAAGATGAGTAAACAGTAGTACAGCTCAATCTACATTACCTTTAGCAGTTACCAAAGCCAGTAGGGATTTAGAAAAGTGTGCCTTCTTTTGGCAATATTACAAATAGATTGGTATATGCAAATTATAATATTATAATACTGGCTTTACAGAAATATTAAAATGGATTCTATATGTGTGATGTTAAAGTTGTGATCTTTATAACTTTGTTATAAAGATATAGTTTTTATTTCTGTTGTTAATTAAGCTTAGAGAGCTCCCAAGGCCTTGAACATACTTGAGAGTGATTTTACAATAAACTATCTTTTAAAACTCTGTTTGGAAAGCAGAAGGTAGGAACATCAGTCATCTGTTGTGTTTGACTTTATTGTTATTTGAGATTGTAATAAATACTGAGCATGAGCTGGGATGCAGATTGTAATTGCTCATCTTTCCAAAGACAGATATGGATACTAGTAACATGTGCCCTGTTTATTGTTCCTAACTGACTAATTTACTGCAGTAGTTTTATAGTGCATTTTCATTGTTGTAATGTCTAAATGTAGTGGGACAATATATATTTGACTTGGGGTAGTTTGGCTTTTGTTTTTCGAATAATAAAACCACTCTCTTCAGCCTGGTGAAGAAGAAATCTGCTTCTGTCCTTGTGTACAGCTATGGGTTTGTTTACATATGTTATGTTTGCCCAATTATCCCATCAAAAAAAACCAAACAATGTGTAAGGTAGCAGAAATTTTAATTAAATATTTTAGAAAATATATAAATAAGGGATAATTTGGTTCAAATAATAGTGCATAAGCAAGAGATAACGCGGGGTACGGAGGGCAGGGTTCAATGACCCTTGCCACTTCACGTACATGCTTGCCAAGTGAAGATCACCCCTTATATGCCAAGTGTCAATACCATCTCCTCCCATTTTCGGTTCGTCATATCTCTATCTCCGCCCTCATTACCACCCCAGTCACGCATGCGCCACCACTCGGTTTGGTGGTCGCACAAGTCTTTGGGGGTCGTCACTGATGAAGGCCCTGTAGTCTTCTTCGTTGTCCTTTAATTTACCTTTGTGTTACACATGCGCATCAAGCCAGTACAATGTAAGCCAAGACTAACTGTGGTGGTTTGACCAGGAAGAAGTGGGAATTCTGGGATGCTGTGGTCAAACCAATGGGTGCTCGGATTTTGATATTGGCACCTGGTGTGGCCAGTTGGGTTTGGACACACCTCCGAGAACACACAGGGGTTAAAACCAGAGCTTCGGCCCTGGGAGGCTCTCTTGGGACTTGGAGGCAAAGAGGACAGATCGCCCTCCCTCGTTCAGCCACTGCTGCTGGGCAGGGGAGGGACAGCCATGTGGTAGGCCTGGGCCTGGACAGAGATGGGGGGTGAAGAGGCCCTTGAGGATGGAAGGGTGGAGGAGCCCCAAGAGACAGCCATCGGGCAGCCATCTCCCCCCCCAGGAGAGAGAGAGAGAGGAGAGCCGGCGTCTGAATTTGATAGCGGCCGGCCCAGGAGGAAATGGGGGGGAGAAAGCGGCGAGGAGGTGCCGGCCGGAGCAGCAGCGAGTGTGGGAGTGCCAGAGCTCTGGGACAGGCAGAGACTGAATTTTAAACCCCTTTCTTTCATGACTGGGACCTTGCAAAAATGCTGATCCTCCTCGGAGCTGAATAAGAAGAGAAATAAGAGATGAGATAACCAAGGACCTGGCCCGAAGGACGTTGAGAAGGCTTGCTGAGTGGAGAGAGAGATGATTGGAGTGGCCTTTTGGCTGGACTTTTCTTGTGTAGCCATAGACTGAACCAGTTTTATTCCTGTGACACAGAGACTGTATTTAGGGGGAGGCAGTGCCTCAGAACCAGGAGGGATCATTGTGGGGACCCCTCGGCCCCAGGGGTTTGGAAAAAAATGGGGGGGACAGATGTCCCAAAGCAGAGACTGTGCCTTTTTGGAGTGAGACAAGGCATCCTTAAAAGACAACCTTAAAAGCAGCTCTGGTCCATGCACAGTGGTGAGAGCACTGGGCATGGAAGATGTCACAAGCGGCAAAAGGACTTTCCGGGTGGTGCCGAGTGACATGGAAGCACACAAGGTTTCAGCGTGTTTCCAGGGGAAGCCTATGGTGCAAGAAAGACTCTTCTCCTCTTCATGGACTGAAGTTTGAATATCCTAAAGGGTGGTGCCAGACTGGGCAGTTGGTGATTTGGGGGAATGTATTGGATTGGGAAATTGTTTGGGTGGTGGGGAGGAGGAAAGTGCTTTTTTGTAAGGTTTTCAAATTGTTTTTCCTTATAGGTTTTTTTTTTTCCCCCTTCTTTTCTTGTAGTTTAGGTAATAAAGTTTTCTTTGTGTTTAAGCTAGAGCCTCCTTTGCTTATTCCTGGTCACATCTCACAGCAGACACCAGGGAGAAGGTATTCTCATGGGAGCACTGGCTCTGTGCCAGGCCCAAACCATGACACTAACATATCACTGCATCTACATATAAAGGTAATAAATCCCTTATAATTAGCATTTTCTGGGACCGAAGCAGGTTCTTGGACATTTTTAGCAACTATATCTTCAGCTTCTTTCCTGTGGTCCTTGAAAAAAACATCTTCTGGGAAAGTGGGAAAGGGGGGGAGTGTCCTGGTTTAGGGCAAATTTGTTAAAGAATCAGCAAAGGAGGGCCCCTCCAGAAAGCAAACCCACACGGCCCCTCCCCCCAACCGGTTCAGGAAGAATTCCTTGAAAAGAAGTGGAAAGAACCTGTTTATTTGACTGGCAGAGAACCCCCCAGCACACAAAACGAACAATACCAGATGACACTGCTCTGAGAAAGATGACAAAATCAGAAAGTCTCTTTCGGGGGTGGTTGCTCTGTTCTCAATCCCTCCGGCGCTGGGGCAGCTGCTGCAGGCCAAAACGGTGCAAACCCTCGGTGTTCCCAGGTCCCAGCCTGGAGCAGGTTCAAGATGGTCACAGAAACAGGAAAGGAGAAACAGTCCAGGAAAGAATTTGGACTGTTTAGTTAGAACTAGCTAATAAGCAGAGGCCAAAGCAGAGCAGAAGTGAGAACAGAAAAGAGAGCAAGCAAAGCAGCAAGCCGAAAGCAAGAAGCAAAAACAGCCCTATGTACTGCCCGTCTGTGTGTCCCTGATAAGAGAAACCCAAACAAAACTTCCACTCTTCAGAGCCGGTCTTAAAGGCACAGAACAGATGAATGGGGATAGAAGCATCATAACGTCACCCCAGGACATTCCACCCCTTATCCCCATATCATCAACATACTACAACACATCATGCATTATTCATACAAAATTTCCATCTGTCCCCCCAAAATTTACAAGCAATACCCATCATGCCGTCATCACATCCCCACACTGGACCACTGAATCCAGACCATATATTACAGAGCTGTAGGATTCCCCCTTTTCACTTTAGTCACTTAAAGCTCCATCTTTCACTTGCTCAGACCTTCGACACTTACGCATTTCCTTCTCCATCTTCCACTTGCCCAGACCTTCAACACTTACACATTTCCTTCAATCTCATGTCTGTATAGTTTAATGTACAGACAATGGCAGTAACATCCAATGAACAGTGATACTGCACATCATTCTTACCCCACGATCAGATCTCCCTGAGGTGCACATCGTGTTGTTCCATCTCTTTGCATTATCCACCACGTGCAACCTGGTCCCTGAGCAAAGACAACCTCAAAAATGGGTTTGTACTCGAGGCAGAATTGATCCACACAGTCTTCCCTAACAAACCTCTGATATGTACCACTGGGACTTTGTCTCCTTCTATTACATTCAGGGACTCAGACTGGGCAGCACCTGCTCGGTTGGTGGAACCTCGGGTGTTAACTAAGCAGGTGGCCTTTGCTAAATGTTGCTCCCAATTCTTGAAAGATCCCCCACCCAAAGCTTTCAACTGGGTTTTTAGTAGTCCATTGTACCTCTCCACTTTTCCTGCAGCTGGTGCATGGTAGGGGATATGATACACCCACTCAATGCCATGTTCCCTAGCCCAGGTGTTGATAAGGCTGTTCTTGAAATGAGTCCCGTTGTCTGACTCGATCCTCTCAGGGGTACCATGTCTCCACAGAACTTGCTTTTCCAGGCCCAGGATGGTGTTCCGGGCTGTAGCATGAGACACAGGGTAGGTTTCCAGCCATCCAGTGGTGGCTTCCACCATGGTCAGCACATAGCGCTTGCCCTGGCGTGTCTGGGGCAGTGTGATGGAGTCAATCTGCCAGGCCTCCCCATACTTGTACTTGGACCACCGCCCACCCTACCAGAGGGGCTTCACTCGCTTGGCCTGCTTGATGGCAGCACACGTCTCACAGTCATGGATAACCTGAGAAATACTGTCCATGGTTAGATCCACCCCTCGGTCTCGTGCCCACTTATAGGTGGCATCTCTGCCCTGGTGGCCTGAGGCATCATGGGCCCATCGAGCTAGGAATAACTCTCCCTTATGTTCCAAATCTAGGTCTATTTTGGACACCCCTATCTTTGCAGCTTGGTCTACCTGCTCATTGTTTTGGTGCTCCTCATTGGCCCTGTTCTTGGGTACATGGGCATCTACATGGCGGACTTTCACAGGTAGCCTCCCTACCCTGGTAGCAATGTCTTTCCACTCATCAGCAGCCCAAATTGGTTTCCCTCTACGTTTACAGTTAGCCTTTTTCCACCTCTCCAACCATCCCCACAGAGCATTGGCTACCATCCATGAATCAGTGTAGAGGTAGAGCTTTGGCCACTCCTCTCTCTCAGCAATGTCTAGGGCCAGTTGAACAGCTTTGAGTTCAGCAAGTTGGCTTGATCCACCTTCTCCTTCAGTAGCTTGTGCAACCTGTCATGTGGGGCTCCATACAGCTGCTTTCCACTTCCGGTTCATCCCTACGATGCGACAGGAACTGTCAGTGAAAAGAGCGTAGCGTGTTTCCTCTGGTGGCAGTTGGTTATAGGGAGGAGCCTCTTCAGCACATGTCACTGGTTCTTGTTCCTCTTCATCTGTGACACCAAAATTCTCACCTTCGGGCCAATTTGTAGCTACCTCCAAAATCCCAGGGCGATTCAGTTTACCTATACGGGCACGCTGAGTGACAAGAGCAATCCACTTGCTCCATGTAGCACTGGTGGCATGGTGAGTGGAAGGAACCTTGCCTTTGAACATCCACCCCAGCACTGGTAGTCGGGGTGCCAGGAGGAGTTGTGCTTCAGTGCCTATTACCTCCAAGGCAGCCTGGACTCCTTCATAGGCAGCCAAGATTTCTTTCTCTGTTGGAGTGTAGTTGGCTTCAGACCCTCTGTAGCTTCGACTCCAAAATCCCAGTGGTCGACCCTGAGTCTCCCCAGGCACCTTCTGCCAAAGGCTCCAGGACAAGCCATGGTTCCTGGCTGCTGAGTAGAGCATGTTCTTTACCTCTGGTCCTGTCCTGACTGGGCCAAGGGCTACTGCATGGGCAATCTCCTGCTTGATCTGGACAAAGGCTTGTTGCTGCTCAGGGCCCCACTGGAAATTGTTCTTCTTGCGGGTGACCAGGTAAAGAGGGCTCACAATCTGACTGTACTCAGGAATATGCATCCTCCAAAAACCTATTGCACCCAAGAAAGCTTGTGTCTCTTTCTTATTGGTGAGTGGAGACATTGCTGTGATCTTGTTGATGACATCTGTAGGAATCTGACACCGTCCATCTTGCCACTTTACTCCCAGGAACTGAATCTCATGAGCTGGTCCCTTTACTTTGCTCTTTTTAATGGCGAAACCAGCTCCCAGGAGGATCTGGATGATTTCCTTCCCTTTCTCAAACACTTCCGCAGCTGTGTTCCCCCACACAATGATGTCATCAATATACTGCAGATGTTCTGGAGCCTCTCCCCTTTCTAGTGCAGTCTGAATCAGTCCATGGCAGATGGTGGGGCTGTGCTTCCACCCCTGAGGCAGTCGGTTCCAGGTGTACTGCACTCCCCTCCATGTGAAGGGAAATTGAGGCCTGCATTCTGCTGCCAGAGGAATGGAGAAAAATGCATTGGCAATGTCTATAGTGGCATACCACTTTGCTGCCTTGGACTCGAGCTCATACTGGAGCTCTAATATGTCTGGCACGGCAGCACTCAGTGGTGGAGTCACTTCATTCAGTGCACGGTAGTCCACAGTCAATCTCCATTCTCCTTCAGATTTTCGCACAGGCCAAATGGGGCGGTTGAAGGGTGAGTGGGTCTTGCTGACCACCCCTTGGCTCTCCAGCTCTCGGATCATCTTATGGATGGGGATCACAGCATCTCGAGTGGTCCTATACTGTCGTCGATGCACTATGGAAGTGGCAATTGGCACTCGTTGCTCGTCTCCCGTCAGGCATCCTACTGCAGATGGATTCTCAAAAAACCCAGGCAAGGTGTTCAATTGCTGGATGCCCTCTGTCTCTACAGCAGCTATTCCAAATGCCCATCTGAGTCCTTCTGGGTCTTTGAAGTACCCACTTTGAAGGTAGTCGATGCCCAAAATACATGGGGCCTCTGGGCCAGTCACAATAGGATGCTTCTTCCACTCATTTCCCGTTAGGCTCACATCAGCTTCCACCAAAGTGAAATCCTGGGATCCCCCTGTCACACCAGCAATAGAAACAGACTCTGTCTCCACATGTCTTGATGGGATTAATGTGCATTGCGCACCAGTATCGACCAAAGCTTTGTACTCTTGTGGTTCCGATGTGCCAGGCCAACGAATCCACAGAGACCAGAAAACACGATTTTCCCTGGCCTCTACCTGGCTAGAGGCAGGGCCCCTCTAAGCCTGGTTATCCTTCTTTCCCTGGGCGTATATTTTGGATGTTCCTTCGAGGGGATCAGACATGTCATCATCATCATACCTCGCCATTCGGCTACGGGCAACTGGAGCTGCTTTCCTTCTGGTGGCTTCCTTCAGTTCACGCACCCGTTGTGCCAGAACAACAGTAGGTTTCCTATCCCACCTTCTCACGTTTTCCCCACAATCACGCAGGTAAAACCACAGCTCAGCATATGGGGTGTACCTTCTCTCAACATCTGGGAAACATCTGCCTTGGATACCGGAACCTCGGATCTGTGCTGCTGAAATTTCAAGAAGGTCTTCTTTAATCTCCTCTCTAAGCTTCTTATGGTTCTCCTCTATCTTATCCTCTAAGTTCTGCAGACATGTTTCTACCGCTGTGATTCTGGCATGTGTCGGGCCATGTACACCATTTGCATATGCTCGGAGCTTCCTTGCCATGTCAAGCACAGTCTCACCCCTCTCATCCCGCTTCATTATGGCTAAGGCAGAAGCATATTCATGTGGCCCAAGTCGTACGAATTTTCGCCACATCACAGACGTGCATGGTACTAAGTCTGGGTTCCTAGTTGTTACATCATCTGAGAAGATAATCTCTGCCACTTTCTCTCAGGCGTTGGATCCCCTGCTCTATTGTCTTCCACTGAGTTTGCTGCATATAGAGATCGTCTGCACACAGGTATCTTTCTGCTACACTTCTTAGGACCCGTTCCCAGAGGCTGTGAGAGTTAGCCCCCCTCATCATTCCTTGGTCGATGACAGGATCCTGTGACAGGGATCCCAAATGCCTGGCTTCAGTGCCATCCAGAATTGTAGCCTCGCCTGAAGCATCCCAGAGACGAACCAGCCAACTAATTACGGATTCATCAGACCTTCGAGTGTAGTCCTTCCGTAGGCCACGAAGGTCCTTCAGGGAAAAGGACTCAATACTCGCATCTGATCTTGCACCTGCTGCTTTGACTCCTGATTTTATGTCAGGAGGCATTGAGGTTCCTTCTCCTTCATCATCATCATCATCATCATCATCCACTGGTTGATTGGTCTTGTCCGTGCATTTCCCACTTCTAGTGCTGGTAGCAACAGCCATGGGTTTAGATGCTGGCTTTGAGCCTGGAGTGTTAGCTGCAGCCTGAGTCACTGGGACAGTTGCTGATTGATCTCCCTGCCCCCCTGCCTCTGTCTGCTGCCCGACAGTATCTAGTAGCGTGCGATAAGCATACTCCAGGGCCCAGCTCACTGCAATGACCTTCCTCTCCTTAGGCTCATCCTGGTACTTCTCTTTCAGATATTTCCCCACCTCATCTGGGTTCTGAATTTGTTCATGGGGAAAATCCCAGACTATAGGATCAGAGAATTCCTTCAGGATTTGGCCCATATCCTCCCATTTCCCACACCACTGAGGATTTTCCACACCGGGGTCTACTCCTGAGTCAGGGGTCTCATCAGCCCGTCTAGAAATCTCAGCCCTCATTCTAGAAAAGCAGCAGGCTGTATAGAGGAAGGTTACCAGATTGAATACCAGGAAGATGGTTTCTTTAACATTGAGGGGAAACTGAACATCCTTCACTAGTGATGCAACTGATTCATAGGAGAAGGAGGAAAGCAGAGGCTGAAAAACCTCATTCCCTCCTGCTCCTCCTGCAACAAACTGGATGCATAACCATAGCCATGAACCATTCATACCTGGAGCAGACCCTAGCATGTTTATAAACTTCTTGCACATTATTGCCACCAAGCCCAGCAGGATAGCTACTCTGGTCACTGCCCCTCTGATGTAAAAACTACGTATTAGGGGCAATACTAAAGCTATTTCTGGATAAGTAAATAAATCTAGGGACCAGAGAGGTAGTAAAACCTCAAAAAACCCTAGGGACCAGAAATGCATGCAAACCTTCACCCCAATAGACATTATGAATTCAAAAAGCATGACTATTAGCTGATTTAAACGAACGCAGAGTAATAGCAACATAAATGCAGTCAAAACAGGGTTTTTCCACTCTCTCTCTTGCCCCACGTTTGGGCGCCAATATTTTGTACTGATTTAGGGCAAATTTGTTAAAGAATCTGCAAAGGAGGGCCCCTCCAGAAAGCAAAACCCACACGGCCCCTCCCCCCAACTGGTTCGGGAAAAAATTCCTTGGAGAGAGGTGGAAAAAACCGGTTTATTTCAGGCACAGCACCCCCCAGCACAAAAATGAACAATACCCGATGACACCGCTCTGAGAAAGATGACAAAATCAGAAAGTCTCTTTTGGGGGTGGTTGCTCTGTTCTCAGTCCCTCCGGCGCTGGGGCAGCTGCTGCAGCCGAACGGTGTTCCCAGGTCCCAGTTCGGAGCAGGTTCGAGATGGTCACAGAAACAGGAGAGGAGAAACAGTCCGGGAAGGAATGTGGACTGTTTAGCTAGAACTAGCTAATAAGCAGAGGCCAAAGCAGCGCAGAAGCAAGAGCAGAAAAAAGGGCAAGCAAAGCAGCAAGCTGAAAGCAAGACGTGAAAAACAGCCCTATGTACTGCTCGTCTCTATGTCCCTGATAAGAGAAATGTTGCCTTCTGATGCAAGGCAAGGCGACCTGGTTCTGAGGAAACGGCACGGCGACCCAAACTCTCCAGGGTCGCTCGGGCCAAGAACACACGCAGACATTAACGTGGTGGACGGTCCAAAGGCCTTTATTGTCCCATCTCGTCGGGTTTTATACTCGGGGAGGTTTTTTCTCTACGTCAGGGTGTCTTACCTTACTGTAATTGGTTAATAAGGAGTAGAAAGTTACTAGTGTTAGGGGGGTCTACATTCCTGGGTGATCCCCTATCACTAGGCGTTAGGGGGAGAGGAATCCTGCCGCTTTCCGTGACATCGCGAGATTTTCCGAACGCTTGTCCCTATCTAACACAAGAAACCAAAACAAAACTGCGAATCTTCAGAGCAGGTCCCAAAGGCACAGAACAGATGAATGGGGATACAAGCATCATAACGTCACCCCAGGACACATGGAACGAGTGTCCAAGGGCCCTTTGTGACACGGTGTGACATAGGAGCTGGAGGTGACAAGAGCACGCCACAGTGCTCAGAGCACGCAACGGGACAGGACGGGACAGAGCGGTGCCGTGAGGAGCCCCCGCAGAGCGCGCTCGTTCGCTTCCCACCCGGAGCTTTTCTGAAGCCTTGCTCCTGCAGCTGAGCTCGAGGCCAGACCACAGGACTTGCTGACCCTTGGTCTCCCTGAGGCTTCTCGTCTGCAGGTGCCCTTGAGGCCATATCATAGTCCTTGTCAGGAGTCCCCTGTCCTCGGGGCAGGAGCCCTTGAGACCGAGTGCAGGACTTGCTGTCCTGTAGCCTTCCTGAGGCTTCTTACTTGAAGGTGCCTTCCAGGCACCACTGCAGGACTTGGTGACTTGGAGCTTTTCCAAGGCAACTGTCCTGCAAATAGCCACAAATCCAGGCAGAGACATGGAGCAGAGAAACCCGGCAGTGCCTGAGCTGGCCTGGGTGGAGGAGGAGGAAGGTGGCCCTGGAGCTGCCCCGGCACAGCAGACTGAAGAGGTGGTGCCATTCCAACCACCGCAGGAGGGTGAGTGGCAAAGCTGGGCCACAGGACTGGTGCCTGCTGCCAGCTTGGACCCCACGCCGTGCCGTGCCATGCCATGCTATGCCCTGGGGACATGCCCACGGACAGGACGGAAGAGGGCCCGGGCAGACAGCCCGCAGTGGCCGTGCTCCATCCCCTGGGGCATCCCGGGGCTCTCTCTGCCTGGGGATCGCAGGGCTGGGCTGTGTTGTCCGGCCTCTCCCGCAGCCCCTCATCTCTGGCTGCGCTCGCTCTTTGCCAGATGCAGCCCCGGAGCGCACAGAAGAGCAGGAGTCCAGCCGTGGCCGCTTCCGCAGAACAGCGCAGGTACCTGCAGCCACCCCCACCTGGGCTGGGCCTGCTGTCCCTGCTCAGCCCAGCACCGTGTGTGCAGCACTCCATGCAACATCCTCGGCTTCTTGCCCTTCTCCTACAGTTTGTTTGCAACTTCCTCAAGAGAATTAAAGAGGAAGAGACCATCGCCACGGGCGTAGGCCTCAGACCATACTCGCCCATCTTCCTCAGCAAGACGAGTGCCGCCCTGCTGCATATGCTTGTAGAGGAAGATTTTTACACTCCAAAGCAAGTAAGCAGCTTGTGGCCAGGCTTTGAATCTCACAGCAATGGCTTGTCCTCCCAATCCACGCATGCTGCTTGCTGTGAGCCTTTCAGGCCACATGGCAGTGGGGTGGGAAGGGAAGCACTCCTCTGGGGAAGCTGGGAACATTGCTCCCTCTGGCAGCTTTCCAAGTCTCCCCGTGCCTTCTCCAGGTGCCTGCCATGGTCAGCTACATCCACTAGTGGCTCCTGGCCAATGATTCTGCTGAGCACAGGCTGGACAAGACCCTGCTGCATCTCACCCAAGCACAGCCAAATGACGCAGTGGTGACACTCCTGCGTGTGGCCCCGTCCTGTGACAGGTATGGGGCCCACCTGCCCACAGGGCTCAGGCCTCCCCAGCCCATCACCCTGCACAGCCTGCCCCAGGTGTCAGAGCAACAGAGACTTCCAGGGCCCTCTGGATGCTCCCTTTCCCAGCCCTGCCAGGCCAGCCCCTGAGCCTGCTGCCGTGCTCCCTTGCCGCCTCTCAGGGCTCTGTCCCCACAGGGCTGGGCTGTCTGCCTCCTGCTGGCAGGGGGGCAGTGGGCAGAGGCAGAAATGGCAGCCGGCTCAGCTGCCCCTGGTGCTTCCTCTGAGACCCTCCTGAGACACAGCTCTAACCCCACAGAGCTGCCATGGCCATGTGGAAGACCATCATGGGCTCAGCCAGGACTGCAGAGCTGGTGCAGCTGATCCTCCTGGATGTGCTGGGCAGCTGGCCAGAGTACAGCACCTGCACCTCCAATGGGGACGAAACAGCTGTCTTTGCCCTGGCTGTGAGTTTCTGCAACTGGCCTTTGCAGGCCCCAAGGCTGTCTCTCCAGCAGCTCTCCATCCTCCTTCCCCCACTGCATCTCCCTGCCTCAGGCGCTGGCCTGAAACCTGGCCCAGGGGCAGCTTCAGGCCCACCAGGCCCCGTGCTCCCCCTGCCATGCTCTCTCCTGGCCTCTCCCTGCCACGCTCGGGCCCTGCCACACACACACCTCGGCACTGAGCGCTGTCTCGGGGGGCTTTGTCCTTTGCAGGCAACTGTGGTGACGTGGAAGATCCTCCAGGTGCCCTGTCTCCCACGGATCTTGAAGGTGTATTTCCCCCACCTATTTGTGCATCTGCTATTCCAAGTGTTCTTCAGCACTCTGGATATGCCAGAGGAGGTCGACACCTTCTGGAAGGGATGCCAGGAAGAGCACGGCCTTGCCACCAGCCCCAACAGGTGCTCCATGCCACTTCTCCTGTCCCTGCCACGTGGCCTGCCAAGGAGCCAGTGCTGCCAGTGTGACCTGGGCTTTGCTGTGCACACAGGTTTGCTGTGCGCACCCTGAAGTCCCTGCTCTGCCTTCTCCGCTGCGAGGATGTGGTGGTGGCAATGGAGCGCAGGTGTGCCTGGGACACGCTGCTCTCTCTTGACACTCACCACTTTGCCGTGGCTCTGCTTGCCAGGTGAGACCCCCTTCTCCCCACTGCCTCTGACATTGCTGCCCTGTGCCCAGGTGCCCCATAAAGTGTCCGTGGTGGCCATGGGTCAGAGGGCCTTGGCACTGAGGGACGGCCAAGCAGGCTGGAAAAGGCTGGCAGAGGAGGGTGCCCATCAGCAACCAACTCCCAAACGGCCCACGTCCCCTTGCTGGAAGGGTGCTGGGGAAAGATGAGAACTGGGTGAGTCACGCCTGGGAGACGTTTGCCCCACTGCATCAGGCTCTTGTTTCCTTTTTCCCCTCTTCAGAGAAATTCGCCGCTTAGCCATCCACTTTTGTTCCGCGGTGGCATTCTACCTGCTCGCCCTGCTCGGCAAAGAGATGCCATACTGGGATTTCCCTGCCCTGACATTCCTTGTGGAGGTGAGCCTCAAGGCCAGCGCTGCCTGGCTGAGCGGCCTCCCAGCCCTCTAACCCCTGGCAGCCACAGCTGCCAGGACAGTGCCCGTGCCCTGTGCTTCTGCCTGGGCCCGGCCCTGTGCGCTTCTGGGCTCCTGCCGGCCGGCTCCCCTGTCACTGCCCTGTGCCTTTCAGGTCCTCGAGTGCCTGGACTTGAGGGAATGCAGTGACAGTGTCCTGGAGATCCTGGCACAGAACCTGCAGAGCAAGCACATGGCCAGGCTTTACTTGGCGCTCCGAGGCCTCGTAGTGCTGGGCAAGAATCCCTTGATGGTGAGAAGAGGGCAGTGGCCAAAGCCGTGCAGGCAGCGTGGGGCTGGGCAACGCAGTCGCTTGGCCTTGCCTGGGCTTCGGCCGCTGGGGCAGCTCTTCCCATCTCTCCTGCTTCCCTGCCCCAGTGCTTCAGGACAGGCCTTTGGCCTCTGGGCCCTACGGCAGCAGTGCGGCCTTTCACAAAGTCGTCTTCCGCACAGGCTGAAAAAATGCAGAGCCTGACTGAAAGTCTTGTGGAGCTCCTGGAGGAAAATGACAGCAACATGATCAGGATGAACATTCTTCTACTCAGATATTTGCTCCTGGATAATGGTGCTCCAATACCCACCCCCATCGCCCTGCAGCTGGCTGAGGCGCTCCTGCCACTCTTTGACAGCGTAAGGCTCTGTGCCCACAGCCACAGCCACTGGCTGCTGCCCGGACCCTTGTTGCCCTGTGCAGATGCACGCCTGTGCCCTGGGGGGCCTGAAGCAGCTGATGCTCAGGTCTTTTGCCCTTTCCTTTCATCCAGGATGACATCCAGGTGCAGCTGAGCTCCATGGCTCTCTTTCAAGAGATGCTGGACTTATTAACAGAAGAGGGAAGAAAGGCCCTCAAGTCCCACGTGCGCCAGAGCCTGCTCCCTCTCTACTTCCACTGCCATGATGAGAATCAGATGGTTGCTGAGGTGAGCACTTGTGCACAGCTGCTGTCCCCCTTGCAGGGGCTTGGGCTGCCTCCTGCCCGGGCACCTTGTGGGCTGCAGCCTCCTCCAGCCTGTGCCACTGGGATGCTCCTGTGCCCTGGACTGTAGGGCCATCTGTGCATCTCTGTCCCTCTCCAGGCCTCCCGGGAAACGCTGCATTCCTCAGCCAGATTCCTGAAGAGGAGGGATATAGAACAAATGCTACACGTGGATCAGAGCCTTGGGGAGTGCCTGGTAAGAACAGCAGAGACCCCCCAGCCTCAGCATGGCCAAGGTCCCTGAGGGCGGTGCTCAGTGTGCAGGGCTAACAGCTGTGCCCGCTGCTGCAGCCAGAGGCCGCGCGGGCTCTTCTCCGGGCTCCCGTGGGCCTGAGTCGGGTGCCCATGGAGCCCCGGCCCGGCGGGGCTGCGGGGCGGCACCACGGCTCCCCGGGCAGCAGCCGGCCCTCTGCCCCTCCCCTCGGGAGCCCTTGGCCAGCGGCTGCTGGCCGCGCCTCAGGGCTGGGCGGGCAGGCGTGGCCGGCGGCAACCCTTCCCTCCTGCCGCTCTCTGCAGCTGGCAGAGGACAGGAGCCGAGCGGCCGAGCACGTGCGCAGGGCACTGCACTACCTGCAGAGCCCACAGGAGTCCCTGCGAGAGGCGGTCGTCAGGTTCATGGGTGAGTCCCGAGCCCGGGCTCCTCCCCGGCCCGCCGCAGCTCGGCCCCGGCCCCGCCTGCTGCCCCGGCAGCGCCGGCCCGGCCCGGCACCGTGGAGCCCCGCCTGGCCTGGGCGTTGCTGCCGCCCTCTGGCAGCCGTGCCCTGGGGCGGCAGCGTGCGGCAAGGGCCCGGGCTGAGCTCTGTCTGGCCAGCAGCCCGTGTGGCCACAGCGCCGGCAGCGCCGCTGGCAGGGAGCTGTGCCGCTGGGGCCGTGACAGGCTCTGTGTTCACAGGCATGGCCGGGCGGCACCTGAGGAGGCAGCAGCAAGAGCTCCAGCTGATCTGCAGTGGTGAGTGAGTGAGGGCAGCGGGCTGACCGCTCCAGGGGGCTGGAGGGGGCAGCTGCAAGCCCTGCCCCGGCTGCAGAGGGATCTGCACCCGTGGGCAGAGCACACAGAGATATCAGGGCTACGTGTGGCATTGGTGGCCAGCAACTTCGGGCTGATCCCCTTGCTCCCTGCTCCCTGCGGGCCATGGCAAGAGACGACCGGGATGGCCCTGGCATGGGGCTCTCCTTGGCTCCCTGCGTATGCGGGATCTGACCTTGCCTCTGTTCCTCTCTCTTGCAGCCCTTGAAGAAATGGCATATGACAGCAGTCCTGCAATCAGAGATGCTGCAGTAGAATTTTGTTTAGTTCTCCGGGCTCTTGAGAGAGCTCCCTACTCCCCATGGCAGAAGCTGCGGGATCGATTCCGCAGTGCATGGAGGAAACGGCCTCGTCTTTGCTGCACTGCCTTACTGTTGTGCTGCAGCTCGGCAGAGAGATGATCTGGGGCCATTTAAGCCAGCAGGAATTTTCTTTTTCTTCTTTAAGATTTTTGTGTTTGCATTTTCATTGTTGAGTATGTAAATATAAAATATCTTACAATACACAGAGTCCCAGCATCTCTCTTTTCCTGCGCAAGGTCTGTAGGGCATAAGAGGGGGAAAAGGTTGCTTGTACTCAGCTAGCTGCCCAGGAGTGCAGTGTTACAGGGAAAATGGCCAGAAGCCTTTTGGCCTTTGGTGGTTCTGCTGAAGCTTTTGTGCTGCCCACAGAGCGGCTGGGCAGGGGCCGGAGCTGCGGGGATCCCTGCCAGAGCGGTGCCTGGAGATGGCCACAAGCCCTGTGCCGGACAGGAAGGGCCATCCGTATCCTCCTGCCCGTCTGCTGCTGACTGCAGTGCTGAGGGCTCCCAGGTGCCTCTGGATGAGGCTCCTCTGGAGCTGCTTTGGGGCTGTCGCGCTGCTGCCGGCACCCTTGGCCAGGCTGGGGGAGACCCTGAGGGGCTGAGGCACTTGGCTGGCAGAGGCCATAAGCAGCCCCCTGGCAGCCGCCTTGATCCCGACAGCCGGCTGCTCTGGCGCTTCCAGGTCGGTGGCTGGTTGGAGGGACGCCCTGGAATCAGGCGTGGAACCCCGGTCCTGGCCTTTCAGGGCTGTGAGGCCAGCTGTTGTGGGGCTGGGGGGGTGCCCTCCCAGTGCTCCAGACTGGAGCCCCCCGCCCCTCAGCCTTAGGCATTCAGCTCCACTGCCTAATATCCAAGTCTTGTTCCTCTTGCTGTGGGGGAGGCCGAGCTCTGTGGCTTTAGGCCCCATGGAGCCAGAAGAGCAGCAGCTTTGAGCCCACAGGGGCCTCAGAAAGGCCCTCTTGGACCACAGACATTCCTGTCCTTCCCAGGCCAGGGACACATGAGAATGCAGCGGGCGCCTTCAGGGTGCCACGCTGGCTTTGCACTGGGCCACCTCCCTGTGCTGTGCACGGCTGGCTCTTTGCTTTGCTGCTCTCGGCCTTGTGTCGTCGTACTCCTCTGGCTGCCTGCAGCCAGGGGCAGCCCTATCAGGAGGGTGAAAGGCCCCGTCTCCAACATCTCCAGGGGGAAATGGAGCTCTCCCAGCCCTCAGCCCACGCTGTAAGCAGAGCAGAGCCTTTTCCCCAGCCCCGTTGGCTTTCTGCCTGCTTCTGGCCCCTGGCCACCATCACCCACTGCACTTGCTCTGAGTCACCTACAGCATGGCTGGTGCCTCTTGATTTGCTGACCCTGGGATGTGAGGCTCACTGAGGGAAAGGTGGCTGTCCCAATGCTGAGGGCACACATGGCTCACTCAGCAGACTTGAGGCTTCCCCAGCAGCTTGCAGGTGCCTTATGTGTCATGTTACAGTGCTTGTGCTGCCGCCTCTTCCTGTCCCTCTTCTCACCCTCACCAACCCTGCACCCTCTGACCTACCTTCAGTAAACCCTGTTGCATCAGACACGGTGTCAAGAGCCCTCCTTCGGCTGCCGGTCGAGCGCACGTTACAACCTCCGGGCCTGCGAGCAAGGTGGGCTGGGGGAGCTGGTCTCTCAGACCAAGAGGGAACGGCTCTCGACAGCACCTGCCCATGGACATTCTCCGCACCAAATAAAATCATCTCCAAGTTTAGCTAGTAAGCTAGTAAGGTATAAACCATTAATTGCCTGGAAATCTGGCACTAGTCTCTGAGTTCCATTAGGTTTCTTTATTGCTGATCTAGCAGTATTAAATTTTGACTACCATTCTTCCAATAGTCCTGATGTCAGGGATTTAATTGATTGTTGGCTCTGTTCCTTTCCTAGCTTCTAATCTTCAAGGGTATTGCTTTCTGACTACTGCCCTAACTCTTGTCTGTAGCTCAGTTTCAATAGGGTCTGCTGGTTTTGATTTTCCTGGGCTATCAGTACCCCATACTCTTGGGTACACCTGATTCAATACTTGCTCTAACTAGTTCTTCTTGTTGGTTGGTCTGGTGTCAATTGTCAGTCCTACTGCTAAAACCGCTCATTTGTCTTCAGGTAGCTTCCACTGAAGTTTTCTTTTTCTAAACGGAACTGTTGCTTCTAAATTTTCAAGCAAATCCCTGCATAGGACAGATTTGGGTGAGTTTGGGAAACAGAGAAACGGATGTATTCCCATTTTCTTCTTGATTTTCCATCAAAGTGGTTTCAGGAAGAATGCATTTTCTGGCTGCCCTGTAGTTGCTCCTATTGCTTGAAGATAGTTTTCACTTTTGGGTAGCAGTGCTTGATTCAAGAGTGAAAATGTGTCTCCAAAATTAGTTAAAAATTCAACTTCTTTATTATTCGTTAGCTGTATTTTAACCGGTAACCTGCTAGGGTAAGAACTGCCAGTCTCGGTCATTTCTTATCATCTAGAGTGGCTGCAAGAGTTTAGTGTACTTTGTCTGCTAACTCTGGGCACTGGCCTTATTTCCAGTGTCCTGATTTCTTACAAGATGCACATTGATTTGGCCCCAGCTTGCTCTGTGGCAGCTTTGAACCTCCTCTGCCTCTGCTCTTTTCGTCCCTGCCTCTGCTTCATCCACGCCCACGTCCGGCCTCTCCCTGGTGCCGATCCAGAGCTGCCACCATGGCTGCAGGGAGCTCTTTTTTATTTTCTCTCTCTTGATTATCATCCACTTTCTATGCTTTTCTCATTCATGCCTTTAAGTCTCTCTTGACAGGCTCTTTCAGCTTCTGAAATTTCTGCCTGACATCTGGGCTAGATTGCCCTGACATCAGGGAAACCCACTGCTGTTTCCCATATCCGACCAGGAATGCAGGGCTGTGCCTTTACGTGCAGCTGATCAGAGCCTGTCCACAAAGTCAGTGGGTGACTTGTGCTGTCCCTGTGTAACGTTATCTCTTACTGACCAAGTTATTGGTTTTGGAATGGCATTTTTTAATTCCAATGTGACTATGTCCTGGTATCTGGTTAACATTGCACAGCTGCCTGCATTGTTCACGTCCCACAAAGGGCTTGCAGTAGGACGCAGCTGGTCCATTCTACCTTGCAAGGCTCCACTAGCAATTTGTCCCTGCACACGTGCTCTGGCCACCTTGATCACCAACTCTCTTGCTGGTTTGGTTAGCTCTGTCAATATGAAATCACTATCACCTCAGTCTGGCTCTTGACTCTTGACTATGAACTCCAATCTTTTTGCTGCTTTGCTAGTGTTTTCTCTATCCATTTCAACTTTTTGCCACCAACTCTTGAGGTCACTAGTAGAAAAGCAGATGTTCACCCACATGGCTTCTCCTGGGGGACTCAAGACTTGCCTTAAGGGGGTGACTAAAGGCCAAGGTTTCTTGGTTTTATTCCTTGTGTTGGTTGTCACTGGGGGTCACTGAAATTGTCCCCTCACCTGGATTATTCATCTCATCCTCACGGCCATTTGGCTTTCATTCAGGGGCCGGAGTGGTTGCCTGAGGTGGAGTGTACCCGTGCTGGCCTGGGCTAACTCAGCTCTAAGTCTTGGACACCTAGAACACAATCTTCCTGGTGAATTTCAGCCAATTTCAAACATCTCTGCCTTATGCTGAGTGCTAAATGACATCTCTTTCTTTTCTGCCTCTTATCTCTTTCCAAAGTTAGGACTAAAGGTCCCATGGGGCCAAATCAAAGCCACATTCTTTCTGACACTTGGCTTTATTCTTCAGGGTAAAAACCACGTCTGCATATATCACTGGATCTCATTTTTCTCCTTGTCTTAAAAATAACATCAACTGTAACAATGGATCATAATGTTCCATTAGGGGGTCACTTTTCACCACTTTCTAATTGATACTAAGCCTACCATTGGGTAAGAGTATTTCATCAGATTACCTTACATGAAAAATTACCCTCTGGGACTCCTCCCAAATCTTTCTCATCTGCTAAATTACATTCTAGTGGACTCTTTTTAATATCATCTTTACTTCTTGTGTTATTCATTCTTCATGCTATCTAAATTTCCAAACTTAGCCGGATGTATTAGTACTTCTTGTTTCCTTCTCTTTATCCCCTGTAGACTACACTTTACATACACAGGCTGTCTCTGACTCACCCAGCACGAATATTGTTTTTTATAGTCCTAACAAGCAGTGAAAACAAAAGGATTCCACATTCCACACAATCTACAAGGAATTGGGGCATGATCGGACATAAAGCGAGTTTCTTAAAACACTGCCTAAAGTCATACTCAGGAGTATCATGTAAACCTAGAGGTCACAACACTTGACCTTGGATGTAGTGTCTAAAAGCTTGGGTGACTGCTCCAAGTTGTTCAAACACTTCTCAAAGTCAGACGGGATTGATGCTGTGCCCATTTCCCTGGGGTGTTCCGGTTCGTGTTTATTTATCAGTTATGGTAGAATGGTTTCTTTTCATGTACCCCGTATTTTCCCCAAGTTGGTTTACCCCTAGGTTTTTCCCTCCCTCAAAGCTGTCCCTCATGCCATTCCCCGCTCTTTGTTCCAGCTCCTTCCCTGCCTCTCAAGATAATCCAGCTCTTTATTCCTGAACCTTCCCTGTCACTTTTGCCTTGGACCTAACCCTGACTCCACAACCCTTTGGAATTCCCTATTGCTGGAAGCCCCTCTGGCCCATGTGACCTACCCTTTCCTCTCATCTGTCCTAATTAGTGCCAAGCAACTGATGGAATCCCCTCGCTCCTCCCCTGCAGATTCCTTTTTGCTCAATCCATTGTATCCGCCCGCCTGAGTTGGACCCCGATAAAATCTCATGCACAGAAGTGCTGGTGGCTCTATGCTGCTGAATCCTTCCCTTGGGATAAACCTTTGCCTGTGGAACCTCACAATTGAGGAGCCTCCTCCTTCTTTTTGGCTGCTCCGTGCTGAAGTCAGTAGATCCTGAACCACTGAGCAGTGGCTCAGCAGGGTCAGCCGCAGGCAGGACCCACGCCTTGGCCGTTCCCCACTCCTGGCGCAGCGCCGCAGTTTTCCCAAGAGCCAGCCCGGGCTCCGCTGTGCTACATCAATGGGGAACCCGTCCCAGTGCCTGACCGTGCTGCAGCGTGCTACCCAGGGCCCTTGCACACACTGCCTTCTGCCCTGGGGCCGCCCCCAGCCCAGCCAAAGTGGCCCAGGCTGGAAGGAATGCCTGGCCCCAGGTGTCTAAGACAGCCCGCACAGGATCTTTGGGAAGGGCTCAGACCACCAGCAAACGCTGCCCGGCTCTGCGGGCACAGTCCTATCCCCATATCTTTCCCTGAGAGCATTTGAATTACTAAATGAGAATCATTTGAAGGGAGGACATTTACATTTTCCATTTCAGAGAAGGCTTCTGCCTTCCTTAGCAGGCACCTCTCTCTTCAAACCAAGACAATTGTTTATCATCTTGCAGATGCGCAGTTGCTGGGGAGCCCCGTTTTACACCAGGAACCCGGAGAACCATTCCCAGCAATTGGGAAAATCCTAGGTGGTCCATCCACCCACAGATGAGGTCTCCAAATGTGCCCGAAATTGGGTCCAGCTCTTAGAGGCCTAAAAGAGCAAGTCCAAGTGACTTGATGATATTTTTAGCCCAGAAAGCCCTGCAGCTGATGGCACACTTCACAATCAGCAGGGGACACAGCTAGGCCAAAGTCCAGGCCTCTGCTGGGAGCCTTTCTCCTCAAATACCCTTCAAACAAACCTCCATGCAAGTCAGTTGGGAAAGTTTCTTCAAATGATCCATTTCTGGCACATGACTACACAGGGTTAAGTGAAAGATTCTAAAGCAGCTGCTGTGGAGTCAAAGAGCTAGCACTAGGGGTCTTTGTCATCTCTTTGTAGCTAAATGCCACTTTGGGGGATTTGATGGAGTTTGGAACGAGCTAGAGAGCAGACCTCCGAGTTTTTTAGATGATGCCATTGCTTTTTCTCCTCTTCTACATAGACAGGAAAGGTGAGTTTGGCTCACATCTGCACTGCATGGCTCACAAGGCCCGCAAGACTTGTAGTTACAAGAGCTTTGAAGGATTTCTTGGCCAAGAAGACACTGCCAACAATAATCTTTATGTTTTGCCACCAATCCTTCAATATTTCGTCTTAGGGACTCATGCTACAGTGTAAGCTTCCTTAGCCAATTATGACACACAAACTCAAAGCACTGCATCCTAAGCTTCTTGTTTACCATTGTTACTACTTTGATTTTTTCTAGATCTTCAGCACTAAAACTCTAAACTTTCCTCCACTTCAACGTTCCTCCCCATGTCTCTGCTATAATAAACTAGAAATCCACATTCTCGCTTCTAGCACCTAGCTTTGGAAGCCCTTTCCAAGGTCTCCCTTCAAATCCTGTGTTTAATTCAAAGCTTTGCTAACAAGACCAAAGGTCTGAGATTTCCCTGCATTTGGATTTCCAACAACACTGATGCTGTTAGTTCCAGAGTGCCCGGGATCCCTCTTGCAAGTCAACTCTGGTAGGAACAAGACGGCTGGCAGGGGGCTGCTTGTGGCCTCTGACAGCCCATTGCTTAGGGCTTGCCAGTGCCCCAGCCCCTCAGGGGCTGCCCCAGCCCGGCCAAGCTGCCCGGCAGCAGCGCCGCAGCCCCACAGCAGCTCCAGAGCAGCCCTATCCAGAGGCACCTGGGAGCCCTCAGCAAAGCAGCCAGCAGCACACGGGCAGGAGGACACGGATGCGCTTTCTGCCCGGCACAGGGCTTGTGGCCATCTCCAGGCACTGCTCTCACAGGGATCCCCGCAGCCCCGGCCCCTGCCCACCCGCTCTGTCACCAGCACAAAGGCTTCAGCAGAACCACCACAGGCCAAGGGGCTTCTGGCCATTTTCCCTGCAACACTGCACGCCTGGGCAGCTTGCTGAGCCATGGCACCCTTCTCCCCCTCTTCCCCAATGCCCTGCGGACCCTGGGCAGCAAAAGAAAGCTCCTGGGAGTCTGTGTATTATAACATACTCTATATTTATACACTAAAGAAAAAACAAATAGAAGAAAAGAAACAGAACAATCTTTCAGAAATGGAAAATTCCCGCTGGCTCAGGTGGCCTCAGCAGACAGAGCCTCTGGGATCAGCTCTCTGCAGAGCTCCAGCAGCGCAGCCAGCCGAGCCCCGACAGACGAGGCCGTGTCCTCCATGCCCTGCGGAGCTGATCTTGCAGCCTCTGGAAGACAGAATATCGCTCACTCTGCAGTGCCTGGAGGACATACAATGTTTCAAGTGCCAGATCTGACACGGCACTGCTGATGTCCTCTGTCAGGTGTTCCAGGGCTGAAAGAGAAGGGAACAGAGCCATGGTCAGATCGCGGATCTGCGGGGAGCCGAGGAGAGCCCCCTGCCAGGGCCATCGCAGCCGGCTCTAGCCATGGCCGGGAGGGAGCAGGGACCAACGGGACCAGCCCAAAGCTGCTGGCCAGGAATCGCCCAGGTGGCCCTGAAATCTCTGTGTGCTCTCCCCACGCCGCCCCTCGTCCGCACAGGGAGCAGATCCCTCTGCAGCCGGGCCAGGGCTTGTAGCTCCCCCGGCAGCCCCCGCTGCCAGCCCGCTGCCCTCACTCACCGTGGCAGATGAGCCAGAGCTCTTCCTTCTTCCCCCTCAGGTGCCGCATGGCCATGCCTGTGAACACAGAGCCTGTCACGGCCCCAGCGGCACAGCTCCCTGCCAGCGGCGCTGCCGGCGCTGTGGCCACACAGGCTGCTGGCCCGGCAGGGCTCAGCCCGGCCCTTGCCGCACGCTGCCGCCCCAGGGCACGGCTGCCAGAGGGCGGCAGCAGCAATGCCCGGGCCAGGCGGGGCTCCACGGCGCCGGGCCCCGCTGGCACTGCTGGGGCAGCAGACGGGGCCGGGGCCGAGCTGCGCCGGCCGGGCCGGGGAGGGAGCCCGGGCTCGGGACTCACCCGCGAACCTGACGGCCGCCGCTCGCAGGGGCTCCTGTGGGCTCTGCAGGTAGGGCAGGACCCGGCGCAGGTGCTCGGCCGCTCGGCTCCTGTCCTCTGCCAGCTGCAGAGAGCGGCAGGAGGGAAGGGTTGGCGCGGGCTCAGCCCCTGGGCCAGGCGCTGCCTGCGCCCCGCCCTGGCCTCCCATGCCCGCACAGCCCTGAGGCGCGGCCAGCAGCCGCTGGCGCCGGGCTCCCGAGGGGAGAGGCAGAGGGCCGGCTGCTGCCGGGGAGCCGCGGTGCCGGCCCGCAGCCCCGCAGCCCCTCCGGGCCGGGGCTCCATCGGCCCCCGGTTCGGGCCCAAGGGAGCCTGGAGCAGAGCCTTCACGGCTTCTGGGTGCAGCACCGGGCAGGGGCACAGCTGCCAGCCCCACACACTGAGCACCGCGCTCAGGGGGCTTCTCCGGGCTGAGGCTGGGGCTTGCAGGCCCTCCTTACCAGGCACTCGCTGAACTTCCACAGATTCTGCCTCTTCACCAGTCTCTCAAGATTCCTCCTCTTCAGGAACTCGGCCACACAAAGCAGAGTTTCCTGAGAAGCCTGGAGAAGAGCAGAAACGCAGAGATGGAGAGATGGCCCCACAGCCCAGGGTGCAAGGCCCGCGTCCCCTGTGCCAAGGCCTGGAGGAGGCTGCAGCCCGGCAGGTACCAGGGCAGGAGGCAGACGAGCCCCCTGCCAGGGGGACAGCAGCAACCCACGAGCCCTCACCTGTGCCACAAGCCGCTTCTCATTGTGGCAGTGAAAGAAGAGGGGCAGCAGGCTCTGGTGCAGGGGTGTCTTCAGGGCCTTTTTTTCCTTTTCCCCTTCTGAAAGAGTCACCAGTGTTCGGAAGAGCAGTATGGAGAGCAGCTGCACCTGCCAATTGTTCTGTATGGAAGGAAGAAAAAAAGACCTCAGCGGAGGTGGTCTGCATGGGGCTCAGCTTGGCGCAGGCCTGCAAATCCACAGGGCACAAAGTGTCCGGGCGGCACCCAGTGGCCGTGGCTGGGAGCAGTGAGCCTTACGTGGTCAAAGAGTGGCAGGAGCGCCTCAAGCAGCTGCAGTGTGATGCGGCCGGGCATCAGCATGTCTTTGTCCAAGATGATAAAGCTGAGTAGCATGACTGTCATGAAAACTATCTCTCCATCTGCATCCCACAGGAAGTCCACAAGACTTTCAGTCAGGCTCCACATTTTTTTGGTCTGTGCGGAACACAAGTTTGAGAAACGCCATCCTGCTGCCGCAGGGCCCAGAGGCCAAAGGCCTGTCCTGGAGCCCTGGGGCAGCTGAACTGGGAGGCAGGAGGGGTGGGAGCAGCTGCCCCAGCACCCAAAGCCCAGCCAAGCCCAAGCGACCACATTCCCCAGCTCAGCCTCAGCCACTGCCCCCTTCTCACCATTGAGGGCTCCTCAATGAGCTCAAGAAGGGCCCTGAGCGCCAGGCGACGCCTCTCCCTGCACTCGCTCTGCAGCTGCCTTGACAAAATTTGCAGGACTCTGTTAGCACCACGTTCACTCAAGTCCAGGAACTCGAGGACCTGAAAGGTACAGGGCAGTGACAGGGACCCGGCCGGCAGGAGCCCGGAGACGCACGGGGCCGGGCCCAGGCAGCAGCACAGGGCGCGGGCCCCGTGCCAGGCAGCTGCGGCTCCGAGAGGGCAGAGAGCTGGGAGGCAGCTCAGCCAGGCAGCGCTGGCCGTCAGGCTCACCTCTGCAAGGAACGCCATGGCGGGCAGCTCCCAGCGTGGCTCCTGTGTGCTGAGCAGCCGGAGCAGGTAGCGAGCGATCCGGGAACACAAAGGGATGGAGACACAGCACATCTCCCTGGCAGGAGGAAAAGGAACCAAGACTGTGGGCCAGGGGGACAAACCTTTGCCAGGACTGACACACAGAGGTCTGATCTTTCCCCAGCATCCTGCAAGGGGCCCTGGGCTATTTGGGAGGCAGCTCCTGGTGGGCGCCCTCCTCTCCCAGCCTTTCCCAGTCTGCTTGGCCATCCCTCGGTGACAAGGCCTTCTGGGCCACGACCTCGGGGACTGTGTGGAGCTCCCTGGGCACAGAGCACAAATGTCAGAGGCAGCAGTGGGGAGAAGGGTGTCTCACCTGGCCAGCAGAGCCACGGCATAGTGGTGGGTGTCAGCGCACAGCAGCGTGTCCCAGGCACACCTGCGCTCCATTGCCACCACCACATCCTCATGCTGCATTCGGCAGAGCAGGGACTTCAGGGTGTGCACTGCAAACCTGCGTGCACAGCAAAGCCCAGGTCACGCTGGGAACACTGGCTCCTGCCCAGGGACGTAGCACGGAAAGGAGGATTGGGATGGAGCACCTGTTGGGGCTGGTGGCAAGGCCGTATTCCTCCTGGCATCCCTTCCAGAATGCATCGACCTCCTCTGGCGTATCCAGAGTGCTGGAAAACACTTGGGAGAGCAGATGTAGAAAGAGGCGGGGCAAATACACCGTCACCATATGTGGGACGCAGGGCATCTGGAGGATCTTCCACATAACCACGGTTGTCTGCAAAAGACAAAGCCCCCCGAGACAGGGCTCAGTGCCGAGGTGTCCGTGTGGCAGGGCCCGAGCAGGGCAGGGAGAGGCTCAGACAGACGCAGGGGGAGCACGGGGCCTGGTGGGCCTGAAGCTGCCCCTGGGCCGGGTTTCCACCCGGTGCCTAAGGCAGGGAGATGCAGTGGGGGAAGGAGGACGGAGAGCTGCTGGAGAGGCAGCCTTGGGGCCAGCAAAGGCCAGTTACAGAAACTCACAGCCAGGACAAAGACACCCGTTTTGTCCCCATCCGAGGTGCACATGCTGTGCTCTGGCCAGCTGCCCAGCACATCCAGGAGTATCAGCAGCGCTGGCTCTGCAGTCCTGGGCGAGCACATGATGCTCTTCCACATGGTCAAAGCAGCTCTGTGGGGTTAGAGCTCTGTCTCATACACAGCACCGTGGCCTGGGCAGCAGTGGGGACCTGAGCTGGCTGCCAGCTCTGCCTGTGCCCATTGCCACTCGCCAGCAGCACCCAGGCAGCCCAGGCCACTGGGGACAGGCCCCTGAGGGGCAGCGAGGGAGCACGGCAGCAGGCTCGGGGGCTGACGTGCCGGGGCTGGCCAAGGGAGCAGCCAGAAGGCCCTGGAACTCTCTGTTGGTCACACACCTGGGCCAGGCTGTACAGGCTGATGGGCTGGCGAGCCCTGAGCCCTCTGGGCATTTTGGCCCCATACCTGTCACAGGACGGGGCCACACGCAGGAGCGTCATGACTACGTCAGCAGGCTGTGCTTCGGTGAGATCCAGCAGGGTCCTGTTCAGCCTGTGCTCAGCAAACTGATTGGCCAGGAGCCACTGGTGGATGTACCTGACCAGGGCAGGAACCTGGAGAAGGCACGGGAAGACTTGGAAAGCTGCCAGAGGGAGCAATGTCACCAGCTTCCCCACAGAAGTGCCTCCCTTCCCACCACACTGCCATGGCCTCAAAGAGTTCCAGTGACCAGCAGGCGTGGCTTGGGAGACCAAGCAATTTCCTGGGAGCATGAAACCCTTGCCACAGGCTGCTTACTTGCTTTGGACTGGAGAAGCCCTCCTCTACGAGCATATCCAGCAGGGCAGCACTGGTCTTGGTTTTGAAGATGTGCGAATATGCTCTGAGCCCAGGACCCATGGTGCTGGTCTCTTCCGCCCGAATTTTCTTGATGAATTTGCAAACCAGCTGTAGGAGAAGGGCAAGAAGCCAGGGATGTTGCAGGGAATGCTCCAAGCGCGGTGCCAGCAGGCCCAGCCCAGGTGGGGATGGCTGCAGGTACCTGGGCTGTGCTGCGGAAGAGGCCACGGGTGGGGTCCTGCTCCTGTGTGCGCTGCAGGGCTGCACCTGGAAAAGAGCGAGCGCAGCCAGAGCTGAGGGGCTGCGGGTGAGGCCGGAGAACACGGCCCAGCCCTGCGCTCCCCAGGCAGGGACAGCCCCGGGACGCCCCAGGGGATGGAGCATGGCCCCTGCGGAGTGTCTGCCCGGCCCCTCTTCTGTCCTGTCCGTGGGTATGGGATGGGAGAAACTGGGATGGGATAAAATGGGATGAGATGGAATGGTGCCAAGTTGGCTGCAGGCACCAACCCTGTGGCCCAGCTCTGCCACTCACCTTCCTGCGGCAGCTCAGACGGCACCACCGCTTTGGTTTCATGTGCGCGGGCAGCTCCAGGGCTTTCTTCCTCCTCTTCCCGCCAGGCCACCTTGGGCGCTTTCAGGGGTCTCTGCTCCATGAAAATGACTGGATTTGTGAGGGCACCTGCAGAAGAGAAGCCTTGGGAAGGCCACAGGTCACCAAGTCCTGTGGTCTGGCCTCGAGCTCAGCTGCAGGAATAACGCCTTGGAAAGGCTCCGGGTCAGACAGGACCGAGTGTGCTGTGTGGGGGCTCCTCACGGCACCGCTCTGTCCCGTTCTGCCCTCTTGTGCGTTCCCAGCAGCTGGGCAAGCTTCTATTTCCCACGTGTCACAAAGGGCCCTTGGTCACCGGGTTCCGTTCCATGGCACCGAGACCGTGCTGCAGCGTGCCACCCAGGGCCCTTGCACACACTGCCTTCTGCCCTGGGGCCGCCCCCAGCCCAGCCAAAGTGGCCCAGGCTGGAAGGAATGCCTGGCCCCCCCAGGTGTCTAAGACAGCCCGCACAGGATCTTTAGGAAGGGCTCAGACCACCAGCAAACGCTGCCCGGCTCTGCGGGCACAGTCCTATCCCCATATCTTTCCCTGAGAGCATTTGAATTACTAAATGAGAATCATTTGAAGGGAGGACATTTACATTTTCCATTTCAGAGAAGGCTTCTGCCTTCCTTAGCAGGCACCTCTCTCTTCAAACCAAGACAATTGTTTATCATCTTGCAGATGCGCAGTTGCTGGGGAGTCCCGTTTTACACCAGGGACCCGGAGAACCATTCCCAGCAATTGGGAAAATCCTAGGTGGTCCATCCACCCACAGATGAGGTCTCCAAATGTGCCCGAAATTGGGTCCAGCTCTTAGAGGCCTAAAAGAGCAAGTCCAAGTGACTTGATGATATTTTTAGCCCAGAAAGCCCTGCAGCTGATGGCACACTTCACAATCAGCAGGGGACACAGCTAGGCCAAAGCCCAGGCCTCTGCTGGGAGCCTTTCTCCTCAAATACCCTTCAAACAAACCTCCATGCAAGTCAGTTGGGAAAGTTTCTTCAAATGATCCATTTCTGGCACATGACTACACAGGGTTAAGTGAAAGATTCTAAAGCAGCTGCTGTGGAGTCAAAGAGCCAGCACTAAGAGTCCTTGTCATCTCTTTGTAGCTAAATGCCACTTTGGGGGATTTGAGGGAGTTTGGAACGAGCTAGAGAGCAGACCTCCGAGTTTTTTAGATGATGCCATTGCTTTTTCTTCTCTTCTACATAGACAGGAAAGGTGAGTTTGGCTCACATCTGCACTGCATGGCTCACAAGGCCCGCAAGACTTGTAGTTACAAGAGCTTTGAAGGATTTCTTGGCCAAGAAGACACTGCCAAAAATAATATTTATGTTTTGGACCCAGTCTCCAATATCTCGTCTTATGGAGTCGTGCTCTCGGGGTCTCTAGCTGGTCAGAGTGACCCCGAGATATGTTAGAAAGTCTCTTTTCCCAGCCCGGCGGTTGAAGAAGGAGTCAGAGCTCTTCATTTCTCGGTCTCCAGGTTGTTTATTGTATCTTATCTATAAAATTCTTTCTCCTGTCTTTCGAGGTCCGCACAGCCAGACAGTCTAAGGCACTCTGCCTCCCGTGGGGCGGTGTTATCTTTTTATACTAAAAACAACTATGTGTACAATATTTGCCATTACTTTCCCATACATATCATCTACGTTAGACAGTGAGCTTCTTCTCTAAACCAATCTAAAAGTGCCAACATCACAGCCGCAGATGGAGGCCAAGAAGAAGAAGGAGAAAGGCTGGACATGCCCAGATTCCTCATCTTCCCCCCTGAAGCCCCATTCTAAAACGCCCCAAAATCTATTTTTCCACTCGGTGATAAATTCACTGTCATTCTGCTTAAACCTTTGTGGCTTGTCATTCTTCCTACAAGGTTGGGAATTGTTTTTTCCAAGGGCTAAATCAAAGGCACACGGGTCTTGGGCTCTGTGCCAAGGCCTCTGAGCCCTCTGACAGGGTCTCGAGTCCTGCAGGGCAGCCAGAGGAATTTCCTGGGTTCCCACATCCTGCTACAGTGTAAGCCTCCTTAGCCAATCATGCTATGACACACAAACCTACAGCACTGCATCCTAAACTTCTTGTTTACCACTGTAACTGATTTGATTTTTTCTAGATCTTGAACTCTAAAACTCTAAACTTTCCTCCACTTCAACGTTCCTCCCCGTGTCTCTGCTATAATAAACTAGAAATCCACATTCTCGCTTCTAGCACCTAGCTTTGGGAGCCCTTTCCAAGGTCTCCCTTCAAATCCTGTGTTTAATTCAAAGCTTTGCTGACAAGACCAAAGGTCTGAGATTTCCCTGCATTTGGATTTCCAACAACACTGATGCTGTTAGTTCCAGAGTGCCCGGGATCCCTCTTGCAAGTCAACTCTGGTAGGAACAAGACGGCTGGCAGGGGGCTGCTTGTGGCCTCTGACAGCCCATTGCTTAGGGCTTGCCAGCGCCCCAGCCCCTCAGGGGCTGCCCCAGCCCGGCCAAGCTGCCCGGCAGCAGCGCCGCAGCCCCACAGCAGCTCCAGAGCAGCCCTATTCAGAGGCACCTGGGAGCCCTCAGCAAGGCAGCCAGCAGCACACGGGCAGGAGGACACGGATGCGCTTTCTGCCCGGCACAGGGCTTGTGGCCATCTCCAGGCACTGCTCTCACAGGGATCCCCGCAGCCCCGGCCCCTGCCCACCCGCTCTGTCACCAGCACAAAGGCTTCAGCAGAACCACCACAGGCCAAGGGGCTTCTGGCCATTTTCCCTGCAACACTGCACGCCTGGGCAGCTTGCTGAGCCATGGCACCCTTCTCCCCCTCTTCCCCAATGCCCTGCGGACCCTGGGCAGCAAAAGAAAGCTCCTGGGAGTCTGTGTATTATAACATACTCTATATTTATACACTAAAGAAAAAACAAATAGAAGAAAAGAAACAGAACAATCTTTCAGAAATGGAAAATTCCCGCTGGCTCAGGTGGCCTCAGCAGACAGAGCCTCTGGGATCAGCTCTCTGCAGAGCTCCAGCAGCGCAGCCAGCCGAGCCCCGACAGACGAGGCCGTGTCCTCCATGCCCTGCAGAGCTGATCTTGCAGCCTCTGGAAGACGGAATATCGCTCACTCTGCAGTGCCTGGATGACATACAATGTTTCAAGTGCCAGATCTGACACGGCACTGCTGATGTCCTCTGTCAGGTGTTCCAGGGCTGAAAGAGAAGGGAACAGAGCCATGGTCAGATCGCGGATCTGCGGGGAGCCGAGGAGAGCCCCCTGCCAGGGCCATCGCAGCCGGCTCTAGCCATGGCCGGGAGGGAGCAGGGACCAACGGGACCAGCCCAAAGCTGCTGGCCAGGAATCGCCCAGGTGGCCCTGAAATCTCTGTGTGCTCTCCCCACGCCGCCCCTCGTCCGCACAGGGAGCAGAGCCCTCTGCAGCCGGGCCAGGGCTTGCAGCTCCCCCGGCAGCCCCCGCTGCCAGCCCGCTGCCCTCACTCACCGTGGCAGATGAGCCAGAGCTCTTCCTTCTTCCCCCTCAGGTGCCGCGCGGCCATGCCTGTGAACACAGAGCCTGTCACGGCCCCAGCGGCACAGCTCCCTGCCAGCGGCGCTGCCGGCGCTGTGGCCACACAGGCTGCTGGCCCGGCAGGGCTCAGCCCGGCCCTTGCCGCACGCTGCCGCCCCAGGGCACGGCTGCCAGAGGGCGGCGGCAGCAATGCCCGGGCCAGGCGGGGCTCCACGGCGCCGGGCCCCGCTGGCACTGCTGGGGCAGCAGGCGGGGCCGGGGCCGAGCTGCGCCGGCCGGGCCGGGGAGGGAGCCCGGGCTCGGGACTCACCCGCGAACCTGACGGCCGCCGCTCGCAGGGGCTCCTGTGGGCTCTGCAGGTAGGGCAGGACCCGGCGCAGGTGCTCGGCCGCTCGGCTCCTGTCCTCTGCCAGCTGCAGAGAGCGGCAGGAGGGAAGGGTTGGCGCGGGCTCAGCCCCTGGGCCAGGCGCTGCCTGCGCCCCGCCCTGGCCTCCCATGCCCGCACAGCCCTGAGGCGCGGCCAGCAGCCGCTGGCGCCGGGCTCCCGAGGGGAGAGGCAGAGGGCCGGCTGCTGCCGGGGAGCCGCGGTGCCGGCCCGCAGCCCCGCAGCCCCTCCGGGCCGGGGCTCCATCGGCCCCCGGTTCGGGCCCAAGGGAGCCTGGAGCAGAGCCTTCACGGCTTCTGGGTGCAGCACCGGGCAGGGGCACAGCTGCCAGCCCCACACACTGAGCACCGCGCTCAGGGGGCTTCTCCGGGCTGAGGCTGGGGCTTGCAGGCCCTCCTTACCAGGCACTCGCTGAACTTCCACAGATTCTGCCTCTTCACCAGTCTCTCAAGATTCCTCCTCTTCAGGAACTCGGCCACACAAAGCAGAGTTTCCTGAGAAGCCTGGAGAAGAGCAGAAACGCAGAGATGGAGAGATGGCCCCACAGCCCAGGGTGCAAGGCCCGCGTCCCCTGTGCCAAGGCCTGGAGGAGGCTGCAGCCCGGCAGGTACCAGGGCAGGAGGCAGACGAGCCCCCTGCCAGGGGGACAGCAGCAACCCACGAGCCCTCACCTGTGCCACAAGCCGCTTCTCATTGTGGCAGTGAAAGAAGAGGGGCAGCAGGCTCTGGTGCAGGGGTGTCTTCAGGGCCTTTTTTTCCTTTTCCCCTTCTGAAAGAGTCACCAGTGTTCGGAAGAGCAGTATGGAGAGCAGCTGCACCTGCCAATTGTTCTGTATGGAAGGAAGAAAAAAAGACCTCAGCATTGCGGCTGCATGGGGCTCAGCTTGGCGCAGGCCTGCAAATCCACAGGGCACAAAGTGTCCGGGCGGCACCCAGTGGCCGTGGCTGGGAGCAGTGAGCCTTACGTGGTCAAAGAGTGGCAGGAGCGCCTCAAGCAGCTGCAGTGTGATGGGGCCGGGCATCAGCATATCTTTGTCCAAGATGATAAAGCTGAGTAGCATGACTGTCATGAAAACGATCTCTCCATCTGCATCCCACAGGAAGTCCACAAGACTTTCAGTCAGGCTCCACATTTTTTTGGTCTGTGCGGAACACAAGTTTGAGAAACGCCATCCTGCTGCCGCAGGGCCCAGAGGCCAAAGGCCTGTCCTGGAGCCCTGGGGCAGCTGAACTGGGAGGCAGGAGGGGTGGGAGCAGCTGCCCCAGCACCCAAAGCCCAGCCAAGCCCAAGCGACCACATTCCCCAGCTCAGCCTCAGCCACTGCCCCCTTCTCACCATTGAGGGCTCCTCAATGAGCTCAAGAAGGGCCCTGAGCGCCAGGCGACGCCTCTCCCTGCACTCGCTCTGCAGCTGCCTTGACAAAATTTGCAGGACTCTGTTAGCACCACGTTCACTCAAGTCCAGGAACTCGAGGACCTGAAAGGTACAGGGCAGTGACAGGGACCCGGCCGGCAGGAGCCCGGAGACGCACGGGGCCGGGCCCAGGCAGCAGCACAGGGCGCGGGCCCCGTGCCAGGCAGCTGCGGCTCCGAGAGGGCAGAGAGCTGGGAGGCAGCTCAGCCAGGCAGCGCTGGCCGTCAGGCTCACCTCTGCAAGGAACGCCATGGCGGGCAGCTCCCAGCGTGGCTCCTGTGTGCTGAGCAGCCGGAGCAGGTAGCGAGCGATCCGGGAACACAAAGGGATGGAGACACAGCACATCTCCCTGGCAGGAGGAAAAGGAACCAAGACTGTGGGCCAGGGGGACAAACCTTTGCCAGGACTGACACACAGAGGTCTGGTCTTTCCCCAGCATCCTGCAAGGGGCCCTGGGCTATTTGGGAGGCAGCTCCTGGTGGGCGCCCTCCTCTCCCAGCCTTTCCCAGTCTGCTTGGCCATCCCTCGGTGACAAGGCCTTCTGGGCCACGACCTCGGGGACTGTGTGGAGCTCCCTGGGCACAGAGCACAAATGTCAGAGGCAGCAGTGGGGAGAAGGGGGTCTCACCTGGCCAGCAGAGCCACGGCATAGTGGTGGGTGTCAGCGCACAGCAGCGTGTCCCAGGCACACCTGCGCTCCATTGCCACCACCACATCCTCATGCTGCATTCGGCAGAGCAGGGACTTCAGGGTGTGCACTGCAAACCTGCGTGCACAGCAAAGCCCAGGTCACGCTGGGAACACTGGCTCCTGCCCAGGGACGTAGCACGGAAAGGAGGATTGGGATGGAGCACCTGTTGGGGCTGGTGGCAAGGCCGTATTCCTCCTGGCATCCCTTCCAGAATGCATCGACCTCCTCTGGCGTATCCAGAGTGCTGGAAAACGCTTGGGAGAGCAGATGTAGAAAGAGGCGGGGCAAATACACCGTCACCATATGTGGGACGCAGGGCATCTGGAGGATCTTCCACATAACCACAGTTGCCTGCAAAAGACAAAGCCCCCCGAGACAGGGCTCAGTGCCGAGGTGTCGGTGTGGCAGGGCCCGAGCAGGGCAGGGAGAGGCTCAGACAGACGCAGGGGGAGCACGGGGCCTGGTGGGCCTGAAGCTGCCCCTGGGCCGGGTTTCCACCCGGTGCCTAAGGCAGGGAGATGCAGTGGGGGAAGGAGGACGGAGAGCTGCTGGAGAGGCAGCCTTGGGGCCAGCAAAGGCCAGTTACAGAAACTCACAGCCAGGACAAAGACACCCGTTTTGTCCCCATCCGAGGTGCACATGCTGTGCTCTGGCCAGCTGCCCAGCACATCCAGGAGTATCAGCAGCGCTGGCTCTGCAGTCCTGGGCGAGCACATGATGCTCTTCCACATGGTCAAAGCAGCTCTGTGGGGTTAGAGCTCTGTCTCATACACAGCACCGTGGCCTGGGCAGCAGTGGGGACCTGAGCTGGCTGCCAGCTCTGCCTGTGCCCATTGCCACTCGCCAGCAGCACCCAGGCAGCCCAGGCCACTGGGGACAGGCCCCTGAGGGGCAGCGAGGGAGCACGGCAGCAGGCTCGGGGGCTGACGTGCCGGGGCTGGCCAAGGGAGCAGCCAGAAGGCCCTGGAACTCTCTGTTGGTCACACACCTGGGCCAGGCTGTACAGGCTGATGGGCTGGCGAGCCCTGAGCCCTCTGGGCATTTTGGCCCCATACCTGTCACAGGACGGGGCCACACGCAGGAGCGTCATGACTACGTCAGCAGGCTGTGCTTCGGTGAGATCCAGCAGGGTCCTGTTCAGCCTGTGCTCAGCAAACTGATTGGCCAGGAGCCACTGGTGGATGTACCTGACCAGGGCAGGAACCTGGAGAAGGCACGGGAAGACTTGGAAAGCTGCCAGAGGGAGCAATGTCACCAGTTTCCCCACAGAAGTGCCTCCCTTCCCACCACACTGCCATGGCCTCAAAGAGTTCCAGTGACCAGCAGGCGTGGCTTGGGAGACCAAGCAATTTCCTGGGAGCATGAAACCCTTGCCACAGGCTGCTTACTTGCTTTGGACTGGAGAAGCCCTCCTCTACGAGCATATCCAGCAGGGCAGCACTGGTCTTGGTTTTGAAGATGTGCGAATATGCTCTGAGCCCAGGACCCATGGTGCTGGTCTCTTCCGCCCGAATTTTCTTGATGAATTTGCAAACCAGCTGTAGGAGAAGGGCAAGAAGCCAGGGATGTTGCAGGGAATGCTCCAAGCGCGGTGCCAGCAGGCCCAGCCCAGGTGGGGATGGCTGCAGGTACCTGGGCTGTGCTGCGGAAGAGGCCACGGGTGGGGTCCTGCTCCTGTGTGCGCTGCAGGGCTGCACCTGGAAAAGAGCGAGCGCAGCCAGAGCTGAGGGGCTGCGGGAGAGGCCGGAGAACACGGCCCAGCCCTGCGCTCCCCAGGCAGGGACAGCCCCGGGACGCCCCAGGGGATGGAGCATGGCCCCTGCGGGGTGTCTGCCCGGCCCCTCTTCTGTCCTGTCCTTGGGTATGGGATGGGAGAAACTGGGATGGGATAAAATGGGATGAGATGGAATGGTGCCAAGTTGGCTGCAGGCACCAACCCTGTGGCCCAGCTCTGCCACTCACCTTCCTGCGGCAGCTCAGACGGCACCACCGCTTTGGTTTCATGTGCGCGGGCAGCTCCAGGGCTTTCTTCCTCCTCTTCCCGCCAGGCCACCTTGGGCGCTTTCAGGGGTCTCTGCTCCATGAAAATGACTGGATTTGTGAGGGCACCTGCAGAAGAGAAGCCTTGGGAAGGCCACAGGTCACCAAGTCCTGTGGTCTGGCCTCGAGCTCAGCTGCAGGAATAACGCCTTGGAAAGGCTCCGGGTCAGACAGGACCGAGTGTGCTGTGTGGGGGCTCCTCACGGCACCGCTCTGTCCCGTTCTGCCCTGTTGTGCGTTCCCAGCAGCTGGGCAAGCTTCTATTTCCCACGTGTCACAAAGGGCCCTTGGTCACCGGGTTCCGTTCCATGGCACCGAGACCGTGCTGCAGCGTGCCACCCAGGGCCCTTGCACACACTGCCTTCTGCCCTGGGGCCGCCCCCAGCCCAGCCAAAGTGGCCCAGGCTGGAAGGAATGCCTGGCCCCCCCAGGTGTCTAAGACAGCCCGCACAGGATCTTTAGGAAGGGCTCAGACCACCAGCAAACGCTGCCCGGCTCTGCGGGCACAGTCCTATCCCCATATCTTTCCCTGAGAGCATTTGAATTACTAAATGAGAATCATTTGAAGGGAGGACATTTACATTTTCCATTTCAGAGAAGGCTTCTGCCTTCCTTAGCAGGCACCTCTCTCTTCAAACCAAGACAATTGTTTATCATCTTGCAGATGCGCAGTTGCTGGGGAGTCCCGTTTTACACCAGGGACCCGGAGAACCATTCCCAGCAATTGGGAAAATCCTAGGTGGTCCATCCACCCACAGATGAGGTCTCCAAATGTGCCCGAAATTGGGTCCAGCTCTTAGAGGCCTAAAAGAGCAAGTCCAAGTGACTTGATGATATTTTTAGCCCAGAAAGCCCTGCAGCTGATGGCACACTTCACAATCAGCAGGGGACACAGCTAGGCCAAAGCCCAGGCCTCTGCTGGGAGCCTTTCTCCTCAAATACCCTTCAAACAAACCTCCATGCAAGTCAGTTGGGAAAGTTTCTTCAAATGATCCATTTCTGGCACATGACTACACAGGGTTAAGTGAAAGATTCTAAAGCAGCTGCTGTGGAGTCAAAGAGCCAGCACTAAGAGTCCTTGTCATCTCTTTGTAGCTAAATGCCACTTTGGGGGATTTGAGGGAGTTTGGAACGAGCTAGAGAGCAGACCTCCGAGTTTTTTAGATGATGCCATTGCTTTTTCTTCTCTTCTACATAGACAGGAAAGGTGAGTTTGGCTCACATCTGCACTGCATGGCTCACAAGGCCCGCAAGACTTGTAGTTACAAGAGCTTTGAAGGATTTCTTGGCCAAGAAGACACTGCCAAAAATAATATTTATGTTTTGGACCCAGTCTCCAATATCTCGTCTTATGGAGTCGTGCTCTCGGGGTCTCTAGCTGGTCAGAGTGACCCCGAGATATGTTAGAAAGTCTCTTTTCCCAGCCCGGCGGTTGAAGAAGGAGTCAGAGCTCTTCATTTCTCGGTCTCCAGGTTGTTTATTGTATCTTATCTATAAAATTCTTTCTCCTGTCTTTCAAGGTCCGCACAGCCAGACAGTCTAAGGCACTCTGCCTCCCGTGGGGCGGTGTTATCTTTTTATACTAAAAACAACTATGTGTACAATATTTGCCATTACTTTCCCATACATATCATCTACGTTAGACAGTGAGCTTCTTCTCTAAACCAATCTAAAAGTGCCAACATCACAGCCGCAGATGGAGGCCAAGAAGAAGAAGGAGAAAGGCTGGACATGCCCAGATTCCTCATCTTCCCCCCTGAAGCCCCATTCTAAAACGCCCCAAAATCTATTTTTCCACTCGGTGATAAATTCACTGTCATTCTGCTTAAACCTTTGTGGCTTGTCATTCTTCCTACAAGGTTGGGAATTGTTTTTTCCAAGGGCTAAATCAAAGGCACACGGGTCTTGAGCTCTGTGCCAAGGCCTCTGAGCCCTCTGACAGGGTCTCGAGTCTTTCAGGGCAGCCAGAGGAATTTCCTGGGTTCCCACATCCTGCTACAGTGTAAGCCTCCTTAGCCAATCATGCTATGACACACAAACCTACAGCACTGCATCCTAAACTTCTTGTTTACCACTGTAACTGATTTGATTTTTTCTAGATCTTGAACTCTAAAACTCTAAACTTTCCTCCACTTCAACGTTCCTCCCCGTGTCTCTGCTATAATAAACTAGAAATCCACATTCTCGCTTCTAGCACCTAGCTTTGGGAGCCCTTTCCAAGGTCTCCCTTCAAATCCTGTGTTTAATTCAAAGCTTTGCTGACAAGACCAAAGGTCTGAGATTTCCCTGCATTTGGATTTCCAACAACACTGATGCTGTTAGTTCCAGAGTGCCCGGGATCCCTCTTGCAAGTCAACTCTGGTAGGAACAAGACGGCTGGCAGGGGGCTGCTTGTGGCCTCTGACAGCCCATTGCTTAGGGCTTGCCAGCGCCCCAGCCCCTCAGGGGCTGCCCCAGCCCGGCCAAGCTGCCCGGCAGCAGCGCCGCAGCCCCACAGCAGCTCCAGAGCAGCCCTATTCAGAGGCACCTGGGAGCCCTCAGCAAGGCAGCCAGCAGCACACGGGCAGGAGGACACGGATGCGCTTTCTGCCCGGCACAGGGCTTGTGGCCATCTCCAGGCACTGCTCTCACAGGGATCCCCGCAGCCCCGGCCCCTGCCCACCCGCTCTGTCACCAGCACAAAGGCTTCAGCAGAACCACCACAGGCCAAGGGGCTTCTGGCCATTTTCCCTGCAACACTGCACGCCTGGGCAGCTTGCTGAGCCATGGCACCCTTCTCCCCCTCTTCCCCAATGCCCTGCGGACCCTGGGCAGCAAAAGAAAGCTCCTGGGAGTCTGTGTATTATAACATACTCTATATTTATACACTAAAGAAAAAACAAATAGAAGAAAAGAAACAGAACAATCTTTCAGAAATGGAAAATTCCCGCTGGCTCAGGTGGCCTCAGCAGACAGAGCCTCTGGGATCAGCTCTCTGCAGAGCTCCAGCAGCGCAGCCAGCCGAGCCCCGACAGACGAGGCCGTGTCCTCCATGCCCTGCAGAGCTGATCTTGCAGCCTCTGGAAGACGGAATATCGCTCACTCTGCAGTGCCTGGATGACATACAATGTTTCAAGTGCCAGATCTGACACGGCACTGCTGATGTCCTCTGTCAGGTGTTCCAGGGCTGAAAGAGAAGGGAACAGAGCCATGGTCAGATCGCGGATCTGCGGGGAGCCGAGGAGAGCCCCCTGCCAGGGCCATCGCAGCCGGCTCTAGCCATGGCCGGGAGGGAGCAGGGACCAACGGGACCAGCCCAAAGCTGCTGGCCAGGAATCGCCCAGGTGGCCCTGAAATCTCTGTGTGCTCTCCCCACGCCGCCCCTCGTCCGCACAGGGAGCAGAGCCCTCTGCAGCCGGGCCAGGGCTTGCAGCTCCCCCGGCAGCCCCCGCTGCCAGCCCGCTGCCCTCACTCACCGTGGCAGATGAGCCAGAGCTCTTCCTTCTTCCCCCTCAGGTGCCGTGCGGCCATGCCTGTGAACACAGAGCCTGTCACGGCCCCAGCGGCACAGCTCCCTGCCAGCAGCGCTGCCGGCGCTGTGGCCACACAGGCTGCTGGCCCGGCAGGGCTCAGCCCGGCCCTTGCCGCACGCTGCCGCCCCAGGGCACGGCTGCCAGAGGGCGGCGGCAGCAATGCCCGGGCCAGGCGGGGCTCCACGGCGCCGGGCCCCGCTGGCACTGCTGGGGCAGCAGGCGGGGCCGGGGCCGAGCTGCGCCGGCCGGGCCAGGGAGGGAGCCCGGGCTCGGGACTCACCCGCGAACCTGACGGCCGCCGCTCGCAGGGGCTCCTGTGGGCTCTGCAGGTAGGGCAGGACCCGGCGCAGGTGCTCGGCCGCTCGGCTCCTGTCCTCTGCCAGCTGCAGAGAGCGGCAGGAGGGAAGGGTTGGCGCGGGCTCAGCCCCTGGGCCAGGCGCTGCCTGCGCCCCGCCCTGGCCTCCCCTGCCCGCACAGCCCTGAGGCGCGGCCAGCAGCCGCTGGCGCCGGGCTCCCGAGGGGAGAGGCAGAGGGCCGGCTGCTGCCGGGGAGCCGCGGTGCCGGCCCGCAGCCCCGCAGCCCCTCCGGGCCGGGGCTCCATCGGCCCCCGGTTCGGGCCCAAGGGAGCCTGGAGCAGAGCCTTCACGGCTTCTGGGTGCAGCACCGGGCAGGGGCACAGCTGCCAGCCCCACACACTGAGCACCGCGCTCAGGGGGCTTCTCCGGGCTGAGGCTGGGGCTTGCAGGCCCTCCTTACCAGGCACTCGCTGAACTTCCACAGATTCTGCCTCTTCACCAGTCTCTCAAGATTCCTCCTCTTCAGGAACTCGGCCACACAAAGCAGAGTTTCCTGAGAAGCCTGGAGAAGAGCAGAAACGCAGAGATGGAGAGATGGCCCCACAGCCCAGGGTGCAAGGCCCGCGTCCCCTGTGCCAAGGCCTGGAGGAGGCTGCAGCCCGGCAGGTACCAGGGCAGGAGGCAGACGAGCCCCCTGCCAGGGGGACAGCAGCAACCCACGAGCCCTCACCTGTGCCACAAGCCGCTTCTCATTGTGGCAGTGAAAGAAGAGGGGCAGCAGGCTCTGGTGCAGGGGTGTCTTCAGGGCCTTTTTTTCCTTTTCCCCTTCTGAAAGAGTCACCAGTGTTCGGAAGAGCAGTATGGAGAGCAGCTGCACCTGCCAATTGTTCTGTATGGAAGGAAGAAAAAAAGACCTCAGCATTGCGGCTGCATGGGGCTCAGCTTGGCGCAGGCCTGCAAATCCACAGGGCACAAAGTGTCCGGGCGGCACCCAGTGGCCGTGGCTGGGAGCAGTGAGCCTTACGTGGTCAAAGAGTGGCAGGAGCGCCTCAAGCAGCTGCAGTGTGATGGGGCCGGGCATCAGCATATCTTTGTCCAAGATGATAAAGCTGAGTAGCATGACTGTCATGAAAACGATCTCTCCATCTGCATCCCACAGGAAGTCCACAAGACTTTCAGTCAGGCTCCACATTTTTTTGGTCTGTGCGGAACACAAGTTTGAGAAACGCCATCCTGCTGCCGCAGGGCCCAGAGGCCAAAGGCCTGTCCTGGAGCCCTGGGGCAGCTGAACTGGGAGGCAGGAGGGGTGGGAGCAGCTGCCCCAGCACCCAAAGCCCAGCCAAGCCCAAGCGACCACATTCCCCAGCTCAGCCTCAGCCACTGCCCCCTTCTCACCATTGAGGGCTCCTCAATGAGCTCAAGAAGGGCCCTGAGCGCCAGGCGACGCCTCTCCCTGCACTCGCTCTGCAGCTGCCTTGACAAAATTTGCAGGACTCTGTTAGCACCACGTTCACTCAAGTCCAGGAACTCGAGGACCTGAAAGGTACAGGGCAGTGACAGGGACCCGGCCGGCAGGAGCCCGGAGACGCACGGGGCCGGGCCCAGGCAGCAGCACAGGGCGCGGGCCCCGTGCCAGGCAGCTGCGGCTCCGAGAGGGCAGAGAGCTGGGAGGCAGCTCAGCCAGGCAGCGCTGGCCGTCAGGCTCACCTCTGCAAGGAACGCCATGGCGGGCAGCTCCCAGCGTGGCTCCTGTGTGCTGAGCAGCCGGAGCAGGTAGCGAGCGATCCGGGAACACAAAGGGATGGAGACACAGCACATCTCCCTGGCAGGAGGAAAAGGAACCAAGACTGTGGGCCAGGGGGACAAACCTTTGCCAGGACTGACACACAGAGGTCTGGTCTTTCCCCAGCATCCTGCAAGGGGCCCTGGGCTATTTGGGAGGCAGCTCCTGGTGGGCGCCCTCCTCTCCCAGCCTTTCCCAGTCTGCTTGGCCATCCCTCGGTGACAAGGCCTTCTGGGCCACGACCTCGGGGACTGTGTGGAGCTCCCTGGGCACAGAGCACAAATGTCAGAGGCAGCAGTGGGGAGAAGGGTGTCTCACCTGGCCAGCAGAGCCACGGCATAGTGGTGGGTGTCAGCGCACAGCAGCGTGTCCCAGGCACACCTGCGCTCCATTGCCACCACCACATCCTCATGCTGCATTCGGCAGAGCAGGGACTTCAGGGTGTGCACTGCAAACCTGCATGCACAGCAAAGCCCAGGTCACGCTGGGAACACTGGCTCCTGCCCAGGGACGTAGCACGGAAAGGAGGATTGGGATGGAGCACCTGTTGGGGCTGGTGGCAAGGCCGTATTCCTCCTGGCATCCCTTCCAGAATGCATCGACCTCCTCTGGCGTATCCAGAGTGCTGGAAAACGCTTGGGAGAGCAGATGTAGAAAGAGGCGGGGCAAATACACCGTCACCATATGTGGGATGCAGGGCATCTGGAGGATCTTCCACATAACCACAGTTGCCTGCAAAAGACAAAGCCCCCCGAGACAGGGCTCAGTGCCGAGGTGTCGGTGTGGCAGGGCCCGAGCAGGGCAGGGAGAGGCTCAGACAGACGCAGGGGGAGCACGGGGCCTGGTGGGCCTGAAGCTGCCCCTGGGCCGGGTTTCCACCCAGTGCCTAAGGCAGGGAGATGCAGTGGGGGAAGGAGGACGGAGAGCTGCTGGAGAGGCAGCCTTGGGGCCAGCAAAGGCCAGTTACAGAAACTCACAGCCAGGACAACGACACCCGTTTTGTCCCCATCCGAGGTGCACATGCTGTGCTCTGGCCAGCTGCCCAGCACATCCAGGAGTATCAGCAGCGCTGGCTCTGCAGTCCTGGGCGAGCACATGATGCTCTTCCACATGGTCAAAGCAGCTCTGTGGGGTTAGAGCTCTGTCTCATACACAGCACCATGGCCTGGGCAGCAGTGGGGACCTGAGCTGGCTGCCAGCTCTGCCTGTGCCCATTGCCACTCGCCAGCAGCACCCAGGCAGCCCAGGCCACTGGGGACAGGCCCCTGAGGGGCAGCGAGGGAGCACGGCAGCAGGCTCGGGGGCTGACGTGCCGGGGCTGGCCAAGGGAGCAGCCAGAAGGCCCTGGAACTCTCTGTTGGTCACACACCTGGGCCAGGCTGTACAGGCTGATGGGCTGGCAAGCCCTGAGCCCTCTGGGCATTTTGGCCCCATACCTGTCACAGGACGGGGCCACACGCAGGAGCGTCATGACTACGTCAGCAGGCTGTGCTTCGGTGAGATCCAGCAGGGTCCTGTTCAGCCTGTGCTCAGCAAACTGATTGGCCAGGAGCCACTGGTGGATGTACCTGACCAGGGCAGGAACCTGGAGAAGGCACGGGAAGACTTGGTAAGCTGCCAGAGGGAGCAATGTCACCAGCTTCCCCACAGAAGTGCCTCCCTTCCCACCACACTGCCATGGCCTCAAAGAGTTCCAGTGACCAGCAGGCGTGGCTTGGGAGACCAAGCAATTTCCTGGGAGCATGAAACCCTTGCCACAGGCTGCTTACTTGCTTTGGACTGGAGAAGCCCTCCTCTACGAGCATATCCAGCAGGGCAGCACTGGTCTTGGTTTTGAAGATGTGCGAATATGCTCTGAGCCCAGGACCCATGGTGCTGGTCTCTTCCGCCCGAATTTTCTTGATGAATTTGCAAACCAGCTGTAGGAGAAGGGCAAGAAGCCAGGGATGTTGCAGGGAATGCTCCAAGCACGGTGCCAGCAGGCCCAGCCCAGGTGGGGATGGCTGCAGGTACCTGGGCTGTGCTGCGGAAGAGGCCACGGGTGGGGTCCTGCTCCTGTGTGCGCTGCAGGGCTGCACCTGGAAAAGAGCGAGCGCAGCCAGAGCTGAGGGGCTGCGGGTGAGGCCGGAGAACACGGCCCAGCCCTGCGCTCCCCAGGCAGGGACAGCCCCGGGACGCCCCAGGGGATGGAGCATGGCCCCTGCGGAGTGTCTGCCCGGCCCCTCTTCTGTCCTGTCCGTGGGTATGGGATGGGAGAAACTGGGATGGGATAAAATGGGATGAGATGGAATGGTGCCAAGTTGGCTGCAGGCACCAACCCTGTGGCCCAGCTCTGCCACTCACCTTCCTGCGGCAGCTCAGACGGCACCACCGCTTTGGTTTCATGTGCGCGGGCAGCTCCAGGGCTTTCTTCCTCCTCTTCCCGCCAGGCCACCTTGGGCGCTTTCAGGGGTCTCTGCTCCATGAAAATGACTGGATTTGTGAGGGCACCTGCAGAAGAGAAGCCTTGGGAAGGCCACAGGTCACCAAGTCCTGTGGTCTGGCCTCGAGCTCAGCTGCAGGAATAACGCCTTGGAAAGGCTCCGGGTCAGACAGGACCGAGTGTGCTGTGTGGGGGCTCCTCACGGCACCGCTCTGTCCCGTTCTGCCCTCTTGTGCGTTCCCAGCAGCTGGGCAAGCTTCTATTTCCCACGTGTCACAAAGGGCCCTTGGTCACCGGGTTCCGTTCCATGGCACCGAGACCGTGCTGCAGCGTGCCACCCAGGGCCCTTGCACACACTGCCTTCTGCCCTGGGGCCGCCCCCAGCCCAGCCAAAGTGGCCCAGGCTGGAAGGAATGCCTGGCCCCCCCAGGTGTCTAAGACAGCCCGCACAGGATCTTTAGGAAGGGCTCAGACCACCAGCAAACGCTGCCCGGCTCTGCGGGCACAGTCCTATCCCCATATCTTTCCCTGAGAGCATTTGAATTACTAAATGAGAATCATTTGAAGGGAGGACATTTACATTTTCCATTTCAGAGAAGGCTTCTGCCTTCCTTAGCAGGCACCTCTCTCTTCAAACCAAGACAATTGTTTATCATCTTGCAGATGCGCAGTTGCTGGGGAGTCCCGTTTTACACCAGGGACCCGGAGAACCATTCCCAGCAATTGGGAAAATCCTAGGTGGTCCATCCACCCACAGATGAGGTCTCCAAATGTGCCCGAAATTGGGTCCAGCTCTTAGAGGCCTAAAAGAGCAAGTCCAAGTGACTTGATGATATTTTTAGCCCAGAAAGCCCTGCAGCTGATGGCACACTTCACAATCAGCAGGGGACACAGCTAGGCCAAAGCCCAGGCCTCTGCTGGGAGCCTTTCTCCTCAAATACCCTTCAAACAAACCTCCATGCAAGTCAGTTGGGAAAGTTTCTTCAAATGATCCATTTCTGGCACATGACTACACAGGGTTAAGTGAAAGATTCTAAAGCAGCTGCTGTGGAGTCAAAGAGCCAGCACTAAGAGTCCTTGTCATCTCTTTGTAGCTAAATGCCACTTTGGGGGATTTGAGGGAGTTTGGAACGAGCTAGAGAGCAGACCTCCGAGTTTTTTAGATGATGCCATTGCTTTTTCTTCTCTTCTACATAGACAGGAAAGGTGAGTTTGGCTCACATCTGCACTGCATGGCTCACAAGGCCCGCAAGACTTGTAGTTACAAGAGCTTTGAAGGATTTCTTGGCCAAGAAGACACTGCCAAAAATAATATTTATGTTTTGGACCCAGTCTCCAATATCTCGTCTTATGGAGTCGTGCTCTCGGGGTCTCTAGCTGGTCAGAGTGACCCCGAGATATGTTAGAAAGTCTCTTTTCCCAGCCCGGCGGTTGAAGAAGGAGTCAGAGCTCTTCATTTCTCGGTCTCCAGGTTGTTTATTGTATCTTATCTATAAAATTCTTTCTCCTGTCTTTCGAGGTCCGCACAGCCAGACAGTCTAAGGCACTCTGCCTCCCGTGGGGCGGTGTTATCTTTTTATACTAAAAACAACTATGTGTACAATATTTGCCATTACTTTCCCATACATATCATCTACGTTAGACAGTGAGCTTCTTCTCTAAACCAATCTAAAAGTGCCAACATCACAGCCGCAGATGGAGGCCAAGAAGAAGAAGGAGAAAGGCTGGACATGCCCAGATTCCTCATCTTCCCCCCTGAAGCCCCATTCTAAAACGCCCCAAAATCTATTTTTCCACTCGGTGATAAATTCACTGTCATTCTGCTTAAACCTTTGTGGCTTGTCATTCTTCCTACAAGGTTGGGAATTGTTTTTTCCAAGGGCTAAATCAAAGGCACACGGGTCTTGGGCTCTGTGCCAAGGCCTCTGAGCCCTCTGACAGGGTCTCGAGTCCTGCAGGGCAGCCAGAGGAATTTCCTGGGTTCCCACATCCTGCTACAGTGTAAGCCTCCTTAGCCAATCATGCTATGACACACAAACCTACAGCACTGCATCCTAAACTTCTTGTTTACCACTGTAACTGATTTGATTTTTTCTAGATCTTGAACTCTAAAACTCTAAACTTTCCTCCACTTCAACGTTCCTCCCCGTGTCTCTGCTATAATAAACTAGAAATCCACATTCTCGCTTCTAGCACCTAGCTTTGGGAGCCCTTTCCAAGGTCTCCCTTCAAATCCTGTGTTTAATTCAAAGCTTTGCTGACAAGACCAAAGGTCTGAGATTTCCCTGCATTTGGATTTCCAACAACACTGATGCTGTTAGTTCCAGAGTGCCCGGGATCCCTCTTGCAAGTCAACTCTGGTAGGAACAAGACGGCTGGCAGGGGGCTGCTTGTGGCCTCTGACAGCCCATTGCTTAGGGCTTGCCAGCGCCCCAGCCCCTCAGGGGCTGCCCCAGCCCGGCCAAGCTGCCCGGCAGCAGCGCCGCAGCCCCACAGCAGCTCCAGAGCAGCCCTATTCAGAGGCACCTGGGAGCCCTCAGCAAGGCAGCCAGCAGCACACGGGCAGGAGGACACGGATGCGCTTTCTGCCCGGCACAGGGCTTGTGGCCATCTCCAGGCACTGCTCTCACAGGGATCCCCGCAGCCCCGGCCCCTGCCCACCCGCTCTGTCACCAGCACAAAGGCTTCAGCAGAACCACCACAGGCCAAGGGGCTTCTGGCCATTTTCCCTGCAACACTGCACGCCTGGGCAGCTTGCTGAGCCATGGCACCCTTCTCCCCCTCTTCCCCAATGCCCTGCGGACCCTGGGCAGCAAAAGAAAGATCCTTGCAGTCTGTGTATTATAACATATTCTCTATTTACATTGTAAAGGAAAAGAAAAAATGAAAAGAGCAATCTTGAAGAAAAAGAAAATTCTGCCTGACTCTGGAGGCCCCAGCAAATAGAGCTTCTGGGATCAGCTCTCCACAGAGCTCCGGCCTGGCAGGCAGGCAGCCGAGCCATGACAGACGAGTCCTTGTCTTCCATGCCCTGCGCAGATGACTTCGGAGCCACTGGAACCTCGAGATGGCAGCCCGCTCTCCTGACTTGAAGATGCACAGTGTTTGAATTGCCAGGCTTCCGACGGCGAGGCTGATGTCTTCTGTTTTGTCTTCAGGGGCTGCGAGAGAGAGGAACAGAGCCACGATCAGAAGCTGGAGCTGCGGGGAGCCGAGGAGAGCCCCCTGCAATGGCCATCGCAGCCGGCTCCTGCCATGGCAGGGAGGGAACAGGGAGCAAGGGGATCAGCCCGAAGCTGCTGGCCACCAATGGCACACGTGGCCCTGAAAGCTCCGTGTGCTCTCCCCACGGGAGCAGAGCCCTCCGCAGCCGGGGCAGGGCTTGCAGCTCTCCCCCTGGCAGCCCCCGCTGTCAGCCCGCTGCCCTCACTCACTCACCGCTGCAAATCAGCTGCAGCTCTTGCTGCTGCCCCCTCAGGCGCCGCCCGGCCATGCCTGTGAACACAGAGCCTGTCACGGCCCCAGCGGCACAGCTCCCTGCCAGCAGCGCTGCCGGCGCTGTGGCCACACGGGCTGCTGGCCCGGCAGGGCTCAGCCCGGCCCTTGCCGCACGCTGCCGCCCCAGGGCACGGCTGCCAGAGGGCGGCAGCAGCAATGCCCGGGCCAGGCGGGGCTCCACGGCACCGGGCCGGGCTGGCGCTGCCGGGGCAGCAGGCGGGGCCGGGGCCGAGCTGCGGCGGGCCGCGAAGGGAGAGGGCAGCCTTGGCTCATGGCTCACCCATGAGCCTGATGGCTGTTTTGCGGAGAAAAGAAGAGAACCCCACATTTTTGTAGAAGTTGTAAAGCTGGTATTGTTATTACAGCGCTGGACGCATGTGGAGATTGTTCTCCTAAGAAAAGGCATGCGTACCTCTGAGAACTTCAGGTCTCTTTTTATCTCTCTCTCAAATACATACGCATACAGTTTCACAATAGGGTCATACATGATCATTTTTATGGGTTTCGCATGACATTTACTGCTAGTTCCTTTTTATCAGAAAAAAATCCGAGGTCAGGTTGACTTGCCCTTACAGCAGTTCCTGTCTCTCTCTATCATCTTCTGTCTCCCCCCTTTATCTCTGTCCTTCACTGCAGTAACTTCACTGAGCTTAGGCCTTGCAATCTGGCTGAATAACTATGGTTTCTAACCACAGACTCAACTCAAAAATGTACATTTCACCTAAATTAAAATGGATTTCTGTCCTGGAAAATTTTTGCTTTGCCTCAGCGTCCTGATGGGATTAGAGTACACTGTGCACCAGTGTTGACAAAAGCCTTGTATATCTATGGCTCTGGTGTGTCAGGGATCCACACAGCCCAAGAGACACAATTTTCCCTGGCCTCCACCTGTCTAGAGGCAGGGCCTCTCTAGTCCTGGCTACCGTTCCCTCCCTGGGTGTATGTTCTGGATGTTCCTTCAAGGAGATCTGACATATCATCCTCCCTTCTGCTATACCTGGCAGCTCGGTCACAGGGAGCTGGGGTTTCATTCATTTGGGTGGAAATCTCTCTTCTAGTAGGTTCCTCTTTTAGCTCTCATACCCATGCTGTTAGGACAGAGATGAGTTTTCCATTCCACCCTCTCATGTCTTGCCCATGTTCATACAGGAAGAACCACAGGTCCACTCGTGGGGTGTACTCTCTCTCCCTAGCTGGGGGGTGTTGAGCTCTGACACTGGGGCCTCTGGTTTGCACTGGTGCCACATGGGAACTGTCCTTGCTCATCTCCTTCCTCATCTTTTCTCTGAATTTTTCCTGTTCATCCTTGAGACAACCACAGCAGAGACATGAGTGTGCATCAGGCCATGGACGATGGTCTCATCATTCCTGAGTTTGCTTGCTACAGAACTCACTGTCTCTTGGTCATCCACGAAACGCTTTGTTCCCATGAAGCTGGAGTATTCAGATGGCCCCTGTTGTGAACGGCTCCACCACATTTGCACTGTGCACCTGACCTTGTCAGGCTCAATGTGTTGTCCATTCCCTGCAAAACGTTATCTCCAATACGGCCATTTGTTTTAGTGTTGGAGGTCAGAATTTTTCCTTTATTTTTCTTGGGCAGCACCCACCCCTCTGCCCCCTCCAGCCCCGGCCCCAGTGGCTGCTGGCTGCCTCACAGGGCTGTGTGGGCAGGGGAGGCCAGTGCTGGCCACAGGGACAGCCCGGTCAAGGGGCTGAGTCTGCACCAGCTGCACCCTCCTGGCACTCTCCAGCTGGCAGAGGACAGGAGCAGAGCAGCCGAGCACCTGCGCCGGGCCCTGCAGTGCTAGGACAGCCCACAGGAGGCCCTGCAAGAGGCGGCCATCAGGTTCATGGGTGAGCCACGAGCCCGGGCTCTCTGCCTGCCCCACCCTCCTTAGCACCACCCAGCCCCACCCTTCCCCACCTTGCCCAACCTCTGTCTGCCCAGCCCTGCCCAACCCCACAGTGCTCTGCCCCGCACTGCTCCACACAATCCAGCCCCTCCCTACCCCACCCTGCTCACCCCTGCGCCATCCTGCCCCACCCTACTCTGCCCCACCCTACCACACCTTGCACCAGCCTGCCACACCGTGCCCCTCCCCTCCCCACCCTGCTGCAGCCCGGCCGTACCTCACCATGCTCCACCCTATACTGCGCCATCCAACCCGGCCCTGCCCTGCCCCACCCTGCCCCACCCTGCCACAGCTCGGCCCTATCATTGCCTGGGGGTCTTTGCACAAATCACCAACGGGATGGGACTGCTGGGGAACGCGTCTTGAGCTGTTCATTTTCCAGCATCAGTCTCATTACATGGTTATGACAATGGGAAAATGCCAGCAGCTCACATCTGTCGCAGACGTCTTTTGTGAAAAATCCTTTCTTAGGATTTTTCTCCTTTCTGAGAAGCTGCAGTTTCAGCAACAAGATGTAAACAATGATTATCTGCTGATGTAGAATGCAACAGGTCCACCTGTGATTAGCCCCTCTTAGATGTTTATAATTAATGGCCAATCAAGATGGAGCTGTCTCGGACAGGGTCTGAGAGAGCTGCCTGTGTTATCATTCTTTTCTATTCTATTCTTAGCAGAGCTAGCTTCTGAGGAAACCTTTTCCTTTCTTTTCTTTTAGTATAGGTTTAATGTAAAATATATATATAAAATAAAATAATAAATCAAGCCTTCTGAACATGAAGTCAATATTCTCGTCTCTCCTTTCACCTGAAAACCCCTGTGACCACAGTCACACACATCCCCAGAAGCAGACAAAGAACTTCATGTTAGAATTTACTTTAAAAGTTTTTGACTAATCACACAAAGCAGAAGCATATTGACAAGAGTTCTATCCAAGCACTGTAAGCACATGTACCTTCAGTCAAACAATGCTCGCTTATTTTGAATATAATACCTGCTTGTAAGCATTAACATACAATCCACAGGGCTCCATTATTAAGCTTAAAACTTCCTAATATCTTGGTAGATAAACTTTTCTGTAGCTTAGGGAGGTATTCTAGCCAAGCATTAATACTCAGACCATTGTCCTATTTGTCCGTAGTTTTCTACTTCTTATAAAAACTTTCTGCTGACGAATCTTATGGCTACTGCCTAACTCTAATCGCACTTCTGCTGTCTCTGAGGCCTGCCTTTTGTAGCATTCCTAAAACGCTCTGATTTTCAGGATTCCCACAGGCCCCGGCCCCGCCTGCTGTCCCCGCAGCGCCAGCCGGGCCCGGCGCCGTGGAGCCCCGCCTGGCCTGGGCATTGCTGCTGCCGCCCTCTGGAAGCCATGCCCTGGGGCGGCAGCGTGTGGCAAGGGCCGGGCTGAGCCCTGCCGGGCCAGCAGCCCGTGTGGCCACAGCGCCAGCAGCGCCGCTGGCAGGGAGCTGTGCCGCTGGGGCCAAAATGAACTCTTTGTTCTCAGAGATGGCCGGGTTACCCATGATGAAGGAGCAGCAGGAAGAGTTCCAGGATCTCAGTCAGGGTGAGTGAGGGCAGCGGCCTGGCCAGGCGAGCTGCAAAGCCTGAGCAGGGAGCTTCAATCCTTGTCCCACGTGCAGTGGGAAAAACTCCACTGCAGAGGAGGATGTGTCAGGCCTGATTCCGGGCTGGAGGGATGAAAAGGACAAAATGCCCATCCTTTTAATGGAGGGGATGCCCTGAATGTGGGAGGCCTGCCTGCCCTTCCCACTGGAGCGCCATGCTGAGATACCCTGAGAGCAGCCCAGTGCTCCTCGCTCCTCTCTGCTGACCTGCGAGTGTTTCTCTGCTTTCAGGATGGCCCTGGCTGTGTCAGGGCTGCTATGTGGACATGAGACAGCCGGTCCTGTCCCGCTTGGTCCCAGCAGTTCCTTGCAGCGGCCCTGCACCCACGCCAGGATGCTGGCCAAGAGAGGCCCTAGAAGCTGAGGCAGCTGATTTGAAGCTTTTGCAGATCCACACAGGGGATGGCCGCACACAGGGGATGGCCAACAGCTGTCCTGAGGGGTCTCCCTAATTCAAAGAAATCGGCAGACAAATGCATTGTCCGCCAAAAGCCCTTTTATTGAGCTGGCAGGAGGGCAGGGTCTGCACCCGACTAAAATGCTTCTCTGCCACATGTACATTTCAGTGGGATGATGTCAGAAATTGATCTCAAAATTACCATCCATCTTGACTCTGCTGAGGTGATTCGATAGGCAGGGCGTTAGAAATACATTCTGTCAGGTTCCTGTACTTGAAGCTGATGTCCAGGCGCTGGCCAGGAGCGGCCTCCATGCCCTAAAGCAGCACTTCTTCCTCATGGCTTCCCTGCACAGGGCTCATTTTACACTTGCCCTTAGTTCTTCTGGTGGAATGTGTCTAAAGCTTTTTGTCAAGTCCCTCTCCTGTCAAGTTAGGCCAGCCAGGTTTTTCTTATGCTAACTGGTGCTAAGTGCTTGTGTAGGTCTGTGCCAAGTACTTGTTTACTTATGTGAATTGCTTGTGCTTATGTCAAACAAAGGCCTTGTTTCATTCAGCTCTTCTCTTTATCCTGATGCAAATTCTTTTGCAAGATCCTCTGGACAGTTCACAGTACATATGTACTGTTCTGCTGCTGTTTTAATTTTCTACCAAATTCATAGATTTATGATGCTTCAGAGGAGGGTTAATTTTTTTAAAACTAGAACTGGTTTGCTGAGGAAGCTAAAAATCTGAGGAGCTGTTGGTGGTTCCAGATTTGTCCATCACAAGACGACATCTGACTCATGATGTTCTCTTTCTTTCTCTCTTTTGGTGATGATTTCGATAACAACTTTGATACCGGATTTGAGTGTCCATCAGGCTCTGTGAGATGCATTTTTGACTTCTGCCACTAGCCATTCTATATTAGGCTGGTAGGGCATTTGCTTTAGAATGTGAGCGTCCCGTGCAGTTTGGAATCTGGGCACTTGGTGATACCCATCATGTGCATTCTGCAGAATCTCAAGAGAAGTTCTTGTGTGGTGCAGCTGAAGTCGCATCCACTTTTGGTTGTTGTGAAATTACAAATAGAGAAGTTAGTACCATTAGGAGTTTCCTTAAAAGACTCTATTGTAATAGTTGTGCAAGCAGATCTCACACAGGCACAGCCCCTTCCCACATAACACACCTGTGATTGTGCACGGGTAACTGGGCTCATTTCAAAAATACAACTGCTGCCCTCAGCATGCAGACACCGATCCTCTCTTTCAAGCACCGCATTTTTGCACACAAAATTCAGTGCGTCCCTTGGCACACATGCTTTGATACTAAGAGTTTGTCAGCTTCTAGTTTTCTTGTTGAAAATGGCCCAGACATTATGCTGAATGGGGCTTACAGTTATGTGAGTTCTTATAACTCCAAGGGCCAAAATTGGAATGACACGGTATTTTTTTTGCATTCTTACTGGTTAATACAAAAGACTGCAGGGTTTTGTTCATTCTATGTGAAATGGACCAATTGCAACCAAGTGTGGAAGTCTTTTTCAAATTGCTTTGTGGTTTCATTTTTAGCCATGATTTAGTTAATTCTTGTGGCAATTTCCCCAGCTCTCCTTTTTTGAAGTTTTCCTGAGATTACAGACCATAGCCACACACAGTTGAGCTTGTAAACATTGAAATACTTAAGAAATGTTACTCTGTAGTTTTCCCATAAAGCCAACAACTGCTTGAAAATTCTGCAGTGTATTGTTGGCCAGGGTGGTTAATAGGTTAGCTGCCAGGCTTTGGGTATGGGCAAGAGACAGCAGGGTTGATCTGAGAGGAGTTTGTATCTGTCCAATATAAGAACTCACAGTGTTTACTTTCTTGAGTAAGACTTCCTGATCAATAGAATTTAATAGTCACAGTTCAGACCCAAACCATCCCCTTAAGTCTTTCTTATACCAATGATTTGGTGTCTGGGAATGTATCCACAGCTCCCATTCTTTTAGGCTTTGCTGTATGAGTGGGCAGAATTGCTGTTTAATTATGGAAATATTAGCTTGTACTCTTCACCTCCAGCTTTTTCAGAGAGTACTGTGGATTTAGAGGCAACAATTCTTCATTTGTTTGTCTTACCCCAGAGTGAAAGACTCTATTATTTCACATATGGGTCCCGTTCTACGGAGTTGTTTCTGATGTAAAGTTGTTTGTTTTGATTTTAATTTTAAATGTCTGTGATGTGACCCATTCCGTTTCGCTCCTTGTTGCGTACCCAAGGCATGGTAAGTGGTTTCTTCAGATACATTGCCTGCCTTTAGGGAGGCATTTCGGAAACCTCCAGAAACCTTACACTGGCCCCTGGTAGTATTACAAAAGATACTTTACCAAGTTCCCAGTACAAATAGTTGAGTATTCTGAGTACTTCAGCCCATTAGAGGATGAAGTTGTGCTATTGGATTCCATGCATATCTGGGTTGCAATCATGTGGCCATGAAATCGGACATGATATACCCTAATAGGCTGATTGTGCTCCTGCCTACCCCTCCAGCTTGATTGCTTACTATTTATGATGGCCTGGAATATCCCAAGAATGAAACTCAATTCTCAAAAGCAGATCCTGTATGAGACCTGTTCCATGTACTAAGCGCACAAGCAGGAAAACCTTCTGCCCTTGCCCAGGTTCCTGCCAGCTTCACCAGGGAAAATGGCTGCTCGTGCCAGTCCATTCCCTTGCCCAGAAGGCACCCACTTGTGTTTGGACACCAGCTGCTGGCCACAGCCAGAAAGGCAGCGCCCGCAGCATTGGCCATCAGAGTCTAGGCTGATGATTTTATCCAGAGAGCAAAAAAAATAGCCAGAAGGCACCTTGACAGTATCTCTGTAAGAATGTCATTGTCCTGTGAAACTCAATAGTGGATGGTGGTTTTGTGCTGCAGATAATGACTTCCGAGCAAACATCATTCCAAGAAGGGACAGCTTCTGCCTTCTGACGGATACCCAGTGTGGCTACCAATTGCTCCAGGTGCTCCTGCCAACAGCCACCTGTTGGCAGGAAAGATTGCACAGACACCAAGGCACGTTGGCTTTGGCTGTCCTCTGGCAGAGATGTCCCCCGGGGCCACAGGCCTCTGTGGCAGGAGACAGGCACCAGCATTGGCAGGCCTTGGGGATGGCAAATCTCCTTTGGCAGGGACTCTTCCACAGCTGCTGCTGTAAGCGCTGCCCAGAGGACAGAGCAGCATTGGTGCTCTGGGCCACAGGTCCCGTGCCTGTGACATGCCCCTGCGAGTGTGCCGGCCACCCAGCACCGGGACTGGTCCCAAAGAGGCCGTGGCAGGGCCTGTGGAAGGCCCCGGTGCCCTTCCTGCTCTGCTGTGTGTGCAGCCGTGGGGGCTCATTCTGCTGCCTTGAGCAGGCAGAGCAGAGGAGCAGCTGCTTCTTGTTTGGGCCCTTGCTAAAGTTCATGCTGGGCTTCAACACTTGGGGCAAGGTCTTGCCTGCAAGCTGGTGCAGTTTGGGTGGGTGGGGGTGTCCCCAGGGCACGTGGAGATGTGTCCTGGGGCTCTCTGTGACACAGTGCACCGTGGTCACTGTGGGATGGAAAGGGACAGAGTGTGCAAGGGTGACCCTTTGTGACACGCCGTGACATAGGTGCTGGTGGCGCCACGGCCACGCCACAGTGCTCGGTGCACGCGACGGGACAGGACGGGACAAAGCAGTGCTGTGAGGAGCCCCCCCACAGCCAGCTTGTTCCTTGCTGACCCGGAGCTTTTCCCAGGCGTTCCCTGTGCAGGTGACCTCGAGGCCAGGCTGCAGGACTCGGTGACGTGGAGCATTTCCTAAGCGTCTGCCATCCCTGCAGCCGGTGCCCTTGAGGACAGACTGCGGGACTTGCAGTCCTTTTTCCTTCTTGAAACTTCTCTGTTGCTGGTGCCTTTGAGGACGTACTGCAGGACTTCCTATCCTGTAGCCTTCCCGAGGCTCCTCTGTTGCAGGTGCCTTCAAGGCACAACTGCAGCATTTGCTCATCTTCAGCCCTTCCGAGGCCTCTCTGCTTCAGCAAGCGCTCCTAACTGCAAGGAGTGACATGGAGCAGAGAGCCCCCAGCGTGCCCAAGTTGGCCTGGCTGGAGGAGGAAGAGGCTGGAGCTACCTCAGCACAGCAGCCGGAAGAACTGGAGCAGTTCCAGCTGCTGCAGGAGCGTGAGTGTCTGAGATGGGCTGCAGGGCTGGTGCCTGTAGCCAGTTTGGCCCCATCCCATCCCATCCCATCCCATCCCATCCCATCCCATCCCATCCCATCCCATCCCATTCCATCCCTGTGGACACATCCATGGATAGGACAGAAGCTGGGCTGGAGCACCTGGCAGCTGCACTCCATCCCCTGGGGCATCCTGAGGCTCTCCCTGCCTGGGCAGCGCAGGGCTGGGCTGTGTTCTCCGGCCTCTCCTGCAGCCCCTCAGCTCTGGCTGCGCTCGCTCTTTGCCAGATGCAGCCAAGGACCGGACAGAGGAAGAAGAGGCCGCCCATGGCCACTTTGGCAGAACGGTGCAGGTACCTGCAGCCATCCCCACCTGGGCTGGGCCTGCAGGCACTGCTCAGCCAAGCACCAGGCTTGGAGCGCCCCATGGATTCTCCCTCCCTTGCTGCCCTTCTCCGGAACACCCTCTGTGAATTCATCACATGTCTTTTGCAGGAAGAGACCGCCGGTGCCGGCACGGGCATCTTGGAGAACCTTCCGTTCCTCAATGCTGAGACCGGTGCTGCCATGCTGGATTTGCTTGTGGAGAAGGGTGTCTCCAATGCAACGCAAGTAAGCAGCCTGGGGCAAGGGCTCGATGGCCCCAGCAGTGGTGTGGCAACTCGAGCCGGCTCTGCCGGGCTCCCTCGGCCTTTGAGGCCCGACCCAATGCTGCGCTTGGAAGGGAAGCACTTCTCAGGGGAAGGTGCTGCTCTGGCAGCTCTGTGAGTCTGCCCGTGCCTTCTGCAGGTGCCCGCCATGGTGAGGTACATCCACCAGCGGCTCACGGCCAATGAGTCTGCTGGGCACAGGCTGGACAAGGCCCTTCTGGAGCTGACCCAGGAATACCCCTGTGACGTGCTGATCACCCTCTTGCGCTGGGCCCCATCGTGTGACAGGTAGGGCAGCCCCACCTGCCTGGAGGCCTTGGAGTTCAGCGGCCTGGCACCCTGTAGAGCCTGTCCCTGCTGAGTGCCAGACAGGCAGGGAGTTCCAGGATCCTCTGGCTCCTCTGTTTTCCAGTGCTGCCATGTCAGCTCCTGAGCCTGGTGCCATGCTCCCTCCCTGCCCCTCGCGGCCCCTGTACCCACATGGGCTGGCTGGCTGCTGCCGGCCAGGGGCAGTGGGCAGGGGCAGGGCTGAGGGCCAGTGCGGGCCCCTGCAGCTGCCCAGGCCACGGCGCTGTGGCCGAGACAGCCCTGACACAGACCTCTGACCCCACAGAGCTGCCGCCACCATGTGGGCATCCATCATGTCCTCGAGCAGGACTGCGGAGCCTGCGCTGCAGCTGCTCCTCGATGTGCTGAGCGCCTGGCCAGTGCACAGCGTGTACACCTCCGATGGGGACGACGCAGGGGTCTTTGCCCTGGCTGTGAGTTTCTGGAGCTGGCCTTTGCCAGCCCCTAGGCTGCCTCTCCAGCAGCCAGCTCTCTGTGCTCCCCCCAGCCGCATCCTTCTGCCTCAGACACTGCGCTGAATCCCGCCTTAGGGGCAGGCTTCAGGGGACCAAGGCGAGCTGCTCCACCCGTGTCTCCCCCGGCCTCTCTCTCGCACGCTCGGGCCCTGCCACGTGCATGTCTTGGCCACTGAGCCTTGTCTCTGGCTGGTTTATTTCTTGCAGGCAATCGTGGCGCTGTGGAGAGTTTTCAATCTGGCCTGGCGCTCACGTGTCGTCCTGGAGTATTTCCCTAATCTCTTTCTGCGTCTGCTCTACCAAACTTACATCAGCACGCAGGAGATGCCAGAAGAGGTTGAGACCTTCTGGAAGGGATGCCAGGAGCAACACGGCCTCTCCACCAACCCCAACAGGTGCTCCATGCCAGTCCTCCCAGTCTCCCCATCCCTCCCATGCCCCCAGGACAGGAGCCAGGGCTCCCAGCTTGACCTGGCCTTTGCTCTGCCCACAGCTTTGCGCTGCAGACCCTGAAGGCCCTGCTCTGCCAAATGCGCTATGAGCACGTGGTGCTGTCCATGGAACGCAAGTGTGCCTGGGACACGCTGCTCTGTGCCGACACCCACCACTGCGCCGTGGGTCTGCTGGCCAGGTGAGACCTCGTTCTCCCCACCGCCCCTCTCCTTCGTGCCCGCAATACCCCACACAGTTCCTGTGGTCATGGGCAGCAGGGCCTTGTCACCAAGGGAGGGATGAGCAGACTGGAAAAGGCCGGCAGAGGAGGGTGCCCGGGAACAGCCGCCTCCCAAAGTGCCCCCGGGCTGCTCGGGAGCAGACCAGAGCTCTGCCAGTCAGCCCTGAGAGAGGTTTGCCTGCCCGGCCCAGGAGCAATGGTGCATTTTCCTCCCTGCCAGGGAGATGCACCATGTCTCCATCGGCCGGTGTTGCGAAATGGCATCCTGCCTCTTGGACCTGCTCAGCCAAGGCATTTCAGACTGGGAACTGCCCGCCCTGGCCTTCCTGGTGGAGGTGAGCCCCATGGCCAGCGCTGCCTGGTTGAGCTGCCTCCCAGCCCTCTGCCCTCTCGGAGCCGCAGCTGCCTGGGACGCTGCCTGTGCCCTGTGCTGCTGCCTTGACTCGGCCCTGTGCACTTCTGAGCTCCTGCCAGCTGGGCACCTCTGTGCCTGCTGTGTGCCTTTTAGGTCCTGGATTGCCTGGACTTGAGCGAATGCGGTGAAAAAGTCCTGGAGATCTTGACGAGGCACCTGCAGAGCCAGTCCAGGCAGATGCGTTGCGTCGCGCTCCGAGGCCTCGTGGTGCTCACTTCCATGGTGAGAAGGAAGCAGCAGCTGAAGCTGTGCTGGCAGCGTGGGGCTGGGGCAAGCAGCCCCTTGGGCTTAGCTGGGCTTTGGCAGCTGTGGCAGCTGCTCCCAGCTCTCCAGGGTCACTCTTCAGCTGCCTGAGTGCTTCGGGACAGGCCTTTGGCCTCTGAGCCCTGCAGCAGCAGCAGCAGCAGTGTGGGGTTGCCCAGCCTTGTTTTGCATACAGAATCCAAGCATGTACAGCCTGACTGAAAGCCTTGGGAAGCTACTGTGGGATAGGGATGGAGACATCGTTGAGATGACCCTCGTTTTGCTACGCCTCCTGCTGCTGCAGAAAGACCTGGCAATAGCCAGCCCCATCGCCCTGCAGCTGACTGAGGCGCTCTGGCACCACTTTGACAATGTGAGGCTCTGTGCCCCCAGCCACGGGCACTTGGGTGGTGCCTTGGGCCTGGCCACAGGGGGGCCTGCAGCAGCTGATGTGGAGGCCTTTTGCTTCCTTTCCAACAGGACAACAGCCTTGTGCAGCTGCTCTCCATTCGCCTCTTCCAAGAGGTGATCACGCGGGTCGTGGCAAAGGGAGAAAAGGCCCTGAAGAAGCATGTGAGCCAGAGCCTGCTCCCACTCTTCTTCCACTGCCACCATGAGGACCGGCCTGTGGCACAGGTGAGGCCTCCTGGGCGTCCCCATGGCACGGGGCTCAGCTGTCTCCCCACGCCCTGGCACCTGACGGGCTCCAGCCTCCTCCTGGCCTGGGCACAGAGATGCGGCTCCTGTGCCCTGGGCTGCGCTGCCATCTCTGGCTCTCTGCTGTTCTGCAGGCCTCTCGGGAAACGCTGCTTTCTCCACTAAGGGTCCTGAAGAGGAAGGATCTCAAGTAGCTGCTGAAGACCGATCAGATGTGGAGATTTGCCGAGCGCTTGGTAAGGACAGGCTGTAATCCCCAACCCGATGCCTGCAGAAGCCGCCTGCCCACGGCGCCCAGTCTGTGGGGCTGGCGGCTGTGGCTCCTGCCCAGTGCCGCAGGCAGGGGCACCAGCCTGCGCCCCACACGCCGCTCCCTTCCCTGGGCCGTGCGGGCCCTTCTCCAGGCTCCTCCGGCCCCAAGCACGGTGCCGACGGAGCCCCGAGCCAGCTGGGCTCTTCTGCGGGGCGGCACCGCGGCTCGGCGGGCCCTCCGCCCCGTCCCGAGCCCGGCGCCTTCATCTACTGGTCGCGCCTCAGGGCTCTCTGGGCAGGGCCAGTGGCGCTGGCCCTAGAGAGCGCCCGGCCCAGGGGCAGGGCCCCCATCAACCCTTTCCCTCCGTGCCCTGCCGCTCTCTGCAGCTGGCAGAGGACAAGAGCCGAGCATCCGAGCACCTGCGCCTGGCCCTTCCGTACCTGCGGAGCGCACAGGAGCCCCTGCGAGAGGCGGCCGTCAGGTTCATGGGTGAGTCCCAAGCCTGGCTCCCTCCCCGGCCCGCCCCATTGCCGCAGCTGGGCCTCAGCCCCACCTGCTGTGCCGGCAGCAGGATCCGGGCGTGGGCATGGGCAGCCCCCGCTGGCCTGGGCATTGCTGCTGCCGCCCTCTGGCAGCCATGCCCTGGGGCACCAGCGTGCACCAGGGGCCTGGGCTGAGCCTTGCCGGGCCAACAGGGCGTGTGGCCTCAGGGCTGGCAGCGGCCGTGTGCGGCAGCTGTGGCTCTGAAGGCAGGACACGCTCTGTGTTCCCCAGGGATGGCCGGGCGCTACCTGACAGGGCAGCGGCCGGAGTTCCGCATCATCTGCAGCGGTGAGTGAGGCCCGCGGGCTCTCGGCGGGGTCTGCCGCTTGCAGCTGCCCTCCCTGGCATGCCTGCCGATGGCTCCGCTCCCTGCGTGCCCCAAGGGCAGCGTGGCCACAGCACAGACACTTTGCACGGGCCTGCGGCACATTCCTGGCCAGCAGCTGCCAGCTCATCCTTCTTGGCTCCTGCCTCCTCCAGGCTGTGCCAGGAGCTGCGTGCCATGGACGAGGCTGGAGGCTCTGCCCAGCTCCCCACTGATCCAGCCTTTGACTGTGCCTCTGTTTCTCTCTCTGCAGCCCTTCAGGTCATGACGGATGACAGCAGCCCTGCCATCTCATGCCTGGCGCTTCAAGCTCTGTACATCCTTTTAGCTGTACGGAGCGTTCCCTCCTCCTGAGTGCAGAGGATGCGAGACCAACTGCGCCGCCTCTGGAAGTCACGGCCTTTCCTGTGTGGCCGTGGCTGAGTGTCCTGCCGCGGCGCTGCGGAGAACGGATCCGGGAGGCTGCGTCTGCTGGGGCCACCTGAGCCTGCGGGGAACAGCTCTCCTCTGCCAGCACTTCCTTTCCCTTCACCCACTAGAGGAACATTAAATTGCTGTTGTTGCATAGTCGGGTGTCCAGGAGCTTTCTCTTGGTGCAGAGTGTCTTCAGGCCAATGGGGAAGAGGGGAAAAAGGCTGCTTGCTCTGAGCCAGTTGCTCAAGCGTGCGGTGTGGAAGGGAAAGTGGCCAAACAGCCCTTGGCCTTTGGTGTTAAGGCTGAATGACTTCAGGTCCTTTCAGGACAGGCACTCCAGCTCTAGCTCCTATTCCCCCAAGTGAGTTTCCAGGTGCAGGTTCAAATGTGCAGCCCCAGGCCCTCCACAAACACAAGCTGCCCACTGCCTCTTCACCTGCCTTAACTCCTGTCTGTGCTCACAGCACCAAAACCAGGCTGTTCCCAGTCAGGGACCAGAGCCCTGTTCCTGCAGGACGCTCTTGCCAGCACCTTCCAGGACTCTCTGCTGTGCACACAGCGCTTTTCATGCCTGCTCCCAACAGGCTTTGGAATGCAGAGCCCAACCTGGCTGGCTCTGCCACCAGCACAGCCCAAACACAGGCAGAGGAAGAAGCAGCAGGGGTTGTTTTGCGGCCATGCCCAAGAGAAACTGGAAGGGTGCCCTCCCTCTGGTCTCCCTTGCTTGCCTTTCTGACTGCGTCTGAGCCTAGGGCTGCCATTCCTCACTTGTGGGGACCAGAAGCACAGCCAGAATCCCGGCACTGCCTGACAGCACTCCGGGCACCGGCACGGTCACACATCCGAGTCTCGGGCACTGTGCTGCTGCTTCATTTGCCCCTAGGCACACCCAGAGCTCCCTGCTAAGCCTGGATGGTCTCTGGTTCTGCCCTCTTCCTCATCCTGTGCAGGGAAGGAGCACTGCTGTGCTTTCAGGAAGATATTCTTGAAAACTTCCAGCATTCCAAGCTCAGTGACCCTCCATAGATGCTTGCCATGGAATCCCTCACAGCTGGGTTCACAGCATATTCAGGTTGTCTCTTCCAAAATCCAGGAACTCTGAGGTGCTCAGCAAGATCTGGAACTGCACGGTGCTGTGGAACTGCACCTTCAGCACAGGCACCTTTCCAGCCTGACCTGCCCTTGTTCCTCTGGGTCTGGGCACAAAACAGGGCCTGGAAGAGAACGGCAGCAGGGGTCTATGTGTCCCAGGGCCCCGGGTTTGCTTCAGCTCCACAGGGATGCAGGCAAAGTGAAGAAGCCAAACTGTTTATTAATGAAAGGCAAAGCAAAGGGATGAGCTGGAAGGGAAAAAAGGGGATGGGCAGTGTCTGAGGGCTGGAGGGAGGGAGCTGTCAACAGGGAGGGAGAGTGGAGGGATGTTGGAGATGAAGGGAGAATCGACCATAGTTATGCATCGAAACTCAACTTTATTGATCAATCAATCACCTTATATAACAATACTAACGAACTTCATGAATATTCTGTAATCCAACTCCATGATAGGCTAACAGAGAAAACTGTAACCACACCTTTTGTTTTAGAATACCTACAATTGTTTATCATAAGCAGAAACCAAAACAGAAACCCGAAACTACAACAGAAACTAGTGTTCCCAAAACCTCTGCATCTGTTCTCAGGATAACAGGCCTTCCCAAGGACGGTGTTCTGCTTGCCATGGGAAGACAAGCTGAGAACTCCATTGTTTATAGAATGATGCCTGAGAGAGTCTAATTGTTTACACAAATCAGAAGGCTGAGAGCTGTTAGAAACTGCTTTTACTTTTACCTCTTAATTGTATGTTTCATGGCCTTTTTCTTTAAGCCATTCTTGAACTAACCTCTCCACATCTCCCCCGTTTTTTTTCTTCGAGAGAAAAGAGGTTAGTTTGCCAGGTCTTCTCAATAGTTCTACTGATCATATTTTGGATACAGCTGCAGAAGCAAGGCAAGATAAATAAAAGCAATAGAAGTACACTTAATATCCCTATAGCATATATTACAAGATTTCTTAACTATGGTCCCAATCTTAAACTCTTAAGCTATTCATCAATTCCCAATCTTTCTTCTTCCTTAAGGCTGTTAAGCCCTAGTCGTAGCTCTTTTAACTTAGCATGTATAGATACAGAATGATCAGATAAGTTCATGCAACACATCTCTTCAAACTCTTCACAACCATGGCCTTGTGCTAGCAGTAAAAAATCTATGGCAGCTCTATTTTGTAAAACAGCATGATTAACACTTTGTACATCTGCAGTTAGCATATCTAATATCTGTGATGTCTTATTTAATTCACCTTTAGTCTAACACTCTATTTGTTTTGCTAAAGTCATTGCTTTGCTTGCAGCACCCCATGGTAGGAGAGCTGAAACTATCACTTGTTTACATTTACTCCAGAACAACGGATCTCCTATTTGACTACAGTCTAAGTTATGTAAGCTGTGCTTTTCCTTGCTTGTCTTATGACTTAGCTGCATTAGCACAGATATGTTAGGGTGGAATAATGATAACTTGCCTAAATAACAAGATCTAACTTTTTTTTTTTTTTTAAAAAGTGTTCTGGAAGATATAAACTTAGAAAGCAGCAATAAATTAATGCTCTAAGAACTTTAGAATATATGAAAGTAATTTACAGAATTAGCTGCTTTGAGGAAATTATGCCTAAAATAAATATACTAAACAGAATTATTAAAATAAAGTTAATTTCAGTTACTCATTCATCCTCTGTGAAGCCTAACAAGACTAATTATAGCAGACTTATTTGCAAAACATGTAAAATCACTTAAATCTAATTCAAATTTATCTATAACAAAATTTACCTGACTTTAAATTCTACACACCTTAACCCAATATAATCTAAACAGAATCTAGCTTTATCCAGACTTAATAACACTCAAACTAAACAGAAACCAATTTCAACAGAACTTAGCTGGCTTCAAATCCCACACAACTTAAATCTATATATAATTTAAGCTTTAGCAGACCTCGAACTTGACCAAAAATAAACTTAACAATTTTAACTTTAATAATATTTAACTTTTAACAGCACTTAATTCAAACTTAACAGAATCTATCACTTACTTAACAGGAGATAATTAACAAAACTAAACCTTAACAGTATTTAACATTTAATGGCACTTGATAGATAACTTAACTCAAACTACTTAATAACAGATAAAACTTACTATAGAAATAATATATAGCATTTACTATAACTTACTTACAGGCCTGATTCTAAAATATTAAGCTAAAATAACTTTTCTTCACGTATTTGCTATAGCATTTTTATACTTAAATACACTTAAACAGAAGTTTATTCAAGGTATACCTGTGAAAAAATTCCTTTGAATTCAGTGCTTGCTTTTACCTCTATCACATTTAAACAAAGCTTAAAGAATACAAAAACACAGTCATTACATCTCACTCATACAATCATTCTAACACATCTTAACATCTTTAACGTTTTCAAAACACAGCTTTAGAGTCTGACGTTTCATCAACCCAGCCATCCAGACTTCTGATGTTCAAAGTCTCTGGTAATACAGGTGTTTCCAAGACAGCATAACTAATGCCGAGTCAAACCAGCCGAAATCTGACTCTTGCATCCATTTACGCTGATTTCTGTTTTACAGTCTGTGCTGGGCTTTTGTTTCACAGCGTGTGCTAGGGAGAACAAAAGATCTTCCCAACTTAGGTGAAGAACATCCTGACAGCAATAGTCCTTGGTGTTGTTTGTTTAGTTTCGCTGGTCTTTCAATTGCAATAGGAATCTTTTCTTTTGCTGACAAAAGTTCACAATTATTACGACTGTTAAGTCTTAAACTGTAGCTTTTGTCGGCTGCAGGGCGGAGGGAGAAACGCTCCCGCTTGAAAAAGTGCTCCGGTCCTGCGGCGCTCGTGTCGGAGCGGGCGAAAACTCCCCCCCCCGCGCTGGGCTCTTTGTTTACTGACTGTTTGCCGGCTGACTGCTGCAGGCACCGCTGCACGCGTGGCTCCCCCCGCGGTGGCGCGGCTCCTTCGCTCCCCCCGCGGCGCTCTGCTCCCGCGGCGCCGGCTTCTTCGGTCGCTCCCCCCGCGGCGCGCTTCGGTCGCTCCCGGCGCGGCGGCTCCTGCGGCGGCGGCTTTGATCCCGAGTCGGCGCGGCTCCTTCCGCGCGGTGGCTCCGCTCTCCCCGCCGCTGCCTCCCGTTGGCCATAGAGGCGCGCCCATGCCGAGTTTGGAGTAGCACAGCACCGCAATTCTACCATAAATCACCGAATTCACACATTTCCGTTAATCCGTAAACCATATGGAAAATCCCTTTACCGTAACCATAAGTCCAAAGTCCTGTTAAGTCCTTTTGCCAATTCATCTCTGCTTTGCGCTGCGGGTTACTCCCTTCGCGGCCGTTCAGCTTCGCCCGCGGTGGCTCCCTGTGGTGTCGGGTTAGGGGCAGGAAAGAGCACCGATGATGCAGCGATGGCTTCTGAAGGTGCTTGGCATTCCCGGCGCAAGTGGTCCTCTTTATTTGATGCTGTAAGTGCAGCCGATGTTTGAAGGGGTGCAAGAGCGGCCAACACCTGATTCTGAGCGGATTTTGCCTGTTCTTGTAAACCTACTCCTAACTGTTTTATGGCATCTACTACAAGAGCCTGTTGTCCGTTTGGTATAAGGGCCATCCGTTCTAATGCCTCCTCTATAGTCCAATTTGCACCTAAGGTATTAAGTACATTTCTAGTAGCCGAATTACAATTTTGAATTGAACACTGTTTGAGAAGAGCCCCGCGCATAAATTCTGCGACACCTGCTCTCTCAATCGCGGCAGCAACTCTATCTATGAAAGCACCAAATGATTCGTCTCTACCTTGCTTAATTCCCATATATACAGGTATGCCTCCTGGTTCCTTTACTCTATCTATTGCGAGTCTGACTAACCTCATTGCTTCCCGGCACTTCTCTTGGCCAATTAAAGCTTGTGCCTCAGTTCGAAGAAAAGGTCCCAGACCCATGAGCTCATTTACAGTGACACCATGCAAAGGGTCACCTGGCTGTCTTTGAACAGCTACGCACTCATTTACGAGTCCTTGCCAGTGGGCATTAAATAACAATTGTTGATGTTGGGTAAAAATTAATTTTACTATACCACGGCAATCATTAACAAGGAGAATGCTAGTGTCAAAAATATAGTCTAGCATTTGCCTAGCTGGCTCGCTTTTAAAACCAAACTGGCTGACAGTCGCTCGTAACTGAGATAACACTTTCCAGTCAAGAGCACTGATCGTCGCCTGAAGGCCCCCCCCCGCCTGGGGGGTAAAGACAACTGGACAAGCCAGCTCGTTAGCCATGCTCATTAGCTCCCGGTCTCCCTTGTCCATGGCATCTTTGGCCAAGGCTGCCCATGCATCTCTTCTATCCCGAGCAATCGTCACCGCCAAGTCGTTTTCCGACCCAGGGACCGACTGATTGCTTTTTGGGAACGCAGTATGCATTTGTGGCCCCGGCTGCTGTGATATAGCAGACACAGGAGAGGCAGAGGCGCTCTGTGTAGCCTGCGGCAACGCGGGCAATAAAGCACCCTGCTGAGCAGCCTGCTGAGCTTGGCTCGTTAAGGGTAATAAAGCGTTTTGCAAAGCTTGACTTATTGGGGGAGGCTGACTTGTTAAAGGAGGCGGCGAAACAGATAATACAGCGTTCTGCAAAGCGTGACTCACCGGAGCCTGGCCCGAAACCTGGCTCGCAGCTTGGCTCGCAGAAGGAGGCGGCGAGGCTGGTAATAAAACCGTCCTCGATGCAGGGCCAAGAGGAGTGCGGGAGTCCTTATCAAACTCCCTATCTCGATCGTATTCTGCATTACGATCATGAGCGGCAGTAGCCTGGCGGGCAGCCCTTTTTTCAGCTTGAAATTGTAAGAGCTCAGTGTTAATGACCCGCCATAATTTACCCAACCTCCTGGCAGTTTTATCATCATCCAAAGTAGCCTGCCACAATAAATCACCAAATTTACCCCACTCAGATAATTCATGGATAGTATGAGGATTAACAAAGATTCCCCTCTCTACACCGTATGCTAAGAGCCCTGGTAACTCTTTCTGTAAATCAATTCCCTTAATCTGCCTCTTTTGCAGAAAAGTTATAAAAAGATCATATGCGGCTTGTCGGTCCATTTCTAAATAAAATTGAGCGCTCTTTGCAGCACCTCCCGACCTCGGCCACACGTACCAAGCTAGGACCCGTCTTTACGGTCGCCTAGGGCCGGCACGAATCGACAGACTCCGTCCGCTCCGTCGGCAGACTCCGTCCGTTTTTTTATCGTGCTTATTGCCGTTCCGCTGCTGCACCTCGGAACCTGGACACCTTCCTCACCTCCCGTGGTATTCCGTTATCCCCAAGAGCGCTCCTCGTAATTCGGCACGTCCGAATTCGACTATCACGTCCGGGGTCGACCATTTGTTGGAGATGAAGGGAGAATCGACCATAGTTATGCATCGAAACTCAACTTTATTGATCAATCAATCACCTTATATAACAATACTAACGAACTTCATGAATATTCTGTAATCCAACTCCATGATAGGCTAACAGAGAAAACTGTAACCACACCTTTTGTTTTAGAATACCTACAATTGTTTATCATAAGCAGAAACCAAAACAGAAACCCGAAACTACAACAGAAACTAGTGTTCCCAAAACCTCTGCATCTGTTCTCAGGATAACAGGCCTTCCCAAGGACGGTGTTCTGCTTGCCATGGGAAGACAAGCTGAGAACTCCATTGTTTATAGAATGATGCCTGAGAGAGTCTAATTGTTTACACAAATCAGAAGGCTGAGAGCTGTTAGAAACTGCTTTTACTTTTACCTCTTAATTGTATGTTTCATGGCCTTTTTCTTTAAGCCATTCTTGAACTAACCTCTCCACAGAGGGAGAAAATGGTGATGGACAGGCTGAGGGCAGAGCTATCAAAAGGGAGGGAGAGTGGAGAGAAATAAAGGTGATGGGCAGTGTATGAGGGCTGGAGGGAGGGAGTTGTCTACAGGACAGGCAGGGAGAGGGCTGAAGCCACAAGAACTGTGCCCAGCATCAGCTGTGCCAGGACTTCCAGCAGCGCTGAGCAGTGATGTCATCTTTAGTGTCTCCATGTGCTGTTCTTGGGATACTGGTTCACTGGATCCAGAAGATGTCCCTAATTCTTGAGCTCTTTGGGGAAACTCGGCTTAATTTTCCAGGTCAGAGCAGGATGGGCTGGCACATTGCCTCCGGGCTTGAAGGACTGAAAGAGAGAAGAACCGAGCCATGGCAACAGCCCAGATCTGTGGGAATCCTACAAGACCTTCTGAACAGGGCCATCCAAGCCAGAAGCAAGTAGGAGACATTGGAATCAGCTGGGAGGTCTTGCTGAAATAAATGAAAAGGGCAGGAGATTTCTCTCCTTTTTAATGCCTTTATGAAGGTCAGCTTGGGTGGGGGCTCGACGGGTCGTGCGCACGCCACCGCCACTGCTGCCAGGAGTGGCAGGGAGGAGGAGGTGTGCAGCTCTGTCCGCTGGTGCGCAGGCAGAGCCGGAGCTTCCGTCCTCGCCAGAGCACCAGGAGATTCCCATTTTAGATTTAACATTTGAGGTCTACTTTCTAGCTGACATCTCCGGGTTAGGGTGAGAGGTTCAAAGGTCTTAGCAGACCCTGGATTCAGTTGCTTACCCTTAGACGTCACTTAGATTGTTTAATTCTGTGGTGGCTCGTTGTTTTAGGGGTTTTCTTTGCTGGACTTGGCCAAGTGTTTCTACATTCGCATCCAAGCTCTGACGTGACTCCCTCCTCACAGTCCCGGGTGCCATTTTCCAGGAAGCAGCAGGGGTGGTACCCGAGAGGGGTTTCTAACAATTAAACTATTAACAACAGGTAATTAAAGAATAAAACTATTAACAACAGGTAATTACAACATGAAACTATTAACAATAAGTAATTAAAGATCTAACTTAGTAGCAATTGGTTTAACTTGTTGACTCTCTAACTTTTAAAAATGGACGACTTTTTACTCCTTACACTCAGGACAAAGAAATGGCTGGGGTGGGCAGAAACCTATCCCTAAACTCTGGGCCACTCCATGTGCCTATTGTAAGAAAGAAAGGCATTGGAAGAGAGACTGCCTGCAACTCAAAGCCAAGGTGGTTGAAGAACTGAATCAATGCAAGGGTTGGCTGGAGGGCATCCCCCCAGAAAACACTCTGGTCCAAAGAGAACTGGGGGAAAAGATGAGGAAAATGAAATGTCTGGTGAATGCAGGGGCAACACATTCTGTGTTAGATATAAAATTGGAGGAAATTGATCCTGGTAAAGTTGTGAATGTTATTGGAACCACAAGTCAACAGCAGAAGGTATCTTTTTAAAACCACGATCTTATGAACTGGGAAACACAGTAGGAATACATCAGATCCTAGATATGCCTACGCCTCCCAAAACGCCTCATTGGAAGGATTTGTTGGAGACATGAGAATGTTGTAACATGTTCCAACAGGCTGAAATGTAGTTTACCCCTGGAGGAGTACGGATCAAAGTCAATGACAAACAAATATCATGTTCTAAGTCTAGCTCTCCTTACAGATTTTCCGAATCAGAAGAGACATAGAAGAAGTTCTTAGTCAGGTTTGTCTTAAAGTCTGGGTGGATGGGACCCCTGGTAAGGCCAAAGCAGCACAACCTGTAATCATTAAACTTAAACCTGGAACATGACCAATAAGAATTAAACAATATCCACTTAAGATGGAAAAAATAAAAAGTGTTAAGCCTATCATAGAAAATTTTCTAAAATTTGGGTTGTTACTGGAATGTGAATCTGAATAGAATACACCCATTTTACCCATACAAAAGCCTGATGGTTTGAACTACAGTCTGGTTCAATACCTACAGGCTATATTAACAAAATAGCTGGAGATCTCCACCCAGTGGTTGCAAATCCATATGCTTTGCTAATCAAACTAAAAGGTGAATATGGATGGTTTACCATTTCAGATCTCAAGGATGCTTTCTTCTGTATACCCTTGGACCCTGGCAGCCAAAACCACTTTGCCTTTGAATGGGGAAACGCAGAGACTGGAAGGACAAGTCAAATTACCTGGACTGGAGGACCACAAGGATTCAACAATAGTCCAACCATGTTTGGAAAACAGTTTGCTGAGGACCTTGAAAGTTGGGTAAGCCCGTCCACAAATGGAATTGTGTTATAATAGGTAGATGATCTACTTTTAGCCACTGAAACTTAAAAAGACTGGAATGGACAGTAAGCCTCTGAAATGACCTGGGATTAAGTGGATACAAGGTATCCAGAAATCAAGCTCAAATAATCAAACAGGAAGTCATTTACCAAGGATACAAAATATCCCAAGCGCAGCAGGGACTAAGACAGGATGGCAAAGGGACCATAACCGAACCCCACTCCCTACTAATGCCAAAGAACTGAGAACCTTTCTGGGAATGACTGGATGCTGTATTAACCATGGTAGTGACTTTGGGCTGCTGGTTAAGCCACTGTAGCAGCTGTTAGAAGACAATCCCAGAGACCTGAAATGGACACCCAAAAGTAAGAAAGCCTTCAAAAGCTAAAGGAGGACTTGAGAAGAGCACCTGCTCTGGGCTTGCCAGATGTCTTGGAACCCTTTCAGCTTTTCTCTTATGAGAGGCAAGGGATGGCATTAGGTGCACTAGCTCAAACAGCTGGACCGTAGAAGAGAGCAATAGCATCATTTTCAAAACAACTGGATGAAGTAAGTAGGGGACAGCCTGACTGTAAGCAGTTGCTGCTCTTATTTCAGACATCCAAGGAGCCTGGAAATTCACTCTAGGTCAACAAATAATTGTGTTTATCTCACATCCAGTAGCAGCAATTCTTGACCAACAGGATGGGCATTGGCTTTCCCTCTCCAGATTCCTTAAATATCAGGCAATTTTGGTGGAACAATGCAGCGTTACAAAACAAATCTCTTCTCTAGTTAACCCAGCACCATTCCCAGCTACTCACTAGACAGACAAGGAGCCTTTGTAGCATGACTGGATCAAAACCATTCAGCCCACTTTATTCCAGCTGCCCAGATCTTAAAGAAACCCCAATTCCAAGAGCAGAATCTCAGTACACAGATGGGAGTGGCTTTGTAAGAGCAGATCAGTGAAAATCAGGATATACAATTAGCACGGAGCAATAGGGGATAGAAGCCCTACACAAGTCAGCTCAGAAGACAGAGATAATCACTTTAACCCGTACCCTCTGACCAGCCTGAGGAAAAAGGATTAATACATGAACAGATTCCAAGAATGCCTTCAGCGTAATAGATGCCCATGAAGCAGTTTAGAAAGGTAAAGGACTATTGGCAGCTCAAGGAAAGCAGTTGAAGCATTCAGAAGAAATCTTAAAATTGCTGCAGGCAGTACTACTACCTCAAGAGGTTGCAATTCTGCACTGAAAGGGACAACAGAAAGGAGAAACCGACCCCAAAAGAGGGAACAGGTTGCAAAAAGAGTAGCAGAACAAAGCCATGCTGAGATTCAGGCACTAATTCCCAAAGGTAAGGAACAATATGACAATGATGTATGCTGTATAATCAGAAAGATCTAGAATTAACAAAGAATTTGCAAGCAGAATGAAAACACTGTGTTTTTTTCAACTCCTCAGGGAGGGAGAGTTATGCCAGAAAGAACATCATGAAAACTAATTAAAGATGAACATAATTGTATACACTAGGAAGGAGATGTCTTACATAATTATTGGATAAGGACAACAGTAAGATGCAACCCGTACTTTAGTGTAAAGCAGGTAACCCAAGGGTGTGAAATAACGTCTTAGAGCCAATCCACAAACCAGGACTAGACTTGAGCTTGGCCCAGTAGACAAGGGACAATATCCTGGACAGCACTGGCAAGCTGACTTTTCTGAATTGCCAAGAAAAGGGGGGTATAAATACCTTCTGCCTTTAACTGATACCTTCTCAGCATGACCTGAGGCATTCCCAACCCAAACAAAAAAAGCCAAAGTTTTCAACATTTTGTTAAACAATATCATGCCCTGGTTCAGAGTGCCTTTAGACATCTCCTCTGACTGAGGACCATGTTTCCTAGCAAATATTGCACAGCAACTTTGCAATAATCTCCAAATCAACTGGCACCTACACACACTGTATTGGCCCCAGGCCAGTAGCCAGGTGGAAAAGATGAATTATCCAGTCAAACAACAGATAGTCAAAACTGTACCAGAGGCCAACATACCTTGGCCCCAGGCCCAGCCTTTGGCTTTATAATGGATTTGATAAGACCAAGAGCAAAAGAAAATCTGAATCCCTTTGAAATACTGTACAGAAGACCATGGAAGCAAAACTAGCAAGGGGAGGATACTGTACAAGGTGGAGAGGGGTATCTCCAGAACCATGTTGTCCAACTAACACTACAGCTGCAGAAAATAAACCAACACATTTTGAGCAAGAGGATGCTCCTCTCCACAATCCAGCCTGGGGACCAGGTAGACCAGGTAGAAAGCCTCTTATCCCAAAATGGAAAGGAGTCTATTTAGTACTTTTAATCACTTACACAGCCTTTAAAGCTTAAAGCATTAATCTCTTGGATACATTATTCCAGAAATAAAATACTTCTGCAAAAGGCAAGTGGAGTCCAAAAGTGGACCTCAGAAAGAACAGGAGAAACCAAGATACATTTCACATGATCATTGTCTTCCCGATACTTCTAATCAGAATCCAAGCCACAGCAGATGACTGTCACTACCATAATGATCTCCTTGGCCTGCAAGATCCTGGTAGATGGAACACTCAAAAATATTCAGGACCTAACTGGCTAAAAGGGATTAAAAAGGTAAAAATACTTTATGCCATTTTAAGGATTAATGACTGAGCAGTTAAAGATTGAGGAAACCCTGACTCCATGCTTGCCTTTCTTGTCCCACATGAAAGCAAGATCTCTATGGCTTGTAAATTGGAAACTGACAAACCTCTTTCAGAGAAGATTGCCCGAGTGATCATGCGCATCTGCGACCTTTCTAACAAGTAGTGTGTGGATTCATTTTCATGTGAATCCTATCAGGATTTTTGCCCTATGCAAATTAAAATGGGAGACTATAACCTAGCCAAGATAGTTCCCTTCTTCTGTGGCGCACAGGTGGGGTGGGAGACCATCATCACACAGAGATACAGGAATGGAGCCCGCCAGCAATCTGACCCAACAAATATTGTTTCCAAGCGGCAGCTATTGTGGGACTAGAGTTATAAATTGTCCTGCTTGTACCCTTACAACATGGAACAGGTCTCATACAGGATCTGCTTTTGAGAATTGAATTTCATTCTTGGGATATTTCAGGCCATCAGAAGTAGTAGCGTGTCAAGTTGGAGGGGTAGCCAGGAGCACAATCAGCCTGTTCGGGTATATCATGCCTAATTCCATGACCATGTGATGGCAACCCAAGTATGCATTGAATCCAATAGCTCAACTGCATCCTCTAATGGGCTGAGGTACTCAGGATACTCAACTATTTGCACTGGGAACTTGGTAAAGTATCCTTTGTAATACTACCAGGGGCCAGTGTAAGGTTTCTGGAGGTTTCCGAAATGCCTCCCTAAAGGCTGGCAATGTATCTGAAGAAACCACTTACCATGCCTTGGGTACGCAACAAGGAGCGAAACGGAATGGGTCACACCACAGACATTTAAAATTAAAATCAAAACAAACAACTTTACATCAGCAAACAACTCCGTAGAATAGGACCCATATGTGAAATAATAGAGTCTTTCACTCTGGGGTAAGACAAACAAATGAAGAATTGTTGCCTCTAAATCCACAGTACTCTCTGAAAAAGCTGGAGGTGAAGAGTACAAGCTAATATTTCCATAATTAAACAGCAATTCTGCCCACTCATACAGCAAGCCTAAAAGAATGGGAGCTGTGGATACATTCCCAGACACCAAATCATAGGTATGAAAAAGACTTAAGGGGATGGTTTGGGTCTGAACTGGGAGTATTAAATTCTATTGATTAAGAAGTCTTATTCAAGAAAGTAAGCACTGTGAGTTCTTATATTGGACAGATACAAACTCCTCTCAGATCAACCCTGCTGTCACTTGCCCAAAACCAAAGCCTGGCAGCTAACCTATTAAGCACCCTGGCCAACAATACACTGCAGGATTTTCAAGCAGTTGTTGGCTTTATGGGAAAACTACAGAGTAACATTTCTTAAGTATTTCAATGTTTACAAGCTCAACTGTGTGTGGCTATGGTCTGTAATCTCAGGAAAACTTCAAAAAAGGAGAGCTGGGGAAATTGCCACAAGAATTAACTAAATCATGGCTAAAAATGAAACCACAAAGCAATTTGGAAAAAGACTTCCACACTTGGTTGCAATTGGTCCATTTCACATAGAATGAACAAAACCCTGCAGTCTTTTGTATAACCCATTGAGAATGCAACAAAATACCGTGTCATTCCAATTTTGGCCCTTGGAGTTATAAGAACTCACATAACTGTCAGACACTTTCAGCATAATGTCTGGGCCATTTTCAACAAGAAAACTAGAAGCTGACAAACTCTTAGTATCAAAGCATGTGTGCCAAGGGACGCACTGAATTTTGTGTGCAAAAATGCGGTGCTTGAAAGAGAGGATCGGTGTCTGCATGCTGAGGGCAGCAGTTGTATTTTTGAAATGAGCCCAGTTACCCGTGCACAATCACAGGTGTGTTATGTGGGAAGGGGCTGTGCCTGTGTGAGATCTGCTTGCACAACTATTACAATAGAGTCTTTTAAGGAAACTCCTAATGGTACTAACTTCTCTATTTGTAATTTCACAACAACCAAAAGTGGATGCGACTTCAGCTGCACCACACAAGAACTTCTCTTGAGATTCTGCAGAATGCACATGATGGGTATCACCAAGTGCCCAAATTCCAAACTGCACGGGACGCTCACATTCTAAAGCAAATGCCCTACCAGCCTAATATAGAATGGCAAGTGGCAGAAGTCAAAAATGCATCTCACAGAGCCTGATGGACACTCAAATCCGGTATCAAAGTTGTTATCGAAATCATCACCAAAAGAGAGAAAGAAAGAGAACATCATGAGTCAGATATCTTCTTGTGATATGGACAAATCTGGAACCACCAACAGCTCCTCAGATTTTTAGCTTCCTCAGCAAACCAGTTCTAATTTTAAAAAAATTAACCCTCCTCTGAAGCATCATAAATCTATGGATATGGTAGAAAATTAAAACAGCGGCAGAACAGTGCATATGTACTGTGAACTGTCCAGAGGATCTTGCAAAAGAATTTGCATCAGGATAAAGAGAAGAGCTGAATGAAACAAGGCCTTTGTTTGACATAAGCACAAGCAATTCACATAAGTAAACAAGTACTTGGCACAGACCTACACAGGCACTTAGCACCAGTTAGCATAAGAAAAACCTGGCTGGCCTAACTTGACAGGAGAGGGACTTGACAAAAAGCTTTAGACACATTCCACCAGAAGAACTAAGGGCAAGTGTAAAATGAGCCCTGTGCAGGGAAGCCATGAGGAAGAAGTGCTGCTTTAGGGCATGGAGGCCGCTCCTGGCCAGTGCCTGGACATCAGCTTCAAGTACAGGAACCTGACAGAATGTATTTCTAACGCCCTGCCTATCGAATCACCTCAGCAGAGTCAAGATGGGTGGTAATTTTGAGATCAATTTCTAACATCATCCCACTGAAATGTACATGTGGCAGAGAAGCATTTTAGTGGGGTGCAGACCCTGCCCTCCTGCCAGCTCAATAAAAGGGCTTTTGGCGGACAATGCATTTGTCTGCCGATTTCTTTGAATTAGGGAGACCCCTCAGGACAGCTGTTGGCCATCCCCTGTGTGCGGCCATCCCCTGTGTGGATCTGCAAAAGCTTCAAATCAGCTGCCTCAGCTTCCAGGGCCTCTCTTGGCCAGCATCCTGGCGTGGGTGCAGGGCTGCTGCGAGGCACTGCTGCGGCCCAGCAGGACAGGGCCGGCTGTCTCGTGTCCACATAGCAGCCCTGACAGAGCCAGGGCCATCCTGAAAGCAGAGAAATGCTCACGTGCCAGCAGAGAGGAGCGAGGAGCACTGGGCTGCTCTCAGGGTATCTCAGCATGGTACTCCAGTGGGAAGGGCAGGAAGGCCTCCCACATTCAGGGCATCCCGTGCATTAAAAGGATGGGCATTTTGTCCTTTTCATCCCTCCAGCCCGGAATCAGGCCTGACACATCCTCCTCTGCAGTGGAGTTTTTCCCACTGCACGTGGGACAAGGATTGAAGCTCCCTGCTCAGGCTTTGCAGCTCGCCTGGCCAGGCCGCTGCCCTCACTCACCCTGACTGAGATCCTGGAACTTTTCCTGCTGCTCATTCATCATGGGAAATCCGGCCATCTCTGAGAAAAAAGAGTTCATCTTGGCCCCAGCGGCACAGCTCCCTGCCAGCGGCGCTGCCGGCGCTGTGGCCACACGGGCTGCTGGCCCGGCAGGGCTCAGCCCGGCCCTTGCCGCACGCTGCCGCCCCAGGGCACGGCTGCCAGAGGGCGGCGGCAGCAATGCCCAGGCCAGGCGGGGCTCCATGGCGCCGGGCCCGGCTGGCGCTGCGGGGACAGCAGGCGGGGCTGGGGCCTGTGGGAATCCGGAAAATCAGAGCGTTTTAGGAATGCTACAAAAGGCAGGCCTCAGAGACAGCAGAAGTGCGATTAGAGTTAGGCAGTAGCCATAAGATTTGTCAGCAGAAAGTTTTTATAAGAAGTAGAAAACTACGGAAAAATAGGACAATGGTCTGAGTATTAATGCTTGGCTAGAATACCTCCCTATGCTACAGAAAAGTTTATCTACCAAGATATTAGGAAGTTTTAAGCTTAATAATGGAGCCCTGTGGATTGTATGTTAATGCTTACAAGCAGGTATTATATTCAAAATAAGCGAGCATTGTTTGACTGAAGGTACATGTGCTTACAGTGCTTGGATAGAACTCTTGTCAATATGCTTCTGCGTTGTGTGATTGGTCAAAAACTTTTAAAGTAAATTCTAACATGAAGTTCTTTGTCTGCTTCTGGGGATGTGTGTGATTGTGGTCACAGGGGTTTTCAGGTGAAAGGAGAGACGAGAATATTGACTTCATGTTCAGAAGGCTTGATTTATTATTTTATTTTATATATATATTTTACATTAAACCTATACTAAAAGAAAAGAAAGGAAAAGGTTTCCTCAGAAGCTAGCTCTGCTAAGAATAGAATAGAAAAGAATGATAACACAGGCAGCTCTCTCAGACCCTGTCCGAGACAGCTCCATCTTGATTGGCCATTAATTATAAACATCTAAGAGGGGCTAATCACAGGTGGACCTGTTGCATTCTACATCAGCAGATAATCATTGTTTAACATCTTGTTGCTGAAACTGCAGCTTCTCAGAAAGGAGAAAAATCCTAAGAAAGGATTTTTCACAAAAGACGTCTGCGACAGATGTGAGCTGCTGGCATTTACCCATTGTCATAACCATGTAATGAGACTGATGCTGGAAAATGAACAGCTCAAGACGCGTTCCCCAGCAGTCCCATCCCGTTGGTGATTTGTGCAAAGACCCCCAGGCAATGATAGGGCCGAGCTGTGGCAGGGTGGGGCAGGGTGGGGCAGGGCAGGGCCGGGTTGGATGGCGCAGTATAGGGTGGAGCATGGTGAGGTACAGCCGGGCTGCAGCAGGGTGGGGAGGGGAGGGGCACGGTGTGGCAGGCTGGTGCAAGGTGTGGTAGGGTGGGGCAGAGTAGGGTGGGGCAGGATGGCGCAGGGGTGAGCAGGGTGGGGTAGGGAGGGGCTGGATTGTGTGGAGCAGTGCGGGGCAGAGCACTGTGGGGTTGGGCAGGGCTGGGCAGACAGAGGTTGGGCAAGGTGGGGAAGGGTGGGGCTGGGTGGTGCTAAGGAGGGTGGGGCAGGCAGAGAGCCCGGGCTCGTGGCTCACCCATGAACCTGATGGCCGCCTCTTGCAGGGCCTCCTGTGGGCTGTCCTAGCACTGCAGGGCCCGGCGCAGGTGCTCGGCTGCTCTGCTCCTGTCCTCTGCCAGCTGGAGAGTGCCAGGAGGGTGCAGCTGGTGCAGACTCAGCCCCTTGACCGGGCTGTCCCTGTGGCCAGCACTGGCCTCCCCTGCCCACACAGCCCTGTGAGGCAGCCACCAGCCACTGGGGCCGGGGCTGGAGGGGGCAGAGGGGTGGGTGCTGCCCAAGAAAAATAAAGGAAAAATTCTGACCTCCAACACTAAAACAAATGGCCGTATTGGAGATAACGTTTTGCAGGGAATGGACAACACATTGAGCCTGACAAGGTCAGGTGCACAGTGCAAATGTGGTGGAGCCGTTCAAAACAGGGGCCATCTGAATACTCCAGCTTCATGGGAACAAAGCATTTCGTGGATGACCAAGAGACAGTGAGTTCTGTAGCAAGCAAACTCAGGAATGATGAGACCATCGTCCATGGCCTGATGCACACTCATGTCTCTGCTGTGGTTGTCTCAAGGATGAACAGGAAAAATTCAGAGAAAAGATGAGGAAGGAGATGAGCAAGGACAGTTCCCATGTGGCACCAGTGCAAACCAGAGGCCCCAGTGTCAGAGCTCAACACCCCCCAGCTAGGGAGAGAGAGTACACCCCACGAGTGGACCTGTGGTTCTTCCTGTATGAACATGGGCAAGACATGAGAGGGTGGAATGGAAAACTCATCTCTGTCCTAGCAGCATGGGTATGAGAGCTAAAAGAGGAACCTACTAGAAGAGAGATTTCCACCCAAATGAATGAAACCCCAGCTCCCTGTGACCGAGCTGCCAGGTATAGCAGAAGGGAGGATGATATGTCAGATCTCCTTGAAGGAACATCCAGAACATACACCCAGGGAGGGAACGGTAGCCAGGACTAGAGAGGCCCTGCCTCTAGACAGGTGGAGGCCAGGGAAAATTGTGTCTCTTGGGCTGTGTGGATCCCTGACACACCAGAGCCATAGATATACAAGGCTTTTGTCAACACTGGTGCACAGTGTACTCTAATCCCATCAGGACGCTGAGGCAAAGCAAAAATTTTCCAGGACAGAAATCCATTTTAATTTAGGTGAAATGTACATTTTTGAGTTGAGTCTGTGGTTAGAAACCATAGTTATTCAGCCAGATTGCAAGGCCTAAGCTCAGTGAAGTTACTGCAGTGAAGGACAGAGATAAAGGGGGGAGACAGAAGATGATAGAGAGAGACAGGAACTGCTGTAAGGGCAAGTCAACCTGACCTCGGATTTTTTTCTGATAAAAAGGAACTAGCAGTAAATGTCATGCGAAACCCATAAAAATGATCATGTATGACCCTATTGTGAAACTGTATGCGTATGTATTTAAGAGAGAGATAAAAAGAGACCTGAAGTTCTCAGAGGTACGCATGCCTTTTCTTAGGAGAACAATCTCCACATGCGTCCAGCGCTGTAATAACAATACCAGCTTTACAACTTCTACAAAAATGTGGGGTTCTCTTCTTTTCTCCGCAAAACAGCTATCAGGTTCATGGGTGAGCCATGAGCCCAGGCTGCCCTTTCCCTTCGCGGCCCGCCGCAACTGGGCCCCAGCCCCGTCTGCTGCCCCGGCAGTGCCAGCGGGGCCTGGCGCCGTGAAACCCCGCCTGGCCCGGGCATTGCTGCTGCCGCCCTCTGGCAGCCGTGCCCTGGGGCGGCAGCGTGCGGCAAGGGCCGGGCTGAGCTCTGCCGGGCCAGCAGCCCGTGTGGCCACAGCGCCGTCAGCGCCGCTGGCAGGGAGCTGTGCCGCTGGGGCCGTGACAGGCTCTGTGTTCACAGGCATGGCCGCGCGGCACCTGAGGGGGAAGAAGGAAGAGCTCTGGCTCATCTGCCACGGTGAGTGAGGGCAGCGGGCTGGCAGCGGGGGCTGCCAGGGGGAAAAGCTGGAAGCTCTGCCCCGGCTGCGGAGGGCTCTGCTCCCGTGGGGAGAGCACACGGAGCTTTCAGGGCCACGTGGGCCATTGGTGGTCAGCAGCTTCGGGCTGATCCCCTTGCTCCCTGTTCCCTCCTGGCCATGGCAGGAGCCAGCTGGGATGGCCCTGGCAGGGGGCTCTCCTCGGCTCCCCGCAGCTCCAGCTTCTGACCGTGCCTCTGTTCCTCTCTCTCGCAGCCCTTGAAGACAAAAAAAAGACATCAGCCTCGCCGTCGGAAGCCTAGCAATTCAAACACTGTGCATCTTCAAGTCAGGAGAGCGGGCTGCCATCTCGAGGTTCCAGTAGCTCCGAAATCACCTGCGCAGGGCATGGAAGACAAGGACTCGTCTGTCATGGCTCAGCTGCCTGCCTGCCAGGCCGGAGCTCTGTGGAGAGCTGATCCCAGAAGCTTTATTTATTTGGGCCTCCTGAGTCAGGAGGAATTTTCTTTTTCTTCAAGATTGCTCTTTTCATTTCTTTCTTTTCCTTTACAATGTAAATAGAACGTATGTTATAATACACAGACTGCAAGGATCTTTCTTTTGCTGCCCAGGGTCCGCAGGGCATAGGGGAGGAGAGGGAAAAGGATGATTGCGCTCAGCAAGCTGCCCAGGCGTGCAGTGTTGCAGGGAAAATGGCCAGAAGCCCCTTGGCCTGTGGTGGTTCTGCTGAAGCCTTTGTGCTGGTGACAGAGCGGGTGGGCAGGGGCCGGGGCTGCGGGGATCCCTGTGAGAGCAGTGCCTGGAGATGGCCACAAGCCCTGTGCCAGGCAGAAAGCACATCCGTGTCCTCCTTCCCGTGTGCTGCTGGCTGCCTTGCTGAGGGCTCCCAGGTGCCTCTGGATGGGGCTGCTCTGGAGCTGCTGTGGGGCTGCGGCGCTGCTGCCGGGAAGCTTGGCGGGGCTGGGGCGCTGGCAAGCCCTGAGTAATGGGCTGTCAGAGGCCACAAGCAGCCCCCCAGCAGCCGCCTTGATCCTTCCAGAGTTGACTTGCAAGAGGGACCCCGGGCACTCTGGAACTAACAGCATCAGTGTTGCTGGAAATCCAAACGCAGGGAAATCTCAGACCTTTGGTCTTGTCAGCAAAGCTTTGAATTAAACACAGGATTTGAAGGGAGACCTTGGAAAGGGCTCCCAAAGCTAGGTGCTAGAAGCGAGAATGTGGATTTCTAGTTTATTATAGCAGAGACACGGGGAGGAAAGTTGAAGTGGAGGAAAGTTTAGAGTTTCAGAGTTCAAGATCTAGAAAAAATCAAATCAGTTACAATGGTAAACAAGAAGTTTAGGATGCAGTGCTGTAAGTTTGTGTGTCATAGCATGATTGGCTAAGGAGGCTTACACTGTAGCAGGATGTGGGAACCCAGGAAATTCCTCTGGCTGCCCTGCAAGACTTGAGACCCTGTCAGAGGGCTCAGAGGCTTTGGCACAGAGCCCGAGACCACTGTGCCTTTGATTTAGCCCTTGGAAATAACAATTACCAACCTTGTAGGAAGAATGACAAGCCACAAAGGTGTAAGCAGAATGACAGTGAATTTATCACCGAGTGGAAAAATAGATTTTGGGGCGTTTTAGAATGGGACTTCAGGGGGGAAGATTAGGAATCTGGGTATGTCCAGCCTTTCTCCTTCTTCTTTTTGGCCACCATCTGCTGCTGTGATGTTGGCACATTTAGGCTGGTTTAGAGTAGAAGCTCACTGTCTAACGTAGATGATAGTTATGGGAAAGTAATGGCAAATATTGTACACGTAGTTGTTTTTAGTATAAAAAGATAACACCGCCCCACGGGAGGCAGAGTGCCTTAGACTGTCTGGCTGTGCGGACCTCGAAAGACAGGAGAAAGAATTTTATAGATAAGATAAAATGAACAACCTGGAGACGAAGAAATGAAGAGCTCTGACTCCTTCTTCAACCACCGGACTGGGAAAAGAGACTTTCTAACATATCTCGGGGTCACTCTGACCAGCTAGAGACCCCGAGAGCACGACTCCATAAGATGAGATATTGGAGATTGGGTCCAAAACACAAATATCCATGTTGGCCGTGTCTTCTTGGCCAAGAAATCCTTCAATGCTCTTGTAACTACAAGTCTTGCGGCCCTGTGAGCCATGCGGTGCAGATGTGAGCCAAACTCACCCTTCCTGTCTGTGGAGAAGTGAAGAAAAAGCAATGGCATCATCTAAAAAAATCGGAGGTCTGCTCTCTAGCTCGTTCCAAACTCCCTCAAATCCCCCAAAGTGGCATTTAGCTACAAAGAGATGACAAGGACCCTTAGTGCTGGCTCTTTGACTCCACAGCAGCTGCTTTAGAATCTTTCACTTAACCCTGTGTAGTCATGTGCCAGAAATGGATCATTTGAAGAAACTTTCCAAGTGACTTGCATGGAGGTTTGTTTGAAGGGTATTTGAGGAGAAAGGCTCCTAGCAGAGGCCTGGGCTTTGGCCTAGCTGTGTCCCCTGCTGATTGTGAAGTGTGCCATCAGCTGAAGGGCTTTCTGGGCTAAAAATATCATCAAGTCACTTGGACTTGCTCTTTTAGGCCTCTAAGAGCTGGACCCAATTTCGGGCACATTTGGAGACTTCATCTGTGGGTGGATGGACCACCTAGGATTTTCCCAATTGCTGGGAATGGTTCTCCGGGTCCCTGGTGTAAAACGGGACTCCCCAGCAACTGCGCATCTGCAAGATGATAAACAATTGTCTTGGTTTGAAGAGAGAGGTGCCTGCTAAGGAAGGCAGAAGCCTTCTCTGAAATGGAAAATGTAAATGTCCTCCCTTCAAATGATTCTCATTTAGTAATTCAAATGCTCTCAGGGAAAGATATGGGGATAGGACTGTGCCCGCAGAGCCGGGCAGCGTTTGCTGGTGGTCTGAGCCCTTCCCAAAGATCCTGTGCGGGCTGTCTTAGACACCTGGGGGGGCCAGGCATTCCTTCCAGCCTGGGCCACTTTGGCTGGGCTGGGGGTGGCCCGAGGGCAGAAGGCAGTGTGTGCAAGGGCCCTGGGTGGCACGCTGCAGCACGGTCTCGGTGCCATGGAACGGAACCCGGTGACCAAGGGCCCTTTGTGACACGTGGGAAATAGAAGCTTGCCCAGCTGCTGGGAAGGCACAACGGGGCAGAACGGGACAGAGCGGCGCCGTGAGGAGCCCCCGCACAGCACACTCGGTCCTGTCTGACCCGGAGCCTTTCCAAGGCGTTATTCCTGCAGCTGAGCTCGAGGCCAGACCACAGGACTTGGTGACCTGTGGCCTTCCCAAGGCTTCTCTTCTGCAGGTGCCCTCACAAATCCAGTCATTTTCATGGAGCAGAGACCCCTGAAAGCGCCCAAGGTGGCCTGGCGGGAAGAGGAGGAAGAAAGCCCTGGAGCTGCCCGTGCACATGAAACCAAAGCGGTGGTGGTGCCGTCTGAGCTGCCGCAGGAGGGTGAGTGGCAGAGCTGGGCCACAGGGTTGGTGCCTGCAGCCAACTTGGCACCATTCCATCTCATCCCATTTTATCCCATCCCAGTTTCTCCTATCCCATACCCACGGACAGGACGGAAGTGGGGCCGGGCAGACACCCCGCAGGGGCCATGCTCCATCCCCTGGGGAACCCCGGGGATGTCCCTGCCTGGGGAGCGCAGGGCTGGGCCGTGTTCTCCGGCCTCTCCCGCAGCCCCTCAGCTCTGGCTGCGCTCGCTCTTTGCCAGGTGCAGCCCTGCAGCGCACACAGGAGCAGGAGTCCAGCCGTGGCCTCTTCCGCAGCACAGCCCAGGTACCTGCAGCCATCCCCACCTGGGCTGGGCCTGCTGGCACCGCGCTTGGAGCATTCCCTGCAACATCCCTGGCTTCTTGCCCTTCTCCTACAGCTGGTTTGCAAATTCATCAAGAAAATTCGGGCGGAAGAGGCCAGCACCATGGGTACTGGGCTCAGAGCATATTCGCACATCTTCAAAACCAAGACCAGTGCTGCCCTGCTGGATATGCTCGTAGAGGAGGGCTTCTCCAGTCCAAAGCAAGTAAGCAGCCTGTGGCCAGGGTTTCATCCTCCCAAGGAATTGCTTCGTCTCCCAAGCCACGCCTGCTGGTCACTGGAACTCTTTGAGGCCATGGCAGTGTGGTGGGAAGGGAGGCACTTCTGTGGGGAAGCTGGTGACATTGCTCCCTCTGGCAGCTTTCCAAGTCTCCCGTGCCTTCTCCAGGTTCCTGCCCTGGACAGGTACATCCACCAGTGGCTCCTGGCCAATCAGTTTGCTGAGCACAGGCTGAACAGGACCCTGCTGGATCTCACCGAAGCACAGCCTGCTGATGTAGTCATGACGCTCCTGCGTGGGGCCCCGTCCTGTGACAGGTATGGGGCCAAAATGCCCAGAGGGCTCAGGGCTTGCCAGCCCATCAGCCTATAAAGCCTGGCCCAGGTGTGTGACCAACAGAGAGTTCCAGGGCCTTCTGGCTGCTCCCTTGGCCAGCCCCAGCACGTCAGCCCCCGAGCCTGCTGCCGTGCTCCCTCGCTGCCCCTCAGGGGCCTGTCCCCAGTGGCCTGGGCTGCCTGGGTGCTGCTGGCGAGTGGCAATGGGCACAGGCAGAGCTGGCAGCCAGCTCAGGTCCCCACTGCTGCCCAGGCCACGGTGCTGTGTATGAGACAGAGCTCTAACCCCACAGAGCTGCTTTGACCATGTGGAAGAGCATCATGTGCTCGCCCAGGACTGCAGAGCCAGCGCTGCTGATACTCCTGGATGTGCTGGGCAGCTGGCCAGAGCACAGCATGTGCACCTCGGATGGGGACAAAACGGGTGTCTTTGTCCTGGCTGTGAGTTTCTGTAACTGGCCTTTGCTGGCCCCAAGGCTGCCTCTCCAGCAGCTCTCCGTCCTCCTTCCCCCACTGCATCTCCCTGCCTTAGGCACCGGGTGGAAACCCGGCCCAGGGGCAGCTTCAGGCCCACCAGGCCCCGTGCTCCCCCTGCGTCTGTCTGAGCCTCTCCCTGCCCTGCTCGGGCCCTGCCACACCGACACCTCGGCACTGAGCCCTGTCTCGGGGGGCTTTGTCTTTTGCAGGCAACCGTGGTTATGTGGAAGATCCTCCAGATGCCCTGCGTCCCACATATGGTGACGGTGTATTTGCCCCGCCTCTTTCTACATCTGCTCTCCCAAGTGTTTTCCAGCACTCTGGATACGCCAGAGGAGGTCGATGCATTCTGGAAGGGATGCCAGGAGGAATACGGCCTTGCCACCAGCCCCAACAGGTGCTCCATCCCAATCCTCCTTTCCCTGCTACGTCCCCGGGCAGGAGCCAGTGTTCCCAGCGTGACCTGGGCTTTGCTGTGCACGCAGGTTTGTAGTGCGCACCCTGAAGTCCCTGCTCTGCCGAATGCAGCACGAGGATGTGGTGGTGGCAATGGAACGCAATTGTGGCTGGGACACGCTGCTGTGCGCTGACACCCACCACTATGCCGTGGCTCTGCTGGCCAGGTGAGACACCCTTCTCCCCACTGCTGCCTCTGACATTTGTGCTCTGTGCCCAGGGAGCTCCACACAGTCCCCGAGGTCGTGGCCCAGAAGGCCTTGTCACCGAGGGATGGCCAAGCAGACTGCGAAAGGCTGGGAGAGGAGGGCGCCCACCAGGAGCTGCCTCCCAAATAGCCCAGGGCCCCTTGCAGGATGCTGGGGAAAGACCAGACCTCTGTGTGTCAGTCCTGGAAAAGGTTTGTCCCCCTGGCCCACAGTCTTGGTTCCTTTTCCTCCTGCCAGGGAGATGTGCTGTGTCTCCATCCCCTTGTGTTCCCGGATCGCTTGCTACCTGCTCCAGCTGCTCAGCACACAGGAGCCACGCTGGGAGCTGCCCGCCATGGCGTTCCTTGCAGAGGTGAGCCTGACGGCCAGCGCTGCCTGGCTGAGCTGCCTCCCAGCTCTCTGCCCTCTCGGAGCCGCAGCTGCCTGGCACGGGGCCCGCGCCCTGTGCTGCTGCCTGGGCCCGGCCCCGTGCGTCTCCGGGCTCCTGCCGGCCGGGTCCCTGTCACTGCCCTGTACCTTTCAGGTCCTCGAGTTCCTGGACTTGAGTGAACGTGGTGCTAACAGAGTCCTGCAAATTTTGTCAAGGCAGCTGCAGAGCGAGTGCAGGGAGAGGCGTCGCCTGGCGCTCAGGGCCCTTCTTGAGCTCATTGAGGAGCCCTCAATGGTGAGAAGGGGGCAGTGGCTGAGGCTGAGTCGGGGAATGTGGTCGCTTGGGCTTGGCTGGGCTTTGGGTGCTGGGGCAGCTGCTCCCACCCCTCCTGCCTCCCAGTTCAGCTGCCCCAGGGCTCCAGGACAGGCCTTTGGCCTCTGGGCCCTGCGGCAGCAGGATGGCGTTTCTCAAACTTGTGTTCCGCACAGACCAAAAAAATGTGGAGCCTGACTGAAAGTCTTGTGGACTTCCTGTGGGATGCAGATGGAGAGATCGTTTTCATGACAGTCATGCTACTCAGCTTTATCATCTTGGACAAAGACATGCTGATGCCCGGCCCCATCACACTGCAGCTGCTTGAGGCGCTCCTGCCACTCTTTGACCACGTAAGGCTCACTGCTCCCAGCCACGGCCACTGGGTGCCGCCCGGACACTTTGTGCCCTGTGGATTTGCAGGCCTGCGCCAAGCTGAGCCCCATGCAGCCGCAATGCTGAGGTCTTTTTTTCTTCCTTCCATACAGAACAATTGGCAGGTGCAGCTGCTCTCCATACTGCTCTTCCGAACACTGGTGACTCTTCCAGAAGGGGAAAAGGAAAAAAAGGCCCTGAAGACACCCCTGCACCAGAGCCTGCTGCCCCTCTTCTTTCACTGCCACAATGAGAAGCGGCTTGTGGCACAGGTGAGGGCTCGTGGGTTGCTGCTGTCCCCCTGGCAAGGGGCTCGTCTGCCTCCTGCCCTGGTACCTGCCAGGCTGCAGCCTCCTCCAGGCCTTGGCACAGGGGACGCGGGCCTTGCACCCTGGGCTGTGGGGCCATCTCTCCATCTCTGCGTTTCTGCTCTTCTCCAGGCTTCTCAGGAAACTCTGCTTTGTGTGGCCGAGTTCCTGAAGAGGAGGAATCTTGAGAGACTGGTGAAGAGGCAGAATCTGTGGAAGTTCAGCGAGTGCCTGGTACGGAGGGCCTGCAAGCCCCAGCCTCAGCCCGGAGAAGCCCCCTGAGCGCGGTGCTCAGTGTGTGGGGCTGGCAGCTGTGCCCCTGCCCGGTGCTGCACCCAGAAGCCGTGAAGGCTCTGCTCCAGGCTCCCTTGGGCCCGAACCGGGGGCCGATGGAGCCCCGGCCCGGCGGGGCTGCGGGGCTGCGGGCCGGCACCGCGGCTCCCCAGCAGCAGCCGGCCCTCTGCCTCTCCCCTCGGGAGCCCGGCGCCAGCGGCTGCTGGCCGCGCCTCAGGGCTGTGCGGGCAGGGGAGGCCAGGGCGGGGCGCAGGCAGCGCCTGGCCCAGGGGCTGAGCCCGCGCCAACCCTTCCCTCCTGCCGCTCTCTGCAGCTGGCAGAGGACAGGAGCCGAGCGGCCGAGCACCTGCGCCGGGTCCTGCCCTACCTGCAGAGCCCACAGGAGCCCCTGCGAGCGGCGGCCGTCAGGTTCGCGGGTGAGTCCCGAGCCCGGGCTCCCTCCCCGGCCCGGCCGGCGCAGCTCGGCCCCGGCCCCGCCTGTTGCCCCGGCAGTGCCAGCCCGACCCGGCGCCGTGAAGCCCCGCCTGGCCCGGGCATTGCTGCCGCCGCCCTCTGGCAGCCGTGCCCTGGGGCGGCAGCGTGCGGCAAGGGCCCGGGCTGAGCCCTGCCGGGCCAGCAGCCCGTGTGGCCACAGCGCCGGCAGCGCCGCTGGCAGGGAGCTGTGCCGCTGGGGCCGTGACAGGCTCTGTGTTCACAGGCATGGCCGCGCGGCACCTGAGGGGGAAGAAGGAAGAGCTCTGGCTCATCTGCCACGGTGAGTGAGGGCAGCGGGCTGGCAGCGGGGGCTGCCGGGGGAGCTGCAAGCCCTGGCCCGGCTGCAGAGGGCTCTGCTCCCTGTGCGGACGAGGGGCGGCGTGGGGAGAGCACACAGAGATTTCAGGGCCACCTGGGCGATTCCTGGCCAGCAGCTTTGGGCTGGTCCCGTTGGTCCCTGCTCCCTCCTGGCCATGGCTAGAGCCGGCTGCGATGGCCCTGGCAGGGGGCTCTCCTCGGCTCCCCGCAGATCCGTGATCTGACCATGGCTCTGTTCCCTTCTCTTTCAGCCCTGGAACACCTGACAGAGGACATCAGCAGTGCCGTGTCAGATCTGGCACTTGAAACATTGTATGTCCTCCAGGCACTGCAGAGTGAGCGATATTCCGTCTTCCCGAGGCTGCAAGATCAGCTCCGCAGGGCATGGAGGACACGGCCTCGTCTGTCGGGGCTCGGCTGGTTGCGCTGCTGGAGCTCTGCAGAGAGCTGATCCCAGAGGCTCTGTCTGCTGAGGCCACCTGAGCCAGCGGGAATTTTCCATTTCTGAAAGATTGTTCTGTTTCTTTTCTTCTATTTGTTTTTTCTTTAGTGTATAAATATAGAGTATGTTATAATACACAGACTCCCAGGAGCTTTCTTTTGCTGCCCAGGGTCCGCAGGGCATTGGGGAAGAGGGGGAGAAGGGTGCCATGGCTCAGCAAGCTGCCCAGGCGTGCAGTGTTGCAGGGAAAATGGCCAGAAGCCCCTTGGCCTTTGGTGGTTCTGCTGAAGCCTTTGTGCTGGTGACAGAGCGGGTGGGCAGGGGCCGGGGCTGCGGGGATCCCTGTGAGAGCAGTGCCTGGAGATGGCCACAAGCCCTGTGCCGGGCAGAAAGCGCATCCGTGTCCTCCTTCCCGTGTGCTGCTGGCTGCCTTGCTGAGGGCTCCCAGGTGCCTCTGAATAGGGCTGCTCTGGAGCTGCTGTGGGGCTGCGGCGCTGCTGCCGGGCAGCTTGGCCGGGCTGGGGCAGCCCCTGAGGGGCTGGGGCGCTGGCAAGCCCTAAGCAATGGGCTGTCAGAGGCCACAAGCAGCCCCCTGCCAGCCGTCTTGTTCCTACCAGAGCTGACTTGCAAGAGGGATCCCGGGCACTCTGGAACTAACAGCATCAGTGTTGTTGGAAATCCAAATGCAGGGAAATCTCAGACCTTTGGTCTTGTCAGCAAAGCTTTGAATTAAACACAGGATTTGAAGGGAGACCTTGGAAAGGGCTCCCAAAGCTAGGTGCTAGAAGCGAGAATGTGGATTTCTAGTTTATTATAGCAGAGACACGGGGAGGAACGTTGAAGTGGAGGAAAGTTTAGAGTTTTAGTGCTGAAGATCTAGAAATAATCAAAGTAGTAACAATGGTAAACAAGAAGCTTAGGATGCAGTGCTTTGAGTTTGTGTGTCATAATTGGCTAAGGAAGCTTACACTGTAGCATGAGTCCCTAAGACAAAATATTGAAGGATTGGTGGCAAAACATAAAGATTATTGTTGGCAGTGTCTTCTTGGCCAAGAAATCCTTCAAAGCTCTTGTAACTACAAGTCTTGCGGGCCTTGTGAGCCATGCAGTGCAGATGTGAGCCAAACTCACCTTTCCTGTCTATGTAGAAGAGAAGAAAAAGCAATGGCATCATCTAAAAAAATCGGAGGTCTGCTCTCTAGCTCGTTCCAAACTCCCTCAAATCCCCCAAAGTGGCATTTAGCTACAAAGAGATGACAAGGACCCTTAGTGCTGGCTCTTTGACTCCACAGCAGCTGCTTTAGAATCTTTCACTTAACCCTGTGTAGTCATGTGCCAGAAATGGATCATTTGAAGAAACTTTCCCAACTGACTTGCATGGAGGTTTTTTTGAAGGGTATTTGAGGAGAAAGGCTCCTAGCAGAGGCCTGGGCTTTGGCCTAGCTGTGTCCCCTGGTGATTGTGAAGTGTGCCATCAGCTGCAGGGCTTTCTGGGCTAAAAATATCATCAAGTCACTTGGACTTGCTCTTTTAGGCCTCTAAGAGCTGGACCCAATTTCGGGCACATTTGGAGACCTCATCTGTGGGTGGATGGACCACCTAGGATTTTCCCAATTGCTGGGAATGGTTCTCCGGGTCCCTGGTGTAAAACGGGACTCCCCAGCAACTGCGCATCTGCAAGATGATAAACAATTGTCTTGGTTTGAAGAGAGAGGTGCCTGCTAAGGAAGGCAGAAGCCTTCTCTGAAATGGAAAATGTAAATGTCCTCCCTTCAAATGATTCTCATTTAGTAATTCAAATGCTCTCAGGGAAAGATATGGGGATAGGACTGTGCCCGCAGAGCCGGGCAGCGTTTGCTGGTGGTCTGAGCCCTTCCTAAAGATCCTGTGCGGGCTGTCTTAGACACCTGGGGGGGCCAGGCATTCCTTCCAGCCTGGGCCACTTTGGCTGGGCTGGGGGCGGCCCCAGGGCAGAAGGCAGTGTGTGCAAGGGCCCTGGGTGGCACGCTGCAGCACGGTCAGGCACTGGGACGGGTTCCCCATTGATGTAGCACAGCGGAGCCCGGGCTGGCTCTTGGGAAAACTGCGGCGCTGCGCCAGGAGTGGGGAACGGCCAAGGCGTGGGTCCTGCCTGCGGCTGACCCTGCTGAGCCACTGCTCAGTGGTTCAGGATCTACTAACTGCAGCACGGAGCAGCCAAAAAGAAGGAGGAGGCTCCTCAGTTGTGAGGTTCCACAGGCAAAGGTTTATCCCAAGGGAAGGATTCAGCAGCATAGATCCACCCGCACTTGTGTTCATGAGATTTTATCGGGGTACAACTCAGGGGGGCGGATACAAAGGATTGAGCAAAAAGGAATCTGCAGGGGAGGAGCGAGGGGATTCCATCAGTTGCTTGGCACTAATTAGGACAGATGAGAGGAAAGGGTAGGTCACATGGGCCAGAGGGACTTCCAGCAATAGGGAATTCCAAAGGGGTGGTGCAGTCAGGGATTGGTCCAAGGCAAAAGTGACAGGGAAGGTTCAGGAATAAAGAGCTGGATTATCTTGAGAGGCAGGGAAGGAGCTGGAACAAAGAGCGGGGAATGGCATGAGGGACAGCTTTGAGGGAGGGAAAAACCTAGGGGTAAACCAACTTGGGGAAAATACGGGGTACATGAAAAGAAACCATTCTACCATAACTGATAAATAAACACGAACCGGAACACCCCAGGGAAATGGGCACAGCATCAATCCCGTCTGACTTTGAGAAGTGTTTGAACAACTTGGAGCAGTCACCCAAGCTTTTAGACACTACATCAAAAGTAGAAAGTGTACGATAGTCAAGAGCGGGAAAAAGAGCTCCCTGCAGCCATGGTGGCAGCTCTGGATCGGCACCAGGGAGAGGACTGATGTAGGCGTGGTTGAAGCAGAGGCAGGGCGAAAATAGCAGAGGCAGAGGAGGTTCAAAGCAGCCACAGACCAAGCTGGGGCCAAATCAATGTGCATCTTGTAAGAAATCAGGACGCTGGAAATAGGGCCAGTGCCCAGAGTTAGCAGACAAAGTACACTAAACTCTTGCAGCCACTCTAGATGATAAGAAATGACCGAGACTGGCAGTTCTTACCCTGGCAGGCCACTGTTTAAAATACAGCTAAAGAATGATGAAGAAGTTGAAATTTTAAGAAATAGTGGAAACACATTTTCACTCTTGAATCAAGCACTGATACCCAAAAGTGAAAACTATCGTCAAGCACTAGGAGCAACTATAGAGCATCCATAAAATGCATTCTTCCTGAAACCACTTCGATATAAAATCCAGAAGAAAATGGGAATACATCAGTTTCTTTATTTACCAAACTCACCCAAATCTGTCCTATGCAGGGATTTGCTTGAAAATTTGGAAGCAACAGTTCCATTTAGAAAAAGAAAACTTCAATGGAAGGTACCTGAAGACAAATGTGCGGTTTTAGCAGTAGGACTGACAATTGACACCAGACCAACAAACAAGAAGAACTAGTTAGAGGAAGTATTGAATCAGGTATACCCAAGAGTATGGGATACTGATAGCCCAGGAAAATCCAAACGAGCAGACCCTATGAAAATTGAGCTACAGACAAGAGTTAGGGCAGTCAGAAAGCAATACCCTTGAAGATTGGAAGCTAGGAAATAAGTCGAACCCAAATAAGTTCAGATCCCCGAACACTCCCAGGACTCCAAAATGATCCCCCACATCTCTTTACAGCCCTCCGGAAGCTCTCCAAACCCTGCAGGACATCCCAGTGACATCCCAATTTTCCTCAAAGCCCACTCTGGATGACCCTGAAGCAGAACCAAGACCCTCTATATTCCTCTAGAACGCCCAGCCAAGCCACTGTGGGCTCAGTTTCCCCGAGCTCAGGAGACCTGGGTGCTGCCAGTCTCTTTCCCCACTCTGAGGGCTTTTCCTCACTCAGGACGCCCATCCCCTCCATTGTCACTCACTCCGTGGTGCCACCAGTGACAGCCCCTACTGACAGCCACGAGCAGGAACAGGGGGGTCCTGCCAATATTCACAGCCACTACTGGGGCCAGAGGGGACACACCTTCGACCCTGGGAGTCCTGAACATCCCGGCGACCCTGCGTGACTCCACCTGTGACCCAGGGTGAGCCAGATGTCACCTCCAGGACCACCTAAGGTGTGAGTGCCTTGAACGCGTAGTGCCCGTCCTGTCCCAGCAGGTTGGTGGCCATGCACTGGTAGGTGCCTGAATGTCTCACATCGATGTCCCCAAGCTCCAGGAGGGGACCCCGAGCCACCTCGTGCCCCTTGTGCAGCCAGGTGACAAGTGCTGAGCCCACCTGCACTGAGCAGCGCAGGGTCACGGCATCACCTGCATGCACCTGGTGTGCCAGGGGACCAGGGGCGATGGTGGCATTGGCCACGGGCACTGCGAGGACAGAGACAGGGCTGAGGGCACTGGGCAAGGTGGAATAGCGGTGCTGTGGGTGGAGTCACCCCCAGCCCGAGGGTCCTGCTCACCCAGGATGGTGACATTCAGGAGGACACTCAGCCACACTGTCCTGGCATTGGTACTGACCACTGTCATTGTCCCCAACATGGCGCAGCTCCAGGTGGGGGCTGGTGCCTGGCAGTGCCCCTGAGCCCTCCCGGTGCCAGGAGGACAGAGGACCTGTCCCAGCAGCCACCGCACAGCTCAGCACCAGGCGATCCTTGAGTGCCACCTGTGCCCCTGGGGGACTGCGCCCACTGGGGGACCCCTGAGTGTGGGACGTCTGCAGGAGGGGGGGACAGCAGGGGACAGTGAGGGACCTGGGGGGCTGTCAGGGAGGGGCAGGGGAACCCCAGTGAGGGCAAGGGGGTGCAGAGATGAGGGGTATGGAAAGGAACTCTGAAGAAGGATGCGGGTTCAGGGAGAGGACACTTGGAGAAGAAGAGGGGGGACCTCAGGAAGGGGTTGGTTTGGGGCACTGTGGGGGTGTCGCTATAGAGCACAACAGAGCAAAAAACACCACAACTCCATCAGAAGGGTGTAAAAGAGAGATTTATAATAGTTTTTTTAATAGTTTTTCAAGATATTTACATTTACTTAAAAGACACATTCAGTGCCCATTGGTCGTAAGAGAGAAACAAAGTTCTCAGTAGGTGTACAAGGAGCCACGTCATTCTGTGAGCCAGCTAGAGTCCGTATCTTTTAGCTTTCTCTCCTTCATCATGTCTCCGTGGTGACAGCCTCGGTGTCTTCCTCGGGAGAGATACGAGGCTTTCCTTATCTTTAGGAAGCCTTTACTGACGCACAAGAACAGCACAAAATGCCTTTCCTACAATTCCCCCTTTTTGTATTTGACCCAGAAACACAACTGCTAAGGACTTTTGCAGGGTCCTTGCAATAATCCAAGCAGACAGAGGATCCATTCTTCATTCACTTACAGATAACCAACTTCTTCCAACTCCACAACACACACCCTCACAATCCTAACATTCATATACAAACAAGGTCCATAAAAACAGATCTTCAAATACCGTTACAGACCTCACAATTTTCAGATGACACATTTGTAGCAGAATGACACCTTCACCTCTAATCAAATAACTTTCTCCCACACAGAATCAGAGACCAAGTCATCTGCCTAGTCACCACTTAGAACCAAGTAGCATCCACTTAACTTTACAATTGGTTGCTGCTCTCATAACCAACCTAATTGCTCGAAGTCTGGACTTCAGCAACTAATTCAACCCTTATGCAAAGGCAACATTTCTCCCTGAGGTACATCAAATTTCCCTATTTTTGGAACTGTGTGTGCCCTGCAAAAGGAAATGGTACAAGACACATTTCTCAGTACTACCAACCTCTCTATAGGAGAATTCAAAGAAAAGAAGCAAAAGTAACATCCATTACCTTAAATTTTTGATTTTCAGCGTAAGCCTGTAACTCCCTTTACTCTGTCTTGAATTACCATCTTTACCATACATTCCTTGAGGGTCCATGCTTCCATCCACCTAATAATCAACGCAATTACCTACTCATTTTACTTCTGCTGTAGAACTACTTATCCTGTCCTTTTCTTTGGGTTCCAAATAAGGTTTAACGAAATGGACAGAGACACAACGATTTCCATTTTCTGTTAAAATGCATGCATATCCTCTTCCCCATGTTACTAATTCCACTGGGCCAGTCCACCTTTCTGTGATTAAGTCTTTTACCCATACCTTAATACCTTTCTTAAAGCTTGGCTGTTTTGAATTCAAAGACAGAAAATGATAGAATATAGGAGACACATGTAAGTCAGGTAAACGACGCAAAAAGTTTAAGACATAAATGGCTTTGTCTAATCTCACTTGAGGCAATTCCCTTTGCATTCCCCATTTTTGTTTTTGTACCTAGCACTTCAACACACCATGATCACGTCCAATAATTGCTTGGCCTGTTGAGGCATAAGGAATACCAGTGGAATGATCAACACCCCAGGCACAAAAAACCACCTGGAATTTCTTTGAAACATATGCCGGGCCGTTATCCATCTTTACATGTGATGGAACAACTAAGATGGAAAAGGTGTGGCAAAAATGATAAATAACATCCCGAGATGTTTCACCTGCCAACGCTGAGGCAACCATGGCATGAGAAAAGGTGTCAATTGTAACATGAACATACTTTGACAGCCAAATTCAGGCATTTTTGTAACATCTGTTTGCCATTCTTGCAAAGGGAGTAAGCCTCTAGGATTAGTACCGTAATATTGTGAAACATGAGATGTATGACGATGAGGGCAAGAAGAAATAATTGACTTTGCTTCACTATGTGATAATTTAAATTGCTGCTGTAGTGTCTGAGCACCGTGATGAAAATTTGGTGAGATAGAACAGCTTGCTATAACACATTAGGCACCATTTTTACTGCTGAGGCAGCCACAAGGGAATCCACATAGGCGTTACCTTCAACAAAGAATCCAGGTAGCGATGTATGGCTACAAATATGCATAATGAAATAAGAATGCTTTTAATTATGAATAACAGTCCACAATTTCAACAACATAACAAATAATGGTTTCTCCTTTACATTATAAAACACAGCTTGATCCAACTGTATTACTAAATTAGCATCATGAACAGAATCAGTAACTATATTTACGGAACTAGGAAATAAGGTAAAGGCTAAGAGTATGGCACAAAGTTCAATTAATTGAGGAGACTCTTGTTGAACCATTACTTCATATTCCTAGTGGTCATCTTTCTTCCAGGCTACAGCAGCTTTTCCAGTTCTTCCTGATCCATCTGTAAAAACTGGCACAGCTAAAAACTGTCACAACTTCCCCTGGCACAGAAGAGCAAAGTTGTTTCCCCTGAAAAGGAATCCTCTTAGTGAAATTCAAAATAGGATGAGAAGGTGTGCTGGTTTGATGGGGAAATGGAAATTCTGGGATGCTGTAGTCAAACCAATGTGTGCTCAGATTTTAATATTGGCACCTGATGTAGCCAGTGAGGTTTGGACACACCTCTGAGAACACACAGGAGTTAAAAACCAGAGCTGCGCCCCTGGGAAGCTGTCTTGAGACTTCGAGGGAAAGAAGTCAGATCTCCCTCCACCGTCCAGCTGCTGCTGCTGGGTGGGGGAGAGGCAGCCATGTGGTAGGCCTGGGCCTGGACAGAGATGGGGGGGAGAGGAGGCCCTTGAAGATAGAAGGGTGGAGGAGCACCAAGAGACATCGGGCAGCCTCCCCTCCCCCCATCCCCAGGAGAGAGAGAGAGGGAGAGCCGGCATCTGAATTTGATAGCGGCTGGCCCAGAACGAGAAGAGGGGGGAGCATGGGGAGAAGGTGTCCGGCCAGAGCAGCGTGGGAGTTCCGGAGCTCTAAGACAAGCAGAGACTGAAATTTTTAACCCTTTTCTTGCATGATTGAGACCTTGCAAATGCTGATCCTCCTGAAGCTGAATGAGAAGAGAGATAAGCGATGAGATAAGAAGGGATTAGCCACGAAGAAAGTAGAGAAGACTCTTGAATGAAGGGAGAGATGATAGAGTAGCCTTTTGGCTGGACTTTTTTTGTGTAGCCATAGACTGAACCATTTTTTTTCCTGTGACATAGAGACTGCATTTAGGGGGAGGCAGTGCCTCAGAACCAGGAGGGTTCAGTGTGGGTACCCCTCAGCCCCAGGGGGTGGAAAAACTAGAGGGGACAGATGTCCGGAAGGAAAGACTGTGCCTTTTTTAGAGTGAAACAAGACATCCTTGAAAGACAACCCTAGAAGCAGTTCTGGTCCATGCACAGTAGTGAAAGCACTAAGCATAGAAGGAAGGTGTCACAATAGCAAAGAACTTTCCGAGCAGTGCTGAGTGACATAGAAGCACACGAAGTTTCAACGTGTTTCCAGGAGAAGCCTATAGTGCAAGAAGGACTCCTCTCCTCTTCATGAACTGAGGATTGAGTATTCTAAAGAGTGGTGCCAGACTGAGTGATTTAGGAGAATGTATTGCTTTGAGAAATTGGGGGGGGGGGGGGGGGGGGAGGAGAAAATTACTTTTGTAAGGTTTTCATTTTCCTTGTATTTTTTTTCTTCTTTTCTTGTAGTTTAGTTAATAAAGTTTTCTTTATTTCTAAGCAAGAGTCTGAAGAGTCTGCTTTGCTTATTCCTAGTCACATCACACAGCAGACACCAGAGAGAAGGTATTCTCATAGAGGCACTAGCGTTGTGTCAGAGTCCAACCATGACAGAAAGTAAATGATATACTATTTGACCTGTAAAGGAAGATAAAGCAGATTGTAGCTCATGATTGAGTAGTGAAAACACCACTCAAAATACCATTGTTGTACTGGTATGACAATAGTTACAGGACCACGGCCTAAGGTGTCATGGCAGCGTCTGCGACCTTTGATAATGATATCTGCAAAAAGCTTGTACAGACCTGGAGCTGTTTTTCAGGACCTGAAAGATAAAAATATCCAGTCCAAAAGATATGCAATTTTTCTTCCCTTTTATCATTCTATTGACACAACAATCTGCATGATATTTCATCATCTCTCAAAATAAAGAATTGCACACCAACAGAAACATCTATCCTTGTAACAAATCCAGATGTCAAGGCTAATTCAACTTCTACAGCCTTTTTTGCTGCAGTGGTCAAATGTCTCTCATCGGTAGAGGAAGTTTTCTCTGATAGTAAGTCATACAAAGGTTGTAGTTGGTGATTAGTTATCCCCAAGTATGGCCTAAGCCAACCTATTGCAACAACCAATTTCTGCACATCAGCAGAGGTTTTAATTTCAATGTCCAATTTTACAGGTTAAGGCACAATTTGTGTATTGGTGACTATCAACCCCAAATATTTCCAAGGCATCTGTCTTTGAACTTCCTCTGGGGCGATAACCAAACCAACTAGAGTGTACACATCATCCAGCAGTTTGAGGGCATTGGGTCTTCACATGCCCTGATTCTTCACAAGCTGAACATCTGGGTGAGGACTTTATGACTTTGCTGAAGCAGTCATTTTATGCTCAACCGAACCAACCTTTGAGCAAGCAACTACAAGATCAGACAGCAAGGGATCTCCCGGTAAAGAATCAATAATTCCCCTGCAATCATTGTTCGCATTTTCCTGTGCTAGCTGTCTGCATAAAATTTACCTCAACTTATCATCTTCTACTTGCTTCTCAAGGGCTGCAGCAACCCTCTCCAAAAACTGCAGAAAAAGTTCCTTCACCCTTTGCTGGATGGTAATATACCTTGTTTTAGGAGCTGCCATCTCCATTGTTTTAAGTAAGGCACTCATACCCAGCTGCTGGGCCTGTGCCAGAACCAGGGGGTCCCTTCTTGCCTGCAAATCCAGGTTAGAGAATGTTCCATTGCCCAGCAAGGCATCAACTCCCAAAGCATGACGTGGATCGTGCTGAGGTAACTGCATATTGTCCAATGCTATTCTTTCAACCATTTGTTTCCAGGTAGCTTGAGACACACCATACTGCACTGGCTGAAACAGAATCCTAGAAAGGTGACCAATATCATAAGGGGCGAGTACATCAGCATTTAAAACACGAATCACTTGCATCACCTGTGAAGAGTTAACACCATACTGATCTACTTTTGACTGAAAGTCCTGTACAACCCTCCATGCAAAAACCTGATGACTATCTTGTTGTCCTGAATTAGGAGCAGCTTTGAAAACAGGAAAAGCCACAAGCCCACCAGAAGCAGCAGCAGCAGCAGCCATCTCCATCCTTTTAGGTGGACCTATTTTCTCTAACAAATTCCAATCTCCCACTTCAGCTGCTTTCATTCTCACATGCTCCCAAAATTGTAAAGAGTGTAAAGGAGTCACAGCCACCTGGCAGGGAGGCAGAGCACAAGAAACAACTGGCCTGGATCTGCTACGAGGTCTAACAAATTCCTGCGTCTTTTTAGGTGTACTTTCAACTGGCAGTTCATTGTCAGAACTATCACTAGACAAAGAAGGACACAATGTTAAGGATTGCATTTTTCAACCAGTTCAGGAGGGAGGAGGGGGGCAGACGGTGCAACAGGGGACTGAGCAGAGGCAGATGACTCGAAGGAGGGCAGAGAAGGGGTGGATGGCTCAAGGAAAAGCAGGGGCTGGAGCAGCCGACCAAGAGGAGGGTGAGGGGGGAGCAGATGGCCCAGGGGGAGACAAAAGGGCCAATGACCCAGCCTGTTTTTCACTTCACTTCTGTAACTTCATTTTTGCTAACTGCTGTGCAGGTGTAAGAGACTTTGGTTTTGTACTCAGTTCAATTAACAGCTGAGCAGGTGAACTATGCACAGGTTTAACATGGTCTTCTGGAGATAAATACCAAGAAACAGTCTTAGCCTGCTGTTTGATTCTCACAATAGCAAACCCTGGGGGAACCTCCACAGCAGCTGCAGCAGCCTCCTCAGGGGGAGATACATTGACAGGCTCAGCCTCATCTTCCACCTGTTCCTCTCCTTCAGTTTCTTGCTCTAATTCCTGCTCCTCCAGTTCCTCCCCGCTATCTTGTTCTGCTTTCCATTCCTTCAATGCCTCATACAACAGTCTCCAGGTAGTAGCCAAATCGACAACCGTCTTATCCCCCTTAGATATCACTTCCCCTAGTCTCTTCCAAACCTCTTTCCATGCCCAGACACTGAAGGCATTGTCGGCATCAGCTTCAAAGTCCTGTGATTTACACCATATCAGTAAGCTACAAAGAGCATAATCAGAAGCTTTAACATTTTTCCTTTTCAATAAAGATTTCCATGTGGACAAAATAGTCTTTTCCTTGTTCGATAAATTATGTCCCATTATTTTTCCCAATTATTCACCTCGAATCAGATGTCTGAATTAGGTCTGGACCTCTGCAGCATCCTTGCTGCCTTCACTCAGTTTTAGGGTACACTTCACCTTTTTTCTCTCTTTTTTCTTTCCATTTTTTACAGTCCAGTTGCAATCACGGGGGGCAGGCACCAGATATGGCTATAGAGCGCGACACAGAGCAAAACACCACAACTCCATCAGAAGAGTGTGAAAGAGAGATTTATTAGAGCAACATGTTGCTTTTATAGTTTTTCAAGATATTTACATTTACTTGAGACACATTCAGTGCCCGTAGGTCATAAGAGAGAAACAAAGTTCTCAGTGAGTGACCAAGGAGCTACATCATTCTGTAAGCCAGCTAGAGTCTGTATCTCTTGTCTTTCTCTCCTTCATCGTGTCTCCATGATGACAACCATTGTGTCTTCCTCAGGAGAGATAGAGGACTTTCCTTATAATCAGGAAGCCTTTGCCGGCTCACAAGAACAGCACAGAATGTGTTTCCTACACTAAACTATAAAATATTTATCACATTAAAATATATTTTCTACACTGAGATTAGGGTAAAAAGGCTGACAATTTTTAGTGTATCAAAACAGTTAAAAAGTGACTAGAAAGTGCATTATATCAGAATAATTTGCAATAACCAATATAATAGTGAAAGCCAATGACTACGTAGTCCTTCATAACAGAGAAAAGGTGTACTGGAGGATTTATTTAACTTCTTCTTATCCTACTCTGATTTTATCATCAATAAATTCAATTCATATCTCTAAATCATAAGCAGTTTTACCCGTGACAGGATTTGATGAGTGATCTCTCCTAGTCCTTGTCTCAACCCAGGAAGCCTTTGCTCAATTTTCTCTCCCCATCCAGGTGTGGAGAGCAGTGAGAGAGAGGCTGTGGTGGGTGCAGGGCATTCGGCCACTGTCCATCCACAGCAAGGCAGGGAGGAGGAGGAGGGTCCAGGTCAGGTTGTTGAGCAGACTGGTGTGGGATTTGCAGTAGTGCTGGGGCTCTCTCAGTGTCTTGGGGACAGGTACAAAATTATATATTGCTGCATTTCTGGACTGGTTCCCCCACATGCCCCCCTGCAGCGGCAGTTTGCAGCCAGCCCTGCTCTGAAAACCATCAAAGGCCCTCCCAGAGCCTCTGCTTCGGCTCCCTTTGGGTTTTGTGCTTCTTGCAGAGCTGAGCAAACCACAGCCAGGCCTTTTTCCACCCACAGAATTCTCACCTCTGCAGCAGCTCTAAAGCTGCCAGAATCAAAGCCAGGAAGGCAGGGGGGACCCTCAGGTGCTGGCTGCCACCTGGGGCTGGCCAGAGCAGGGCTGGGCAATGGCCATCCCTGTGCAGTGGGGCTGGGCCATGGCTGGGCCCCACCCTTGGATGGCCACTGGCTTCACAGAGCAGGAGTTTGGGAGCTCCTTCCTGCCCAGGGGCTCCATTCCCCAGCGGCTCTTGCCGGCTCAGATCCTGCAGGGGACGAGCAAGAATGGAGAAGTCTGGACCCCCCTGGAGCTGCCATGCACCAGGACAGGAGTCCCTTGTCCAGCATGTGTCGCCCCTGGGACAGGATCCCCCCAGGACTGGTACCCCCTGGTTGTGCCCTCCCAGGACAGAATCTGCCCTCCCCCGTGTGGCACTCAGCACAAAAGGCCTCTTCCTTCTTCTGTGCAGGAAAGAGAAAGTGTTGGGGGGGCACTGTCAGACACCCACATCCCCCACAGCCTCCCCAGCCCTCCCTGCAGACCCTTCAACTCTGCTTCCCCCACGCTGGGCTTCCCTCAATCTGTTCCCTGCTCAGGTGCCCCCCAGGATCATGAAGGGATGAACTGGGGTCTTGTGAAATTGAGAGAAATTGAGAAAAATAATGGAAATGGAAATAAAGTGGGGAAAAAGCCCTTGGGGGCTGGGGGAACACAGACCCAGACCCTGTCAGAATCTCCCTGCCATGACCCTCCCAAACCACAAGCACCCTGGGGGGACTTTGCTGAGCCCTGGGTCACCCCAAAATCTGATCCAGCCAGGGAAGGAGCTTTGACCCACGGGCTCACCAAGCCACTGCCCATTCCTGGCACCCTCATTCCCCAGGGATCCCAATCATGGGACCCCGATTCCTTCCATCCGCCCTCCCCTGGGCCTCCCATCCTTGTACTCCCATTCCCCAGGACCTCCCTGTCCCAGCACCCGATTCTCAAGGAATCCTCTCCTGTTCATTCCAACCCCTGAAAGGCCCCTTTCCCCAGGACCTTGATTCTCTAAGGAACCCCTATTCCCACGGGATCCCTCATTTCCCCAGCATCCCCACCTCATGACCCCAAATCCCTGGAGCCCACATTCCCCTGGAACTCCCATCCCTGAGTCCTCCCAACCCAGTGAATCCCCAGTGATTCCCCCTCATCAGCACCCCCATTCCCAGGGACCCCCCATTCCCCTGGACAGTCATGTCCATGTCCCCCAAAGGCCCTGAGCCCCCCAGTCCTGGGAACCCCATGTCCCACCTTGTCCCACCCAGGCTTGTCCCCATCCTGTCCCCGCCCTGCTCACAGCCTGTGCCCAGCTTGTGGCCATCCTGCCCCCACCAAGGGCCACCTACGCATGGGGATGAGACCTGACCTCGCTTCTTTCCCCTTTGGCTGAAGAGCAACCACCCAGGGGACAGCCACCCCCTGCAGCGAGTGACAGCCAGTGCACATGGCGGGGGACACCGGGATGGCCGGGAAGGTGGCACTGCTCCTGTGGCGTGAGTGCCCTGGGCACGGGCCTGACACCCCAGGGATGGGGAGGGGAGGGGGCACAGAGGGGCTGTGGGGTCCCCTGATGTCCTCAATGCCAGCAGAGCCAAAGCATGGGGTCTGCTGGGGTCGTGGAGTGGTCATGGGGACAGGAGAAGGGGGACAGGAACATGGGGACAAAAAAGGCGGGACAAGGGTTTGGGGAGGCATCATGGGGCTGGTGGGGGTGACCTGTGCCAGCACAGGGTGGCCGTGGCATCCTCAGTTCAGAGGTGTCCACAGTGTCCCTATGTCCTGCCTGAGCAAGGGGTGGCTGCAGTGTCCCTGTCCACAAGGAGTCCATGTCATACAAGGACAGGTGGGGACAGCCCCCCACCCCCCCTACCCCTGTGCCTCTGTCCCCATGGTGCCACCCCCACTGAGCCATGTCCCTTCTGCCTTCCAGCCCAGACCCTTGGCCTCACTGGTGAGTCCTTGGGGATGCCATGTCCCCACCCTGCTGTCCCCAGTCCCACACTGGGCCTGGCAGGCTGGTGTCTCCTGTCACCCACAGGTGCCCAGACCACCCAGCTCCTCGTGGAGCCCCCCTGGAGGCCGGCGGTGCTGTGGGACCGGGTGACACTGACCTGTCAGGGCTCGGGGACCATTGGTGCCACCACCTGGTACAAGGACGGGAAGCACTGGGGGCAGGTGGAATGCGACCACCTCAATGTCACCGAGAGTGGCACCTACACATGTGACAGGCCTGGCAGTGGGCGCAGCCCCCCCGTGAGAGTCGTAGATGGTAAGGGGGAATCTTAACTCATCACGGTGGCCCTCGATAGGTCTGGGTGGGCTCCATTTCGTAGGTGGCCTCACATCCCCCGCATGGCGAGAGCCTGTGCCCTGCACACAGGGAAATCCCATTGCACCCCAGTGCACCTCAGTGCACCCAGATGTCCTCGGTGCCGTGGGGACCCACCTAGGACCTCTCTCAAGCCCCTCAGTGAGATGGTAGTCTCCTGTCCTACAGACGAGCTGGTGCTGCAGATGCTAGCATGGGCACTGCTGGAGGGGGACACAGTGACACTGCGCTGCCGGGGCCGGTGGAACAGCCCAGTACCCAGGATGCGATTTTACCAGGACGAGAAGGACCTGACAGAGTCCCTCAGAGGGACCGAGCTGTCCCTGCAACCCCTGCAGCGGCACCACAGCGGCCACTACCTCTGCGAGGGCTTTCTGAGGTCCTGGCCATCACGGTCAGCACCAGTGACAGTGACAGTGCATGGTGAGCACCCCCATGGCTGGAACTCCAATCTCCTCATACCCCCAAAAATACCTCCCAGCAGACTCAGAGTGACAGTCCTCACCTCCCCTCTCCTTCCCTGAGCTCTTCCCTGTGCAAGTGCTGGAGGATCCCCCCAAACCCACTCTGTGGTCCCCCCTGACTCTCAGCTGCCTCAGCACCCCCGCCCCCTGTGGCCCCGAGCCCCCCTCCTGCACATGTTCTATTGGGACGGGCAGGTGATGGGGGGCCCACAGGGGTCCCCACATCTGCTGGTGCCCACCGTGGGGGTCTCCCACTCGTGGAATTACAGCTGCCAGGTGCGCTCTGAGGGGGGGGCCGTGCTGAAGAGCAGCGCCCGGCTCCACGTCACGGTGCGCAGTGAAAGCGGGGATGGGCACTGGGAGCCCCCACAGCCTCCTTGAGCGCTCTGGTTGGGCACCTCCATGTCCCCCAGACACATTGTTGGGTCCCTCTGCCCAGTGTCCCCTCTCCCCTCTGTGGTGTGACCCCATTCCTGACATCTCCCACCACACCCATCCCCTCCCTCCCTATCCCCTCACACTGGCTGGCAGCCCCTCGCTGTGGCCTCAGCCCTGTCTGTGTCCCCGCAGTGCCTGTGGACAATGCCACCATCACACCCGGTGTCCTGGAGCTGACACCACGGGACACAGGACACACAGGGACACAGGTGGGGTCACACAGTGTCACCAGGGAGTGCAGGACCCCTGGGGTGATGGGTGAGCCTGATGTGTCTCCCTCTGTTACTTGCAGCGGCCGCAGGGGTGAGTGGGGCCTTTTTGTTCCTGCTCCTGCTTATGGGTGTCATTGTGGCTTGGTACCACTCGCACTGCCCGGGTAGGTGACAATAGGGGAACAGGGGTCCTGGAGATCAGTGGGAAGGCCCCCAGAGAAGGGGGCCATAGGGCTGCACACACAGCCCCTGACTTGGGAGGGGCTGAGCCCCCAGTGACCATGGCTCAGAGCCCTGGGAGCTGTTGGAGGGTCCTGCAGGGATGTTGGGGGTTCTATCAGGGGTCCCCCTCCCTGCCAGGCGCGGGGTTCTGGGAGCTCAGGGTGTTGGTGCAAGTGGCGTGGGTCAGGGATACTGGGGGTGCATCAGGGATACTGGGGGACCCTGGGAGGAATTGTGTGTCTGGTGGTGGTTCAGCATTCCCAAGGGTGGATGGGAGCCCCTGGGTCTCCAAACTCACCCCTTCAGTTTTCCTTTGCAGATGCCAGGAAGCACCAGGAAAGGTGAGTGCAGCCTCCAGCCATGATACACCTTTTACCCAAACTCCCAGCACCTCCCATCCCCTTCCACACACCCCCTTATTCCCACAGACCCCCCCTAGACCCCCTGGCACTCCCAGTGGAGGATCCTCAGGCAACGTACATGGAGCTGCACAGGCAACCGTGGGAACCCAGTGACATCTATGAAAATCTACACCAAAAGTTGTGATGCTCTGGGAAGCGGGAGGAACTGGGTGATACTGGGGGTGCTCCCTCCATGCCTCCTGTGGTTGCCCATCCTTCCAAGGGAGGTGGTCATGAGTCAGGGGGAGGCTACACAGGGCACCCTGTGCTCCCCATTTCCTCTCCCAGTACCCCCAAGGGCTCCCCCATCCCTTTGCTGCTACCTGCAGGGGCTCCCCAGCCCCATCCAAGTGCCCAAGTACCCTCAGGGACTGCCCCATTCTCTCCCCACAGTGCTTGCAGTACACCCAGGGCTTCCCCATTCCCCCTCCCACTACCCCTGTCCCATCCCGCTGTAAAAGGGGGAGTGGGGAAGATTTTGCTGAAAGGTTTCTCAGATGAAAATGAAGCACAAAAGTGGCAATATTATATATGAGAACAGTTTCTTGATAAAGGAGGATAAGCGTTTGTACTGAAGGGGAAGAGAAGGGAGTAGAACGGGAGAAGGATAGAGACAGAAACAGAAGACAGGGACAGCGTTACCGCAAGGAGCCTGGGCGCTCTGTGGGCATCAGCTAAGCAGATGGAGTGTGTGTGCTGCAAGCCAGGGCGAGCCCACATGGCTTTTGTGAGTGGCTGGGCGTGATTTCCAAGGAGGGCACCTGCGTGTCTCTGGCATGGGCGAGCGATGGCTGCAGGCTGGCTGCTGCGGGCTGGCTGCGGGCTGGTGCTGCGGCACTGGTGGCTCTGGGCTGGCTGCTGTGGGCTGGGGCTGCAGTGGGCAGGTGCAGCAGGCTCGGTGCTGTGGGCAGCACAGGAAATGCGGCAGAGGCGGTGGGTGGGTGCAGGCAGCATCTGCTCCATTGGGGAGCAATGAAGGAATGTCCAGGACAAACAGGAATGAGCTGCCTCGGGGAAGCAGCAAAGCAGGGAAGAATGGATGCAGGCAGGGAAGAAGGACCACCGGGAGGAAAAGTTGAGGCGGGGGGAGTACCAGTGATATTTTTGCCTGACGACTAGGAGGAATGATGCATCTGACTCCATCTTATCAGAAGGCTAATAATTAGTATACTAAATTATTCTATATGATATTACATTACATTTAAACGGAATCTGACAAGCACTCAACTGCACTCCACTGCACACAGTCTCATGACTTCCAGCCGACAGTCCCCACACACACACACACCTGGATTCAACTGGTCAGTGAATCAAAACACTCACACCAGAATCCAATTATTAATTCCCTTCAGGTAAACAATCTTCCACAATTCATTCTACTTGCGAAGAACACAGGAGCAGTAAATGAGATAAGAATTGTTTGGATCATTCTTTCCTTGTCTCAATACTTCTCCCAGGTTCAGAGAATGTGAATCGCACAGGGAAGGAGGATGAAGCTGACCCTCTGAGCGAGCCCCTGATCCCTCCAAGAAACCCAAAGCAAAACGCTCCTGTTGTGTCACAGTCTGCTGCTTTTATTTGTAAAGGGTCCTTCCAGAGCCCGATTTTCCCAGGCATTTTTCCCCACACATTTTTCCTGGCCATCTGTCCCACCAGCCAGTGGGGGTCACTCACAGCCCAATCACTGAAGCTTTCTCTCCCCTGATTCTCTGTTATGTGAAGCCTAGCCAGGGACAGGGTTCCCAGCACATGTACAATCCACAGAGTCATTTTCCACCTCATGTGTAGCATATGTTGAGACGTAAATCAAAACCAGATTTGTTCCTCTTAACCCCCATGTGCTTAGTGGCTCAGCAATCCGTCTCCCAATGGTCCCACTAGGGTGGCTTACTGGTGCCCGTCCCAGTTTCAAGGGGGCACAGGACCTGGTTCTTTGCTCCTGGGACAAAAATGCAGCTCTTTGGTTAACCTGGCAGAAATGGTGTTTCTTTGTTCAGCTCTGTCAAGGAAGCTGAACAAGGTGGGAACCTCCCTCGGAATGGAAAATATGACCCCCTTCTCTCTGAACTATTGTAACTTTGAAATTATGGGGCTTTTAGGCAAAGATGTGGGAACAGGAATAACAGTTCTTCACTGGTATGTATTGTGAGAAATAAGTTAATGGAAGTTGACTTTCGCTGGATATTTTACAAATTGATATAACATTATTGATTATATTGTTGATTAAATATTGTGATGTTGTTGGGACAGTGATGTGCATTGTGGAGTGGCTGATGTTGTTGGGGTGGCCATCCAAGGGTGGGGCCCAGCCATGGCCCAGCCCCACTGCACAGGGATGGCCATTGCCCAGCCCTGCTCTGGCCAGCCCCAGGTGGCAGCCAGCACCTGAGGGTCCCGCCTGCCCCCTTGCCTTTGATTCTGGCAGCTTTAGAGATGGATGGGAAATTGAAGAGAGCCATTCCCAGCAGCATTCCAGGAGCAACTTCCTCTGATAAATCCCTTTTTTTGGGAATGTGGAAGGGGCTCTACCCAGAGCAGGAGGTTCTGGCATTTCCCAATACAGGATGGAATAGCCTCTTTTTCCTTCATTCTATGGGAAATTACCATGTGAAAAGCTTTGGATTCAGTGGGTGGAAGCTGGAGGTTGGATTTCTCATGGAATTCCTCTCCCACCCCTTTTCCAGGGAGCTGGGAAGAAGCTCCTCAGCCCAGTGCAATATTCCCTGGATATAATGGAGGCAGTGTGGAAAACATCTCATCCACCAGCTGGGGCAGGATCTGGAATTCTTCTATTGGGAAAAATGGAGCTGCTGGCAAAGGCTGGGAGATCCTGGGATCTGGGAATCTTCCATTGGGAAGAGCAGAGCTGCTGGCAAAGCGTGAGAATGAAGCAGAATTCCCATCAGGCCAACACGGATGAGCAAGGGCCCCATGACACGGAAAAATTTCTGGGGTTCCTGTTCTGACAGGGATTGAGTCATTTTCCACCAGGATTTGGGAAAATTCCCTGACTTGGGGTCTGTCAGGGGAATTCACTGTGAGGAGCTGGGCAAGAAGAATCCTGGAGATGGAGGCCCCTGGGAATGGATGGGGTGCATGAAGGATCTGAAAAATTCCAGAGGGAAGGGAAGGAGAGGGGAGGGAAAAGGGGGGGGGGGGGAAAGGGGAAAAGCAGAAAGAAAAGAATGGGAAGAGGAATCAGCTGTGGATCAAAGGGATTTTAGCTTCCACTTCCAATCCATTTCCTAAATTTTCTAAGGTTAAAGACCCCTCAGAGCTTCTGGACAAGGAAATTCCCACTGCCTGTTCCTGGGGTGAATTCTCAGCAGCGCCTTTGGTGAGCAGAACACCAGGAATGCACCAAGCCAGCAGCTCCCACTGCAGTGCAGAGACCATTCCAGACCTTTCCAAGGTAGAGCCGGCTTCTCCCATCCCACAAAATGGAAATTGAGTCCACAGAGAGAGGGACAGTCCAGCCTCCTGAGGGAAAAGCCTTTGGCCTGTCAGGGTCTGTCCTAGTGGACAGATGACCTGATGGTTCGTAGGAATGATCTCAGAGTGCAAAACACCAACACGGTACAAGGGGGTTTGCAGTGATAATCAAATCAAATGCAATTTTATTGAAATAGTCACAGCAAAAATGCGATAGAGGGATTAAGGGAGAGAAAAAGATAGAGAAAGAGAGAGAGGGAGAGCAGGAGGGAGAGGGGATATAGCTACCAACGCAAAGACGGAGTCCTTTGGTCCAGTTCAGTCGAGGGTCTGCCTGCTACGCTGGGGAGATCTCAAAGGCTCTAGCTAACTCAGAGGTTTTTATTACTGAAAATTGTGAGGGGGGGAGAAACAGATACAATAGGGAACAGATGTAACAGGTAGTCCATGTTCTCAGCAGTAAATGAGCTTGATAGATGTAACAGGTAGTCTATGTTCTCAGCAGTAAGCGAGAGCCATTGTTTTCTTGATTCAGTGGTCACAATCTGCAGGCAAACATCTCGCTTCGGTCAGCTTGCCTACCCCACACACCTCCCCCGGGCTGGGGGTTTCAGTCCCAGTCCTTGGAAGGAGCAGAGGGGCCTTTCAGGAGTTTCATGTCTCAGTCCTTGGTGGAGAAGCTTCTCACATCTCCATCTGTCTGTCACGGTGGTTGTAAAACAGGTGAGGGTCTTCGGTAGGAGACCACCTGAAACTCAGGAGAAGTCCAGTCAGGCCGAGAGATGGGACAGCTTCCAGAGCCGCTATTGTTGCAAACGGGGCATGGTGCCCCCTTCTCTAGTATTGAAGTGAAGGGGAGAAACGACCATCCTGGTAATGCATCGAACTCCAACTTTATTGATCAATCAATCACCTTAAATAACAAAGTTAACGAACTTCATGCATATTCTGTAATCCAATGTCATGATAGGCTAACAGAGAAATTTCTAACCACTCCTCTTGTTTTAGAATACCTACAATTGTTTATTAAAAACAGAAACCAAAAACAGAAACCAGAAACAAAAACAGAAACCAGTGTTCCCAAAACTTCTACATCTGTTCTCAGGATGGCAGGCCTTCCCAGAGACGGTGTTCTGCTTGTTATGGGAAGACAATCTGAGAACTCCATTGTTTATAGAATGATGCCTGAGAGAGTCTAATTGTTTATACAAATCAGAAGGCTGAGAACTGTTAGAAACTGCTTTACTTTTCCCTTATACTTTTCTCTCAATTGTATGTCTCATGGCCTTTTCTTTAAGTCATTCTCCGACATTTCCCCCGTTTTTTCTTTTTTAAGAAAGGAGGTTAGTTTGTAGGTTTTTTCTATTATCTTACTGACTATTTTTTGAATGCAACAAGGTAAGATAATGGTGAAGTTTTTCCTCACAGAAACTCTTGTGGAGGAGACATTACCTCCTGTTCACTATCAGGGGCAAAGAAAAGAGAAGGGAACTCATCCACTATGCTTGGAAACACTTTAAACTTCAGAGCAGCTTCATGTGGGCCTCGTAACAAACTCCAAAAGTACAGATCCCGCTCTGCCAGGGCTCAGCTGCACCAAAGGCCTGAGGACAAACAGGGCACTCAGTGTCAGAAATGTGATCCTGTAGAGAAGGATCAGAATCAGTGCTCAGAGGTGGAAAAATGATAACTTGCTTAAATAACAAGATCCACCCTGCGCCTGGGCTGGTATTCCATTCCAGGCTTTATCTTCACAAATTAAAAATATCCCTGTGGGTAATTTCCTAGGTGTCATAATAGTAGAGCCTTTACACTGGTTATAAAGCTGTTTAGACACTATTTCCAGGTTTAGAGATGAATCCAGAGTAGCCCATGTCTGTTTATGCTGACTCATCCTTTGAAAATTAGAGTAATCAAAGCTGTAACTGCAATTATCTAATGCTTGATTGGGATCTCTTCTCATAGGGCCTACAACAGAATGTTGTGTTAAAGGCACCAGTTTTCTACATCTTATTGAGGCTATATATGATGTACTTTGAGCTTTAACCCTCTTCAAAATACACTGTACCTCCCACTGATAATAAGCTAAGATTTTTGCTCATGAGATTTATAAAGGTCTGAAGCTGAAGCAGTGTTTAGCCCTGTCTCATTCCGTAGTGCCTGCTCCCAATTATGTTCCCAGATATGCCTATAATTACAGGTGTGGCACCATAAATGAAAAAGTAACAACTGATCACCCAAAAATCTTACCACAATCCCCACAACACAGTGCAACCCAAGCAACACAATTTGGACTGTGACATTCAAAACAGTTCTCTTTTGCCGGTCCTCTTATATGAAAAGATGATAATGATTCAATAATGTCAATCAGTTCTCTGGTCGTCCGGCAATGGCGTGTTAAGGCCTTATCAGGCATTGCACAACAGGTGGTAATTGGACTAAGAAAAGAAAGCTGTTAGCTGTTTTCATTCATGCGAACCTGGAGAGAAGGTGAAAAAGTCTGAAAATTATTCTTTCTGTCCTTGAATTTATCACATCCACCTTTTTTCATGAGCTTCCCAGAAATGTTCAAAGTCAGTTTTCAGTTTGTAATCCTTTAGTCATTTGGCTCAAATGGCATCAACTGGTTGATTCTCAGTCCTTTGTTAATTTGGAGTGGTGAAAAGATAATATGCATTTAAGGCACTTAAAATATTTAACTTAACAGACTTATTTGCAAATCATGTAAAATCACTTAAGTCTAATTCAAACTTAACAGAATCTAACTTAACTTACTTAATAATACTTAACAAAAATTAATTTTCTTCAAATCCCACACAACTCAAACCTATATATAATTTAAACTTAGAAGACCTCGAACCCAACCGAAAACAAGCTCAACAAATTTAACCTTAACATTTAATGGCACTTAATTGATAACTTAACTTAAACTACTTAATAACAGATAAAACTTGCTATAGAAATAATATATGGCATTTATTGTCACTCACCCACAGGCCTGACTCCCAAACACTCAACCAAAACAACCTTTCTCACATCTTTGCTGCAGCATTTATACCAAAAACACACTCACAACATCTCACTCATACAATCAATCCAACACATCTCAACATTTTTAAACTTTTCAAAACACAGCTTTAAAGTCTAATGTTCCACCGGCCCAGCCATCCGGGCTTCTGATGTTCAAAGTCTCTGGTAATACAGATGTTTCCAAGACAGCATGACCAATGCCGAGCCAAATCGGCTGAAATTTGACTCCTGCATTCATTTACGCTGATCTGCTTTACAGTCTGTGCTGGGGAGAACAAAAGATCTCTCTAACCCAGGTGAAAAAGATCCTGACAGCAATAGTCCTTGGTGTCACTTGTTTAGTTTCACTAATCTTTTAATTGCAATAGGAATCTTTTCTTTTGTTGACAAGAGTCACAGTTATTACGGCTGTTAGATCTTAAACTGTAGCTTTTGCTGGCTACGGGGCAGAGGGAGAAACGTTCCCGCTTGAAAAAGCACTCTGAAGTCGGAATCCGCTAAGGAGTGTGCAGGACGAAAACTATCAATGCACAGCATGATTGCTCCTCCATCACCTGCTCTCTGATGTCCAGTCACTGTTCCCAAGCAGCAACTGGCTGCCCGTGGACATCTGGCCCCCAGTTCACACATGAGGGCGATGCGGCTCCGGTCGCTCCTCCCGCGGCGCTCTTTGTTCACTTCTGGCGCGGCTCTCAGGGTGGCGCGGCTTGGTTTCTGCGGCGGCGGCTCCATTCTCGGGGCGGCGCGGCCGCTCCCGCGGCGGCGGCTTTGATCTTCCCGCCGCTGCCTCCCGTTGGCCATAGTGGCGCGCCCGTGCCGAGTTCGGAGTAGCACAGCACCGCAATTCCACCATAAATCACCGAATTCACACCTTTCCGTTAATCTGTAAACCATATGGAAAATCCCTTTACCGTAACTATAAGTCCAAAGTCCTGTTAAATCCTTCTACTAATTCATATCTGCTCTGCATTGCGGGTCACTCCCTTCGCGGCGGTTCTGCTTCGCCCGCGGCGACTCCCTGTGGTGTCGGGTTGAAGGCTCCCTGTTGCGGAGGATTAGAGGCTCCCTGCTGCGGAGGGTTAGAGGCAGGAAAAGGTACCGATGATGCAGCGATGACTTCTGATGGTGCTTGGCATTCCCGGCGCAAGCGGCCCGTGCCTTCGCATCGACAGCATTTTGTGCGGCCCTCTTTATTTGATGCTGCAAACGCAGCTGACGTTTGAAGAGGTGCAAGAGCGGCTAACACCTGAGTCTGAGAGGACCTTGCCTGTTTTCGAAAACCTATTCCTATCTGCTTGAGTACATCCGCCACAAAAGCCTGCTGCCCGTTAGGAATAAGAGCCATCCTCTCTAATGCTTCCTCGATAGTCCAATTTGCACCTAGAGTGTTAAGTATGTTTCTAGTAGCAGAGTTACAGTTTTGAAGGACACACTGCCTGAGTAGGACCCTGCGCAAATATTCTGGCACGCCAGCTCTTTCAATTGCAGCAGCAGCTTTATCAACAAAAGCATCAAATGCTTCCTCTCTGCCTTGCTTAATTCCTACAGACACTGGTATCTCTCCTGGTTCCTTTACCATATCTATCGCGAGTCTGACTAACCGCATTGCCTCCCGGCACTTTTCCGGACCTATTAAAGCTTGTGCATCAGTACGATGGGAAGGTCCCAGACCCATAAGCTCATTAATAGTGATACCATGCAAGGGGTCCCCCGGCTGCCTTTGAACTGCCACACATTCATTAGCTAAAGCTTGCCAGTGGGCGTTAAACAGCAATTGCTGATGTTGAGTAAAAATTAATTTAACTATCCCACGACCATCATTAACAAGAAGGATACTGGTGTCAAAAATATAATCGAGCATTTGCTTAGCTGGTTCGCTTTTAAATCCAAACTGACTAACAGTAGCTCGCAATTGAGATAACAGCTTCCAGTCAAGAGCGCTAATTGTGGCTTGAATTCCTCCACCAGCCTGAGGGTTAAAGACAACCGGACAAACCAGCTCTCGAGCCGAACTTATCAGCTCCTGATCTCCCTTGTCAATTGCGTCTTTGGCCAGGGCAGCCCACGCGTCCTGTCTTTCCCTTGCAATTGCCTCCGCCAAGTGGTTTTCCGACCCAGGGACCGGCTGATTGCTTGTCGGGAACGGAGTACACGTTTTTGGCCCCAGCTGCTGAGACGCAGCAGGTACGGGAGACTCAAAGGTGCTCTGTGTAGCCTGCGGCAAAACAGACAACAAGGCACCCCGCGGAGCTTGGCTCGTTAGGGGGGGCTGCGAAGCGGATACTAAATCAGTCTGCGTAGCCCGGTTTGTAGGCTGGCTCGTAGCCGGGCTTGTAGCCTGGCTCGTTAAGGGGGGCTGCGCGGCGGGCTGCGCCTGGCTCATAGTGTGACTCATAGCCTGGCTTTCCGAGGGAGGCGGTGAAGCAGGTAATAAAACTGTCCGCGTCGCGGGGCCAAGAGGAGTTCCCGCATTCTTATCAAATTCCCTATCTTGATCGTAGCGTTTGTTACGATCGTGAGCAGCAGCGGCTTGATAAGCAGCCCTTTTTTCAGCTTGAATTTGCAAAAGCTCGGTGTTAACGACCCGCCATAATTTACCCCACTTCTTAGCAGTTTTATCATCATCTAACGTAGCCTGCCACAATAAATCAACAAATCTACGCCACTCCAACAATTCGTGAACTGTGTGAGGATTTATAAAGATCCCCCTTTCTAGGTCATAAGCTAAAAGACCCGGTAATTCTTTCTGTAAATCTATTCCCTTAATTTGCCGTTTTTGCAAAAGGGTAATAAAAAGTTCATATGCAGCTTGCCTTTCCATACCTATGTGCGCACGTTGCAGCTCTTCAAATCAAGGTCGCGGCCGCATGTATCGGACGAGCCTATCTGTATAGTCGCTCGCAGCGCGGCGCGGGCCGGCGGGTTACCCTCCGCTTTGTCTTCCGCGCTTCTTTGCCGTTCCGGCTGCAGTTTCGATCTTACGGAACCCGAACCTGGCTTCACTTCGCGTGGCGTTCGCTTCCCCGTGGTGTTCGCTATCACGGTCGGAGGTCACCATATATTGAAGTGAAGGGGAGAAACGACCATCCTGGTAATGCATCGAACTCCAACTTTATTGATCAATCAATCACCTTAAATAACAAAGTTAACGAACTTCATGCATATTCTGTAATCCAATGTCATGATAGGCTAACAGAGAAATTTCTAACCACTCCTCTTGTTTTAGAATACCTACAATTGTTTATTAAAAACAGAAACCAAAAACAGAAACCAGAAACAAAAACAGAAACCAGTGTTCCCAAAACTTCTACATCTGTTCTCAGGATGGCAGGCCTTCCCAGAGACGGTGTTCTGCTTGTTATGGGAAGACAATCTGAGAACTCCATTGTTTATAGAATGATGCCTGAGAGAGTCTAATTGTTTATACAAATCAGAAGGCTGAGAACTGTTAGAAACTGCTTTACTTTTCCCTTATACTTTTCTCTCAATTGTATGTCTCATGGCCTTTTCTTTAAGTCATTCTCCGACACTCTAGCATACAGCAAACAGTCCTGTGAAAACAATAGCTCAACACTGAGCTTTCAGGTCTCAGGGCCCGTGGCGTGTGACTTTTCTCCTTCAGAGCCAGATATAGACGGGAGGGGTCTTCTCTTCAGTGGTCTCCCAAGGACGATCCTGAGGCAGATGAGGGAAAATTCTGACAGACTCTCACACCCAGGGCATTGCCATGGCACAGGGGCAGGGAAAATGTATTGGCTGTGTGCAGCAGTGAGAAAGGCACTGGCCCAGGCAGCTGCTGCCATGTGGGCACAAGCTCTGCTGCCCAGGAGGGTCCCGTAGTGCAGAGGTTTGCAGATGGACACGGAGCAGTCATAGCACGTGATGGTCAGGAGGGAAAGCTCTCCTGAGATGAAGAACAAAAAGAAAAAGAGCTTTGCAGCACATCCTGTGTAGGAGATGTTCCTGGTGTCCCAGAAGAAATTGTGCATGGCTTTGGGGACAGTGGTGCGGATCATGCCCAGGTCACTGAGGGCTAGGTTGAGCAGGAAGAGGAACATGGGCGTGGGCAGGTGGTGGCCGCAGGCTACGGCGCTGATGATGAGGCCGTTGCCCAGGAGGGCAGCCAGGGAGATGCCCAGCAAGAGGCAGAAGTGCAGGAGCTGCAGCTGCCGCATGTCTGTCAATGCCAGCAGGAGGAAGTGCCTGATGGAGCTGCTGTTGGACATTTGCTGTGTCTTGGCATGGGGATCTGTAACAAAAAGTAACCATGGAATAGTTGGGTTTGGAGAGGACTTGAAATATCCCTGCACAGCCTTGGGGCACTTTCCCCCCCTGCCCAGGGCTCTGCTGCCTGGAGCTGTCCCTGCCAGCAGTTGCTTCCCTGTGCCCAGGGCTGGGCCCTGCCAGTGCTGCCAGAGCCCAGCCCAGCCCTGGGGGCTCAACTCTGCCCTGCAGACCCCTCTCAGCTCTAGCACTGCCCAGCGGATGCTCTGGCTCTGCAGGATCAGATGGCCACGTCAGAGCAACCCTGAGGAGGCTGGAAAAGCGACACTGATGTGCAATCATAACCTCCAATTATGTACTTTAATTAGTCCCTGGAGAGGCTTTGTCAGTAACAACAGACAGTGGGGCTCATTAATGCTTCAAGGTACTTCAGTTTTTTAAGCTACTTGGTGTTTTACTTTTGATACAGACTATGAGAAGGATTGTGCAGTCACAGCCTCCAATTATCTACTTTAATTAGTCCCTGTAGAGGCCTTATCATTAATGAGAGTCCATGGGGTTATTAATGCTTCAAGGTACTTTGGTTACTTTAAGGTACTTGGTGTTTCCCCATTTCATACAAACTCTATGACAAATTTGTGCAATCATGGCCCCAATTATCTGGTTTAATGAGTCCCTTGAGAGTTTTGTACTGACACTCAGTGGAGCTTATTAATACCTTGAGATACTCAAGGTTTTTAAGGTACTTTTGATTTTCTTTTCCACACTGATTCTCTGAGAGGTTTTTGTGCCATCCTGGCCTCCAATTCTCTCCTCCAAGGAGTCCATGAGGAGTCTGTGTTGGGGATGGACCTCAGTGGGGGCCATTCATGCTTTGAGACTTTTTGGTGCTTCCTCTGACTCTGACTCCTGGCAAGGTTTGTGCAATCTCCTCTCAAGCCCTGAGGTTCAAGGGCTCAGCTCCAAATGCACCACGGAGCTCATTAGAATCAGGCAAGTCCTGACAAACCATGGCTCTCCTTCGATTTCCCTCTATTCTTGTGCCGTTCATCAGGAAGGTTTCTGTAGTGGTTTTGGTTTGCCATTTTGAGATTTCTTGGCAAATGCTTTAATTACTGTGATGGGTTCAGTGTTGGCTAATTACCAGTGCACTCACTGGAATATACTTATTCATTTCCTGCTGTGAGATAGGATTAGGAGGAAGGCAAAGTAGGCTCAAAACTTTAAAATGGTATAAAGAAAAATTATAATAGTAACTAAAAGATTAAGTAATAAAAGGCTATAAGAAAAGTTTATCAATGGTAACTAAAAGAAAGAGGAATAAGAATCAGAACAAAATTTTCAGAACACTTTTCTTCTCCTTAAAAACTTTTCTTCCTTACTGAAAATGTAAGGAGACAAAACGTAAAATTTTCAGTCAGTTTAGCACCTCTGGAATAGTTTTGTTCAGTTCACTTAAGGAGAGGAGTCTCTCTATTGTGCTATGGAGACTTCTCCACAAGAAAACCGTTCTCTCGTGGCTCTCAATTCCACAAATAGCAGTCGCCTAAAAAATCTGAAATTGTCAAGTCCCTCCAATTTTATCACCACTTTTTCCACAGCTGTGTTTATGGGCCATGTCAACTTATGGGATATTAAAGATGAGCTGTTTAAGAGCAAACGTGCTCTTGTTTAAGAGCAAAGGTTCTCTTCATCTATTTCTGAAATCATCTTCATCTCTGGGAACAGAAGTCTTATCTCCCTGATGAAATAAACATGGCAGGAGACTTTTTCTCCTTTTAATGCCTTTAATTAAAGTGATCAGCTCATAATTGGGCAGCTCGACGGGTCTGCAGTCTCCGTCGGCTGTCCCAGCGTGATGAGGAGGAGAAGGATATGCACAGCTTTATCCACTGGGAGCAGAGCTGGGGGTCCAGTCCTCGTAGGAGCCAGATGTTAATCTTCGCAGCCTCGCCCCCTCCAGGTCCTGGTTTCAGGATGACTTTTGTGCTCAGGGTGAGGGGCTACAAAGGTCTCCAGTATCTCTGCAGGCTCAGCACTCTGCTCCTCACATTCACACATCACTCTAATTTCCTAACTTTATGTTAGCTCATTGTTTTGGGGGTCTTTTCAGTAAGTTTGGAGTAGTAGCTTCTCATGGCATGCTGGTCCTGAAGTTAGTTTGCATGCACCCCCTCCCAAGTCTCAGTCCCTTCTCTTCACCGTTTGGGGAAGTCCCCACCCTTCTCAGGAGAAGAGCCATTAATTTAGCTCCAGCAGGGGCCTTTACTGATACAAAAAAGAACCATTAATGATAACGACTTGTAATTATCATAACAAACAAGTACCACTTTAGCAGCACAGCAACAGTGGTCTGACTAGTTTTTGTAACTTTTTTTTACAGAAAAATTGGCAGAATTTTGTTTATAACAGTCCCCCCTCTTCTTCTTTGATCGAGGTTAAATTTAAGCTTACATCAACTTGCAATTTCTGACCGATGAGCTTCATATTTCTTTAATTTTTGGTATTGATTATAAATTTCTTGCGCACTCTGGTAATCGTGTTACTTAACTTCGTTACCTTTCTTGGTTTCTTTAGGTTGGTCTGCATGGCCAATGCTACTATTTTAATTGTCCTGGTTTAGGGCAAATTTGTTAAAAAATCTGCAAAGGATCCTCCAGAAAGCAAAACCCACACGGCCCCTCCCCCCAACCGGTTCGGGAAAAAATTCCTCGGAGAGAGGTGGAAAGAACCTGTTTATTTGACTGGCCCAGCACCCCCCCAGCACACAAAATGAACAATACCAGATGACACTGCTCTGAGAAAGATGACAAAATCAGAAAGTCTCTTTCGGGGGTGGTTGCTCTGTTCTCAGTCCCTCCGGCGCTGGGGTAGCTGCTGCAGCCAAACCTTCGGTGTTCCCGGGTCCCAGTCCGGAGCAGGTTCGAGATGGTCACAGGAACAGGAGAGGAGAAACAGTCCGGGAAGGAATTTGGACTGTTTAGCTAGAACTAGCTAATAAGCAGAAGCAAAAGCGAGAGCAGAAGCAAGAGCAGAAAAGCAAGCAAGCAAAAGTAGCAAGCTGCGAGCTAGAAGTGAAAAACAGCCCCAAGTACTGCCCGTCTCTGTGTCCCTGATAAGAGAAACCCAAACAAAACTTCCACTCTTCAGAGCCGGTCTTAAAGGCACAGAACAGATGAATGGGGATACAAGCATCATAACGTCACTCCAGGACAGGAAAAGAAGCACAGTAAAAAGAGCAATCCTCCATGTATACACAGAGTGAGAAAAACTACTTTTTCCCATACATCCTTATTGAAAATCCATAGGTTATCTCACCAACTGGAATCAAGTGTAAGAGTTTGTTCTTGGTTATTTACACATGCTAATTTTTTTTTTATTTCATTTGAAATGTTTCTAATAATTGCATCCTTCATCTTTAATACTCCCTGGAGCCTGATGATTCTATTTAACATAGATATTGGGGTCTGAACTTGGCTTTACAATTTTGGACTTTCTCTATTTCTATTGCACTTTGCTTCTTCTGTTTGGTTTCTCCTAAATCATTGCATATAGGCACTCCTAAACTTGATCCAGTTTCTTTGGGTAATAAGAAGAAAGCTGGTTTTATTATTCTAGTTGTGCAGCTGCCAGACCAGTCTTCTGACAATTTAGTGTATGCTGTAGTACTAGAGATCAAAACCAGGTGTTTAGAGCTCTCCCGAAATGTGTCATCAGTTTCTGTTGGGCATTTCCAATATTTACACAGTTCTTTCATTTTCCAAACGAGTTTATCTCTTTTTCAGTACACTCATAACATTCATATACTTCATAGTGGGTACACTTGTTCTTTTTTTTTTTCAACAGACTCTAATTTGTTTGGATCTCTTGGGATCCCCTGGGTAGCTGAATATTTTACTGCTAAATACTTGTTACAAACCATCTTTCTTACTGTTTTTACAATTTCTTTTCTTTTTACTAGATCTACTGAGCTTGTTTCAGCAGCATCCCACTCAAAGCACAACCAGGCTTTTCCTATAGGGCACTCTCCCAGGAGTGGCTGCCTAAAAGTGGCAGTATTCTGGGCCATCTAATGCATTGTCTTATTTTTCTGATAAAGGACCAATTGGGAGAGGTTAACGCAAGTAGGGTTAGAATTGATGAGGACTCCAGACAAGGAGCTCACTTCTTCCTCCTCATAGAGGGGTTGGTAGCACTCACTGCCCGGCTCTCCTGGGCTCCCCAGAGCACCACCAGCAATCAGAGTCATCATTACTACCCTTCCCAAGAGTCCTGTATGGGTCATCTTGCAGAGCCTGCCCACCCGGCCTTGCCTCTTGGGGAATTTTACTGAGAAGAAGCTTCCAAGCTCTTTAGAGTCTCTTCTACCCGCTTCTCTGGTTAAACTGCTCTTGGTCTTTTCTCTACCAATTTTGGTTTCTCTTAGTGGAGTGCTCTGTAGGGGATTAACCTGGAGTCTTTAGAGCCAAATTGGACAACTTAACTAGAATTACTTATTTACAGTCTTAAACTTTTTACAAACTTATTTTACACACAGAACTGTCTAGAAACATTTTAAGCTATGTTAGGGTAATAATTGGTAAAATATTGGTAATAATACCAATTATTTTCCTATACAGTTCAGTCTTTTTGACTCCTCCTTCTGAGAGTCAACTTTAAATCTTTTGGTCTTTTTATCGCAGTATACTCGGATGAATTAACTTGTGATGTGGTTGAATCCTGTCCAGTGCCCGGAGACGAGAGTGATGCAGAATCTGGTCCAATGCCAGAGAGAGAAGCTGATGTCAGATCTGGTCCTATACCTGGGGATGAGACTGGCCCTTTTATTCTTGTAATGTGAGTCCAACCTTTTTGTCTGGTCCGCACAGCCGAATTAGTGATGAGGAGTACCTGAAAGGGGCCTTCAAATTTAGGCATTAATGGTCCTGTATTCCATGATTTTATCAAAACTCAGTCTCCTGGGCTAAGTTATGTCTTCAACTTTCGTGTCAAGAGGGGAAGTTTGGGGGAGGTATCCTCTTTTTCTAAGTCCTTCCAGAGTTCTTCCAATTATCTCTAAATACTTTCTGGTAGCCTCTTCCCCTTCCAGATAGTCTCCTGTGCTATGGGGTGTTAACAAGAATGGCAGTCCAAACATCATTTCATAAGGTGAAATTCTTATGTCAGACCGAGGTCTTGTTCTGATGCGCAAAAGCGCTAGGGGCAAACACTTTCACCAATTCATTTTTATTTCTTCAATCAATTTAGTTAATACATTTTTGAGAGTTTTGTTCATCCGCTCCACCCTCCCAGAACTCTGGGGGTGCCACGGAGTATGTAATTTCCATTTTATTCCTAAAGCTCCAATTATATTTTGCAATGTTTGGGACACAAAATGTGGACCTCGGTCTGAGTCTATTGTGTTCACCATTCCATATCTGGGGATAATGTTGTCTAGGATTACTTTTGCTACAACTTGAGTTGTTTCCCTTCTGGTTGGGAAGGCTTCTACCCAATGGGTGAGATGATCTACTATAACCAGTAAATATTTGTATCCTTGCACTGGGGCCATCTCTGTGAAATCTATCTGTATGCTTTGGAAAAGTCTTAAAGCTAATTCTCTCCCTCCAGGTGCTACTTTTCTCATGACTTTCTGGTTCCCTTTTTGACAAATGACACACCCTCTTGTAATTGCTTTGGCTAGGCCATATACACCTATGCATAGGTTATTTCTTAAGAAATGATCACATAGTCCTTGAACTCCCCAATTAGTTAATTTATCTAATTCTGTTAGCACTGTCCGAGCCAGTGCTTTATTCAAAAACACCCGTCCATCTGACGTTAACCATTCCCCTCGTTGCCCTTGGAGTAACTTTAAATATTTTATAGCCTCCAATTCTTTTTCACTAAATACAGGTTCTTCTCTTCTTTCTCCTTCTTCAGGTGTTGTTCCTGCTTTAACATTTTTTACTGGATCCCCTGGTTCTAAAGCTGCTTCTTTTGCTATCTGATCAGCCAGTTGGTTTCCTCTAACTTCAAGACTGTCTCCTTTTTGATGCCCCTTTATATGGACCACTGCTATTTCTGTAGGTTTCTGTAGAGCTTCTAACACTGCTCTAAGTTCTCATGGGCTAAGCTTTTTCCTTTTGAACTTAAATATCCACATTCCTCCCATATTTCCCAACTGTGTGAACTATCCCATATGCATATTGGGAGTGTGTATAAATGGTTCCCCGGTCCCCCTCCAGTAAGTCCAGTCCCCTCTTCAGGGCATATGTTTCACAGCTTTGAGCTGACCAATTTGGGGGTAGTTTCCCTTTTTCATTAATTTGCAATGTTTCTCCATCTGTAATAGCATAACTTGAAGCCCTTTTTCCATCTACTACCCTCAAAGAGCCATCTATGAATAAGATTCTTCCAGTTGCTAGAGGCTGATCTTCTAAATCTTCTCTTACTTTTGTTTGGAGGTTAACCAATTCAAGGCAATCATGTTCTAAATTCTCTATAGGCTCTCCCATTAGGAATTGTGCTGGATTGAGGGCATTGGAAGTCATAAATTCTAAGTCCTCTGTGTTCATTAGTATTATCTCATACTGTAATATTCTGGCATCAGTTAGCCACTGCTGAGCCTTCTGTCTCGGTACCACCTTAAGGTCATGAGGAGTATGTACTTCAACTTTTCCTTGTAAGATCCATTTTTGAGTCTCCTCTATCAGGATTGCGGTTGCTGCTACTGCTTGTGTACACACTGGCCAGCCTCTAGCCACTGGATCTAACAATTTGGAGATGTAAGCCATGGGTTTTCTGCAACCTCCCCACTCTTGAGTTAGTACACCATAGGCTATACCCCCTTCCGCACTCGCAAACAGGTCAAAGCCCTTCCTGAGGTCTGGTAAGCTTAGGACCGGGGCAGAAGGCAATTTGCCTTTTAGGTTCTCCAACTGTCGGTCATCTTCAGCTGTCCAAATCAGGGGATCTGGAGCTACTAATATATTGTATAAAAATTTTACACTCTGTGTGTATTGATCTAACCATAACTTGCAATATCCAAACAGGCCCAGGAGTTTTTTCACATCTCTTTTTGTTTTTGGGGCCGGGAGAGCTAAAATGTCTGAAATTCTGTCATGGCTTAACTTCTTATACTCCCCTCCTATTATGTGCCCCAGGTCTGTTACTTTTGATTGCACAAATTGTAGTTTTTCTTGGGAAACTTTTAATCCTTTCTCCCCTAGAAAATTCAAAAGCTTAATACTAGTTTGTCTGACCTGATTATAGATTTATAGTGTTATAGATTTGAAGGACGCTTTCTGGGCGTATCCTCTAGCAAGGGAATGTAGAGATTGTTTTGCCTTTGAATGGGAGGACCCGAGTACAAAAAGGAGACAACAGCTAAGGTGGACCTGATTGCCACAAGGGTTCACGGATTCCCCCAACCTCTTTGAACAAGCTTTAGAGAATTTGTTGGAACAATTTGTCCCTGAAGATGAAGTGCAGATCCTGCAGTATGTTGATGACCTGATGGTGTCAGGAAAGGGAAAAGATCCAGGTCAGACAATCAGAGAGATAAATTATTTACTTGGTTGCTAAAAATGTATAGATTTAAAAAATATATTAAAAAGTGCAGGATATTATATTAATTAGAATAATATATTTATTTTTTTTTTATTAATAATTTATATTTATAAGGAAAACTGCTTAAATTTTTATATGTTTTGGAATGTCAGTCCCAGGTGGGTGATGTCAGACATGGTGAGGCTGGGGGTGAAGAGCAGTTTGTCCAAAGAGGCTCAGCCTGCAATGGGCTCATTCTTCTCCCTGCCCAGACCTCCTAAGGAGTCATTCAGCATAAAGATCTCTTGGGGGAATGCTTCTATCCCCTCTTCTCATAACTGGAAAACAAAAAAATACTCGTGAATAAAAACCAAAAATCATGATGTGCACTCTGGAATCTCCCTCCTGAAGACAACTCCAAACTGACTCCAGTCACTGCACAAGCCCTGGAGACTCAAAGACAATGGAAGGGTGACAAAGAGCTCCTGAGGGCTTTCTGTATTTTAATCAGCCCCACACTGGATTTGGGGCTGGGTCCAGGAGCCTCAGGCGCTCAGAGAAGGATGAAGAAGCTGCTCAAGGAGTCAGCAGCAAAACTCCAAGTCCCTTGGAGCAGCACTGGGCCCCAGTGAGGGCAGGGAGTGCCAAAGGCTGCCCAGGGCCTGGTGAGAGCAGATCCTTGAGGCAGGATTGCAGGGAGCCAAAGGCTCTGAGCAGGGAACTGCAATGCTGAGCAAGGCCTGGGCTGGTTGGGGGAAGCAGAAAGGCCAAGCCCTGAGCCCAGCCTGGGCCAGCAGGGCCTGTCCCTCACAACTGCCTTGGGGCTGTTTGTGGGCCAGGGGGATGTGAGGGGCAGCAAGGACAAATGTCATAAACCTGCAGCCCCTGCCAGCCTCCCCAGGGAGGCCGAGGGAGAAGCAAAGTGCAGCCCCTGCCAGGAAAGTTCCTCCTGTGGGGCCTCCAGAGGCGCTGCCCGAGCCCAGGGCACAAAGGCCTGGGTGCCTGTGGCCCTGCCAGCCCTGCCCAGCCCTTGGCCATGTGTCCTGCAGGCTGCGCCCCCTGGGCGTGCTGCTCCTCTGCCCTGGCTGGCTGCACTCGCCCATCTCGCTGTGCCCCAGCATTTCTCACCCAGCGTTGCTGTGCCCTCCCTGGGCTCCCTGCACCCAGCGCTGCCGGCTCCTGGCACACAGAGCCCGTCCATGGCCCAGCCTCATGCTGCCACACCTCCAGCACCAACATTCTGCCCTGCGAGGGACTTTGCTTTCTCCTCAGATCCAGCCTGAACTCTCCAAGCTTCACTTTGGGGAGGTTTCCTGCAATTCCCACTGCCAAGGAAAGCTCTGTCTCCTGCTGGTCACAAACAGAGAAGGGCTGGTGGGAGATGTGGTGGTCAGAGGCTGTTTGGGGCACAATGACCATGAAATTATTGAGGTTTTATATATTCTGTGAAAGGAGGGGCATCATCAAATCTTCTGCATTGGATTTTTAAGAGCAGACTTCAGCCTATTCAGGATGCAGATTTGGAGAGTACTGAATCAGGTACTGATTTTTTAAAGGGAAACAGCCCTTAAAAACAAAGGATTCCAGGAAGGATGGACACCCTTCAAGATAGAAATTTCAAAGGAGCAGCAACAGCCTTTACCTCTGTGCCCAAAACTGAGTTAGCATGAGAAAGGACGGGCCTGACTGGGCAGGGAGCAAATTACATTATACAAATTATATGATACAATCATCATGTAGCCAACACAGGACAGGCAGGAAACTCAGGAAATTTTTAAGAATATCGCTAGGTCATTTAGAAAGAAAATTAGAGAGGTGAAAGATTAATTAGGACTTAATCAGGCCACTCCTTTGAAGGATAACAAAATATATCTTATAAATGCATTCATGGCAAAAGAAGGGTTGAGGACAACCTCCATTTCTTATTGTGGGGGATATGGTTACCAAAGATGAGGAAAAGACTGAGGTACTTAACCTTTCTTTGCTTTCAAAAGTAAGAGTAATTTAAAAAATAAGACAGTTTCCAACCAGAACAAGTGTTCTCCTGGCCTGCTAGATGGGGACAGAGAGCAGAACAGCCCCCCTGGAATCCAGGAGGAAGCAGCTGGAGACTTGCTGAGCCACTCAGATGCTCACAGGTGTCTCTGGGACCAGATGGGATCCTTCCCAGGGGGATGAGGGAGCTGGTGGATGAGCTCCCCAATCTGCTCTCCATCATTTACCATCAGTCCGGGCTCAGCAGGGAGCTCCCAGAGGACTGGAGGTGCCAATGTGAGCTCATCCCCAAGAAGGGCTGGAAGGAGGATCTGGGGAACTCCAGGCCTGTCAGCCTGACCTGGGTGCCCGGCAAGGTGTTGGAACAGATCACCCTGAGTGCCATCACAGAGCACCCACAGGATGGCCGAGGGGTCAGAGCCAGCCAGTGTGGATTTCAATGTCTGCATTGATGATCTGCATGAGGGGACTGAGTCCAGCATCAGCAAATTTGCAGATGACACCAAGGTGGGTGTGAGTGTGGATCTGCTGGAGGGCAGGGGGGCTCTGCACAGGGACCCAGACAGGCTGGATCCAGGACCCAAACCCAACAATGTGAGGTTGAACAAGTCCAAGTGCTGGGTCCTGCATGTTGGACACAACAACCCCTGCAGCTCTATAGGCTGGGGACAGAGTGGCTGCACAGCAGCCAGGCACAAAGGGACCTGCAGGGGTGATGGACAGCAGGCTGGACATGAGCCAGCAGTGTGCCCAGGTGGGCAAGAAGGCCAATGGCTCCTGGCCTGGATCAGGAATGGTGTGGCCAGCAGGAGCAGGGCAGGGATTCTTCCCCTGTGCTCAGCACTGCTTGGGCAGCACCTCGAGTGCTGTTTGCAGTTCTGGGGCCCCCAATTTAGGAAGGACATGGAGGAGCTGGAGCGTGTCCAGAGAAGGGCAACAAGGCTGGGGAGGGGTCTGGAGCACAAGGTCTGTGAGGAGTGGCTGAGGGAGCTGGGGTTGTTTACCCTGGCGAAGAGGAGGCTCAGGGGAGACAAGGTGGTGTCAGGGCACAGGGTGGACTTGATGATCTCCATGGCCTGTTCCACCCTTGCTGATTCTGGGATTCTCTGAAACCACCCTTGGAGCAGTTGCAGGATGAGTCCTGGGCCTCCTCTTGAGAAGCTCCAGCAGCCCAGGTCCCTCAGCTTCTCCTGCCAGCCCCAAAGCCCATCCTGTCAGTCCTGCAGAGCCTCTGCAGCTCCTCCTCACTGCCCAGAACAGGGAGCCCCAGAGCCAGACACAGCAGCCCAGATGTGCTCCCCTGGCCTGGGGTGCCTCTGGCAAGGGAGCAGCACCAGGCACTGCAGGAGCCTGCAGACAATTCCTGCAGCACTTGCAGGATGATCCTGCTGCCCAAGGGACGTTCCCATGTATAGTATAGGTGGCTTTTGAGTCCTAGTAAAATATCTGTATTGTACTTGAATATCTGTATATAGGCCTTGCCCAGGTAAGTCCCAGTTGTTCTCGATGGGCTGCAGCTGTGATGTCCTTCATTGGGCTGCAGCTGTGGCTAGTGAAGATAACTGGGATAAAAGGGGGTGGGTTGGCCAGTCAGGGAGAGCCTTGTGGGTGCCCTGACTAAGAAGGAAAAACCTGCAGAAGGAGGAGTCTGTGCTGTGTAGGTCTTTAGCTATAGGAAAACACCGAGGAGAGGAGGTATGGGACTTCAGAAACAGTATGGGACTCTAGAAATATAATAACAACACCCATGGGGCCAAGTCAGGAACTGCAATGGGGAGTGGGGCCAGAGAGGAAAGGGCAAGCATGGATGAGCTGTTTGCAGGGGAGGGAACAGGGGTGGGCAATGGGAAGACATTTGTATCAGGAAGAGTAAAGAAAGCAAAGGGGAAGCCAAGGAAATGCTCAGGGCAGTTTGGGGGTGGCTGCCAGGCATCCCTGGCTCTGAGCAACAGCATCTGCAGTGGCACAGGAAACTCCCAGCTGATGGGAACAAACTTTCTGGCTGACTGCAGAGGCCAGGACAAAGCTGAGTGGTTTCCCTGGTGTCCCCCAGCCCTTGCTGGCCCCAGGGGCTGATGGCATTTGTGCTCCCCCTCAGGTTCATGTCCCCACAGCAACAGCATGGGGGTGCTCCCCCTGCTGTGTGCAATGCAAACAGGGGCTGCTGAGCCAGTGCTGCCGTGTCTGTGCCTGCAAGGATGGGGCACCTGTGTGAGCTGGGGGAGAGGCCAGGGCTGCAGAGGGGGGATGTTGTTGGCAGCTCCATGAGGATGCTCTGGGACGCTGCCCTGGGCTGTGCAGTGCACTGGGGATGGATCAGCCCCTGCTCTGCTGCTCCTTCCCGTCTGCCCCAGGGCCCTTGCAGAGCACCAGCTGTTGCTGCCCTCAGCTGCCATGGCAGCCCTCAGGACAAAGCGGTGCCAGGGCTGTTCCAGGTACAATTCAGTGACATATGTTGGTGCCACGGCAACGCCCACGGTGACCCGTTCCTTGGTTTGGTGCCATAGCAGCCAATGCCTGGAGCCGTTGTGATGTTGGTGGCCATGGAAAGCTGCCCTGGCCCCTTGCTCAGGGCTGGTGTCACTGCCCAGAGCCAGAGGGGATCCCTTGCTGGGGGCTGTGCCATGGCCACCTGCCCTGTGCCGTGCTGGCCGCTCAGGCACCAGGAACCAGCAGCCAACGGCACTGCCAGGGCCAAAGGCCAGGTCAGTCAGACAGAAAGGGGCAGGGCTGGGCACTGTTTCCATGGCAACCGGCACTGGGGGGACACCTGGGTCACCTGGCCTGGTGGTTGCCATGGAAACCCCTGTCAGGGACTGAGGGCACAGCCCCTGGCACTGAGACACTGCTGGGCCGGGTGCTGAGCACAGGGCTGAGCACGCAGAGATGGTTTTGTTCTTGCTGAGCTGCAGCACAGCCAAGGCCTGTCCTGCCCCTCGTCCAGCCATGCTGGGGAAGGGCTGGGGCTGCGGGGGAGCTGGGAGGGGGACACAGCCGGGACAGGGGACCCCAACTGACCCTGGGGTACCCAGACCAGAGCACATCATGCTCAGGGTGTGAAGGGGGGAATTTTGGAGGGAGGGCTTTTGCCTTCCCAGGGAACACTTAGGCAAGAGGGGGTCCTGTTTCACCAGTGGGCAAGGTCACTACCAAAGACACAGACACCAACTTAAGGAATTATGTCATTTATATCATGCACAGCTGCAGAGATTTACAAAAGGATAAGCTCAGCAAAGCACATCATCATTAGCAAAGAATTACAAAAGAACCTCAGCAATCCATCAGAACCCATCATTACATTTTGATTATTAACCCCTTGGTGAAACACTAGAGGTGTTTGCAGCAGACAAAGATTCTGGCTGACTATCAAGGTACACCTTACAGACATCAGTAGTACTTTAGTGACACCATTCTTTGTTCTTTTTGCTCAATCTCATTCCAATTAGGAACAAGAATTCTGTTGTCCCTGGAGCTGGCACCTTTTTAATTCCAGAATAATGCCCTGAGGCCCTTTGCTGTTCAGCTTTACCATGCTGTCTGTGGCTAACAAGGCTTGGGGGGCCCTTTCCCCTCTGGCTGGAAGGGGCCGGGTCCCAGTCCCTGAGGGGCACCCAGGCTCCTGGATGGAATTCCTGTGCAAGTCCCTCAGTGTCACAGCAGCCTTCACATGGAGCCCCGTGGATCAGAGCATTTTCCAAAGGGGTCCTTGGGGCAAACAGGGAGATCTGGTCTGGCAGGATGTGTAAAACAATATCCTGGCAGATCTACTTGTTCTCACACAGAATCCTTGGCTGCAGGGACACATTCCCATTGTTCCTGCCCAGGTTTCAGGACTCAGAGTTGTCTTTCCTAGGAGCTGCTCCTTCAGCTGCCTCGGGAGGGCCATTTGGCCTCTGGACCAACACTGGCTCCATTATTAGGGCTGCTGGATCCAAACCCTTTATCTCCACAAACGGTGGTGATTGGAGCTGGATCTCTTTTTTTCAAAATCATTCTTAAAATTGCAAGATCAATAATTGTGCTACCCTGTCATGGGGTTGAATAATCCAATCTTGTTCATTATTGTTTAACAGAATTACTGTAATTTCTCCTGGATATTCTGCATCAATTCCTCCTGCCATGACAGGAACACTTTGCAAGGCCAAGCTCCAAGGCAGCAGTTACCAAAGCAAAGTGTCCTGAAGGAATCTGAATTCCTGTTTCAGTATTGACAGCTCTCATTTGCTTTGAATTTCTCCTAATGAATTCCAGTGCATGAAGGCCCAGCCCTGCAGCCTCTGGGCTGGCCCTGCCAGGGGCCATCACAGCCAGAACAATTTCCCAGGAAGCCCAAGTCTCACTGCCCATGGCTGGATTTGCAAATTGGGGGCAGCCGTGCACAGCCAGGGGGTTTCATTTCCCCCATCCGCCATTGTGAAGGGCATGGAGCACATCTGGGAGATGGGTTCTCCATGGGCAAAGGTTCCCATCTCCTCATCTTTCCAACTGCTCTTTTAACAACCCCTTCACCCTTTCAACCAATCCTGCAGCTTGTGCATAGTCTGGTACATGAAAAACCCTGCAGACAAAATCGCTGTATTTTTCACAGGAACAGACAAAACACTCTGCATCACAGTATCAGCACACCCTGTAAAAATAGCCAATTTCCTCCCTTCCTCCTTTTTCCATTGTATACAATCTCACAAAGTTGACCACTGACATTAGGGTCCTGGCCAATCCTGTTCTGTAGGGTATTTCGTGTTACATCCCTGAGCAGCCAAAGATACCAAATTAGTATTGTCAGCACTATTTCACATTATTATTATATGTACATATTTATATATAAATACAGATATAGACATGTAGATACAGACATATATACATAAAAATCTATAAATATAAACAGGAAGGTCTTATTATACTATAAATATGTATATAGTTATTTGTTATATTGATATTTCACTTGCACAAGGGCATCTGAGCTCAAGATGAAAACCTTCTTTTGTTGCTCCATGTGGGAGCATTCCAACAATGATTGTTCCTTCTGAAGGTGCTGTTTCCTATGTACTCTCAACAAATTCATCTTTGTCTGCCCAAATCCACAAAGTCTTTTCCTTTTCCATTTGCAATTTTTGGATGCATTTGAAGCCATCCAGGGGTGCAGCTTCTTTTACCCAACAGTCTCACTGCTCACACGGGGCTCCAACCTCAGCCCACTCCAGAGCCAGGGAACTCCAGAGAAGGGCTTCCCAGCTGGGAATTTCTGATGGGACTGATTCCTCACACTGACACTGAACAAGTGACATTTTGTTGGGATCTGGCCAGACTGTGCCAGTTTTGTTTTGCCAGTGGGCAGGGTCAGCACCAAAGACACAGACTCTAACTGAAGGAATCAGTGTCATTTCCTGCAGTTCAGAGCAGCAAAGAATCACAAAAGGAGCAGCTCAGCAATGCACCCAACCATCCCCACCAAAGATTGCCTGCAGAGATTAACAAAGATCCAGCAGCATTTACCCTCAGCCTTTACCATCCCCCAGACCCACACAGCAGCTGGGGAAGCTGTCACAGCCAAGGGCTGCAGAGCCACTCCTGGGCACTGGGAATTCCTGCAGGTGCCTCCAGCCCCAGGTGAGGCTCCAACCCCGCTGGGAGAGGGCCCAGCTCTGACAGTGCTGAATGAACAAACTGACAGCACTGCTAGTGTGGAAACATCTGCTTTCATGCTCCTTTGGGTCCCTCCCAAAGCCTGGCCAGGGATCAAGGAGGAACCAAGGGAGGTGACTTTGACCATACAGCCCCAAACAAGGCCAGATGTCAGATTTCATGGCCTTGTCTGGCTTCTAAATACACAAAGGTCAATCCATGTCTCACTAATGAGTGGCTACATCTATCTCAGTGCTAATGACCATGCACACTTCATTAGGGAGCAGATACAAAGATAACGTTTGCTTGGAAGGTTCATCCAGAGGCCACCTTTGGCTCAGGGCCTGCTGTCCAGGCCTCACTCAGGGCTGGTGTCCAGGCCTTGGCACTTCAGGGACGTGGTTTAGTGCTGGGCTTGGCACTGCTGGGTGAGCGGCTGCACTGGGTGAGCTCAGAGGGCTTTTCCAACAGAAAGGATTCTGTGATTCCATGATTCTATCCATTGCATTGAGCTGGGGCTATTTTAGCAGCATTACTTTGCTCCAAAAGTTCCCTCTTGCCCAGCTCCTGTGGCCTGAGGCTTCAGCTCCTTCAGCTCCTGGTGCTGACCTGCTCATGCTCAATGTGACGACTCGTAGAGAAGAACACAGTCCATGCAATTCCTTCTGGGACACGGAGAGGGGAGGCTGTGCAAACAGGAGCATTGTTTGCTGTGGCCTCCTCCTCTGCCCTTCACGCCTTTCAGCGCTTTGAACCAGCCAAGAGCTTTCTCCAAGAGTGCAATGGAGCAGCTGTTCCTGCTCCCAGGCCTGGCTCTCTCCAGTCTCTGCCCTTGCCTGGTTCTGTCCCTCGTGCTGTGCCCTCTGTTCCCCCAGGGCTCGCTGGCTTCTGCCCAGGACTGTGGCACTGGCACAGATCCAGTGCTCCAGAGCCTCCTTTCTGTGCCCTTGGAGCTGCCTGGGCACAGCAGCCTTTTCCATCTGGAAGCTCCCCATGGACAGGGAGTGCCCAGCTCCGTTCCCTGCACAGCCTCCAGGAGCCCAGGGCTGCCATCTCCAGTCCCTGCTGGCACTGGGGGCTCCCAGGTGCCTCAGGCTGCTGTGACACTGCTGCACACGGGAGGGAAGAGGGGCAGGGGCTGTGCTCAAAGTCAGCTCCATCTGCTGCTGCTGCTGCTGCTGCTGCTGCTGCTGCTGCTGCTGCTGTGGGGTCATTTGTGCAGCCCTGCCCCAGAGTCAGGGATCAGATCCTGCCAGTCTCTTCCAGCCCTGGCTGCTCAGAGTTTGGGCCCTGGAGCCTCAGGTGGCCAAAGGCAGCTGCTGCTGGTCCCTCTGTGTGCCCGTGTTCAGCAGTGCTGCTCCATCAGTCTGTGCCCAGAAACGGGGAAAAGCCTCAGCCCTGCAGGGCCAGGAGCTGCCGGGCTCTGCCTGAGCAGCTCAGCCAGCAGGAAGGGAGCTGCTCCACACGGGAACCAGGAGCAAAGGACATTCCTTTGATAGGACATGTTTTCTATTTAAAGGAAAAAAAAGGAAAAAAGAAAAAAAAATTGTAAAAGATAAGAATAAAATCCAAGTGTTAGTGAAAAAAAACCCATACAGTTAATGAAAAAAATAAAACATAAATGCCAAATTACATTCTTTGCATTAAGAGGTAAATGATCTTTTTAAAAAGACAACTCAGTTATTTACATTGTAAATGTGCTGATGGCGGGGATCCATCTTTGTGACCTCAAAAGCCTCTTAAAAGATTTTGGGCTTTGTTTCCAATATTGGTATTTGAAATTGTGGTCAAAGCAAGAGGAAATTGCTTTGTGCCCTTCCAGCTCCAAGCAGGACTGGGAATGGAAACTCTGTCAAAGCCCAAATCCTTTAGAAGATCACCTTCCTTCTCAGCCTGGGAATGAGCTGCACATTCCTTTTGAAACTGTCAGGGATTTCTTAGAGACATAAAGTCTCACTTACGGCTTTTTGCTCGGGTTTGGAAGTGCAGAAGGGCAATTCTCCATCCACCAGCTCCAGACTGCACTGCCTCAGGAACATCGCCCACTCGCCAGCTTTGGCCCACTCTGGCACTTCTAGAGGAGGAAGAAAGTGCAATTGCACAATTCCAGCCAATCAAGAAGGAAGAATGGGACAGACAAAACACCCTGTGCAGATCCAGGCATTCAGCTGGGACTGTGGAGAGTTTGGGTCCTTGCCAGTTGGATGTGTGTCCCCAGCTGCAATCTCTGGGCCTGCAGCAGAGTCTCACTCACCGGCCAAAGCAGAAAGCTCAGGTGCTGTGCTCGCAAGGGGCTCGTCTGATGCAGAGCTGTCAGAGCAATGTGAGGGCAGAGCCAGCCCAGCTGGGCCCAGGGCTGAGCCCAGCAGAGCCCTGGCAGAGCCCAGAGCAGCCTCAGCACCCGCAGAGCCCGGCTGCAAGGAGAAAAAGCAGAAACCACCCGTCAGCTGAGGGCTCCTGTGCCCTTGTGCCAAGGCCTGCGGTGCCCAGGCCATGCTGGCTGTGCTCAGAGCTGTGCCCAGAGCTGTGCCCAGAGCTGCCCATCCCTGCTGCCTTTGGCACAGAGCAGGAGGGCAGCACATGTGCCCAGCCTGCAGCCAGCCACGGCACATCCAGCCCTCAGCAGCTGCCCAGAGCAGGATGCTCCTGTGCTCGCTGCCAGCTCCCAAAAGCTCTGATCCCACCCTGCCAAGCACACAGGGACCCACCTCACGCCAGCCACAGCTGGAAGAAAAGCTGCTCCCAAACCATGGCCTCAGCCTTCTCCAAGGGCACGGCCCATCCACACCACAGCTGCTCCCAAGCACTTCCCCATCCACACTGGACCACCTTGAATGCTTCCTCTGGAAAAATAAACAACACATTATTGAAAAGAGATTAGATGCAAAAAGGGAAAACAAGAAAAACGGTAAAAACTCTTATCTGGGTCAGGGCCTTGAGGAAGGCCCAACCCCCACATGCCAGGGAAAAACCCAGCCATGGGTGAGGGAAGCCCACACTTTCTCTCTTCCCCTCTGCACTGCCGCCAAAAATCACAGTGACCCCAAAGCAAACAAGGGCAGTGGAGCAGCCCAAGCCTTTCCTTGCCTGCACAGCAAAGCAGCTGTGCACAGGTTCTGGAGTCCCACCTCTGCTCCCACCATAGGGGTTTGTTTGTGTCGGGCTGGCTGCCCCAGCCTCAGCCCCAGCCCAGGGCACGGTGGGTGCTGGGGGCTGTTGGCAGGGCCAGGAGCCCGCTCCCATTTCGTACCCACCCCAGCCCATGCCCCAGCCCTGCCAAAAGCAGCTGGGCAGTGACTGAAGAATGAGTTGAATCTCCCCCCAGCATGGGGGGAGCCTTTGGTTCCCCACCAGGCTGGGCCATGCCCAAATCTGGCAGAATTTGCCCGGGTGGGACTCACCCGCAAATTCTCTGTGGAGTTTGGCTTTGAAGAAGGTGCTAGAATCAAAGTCCATCACCTTCAGCCTCCCGTGGCCAGGCTGAGGAAGAGCTTGTCATCCTTGATGTCATCCTCGCTGTCTCCAGCAGCAGCAGCAGCAGCAGCAGCAGCAGCAGCAGCAGCAGCAGCAGCAGCAGCATCCCCACCCGGTGCAGCTTCTCCAGGGGCTCCTTCTCCTTCACTGGGGGCAGACCAGGCTCTCAGGGCTCTGCCCAGGGCCCCAGCTGTCAGGGAACCAGGACAAGCAAAACCAGCTGGGATGGCGGCCACCAGTGCTGGGCAGAGCAGCTCAGCTCCAGCCCAAGGGCTGCGTGTTCCCATCCCATGAGCCCGGTGCAGTGACATAGGCAACACAAAAAGGGCTGGGTTCCGTTGCTTCTGATTGCCAAGGCATGTGTGCAGCTGGAACTTACCAGGGCCATGGATATTCCAGGGACCTGGAGAACCATTCCCAGCAACTGGGAAAATCCTAGGTGCTCCATCCACCCATAGATGAGGTCTCCAAATTTGCCCCGAAATTGGATCCAGATTTTAGAGGCCAAAAAGAGCAAGTCCAAGTGACTTGATGATATTTTTAGCCCAGAAAGCCCTGCAGCTGATGGCACACTTCACAATCAGCAGGGGACACAGCTAGGCCAAAGCCCAGACCCTAGCTGGGAAATGAAGAAAAGAAAAATCTTAAAGAAAAGGAAAATTACCCCTCGCACAGGTTGCCCCAGCAAAGACAGCCTCCGGGATCAGCTCTCTTCCTAAGTCATGCGGCAGAGCAGGCAGTCGAGCCCCGACAGGCGAGGCCGAGCCCTCCATGCCCTGCGCAGCTGATCTTGCAGCCTCTGGATGGTGGAATATCGCCCATGCTGTATTGCCAGGACGACATGCAGTGTTTCAAGTGCCAGCTGTGACACGGCACTGCTCCTGTCCTCCATCAGGCATTCCAGGGCTGCAAGAGAGAGGAACACAGAGCTATGGTCAGAGCTGGATCTGCGGGGAGCCAAGAAGAGCCCCTGCAAGGGCCATCCCAGCCGGCTCTTGCCATGGCCAGGAGGGAGCAGGGAGCAAGGGAATCAGCCCGAAGCTGCTGGCCATGAATGGCCCACGGGGCCCTGAAAGCTCCGTGTGCTCTCCCCACGGGAGCTGAGCCCTCCGCAGCTGGAGCAGGGCTTGCAGCTCCCCCCAGCAGTCCCCGCTGTCAGCCCGCTGCCTTCACTCACTCACTCACCAGTGCAGATCAGCTGCAGCTCTTGCTGCTGCCCCCTCAAGCGCCGCCCGGCCATGCCTGTGAACACAGAGCCTGTCACGGCCCCAGCGGCACAGCTCCCTGCCAGCAGCGCTGCCGGCGCTGTGGCCACAGGGACTGCTGGCCCGGCAGGGCTCAGCCCGGCCCTTGCCGCTCGCTGCCGCCCCAGGGCACGGCTGCCAGAGGGCGGCAGCAGCAATGCCCAGGCCAGGCGGGGCTCCACGGCGCCGAGCCCGGCTGGCACTGCCGGGGCAGCAGGTGGGGCTGGGGCCAAGCTGCGGCGGGCCGGGGAGGGGAAGGGCAGCCCGGGCTCGGGACTCACCCATGAACCTGACGGCCGCCTCTCGCAGGGGCTCCTGTGGGCTCTCCACGTAGCGCAGGGCCCAGCGCAGGTGCTCGGCCACTCGGCTCCTGTCCTCTGCCAGCTGCAGAGAGCGGCAGGAGGGAAGGGTTGGTGTGGGCTCAGCCCCTGGGCCGGGCGCTGCCTGTGCCCAGCCCCGGCCTCCCCTGGTCGCACAGCCCTGAGGCGCGGCCAGCAGCCGCTGGCCAAGGGCTCCCAAGGGGAGGGGGCAGCGGGCCGGCTGCTGCCCGGGGAGCCGCAGTGCCAGCCCGCAGCCCCGCCGGGCCGGGGCTCCATGGGCACCTGGCTCTGGCCCACGGGAGCCGGGAGCAGAGCCCGCGCGGCTCAGGGAAGGCAGCGGCGTGTGGGGCGCAGGCTGGCGGCCCTGGCTGCAGCACTGGGCAGGGGCTCAGCTGCCGGCCGCACTCACTGAGCAGTGCAGTCAGGGGGCTTCTCCAGCCTGAGGCTGGGGCTTGCAGGCCGTCCTTACCAGGGCCTCGCCGAACCTCCAGGTCTGACCCAGCTGCAGCATGTGTTGGAGATCCTTTCTGTGCAGGAATGTGGCTGAACAATGCAGCGTTTCCTGGGAGTCCTGGAGAGCAGCAGAGACCTGGCGATGGCACCAGAGCCCAGGGTCCAGGACCCGCACAGGTCCCTGCACCAAGGCCAGGAGGAGGCTGCAGCCCACGAGGCCACAGAGCAGGAGGCAGCCAAGCCCCCCTGCCAGGGGGCCGGCAGCAGCCGCTGAGTCCTCACCTCTGCCACAAGCTGGTTCTTGTCATGGCAGTGGAAGAACAGTGGGAGCAGGCTCTGGCGCACATGTGACTTCAGGGCCTTTTTTTCCTCTTCTGGCCAAAAATACAGCATCTCTCTGAAAATGAACATGGAGCACACCTGCACCTGGCTATCATCCTGTATGAAAGAAAGAAGAGACCTCAGCATCGGCTGCTTCACACCCATCTGGGCACAGGCCTGAAAATGCACAGGGCACAAAGTTTGCAGGCAGCAGCCAGTGGCCATGGCTGGAGGCGCAGAGCCTTACATTGTCAAAGAGCGGCAGGAGCGCCCCAGCCAGCTGCAGGGCGAGGGGGCTGGCTAGCGGGGCACCATTGCACAGGAACAAACGGCTGAGGAGAACCACGGTCATCCTAAGCATGTTGCTGTCATTTTCCTGCAGCAGCTCCACGAGCCTTTCACGCAAACTCCACATTCTTATTGCGGCCTGCGTGGAACATGAGTGTGTGAAAGGCCATCCTGCTGCCACAGGGCCCAGAGGCCAAAGGCCTGTGCCAAAGCACTGGAGCAGCTGAAGCGGGAGGCAGGAGAGCTGGGAGCAGCTGCCTCAGCACCCCAAGGCCAGGCAAGGGCAAGCGACTGCCTTGCTCAGCCCCACGCTGGCAGCATGGCTTCAGCCGCTGCCCTCTTCTCACCGAGACACTGGTGCCAAGCACCAGGAGGCCTCTGAGTGCCAAGCGACGCATCTCCCTGCACTCGCTCTGCAGCTTCTTGGACATGACCTCCAGGATGCTGTCACGGCATTCACTCAAGTCCAGGCAGTCCAGGGTCTGAAAGGCACAAGGCTGGTGATGGGGGAGCCGCACAGGGCCAGGCCCAGGCAGCAGCACAGGACGCGGGCACCGTCCCGGGCAGCTGCGGCCACGAGAGGGCACAGAGCCGGGAGGCAGCTCAGCCAGGCAGTGCTGGCCTTCAGCCTCACCTCCACAAGGAACGCCATGGCAGCCAAATCCCGGCATGGCGTGTCTTTGCAGAGCAGCCCAAGCAGGTGGAATGCAATTGTGGAACACAAGGCTTCAGATGCATGGTGCATTTCTCTGGTAGGAGGAAACAGGAAGCAAAACCCTGAGGTAGCAGGGCTAAAGCTCTCCCAGGACTGACTCACAGAGGTCTGGCCTTTCTCCAGCACCCAGCAAGGGGGAGCCGAGCCCCTCTCCTGGCCTTCTGCAGTCTCCTTGGCTGTCCCTTGGTGACAAGGCCTTGTGGCCCACGACCACGGGGCCCCACTGTGTGGGGCACCCCGGGAACAGGGCACAAATGCCAGGGGCAGTTGGGGAGCAGGGCGTCTCACCTGGCCAGCATGCCCACAGCACAGTGGTGGGTGTCAGCACAGAGCAGTGTGTCCCAGCCATGCTTGTCTTCCATTGCCACCACCACATCCTCATAGTGCAGTCGGCAGAGCAGGGCCTTCAGGGTCTGCTCTGCAAAGCTGTGTGCAGAGAAAAGCCCAGGTCACGCTGGGAGCACTGGCTCCTGCCCTGGGCACGTGACAGGGACAGGAGGACTGGGATGGAGCACCTGTTGGGGCTGGTGGCAAGGCCGTGTTGCTGCTGGCATCCCTTCCAAAAGGTATTGGCTGCCTCTGGCATATCCAAGGTGCTGAAGAGCACTTGAAAGAGCAGATACACAAAGAGGCGAGGGAAATGAATGGTCACCACATGTGGGACACAGGGCATCTGGAGGATCTTCCACATCACCACAGTTGCCTGCAAAGGACAGAGCAGCCCGAGCTCAGTGCCGAGGTGTCCGTGTGGCAGGGAGAGGCCAGTGGAGACACAGGGGAAGCACGGGGCCTGGTGGCTCTGAAGCTGCCCCTGGGCCAGGTTTCAGCCCAGCAGGGAGAGGCAGCAAGACACCATGGTGGAGGGAGGATGGAGACCTGATGGAGAGGTGAGCTTGGGCTGAGCAAAGGCCAGTTGCAGAAACTCACAGCCAGGGCAAGGACAGCCGTGTGGTCCCCATCGGAGGTGCACGTGCTGTGCTCTGGCCAGTAGGCCAGAACGTCAAGGAGTACGAGCATGGCCGTCTCTGCAGTCCTGCACGAGCACATGATGGTCTTCCACATGGTCAAAGCAGCTCTGTGGGGTTAGAGGTCTGTCTCAGGGGGTTTGGGACACAGCACTGTGGCCTGGGCCACAGTGGGGAGCTGAGCTGGCTGCCAGCTCTGCCTCTGCCCACTGGCCCTCAGCACGCAGGCAGCCCAGCCCCATGGGGACTGGCCCCTGAGGAGCAGGGAAGAAGCATGGCAGAACACTGGGGACTGGCAAAGGGAGGAGCCAGAGGGCCCTGGAATTCTCTGTGTGTCAGACCACTGGGACAGGCTCTACAGGGTGATGAGCTGCTGAGCCCTGAGCCTTGTGGGCCCGTGGGCCCTGTACCTGTCACATGATGGGGCCACACGCAGGAGAGCCATCACCACATCAGCGGGCTGTGCCTCTGTCAGATCCAGAAGGGGCCTGTACAGGTTGTACTCAGGAAACTCATTTGCCACGAACCACTGGTGGATGTACCTGATCATGGCGGGCACCTGGAGAGGCAGGGGAGACTTGGAAAGCTGCCAGAGGGAGTCATGTGCCCAGCTGCCCCAGAGAAGTGCTTCCCTTGCCAGCACACCGCCATGGCCTCAAGGCTTACAGTGAGCAGCAGGCGTGGCTTGGGAGGCCAAGCAATTGCTGTGAGGATGGATGCCAGGCCACAGGCTGCTTACTTGCTTTGGACTGGAAGGACCCTCCTCCACAAGCATATCCAGCAGGGCAGCGCTGGTGTTGGTTTTGCAGATGGGAGGGTACACTCTGACCACAGTGCCCATGACGCTGGTCTCTTCCTCCCGAATCCTCTTCATGAATTTGCACACCATCTGTAGCAGATGGGCAAGAAGCCGGGGATGTTGCATGGAGTGCTCCACACACGGTGCTGGGCTGAGCAGGGACAGCAGGCCCAGCCCAGGTGGGGGTGGCTGCAGGTACCTGCGCTGTTCTTCGGAAGCGGCCACGTCTGCGCTCCTGCTGCTGTGTGCGCTCCAGGGCTGCATCTGGCAAAGAGTGAGCGCAGCCAGAGCTGAGGGGCTGCGGGAGAGGCCGGAGAACACAGCCCAGCCCTGCGCTCCCCAGGCAGGGAGAGCCCCGGGATGCTCCAGGGGATGGAGCACGGCTCCTACGGGGTGTCTGCCCGGCCCCTCTTCCGTCCTGTCCATGGGCATTTCCCCAGGGGATGGGATGAGATGGGATGGCATGGCATAGGGCCAAGTTAGCTGCAGGCTCCAGCCCTGCAGCCCAGCTCAGCCACTCACCCTCCTGCGGTGGTTGGAACGGCACCACCTCTTCGGTCTGCTGTGCTGGGACAGCACCAGGGCCTTCTTCCTCGTCCTCCACGCCGACCAGCTTGGGCACTCTGGGGGCTCTCTGGTCCATGGCTGTTGCTGGAGCGCGCCCCAGCACCGAACGCAGCCGGTGCCGCTCCTGCAGGGCCTCCTGCGCCTCACCTGCGGGCAGTACGCGGCGGTCAGCGCTCGGCCCGGGGCCAGCAACGGCCCCCGAGCGCCCCTCACCCGCCCCGGGCCGGCCATGCCCAGGCGTTCGCTTCCGGGAACGTGGCACGGGAGGCTCGGGGCCGGCGGCCGCGCTGCCGAGCGGCGGAGCTCGGGCCGGGGAAGCCGCAGCGGAGGCGGCGGGAGCGGCAGCACCGCCTGTGTCCTCCGCGGGCCCCGGGAGGAGCCGGGGCCGAGGCCGGGACTGGAGCCTGCCTCGGGGCCGGGGCCGGGGCCGGGGCCGGGGTCGGGCTCGGGCCAGGCGGAGCCGAAGGGCGGCGACGCCGTTTCGGCCCCTAGCACTGATTCCCGCCCGGCAGCGCCACCGCCAGTACGGCCAGAGCCGAGCGGAGGCGAGACCGCGGCGGGACGGCCGGGGCCGGGCTCGGGGAAGCCCCGCCCGGGGCCGGGGGCGGGCCGGGGGCATGGCCCGGCCCGGCAGGGGAGAGGGAGGCGGGGAGAGGAGAGGGACGTCGGGCAAGGGACCCCGAGAGTAGGGTGCCCGACCGCGGGAAAGGGAGAGAAAAAGAAAGAAAGAGAGAAAGGAAAAGAGAAATAGAAAGAGTGTTTAAAACTATGTGTTCGCTGCTGCTGCTGTCGCCGCTGCTGCTGCTGCCGCCGCTGCTGCCGCTGCTGCCGCCGCTGCTGCTGCCGCTGCTGCAACTGAAGCACCGGGGCCGTTCGTCCCCGTGTCCGTTCCCCGCTCGCCCCACGAGCCCCACGTTCGAGCCCCGCGCGCCCCGGGGACAGCCCCTCTGTCTGCCCAAACACGGCAACTTTGCAGCCTTGAGCCCGGATGCAGAGCCCTGACTCCTGTGCACTGGCACTGCGATCCCCTCGCCTGCTGCTGTGCATTGTCCTTGCTGAGGGTCAAACACTTTCGGGCCACCTTCCCTTGGGGTAGGATTCCTACCTGACCCAAGCACTGCACTTACATCTCCAGTGTTGCTTTCCAGTAAAAACAGGGGAAGGAAAACTGTGTGTGTGGCTCATGGTATTTTAGAGTGTCTAAAAATCACTAAGTCATCGATCCTAGAGGTGAGGTGCATCTGGAATTACTGGGATGCAACATGGAAAAGGAGAGCATAGAAACAAATAGAGGGAAATATCTTGGATTGTTTCTTTCATTTTTCATTTCACTTCTGTAAAGCTGTTTCAGTTTTCCAGGAATCTTCTCCTGTCTGCTCTTCCCAAGAATCTCTCATGGAGAACGAGGTCAAGCTTCTGTCACAAGATTTGCCACCAGGAAATTAGGCCACTGGTGCAATTTTCATGATGACTGTTAGTGCTGGCTTAGGGCAAATTTGGAGAGGAAACCTCCTAAAGGGGTCTGTCTAGAAAGCAAGTTCAAGCAGCCCCTCCCCCTACTAGTTCAGGAAAATACTTCCCTGGAGAAAAGTGAAAAAAACCCAGTTTATTAAACAAGTAAAGTATTCACAAGCATGAAAAATGAATAATATTGAATAAAACCTCTGACAGTGCTGAAGAGATGGCAAATTCAGGAAGTCCTTTTTGTGGGTTGTAGTTGACTCACTCGGTCTCTTCTAAGTCCCTCTGGTTCTGGAATGCAGCGTCCCAGAACTCGGTGGGCCACAGGTGTGAGCTGCCGGTGTTTTTCTGGGTTTTGAGTCCAGAGCAGGTTTAAACAGTTCCAAGAAAAAGGAAAGTCACAGTCCAAATAAACTTCTCTTCCTAAGCTAGCTAAAACCAAATTGCTAAACCTGGGCTGTGAAGGCATTGGGAAATTTCCAAATCTGGGCACTGGCGGTCCCAGCAAACACCAGAGCTGGATGGTGCTGGAGCCAGAACCTGCACATTTCCAAACTTTGGCTTTCTGTGCCAGCAAATCACTGGACTTGGGCTGTGCCAGCACCAGGAAGTTTTCAGATCTGGGCACTGGCACTGCCAGCAAACACCAGATCTGGGTGGTGTCATTGCCAGCGACAGAAATCTGCTGGATTTGGGCTCTGCTGACACAGGGAAATTTCCAAATCTGGGTTCTGGTTACATGAAAAACAAGATGTGGGTGGAGCCAGACCCAGTAGCAGGAAGCTGCCACAGGTTTTGGATTTCTGTGCCAGCAAATTGCTGCCCTTGGGCTGTGCCAGAATAGGGAAATTTCCAGATCTGGGCACTGGCAGTGCCAGCAAACAGCCCATTTCAGGCTCCAGGCTCCAGGAAGGACTGGATCTGGATGCCTTCCTCTTTTCTTTCCTTCTTTCCTTCCTTCTTTCCTAGGGTCCTGCTGCCAGCAAACTCCAGATTGGGCGGTACTGGCAAGGGGAAATTGCCAGGTTTTAGCTTTCTTTGCCAGCAAATTGCTAGACATGGGTAGTGTCAGAAGAGGGAAATTGCCAGATGTGGGCACTGACAGTGCCAGCACACACCAGATCTGGGTGAGGAATGTGCCGGCATTGAGAAATTTCCAGATGCTAATTTTCTGTGCCAGCAAACTGCTGGAATTAGGCTGTGCAGGCATCTGAAACAGTCCTGATCTGGGTACTGGCGGTTTCAGCAAACTCGAGATTGAGTTGCTGTAGGTACCAGGTCTTTGCTTGGTTTTGACTTTCTTTGCCAGCAAATTGCTGCACTTGGGCTGTGCCAGAATAGGGAAATATCAAGATTTGGGAATTGGCAGTGCCAGCAAACACCACATTTCAGGAAGGATTGGATCTGGACCCATTCCCTCCCTGCCTCCCACCCTCAACAAGGTGCCAGAGGGGCTGGAGAGCAGCCAGGCAGAAAGGGACCTGCAGGGACTGATGGACAGCAGGCTGGACATGAGCCAGCAGTGTGCCCGGGTGGCCAAGAAGGCCAATGGCTCCTGGCCTGGATCAGGAATGGTGTGGCCAGCAGGAGCAGGGCAGGGATTCTTCCCCTGTTCTCAGCACTGCTTGGGCAGCACCTTGAGTGCTGTTTGCAGTTCTGGTGCCCCCAATTAAGGAAGACATGGAGGGGCTGGAGCGTGTCCAGAGAAGGGCAGCAAGGCTGGGGAGGGGTCTGGAACACAAGAGCTTTGAGGAGCAGCTGAGGGAGCTGGGGTTGTTTATCCTGGAGGAGAGGAGGCTCAGGGGAGAGAAAGCGGTGTCAGGGCACAGGTTGGACTTGATGATCTCCATGGCCTGTTCCACCCTTGCTGGTTCTGGGATTCTCTGAAGCCACCCTTGGAGCAGTTGCAGGATGAGTCCTGGGCCTCCTCTTGAGAAGCTCCAGCAGCCCAGGTCCCTCAGCTTCTCCTGCCAGCCCCAAAGCCCATCCTGTCAGTCCTGCAGAGCCTCTGCAGCTCCTCCTCACTGCCCAGAACAGGGAGCGCCAGAGCCAGACACAGCAGCCCAGATGTGCTCCCCTGGCCTGGGGTGCCTCTGGCAAGGGAGCAGCACCAGGCACTGCAGGAGCCTGCAGACAATTGATCTGAAGGCCAAAGCTCCTTAGCTCCTTCTGAAAGAGCAGGAACAGTTCCTCATTCCAGTGTGGTGGAATGCTGGGCACCACAGCTCCAGGTGAGGACTGGACACAAGTTTGCTCCCACTGAGTGCTGTGATGGGTTCTGCAGGAGCTCTGGGCTCCTGTGCTTCCCAGGCACAATGAGGAGAGAAGGAGCCAAGTGCACTGATGTGGGAAATGGATTTGTAGAAAGCTTTTAGGGCCTAATAGAAGGCCCACAAAGTATGCATCTGTATATAAACCTTGAGACAGGAAACGCTAACTTAAAAATGCCATGGAATAGGACAGATATTGTTGAGATAGAAATGGAGCTGGAAAAAAGTTTCAAAAGATGGCCTTGCAAATAAGACTTTGGAAAAACAGAGCTATGAAAGATGCATTGTAGTGGGACACACAAGGGGTAGTTTTAAATAATTGGCTCTAAGGCATCTACAACATGGCATGGCAAAAAGCTGATAGACCAAGAAATACTGTAATTAGGAAATAGTTGGCTTCTTAATTGTGATGGTGTGAATTATAACATCTGTATTGTCTCACCCTTCTCATGAGACTGAAAATGGAAGAAAAGTTTTTAAAACACCTCTCAGTTGCCCCATCTCTAGGTCAAGAAAAGAGGATTATCCAACACACTGACACACCTTTGCCTCGAGCATAACCCAGCCTGGACCAAACACACTGAAAGTTTTCCCCTTTGGCCCATGTCTTGAAACATCAAGTCTGCTGTTTGACAGCTCAGGTTGGGTTGGAGTCAAGGAGTTCCCTCAGAAATACTGGGTTTGTCCTCCTCTGTGCCTTCCCCTCAGCAGCCTTGGGGATGCTCCTGTGTGAAGCCATCTGTCTCTCACAGTTTGAGACAACTTCAAACAGGATATTGTGCAATAAATTGTTTCCTCTAAAGTGTTCCAACAATCCCTTTCCAGCAGTGGGAAATTATTACTAATAGATGAAAGTGAAAACCCCCAACAGTCTATTAACAAACAGAATCCCCCCATGATACACGTTACAAGAAGGCGCCAGGGTCTCTCTCGGAAGAACAGGAGCTGTCACGGAGCAGTTCCAGCAGCTGATGGAAGCTCGGGGGCTCATCCGGCGTCGTCTTTCTCCCATGGCAGAGCTCCATGGAGCGGGCAGGGCAGTGAAGCAGCTGGGCTGGAGCCCCTCGCTGCCTTTTCTCCCCGGCGTGGCTCAGCTCACAGACTCTCGGGCTGGGAGCGGGGCCGCTCCGCTCCTGCCGGCACCGTGTCCCGGGGCTTGGAGAAACAGTTTCCTGCCAGGAGAGCCCTGCACACTGCTCCACAGATCTTTCATAAAGGCCCAAACCAACTCCAAACACTCTGTCTGCAGCAGCTTTTCACAAAGGGCTGCAGAAATCCAGGACAGCTGCAAGTGAGTGTTGGAAGGCTCATGTGTTGTTCCTGACAGCAAAATTCTTGATGATTTGATGCAGTTTTATTCAGGTATAACATGAGAGCTGAGGTTTTTTGTTTAAATATTTCATGATGAATAACAAGCCTTGGGAGCATGAGGTGCAGGACTGACATGCAAAAGCATGAGCATATCCTCCAAAGTGGCCAGTTTAATTGTCCATTTTATTACTCTTGTATTTACTCCACACCTATAAGGAAAACCCAGTTTTACTTGGAGGCAAAACAGGCATGGGATACACTACAGTCCCTCACAGGCTCACCAGGGCTGGCAGTGACAAAGCAGGCAGTCTGCTTCATTGTGAATCACTGCAGAGCTAGATCCCAATCTGGTTTAAGTAGCATGGGATTATTAAGAGCTCCTTTTCTGCATGAGACACAAAAAGGACATCCCAAATTATCTTCATGCAAGCATGCAGTAAAGAACTGGTCCTGCTGTTCTAATGAAGCGTTTGCTTTGGCAATTACACTCTTCCCATTCATCTTTTGATGCAGACACTTCAGGTTTTCCCCCACACCCCTGCAAGGCTGGCAGTCGCTGTTTCCCATTTCCTGTTCTTCCCTAGAGATGGTGCAGTGGCTGCTTTGAAACAAAAAGCCCTGGGATCTGGACAGCTTGAAGGAGCATGAAATGCTAATTAAGTGCTCATATTGGTAACACCCAGGCCTGCCCTTCCCAGTGCTCTGCAGCAGCCGCAGCAGGACCATGCATCATTCCTGTTGGTGGATGATCATGCTTCTGGTGTGCAAGAGCAATGACTTTGAGGAGGGACAAAAATGCCCCTCTTCAAACAGTGGCTGTGCAAGGAGATGTGATGTTTCACAGCCTTTTCTAGAATATTGCAGAAAGATCTAAGGTAATATTGTGGCATGGAGTAGGTCACTAAATTTGTCTCCAGAGGAATCCCCAAAGGGCACATTCACTTTGCTGCTGAGGGCAACCCCATAAGCTCATGGACCAGTTTTCCCTGCAACATGCTACCCTGCCTGGGCTTTACTAGGCCGGGACTAGACCCAGAGCTAAGCAGACACATGCAGACAGGTGACATTATGTAACATCAGAAGCTGGCAACCATGAGGACTTTGCTGTCAGAAGGTTACAGCTTGCACTGGGCCCAGAAGTGTTTTACCCTAAAGCAAAGCAAATTGAAATGTGAAGTTTCAAAGTTTCAAATGACTATGAAAGGAAACTGCAGAATAATTTCTGGAAGTGCAGCATTGTCAATGATCATGCAGCCCACCAAGAGCTGGAGCTGAATCCAGAATTGCTTCTTCCAGCTGTGCAGGAATTCATTCCACTGGCAAGCACTGGTCCATGGGAACAAACGATCCCCTAGCTCTGGGCTGAATGGCGCCCAGGCTGCAGTGCAGATTGGAGGAACCCTTGTCACTTGTTATTGGCCTCCCAGTGCACTCATCCTTCTGCAAACAAGGAGCAAACAACACAGCTGGAGTGCTGTCCTAGGTAAATATACATACAGGTGACTTTGCCAAAGCAGTGCATCTTTTCCCAGTGAAATACATGACCTCTTCTTACCTGTGGAATTGTGATTGAAGACACCTGTGAGCCAGATCTGTGGGAGATTGCAAAGGAGCAAAGCTTTGGGATTTGGGCACACTTCTCTTGGTTGCTTTGCTCAGGCCTTTGGTGAGCACAGAACACACCTTTGACTATACAGGATCTTTTGGATCCATTGTCCCTCAAACAGGTCAACAGGTGACTCGGTTGTAATGCCAAGTAACAAAGAGCAGCACAAATGACACAAAGAAAACATGGCCAAAGAGGAGGAGGAGAGGCCCAATGCGGAAAGGATGTGGTGAGACGCTGGCACATTGAGTGAGCTGCACTCCCATAATCTCTAGGCTAGCAGGTCCTGGTCTCACATTCTCCTTTTGTTTTTTTTTCAATTTTGTTTATTTATTTACTTTTTTTCATCATCAAAAAAAATATAGAATTAAAAATACGTCATCAAAACTTAAAGACAGAATCAAAACACGTTAATTTAAAGCTGTATCTAAAGATCAGAACATATGTACAGCTCTAACTGTGAAGCTGTTTTGTTTGCCCAATGATCCCATCATAAAAAAACCCCAAACAATATTAAAAGTAGTCGCAATTTCATTTGAATAGTTAAAATAAAAAAAATATAAAATTGGATACAATATAATTTGATTAAAATAAGGGATAATTTGGTTCAAATAATAGCAAATAAGCAAAAACAACCGCGGGGTACGGAGTGCGGGGTTCAATGACCCTTGCCACTTCACGTACAAGCTTGCCAAGTAAAAATCACCCCTTATATGCTATGTGTCAATTCCATCTCCTCCCATTTTCGGTTCGTCATATCTCTATCTCCGCCTTCATTACCACCTTTACCACGCATGCGCCACCACTTGGTTTGGTGGTCGCACAAGTCTTTGGGGGTCGTCACTGATGAAGGCTCTGTAGTCTTCTTTGTTGTCCTTTAATTCACCTTTAGGTTACACATGCGCACCAAGCCAGTACAATGTAAGCCAAGACTAACGTATCACTGCATCTGCATATCAAGGCAATAAATCCCTTATAATTAGCATTTTCTGGGATCCAACCAGGTTCTTGGTCATTTTTAGAAACTGTATCTTCAGCGTCTTTCCTGTGGTCCTTGAGAACATCTGCTGGGAAGGGCAGGTGGAGCCCCTCCTCTCCCTCTCTTCTTTGGCATTACAACTTTAAACTATTTTATTATTCTCAAATATTAATTACTGTATCAATATTGATTCCTGTTTCAATATTTATCAGCACAAATCATACCTATTTATCACAGACTGATGTCACTGGAAAAATTCCCTCTTTTCCAAAGGTTTTCATTTGCTTTGGCTGTACTTAGTATGGCTGCAGGTCACATTTCCTTTGGCTTATGGAAGTATCTTGGCAGTTACTCTTGGTAATGTATCTTGCTAATTCTGCCCTTGGAGGAATTACTCAGTTCTGCAGTCCTTATTACACGCCCTGTTCCAAAAGACTTTTATATTGTTTTCCCTCTCTCTGTATTTTCACACTTGTTCAACAAGGTTTTCTTTCTAAGAATATTAGTCACAATATCCCAAAGGATTAAAAAATGCTTAGGTATTTGTTCCCTAAGTATTTACTAAAGAAAAATAATAATAATTTAAAAAACCTGTATGCATGCTGGATGTAAAATACAAACAGAAATAAACTTGAGAGTTCTCCCAAAAACCTTAAGAAAAAACCCCATGTATTCTATAAAACCTGGAGTATACATCTACAGTATACAAAAATGGGCATGTTCTAGAAGAGAAAATTTGTGCAATGGTTCCGCACAGAATTCTATGCTTTCAAGCTTTTTGCCCTTCAGGGGCAGTGCCATTCTCTGAACTGTAATGCTCTGAGCATGTTCTGCTCACCATGGCAGCTTTCGGCTCTGCCCTGGTACAGATCATCCTCCCAGCAAAGGGGGAGTGCAGCCACCACAACTCGCAGCACCTTCCCACACAGCAAGAACCTGAAGGAGAGAGATGGCTTTCACCAGCTGCTGTGGGTTCTAATAGTGCCACCTCTCAGCTGCCGAAACCCTGAATTTCTGTGTTGCAGTGTGTTAGTTTATTGAGCCAAATGTTCTGTTATATAGTGGTATGTTCAAGTGTTCCCCGAGTTATTACAGTTAGTTTCTCCCCTGTGTTAGGCCCTCCTACCCAAGTGTCTCTCAAGGAATTTCCTCCCTCCTCACCAGATTTTTCCCTGTCTGTCAAGATAACCCGGCCCCTTTGCCCCACCCATCAGCCCAAACCCTACCCTTTGTTCCAGAAAGTTCCCTGTCCCTCACCCTAAGATCCAATCCCTATCCCAACGCTCTCTCTTCCCCTTGTTCTAATTTGTTGTAGCCCTAAAAACCACACCCCAAGAGTCGCTTATTGGTTACTATATGGTGCCCACGCCCTGTTTTGAAAGATTTTAAAAACCAGTGCACAGGGGTGCTGCGGGTTCTCTGAACATCTGTTCCCTTTGGGAATTCTGGCTTGTAGAACCTTCCCCCTGCCTCTCCTGATGAATTTGCTGCACTTTACACCGCAGAAGAGCCTCCTGTGCTTCCTCCACTCGGTCCTCCAAGGGTCTCTGCTCGGCATTTGGCCTAGAGGTTCTGGCTCAGGCAAAACCCTAACCTAGCCAGATCCCCACTCCTGCCGTTGTCCCTGGAGCATCACAGAGCTAGCCAGGGCTGCGGAGGGCAGTGACAGTGACCCATGCCCTGGCATGTCACAGCCCCCAGAGCCACAAGCCCCTGGCCACACCTGCCAGGCCACAAGCCCCAGCCCTGGTCCCCACTGCTGGCCTCAGGGGCTCCTGGGCATCCTCACCCTTAGTGCAAAGGCAGCCTCAGGAGCCCCCCAGGCCGCTCTGGATCCAGGCTGCAGACACCCTAAAGCCAGCACTGAAAGGGACATGGATGGGGACTGCAGCTGGATCTTGCAGTGCTCACCACTCCTGACTACTCTCTAAGTGAACCCAAACCTCATTGGCAGCACCTTGAGCACATTGACCCTGCTCGCCCGTCCTGGAATGTGGTGTTCCCACATCCTACACCAGCCCTTTGCAGGGAGTGGCCAGCTCCCAGCTGCTCTGCTACCCTGGCCTTACTTTCTGTTTGCCAGCAATGAACTTAACGGATACACTCCTGAGAAACCTAGCACATTTGCTTCTCAGGAGGTCTTCATCAAAAAAACTCCACCAGTCCCTAGTTTTGCACAGAGAAGGAGGTCCTGACAAAGCATAAGGCACAGGCAGGGCTCTGGCATATGAATTCCTGAGCTGCAGGATTCCACCCATTGTTGTTCCTAGCTACTTTGCTGATATTTTAGAGCCAGTTCTGGACAAGGGCTGCTGCTGACAGGATAGGAAAATATGGAGAAAAAAAGGTGCAAGAGACAACAACAAAAAAAAAAAAAAAAACCAAGGGGAAAAACCCTTAGAAATACAGAGCACAACAGAAGTCCTTGGAGATGGTTCAATAGAAAATGCCAGCAGCAGTGAGCAGAGCCCGAGGTTGCTCACTGCCACCCCAGGGGCTCCTCAGTCCCCTGCTGGTTTGTGTCTGATGCAGCCCTGCCTGGAAAGGGCTCCAGGCTCTGGTGTTCCCAGCTTGCTCCAGGCTACATTCTTAGCAGCACTGAAAGAAGAGGTGAAACAAAGAGCCATTTTCTGTGCTGCCTGCAAACTCTTCTCCTTCAGTGCCACTGCCAGAGATCATCCCTCTGTCAGCTTGGCACTGTGCCTGCTGCGTCCTTGTCCCTGTCCCTTGCATCAGCTCCTGGACATGATCAGCACTCGCTGTCCCACATCATGAACAGAGAGAGCTGTGTCAGAAGAGCAAGGAGTGCATTTTCTTGGCCTTTCTAACAGACACAAGAAGCATGGGTCCAAATAACTTTGTTGTTTGTTCCTGCCCTCCTTTTTGATAACTCTTTTCTGCTTTAATGCAAAAGCCTCTTTTCCTACATGGATGGAATGATCTGGAATTGGCAGTTGCTTCAGGCTGTCAGGCACCATGGGAGTTTTCTCTTGTCTCTGATGAGGATTTGGTGAATTTTCCATTGGTCACTTGGTGGTGTCACCATGGGCTGAGCTCAGCGGCCGACTCTGCTGTCCCCAGGGGATGCATTGGGATGCCAAGCCCCTCATGGCTGGAATTCGGGGGAGGGCGGGCTCGGAGCGCCCAGAGCCTGGGCCCGTGAGGAGCTGTCCTGAGCAGCCGCGGCCATGGAGACAAAGCTGCCTCATCTTCAGCTGCTCACGGCCGCCAGCCCTGAGTCCTTTTGGCCCACGCAGCTCCCCAGCCACAAAGGTGCCCATTGCACTTCAGATACTGCAGGCACCATTGCAAGATGGCCTTCCTGTTCTACCACCTCATGTTCCAAGCAGATATCATAAAGTTTGATAAGAATAGGAGTCTAAGTCACTCTGTTTAAATTAAAATTATATAATTCAACTGTAGAGGAAATTGCTCTTAATTAAATTTTCCCTATCTGCTGTCAGCAAGCATCATTCTCTTTTCAAAACTAGGTTTTAGTTCTTCAAACTCTGAGAAGGAAATTTAAAAATATCTATCGCTGCCGTTAATTTTTTTGTTACAGGCAGGAATATGGATTTTCTTTCAGCCTTCCTAGCTGGCCCTGTACAGTCTACTGCTACTGGCCAAGCTCACATCTTCCTCTACAATTCTTAAACACCAGGAACATGAAATGTTCCTTTCTCACTCACCTCAGGATCTTCAGCACTGCTGAATACATGCTTCAGTTGTCCTGTAGTGGGAAGGGAAAATTAACCAGATGCTGTCAGAAAACTGCCTGGGCTGCTGAATCCCACAGAACAAGTCAACCCAAACAGAGATGATTTCCTGTTTCACAACATCCCTCCCGGAGACACATTTCATTCACACAGCCAGCAAGAGATCAGGACAATATTCTTGGCTGTGCCCACACTGCAGCCAGTTTAGCCAGTAAATGAATTCAAATATGATCAAGAAAATGCAAAGTGTTTTTCTTTAACACTCAATGCTCCTGTTCTACCAAACACATAAGACAGCTTCTGAAATTTTCTCCTTCAGGTACTCTTTTTTTTTATCACTCAGTGTCATGCACTCGTTCTGATTAACTTGCAGGAAACAGTTGCCCAGAAAAGCTTCCCCACAGTCCCCCTGCAGGTGGTGCAGTTCTATTGCTGAAGAGCACAGCAGCACTTCCATTCAAAGGGAACAACTATTTTAGCGGTCAGTAAAAGGTCAAGTTAGTAAAATCGTTTCATGACAAAATTTAAAATGAAATAAGCTTTCTCTGAATTCTGGGAAAAACTGCAGAGTTTTTGGAAGGCTTTAAAGAAGGTCTGCCAGTCTACATTTTTAAAGGTGTCTTGCTTGTCCCAGCAAACTGAGTAAATGACAGACTCTGATGCCACAGACTCTCCCGTGGAGGGAACAGAAGCCCTGCAGGTTCCCCTGCAATTGCTGCCCCTGTGGCTACAGACACCCCCTTTTTAGCTGAACCTCTTGACAGGAGCTTTACCCAACCACTGGCATCCTAATGCTCTTTCTCCTACAAAATCAGAAACTCAGCCACCAAGCGAGAGCAGGAAGAAATACAAAAGCCAAGTTAGGGTACACCCTAACCTAATTAGAATGGAAAACTCTACTTATGTGCGAAATTTGTAAAATAATAAATGGAACTGGCAATGCCATATGCAGCAAAAGCTGCAGTGGCCAGATGGTTAATAATTGGGATTCTGCAATTTTTCTAAAAGCTTAAAAAACAAGCCTCTTGTCAGTGGGCAGCTGCCTACTGACAGATGCTTTGACCAGGAAGGTTCTCCTGATCTGAGCAAGGCCTAGGGCTGCTCTGACACTCAGGCCTTCCGTGCACCAGGGCAACCTTCTGATGCCACTATGACGACGTGGCAACCATGCCCTGACATCACAAAGGGACAGTTCTGTGTTGGTCTATGAGTTTATGCACAGCAAAACCCACCTTCCCTACAGCAAGCACAAAAGAGCCTAGGAAATCCTCATCTGTCACAAAGCAGCAAAAATTCCCTTCATGGGCCAAACCCTGTTGTTCAGGGGATCCAAGAGGAACTTCAGGAGTGCCCCAAGCACCTACAGCCTGTACCCCAGTTGAGCACTCAGATGGGACACAAACAAAGGAAACCAGACCAAGACAATGGCCCACAGCATTGCACATGTGAGAAATGACTCTCACTTTTAAAATTTTAAAGGTTTAGTAAACCTTAACAAAGGACTGAATAAAGAAAAGTTGCAGCATTGGGACTCTCTGTGACTAGCAGCCACGTGCTCATCTACAAAAAGGATGCTCTGCCTTTTATACCCTTAGCTCCTCCAAAAGTTTTGTCAGTCAACTCTTTCTCTGCTGTCAGTTGGTGGAGATTACTTTCTTGCATCCTGACTGGAGGTCAGGTGTTGTTACACCCTGCCTGCTGGTCACGAGCCAGCCCTCCCCAAATGCCCTGACTACCAAGGCTATTACAAGGGGGACGGGAAAGAGGACTATGGGAGGATATATCACAATACCATCATTACACATTTGAACATCCACATAACATCTACTTCTTAATTGTCAGAGCCAACCATTGCATTACTTGTCTAGAACACACAGAACCAGGAGAGAAGCCACTGTTGGCATCACAGCTGAAATGCTTCCAAACAAATCTCCCCACATATTTGCACCTTTATTGGACATGCCCAGGGCTCCGGTGTGGGTACATCTCTGCCTTTCTTTCCCTTTGGCAGCAGTCGAACTGGCAGCATCTGCCCGCCAGCAGCAGCTGCTCCAAGCTGGGAACGCCACTGGCGGTGCTGATTTCCAGAGGGTTCTGTGTGCAGGGGAAGCCAAGGCAGGAACGGGTTGAATGGTGCTGGCGCTGCTGCTGCTCTGTGCCAGGGAGCCCTGGCTGGGCAGGGCACGGTGCCCACTGCGCTGCGGGCTCCTTCTCCTGCCACAGCTGGGCACACCTGGCAACAAGGCATGACAACTTGTGGGCAAGCCAAGGGGTTTCTGGGGCTGCACTGCTCTGCACACACCCAGCACACCTGCAGCACAGAATTTTAACCCTCAAACAGGTAAACCAAAGGGAAACAGCTGGGAAAGATTTCATTTTGACCATTTTTACCTGCTCAACAGAAGTCTTCAAAATGAATGTTACCAAATTGAGGAAGACATCTTGGCTTCATGAGAAGGAGACCATTCCCTGCTTTAAAACCCACCAACCCATGTGATGTGAAAGAATCCGCAAATATGAGGGAACTTTGGACTCAATTATAATACATTTTAATACAAAGGAGGTAGGTGCGGTTACCTAATTAATATGTATTAGTCATTTTGGGAAATATATGAATATGTAGGACTTTTTTAGATAAGTAGAGCAGCAGTGATTCTTCACACATGTCTTTAGGAGACAACTCCTCGTGTGCCTTGCGCTGTAATAAACATACCACCTTCTACCTTTAACTGTGGTGAGTTCTATTCCACACCTCATTTGGTGACCGCGGCAGGAACGCTTCTCTGCTCCAGCAAGAACAACCGGGCTCTGGACGTCTCTGGGCGCTGCCAGGACATTCCTTTCCTGGAGGCACCTCCGCTCTCAGCTGTTCCTCGTGGGGGACAGACAAGACTGCTGGGACTGTGGAGAAAGGGAACGTTTAACTCTGTATAAAGTAACCCGTAAGGTGTATGCAGGGGAAGGGCTGTTCACAAGTCACACAGAGATGTCCTGTGCACAACGTACGCCTGTACAGTTTGGGTTTGGGTCTGGCTGCTGGCAGAAAGGATTTGCTGTGTCAATAAGGACCTGCTAGCAATTCTGGGGGTGAATTGAGCAAATCCTGTTTCATTGCTGCTGTTTTTCCTGTGTGTTGTAATTGTGGTTGTGTTTTCAGTGTGTGAATGTTTGAGGAAGATGATGTGGGTGGATGCTGATGTGGTGGATGGTGTGTGTTGTGTTGAGAAAAGTGAGCACTCTGTCCCCTCATAAAGAGATACTCCTTTCCCGGTGAGCCTGTGTGTGTGGACTTTCTAGTTTCAGGGGTTGGTGCTCCCTGTGACACCTGGTGCTTGGGTATACAGGGGGGTTGAGTGGTTTTTCTCCCACATTGTGGTCATTTGGGACTGCACGGTTGTGTTTGGGGAGATTTTAGGATTTTGTTTGCAACAAGTGCAGCAATTTATGCAGAAAACTTCAGTGTGGTGATTTATTATGTTGAATTATGGTAGTTCCTTTCTACCCACCCTCCTCCCCCAGGGTTTAAAATCCCCTGCCATGAGGTGGACGCTCTCTATCCTCCTCTGGACATCTTCTTTCTTCTCCTGGACACTCCCTTTCTCTCCTGGAGTTGTTCTCCATTAAAGCTGTGGGACTTTGGTCCCAGGAAGAGAGAGCGCCTCTCGTCCTTTGCTTTTGTCCTTGTCAGTGTCACTGGGCCCAGAGCTCGCCAAACTGATCAGTTTGTCAGTTTTCATCTCGCCCACGAGATGAAAACTGACAAATGGCCCCATATACACAGCTCAAAAATTGGCCACATTTTTGATGGACTGGGGTGTTTGCCACACTTTTGAAATTCCCTATTCCCACACAGGTCAGGCAATTGTTGAAAGGACGCACCACACTCTAAACTCATTCTAGATCAACAAAAGGGGGAGTGGCTCAAACAACAACCCAGATGAGGTTGAGCAAAGCTTTATATGTTTTTATGTTTTGAATAGCTCATTTGCAGGACCTAATCCTCCAATTTTTAGGCACTTTTCAAACAGCACACAGGCAAAATTGAAAGAAAATCCTTCGATTTTGATCAGAAACCTTGAGTAAGGACAAATTGAAGGACCATTTCCGCTAATCACTTGGGGCAAAGGGTATGTTGCATTTGCACAGGTGCCGGACCTAAGATGGTCCCTGTGAAGGACGTGAAACCGTCTCATACACAAGAGCGCAGCGACAATTCCACCAGCAGGGAAATGAGCACGCAGACGTGAGCCGCATGGAGAAGCTACGGTGCATGCAACCTGTTCCCTGTTCAACCTGTGAAAGCTACAAATCTTGAGTCTGATGTTGATTTTTGGACTGTGGAAATGGTTTGCATCATAGAGCTCCTCAGCAAAAGCGTGGTGTCCATTGTGTTCAAAAGAATTCTAAGATATCCAAATTTGTAAAAATTGAAGGTTAGAGGGACAGTTTAGTGCCCTATAGTTGGCCAGTCCCTGAATAAGTGCTAAAAAATTTTCTTGAGAACTGAAATAGATGGGGAAGCTTTTGCCAAAAAACAGCTGAGCAGGAACATGGAGCTTGATCAAATGATATACAGGTGCTTGTTGGTTTTGCTTGCTTGCTTTTGCATGCATACATGCCTGTAGATCAACCAAAAATGAATGTTTGCCTTGCTTTAGCCAAGTCAGCAGGCTCAGGCACCATGTGTTTGACCAATTTGAGCCCAGATAAATCCTTTGCAACCCTTTTGGTCGGTGTGCCTGTGCCAGCCAAGGAGTAGCCAATACCCAATGGTGACAAATATTGGTGTGAGGCTGCCAACGAGACCAATCCCATAACCAGCTGGCATCATTGGGCCCCTGATCTTCTTAAAGCACCTTCTGAACCTCAAGAATTGGAATTCTTGGTTCATTGGCGATGTAATTTTGTGCTGAGTTTCAGTACCAGGGAGATCCACAGTTAAATGTTACTCCCCATCATCCTGAGGACAGATACTCAAGTTTGTGGTGCAATTGTACTACCCCAGTGCCCCCTAAGGGTGAAACTGCGGACAAGTAGATGACCTAGATGAGTCCCCATGACAATTAGCAACAAAATATTGGCTCATTTGTGGAGATAGAGCCTGGCAGGACATTCCCTCAAAAATTAAAGGTGGCCCATGTAGCATCATGCAACTCACTGTGATAGCACCTATCGTTAAAAAAGCCATCAAGAGAAAACACAGAGAAAAAAGATTTGCCCATCATTATAAAGAAAACTGTAATAGCAATTTCAGACCCTAGGGCCTTGCAAAATGAAGTACATCGAATTTATTTCGACATCAACTTGCCTCGGGCGAGGCATTGAAACCAATATACCGATTGGGGTGTTGGCTGAAGAAAGAAGACAGTGCTACTTCCATTGCAATTAGTGACATGATGACTGATGTTAGTGCTGTCAGACATGCAACCTTACAGAACAGAGCAGCAATTGATTTCCTTAGCAGCCATTCCATGTGTTCAGTGTCACCCCCATGTTCAACACTGTCACTGTCAGCTTTGACAGCTTTTGGACTGTGTTTGAGAAGTCAAATTTTTCTGACTGTTGAAGGGCTTTCGGGCCCAGAGTTCTTGTTAGGAACAAGGGATTAAGTGTGTGAGCCGTGGAGTTGTTGGACCAGGTGTTTTGTGTAAGTGGCGAGAAGGGTTTCTTCCTTTCTGTTTCTCTTTCAAGGGGAATATTAATGTTGCCCCTGAGTCCTCAGGAGGGGAGCCTGTGGACTGAGCTGCAGCAGAGGGAGCTTTGCCTGGCACCGAGAGCTGTGGGAACAATTCCCAGGAGCCCGAGGAGCCTGGTAAGGACAGAGCCCCCACTGGTTTAGAGAGGGGTGAGATGGCTGCTCCGAGCCTGCCTCTGGCAGTGAGGGAGATGAGAAGGGTTGAGTTCCTCTCTGCAGGCTTGGTGCTTCCTGGTGCCTTTAGTTCAAATGCTGCACTGGAACACAACCTGCCTGAGCCCTGCCACCCATGCTTCTCCAGATGCTCTGACACTGAGTCCTCTGAGGGAATCCACAAAATTAGAGGGTTTTGGGAAAGCTGCAAAAGGCAGGTCTCAGATACAGTAGAACTGTTATTAGAGCCAAGCAGCAGCCATGAGATAGGTCAGCAGAAAAATTATTTAAACTGCAGAAAAGCAAAGACAAATAGAACAATGGTCTGTGCATTAACGCTGGTCTAGAATAACTCTCTAAGCTACAGATAAGTTTATCTAGCAAGATATTAGGAAGGTTGAAGCTTAATAATGGAGCTCAGTGCGTTGTGTTTTAAGGCTTACACGTAGGTATTGTATTCGAAATAAGCAAGCATTGTTTTAAGCAATGGAACATGTGCTTAAAGTGATTGGATAGAACTACTGTCAAGAAGCTTTTGCTTTGTGTGATTGGTCAAAAAATTTATAAAGTAAGTTGTAACATTAAGTTCTTTGTCTGCTTCCTGGGATGTGAGCTGCTGGCATCTTCCCATTGTCATAACCATGTAATGAGACTGATGCTGGAAAACAAACAGCTCGAGGCGTGTTCCACAGCAGCCCTGGCCGATTCGTGATTTCTACATAGCCCCCTGCCAGTGTCAAATGGCATGGCTTGATTTGCAGGGCAGACAGTCTTAAACATCTGCAATATCCTATCAGAGTCCTAGTTTGGCTTCATTCAAAGAAAGAGAAGAGTGCACCTAACACTGACCACTTGTTAGGCAATATCTTCCACCTTGCCCTTGTACCCCTACAGAGAGGCTGTCTGCAAAATGCCCAGAACACCATCCAAATCTGCAGCAAGGACAGGAAAATCAGGCAGAGAATCTTTCTGTTTTCAAGGTCCCCCTTCCTAGGTGACTTGACCCTTTCTACCTGATTCTCACTTGAGATCTACCCATGATAGAGCGCTGCAGGAAAACACTTTAAAGGGTCATTAACCAGGACCTGCTTGGAAAGCAAGGGTAGAAACTCTTTCCCTCCCTGATAGGATGCGGGCTGGCAACTGCTGCTCTGAAGATGTGCAGCTGCTCCTCTCTGGAGAGGCCATGGAAGGGCTGTGATGGTCTACGGGAACCAGAGGAACAATGAGCTCAGGTTGGCATTTAAGCTTCATGGGAACAAGCAGAATGAAGAGCTCACAGTGGAGATGAAATTTGCCTGTGCCTGGCTCCTCCAATGAAACCCCAAGAAGTCCAGATGAAGCAAACACCTTCTCCCAAGAAGCTAGGAAAACCTCAGAGTCCTGAGCACCTGCACTTAGCCTGGAAGGGCCTGGAGGCAGCTCTAAATGCTCAGGTGAGGCAGCACTGAGGTCCTGGTATGAGACCGCTGTGTAGCAGTGAGGGAAGGAAACGGGAAGCAAAGGGAAGGCTGGGTCACTATTGGTCTTTGGGTGTGTTTCCCTTGGCAGCAACTGTACTGTCAGGGAAAACAAAAGCTCCCTGAATTGTTAAAACTGAAAATCAGGGACAAAGACTCTCTAACTAGTCAAAGTTACAAAGTGGTGTGTTCATTACGCCGGCGGCCGGCACAGGGGAGGGTCATTCCCGAAATGTGTGACCACTGGCCAGGCTCAGCTCGGCACGGCACAGCACAGCAGGATCCAGAAGGACAGGGAAGGGCAAGGCAGGCACGGAAGGGCAGGGCAGGGCACTGGGAGCAGTGACAGGCTATGTCCCCACGCTGCATCCCATGCCTGGGTAACCATCGGGGACAGAGAGGAAGGACATTGCTCTGTCTTGGCTGCAGAAAGGATGAAAAGGGGGAGTTAGAAAACATTAATTTGGACTCCTTTTCAGCAGGCTACCTGTTTTTATCTCACTGTGTCTGCCTGTCTTTGGCAGAGGTGGCACATTTCTATTGAATTGGAGCTACGGCAGCAGGAATGGGAAGCAATTTTGTCAGCATTGATATCAAAGCCAAAGTGCTGCCCCATGGATGGATGTTGCTATCTTCATGGGATTTTTGGCTTAGAGTTGTAGCAAACTCACACTGGTGTCTTCCCAAATGGCATTGCCTTTTTCTTTCGTCAGGAATCACCTCTTCTTTTTCTTCCCCCCATCTGGGGACAGCTCCAATGAAAATGCCTCCTGCAGCCAACTCCTGTCACTGTGGACTGACAAAGGAGATCTTGCAGTGGAGAGAGACTCCCTAGAGCTGCTGTGGAGAGCTGAAGGGGGGAAGCTTTGTCCCTTAGTCTTGAAGTGTTGTTGGGGAGCTGCTCGTGCTCTGGGGGACAGACACCAGAGATATTTATCCAAGCCTTGCAGGTTCATTTCTGTAAAGAAAGAAAGTATATGGATGCCAGATAGAGAAAAAAGGTATACGGGAGAGAGATGGGGAAAAGGAGAGGGGTAATAGAGAAAGGAGCCCTCCGCAGGCAGAGATCAATCTTCATGGAGGTAATGATCAAGGCAGGTTTAAACTCTGAAGCAGTTTTGTTTGAAACTGCTCCCTTCTCAAGCACTTCTGTGGGCATCCTTGGACAAAAGACCGCTTGGTGGGAGCTCCCCATGGAGGGTTAAGGAAGGAGGTTGATATTTCAGGGTTGTGACTGCTGAAAGCAGGTGGTTTCTGGAGGTGTCCAGAGCTGGGAGTGGCTCCTTTCCTCACCTGTCTGGAGAAAAGGAAGTTGCAAAGTGGGAATTTCATTTGTGCAGATGGCCACCACGGGTGTTTGCCAAGAGATGGGCTGGCAGAGAGGCAGGTCTCGTGCTAAACTGGCTGTGTGTTTGTTTTGATGGTGGGGAGGGTCAGAGATGCAGACACACCAGCTGAAGGAACAGTGTGATTTACTGTAATGCAAAACTTCAAAAAACAGTCAGGAAAGGATAAGCTAAGCAATGCACCTCAGCATTATTACAAAAGGGTGCCTCTGGTGACTAAGGAAGATCCATCACCAGGTAGCCCAATGGTTTCCCCTTCATCCAGAGCTGCACATCAGCTGGGGGAAGCTGTCCCAGCCCAGCCCTGCAGAGCCACGGCCGGGAACCGGGAAATGCTGCGGTGCCTCCACCTTTGGCGGCCACGAGGCTCCCGAGTGCGCTGTGAGAGTAGCCCGGTTCCGACAGTGCTGGACGAGCAATGTGCCAGAGCTTCTGCTGGGGGCACAGCTGGTGTCATTCTCCTCTTGGTTTTCTCCCCGGGCCTGCCCAGGGCTGAAGGAGGAACCAAGGCCAGGTGTGGCCTTGTCCATTTTCCTCATGCAGAAAGGTGAAGACGTGTTTCACCAGCGAATGGATGCAACAATCCTTTTGATAATAACACTTGGTTAAGGAGCAGGTACATAGAACATTGGGTTGGGAAGGTCATCTAGAGGGCAGCTTTGGCTCAGGTCCTGTTGTTGAGGCTTCAGTCAGGGTCTGTTGTTCAGGCCTTGGTCCTTCAGTATTTTGTGGTGCACATCACACCTGTGCAGAGCTGCAAACAACCAGGTCTATCTTTAGCACATTTGGGACAGGGAACAGGATTAGCCCTGCAAGGCCAGGCTAGGGCCAAGAGCAGAAGGCCAGCACCCTGCTTTTGCCCACAGGCAGCCCTGCAGAGCAAGCAGCCCCTCCTGCCCAGGGGCTGAGGTGCCCGAAGCTGCCTCCCCGCTGTGCAGCTCTGCAGAGCCCGCAGGGCGCAGGGTCCTGGGCAGCCAGGGCAGCCCGGCTGCCTTGGGGCACAAGGAGTGGCCCAGAGAGAAGCTGCTGCCCTTTGCTTTGGAACTGTTCCTCAGAGTCTTGTCAATAATCCACAGTGTCTGATGTGTTTTCCTTTCCTCTCCCAAGTTTAACACAGCTTTTTGAGAAAACTGACTGATGTAGCTGCTGCTGGTGGTGCTTTTGTCTGCAGGTAAGGGCAGGTGATTTGGACCAAGGACAGAGTCCATTGTTAACACCCCAGCTTTGCCAAGTCAAGAAAGCCATTCACAATTGGGCTACCACAACTGAGCTGTTTTCCTAGGTTTTGGAAAGCTACCACCTTAAGAAACCCAACAGATTTTCCTCCAGGAGGACACCAGCTGTAGCATGATTCCAATGTTTTCCACCCCTTTTCTGTGTCTTGTTTAGAGTTCCTCAGTACCCAGCAGGAATGAAACGACCTGTGATAATGTGATTTGAGAGCTTTGTGTTGTTCGTTGCCACATGAGTGTTCATGACAAGCTGGACAGCCCACTCGTGGCTCTGTCAAGTTAAATTTATCCCAATTCTGTGCAAACAGCAGCCCCGAGATGCTGAGAAGAGCAGGCACAGTGGGTGGGTGTGCATGCACACACCCAGAGGCTGACTGCTCTGTGGGCAGAAGGTTTTGAACTGTTGTAAATCATCACACTCCCAAGCTGGAGGAAGAAAACAAATCTATATGAAAAGATATAAATCTATATGGAATGAAAAGATATCAAAATGAATGAAATAATACATATTAATTTATCATATCTGTAATTTAACACCTATATACTATTGCTGGCAGGGGGTCTCTGTAAAAATCATGATCATGACGGGGCTGCTGAGGAACACACCTCGAGCTGTTTGTTTTCCAGCATCAGTCTCATTCCATGGTTATGACAATGGGAAGATGCCAGCAGCTCACATCTCTGGCAGTGGGCAATGGACTTAATGATACAACTTACTTGAAAAGTTTTTTGACCAATCACACAAAGCAGAAGCATATTGACAGTAGTTCTACCCAACCACTATAAGCACACGTACCTTTGGTTAAAACACTGCTTGCTTATTTTGAATACAATACCTGCTTGTAAACCTTAAAACACAATGCACCGAGCTCCATTATTAAGCTTAGAAGTTCCTAATATCTTGCTAGAGATATTTTTTTGAAGCTTAGGGAGTCATTCTAGCCAAGTATTAATACACAGACCATTGTTCTATTTGTCCTTACTTTTCTACTTCTTATATAAGTTTTCTGCTGACAAATCTTATGGCTGCTGCTTAGCTTAACTGCAGTTCTGTTGTCTCTGAGGCCTGCCTTTTGCAGCTGTCCCAAAACCCTCTGATTTGAAGGATTCCCACAATTCCCCCTCTGGGTACAACTAAAAAGAAACCTTTGTAACCATGTTGTTTATTAACTACCTTGCATTTCATAGCTTTATATAGTATACCTGCTTATTTCTTGCTTAAAGCATCCTTTTTGCTCGCATTAAGCCTTGCTGTATTGCAACACAGCAATTTTAATGCTGTGGAAGTCAAGTCAGTTCAAAGGGCATAAGTCATGTCTGATAGCAATTACAAGTCGTTGTCCAAAAAAAGTCTCGCCTGTTCCGAAGTTTTAATTCAAAACCTTCCTCCATGTCTATACCATCACCCATTTCAAGAACTCTCTGTGAATCCATTTCCTACCTCTCTGTCTTGTGTGATAAAAACTTCTTTGATAGTTTTGTCCATCATTTGTCACACACACCGACATATGCAAGGCATTACTATTACTATCACTACCAAAACACCCAATACATATAGAGACCGATTCTACAAAGTTCCCTTAGCCAAGGTGCAAAGCTCCATCCTTGGAACAAATGATCTAACCATGACCCACCATCTTCTTTAATTGGACTGTCAAATCTTTCAGCTTTTGTATGCTTTTGTGGATGGATTCAGAGTGATCAGACAGGTTCATGCAATGCAATCCTTCAAATTCCTCAAAACCAAGCCCATGTGCCTGTGAAAGAAAATCAATTGCTGCTGTCTTCTGTAAGGCTGCATGTCTGACAGCACTAACATCAGTCATCATGTCACTAATTGCAATGGAAGTAGCACTGTCTTCTTTCTTCAGCCAACAACCCAGTCGGTATAATGGTTTCAATGCCTCACCCGAGGCAAGTTGATGTAGAAATAAAGTTGATGTACCTCATTTTGCAGGGCCCTAGGGTCTGAAATTGCTATTACAGGGGGGTTTTTTTATAATGATGGGCAAATCTTTTTTCTCTGTGTTTTCTCTTGATGGCTTTTTTAACGATAGGTGCTATCCCAGTGAGTTGCCTGATATTACATGGGCCACCTTTAATTTTTGAGGGAATGTCCTGCCAGGCTCTATCTCCACAAATGAGCCAATATTTTGTTGCTAATTGTCATGGGGACTCATCTAGGTCATCTACTTGTCCGCAGTTTCACCCTTAGGGGGCACTGGGGTAGTACAATTGCACCACAAACTTGAGTATCTGTCCTCAGGATGATGGGGAGTAACATTTAACTGTGGATCTCCCTGGTACTGAAACTCAGCACAAAATTACATCGCCAATGAACCAAGAATTCCAATTCTTGAGGTTCACAAGGTGCTTTAAGAAGATCCGGGGCCCAGTGATGCCAGCTGGTTATGGGATTGGTCTCATTGGCAGCCTCACACCAATATTTGTCACCATTGGGTATTGGCTACTCCTTGGCTGGCACAGGCACACCGACCAAAAGGGTTGCAAAGGATTTGTCTGGGCTCAAATTGGTCAAACACATGGTGCCTGAGCCTGCTGACTTGGCTAAAGCAAGGCAAACATTCATTTTTGGTTGATCTACAGGCATGTATGCATGCAAAAGCAACCAAGCAAAACCAACAAGCGCCTGTATATCATTTGCTCAAGCTCCATGTTCCTGCTCCGCTATTTTTTGGCAAAAGCTTCCCCATCTATTTCAGTTCTCAAGCAAATTTTTTAGCACTTATTCAGGGACTGGCCAACTATAGGGCACTAAACTGTCCCTCTAACCTTCAATTTTTACAAATTTGGATATCTTAGAATTCTTTTGAACACAATGGACACCACGCTTTTGCTGAGGAGCTCTATGATACAAACCATTTTCACAGTCCAAAAATCAACATCAAACTCAAGATTTGTAGCTTTCACAGGTTGAACAGGGAACAGGTGGCATGCACCGTAGCTTTTCCATGCGGCTCACGTCTGCGTGCTCATTTCCCTGCTTGTGGAATTGTCGCTGCGCTCTTGTGTATGAGACGGTTTCACGTCCTTCACAGGGACCATCTTAGGTCCGGCACCTGTGCAATTGCAACATACCCTTTGCCCCAAGTGATTAGCGGAAATGGTCCTTCAATTTGTCCTTACTCAAGGTTTCTGATCAAAATCGAAGGATTTTCTTTCAATTTTGCCTGTGTGCTGTTTGAAAAGTGCCTAAAAATTGGAGGATTAGGTCCTGCAAATGAGCTATTCAAAACATAAAAACATATAAAGCTTTGCTCAACCTCATCTGGGGTGTTGCTTGAGCCACTCCCCCTTTTGTTGATCTAGAATGGTTTTAGAGTGTGGTGCGTCCTTTCAACAATTGCCTGACCTGTGTGGGAATAGGGAATTCCAGAATGTGGCGAACACCCCAGTCCATCAAAAATGTGGCCAATTTTTGAGCTGTGTATATGGGGCCATTTGACAGTTTTCATCTCGTGGGGGATCAGTTTGGCGAGCTCTGGGCCCAGTGACACTGACAAGGACAAAAGCAAAAGACGAGAGGTGCTCTCTCTTCCCGGGACCAAAGTCCCACATCTTTAATGGAGAACAACTCCAGGAGAGAAAGGGAGTGTCCAGGAGAGGAAAGAAGATGTCCAGAGGAGGATAGAGAGTGTCCACCTCATGGCAGGGGATTTTAAACCCTGGGGGAGGAGGGTGGGTAGAAAGGAACTACCATAATTCAACATAATAAATCACCACACTGAAGTTTTCTGCATAAATTGCTGCACTTGTTGCAAACAAAATCCTAAAATCTCCCCAAACACAACCGTGCAGTCCCAAATGACCACAATGTGGGAGAAAAACCACTCAACCCCCCTGTATACCCAAGCACTAGGTGTCACAGGGAGCACCAACCCCTGCAACTAGAAAGTCCACACACACAGGCTCACCGGGAAAGGAGTATACCTGTATGAGGGGACAGAGTGCTCACTTTTCTCAACACAACACACACCATCCATCACATCAGCATCCACCCACATCATCTTCCTCAAGCATTAACACACTGAAAACAGAAGCACAATTACAACACACAGGAAAAATAGCAGCAATGAAACAGGATTTGCTCAATTCACCCCCAGAATTGCTAGCAGGTCCTTATTGACACAGCAAATCCTTTCTGCCAGCAGCCAGACCCAAACCCAAACTGTACAGGCGTACGTGGTGCACAGGACATCTCTGTGTGACTTGTGAACAGCCCTTCCCCTGCATACACCTTACGGGTTACTTTATACAGAGTTAAACGTTCCCTTTCTCCACAGTCCCAGCAGTCTTGTCTGTCCCCCTCGAGGAACAGCCGAGAGCAGAGGTGCCTCCAGGAAAGGAATGTCCTGGCAGCACCCAGAGACGTCCAGAGCCTGGTTGTTCTCGCTGGAGCAGAGAAGCGTTCCTGCCGCGGTCACCAAATGAGGTGTGGAATAGAACTCACCACAGTTAAAGGTAGAAGGTGGTGTGTTTATTACAGCGCCAGGCACACGAGGAGTAGTCTCTTAAAGACATGTGTGAAGAATCACTGCTGCTCTACTTATCTAAAAAAGTGCTACATATTCATATAATTCCCAAAACGACTAATACATATTCATTAGGTAACACTGCCTACCCTCCTTTGTATTAAAATATATTGTAATTGAGTCCAAAGTTCCTTCACATTTTTGCAGTCTTTCAATTCAAAAGGCTTGGTGGGTTTTAAAGTGGGGAATGGCCTCCTTCAGATTAAGGCCAAGACGTCTTCCTCAATTTGACCTCTTTCCTTATTACCTGTTGGCAGGCTTTCACACCCCTTGGCTAAAGGTGAAATTTCGGGGCCCAGGTGCAGGCTACGGTCCTCTTCTTTGTCACAAAGAAATCCGCATCCCATCCCGCTTCTTTAAACATAGTAAAGACAGGCAAGTGATATATTACCCTAGCCTTAACTACCTTATCTGCTAAAAATTAACTATCCCTTATTATTTCCACTCTTCTTGCTATACTCTTTCTGCCTAACTAAATCTTGCTAAAATTTTAACTCTTCCAGTTCTTTTAAATCCTGGATTCATTGGCCTCATCTCACACATCAGCCATGTGTGAGCCGATGCTGTAACTGGGAAAATCCACTCCTGAGCAGGAGATACAAGGCCTGGTTCTGAGCTGGAAGGGTGAGAAGGATGAGATGCACAGCGTTTTGATCCAGGGGATGTCCTGAAAGTGCACTGCCTACCTGCCCCTGCTGCTGAGCACCACGCTCCACCTCCTTCTCCTGCTCAGCACATTTTTAGGAATCCAGGGCTTGGTATGTATGATTTGCTACTGCAACAAATAGAATGAATTGGCTTTGCAATCCCAGTTTTGTCCTGGGTTATTTTTTGCATGGGTCTCCTTCTGAACCTGTGTCAAAGACTGGCAGGGACTAAAGGACACTCCTATTCTCATGTCAGTAAATTTGGAGAAGTGATTTAAGTATCAATAAGTCAATAAGTATCAATCAGTAAATCAAATAATTTGGGGGAATATTTAGCCTGTGAGTTTCAGCAAAGTATTGAATATGTCTTAGATCCATGGGTACAAACTAGTAACTGAGATTGCTGGGTGTAAACATATTAGGGAAGTGATTCCCCGCACACCCAGTGCTGAGATCAAGGATTGCCTCTGTTCTAACCCTGAGCTGGCAGCAGGGATTGGGCCCTGCTTGGTAACGTTCATTTTGAAGACTTCTGTTGGGCAGGTAAGAATGGTTGAAATGAAATCTTTTCTAGCTGTTTCCCTTTGGTTTACCTGTTTGAGGGTTAAAATTCTCTGCTGCAGGTGTGCTGGGTGTGTGCAGAGCAGTGCAGCCCCAGAAACCCCTTGGCTTGCCCACAAGTTGTCATGCCTTGTTGCCAGGTGTGCCCAGCTGTGGCAGGAGAAGGAGCCCGCAGCGCAGTGGGCACCGTGCCCTGCCCAGCCGGGGCTCCCTGGCACAGAGCAGCAGCAGCGCCAGCACCGTTCAACCCGCTCCTGCCTTGGCTTCCCCTGCACACAGAACCCTCTGGAAATCAGCACCGCCAGTGGCGTTCCCAGCTTGGAGCAGCTGCTGCTGGCGGGTAGATGCTGCCAGTTCAACTGTTGCCAAAGGGGAAGAAAGGCAGAGATGTACATGCAGCGGAGCCCTGGGCATGTCCAATAAAGGTGCAAATATGTGGGGAGATTTGTTAGGAAGGATTTCAGCTGTGATGCCAACAGTGGCTTCTCTCCTGGTTCTGTGTGTTCTAGATGAGTAATGCAATGGTTGGCTCTGACAATTAAGAAGTAGATGTTATGTGGATGTTCAAATGTGTAGTGATGGTATTGTAATATATCCTCCCATAGTCCTCTTTCCTGTCTCCCTTGTAATTGCCTTGGTAGTCAGGGCGTCTGGGGAGGGCTGGCTTGTGACCATCAGGCAGGGTGTAGCAACACCTGACCTCCAGTCAGGATGCAAGAAAGTAATCTGCACCAATGGACAGCAGAGAAAGAGTTGACTGACAAAACTTTTGGAGGGGCTAAGGGTATAAAAGGCAGAGCATCCTTTTTGTAGATGAGCACATGGCTGCTGCTCACAGAGACTCCCAATGCTGCACGTTTTCCTTAGTCAGTCCTTTGTTAAGGTTTACTAAACCTTTAAAATGGTAAAAGTGATAGTCATTTCTCACATGTGCAATGCTGTGGGCCATTTTCTTAGTCTGGCTTCCTTTGCTTGTGTCCCATCTGAGTGCTCAGCTGGGGTACAGGCTGTAGGTCCTTGGGGCACTCTTGGAGTTCCTCTTGGATCCCTGAACAACAGGGTTTGGCCCATGAGGGGATTTTTTGCTGCTTTGTGACAGAGAAGAACTTCCCAGGCTCTTTTGTGTTTGCTGTAGGGAAGGTTGGTTATTGCTTTGCATAAATTCATAGACCAACATGGAGCGTTTGCTTTGTGATGTCAGGGCATGGTTGCCACGTTGTCATAGTGGCATCAGAAGGTTGTCTTGGTGCACGGAAGGCCTGAGTGTCAGAGCAGTCCTAGGCCTTGCTCGCATCAGGAGAACCCTCCTGGTTTGAGCATTGGTCAGTGGGCAGCTGCACTCTGACAGGGCACTTGTTTTTCTAGTGTTGGAGAAAACTTGCACAGCACTGGGACAATGATCCACCATCTGGCCACAGCAGCTTTTGCTGCCTATGGTGTTTGTTTTTCCACATATTACGTTGCACACTTTGTTCGTAAGTAGAGTTTTCCATTCTACTTCGGTAAGGGTGTATCCTAACCTGGCTTTTGGATGTCTTCCTGCTCTTTCTTGGTGGCTGAGTTTCTGATTTTGAAACAGAAAGAGCATTAGAGTGCCAGTGGTTTGGTAAAGTTCCTGTCAAGAGGTTCAGCTAAAAAGGGGGTGTCTGTATCCACAGGAGCAGCATTTACAGGGGAACCTGCAGGGCATCCGTTCCCTCCGCAGGGGAGTCTGTGGCAGCAGAGTCTGTCATTTACTCAGGTTGCTGGGACAAGCAAGACAGCTTTGAAAATGTAGACTGGTAGAGCTTCAGGGAAGGCCTTCTAAAAACTCTGCAGTTGTTCCCAAAATTCAGAGAAAGCTTATTTCTTTTTAAATTTTATCATTAAAGGATTTATCTGTCTAACTTAATAACCTTTTACTTAGTGCAAAAATAGTTATTCCCTTTGAAAGGAAGTGCAAACTCTAAAGCAGTGAGTGTCTGCTCCTGAACCCTAGAGGTGCTGCTGTGCTCTTCCACAACAGAACTGCCACAGCTCAGGGGAATTTTGGGAAGCTTTTCTGGGCAGCTGTTTCCTGCAAGTTAATGAGAATTAGTGCATGTATCTGATTGGAAAAAAAAAAGAGTACCTGAAGGAGAGGATTTCAGAAGCTGTTTTATGTGTTTGGTAGAACAGGAGCATTGAGTGTTAAAGAACAATTTGCATTTTCTTGATCATCTTTGTATTCATTTACTGGCTAAACAGGCTGAAGTGTAGGAACAGCCAAGAATATTGTCCTGATCCCTTGCTGGCTGTGTGAATGAAATGTGTCTCCTGAGGGAGGTTGTGAAACGGGAAATCGTACCTGTTTGGGTTGACTTGTTCTGTTGGATTCAGAGGGCCAGGCAGTTTTCTGATAGCATCTGTTTCATTTTCCCTTCCCACTACAGGTCACCTGAAGCATGTATTCGGCAGTGCTAAAGATCCTGAGGTGAGTGAGAAAGGAACATTTCGTGTTCCTGGTGTTGAGGAATTGTAGAGCAAGCTGGGAGCTTGGCCAGTAGCAGTAGAGTGTAGAGGGCCAGCTAGGAAGGCTGAAAGAAATCCATTTCCATGCCTGAAACAAAAGTAACAAAGGCAGCTATAGATATATTTAAATTTCCTTCTCAGAGTTTGAAGAACTAAAACCTAGTTTTGAAAAGAGAACAATGCTTGCAGACAGCAGATAGGGAAAATTTAATTAAGAGCAATTTCCTGTACAGTTGAATTAGATAATTTTAATTTAAACAGAGTGACTTAGAATCCTATTCCTATCAAATTTTATGATATCTACTTGGAACATGAGGTGGTAGAACAGGAAGGCCATCTTGCAATGGTGCCTGCAGTATCTGAAGTGCAATGGGCACCTTTGTGGCTGGGGAGCTGCGTGGGCCCAAAGGACGCAGGGCTGGCGGCCGTGAGCAGCTGAAGATGAGGCAGCGTGGGGCCAGGGGGCCAAGAAGGCCAAGGGCACAGTGGCTGTGCCAGCAGCAGTGGGGCAGCAGGAGCAGGGCAGTGAGCGTGGCCTGTGCTGGGCAGCGCTGCGGCCACAGCTGGAGTGCTGTGTGCAGCTGTGGGCCCTGGGAAGCAGAAAGTCATGGAGGGGCTGCAGTGAGTGCACAGAAGGACAGGGGAGCTGGGCAAGGGGGTGCAGCACAAGGCCAGGGAGGAGGTGCTGAGGGAGCTTTAGCCTGGACAATGGGGGCTCCTCAGGGACCTTCAGGCAGACTTCCATAGATCCCTGCCTTAGACCCATAGAGCCACTGCTCAGCACAAGGGCTGCTTCCCTGCCAAACATCTCTTCACTGCATCCAAGTGCTTTAGACACTGGAGTAGGTAACACTTTCATATTTTGTTTGTTAATTTGTTTGTTTGTTTGCTAGAAGGAGAAGCCTTCTAGCCTGTAATTTCTCCTTCTCCAGGGAGCTTTTTCTATATCTTTCCTGCCCTTTTCCAGCACTGGCAGAAACCCATCACTTTCAGGGTAACGGCTCCTGTGTCTTTTGGCTGCCCAGGGAATCAGTGTGTCTTGTGTTTGGGAATTGAGCAGGAAATCAATGCCCTTGCATTCCAGCTGGTGCTCAGGGAGTAGAGGAGCTGGGATTGGCTGGCTGTATTTCTGATTCCAGCCACTTCAGCACCATCAGTGTGGCCAAGGGCAAGAGAAGAACTTGCCCGAGCACAGATGCACGAAGAGTGCAGTTCACAGTGCAATGCTCTGGGTCTGGTTGCATTCCACAGGGACCCACACGCTCCAGATTCCCCAAAAGTGAGGGTTACTGAAGCAACAGGAGAGCAAGTTCAGGATGGCTGCTGATCAGGGCACTGCTACCGAGTGCTGATGTGTGTAGCGACAGAAATGACAGTGTTGATTCAGGGTGAACCCCACGTGGTGAATAATGTGCTTTGACTTTATGATTTAGAATGTTAAACAAATGCTTTTTTAAGCTATGTTATATTACACTAGTACTGTATTAAAACTATACTAAAGAGATACTACACTATAAAGCTACTAAAGAAAAACTCGTGACTGTCTCCAGACAGTCACAACACATCTTTTATCTAATTAGCTAATCAAGCTAAACAACTATCACTAAAATCCAATTAACAAATCACTTTCAGTAAACAATCACTAGAACGCATTCTACATGTACTAAACAACAAGAACAGCAAGTAGAGATAGTAATTGCGTTCTCTTGTTCTTTAAGTTTCTCACTAACTTCTCTTAAAAAAAAAAAACCTAGGAGAGAAAACTATATCTCTTTGTGTACAAAGAATGTAAATACCACAGTACAGTAAAGAGAGATTATAAAAGTGAGATCTATCTCTCTATCTATTTGAATCTTCCTGGCTCTGCTCCAAAGCAGTGGAAGATGCCAAGCTCACCTAAAGGCATCCCTTCAGGAGAGGGCTAGAGACAAGTTCCATTGACTGATCCTGAGCAGGCAGAGATGTTTCCCCCTCCAGAGATGGTTGTTTGTTTCCCCTCCTGTTTTCCTACTCCAGCCTCTTGTGCCCTGAAGCCTTCTTTTTATCCTTTAAATTTTTGCATGTCCTAAGGGAGTGGAACTATCCCATGCTGTAGCTGGGGTCTGGTGACTTTGCTCATACATGCCATACATGACACATGGTTTCCTTCACTGGCATCCCCAGGGCTGTGTAAGTGCATTCGTTAATGGGGCCTTATGAGAAACTCTGTTGCTGCTGGTCAGAACTCTCAGTTGACAAAAGAGGGAGAAGAAACACCTTGGTCCTCCTCCATATACTGAGGTGGCCATAGAGGTTCTCTGACTTCCATCAGAGATCTTTGCACGCATCCTCATCTCCTGAATGACCCAGTTTTCTAACAAGAATGTGGATGTCAGGAAGTCACAAAGCTGGTGCAGGCCTGAAGAGAAGGTGAACTCCAGAAGTGTCTCTCACAAGGAGTGAGCTCACCCAGGAAGCCCCTGCAGAGCCAGGATGGAGCTGTGGGACAGGGCGGGGTGTCAGTCACTACTGAAAGACAAACAGGACATGGCAGAAGCAGAGGGAGGCTCTCACCAGACCCTTGAGAAATGCCACCCCTTCCCTGTCAGCTGCCTGAGAGGCTGTTGGGGCTTCAGTCCCAGATGGCCCCTGACTGTAGGGCCAGGGTCACTTTGGAATCTGTGCCTCCCCTCGGGCAGAGAACAACCCAGCAGAGCAGCAGCACAGTGCTTTGGGAACGTGTGAGCCCAGCAGCCTTTGAGTCTTGGCCCACAAAGGGCGTATGGGAAGTTGAAACCCATCTTGTCTTGCTTTCTGTGCAGGTGCTTCTAGAGAAAGAGCAGGAGCACACTGCCTTATCTGAGATGCCATGCCAGACTCAGGGAGAGCTGTTCCCTGCCCGAGGGCAGGAAGAGCAGCTCAGGCAGCAGGTGGAAGAGCCACAGGAGAATGGCCAGGTGAGCCTGACTGGCCAGGGGACAGAGGGAAGGGCAGGAAGAGGGGCGTAAACCAGAGCTCTTGGGACTGAGGAGGCCAGGAGTCTCACAGGCACTGGAAGAACAGAGCCTTGCAATCTGCAGAGATCAGCCCTGGGACAGGAGGTTTGCAATGGAGGGTGATGTGGAGAGGGAAGCAGAAAGAAGGGGCTGAATAAATGTGATTTTGAGGCTCAAAGAGGAAAAAAGCTGAGCCTTACGGCAGCTCCCAGTCACTTGCTCTGCTTTTGTGTGTACAGAACATCAATGCAGAGCCACAAGCAGAGCTGCCCGAAGCTCAGAGTGACATCATGGCAGTGAAGAGAAAGAACAAGGAAGACATGGGAAGAATTCAAGAGGAGAATCTCCATCAGCAGAGGGGCGATCAACAAAACCAGGTGAATGAAAGAGTGGCAGCCACTCCACTCATGAAATGTCCTCTCTTTTGTTTGTTAGAGAACATGAAGGAACAGCTGGATGCAGAGCTTCAGATAGCTCACAGTATGACCAAGGCAAGGCATAAGCAGCTGGAGGAAGAAATGAAAATCATCAGAGAGAAACTTAATCGCTTCCATCAGTCTCTGCAAAACCTAGTGAGTGAAAGAGGGATGCAGCCACTGCAGTCACCAATCTGGTGGTTTCTGCCCTTCTTGCCTTTCCAGTGCAGAGCAGCAGGGAGTGGGGCCATGCCTCTGAGTGCCATGCTGCTGTAGTGTGTGTATCACAGTCACTCTGAAGGACATTTCCTGGTGTGCTGAATCTCAGCTGCTGCCCTGGACAGCGAAACTTGTCCTTTGGCCTTTTGGCCAGCAGTCATCCAAATTGATTCCTGCTGGCCTGTTCCTGCTCTCCTTTTTTCTTGAGGTGTTTTTACAGTGGAACTTGGTGACCCAGATGGAGGATTGAAACAAGCTGTTGTATCCCCTGTCAATCTGTTCTTTGCCTTTCCTCACAGCCGATGACTCCTGGCTGACAGGGACAAGCTGTAGTGTCTGACTGCTTTGTTCTGTTTGACTTGAGGTGCAAGTGTTGACATCTCACCGGGCAGCCTGCGAAGACTTGCAGGGAATGTGTGGCAATGAAGGACCCCAAGTTAGGAGTGAGGCACAGTAACAGTGCCCACCAGAAATGCTCCAGGTCCAGCACATCCTGGGCTCTGAACCTGCTGCCGCAGCAGCATCACCTTGAGGAAACCCTTCTGTGAAACCTGGGAACTCAAGCTCGGGCAGATCCTGGGAACAGGAGATTGAGGAGGAGTACCTGGAGCTGCTGGGTACGTCTGGGGTGTTTCTTATCTGAGGAACAGTGAATTGTGTGCGGGTGTCAGCAGAGCTGTACCAAATGCTCCTCCTGAGCTTGATGTCACAGGGACATTTAGGACTCCCCAGAGGAAGCACTGTGCTACGAGGCAGTGAGAGAGCTCTGGGTGTTCCTGCTGCCTCTGAGGGCACCTGGGACTGGCTTGGGTTTGCCTGAGCTTCTCTCTCTGCTAAAGGCTGAAGCAGGGATTGTTCTTGGATCAGCAGAAGGCTGTGACCTAGCAAATGATCTAGGCAAGTCCTGTGTGCTAGTGGCCAAACTGAAGAGAATTTTTAGCTTCCTAAATTCTCCTTAGACTCCTGACTTCCAACCAGTCATCAGAGCAAAAATACTTCACAGAAATGGACTGGCTTTGGAGTTTTGTCTTTTTGGTTGGGGATTCTTTTTTGGGGGGAGGGGGGGTGGGATTGCTTTTGTGTTGTTCATTTTTGGTGGGGGTTTTTTGTTGTGTTTTTCTCCATCCTGAAGGAGCCCTTCTACCCTACATCTTACTGATGTCATTTTTATGACTGTTACTGTTACCACTACTACATCTGCAGTTTATTTGCATGAGAATGCTCTGTTTTTGTCAATAAGAGAATGCTATCTTTTTGTCAATAAGAACTACTTTGAAAGAACATCAGGTTACAGGACAAATAGAGAGCACGAGTTATTTTCCATGTGCCCCCAAAGAAAAAACAGAGACTTTGATAACAACCTTTATTTAATCTTCTAGTTTTATGCTTATCAAGATGTGTCCAGGAGACACATCCAAGTGGCGTGATCAGATAAAACTGTACTGTAGGCATTTCTCAGGAGAGAGCCTCCAGCTAGGCCATGGTATATTCCTCAGATCCATGGCACTTTTCCACACCTGATTCTCACTCTTTCCCATGACTGTTAGAATCCTACCCATTGGCCCAGGCCCTGCTCTAGGAAAACACATCAAGCCCTTTGTGATTCTGCAGCACAACCCAATGAATCTGCTTCTTGCCCGTAACAGCTGCCAGTGCTGTGGTCTCAGATAAGACCTGGTGGGGCTGAGACCAGAGCCCAGTGGATGCTGTGTCTGCCATCACCTGCTGGGACAAAAAGGGCACTGATCTGCGCCTCGGTGTGGCTGATCTCAAAGCCCATCCTGGTGTGTCCTGAATGGGGGCAACAGCTTGTCCGGGGCCCAGGCTCACTCTGGCTTCTTCCCATCAGTGCCTGTCAGTGCTCATGCTTGGGCTTGCCAGCCTTGTTGTGGTTGCTGCCCTGTCCCTGAGGGCTGGAGGGACTGCAGAGGCTGGAGCCTTCTTTAGCTGGGAGAGGGGCATCTTGGAGCTCAGCCTGCTCATAAACAGGTCAGGGTCCTGATGCTGAAAGCCCCGTCAGGATCAGTTACAGCTTGAGGTGCTCTGGTTTACAAATGGGAAGGCATTCCTTTTGCAAATTGCTGAAAGGTTGGGAAGATGTCCTCCTCTCCTGGGATTGCAGGTCCCTGTGCTTTGTTTCCTGTCAAGAGAACTCTTCAAAAGACTGTACAAATCAGTCTCTGTGCTGGCCACTTGTGCTGCAGAGCTGTCTGCCTGGTTGTGGTCGTTGTTACCCCGCCGACCACAAAGGGCTCAGAGCTCCAGGCGCTGGGGCTGCCTTTTCTATCTCCTGGAAGCTGGGATCTCTGCTTTAAAGTCAGCATCTTGCATTTTGTTTCCCTCAGGGAGAATGGTGAACCCTACTGAAAATCCCCTGATGAAATAGACGCATCTGAATTATATTGGCAGCGGGTGAGTCCAACAGCAGTTATTCCTGCACAACCATAAGCCAGGTGTTTTTCTGGTGGAATGTCTATCCAGCGTGAAGTCAGAGCAGTTGCAAAGATGTTCACAGACTGGGGATAGATTGTCCCATCTCTCAGATTGTCCCACTTACTCAGAATTTGTGAGTGGGCTCAGAAGGCATTGTCAGAGATGCCTTGCTACCGAGGTCTTGCCTGCATCAAGGAATGGGACCTGGAAGGTCTCAATGTCTCTCAAGTGTGGGACAGCTCTGTGTTAATTTCTTTAGCATTTTTTGTATGTCTCAAAATCATACTGGCACACTAATGAAAAGAGAAGAAACTTGTTTGCCTGAAAGAGCAACCTACGCGCTATCAAAGCTGTGAGATAACAGTTCCCAGGAACAACTCTTTCCCCTGGTTTGAAGAAGGAAACACTCTGTGGTCAGGATAGGAACCACACCGTTTAGACAGTGAAACCCAAGAGGAAATACTAACCTCCCTTTGGAAGTTGAACCCCAGTGCTTCAGGAACAGGCCCAGTGCCCATGCACTTGAGAGGAAAATGCATCATCTGCCTTCTGGCAGAGCCCTCCTGCATCCTGCAGGTTTTGACATTTCCAGCAGAGATCTGCTGTGTGGGCTGGCTTTCACTGAAAGATCTAAATGGCTTCTCCTTTCTCTGCTTCTGTTTTGTTTCTAGGGGGTATGGAGATGTTTACAGAGCACTCGACACTGCCACAGGAGGAGAGGTAAATGTCAACAGCCCCTGCAGGCTCTGCTGCACTCGAGGGCTTTGCCTTCTGGTGTGAGCTGTGGCTGGAGCTTTGGGCAGAGCTGTACTGAAAAGGCACAAGAAGCACAGATTGGTGCCATCCCACAGAACACATTTGGGACTTTGTCCTCCTCAGCTGCCAGAAGGAAGGCATGGAGGGCAGCGGTTCCTTTCAGAGAAGGACGCGCTCACTCGCTCTCCATTGCTAAAACAAAGGCGGTGCCTTTGAGCACCTCACTGCTTTTTGGGGCTACAGCTTCAGAGTCCTGAATTCTCATTTCTGGCTGCTGGCAAATCCATCTGAAAGTTACTGGTAGTTCCTTGGCCACCTGCAGTGCTGCACTTGGGAACTGCATGTAGGGAGAGATCTGCAAGGCATCCCTGAAAGCCCTAAGCCCTGCCCATATCCCAAGATGTATCCACAGAGTATTAAGGCATGAATTACTTCTTCTGAGTCCCAAACAAAGCAGCAGAGTGCGGTCAGAGTTGAAATGATAGAACAAGAACCTCTTTACTTGAGTGAAAGTTCTGGCATGGTAAGGAGCAAATACTCACTGATCCCACTGTCTTTCTCACCTGTCCCAGGTCCTGTGTGCCACTGGACAAAATCCCATTGCCATCTGCTGGAATTACTTCCACCAAGGTCCCCTCCTACAAATGTCCCTGCAACGCATCAGCATCTGCTGTACTTTTGGTTGCATCAATGGGGGAATTCAAGCCTTACCACATGCAAACAAACTCCAAACAAACAAAGTGTTGTCAGGCAACACTTTCATTTGGGTTAGTGGTTCCAGTTCTTTTGTCTGTGTAGATGGCCTTAATAACAGGAAAAGAGCATCTTAAGAGTGTTGTTATCTTTCCAGAAATGAAGGAAGGAAACCCAAACCCAAACCCAACAAAGTTTCTAAAACTGTGGTCTTTAGAGAGGAACCTAACCCTGTGTGCAGTTTCTTCTTATTGGGAAACATGGGCATGCGGGTGTAAAGGCCACAGAGTCTCTTCTGCTTCTTGTGCAGTGCTGCTGAAACACTCAGTGACCGTGTTTTCCTCCTAGCCCAAGCAACATTCTGCACATCACCAAGCCAGAGCCTGGTGAGGCGGAGAGCCTGCCAAAACCTCCCATTTGTTTCCTGGCACTTTCTGGGATGGGCCTACCATTCATGCATTGACTTGAGTAGCCAAATGACTAGAGGGTGGCCATAGGGATGGAACCTCTCCTTCTTCTGACCTAGACAATTTTTCTTTTGCTGCAAAAATGGGAAGCTGAAATTTTCAGACTGCTGAGAGACAGAGCTGCAGGTGGCTCCTGTGTGCCCAAGCAGGCATTTTCATCCCAATACATTTGTGCAGGCATCTTAATGTGTCCTGTTGAAGCGGAGATTGTAAATGTTTGTTTCCCTACCTGGGTATTAACTGATGGATTTCCTTTCTTTTCTTCCAATTACCATTGTTTTCAAGAACAGCACAAAAAGCCAGATGAGTTTTGTTCTAGGGCACGTGCGCTTAAAGGACCAAAAAGCACTGCAGAGATGCCTTTCATGTACTAACCCTTGAAATTAGTTAGTATAGCAAAGTCCCTCTTCCAAAAAGCCTCTGAAGCTGGCATGAATCCTCAGAGATGCAAATGTCCTTTTGCTGATGTAGTTCCCACTAACTAGGTCAGACAATGAAATCAGCTGCCAAGGCAAGATCTGAGGGATGGTGGAAAAGCTGTGGCTGCATCGGGGTTTGGGTTTTTTGGTTGGTAAAGGAAAGTCATCTCTGGGTCTGTGCCAGGGCAGAAACTGCAACCAAAGAACAGAGGTTAAACAAAGGGATCTGGGAGAGCCTTAGAGATGTGAAAGCAGGAGGTGGAGCCTGGTGTCTCCTTTTTCTCCAGGCTACACACCTGATAGCCACAGTAGGGACTCCACAGCTGCGGCAGCCCAAGCTCCTCTCAGCTTTGCTGCGTGACTTCCTGAGCTGCTGCCTGCAGACAGACGAGGAGCGGCGCTGGTCTGCCAAGGAGCTCCTGCAGGTAAAATGTGAAGGGGCTGCAGGTGAAACAGGCTCTGAGGGATGGGCTCCTCTTCCACTCAAGTCCAAGGCAGCAGATGAGCCCCCTTCCTCCTCACCTCCACTCTTGCTGCTCTTCAAATGAAAATGGTGAGGAATCCTAGACTGGGCTGTGCTGGCAGGGCCTTGTAAAGGTCCTGTGGTGCAAGTGTCCTGCAATGAGCAGGGACATCTTTAAAGAGATCAGGTTGCTCAGAGCCCTTTGCCACCGGAGCCAGAATGGTTGCGGGGATGGGGCTCCTACAAGCTCTTGGGGCAAGCTGTGCCAGGGTGGCACCATGCTCCAAGTAAACAAGTTCTCCCTTAGACCTACTCTGATTAGATGCCCTTTGTGTTTAAAAATATTTGTCCACATCCTATTGTAACTGGCCCTGTTAAAAAAGATGTCCCCCACTTTCTTCAAAGCCACTGTGACGTCTTGGAAAGTGGCAGTAAAGTCTCCCCGGGGCCTGTCCTTCACAAAACTGAATAACTCCAGCTCCCTCTGCATTTCCTGTGAGGAGAGGTGCTCTGTCCTCTGACTGTTTCTGTTGCCCATTTTTGTGATTCGGTGGGGTGTTCAGTTTTATCTAAAGGCAAAAGAATTGAAGTAGAGCAATGCGGGGTACAGAGACATGAAATGGTGGTGGAGGAACCCAAGGAAGCCAGTCCCAGCCTAGGAGTCAGAGATTTGGCTGTGGGCAGGAGGGGCTGTGGGGGGCTCACTGTGAGCCTCTGAGGGGCCCTGGTTTGTGCCCCCTAGCCCACCCTTAGAGGTTTCTGCCACGCAAACAGGGACAGCTGGGAGGGACTTGTCCCAGCCCCATCTGCTGCCTGGCACACTCAAGCAGACGGGAACTGCGCCAGGGTTACTGCCAGGCTGTGTGGCAGAGAGGGAACTGCAGGGCCCAGTGCCACTGGGCTGGCCCTGCTGGGAAGGAAGGTGCCATCCAGCACACGAGGGGCAGGGCATGGAAAGGTAGACACTGCTTTCTGTCCCTGTGGGAATCAGCACAGTGCCTGTCTTTCAAAGGCAGGGGCCTATCTGAGTCACTGGAGTTTCCTGAAAGGAAGAAAACCCAGGGACAGAAAGCGCCATTTCTAGAGCACTGGCAGGGCCAAAATCCCAGCATGATGAAGACATCACAATAAACAGATGAGTGGGATTCTGGGCCAGGTTTGCCTGTGATGGCAAGGTCTTGCACATTGGGGATGACTGGGGAGCAGATGGTCCCATTGCTCCTCTTTCTGGGTCTTTCCAGGAACTTGATGTATCCTGATTGAGTCCCTGAAACAATGAGCTTGGAAAGTAATGGTTCACTGTTTTTTGTTGTATTTTTTTTTCCGGTGGACAGCATCCATTTGTAACTTCAGCCAAGCCAACATTTATCCTGGCACAACTCATCAACTCAGTGAAGAAGACGAATAATCCTAACCCTAAACCCTAACCCTAACCCCTAATCCTAACCTTAAATGCTAACCCAAACCCAAACCCTAACTCTATCCGTATCTCTAACCCTTACCCTAACCCCAACCCTAAGCCTAAGCCCAAACCTAAGCCTAAACCTAAGCCTAAGCCTAAACCTAAACCTAAACCCAAACCTAAGCCTAAACCTAAGCCTAAGCCTAAACCTAAGCCTAAGCCTAAGCCTAAGCCTAACTCTAACCCTAAGCCTGGGAGACTAGAACATAGCAATCATGTCAAGATGTTATCTCTGTTACCAATTTAGAGTAGGATTGTAGAGTAGGGTTGCTGAACAGATTTGTAGCATAGAATTATTGATTAGAGTTGTAATTAATAAAGTTTCTGAAACATCAACTCATTTGGAAGATTCTCCTCCTTCTGACCCCTTCAGAAAATTCAACATTTCCTTCTGAATTACCAACTGTTTTTTATTGGTGCTAAGTCACACATATGGCTTCTTTTGTATGGTTTCATAAGTGAGGACGGCTCTTCTTCATTCATCTCTCCAGACCACACTGCCTTTGGAATATGAGCCACTGGCTGGTTATGGCACAGCTGTGGTATTTCTAGTTGAGGCAGAAAGGGCAATGGCATTTGAAGGAAAAACCAAAGGAAGAATGAGGCAGCCCAAACATCTTGTGCAGATGCAGGCCTTCAGCTGTGACTGCAGAGCATTGGGGTTCCTGCCACTTGGATTTGGATCCCTAAATGCAATAATCTCTTTGGCTGGAGGAAAGCCTTGCTCAAGTGAGAAAGCAGAAAGATCCGAGAGGGTGCTCGGGAATGTCTCCTGTGGTGCAGAGCTGTCAGCACCTGTGAGGTGAGAGCGGGCCCGACCTTGCCCAGGCTGGAGCCCCAGCGGAGCCCCGGCAGAGGCCGGAGCAGCCTGAGCCCCAGCAGAGGCAGGCTGGAAGGAGGCCCTTAGAGCTGCAAGAGGCAGCAGCCGGGCCCTGGGTGCCTCTTGCTGGGAGCGGGCGAATCCTCCGCTCTCAGAGCCCAGGTGGCAGCTGGCTGCTGCTGAGGGGAAGCGCATCCGTGCTGGCCACAGCCTGGCCTGGAGGCATTGGCCATCTGGAGTGTGCCCAGGAGCAGGGAAAGGCCAAGGGCAGCCGCGGGCCGCTGGGTTGGCTGAGGATTCCTCCTCTTCTGCCGACTCCCCTGCAACTCCTGGCAAAGGCCAGCAGTGTGTGCAGCACTCTGGGCACCGTGGGAGGGAGCCGGGCTGCTCGGCAGGCTGGAGCACAGGGCAGCTCCTTCAGGCCCGGCACTTGTGCCAGGGGAAGCCAGGCCAGCGTGAGGCAGGGACAGCTTGGCAGGGCACATCTGCAGGAGCCAGTGCCTCACGCAGCTCTGGAAGGAAGCGCCTGCAATCCTGCAGTTCTGCACTGAGCCTGAGCAAAGGTGTGAGATGCAGCATGTTTGGCAGAAATATTCAGGCCCACCAGGCCAGCCTGCTTTGTGCTCTCTGGCGCGCAGCAAGCGCTGTGCAATGCAGCTCTGAGCTGCTGGGAGAGAGGCAGTCGGGGATGTGCCTGAGGTGAGTCAAGGGGTTAGCTGAAAATGTAATGAGGATAATTGAAAAGTGCAGATGAGTTGAGGGGCCAGCTGGGAATAGAATTGGGATAGTAGAAGATTGCATATTTTAGTTAAGATCTTCAAATGAGGTAAGAAGCTAAGTTAGTAATACAGCTAGCAGAAATCACGTACCTTAGTTAAAGAGTACCAAATATATTAGGAACATAAAGCTAGGAGTGACAGGGATAGAGGAAGCAATTGTGAAGAAGCAGAAACCATAGAAATACCTTGCCTTAAGAATAATTGAACAGTCAGGAGAGGCTTGGACCGTGAGCAGCAGTTCCAAAGGTCTTGCCAGCTGGCCATGGGAGAAGAGTTCACCATGAGGAAGACAGCTTTCTTCCTCCCATAAAACCACTCCCTCATTTCAAAATCCCACCGACCCAGTTAAGGGAGTACAATTGCACAGCTGTAGTAGATAGTCAGCTGATAAAAATGCGAAACAGGCAGGTAATAATTATGTATTTTGGGTCCTTAGAAACCTGTTGTAAAACCTTTTCTGTAGAAAGAGAGAGCAGGAGTCTGCAACTCCTTGCACATGTCTTTGGAAACTAGTTCACATGTGACCAGGGCTGCAATAAATACCCTCTTTTCTACTATAATTAGTTGAAGAGTCGTCTGTCTGTGCTTCAAGGGTTATGCTGGAGTAGTAAACTGATTTGGAAGGGAGCAGAAGAGTTTCAGCAGGCAATTTTTGGAAGAGATGGAAGCCTCTTGTGACTGAAGGGAAAGCCATTTGGAATGGAGTAATGATCCCAAAGTCCATATTGTCCCAAATTGGTCCCAAAGTCTAATTGTATCTTTGTGTCTGAATTTAAATCAGAATGATTATAGATAGCTTCATGCAATTTGTCTACAAATTTATCAAAGTCTTCATTCTTCTTTGACAAATCTGTGTAAAAGACATGGTGTGTAACTTATCTGGAAGTGCAAGGAATAGCATTATATGCTAGTTGTTGGCTCATCTGTAAGATTTGATCAATGCTCTTAGCCTGGGCAGTGACAGTAGCCCAGGGCCCCTTGCCAAGTAACTGTTGTGCTGTCAAACCATACAGAGGATCACCTTGCACTCTAGGTCTTGCTGCTTCTTGAGCACACTTTTCCTCCCAGCTTTTATGAAACATCTCCTGCTGATAGGGTGGTCTTATAAGTCTTTTTAGGGTACGCATATCAGCTGGAATTAATGTGTTAGATGGAAAAAAATACTGCAGAAGTGACTGTACAAGTTGGGATTTTCAACTAAATTGTGAAATTGCAGCTCTCAATTTTTCTAAAATCTTCCAATTGAAAGGTTCTCAAACTCTACTTGCAGCATTACTTACTACAGGAAAAGCTTCTACATCATTGGAGAGAAAAGTCCCTTCTACAATAGCTTCTGGAATAACTTTTTTCTACTGGAGTTTCTGAGCTGCTTCTATTTCAGGGTCACATTCCAACTCTAATTCCACATTCTTTACAGTGTGAGAGGGAGGATTTTGTTTAACCGGCTCAAATGCTGGCTCAGAGACAGAATGGAGGAGTTTTTGCTAGACAATGGCCATATTCAGCTAATGCACAATCCAGCCTGCTTGTACTAATGGACAATGAACACCTTCACAAAGAATTATTTATGGACATATTCAGAAATGAGCTTGGTGTATCCTTGAAAAAGATACAAGAAGAAGAGTCATCAGGACACAGCAAGTTTGTCAGCAGGCTTGGGAAAGTGAGCCGTGGGTGGGCCAGACAACCCCAGCAAGATGCGTAAAAAATTAGATGATCCAATCAGCATTCTATTTTAGATGTGTGAACAGCTTGGATTAACCAATCATGTATTAGCTAGAGACACGTGGGCAGTAAAGATTTATTATAAATAGAGTCTTTTTAGGAATAATAAATTTAGCTTCACTGGATCATATTGGTTATGTTGTGATGTCCCTGAACCTCCGCACCACGCACTTAAGGGTGGGTTGGTGTTGCCCATTGTTATGGTTTAGGCCTGGCAAAGCCAAGGCCCCCATAAATATACCTTTTACCTGATATCTGCTGTGAGATGTGGCCAGGAAATAAGCAAAGCAGGCTCCAACTTAAACATAAAGAGAAGTTTATTAACTAAACTACACACACAATTACTAAACTACACACACAATTACTAACCTACACACACACAGGGAAAAAAACAAGGAGAATGAGAACTACACAGAAACACTTCCTTATCCTCCTCCCACCAAATTCCCAAACACATTTACATTTCCCAAAAAATTATCCACACTCAGTCTGGCACCACCCTTTGAAAAAAAAATCAAATCTTCAGCTCATAAGGGATAGACGGAGTCCTTCCTTGTGCCACGGACTTCTTGTCACAATCAGCAATCCGCCCGGTATCTTGCTACCTCGTGACATCTCCTTTCCATGCCGAGGTGCTCTCACCACCTGGCATGGGATGGGGCAGGGGCCTGCCTTCAGGGCCTTTTAAGAATGCCTCGTCTCGTTCCAAGCAGAGTACAGTCACAATCCTGGGACCTCTGTCCCCCCCATGTCTTCTATACCCCCTGGGGCCGAGGGGTCTCAAAACCAAACTCTCTTGACGCCGAGCCTCCGCTTCCCCCTGCAATACAGCCTCTGCCTCACCAGGAAACAGTCCATGGAAATACAACAAAAAAGAGTCCAGCAAAAACTGCCACTCCATCTTCCTCCATTCCTTCAACATCTCTCTTCTCCCTTTGCCAGACCCTCCTTACTGGCCTAATTTTCTTCCTTCATCTTCCACTCCTGTCCCTTTCCCAGGAAAGGCAATGTTCTGCGAAGCCTTCATTCCCCAAAGGGTTAAAAGGTCTCCCAGGCGGCCGGACTGCCCGCTGCCCCCCCCCTTTCTCCTCCCAGCCGTGCTGCCTGCCGGCACATGATATCAAGTTTCAAGATATACAGTTCGAGCACGGGCTGCATTCTCTGGGGGGGGGGGAATAAACTGGTCGCTCAAGGGTCTGCCACCCTTCCTCCGAACCCGGGCCTACCGTAGATGGCCCACGTGGCTCTCCCCTCCCCCAGCCCAGCCAGAAACTGGGCCGGGGGAGAGACTTCTTCACGCCGGAAATCCCAAGAGGGCTCCGAAGGCCAAGAGCCCTGCTTTTAACCCCTTGAGTTCGTAGTCTCAAGAGGCGGATCCAAATGTCCCACTGGTCAAACTAAGTGCCCATCTTAAATTCCAATTACCCATTGGTAATCACAGCAAAACAAAATATCCCAGATGTCCCATTTCCGGTCAAACCACGACATTCCACCCTTCGCCTCTTGAGACTACAAACACTAAAACTATTAAATAAATTACAAAACATTTCTACACAGAAAAAAAAAAACCCACTTAATACATGCTTTGTTCTTATTCCTCTTTGGTCCCATCTCACAGCTTCATCCCATCACTCTCTTAAAATTCGATTCCCGGTCAGGGGAAACCAAACAATGTTATGGTTTAGGCCTGGCAAAGCCAAGGCCCCCATAAATATACCTTTTACCTGATATCTGCTGTGAGATGTGGCCAGGAAATAAGCAAAGCAGGCTCCAACTTAAACATAAAGAGAAGTTTATTAACTAAACTACACACACAATTACTAAACTACACACACAATTACTAACCTACACACACACAGGGAAAAAAACAAGGAGAATGAGAACTACACAGAAACACTTCCTTATCCTCCTCCCACCAAATTCCCAAACACATTTACATTTCCCAAAAAATTATCCACACTCGGTCTGGCACCACCCTTTGAAAAAAAAATCAAATCTTCAGCTCATAAGGGATAGACGGAGTCCTTCCTTGTGCCACGGACTTCTTGTCACAATCAGCAATCCGCCCGGTATCTTGCTACCTCGTGACATCTCCTTTCCATGCCGAGGTGCTCTCACCACCTGGCATGGGATGGGGCAGGGGCCTGCCTTCAGGGCCTTTTAAGAATGCCTCGTCTCGTTCCAAGCAGAGTACAGTCACAATCCTGGGACCTCTGTCCCCCCCATGTCTTCTATACCCCCTGGGGCCGAGGGGTCTCAAAACCAAACTCTCTTGACGCCGAGCCTCCGCTTCCCCCTGCAATACAGCCTCTGCCTCACCAGGAAACAGTCCATGGAAATACAACAAAAAAGAGTCCAGCAAAAACTGCCATTCCATCTTCCTCCATTCCTTCAACATCTCTCTTCTCCCTTTGCCAGACCCTCCTTACTGGCCTAATTTTCTTCCTTCATCTTCCACTCCTGTCCCTTTCCCAGGAAAGGCAATGTTCTGCGAAGCCTTCATTCCCCAAAGGGTTAAAAGGTCTCCCAGGCGGCCGGACTGCCCGCTGCCCCCCCCCTTTCTCCTCCCAGCCGTGCTGCCTGCCGGCACATGATATCAAGTTTCAAGATATACAGTTCGAGCACGGGCTGCATTCTCTGGGGGGGGGGGGAATAAACTGGTCGCTCAAGGGTCTGCCACCCTTCCTCCGAACCCGGGCCTACCGTAGATGGCCCACGTGGCTCTCCCCTCCCCCAGCCCAGCCAGAAACTGGGCCGGGGGAGAGACTTCTTCACGCCGGAAATCCCAAGAGGGCTCCGAAGGCCAAGAGCCCTGCTTTTAACCCCTTGAGTTCGTAGTCTCAAGAGGCGGATCCAAATGTCCCACTGGTCAAACTAAGTGCCCATCTTAAATTCCAATTACCCATTGGTAATCACAGCAAAACAAAATATCCCAGATGTCCCATTTCCGGTCAAACCACGACACCCATGAAATGTACACATCTGGGGAAGTGCCCTTGGAAGAGAGGGGCTTGATTCCCAAGGAAACTGCTTCCCCAGGAGCCCCCAGTGAGACAGGTGCAAGTGTCTCCATTTGACTCCCTTTGTTTCCTTCAGTCCTTGAGGCCCCTTGCACTTTGCAGAGGGGCATGCAAAGGGAGAAGGCTGTGAAGAAATATGAATGATGTTCTCTTGATGCAGAGTGTGATTTTATACACTCTCTCCTATGGTGCAGATGCTCTTCATTTCTACTCTGTTGATTATTCTTATCAATACATATTTTAATTTGCTCTGGCATTCTTCCCATAGAAAAGTTTTCCTTATGTATTTGATTTATGTCTGCAAATGTTGATACGTAACTGAATTTAGCCCATTTCTCCTCCCACTTTAATTTCAGAAAATGTCAGAATTACAGATGTATGTACTAAAGTATCCAAGATTTCTGTGCAACAGAAAGATGAGTAAACAGTAGTAGAGCCCAATCTACATTACCTTTAGCAGTTACCAAAGCCAGTAGATATTTACAAAAGTGTGCCTTCTTTCAGCAATATTACAGATAGATGGTTATATACAAATTATAATATTATAATATTGGCTTTACACAAATATTAAAATGGATTCTATATGTGTGATATTAATTAAACTTAGAGAGCTCCCAAGGCCTTGAACATACTTGAGACTGATTTTGCAATAAACTATCTTTTAAACTCTGTTTGGAAAGCAGAAGGTAGGAACATCAGTCATCTGTTGTGTTTGACTTTATTGTTACTTGAGATTGTAGTAAATACTGAGCATGAGCTGGGATGAGATTGTAATTGCTCATCTTTCCAAAGATAGATATGGATACTATTAACATGTGCCCTGTTTATTGTTCCTAACTGACTAATTTACTGCAGTAGTTTTATAGTGCATTTTTATTGTTGTAATATCTAAATGTAGTGGGAGAATATATATTTGACTCGGGGTAGTTTGGCTTTTGTTTTTCGAATAATAAAACCACTCTCTTCAGCCTGGTGAAGAAGAAATCTGCTTCTGTCCTTGTGTACAGCTATGGGTTTGTTCACACAGCTTCTCCTTCCCTTTTCTGCCTAGGCTTTCTCACCTGCAGTTTTCAGTAGAAAAGCAACAAACCTTTGAAAGGCTAAACCTCAACATAACTGTGACCCTCAATCAATACTTCCTTCTTCCAATTTCTTAAGATCTGTTTGTCCTGGGCACTCAGTATGGCCTTTTCCCTCAAAGTTCTTTGGCTGTCTTGAATGCTTACAGCGTAAAAGGTAATCCCTGATCTATTTTCAACTCCCTGCTCAGATGCAGACTGCTGGAAGGGAGCTAGGACTGGTACTGGAGACCTGGCAGCTTGCCCAGGAAGCAAAATTTTTGAAATAATGGTAATGTGGAGAAGCATGCAAGTCCAGGTGGTGAACTCAAATATGCAAGTACTTGCAGTTTCCTGACTGGACTTTACAGTTCAAGGGTATGGTCTCTTCTTATTTCTGTCCCTTAATGCTCAATCCTTGCCACATTTCTTCAACTTCTTTTGCATTGTCATCTTCCGTGTTTTCTTCCTCTCTTCTTCTCTCTGTGACTTTCTATGCAGGATGGATAACCTGTCATACACTGTCAGCTTGCTCAGTGACCGAGTAGTGATATGATGGTGTAGAAATTGTAGGCGCACAGTAGGCAAACGTGTCATGCTTCTGTGTGCCCTCTGCCGGCAGACCTGCTTCCCAAACCTTCAGTCAGACTTGGAAAAAAGGCTTGTCACCACTACTTTGTTGTGGTTTATGCATTTATGAAGAAACACTTCCATCTCAGCCCGCTTAAGCCACTGCAGAGCAGGAGTTGTTGCTTTGGTAGCAGATGTGCTGTCAGGGTCCTTACAGCTCCACAAGATGTGCCTCTCCTAGAACAGATTTTTGCATTTTTGTACAATAAAAACTATGTTTTAAATCCCACCAGTGCAAGTCATGCACTCCTGTAGATGTGTTTTCAGGCAGAGATATTTATATATATGCCTAGTGAATGGCCTCCTGGGCAGCAGGAACAAATGAGGAAGGAAACTGGGCTGATAAAACATGCTTCTGCTTCAAGAAAAACCCCCCAGTCTTCCCTTTCCAGAGAAGGCTATAAACCTTTTCTTGATTGGCCTAAAGGGGATAAACAAGTCCCTCCATGTCCTGATCTTTTACTAGTCTCAAATTATTTAGAAAAGGTTTTTTTTGTTTTTTTTTTTGGTGAGGCGGTGGCGGTGTTCAGGTCTGCACTTCAGACCTGTTCTCCCAGCAGCCAGGGACCTACAGCTGCTGTGGGTGGGGCAGGTACTCAGGTAATTACCAACAGGTGCTTGGTAATTGCTAACAGCAGTTGAGCTGAGAAGTTGGCTTGTGCCTGGCTGAGAGCTTGAGGACTGAGGTGAGAGAAGGGATAGGGAGTGGAGTGGAAAATATTAGTTACACAAGCCAATCTGAGGTGTAGGTGGGATTTAACTGGATTAGGTACTGCATTTCATGGTCTTAAGCACAATTTATGAAGAATTGAACATTTAACTATGAGATAGGACTATGTAGTTGTTATTCTAGATGCTGCATTTACTAATATGTAATGTAGTTTCTTTGTATTTTGCTCAGAAGCTGTCTCAAAATCATTGAAGTCCAACTAAAGTCTTCATAAACACAAGTTAATAGCTTACTTTTTGTTAAAAACAGAAGCTGAAAGGGCCAATGGCTCTTGCATTCAGTAATTCACACATTTTAAAAGAAGTGGCTCTCTCCTCTTCCTGTGGCTAGCTTGTCTCTTCAGGCTAGAAAACATTTCTGGGAGCATTTCCTTGCTGCTCCTATATCTCTATGCCCTTGGAATCTGATGCTAATACTGTATTTTTCTAAAATTAGAAAATTTTAAATTTCTGTAGGCCCTTTCATTTTGTAATTTGCACCTGTCACTCGGGGTGGGGGGGAAAGTCTGATAAGTTTTTTTTCTTGTAGGCCTGTCAAATTGCAGCCCATTGCATTTAGCTGCAAAATCCTAGGTCATGCTAACAGGATGCCTGAAATGGACACTGGTAGAGGGTAAAAAAAATTGCCTGATACAGATGCTATCAACTATTTTTAGTTCCTGACAGTCCAGTATTTCCCTTACCTAAGGGATACCTGTTAATATTTCTTTCTCTTTTTCTTGAAGCTCTCAGTTCTGTGATGACAGAAACAAAAATACAAAGTAAGGGTGTGCAGAGTAGATGGACTTTATGAGAATTATGGGGCAATTTGACTATACACTGATCGGTATGATTGCCTTCTTCTGTGAGATTGTAGTGATGTTGTAATATATGTTGGGAAATAATTCATGCTATAAAAGCATGTATTTCATAAAGATTGCAAAATCCAAACAAGTGTCTGACCACAAGCAGCCTGAGAGGCAGGCGTCTATTCAAATTCTGAAATTCCTGAAGGTGGCCAGATAACGATCGGCACTTTAGCCCAAGAATAGACACACCCAGTGAGATGATCACCATTATCCCAAGAATTGTCATGTCATGTCAATCGGAAGCCTGAGAGTGATCATTGCCCTGTTGATAACATCGATCAAGATAGTCAAAGTCGCCAGAAAGATACGTGTGAATACATGACTTCCCTGAATCTGATCAGTGCTGGCTATCAACAAGGAAATGGTGATTGTCCAGCTCTGCACAGTGAAAGAACCAACTATGAATATGCAGAGTTACAAAAGAAACTGGGACTTCTTTGCTCAGGCATAATAAACTGTATAAAGCATCCCTGCAAGAAGCGGCTCTCGTGAATGGTGGAGGGTCCGATGCAATAGAGGGGGGATCCAGGTTTACCCCGCACCAACCCTGGGCTCGACACTGTCTCTTTGGCTGTGGTGGTTCTGAAGACTATGTTTTAATAGCAGAAAAAGATAAAGAAATCTTTTCAGATTTTTTATAATTTGGCTTTTGATTGATCATTCATAACAGTTCCATATAGATGATTCCACATTTGGTGTCTTGGTGCATAAATCAAGAGCACAATCAGTTCATGATAAGCACCAGTACAAGCTGGAATTCCCAGAGCAGCCAACTGAAAGAATCTGAAAAGAAGAAATGCAGGAAATGCCTTGATAAACCTTGCCTGGAAGATGGGTGATTTTTTTTCAGTAATCTATAATCCATTCCCTTGGCCTTTGGCTTTCTTAACAAGGCCACTTGCATCCCAGATTCCCCATGAAGTGCGAAGCCTGAGCTTTTGGAAGTGGCTGAAAGATTCCCTGTTTCTCTGCAGGGACATTCAACTGGAACAGGAGCCGGAGCGCTGTCTGGGGAAGCCTTCTCGGAGCTGGAATTTGTGCTGTGTTGGGAGAGGAGGAGGAGGGGGAGAGGGCTGGTGCTGTGTGGCAGGAGCAGGAGGTTTGGGCCGCAGGACATTCCGTCTGCGCCGCTGCCCTGCAATGGGCAGCCGTGCCTGGGCTCTGGGCCTGGCCCCGCGTGTGCTGAGCTCCCTGGCCTGGGCTCAGGTTCCCGCTGGGCCTGGGCAGAGCCTGGGCTCAAACTGGGGGCAGCAGCAGTGCAATTCACCTCTGGGCATCTGCGTTTCCTGCTACTGGGAAGGAGCAATGAAGCGAGTTTAGAAGTTCTGGTTTCTGCTTCTCCTCGTTGATTTTTTAATTTAACTTTACACTGCGGAGGCGAATTCTGTGACAGCCTCTGTCAGCTTATTCTATTTCAACAGTGCCAGCAGCAGGGCTCTGTTGGAGCACTGTAAATGTGGCCTGTGAAGCTTTAATTCCCCTCATCTTAGTGTTCAGGGGCTGGTGAGCATTCCAGTATCTGCTGATCTTTATGTCTGTGACAAAAATACTGACTTCACTGTCATGAAAGCACCGTGGGTAGCACCAACTGAAAGAGGCACTTGCATTTTTATGGATAAAATTCAGGTTGCAAGCAGAAGAGGGCCAAGAGCAGCCATGATCTGCAATTCTCAAGGCAGAGGCACCAGCAGCCTCCTCCTGTCACCTCAGGGTGAGTCAAACAGAGCTGGAAACAGTGCTGGAACCCAATCCTTTCTTGCTCTGAGGGCTGGCTCAGGGCAGCAGAGGCGAGCCCTGAGCAGTCAGGGCTGTGTGTGGGTGATTGCTGCTCTGCTCCAGAATTGAGCTGTTAAAAGCCCTTGGGAGCAGAGGCAGGAGCAGGCGGGAAGGGGCCGGCGCTGCTGCTGCTCCTGGCCGGGAGCCCCGGCTGGGCCGGGCCGGCGCCCCCTGCGCTGCGGCTGCTGCTGCTGCCAGAGCCGGGCAGGAATCGGGGACAGGGAACGGACACGGGGGGACAGCAAAGGCCTGGTGGCTGCAGGGATGGTGGTGCTGGGGCCAGCGCCAGCACAGAGCTTCAGCACGCAATTAACCCCAAGGGAAACCCCATTTCAGCCTTTCTGCACTCATGGCTGTGAAAGGACTGAAATGAAAGGAGAACAATCAGGGCCCGACACCTTCTCCTTTGGGAGGAGCCCCGCGTCTGGGGGGGCCATGAGGGACTGTGAGGGGCTGTGAGGGGCCGTGAGGGGCCGCGAGGGGCCAAGGCGAACTGTGAGGGGTTGTGAGGGGCCATGAGGGGCTCTGAGGGGCCATGGGGAACTGTGAGGGGCTTTGAGGGGCTGTGAGGGGCCATGGGGAACTGTGAAGGGGTTGTGAGGGGCCATGAGGGGCTGTGAGGTGTCACTCTTGAGTCGAGAATGTCACAGGAACAGGTAGGAGGCAGTTGTGTAGAGAGAGTGAAAGAAGGTTTTTATAGAGAAACAGAAAGACGAAGTAGAACAACACCACCTGCAGATTGTTTATAGTTAACAAGTTATCACATCCCTACCATACCCTAAAAATTCTCACATGCTGCTGTGAGAAACACTTGCTGTTTCTCTCTCTCTCTTCCAGGGCATCCACAGTGAGAGGCTGTGAGGGATCTTGGGGAATTGTGAGGGGCCATGAGCTGTGGGAGGCTGTGAGGGGCCATGAGGGGCCATGGGGAGCTGTGAGGGAGCCATGAGGGGCTGTGAGGGGGCATGAGGGGCCATAAGGGTCTGTGAGGGGCTGTGGGAGGCCAGGCCCCTCATGGAACCAAGGATCCATTGAGACACTGCGGAACCAAGGAGATCATTGTTGACAGTACAGAGCCTCATGGAACCAAGGGGCCATTGTGGCCCAGCAAGACCTTGTGGAACCAAAGGCACCATGGTGACACTATGGAACCTCATGGTACCACAGATCCATTGTTACACAGCAGCCACAGCAGGGCCCCAGAACCAAGGAGATCATTGTGACACTGCACAACCTCATGGAATCAAGGCATCCATGTTACACTACTGAACCTCATGGAGCAAAGGGTCCATTGTGACACTGTGGAACCAAGGAGACTGTTGTTGGCAGTAGGAAAGCTCATGGAACCAAAAGTCCATTGTGACATTGTGGGGTGTCATCGAACCATGGAGACCATTAGGACACTTCAGGACCACTGGTACCAAGGGGCCATTGTGACACTGCAGGGCCTTGTATAACCAAGGGGTCCTTGTAGCATGGCAGGGCCTTATGGACTCAAGGGGATCAAAGTGACACTGTGGGGCTCCATAAGGGGCTTTGGAGCTCCATAAGGGGCTGTGGAGCTCCATAAGGGGCTGTGGGGGCTCCATGAGACCACGGGGCCATTCTGACCATGGAACCAAGGATACCATTGTTACACTACAGAACAAAGGAGGCCAGTGTGAACCAGCAGGGGAACCCACTGGGACTATTGTGACACTTCAAGGGCATTGTGGAACAGCAGGGCCTCGTGGAAGCGATGAGACCATTGTGACATCCCAGGGCCTCGTGGGAGCAGGGGGCCATTGGGACACTGTGGGACCCCATGGAAGCAAGGGGCCAGTGTAACACATCCAGGCCTGGTGGAACCAAGGGGCCACTGTGATCCTGGGGAACTCAATAGAACCAAGGGACCATTTGGAGACTCTGTGACCTCATGGAAGCAAGGGGCCATTGTGGCATTGTGCAGTCCCATGGCAAGAAGGAAACCATTTGGACACTGCAAGGCCACTTGGAAAGCAAGGGGCCATTGTGCCACTGCAGAGGCAAGGAGACCATTGTTATATCACTGGGCCTCATGGAAAGCAAGATCTGTGGTGATCCTACAGGGCCTCGTGGAACCAAGGGGCAATTCTGATGTTGCAGGACCCCAAGGATCCAAGAACATGGAACAGGTCTGGGTGGCTGGGCCTCCTGGGGGCTGCTTGACTGGTCCAGCTGGCCTTGGCATGTTGAGAGTTGCTTCTTATCAACCCCTGAAACCCTGGAATTCTGTGCATTCCTTTCTGTGGGAAAGAACTGTCCTTCTCCAGGGGTTCAACGCTGAAATTGGGATTCCACCTCCAAATTTGATTATATCCAAGGATTATTCCCATATGAAACCTGCCAGGACAGACTTCTCTGGCTGGCTTTGGCCGCTTGGGGGCCACTCCTCATCTGCCTTCAAAACACTGGAGGCCCGTTCTTTTCTTCCCATTGAAAAAAACACATTCAAGTCAAGCCATCCCTGGCCAAAATTGAGAATCCACCTCCAAAATTCCTTATACAGTTTTCCAATGGTACCTCCCAGACAAAAGCTGCCAGGGCTGTCTAGATTCTCTTGGCTGCCCTGGTGGCCCTGGTGTTGCTGCAGGGCCTGAGTGCTCTCGGGGCCGGGCGCAGCCCTGGGGGTGGCAGTGCCGGGGCTGCAGCAGGGACAGGCCATGGGCACTGCTGGGGCAGCGCTGACGCCTCAGGCCAGGGCCTGGGGGCTCCAGGCTCCTTGCCCAGGCTTTCTCAAGGACACGGCCAGGCCAATGCTCAGCACAGAAAACCCCGTGAGCAGCCCAAGGCTGGCCGTGGGCAGGCTGGGGGCAAACAGCATGGCTGGGGCTCTGCAGGGGCCCTGGGGGAGATGGGAAGGAGCAGCAGAGCAGGGGCTGATCCATCCCCAGTGTGCTGGACAGCCCAGGACAGCGTACCAGAGCATCCTCATGGAGCTGCCAACAACATCCCCCCTCTGCAGCCCTGGCCTCTCCCCCAGCTCACACAGGTGCCCCATCCTTGCAGGCACAGACACGGCAGCACTGGCTCAGCAGCCCCTGTTTGCATTGCACAGAGCAGAGGGAGCACCCCCATGCTGTCGCTGTGGGGACATGAACCTGAGGGAGCACAAATGCCATCAGCCCCTGGGGCCAGCAAGGGCTGGGGGACAGCAGGGAAACCACTCAGCTTTGTCCTGGCCTCTGCAGTCAGCCAGAAAGTTTGTTCCCATCAGCTGGGAGTTTCCTGTCCCACTGCAGACGCTGTTGCTCAGAGCCAGGGCTGCCTGGCAGCGACCCCCAAACTGCCATGAGCATTTCCTTGGCTTCACCTTTGCTTTCTTTCCTCTTCCTGCTGCAAATTTCTTCCTATTGCCCACCCCTCTTCCCTCCCCTGCAAACAGCTCATCCCTGTTTGCCCTTTTCTCTCTGGCCCCACTCCCCATTGCAGTTCCTGACTTGGCCCCATGGGAACATCCCTTGGGGAGCAGAATCATCCTACAAGTGCTGCAGGAATTGTCTGCAGGCTCCTGCAGTGCCTGGTGCTGCTCCCTTGCCAGAGGCACCCCAGGCCAGAGAGGCACATCTGGGCTGCTGTGTCTGGCTCTGGGGCTCCCTGTTCTGGGCAGTGAGGAGGAGTGCAGAGGCTCTGCAGGACTGACAGGATGGGCTTTGGGGCTGGCAGGAGAAGCTGAGGGACCTGGGCTGCTGCAGCTTCTCAAGAGGGGGCCCAGGGCTCATCCTGCAACTGCTCCAAGGGTGGTTCCAGAGAATCCCAGAATCAGCAAGGGTGGAATAGGCCATGGAGAACATGAAAACCACCCTGTGCCCTGATACCGCCTTGTCTCCCCTGAGCCTCCTCTTCTCCAGGATTAACAACCTCAGCTTCCTCAGCAACTCCTCACAGCACTTGTGCTCCTGATCCCTCCCCAGCCTTGTTGCCCTTCTCTGGACACGCTCCAGCCCCTCCATGTCCTTCCTGAATTGGGGGCACCAGAACTGCAAACAGCACTTGAGGTGCTTCCCAAGCAGTGCTGAGCACAGGGGAAGAATCCCTGCCCTGCTCCTGCTGGCCACACCATTCCTGATCCAGGCCAGGAGCCATTGGCCTTCTTGGCCACCTGGGCACACTGTTGGCTCCTGTCCAGCCTGCTGTCCATCAGTCCTGCAGGTCCCTTTATGCCTGGCTGCTATCCGGCCCCTCTCGCACCTTGTGGAGGAAGGGAAGGGAAGGGAAGGGAAGGGAAGGGAAGGGAAGGGAAGGGAAGGGAAGGGAAGGGTCCAGATCCAATCCTTCCTGAAATGTGGGGTTTGCTGGCACTGCCAGTGCCTTGACCTGAAAATTTCCCTATTCTGGCACAGCCCAAGTGCAGCAATTTGCTGGCACAGAAATCCAAAACCTGGCAACTTCCTGCTACTGGGTCTGGCACCTCCCATATCTTGTGTTTGCTGCCCCAGTACCCAGATTTGGAAATTTCCTGGTGCCCGCACAGCCCAAGTCCAGTGATTTGCTTGCACAGAAATCTAAAATTTGGAAATTTCAAGGTTCTGACTCCAGCACCATCCAGATCTAGTGTTTGCTGAGACCGCCAGTGCCCAGATTTGGAAATTTCCCGATGCCTTCACAACCCAGGTCTAGCAATTTGGTTTTAGCTAGCTTAGGAAGAGAAGTTCCTCGGACTGTGACTTTCCTTTTTCTTGGAACTGTTTAAACCTGCTCTGGACTGAAAACCCAGACAAACACCGGCAGCTCACACCTGTGGCCCCCTGAGCTCTGGGACGCTGCATTCCAGAACCAGAGGGACTTAGAAGAGACCGAGTGAGTCAACTACAACCCACAAAAAGGACTTTCTGAATTTTCCATCTCTTCAGCACTATCCGAGGTTTTATTTAATATTATTCATTTTTCATGCTTGTGAATACTTTACTTGTTTAATAAACTGGGGTTTTTTTCACTTTTCTCCAGGGAAGTCTTTTCCTGAACTAGTAGGGGTAGGGGCTGCTTGAACTTCCTTTCTAGATGGATTCCTTTTGGAGATTTCCTCCCAAAATTTGCCCTAAGCCAGCACAAACTGTCACAATGAAAATTGCACCAGTGGCATAATTTCCTGGTGGCAAATCTTGTGACAGAAGCTTGACGTTGTTCTCCAGGAGAGATTCTTGGGAAGAGCAGACAGGAGAAGATTCCTGGAAAACTGAAACAGCTTTCCAGAAGTGAAATGAAAATGGAAGAAACAATCCAAGATGTTTTCCTCTATTTATTTCTATGCTCCCCTTTTCCATGTTGCATCCCAGTAATTCCAGATGTACCTCACCTCTAAGATCAGTGACTTAGGGATTTTTAGGCCTTCTAAAATACCATGAGCCACACACAGTTTTCCTTCTCCTGTTTTTACTGGAAAGCAACACTGGACATGTAAGTGCAGTGCTTGGGTCAGGTAGGAATCCTACCCCAAGGGAAGGTGCCCCAACAGTGTTTGACCCTTAGCAAGGACAATGCACAGCAGCAGGCGAGGGGATCGCTGTGCCAGTGCGCAGGAGTCAGGGCTCTGCATCCGGGCTCAAGGCTGCAAAGTTGCCGTGTTTGGGCAGACGGAGAGGCTGTCCCCAGGGCGCGCGGGGCTCGAACGTGGGGCTCGTGGGGCGAGCGGGGAACGGACACGGGGACGAACGGCCCCGGTGCCTCAGTTGCAGCAGCGGCAGCAGCGGCAGCAGCAGCAGCAACAGCGTCGGCAGCAAAAAGAGCACAGACCCTAAACACTGCTTCTCATTCTCATTCTCATTCTCATTCTCATTCTCATTCTCATTCTCACTCTCATTCTCATTCTTCTCTCTCTCTCCCGCTGTCGGGCACCCTTGTCTCGGGGTCCCTTGCCCGGCGTCCCTCTCCTCTCCCCGCCTCCCTCTCCTCTGCCGGGCCGGGCCATGCCCCCAGCCCGCCCCCGGCCCCGGGCGGGGCTGCCCCGTGCCCGGCCGCGGCCGTCCCGCCGCGGTCTCGCCTGCTCCCGGCTCTGGCCGTACTGGCGGTGGCGCTGCTGGGCGGGCATCAGTGCCTGGTGCGTGGGCGGCATCGCCGCCCTTCAGCTCCGCCTGGCCCGAGCCCGGCCCCGGATCCGTGGCAGGCTCCAGTCCCGACCGCGGCCCCGGTCCCGGCTCCTCCCGGGGCCCGCGGAGGACACACGCAGGGCGGCCGCTCCCGCCGCCTCCGCTGCGGCTTCCCCGGCCCGAGCTCCGCCGCTCGGCAGCGCGGCCTCCGGCCCCAAGCCGCCGGGGCCCGGGGCGGGTGAGGATGCCGGGCCCGGGGCGGCTGAGGGGCGCTCGGGGGTCGTTGATGGCCCCGAGCCGAGCGCTGACAGCCGCGTCCCGCCCGCAGGGAAGGCGCAGGAGGCCCTGCAGGAGCGGTACCGGCTGGGATCGCTGCTGGGACGCGGCGGCTTTGGCAGCGTCTTCGCGGCCACGCGGCTCTCGGACGGCGCTCCGGTGAGCGGCGGGGCCGGCGGCGGGCGCGGGAGGAGGGGGCGGAGGAGGAGGAGAAGGTCGGGGCGCGGCGGGACGGGTGGCGAGCTCAGCCCACTGCTCTCCCTCGCTCGCAGGTGGCCATCAAATGCGTGCCGCGGGATCGCGTCCGGCACTGGGGCGAGCTGGTGAGTGAGCGGGACCAGCGGCAGAAGCCGGGCCGTGCCAGGCGGCGAGGAGCCGAGGCCCCGGCAGGGTGGGAGCCGCCGTGAGCCCTGCGGGGAGAGCGGGCGTGGGCTGAGCGGGGCGTGCAGAGCATCCCGGGCTGCCTGAGGGCTGCCAGAGCCCCGGCACGGCCTCAGCCCTACTGACGGCACCGCGCTCCTCACGCAGCCCGACGGCACCAGCGCCCCGCTGGAGATCGTGCTGCTGGCCAAGGTGTCCCGTGGCTGTGGCGGTGTCATTCAGCTCCTGGAGTGGCCTGAGCTCCCCGACAGCTTCCTGCTGGTGCTGGAGCGTCCGGAGCGGTGCCAGGAACTCTCGGGTTTCCTGGCGGAGCGGGGGTTCCTGCCCGAGGAGGAGGCGCGGGGGCTGTTCCGCCAGGTGCTGGAGGCCGTGCGGCACTGCACCAGCTGCGGGGTCCTGCACCGGGACATCAAGCCCGAGAACATTCTGCTCGACCTGGCCAGTGGGCAGCTGAAACTGATCGACTTTGGCTGTGGCGCCTTCCTCCAAGACACAGCCTACACCCAGTTTGCAGGTGAGCCCTCGCAGGGGGTGCTCCTGGGCATCTCGTGGCCCAGCCTGGGTGCAGCACTGGGGCTTCCCCCTATTGCAGCCGTGATGGGATTGATGCTGGAGCCAAGTTGATTTGGGTGGGGTGCGAGGGGGGCCAGCTCCCAGCCCTGCTGACAGCCTTCAGCACCCACTGTGGCCTGGGCTGGGGCTGGAGCTGGGGCAGCCAGCCCGACACAAACCCCCATGGGGGTAGCAGAGAGGGGGGTCTGACCCCATGCCCTGGATGGTTTGGTATGCAGGCGAGGAAGGGCTTGGACAGCTCCACTCCCCTTGGTTGTCTTGGCTTATTAACATTTTTGGGGGCCATGCATGTGGGGAGGAGAGTGGGTTTTCTCCACTACTGGGTGGGTTTTTCCTTTGTGTGTCATGGTTGGGCCTTCCTAGGGTCTCTTCTGCCCTCTTCCAGGACCAGTGGCTTCTTTTCCAGCCCCGAGTTTGTGCACAAGTCCCAGGTGCTGGCGAGAGGGCAGCGCTCACCCCGTGTGCCTCTGGGGCAGCCCCCACATGCCCAGGGATGCTGGGGCCAGGCTCTGGGAGCAGCAGCATCCCCCTGCTGATCTCTTTCTGTGTTCCACAGGAACCCTGTCCTATAGCCCACCAGAGTGGATCCAGCACCAACGCTACCATGGCGAGGCAGCCACAATCTGGTCCCTGGGCCTCCTGCTGTGTCACCTGGTCATGGGGAAACACCTGTTCAGGAGGGGCCAGGAGATCATCTGGGGGCGGATCTTGTTCCCACAATGGCTCTCTCAAGGTGGATCCTCATCTCTGGGCACGGGGGCAATACCAGTGCTGGGAGACAGGAGCAGGCTCATGGGCATCCCGCTCTGGCAGCTGCTGAGGAGGTGGCACATGTCCTGCTCTCCTGCTGTCCTCCAAACAGAGCATCCATGGGGAAGTTTAGGCCCAGCTCTGAGCACACCCAGCATGGTCTGGGCATGGGAACGGGAGGGCAACTTCTCCAACTGACTGGTGATTTCTGGTTTCTCTCTCCAGAGTGCCAGGATATCATTAAGAGGTGTTTGTCCATGCAGCCCTCGGAGAGGCCATCCTTAGAAGATCTTTTCTGTCATCCTTGGGTGAAGGGTGTTCCTCTGCCCTAGAAGATGGGAGAGATCCGTGTGCACAGTTGGATCCAGGGGCCTGGCAGGTACCAGCTCCATGCATCTCTTGGCAATCAGTGGCAAAGCAAACCAGGCTGGTTTTGTCCTGCCTGTAGCTTTGAGCAGGGGTCAGCAGAAGGGAATATGCAGCTCTTGGGCTGGAGCTCAGCTGCAGACCTGGTGTGGCAAGCACTGGTGGCCACCATCCCCCCTGGTTTTGTTTGTCCTGTTCATGGATGGCTGGGGCCCCGGGCAGAGCCCTGACAGCCTGGTCTGGCCTCAGGGAAGGAGAAGGAGCCCCTGGAGAAGCTGTTCCAGGTGGGGCTGCTGCTGGAGACACCAAGGACAACCTCAAGGATGACAATCTCTTCCTTGGCCTGGCCAGCTGAAGATGATGGACTTGGATTCTGGCACCTTCTTCAAAGCCAGGCTCCAGGCCCAATTTGCAGGTGAATCCACAGGCAGGGGGATGCTCCCTGATCTGGGCATGTCATGGCTGGGCACCAAAGGTTCCCCCTGTGCAGGGGCAAATGCAATGAATTCTTCAGTCAGCTGCCCAGCTGCTTTTTGGCTCTGGGCAGCTGCTGAGGGCTGGATGTGCCGTGGCTGGCTGCAGGCTGGGCACATGTGCTGCCCTCCTGCTCTGCTGCCAAAGGCAGCAGGAATGGGCAGCTATGGGCACAGCTCTGGGCACAGCCAGCATGGCCTGGGCACCGCAGGCCTTGGCACAAGGGCACAGGAGCCCTCAGCTGACGGGCGGTTTCTGCTTTCTCTCCTTGCAGCCAGGCTCTGCGGATGCTTAGGCTGCTCTGGGCTCTGCCAGGGCTCTGCTGGGCTCAGCCCTGGGCCCAGCTGGGCTGGCTCTGCCCTCACATTGCTGTCACAGCTCTGCATCAGACGAGCCCGTTGCGAGCACAGTGCCTGAGCTTTCTGCTTTGGCAGGTGAGTGAGACTCTGCTGCAGGCCCAGAGATTGCAGCTGGGGACACACATCCAACTGGCAAGGACCCAAGCTCTCCACAGTCCCAGCTGAACATCTGGATCTGTGCAGGGTGTTTTGTGTGTCCCGTTCTTCCTTCTTGATTGGCTGGAATTGTGCAATTGCATTTTCTTCCTCCTCTAGAAGTGCCACAAGTGGGCCAAAGCTGGCAAGTGGGCCGTGCTCCTGAGGCAGTGCAGTCTGGAGCTGGTGGATGGAGAATTGCCCTTCTGCACTGCCAAACCAGAGCAAAAAGCCCTAAGTGGGACTTTGTGTCTTTTAAGAAATCCCTGACAGTTTCAAAAGGAATGTGCAGCTCATTCGCAGGGTGAGAAGGAAGGTCATCTTGTAAAGGATTTGGGGTTTGACAGAGTTTCCATTCCCAGTCCTGCTTGGAGCTGGAGTGGCACAAAGCAATTTCTTCTTGCTTCGAGCACAATTTAAAATACTAATGTTGGAAACAAAGCCCAAAATCCTTTAAGAGGCTTTTGAGGTCAAAAAGATGGATCCATGCCATCAGCACATTTACAATGGAAATAACTGAGTTGTCTTTTTAAAAAGATCATTTACCTCTTAATGCAAAGAATGTAACTTTGCATTTATGTTTGGTTTTTTTCAGTAAATGTATGTAATGTTTTTTCACTAATACTTGGATTTTATTCTTATCTTTTACAAATTTTCAATTATTTTTCCTTTTTCCTTTTTTTTCCTTTAAATAGAAAACATGTCCTCTCAAAAGAATGTCCTATTCTCCTGGTTCCCATGTGGAGCAGCTCCCTCCCTGCTGGCTGAGCTGCTCAGGCAGAGCCCGGCAGCTCCTGACCCTGCAGGGCTGAGGCTTTTCCCCGTTGCTGGGCACAGACTGATGGAGCAGCACTGCTGAACACGGGCACACAGAGGGACCAGCAGCAGCTGCCTTTGGCCACCTGAGGCTCCAAGGTCCAAACTCTGAGCAGCCAGGGCTGGAAGAGACTGGCAGGATCTGATCCCTGACTCTGGGCCGGGGCTGCACAAATGACCCCACAGCAACAGCAGCAGCAGCAGCAGCAGCAGCAGCAGCAGCAGCAGCAGATGGAGTTGACTTTGAGCACAGCCCCTGCCCCTCTTCCCTCCCGTGTGCAGCAGTGTCACAGCAGCCTGAGGCACCTGGGAGCCCCCAGTGCCAGCAGGGACTGGAGATGGCAGCCCTGGGCTCCTGGAGGCTGTGCAGGGAACGGAGCTGGGCACTCCCTGTCCATGGGGAGCTTCCAGATGGAAAAGGCTGCTGTGCCCAGGCAGCTGCAAGGGCACAGAAAGGAGGCTCTGGAGCACTGGATCTGTGCCAGTGCCACAGTCCTGGGCAGCAGCCAGCGAACCCTGGGGGAACAGAGGGCACAGCAAGAAGGACAGAACCAGGCAAGGGCAGAGACTGGAGTGAGCCAGGCCTGGGAGCACGAACAGCTGCTCCATTGCACACTTGGAGAAAACTCTTGGCTGGTTCAAAGCGCTGAAAGGCGTGAAGGGCAGAGAGGAGGCCCCACCAAACAATGCTCCTGTTTGCACAGCCTCCCCTCTCCGTGTCCCAGAAAGAATTGCATGGACTGTGTTCTTCTCTCTGAGGCGTCTCGTTCAGCATGAGCAGCTCAGCACCAGGAGCTGAAGGAGCTGAAGCCTCAGGCCACAGGAGCTGGGCAAGAGAGAACTTTTGGAGGAAAGTAATGCTGCTAAAATAGCCCCAGCTGGATGCAGTGGATAGAATCATGGAATCACAGAATCCTTTCTGTTGGAAAAGCCCTCTGAGCTCACCCAGTGCAGCCGGGCACCCAGCAGTGCCAAGCCGAGCCCTAAACCACATCCCTGAAGTGCGAAGGCCTGGACACCAGCCCTGAGTGAGGCCTGGACAGCATGCCCTGAGCCAAAGGTGGCCTCTGGATGAACCTTCCAAGCAAAGGTTGTCTTTGTATCTGCTCCCTGATGAAATATGCATGGTCATTAGCCCTGTAATACATGCAGCCACTCCTTAGTGAGACATGTATTGACCTTTGTGTATTTAGAAGCCAGACAAGGCCATGAAATCTGACATCTGGCCTTGTTTGGGGCTGTATGGTCAAAGTCAGCTCCCTTGGTTCCTCCTTGAGCCCTGGTCAGGCTTTGGGAGGGACCCAAGAGGAGGATGAAAGCAGATGTTTCCACACTAGCAGTGCTGTCAGTTTGTTTGTTCAGCACTGTCAGAGCTGGGCCCTCTCCCAGCGGGGTTGGAGCCTCACCTGGGGCTGGAGGCACCTGCAGGCATTCCCAGTGCCCAGGAGTGGCTCTGCAGCCTTTGGCTGTGACAGCTTCCCCAGCTGCTGTGTGGGTCTGGGGGATGGTAAAGGCTGAGGGTAAATGCTGCTGGATCTTTCTTAATCACTGCTGCAATCTTTGGTGGGAATGGTTGGGTGCATTGCTGAGCTGCTCCTTTTGTGATTCTTTGCTGCTCTGAACTGCAGGAAACGACACTGCTTCCTTCAGTTGGAGTCTGTGTCTTTGGTGCTGACCCTGCCCACTGGCAAAACAAAACTGGCACAGTCTGGCCAGATCCCAACAAAATGTCACTTGTTCAATGTAAATGTGAGGAATCAGTCCCATCAGAAATCCCCAGATGGGAAGCCATTCCCTGGAGTTCCCTGGCTCTGGAGTGGGCTGAGGTTGGAGCCCTGTGTGAGCAGTGAGATCGTTGGGTAAAAGAAGCTGAACCCCTGATGGCTTAAAATTCATCCAGAAATTGCATATGGGAAAGGAAAAGAACTTGTGGGTTTGGGCAGACAAAGATGAATTTGTTGAGAGTACATAGGAAACAGCACCTTCAGAAGGAACAATGATTGTTGGAATGCTCCCACATGGAGCAACAGAAGAAGGTTTTAATCTTCAGCTGATATGCATTTGTACAAGTGAAATATTGATATAATAAATATCTAGATACATATTTATAGTATAATAAGACCTATATATAAATAAATTCATATATATTAATATATTCACATATATATATGTCTATATTTATGTTTCTATATCAATATGTACATATATAATAATAATAATGTGAAATAGTGCTGACAATGCTAATTTGGTAGCTTTGGCTACTCAGGGATATAACACTAAATACCCTACAGAACAGGACTGGCCATGACCCTAATGTCAGTGGTCAACTTCGTGAGATTGTATACAAGGAAAAAGGAAGGAAGGGAGGAAATTGGCTATTTTTACAGGGTGTGCTGATACTGTGATGCAGAGTGCTTTGTCTGTTCCTGTGAAAAATACTGTGATTTTGCCTGCAGGGTTTTTCATGTACCAGACTATGCACAAGCTGCAGGATTCCTTGAACGGGTGAAGGGGTTGTTAAAAGAGCAGTTGGAAAAATGAGGAGATGGGAACCTTTGTCCATGGAGGACCCATTTCCCAGATGTGCTCCAAGCCCTTCACAATGGCCCACTGGGGAAATGGAAACCCCCTGGCTGTGCCCGGCTGCCCCCAATTTGCAAATCCAGCCATGGGCAGTGAGACTTGGGCTGCCTGGGAAATTGTTCTGGCTGTGATGGCCCCTGGCAGGGCCAGCCCAGAGGCTGCAGGGCTGGGCCTTTATGCATTGGAATTCATTAGGATAAATTCAAAGCAAATGAGAGCTGTCAATACTGAAACAGGAATTCAGATTCCTCCAGGACACTTTGCTTTAGTAACTGCTCCCTTGGACCTTGGCCTTGCAAAGTGGTCATGTCATGGCAGGAGGTATTGATGCAGAATATCAAGGAGAAATTACAGTAATTCTGTAAACAATAATGAACAAGATTGGATTATTCAACCCCATGACAGGGTAGCACAATTATTGATCTTGCAATTTTAAGAACGATTGTGAAAAAAGGAGATCAAGCTCCAGTCACCACCGTTTTTGGAGATAAAGGGTTTGGATCCAGCAGCCCTAATAATGGAGCCAGAGTATGGGTCCGGAGGCCAAGTGGCCTTCCCGAGGCAACTGAATGAGCAGCTCGTAGGAAAGACAACTCTGAGTCCTGAAACCTGGGCAGGAACAATGGGAATGTGTCCCTGCAGCCAAGGATTCTGTGTGAGAACAAGTAGATCTGCCAGGATATTGTTTTACACATCCTGCCAGACCAGATCTCCCTGTTTGCCCCAAGGGACCCTTTGGGAAATGCTCTGATCCACTGGGCTCCATGCGAAGGCTGCTGTGACACTGAGGGACTTGCACAGGAATTCCATCCAGGAGCCTGGGTGCCCCTCAGGCACTGGGACCCGGCCCCTTCCAGCCAGAGGGGAAAGGGCCCCCCAAGCCTTGTTAGCCACAGACAGCTGTGGTAAAGCTGAACAGCAAAGGGCCTGGGGGCATTATTCTGGAATTAAAAAGGTGCCAGCTCCATGGGCAACAGAATTCTTGTTCCTAACTCCTATGAGATTGAGAAAAAAGAATGAGGAACGGTGTCACTAAAGTACTACTGATGTCTGTAAGGTGTACCTTGATAGTCAGCCAGAATCTTTGTCTGACACAAACACCTCTGGTGTTTCACCAAGGGATTGGTCATCAAAATGTAATGATGGCTTATGATGGATTGCTGAGCTTCTTTTGTAATTCTTTGCTAATGATGATGTGCTTTGCTGAGCTTATCCTTTTGTAATTCTTTGCAGCTGTGCATGATATAAATGACACAATTCCTTCAGTTGGTGTCTGTGTCTTTGGTAGTGAGCCTGCCCACTGGTGAAACAGGGCCCCCTCTTGCCTAGGTATTCCCTGGGAAGGCAAAAGCCCTCCTTCCAAAATTCCCCCCTTCCTCCCTGTTCCCCTCTTCATACCCTGAGCATGATGTGCTCTGGTCTGGGCTATGCCCGGGTCAGTTGGGGTCCCCTGTCCTGGCTGTGTCCTCTGCCCAGCTTCCCCGCAGCCCCAGCCCCTCCCCAGCGTGGCTGGACGAGGGGCAGGACAGGCCTTGGCTGTGCTGCAGCTCAGCAAGAGCAAAACCATCTCTGCATGCTCAGCCCTGTGCTCAGCACCTGGCCCAGCAGTGTCTCAGTGCCAGGGGCTGTGCCCTCAGTCCCTGACAGGGGTTTCCATGGCAACCACCAGGCCAGGTGACCCAGGTGTCCCCCCCAGTGCCAGTTGCCATGGAAACAGTGCCCAGCCCTGCCCCTTTCTGTCCGGCTGACCTGGCCTTTGGCCCTGGCAGTGCCGTTGGCTGCTGGTTCCTGGTGCCTGAGCAGCCAGCGCGGCACAGGGCAGGTGGCCATGGCACAGCCCCCAGCAAGGGATCCCCTCTGGCTCTGGGCACTGACACCAGCCCTGAGCAAGGGGCCAGGGCAGCTTTCCATGGCCACCAACCATCACAAGGGGGCTGGGCATTGGTTGCCATGGCACCAAACCAAGGAACGGGTCCCTGTGGCCATTGCCATGGCACCTGGTGGCACCAGTGAGTGTCACTGCAATTGTACCTGGAACAGCCCTGGCACTGCTTTGTCCCAGGGTTGCCATGGCAGCCGAGGGCAGCAACAGCTCTGCAGGCAAGTGGCCATGGAACCTGGCTGCAGAAATGGCTCCTTGGGCTGGTTTCCAAGGAAACCTGAACTGATGGGGGTTGCCATGGCACCCAAACCCAGCAGTGGGGTCCTTGCAGTGTCCATGGCAATAGTCCCTTGCAATGGCACCACTGCATGTTGGGATGATGATCCACCCTCACAGCTGGCCCAGGGCAGGTCTGGAGTGCTCCTGGTGGCAGCTTGGGCTTGGCACACACTTGAGGAGGATGTCTGTTTGCAGTGGGGAAACTCAGGAGTTTTAGATTGCTTCAAAAATCAAAGAAGGAAAATCCCTCTTTGGCTGTGTGCAGCCACTTCTTCAAGCAAAGCAGGTCCCAAGTGAGTGAGGAGAGACACGATGGGCTTGGGGAATGTGGAGCAAGGTTGTCTACACTGGCTCAGACCTCAAGGCACAGCTTCTCTGAGCAGGCCAGGGCTCCTTAGGAGAGTCCCTGGATCAATATCAGTCACTGAATGCTGCAATCACCTCTTGTGTAATAGGAACAGCAATAAAAGACACCCTTTAAAATAGGACTACATATTTCCTGGAAGGTCTTGGAACTATTTCTCCATAACTGTCAAAGGAAAACCTCCTAATGAACTACACTGGAGCAGAGGGAAATCAAGGCAGAGTCAGGGTTTGTCAGGACTTGCTTGATCCTCATGAGCCTCACTGTGCATTTGGAGCTGAGCCCTTGAACATCAGGACCTGGGAGGAGATTGCACAAACCTTGCCAGGAGTCAAAGGCAGAGGAAACACCCAGAGTGTCTCCAGGCATTCATGGCTCCCATGAGGTCCCTCTCCAACACAGGCTCCTCATGGACTCCTTGGAGGAGAGAATTGGTGGCCAGGATGACACAGAAACCTCTCAGACACTCAGAGTGGGAAGGAAAATCCAAAGTACCTTCAACACATTGAAGTGTCTCAAAGCATTAATTGAGGCCACTGGGATGTGGGCTAGGGGAGGATGCTGAGGGCAGGACAAGGGGCTGACAGTGCCCAGCCTGGCTGGGGCTGTGCCAGGAGGCCCCAGGGCCTCAGGACAAGGTGTCTACTCACAGCCCTTGGTGGCACAGACCCTGCTGCTGTGGCCCAGGGCAGCAAGACTTGGCTTCTCTTTTTCCCCAGCTGTTGTCACTTCCTCCAGTTCTCTGCTGTGCCTGGGGCCTGGGGACACTTTCTCAGTCGTGTCCCTGACAGGGATGTCTTCAAAGTACAAGAAACTTCAGTGTTTCAATGGAATTGAGTTCTTGAGGGTTCTTGAGGGTTCTGTGACATCACAGAGCTGGTGGTGACATCACAGAGCTGGCTGTGACATCACAGACCAGAGTGTGAGGCCATAGAGCAGAGTGTGCCATCATAGAGGGTGGCTCTGAGGCATCAGAGAGTGGGTTGTGACATCACCTGGTGGCTGTGTAACATCATAGAGGAGGCTATGACATCACAGAACAGATTGTGACATCACAGGGTGACTTTGTGACATCAGTCTTCTGTGATGTCACAGCATTGCTGTATGAAATCACAGGGTGACATAGAGTTGGCCCTGTGACATCACAGGGTCAGTGTGACATCACAGGAGCAGTGTGACATCACAGGGGCAGTGTGACGTCACAGAGATGGCTGTGTGATATCAAAGGGGCAGTGTGACATCACAGGGGCATTGTGACATCAAAGGGCAGTGTGACATCCCAAGGGCAGTGTGACATCACAGAGGCAGCTGTGTGACATCACAGGGGCTGTGTGACATCACAGGGGCTGTGTGAGGTCACAGGGGAGGTCACTCTGCCCCGGCCCCCCTCACAGCTCCCCCCACAGCAGTCCAACCCTGCTTGTGCACAGCGGGGTCCCCTGTCCCCCCAGGTCCCCCTGCCCCCGGCCCCGCAGCATCCCCCAGAGGATGTTCCACGAGATCAACCCCAGAGCCTGATACGGGGATGGGGGGACAGGGCCCTGGGGGTGGCACAGGGGGACAGGGACCCCCCGGCAGCGTCCCCGTGTCCCCCAGGGCCAGAGCCTGGGCCAGGGCTCCTTCACCCTGCTACCAACAAGGGCTTGAGAGCGCTGAAAGAATCCCCAGCAAGGGATCAACAAAAACCAGATTTAATATTACGGGACAGCAGCACAAAGTTCCTTGGCAAGAGTCACTCTGCTCCTGACTGGACACTTCAGGCACACCAGGGAAACAAAGCAACAACAAAACCAAACAGAATCCAGGAATCAAACCAGAAATTAACTGAGAAATGTCCCTGCGTGTGTGTGTGACACAAGTGAGGGTAAGGATAAAAGGAATATGGCCTAAAGGCTTAACAGGCCTCACACTTAACAGGACTTAAATTACACCTTAAATGTGACCAATACCTTAAACAACAAAGTTTAGCAAAACAACAGTACTTAACACTTTTTAACCTTACTTATAACTATGACTTCGCAATTTAACAGAGGAATAACACTTAACAATATTTAACTTAACCAATAACTTAAATAAAATGTGGCAATTTAGAAAAAGAACAACTCTTAGCAGCATTTAATTTAGCTTAGACCTTGTGACTTAACCTTACTTACTGATATCTGGATATCTGACTGACTCAGCTATCCAAGGCACTCAAACTCCTCAGAGAGCAGCATTTCTGCCACATTTCCCCAGCACAGGCACTCCTGTGTGCACACAGACACAAGGAGTCAGTGCAAGACACCTGTGAGCAATTCCCCTGAGGGCAGGCAATGCTCCCTGTGGATCCTTTGGCATCTCCCCAGCGGGTGAAGAGCTGAGCCTGGAGGAGTGGGGGGATTGGCCCAGGCTCCGTCGTGGTTGGGGATCCCCGAGTGCAGAGAACGGGAGAGTTCCCGGCTGGGAGAGGCCCCACTCAGAGGGAGTCATGGCCCAGGAGAGCTCCAAGGGCTCCTTTTGGAGCGCTGTTTGTAGGGCTCCAAGAGAGGGGCTTCAGTCCCAGCAATGGCTCATCCTGGCCGCACTTGGCACCAACAGCTTTCTTTGGCAGTGTGAGAACAGGGATGTTGTGCCACTGAGGGAACAAAAACAGTTCCCAGGGCTGCTGCTAAAGGAACCAGGAGCTGGTTGGGCAGCAGCAGTGCCTGGAGCAGACAGTGTTTGTGATGAGCTGCAGAGGAGCTGAGCCCAGGGGCTGTTGGCCAAGGCCGAGGCCCAAGGAGCATTTCTCAGCTGGCAGGGCAGCCTGAGAAGGGGAGGGGGGAATGCAGCAGCACAGGGCCATGGAATCAAGGGAGCATTGTCACACTGGGGCCCTGTGAGACCAAGGGACCACTGTGACACTGTAGGGCCTCATGGAATCATGGGGAGCACTGTGACATTGCTGGGCCTCATGGAACCAAGGGGACTGTACTGACACTGTGTGGCTCCATGGAGTGTAGAGATCATTGTGACACTGTGTGGCCCCATCAAACCAAGGGTCCATTGTGACACTGCGGGGCCTCATGGCACCATGGAGACCATTGTGACACTTTGGGGTGTCATGGGATCAAGGGGCCATTGTGACACTGCGAGACTCCATGGAGTCAAAGGTCCATTATGACATTGCAGGGCCTCATGAAACCATGGGGAGACCATTAAGACACTTTCACAGCCTCATGGAACCAGGGAGCCATTGTGACACTGAGGGGACTCATGGAATCATGGAGACCATTGTGATACTGCAGGGCCTTATGAAACCTAGGGACCATTGTTACACTGCTGGACCCCTTGGAAACAAGTCACCATTATGGCACTGTGGGGCCCCATAAAAGCAAGGGAACACAGAACAGCTCTGGCTGGTTTGGCCTCCCAGGGACCATCTGACTGGTCCAGCTGACCTTGGCATGTTGAGGGTCTCTTCTCTTCTGCTGCTGAAACACTGGGGCTCCATGTTTTCCTTCCTATGGAAATGATCTCTCCTCCTCCAAGCACCCATGACCAGAATTGGGATTTCACCTCCGAATTTCCTTATATCCAGTGATTGTTCCAATAGGAATATTGCCAGAAGTCTTGCAGTGGTTTCACAAGGGTCACTTCCCATCTCTCCTCAAACCACTGGGGAAGGCTCCATGCTTTCCTTCCCATGGAAAAGAACTGTCCTGCTTCTCCAGGTGCCTATGGCCAAGACTGGGCTTCCACCTCCAAAATTCCCATAATCCAAAGACTGCTCCCAGACAAAATCTGCCATTCCTGACAAGTCTGGCTGGCCTTGGCCTAGTCAGTCTCTCACCTGCTTTTCAAACATTAGGCTTTGTGCTTTCCTTCCTATGGAAAAGAACTGTCCTGCACCTCTAGGTACCCATGGCCAGAATTGGGATTTCACCTCCAGCATTCCCTATTCTGATAGACTGGAGGAGACTGTTGGCTTGAAACATTTCATGTGTAGGGGAGGAAGGGGCAGGTCCAGCCTCGCCCTGCCCTGTGACCCCAGTACCCCCAGAGCCTCTATGCCAGCCCAGCAGTGTCTGCCAGTCCCTGGCACAGCACAGGCAATGCTCCACAGCCACCTCTGCAGCCCCAGCCCAGCTCCTGAGGGACCAAATGAGCCCAAGTCCCACCAGGGGGAAGGGCCCAGGAAGATCAAGGGGAATTTAAGGCTGACCACAAGTCAAGCACACATCTTGACCCTACCTCCTCTTGGAATTTCCATCTTACCAGTACTGGAATCCAGGAGCTGGTACCTGTGTATGTGCTTCTCTGGATCTTTTTTGCCTTTCTCTCTTTCTGTGTCTTCTTCTGTTTCTGTGCTCCTGCAAATGTTGAGTAACTTAAAATTGAACAGGCTTAGAGTTTGTGAAGTTGAATGGGCCAAGTCAATGCTTTCAGAAGTGTTTTTTGTTGACTGATTATCTGTCGTAGTTTGACAGGAGAAGAATTTTAAAAAGTAATACAAAACTTTTTGTGTAACTGACAATCTGTTAAACCACTAAGATACTGAACATGCCTCTGTTAAACACAAATGTAAAAGACAAAAAATCCCAGGAACCTCCTCTTTCTTTTCCAGTCAACAAAGAAGCAGCAAGCCCTGGCCCTGGCCCCCATCTCAACCAAACCAAACCAAACCAAACCAAACCAAACCAAACCAAACCAAGCAACCCTGCTGTGGGCTGAGCCCCTTCCCCCCTCCCCAGGCTGCCCCCCTCCATTGGCCCCATTCTGACCAAACCAAACCCCAGCAACTACCAAACAGGAAAACAAAAGAGGCTACAAAACCCTAACCAGAACAAAGCTAGTCACACAGCATTAAAATCTTACCATCAAGTCCCCTCCCCCCAACACAACTAACACCAAAACCATTACAACCTACAACCCATACAAAATAACCATACAACTAAAAACTTAAACACAAAAACCACAAAAAGCAGCCAGAAAACCAGTCCTAATACAATCCAACCACAACTTCCACTGCAAGTTACCAGCAGATCAGGTGTAAACCCTTTCAAAACTTCAATCCTCTCTCAAGTAAAAGAAAAAAACAAAATACAAACATTTAAAAGAAACCATTACACCATCAAAGTCAGCAAAGAACAAATTAAATACCCAATAAAAAAGAAGAAAAAATACCTTAATCTTAAAACTAAAATCCTCTTATAAACTATAATTTTAAAAACTCCTTTTCTTTGTAACACATAAAACTTAAAAAAATTATTCCAAATAATATCAAACAAAAACCTCCATATTAAAATGAACAAATGATAAGATAACTGTGATTTCATAAAAAGTTCGGGCTGAAAAAAAAGTAATCCAGTACCCCCAAGAGAAGATCACTATTCCCAGAGATAAAAATAATTTAATAAGGAAATAATAAAAACTTTTACCTTTGAAGAACTCATCTTTAAAACAATACCCCATAAGTTTTCATGGCCCATCAACAAGCTGTAAAAAAGCTTGTAGCAATAAAAACAACTACACAATAACAAAGTTACCCAGACAACTGTTATCCATGACAAAAATAAGAACAACAAAAAAATCTTTTTTTTCCTCTTGTAAAAAATCTCCATAACCTTAACAAGCTGAAAAAAGACTATTCTGGAAATAGCAAGCTAACTAGAAATTTTAAGGTTTTTTTCTTTACATTGTCAGTAAAAAGAAAAAGTTGTAAAGAAAAAAAAAGGACTCTACAATGTTTATTTTAATACTTACCACTTTTTTTCTTTTAGTTACTTTTAATAAAATTTTCTTTATACCCTTTTAAAATTTTAGACCTACTTTACTGTTCTCCTAAATCTATCTCTCAACAAAATAAATTCATAAATTATTAACTAACACTAAAATCCACCCTCATAAATATATTAATTAAAAAATGTCAAAATTAGAAAAATCCTAAATTAAAAAACCAAAACCCCTACAATGTCATATTAAACATTTTGCCAAAGTTTCTCTGACTTTCTAAAGATGCCAAAAATGACTGTTTGATTGTTTTGAGCTCCTGAGAATCTCTTGGTGGTATTTCTCCAGTACATCCAACTCAGAGTACACAAATAATTGTAATTCCTTTTAAATGTCTCCTTGAGAGAGTTGTTTGGGGAATGGGGGTCAGGGCTGGTCTGTCCTGCTTGGCACAGCCCAGGCAGGGCTTTCCCAGCCACGTTCCACACTCCATTTCCCAGCTGGAGCCCCTGGTACCTCTGAGCTGTGCTGTCCCAGCCCCAGGGATGCTCTCCTTGTCTGCCCATTCCCCCACGGTCTCTGGGCAGAGATGGCCTCAGTGGGGGCTGCTGACATCCTCAGCACCTTGGAGGCTGCTGCTGAATTTTCCTGCTCCAGAGGCTTGTTCAGCCTTGAGCTCTTCAGTTCAGGAATTCAGTCTCCCAGGGCTCATTAACATTCAGAACGCCTTAACAAGCCAAGCCTCAGGGAATAATTTAGGTGTTCAAATAATTTGTGGTTAATCAGGCAGATTTCAAAGTGTATTCAAACTGATTAGATTCTATTTAAAAAGACAGTGAAAAAAGATATTTTAGGTCTTGTTTCATTTTTCTCCTGTTCATAAATAATTATGTGCAATTTCCAGTTGACACTGACTCCAGGTACCTCCTCATGCAGTTTGAATAGAGATGAAAATCAATACCCTTCATGGCTGACAATCAATCAGACTCTGTCCCTACCCCCACCCCACCATTTTCCCCATCCAAGCCCTGGCACTCAGAGCAGCCTTGTGCAAATCTGAGCTCCCTCCAGCCCAGGATGCACCTGCAGCTTTCAGCTCCTTGGCTCCAACTCCCACCTGCTTTCCTTGGAGAAGGAGCTGCCCGAGACACAGAGGGATGTTCATTTCTTGTCAGCCAACAAAGCCAGGGGAAGGCACAGCTCCATCAATGCAAGAGTCATTCTTCTGCTGGATGATAAATCCACTTTGCACAGCAGACAGTCTCAGAGCAATGGAAAACACCTTCTGTGCCCAGCACAGATCCAAAGGTCCCCCCAAACCCTCCCTGCCCCGATTCTGCCCAGATTTACTCTTTGCACACACGAGTCACACGCTGAAGTCAGGGGCCCTCTACATTCCCAGATGGAGGAAAAGAGAGAAAGGGGATGAAGAGCTCTCCTGTGCAGAGCCAAGGTCCTCTCAGTTGAAAGGCACTTGAATGACCAGAGAGCATCTAGAGGAAGAAACCTGGGAGCAGTGGGAAGGAGAAAGATCCAGCTGGTCTAGTAAAGATATATACTCAGATATGGCCATTTAAGCAGGAGAGCTGAAAACATCTGAAGGCAAAGGGAGATGATAAACAGAATATTGGTGATGCAAGTAGAAGGGAAGATCAGCATTTCTTTTCCTGCCATCAGTAAACTTCGAGGAAGTTGCTGTTCCTGGTGGGAAAACTTTGTCATGTCTTAAAAGTACTCAATGACGCAGATAATAAAAATGTGCTTCCATATTATAAAATAAATAGGGATTAACACCTGTGCCCCTTTTCAGGCAGGCATCAGTTGTGTGCCCATGAACAGGCAGTGCCACTTCTGCCCTGATGTTCCCAGCTGGGATTGGAACTCTCAGAGAGCACCTGAGGGAGAGCAGAGCACCTTGCAAGCTGCAGGTCCCTGACAGCCCCGCAGGGCTCCTGTCCCATCAACATCTGCTCTGCTCCAGTCTGAAACAGGGCCCAGCATGGTGCTGGGATCATCAGAGAGCTGAGGTGTGTGCTGGAATTCAATGCCCTCCCCATCCCTCAGCAGTCCTGCATTTCCCTGCTGCAGCCTTGGTCTCCAGCACAGCCATGGAGGCTCTTTGGGCTCTGGACTGTTGCTGCAGCCCCCAAGGGCAGCTGAGCTCTGCCTTTGGCACAGTCAGGTCTGGCCAGCGCAGGCCATGCTCAGCAATTGCTTGTGTGTGCCTGGCCTTGCTGTCAGCCCCAGCAGCGTCTGGGCCTGTGCTGGCCCAGCCATGGTGGCCCAGCCCCTGTGCAGGCCCAGCCCAGGCCAGGAGCATTGTGACTGGGAATGGTTCCTGTGCCGTGGTGCCCACAGCAGCCTTGGGGCTCTGTGCCCCATGGCCTCCCTGCTGGGCAGCCTCTGCCAGCTCCTGCAAAGCCCGTGGCACCTGTGGGGCTGCACAGACAGCCCTGCCCCGGGCTCTGCCAGCCTCTGGGCCAGCAGAGAGGCCGGCCAGGGCTGGCCATGGCCGGGAACAGGCCCTGACCCCACAGGAGGATGGAGCTGGGCCACAGCCAAAGTCAGCCCAGGCCAAAGCTAGGCTCAGCAGCCATGGCTGCCAAGGGCTGGGCACAGAGGCTGGCACTGACAAATGTCCTGGGCCCCCTCCCTGCTCTGTCCATGCCACCCAGGGCACAGAACAACCTCCTCTCTGGGCCACTTGCCTGTTTGCAATGCCTTGCACAGGCGCTGGCCCTGCCCCACAAGACCTGGCCTGAGTCCTGCCCCTGCACGCTCAGCCAGGCTGAGAAGGACACTGATGGTTTCTGGGCCAGGCTGTCTGAGCCCATCCCAGCTCCCTGCAAGCTCTGCCAGCTGCCCTGAGCTCTGGGCAGCACCAAGGGCCTCTCCCCAGCCCAGCCCAGCCAGCTCTGGCCCCACAGCTCTGCTCAGGCAAATGATCCAGTGCTGAGGAACAGTGAGACCACGGCCAGGTGAGGGAGGCAGGTGGAAAAGACTTTGTGCCGTCCCTGCTCAGAGGGGATCCTCAGCACAGCCCTCAAGATCTACACGTAGGAGAAAACAATGAACACAAAACAACAAAATGCTAAACAAACACTAACAGCACGAAATCCCAGTTCCCTGAGGTAGGATTTGGAACAGGAGAGCTTGAGGATTGGGGGAATTTCACAGAAGAACTGGCCCAGGGCGTTGCCATGGCACAGGGGCAGGGAAAATGTATTGGCCGTGTGCAGCAGTGAATAGACAAAGCCACTGGCCCAGACAGCTGCTGCCATGTGGGCACAAGCTCTGCTGCCAAGGAGGGTCCCGTAGTGCAGCGGTTTGCAGATGGACACATAGCGGTCATAGCACATGATGGTCAGGAGGGAAAACTCTGCTCCAGTAAAGAACAGAAAGAAAAAGAGCTGAGCAGAACATCCTGTGTAGGAGATGTTCCTGGTGTCCCAGAGGGAATTGTGCATGGCTTTGGGGACAGTGGAGAAGATGGAGACCAGGTCAGCGAGGGCCAGGTTGAGCAGGAAGAAGAACATGGGTGTGTGCAGGTGGTGGCCGCAGGCTACGGCGCTGATGATGAGGCCGTTGCCCAGGAGGGCAGCCAGGGAGATGCCCAGCAAGAGGCAGAAGTGCAGGAGCTGCAGCTGCCGCGTGTCTTCCAATGCCAGCTGGAGGAAGTGCCTGATGGAGCTGCTGTTGGACATTCCTTAACTGTGGGCATAGTGAACTGTTGAAAGAAGACTTTGACAAGCTTGGAAGATTTCCTTGAGTCCATCCTATGCTCTTTGTTTAGGAATCCTCTCAAAATACTTATCTTGTTTTGAAGGAACTTTTCTTAATTTCTTTATTTTTGATTTTGGATTTCTGCTCTTTCTGAGTTACTGCTTTATCTTCAGCATTGCTCTCAGGCTGAACACTGGGGAGCCCAGAGGGAAAACAGGCTTGCTGTGCCCCAGTGCAGTCAGACCTGCTGGTCCCACAGAGGTGCCCTTTGTTCATTTAACCTCTCTCTATTTCAGCATGATCACACTTAAACCATTCTTGAAAAATACAATGGACTTTTGGAATTCTCCAGTTTAAAAATAATTTTTTCCAAACCCTTCTCTCTTTCCCTATGCAGCTTAACAGGATGGGATACCAAGGGCTGGTCTGGCTCTCTGCTGCCTGGAGTTGTGCCTACTGGGAGCTGTTTCTCTCTCTCCAAGCCATGTCCCTGCCTGTGCTGCCAGGGCCCAGCCCAGCCCTTGGGGCTCAGCTCTGCCCTGCAGACCGCTCCCAGCACAGGGCACTTCCCAGGGGCATCTCCCTGGCAGCAGGGCCTTAAGGGCAGGCCAGACAAACAGAGATGCTGCAAGCCAAGGTGCTGCTGCTGCTGTCTGTGGGGAGAGGAGGCTGAGGAGGACCTGTCTGAGGGAGATCTGAGGCCCATCTGCTGATGCCCAGGGTGACAGTGCAGGAGTCTCAGTGACACAGCCAAAGCTGACAGCCCCTTTCCCTTCCCTTTAGGAGAAAGCTGAGAGCAGCCCTGGCCATGCAGCACCATCTCCACAGCAGGAGGAATCTGCCCTGATGGGGGTGGCTCCTTCCACCTCCAACTTCTCCCCTACAGCGTCCATGGGGAGCTGCCAGGCAGGCTGGGAGCTGCCCCTGGCAGGTGGCACATGCCCTGGGCTGGCCAAGAGCCCTGAGGGCTGCAGGAGCTGCTCTGCAGGACAACCCTGGCTGCACATGCAGTGCATGTTCATGTCCCAGTCATGCTGTGCTATGGCTGCTTTTCAAGTCTGCTTTGAGCCAAATAAATAGGAGCGATAATATCAGGAAGGGGAAATCCTGAGCTGGCCCTGTTGTGCCTTCTCCTCCTGCTGCCTTTGCTGATCCAAGTCTTGGCCAGCCCCCTGGCCTGTTGGCACAAGGTGCTGATCTCCTGGAAAACCTTTTTGTTCCAATGGGCTTCCAGCACAGCCAGAGCTCTGAGCCAGGTCCTGGCAGGGCCATGTGCAGGCAGGATCTGGGGGCTGCAGCTGTTTGTTCCATCCCTTACCTGCTTGACTACCTGAGCAGAGTTAAGGACAGTGCAAATCTGGAGAAGATCTGGGTATTTCTGAGAGCTGAAAAGTTCTGGATGTGTCCCAGGCATGTCTGGAATCACTCTGTCTCCAGTGGTTTCCTCCTGTGTTAAACACTTGTCTACAGACAAGGCCAAACTCCCTCTTCCAGACTGAGCTGTGCCAGGAGTTACTGACCTCCTGTGCCAGGCTCTGGAGCTGCTCTCATCATGCCCAGATTTCCCTCTGGGAATGTTTGCCTGGCTTGAAACCACTGGCCTGAGCCAGCCTGGCTGAAGAGACCTGGGAGGTGGCCACAGACCCATTTGGTGAGCAGCAGACCATTGCCTCTTCCCAGGCTCAGCATCCAGCAGAGGATCTGACACCAGCCCCAGGCACACACGCACAGAGCAGATCATGTCCCTGCAGCCCAGCGAGCTGTGACACCTCTGGGAATTTACTGGAAAGCCCTACCACCTCTCTAAGGCTCTCAGGAACAACCATGAGGGAAGGAAATAAAAAATAAGCCCTCAGAAAAACAGAAAATGCTGTGTGAAGTACCTGAAATGCCCCCAACAGTTTAACTAGAGCATGGAGTAAGCTGAGAAAATGTATGAACAAATGAATCAAACAAGTGAGCACACAGCAGACAAGTTGGCATATAGGTGTCTACTGAGAAAGCTTAAGCACAGCAAGGGGAGAAAAAGCAAACTCAAACCAAGGCATAATATCCCTCACATTTTGGAGCAGAGCTCTCAGACCATGTATCATCCAAACCACTCCAAATTACCATCTGCCAGAATGTCCTTCAAAGAAAACAGGTCCACAAGTTTGCAAAGCAGCAGTTTAATGTTGTCCTATCAGATGAGAGGCTCTCTCCAAAGAAGATTTTTGCACTTGAGTAAGAAGCACTACACAAAAGTGTGACTCTCATGGCCACTGCTACACTGTCAGGTACCATGAGACAATGAATTTTTGGAGTCCTGGCCATGTCATGGCAGGTACATCTGGAAAGAAGCTCTTTAGCAGCCCCTGTCATTTCATAAGTTACCTGCAAATGTTTCCAGATCCTCTGCATGATCTTCTCTGTATGCAGAAAGAGTCTACATAAAGAACCTGAGCAAACCACTCTGGTATTGTTTCAGAGACAAAGATACACCAGAATATGAAGAGCAGGTTTTGTTTCTCGTGTATCTTCCTGTCATCCCTAAATCAGGCTCTGTTTCAGACTAGAAGCTGGATCCTTCACTGGTATAAACCTGGGTACCTGCTCCTGTCCACGAGGCCCATCACTCCACACACGCTGAGGGCCAACTGCATTGCATATGAGATTGCCAAGTAAATGCAGGTCTGTGCATGCACCATGTGTTAGACTAGGCCATAAATAATTTATGATGCTGGAGAAGGTGACTGTATTTTTAGGTGTAGAAATATGCAGATAAAACAGTCCTGACATTCAATTTTCACTCTGCACTTCTGATCCTGAATTTGAGTCCATCCAATGCATTTCTAAAGCCTCTGCACCTCTGAATGAGCAACACATCCCCTGCAAAGCCCCAAAACCCATAAATCAAAAAAGGGGCACCAGGAAAACCCATGGAGCCCACAGGATACCTCCTGTAGCCAGCACTACACAGGATGCCCCAGCATAAGGAAGAGCAGGCTCCTTCCCCTGAACCTCAAATATTCTGCAGGTCAGTCTCCTCTGGATTCTGGCTGCTGACCCTTATTCCTGACCCCACATCTAATCAACACGCCTTTGATGTCAGAGGCACGTGTTCATGGGGCCCAAATCTCTCTCTAAAGACCACAGGAGCTGCTCAAATCAGCCCCTTGCCATCCTGAGGCAGCCCAGGAGCAAGGATGAGGAAGGACAAAGGTGCTCACTGGGGTGCTTGTAACTGTACCCTCTGTTACATCTTCCCCCAGAGAGAGCTGTCAGTGGGACAGAAGGAGAATTATTCCTTCCTTGGACTTTGTAGAAACAGGGAGCCCAGGGAAACCAAGAAACAATCATAGATTTGACACCACATTACTTCTGGATGTGTCCAATGAGCAAGATAAGGACACACTGAGGAGAAGGGGAAACAGATGTTGCAAGGGCAAGGAAGCAGACAAGACAGTTTTGTGGTGTGTCACAACACAGCTTTTGGTCTCTGCTATCAGAAATAAACCAAGGGAGGTGGAGAGAGGCACAGAGCCCAGGTGAGGGCAGGTCTCACCTGGACAGGGCAGCTCCCAGGACAAAGGCAGCGTGTTCCTTCAGCGAGGCCTCGCTGCTGTTCAACCCCTCGATCACCAGCCGGAGCCCACCCATGGACAGGAAATCCTTGACATTGTCCACCTGGGAGAGAGCAGCTTCCATCAGCACAAAGCCCCAGCCCCTGGAGAACACCTCCCTTCACGCCCACAGCATCCCTTCCCTCCTGCTCTGACCAGCAGGGAGTTTTACAAGGGATTAAAAATTCTGAGGGAATGGCTGTGGCTGAGCATAGCACAGCCCTGGCCACGAGCAGAGATGTCACAGCTGCCCAGGCACAGTGTCCTCGTGGGAGGACATTGTCACACTCAGAAGGCATCACTGGAAACTCAAATACTTTGATTATAGCTATCAAAACTGCTCTTGACATGTATTTTGGCAATTCAGGTGGTGTCAAAAACTCGATATATCTGCTGATGTCAAAAAACTCCAGCTCTTTGCTCTCCCCTGAGCAAGGCTTTACTAGGGATCCAGGGAATTGCATGTTTTGCAAATGAAGTTAATTAATTGATGCTGTAATTGTAGCACCAGGAGTCAGGGATGTTTAGGAGCCTGTCAGCACCAACAGGGTGCAAAGGGGGCATGGGAGCGAGTAGCATGGGCAGTTCTGGGAGTTCTCCATGAGTTCCATCAACAACTTCCCATGGACAAGGAAGGAAAAAGCCAGTCCCAGCTTGGAGGGGTCATCCAGGAGCTTCCCCAGGGAGCAGCCCCACAATGACTTTTCTAAGCAGACAATAATGGATTAACTGCCAGTAGGGAAAACTTTGCACATTAGTGGGAATTCATCAGCCTCTGGCTCTAAGTGGATCAGGGGCTAGCCAGGCACAGTCCCAGCGGGCATCTGCTCTTGGAGAGGAGATCAGAAAAGGCTCTGAGTGCTCACAGACAAAATTTAGAGAAACAGCACAAACTACTTCAAGTACAAAATTCAGTCCAAAGTCAAATCAATGCATTTTGGTATTCAATGATTTTTTTTTTCAGTTTAAAAGAGGATCTGATGAATGCTCAGAACTGCCTGCACAGAAAAATCAGTTTCTGCCTGCACAGAAAAATCAGGTTTAGAAATTCAACATATCTCTCTGAAAGACAGGGACACAACAGCAATCGTTGGCTGATGGAAACAGAATATAAAAATGAGTTATCAGCAGGGCAAGCCGACCCCCTGATGAGGTGGAACAGGACCACAAGCCATGCAGGGCATGTGGGACCCTTCTTCAATGACTTCATGCTCAGTGTTATATGTATCTCAACCATGTACCTTCATCAAAATTGGCCCTAAGTCAGATATTTCAGGTACCCAGGAGAAGAAGAAGCTTTGTGTCCTACAGTCTGCCATTACCAACCAAAGCAGGACCTGGGGAGCTCCCGCTCATCTCTGCTCCCCAGTGGGACAATACCCACCTGTCCCTCTGCAAAGCTGCTCTCTGCAGGTCTGCTGGGGCTGATTCAGGATTTGCAGCAGCTTTTGTATCCTTTCAGATGCTGTTCTTTTAACTGTCCCTATAAACCAGGCCTGCCAGAGCTCTCACTTTTCTGCAGACCCATCTTTATCTACAACGAAATCTATGCAGCAACCCAATTTCAGCTGCCAGTGGGTCCTTTTATTACTCAGCCTCTGTAAAAACTGGTTTAGTGCTGGAATCAGACATTGACTTCTGCATGAGAGGGAATATATGGACAGGCAGGAATTTGCATCCAGCAGCTGGAGTGGTAAAACCATCCCCTGCTGTAACCTCAGCAGCACCAGAGTCCTTTGTGCTGCCCCAGCGTCAGTGAGACACCACAACAGCAGAATGTAAATTGTGCTGTTGTGCTGTAAAGCTTATTCTGAAGATGTGCTTATCTTTTTTAACCAGAGTCTGTTGTGAGAGCTCCAGTTCTAAAACTAACAAAATCCCCAAACTTAACAACTTGAAGGTATTAACCTCTCTGGGGAGCAGTGTATGCTGCAAGGCAGCAGCTTCTACCTCACTTCAGTCCACTGAAATCAGAACAGAAGAAAAACCAAAGATCAAAAGAGCTCTTGAGTAAAGTACACAGGCAAAGCAGGCGAGGGGAGGGATGGGAGAAGAGCAAATATGACAGCAGTTATTCAGGGAGCAGGTTTGAATTGGAGGAGAAAGAAAATAGGGAGGGAAGGTGAGAGAGAAAATGTTAGAAAACAAGAGCGAGGGAAAGCAGCATGTCAACTGCACACGATGGAGAGGAAATTAGCAGAGAGAGATGGTGTAGCATGTCAGAGCAGAAGAGAGGGGAAGATAAGCAGAGTAAATAATTGAGAGAAAGAGCCTGCAATGCCTGAGAACGGGCCTTGGCTCCACACACTGCTGTGCAAGCACCGTGAATGCTGTTTATGAGTTACGCTCTGCCCTCTTCACATTTGCATTTGGGTTTTATGCGTTACAGATAACCCAGCAAGCCAAACCTTCCTACTCCTTCTCCAAGACGGGCTCCCGAACATGCCAAGCTGAATCGTGGCTGAGGAGAAGCAAACTAGAGCTGGCAACCAAAAGCTGAGCAAAGTCAGAGCCCTTGGGCTGACTCTTCAAAGGCAGGAGAGAGCATCTCCCCGGGCTGGGCACCAGCCATGGCTCCCACGGCACGCTCCGAGGCACGAGCTGCCCCGCACCCACTGCTCCAGGGTGACCATGGCACAGAGCAGGGAGCAGCCTTTGCTTGCACGCCCTCCAGGGCATGGCATTTTCCACTCCACAGGGCATCCTGTGTCCCGGAGACAGCAGCAGGATGGCCGGGAGCTGAACAGTTCGGAAAAGCCACGGCACGGCATGGTACTGCTCTGATGGAGGCTGGGGAAGGTGGGACTTGCAAAGTGGCCCTACACAAGTCCTTGGCCACCCACATCTGCAAGGATCCCCTGCTCCCACAGCAGGGCTGTGACTCGCTGCAGAGGAGTCCTGGCAGTTCAGCCCTTCCAGGGTTATGCAGCATCAGCGTCCTTTGGCTGCTGTTCAGTAATTACATTAAGCCACTGCTGCTAAAGTCAGTCCCAAGCAGAGATAATGCTCTGGACGCATTCAAGTGACTGGAAGAAGAAAGAGGAGGAAAAGCCATGCTGGCTTAGAGACAAGTCATATTTCTTCTCAGCTTCCTGCCTGACGAGAAGGTGCTGCCCAGCCATCTGCCCCGACAGCGCGGGCACAGAGCAGCGCTGTGATCGGCGCACAAAGGAGCCCCTGTGCTCCTGCCAGCCTCCTGCCATTCCCCCTCTCTGACCCCTTTGATGCTGCATGTGTTTCCCTTTGATGCTCCAGTCCCTGCTCCTCTGCCATTCTGAAATTGTTTGCCCCATCCTGTGCTGCAGGGATTTTCTGCTGGAATAGTCCAGATTGCTATGCTGGAATTCAAAATTGCCAGGGCATTTGGGGGTTGCTTTTTAGCACAATGGCCTGATGCTCTGGCACCCTTAATCAGGCAAGATTAGCCCTGAGTACAAATATGAAGCTCTTTGGGTGCCCATTGTTCACAGTTATTCTCTGAGTCACACAGATGCTGTCAGTGACACAAAAGCAGGGAGAACAAACAGCAAGGAAGCCTCTGCATGCCCACAATGACAATTCAGAGTGGAAATTCAAGACAAAGAGCCCTGGAAATAACACTTGTATCAGCTGGCACATGGACTCTCTCTCTCACAGCAGCAACACTTCAGCTGCCTGCCTCCAAATACCACATTTGGTTCAACAAGTGCTGTTCCAGTGAAAGGGCTTGCACTGGCACCTCCCAAGAGTTGTCCTATTCACCCTCTGAAATGACAAAGTGCCATTGGAAACTCTCCCAGTGCACTCCAGACTCTCCCCAGTCACTGGGGAGGGAGAAGCCAAGTCCCTTCCCACACGGCAGAGCAGAGGCTGGATGCCCAGACACCCTCCCAGGGGTGGCACCAAGGCAGGCACCAAGCCCAGGGGAGCAGAGCTCTGTGCCTGCAGCTGCATCCAAGGGGAGGTAGGAATGTGTGAGCTGAAAGCAGAGCAAGAGAGATCAGAGAGAGGGGGGAAAAGTGTGAGCACAAACCCCAGGAAGCGAGATGCCAGGAAATATGTTCACCCTCACACAGAGCTAATTAGCACAGCGAGGCTCTGCTTGCCACTGCTTACTCACACCAATGCAAAACAGGGGGTTTTGGGTGGCTGTCACCTTTCCTGGTACAAAGACGTTCTCTGTGAACTGATATAAAGGCACCTACCATCAACCACGGCAGCTTTCCATGGAAGCAGAGAGAAAGTAATTATTTTTGGAGCAACCACCACTCTACTTACCCAAAAATGGCAGCTAAAACACCATTTTGAAACATTAAGGAGATAAAAAAGGAAAAAGAGAAGATAAGAAAACCAGCCTGAGAACAGACAACAAATCAGGCAACCACCAGGATACTGCTGGCTCCTGGCCCAAGCGATGATTAATTCCAACCTGGATATAAAATAAGCCTGCACTAGTCCTCTGCTGTCTGGTATTGTCCCAGGATTATGGTAATTAAGCAATTTGTATTACCTGATACTGATAAGAAAAATAAAGCCCCGTTTATGACACCGTATCCCCTGGATTTTACACGGTAGTTACTGAGGCATTCTTGTTACCTGGTGAACATAATATTCGAGATCATAAAGCGCCGCGACTTTCTCATCCAGCGTGGAGGCAGAGCTGTTGAATTTGCTGATTAATTTAACCATAATTTCATAATCTGTTTCTATCTTCATGTTCAGCTTTTCAAACTCCTCCTTCAGCTGATCTATGGGCCAGAACTTCTTCCTCACCTCTTCCTCTTGGGCCTTGGAAACAAAAGGAGGAAAAACCAGATGTGAGATAACAAGATAGGAGATGAAGAGAGACAAGACAGACACAGAAAGGAATGCCAGCCCCAACATTCACAAAGGGAACCGGGCTGTCTGTGCCAATGGATTTATTGCTCTACATCAGAGGTGCAGGGGCAGGGTCCTTCTGAGAAGCCCAGGAACCCAGTTAGCTGTGATATACCCACAACATGAGAGAACAGTAGAGCTCTGTGCACCACTTCTACATCTCTACAGCATTTGTGCACTATTTCTACATCCCATTTCCATCCAATTCAACATCAAGCCCACAGGCAGCAGTACTGCTGTTCTCTGCTTGCCTGCAAGTGGATCTTCTCAAAACCTGGCTGCAAAAAGCCCTGAGGCACCTCCCTGATCTTACAGCTGAACCTCTCTGGAACTGGACATGAGGCTGGAGAGCTCCAGAGGTCCCATCCAGCCCAAAGTGCCCAGTGACTCCAATGAGTTCTCAGACACAGACAAAGATGCTTTTGCCTTTCCAAGCGTTGAGCAAATTCCTGGAAGGGTCTATCTCCTAGGGAGAGGTGTGAGGACAGAAGCTGTCAGAAAGGGAGGCAGAAGGAGCAGTGATAAGCTGGGGGCAGCTGACGTGCTGTGCCATGGGGCTTGGCCAGCACACAGCCTGTCCTGAGCTCATCTGCCTCGCAGTAACAGCACCCCAAGGGCTGCCCTGAACAGAGAGCTGACATAAAACATGTGGTGAGGAGGAAAGGCTCTGTCAGAGATCTCAGAGAGCCCCAGAGGTGCAGGAACATCAGCACTGGTGGCACTGGGGACAGAGCCTGCTGCTGCAGGGGACAGAAGCAGCAGAGAGGCCATGCTGGAGCTGGGCTGCTCCAAGGACAGGAGAAAGGCAGAAAGCCCCTTTTGGAAGGCATTTGTCACAAGTGCCAAGATGTGTTTGTATGCGGAGTGAGCCTCAGCTGGAGGGTTTGCATTGTCCTGCTCCCCATGAGGGATCAGAGAGGGCTGAAGGAAAACCAAGTGAGCAATGGAGGTGAAAGCTGTGTCAATGGAATGGTAAATTACCAGAGGTACCACACCCAACCCATCCCTCCCCGAGCTGCCTCTGCCGGAGCACAGAGGGGCTCAGTGTAACTCCATTTCCTCTGACACTGAGCCTTCAGGGATGGATTTGCTCTCTGCAGGAGTGACTGCAAATGGAATACTTTAGGTTCATTAGATGTAGCTGCTTTTAGCCTAGTTGCTGGGACAAAAGCTATTCTAACAGGGGGTTTTAAAATATGGCTTATTTTCCCCTAATAGAGTATCACTAATTTTTGCATTTCAATGACCCTCATTTCCAGCAGCCCTTTTCAGCAGCCCTGCAATCAATCAGCAATGCTACTATGGAAATAATCTCCAGCAAATGAAATCATGCCGTGCTGCCACATAAGGGAAGAAAAAGCCTTTCTGTGACACCAGAACTTTAGAGCCTTGACTCCTCTTTCAGTTTTTGTTTGAGTGAGCCAAGACCAAGGCAGCAGGAGGAGCGAGGGTTAAAGAAATACTGCTGAAGGGGAGAAGGGAAAGAGGCTCTGATGTACCTGATGAGTCACACATCTTCCCACCTGTTTACTTCAGATAGTGGGTTGTTTTGTAACTAAATGGACAACTTGGAGCTTGTGTAAGGAAATGTCAGCCCCTGCTTCCCCATGGCCACTTGGGTCTTGCTATCCAGAGCACAAGGTTGGAAATCCAAAGCAAGGAGAGTAAAGGGAAATACCCTCTGTAAATACCATCAGCTGCAATCCAGTTCCCTTTGGGGTCTGCAGACATTTTTGTGAATTGAGCTGCAGTGAAACAGATAAATTACATTGTTCAGAGCAGCTGTGGCTGCCCCTGGATCCCTGGAAATGTCGAAGGCCAGCTTGAATGGGGCTTGGAGCAACCTGAGATAGTGGAAGGTGTCCCTGCCCATGGCAGGGGTGGGACTGGATCACCTTTAAGGTCGTATCCAACCCAAACCACTCACAGAATCTTCGAGTCATACAGAAAAGTCAGGGAACAATATCACTAACAGGTTAATAAAGGTATTTTAGGTCCATATTCACTACAAAATTAGTTTGCATAGTGTTTTCCAAGCAATCATTTTAACCATTGTGTTTCAGCAGAGTGTAACAGGGTGTTTTCAGATCCCTGCAATGTGCATTGCTTTAGAAATGGGAAACTCACCTTCCTTTCTGCCTTCTCACTTTCCTTCATTTTAGCCAAGGCCTTTTTAAGCTCCTCAGATGTGAATGAATTTGCATCGAGATCAACCTTGCCCAGCCTTGCAGAAGAAACAAAACAAACAAGAACATGTAATGAGTGAAAAACGGCCTCAATTCTATTTTCACGGTGACATTCTAGCAATGGCTAAGGGCAGGAGGAAAGGAATGAAAAAACCTACCATACTCAAGAAAAGATTAGTCTGAGTGCTGGATTCTGTGTCAGGCTCACAGACACCACCCCCTGACAATAAAGGGCTCTGCTGACCCAAATTCTCAGATCCCACCACAATAAAAACAGCTGATGAATTGATACCTCAGAATTTCGTGTTGCCTTTGAGGAACCACACCAGCGCCACTATATAACTGCAGAGGGCCTAAAAGCTTCAACTTGCAGATTTCAGCTTATGAACATTGTACAGAGAATCATAGGAGACCTCAGCACCTTTCCAGTGAGGGAAGGGACTACAGAGAAGTGGGAGAGGACTCTTGGTCAGGAACTTTAGTGACAGGACAAGGAGGAATGGGATCAAACTGCAAGAGATGGAAGAGATTTGATGATGGGAAGAAGTTCTTTACTCTCAGGGTGCTTGTCCCCGACAGAGGGACCAGTGCAGAGAGGCTGTGGATGCCCCATCCCCAGCAACATCCAAGGCCAGGTGGGACAGGGGCCACAGCAACCTAGCGTGCTGGGAGCTTGCTCAGCTTGGAACCACATCATCTTGAGGGTCCCTTCCAAGCCAAACCATTCAAGGATTTGATCAATCTGACATCACCATCTCCCACTGAGCAGCGGCCCTGAAACTTCAGTGACATCATAGCTCCCAGAGGGTTCCAGGTGGAACGTCCAGGACCTGGAAACGAGCACAGCAGACACTTCACTGGTTGCCAAGGGTCAGTTGCTGCCCGTCCTGCGCTCTGACCCTCAGCGCTGAGGTGCTGCTGCTGCCTGGGCTTTTCCTGCAGCCAGATCTGGAGCGCTAATCCCAGCAGGACATGCTCTGCTGTGCCCATGGAGGTACAGTGCCATTCCAGGAAGGGGGCACCCGGCTTGGGCAGGCTGCAGCCATGTGGGAATGGATGGTGTGGGACAGAAAGCCCATTGGGAGATTGTGCTGCCCCTTGCAGAATGACAGAGACACTGTGAAGGAAATGGAAGTGGACCAGGGGCTGGATAAGGAAGAAATGATGGAGGTAGACTCCTCCTCTACTTCCATGTCCAACCTGGTTGAGGACATGGAAGTAGAGGAGGACGACAACATCTAAAAGATGGAGGTCGATGAGGAGGATAACATCAAGGACATGGAAGTAGATGAGGAGGATGAAAACGAGCCCATGGTCCTTGGATGAAGATGCAGCCCCACAGGTAAGACAGGCAGATGCTTCCCACATCCTGCCCACACACACACTGGGTCCCCTGACGCCAGGCTGGGGCTGGGCTGGATGGCCCCGCTCAGGGACACGGTGCCCGCAGGGGGCCTGGATTGTGCTGCCACAAGCACCAGCCCCGGCCTGCCCTGCGCTTGCCTGGGGCCATGCCAGCCCTGCCAGCCCCGGCCCAGCCCCTGGGGCCCAGCTCCCAGCCCTGCTGGGCCCGGTGCTGCCAGCTGAGTCCAGCTCTGCTGCTTCCTTTCTTCCAGGACTCATGCACATGATGGCACAGATCTGATGCCTTTGTAAATACGATCGAAGTTTAGAAGTTCCTTGTAAATATGTTCACTACGTTCCGAGTTTCCTGTAAATATGTTCACTACGTTCGAAGTTTTCTGTAAATACGTTTTTGTTGTGGTGTGTTGGTTTGTTCCGTTTCTCCCCCATTTGTTATGATGGTTCTGTCCTCCCAGTTTTCCCCTCCCTAGTCTCTGTCTATTATTTCGTTACCATGGTTGCCCCCTGTCATGTAACTTCCCCCGCCCCATATTCCCAAATATGTATAATTTTCTCTCCTCCCTGGACCCAGTCAATCACTCCCCACCACTCCCTGTCTTCTAGAAGGTTCCCTACAATGGGAGTAGTGATTGGCTGAGGTCCCGGGGCCCCTCCTTTACACTGTATCCATTGGTTCTTTTCACCAGTCTGTTGTGTTAAACCCTTCCCCTGACCTCCCCAGATTGGTTCACCCCCAGTTACCACCCCCCTTTATAATCTCATGTTCTGCTCATTTTCTTCGGCACTCCCTGCTGGTCCTCCCCAGTTCGTCATCCCTGCTGGTCGTCCCTCGGGACATTAAACCAGTTTCTACCCCAGAGAGTGTCCGGCTCTTGCTTACTCCGCCCTGCCTCGCAGCTATCCTCCGAGACCTCGTCCTGCAGGCACAGCCCGAGGCTTTCACCACCGAGGGGTGCCTGAAGCTGCCAGTCCTGGGGCCTTGCCACCGGGACTGACACCCCCCGCTGTAGTGGGGCTGTTGGCCGCCCGCTCAGCTAGCCAGGCACAGGATTAGCGGCCGCGGAACCGCTGCACGTTTTGAAGATTGTTAGTCCATTGGATCCCATGTCAATATGTTCTGTACATTGTTGTTCTTGTTGTTATAACAATTGTTATAACGACGCATGTTCTGTAAATCCTAGATTTGCCAATCTTCGGCAAATAAATACTGTTTCTTTTTAAAACCTGACTTCTCTTGGCCATTCCTTTGAGCACAGGCAGCCTTTGCACAATTGTGTGTTCCACTTGTTCCACGTTCCTGCGGCTGGAGGTCCCTGGGGGTGCTGGCACGGCCACCCCGGGGCTGGGGGTCCCTGTGCACAGGGGCTCCCACTGACACCACTCCTGGCACTGGGCACTGCTGCTCTTCCTGGCCTGGGGCACAGCGCTGTCCCCAAGAGCTCAGCTCTCACCAGCTCTCACACAGGGGGCTCTCACAGCACTGGCCCCTGCAGCCAGGCCACCAAAGCAGGCAGCAAACCTTCAGCCACCCTTCCTGCTGACGCCACAGGGACTCCTGGGCCCAGAGCCGCCAGCAGGCCACAGCCATCCAAAATTCACCTGCACACTCTCAAGGCCCCCACAGCCTTGGCAACTGGGCCAGCTACATCTGGGCTGCTGCAGGGGCTGATCTTTAAGCCTTGCAGCCTCCAAAGGCTTTGGGCTCTTCTTCCCAGCCTGCTCTGCACTGCCCTGAGCCCACATTGTTCCAGAAACAAAAGCCAAGCCAGGGCATCCTCACCCTGCCCCCATTCCTGCTGCTTCCAGCGGCCACTCGTCTCCCTGGGCCCCACTCGGGTGACAGCTGCAGAGACAGGGCAGCCTGTGCTGGGCAGGGGGCACGGGTCTTCGGGCCCTGGGGCTGCTGCTGCTGCCGCTGGGGGCCATGGGCCTAACAGGGCCCCGAGCTCAGCCCCTGCCCGGGCAGCTGCCCCCAAAGCCCCACACTCCCCGAGCATCCCCATCACAGCTGCCAGGGGAAATCCCACGGGATTCAGGAACGCAATTTCCCATAGTGACTACACCACAGGGTCCAAGGGGAAAGTCAGCACCAGCTGAGGTTTACAGCACCTTGACAAAGGTAGCTGCAGGGCAGGTGAGATCTCCAGCGCCTCTGGCAGTGCCTGCTCTTCACGGGAGCCTGTGGGGCTGCTCCCACTGGGACACAGCACCAGGATTAGGCCAGCCCTCAGCCCCTTACAGATGATCCCAAGGAGCAGGCTCAGAAAGCATTTCCAGACCACTGCCTGCAGATATTTCAAAGGACCACATGTCATTGAAGGAAGCCACCTTGCATATTTAGTTTTGGTGTTGTGGCATGAGAAGCCATGAAGGTGCCTCTGAATGTGCACTCATGGCACTTTCACTGCCATCCCAAAGGGAACACAAAGGACAGGCATCAGCTTTCAGCACTGCTGAGCTCCTCACTACAATGATATCTCAGTAGCACGCAAGGTTTTGGAGGCCCAGGGGCCTATTACAGGAATTATAATACTGCACGACAAAAATGATAAATTACAATAAAGTGAGGCATCCCTTTGAATGTAATGTTTTATCAGTTTTACCTGGGTATACTAAATGCAGCGTTGACACCCTGAAGCAGCAACAGGGCCCTCTCAGCTGGTGAAGCCCAGGGGATATTTTGAAACATCTGCATCCAGCACCACCAGAGCAGGATATGTGGGGACAGGCACCTGCAGTGCAGGATCCTTGGGTGATTTTTTAGTCCTGTGGGTGGGCCACCCTTTACATCAGGGGCAGCTCTGAGTAACAAATTATCCAAAGCTGAGAGGGACATATATGTTCCAGTTAGGTAGTCTATCCTTGCAGAGTGGAAGACTTTTACTACAGGAAGTTGGAAGTCATTTGTTCATTGGCTGTTTACGGAGTTCCCAGACATTTCTGTGTATTCTTTTTGTCTTATAGCATTCTGGGACTGAGTCAGAGAAAGTCTCTATTTTTAGAAAATTCAGGGAGTGATAAGAGTCACAAAATTTTTTCCCAACTTTTCATATGATATATGGAGTTTTCTCAAGGGTTCAAAGTTCTTATATTCAATCCAGTCTTCCAGTTCTTCCCCCCGCATTCCTGAACCGTCTGACACCATTAGGATGAGAGATGGAAACTGCTGTAGAGCACAGAGCGCCACCTTCTGTCTGACATCTCCCCTCCTTCTCTACCCCCTTCCCACCTCTGTAGTGATCACACAGGACTGGATTCTACCCTAACCTATTCTCCAGTACCTCTCCTCCCTGGATCCCCCTCAGAGAGCTCACAAAATGGAGTCCCTCCTCTGGAGGGGGTCGTCAATGTCAAACTCCCTCCCACCCCCAGCTCTCTCATCGGGTCCAGCCCCTGTGTTGGGTCCCAGCTCGGTGTCAGGAACCACCCCTGCATTGGGATCCAGCGCTTCCTTGCCTACTCCCGCTGGCCTACCCCCTCCAACTCAGCCCCTTGTGGATCCCACACTGTTGGAGCGGGAAATGTGAGGGGCTGTTACCGGAAGGCCGCCATCTTGGCTACCAAAGGCCCACAACACCGGGCCTGGCCAGTCACACCAAGGCCCAGCTCCTCTGCCAAAGAACAAGTTCCCTCTTCTGGAGAGGAGAGGGAAGGTTCATCTGACGTTCAGCATGAGCCTGAGGATTCTTGGCAGAGGATGCGGAAGCTGGCGGCTGAAGAGGGGGACTGGGAATTGGTAGCTAAAATACAAGCAGCACCGGTGCAGTACCAGAGTGGGGCTAACCCCCAATGGGAAGCTGTCACACACGGGAGATGAAAGACCTTTGTAAAGCAGCGAAAGACCATGGGAGGGGGTCACCATATTTTAATAATTTGTTAAATGCCATCTTCACTGCACATGTTATGGTGCCTCACGATCTGCTCCATTTTATGCACATCCTACTTTCTCCCACTGAAATTATTCTGTGGGAAGGAATGGGGAAAAAACTAATAAAACAATTATTAAAAGACTATACTAGGGAAGACAGGTGGGCACACCTAACACTAGTCCATCTAGCCAGTGAGGAAGATTTCACAAAACCTCATTCAATAGACCTTCCCAGAGCTCTGTTAGAAGAGATAGAAGTGCTTCAAAGACAGCTCTCATGCAGACACACAATGGAACAACACCTATTCTAGATTTCACAGACATTCTGCAGGGACCTGGGCAATCCTTTCTAAACTTTATTGACCACCTTCCACAAGCAATAGAGAAGCAAGGTGAAAATCCAAAAGCCAGGAAGGTACTCCTTACTAAACTTGCTGAAACAAATGCTAACAAGACTTGTAAAGACATTTTACCTTCTCTACCAGTCACCACAAAGCCTAGCATTGCGCAAATGGTCGAGGCATGCACACTTAGGGCATCCTTACTCTGTCACGCCAGCCTAGCTAAGGCTACCAGTCAGGGTGTGGTAGAGTTACTAGTAGCCTCCCAAGTTATTCTCTGGCATACACATGAAAAAGGACCTGGCTTTAAGTCTAGGGAGATGGGGCATTTTCAACAGAATTATAAAAATAAAGGCTATTACCAGGGACCTTCTAGCTGTTACAGCCACTGTCCTCACTGCCCCCCTTGTCTACATGCTTTTAAACACCGGCAAAACCGGTGGCCTGCGGGAAAACCCACACAGACACAGAAAGGGCCTGTGCAATGACACCAAACGCGAGGCTGTTCCGCCCTACTCTCCCCAACACTGTGGAGAATCAGCAAAGCGACCTTCTCAGATCCAGCAGGACACCTCGATCACTGCAGAAAACGCGACAAAAGACTGTTCTGCCCTGAAGCCGAAAGACAGCTGGTAGGGGCCTTTTCATTTCTAATCCCTGATATTTATGTTCATCATATTCCAACAGGCAAACACAGGCCTGAAGAACGGCCCAGAGACATTTTGATTTTAACCAACACCAGGGAAGGGATGGAGACACTCAGTATACTACCTGAGGTAGTCACCTTGATATCTTTGCAGGAGATAACTGTCCAGGAGTTATGCTTAGACTCTCCCCTTTTCATTCCAAAAGGAACAGTTACAGCCAGACCCATCCTCCTACGGGACATGATCACCACACCATCTCATCCAATGGTGATGTGGGCACAGACAACATGCAGAAATAGACCTGTTCTAAAGTGTGCTTGGTCATTTAAAGCGAGAAAGAGTTGTCTTTCAGGACTATTAGATACAGGAGATGACATCACCATAATTTCCCACTCTGATTGGCTAAAACAATGGCCCCTGGTTCCAGCTGCTGGGGTAGTTATTAGGTACCAGGGCAGCCACTACCAGCTTCTGGAGTCAAGGTACCATCTGCATGGAAGGTCCTGAGGGCACAGTGGTACACCCGGGCACCAATAACAATTTGAGGAAAAGATTTCTTGTCCCAAAGGGGGACAAGGCTAGAGATCCTATCAACACCTCAGGATTTCTAGACAGGGCCACTGAGCTGCGTGCCACCCTTCAGTCAACCTGGAAGTTCCACAACCCCATATGGGTGGATCAGTGGCCCCTCCCAGGCAGAAAGTTAAAGGCCCTGCAATCCCTCGTACAGGAGCAGCTGTCTGTGGGACACATTTTTTTTTGTACCATCTACTAGCCCCTGCAATGCGCCTTTGCTTGAAATACGGAAGCCTGGCAAAGAAAAGTGGCAGCTCCTGAGGTCCTCAGGAAAATCAACGAGGTCATTGAGGACATTGGTGCCCTCCAGTCCAGCCAGCCCTCAGCCTCCATGTTACATCGAGTTTGGCAGATGGTTGTTATACATCTAAATTACTGCTTTTTTGACACCCCCTTGCACCCCAATGAAAACCCCTTGCTCGCCTTTTAATCCATAAGTGGACAAGCACCTTTTACAGAGGTACGAGTAGACCATATTGCCTCAAAGAATGAAGAAGAACCCAAATACTGATCAATACCTTGGAGCCCAAATTCTCTTGCCCCACTGGAAAAGACAGTCTAATGCTATAATTTTTCATTACATGGACAATACAGTTGTTTGTGCAGAAGCTCAAATAGTTTTGGATGTTGCAGTACAAGATGTCATCACGGTTGTACAGCAGAAAAGTTTTAAGATTATAGCAGATAAAGTCCAAAGACAGCGCCCTGGAAGTAGCAAGGCCTAAAAAGCACAAAGAAAACCATCACACCCCAAACACTGCACATCAAGGACAAGCCAAAGACTCTGCAGAGACTCCACCAGCTCTGTGGAAGCATCAGTTGTGTACGTTCACTGCTGGGAATCACCACAGAAGATCTCACGCCACTATTCCTGCTTCTCCTTAAAGGCCGTGAAGGACTCGATTCCTGTGATCACTGACACCAGAGGCCAAAGCAGCTGTACAAAAGGTATCCTGGGTGATTCAAACTAAACAGGTACACAGATACCACCCTAATTTTCCTTTCTCCCTGGCAATCCTTGGTGTAAGTCCAAAATTCCATGCATTATTCTTTCAGTGGGACTATACTATCTCAGATCCTGATAATATTTGAATGCGTTTTCAGAGCACACCAACCTACTAAAACGATTACAATCCAACAGAAAGTTATTGCAGAACTATTGCAGGAAACCGAGAGTGCGTCTGTGCACTCTTGCAGGAATAGACCTTGTGAATATTTACTTACTTCTCACTCCAGAGCACCTCAATTGCCTACTTCAAACATCTGAGCCAGTGCAATACGCCTCAAATCAAATTTACACAGACTAGGATCAGCCAAAAATTCTACCACCAAAATATTCCTGCGCTGCTCAGGATGTTCAAAATTACCTGAGACCAGGCAAGGTCCATTGTAGCCACCTGCCCAAATTGTCAGGAACATGGCCTTGCTTCTGTCAGAGCAGGAGTCAGTCCAAAAGGATTAGAGAGTCTCCACATCTGGCAATCAGACACCACACACTAAGCCCTTTGGGCACACTAAAATTCATCCACTTCTAAATCAATGTCTTTTCCAGTGTGATTTTTGCCTCTGCCCATGCTGTTAAAAAATCAGAAGATGCTATAAAACATTACTTTTTCGTTTTTTCCACCTTAGCAATCCCACAGGAAATTAAAACTGCTAATGCTCTTGCTTATACCTTGCACTGATTCCAACAAGCTTCTGACCACTGGGGTATAAAACATGTCACAGGCATACCACACTCTGCCACAGGACAGTCCATAGCTGAGAGGGCCCACTGATCCATCAAAAGGATCCTTGATCAGCTGAGCTGGGGAGTCCAGATATTATCTTCCATTGAGAGACTGGCAAGGGCCTTTTACGTATTCAACTTTTTGGACAACCCATTTATGGAGCCAACTCCCCCAGTCATCAGGCAGTTTACTAATTCAACTGCAGCCCAATTACAACACCAGCAACCTGTGCTGAGCAAAGACCCTGAATCTAAACAAATTATGGGCCCTTTTCCATTAATTATTTGGGGAAGCGAAGATGCCCTTTTCTTTACAGTAACACTCCTACGATTGATCCCAGCAAAATATATAAAAACTCTTTCTGGGAACTGTGAGGCAAACACCAAAGCTACCATCAGAAGAACAGAATGAAAGCCTAAGAGAGACAGCAGCAGCCTGGAAAAGAAGAAGGAGAAGGACAGAAGAAGATCTCCTAAGACGCGTTGACCACACACACCAAGACCAAGATAGCTCAGACACCACTAACTAGGATCTATGTCTTAACATTTGTAAAAACTATATTTTAGCATTGCTCTATGATTGTTGTAATAAGCTGTGTTCACACCCTTGCCTTACAGAAGAGAAAGTTTAGTGGGAACACAACTTACGTTTCACTTTCTACTCGCTTTATCTGTTTACTTTTAGGCCATCAAAGCCTCCAGATAACAAATTATCAAAGTCAGAGGATGCTGCCATTGGTTGCTGCTGCAGCAGGAATCTGGATGCTCTTCACTGAGCCGCATGCTTTCAGCTGGTTGCTTGCACAGACAAGCCACAATTTCTTGTCCATAACCATGCCTGTCAGGCTTTTGATGGCATGTGTTTTTTCTACCTGCTATCATATAGGGAGTCAGTATACCAGGGCATCCAGCTGCTAAAAGATCAAGGAAAAAAGATCCAGATGGAAGGCAACAACGACTGGTTCACTGGACTTTTCAAATATTGGGGGATGAAAGGCTGGCTTCCATCTTTAGTTAAGACCGTTTTGTGGACTTGGTTTATTGTATTCATTGTGTTGGTTATTTTATCCATTTTTGCTAAATGCCTGCAAAATTCTATGGCAGAAGCCTTTTTTATAGGCAACAAAAAGGGGGGAGTTGTGAGGGCCCCGGGGCCTACCATTGGAGCTGTAATACCTCAGGGCAAAGTGACCATGGTAAAAGAGAGACACGGCTCTGAATGCAATGGTGTCGCCCATGGGCATTTGCCGGTTCATGTTGATGCAGCACGTTTTCTCCATATCACCCAGTTCAACTGCTGTATTTTCCATATATGTGTTCCCCTAGACTGTTCCAACTCTCTTTACCGTTTTGCTCCTGGCTTACTGTAATGATCCTGCACTGTTCACCCCCATATTGTGTGCCCAGCCCCATTTTGGTCTCCCTCCCAGGACCCTTCTAATTGCAATCCACATTGGTTAGAGTTCCACAAAAATCCCACACTCACCTTGTTAACAAGCAGTTAAACAAGCGTGCTCCCAGCTCTGGGAGTGCAGGTCCCTCACACAGGCTGGCTGTGGACAGGCTGCAACACAAGAACTGAGTGCACAAGGGAACGTGGCCTCTAATGAAAGGCACGAATCCCACATACCACACAATCCAAACCAATGCTTGCACGTCTCTACTTTTTCCGTCTTCGCTCAGTTCTCAAGCCACTTTCCCCATTTTCTCTGACTGGGTACGTGGCTTTTCTCTCTCCTGTCTCCAAGTTAAGCTACATGCGTAACCCTGCAGGAACAGCCTGACCCACAGGGAAGTGGGAGAGGATACTTTGTCAGGATATGCAGGGGGAGGAAACGGAGGAATGGGATCAAACTGAAGGAAGTGGATCAGATTTAATGATGGGAAGTTCTTTACTCTCAGGGTGCTTGACCCTGACACAGGGACCAGTGCAGAGAGGCTGTGGATGCCCCATCCCCAGCAACATCCAAGGCCAGGTGGGACAGGGGCCGCAGCAACCTGAGACGTTGCTCAGCTTGGAACCAGATCATCTTCAGGGTCCCTTCCAAGCCAAACCATTCACGGATTTGATCATTCTGCCATGCCCATCTCCCACGGCGGAGTGGCCCTGAAACTTCAGTGACATCACAGCACCCAGAGGGTTCCAGGTGGAATATCCAGGACCTGGAAATGAGCACAGCAGACACTTCAGCGGCTGCCAAGGGTCAGTTGCTGCTCACCCTGCACTCTGACCCTCAGCGCTGAGGTGCTGCTGCTGCCTGGGCTTTTCCTGCAGCCAGATCTGGAGCGCCAATGACAGCACAATGTGCTCTGCTGTGCCCGTGGAGGTACAGTGCCATGCCAGGCAGAGGGCATCCAGCTTGGGCAGGCTGCAGCCATGTGGGAATGGATGGTGTGGGACAGGAAGCCCACTGGGAGATTGTGCTGCCCCTTACAGACTGACAGAGACACTGTGGAGGAGATGGAAGTGGACCTGGGCCTGGATGAGGAAGAGATGATGGAGGTGGACTCCTCCTCTACTTCCATGTCCTCCACTGTGGAGGACATGGAAGTAGACGAGGAGGAGACCATTGAGGTGATGGACGTAGATGTGGAGGGCAACATCGAGGATATGGAAGTTGATGAGAAAGATGAGGAGGAGCCCATGGTCCTTGGATGAAGATGCAGCCCCACAGGTAAGACAGGCAGATGCTTCCCACATCCTGCCCACACACACACTGGGTCCCCTGACGCCAGGCTGGGGCTGGGCTGGATGGCCCCGCTCAGGGACACGGTGCCCGCAGGGGGCCTGGCTTGTGCTGCCACAAGCACCAGCCCCGGCCTGCCCTGCGCTTGCCTGGGGCCACGCCAGCCCTGCCAGCCCCGGCCCAGCCCCTGGGGCCCAGCTCCCAGCCCTGCTGGGCCCGGTGCTGCCAGCTGAGTCCAGCTCTGCTGCTTCCTTTCTTCCAGGACTCATGCACATGATGGCGCAGATCTGATACCTTTGTAAATACGTTTGAAAGTTGTGAAGTTCCTGTAAATATGTTGACTACGTTAGAAGTTTCCTGTAAATACGTTTTGAAGATTGTTAGCCCCTCAGATCCCATGTAAATATGTTCTGTACATTGTCATTGTTGTTGTTATAACAATTGTTATGACACATGTTCTGTAAATCCTAGATTTGCTGATCTTTGGCAAATAAATACTGTTTCTTTTTAAAACCTCACTTCTCTTGGTCATTCCTTTGGGCACAGGCAGCCTTTGCGCACTTGTAGGTTCCACTTGTTCCGCGTTCCCGGGGCTGGGGGTGCCTGGGGATGCTGGCCCGGCCACCCCGGGGCTGGGGGTCCCTGTGCACAGGGGCTCCCACTGACACCACTCCTGGCACTGGGCACTGCTGCTCTTCCTGGCCTGGGGCACAGCACTGTCCCCAAGAGCTCAGCTCTCACCAGCTCTCACACAGGGGGCTCTCCCAGCACTGGCCCCGGCAGCCAGGCCACCAAATCAGGCAGCAAACCTTCAGCCACCCTTCCTGCTGCAGCCACAGGCACTCCTGGGCCCAGAGCCGCCAGCAGGCCACAGCCATGCAAAATCCACCTGCACACTCGCAAGGCCCCCACAGCCTTGGCAACTGGGCCAGCTACATCTGGGCTGCTGCAGGGGCTGATCTTTAAGCCTTGCGGCCTCCAAAGGCCCTGGGCTCTGCTTCCCAGCCTGCTCTGCACTGCCCTGAGCCCGCCTTGTTCCAGAACCAAAAGCCAAGGAAGGGCATCCTCACCCTGCCCGCATTCCTGCTGCTTCCACTGGCCACTGGACCCCGGGCCCCACTTTGGTGACAGCTGCAGGGACAGGGCAGCCTGTGCTGGGCAGGGGCCACGGGGCTTTGGGCCCTGGGCCTGCTGCTGCTGCTGCTGCTGCTGGGGGCCATGGGCCCAACAGGGCCCCGAGCTCAGCCCCTGCCCGGCCAGCTGCCCCCAAAGCCCCACACTCCCCGAGCATCCCCATCACAGCTGCCAGGAGGAAATACCACAGGCTTCAGGAAAGAAATTCCCCATAGTGACTAAACCAAGGGGTCCAAGGGGAAAGTCAGCACCATCCTAGGTTTACAGCTCCTTTACAATGGTGGCTGCAGGGCAGGTGAGATCTCCAGCGCCTCTGGCAGTGCCTGCTCTGCACATGAGGCTGTGGGGCTGCTCCCACTGGGACACAGCACCGGGCTCAGGCCAGCCCTGAGCCTCTCACTGATGATCCCAAGGAGCAGGCTCACAAAGCAGTTTCAGACCACTTCCTGCAGATATTTCAAAGGACTACATGTCATTCTAGGAAGCCACCTTGCACATTTAGTTTTGGTGTCATGGCATGAGAAGCCATGAAGGCGCCTCTGAATGTGCACTCAGGGCACTTCCACTGCCATCCCAAAGGGATCACAAAGGACAGGCCTCAGCTTTCAGCACTGCTTAGCTCCTCATTAGCAATGATATCTCAGGAGGACGCAGGGTTTTGCAGGCCCAGGGGCCTCTTACTGGAACTATAATACCTCATGACAAAAATAATAAATTAAAGTGAGGCATCCCTTTGAATGCAATGTTTTATCAGTTTTATCAGGGCTTGCTGATTGCAGCGTCGGCACCCTATGGCAGCATGAGGGATGAGGGCTGGCTCAGCTGCTGAAGCCCAGGGGACATTTTTAACACCTGCATCCAGAGCAACCAGAGCAGTGAGCTGGGGGATGGCAGCCTGCACTTCAGGATCCTTGGTTAATTTTTTAGTCCTGTGAGTGGGCCACCCTTTACATCAGGGGCAGCTCTGGGTAACAAATTATCCAAAGTTGAGAGGGACATATATGTTCCAGTTAGAGAGGTTCTCCTTTCATGGGGCAAGAGTTTTATTAAGGGAACTTGGAAGTCATTTGTTCATTGGCTTTTAAAGGAGTTCCCAGATATTGCTGTTGATTCAATTCGTCATGTAGCTTTTTGGGACTACGTTCGGGAAAGGCTCTTTCTTTTGAAAACTCAGGGAGGGATAAGAGTCGCAAAATTTTACCTAATTTTTTACATGATTTATACAGTTTTCTCAAGGGTTCAATGTTCTAATACTCAAATCATATTTTGAGTTCTGCCCCTGGCATTCCTGAACCCACTGATACCAAGATAAGGGTGAGAGACAGGAACTGCTGTAAAGCACAGACAAGCCACCTGCTGTCTGACATCTTCCCTCCTTCTCTACCCCCTGCCCAGGTCACACAGGCCTGGATTTTACCCTAACCCATTCTCCAGTACCTCTCCTCACTGGATCCCCCTCAGATAGCCCATAAAATGGAGTCCCTCCTCTGGAAGGGGTCGTCAATGTCAAACTCCCTCCCACCCCCAGCTCTCTCATCGTGTCATGCCCCTGTGTTGGGTCCCAGCTCTGTGTCAGGTACCACCCCTGCATTGGGATCCAGCGCTTCCTTGCCTACTCCCGCTGGCCTACCCCCTCCAACTCAGCCCCTTGTGGATCCCACACTGTGGGAGCTGGAAGTGTGAGGGGCCGTTACCGGAAAGCCGCCATCTTGGCTACCAAAGGCCCACAACACCGGGCCTGGCCAGTCACACCAAGGCCCAGCTCCTCTGCCAAAGAACAAGTTCCCTCTTCTGGAGAGGAGAGGGAAGGTTCATCTGACCTTCAGCATGAGCCTGAGGATTCTTGGCAGAGGATGCGGAAGCTGGCGGCTGAAGAGGGGGACTGGGAATTGGTAGCTGAAATACAAGCAGTACCGGTGCAGTACCAGAGTGGGGCTAACTCCCAATGGGAAGCTGTCACACACGGGGAGATGAAACACCCTTGTAAAGAAGCGAAAGACCATGGGAGGGGGTCACTGTATTTTTATAATTTGTTAAATGCCACCTTCACTGCACATGTTATGGTGCCTCACGATCTGCTCCATTTTATGAACATCCTACTTTGTCCCACTAAAATTATTCTGTGGGAAGGAATGGGGAAAAAACTAACAGAACAACTATTAAAAGACTATGCTAGGGAAGACAGGTGGGCACACCTAACACTAGTCCATCTAGCCAGGGAGGAAGATTTCACTAAACCTCATTCAATAGACTTTCCCAGAGCTCTGTTAGAAGAGATATAAGTGCTGCAAACACAGCTCTCAAGCAGACAGCCAATGGAACAACACTTACTCTAGATTTCACAGACATTCTGCAGGGACCTGGGCAATCCTTTCTAAAATTTATTGACCACCTTCCACAAGCAATAGAGAAGCAAGGTGAACATCCAAAAGCCAGGAAGGTGCTTCTTACTAAACTTGCTGAAACAAATGCTAATAACACCTGTAAAGACATTTTACCTTCTCTACCCCTTAACCCAAAGCCTACCACTGCACAAATGGTCGAGGCATGCACACTTAGGGCATCCTTACACTGTGATGCCAGCCTAGCTAAGGCTACCAGTCAGGCTATAGTTGAGGTGCTAGTACCCTCCCAAGTTATTCGCTGACATACACATGAAAAAGGACCTGGCTTTAAGTGTAGGGAGATGGGGCATTTTCAACAAAATTTATAAATAAAGGCTATTACCAGGGACCTTCTAGCTGTCACAGCTACTGTCCTCACTGCCCCCCTCGTCTACATGCTTTTAAACACCAGCAAAACCGGTGGCCTGCGGGAAACCCCACACAGACACAGAAAGGCCCTGCGCAATGACACCAAACGCGTGGCCGTTCCACCCCACTCTCCCCAACATCGTGGAGAACCAGCACAGCAACCTCCTCAGATCCAGCGGGACAGCTCGATCACTGCGGAAAACTCGACAGAAGACAGCTCTGCCCTGGAACCCAAAGGCAGCTGGTAAGAGCCTTTTCAATTCCAATCCTCGATATTTATGTTCACCATATTCCAACAGGCAAATACAGGCCTGAAGAACAGGCCAGAGACATTTTGATTTTAACCAACACCAGGGAAGGGATGGAGACACTCAGTATACTACCTGAGGTACTCGCCTTGATGTCTTTGCAGGAGATAACTGTCCAGGCTCTATGCTTAGACCCTCCCCTTTTCATTCCAAAAGGAACAGTTACAGTAAGAGCCATCCTCCTACGGGACATGATCACCACACCAGCTGATCCAATCGTGATGTGGGCACAGACAACAGGCAGAAACAGACCCATTCTAAAGTGTGCTTTATCATGTAATGGGAGAAAGAGGTGTCTTTCAGGACTATTAGGTACAAGAGCTGATGTCACCGTAATTTCCTGCTCTGATAGGCTAAAACAATGGCTCCTGGTTCCAGCTGCTGGGGTAATTATTAGCTACCAGGGAGTCACTACCAGCTTCTGGAGTCACAGTAACCTCTGCAGGGAAGGTCCTGAGGGCACAGTTTCTACAGTAAGATCTTTTGTCACCCGGGCACCAATAACAATTTGAGAAAAAGAGACCTCTTGTCCCAAAGGGGGACAAGGCTAGAGATCCTATCAACACCTCAGGATTTCTAGACAGGGCCACTGAGCTGCGTGCCACCCTTCAGTCAACCTGGAAGACCAACGACCCCATATGGGTGGATAAGTGGTCCCTCCCAGGCAGAAAGTTAAAGGCCCTGCAGTCCCTCTTGCAGGAGCAGCTGTCTGTGGGCCACATTGTACCATCTACTAGCCCCTGCAATGTGCCTGTCATTATCATATGAAAGCCTGGCAAGGACAAGAGGCGGCTCCTGCAGGACCTCAGGAAAATCAATGAGGTCATCGAGGACAGTGCTTCCCTCCAGTCCAGCCTGCCCTCAGCCTCCATGTTACCTTGAGATTGCCGATGGTGCACCATGCTGTAGTTGTGGGTAGCAGTTTTTGTAGTCCTCCTATTTTTCGGATATCTTGTTCGACATTTAGGCTGTGATTGATGGAGCCTGAGCATAGGAAGAGCATTGCTTTGAAGATTGCATGGGTAAGATCTGAAGGAAGGCTAGTTCAGGGAGGTTTAATCCAATTGTACCTATGATTACACTGTTATTGGCAGATGGTTGATATAGATCTTAATGACTACTTTTTTGACACCCCCATGCAGCCCAATGACACCCTCCTGGGTTGCCTTTTCCATCACTAAATCGACAAGCACCTTTACAGAGGTACCAGTGGACTGTATTGCCTCAACGACTGAAGAGTAGACCAAATATTTGTCAATTGCTTGATGTCCAAATTCTCTCGCCCTAATGGTAATCGCTTTTCATTATATGGACCATTAAATGAACATCCTAATGCTATAATTTTTCATTACATGGACGACACAGTCGTTTGTGCAGGAGCTCAAATCATTTTGGATGTTGCAGTACAAGATGTCATCACTGCGGTACAGGAGAAAGGTTTTAAGGTTGCAGCAGATAAAGTTTGAAGGACAGCCCCTTCGAAGTGTCTTGGCCTAAAAACTGCAGAGAGAACCATCACACCACAAGCACTGCACATCAAGGACAACCCAAAGACTCTGCCAGAACCCCAAATGCTCTGTGGAAGCATCAGTTGGGTACATTCACTGCTGGGAATCACCACAGAAGACCTCACGCCGCTGCTCCTGCTCCTTAAAGGCAGTGAAGGACTCGATTCCAGTGATCACTGACACCGGAGGCTTAAGCAACTGTACATAAGGCATCCTGGGTGATTCAAACTAAACAGGCACACAGATACCACCCTAATTTTCCTTTCTCCCTGGCAATCTTTGGTCTAAGTCCAAAATTCCATGCATTATTCTTTCAGGGGCACTCAACTATCTCAGATCCCCTCAAAGAAATTGAATGCGTTTTCAGAGAACACCAACCTAGTAAAATGATAACAAACAAACAGAAAGTTATTGCACAACTAATCAGGAAAGCTAGAGAGCATCTGTGCTCCCTTGCAGGTACAGACCTTGTGAATATATATTTACTTCTCACTCAAGAGCACCTCAATTGCCTACTTCAAACATCTGAACCACTGCAATACGCCTTAGATCATTTTTACACAGGCTAGGATCAGCCAAAAATTCTACCACCAAAATATTCCTGCCCTGCTCAGGATGTTCAAAAACACCCAAGACCCGTCAAGATCCCTTGTAGCCACCTGCCCCAATTGTCAGGAACATGGCCTTGCTTCTGTCAGAGCTGGAGTCAATCCAAGAGGACTAGAGAGTCTCCACATCTGGCAATCAGACATCACACACTAGGCCCCTTTTGGCAGACTAAAGTACATCCACGTCTCAATCGACACCTTTTACAGTGCGATTTTCATCTCTGCCCATGCTGGTGAAAAATCAGAAGATGCTACAAAACATTACTTTTTAGTTTTTTTCCACCTTCGCAGTTCTACAGGAAATTAAGTTTGATAATGCTCTTGCTTATACCTTGCACTGATTCCAACAAGTTTCTGACCACTGGGGTATAAAACATATCACTGGCATACCACACTCCACCACTGGAAAGTCCACAGCGGAGAGGGCCCACTGATCAATCAAAAGGATCCTTGATCAACTGAGAGGGGTAATCCAGATATTATCTTCCATTGAGAGACTGGCCAAGGCCTTTTACGTATTCAACTTTTTGAACAACCCATTTATGGAGACAACTCCCCCAGTCATCAGGCAGTTTACTAATTCAACTGCAGCCCAATTCCAACATCAGCCACCTGTGTTGAGCAAAGAACCTGAATCTAAACAAATTATGGGCCCTTTTCCATTAATTACTTGGGAAAGAAAAGATGCCCTTGTCTCTACAGCAACATTCCTAAGATGGATCCCAGCAAAATACATAAAAACTCTTTCTGGGAACTGTGAGGCAAACACCAGAGCCACCATCAGAAGAACAGAATGAAAGCCTAAGAGAGACAGCAGCAGCCTGGAAAAGAAGAAGGAGAAGGACAGAAGATCTCCTAAGCAGCGTTGACCACACACACCAAGATCAAGATAGCTCAGACACCACTTACCAGGATATATGTCTTAACATTTGTAAAAATTATATTTTAGCATTGCTCTATGATTGTTGTAATAAGCTGTGTTCACACCCTTGCCTTACAGAAGAGAAAGTTTAGTGGGAACACAACTTACGTTTCACTTTCTACTCGCTTTATCTGTTTACTTTTAGGCCATCAAAGCCTCCAGATAACAAATTATCAAAGTCAGAGGATGCTGCCATTGGTTGATGCTGCAGCAGGAATCTGGATGCTCCTCACTGAGCCGCATGCTTTCAGCTGGTTGCTTGCACAGACAAGCCACAATTTCTTGTCCATAACCATGCTTGTCAGGCATTTGAAGGCATGTGTTTTTTCTACCTGTTGTCACATAGCGAGTCAGTATACCAGGGCATCCAGCTGCTAAAATATCAAGGAAACAAGATCCAGATGGAAGGCAACAACGACTGGTTCACTGGACTTTCCAAACACAGGGGTTTGCGAGGATGGCTTTCATCTTTAGTTAAGACCGTTTTGTGGGCTTTGTATTTTGTATTCATTGTGTTGGTTATTTTATCCTTTTTTGCTAAATATCTCCAAAAGTCTATGGCAGAAGACTTCTTTATAGATAACAAAAAGGGGGAGATGTGAGGGCCCAGGGGCCTTCCACTGGAACTGTAATACCTCAGGGCAAAGTGACCAAGATAAAAAAAGTCACCGCTCTGAATGCAATGGTGTCGCCCATGGGCATTTGAAGGCTCATGTTGATGCAGCACATTTTGCTGGCATCACCCAGTTCAACTGCTGCACTTTTCTTATATGTACTGGCTCGGAATGTTCCAACTCTCTTGTATCAATTTGGTCCTGGCTTACTGTAATGATCCTGCGCTGTTCACCCCCATATTGTGTGCCCAGTCCCATTTTGTCTCCATTCCTGGACCCTCTTCAGCGCAATCCACACTATTTGGATTTCCACACAACGATCCCTCTCTTGCCTCATCCATTAGCCATCCAAGCAATCCGGCTCCCACCTCTGCTAGTGCAGGTCCCTCACAGAGGTTTCTGTGGGCAGGCTGCAACACAGGAACTGAGTGCACCAGGGAACGGCCCTCTAATAAAAGGCATGAATTCCACAGCCCATGCAACAAAAAGCCTTGCATGTCTTTTCTTTTTCCTTATTCTCTCAGTTCTCAAGCCACATTCCGCATTTTTCCTGACTCGGAACTTGGCTTCTCTCTCTCCTGTCTGCAGGTCCAGCCACAGGTATGACCCTGCAGGAACAACCTGACCCAAAGGGAAGTGGAGGAGCACAATTCGTCAGGAACTTTAGAGAAAGGATAAGGAAAAATGGGATCAAACTGCAAGAGGTGGAAGATATTTGATGATGGGAAGAAGTTCTTTACTCTCAGGGTGCTTGACCCTGACACAGGGACCAGTGCACAGAGGCTGTGGATGCCCCATTCCCAGCAACATCCAAGGCCAGGTGGGACAGGGGCCACATCCACCTGGTGTGCTGGGAGGTTGATAAGCTTGGAACCACATCATCTTCAGGGTCCCTTCCAAGCCAAACCATTCACGGATTTGATCATTCTGCCATGCCCATCTCCCACGGCGGAGTGGCCCTGAAACTTCAGTGACATCACAGCACCCAGAGGGTTCCAGGTGGAACATCCAGGACCTGGAAACGAGCACAGCAGACACTTCAGCGGCTGCCAAGGGTCAGTTGCTGCTCACCCTGCACTCTGACCCTCAGCACAGAGCTGCTGCTGCTGCCTGGGCTTTTCCTGCCGCCTGCTCTGGAGCGCCAATCCCAGCACGGTGTGCTCTGATGTGCCAATGGAGGTACAGTGCCATGCCAGGCAGGGGGCACCTGGCCTGGGCAGGCTGCAGCCATGTGGGAATGGATGGTGTGGGACAGGAAGCCCACTGGGAGATTGTGCTGCCCCTTACAGACTGACAGAGACACTGTGGAGGACATGGAAGTGGACCTGGGCCTGGATGAGGAAGAGATGATGGAGGTGGACTCCTCCTCTACTTCCATGTCCTCCACTGTTGAAGACATGGAAGTAGACGAGGAGGACAACATCGAAGAGATAGAGGTGAATGAGGAGGACAACTTCGAGGATATGGAATTTGATGAGAAAGACGAGGAGGAGCCCATGGTCCTTGGATGAAGATGCAGCCCCACAGGTAAGACAGGCAGATGCTTCCCACATCCTGCCCACACACACACTGGGTCCCCTGACGCCAGGCTGGGGCTGGGCTGGATGGCCCCGCTCAGGGACACGGTGCCCGCAGGGGGCCTGGATTGTGCTGCCACAAGCACCAGCCCCAGCCTGCCCTGCGCTTGCCTGGGGCCACGCCAGCCCTGCAAGCCCCAGCCCAGCCCCTGGGGCCCAGCTCCCAGCCCTGCTGGGCCCAGTGCTGCCAGCTGAGTCCAGCTCGGCTGCTTCCTTTCTTCCAGGACTCATGCACATGATGGCACTGATGCCACGCCTTTGTAAATACATTTGAAAGTTTTGAAGATTTCTGTAAATACGTTTGAAACTTTAGAAGATTTCTGTAAATACGTTCACTACTTTTGAAGTTCTCTGTAAATACATTTTGAGGATTGTTAGCCCATCGGATCCCATGTAAATATGTTCTGTATATTGTTGTTGTTGTTGTTATAACAATTGTATAATGACACATGTTCTGTAAATCCTAGATTTGCCAATCTTTGGCAAATAAATACTGTTTCTTTTTAAAACCTGACTTCTCTTGGCCATTCCTTTGGGAACAGGCAGCCTTTGCACAATTGTGAGTTCCACTTGTTCCACGTTCCCGGGGCTGGGGGTCCCTGGGGGTGCTGGCACGGCCACCCTGGGGCTGGGGGTCCCTGTGCACAGGGGCTCCCACTGACACCACTCCTGGCACTGGGCACTGCTGCTCTTCCTGGCCTGCACCACAGCGCTGTCCCCAAGAGCTCAGCTCTCACCACCTCTCACACAGGGGGCTCTCACAGCATTGGCCTCTGCAGCCAGGCCACCAAAGCAGGCAGAAAACCTTCAGCCACCCTTCCTGCTGCAGCCACAGGCACTCCTGGGCCCAGAGCCACCAGCAGGCCACAGCCATCCAAAATCCACCTGCATGCTCTCAAGGCCCCCACAGCCTTGGCAACTGGGCCAGCTACATCTGGGCTGCTGCAGGGGCTGATCTTTAAGCCTTGCAGCCTCCAAAGGCCCTGGGCTCTGCTTCCCAGCCTGCTCTGCACTGCCCTGTGCCTGCATTGTTCCAGAGACAAAAGCCAGGCCAGGGCATCCTCACCCTGCCCGCATTCCTGCTGCTGCCAGCGGCCACTGGCCCCTGGGCCCCGCTCGGGTGACAGCTGCAGGGCAGCCTGTGCTGGGCAGGGGGCACGGGGCTTTGGGCCCTGGGGCTGCTGCTGCTGCTGGGGGCCATGGGCCCAAGATGGCCCCGAGCTCAGCCCCTTTCTGGGCAGCTGCACCCAAAGCCCCACACTCCCCGAGCATCCCCATCACAGCTGCCAGGAGGAAATACCACAGGCTTCAGGAAAGAAATTCCCCATAGTGACTAAACCAAGGGGTCCAAGGGGAAAGTCAGCACCATCTTAGGTTTACAGCTCCTTTACAATGGTGGCTGCAGGGCAGGTGAGATCTCCAGCGCCTCTGGCAGTGCCTGCTCTGCACGTGAGGCTGTGGGGCTGCTCCCACTGGGACACAGCACCGGGCTCAGGCCAGCCCTCAGCCCCTCACTGATGATCCCAAGGAGCAGGCTCACAAAGCAGTTTCAGACCACTGCCTGCAGATATTTCAAAGGACTACATGCCATTCTAGGAAGTCACCTTGCACATTTAGTTTTGGTGTCATGGCATGAGAAGCCCTGAAGGTGCCTCTGAATGTGCACTCAGGGCACTTCCACTGCCATCCCAAATGGATCACAAAGGACAGGCCTCAGCTTTCAGCACTGCTGAGCTCCTCACCCAGCAATGAAATCTCAGGAAGAGGCAGGAATTATGTGCTTGTCCTGGTTTAGGACAAATTAGGGGAAATCTCCAAAAGGGTGTCCCCCCAAAAAAATAAACCTCCAACCACCCCTCCCCCCAATACCGGGTTTGGGAAGGAATTTCTTGGAGGAGCAAAGTGGAAAACAAAACCTGTTTATTGACAAATAACAAAAGAACACTCCCCAACACAAGAAAAGGAGAGAAACCAGTCAGTGTTGTGGAGGGCGCCGAGCTTCTCTCGCAGACTCCGGGGATCCCGGACGTCCCAGGTCAGGTCCGGAGCCGGTCCAGTATCTTCAGGGTAGGGTAAGAAAGAGAGGACGAAAGAGAAGGAAAAAAAACAGCGCAGAAAGCAGAAAGCAGCAAAGGGAAAAAAGGCAGCTATCAGCTAGGGCTAAGGCAGTAGCAAGCAAGCAAAGCGTCAAGCCAAGCAAGCAGGCCAGCCAGCAAGCAAGCAGCAAGCAAAGTCAAACAGCCGAAAGCGAATGTGCCCCAGTCCCCCTCACTCCTCCCTCCCCGCCCCACCGCGGCAAGACGGCCGGGGGGTGGGGGGGAGAGAGAGAGAGAGAGAGAGAGAGAGAGAGAGAGAAAAAACAGAGCTGCCAGACCAATACACGATACTGGGATAAAGGCTGTCACCCCATGACACTCCACCCCTTATCCCATATCGTGAACATACAATAAAAAACTTTCATTTCACTTACTCACACCTTTGACACTTACGCATTCCTCTCTTGCTTGCTCAGACCTTTGACACTTACAGTTTCCTTCTGTCTCACATTCAACAAACAATGACATTCATATATGAGTCTCACCCCACAATCGGGTCTCCCTGAGGTACACACCATGTTGTTCCATCTTTCTGCATTATCCACCATGTATAACCTGGTCCTTGAGGAAAAACAATCCCACGGATGGGTTTGTCTGTACTCGAGGCAGGGTTGATCCATACTGTCTTTCCCAACAAACCTCTGACATGGGCCACTGGGGCTTTATCCCCATCTACTATATTAAGGAGCTCAGACTGAGCAGGACCCGCTCGGTTGGTGGAACCTCGAGTGTTAACTAACCAGGTAGCCTTTGCCAAATGCTGCTCCCAGTTTTTTAAAGACCCCCCACCCAATGCTTTTAAGGTGGTTTTTAACAATCCATTATACCTTTCCACTTTCCCTGCAGCAGGTGCATGATAGGGGATATGGTATACCCACTCGATGCCATGTTCCAGTATGTCCGGTACAGCCGCACTCAGTGGTGGAGTCACTTCATTCAAGGCACGATAGTCCACAGTCAATCTCCATTCTCCGTCAGATTTTCGCACGGGCCAGATAGGGCTGTTAAAGGGTGAGTGGGTTTTACTGACCACCCCTTGGCTCTCCAGCTCTCGGATCATCTTGTGGATGGGGATCACAGCATCTCGATTCATCCGGTATTGCCTGCGGTGCACTGTTGAGGTGGCAATTGGTACTCGTTGCTCCTCTACCTTCAAGAGTCCTACTGCAGATGGGTTCTCTGATAGTCCAGACAAGGTATTCAATTGTTTAATAGCCTCTATCTCCACTGCAGCTATTCCAAAAGCCCACCTGAATCCCTTAGGATCTTTGTAATAGCCATTCCGGAGGAAGTCTATGCCCAAAATACACGGAGCCTCTGGACCAGTCACAATCGGATGTTCCTGCCACTCCTTCCCAGTCAAGCTCACCTCAGCTTCCAATAAAGTCAACTGTTGTGATCCCCCCGTCACTCCAGCAATGGAAACAGGTTCTGTCCCCATGTGTTCCGATGGCATTAAGGTACACTGTGATCCATTGTCAACCAATGCTTCATAGTCTTGTGGCTCTGATGTGCCAGGCCATCTGATCCACACCTTCCAAAAAACCCGGTTTTCCCGTGCCTCTTCCTGGCTAGAGGCAGGGCCCCTCTAAGCCAGACTGTCCTTCTTTCCTTGGGCGTATGCCTTAGAAGTTCCTTCAAGGGGATCGGACATGTCATCGTCATACTCAACATCTCAGCTATGAGCAACCGGAGCTGCTCTCTTTTTGGTGATACTTCCTCTTTTCTTCAAATCACGCACCCGTTGTGCCAAAGCAGCGGTGGGTTTTCCATCCCATCTCCTCATGTCTTCTCCAGACTCACGCAGAAAGACCCATAACTCAGCCCATGGGGTGTACCTTCTCTCCCCATCAAAGGAGCACCAGCGTTGGATACCAGGGCCTCTAATTTGCACAGCTGAGATTTGAATAAGGTCCTCCTTAATCTCTTCCCGGAGTTTCTTATGATTCTCCTCTATTTTGTCCTCTAGTTTCTGCAGTCGGGTTTCCACTGCTGCAATTCTGGCATGAGTTGGTCCATGCACAGCATCTGCATACACTCGAAGCTTCTTCGCCATATCGAGCACAGTCTCATATGTATCATCCCGCTTCATTATTGCTAGGACAGAAGCGTATTCAGGTGGCCCAAGTCGCACAAGTTTCCTCCACATTACGGGTGTGCATGGTACCAGGTCCGGATTCCTAGTTGTTATATCATCTGAGAAAATGAGCTCTGCCACCGCCATCTCTCTCAGGCGTTGGATCCCCTGTTCTATGGTCTTCCACCGTGTCTGCTGTATATAGAGATCATCTGCACATAAGTATCTTTGTGCTACACTATCCAGGACCCGTTCCCAGAAGCTGTGAGGGCTAGCCCTGCTCATCATACCTTGATCGATGACAGGATCATGTGACAGGGATCCCAAATGCCTCGCTTCAATACCATCCAAAATCGTAACCTCCCCTGCAGCATCCCAAAGGCGGACTAACCAACTAATTATAGATTCGTCAGGTTGTCGTCTGTAATCCTTTCTTAGGCCTCTGAGGTCCTTCAGAGAAAAGGAGTCAATATTAGCTCCAGAATCTGTGCCCTTTGATGTGGCCTCTGATTTTGGTGAGGGTCCTTCTCCTGCATCATCATCATCATCTTCCACCTTTCGATCGGTCTTGCCTTTACACTTTCCACCTCTTGTATTAGCTGCGACAGCCATGGGTTGAGGCCTATTGTCTGATTCAGCTGCTAGCCTGGAGCCTGGGATGTTAGCTGCAGCCTGGGTCACTGGGATAGTAACTAACTTATCTCCCTGTTCCCTTTCTGCTATCTGCTGCTCCACAGTATCTAGCAGAGTACGGTAAACAAGCGCCAAGACCCAGCTCGCTGCAGTAATCCTTTCCTCCTTAGTATTACCATGGCACTTCTCCCTCAAATACTTTGCCACCTCGACTGGGTTCTGAATTTGATCAGATGGAAAGTCCCAGTCTATAGGATCAGAAAATTCCTTTAAAGTCTGGCCCATATCCTCCCATTTCCCACTCCAGTCAAGATTTTTCCTGCTTTGTTTTACTCCTGAATCAGGAGTCTCTCTAACCCCTCTAGAAATCTCGGCTTTCATTTTATATACACTCCAGACAGTATAGAAAAGGCTTAATAAATTAAATGCCAGAAAGATGGTTTCTTTTAAACTCAGGGGAAATTCAATATTTCCTAATAGAGATGTCAACAATTTGGAGGAGAAGAAGGAAGACAAAAGCTGAGAAGCCCCTTCCCCTTCTTCTCCCCAAACAAACTGAGTACACAGCCATGACAGCAATCCATACATTCCTGAAACAAAGTCTTTCATAAACCTCCGACAAATCAGCACACATACGACCAGCCCAATGACTATTCTGGTTAGTGCCCCCCGCTTACAAAGGTTACTTATTAGGGACAACACCAGAGCTATTTCTGGGTAAGGAAATAACCCTAGGGACCACAAAGGTATTAAAGCTTCAAAAACCCCAAGGGACCAGAAATACCGGCAAGCTTTCACCCCAAATGACATTATGAATTACCAATATGCCCACAAAACAACCAAAACCAAAATATTATTGTTATAGGTTTTTTTCCACTGGCTTTGGCCTCTGTTTCCTGGCCAACGCACCAAAAAGATTGTCCTGGTTAGGACAAATTAGGGGAAATCTCCAAAAGGGAGCCCCCCCAAAAGACAAACCTCCAACCACCCCTCCCCCAATACCGGGTTCGGGAAGGAATTTCTCGGAGGAGCAAAGTGGAAAACAAAACCTCTTTATTGACAAGTAACAAAAGAACACTCCCCAACACAAGAAAAGAAAAGAAACCAGTCAGTGTTGTGGAGGGCTCTGAGCTTCTCTCGCTGACTCCGGAGATCCCGCCGGACGTCCCAGGTCAGGTCCGGAGCCGGTCCAGTATCTTCAGGGGCAGGTAAGAAAGAGAGGACGAAAGAAAAGAAAAAAAACAGCGCAGAAAGCAGCAAAGGGGGAAAAAAAAAGGCAGCTATCAGCTAGGGCTAAGGCAGAAGCAAGCAAGCAAGCAGGCAAGCAAGCAGGCCAGCAAGCCAAAAGCGAAAGTGCCCCAGCCCCACTCACTCCTCCCTCCCCGCCCCGCCAGGCAAGACGGCCAGGGGGGGGGGGGGGGACCAGGCAGTGCCACTTGTGCCCTGAGGTGCCCAGCTAGGATTGGATCTCTCCGAAAGCACCTGAGGGAGAGCAGAGCACCTTGCAAGCTGCAGGTCCCTGACAGCCCTGCAGGGCTCCTGTCCCATCAACATCTGCTCTGCTCCAGTCTGAAACAGGGCCCAGCATGGTGCTGGGATCATCAGAGAGCTGAGGTGTGTGCTGGAATTCAATGCCCTCCCCATCCTGCAGCAGCCCTGCATTTCCCTCCTGCAGCCTTGGTCTCCAGCACAGCCATGGAGGCTCTTTGGGCTCTGGACTGTTGCTGCAGCCCCCAAGGGCAGCTGAGCTCTGCCTTTGGCACAGTCAGGTCTGGTCAGGACAGGCCATGCTCAGCAATGTCTTGTGTGAGCCTGGCCTTGCTGTCAGCCCCAGCAGCGGCTGGGCCTGTGCTGGCCCAGCCATGGTGGCCCAGCCCCTGTGCAGGCCCAGCCCAGGCCAGGAGCATTGCGGCTGGGAACGGCCCCTGTGCCGTGGTGCCCACAGCAGCCTTGGGGCTCTGTGCCCCATGGCCTCCCTGCTGGGCAGCCTCTGCCAGCTCCTGCAGAGCCCCTGGCACCTGTGGGACTGCACAGACAGCCCTGTGCTGGGCTCTGCCGGCCTCTGGGCCAGCAGAGAGGCAGCCAGGGCTGGCCATGACTGGGAATAGGCCCTGACCCTGCAGGAGGATGGAGCTGGGCCACAGCCAAACTCAGCCCAGGCAGAAGCTGGGCTCAGCAGCCAGGGCTGCAAAGGCTTGGGCACAGAGGCTGGTGCTGACAAATGTTCTGGACCCCCTCCCTCCTCCATCCCTGCCATCAAGGGCACAGAGCAACCTCCTCTCTGGGCCACTTGCCTGTTTGCAATGCCTTGCACAGGCTCTGGCCCTACCTCACAAGGCCTGGCCTGAGTCCTGCCCCTGCACGCTCAGTCAGGCTGAGATGGACACTGATGTTTTCTAGGCCAGGCTGTCTGAGCCCAGCCCAGCTCCCTGCAAGCTCTGCCAGCTGCCCTGAGCTCTGGGCAGCACCAAGGGCCTCTCCCCAGCCCAGCCCAGCCAGCTCTGGCCCCACAGCTCTGCTCAAGCCAGGCTGCTCTGGGCACTGCCCCAGGGCCTCAGCCCCTGGCAAGGGCACAGCAGCAGCCACAGGACTCGGCTCCAGCCATGAGGGAAGGTGCTTGGCCAAGGCCAAAGGAGGCTCCCTGGCTGCCCTGCTCCCCTCGGCCTGAGGTGCTGAGAGCTCTGCAGCCCCTGCTGCCATCCCATCTACCCAGGGCAGCACAAGAGCCGTGGCCTTGGGGCCCTCAAGAGCTGCTCTTGCTCCAGGCCCAGGGCCCATGCCAAAGCTGGGGCAGCCACAAAGCTGTGCCCATTTCTGTTCATTGCTGCTCTGATGGAGATGGATCCTCAGCCACTTGGAGGGTGCTGATGAATTTTACTACTCCAGAGGCCTCTTCTTTCTTGAGCTACTCAGTTGAGGAATTCAGTGAAAAAGGCTATTAAACATTTGTTTAAAACATTTCAACAAGAAAACCCCGTGGGAAATATTGAAGTTTTCAATTGTTCTGTGGTTAATTAGTCAGATTTCAGAGGTGTATTTAAAGTGAATATGGTATATTGAAAACTAAACAGAGAGAACTGGTTTTGTCCAGTTTTCTTTTCTTGTTTATAGATTGGTATCTTGTTTATAGATTGGTATCCAGTTGATATGGGTCCCCAGCACCTCTTGACTTCAGGAATTAAGTAAGAAAAGCTCATAAACATTTGTTCAAAACACCCAAAACAAGAAAATCCCATGGGAATAATCTAAGTTTTCAGATCTTCTGTGGTTAATTAGACAGATTTCAGAAGGCTATTCAAAGTGAATATACCATATTGAAAACAATGCAGAGAGAACTCTTTTGTCCTGTTTTATTTTCTTCTTTATAGATTGATATCAGCAATCCCCAGTTGATATTGATCCCCAGCACCTCCTAATGCAGTTTGAGCAGATATGAAAATCAAGACCCTTCATGGCTGACAGTCAATCACACTTTGTTCCTACCCCAACACCACCATTTCTCTCATCCAACCCCTGGCAGTCAGAGCAGCTGAGGAATGGGGTCACATCCAGGGGTGTCCCCAGGGCTCAGGATTGGGGCCAGGTCAGCGAAATCTCTTTATTGCTGATCTGGATGAGGCCATTGAGGGTACCCTCAGTCAGTTCCCAGGTGAGCCCAAGCTGGGTGGGAGTGTGGCTGTGCTGGGGGGGCAGGAAGCTCTGCAGAGGGATCTGGCCAGGCTGGAGCCATGGGCCCAGGACAATTGGATGAGGTTCACCAAGGCCAAGGTCTGAGTCCTGCCCTCGGCTCACAACAGCCTCCAAATCCCTGGCTGTGCCCTGCCCCTGATCCCCAGAGCCTGTCCTGTTTCCTTCATCCCTGCATTGCCAAGAACTTTCTGGGACAAGGGAGCTCTGCTCTGGCTATGGAGGGAAGTGCAAGTGCAGCCACTGGAGTGGGAAACACAACTCATCGGGTTTGTGTCCTTTGGGGGTCAGGAACTGGTGAGACTCAGAGGCACAGAAATTTTCCCTTCATGGCCAACAGACCACAGTTGAACAGGAAACAATTTATTAACAATTATGAAGGGCAGACTTTGGCTTATTTAGGATGCAGATTTGGGGAGTAATGAATCAGGCACTGATTTCTTTTTAAGGAAAATATCCCTTACAAACAAAGGGGTCCAGGAAGGATGGACACATTTCAAGAAAGTAATCTTAAGGGGGAAGGAGCAGCCTGTCCCAGTGTGGCAAAAGATGAGCTAGTGAGGAAAATGACTGGCCTGGCTGGCCGTGGAGATTTTGTGGGAACTCAAGGGTAACAAGAGGTGCATCAACTTTGGACAGAAGGTCAAGCAGCTTAGGAAATGTTTAAGGATGTTGTAAAGTCGTGCAGAAAAAAAGTCAAGAGGTGAAAACTCAATTAGAGTTTAACCTGACCACTTCTGTGAAAAAAAATAGACAATGTTTCCACAATTAAATTAATAGCAAAACATGGGATAAGGAGAACCTCTACTCTTTATTGGATGCAGTGGGGAATATAGTAACTAAAGATAAGGAGAAGGCAGAGCTACTTAACATCTTGTTTCTCTCAATTTTCAATATTAGGACAGGCTGTCCTCAGGACAAGTGCTCTCCTGAGCTGCTAGATGGGCACAGGGACCAGAACAGCCCCCCTGGAATCCAGGAGGAAGCAGCTGGTGACCTGTTGAGCCACTCAGATGCTCACAGGTGAATGGGATTGGATGGGATCCATCTCAGGGGGATGAGGGAGCTGGTGGATGAGCTCCCCAAGCTGCTCTCCATCATTTACCATCAGTGCTGGCTCAGCAGGGAGGTCCCAGAGCACTAGAGGTGCCAGTGTGAGCCCATCCTCAAGAAGGGCTGGAAGGAGGAGCTGGGGAACTCCAGGCCGGTCAGCCTGACCTGGGTGCTCAGCAAAGTTATGGAACAGATCACCTTGAGTGCCATCCCAGGGCACCCACAGGATGGCCCAGGGGTCAGAGCCAGCCAGCGTGGATTTCAATGTCTGCATGGAATGGTCTGGATGACGGGATTGTCTCCAACATCAGCAAATCTGCAGATGACACCAAACTGGGTGTGAGTGTGGATCTGATGGAGGATGGAGGTAGGAAGGCTCTGCACAGGGCCCTGGACAGGCTGGATCCAGGACCCAAATCCAACAAGGTGAGGTTTTACAAGTCCAAGTGCCGGGTCCTGCACTTTGGCCACAACAACCCCTGCAGCAATACAGCCTGGGGACAGAGCGGCTGGAGAGCAGCCAGGCAGAAAGGGACCTGCAGGGACTGATGGACAGCAGGCTGGGCATGAGGCAGCAGTGTGCCCAGGTGGCCAAGAAGGCCAATGGCTCCTGGCCTGGCTCAGGAATGGTGTGGCCAGCAGGAGCAGGGCAGGGATTGTTCCCCTGTGCTCAGCACTGCTTGGGCAGCACCTCGAGTGCTGTGTCCAGCTCTGGGTCCCCTGAGGAGGGCAATTAGAAGAAATTTGTATCAGGAAGAGTAAAGAAATCAAAGGTGAAGCAGAGGAAATGCTGAGGGCAGTTTGGGGGTGGCTGCTAGGCAGCCCTGGCTCTGAGCAACAGCGTCTGCAGTGGGACAGGAAACTCCCAGCTGATGGGAACAAACTTTCTGGCTGACTGCAGAGGCCAGGACAAAGCTGAGTGGTTTCCCTGGTGTTCCCCAGCCCTTGCTGGCCCCAGGGGCTGATGGCATTTGTGCTCCCTCAGGTTCATGTCCCCACACCAACAGCATGGGGGTGCTCCCGCTGCTGTGTGCAATGCAAACAGGGGCTGCTGAGCCAGTGCTGCCGTGTCTGTGCCTGCAAGGATGGGGCACTTGTGTGAGCTGGGGAGAGGCCAGGGCTGCAGAGGGGGGATGTTGTTGGCAGCTCCATGTGGACGCTCTGGGACGCTGCCCTGGGCTGTGCAGCGCACTGGGGATGGATCAGCCCCTGCTCTGCTGCTCCTTCCCATCTCCCCCAGGGCCCTTGCAGAGCCCCAGCTGTTGCTGCCCTCAGCTGCCATTGCAACCCTCAGGACAAAGCGGTGCCAGGGCTGTTCCAGGTACAATTGCAGTGACACTTGTTGGTGCCACCAGGTGCCATGCCAATGGCCATGGGGCCCGGTCCTTGGTTTGGTGCCATGGCAACCAATGCCCAGCCCCGTTGTGATGGTTAGTGGCCATGGAAAGCTGCCCTGGCCCCTTGCTCAGGGCTGGTGTCAGTGCCCAGAGCCAGAGGGGATCCCTTGCTGGGGGCTGTGCCATGGCCACATGCCCTGTGCCGCGCTGGCCGCTCAGGCACCAGGAACCAGCAGCCAACGGCACTGCCAGGGCCAAAGGCCAGGTCAGCCAGACAGAAAGGGGCAGGGCTGGGCACTGTTTCCATGGCAACTGGCACTGGGGGGGACACCTGGGTCACCTGGCCTGGCAGTTGCCATGGAAACCCCTGGCAGGGACTGAGGGCACAGCCCTGGCACTGAGACACTGCTGGGCCGGGTGCTGAGCACAGGGCTGAGCACACAGAGATGGTTTTGTTCTTGCTGAGCTGCAGCACAGCCAAGGCCTGTCCTGCCCCTCGTCCAGCCACGCTGGGGAGGGGCTGCGGCTGTGGGGGAGCTGGGCAGGGGACACAGCCAGGACAGGGGACCCCAACTGACCCGGGCATAGCCCAGACCAGAGCACATCATGCTCAGTGTATGAAGGGGGGAACAGGGAGGAAGGGGGGAATTTTGGAGGGAGGGCTTTTGCCTTCCCAGGGAACACCTAGGCAAGAGGGCGCCCTGTTTCACCAGTGGGCAGGCTCACTACCAAAGACACAGACACCAACTGAAGGAATTGTGTCATTTATATCATGCACAGCTGCAAAGATTTACAAAAGGATAAGCTCAGCAAAGCACATCATCATTAGCAGAGAATTACAAAAGAAGCTCAGCAATCCATCAAAACCCATCATTACATTTTGATGACCAATCCCTTGGTGAAACACTAGAGGTGTTTGTGGCAGACAAAGATTCTGGCTGACTATCAAGGTACACCTTACAGACATCAGTAGTACTTTAGTGACACCGTTCTTCATTCTTTTTTCTCAATCATTCGAATTAGGAACAAGAATTCTGTTTTGCATGGAGCTGGCACCTTTTTAATTCCAGAATAATGCCCCCAGGCCCTTTGCTGTTCAGCTTTCCCATGCTGTCTGTGGCTAACAAGGCTTGGGGGGCCCTTTCCCCTCTGGCTGGAAGGGGCCGGGTCCCAGTCCCTGAGGGGCACCCAGGCTCCTGGATGGAATTCCTGTGCAAGTCCCTCAGTGTCACAGCAGCCTTCACATGGAGCCCCGTGGATCAGAGCATTTTCCACAGGGGCCCTTGGGGCAAACAGGGAGATCTGGTCTGGCAGGATGTGTAAAACAATATCCTGTCAGATTTACTTGTTCTCACACAGAATCCTTGGCTGCAGGGACACATTCCCATTGTTCCTGCCCAGGTTTCAGGACTCAGAGTTGTCTTTCCTAGGAGCTGCTCCTTCAGCTGCCTCGGGAGGGCCATTTGGCCTCCGACCCACACTCTGGCTCCATTATTAGGGCTGCTGGATCCAAACCCTTTATCTCCAAAAACGGTGGTGACTGGAGCTGGATCTCCTTTTTTATCAATTGCTCTTAGAGTTGCAATATCAATAATTGTGCTACCCTGTCACAGGGTTGAATAATCCCATCTTGTTCATTATTGTTTACAGAATTACTGTAATTTCTCCTGGATATTCTGCATCAATTCCTCCTGCCATGACAGGAACACTTTTCAAGGCCAAGCTCCAAGGGAGCAGTTACCAAAGCAAAGTGTCCTGGAGGAATCTGAATTCCTGTTTCAGTATTGACAGCTCTCATTTGCTTTGAATTTCTCCTAATGAACTCCAATGCATGAAGGCCCAGCCCTGCAGCCTCTGGGCCGGCCCTGCCAGGGGCCATCACAGCCAGAACAATTTCCCAGGCAGCCCAAGTCTCACTGCCCATGACTGGATTTGCAAATTGGGGGCAGCCGTGCACAGCCAGGGGGTTTCATTTCCCCCATGGGCCATTGTGAAGGGCATGGAGCACATCTGGGAGATGGGTTCTCCATGGGCAAAGGTTCCCTTCTCCTCATCTTTCCAACTGCTCTTTTAACAACCCCTTCACCCTTTCAACCAATCCTGCAGCTTGTGCATACTCTGGTACATGAAAAACCCTGCAGACAAAATCGCTGTATTTTTCACAGGAACAGACAAAGCACTCTGCATCACAGTATCAGCACACCCTGTAAAAATAGCCAATTTCCTCCCTTCCTCCTTTTTCCATTGTATACAATCTCACAAAGTTGACCACTGACATTAGGGTCCTGGCCAATCCTGTTCTGTAGGGTATTTCGTGTTACATCCCTGAGCAGCCAAAGATACAAAATTAGTATTGTCAGCACTATTTCACATTATTATTATATGTACATATTTATATATAAATACAGATATAGACATGTAGATATAGATATATATACATTAAAAGCTATAAATATAAACATGAAGGTCTTATTATACTATAAATATGTATATAGTTATTTGTTATATTGATATTTCACTTGCACAAGGGCATCTGAGCTCAAGCTGAAAACCTTCTTCTGTTGCTCCTTGTGGGAGCATTCCAACAATCATTGTTCCTTCTGAAGGTGCTGTTTCCTATGTACTCTCAACAAATTCATCTTTGTCTGCCCAAATCCACAAGGTCTTTTCCTTTTCCATATACAATTTTTGGATGCATTTGAAGACATCCAGGGGTGCAGCTTCTTTTACCCGACTGCCCCACTGCTCCCACGGGGCTCCGACCTCAGCCCACTCCAGAGCCAGGGAACTCCAGGGAAGGGCTTCCCAGCTGGGAATTTCTGATGGCACTGATTCCTCACATTTACACTGAACAAGTGACATTTTTTTGGGATCTGGCCAGACTGTGCCAGTTTTGTTTTACCAGTGGGCAGGGGCAGCACCAAAGGCACAGACTCCAACTGAAGGAATCAGTGTCATTTCCTGCAGTTCAGAGCAGCAAAGAATCACAAAAGGAGCAGCTCAGCAATGCACCCAACCATCCCCAACAAAGATTGCCTGCAGAGATTAACAAAGATCCAGCAGCATTTACCCTCAGGCTTTACCATCCCCCAGACCCACACAGCAGCTGGGGAAGCTGTCACAGCCAAGGGCTGCAGAGCCACTCCTGGGCACTGGGAATTCCTGCAGGTGCCTCCAGCCCCAGGTGAGGCTCCAACCCCGCTGGGAGAGGGCCCAGCTCTGACAGTGCTGAAGGAACAAACTGACAGCACTGCTAGTGTGGCAACATCTGGTTTCATCCTCCTCTTGGGTTCCTCCCAAAGCCTGGCCAGGGCTCAAGGAGGAACCAAGGGAGCTGACTTTGACCATACAGCCCCAAACAAGGCCAGATGTCAGATTTCATGGCCTTGTCTGGCTTCTAAATACACAAAGGTCAAGACATGTTTGTTGGAGAGTTTTTCAAGAATGACTTAAAGAAAAGGCCATGAGACATACAATTGAGAGAAAAGTATAGGGGAAAAGTAAAAGCAGTTTCTAACAGCTCTCAGCCTTCTGATTTGTATAAACAATTAGACTCTCTCAGGCATCATTCTATAAACAATGGAGTTCTCAGATTGTCTTCCCATAACAAGTAGAACACCGTCTCTGGGAAGGCCTGCCATCCTGAGAACAGATGTAAACGTTTTGGGAACACTGGTTTCTGTTTTAGTTTTTGGTTTCTGTTTTGGTTTCTGTTTTTAATAAACAATTGTAGGTATTCTAAAACAAAGGGAGTGGTTAGAAATTTCTCTGTTAGCCTATCATGACATTGGATTACAGAATATGCATGAAGTTCGTTAACTTTGTTATTTAAGGTGATTGATTGATCAATAAAATCGGAGTTCGATGCATTAAAGGATGGTCGTCTCCCCCTCATCTCCAACACATGTTTCACTAACGAGTGGCTGCATCTATCTCACTGCTAATGACCATGCATATTTCATCAGGGAGCAGATACAAAGATAACCTTTGCTTGGAAGGTTCATCCAGAGGCCACCTTTGGCTCAGGGCATGCTGTCCAGGCCTCACTCAGGGCTGGTGTCCAGGCCTTGGCACTGCAGGGACGTGGTTTAGTGCTGGGCTTCACACTGCTGGGTGAGCGGCTGCACTGGCTGAGCTCAGAGGGATTTTCCAACAGAAAGGATTCTGTGATTCCATGATTATATCCACTGCATCCAGCTGGGGCTATTTTAGCAGCATTACTTTGCTCCAAAAGTTCCCTCTTGCCCAGCTCCTGTGGCCTGAGGCTTCAGCTCCTTCAGCTCCTGGTGCTGAGCTGCTCATGCTGAACGAGACAAATCAGAGAGAAGAACACAGTCCATGCAATTCCTTCTGGGACACGGAGAGGGGAGGCTGTGCAAACAGGAGCATTGTTTGCTGTGGCCTCCTCTCTGCCCTTCACACCTTTCAGTGCTTTGAACCAGCCAAGAGCTTTCTCCAAGAGTGCAATGGAGCAGCTGTTCCTGCTCCCGGGCCTGGCTCTCTCCAGTCTCTGCCCTTGCCTGGTTCTGTCCCTCGTGCTGTGCCCTCTGTTCCCCCAGGGCTCAGTGGCTGCTGCTCAGGACTGTGGCACTGGCACAGATCCAGTGCTCCAGAGCCTCCTTTCTGTGCCCTTGCAGCTGCCTGGGCACAGCAGCCTTTTCCATCTGGAAGCTCCCCATGGACAGGGAGTGCCCAGCTCCATTCCCTGCAAAGCCTCCAGGAGCCCCGGGCTGCCATCTCCAGTCCCTGCTGGCACTGGGGGCTCCCAGGTGCCTCAGGCTGCTGTGACACCGCTGCACACGGGAGGGAAGAAGGGCAGGGGCTGTGCTCAAAATCAGCTCCATCTGCTGCTGCTGCTGCTGCTTCTGTGGGGTCATTTGTGCAGCCCTGGCCTAGAGTCAGGGATCAGATCCTGCCAGTCTCTTCCAGCCCTGGCTGCTCAGAGTTTGGGCCTTGGAGCCTCAGGTGGCCAAAGGCAGCTGCTGCTGGTCCCTCTGTGTGCCCGTGTTCAGCAGTGCTGCTCCATCAGTCTGTGCCCAGCAACGGGGAAAAGCCGGGCTCTGCCTGACCAGCTCAGCCAGCAGGAAGGGAGCTGCTCCACACAGGAACCAGGAGCAAAGGATGTTCCTTTTGTAGGACATGTTTTCTATTGAAAGGAAAAAAAAGGACAAAGGGAAAAATAGGTAAATGGTAAAAGATAAGAGTAAAATCCAAGTGTTAGTGAAAAAAACATAATGTTAGTGAAAAAAACCAAAATATAAAGGCAAAGTTAAATTCTGTGCATTAAGAGGTAAATGATCTTTTTAAAAAGAGAAGTCAGTTATTTACATTGTAAATGTGCTGATGGCATGCATCCATCTTACTGACCTCAGCAGCCTTTTAAAAGATTTTGGGCTTTGTTTCCAACATTGGTATTTGAAATTGTGGTTGAAGCACAAGGAAATTGCTTTGTGCCCTTCCAGCTCCAAGCAGGACTGGGAGTGGAAACTCTGTCAAACCCCAAATCCTTTAGAAGATGACCTTCCTTCTCAGCCTGGAAATGAGCTGCACATTCCTTTTGAAACTGTGTCTCTAAGAAATCCCTGACAAAGTCCCACTTACAGCTTTTTGCTCTGGTTTGGCAGTGCAGAAGGGCAATTTTCCATCCACCAGCTCCAGACTCCACTGCCTCAGGAGCACGGCCCACTCGCCAGCTTTGGCCCACTTGTGGCACTTCTAGAGGAGGAAGAACGTGCAATTGCATAATTCCAGCCAATAAAGAAGGAAGAATGGGACAGACAAAAGAGATCCAGGCATTCAGCTGGGACTGTGGAGAGTTTGGGTCCTTGCCAATTGGATGTGTGTCCCCAGCTGCAATCTCTGGGCCTGCAGCAGAGTCTCACTCACCTGCCAAAGCAGAAAGCTCAGGCACTGTGCTCCCAACGGGCTCGTCTGATGCAGAGCTGTGACAGCAATGTCAGGGCAGAGCCAGCCCAGCTGGGCCCAGGGCTGAGCCCAGCAGAGCCCTGGCAGAGCCCAGAGCAGCCTCAGCACCCGCAGAGCCCGGCTGCAAGGAGAGAAAGCAAAAAGTGCCCGTCAGCTGAGAGCTCCTGTGCCCTTGTGCAAAGGCCTGCGGTGCCCAGGCCATGCTGGCTGTGCCCAGAGCTGCCCATTCCTGCTGCCTTTGGCAGCAGAGCAGGAGGGCAGCACATGTGCCCAGCCTGCAGCCAGCCACGGCACATCCAGCCCTCAGTAGCTTCCTAGAGTCAAAAAGCAGCTGGGCAGCTGACTGAAGAATTCATTACATCTGCCCCAGCAAAGGGGGAACCTTTGGTGCCCAGCCAGGCCGTGCCATGCCCAGATCAGGGAGCATCCCCCTGCCTGTGGATTCACCTGCAAATTGGGCCTGGAGCCTGGCTTTGAAGAAGGTGCCAGAATCCAAGTCCATCATCTTCAGCTGGCCAGGCTGGGAAGAGATTGTCATCCTTGAGGTTGTCCTTGGTGTCTCCAGCAGCAGCCCCACCTGGAACAGCTTCTCCAGAGGCTCCTTCTCCTGCCCTGGGGCCAGACCAGGCTGTCAGGGCTCTGCCCAGGGCCCCAGCCATCCATGAACAGGACAAACAAAACCAGGGGGATGGTGGTCACCAGTGCTTGCCACACCAGGTCTGCAGCTCAGCTCCAGCCCAAGAGCTGCATATTCCCTTCTGCTGACCCCTGCTCAAAGCTACAGGCAGGACAAAACCAGCCTGGTTTGCTTTGCCACTGATTGCCAAGAGATGCGTGGAGCTGGTACCTGCCAGGCCCCTGGATCCAAATGTGCACGTGGATCTCTCCCATCTTCTAGGGCAGAGGAACACCCTTCACCCAAAAATGACAGAAAAGATCTTCTAAGGATGGCCTCTCCGAGGGCTGCATGGACAAACACCTCTTAATGATATCCTGGCAGTCTGGGGAGAGAAACCAGAAATCATCAGTCAATTGGAGAAGTTGCCCCCCTGTTCCCATGCCCAGGCCATGCTGGGTGTGCCCAGAGCTGGGCCTAAACTTCCCCATGGATGTTCTGTTTGGAGGACAGCAGGAGAGCAGGACATGTGCCACCTCCTCAGCAGCTGCCAGAGCGGGATGCCCATGAGCCTGCTCCTGTCTCCCAGCAATGGTACTGCCCCCGTGCCCAGAGATGAGGATCCACCTTGAGAGAGCCATCGTGGGAACAAGATCCGCCCCCGGATGATCTCCTGGCCCCTCCTGAACGGGTGCTTCCCCATGACCAGGTGGCACAGCAGGAGGCCCAGGGACCAGATCGTGGCTGCCTCGCCGTGGTAGCGTTGGTGCTGGATCCACTCTGGTGGGCTATAGGACAGGGTTCCTGTGGAACACAGACAGAGATCAGCAGGGGGATGCTGCTGCTCCCAGAGCCTGGCCCCAGCATCCCTGGCCATGTGGGGGTTGCCCCAGAGGCACATGGAGTGAGAGCTGCCCTCTCACCAGCACCTGGGACTTGTGCACAAACTCGGGGCTGGAAAAGAAGCCACCGGTGCTGGAAGAGGGCAGCACAATCCCTGGGAAGGCCAAACCATGACACACAAAGAAGAAACCCACCCAGTAGTGGAGAAAACTCACTCTCCTCCCCACCTCCATGGCCCCCAAAAATGTTAATAAGCCAAGGCAAACAAGGAGAGCGGAGCAGTCCAGCCCTTCCTCGCCTGCACACCAAACCATCCGGGGCACACGGTCAGGCCTCCCTCTCTGCTACCCCCATGGGGGTTTTGTGTTGGGCTGGCTGCCCCAGCTCCAGCCCCAGCCCAGGCCACAGTGGGTGCTGAAGGCTGTCAGCAGGGCTGGGAGCTGGCCGCCCTCACACCCCACCCAGAACAACTCGGCTCCAGCATCAATCCTATCCCGGCTGCAATAGGGGGAAGCCCCAGTGCTGCACCCAGGCTGGGCCACAAGATGCCCAGGAGCATCCCCTGCGAGGGCTCACCTGCAAACTGGGTGTAGGCTGTGTCTTGGAGGAAGGCGCCACAGCCAAAGTCGATCAGTTTCAGCTGCCCACTGGCCAGGTCGAGCAGAATGTTCTCGGGCTTGATGTCCCGGTGCAGGACCCCGCAGCTGGTGCAGTGCCGCACGGCCTCCAGCACCTGGCGGAACAGCCCCCGCGCCTCCTCCTCCGGCAGGAACCCCCGCTCCGCCAGGAAACCCGAGAGTTCCTGGCACCGCTCCGGACGCTCCAGCACCAGCAGGAAGCTGTCGGGGAGCTCAAGCCACTCCAGGAGCTGAATAACACCACCACAGCCACGGGACACCTTGGCCAGCAGCACGATCTCCAGCGGGGCGCTGGTGCCGTCGGGCTGCGGGAGGAGCGCGGTGCCGTCAGTGGGGCCGAGGCCGTGCCGGGGCTCTGGGAGCCCTCAGCCAGCCCGGGATGCTCTGCACGCCCCGCTCAGCCCACGCCCGCTCTCCCCGCAGGGCTCCCAGCGGCTCCTACCCTGCCGGGCCCCGGCTCCTCGCCGCCTGGCACGGCCCGGCTGCTGCCGCTGGCCCCGCTCACTCACCAGCTCGCCCCAGTGCCGGATGCGATCCCGCGGCACGCGTTTGATGGCCACCTGCGAGCGAGGGAGAGCAGCGGGCTGAGCTCGCCACCCGTCCCGCCGCGCCCCGACCTTCTCCTCCTCCTCCCTCCTCCTCCGCCCCCTCCTCCCGCGCCCGCCGCCGGCCCCGCCGCTCACCGGGGCGCCGTCCGAGAGCCGCGTGGCCGCGAAGACGCTGCCGAAGCCGCCGCGCCCCAGCAGCGATCCCAGCCGGTACCGCTCCGTCAGGGCCTCGTGCGCCTCACCTGCGGGCGAGACGCGGCTGTCAGCGCTCGGCTCGGGGCCAGCAACGACCCCCGAGCGCCCCTCACCCGCCCCGGGCCCGGCATCCCCACCCGCCCCGGGCCGCGGCGGCTTGGGGCTGGCGGCCGCGCTGCCGAGCGGCGGAGCTCGGGCCGGGGAAGCCGCAGCGGAGGTGGCGGGAGCGGCCGCGCCGCGTGTGTCCTCCGCCGGCCCCGGGAGGAGCCGGGGCCGGGGCCGGGGCCGGGGCCGGGGCCGGGACTGGACCCTGCGTCGGGTCCGGAGCCGGGCTCGGGCCAGGCGGAGCTGAAGGGCGGCGATGCCGCCCCCGCCCCAGGCACTGATGCCCGCCCAGCAGCGCCACCGCCAGTACGGCCAGAGCCAGGCGGAGGCGAGACCGCGGCGGGACGGCCGGGGCCGGGCTCGGGGCAGCCCCGCCCGGGGCCGGGGGCGGGCCGGGGGCATGGCCTGGCCCGGCAGGGGAGAGGGAGGCGGGGAGAGGAGAGGGACGCCGGGCAAGGGACCACGAGAGAAGGGTGCCCGACAGCGGGAAAGGGAGAGAAAGAGAAAGAAAAAGAGAAATGGAAAGAGTGTTGAAAACTATCTGTTTGCTGCTGCTGCTGTCGCCGCTGCTGCTGCCGCTGCTGCTGCCGCTGCTGCAACTGAGGCACCGGGGCCGTTCGTCCCCGTGTCCGTTCCCCGCTCGCCCCACGAGCCTCACGTTCGAGCCCCGCGCGCCCCGGGGACAGCCCCTCCGTCTGCCCAAACACGGGAACTTTGCAGCCTTGAGGCCGGATGCAGAGCCCTGACTCCTGCGCACTGGCACAGCGATCCCCTCCCCTGCTGCTGTGCATTGTCCTTGCTGAGGGTCAAACACTTTCGGGGCACCTTCCCTTGGGGTAGGATTCCTACCTGAGCCCAGCACTGCACTTACATCTCCAGTGTTGCTTTCCAGTAAAAACAGGAGAAGGAAAACTGTGTGTGGCTCATGGTATTTTAGAGTGTCTAAAAATCCCTAAGTCACTGATCTTAGAGGTGAGGTACATCTGGAATTACTGGGATGCAACATGGAAAAGGGGAGCATAGAAATAAATAGAGGAAAACATCTTGGATTGTTTCTTCCATTTTCATTTCACTTCTGGAAAGCTGTTTCAGTTTTCCAGGAATCTTCTCCTGTCTGCTCTTCCCAAGAATTTCTCATGGAGAACAAGGTCAAGCTTCTGTCACAAGATTTGCCACCAGGAAATTATGCCACTGGTGAAGTTTTCATTGTGACTGTTTGTGCTGGCTTAGGGCAAATTTTGGGAGGAAACCTCCAAAAGGAATCCATCTAGAAAGGAAGTTCAAGCAGCCCCTCCCCCTACTAGTTCAGGAAAAGACTTCCCTCGAGAAAAGTGAAAAAAAACCCAGTTTATTAAACAAGTAAAGTATTCACAAGCATGAAAAATGAATAATATTAAATAAAACCTCGGACAGTGCTGAAGAGATGGAAAATTCAGAAAGTCCTTGTTGTGGGTTGTAGTTGGCTCACTCGGTCTCTTTTAAGTCCCTCTGGTGCTGGAATGCAGCGTCCCAGAGCTCAGGGGGCCACAGGTGTGAGCTGCCGGTGTTTGTCTGGGTTTTCAGCCCAGAGCAGGTTTAAACAGTTCCAAGAAAAAGGAAAGTCACAGTCCGAGGAACTTCTCTTCCTAAGCTAGCTAAAACCAAATTGCTGGACCTGGGCTGTGAAGGCATTGGGAAATTTCCAAATCTGTGCACTGGCGGTCTCAGCAAACACTAGATCTGGATGGTGCTGGAGTCAGAACCTTGAAATTTCCAAATTTTAGATTTCTGTGCCAGCAAATCACTGGACTTGGGCTGTGCGGGCACCAGGAAATTTCCAAATCTGGGTACTGGGGCAGCAAACACAAGACATGGGAGGTGCCAGACCAAGTAGCAGGAAGTTGCCGGGTTTTGGATTTCTGTGCCAGCAAATTGCTGCACTTGGGCTGTGCCAGAATAGGGAAATTTTCAGGTCAAGGCACTGGCAGTGCCAGCAAACCCCACATTTCAGGAAGGATTGGATCTGGACCCTTCCCTTCCCTTCCCTTCCCTTCCCTTCCCTTCCCTTCCCTTCCCTTCCCTTCCCTTCCACAAGGTGCCAGAGGGGCTGGACAGCAGCCAGGCAGAAAGGGACCTGCAGGGACTGATGGACAGCAGGCTGGACATGAGCCAGCAGTGTGCCCGGGTGGGCAAGAAGGCCAATGGCTCCTGGCCTGGCTCAGGAATGGTGTGGCCAGCAGGAGCAGGGCAGGGATTGTTCCCCTGTGCTCAGCACTGCTTGGGCAGCACCTTGAGTGCTGTGTTCAGTTCTGGAGCCCCCAATTAAGAAGGACATAGAGGGGCTGGAGCGTGTCCAGAGAAGGACAACAAGGCTGAGGATGGGTCTGGAGCACAAGAGCTTTGAGGAGTTGCTGAGGGAGCTGAGGTTGTTTATCCTGCAGAAGAAGAGGATCAAGGGAGACAGGGCAGTGTCAGGACACAGGGTGGACTTGATGATCTCCAAGGTCTTTTCCACCCTTGCTGATTCTGGGATTCTCTGACACCACCCTTGGAGCAGTTGCAGGAGGAGCCCTGGGCCTCCTCTTCAGAAGCTCCAGCAGCCCAGGCCCCTCAGCTTCTCCTGCCAGCCCCAAAGCCCATCCTGTCAGTCCTGCAGAGCCTCTGCAGCTCCTCCTCACTGCCCAGAACAGGGAGCCCCAGAGGCAGACACAGCAGCCCAGATGTGCCCCCCTGGCCTGGGGTGCCTCTGGCAAGGGAGCAGCACCAGGCACTGCAGGAGCCTGCAGACAATTCCTGCAGCACTTGTAGGATGATCCTGCTGCCCAAGGGACGTTCCCATGGTGCCAAGTCAGGAACTGCAATGGGGAGTGGGGCCAGAGAGGAAAGGGCAAACAGGGATGGGCTGTTTGCAGGGGAGGGGACAGGGCTGGGCAATAGGAAGAAACTTGCGGCAGGAAGAGTGAAAAAAGCAAAGGTGAAGTCAAGGAAATGCTGAAGGCATTTTGGGGGTGGCTGCTAGGCAGCCCTGGCTCTGAGCAACAGCGTCTGCACTGGGACAGGGAACTCTCAGCGGATGGGAACAAACTTTCTGGCTGACTGCAGAAGCCAAGAAAAAACTGAGTGGTTTCCCCGGTGTCCCCCAGCCCTTGCTGGCCCATGGGGCTGATGGCATTTGTGCTCCCTCAGGTTCATGTCCCCACACCAACAGCATGGGGGTGCTCCCTCTGCTCTGTGCAATGCAAACAGGGGCTGCTGAGCCAGTGCTGCCGTGTCTGTGCCTGCAAGGATGGGGCACCTGTGTGAGCTGAGGGAGAGGCCAGGGCTGCAGAGGGGGGATGTTGTTGGCAGCTCCATGAGGACGCTCTGGGACGCTGCCCTGGGCTGTGCAGCGCACTGGGGATGGATCAGCCCCTGCTCTGCTGCTCCTTCCCATCTGCCCCAGGGTCCTTGCAGAGCCCCAGCCATGCTGTTTGCCCCCAGCCTGCCCACGGCCAGCCTGGAGCTGCACACGGGGCTTTTCTGTGCTGAGCATTGGCCTGGCCGTGTTCTTGAGAGAGCCTGGGCAAGGAGCCTGGAGCCCCCAGGGCCTGGCCTGAGGCGTCAGCACTGCCCCAGCCGTGCCCATGGCCTGTCCCTGCTGCAGCCCCGGCACTGCCACCCCCAGGGCTGTGCCCGGCCCCGAGAGCACTCAGGCCCTGCAGCAACACCAGGGCCACCAGGGCAGCCAAGAGAATCTAGACAGCCCTGGCAGCTTTTGTCTGGGAGCTACCTTTGGATAAAAGGAATTTTGGAGGCGGGTTCTCAATTTTGGCCATGGATGTCTGGACTTGGAAGTGTTTTTTTCAATGGGAAGAAAAGAACCGGTCCCCAGTGTTTTGAAGGCAGATGAGGAGTGGCCCCCAAGAGGCCAACACCAGCCAGAGCTGTCTGTTCTGGCAGGTTTCATATGGGAATAATCCTTGGATATAATCAAATTTGGAGGAGGAATCCCAATTTCAGCCTTGAACCCCTGGAGAAGGACAGTTCTTTCCCACAGGAAGGAATGCACAGAATTCCAGGGTTTCAGGGGTTGATAAGAAGCAACTCTCAACATGCCAAGGCCAGCTGGACCAGTCAAGCAGCCCCCAGGAGGCGCAGCCACCCAGACCTGTTCCATGTTCTTGGATCCTTGGGGCCCTGCAGCATCAAAATTGCCCCTTGGTTCCATGAGGCCCTGTAGGATCACCACAGATCTTGCTTTCCATGAGGCCCAGTGATATAACAATTGTCTCCTTGGCTCTGCAGTGGCACAATGGCCCTTTGCTTTCCATGAGGCCTTGCAGTGTCCAAATGGTTTCCTTCTTGCCATGGGACTGCACAATGCCACAATGGCCCCTTGCTTCCATGAGGTCACAGTGTCTCCAAATGGCCCCTTGGTTCTATTTGGTTCTCCAGGATCACAGTGGCCCCTTGGTTCCACCAGGCCTGGATGTGTTACACTGGCCCCTTGTTTCCATGGGGACCCACAGTGTCCCAGTGGCCCCCTGCTCCCATGAGGCCCTGGGATGTCACAATGGTCTCATCGCTTCCACGAGGCCCTGCTGTTCCACAATGCCCTTGAAGTGTCACAATAGTCCCAGTGGGTTCCCCTGCTGGTTCACAGTGGCCTCCTTTCTTCTGTAGTGTAACAATGGTATCCTTGGTTCCATGGTCAGGATGGCCCCGTGGTCTCATGGAACCCCACAGCCCCTTATGGAGCTCCAAAGCCCCTTATGGAGCCCCACAGTGTCACTTTGATCCCCTTGAGTCCATAAGGCCCTGCCATGCTACAAGGACCCCTTGGTTATACAAGGCCCTGCAGTGTCACAATGGCCCCTTGGTACCAGTGGTCCTGAAGTGTCCTAATGGTCTCCATGGTTCCATGACACCCCACAATGTCACAATGGACTTTTGGTTCCATGAGCTTTCCTACTGCCAACAACAGTCTCCTTGGTTCCACAGTGTCACAATGGACCCTTTGCTCCATGAGGTTCAGTAGTGTAACATGGATGCCTTGATTCCATGAGGTTGTGCAGTGTCACAATGATCTCCTTGGTTCTGCGGCCCCTCTGTGGCTGCTGTGTAACAATGGATCTGTGGTACCATGAGGTTCCATAGTGTCACCATGGTGCCTTTGGTTCCACAAGGCCTTGTTGGGCCACAAAGGCCCCTTGGTTCCATGAGGCTCTGTACTGTCAACAATGATTTCCTTGGTTCTGCAGTCACAATGGATCCTTGGTTCCATGAGGGGCCTGGCCCCTCACAGACCCTTATGGCCCCTCATGCCCCCTCACAGCCCCTCATGGCTCCCTCACAGCTCCCCATGGCCCCTCACAGCTCCCCATGGCCCCTCATGGCCCCTCACAGCCTCCCACAGCTCATGGCCCCTCACAGTTCCCCAAGATCCCTCACAGCCTCTCACTGTGGATGCCCTAGAAGAGAGAGAGAGAAACAGCAAGTGTTTCTCACAGCAGCATGTGAGAATTTTTAGGGTATGGTAGGGATGTGAAAACTTGTTAACTATAAACAATCTGCAGGTGGTGTTGTTCTACTTCGTCTTTCTGTTTCTCTATAAAAACCGCACAGTTCTCTTGAATAAAACCTTCTTTCACTCTCTCTACACAACTGCCTCCTACCTGTTCCTGTGACATTCTCGACTCAAGAGTGACACCTCACAGCCCCTCATGGCCCCTCACAACCCCTTCACAGTTCCCCATGGCCCCTCACAGCCCCTCACAGCCCCTCAACGGCCCCTCATGGCCCCTCAGAGCCTCTCATGGCCCCTCACAGCCCCTCACAGTTCCCCATGGCCCCTCAGAGCCCCTCATGGCCCCTCACAACCCCTTCACAGTTCCCCATGGCCCCTCACAGCCCCTCACGGCCCCTCACGGCCCCTCATGGCCCCTCAGAGCCTCTCATGGCCCCTCACAGCCCCTCACAGTTCCCCATGGCCCCTCAGAGCCCCTCATGGCCCCTCACAACCCCTCACAGTTCCCCTTGGCCCCTCGCGGCCCCTCACGGCCCCTCACAGCCCCTCACATCCCCTCATGGCCCCTCACAGCCCCAAACGCGGGGCTCCTCCCAAAGGAGAAGGTGTTGGGCACTGATTGCTCTCCTTTCATTTCAGTCCTTTCACAGCCGGGAGTGCAGAAAGGCTGAAATGGAGCCTTTGCCCAGCGTTTCCCTTGGGGTTAATTGCGGGCTGAAGCTCTGTGCTGGCGCTGGCCCCAGCGCCACCATCCCTGCAGCCACCAGACCTTTGCTGTCCCCCCGTGTCCGTTCCCTGTCCCCGAGTCCCGCCGGCTCTGGCAGCAGCAGCAGCAGCAGTGCAGGGGGCGCCGGCCTGGCCCAGCCGGGGCTCCCGGCCAGGAGCAGCAGCAGTGCCGGCCCCTTCCCGCCTGCTCCTGCCTCGGCTCCCAAGGGCTTTTTCCAGCTCAATTCTGGAGCACAGCAACCAGCACCCACACACAGCCCTGACTGCTCAGGGCCCGCCTGTGCTGCCCTGAGCCAGACCTCAGAGCAAGAAAGGATTGGGTTCCAGCACTGTTTCCAGCTCTGTTTGACTCACCCTGAGGTGACAGGAGGAGGCTGCTGGTGCCTCTGCCTTGGGAATTGCAGATCATGGCTGCTCTTGGCCCTCTTCTGCTTGCAACCTGAATTTTATCCATAAAAATGCAAGTGCCTCTTTCAGTTGGTGCTACCCATGGTGCTTTCATGACAGTGAAGTCAGTATTTTTGTCACAGACATAAAGATCAGCAGATACTGGAATGCTCACCAGCCCCTGAACACTAAGATGAGGGGAATTAAAGCTTCACAGGCCACATTTGCAGGGCTCAAACAGAGCCCTGTTGCTGGCACTGTTGAAATAGAATAAACTGACAGAGGCCATCACAGAAGTTGCCTCCGCGGTGTGGAATTAAATTAAAAAATCCACCAGGAGAAACAGAAACCAGAACTGCTCGACTCACTTCATTGCTCCTTCCCAGCAGCAGGAAACGCAGATGCTCAGAGGTGTTTTGCACTGCTGCTGCCCCCAGTTTGAGCCCAGGCTCTGCCCAGGCCCAGCGGGAACCTGAGCCCAGGCCAGGGAGCTCAGCGCATGCGGGGCCAGGCCCAGAGCCACAGGCACGGCCGCCCATTGCGGGGCAGCGGCACAGACGGAATGTCCTGTGGCCCAAACCTCCTGCTCCTGCCACACAGCGCCAGCCTTCTCCCCCTCCTCCTCCTCTCCCAACACGGCACAAATTCCAGCTTGGAGGAGGCTTCCCCAGAGAGGGCTCCAGCTCCTGTTCCAGCCTGAGTGTCCCTGCAGAGGAACAGGGCATCTTTCAGGCACTTGCACAAGCTCACGCTTCTCACCTCATGGGGAATCTGGGATGCAAATGGCCTTGTTAAGAAAGTCAAAAGCCAAGGGAGTGGATTAGTAGTTATTAAAAACAGATCACTTTTCTTCCAGGCAAGGTTCACCAAGTCATTCTCTGCATTTCTCCTTTTCAGATTGTTTCAGTCAGCTACTCTGAAAGGTCCAGCTTGTTCTGGTGCTTCTCATGAATTGATTGTGCTCTTGATTTATGCGCCAAGCACCAGATGTGGAATCATTTACACTGAACTCAGAAACAAACTCCCTCTGTCAGAGCATTTTCACATTCCAGATAATTTTCAAGATTTCCACTGACACGTTGGAATGATTATCACACAACTCTCCATTTGTGGCTGCAGGCTCTGGATATTCTTTCTCTGCATTCAGCCAGGCTTGTATTCCCTAACAATTCCTGGTACCACCTCCTGTTTTCTTAGCCTAGAACAGTAACAATGAAAACCTCATCAATGGCACAACTCCTCAGTCCACCAGGAAAAGAAAGGAAAAGATGTCAAGTTCTCCAAACCTTCTTCCTGCTTTGCTCCAAGAGTCCTGCTGCACACACAGTGTGCAAAGCCAAGAGAAGCTGCAGTTGGTGGCACATCTTGTGACAGGAGCTCGACCTCGTTCTCCAGGAAAGGTTTTTGTGAAGAGCAGACAGGATTGTGGAGAAGATTGCTGGAAAACTGAACCAGCTTTCCAGAAGTGAAATGAAAATGGAAAGAAACCATCTGAAATGTTTTCCTCTATTTATTTATATGCTCCCCTTTTCCATCTTGTACTATTTCTCCATGCCATGAGTTCCAAATGCATCTCACCTCTAAGATCAATGACTTAGCGAGTTTTAGACACTGTAAAATACCATGAGCTGTCGAAGGAAGGAGACCAGGACACCAGATGGTTCATCACAGGTCCAGTTTATTGAAGAAAAGCATCAAACACTTATACAACAAATAATAAACATATGAATATTCTGTAAGCCAAGCAATCTATTGGTTAAACTATACCATTAACTCATCCACATTCCTTTGGGCCTACGTTCTCTACTTCTCACGTCTCGTTGTCTATTTCTTTATCATACTCTGCTAGGCCCAAGGACACGTTATCTTTGCAGGTGCAAGATTTGGAATTAACCACGGTCTTGTACTTTTCCATTCTCTAGTCAGCTACATTCCCAACAGACACCCTGCCTGCAAAAAGGCCTCTTCCCTAGTTAGGACATCTTTACCAAATTAATTCGGCTGTGTCCTCTCTCCTCAAGCCACTCTTTGACAAAACTCCCACAATGAGCTGCACACAGTTTGCCTTCCCCTGTTTTTGTTGGAAAGCAACGCTGGAGCCATCAGTGCAGTGCTTGGGTCGGCAACAAATCCTGCAGGCAGGGAATGTGCCCTGGCAGTGTGTGACCCTCAGCAGGGACAATGCTCAGCAATGCTGCAGGCAGGGAACGTGCCCCGGCAGTGTGTGACCCTCAGCAGGGACAATGCTCAGCAATGCTGCAGGCAGGGAATGTGCCCCGGCAGTGTGTGACCCTCAGCAGGGACAATGCTCAGCAATGCTGCAGGCAGGGAATGTGCCCCGGCAGTGTGTGACCCTCAGCAGGGACAATGCTCAGCCGCGTTGCTGTGCTCAGTCTCCATGGAACCATGCCAGGAGCAGCTGCTGAGCTCAGAAGTCATCGCAGCCCCCGCCCTGCCCAGAGCCCCTTGGCAGGGTGGGCTCCTGCCCTGGCTCTGTGTGCCAGGAGCTGGCAGCGCTGGGTGCAGGGAGCCCAGGGAGGGCACAGAAACGCTGGATGAGAAATGCTGGGGCACAGCGAGATGGGCGAGTGCAGCCGGCCAGGGCAGAGGAGCAGCACGCACAGGGGGCACAGCCTGCAGGACAGATGGCCAGGGGGAGAAAACAACAAACATCTCAGGAAGGTGGAGAACAAACTTTTAGTTGCAAACTTCAGAGATTGAGATACTTGGGAAATCTTAAAAATCATTGAATTACAGTAAATCACTTGACAAAGCACTGACTGAGCAAACTCTAACCTGTCCAACTTCAAGTTATCCAGATTTTGAGAAGAAAAAGTCAGGAGAAGAGAGAGAGGGAGACAGAGATCCACAGTCAGTCTTGGATCTCAGCTGCTGTGAGCTCCAGGGCCGTGGGACGTGTGAGTGTCACACCCGTGTCACAGCCAGACCTGCTCTGGTCCCTCTCCCAGGTGGGGTTTTTGGGGTGCCAGGGGCTTGGCAGCCACTTTGGGGCTGCACCAGAGGCTTCAGTGGCTGGGGTGGGGCAGTGACCACCCCACCCATGCAGAACTCTCCCTGCCCCCAAACACACACTGGAGATGTCTGGGGCCGTTCATCATTTCTCTGCTCTCCAGCACCGAGGCAACGGACTCTGGATACAGCTCTGAGCTCGTGCCCAAGGCAACCACCCCTGGCAATGGGGCTCCATGGAGCTGCTCTCAGGAAACCCCCAAGAGCTGGGGAGTGCCCCAAAACTGCCTCAGAAATGTGAGATACCTCAAAATCTCTTCAGGAATGGGGATTATCCAAGAACTCATTCAGTAATGGGCTCCCCCTCCCTTCATCATCCCCAAACTTTGGCGGTCTCATTCCAGACCCCAGCCCACCTCCCCAGTCACAAACCCAACCCATCCCACCCCTCATGGACATCATGACCCCCTTCCCAAGCCATATTTCCCCCATTTCCCACCTCCAAACCCCATCCCACCCATTCTGCCCCACCTAATGTACATGTCAAGCCTCCTGATTTGAAGGCCACTTTGCTCAATCCCCTTCCAACCCCATTCCACACCAAAGAGCTGTGGAATCCAGGAATTTTGGGGTGGGATTGAGTAGTTTTCAGTGGCATTGAGGTGACAGATTGAACCCTCTGGTCTCTTTCAGTGCCAAGAAAGGGAAACAGGTACATCAAATACCCCCAAATTCTCCCAATTATCTCCCTGAATCCCAGATTGCTCTGAAACACAAGTAAAAAGTGAGGCTTTAGATGCCGTTGATGAATTTATTGAGTTTTACCCCAATTTTCTCTGTTTTAAAGGGATGAAGATGAATCCAAAGAAAATTAGGGGCAAAACAAAAGAATGTCCAGCTGCCTTCCCAATGCAGATCACCAGGAATGTGGATGGCCAGGGCTCTGACCAACGTGGGTCCTGCCATGAGGGATGAAGCCTGAGCAGTGCATGAAGCTCCCCATGCAGCTGGGGCACTCACAGTGATAGTGGAACCCTGGAAAAAGTTAAAGATAGAATCTAAAATGTTAGGCTCTATGCTTTCCCAGATCAACTGCACCTGCGTAAGCAGTATGATAAATTATATAATTGTTAGATGTGATGACTGTTTAGTAATTAAATGTAATTATTATATAACCATAAGAAGAATAGTGAGAAACTATGTTGGAAATTCAGAGACGGGCTAAATTTATGTATACTATAGAACAATATAAGTTTAATAATTAACATGAAAGTTATGTAACGATAGAGTATAAAACACGATCATTTCGGATGCATGGTCGGAGTCAGATTTGGGTTGAATATACCCCGATTCCCAGAGCTCTTAATAAAAAGCACCGCATCTAATCGCCCCGTGATTATGTGTTTTTGAATGCTAACAACGGGGCTGCCCTTACCGGTGCCTCCGTTGGTGTCAGGTAAAGAACGAGCGGTCTGAGGAGCTCTTCCCACACTGGGGACACTCGTAGGGCCTCTCCCCGGTGTGGATGCGCCGGTGGGTGACGAGGGTGGAGTTGTGCCTGAAGCCCATCCCGCAGTCGGGGCAGCGGAAGGGCCTCTCCTCGGTGTGAATGCGCTCATGTACAAGGAGGTGAGTGCTGGTGTGAAACCTCTTCTGACACTGGGGACACTCGTAGGGCCTCTCCCCAGTGTGGAACCCCAGGTGGACAACCAGGTCGGACCTTTGGCTGAAGTTCATCCCACATTCCAAGCACTCGTAGGGCCGTTCCCCAGTGTGGATCCTCTGGTGGCAGATCAGGTTGAATCTCTTCCTGAAGCTCTTCCCACACTCCAAGCACTCATAGGGCCTCTCGCTGGCATGAAGCTGCCCATGGGCCACCAGCTCTGAGCTCTGGCTGAAGCTCCGTCCACCTTCCTGGCTCAGGGTGGGTCTTTCCTCCTCAGAGCACCCTGGGCTGGGTTTGCAGCCCCTCCTTGTGCGGGATTGCCGGGGCTTTTCCTCCCCATTGGGTTCCTGCACTGTGGAGTCACTCAAAACAGCCTCTTCCATGAGGTTCTGCTGTGGGGATTTGTCCTCCCTGGTCTCCATCCTCAGCTCCTTCCCTGGGGAAAGAAGGACAAGGAGAGGATGGGATTTGCCTCCAGGCCACCCAAAAGGGGAAGGAGATCCCCCCCAGTGCATCCCCGGTAGGATGGGGTTGGCAGCAGGGTTGTCCTGCAGCCGGGGGCTGTGCTGGGCTGGGAGATAGAGCTGGAGAGAGGGGGAAAGGGGCACTGACTTCCTCCTCACCTGCCTGGGTGTCCCAGGGCATCTTCCTCTTCCTCCAAGCCTTCTCCTCCTCCATATTGCCAAGGTTTGGGAATGGGAAATCCTGGTTTGGGGAAAAACAAGGTGTGAATGCCTTGGGTTGGGGATTCCTCCCACCCAAGTCCATCACTAGAAGTCATCTGGTGTCCATAAAATCCTTCAAAAATCAAGAGTGAATCAAAAAAAGCCACCAGGAGTTTCCCATTTCCAGTCTCTGGGGTTCTGGTGGTCCCCTGTCTCAGGGCTGCTGGAGATCCCATGGGCACTGGGGATCTCCCCTCTCCAGGGTCCTGCTTAGGGATGCTGGGGGGTTTGGGTGTCCCCTTCTCCAGCCTCACCCCATTCCTGTCACTAGGGGCTCTCCCCTCTTCCCACCACCCTGTCCTGTTTTAGGGCAAATTTGGGAGAAAATCTCCAAAAGCGTTTCCTCTAGAAAGCAGATTCAAGCGGCCCCTCCCCCAACCAGATCGAGAAAATATTTCCATGGAGAAAAGGGGAAAAAACCTGTTTATTTAACAGGCAAAGCATTCACCAGCACAAAAAATGAACAGTATTAAAAAATAAAACGTCTTGCCGCTCCAAAAGACATGACAAACTCAGAAAGTCCCTCCGTGGGCTGTAGCTCGGCTCACTCAGTCTCTTATCAGCCTCTTATCAGTCTGTTAACGGCCCCTCCAGCACTGGAACTGCCGCGGCCCAGGCTCAGCCTGGTGGGCCACAGGTGGAGCTGCCAGTGGTGTTCTGGGTGTTCAGTGCAGAGCAGCTTTAAACAGCTCCAAAGGAAAAGAAAAATCACAGCTGGAGGAACTTCTCTGCCTCAGCGAGCTAAAACTAACTAAAAGCAAAGGAGAGCTCTGTCCTGCTGTCTGTCCATCTGCAGACAACTGATACCTTAGGTTTAAATTTTTCCATTCTGTTTTGATGTGAAGCTTTTAGCTTTACATTAAGTGTTACTGGGATCTTTTCACAGGGTGGTGAAGACAAAACAATCCTGTTCTAGCTGGAGACTCAAGGACAATCTCTTCAAACTTCAGGCCCAAAGCATAAACAATGTGAAAAGAGGAGGGCAGGCATGCAAGCAAGAAAGATGTAACTTCATAATTTGAAACTATTAATTGAGCAGTTAACTTCTATATACAAATGGACTAAAACTTTTTTAAATGTGAGATCTCATGACCAAGCCCTCTTTTGCTCCCATCTTGGAGCCATCCAGGCAGAGCCACAGCTGTGGCTCCTCTGCTGCCAGGGTGTAACCTTTAAAGGCACTTCAATAAAAATCAACTTTATTCCTCTTAACTCCATGTGCCCTCTGTTCCAGCTCCTTAAGGCATCACAACAGTCCAGGAGCCGGAATGTGGAGGAGTGAGTGCAGTGTATGAAAACACACTGCAGCTTTTTCCTCCTCCCCTTCGCTTTCAGAACCAGCCTTAAAGGTGCAGAACTCATTTCTGGGCTAAACAGACCGACGGGGGTACGAGCATCATGAAGTCACCCCAGGACACCCCTGTCAGGGTCAGGGGGTCCCGTCCCCGCCTCATCTCCGGGCTGCCGGGGGTCCCCCAGCTCCGGTATCGCCCCTTCCCCTCTCCCCGCCCCGGGGGTCCCCCGTTCCACAGCCCCGGCTCGCACGGGGATCCCCAAAACCAATGTCCCGCCCCGTCGGTACCGGGCCATCCCCACGTGGACCCCCCGGACCCTTCCGAGGGGCGATCGCGGCTCCTCTCTCCCCGAAAAAGCTCCTCTGAGGGAGCCCGGGGATATCCGGGGCTCGAGTCCGGGATCTGCCGGCTCCGAACACTCTCCAAAAAATCCTCCCGGAGACCCCTGGCTGGAGCCGGGGCGAGCTCGGCCTCCGCCCTCACCTGCGGCTCGGGGCTGGGGGCGATGCTCCCGGGGCAGGGGGCGCTGCAGGCTCAGCGTGCGGGCGCTCCGAGCGCCGCGATTCTCCCGCTCCTGCTCCTCCTGTCCCTCCTCTTCCTCCCGCATTTCCTCCGCTGCCAGCCCGGACCCCCCTTTCCCACCGCTCTGCCCCGCGGCCCCGCAGCACCGGCTGCTGGGTGGGGGAGCCCCCGATCGGCCCCAGGGCTGGGCAGGGGGCTCGGGGACCTCCCCGGGGCGGATCCGTCCCCCCGGCCCGAGCCCCAAATTCCGCTCCGGGGCCGCCGGGCTCTGCGGGACCGCCTGGCAACCGGCGAGTTATCGGCGAGAAAGGCTCCGGTTGGCTGGAATTTGGTTAGCGCCTCCTCTGATTGGCTGGAATTGTGAAAGGCGCTGCGCCCGGCGGGTGTCCCCGGGAGCTGCGGAGTTGGGGCCGGAGCCTTTTCATATTTCTTTCTCTCTGAGAACATTTCTGATTTATTTATCTCCCTCACTCCTTTCCATTTCTTGTTCAGTACAATCCAAGTTCGAGCAGATCCGCAGGTTGCGTTCCCATGGTCTCATTTGCACCTTCACTCAGGTGTGAGAAGGTTGCGAACCCCCCAGCCCCGAGCACCCTCAGCGGTGAGAGGGACACAGAGCCCCTGGTCCCCAGCCCTGCACAGGCATTGCCTGAGGCCAGAGGGACAGAGACCCCCGAGCATCCCCTGGGCTGAGAGGGACAGAGACTGCCCCGAGCACCCCCTGGCACAGGGGTGAGAGGGAGGGAGACCCCCTGGCAATGGCCTGGGGTGACAGGGACAGGGACAACCCCTCCAGCCCCTCCCAAGCATTCCCAGGGAATGAGGTACAGAGACCTCTCAAGCAGCCACTGAGCACTATGTTATAAATAAGAAGCTTGCCTAGGCCAATATTCAAGCAGCAATCAATTTATTATTTAATATGGCAAAGTATGAGCAATACAGCGCTGGGTACAGTGGGGGAAGTTTCCCCTCCAACTGCACACCAATAGTTGAGGCTTACAGGTATTTACAGGGATACTCATCAGCTTTCTCAGCAGTTTCTATTCCCAATTTTTACTCATCAGCAGTTTCTATTCCCAATTTTTATGTCACAATTCTACACCTAGTGTGATTTAGTTTTTCTCAGGATGTATCCCAGAGAGGAGTATCCCCAGATGGTGGTGGTTCGGTTTCCGAAAGAAGGAAGAAATCTCCCAGATGGTGTGGTCCAGATTCCAGATGTGGGTCCACCTTTTAATTGCAAGGACTATAAATCTCATAACAGTGATGTCCAGCTACCCTTGGTCGAAACCATAAATCCTTGAGTTGATGTTCATCTTCCTTTCTCATGCTGCTTTTCACAGTTTTGTTAAGGTGTGAGATAAGCATGTTTCCTTTTATATATTCTAAAGCTATAGTTTCAAAGATCCTTACTACAAGCAGTATTCTCAAATTATACTTCAAAAGGTTGTTACTGTAAAACTCTTTAAGGCTTAGCTACAAGCAGAAAGTTCCTGTCAAAAAGCAATTTCTTAAAGCGTTAATTCAAATGCTCCTATATCACTTTAAGACTTATCAAGGATAATTACGAACAAAAGATAGGTTCAAAGGCCTTCTTCCAAGCTTTGCTTTCCTCAGTAATTATTAGAATTCATCTTTATACCTGTCCCATGGTTGGTTTCCACACAAATTACAATCACAAATACCACGTTGCCTGTATGTACCTGACACGAAACACAGCTCTGTATTTCACAGGGGGGCACAGGGACAGCTCCTGTGAGAAGCTGCTGGAAGCTTCCGCCATGTCTGGCACAGCCAATTCCTGGTGGCTTCAAAGATGGACCTGCTGCTGGCAAAGGCTGGGCCAGTTACAAATGGTGGCAATGCCTCTGCGATAACAGATTGAAAAAGAAATCAAAATAGAGATTGTGGCACAGTTTAAACTCCAGTCAGAGGAGAGCAGAGGGAGAACATGTGAGAAGAGCAACTCTGCAGACATCCAGGTCAGTGCAGGAGGGGCAGGAGGTGCTCCAGGCCCTGGAGACCCAGGCACCCTGCAGGAGAGCCATGGAGAGAGGGGCCCTGCTCCTAGACTGGAGCAACCTGTCCCTGGAGGATTGCACCCCTGGAAGAGTGACCCATGCCGCAGCAGTTTGGGAAGGACTCTTGTCCCTGGCATGGACTCACACTGCAGCAGTTTGCAGAGGGCTGCTGCCCCTGAAATGGACTCACATGGGAGAAGTTCCGGCAGAACTGTCTCCCTTGGGAGGGACCCACGGTGCAGCAGGAGAACCACTCCTCTCCCTGAGCAGGGGCAGAAGCCATGGGTGATGAATTGACCACAACCCCCATTCCCTGTCTCCCTGCACTGCTGGGGTGGGAGGTAGAGCTGCAAGGAGGGAGGTGAGTGGCTTATTTTATTTCCCCTTTTGCTGCTCTGACCTTGTTAGTAATAAATGAATTTCACATCTCTAAGCTAAGCCTGTTTTTCCCAGGACAGCATTTGATGAGTGATCTCGCCCAGTCCTTATCTCAACCCATGAAACTTTTATTAAATTCTCTTTGTCCAGCTGCAGAGGGGAGTGAGTGAGCAGCCCACATGGATGCCTGGCATTTGGCCTGGGTCAACCCAGGACACCTTGGTACCACAGGGTCACAATGGACCCTTGGTTCTATGGGGTCTCATTGGTTCAATCAGGCCCTGCAGGGCCACTTAATTCAACAATGCCCCAAAGTTTCACAGTGGTCTCCAGGATTCCATGAGGCCCTGCAATGTCAAAATGAACCTTTGGATCCATGGGGGCCCACAGTGTCACAATGGGCTCTTTTTGTCCTACAGCTTCACAATGGCCTCTTGGTTCCATGTGTCCTGCGCTGTTCCATGAATCCTTAGTTCCATGGGGTCCTCTAGGGTCACAATGGTCTCCTTGGTTTCGTTGTTCCACAGTTGCCATAATTTCCATGGCATCACAACTGCCCTTGGATCCCAAGAGGCCCCAGACTGTGACAATGGCCCCTTGCTTCCATGACACCCTGTAGTGTCACAATGGTGTCCATGATTCCATCAGGCCCTGCAGTGTCACAGTGGACAGTTGGTTCAGTGACACTCCACAATGTCACCACGGCCCCTTGGTTCCTCAGAGCCCCACTGTGTCACTGTGGTGCCTTTGGTTCCAAGGCTCAGAAGTGCCAGAATGACCCTTTGGTTCCATCAGACCTTGAAGTTTCAAAATGGTCTCCATAGTTTCATGAGTACCCCCTGTGTCACAAGAGACTCTTGGTTCCCTGAAGTTCTCCAGTGTCACAATGGGCCCTTGGTTCCATGAGGTTTGGTAGAGTCACAATTGACTCCCTGGTTCCATGAAGCCCTGCTGTGTCACAATGCCCATGGTTCCATGAGTGTCCATGGTGTCACCACGGTCTCCTTGGATCCCCAGTATCACCATGGTCTCCTTGGATCCCCAGTATCACCATGGTCTCCTTGGTACCATCCAGGCCTTGTAACAAGAGATAGGGAGCCATTTTGTGCCTTAGATGAAAGGCTGCAGAACTCATGGTTGTGAGCCTGTGTCACTGATTAGAAACAAAAACCACCTGAATCTGAACGCCAAATATCATCTCAAATACCTTCAATCCCAGCCTCGACAGAGGTAGAAAATACAAACAGAGATTCCACAGTAAATCAAAAACAGGGACCATATTTTGAATGCAGGCAAAATGCATTCAAGTGCATTCAAATGCACTCGATATGATGGGGAGGTGATGATCCCCTATTCCAAGAGTGAACTTAAGAAGGGCTGACTATTGAAGGAACTGCAGAGAACCACAATATAAGAAAAGCAGGTGCCATAGGTAATTCTGGGATAGGCAGACCAGAAAGCAAGAGCAGATGAACCAGTGCAGTCGCCACCAAGAAGATCTAGTTCACATGCTGTGGGCAGCAACCCCATCAGGCCGTGTCACCATCCCCTGGTACAAGGGCAGTCACGATGGTTCGTTTCAGTGATCTCAGGGTGCAAAGACACACAGCAGGGGACTTTCAGTATTAACCAAAACAAATGCACCTTTTACTGAGTGCCCACAGCAGACGCAGCACAAGGATTAGAAAGGAGATAGGGATAGTGAGACAGAGAAAAGGAGGGGGGGAACCAACAGAGAGATGAAATCCTTGTGGTCCAGCCAATAGATCCATCTGGTCACGTTGGGGAGAGTCTCAAAGTCTTTGGTTAACTCAGGGCTCTTTTATAATCTACCGCCAGAAGGGGAGCAGGATGGCACATGGAGGGAACAGCAGAGAATAAATCCATTGGGAACAGGTACAGACAGTCCAGTTCTGAACAGCACAAACTGGTGCCAGCAGTGAGTGGGGCCCGTTGTTTCAGGGCTGGTTCCTATGGGAAACATCCCGCTTCCCATGGCAGACATCCCGCTCCAGTCAGGCCAGCACCCCTGGGTTAGAATTTGAAGGGTCTCAGTCTCAGTCCTTGGGGACGGCTGCAATCTCCATCCTTGACGGCAGCTGTGAGGCAGATGAGGGATCTTTGGACCGTCTCTTACAGACTGACATCCCAAAGCATAAAAATAATTATGCACGTCCCCTTAAAAATTAAATTTTACTGATTAATAAAATTATAATTATTTTTCTTATTTATAAAAAAATTATTCTATATTTGTATTACAAAATTTTAATATTCATATTAAAAAATCCATACATCTTTAGCAAGCAAAAAATTTATTGGTCATTGGTTCTAAATAACACCTTCAATAATTCATTGACCAGTGTGGCTGTTGATTTCTCCTTCTTTATGCTAATTAGTCCTATTTTCAATCCTTTTGTCATATTTTTTATCATTTTCACAGATATAGTAAAAGGGGCCGCTTCGGGGTCCCTGGAGAACTTTCTGGGGCACATTTGGGGCAGTTTTGGGTCTGAGGAGGGAATTCAGAGAGAACTTGAGGGTCTGGAGGACACTTGGGGGAGCCGGGTGGGCACTTGGAGAGGCACTCAGGGATTCCAAGGGACGGTTCGGGGTCCGGGGCAGCACTTGGGGGTCCAGGGGGGGCCTTGGAGGTAAGGGAGGGGAATTTGGGGGCCCTTCGGGGTCCGGGAGGGCCCTTGGGGGGCTCAGACAGGGCTCTCTGGGGCGCGGGGGGTGATGGGAGTTGTAAGCGCGGGTCTAATACAGTTTAGCGGGACAGCAGAGCATCAAGGAAATTCGAGGCGAAGCTGCAATGGCTATTGTTATGAACAAAATTCGGGTAATATTTTTTTTTGTGAGAAAAAGTTACAAAAAGCAGCCAGACCACGGTAGCTGCTGAAGTTCTTCGTGTTTTGTTATTGTAATCACGAGTCGTTGTAGCTAATCGCTCCTTTTGTATCAGCAGAGCCTCGCCCGAGGCTAAGTTGTACCTTTCCCAGAAGGGTGGGAACCTTCCCGAACAGTAGAAGGTGGGGGGGGCTATGCAAAGTGACTCCAAGACCACAATGCAGCATGGGTCCCCCGGTGTACGGAGAAAACCCCAAAACAACGAGCCACCTAAGAGTTGAGAGACTGGAGTGATGTCTAGACGTGAAGAGCCGAATGCTGAACCTGCAGAGATGCAAAACACCTTCAGAGCCTCTCGCCCTGACCAAGAGAGACGACCCCGGCGGTGAGACGAGGCTGACTGAGCCGGCAAAGGTACCATCTGACGGGATCAGCAGGCCCTAAAGGCTCCCACGAGGACGTGATCCCCAGCTCTGCCCCTTGTGGACAGAGCTGTGCATATCCTCCTCCTCTGAGTCGCTTTGGGAGAGACGACGGAGACTGCAGACCCGTCGAGCCACCCAATCCTGAGCTGATCACTTTTAATAAAGGCATTGAAAAAGGAGAAGAAGTCTCCTGGCCCTGTTTATTTCAGCTGGGGGCTCTCGTCCGGAATAGCCACGCCGCAAGAAGACTCAGGACTGGCCATCTTGGATCTTCAGAGGACAGCTGGCTACTAGGACCAGGGATCGGCTCAGGACAGCGACGCAGAGGAGCACCGGAGCACCGGACTGGTGAGAAACTCGGTGGCGGGAGTGGGAGACGTGTGTGAGTGAGACGAGGGCCGGCAGCTGGACCTTCGAAGCGAGTGGGACCCCTCAGTACTGCGTTTCCGGATTTTCGCGAGAAAACCGGCCAGGAGCAGGGGGAAGCGAGTGGACTCAGTGTGAGTGAAGCCGTCTCCCAAGGGGGAATAAAGGGCCCCCCCACTCCGGGCGTGCGGAGTGAATTACTGTGTATGAGTGGCACGCACCCCAAAGTCCTGACAAAGGGAGGTCAGGCACTTTTGTAAGTCTCGAGAAGGATTCGCGTAAGATTTGTCAGTCCCGAGAAGGATTCGGGTGTTTTCGCAAGCCCTGCAGGCAAAGTAAGTCCTGACAAAGGGAGTCAGGCACAAACCCCAGCGAAGGAGGCTGTGGTTTGCTTTTAAGTCCTGATACGGTGAAGCCTAAAAATTGGCGAGTTAGGCAAACTAAAAATCAGGCAGTTGTTTTTCCTGACTGAGGGAGTCAGGCACGACCCGGATTCTTGGCCGAGGCATCGTGTGTTCAAGTCCCGATAGATATAAGACCTGACGAAAGTTGGGCAATCAAGAGATTGGGCAGTTGTTTCAGTATAAAGTCCTGAGCATCAGGCAGAAATTTGAAGTTCAGTGGAGGAGGCTGAAGCTCCTCAAACAAGGTTTTTTTGAAATTACCGGTCAGTTGAGGCACCTTTGAGACTTTTTTATTGAGACCTGAAAAATGGGATGTTGTAGTAGTAAAAAGACCGGCAAGAGACTGAGAGACATACCTCCCGGTAGTCCCTTAGGAGAACTGTTAGAAAAATGGGATTCTATAGAGGCCACGGAGGGATTAGATAAAGTGAAAATGATCCATTATTGTATGGAAGTCTGGCCAGAATTAGAGGTGCAAGGAGGATGGCCTTGGTGTGGGACAAAGGATAAGTGGATGTGCCAACAATTAAATAATTATCTGACAGCTCGAGGAGATACTGATCCTGAGCAATTACTGTATATATCTTGCTGGGTAAAGAGCGCTATTGGGGATGAAGGGGTGCGAATTTGTAAGGTACAGAGGAAGAAAGAAGGGAATGAAGGAGGGGATGATAGAACTAGTAGAAGATGGGACCCCCTGGATTATTTGCCTCCTTCTGCCCCTCCACCTTATAATCCTCTTCTACAAGCACCTCAAATGGCAGGTCCGGTTCCTCCCCCGGCTGCCATCTCACTACCACCTGCTCAAATTCCTCCTTCTACCTCTTCAGCTTCCGCTATGGTAAACCCAGTATCTCCTCCAACCACTCCCTCACCGCCCCCTTCAGCTCCTCCAGATCCTTCTGCATCACCACAAGCGCCTACTCCACCTGCTGTATTCTCTACCCCTTCTCCAGCTCCGCTTAATACACACTCGGGCTCTTCTCCCCCTCCTATTGCTGTCCCTTTTCCTTTTCCTAGTTGGGGCACACATGCCTCCTTGCCCGATGAACGGCTATCAGCAAATACACTTGCTGATGGGCAGAAAGTTCAGGGTAACCCAGATATTCCTCAAAGTAGTTTGGCATTTGAAGATGGGCCGTACTGTAGCACCAGATCCAAGACCTCCAAGGCGGAGAGACTCTTTCCCCTCAGAGAGGTTCCTATGGGAGGAGTAGCGGGAGGTGTTGGCTTTGTGAATGCTCCCCTAACTGCTTCTGAGGTGAGAGGATTCAAGAAAGAGTTGGGGCATTTAGTTGAGGACCCAGTGGGCATAGCCAACCAAGTGGAACAATTTCTAGGTCCAAATATCTACACTTGGGGGGAGATGAATTCCATCCTGAGTATATTATTTTCCCCAGAAGAGGTCCGGATGATAAGGGCGGCTGGCATAAGAATATGGGAGAAAGATAACAGTCCAGGACCCCAGATGCCAACAGGTGAACAGAAATTGCCACTAACGGAGCCCAGCTGGAACCCTAACCAGGAGGAGGGGAGGAAGGCCATGAGGGAATATAGGTCTTTGATAATACGGGGGATCAAAGAGTCAGTTCCCAAAGGAACTAACACCCAATTGGCGTTTGAGGGTACACAGGAGAAGGATGAAGCTCCTGCTGCTTGGCTAAATCGCCTAAGGCGGAACTTCCAGTTGTACTCTAAAATAGACACAGACACCCCAGAAGGTCTAATGTTGCTAAAAGTCCAATTTGTTACCAAATCTTGGCCTGATATAAGGAGAAAACTGGAAAAGATGGAAGATTGGCAAGAGAAGGACATAAATGAATTATTAAAAGAGGCATTGAAGGTGTATTTAAGGAGGGAGGAAGAAAAAGCAAAGGCCAAGGCTAAGATCATGGTTGCTGTAGCTAGAGAAAGTGCAGGGTGGGCGGGTCCACCACCAGGAGGAGGCAAGGATAGGTCAGTACTGTCAGGTGCAAGAGGGATGGAGACACCTCAAGGCCCTTTAAAAGAGCGGCATTGCTATTACTGTGGAGAGGCAGGACACACCAGGAGGTTTTGTAAAAAGCTCAGTCTCGATGAGGCAATAGCCAAGGAACAGGACAATTTAGGAAGGATTCTTAAGGGGGAGGACTAGGGGTGCCAAGGGCTTTTTACTATAGGGGACCCGATGAAACATCTAGAAGAGCCCTTGGTAAACTTTGAAGTGGGACCCCTAAATGAGGAATTTGAATTTTTGGTTGATATAGGGGCAGATAAGTCTTGTCTCAACAAAATACCACAAGGTATGGAAATTGGGAGAAAATTTTGTGAAGTATTGGGTGCAGAGGGAAGACCATTTAGAGCATCGGTGATTGAAGAAGTGAAAATAATTGGAAACTCAAGGCAGTGTGAAGCTAATTTTCTTTATCTGCCTAACTTAGAAAAAAGTTTGTTAGGAAGGGATCTGCAAGTTCATTTGGGGGTTGGGATTGTTCCAAGGGAAGGGAGAATGGTAGTACAAGTGATGAAGCTGTCTCAAGGAGATGTTGCAGAGATAAATCCTGAGGTATGGGCTGAGGGGGGGAAGAGAAGCTTATTAGACATTCCACCAATAACAATAAAAATGCAGGATGATACCTCACCCATAAGTGTTAAACAGTATCCGATTTCCCTAGAAGGAAAGAAGGGGCTTGCTATAGTCATTGAACAACTGTTGCAAGAGGGAATTTTAGAACCCTGCATGTCACCACATAATACCCCTATACTGGCAGTTAAAAAGGCTGAAGGGAAATATAGGCTGGTGCAAGATTTGAGGGAAGTCAACAAAAGAACCATTGCCAGACATCCAGTTGTGCCCAACCCATATAGTCTCTTAAGCAGAATTCCAAGAGAACATGCTTGGTTCACTGTCATAGATTTGAAGGATGCTTTCTGGGCGTGTCCTCTGGCAACAGAAAGTAGGGATTGGTTTGCCTTTGAATGGGAGGACCCGAGTACGAAAAGGAGACAACAGCTAAGGTGGACCCGATTACCACAGGGATTCACTGAATCCCCCAATCTCTTTGGACAAGCTTTAGAGAGTTTGTTGGAACAATTTGTCCCTGAACAAGAAGTGCAGATCCTGCAGTATGTTGATGACCTGATGGTATCAGGAAAGGAAAAAGATCAAGTCAGACAAACTAGTATTAAACTTTTGAATTTTCTAGGGGAGAAAGGACTAAAAGTTTCCCAAGGGAAACTACAATTTGTGCAATCAGAAGTAACATACTTGGGGCACATAATAGGGGGAGGGTATAAGAAATTAAGCCCTGACAGAATTTCAGGTATTTTAGCTCTCCCAGCCCCAAAAACGAAAAGAGATGTGAGAAAACTCCTGGGCTTGTTTGGGTATTGTAAGTTATGGTTAGACCAATACACACAGAGTGTGAAATTTCTGTACAATAAACTAGTGGATCCAGAACCCCTTATTTGGACAGCTGAAGATGATCAACAATTGGAAAACTTAAAAAACAAATTGTCTTCTGCCCCGGTCTTAAGCTTACCAGACCTCAGGAAGGGCTTTGACCTGTTTGTGAGTGCAGAAGGAGGTATAGCCTATGGAGTATTAACTCAAGAGTGGGGAGGGTGCAGGAAACCTGTGGCATACATATCCAAATTTTTAGATCCAGTGGCTAGAGGCTGGCCAGTTTGTATACAGGCAGTAGCAGCAACCGCAGTTCTGATAGAGGAGACTCAAAAATTGACCCTACAAGGAAAAATTAAAGTGCATACTCCTCATGATCTTAGGGCAGTACTAAGACAGAGAGCTCCGCAGTAGTTAACCGATGCTAGAATATTAAAATATGAGATAATACTAATGAATACAGAGGACTTAGAATTTATCACATCAAATGCCCTCAATCCAGCACAATTCTTAATGAGAGAGCCTATAGAAAATTTAGAACATGATTGTCTTGAATTGGTTTATCTCCAAACAAAAGTAAGAGAAGATTTGGAAGATCAGCCTCTAGCAACTGGAAGAAGCTTATTCATAGATGGCTCTTCGAGGGTAGTAAATGGAAAAAGAGCTTCAGGTTATGCCATTATAGATGGAAAAACATTACAAATTGCAGAAAAAGGGAAACTATCCCCAAACTGGTCAGCCCAAAGTTGTGAAATATATGCCCTAAAAAGGGGACTGGACTTACTGGAGGGAGACCGGGGAACCATTTATACGGACTCCCAATATGCATATGGGACAGTTCACACATTTGGGAAAATATGGGAGGAATGTGGGTATTTAAGTTCAAAGGGAAAGAGCTTAGCCCATGAGAACCTAGTCCGATCAGTATTAGAAGCCCTACATAAACCTACAGAAATAGCAGTGGTCCATATAAAGGGGCACCAAAGAAGAGACAGTTTAGAAGTTAGGGGAAACCGACTGGCTGATCAGATAGCCAAAGAAGCAGCTTTAGAACCAGGGGATCCAGTAAAAATTTTGAAGACAAAAATGACGCCTGAAAAAGGAGAAGAACCTGTATTTAGTGAAGAAGAATTAGAAGCAATAAAAGATTTAAAGTTACATCAAGGACAACAGGGGGAGTGGGTAACCTCAGATGGACGGGTATTTTTGAATAAAGCACTGGCTCGGACAGTGCTAACAGAACTACATAAATTAACTCACTGGGGAGTCCAAGGACTATGTGATCATTTCCTAAGAAATAACCTATGCATCGGTGTATATAGCCTGGCCAAGGCTGTTACCAGAGGGTGTGTCATTTGTCAAAAAGTGAACCAGAAAGTTATGAGAAAAATAGCACCTGGAGGAAGGGAATTAGCCCTGAGACCCTTCCAAAGCATACAGATAGATTTCACTGAGATGCCCCCAGTACAAGGGTACAGATATTTACTGGTTATAGTTGATCATCTCACACACTGGGTAGAAGCCTTCCTGACCAGGAGGGAAACGGCTCAAGTCGTAGCAAAAGCAATCCTAGAGAACATTATCCCCAGATATGGTATGGTGAACACCATAGATTCAGACCAAGGTCCACATTTTGTGTCCCAAACATTACAAAATATAATTGAGGCTTTAAGAATAAAATGGAAGTTGCATACTCCATGGCACCCCCAGAGTTCTGGGAGGGTGGAGCGAATGAACAAAACTCTCAAAAATGTATTAACTAAATTGATTGAAGAAACAAAAATGAATTGGCTGAAGTGTTTGCCCCTAGCGCTATTGCGCATCAGAACAAGACCTCGGGCTGACATAAGAATTTCACCTTATGAAATGATGTTTAGGCTGCCATTCTTGTTAACACCTTATAGCGCAGGAGACTATCTGGAAGGGGAAGAAGCTACCAGAAAGTATTTAGAAATAATTGGAAGAACTCTGGAGGGACTTAGAAAGAAGGGATACCTTCCTCAAACTTCCCCTCTCGACACAAAAGTTCACAACATAAGCCCAGGAGATTGGGTTTTGATAAAATCATGGAATACAGGAACATTAATGCCTAAATTTGAAGGCCCCTTCCAGGTGCTCCTGATCACTAATTCAGCTGTGCGGACCAAAGAAAAAGGTTGGACTCATATTACAAGAATAAAAGGGCCAGTGTCACCCCCAGGTACGGGACCGGACCCAACATCAGCTCCCTCTGGCACTGGACCAGAGTCCACACCACTCTCGCCCCCCGGCGCCGGACAAGATTCATCTGCTTCACAAGCTAAATCACCTGAGTATACTGTGGTAAAAGGACCAAAGGATTTAAAGTTGACTCTCAGAAAGAAGAGTCAAAAAGACTGAACTGTGTGGGAAAAATTGGTATCAGAGTTCTAATATTGCTTAAAATGTTTCAAAACTGTTTTGTGTAAACTATGTTAGTAAAAAGTTTAAGACTGTAAATAAGAAATTCTAGTTAAGTTCCCCAATTTATTTCTAAAGACTCCAGGTTAATCCTCTACAGAGCACTCCCCTGGGAGGAGAAACCAAAATTGGTAGGGAACAGACCAAGAGGGGTTTAACCAGAGAAGCGGGTAGAAGAGACTCTAAAGAGCTTGGAAGCTTTTCCTCAGTAAAATTCCCCAAGAGGCAAGGCCGGGTGGGCAGGCTCTGCAAGATGACCCATACCGGACTCTTGGGAAGGGTAGTACTGATGGCTCTGATTGCTGGTGGTGCTCTGGGAAGCCCAGCTGAGCGCTGCAGTGAATGCTACCAATCCCTCTATGAGGAGGAAGTGAGCTCCTTGTCGAGAGTCCACATCAGTTCTGACCCTGATCGTGTTAACCCCTCCCAATTGGTCCTTTATCAGAAAAATAAGAGAGTGTATTGGAGAGCATACAATACTGCCACTTTTGGGCAGCCACTCCTAGGAGAGTGTACTGTAGGGGAAGCCTGGTTGTGCTTTGAATGTGATGCTGCTGAAACAAGCTCAGCAGATCTAGTAAAAAGTAAAGAAATGGTGAAAATGGTAAGAAAAATTGTTTGTTACAAGTATTTATATAAGTGTACTGGAAAGGAGATCAACCCCTTTTGGAACACATTTCAGGAGAGCCCAAAATCCCTAAGTTTGATCTCATCTGGCAACTGCATTGCTAGAGTGATAAAACCAATTCTCTTATTACCCAAAGAAACTGGATCAAGTTTGGGAGTTCCTATATATAATGATTTGGGAGAAAATAAACAGAACCGGGAAAGTGAAATAGAAATTGAGAAAATCCAAAATTGTAAAAGCCAAATTGGGATCCCAATATCTATGTTAAACAAATTAATCCGGCTCCAGGCAGTATTAAAAATAAAGAATTCAATTATTAAGAACATTTCAAACGAAATAAAAAGATTAGCATGTGTAAATAATGAAGAACAAACTCCTACACTTGATTCCAGTGGGTGGGAGAACCTGGAGATTTTCAAAAAGGATGTATGGGAAAAGGTAGTTTTTCTCACTGTGTGTGTACTTGGAGGATTGCTTTTTTTACTATGCTTATTCATCTGTTTTAGTAGAATAGTACTTGCCGTGCAGACCAACCTGAAGAAACCAAGGAAAGTAACAAGGTTTAGTAACCATGATTACCAAAGTGCACAAGAGATTTATAGTAGATTCAAAACAAAAAAAATTGTGAGTTGATGCGAGTTTGGAATTTAAGCTCGATCAAAGAAAAAGAGGGGGGACTGTTATGAACAAAATTCGGGTAATATTTTTTTTTGTGAGAAAAAGTTACAAAAAGTAGCCAGACCACGGTAGCTGCTGAAGTTCTTCGTGTTTTGTTATTGTAATCACGAGTCGTTGTAGCTAATCGCTCCTTTTGTATCAGCAGAGCCTCGCCGGAGGCTAAGTTGTACCTTTCCCAGAAGGGTGGGAACCTTCCCGAACAGTAGAAGGTGGGGGGGGCTATGCAAAGTGACTCCAAGACCACAATGCAGCATGGGTCCCCCGGTGTACGGAGAAAACCCCAAAACAACGAGCCACCTAAGAGTTGAGAGACTGGAGTGATGTCTAGACGTGAAGAGCCGAATGCTGAACCTGCAGAGATGCAAAACACCTTCAGAGCCTCTCGCCCTGACCAAGAGAGACGACCCCGGCGGTGAGACGAGGCTGACTGAGCCGGCAAAGGTACCATCTGACGGGATCAGCAGGCCCTAAAGGCTCCCACGAGGACGTGATCCCCAGCTCTGCCCCTTGTGGACAGAGCTGTGCATATCCTCCTCCTCTGAGTCGCTTTGGGAGAGACGACGGAGACTGCAGACCCGTCGAGCCACCCAATCCTGAGCTGATCACTTTTAATAAAGGCATTGAAAAAGGAGAAGAAGTCTCCTGGCCCTGTTTATTTCAGGTATCAGTGGGGCGCGGGGCATGACGGGAGATGAAGTCCCGGCTGGAACAGTACGGGACATGCGCCGCCGAGCATGATGGGAACCGTAGTCGCAGAAGTGGCTCGAATGCTTTGTTTGGGGGTGCGGAAGGCTCCTGGGGGACACTTCTGCGTCCGAGCCGCTACTTGCGATGCTCGGCTAAACGTGAACGGTTCGAGAGAACATTTGGGGAGCTCAGGGAGCTCTAACCGGGCTCTTTAGGGCACGGGGCACAGCAGGAGTTTTAGGCGCGGGACTGTTCTGAGGGGCTCTGGGGCCGCGGGGGAGGAGAGGAGATGAATTCCCCAAAGTGGCTGTACCAGGCATCTGTGGGGTCGGGAGCACTCAGGGGGTCCGGGGACGCTTTTAGGGGGTCCCGAATTGGCGCTGAGGGAGCACTGAGGGAGCCAGGAGGGTCTGGGGGACACTTATGGTACAGATGGAGGCAGATCCGGGGGGGGGTCTGTGGAGCGCGGGGCATGACGGGCGTTGTAGTCCCGGCTCCAATGGGGCTCATCGGGCCGCGGGGCATGATGGGAGTTGTGGCTAAAGTAGGCACCGTCCCTGAGTCTCCGATCTCTGGCGCTGATTGGCTTCGGGCGATGATGGGCGGGAGTCTCGGCAAATGGGATGCGGTGGAGGCGGGAACAGCCCATTCAACTTTTCCAGTCCCTCCCACTAAAGCCCAGTTCATCCCCAGTACAGACCAGTAAAACGCCAGTACAGCCCAAGTCATCCCAAGTAGAACTCAGTACAACCCTAGTGCCCTTCCAATCCCTCCCAGTACAGCCCAATCCCTCCCAATACACCTCAGTTTACTCCCAGTCCCTTCCAGTTCCCACCAGTGTCATCCACAGGATGCCCCAGTGTTCCCAGTCTTCTCTGCAATGGCCCCAGTGTCCCCAGTTTGTCCCAGTCCTCCCCAGTGTTTCCAAGTCCCAGTGTCTCCCACAGTGTTCCCAGTGTTCCACAGTATGTCCCAGTCCTCCCCAGTGTTTCCAAGGACAGTTTCATTTCTCTCGGTGGCCGTGGCAACCAAACCCAGCAGTGGGGTCAGTGCAGTGCCCATGGCCACAGCCCCTTGCAGTGCCCAGTGCAGCTTGGGCTGATGATCCACCCTCACAGCTGGCCCAGGGCAGCTCTGCAGTGGCTTTGATGGCACCTGGGGCTGGCACACACCTGAGCAGTGTGTCTGTTTGCAGCGGGGAAACTCAGCAGTTTGAGATTGCTGCAAAAAGTACAAAAAGGGAAAACCCCTCTGAGGCTGGGTGCAGCCAGCTCTGCAAGCACAGCAGGGCCTAGGGCAGTGAGGACAGACTGGATGGGGCTGGGCAATGTGGAGCAAGGCTGTCCACACTGGGTCAGAGCTCCAGGCACAGCTTCTGTGAGCAGGCCAGAGCTGCTGTGGAGACCTGGGTCTATATCAATCATAGAATGCTGCAACCACCTCTACTCTAAAGAGAAATTTAATAAAAGACACCCTTTAAAATAGGAATGTATATTTTATTACTGGTCTTTGAAATCTTTCTCCTTAACTGGACTAGGAAAACTTTAATGACCACAGCATTAAATAATCCCATGTCTAGCCTTAACCCCAATCCCAGCTCTAATCCAATCTCAGCCCCAACTCCAACCCCAGCCCCAATTCCAGCCCCTTCCTAAATCCTCAGCCCCAAACCAAATCCCAGGTTCCACCCTTCTGGGGGTTTGGGGGTGTCTCTGTCCCTCTGACCCCAATGATGTTTGGGTGGGGTCACAGCAGGGCTGAGAGGGACAGAGACCCCCCCGGCCTCCCCAGGTGTGAGAAGGTGGGAGAGCCCCCCCAGCCCCGAGCACCCTCAGCGGTGAGAGGGACACAGAGCCCCTGGTCCCCAGCCCTGCACAGGCATTGCCTGAGGCCAGAGGGATGGAGACCCCCGAGCATCCCCCAGGGTGAGGGGACAGAGACCCCTGAGCATCCCCTGGGCTGAGAGGGACAGAGACTGCCCTGAGCACCTCCTGGCACAGGGGGGAGAGGGAGGGAGGCCCCCCAGGCATTCCCTGGGGTGAGAATGATGGAGACCCCCTGGGGAATGGCCTGTGGTGACAGGGACAGGGACACCCCTGGGGAGTGGCCTGGCATGACAGGGACAGTGACAATCCAAACAAACTCCTCCTGAGCGTCCCTCAGGGCAAGAGGCACAGAGACCCCTTGAGCATCACCAGGGCACTGGACAAGATAAACTAGGCAGAAATAAAACTTAGTCCTACATAAAATACTTTGATGAATATTTGATTTTCCCGAGTCACATGTGATGGAAATGCAAACAAATCCCAAACAGGAATAAACTGACAATAGAAGTAATTCAGTGGCAATTCCAAGTTTCATTGGTTCCTGCACAGCTCCAGCTCAGCTGCTGGCAGGTTCCAATAAAAGAACAGTGGAAATTAGGACCAATACAGATTATTAAAAGGAAGGGGAAACTGTGTAGCTGTCACAAAGGTGACAGGGATGAAGAGAATAATGATTCTCACATTTGTCAAAGAACACATTTGGCCTGTGAATTCTGGAGTTATTTGGGAATTTAGCTACTTGAGCTGGGCTTCTTCTGGGACTTTTAGCAGCCTTGTGTTCCTCACCATGGGGTGAATGAACCTTGTCAGTCTCGCTGGTAACATTTGCTCCCTTTCCTCCAGTGATTTTAACAAACATTTCAAGGAAGGACAACACAATATTTGCTTTTTCACTGGCTACCCACAACAGCCATTTTCCTCATCAGTTCTTCCATAAGTTGCTCAGAGGAAGCTGTATCCAAGTTTCCAAGAGTTCCTCCAGAGAGAACCACAACCTCCTCCTCAGAGGGAACCATGCTGTTGTCAAAGGCACTTGGGGTCAGACAACAGTGCCCTGAACTCCCTGTGCCAAAATAATGTCACAGTCTGGTTAAAAAAATTGCTGGAGAGATGCCTCCCCCCCAGTTAAAGTGCAAACGAGACCAAATCCAAAATGGATTTTATTGAACAATAAAATATGAGTATTAAATAGCGAATAGTAGTAGAATAGTAACTAGTAATAGAATAGTAAATGTGAGGTAGGGAGAGAGATGAAAGAAAGAGAAAAGTGGGGGAGAAAAAGGGAATGACAGGGACAAAGATCTCCCCTGGAGCAGGGCAAGTGTGACATTGTCCCCTGTGTGTGTGCCCTTCCCAGGGTGGGGGTTTTACACCTGAGCCAGTTTGCGTAAGGGGGATGGTGTTCACCCCCTGAGCAGAGATTACCCCACTGTTTCAGGTTGCATTGTAAAATGTAACCAAATGCATGTTTTCAATCCCCACCTTCATCAACTGCTATAAACAGGTGCGGCAGTGTTCTTTATCTCTTCCATGACTCACCCCTGAAAACGCCCTCCAGGGGAGATAGCTTCTGCTAATGGGCCATTGAGTGTCTCTGCAGGACTGACCAACAGGGTGTCAGGTTATATCCTTGATAGTGGAACCCTGGAAAATGTTATAGATAGAATCTAAAATGTTAGGCTTTGTCCTTTCCCAGATCAACTGCACCTGCGTAAGCAGTACGATAAATTATATAATTGTTAGATGTGATGATTGTTTAGTAATTAAATGTAATTATTATATAGCCATAAGAAGAATAGTGAGAAACTATGTTGGAAATTCAGAGAGGGGCTAAATTTATGTATACTATAGAACAATATAAGTTTAATAATTAACATGAAAGTTATGTAACGATAGAGTATAAAACATGATCATTTCGGATGTATGGTCGGAGTCAGATTTGGGTTGAATATACCCCGATTCCCAGAGCTCTTAATAAAAAGCACCGCATCTAATCGCTCCGTGATTATGTGTTTTTGAACGTTAACATCCTGACTCTGTCAGTTTAAGGCAGTGTTTCTGTATCATTGCGTTGATCTAAATTTTCTTATTAAATTGCAATTCTGGCTTAGGCCCTCCCCCACGTGTGCCTTCAAACCAGTACAAAGCTCATTGTGTTCATCCCTTGTTTTCCTGCCTTGTTTTAGGAATATCCCATTCCTAAAACTTGGCCAGATGGAAGGAGAGACCTCAAGGAAGAGAAAGATGCCACGGGATACCCAGGCAGGTGAGGAGGAAGTCAGTGCCCCTTTCCCCCTCTCTCCTACTCCACCTCCCAGCCCAGCATGGCCCCCAGCTGCAGGACAACCCTGCTGCCAACCCCGTCCTGCTGGGGATGCACTGGGGGGATCTCCTTCCCTTTCCCTCTGGCACAGAGGCAAATCCCATCCTCTCCTTGTCCTTCCTCCCCTCAGACAAGAAGCTGAGGATGGAGATCAGGGATGACAAATTCCCACGGCAGAACCTCATGCAAGAGGCTGTTTTGAGCGGCTCTATGGCACAGGAATCCAATCGGGAGAAAAAGCCCTGGAGATCCCCCATGAGGAGGAGGGGCTGCAAACCCAGCCCAGGGTGCTCTGAGGAGGAAAGACCCACCCTGAGCCAGGAAGGTGGACAGAGCTTCAGCCAGAGCTCAGAGCTGGTGGTCCATGAGCAGCTTCATGATGGGGAGAAGCCCCACAAGTGCTTGGAGTGTGGGAAGAGCTTCAGGCACAGCAGCAGCCTGATCTGCCACTAGATGATCCACACCGGGGAATGGCCCTATGAGTGTGGGGAATGTGGGAAGGGCTTCAGCTCCAGCTCTGCCCTTGTCATACACCAATGCATCCACAGTTTGGAGAGGCCGTACGAGTGTCTCAAGTGTCAGAAGAGGTTTCAGAGCAGCTCCAGTCTCCTCCAGCATAAGTGGATTCACACGGATGAGAGGCCCTTCCTCTGCCCTGACTGCAGAAAGGGCTTCAAGCACAACTCCAGCCTCATCAGGCCCTGGTGCATCCACACTGGGGAGAGGGAGAGGCCCTATGAGTGTCCCCAGTGTGGGAAGAGGTTTCACACCAGCTCCAGTCTCCTCCAGCACCAGCACACTCACACCGATGAGAGGCCCTTCCGCTGCCCTGAGTGTGGGAAGGGCTTCAAGCGCAACTCCACCCTCATCACCCACTGGCGCATCCACACTGGGGAGAGGCCCTACGAGTGTCCCCAGTGTGGGAAGAGCTTCACCCAGATCTCTATCTTAACCAGACACCAACGGAGGCACCTGTAAGAGAAGCTCTGCCAATGCCCCAATGCAGGAGGACTTTTGTGCACTGCCTCAACTTCATCCATAATTGGAGGGTCCATATTGGCAACAGCCCTGGTGATCCAATTTTCCTTCTGATCCATGCTAGGAAGACACCTGTCCCTTTTCCTGGCCCTTCCAATGACATGGTGTGCGATGGAAGAAAATGAGGGTCTGGCAATGGCCGTGTCATTACATTCACTCCCACCTCAGATCATTGCCAGGGACAGGAAAGGGACACTCTCTTTCTCTCCCTCAGGAGATGGGTGTCCTTTTCAGGCAGGAGGAAATACATGGCCAGGCAGACCCAGTGAGTTGTGTTTTAGTTTTCCCTGTAAACAGTTTTATTTATACACTCTGTTATCAATATTGTTTCTGTTCCATTTGTTCCTTATCTCATTGCTGTTCCCAAAAAATTGTTCTCATCCCAGCCCAGGATCTTTGCCTTTTGTGCTTTCCATGGGAGGCGGGAGGGCAGCGAGGGCAGCACGGTTTTAGCAGGAGCAGGAAATTCAGGGATCCCATTCCTGAACCCCGGCCTGTGGAAACCGAGCATCCCAGCTGGTCCCAGCCCTGGTGGCCATGGCAACAGCCTTGGGAGCGGGTCCCTGGCTGGGGCTGTGGGAACCTCTTCCCTCTGGTGCCCAGGGACAGGAGTGGAGGGAACGGCTGCAGCTGAGTCGGGGCAGGCTCAGGTTGGATGTCAGGAAAAGGTTTTTGCCCAGAGGCTGCTGGGGCCCTGCCCAGGCTCCCCAGGGAAGGGTCCCAGCTCCAGGGCACTCTGAGCTCCAGCAGCATTTGGACAGCGCTGCCAGGCCAAGGCTGGCATTGTTGGGGTGTCCTGTGCAGGGCCAGCAGTTGGACTGGAGGATCCTGATGGGTCCCTCCAGCTCAGCCAATTCTGTGGTTCCAGGATCCCATGAGCCTGGGGATGGGGCTGCCAATGGTTGCCATGGCAACGGGCTGTGGCTGCAGGCCTGAGCTGGTGTCCATGGCAACCATCCCTGGCATGGGGTCTCCATGGAGCTGCCAAGGGACTGAGCATAGCAACAGGGGGCTGGGGATGGTTGCCATGGAAACTGACCATAGAAAAAAGGAGCTTTTGATGGTTGCCATGGGAACAGACCATAGCAACAGGGGCCTGGTGATCATTGCCTTCTAAGGATCAGATTTGTCACAGGCCCTCAGAGGGTTCCATGGGGAATTTCCAGGAGTCTCCAGGCTGTTCCAGAGCTGGAATGTCACAGGCAGAGACAGGGGCTCCATGGAAACCTCCCAGGGCTTTCTGAGGATGGTAAAGAGCCGTGTGGTCAGAGGCAGTCACAGCCATTTCATGGTGACATCCCAGGGGACCTTGGGCCGCAAAGGCACCGATCTGTCACAGGCACTCAGGGGGGCTCCACAGGGACATCCCAGGAGTCCCCAGGCTGCCAAAGAGCCGGGATGTCCCAGACACTCACAGGGGTTCCTGTCATGGGCACAGTGGGAAGTTCAGGCAGAGTTTATTAGAGAAGCTCCTGTTGGGTAACAAGGTGCAGAAAGGATCCCCAATAGCCCCCACAGATCCTCAAATATCACTTTTGAGTCAGAGATGACATGGACTCAGATCAGAAGGCTAAGGGCTAAAAGCCACCTGTTTTTTCAATCCTCCTCTTTTATACCTTGGTTTGCTACAGTTGGACCTCATAGGTCATTTAATCAACACATTTCACATGATTGGCCAATTAAGATAACACCCTTCAGTAAACAATTTTATGGAAAAAGCTAACTTTTAACAAACATTGTCAAGGCACCAGTTATTGATGTTTGTCTTATGTTGGGCCTTTCTGTGGGCTCCCTGGATGGGGGAAACCCTCCTATAGCAGTTCTGTGCCAGGTAAAAGGAGACACACAGGACTTTTTTGGTCTTCAGCTGCTTGTTTATTGTTATCTTATCTAAAGTTTGGCATTGCTGTCCACACCAGACTTAGCGTGCTAGAAAAGCACTGCAAAATGCCCCCAAAATGTATGGTTTCAAGGTCTTTGCAAGTTGTGTCATCCAATTAACTCTTAACACGTACAATTTTTCTACTTGTCAACCAATAACTCATCCCTTGACTGTCCATGTAACCTCTGCACTGTGCTTTCCTTGACCAATCACCCTGTGCCACCAACACTGCAGAAAATGGAGTAGATGAAGAAGAAGACAGGGACTACACCCCAATTCCTCCATCTTGCTTCCTATCTACACCATACTAATAATCCCAAAACCTAAATTTCTCACTCAAGTGACATACTACACTACTCTCTAGTATCTATTTCACGCTTTGGTAAATTCTAATCTATCTCAAAGTCTTCAAAGTCCTCTCCATGGCGGAAGGTTAAAGGCGGTGTTTCTTTGGGAGGACAGGACCCCTTCGAGCAGACAGAGAAATTTTCCTTGTGCCCTGGATTCCCACACATTTAACCTAAAATCCTTTAACCCTTAACATGTGAAGTTACCAAAAATCTTCCAGGTAAGTAGGATTGGAAGGAGAAGAAATAGAGAACAACAGAAAGACAGAAGATCTATAGAACAACACGCACATAGGAACTAAATCCTGGGGTCAAGCATCACAACAGTGGAACCCCAAGAGCAGGCAAGATCCAGACCATGGGCTGGCCTCATGCTCCGGCTTTTAACCCCCTGGGCCTCCATGGGCCCGCGCCCTGGGGTGGGACTGCACGTTGTTTGTCCTATCAAAGTCAGGGTAGGTATCAGCTGCTGGCATGTGACTGATTGACAGCTCAGCCAATCAGGGCTGGGTTAACACCGCCCCTGCTCTGTGATTGACAGATCTGCCAGGGTTGGGGGCTGGGCTCTGTCCCACCACAAACCAAGGCCTCATCCAGCCCTGGCCCCACATGGCCATTCTGTGTATCCCAAGGTGTCTCAGGACATCGATCTCATCCAGCCTCTGACAGCGACCACGGTGACACTACGGAACCTCATGGAACCATGGGTCAGTTGTGACAATGTGGGTCCAATGACACCATGGTGACACTATGGAACCTTACGGAATCAAGGAGACCATTATGTAGCTCAGGGGCCCTATAGAAGCAAGGGTCAATGATCAAACAGTGGGGCCCATAGAAACAAGGAGCCATTGTGACATAACAGGGCCACATGGAGCCAAGAGACCACTGTGATTTTGTTGAGGCTTATGAAACCAAGAAGCCATTGTGACTTTGCAAGACCTCATGGAATCAAGGACATAATTGTGACAGTGTTAGGACCCATGAACTCAATGAAACATGGAATAGATCTGCCTGGTTTGGACTCCTGGGGGCTGTCTGACAGGTCCCACTGAATTTGACATGTCAAGGGCCACTTCCCATCTGACCGTGAAGCACTGGGGCTCTGTGCTTTTATTCCAATGGGAAAGAATTGTCTTTCTTGTCTAGGCATCCATGGCATAAATTGAGATTCTGCGTCATCTCTATACCCAAGGGTTATTCCCAGACAAAATCTGCCTGTACAGTCAAGTCTGGCTAGACTTGGCCTCTGGTGACTGCCTCTCATCTGCCCCTGCACCACCGGGGCTCACTTGTTTCTTTCCTATGGAGATCATTGTGCCAGGGGAACCAAGGGGAACACTGTGACCCTGCAGGGTACAATGGGTCCAAGGGGCCACTGTGACACTGTGGGGCCTCGTGGAACCAAGAACATCTTTGTGGCTCTGTTGGGCCACATAGTCCTAAGGGGCCAGCGTGAGGCAGCGGGGCTTTGTGGAACCAAGAGGCCATTGCTGCATTTCAGGGCCTCGTGGAGCCAAAGGGCCGTTGTGATCCTGCGAGGCACCGTGGATCCATGGAGACCATTGTGGCATTGCAAGGCCCCATGGATTAATGTAGACCATTGTGACCCTGCAGGGCCTCATGGAGGGAAGGGGCCATTGTGACACTATGGGAACTTGTGGAACCAAGGGAATCATTTTTGCACTACTGGGCCCCAATGGAACCAAGGGGCCATTGGACACTGAGAGGCTTCATGGAAGCTATAGATCATTATGGCACTGGTGGGCCATGGGGAAACATGGAGACCACTAAGATCCTTAAGGACTTGTGTAATCAAGGGGCCATTATGACACCTGAGGGCATCATGGAATCAAGAGAACCATTGTGGCACTACAAGGCCTCATGGAAGCAAGGACACATTTTGACACTGCAGGGCCCTGTGGAACCAAGGGAACATGAAATAGGTGTGGCTGCCTTGGCCTCCCAGGGGTCACCTGACAGATCTGGCTGACCTTGGAATGTGGAAGGCCACTCCCATCTACCCCTGAAACACTGGGGCTCTGGGCTCTTATTTTTATGGAAAAGAACTGTCCATTTTTACCAGGCATCCATGGCCAAAATTAGGATTACACCTCCAAATTTCTGTGTATCCAAGAATTGCTCCCAGACAAAAGTTGCCGGGACAGACACGTCTGGCTGGTCTTTCACTTCTGAGGGGCAGCATTCACCTGTTTTCCAAACACTAGAAAGGGCTTTGTGCTCTTCTTTTTGTGAAAAAAACCCCCATCGCTCTTCTCCAGGCACAAATGTTTTAAATTAGGACTCCACATTTGTAATTTCAAGTATCCAGGGCTTGCTCCAAGCAAACCTGCCAGGACAGACAGGCCAGGTTTGCCTTGGCCTCTGGTGGTTGCTGTTCATCAGCTCCTGAAACATGGGGGCTCTATGGTTTCCATCCTATTGAGACCAATGTGACATTTGGGAGCCTTGTGAAGTGAAGGGGCCATTGTGACACTGCAGAGCACCATGGATCCAAGGCACCATTGTGACACTGTGGGGCCTTATGGAACCAAGGACATCACTGTGGCTCTGTTGGGCCACACGGTCCCAAGGGACCGGTACAAAGCAGTGGTGTGGTAGTTAGCCCAGCTGTAACTGGGACTCAGCCGGATTTTAACTCGGAAGAACTGGGCATGAGTTTCAAGCCCTGGGAATCATTTGTTTAACTAAGGATGAGCTTGAGATTTCCCCCATAAGCCTTTAGTGTTTTTATGCTAAGTATCCTATTGGTTACTTGTTTCCCCTACAGGGTTATTGTTCTGGAATGTTCAACCCCCGAGTGTACATGTTACTGCTTCCCCTTTGTCTCAGGTTTTTGGATCCTGCCCCTCATACTGTTCTCAACTTCTCCATGTTTATTCTTTTTCACTCCATTATTAAAGTTCTTTTTGGTCAACTCCATCAAACCCGCTCCTTTTCATTTGCGCCACCCTCGCCCTGACTCAGGGAACCAGAGAGGTTTGTTGCAGCCACCCACACTGCGACATTTGTCCCCCAAAGAGTGACCCTGACAATCAGGCCTCCCTGTGTCAGTCACGTCAGCTGGGGTTAGCTGATGGATAGGCCAGTACTCCATGGGATTTTGGATTGTGCCGGGCCTGGTGGATTTATCGTTGCTTCGAGGGACCTTGCCCAGGATTGGCAGGGACAACAATGATTTCACCTGCATAGGATTGCAGGTGGGTTTAGGGAAATGCAAGACATTTATTGCCCATTTTGCCATTGTGTTTTACAATATGCACCCACGTCCCATAATTGATTTGGGGTGTTTCCGTGGCTCTTCCCCATAAGGCAGAGAATAAGAAAAAGGGGCAGCCAGCTCTCCAAAGTAGAAAGGAGTATATATGGATGCTTTAAGTTAATTCTCACTGATCATGACAAAGTATTTTCAAAGAACGAATAGAAATCAATCATGAGGTGGATCATTAAAAATTTTCCAGATGCCTCTGCTGATGAAATCCATACCACTGAATTTTGGGACTCCGTGGGAGTTAAACTGTACAACTTTAGATCAAAAGGGACCCCATTGCACCCCACATGCTCCCCATCTTCAACACCATCCTCACCAGCAAGCAGTGTGTTGAAAACTAAATCTGTTGGTCACTCCTAATTCAGGACCTCCCCTCAAACCCGCCTTTCTCAGACCTTGCACGATGGTCCAAGATGGCAATGGCCACGCGGACTTGGAGCATCATGCCCTGGAAACTCAAGATGGAAGGAGCCTGAATGTGGCTCGAGAGACTGACAATCCTCCCTCCATCTTGGCTTTTCCACTTCCTGCTACCACAACCTTCTCTTCCTCCCTGAACGAACCTCCAGACTCCACGCCCACAACTGCGGGTCATGCCCCACTGTCAATCATTCCACCTCCACCCTGCGCCATGCCTCCAGAACTCCACTCTGGAAGTCCGCCATCCTAGATCAAGGCCCTTCCTCCCCAACACCTGACAAAATGGAAGTGCCCTTTGCCTCACCCTCCAGCAACAATATAACTCCATGGTCAAAGATACTAAACCCAACTGTCACACTATTTCTAATCCTAATGTTTCAGCTCCAAGATATTCTTCCTCCCCAGAAGTCACTTTGGACTCCTCAGAGCCACCTCACCCCTCAACCCCAGAAGATCCCTAGGAAAGGAAGGAGACTGGCAAATAGTTTTGAAATTCTTCATTGCCCCAGTATGTTATGAAAGAAGGGGGCAGAATCCCAGGTATCAGCCACTGGTTTACGAGGAAATCAAGGATCTGTGTAGGGCAGCTAAAGACCATAGGAAGGACTTACCTCGTTTTAATGGCCTAATGAGGGCCATGGTTACGTGTCTTAAGCCCCTATGATTTAAAATGTATTATGACCATGTTGTTATCACCTACAGAATACACCCTGTGGGAAGGGGGATGGAAGTGTTTACTAAATCAACTAATAGCAGACTATGCTAATAATGAGGCAAGGGCGGAATTGACAATCAACCATCTAGCTGGAGAAGGACAACACAGCCTACCAGATGATGAAGCAGCAGGTATCCCAAGAGAAGAATTGGATGATATAAGAGAGGTGGCTTTGAAAGCTTTAATCCAGGTATTGGATGCTAGCACCCCCAGTTTGGATTACCTTGGGTGGCTGCAGCTAAAGCTTTAGGACAATCAGACCATCTTGGGTGCCTGTTAAGTAAGCAAACCAATGCTACCTCCCTCACATTGAGTGGCCTGCTCTCAGACATAGAGACCACCAGACATGCCACCTTGCAGAACAGAGACAGAGTTTTTACTCTGGGCACATGGGCATGGGTGTGTAGACTCTGAGGGCATGTGTTGCATGAACCTCTCCAGCTACAGTGAGTCAATCCAAAAGAGTATTCAGGTATTGAAGGAAGGGTTCAAGAAGCTTCAAGTGGAAAACAAAGACTGGTTCAATAAACTCTTCCAATCCAAGGGACTAAATGGTTGGATGATGTCGAGCTAAAACAGGAGTATTCATTCTCTTAGTGGTTGTTGCTGTATTTTTAATTGCCCCATGTTTGTTTGAATGCTTTTAGAAAGTCTTACAAAATTCTTTCAGTTCCATCTTTGTTGTAAACCAGAAAGGGGGAAGATACCCAACCCAGGCTTCTCATGGACTCCTTGGAGTAGACAATTGAAGGCCAGGATAGGACAAAAAACTCTGAGACTCAGTGTGGGAAGGAATATCCTTAAAAGTACCTAAAAGTATTCTTAAATCCATAAAATACCTTAAAAACCATTATTATCTCAAAGTATTAATGAGTTCCACTGAGTGTCAATACAGAGCTCTCAAGGGATTAATAAAGTAGGTAATTGGGGCCATGATTGCATAAACCTCTCACAGAGTCTGTATCAAAAGAGAAACACCAAGTACCTTAAAATAACTGAAGTATCCTGAAGCATTAATGAGCCCCACTGAGTGTTGTTACTGACAAAGCCTCTCCAGGGACTAATTACAGCAGGTAATTAGAAGCCATGATTGCACAAACCTCTGAGAGACTCCAAGGCAAAAACAAAACCCAAAGTCCTTTGAAAAAGCTACAGAGAGGCTCTCAGCACAGAAGCAGCTCCTGGCTAGGGCAGTGCTGCAGAGAGACAGCTCTTCCCAGGAGCAGCTCCTGTGCACAGCCCAGCAGGGCTGGGGCACTGCCTGCAGCCACCCTGGGCACAGCACAGAGGCACAGAGGCACAGAGGGGTTAAACTCAGCCTGGGATGGGAGCACAGAGCAGAGCTCACTCGGGGCTCACCAGAGCAGAAATCAGCCCAGGTTTGAAACAGTCATTCCCTGGCTGTAAGAAGAGAAGCTGCTGTTCCTGCAGGGATCTCCTGGAGCTGGCACATCCCACAGCCTTTAGGACCTTTCAGGAGGACTCTCACAGCTGCTCCACAGCAGGGCTGTGGCCTTAGGGCAGGGCTGGCTTTCCCTGCTGCCCCAGCCCAGGCACAGCCCAAGGCAGCTCCTGTTGCCAGGCTCTGCTGCAGGGCTGAGCAGCCGGGGCTGCAGCCAGGGGAGCCCAGGGCTGTGCTGCAGAGCAGGGTCCTGCAGCCCAGGGCACTGTGCTGGGGCTGGGACTCTGCTGCCTGCCAGGGACAGCTCTCAGCCAGCCCTGGCAGCTCCCAGCACTGGAGAGAAATTCTGGGGGGGGAAGGAGCCACCCTGAGCAGGGCAGGGGCTGCTGCTGAGAGGGGCTGGGTGGGGCAGGGCTGCTCCCAGCTCCAGACCAGCCTGGGCATAGCTCCAGAGGACACTTGCCAAAGAAGGTAAGCCTGGGATTGCTGTAAAGATCAGGAGCTTTCTTGAGAGTGTTTTCAATTTCCTACTTGGAGAAAGATGGGAACGTTGGGGTGATGGCAAAAAGATTTTTTCATTTTATACATTTTTGATATATTCGTAGCTGTGTAAATTACTGTTATATAGTTATAAATTTACAATCCTTACTTAACACTACTAAATTCTTAATTAACTATATTAAACTACTATTATATACTTATATAATTACAATGCTTAATTAACTACAGTATGTTTCCTAACCTTGCTCTTAGATTTTAGAAAAATAAGCTGACTGTCTAAATACATTCCTGAAATAGTCTTATCAGTATTATTATCGAAAAGTCTTATTATCAGGAAGAGAACCTAGAAAAACATTTTTTTAATTGACCAGAATGTGAGCAGTCATAACAAAAAGGGAAGGCAAAGAAGCCTTTGGACCTACTCCAATGGGTTGAAGAAGGGGTGTGTAACTGTGGCAACTGAATCTCCTATTGGCTGTTCCTGTTAAATATCTTAATTAAACAACCTTAATAAATTGTTGAAATCAGGGCCCGGGTGTGCCCCATCCCCACTGGGAGACCTGGAAGCTTCCAATTATTGTCTGGTTTTTCCTTCACTGTTCTAACACTTGCAAGGGGCTTTTTCTCTTTTGATTAAAAACAACAGGGGAATCAAAGAAGCAGAACAGGAATTGTAATCCCAGAATCACAGAACATTCTGAATTGAAAGGGACACACAGGATCACCAAAGGAATGGGTGAACATTTACAGAGACTCCAGAATTGTAACTTTGGGTGGTCAGTCTCTCTGCTGGGAGCCTCCCAAAGGGCCCTCAGCCACTCCTCAGCCCTGGACAGCAGCAGCATCACCTCTGCAGGGCCCAGCAGGGCTCTCCTGAGCTGCCCCTGCCCAGCTGCACATAGAGCCTGCCCCAGCCAGGGCCCTGCACACAGGCAGGTTTCTGTAGGGCCCCGGCCAGGGCACACAGGCTGGGATGGGCTCTGTGAGCGCTGGCAGGGACAAGGCTCCTCTCAGGAGGGAATGTCCAGGCCCAGGGAGATGCTCAGGGAAGGAGAGGGGCTGAAGAGAGCAGTGCTGGGGGCAGGATGAGGGCACTGTTGGTGTGTGGGTGGTGCCGGGCACAGCTGGGCATGGGAACACTGTCCTGAGTGCCCGGCTGTCTCTGCCCTGCCCTCTCAGGCACAGCACCACAACATCTTCTCTTGGTTCTGCCCTGCCCTGATATTGTCACTGTTATCTGCTGCCCTCAGGGAGGCTCTGCCATTTGCAGCAGCTGAGTCAGGCACTGCCCTTGGCATTCCTGCCAGGCAGGGCTGTCCATAGGATTGGGGTGTCCAAGCTTCCCTGGCACCTGTAGGGCTGTGGGCAAAGCAGTCCATGGGAAAGGGGAATGAGCTGAGCCCCCTCCCTGAGATCCCATCATGGGCACAGCTGGGGATCTCCTTGCTGTGCCCTTCCAAGCCCTGAGCTGCCCTCCTGGGTGCAAATCTGTGCCAGAGCCTCTGGGAGTTCCCTGAATGTCCCACAAGGAAGGGCAGAACTGCCACAGCTGAGGAAATGCTGCTGGGTTTGCCAAGGGAGCCATGAGTGTCCTTGGCACAAGGGGGTGCTGAGACCTTGCCCAGAGACCTTGAGAGAGGGTGAGACATTCAGGGATCCCTCTGCTCTGGGCAGGGTCTGGTTTATCCCAGGGAGACCCAGGAGTGTGATTGTGCTCTGATTGCAGCCAAAGGTGTAAAGCCAGGGTAGCTGGGAACAAGCCCATCCAGCCCCTGACCTTCCCTCAGCCACAGGGAATCCTTTGCCTCTCCCATCTCTCAGTGGCAAACTCTGAGTGCAGCAGAAATGCTGGGGATTTCTGACGTCAGAGAGCCAGGAATGATGTGTGTGTAGGAAAACAATTCCGATAATAAATTCCTGCCATCCTTTAAAAGTGGGAGTGCAGATGCTACCATGCCTTTCTGCATTAGGAGTGATTCCATTGACAAATCTTTAATATCCAGCCTTGTCCCTCTGCCACATGGCCACAAACCCAGGGCAGTAGGGCAGGGATTGCTCCTTGAGGGCCCTCATGCACAGGCCTGGCTGCTCATGGCACACTCAGCCAGCACAACTGGAGCTCAGGCAGGGACCTGGGTGAAGGTTTTACCAGAGCAGGAACAAGGATGGGTGAGTCCCAGTGGGACAGTCTGCAGGGAATGGGCCAGGTTTGGCTCCAAGCAGCCTCTCCTGACTTTTCACTGTCCTTTCTCCATGAACAGGTCCCCATGTGCAGCCCCAGCAAATGTCCAACAGCAGCTCCATCAGGCACTTCCTCCTGCTGGCATTGGCAGACACGCCACAGCTGCAGCTCCTGCACTTCTGCCTCTTGCTGGGCATCTCCCTGGCTGCCCTCCTGGGCAACGGCCTCATCATCAGCGCCGTAGCCTGCGGCCACCACCTGCACACACCCATGTTCTTCTTCCTGCTCAACCTGGCCCTCAGCGACCTGGGCTCCATCTGCACCACTGTCCCCAAAGCCATGCACAATTCCCTCTGGGACACAAGGACCATCTCCTACAAAGGATGTGTTGCACAGGTTTTTCTGATTTTCTTCTTTCTTGGATCAGAGTATTTTCTCCTGACCATCATGTGCTACGACCGCTATGTGTCCATCTGCAAACCACTGCACTACGGGACCCTCCTGGGCAGCAGAGCTTGTGCCCACATGGCAGCAGCTGCCTGGGCCAGTGGTTTTCTCTATTCACTGCTGCACACGGCCAATACATTTTCCCTGCCCCTGTGCCATGGCAATGCCCTGAGCCAGTTCTTCTGTGAAATCCCACAGATCCTCAAGCTCTCCTGCTCAAATTCCAGCCTCAGGGAACTGGGGATCATCACAGTTAGTGCCTGCTTGCTGTTTGTTTGTTTTGTGTTCATGGTTTTCTCCTATGTGCAGATCTTCAGGGCTGTGCTGAGGATCCCCTCTGAGCAGGGACGGCACAAAGCCTTTTCCACCTGCCTCCCTCACCTGGCTGTGGTCTCCCTGTTCCTCAGCACTGGCACAATTGCTCGTCTGAAGTCCCCCTCCATGTCCTCCCCATCCCTGGATGTGGCCCTGTCAGTTCTGTACTCAGTGGTGCCTCTGGCCCTGAACCCCCTCATCTACAGCCTGAGGAACCAGGAGCTCAAGGCTGCAGTTTGGAGACTGATGACTGGATGGTATCAGGAACATTAAACTGCTGACCAATTTCTGCCAATCACTTGTAATAAAAGTCATCTTTGGTACTTCTTGTTGGTTTCATCTTGGAGGTTCTTTTGCTTAGCTTTACTTAATATTGTGCCACAAGAAATGTCATTGTTTGTGCCATTTCTCATTAAATTTCTCTCCATCTTCTCTATGACTGCAGACTGTGTCAAGGAGGGGCTGTGCTCTAGATGACTTTAGAGATGTAAATACTCTCCCAGCCAAGTTTTCTGCAGAGATGCCCTTTTGTTGCCTTCTCTGGAGCTGCAGCAGCAATGTCTGTATGCAGAGCTGGGGGCAGATCAGTGCTGGCCCAGCAGCTGTGCCCAGCAGCAGCAGCACTTGGTGTTGCCAGTGCTGCTGCCGTGGCCCTGCCCCGCTGCCCTGGTGGCCCTGATGTTGCTGCAGGGCCTGAGTGCTCTCGGGGCCAGGCACAGCCCTGGGTGTGGCAGTGCCGGGGCTGCAGCAGGGACAGGCCATGGGCACGGCTGGGGCAGCGCTGACACCTCAGCCCAGGGCCTGGGGGCTCTAGGCTCCTTGACCAGGCTCTCTCAAGAACATGGCCAGGCCAACGCTCAGCACAGAAAACCCCCATGAGCAGCCCCAGGCTGGCCGTGGGCAGGCTGGGGGCAAACAGCACGGCTGGGGCTCTGCAAGGGCCCTGGGGAAGATGGGAAGGAGCAGCAGAGCAGGGGCTGATCCATCCCCAGTGCGCTGCACAGCCCAGGGCAGCGTCCCAGAGCGTCCTCATGGAGCTGCCAACAACATCCCCCCTCTGCAGCCCTGGCCTCTCCCCCAGCTCACACAGGTGCCCCATCCTTGCAGGCACAGACACGGCAGCACTGGCTCAGCAGCCCCTGTTTGCATTGCACACAGAAGCGGGAGCACCCCCATGCTGTTGCTGTGGGGACATGAACCTGAGGGAGCACAAATGCCATCAGCCCCTGGGGCCAGCAAGGGCTGGGGGACACCAGGGAAACCACTCAGCTTTGTCCTGGCCTCTGCAGTCAGCCAGAAAGTTCTTTCCCATCAGCTGGGAGTTCCCTGTCCCACTGCAGATGCTGTTGCTCAGAGCCAGGGCTGCCTGACAGCCACCTCCAAACTGCCCTCAGCATTTCCTTGGCTTCACCTTTGCTTTCTTTATTCTTCCTGCTACAAATTTCTTCCTATTGCCCACTCCAGTGGGCCCAGAACTGGACATAGCCTTTAAGGTGCTGCCCAACCAGTGCCCAGTACAGGGGAAGAATCCCTGCCCTGCTCCTGCTGGCCACACCATTCCTGATCCATGCCAGGAGCCATTGGCCTTCTTGCCCACCTGGGCACACTGCTGGCTCATGTCCAGCCTGCTGTCCATCAGTGCCCCCAGGTCCCTTTCTGCCTGGCTGCTGTGCAGCCACTCTGTCCCCAGGCTGTAGAGCTGCAGGGCTTGTTGTGGCCAAAGTGCAGGACCCGGCACTTGGACTTGTTCAACCTCACCTTGTTGGATTTGGGTCCTGGATCCAGCCTGTCCAGGGCCCTTTGCAGAGCCCTCCTACCTTCCAGCGGATCCACACTCACACCCACCTTGGCGTCATCTGCAAATTTGCTCATGATGGATTCAATCCCCTCATGCAGATCATCAATGCAGATATTGAGGTCCACGCTGGCTGGCTCTGATCCCTGGGCCATCCTGTGGGTGCCCTGTGATGCCACTCAAGGTGATCTGTTCCATAACCTTTCCTGGCACCCAGGTCAGGCTGACAGGCCTGGAGTTCCCCAGATCCTCCTTCCAGCCCTTCTTGGGGATGGGCTCACACTGGCACCTCCACTCCTCTGGAACCTCCCTGCTGAGCCAGCACTGATGGTAAAGCAGATGGGGGAGCTCATCCACCAATGATGGAGAGCAGATTGGGGAGCTCATCCACCAGCTCCCTCATCCCCCTAGGATGGATCCCATCTGATCCCATACACCTGTGAGCATCTAAGTGGCTCAGCAGGTCACCAGCTGCTTCCTCCTGCATTCCAGGGGGCTGTTCTGCTCCCTGTACCCATCTACCAGCTCAGGAGAACTCTTGTTCTGAGGGCAGCCTGTTCTATTATTGAAAGTTGAGACAGACACTGTGTTAAGTAACTTAGCCATTTCCTTATCTTTGGTTACTATATTTCCTTTTCCTTACTTTGGTTTCTATATTCTCCAGTGCATCCAAAAAAGAGTAGAGGTTCTCCTTCTCCCTACTTTTGCTACAATTTTTTTTAATTAAAACAATTTAATATTATTATTTTTACAGAGGTGGCCAGGTTAAGCTCTAATTGAGCTTTCCCCTCTCAACTTTTCTTTCTGCATAATGTAAGGACATCCTTAAACACTTCCTGAGTTGCTGGTCCTTTTTACCCTGAGTTCCCACAAAAGTTCCATGGGCAGCCAGGCCATATTGCCGGCCAGGGACTATTTACAATTCACAAATAGGACGGGACTGCTAGGGACTTTCCTTAAGCTGTTTTATTTTTCAGCATCAGTCTCATTCATGGTTATGGCAATGGGAAGATGCCATCAGTTCACAGCCCAGGAAGCAGACAGAGAACTTAATGTTACAACTTATTTTAAAAGTGTTTTGACCAATCACACAAAGCAAAAGCATATTGACAGTAGTTCTATACAATCACTTTAAGCACATGTACCTTTGGTTAAAAAAATGCTTGCTTATTTCAAATACAATACCTGCATGTAAGCCTTAAAACACAATGCATAGAGCTCCATTATTAAGCTTCAAACTTCCTAATATCTTGCTAGATAAACTTCTCTGTAGCTTAGGGATTTATTCTAGACAAGCGTTAATACACAGACCATTGTTCTATTTGTCTTTAGTTTTCTACTTTTTAGATAATTTTCCTGCTGACCTATCTCACGGCAACTGCTTAGCTCAAATCACAATTCCACTGTCTCAGTGGCCTGCCTTTTGCAATTTTCAAAAAACCCTCTGATTTTATGGATTCCCACATGGTCAGTAATTTTCCTTACCAGCTCATCTTTTGCCACACTGGAACAGGCTGCTCTTTCCCCCTTAAGATTACTTTCTTGAAATGTGTCCATCCTTTTTGGACCCCTTTGTTTTTAAGGGCTGTTTCCCTTCAATAAATCAGGACCTGATTTGGTACTCCCCAAATCTGCATCCTAAACAGGCCAAAGTCAGCCCTTCCTAATTCCAGTATAGAAGTTTTGTTGCTGCCCCTCCTTCTTTCACAGAACATTGAAAACTTGATTATTTCCTGGTCACTGTTCTCCAGGCAACCTCCGAGCCCCACATCTGCCACCAGCCCTTCTCTGTTTGTGAACAGCAGCAGACAGAGCTTTCCTTGGCAGTGGGAGTGCTACCATAAATTTGGCAAAAATGAAAACTCCTCAACCAAATGTAGCATTAAGAAGCATCATTCTTTATTCAGCTGCATGCACGGGGGATAGCTCCTCCCAAAGCCGTGCATGCTGAGAACAGGAAAGTTTTTGTTAATTTTCTGTATTTTTCACACATATTCATTGATTTTCCCAGACTAAACATAAATATGATAATGGTTTCCCCAAAATCATTAACATATTTCTCCTCCCCTTTACCCATGCATTCTTCTGTCCTGGAGGTCTCTCTGGTGGTCCCTGGTGCTCATGGACCCCAATGTTCCAGTGGGCCTGGCTGTGACGTTGGTCACAAGGGTTGCAGGAGAAGAGAGAGGCGAGAATGTTGATCCATGATCAGAAGGCTTGATTTATTATTTTATGATATATATACTACATTATAACTGTACTAAAAGAAATAGAAGAGAAAGGTTCTCAGAAGGCTAGCTAAGCTAAGAATAGAAAAAAAAAAGAATGAATAACAAAGATCTGTGTCTCAGAGAGAGAGCGAGACCCAGCTCTACCATGACTAGTCAGTACATCCAAACACCCACAGGAGACCAATCACGGATCCACCTGTTGCATTCCACAGCAGCAGATAACCATTGTTTACATTTGTTGCTGAAACATCTCAGCTTCAGCTGGAAAAATCCTAACAAAAGGATTTTAATGAAAAGATGTCTGCGACACCTGGCTGAGCTGGCAGGACACTGAGGCTGGTGAACTTCCAGTTCCCCTTCTCACACAATGGGCATTGTGTGGTTTCCATAGATCTGGGGTTTTGGAGAAAAAGCTCCAGGTGTCTGCTCACCTGGTGTACACAATTGATCATCTCATAACATGAGGTCACAGAGTGGGTTATGTGAGGTAATCGAGAACTATGACATCGTAGAACTGCATCTGTGACATCACATGGAAGAGGTCTGACATCACAGAGCCGGCTGTGACATCACAGAGTTGGCTGCGACATCAGAGACCAACTGTGTGACATTAGAAAATGGGCTGTGACATCACAGAGCAGGCTGTGACATCCCGGAGGGGCTGTGTCACATCCCAGCAGGGCTGTGTCAGGCCACTGGGTTGGTCACTCTGCCCCAGCTCCCCCTCACAGTTTCTCCCAACAAGTCCAATGCTGTTCATGCCCAGCAGGGTCCCTGTTCCCCGGGATCCCCCTGGCCCACCTGGAGCCACAGCCTCCACCAAAGGATGTTCCACAGGATCCACCCCAGAGCCTGACATGGGGACAAGGGGCCAGGGCTGTGTGACCAGGACATCAAGGACGGGGATTATCCAGGTCACTGTGGCCTGGGTTGGGTTGCCCAGGGCAGGAAAGATGTCTGACAGCAGGAGCAGGGTCTGGGAAGGGCCTCCAAGGTGGGGCTGGAGCCCTTGGGCTGTGAGCAGAGGCTGAGGGAGCTGGGCTTGTGCAGCCTGGAGCAGGGAAGGCTGAGGGGCTCCTCATGCCAGTCTGGCAGTGCCAGCGAGGAGGGGATGGAGAACAGAGCCAGGCTCTTAACCAGGGGGCCTGGTGGGAGACAATGGGCATAAGGGTTGGATGAGGGAAATGTTGGGGAGGGGATAGGGACAAAGTGTGATTGATTGTCAGCGATGAGGAGTTTTGATTTTCATATCTGTTCAAAATGCATTAGAAGGTGTTGGGGGCCAATATAAATTGGACATTGCTGATATCAACCTAAACTGGAAAAGACAACTGAACAGGACAAAACAGTTCTCTCTGCATTGTTTTCAATATAGTATATTCATTTTGAATACACTTCTGCAATCTGACTAATTAACCACAGAAGAATTAAAAACTTGAATGATTCCCAGAGACGTGTCTTGTTTTGGTATTCTGAACAAATATTTATGAGCTTTTCTACCTGAATTCCTGAACCAAAAAGCTGAAGAAAGAAGAGGCCCCTGGAGCAGTAAAATTCATCATCAGCCTCCAAGTGGCTGAGGATCCATCCCCATCAGAGCAGCAATGAACAGAAATGGGCACAGCTTTGTGGCTGCCCCAGCTTTGGCATGGGCCTAAGGGCCTGGACCAGGAGCAGCACTTGAGGGCCCCAAGGCCGGGGCTCTTGTGCTGCCCTGGGTAGATGGGATGGCAGCAGGGGCTGCAGAGCTCTCAGCACCTCAGCCAGAGGGGAGCACGGCAGCCAGGGAGCCTCGTTTGGCCTTGGCCCAGCACCTTCCCCCATGGCTGGGGCTGAGTCTTGTGGCAGCTGCAGCTGCTGCTGTGCCCTTGCCAGGGGCTGAGGCCTTGGGGCCAGTGCCCAGAGCAGCCTGGCCTGAGCAGAGCTGTGGGGCCAGAGCTGGCTGGGCTGGGCTGGGGAGAGGCCCTTGGTGCTGCCCAGAGCTCAGGGCAGCTGGCAGAGCTTGCAGGGAGCTGGGATGGGCTCAGAGAGCCTGGCCCAGAAACCATCAGTGTCCATCTCAGCCTGGCTGAGCGTGCAGGGGCAGGACTCAGGCCAGGCCTTGTGGGGCAGGGCCAGTGCCTGTGCAAGGCATTGCAAACAGGCAAGTGGCCCAGAGAGGAGGCTGCTCTGTGCCCTTGGTGGCATGGGCAGAGCAGGGAGGGGTCCCAGGACATTTGTCAGTGCCAGCCTCTGTGCCCAGCTGTTGGCAGCCCTGGCTGCTGAGCCCAGCTTTGGCCTGGGCTGGGTTTGGCTGTGGCCCAGCTCCATCCTCCTGCGGGGCTCAGGGCCTGTTCCCGGCCATGGCCAGCCCTGGCTGCCTCTCTGCCGGCCCAGAGGTCGGCAGAGCCCGGGGCAGGGCTGTCTGTGCAGCCTCACAGGTGCCACGGCTCTGCAGGAGCTGGCAGAGGCTGCCCAGCAGGGAGGCCATGGGGCACACCTCAGGGCACAAGTGGCACTGCCTGTTCATGGGCACACAACTGATGTCTGCCTGGAAAGGGGCACAGGTTTTAACACCATTGGTTTCATAATATACAAGCATATTTTTATTATCTAGGTCATTTAAATACATTTAAGAAATGGCAAATTTTTCCTGCCAGGAACAGGAATTTCCTGGATCTACTGGATCCTTTTAGTGATGGCAGGAGAAGAAATACTGATCTTCACCTCTGCCTTTGCCTTCAATATTCAGTCTAATATTTCATGACACTCCTTCCTTCAGATGTTTCCAGGTCTCCTGGATAAATGGCCATGTCGAAGGACATCTCTTCACTTGACCAGCTGGATCTATTTCCTTTTCATTTCTCCCAGATTTCCTCCTCCAGATGCTTTCTGGTCATTTGAGTGCCTCCCAACTGACTGGCTTCAGGCTTTGAACTTCAGGAAGTTGCCCAATCTTTCTAAAATTCCAATTAATATCACATTAGTCAACATCCTAATTACATTTATATCTATCCTAGAACTACTTTTTTATGTCTTTGTCTAAAACTCTTCCTGTACGGAAATCCCTGAGGGATGGGGGACATGTCATACGCTGCTGGGACATCCCAGGGGGCTGAGGGAAGAGCTGTGATGGTTATTAAACTGTTCAAATATTCAATTTGTGTTTGTGTGCAAGAAACCTTTCAGTGCCTCTGAGTGTCACCAGTCCCTGAGCCCAAAGGACACAAACCTGATGAGTTGTGGTTCCCACTGCAGGGGCACTTGAACCTTGGCTGTGAACAGGAGAGCTCTTCATCCCCTTTCTCTCTGTTCCTCCCTCTGGGCATGGAGGGAGCTCCTGACTTCCGCGTGTGATTTGTGTGTGCAAAGTGCAAATCTGGGCAGAATTGGGGCAGGAAGGGTTTGGGGAGACCTTGGGATCTGTGCTGGGCACAGAAGGTGTTTTCCATTGCTCTGAGACTGTCTGCTGTGGAAAGTGAATTCAATATCCAGCAGAGGAATGACTTTTGCATTTGATGGAGCTGTGCCTTCCCTTGGCTTTGTTGGCTGACAAGAAATGAACATCCCTCTGTGTCTCGGGCAGCTCCTTCTCCAAGAGAGGCAGGTGGGAGTTGGAGCCAAGGAGCTGAAAGCTGCAGGTGCAGCCTGGGCTGGAGGGAGCTCAGATTTGCACAAGGCTGCTCTGAGTGCCAGGGCTTGGATGGGGGAAGAGGGGGGGTGGGGGTAGGGACAGGGTCTGATTGATTGTCAGCCATAAAGGGTCTTGATTTTCATATCTATTCCAACTGCTTGAGGAGCTACTTGGATTCTGTGTCAGCTGGAGATTGCACATATCAATTTATTAACAGGGAAACAAAAATAAACAGGACCTAAAATAATCTTTTCTCACTGTCTTTTTAAATATCATGTTCACTTTGAATCACTACTGAGATCTACCTAACCACAAACTATTTGAAAATTAAAATCAAATTATTCCCAGAGGCTTGGCTTGTTAAAGTGTTCTCAATGTTAATGAGCCCTGGGACACTGAATTCCTGCACTGAAGATCTGCAGGCTGAACAAGCCTCTGGAGCAGGAAAATTCAGCAGCAGCCTCCAAGTTGCTGAGGATGTCAGCAGCCCCCACTGAGGCCATCCCTGCCCAGAGACCGTGGGGGAATGGGCAGACAAGGAGAGTGTCCCTGGGGCTGGGGCAGCACAACTCAGAGGCACCAGCGGCTCCAGCTGGGCAATGGAGTGTGGAATGTGGCTGGGAAAGCCCTGCCTGGGCTGTGCCAAGCAGGACTGACAAGCCCTGACTCTCATCCCCCAAACAACTCTGTCAAGGAGACATTTAAAAGAAGTTACAATTCGTTGTGTGCTCTGAGTTGGATGTACTGGAGAAATACCAACAGGAGATTCTCAGAAGCTCAAAACAACAAACCAGGAACTTGACTGGCAACTTTAGAAAATCAAAGAAACTTTGGCAACATGTTTAATATGACATTCAGTCAACAAAACCACTTCGCAAAGTAATAACTTGGCCCATTCAACTTCACAAATTCTAAGCCTACTCAATTTTAAGTTAATATTTGCAAGAGGACAAAAATAGAAAAAGTATTTTTCTGTCTCTCTCAGACATGGAGAAAGAAAAATAAGATTTGGAGAAGCGCACACACACAGCTACCATCTCCTGGATTCCAGCAGTGTTCAGATGGAAATTCCAAGAGGAGGTAGGGTCAAGATGTGTGCTTGCCTTGTGGTCAGCCTTAAATACCCCTTTGGTCTTCCTGGATCCTTCCCCCAGCTGGGACTTGGACTCATTTGGTCACTCAGGAGCTGGACTGGGGGCTCCAGAGGTGGCTGTGGAGCATTGCCTGTTCTGTGCCAGAGACTGGCAGACACTGCTGGGCTGGGATAGAGGCTCTGGGGTGATTGGGGTTCCAGGGCAGGGCAGGGCTGGACCTGCCCCTTCCTCCCCCACACACGAAATGTTTTGAGCCAAAAATCTCCTCCAGTCTGTCACAATAGGGAAGGATGGAGGTGAAATCCCAATTCTGGCCATGGGCACCTGGATAAGAAGGACAGTTCTTTTCCATAGGAGGGAAAGCATGGAGCCTCAGTGTTTCAGGAGCAGATGAGAAGAGACCCTCAACATGCCAAGGTAAGCTGGCCCAGTCAGGCAGTCCATGGGAGGCCAAACCAGCCAGATCTATTCTGTGTTCCCGTGGTTTTATGGGGACCCACAGTGTCACAATGGACCCTTGGTTCAATGGGGTCCCAGAGTGTCTCAATAGCTCCTATGTTCCAGAAGGCCCCAAAGTGTCACAGGGGTCTTAAATCATTCCATAAGCCCTTGCAGTGTTACAATGGTCTCCATGGTTCCCCAGGCCTCACAATGTCATGGGACTCCTCTGTTCCATGAGCCCTGCAATGTCACAATGGACTTTTGGACCCTGGGGGTTTGCAGTGTAACAATGGTCTCCTTTGGCTCCACAGTGTCACAATGGACCACTGATGACAGGAGGCCCCTCTGTGTCACCCTGGAGCTTTGGTTCCATGCAGCCCTGCAGTGCCACAAAGGCCTCTTGGTTACATGATGCCCCAGAGTATCACAATGGTCCTCTTGGTTCTGTAAGGAACCCCAGGGTCACAATTGTCTCACTGGTTCCATGAGGCCTCATAGTGTTATGATGCTTTGCTTATTCCCTGGGGCCTCATAGTGTCACAATGGTCTCCATGATCCCATGAGTCCCCTCCGTGTCACAATGGCCACTTCGTTCCATGAGGCTGTGAAAGTGTCTTGTTGGTGTCTTCATCGTTCCATGAGACCTTGCAATGTCACAATGGACCTTTGGCCCATGAAGTCTTATAGTGCCACAATGGCCCCTTGGTTCCACATCACACCAAAGTGTCACAATGTTCTCCATAGTTCCATGAGGTCTCTCAGTGTCACAATGATCCCTACACTCCATGGAGCCACAGAGTGTCAGTACATTCCCCTTGGTTCCATGAGGCCCAGAAATGTCACAGGGCTCTCCATGATTCCATGAGGCCCCACAGTGTCACACTGTTCCCTCAGTCTCACAGGGCCCTACAGTGTGACAATGGTCCCTTGGTGTCACAGGGCCACACAGTGTCATAATGGTCCCTTAGTCTCACAAGACCCCACAGTGTCACAATGGTCCCTTGGTCACAGGGCCCCACATTGTCACACTGGTCCCTTGGTCTCACAGGGCCCCACAGTGTCACAATGGTCCCTTGGTTCCATGGGCCCTGTGCTGCTGCACTCCCCCCTCCCCTTCTCAGGCCGCCCTGCCAGCTGAGAAATGCTCTTTGGGGCTTGGCCTTGGCCAACAGCCCCTGGGCTCAGCCCCTCTGCAGCTCAGTACAAACACTGTCTGCTCCAGGCACTGCTGCTGCCCAACCAGCTCCTGGTTTCTGTAGGAGCAGCCCTGGGAACTGTTCTTGTTCCCTCAGTGGCACAACATCCCCGTTCTCACACTGCCAAAGAAAGCTGCTGATGCCAAGTGCGGCCAGGATGAACCATTGCTGGGACTGAAGCCCCTCTCTTGGGGCCCTACAAACAGCGCTCCAAAAGGAGCCCTTGGAGCTCTCCTGGGCCAGCGACTCCCTCTGAGTGGGGCCTCTCCCAGCCAGGAACTCTCCCGTTCTCTGCACTCGGGGATCCTGAACAACGACAGAGCCTGGGCCGATCCCCTCACTCCTCCAGGCTAAACCCCTCACCTGCTGGGGAGATGCCAAAGGATCCACAGTGAGCATTTCTTGCCCTCAGGGGAATTTCTCACAGGTGCCTTGCACTGACTCTTTGTGTCTGTGTGCACACACGAGTGCCTGTGCTGGGGAAATGTGGCAGAAATGCTGCTGTCTGAGGGGTTGGAGTGCCTTGGATGGCTGAGTCAGTCAGCTATCCAGATATCAGTAAGTAAGATTAAGTCATGACGTATAAGCTGTTAAATGCTTCTGAGAGTTGTTCTTTTCGAAGTTGTTAAGTTTATTTAAGTTATGTGATAAGGACTGTAAAGTGTTATTCCTCTAGTAAATTGCTAAGTCATAGGTTTTAAGTTAGGTTAAATAGTGCAAAGTGCTGTTCTTTTGCTAAATTGTGAAGTTAAAGGTATCAGTTAAAGTTAAGGTATAAGTTAAGTCCTGTGAAGTTTGAGCTCTGTTAAGCTTTAGGCCATATTCCTTTTATCCTTACCCTCACTGTCCTTGTGTCACACACACACACACACACACACACACACACACACACACACACACACGGACAGTTCTCGCTTAATTTCTGGTTTGATTGACTGGATTTTGTTTGGTTTTGTGGTTGCTGTGTTTCCTTGGTGTGCCTGAAGTGTCCAGTCAGGAGCAGAGTGATTCTTGCCAAGGAACTTTGTGCTGCTGTCCCTTTATATTAAATCTGTTTTTTTCTGATCCCTTGCCAGAGATTTTTTCAACACTCTCAAGCCCTTATTGGCAGCAGGGTGAAGGAGCCCTGGCCCAGGCTCTGGCTCTGGGGGACACAGGGATGCTGCCGGGGGGTCCCTGTCCCCTGTGCCACCCCCGGGGCCCTGGTCCCCCGTCCCTGTGTCAGGCTCTGGGGTCGATCTCGTGGAACATCCTTTGTGGGAGGCTGCGGGGTCGGGGGCGGGGGGACCCGGGGGGACAGGGGACCCTGCTGTGCACGAGCAGGGTTGGACTGCTCTGGGAGGAACTGTGAGGGGGGCCGGGGCAGAGTGACCTCCCCAGTGACCTCACACAGCCCCTGTGATGTCACACAGATCCTGTGATGTCACAGAGCCCCCAGTGATGACACACAGCTTTTATGCAGTGTCACACAGCCACCTGTGATCTCACACAGCCAACTGTGATGTCACAGCTCACTCTAGCACGTCACACAGCACCCTTGTGATATTACACAGCAACCTCTGGGATGTCAGCCTGGAATGTCAGGCAGTTGCACTGTGATGTCACAAAAGACTCTGTGATGTCTGAAAGCCACAATGTGATGTCAGAATCTGTTCTGTGATGTCACCACCTGCTCTATGATGTTACACAGCCACCCAGTGATGCCACAACCCATTCTCTCACGTCACAGAGCCACCCTCTATGATGGCAGGATCTCCTCTATGGCCTCACACCCTACTCTATGATGTCACAGAAGCTGTATGATGTCACAACTCTCTCAGTGATGTCACAAAACCCTCTCTGTGATGTCATACTGTGATAAGTAGAAAAGTTGCCCATTTTATTAAAAGGTTGCAGAGTTCACAGGTTGGGCCATTTCCTGCCAGGGAGGAGTTCTAACTGTTTGTTGTTGTAATCACCTGTTGTTAAGAGTTTTTTGTTTACTACTTGTTGTTGATGGTTGATGGTTGAGAATTCCCCTTTTTGTCGAGTGGCACCTTGCTGCTTCCAGGAGGATGGCACTCAGGATGCTGAAGAGGAGGGGACAACCAAGTTGGCATGCAAATGACATCGGGGTTGGCATGCAAATGAGGAAGCCCCTCATGAAACTTAGCCAAAAACCCCTAAAAAAAAGAAACCAACATGGAATTGAGGGATCAAAGTGATGTCAAGACGTGAAGAACAGAATCCAGTGTCCACTAAGACCCTTTTTACCCCTCATCCTAACCTAAAACATGTTGGCTGGAAAGAGGACCTCGAATGTCAAACCAAAATACTGGGAATCTCCTGGTGCTGTGGTGAGGAAGGAACCCCAGCTTTTCCTGCAGACCAGTGGACAAATTGGACTCTTTCTCCTCCTCTGTGCCACTCCTGGGGGCAGTGGCAGTGTGAGACCCATCGGATCACCCTACCTGAGCTGATTTTTAATGAAGACATTAAACAGGAGAAAGAACTCCTGCCCGATTTATTTAGTTTATATTAAAAAAGATACATTTTTAGGAACCAAAAACATTATTGGTTGTTGGTTCTAAGTAACATAATTGTCTTCATTGATTCCTTAATCTCCATTGGCTATTTATTTATTCCTCTTTATGGTAACTAGTAATATCTGAGTCTTTTTGTCATCTTTTTTATCATCTTTTTCTCAGAAAGGGTCAAGGGAGGCACTTTGGGGTCCCTGTGGACATTTCTGGGGCACATTTGGGGCAGTTTCGGGTCTGGGGAGGGAATTCAGAGAGAACTTGAGGGTCTGGAGGACACTTGGGGGAGCCAGGTGGGCACTTGGAGGGGAATTCAGGGATTCCGGGGGACAGTTCGGGGTCCGGGACAGCACTTGGAGGTTCAGGGGGGCCTTTGGAGGTCAGGGAGGGGAATTTGGGGCCCTTCGGGGTCCGGGCTGGCCCTTGGAGGGCCCTGACGGGCTTCTCTGGGGTGCGGGGGGTGATGGGAGTTGTAGGCGCGGGTCTAATACTGTTTAACGAGGCCGCGGAGCATCACGAGAGTTCGAGGCGCAGCTGCAATAGCTCTCGGTGGGAAGCGCGGGGCATGACCCAAGATGAAGTCCCGGCTAGAACGGCACAGGACGTGCGCCGTGGAGCATGATGGGAACCATAGTCCCGGAAGGGGCTCCAATGCTTTGTTTGGGGGTCCAGGAATGCTCCTGGGGGACACTCCTGCGTCCGAGCCGCGACTCGAGGTCCTCGGGGAAACGTAAACGGTTCGGGAGCATTTGCGGGGATCTCAGGGAGCTCTAACCGGGCTCTTTAGGGCGCGGGGCACGGCAGGAGTTTTAGGTGCCTGACTCTGTTCTGAGGGGCTCTGGGGCCGCAGGGGAGGAGATGAATTCCCAGAAGTGGCTGTACCGGGCATCTGTGGGGTCAGGAGCACTCAGGGGTTCGGGGACGCTTTTGGGGGTCCCGAATGGGCGCTGAGGAGGCACTGAGGGATCCTGGAGGGTCTGGGAGACAGTTAAGGGACAAAGAGGGGGCGGATCCCGGGGTTCTGTGGAGCGCAGGGCATGACGGGCGTTGTAGTCCCGGCTCCAATGGGGCTGAATCGGGCCGCGTGGCATGACGGGAGCTGTAGGCGAAAATATGTCACCCATCCTAGGCACTGCTCAGGAAGCCCCGATCCCCGCGCCGATTGGTTTTGGGCGGTGATGGGCAGAAGCCTTGGCAAATGGGATGCAGCAGAGGCGGGAACAGCCCATTGAACTTCTCCAGTCCCTCCCAATACCGCCCAGTTCATCCCCAGTACAGACCAGTACATCCCCAGTAAAAGGCAGTTCATCCCAAGTAGAAACCAGTAACAACCCAGTGCCCCTCCAACCCCTCCCAGTACAGCCCAGTCCCTCCCAATACACCTGAGTTTATTCCCAGTCCCTCCCAGTTCATCCCAATGTCATCCACAGGATGCCCCAGTGTCCCCAGTATGTCCCAGTATCCTCCAATGTTACTCCCAGTATGTCCCAGTGTCTCCCACAGCGTTCCCAGTCTCCCCAGTATGTCCCAGTCCTCCCCACTGTCACTCCCAGTATGTCACAGTGTCTCCCACAGCGTTCCAAGTATGTCCCAGTCCTCCCCAGTGTTTCCAATGACAGTTTCATTTCTCTCAGTGGCCGTGGCAGCCAAACCCAGCAGTGGGGTCAGTGCAGTGCCCATGGCCACAGCCCCTTGCAGTGCCCAGTGCAGCTTGGGCTGATGATCCACCCTCACAGCTGGCCCAGGGCAGCTCTGCAGTGCCTTTGGTGGCACCTGGGGCTGGCACACACCTGAGCAGTGTGTCTGTTTGCAGCAGGGAAACTCAGCAGTTTGAGATTGCTGAAAAAAGCACAAAAAGGGAAAACCCCTCTCAGGCTGGGTGCAGCCAGCTCTGCAAGCACAGCAGGGCCCAGGGCAGTGAGAACAGACAGGATGGGGCTGGGCAATGTGGAGCAAGGTTGTCCACACTGGGTCAGAGCTCCAGGCACAGCTTCTGTGAGCAGGCCAGAGCTGCTGAGGAGAGACCCTGGGTCAATATCAATCACAGAATGCTGCAACCACCTCTACTCTAAAGAGAAATTTAATAAAAGACACCCTTTAAAATAGGAATGTATATTTTATTACTGGTCTTTGAAATCTTTCTCCTTAACTGGACTAGGAAAACTTTAATGACCCTCTCAGGGCTTTGCTGTTGTTTACATCAGACTCAGTCCTTGAGTCTTGAAAAAAGTTCTCAACAACTCAAATTTCAACTCCAAATTTTCTTGAAGTTTTAATGGCTCCCACTGAGGGACACGACTGCCTGCCTCTTCCTGCCCACGCAAAGGCTCCTGCTGGGGGACGTGCTGCACCAAAGCCCTGCTCTGGCAGGGAAATTCCTTTCTGTTTGGGTCCTGTCTGGCTCTCCCTGTCTGCCCTTTGCATTAATTCTTTCTTTGTCTGGCTGTTCTCTATTGTGCCAAAAAGATCCACCATCTCTGAAACCTCCCTTCAGTCCCTCCCAGGTCTCCTCTGCTGTCCTCAGTCTCCACTCCACTGAGCACATAGCTGCTTTGTCCCTGTACACTAATTTGCTATTTCAGAGGGTATCATTTATTCAGGCCTGAGCTCTAGCGAGGGATAACTCCCAACCTCACATGGACATGTAATTCTACCAGGGTGTTGCTTATATACAGTCACTAAATGTGAATTACAATTTACCCATATCCATAAAACACACCTCAAGTTCCCAGATTCAGTCCTTGTTTTCTCTATCCCTGCACCCTTGAGCCAGATGTCTTCATCTTCCCCTCCAATCATTCCTGCTGGGAAAGCAGTCCCTGCATGCCTTGTTCCTGTGCTGAAAGTTCACAGGCAGAGTAAAAATGGAAAGAACCCTTTTGGTATCAGGCCAAGGCTCTGTGTGGGCAGGCAGAGGCAGGCAGGAGGCAGAGCTGTCAGCAAAGGAAGGGCCCAGCCAGGTGAGGCAGCCGGGGGATGCCGACAGCCTGCAGGGACAGAGGCGCAGGGCAGGGACACCGTGGGACAGCCTGGGCTGCACAGGGCACAGGGATGGGCAGCAGCTGCAAGACAGCCCTGCCAGAGCCAACTTGGGCAGCACTTTGGCCATGGCTGCTGGCCCTGGGCCTGAGGCCACGAGGGGACAAGTGACCCTTGCAGGGCTGGGGCCTCATTGCCTCCTTGTCCCTGCTCAGCAGCCTGGCAGGGGCCGCCCCATGCTCCTGCCCTTGGCATTGCACATCCCCACATGCCAGTGCCCATCCCGGGAAGAGCCCTGAGCAAGGAGGGAGGGACAGGATCTGCCTGGCCAGGGGCTGGGGCTCAGGCCTTGGACCTTTGCATTCCTGAAACACATCCAGGTTTGCTCAGCACCAGAGACAACTTGGCCTTGTTTGTCCGCAGCTGTCATCACTGCCTCCAGTGTTCTGCTCTACCTGGAACCTGGGGGCTCTTTCTCAGTTGTGTTCCTCAGTGGGGCCCATTAAAACTTCAAGAAATTTCAGTGTTTCAATTTAACTTTGAGTTCTTGAGAAGTTTTTTGAAGACGCTTCTAGGGACTGAGTCTGATGTAAATAACACAAAAGCCCTGAGAGGGTCATTAAAGTTTTCCTAGTCCAGTTATGGAGAAAGATTTCAAGGACCTTGTCAGAAATACACATTCCAATTTTAAATCATGTATTTTATTTTATTTTATTTTATTTTATTTTATTTTATTTTATTTTATTTCTCTTTGGAGCAGAGGTGATTGCAGCATTCTGTGATTGATACTGACCCAGGGTCTCTCCTCAGCAGCTCTGGCCTGCTCACAAAAGCTGTGCCTTGAGCTGTGACCCAGTGTGGATAACCTTGCTCCACATTGCCCAGCCCCATCCTGTCTGTCCTCACTGCCCTGGGCCCTGCTGTGCTTGCAGAGCTGGCTGCACCCAGCCTGAGAGGGGTTTTCCCTTTTTGTTTTTTTTTTAAGTAATCTGAAACTCCTGAGTTTCCCCACTGCAAACAGACTCACTGCTCAGGCATGTGCCAGCCCCAGGTGCTACCAAAGGCATTGCAGAGCTGCCCTGGGCCAGCTGTGAGGGTGGATCATCAGCCCAAGCTGCACTGGGCCCCTGCAAGGGGCTGTGGCCATGGGCACTGCACTGACCCCACTGCTGGGTTTGGCTGCCATGGCCACCGTGAGAAATGAAACTGTCCTTGGAAACACTGGGGAGGGCTGGGACATACTGGGGACACTGGGAAGGCTGTGGGAGATACTGGGACATACTGGAAGTGACACTGGGGAGGACTGGGACAAACTGGGGACACTGGGGTTATTGCAGAGAAGACTGGGGACACTGGGGCATACTGTGGAACACACTGGGAGGAACTGGGAATGACTGGGAATGAACTCAGGTGTATTGGGAGGGACTGGGCTGTACTGGGAGGAAGTGGAGGGGCACTGGGGTTCTACTTGGGATGAACTGGACTTTACTGAGGTTATACTGGTCAGTACTGGGAATGAACTGGGCTGTAGTGCGAGAGACTGGAGGAGGGTGATTTAGCTGTTCCCACCTCCACCGCATCCCATTTTCCAAGGTTCCCGCCCATCACAAGTTGTAGCCAATCAGTGCCAGGGATCCGAGTCTGGGGGTGGTGCCTGGATTTGCGACATCTTTTATTTTTGCCTACAACTCCCGTCATGCCCCGGATACAGCCCCATTGGAGCCGGGACTAAAACACCCATCATGGCCCGCGCTCCACAGAACTCCGGTATCCGCCGCCATCTGTCCCATAAGTGTCCCCCAGACCCTCCAGGATACCTCACTGTCCCCTTAGCGCCCATTCGGGACCCACCAAAAGCGTCCCCGAACCCCTGAGTGCTCAAAACCCCACAGATGCCCGGTACAGCCACTTCTGGGAATTCATCTCCTCTCATCCCCCGCGGCCCCAGAGCCCCTCAAAACACAGTCCTGCGGCTAAAACTCCTGCCATGCCCCGCATCCTAAAGAGCCCCGTTAGAGCTCCCCGAGCTCCTCCCAAGGGGTCCCGAACTGTTTAAGTTCCCCCGAGGACCTCAAGTCACGGCTCGGACGCAAAAGTGTCTCCCAAGAGCCTCCCCGAAATCGCGTTCAAAACACTTCCGGGACTACAGCTCCCATCATGCTCCGCGGCGCACGTCCAGCGCTATTCCAGCCGGGACTTCAGCTCCTGTCATGCTCCGCATCCTACCGAGAGCCATTGCAGCTGTGCCTCGAACTCCCGTGATGCGCCGCGGCCTCATTGAACTGTGTGATACCCGCGCCTTCAACTCCCATCACCCCCCGTGCCCCAGAGACCCTGGACCCCCAAGTGCTGCCCCGGACCCTGAACTGTCCCTCAGAATCCCTGAGTACCCCTCCAAGTGCCCACGCGTTCCCCCAAGTGTCCTCCAGACCCTCAAGTTCTCTCTGAATTCCCTCCCCAGACACAAAACTGCCCCAAATTTGCCCCAGAAATGTCCACAGGGACCCCTAAGTGGCCCCTTTTACCCTGTCTGTTGAAATGATTAAAAAGATGACAAAAAGATTTTAAATAGGACTAATTGGCATAAAGAAGAAGAAATCATAGCCAAAACTGGTCAATGCATTAATGAAGGGAATTGTGTTACTTAGAACCAATAACTAAGAAATTTTTTGCTTGCTAAATGTGTATTTTAAATATACATACTAAAATTTAGTAACACTAATATAGAATAACAATATTATAAATAAATTAGAAAAATAATATCATTTATTAAATTATTACATTTTTTTACAGGAAAATGCATAAATTTTTTATGCTTTGGGATGTCATTCTTAAAGAGATGGTCCAAACATCCCTCATCTGCCTCACAATAAGGATGAGGATTGAAGCCGTCCCCAAGGACTGAGACTGAGACCCTTCAAATTCTAACCCAGGGGTGCTGGCCTGACTGGAGCGGGATGTCTGCCATGGGAAGCAGGATGTTTGCCAAAGGAACCAGTCCTGAAACAGCAGGCCCCGCTCACTGCTGGCACTGGTTTGTGCTGTTCAGAACTGGACTGTCTGTACCTGTTCTCAGTGGATTTATTCTCCACTGTTCCCTCCATGTGCCGTCCTGCTCCCCTCCCGGTGGTAGATTATAAAAGAGCCCTGAGTTAACCAAAGACTTTGAGACTCTCCCCGACATGACCAGACGGATCTATTGGCTGGACCACGAGGATTTCATCTCTCTGTTGGTAGCTATTCCCCCTCTCCTTTTCTCTGTCTCTCTATCCTTTATCTCCTTTCTAATCCTTCTATCACATTTGCTGTGGGCACTCAATAAAAGGTGCATTTGTTTTGGTTAATATGGAAAGTCCCCTGCTGTGTGTCTTTGCACCCTGAGATCAGTGAAACGAACCATCGTGACCCCCCCTTGTACCGGGGGATCATGACACGGCCTGATGGGGTTGCTGCCCACAGTGTGTGAACGTGATCTTCTTGGTGGGGACTGCACTGGTTCATCTGCTCTTGCTTTCTGGTCTCCCTATCCCAGAATCACCTATGGCACCTGCTTTTCTTATATTGTGGTTCTCTGTAGTTCCTTCAATAGTCAGCCCTTCTTAAGTTCACTCTTGGAATAGGAGATCATCACCTCCCCATCATAGCGAGTGCATTCAAATGCGCTTGAATGCATTTTGCCTGCATTGTTTTTTATTTACTGTGGAATCTCTGTTTGAATTTTCTACCTCTGTCGAGTTAGATTGAAGGTACTTGAGATGATATTTCGCGTTCAGATTCAGGTGGTTTTTTTTTCTTACCAGTGAAACAGCCTCACAAGCATGAGTTCTGCAGCCTTTCATCTAAGGCACAAAATGGCTCCCTATCTCTTGTTACAAGGCCTGGATGGTACCAAGGAGACCATGGTGATACTGGGGATCCAAGGAGACCGTGGTGACACCATGGACACTCATGGAACCATGGGCATTGTGACACAGCAGGGCTTCATGGAACCAGGGAGTCAATTGTGACTCTACCAAACCTCATGGAACCAAGGGCCCATTGTGACACTGGAGAACTTCAGGGAACCAAGAGTCTCTTGTGACACAGTGGAAGGTGCTCATGAAACCATAGAAAACATTTTGAGACTTCAAGGCGTGGTGGAACCAAAGGGTCATTCTGGCACTTCTGAGCCTTGGAACCAAGGAGACCACAGTGACACAGTGGGGCTCTGTGGAACCAAGGGGCTGTGGTGACACTGTGGAGTGTCACTGAACCAACTGTCCACGGTGACACTGCAGGGCCTGATGGAATCATGGACACCATTGTGACACTACAGGGCGTCATGGAAGCAAGGGGCCATTGTCACAGTCTGGGGCCTCTTGGGATCCAAGGGCAGTTGTGATACCATGGAAATTATGGCAACTGTGGCCCCATGAAACCAAGGAGACCATTGTGACCCTACAGGACCCCATGGAACTAAGGATTCATGGAACAGTGCAGGACACATGGAACCGAGGGGCCATTGTGAAGCTGTAGGACAAAAAGAGCCCATTGTGACACTGTGGGCCCCCATGGATCCAAAGGTCCATTTTGACATTGCAGGGCCTCATGGAATCCTGGAGACCACTGTGAAACTTTGGGGCCTTGTTGAATTAAGTGGCCCTGCAGGGCCTGATTGAACCAATGAGACCCCATAGAACCAAGGGTCCATTGTGACCCTGTGGTACCAAGGTGTCCTGGGTTGACCCAGGCCAAATGCCAGGCATCCATGTGGGCTGCTCACTCACTCCCCTCTGCAGCTGGACAAAGAAAATTTAATAAAGGGTTCATGGATTGAGATAAGGACTGGGTGAGATCACTCATCAAATACTGTCCTGGGCAAAACAGGCTTACTTAGAGATGTGAAATTCATTTATTACTAACAAAGTCAGAGCAGGAAAAGGGGAAATAAAATAAGCCCTTCACCTCCCTCCTTGCAGCTCTACCTCCCACCCCAGCAGTGCAGGGAGACAGGGAATGGGGGTTATGGCCAGTTCATCATCCATGGCTTCTGCCCCTGCTCAGGGAGAGGAGTGGTTCTCCTGCTGCACCGTGGGTCCCTCCCAAGGGAGACAGTTCTGCCGGAACTTCTCCCATGTGAGTCCATTTCAGGGGCAGCAGCCCTCTGCAAACTGCTGCAGTGTGAGTCCATGCCAGGGACAACAGTCCTTCCCAAACTGCTGCAGCATGGGTCACTCTTCCAGGGGGTGCATTCCTGCACGGAAAGGCTGCTCCAGCCTGGGAGCAGGGCCCCTCTCTCCATGGCTCTCCTGCAGGGTGCCTGGGTCTCCAGTGCCTGCAGCACCTCCTGCCCCTCCATCTGCACTGACCTGGATGTCTGCAGAGTTGCTCTTCTCACATGTTCTCCCTCTGCTCTCCTCTGACTGGAGTTTAAACTGTGTCACAATCTCTATTTTGATTTCTTTTTAAATCTGTTATCACAGAGGCATTGCCACCATTTGTAACTGGCCCAGCCTTTGCCAGCAGCAGGTCCATCTTTGAAGCCACCAGGAATTGGCTGTGCCAGACATGGTGGAAGCTTCCAGCAGCTTCTCACAGGAGCTGTCCCTGTGCCCCCCTGTGAAATACAAAGCCGTATTTCGTGTCAGGTACATACAGGCAACGTGGTATTTGTGATTGTAATATGTGTGGAAACCGACCATGGGACAGGTATAAAGATGAATTCTAATAATTACTGAGGAAAGTAAAGCATGGAAGAAGGCCTTGGAACCTATCTTTTGTTCGTAATTAACCTTTATAAGTCTTAAGTTGATTTAGGAGCATTTGAATAAAAGCTTTAAAGATGTTGCTTTCTGACAGGAACTTTCTGCTTTTAGCTAAGCCTTAAAGAGTTTTGCAATAATAACCTTTTGAAGTATAATTTTAGAATATTGCTTGTAGTAAGGATCTTTGAAACTATAGCTTTAGAATATATACAAAGGAAACATGCTTATCTCACACCTTAACAAAACAGTGAAAAGCAGCTTGAGAAAGGAAGATGAACATCAACTCAAGGATTTATGGTTTCGACCAATGGAAGCTGGACATCACTGTTATGAGATTTATAGTCCTTGCAATTAAAAGGTGGACCCACATCTGGAGAGCTGGACCACACCATCTGGGATACTCCTTTTCTGGGAAACATCCTAAGAAAAACTACTGATGAGTAAAAATTGGGAATATAAAACTGCTGAGAAAACTGATGAGTACCCTTATAAATAACTGTAAGCCTCAACTATCAGTTTGCAGTTGGAGGGAAAACTTCCCCCACTGTACCCAGTGCTGTATTTATCATACATTACCCAGTCAAGCTTCTTATTTATAACACAGTGCCCAGTGGATGCTCGAGGGGTCTCTGTACCTCATGCCCTGGGAATGCTTGGGATGGGCTGGAGGGGTTGTCCCTGTCCCTCTCACCCCAGGCCATTCCCCAGGGGATCTCCATCATTCTCACCACAGGGAATGCCTGGGGGGTCTCCCTCTCTCTCACCCCTGTGCCAGGGGGTGCTCGGGGCAGTCTCTGTCCCTCTCAGCACCAGGGATGCTTGGGGCTCTCTGTCCCCTCACCCTGGGGGATGCTCGGGGGGTCTCCATCCCTCTGGCCTCAGGCAATGCCTGTGCAGGGCTGGGGACCAGGGGCTCTGTGTCCCTCTCACCGCTGAGGGTGCTCGGGGCTGGGGGGGCTCTCCGACCTTCTCACCCCTGGGGAGGCCGGGGGGGGTCTCTGTCCCTCTCAGCCCTGCTGTGACCTCACCCAAACATCATCGGGGTCAGAGGGACAGAGACACCCCCAAACCCCCAGAAGGGCTGAACCTGGGATTTGGTTTGGGGCTTAGGATTTAGGAAGGGGTTGGAGTTGGGGCTGAGATTTGGATTAGAGCTGGGATTGGGGTTAAGGCTACACATGGGATTGGCTTTGGGCTGGGGTTGGGATTGGGTCTGTGGCTAGACGAGTCTGGGACTGGGATGAGAATAAATGCAGAACTGTGAGTGTGTCTAAACATGGAGTGAGATTGAGACCCAGGGTCAGGGTCAGGTTTGGGACTGAGCTCACCCAGAGCGGGACAGAGGGGATGTCACTGCAGGATGTCCCTGGCATCATCCCAGCCCTCCTCAGGCACCTCCAAACATGAGGGGCAGCTGGGTGCTCCAAGATCCAGGTGCTCGCACACTGCCCCTCAATACCAGGCGAGCATTCCCTGAGGGCAGCCCTGACTGTGACCCTTGGGGCTCTGGGATCTGCCCTCACATCCCTGTGGGAGCAGCTGCAGACAGGATGAGAGTTTTTCTCCTCTCTCTTTCCTGTGGAAGGATGAAGCCCAGCTGCCCTTTTCTTCTGGTGCCTCCTCCTCTCCTCAGCTGAGGATGTCAAACTCCCCAGGAGCAGGAAAATTCTCATTCCCTGTTTCCTTGTGGCTGCAGCCTGGAACACTGATTGAGAACAAAGAAATTTCTGACAGCCCTGCTGAATGACACTGGGAGGAGGTTTGTGAGAAAATGAAGAAATTGTATTTTGATAAGAAATAAAAGATGCAAAATTATTTCTTTCTGTTCTATTCATTTTCAGCCAGTTCTGGTCTGATTTCAGAGTGCCACCTTCTCAGCTGATTGTGTTTGTGCCCTCCTTTCTCTCCTGCCTCTCTGCCTGCTCTGTTTCTCAGTGTCTCCCTTGACCCAGGGCAGCTCCCACCAAAGACCCTGCCCTTGGGTTTAATTCCCAATCCACGAGCTACAACAACCATGGGTGAAGTTATGAAGGCTGGCAATGAAATGTCACTGTAAGACCTTGCTCCACTTGGAATTTGGCTCCTTCTTAAGAGCTTTTCCTTTCAGGGCAGGAACATCTTTACCTGGCCGGGAACTGGAATTCCAGCCCCTGGCAGTGTGTGCCATGGATGCCAGAGGGGCATTCCCGAGGCTCCCAGGGTGCTGCTCCTGCCGTGCCTCTCAAGGAGCTCTGCAGGGCCAGGGGACAAAGTCCAGCAGCTCTGTGGGCTCCCAGAGCACACAGCAAAGGTGGCTTTTCCGGACATTTTCCAGCACATTTCTGTCTGGAACCAGATGGAGGGAGGAAATGGAAGCAGGTCACTGACAGAATCCTGAACGATTGGGGTGGGAAGGGACCCTGCCCACGGGTTACGATTTTGCGAGGGAGAGACGCCTCTGCTCCAGTGAAGGGGCGAGTGAGAGCGTGGGAGCCCAACCTGCGGATTTGACTGAACGTGGATTGAACTGAACAAGAAATGAGAAGGAGAGAGGAAGAGAAAGAAATAGGAAAATGGTCTCAGAGAGAGAAAGAAATAGGAAAGAGGTCTCAGAGGGGGAGATAGAAGTAGATAAATGGTCTCAGAGAACAGAAAGAAATAGGAAAAGGCTACGGCCCGGACTCCGCAGCTCCCGGGGACACCCGCAGGGCACAGCGCCTTTCACAATTCCAGCCAATCAGAAGAGGCGCTAAACAATTTTCAGCCAACCAGAGCTTTTCTCGCCGATGACTCACCGGTTGCCAGGCGGACCCGCAGAGCCCAGCGGCCCCGAGCGGAATTTGGGGCTCGGGCCGGGGGACGGATCCGCCCCAGGGGGGTGCCCGAGCCCCTGCCCAGCCCTGGGGCCGATCGGGGGGTCCCCCACCCAGCAGCCGGTGCTGCGGGGCAGCGGGGCAGAGCGGTGCGAAAGGGGGGTCCGGGCTGGGAGCGCAGGAAATGCGGGAGGAAGAGGAGGGACAGGAGGAGCAGGAGCGGGAGAATCGCGGCGCTCGCAGCGCCCGCAGGCTGAGCCTGCAGCGCCCCCTGCCCCGGGAGCATCGCCCCCAGCCCCGAGCCGCAGGGGAGGGCGGAGGCCGAGCTCGCCCCGGCTCCAGCCCGGGGTCTCCGGGAGGATTTTTTGGAGAGTGTTCGGAGCCGGCAGATCCGGGACTCGAGCCCCGGGTATCTCCGGGCTCCCCAAGAGGAGCTTTTTCGGGGAGAGAGGAGCCGCGATCGCCCCTCGGGAGGGTCCCGGGGGGTCCACGTGGGGATGGCCCGGTACCGACGGGGCGGGACATTGGTTTTGGGGATCCCCGTGCGAGCCGGGGCTGTGGAACGGGGGACCCCCGGGGCGGGGAGAGGGGAAGGGGCGATACTGGAGCTGGGGGACCCCCGGCAGCCCGGAGATGAGGCGGGGACGGGACCCCCTGACCCTGACAGGGGTGTCCTGGGGTGACTTCATGATGCTCGTACCCCATCGGTCTGTTTAGCCCAGAAATGAGTTCTGCACCTTTAAGGCTGGTTCTGAGAGCGAAGGGGAGGAGGAAGAGCAGTAGTTTGTTTTCATACACTGCACTCACTCCTCCACATTCCGGCTCCTGGACTGTTGTGATGCCTTAAGGAGCTGGAACAGAGGCCACATGGAGTTAAGAGGAATAAAGTTGATTTTTATTGAAGTGCCTTCAAAGGCCACACCCTGGCAGCAGAGGAGCCACAGCTGTGGCTCTGCCTGGATGGCTCCAAGATGGGAGCAGAAGAGGGCTTGGTCATGAGATGTCACATTTAAACAAGTTTTAATCCATTTGTATATAGAAGTTAACTGCTCAATTAATAGTTTCAAATTATGAAGTTTCATCCTCCTTGCTTGCCCACCCTCCTCTTTTCACATTGTTTATGCTTTGGGCCTGAAGTTTGAAGAGATTGTCCTTGAGTCTCCAGCTAGAACAGGATTGTTTTGTCTTCACCACCGTGAGAACAGATCCCAGTAACACTTAATATAAAGCTAAAAGCTGCACATCCAAACAGAACGGAAAAATTTAAAACCTAAGATATCGGTTGTCTGCAGACAGACAGACAGCAGGGCAGAGCTCTCCTTTGCTTTTAGTTAGTTTTAGCTCGCTGAGGCAGAGAAGTTCCCCCAGCTGTGATTTTTCTTTTTCTTTGGAGCTGTTTAAAGCTGATCTGGACTGAACACCCTGAACACCACTGGCAGCTCCACCTGTGGCCCACCAGGCTGAGCCTGGGCCGCGGCATTTCCAGTGCTGGAGGGGCTGATAACAGACTGATAAGAGACTGATAAGAGACTGAGTGAGCCGAGCTACAGCCCACGGAGGGACTTTCTGAGTTTGTCATCTCTTTTGGAGCGGCAAGAGGTTTTATTTTTTAATATTGTTCAATTTTTGTGCTGATGTATGCTTTGCCTGTTAAATAAACAGGTTTTTTCCCCTTTTCTCCATGGAAATATTTTCTCGATCTGGTTGGAGGAGGGGCCACTTGAATCTACTTTCTAGAGGAAACTCTTTTGGAGATTTTCTCCCAAATTTGCCCTAAAACAGAACAGGGTGGTGGGAAGAGAGAGGAGCCCCAAGTGACTGGACTGGGGTGAGGCTGAAGAGGGGACCCCAAAACCCCCCAGCATCCCTAAGCAGGACCCTGGAGAGGGGGAACCCCCAGTGCCCATGGGATCTCCAGCAGCCCTGAGATGGGGGACCACCAGAACCCCAGAGACTGGAAATGGGAAACTCCTGGTGGCTTTTTTTGATTCACTCTTGATTTTTGAAGGTTTTTATGGACACCAGATGACTTCTAGTGATGGACTCGGGCGGGAGAAATCCCCAACCCAAGGCATTCACACCTTGTTTTTCCCCAAACCAGGATTTCCCATTCCCAAACCTTGGCAATATGGAGGAGGAGAAGGCTTGGAGGAAGAGGAAGATGCCCCGGGACACCCAGGCAGGTGAGGAGGAAGTCAGTGCCCCTTTCCCCCTCTCTCCAGCTCTATCTCCCAGCCCAGCACAGCCCCCAGCTGCAGGACAACCCTGCTGCCAAGGCTGTCCTGCTGGGGATGCACTGGGGGGATCTCCTTCCCCTTTTGGGTGGCCTGGAGGCAAATCCCATCCTCTCCTTGTCCTTCCTCCCCCAGGGAAGGAGCTGAGGATGGAGACCAGGGAGGAAAAATCCCCACAGCAGAACCTCGTGGAAGAGGCTGTTTTGAGTGACTCCACAGTGCAGGAACCCAATGGGGAGGAAAAGCCCCGGCAATCCCGCACAAGGAGGGGCTGCAAACCCAGCCCAGGGTGCTCTGAGGAGGAAAGACCCACCCTGAGCCAGGAAGGTGGACGGAGCTTCAGCCAGAGTTCAGAGCTGGTGGCCCATGGGCAGCTTCATGCCTTCAAGAGGCCCTATGAGTGCTTGGAGTGTGGGAAGAGCTTCAGGAAGAGATTCAACCTGATCTGCCACCAGAGGATCCACACTGGGGAACGGCCCTATGAGTATGTGGAATGTGGGATGAACTTTACCCACAGGTCCGACCTGGTTGTCCACCTGAGGTTCCACACTAGGGAGAGGCCCTACGAGTGTCCCCAGTGTCAGAAGAGGTTTCACACCAGCACTCACCTCCTTGTACATGAACACATTCACACCGAGGAGAGGCCCTTCTGCTGCCCCGACTGTGGGATGGGCTTCCGGCACAACTCCACCCTCGTCACCCACCGGCGCATCCACACCGGGGAGAGGCCCTACGAGTGTCCCCAGTGTGGGAAGAGCTTCTCAGACCGCTCGTTCTTTACCCGACACCAACAGAGGCACCGGTAAGGGCAGCCCTGTGAGTGCCCCAGCTGCAGGGGGAGCTTCATGCTCTGCTCCAGCTTCATCCCCCATGGGATGACCCACGTTGGGAAGAGCCCTGGTGACCCACATTCTCGGTGATCTGCATTAGGAAGACGGCTGGGTATTTTTTTGTTATGACCCTAATTTTCTTTGGATTCATCTTTATCCCTTTAAAACAGAGAAAATTGGGGTAAAAATCAATAAATTCATCAAAGGCATGAATCCTCACTTTTTACTTGTGTTTCAGGGCAATCTGGGATTCAGGGAAATAATTGGGAGAATTTGGGGGTCTTGGGGTATTTGCTTTAGTTTTCTCCCTCTCTTGGCACTCAAAGAGACAAGAGGGTTCGATGTGTCAGCTCAATAGCACTGAAACTACTCACTCTCACCACAAAATTCCTCGATTCCACAGCCCCTTGGTGTGGAATGGGGTTGGAAGGGGATTGGGCGAAGTGTGATGCAAATCAGGAGGGGTGAGATGGGTACTGGGTGGTGCAGGATGGGTGGGATGGGGTTTGGGAGGTGGGAAATTGGGGAAGTACAGCTTGGGAGGGGGGGGTCATGATGTCCAGAAGGGGTGGGATGGGTTGGGGTTGGGGCTGGGGAGGTGGGCTGGGGTCAGGAATGAGACAGCCAAAGTTTGGGGATGATGAAGGAAGGGAGAGCCCTTTACTGAGTGAATTTTTCAAGAATCCACATTCCTGAAGAGAATTTGAGCATCTCATGTTTCTGAGGCAGTTTTGGGGCACTCCCCAGCTCTCAGGGTCTTTCCTGAGAGCAGCTCCATGGAGCCCCATTGCCAGGGGTGGTTGCCTTGGGCACGAGCTCAGAGCTGTAGCCAGAGTCCGTTGCCTCGGTGCTGGAGAGCAGAGAAATGATGAATGGCCCCAGACATCTCCAGTGTGTGTTTGGGGGCAGGGAGAGTTCTGCATGGGTGGGGTGGTCACTGTCCCACCCCAGCCACTGCAGCCTCTGGTGCAGCCCCAAAGTGGCTGCCAAGCCCCTGGCACACCAAAAACCCCACCTGGGAGAGGGACCAGAGCAGGTCTGGCTGTGACACGGGTGTGACACTGACACATCCCACGGCCCTGGAGCTCACAGCAGCTGAGATCCAAGACTGACTGTGGATCTCTCTCTCCCTCTCTCTCTTCTCCTGACTTCCTTTTATCGAAATCTGGATAACTTGCAGTTGGACAGGTTAGAGTTTGGGAAGTCAGTGCTTTATGAAGTGATTTACTGAAATTACATGTTGCTTCAGATTTCCTAAGTACCTCATTCTCTGAAGTTTGCAACTAAAAGTTTGTTCTCCACCCTCCTGAGCAGTTTGTTGTTTTCTCCCCTTGGCCATGTGTCCTGCAGGCTGTGCCCCCTGTGCGTGCTGCTCCTCTGCCCTGGCCGGCTGCACTCGCCCATCTCGCTGTGCCCCAGCATTTCTCACCCAGTGTTTCTGTGCCCTCCCTGGGCTCCCTGCACCCAGCGCTGCCAGCTCCTGGCACACAGAGCCAGGGCAGGAGCCCACCCTGCCAAGGGGCTCTGGGCAGGGCGGGGGCTGCGATGGCTTCTGAGCTCAGCAGCTGCTCCTGGCATGGTTCCATGGAGACCGAGCACAGCAACGCGGCTGAGCATTGTCCCTGCTGAGGGTCACACACTGCCGGGGCACATTCCCTGCCTGCAGCATTGCTGAGCATTGTCCCTGCTGAGGGTCACACACTGCCGGGGCACATTCCCTGCCTGCAGCATTGCTGAGCATTGTCCCTGCTGAGGGTCACACACTGCCGGGGCACATTCCCTGCCTGCAGCATTGCTGAGCATTGTCCCTGCTGAGGGTCACACACTGCCGGGGCACATTCCCTGCCTGCAGCATTGCTGAGCATTGTCCCTGCTGAGGGTCACACACTGCCGGGGCACATTCCCTGCCTGCAGGATTGCTGAGCATTGTCCCTGCTGAGGGTCACACACTGCCGGGGCACATTCCCTGCCTGCAGGATTTGTGGCTGACCCAAGCACTGCACTGATGGCTCCAGCGTTGCTTTCCAACAAAAACAGGGGAAGCCAAACTGTGCAGGTCATGGTATTTTAGTGTGTCTAAAACTCGCTAAGTCATTGATCTTAGAGGTGAGATGCATTTAGAACTCATGGCATGGAGAAGAAGTGCAAGATGGAAAAGAGGAGCATAGAAATAAACTGAGGAAAACATTTCAGATGATTTCTTTCCATTTTCATTTCACTTCTGGAAAGCTGGTTGAGTTTTCCAGGAATCTTCTCTGTGATCCTGTCTGCTCTTTTCAAAAACCTTTTCTGGAGAATGAGGTCGAGCTCCTGTCACAAGATGTGCCACCAACTGCAGCTTCTCTTGGCTTTCCACACTGCGTGCAGCAGGACTCTTGGAGCAAAGCAGGACAAAAGTTTGTAGGACTTGACAACTTGTCCTTTCTTTTCCTGGTGGACTGGGGAGTTGTGCTATGGGTAAGGTTTTCATTGTTACTGTTCCAGGCTAAGAAAACAGGAGGTGGTACAAAGAATTGTTAGGGAATACAAGCCTGGCTGAATGCAGAGAAAGAATCTCCAGAGCCTGCAGCCACAATCCTTTCTTCCTCTGAGGGCTGTCTCAGGGCAGCACAGGCGAGCCCTGAGCAGTCAGGGCTGTGTGTGGGTGCTGGTTGCTGTGCTCCAGAATTGAGCTGTTAAAAGCCCTTGGGAGCCGAGGCAGGAGCAGGCGGGAAGGGGCCGGCACTGCTGCTGCTCCTGGCCGGGAGCCCCGGCTGGGCCAGGCCGGCGCCCCCTGCGCTGCGGCTGCTGCTGCTGCCAGAGCCGGGCGGGACTCGGGGACAGGGAACGGACACGGGGGGACAGCAAAGGCCTGGTGGCTGCAGGGATGGTGGTGCTCGGGCCAGCGCCAGCACAGAGCTTCAGCCCGCAGTTAACCCCGAGGGAAACGCTGGGGAAAGGCTTCATTTCAGCCTTTCTTTACTTGTCGCTGTAATGAAGGGACTGAAATGAAAGGAGAACAAGTAGGGCCCAAACTGTTCTCCTGCCTTGGGTGGAGCCCCGGGCCTGAGGCTGAGAGGGGCTGTGAGGGGCCATGAGGTGATGTGAGGGGCCATCAGTCATGAGGCACCATGAAGGGCCTTGAGAGGCCATGATGGGCCATGGGGAACTCGGAGAGGCCTTAAGGCCCTGTGAGGGGCTGTGGGAAGCCAGGCACCTCATGGAACCAAGGGTCCATCATGTCCCAGCAGGGCCTTGTGGAACCAAAGGGACCATGGTGACACTATGGAGCCTCATGGTATCACAGGTCCATTGTTACACAGCAGCCACAGCAGGGCTGCAGAACGAAGGAGATCATTGCGACACTGCAGAACTGTGGAAACCTGTGAGCCTACCGGGGAAAAGGCAGTAGCAATGCCCTGGAAAGACACACCACAGGCTCTGGGCACTCCTCACAGCTCAGGGTGAGAAAAAAGGCTTCCCCATGGTGTTCTGCAGCACTGTGTTTATTTGTCCCAGTTCTGTCCTCTCTATTGGCCTTCTGTACCCCTTTTACACTTCTATGTTCATGTTCTGGTGAGTTCTCCCTTCCCATTGGTGTGTAACCCTGTCCATCTACCCTGGCATTCCCTGCTGGTCCCTTCCCTGTGTACCACCTCTGAGCCCTCAGACCACTGGATCCTTGGTGCTCTCCATTGCACCCTCTTTCCCTCCATTTATACCCTGGACAATCCTTTCTCTTTGGCCTCTGGACACTTTCAGTGTTTCTGTGTGTGTGTGTGTGTGTGTATGTATCTGTGTGTTTGTATGTCTGTGTGTGTGTCTGTGTTTGTGTCTGTGTGCTGGTGCTCTCATGGTTCCTACCCATTAGCACAAGACACTCTCAGGGAAGATTGTATCCAGACCACCTAAGACTGCAGCAATAAGTCATTTTTTTTCATTTACTCTCCGGTGTAAATGAACCATTCTGTCTAATCATGATCAGAAAAAATCAGAGCTGTATTTATAGAAATTTATCAGGCATTCTATGATTAATCCTGTGGGACAAATAGCGTTTAAGTTCAATTCCAATGTCCAATCTTTTACACCTTTGACAAAGACGGGGGCTTGGATTGGATACAGCCGTTCCCAGTCTCCTCTCTTAGAAGGAATTTTAAAAGTCTAGGGGCCCTGCACGAGTTTGAGGATCCATGGTGGCTGTTTTGTGTAATATCTGCACCTCATGTATCAGGAGGAGTTTCTCCAATAAAGAAATAAAGCTTTTGCCTGAAGCTCTCACTGTGCCCATGACAGGAACCCCTGTGAGTGTCTGGGACATCCCGGCTCTTTGGCAGCCTGGGGACTCCTGGGATGTCACCGTGGAGCTGCTGTGAGTGGCTGTGACAGATTGGCGCCTTTGCAGCACAAGGTACCCTGGGATGTCACCATGGCTGTGACTGCCTCTGACCACAGGGCTCTTTACCATCCCCAGAAAGCCCTGGGAGGTCTCCATGGAGCCCCTGTCTGTGCCTGTGACATTCCAGCTCTGAAACAGCCTAGAGACTCCTGGAAAGTCTCCATGGAACCCCTCTGAGGGCCTGTGACAAATCTGATCCTTAGCAGGCAACCATCACCAGCCCCCTGTTGCTATGGTCAGCTTCAATGGTAACAATCCCCAGCCCCCTGTTGCTATGGTCAGTTTCTATGGCAGCTCCATGGAGACCTCATGCCGGGGTGGTTGCCATGGACACCAGCTCAGGCCTGCAGCCAGAGCCGTTGCCATGGCAACCATTGGCAGCCCCCATCCCCAGGTTTATGGGATCCCAGAACCACAGAATTGGCTGAGCTGGGAGGGACCCATCAGGATCCTCCAGTCCAACTGCTGGCCCTGCACAGGACACCCCAACAATGCCAGCCTGGGCCTGGCAGCGCTGTCCAAACGCTGCTGCAGCTCAGAGAGCCCTGGAGCTGGGACCCTTCCCTGGGGAGTCTGGGCAGGGCCCCAGCAGCCTCTGGGCAAAAACCTTTTCCTGACATCCAACCTGAGCCTGCCCCGACTCAGCTGCAGCCGTTCCCTCCACTCCTGTCCCTGGGCACCAGAGGGAAGAGGTTCCCACAGCCCCAGCCAGGGACCTGCTTCCAAGGCTGTTGCCATGGCCACCAGGGCTGGGACCAGCTGGGATGCTCGGTTTCCACAGGCCGGGGTTCAGGAATGGGATTCCTGAACTTCCTGCTCTTGCTAAAACCACGCTGCCCTTGCTGCCCTCCCACCTCTTGTAGAAAGAAAAAAAGGCAAAGATCCCAGGCTGGGATAAGAACAATTTATTGGGAACAGAAACGAGATAAGGAAGAAACAAGAACAGAAATAATACTGGTAACAAAAGGGATAAATTAAAGGGAAAACGACAACACAACTGACTGTCTCTTCCCGGCCACAATTTCCCACTGCCTGGAAAGGACACCCTTCTCAGGAGAGAGAGAGAGAGAGTCCCTTTCCTGCCCCTGGCAATGTCCTGAGGTGGGAGAGAATGTAATGACATGGTCATGCCCAGAACCTCATGTGTTTTTTCAGAGCCACATCATGTCCATTGGCAAGGGCAGGAAAAGGTACAGGTGTTTTCCCAGCCTGGATCATGGGGAACATGGATCACCAGGGCTCTGCTTAACATGGGTCCTCCATGGGGGTTGAAGTTGGAGCAGTGCACGAAGTTCCTCCTGCACTTGGGGCATTGGCAGGGCTTACTTTACCGGTGCCTCCTTTGGTGACTGGTCAAGTTAGAGCTCCGGGCGAAGCTCTTCCCACACTGGGGACACTCGTAGGGCCTCTCCCCAGTGTGGATGCGCCGGTGTCTGATGAGGTGGGAGCTGCGCTTGAAGCCCTTCCCACAGTCAGGGCAGCAGAAGGGCCTCTCATCCGTGTGAATCTGCTGGTGCAGGAGGAGATTGGAGCTGGTCTGAAACCTCTTCCCACACTCAGGACACTCGTAGGGCCTCTCCGCAGTGTGGATGTGTTGGTGGATCACAAGGTTGGATCTGTAGCTGAAGCCCTTCCCACATTCTCCACACTCGTAGGGCCATTCCCCGGTGTGGATCATCTGGTGGCTGATCAGGTTGCTGCTCTGCTGGAAGCTCTTCCCACACTCCAAGCACTTGTGGGGCTTCTCCCCATCATGAAGCTGCTCCTGGGCCATCAGCTCCAAGAACTGGCTGAAGCTTTGTCCACCTTCCTGGCTCTGGATAAGTCTTTCCTCCTCAGAGCACCCTGGCCTGGGTTTGGAGCCCCTCTTCCTGCAGAATCTCTGGGGATTTTCCTCCCCTTAGAATTCTTCACTGTGGAGTCAATCAAAACAGCCTCTTCCATGAGGTTCTGCCAAGGAGATTTTTCCTCCCTGGTCTCCATCATCAGCTTTTTGTTTGGGGCATGAAGGGCAAGGAGAAGATGGGATTTGCCTCCATTCCAGAAGGAAGGGGAAGGAGATTCCCCCAGTGCATCCCCGGCAGGACGGTCTTGGCACCAAGGTTGTCCTGCAGCCGGGGGCTGCGCTGGGCTGGGAGATGGAGCAGGAGAGAGGGGGAAAGGGGCACTGATTTCCTCCTCACCTGCCTGGGTGTCCCAAGGCTCCTTCCTTTTCCTCTCAGCCTCCTCCTCCATCCAATCAAGGTTTGGGAATGGGAAATCCTGTTCTGGGAAGAAAACAAAGGGTGCGCACATTGTCTTTGGTTGTGGTTTGAAGGCAAACCTGGGGGAGAGTCTAAGTCAGAAGTACAATTTAATAAGAAAGTGAAGACCAAGGCAATGATACAGAAACCCTACCTTAAACTGACAGAGTCAGGATATAATCTGACACCCTGGTGGTGAGGGTGGTGGCAGCAGTGCCATTAAATGGTGGCTGCAGCCCTGTTGGAGTGATGAACGTGATTCTGTCAGAGCAGTGATCCTGCAGAAGGGTCTGGTCTTCCTCTGAAAGTCCAGTGGTGGTTATGGAGCTCTTGTCCTCTGGCAATCCAGTAGCCAAGGTGCTCCTGGTGTTGCAAGGCTCAGCTTATATCCAGGTAGGAATGCTTGGATCCTCCCCCTGGGCGGAGCATCTCACAATGGGATGATGGAATTTTATCAGTCCTTCAGGGACACTCAATGGCCCATTAGCAGAAGATATCTCCCCTGGAAGGCATTATCAGGGCTGAGTCATGGAAGAGATGAAGAACACTGGCCCCCCTGTATATAGCAGTTGATGAAGGTGGGGATTGAAAACATGCATTTTGTTACATCTTGCATGGCAACCTGAAACAGTGGGGTAATCCCTGCTCAGGTGGTGAACACCACCCCCCTTATCCAAACTGGCTCAGCTGTAAAACCCCCACCCCGGGAAGGCCACGTACACAGGGGACAATTTCACACTTTCCCTGCTCCAGGGGAGGTCTCTGTCCCTGTCACTCTGTTGCTCTCCCCCCTTTTCTATTTCTTTCCCTCTTTCTCTCTACCTCACATTCAATGTTTAATAAAATCCATTTTGGATTTGGTCTCGTTAGCACCTTAATTGGGGCAGAGGAATCTCTATAACAATTTGAATAACCAGACTGTGACATTATTTTAGCACAGTGGGTTCAGGGCGCTGTTCTCTGAATCCAAGTGCCTTTGACAACAGCATGGTTCCCTCCTCTGAGGAGGTTGTGGTTCTTTCTGGAAGAACTCTTGAAAACTTGGACACTGTCCCTCCTTCCTCCTGGGTAACTTAGGGGAGAAATGATGAAGAAAATGGCTGTTGTGAGTGACCAGTGAAAAAGAAAATATTTTGTTGTCCTTCCTTGAAAAGTTTGTAAAAATCACTGGAGGAAAGGGACTAAATGTTACCAGTGAGACTGACAAGGTTCATTCACTCCAAGGTGAAGAACACAAGGGACTGCTGAAAGTCCCAGAAGAAGCTCAGCTCAAGTAGCTAAATTCCCAAATAACTCCAACCAGGGGTCTCCAGGAGGAGTTTTTGGAGTGTGTTTGGAGCCATCAGATCCTGGACTCGAGCCCCAGATATCTCCGGGCTCCCTAAGAGGAGCTTTTCTGGGGGGAGAGGAGACACAATCGCCCCTTGGGAGAGTCCCAGATGAGAAGGACGCGGACCTCCCTGGGGAATGGCCTGTGGTGGCAGGAACAGGGACAGTCCATGGGGAATAGCCTGGGGTGCCAGAGACAAGGACAACTCCCCAAACCCCTCCCAAGCATCCCCCAGGGTGAGAGGCACAGAGACCCCTTGAGCATCTCCTCGGCACTGGTCAAAATAAACTTGGCAGAAATCAAACTTTATCCTTCAAAAAATACCTTGATGAATATTTGATTTCCCACAAGTCACATGTGATGAAAACACAAATCCCAAACATGAATAAATTGACAATAGAAGCAATTCTGTGGCAATTCCAAATTACATTGGTTCCTGCATAGCTACAGATCACCTGCTGGCAGGTTCCAATAAAAGCAAAGTGCAAATTTGGCCCAATACAAATATTATTAAAAGGAAGGGGAAACTCAGTGTAGCTGTCAAAAAGGTGACAGGAATGAAGAGAATAATGATTCTCACATTTGACAAAGCCCACAAGCCTGTGAATTCTGGAGTTATTTGGGAATTGAGCTACTTGAGCTGAGCTTCTTCAGGTTGCCATGCAAGATGTAACCAAATGCATGTTTTCAATCCCCACCTTCATCAACTGCTATATACAGGGGGGCCAGTGTTCTTCATCTCTTCCATGACTCAGCCCTGATAATGCCTTCCAGGGGAGATATCTTCTGCTAATGGGCCATTGAGTGTCACTGCAGGGCTGATAAAATTCCATCATCCCATTGTGAGATGCTCCGCCCAGGGGGAGGATCCAAGCATTCCTACCTGGATATAAGCTGAGCCTTGCTACAACCAGGAGCACCTTGGCTACTGGATTGCCAGAGGACAAGAGCTCCATAACCACCACTGGACCTTCAGAGGAAGACCAGACCCTTCTGCAGGATCACTGCTCTGACAGAATCACGTTCATCACTCCAACAGGGCTGCAGCCACCATTTAATGGCACTGCTGCCACCACCCTCACCACCAGGGTGTCAGATTATATCCTGACTCTGTCAGTTTAAGGCAGGGTTTCTGTATCATTTCCTTGGTCTTCACTTTCTTATTAAATTGCAATTCTGACTTAGACTCTCCCCCAGGTTTGCCTTCAAACCACAACCAAAGACAATGTGCGCACCCTTTGTTTTCTTCCCAGAACAGGATTTCCCATTCCCAAATCTTGATTGGATGGAGGAGGAGGCTGCGAGGAAGAGGAAGGAGCCCTGGAATACCCAGGCAGGTGAGGAGGAAGTCAGTGCCCCTTTCCCCCTCTCTCCTGCTCCATCTCCCAGCCCAGCACAGATCCCGGAACAAAAGACAATGTGTGCACCCTTTGTTTTCTTCCCAGAACAGGATTTCCCATTCCCAAACCTTGATTGGATGGAGGAGGAGGCTGAGAGGAAAAGGAAGGAGCCTTGGGACACCCAGGCAGGTGAGGAGGAAATCAGTGCCCCTTTCCCCCTCTCTCCTGCTCCATCTCCCAGCCCAGCGCAGCCCGCGGCTGCAGGACAACCTTGGTGCCAAGACCGTCCTGCCGGGGATGCACTGGGGGAATCTCCTTCCCCTTCCTTCTGGAATGGAGGCAAATCCCATCTTCTCCTTGCCCTTCATGCCCCAAACAAAAAGCTGATGATGGAGACCAGGGAGGAAAAATCTCCTTGGCAGAACCTCATGGAAGAGGCTGTTTTGATTGAGTCCACAGTGCAGAATTCTAATGGGGAGGAAAATCCCCAGAGATCCTGCAGGAAGAGGGGCTCCAAACCCAGGCCAGGGTGCTCTGAGGAGGAAAGACTTACCCAGAGCCAGGAAGGTGGACAAAGCTTCAGCCAGTTCTTGGAGCTGATGGCCCAGGAGCAGCTTCATGATGGGGAGAAGCCCCACAAGTGCTTGGAGTGTGGGAAGAGCTTCCAGCAGAGCAGCAACCTGATCAGCCACCAGATGATCCACACCGGGGAATGGCCCTACGAGTGTGGAGAATGCGGGAAGGGCTTCAGCTACAGATCAAACCTTGTGACACACCAACGCATCCACACTGGGCAGAGGCCCTACGAGTGTCCCAAGTGTGGGAAGAGGTTTCGGACCAGCTCACATCTCCTGCAGCACCAGCAGATTCACACCGAGGAGAGGCCTTTCCTCTGCCCTTACTGTGGGAAGTGCTTCAAGCAAAACTCCCACCTTATCACCCACCAACGCATCCACACCGGGGAGAGGCCCTACGAGTGTCCCCAGTGTGGGAAGAGCTTCACCCATAGCTCTAACATGACAAAACACCAATGGAGGCACCACTAAGGGAAGCCCTGTGAGTGCCCCAGCTGCAGGAGGAGCTTTGTGAACTGCTCCAGCTTCATCCCCAATCGAGGTCTAACGTTGGGAAGAGCGCAGTTGATCCATGTTCCCTATGATCCATGCTGGGAAGACAACTGCCCCAATACCTTCCCCTGTCAATGGTAAGATGTAGAACTGAAGTACATGAGGGTCTGGCCATGGCCCTGTCATTACATTCACTCTCACCTCAGGTCATTGCCAGGGGCAGGAATGGGACTCTCTCTCCCTGAGAAGAAGGGTGTGCTTTCCAGGTGGGGGAAATATGTTGCTGGGAAGAGCCAGTGAGTTGTGTTTTAGTTTTCCCTGTAAAAAGTTTTCTTAATCCCTTCTGTGATCAATAGTTTTTCTGTTCCATTTGTTCCTTATCTCGTTGCAGTTCCCAATAAATTGTTCTTATCCCAGCCCAGGATCTTTGCCTTTTGTGCTTTCCATGGGAGGCGGGAGGGCAGCGAGGGCAGCGTGGTTTTAGCAGGAGCAGGAAATTGGGGTATCCCATTCCTGAACCCTGGCCCATTGAAACCGAGCATCCCAGCTGGTCCCAGCCCTGGTGGCCATGGCAACAGCCTTGGGAGGGGGTCCCAGGCTGGGGCTGTGGGAACCTCTTCCCTCTGGGGCCCAGGGACAGGAGTGGAGGGAACGGCTGCAGCTGAGTCGGGGCAGGCTCAGGTTGGATGTCAGGAAAAGGTTTTTGCCCAGAGGCTGCTGGGGCCCTGCCCAGGCTCCCCAGGGAAGGGTCCCAGCTCCAGGGCTCTCTGAGCTGCAGCAGCGTTTGGACAGCGCTGCCAGGCCCAGGCTGGCGTTGTTGGGGTGTCCTGTGCAGGGCCAGCAGTTGGACTGGAGGATCCTGATGGGTGCCTCCCAGCTCAGCCAATTCTGTGGTTCTGGGATCCCACGACCCTGGGGATGGGGCTGCCAATGGTTGCCATGGCAATGGGCTCTGGCTGCAGGCCTGAGCTGGTGTCCATGGCAACCACCCCTGGCATGGGGTCTCCATGGAGCTGCCAAGGGACTGAGCATAGCAACAGGGGGCTGGTGATGGTTGCCATGGAAACTGACCATAGCAACAGGGTCCTGGCGATGGTTGCCTGCTAAGAATCAGATTTGTCACAGGCCCTCAGAGGGGTTCCATGGGAACTTTCCAGGAGTCTCCAGGCTGTTCCAGAGCTACAATGTCACAGGCACAGACAGGGGCTCCATGGAAACCTCCCAGGGCTTTCTGAGGATGGTAAAGAGCCCTGTGGTCAGAGGCAGTCACAGCCATTCCATGGTGACATCCCAGGGGACCTTGGGCTGCCAAGGCACCGATCTGTCACAGGCACTCACGGGGGCTCCATGGTGACATCCCAGGAGTCCCCAGGCTGCCAAAGAGCCGGGATGTCCCAGACACTCACAGGGCTCCCTGTCATGGGCACAGTGGGAGCATCAGGCAAAAGCTTTATTTCTTTATTGGAGAAACTCCTGCTGAGACCTGAGGTGCAGAAAGTACACCCAACAGCCACCATGGATCCTCAAACCCTTGCAGGGCTCCTAGACTGCTAACATTTCTTCTAAGAGAGGAGACTGGCAACAGCTGGATCCAATCCCAGCCCAAGAATTTGTCAAAGGTTTATGTGTAAAAGATTGGACAGCTGGAATTGAACTTTAACCCAATTTGTCCCACAGGATTAATGATGGAATACCAGATATATTTATATAAATACAGCTCTGATTGATTCTGATCATGATCGGACAGAAAGATTTTAACTCGAGTTATTTACTCCACAGTTCAGGAGCTTTATCAATTATTAGAATATAGTGCTCTAGGAAGCAATTTTGAAGTCAACAGATTGGTCTATGACATCAGAGAGTTTGTTGTGGAAGTCACTGAGGAGCTACAGCATCATAGAGGGGATTCTGTGACATCACAGAGCAGGCTGTGGCACCATGGCATGGCTGGATGACATCATAGAGCTGGCTGTGGCGTTCAAAGTATATGCTGTGACATTAAAGAGTGCTAGTATGACATCACAGAAAAGGTCTAGTGGCATCACTGTGGAGTTTGTGACATCACAAAGCTGTCTGTGACATCATAGTGTGAGGCAATAGAGCAGACTCTGCCATCATTGAGGGTGGCTCTGGGACATCAGAGAGTGGGTTGTGACATCACTAGGTGTCTGTGTAACATTACAGAGCAGGTTGTGACATCACAGAGAGTTCTGTGACATCACAAAGCAGATGTAGCACATCATAGGGTGACATCCTATAGTTAGCTGTGTGAGATCACATGGGCTGTGTGACAACTCAGAGTGGGCTGTGACATCACGGGTGGCTGTGTGACATTGCAAAAGAGCTGTGTGGCATCACAGGGGCTGTGACATCACAGGGGCAGTGTGACATCACAGGGGCTGTGTGACATCACAGGAGGTAGTATGAGGTCACTGGGGAGGTCACTGTGCCCCAGCCCCCCTCACAGTTCCCCCCAGAGCAGTCCAACCCTGCTCGTGCACAGCGGGGTCCCCTGTCCCCCCGGGTCCCCCCGCCCCCGGCCCCGCAGCCTCCCCAAGAGGATGTTCCACGAGATCAACCCCCGAGCCTGACATGGGGACGGGGGGCCGGGGCCCTGGGGGTGGCACAGGGGGACAGGGACCTCCCAGCAGGGTCCCCATGTCCCCCAGGGCCAGAGCCTGGGCCAGGGCTCCTTCACCCTGTTACAAACGAGGGCTTGAGAGCGCTGGAAAAAAACCCCAGCAAGGGGTCATCAAAAACCAGATTTAATATTAAGGGACAGCAGCACAAATTTCCTTGGCAAGAGTCACTTTGCTCCTAAGTGGACACTTCAGGCACACCAAGGAAACAAAGCAACAACAAAACCAAACCAAATTCAGGCAATCATAACAGAAATAAACCACGAATTGTCCCTCTGTGTGTGTGTGACACAAGGACAGTGAGGGTAATGATAAAAGGAATACAGCCTAAAAGCTTAATAGAGCTCAAACTTAACAGGACTTAACCTTGACTGATAGCCTCAACTTCACAATTTAGCAATGGAAAAGCACTTAACAGTATTTAACCTAACTTCTAACCTATGACTTTGCAATTTAACAGAGGAATAACATTCAAAAGTATTCAACTCTGCTTATAACTTATATTAAACAACTTAGCAAAAGAACAACTCTTCACAGCAATTAACTTCACTTAGGCCTTGTGACTTAACCTCACATACAGGCCTGACTGACTCAGCTATCCAAGGCACTCAGACCCCTCAGAGTGCAGCATTTTTGCCACATTTCCCCAGCACAGGCACTCCTGTGTGCACACAGACACCAAGAGTCAATGCAAGGCACCTGTGAGAAATTCCCCTGAGGGCAGGAAATGCTCCCTGTGGATCCTTTGGCATTTCCCCAGTGGGTGAAGGGTTGAGCCTGGAGGAGTGGGGGGATTGGCCCAGGCTCCGTCGTTGTTCGGGATCCCCGAGTGCAGCAAACGGGAGAGTTCCCAGCTGGGAAAGGCCCCACTCAGAGGGAGTCGCTGGCCCAGGAGAGCTCCAAGGGCTCCTTTTGGAGTGCTGTTTGCAGGGCCCCAAGAGAGGGGCTTCAGTCCCAGCAATGGTTCATCCTGGCCGCACTTGGCACCAACAGCTTTCTTTGGCAGTGTGAGAACAGGGATGTTGTGCCACTGAGGGAACAAAAACAGCTCCCAGGGCTGCTGCTAAAGGAACCAGGAGCTGGTTGGGCAGCAGCAGTGCCTGGAGCAGACAGTGTTTGTGATGAGCTACAGAGGAGCTGAGCCCAGGGGCTGCTGGCCAAGGCCAAGGCCCAAGGAGCATTTCTCAGCTGGCAGGGCGGCCTGAGAAGGGGAGGGGGGAATGCAGCAGCACAGGGCCATGGAACCAAGGGACCATTGTGACACTGTGGGGCCCTGTGAGACCATGGGACCAGTGTGACACTGTGGGGCCTCATGGAATCATGGAGAGCACTGTGATATTGCTGACCCTCATGGAACCAAGGGGACTGTACTGATGCTGTGTGGCTCCATGGAATGCAGGGATCATTGTGACACTGAAATGCCCTATCAAACCAAAGGTCCATTGCGACACCATGTGCCCTCATGGAACCATGGAAACCAATGTGACACTTTGGAGTGTCATGGAACCAAGGGACCTTTGTTACACTGCAAGATTCCACAGAGCCAAAGGTCCATTGTGACATTGCAAGGCCTCATGGAATGATGGAGACCATTAAGTAACTTCACAGCCTCATGGTACCAAGGAGCCATAGTGACACGGAGGGGACTCATTGAATAATGGAGACCATTGTGACCCTGGGCGTCCCCACAGAACCAAGTGGACCATTGTGATCCTGTGGGGCCTCATGAAAGCAGGAAGCCTTTGTGAAACTGCAGGGCTGCATGGAACCAAAGATCCAGGGTGACACAAAGGGACCTCCTGTCACCAGTGATCCATTGTGACACTGTGGAGCCAAAGGAGACCATTGCGACACAGCAAACCTTCAGGGTCCAAAGGTTCATTGTGACATTGCAGGGCTCATGGAAAAGAGAGTCCTGTGAATTTGTGGGGCGTGGGGAACCATGGAGACCGTTGTAACACTGTAAGGCCTCATGGAATCATTGGGACCATTGTGACACTGCAGGGCCATCTGGAACCTTGGGTCCATTGTGACACTGTGGAACTCAATCAAAAGAAGGGTCTATTGTGACACTGCTGGACCCCATTGAATCAAGGCACCATTATGGCACTGCAGGACCTCATGGATCCAAAGTCCCATTGTGACACTATGGAACACCAAAAAACCAAGAGAACATGGAACAGGTCTGGCTGGCATGGCTCCCAGGGACCACCTGACTGGCCCAGCTGACCTTGCATGTTAAGGGTGACTTCTCATCTGTGGCAGAAACACTGGGGCTCCATGCTTTCCTTCCTGTGGAAAAGAACTGTCCTTCTTGCCCATGGCCAGAATTGGGATTTCACCTCCAACATTCCTTATTGTGACAAACTGGAGGAGATTGTTGGTGGAAACATTTCATGTCTGGGGGAGGAAGGGGCAGGTCCAGCCTTGCCCTGCCCTGAAATACCAGCCCTGCCCTGCCCTGGAACCCCAGTCCCCCCAGATCCTCTATCCCAGCCCAGCAGTGTCTGCCAGTCCCTGGCACAGCACAGGCAATGCTCCACAGCCACCTCTGCAGCCCCCAGCCCAGCTCCTGAGGGACCAAATGAGCCCAAGTCCCACCTGGGGGAAGGGCCCAGGAAGACCAAGGGGTATTGAAGGCTGATCACAAGGCAAGCACACATCTCGACCCTGGAGGCACCACCGAGTACAGAACCGACAGGGCCAGATCCAGGGATGGGGAGGAGATGGAAGGGGGCTTCAGATGAGCAAATGTAGCAGCGCTGAGGAACAGAGAGACCACAGCCAGGTGAGGGAGGCAGGTGGAAAAGGCTTTGTGCTGTCCCTGCTCAGAGGGGACCCTCAGCACAGCCCTGAAGATCTGCACATAGGAGAAAACAATGAACGCAAAACAACCAATTGCTAAACAGGCACTGATAGCAATGAGCCCAAATTCCATGAGGGATTTGGAGTGTGAGCATGAGAGCTGTAGGATCTGTGGGATTTCACAGAAGAACTGGCCCAGGGCATTGCCATGGCACAGGGGAAAGGGAAAATGTATTGGCCATGTGCAGCAGTGAAGAGAGAAAGCCACTGGCCCAGGCAGCTGCTGCCATGTGGGCACAAGCTCTGCTGCCCAGGAGGGTCCCGTAGTGCAGGGGTTTGCAGATGGACACATAGCGGTCGTAGCACATGATGGTCAGGAGGAAATACTCTGCTGAGATGAAGAGAAAGAAAAAGAGCTGTGTGGCACGTCCTGAGTAGATGTTCCTGCCATCCCAGAGGGAATTGTGCATGGCTTTGGGGACAGTGGTGCAGATGGAGCCCAGGTTGCTGAGGGCCAGGTTGAGCAGGAAGAAGAACATGGGTGTGTGCAGGTGGTGGCCGCAGGCTACGGCGCTGATGATGAGGCCGTTGCCCAGGAGGGCAGCCAGGGAGATGCCCAGCAAGAGGCAGAAGTGCAGGAGCTGCAGCTGCCGCGTGTCTGCCAATGCCAGCAGGAGGAAGTGCCTGATGGAGCTGCTGTTGGACATTTGCTGGGGCTGTACATGGGGACCTGTTCATGGAGAAAGGACAGTGACAAGTCAGGAGAGGCTGCTTGGAGCCAAACCTGAGCCATTTCCTGCAGATTGTCCCACTGGGACTCACCCATCCTTGTTCCTGCTCTGGGAAAACCTTCACCCAGGTCCCTGCCTGAGCTCCAGCTGTGCTGGCTGAGTGTGCCAGAAGCAGCCAGGTCTGTTCATGGGGGCTCTCGAGGAGCCATCTCTGCCCCACTGCCCTGGGTTTGTGGCCATGAGGCAGAGGGACAAGGCTGGATATTCATGATTTTTCAGGGGAATCACTCAGAATGCAGACAGGCTTGGTAGCATCTGCACTGCTAGTTTTTTAGGACATGGATGGCAGGAGCTGGTTTAAGGAATTTTTTCTGCCCACAGATCATTCCTGGCACTCTGAGGTCAGAAATCCCCAGCATTCCTGCTGCACTCAGAGTTTGCCACTGAGAGATGGGAGAGGCAAAGGATTCCCTGTGGCTGAGGGAAGACGAGGGACTGGATGGGCTTGTTCTCAACTGCCCTGGTTTTGCACCTTTGGCTGCAATCTGAGTACAATCACACACCCGAGTCACCCTGGGATAAACCAGACCCTGCCCAGAGCAGAGGGATCCCTGAATGTCTCACCCTCCCTAAAGGTCTCTGGGCAAGGTCTCAGCACCCCCTTGTGCCAAGGACACTCACGGCTCCCTTGGAAAACCCAGCAGCATTTCCCCAGGTGTGGCAGCTCTGCCCTTCCCCATGGGACATTCAGAGAACTCCCAGAGGCTCTGGCACAGATTTCCACCCAGGAGGGCAGCTCAGAGCTTGGAAGGGCACAGTAAGGAGATCCCTGGCTGTGACCATGATGGAATCTCAGGGAGGGGGCTCAGCTCATTCCCCTTTCCCATGGACTGCTTTGCCCACAGCCCCACAGGTCTCAGGGAAGCTTGAACACCCCATTCCCATGGACAGCCCTGCCTGGCAGGAATGCCAAGGGCAGTGCCTGACTCAGCTGCTGCAAATGCCAGAGCCTCCCTGAGGGCAGCAGATAACAGGGACAATATCAGGGCAGGGCAGAACCAAGAGAAGATGTTGTGCTGTGCCTGAGAGGGCAGGGCAGAGACAGCTGGGCACTCAGGACAGTGTTCCCGTGCCCAGCTGTGCCCAGCACCTCCCACACACCAACAGTGCCCTCATCCTGCCCCCAGCACTGCTCTCTTCAGCCCCTCTCCTTCCCTGAGCATCTCCCTGGGCCTGGACATTCCCTCCTGAGAGGAGCCTTGTCCCTGCCAGCACTCACAGAGCCCATCCCAGCCTGTGTGCCCTGGCCAGGGCCCTACAGAAACCTGCCTGTGTGCAGGGCCCTGGCTGGGGCAGGCTCTGTGTGCAGCTGGGCAAGGGCAGCTCAGGAGAGCCCTGCTGGGCCCTGCAGAGGTGATGCTGCTGCTGTCCAGGGCTGAGGAGTGGCTGAGGGCCCTTTGGGAGGCTCCCAGCAGAGAGACTGACCACCCAAAGTTACAATTCTGGAGTCTGTGTAAATGTTCAAACATTCCTTGGATGATCCTATGTGTCCCTTTCAACTCAGAATGTTCTGTGATTCTGGGATTACAATTCCTGTTCTGCTTCTCTCACCCCCCTGTTGTCTGTAATCCAAAGACAAAAAAAAAACAAACCCTTGCAACAATGTTAGAACAGTAAAGTAAAAACCACACACAGTAAAGTAAAAACCACACATTGATTGGAAACTTCCAGGTGTCCCAGTGGGGATGTAGCACATCCTGGCCCCTGATTTCAGCAATTTATTAAGGTTGATTAATTAGGATATTTATCAGGAACATCCAATAGCAGATTCAGTTGCCCTGGTTACATATCCCTGGGTCAACCCAGTGGAGTAGGTCCAAAGGCTCCTTTGCCTTCCCTTTTTATTATGACTGCTCATATTCTGGTCAGAAACCAGAATGTTCTTCTTGTAGGTCCTATTCCTGATAATAAGACTATACAGTGTTTCCGGAATGTATTTAGACAGTCAGCTTATTGTTCTAAAATCTAAGAGAAAGGTTGACAAACATACTAGATGTAATTAAAGATTATAGTTATAGAAGAATTAAAGGTTATAGTTCTAGAATTATATAATAGTAATTTGACCTAATTAAGAGTTTAATAGAGTTAGGGAAATATTATAGTTTTATAACTATATAATAGTAATTTGCAGAGCTACAAAGAGATGAAAAATGTATAAAAACAAAAATCTTTATGTCACCACCCTAACCTTCCCACTCTACTCCAAGCAGGAAATTGAAAACACTCTCATGAAAGCTCCTGGTCTTTCCAGCAATCCCATGCTTACCTTCTTTTAAGAAGTGTCCTCTGGAGCTGTGCCCAGGCAGGTCTGGAGCTGGGAGCAGCCCTGCCCCACCCAGCCCCTCTCAGCAGCAGCCCCTGCCCTGCTCAGTGTGGCTCCTTCCCCCCAGAGCTTCTCCCCAGCGCTGGGAGCAGCTCCCAGGCTGGCTGAGAGCTGTCCCTGGCAGGCAGCAGAGTCCCTGCCCCAGCACAGCACCCTGGGCTGCAGGACCCTGCTCTGCAGCACAGCCCTGGGCACCCCTGGCTGCAGCCCCGGCTGCTCAGCCCTGCAGCAGAGCCTGGCAACAGGAGCTGCCTTGAGCTGTGCCTGGGCTGGGGCAGCAGGGAAAGCCAGCCCTGCCCTGGGGCCACAGCCCTTCCCTGGAGCAGCTCTGAGAGTCCTCCTGGAAGGTCCTCAAAGCTGTGGGATGTGCCAGCTCCAGGAGATCCCTGCAGGAACTGCAGCTTCTCTTCCCACAGCCAGGGAATGACTGTTTCAAACCTGGGATGATTTCTGCTCTGGTGAGCCCTGAGTGAGCTCTGCTCTGTGCTCCCAGCCCAGGCTGAGTTTAACCCCTCTGTGCCCCTGTGCTGTGCCCGGGGTGGCTGCAGGCAGTGCCCCAGCCCTGCTGGGCTGTGCACAGGAGCTGCTCCTGGCCAGAGCTGTCTCTCTGCAGCGCTGCCCTTGCCAGGAGCTGCCTCTGTGCCATGAACCTCTGTGCAGGTTTTTCAAAGGACTTTGCATTTTGCTGTTGCCTGGCAGTCTCTGAGAGGTTTTGTAATCATGGCCTCCAATTATCTGCTGTAATTAGTCCCTGGAGAGGCTTTGTCAGTAACAGCACTCAGTGGGGCTCATTAATGCTTCAGGGTACTTCAGTTATTTTAAGGTACTTGGTGCTTCCCTTTTGATAGACTCTGTGAGACGTTTGTGCAATCATGGCCCCAGTTATCTGCTTTAACGAGTCCCTTGAGAGCTTTGTACTGACACTCAGTGGGGCTCATTATTGGCTTTAGATACTCAAGGTTTTTAAAGGTATTTTAAGGATTTAAGGATACTTTTAGGTACTTTTAAGTATTTTCCTTTCCTCACTGAGTCTCTGAGAGGTTTTGTGCCATCCTGGCCTCCAATTCTCTCCTCCAAAGAGTCCATGAGGAGCCTGTGTTGAGGATGGACCTCAGTGGGAACCATTCATGCTTTGAGGCACCTTGGGTGTTTCCTCTGACTTTTCCTCCTGGAAAGGTTTGTGCTATCTCCTCTCAGGCCATGAGGTTCCAGTGCTCAGGTCAAAATGCACCACGGGGCTCATTAGGATCAAGCAATTCCTGACAAACCATGGCTCAGCCTTGATCTCCCTCTGCTCTATTGCAGTTCATCAGGAAGGTTTCCTTTTACGCTTTGGTTCTCCAATTTGAGATTTCTTGGTGAATGCATCAATTATTTTGGTGTGTTCAGTGTTGGCTGATTACCAGTGCACTCGCTAGAATATACTTACTCATTTGCTGCTGTGAGATAGAATTAGGAGAAAGGCAAAGCAGTCTCAAAATTTTAAAAGGGTATAAAGAAAAGTTTATTAATAGCAACTAAAAGAAAGAGTAATAAGAACAAAACTTTCAGAGCACTTCTCCTCTCCCTACAACCTTTTCTTTCTTACTGACAATGTAAAGAGAAAAAACCTAGAATTTTCAGTCAGTTTACTACCTCTAGAATAGTCTTTTTTCAGTTCACTTACGGAGAGGTGTCTCTCTCTCATGCTATGGAGACTTCTCCATAAAAAACAGTTCTCTTGTGGCTCTCAATTTCCATGAATAGCAGCTGCCTGGAAAATCTATGATTGTGACATCCTTCCCAGTTATTCACAGCTCTTTACAGTTGTGTTTATGGGTCATGTCAACTTACGGGGTATTAGTTTAAAGATGAGCCATTTAAGAGCAAAGGTTCTCCTCATCTATTTCTGAAATCATCTTCATCTCTGAGAACAGAGATCTTCTCTCCCTGAGGGTACAGGGTCTCATCACTCTTTTCTTTTTCTCTGTTCAAACTTCACATGGGATCACACCTACTTCAGCATTTGCTTCCTTTAGCATGGAGGCCTTTGCTGAACAAGTCATCACCACGTAATTTTCAATGCCTTATAGGAAAAAAGGAGAGTCTGATGTATCAATTACATCCTTCTCCATAGCTTTACAAGAGGATTTCAGCCCCAAGATCAAGGCATCTCCTCATCCCTCCCATCAGGGACTCAACTTCCTCTTCACTGACCTCGGTGTCTTCATGTTGCTCCTCTAAGTGTCTGCACTTTGTCCTTTTCCCTCACTCAAGGGAGAATGGAAGCACTGAAAGAGTTCATATCTCACCTGGGGCCTGCAGATGGTTCCGTGACCCCGGCTGGGCTCAGTGCTTGAGGCCGATGGGGGTTTCTGCAGCGGCTGCGCTGGGGCTGTGTCAGGATGGGCTGCGCTGTGGGGAGGGCCAGGATCTCAGCAGCCAGGCCAGAGCACAGCAGCAGCAGCATGGCCAGGAACCGATGGCTTCTCCTCCCCCTGCCTGGGGCTTGCGGCTGAACCCCAACGGTGGCAGAATCTTGGCCGAGCCGGCCCGGCCCGGGGCTGCTCCTGGGGCCCGGCGGATCCTGGCTGGGCCCGGGCTGGCGGTTGGGTAGGGCTCAGCAGAGCCCAGATGGTCACAACTGCAGCCATGGCCTGGCCGGGCCTTGGCCCCGCGGACTCCCCTGCCCTGCCCGGCAGCCGATGCGGCCTGGCGGGGTCCCTGGGAAGGGGCCCGGCCCCACGGCAGGAGCCGCCCGGCCCGGCCTGGCTGAGACAGGGGCTGGGTCAGCCTTGTTGCCTCTTTGCCAGCCAGAAGGGAAAGAGACCCTCCCAGGCCTTCTCATCTTTAACACGTGTCTTCACAGAGGCGTGTACAGTTTCCTTAGTGGTTTAACAGATTGTCAATTCTCAAAGCTAATTACTGATTGGTTATTTTGTCAGACACAGAGGAAACTGCTAGCAGCTTCTCTTAGAACACCACTTCCATGGTGTGTAACCACCACAACAGCACAGAGCACAGAGCTCCTTTGTCCATATGTAGTGGTCAGGTGCTCAAGGCCTTAAAATCCTACTTTGGGAGATCTCTGAGCCCTCTCCACGGTGTTTTCAAATGAAAACATTCAGCTCATAGTCTAAGAAAATCACCAGAGGACATGGCCAGCGTGATCTATCTGTCCTGGCTACTTTTGTCTGGGAGCAATCCTTGAATATATGGAATTTGGCTGGCCAAATTCGACTTTTGTCCATGGCCCCTGGACATAAAAGCCAGTTTTTTCCCATAGGAATGAAGGAACAGTGACCCAGTGTTTCCTGGGCAGATGAGAGGTGATTAGCAGAGACCAAGGCCAGCCAGAGTTGCCAGATTTTGTTCTGAAAGATACCCTTGCTTATAAGAAATTTTCATGTAAAGTACCAATTTTGGCAATGGGCATCTGAAAAGATGGAAGGTTCTTGCCCATAGCAAGGAAAGCACAGAGCCCCAGGCTCCAGGAGCTGATGAGAGGCAACCCTTGTCATTCCAACATCTGCCAGACCTGTCAGGTGGCCCCTGGGAGGCCAAGCCAGCCAGACCTGCTCCATGTTCCCTTGGTTCCATGGGGCCCCACAGTGTCCCAATGGTCCTTTGCTTCCATGGGGCCCTGAGGTGTCATAATGCCCCCTTGGTGACACAAGGCCCTGAAGGGTCACAATGGTCTCCATGGTTCCATCAGGCCCCACAGAGTCATCATGGTCTCTGGGTTCCATGAAGCCCCTCTGTGTCACCATGGCCCCTTGGTTCCAAGGGCTCCAGTGGGGCCACCATGATCCCCTTGGTCCCATGGGCTCCAGTGGTGCCACAATGATCCCCTTGGTTCCATGGGCTCCAGTGGTGCCACAATGATCCCCTTGGTTCCATGAGGTCCCCACAGTGCCACAGTGATCTCCATGGGAAGGAAAGAACCCAGCCCCAGTGTTGCAGGGGCAGCCAGCAGAGGCCAAGGCCAGCCACCCTTGACAGTACTGGCAGATTTTTCCTGGGAGCAACCCTTGGATATTCAGAATTTTAGAGGTGGAATCCCAATTTCAGACATGGACACCTATAAGAGAAGGACGGTTCTTTTCCATAGAATAGAAAGCACGGAACACTGATTTAACGGTGACATTTTGGGGATCTATGGGGGCTATTGGGGATCCTTTCTGCACCTCGTGACCCAACAGGAGCTTCTCTAATAAACATTGCCTGAAGCTCCAACTTTCCCCATGACAGGAACCCCTGTGAGTGTCTGGGACATCCCAGCTCTTTCGCAGCCTGGAGACTCCTGGGATGTCACTGTGGAGCCCCCGTGAGTGCCTGTGACAGATCGGTGCCTTGGCAGCCCAAGGTCCCCTGGGATGTCACCATCTCAGGGGAATGGCTGTGACTGCCTCTGACCACAGGGCTCTTTGCCATCCTCAGAAAGCCCTGGGAGGTCTCCATGGGGCCCCTGTCTGTGCCTGTGACATTCCAGCTCTGGAACAGCCTGGAGACTCCTGGAAAGTTCCCATGGAACCTCTCTGAGGGCCTGTGACAAATCTGATTCTTAGCAGGCAGTCATCACCAGGACCAAGTTTCTATGGACAGTTTCCATAGCAACCATCACTAACCCCCTGTTGCTATGGTCAGTTTCCATGGCAGCTCCATGGAGACCCCATGCCAGGGGTGGTTGCCATGGACACCAGCTCAGGCCTGCAGCCAGAGCCCGTTGCCATGGCAACCATTCCCAGCCCCCCATCATCAGGCTCATGGGATCCCAGAACCACAGAATTGGCTGAGCTGGGAGAGACCCATCAGGATCCTCCAGTCCAGCTGCTGGCCCTGCACAGGACGCCCCAACAACGCCAGCCTGGGCCTGGCAGCGCTGTTCAAACGCTGCTGCAGCTCAGAGAGCCCTGGAGCTGGGACCCTTCCCTGGGGAGCCTGGGCAGGGCCCCAGCAGCCTCTGGGCAAAAACCTTTTCCTGACATCCAACCTGACCCTGCCCCGACTCAGCTGCAGCTGTTCCCTCCACTCCTGTCCCTGGGCACCAGAGGGAAGAGGTTCCCACAGCCCCAGCCAGGGACCCGCTCCCAAGGCTGTTGCCATGGCCACCAGGGCTGGGACCAGGTGGGATGCTCGGTTTCCACAGGCCAGGGTTCAGGAATGGGATCCCTGAATTTCCTGATCCCACTAAAAGCGCGCTGCCCTCGCTGCCCTCCCGCCTCCCATGGAAAGAACAGAAGGCAAAGATCCTGGGCTGGGATAAGAACAATTTATTGGGAACAGCAACGAGATAAGGAACAAACAATAACAAAAACAATATTGATAACAGAAGGGATAAATAAAACTGTTCACAGGGAAAACTATAACACAAGTGACTGCATCTGCTTGGCTATGTATTTCCTCCTTTCTGGAAAGGACACCCTTCTCCTCAGGACGAGAGAAGGTCCCTTTCCTGCCCTGGCAATGACCTGAGGTGGGTGTGAATGTAATGACAGGGCCATGGCCAGACCCTCATGTTCTTCAATGCCACATCTTGTCACTGGGAGGGGCAGGACAAGGGAAAGGTGTCTTCCCAGCATGGATCACAGGGAAAATGGATCCCCAGGGCTCTTCCCAATATGGGTCCTCCAATGGGGGATAAAGCTGGAACTGGTCATGAAGCCCTTCTGCAGTCAGGGCACTTGCAGGGCTTCTCTTATTGATGCCTCTGTTGGTGTGTGGTCAAGTCAGAGCTCTGGGTGAAGCTCTTCCCACACTGGGAACACTCATACGGCCTCTCCCAGTGTGGATGTGTCAGTGCCTGATGAGGGTGAAGTTGTGCTTGAAGCCCTTTCCACAGTCAGGGCAGCAGAAAGTGCCTCTCACCAGTGTGAATCCAGTGGTGCCTGAGGAGATCGGAGCTGATCTGAAAGCTCTTCTGGCACTCGGGACACTCGTAGGGCCTCTCCCCAGTGTGGATGCGTTGGTGGGCACAAGGGTGGATCTGCAGCTGCAGCCCCTCCCACACTCCCCACACATGTAGGCCCATTCCCCAGTGTGGATCATCTGGTGGCTGATCAGGGTGCTGCTCTGTCTGAAGCTCTCCCCGCACTCCCAGCACTTGTGGGGATTCTCCCCATCATGAAGCCGCTGCCTGGCCATCAGCTCTGAGCTCTGTCTGAAGCTCTGTCCACCTTCCTGGCTAAGGGAGGGTCTTTCCTCCTCAGAGCACACTGGGCTGGGTTTGGAGCCCTTCCTCCTGCAGGATCTCTGGGGATTTTCCTCCCCATTCAATTTCCTCCCTGGTCTCCATCTTCAGCTCCTTGAAGGGGGGAGGAAGGACAAGGAGAGGATGGGATTTGCCTCTGTGCCACAGGGGAGGGGAAGGAGATCCCCCCAGTGCATCCCCGGCGGGACGGGATTGGCAGCAGGGTTGTCCTGCAGCCGGGGGCCGTGCTGGGCTGGGAGATGGAGCAGGCGACAGGGGAGAAGGGGCACTGACTTCCTCCTCACCTGCCTGGCTGTTCCGGGGCATTGTGTCAGTTTGAAAAGACAGGTTGCTAAGGAAGGCAGGAGACTCCCTTGAAATGGAAAATGAAGATCCCTTTCCTTGGAATTATAATTTTCAAAATAAGGGGCTGTCAAGCAAAATTTATGGGAATAGGAATAACAGTTCTTCAGTAGGAAAATTAAAAATACAAATTTAATAGTACTAAAAAAGTACTTACAGAATCAGAATACAACCTGACACCCTGTGGGTCAGCGTGTTGGTGGCACTCCTGTTTAATTGTGGCTGCAGTGCTCCTGGAGTGACAGAGGTGGTTTTGTTGCAGCAGGGATCCTGTAGAAGGTTGGAGTTTTCCTCTGAACATCCACTGGTGGTGTCAATCAGCCTGGTCTTCCTCTGGGATCCAGTGGAGCTGAAAGCTGCTCTTCTGGGAATCCTGTGGGAGAAGGCTGACTCTGTTGTTCACATTCTAAGATTATATCCAGGTAGGAATGCTTGGCTCCTCCCTCTGGGTGGAGTTTCTCACAATGGCAAGATGTCATTTTTATCAGTGACACTCAATAGCCCATTAACAGAAGATATCTCCCTGGAGGGAGGATTCCTTATGGAAGAGATAAAGTAAACTGCTTAATTAACAGATGATAATTGCCCCACCTTTAACAGATGGTAATTGAATACACATCCAGCTAAACCTGAGATACCGGTCCAGCCTTGGAAAGCAGGATTTGGTACCAAGACATGTTAGGGAATGCAACCCTGACTGAAGGCAGAGATAGAATCTTCAGAGCCTGCAGCCAGAAATGGAGAGTTGTGTGATAATAATTTCAATATCTTCTCTTTTGGAATTATTTACTAATGATTATTAGCTTTGCCTATCTAATACTTTTGAAAATTGTTGCAAATTTGCATTATCTTAATTAGCCTGTGTCTTAAGTTAAGTTAGTGTCTGTGTGTTTGGAGCTGGTGAAATAGGGCCCCATCCTGCCTAAGTATTACCTGGAAAGAAAAAATTCCTCACTCCAAATGCCCCCCCTTCCTCCTTGTTCCCCCCCTAATTATACACTGATGATGATGTCCTATGGTCTGGGGTAGCCCTGGGGTCAGCTGGGGTCACCTGTCCTGGCTGTGTCCCCTCCCAACCTCCCCCACACCCTCAGCCCCTCCCCAGCGTGGCCAAACAAAGGGGCAGGACAGGCCTTGGCTCAGTGCGAGCTCAACAAGAACAAAACCATCTCTGTGTGCTCAGCCCTGTGCTCAGCACCCGGCTCCGGCATTTCCGCCACTCCTACCCCGGACCCCCATTTCCCACCCCTCTGGCCCATGGCCACCGTAGCACCAGCTGACAATAGAAGCAATTCCGTGTAAATTCCAAGTTTCATTGGTTCCTGCACAGCTCCAGCTCAGCTGCTGGCAGCTTTCAATAAAAGAAAAGTGCAAATTCAGCCCAATACATACATTATTAAAAGGAAGTGGAAACTCTTAGTAGCTTCACAAAGGTGACAGGGATGAAGAGAATAATGATTCTCACATTTGAAAAAGCCCTTGAGACTTGGAATTTTGGAGTTATTTGGGAGTTTAGCTGCTTGAGCTGGGCTTCTGGGACTTTCAGCAGCCTTGTGTTCCTCATCGTGGGGTGAATGAACCTTGTCAGTCTCGCTGCTATCATTTGCTCCCTTTCCTCCAGTGATTTTAACAAACTTTTCAAGGAAGGACAACAGAATATTTTCTTTACTCTGGCCACCTACCACAGCCATTTTCCTTATCAGTTTTCCCTAAGTTGCTCAGAGGAAGCTGCATCCAAGTTTCCAAGAGTTCCGCCAGAAAGAGCCACAGCCTCCTCAGTGGAGGGAACCGTGCTGTTGTCAAAGGCACTTGGGGTCAGACAACAGTGCCCTGAACTCACTGTTCCAAAATAATGTCTCAATCTGGTTAAGAAAATTACTAGAGAGATGCCTCTGCCCCAATTAAGGCGCTAATGAGACCAAATCCAAGGTGGATTTTATTGAACAGTAAATGTGAGGTAGAGAGAGTTAAAAGAAAGAGGAAAGCGGGGCATGGCAAGGGAGTGACAGGGACAGAGACCTCCCCTGGAGCGGGCCAAGTGTGACATTGTCCCCTGTGTGTGTGGCCTTCCCGGGGTGGGGGTTTTACACTTGAGCCAGTTTGGGTAAGGGGGGTGGTGTTCACCCCCTGAGCAGGGATTACCCCACTGTTTCAGGTTGCAATGTAAGATGTAACCAAATGCATGTTTTCAATCACCATCTCGATAAACTGCTATAAACAGTTGGGGCAGTGTTCTTTATCTCTTCCATGACTCAGCCCTGACAACGCCCTCCAGGGGAGATATCTTGGGCTAATGGGCCATTGAGTGTCACTGCAGGACTGATAAAATTCCATTATCCCATTGTGGGATGCTCCGCCCAGGGGGAGGATCCAAGCATTCCTACCTGGATATAAGTTGAGACTCCACACCAGCAGCACCTTGCCTACTGGATTCTCAGAGGACAAGAGCTCCATAACCACCACTGGACCTTCAGAGAAAGGCCAGACACTTCTACAGGATCACTGCTCTGACAGAATCACGTTCACCACTCCCACAGGACTACAGCCACCGTTTAATAGGACTGAAGCCACCACCCTGCCCAACAGGGTGTCAGGTTATATCCTGACTCTGTCAGTTTAAGGCAGTTTTTCTGTATCATTGCCTTGATCTTCATTTTCCTCTTAAATTGTGATTCTGGCTTAGACCCTTTCCCAGGTTTGCCTTCAAACCAGTACAAAACTCAATGTGCTCATCTGTTGTTTTCTGCCGAAAACAGGATTTCCCATTCCCAAACATTTGCCAGATGGAAGAGGAGGCTGCGAGGAAGAGGAAGATGCCCCAGGATACCCAGGAGTGAGGAGGAAGTCAGTGCCCCTTTCCCCCTCTCTCCTGCTCCATCTCCCAGCCCAGCATGGCCCCCAGCTGCAGGACAAACCTGCTGCCAACGCCGTCCTACCGGGGATGCACTGGGGGGATCTCCTTCCCCTTCCCTCTGGCACAGAGGCAAATCCCATCCTCTCCTTGTCCTTCCTCCCCCAGACAAGAAGCTGAGGATGGAGACCAGGGAGAAAAAATCCCCGCAGAATAACCTGGAGGAAGAGGCTGTTATGAGTGACTCCAGGGCACAGGAATTCAACGGGGAGGAAAATCCCCAGAGATCCCACAGGAGGAGGGGCTGCAAACCCAGCCCAGTGTGCTCTGAGTAGGAAAGATCCTCCCTTAGCCAAGAAGGTGGACAGAGCTTCAGCCAGAGCTCAGAGCTGGTGGTCAGTGAGCAGCTTAATGATGGGGAGAAGCACTACAAGTACTTGGAGTGTGGGAAGGGCTTCAGGCAGAGCAGCACCCTGATCAGCCACCAGATGATCCACACCGGGGAATGGGCCTATGAGTGTGGGGAATGTGGGAAGGGCTTCAGCTACAGGTCAGAACTCATCAGGCACCAACGCATCCACACTGGGGAGAGGCCCTACGAGCGTCCCCAGTGTCAGAAGAGGTTTCGGACCAGCTCCAGTCTCCTCCAGCACCAGCAGATTCACACAGAGCAGAGGCCCTTCCGCTGCCCCGACTGTGGGAAGGGCTTCAAGCAGAACTCCAACCTCATCAGGCACCGGCGCATCCACACTGAGGAGAGGCCCTACAAGTGTCCTCAGTGTGGGAAGAGCTTCACCCAGAGCTCTCACTTGACCAGTCACCAATGGAAGCACTGGTAAGGGAAGGCCTCCAATGCCCCAAGTGCATGGGGATTTTGTGCACTGCCCCAACTCCAATCATTGGAGTATCCATGTTGGGAAGAGCCCTGATGATCCATGTTCCCCATGATCCATGCTGGGAAGACACCTGTACCTTTTCCTGTCCCTGCCAATGACATGATGTGGGATGGAAAAACATGAAGGTCTGGCCATGGCCCTGTCATTACATTCACTCCCCCCACAGGTCATTGCCAGGGGCAGGAAATGGACTCTCTCTCTCCTTGAGGAGAAGGGTGAAATTTCCAGGAAGGGGAAATTGTGGCCAGGAAGACCCAGTGAGTTTTGTTGAGTTTTCCCTGTAAACAGTCCCTTCTGTTATCAATATTGTTTCTGTTCTTGTTTGTTCCTTATCTCGTTGCTGTTCCCAATAAATTGTTCTTATCCCAGCCCAGGATCTTTGCCTTCTGTTCTTTCCATGGGAGGCGGGAGGGCAGCGAGGGCAGCGCGCTTTTAGTGGGATCAGGAAATTCAGGGATCCCATTCCTGAACCCTGGCCTGTGGAAACCGAGCATCCCACCTGGTCCCAGCCCTGGTGGCCATGGAAACAGCCTTGGGAGCGGGTCCCTGGCTGGGGCTGTGGGAACCTCTTCCCTCTGGTGCCCAGGGACAGGAGTGGAGGGAACGGCTGCAGCTGAGTCGGGGCAGGCTCAGGTTGGATGTCAGGAAAAGGTTTTTGCCCAGAGGCTGCTGGGGCCCTGCCCAGGCTCCCCAGGGAAGGGTCCCAGCTCCAGGGCTCTCTGAGCTGCAGCAGCGTTTGAACAGCGCTGCCAGGCCCAGGCTGGCATTGTTGGGGTGTCCTGTGCAGGGCCAGCAGCTGGACTGGAGGATCCTGATGGGTCCCTCCCAGCTCAGCCAATTCTGTGGTTCTGGGATCCCATGAGCCTGGGGATGGGGCTGCCAATGGTTGCCATGGCAATGGGCTCTGGCTGCAGGCCTGAGCTGGTGTCCATGGCAACCACCCCTGGCATGGGGTCTCCATGGAGCTGCCATAGAAACTGACCATAGCAATAGGGGGATGGTGATGGTTGCCATGGAAACTGACCATAGCAACAGGGGGATGGTGATGGTTGCTATGGAAACTGACCATAGAAACTTGGTCCTGGTGATGAGTGCCTGCTAAGAATCAGATTTGTCACAGGCCCTCAGAGAGGTTCCATGGGAACTTTCCAGGAGTCTCCAGGCTGTTCCAGAGCTACAATGTCACAGGCAGAGACAGGGGCTCCATGGAAACCTCCCAGGGCTTTCTGAGGATGGTAAAGAGCCCTGTGGTCAGAGGCAGTCACAGCCATTCCATGGTGACATCCCAGGGGACCTTGGGCTGCCAAGGCACCGATCTGTCACAGGCACTCACGGGGGCTCCATGGTGACATCCCAGGAGTCCCCAGGCTGCCAAAGAGCCGGGATGTCCCAGACACTCACAGGGCTCCCTGTCATGGGCACAGTGGGAGCATCAGGCAAAAGCTTTATTTCTTCATTGGAGAAACTCCTGCTGAGACCTGAGATGCAGAAAGTACACCCAACAGCCACCATGGATCCTCAAACCCTTGCAGGGCTCCTAGACTGCTAACATTTCTTCTAAGAGAGGAGACTGGCAACAGCTGGATCCAATCCCAGCCCAAGAATTTGTCAAAGGTTTATGTGTAAAAGATTGGACAGCTGGAATTGAACTTTAACCCAATTTGTCCCACAGGATTAATGATGGAATACCAGATATATTTATATAAATACAGCTCTGATTGATTCTGATCATGACTGGACAGAAAGATTTTAACTCGAGTTATTTACTCCACAGTTCAGGAGCTTTATCAATTATTAGAATATAGTGCTCTAGGAAGCAATTTTGAAGTCAACAGATTGGTCTATGACATCAGAGAGTTTGTTGTGGAAGTCACTGAGGAGCTACAGCATCATAGAGGGGATTCTGTGACATCACAGAGCAGGCTGTGGCACCATGGCATGGCTGGATGACATCATAGAGCTGGCTGTGGCGTTCAAAGTATATGCTGTGACATTAAAGAGTGCTAGTATGACATCACAGAAAAGGTCTAGTGGCATCACTGTGGAGTTTGTGACGTCACAAAGCTGTCTGTGACATCATAGTGTGAGGCAATAGAGCAGACTCTGCCATCATCGAGGGTGGCTCTGTGACATCAGAGAGTGGGTCGTGAAACCACTGGGTGACTGTGTAACATCATAGAGCAGGTTGTGACATAACAGAGAGTTCTGTGACATCACAAAGCAGATGTAGCACATCATAGGGTGACATCCTATAGTTAGCTGTGTGAGATCACAGGGGCTGTGTGACAACTCAGAGTGGGCTGTGACATCACTGGTGGCTGTGTGACATTGCAAAAGAGCTGTGTGGCATCACAGGGGCTGTGACATCACAGGGGCTGTGTGACATCACAGGGGCAGTGTGAGGTCACTGGGGAGGTCACTTTGCCCCAGCCCCCCTCACAGTTCCCCCCAGAGCAGTCCAACCCTGCTCGTGCACAGCGGGGTCCCCTGTCCCCCCGGGTCCCCCCGCCCCCGGCCCTGCAGCCTCCCCCAGAGGATGTTCCACGAGATCAACCCCAGAGCCTGACACGGGGACACGGGGCCGGGGCCCCGGGGGTGGCACAGGGGGACAGGGACCCCCCGGCAGCGTGCCCGTGTGCCCCAGGGCCAGAGCCTGGGCCAGGGCTCCTTCACCCTGTTACCAACAAGGGCTTGAGAGTGCTGAAAAATCCCTGGCAAGGGAGTAGCAAAAACCAGATTTAATATTAAGGTGCAGCAGCACAAAGTTCCTCTGCAAGAGTCACTCTGCTCCTGCCTGGACACTTCAGGCCCACCAAAGAAACAAAGCAGCAACAAAACCAAACAGAATCCAGGCAATCAAACAGAAATGAGCTGAGAACTGTCCCAGTGTTTGTGAGACACAAGGACAGTGAGGACAAGGATAAAATGAATAAAGAAATAAAAGCTTGACAGAGGTCAAACTTAACAGGACTTCACTGATACCTTAACCTTAACTGATACCTTCAGCTTCTGTAGTAGACAGGGAGAGGCACTCGGAAAATCTCGCGATGTCACGGAAAGCAGCAGGATTCCTCTCCCCCTAACTTCTAGTGATAAGGGATCACGCAAGAATGTAGTTCCCCCTAACATTAGTATCTTTTACTCCTTGCTAACCAATTACAGTAAGGTAAGACCCCCTGACGTAGAGAAAAAACTTGCAGAGTATAAAACCCGACGAGACGGGACAATAAAGGTCTTGAACCGTCCACCATACTGGTGCTAGCGTGTGTTCTTGGCCCGAGTGACCCTGGAGAGTTTGGGTTGCCGTGCCGTTTCCTCAGAACCAGGTCGCCTCGCCTTGCATCAGAAGGCGACAAGCTTCACAATTTAGGAAAAGAACAGAGCTTAACAGCATTTAACCTCACTTACAAACAATGACTTAAGGATTTAATAGTGGAATAACACTAAACAATATTAAACTTAGCTTATAACATAGTAAACTTTGCAAAAAAAAACCCCCTCTTAATACCATTTAACTTAACTTATTTGTCATGATGTAACCTTACTTACAGGCCTGACTGACTCAGCTGTCCAAGGCACTCAAGCCCCTCAGAGAGCAGCATTTCTGCCACATTTCCCCAGCACAGGCACTCCTGTGTGCACACAGACACAAAGAGTCAGTGCAAGGCACCCGTGAGCAATTCCCCTGAGGGCAGGGAATGCTCCCTGTGGATCCTTTGGCATCTCCCCAGCAAAGGGCAAAGGATTGAGCCTGGAGGAGTGGGGGAATCGGCCCAGGCTCCGTCGTTGTTCGGGATCCCCGAGTGCAGCAAACGGGAGAGTTCCCGGCTGGGAAAGGCCCCACTCAGAGGGAGTCGCTGGCTCAGGAGAGCTCCAAGGGCTCCTTTTGGAGCTCTGTTTGCAGGGCCCCAAGAGAGGGGCTTCAGTCCCAGCAATGGTTCATCCTGGCCGCACTTGGCACCAACAGCTTTCTTTGGCAGTGTGAGAACAGGGATGTTGTGCCACTGAGGGAACAAAAACAGTTCCCAGGGCTGCTGCTAAAGGAACCAGGAGCTGGCTGGGCAGCAGCAGTGCCTGTGGCAGAGAGTGTTTGTGATGAGCTGCAGAGGAGCTGAGCCCAGGGGCTGTTGGCCAAGGCCGAGGCCCCAGGAGCATTTCTCAGCTGGCAGGGTGGCCTGAGAAGGGGAGGGGGGAATGCAGTAGCACAGGGCCCATGGAACCAAGGGACCATTGTGACACTGTGGGGTCCTGTGACACCAAGGGACCATTGTGACACTGTGGGGCCTCATGGAATCATGGAGAGCACTGTGACATTGCTGGGCCTAATGGAATCAAGGGGGTCGTGCTGACTCTGTGTGGCTCCATGGAATGTAGGGATCATTCTGATACAGCAAGACCCCATGGAGCCAAAGGTCCATTGTGACATTGCAAGTCCTTATGTAATCATGGAGAGGCCATTGTGACACTTCACAGCCTCATGGAACCCAGGGGGCATTGTGACACTGTGGGGCACCATGGAGCCAAGAAGATCATTGTTACACTGAGGGGACTCATGGAATCATGGAGATCATTGTGACACTATGAGGATCCATGGAATAAGCAAAGCATTGTGACACTGTGAGGCCTCATGGAACCAGTGAGACCATTGTGACCCTGGGGGTCACCACAGAATCAAGAGGACTATTTTGATACTATGGGGCCTGGTGAAACCAAAAGGCCTTTGTGACACTGCAGGGCTGCATGGAGCCAAAGGTCTATTGTGACATTGCAGGGCCTCCTGTCATCAATGGACCGTTGTGAGACTGTGGAGCCAAAATGAGACCATTGTGACACTGCAAACCTCCAGGGTCTAAAGGTCCATTGTGACATTGCAGGGCTCATGGAACAGAGGAGTCCTGTGACATTGTGGGGCCTGGGGAACCATGGAGACCATTGTGACACTGCAAGGCCTCTTGGAATCAGTGGGACCATTGTGAAACCTGGGAGCCACTGTGACACTGTGGGATCCCATCCAACAAGGGGTCCATTGTGACATTTCAGGTCTTCTTGTAATCAAGGAGCCATTGTGGCAGTGTGGAGCCCCACAGAACCAAGGCACCATTGTGACGCTTCAGGGCCCCATAAAAACAAAGGAATACAGTACAGGTCTGGCTGGTTTGACCTCCCAAGAGGTCAGGCTGACTTTGGCATGTTGAGGGTCTCATCCACTATTGAAACAGTGGTGCTCCGTGCTTTCCTTCCTATGGAAAAGATCTGACATTCTGCTCCAGGTATGGCCAGAATTGGAGTTTCACCTCCAAATTTCCTTATATCCAGGGATTGTTCCCATAGGAATATTGCCAGGACAAGTCTGGCTGGCAGTGGTTTCATGAGGGTCACCTCTCATCTGTTCCCAAAACACTTGGCAAGATTCTGTGCTTTCCTTCCTATGGAAAAGAGCTGTCCTTCTCGGCCAGGTGCCCATGGCCAGAATTGGGATTTCACCTCCAACATTCCCTGTTGTGACAGAATGGAGGAGATTGTTGGCTCAAAACATTTCATGTGTGGGGGAGGAAGGGGCAGGTCCAGCCTTGCCCTGCCCTGGAACCCCAGCCTTGCCCTGCCCTGGAACCCCAATCCCCCCAGAGCCTCTATGCCAGCCCAGCAGTGTCTGCCAGTCCCTGGCACAGCACAGGCAATGCTCCACAGCCACCTCTGCAGCCCCAGCCCAGCTCCTGAGGGACTAAATGACCCCAAGGCCCACCTGCGGGAAGGGTCCAGCAAGACCAAGGGCTATTGAAGGCTGATCACAAGGCAAGCACACATCTTGACCCTACCTCCTCTTGGAATTTCCATCTGAACACTGCTGGAATCCAGGAGGTGGTAGCTGTCTGTGTGCTTCTCTGTATCTTTTTTGTCTTTCTCTTTCTATGTCTTCTTCTTCTGTTTCTGTGCTCCTGCAAATTTTGATTAACATTAAGTTAACCAGGCTTAGACTGTGAAGTTGAATGGGCCAAGTCAATGTTTTTGAGAAGTGTTTTTTGTTGATCAAATATCTGCCATAGTTTGACATAGAAGAGTTTTAAAAAGTAATAAAAGTAAATCCATAAATAATTAACTGAAACTAAAACCCACCACACTCATCAATACATTAATTAAGAAATCTCAAGATTAAAAAATCCTAAATTAACAAACGAAAAACCACTACAGTGTCATAATAAATCTTTTGGCAAAGCTTGTCTGATTTTCTAAAGTTGCCAGTATAGGCTGATTTTTTGTTTTGAGCTCCTGAGAATCTCTTGTTGGTATTTCTCTAGAGAGTCCATGTCAGAGTAGACAAGCAACTGTAATTTCTTTTAAATATCTCATTGAGAGAGTTGTTTTTTAGTGGATGGGAGCAGGGCTTGTCTGTCCTGCTTGGCACAGCCCAGGCAGGGCTTTCCCAGCCACATTCCACACTCCATTTCCCAGCTGGAGCCCCTGGTGCCTCTGAGTTGTGCTGCCCCAGCCCCAGGGACGCTCTCCTTGTCTGCCCATTCCCCCACGGTCTCTGGGCAGGGATGGCCTCAGTGGGGGCTGTTGATATCCCCAGCAACTTGGAGGCTGCTGCTGAATTTTCCTGCTCCAGTGGCTTGTTCAGCCTTCAGCTCTTCAGTGCAGGAATTCAGTGTCCCAGGGCTCATTAACATTCAGAACACCTTAAAAACCCAAGCCTCTGGAGTTTGATTTAAATGCTGATTTTATTTAGGTGTTCAGATATTTGTGGTTAATTTGATAGATTTGAGTAGTGTGTTCTAAGTGAATGCCTTTTATTTAAAAAGACAGTGAGAAAACATTTTTTAGGTCCTGTTTGGGACTTTTTCCTGTCCATAAATCAGTCTGTGCAGTCTCCTATTGACACTGAATCCAAGTAGCTCCTCATTTAGTTTGAATAGATATGAAAATCAAGACCCCTCATGGCTGACAATCAATCAGACTCTGTCCCTACCCCCACCCCACCATTTCCCCCATCCAAGCCCCGGCATTCAGAGCAGCCTTGTGCAAATCTGAGCTCCCTCCAGCCCAGGCTGCACCTGCAGCTTTCAGCTCCTTGGCTCCAACTCCCACCTACTTTCCTTGGAGAAGGAGCTGCCCAAGACACAGAGGGATGTTCATTTCTTGTCAGCCAACAAAGCCAAGGCATGTCACAGCTCCATCAAATGCAAAAGTCATTCCTTTGCTGGGTATTAAATCCACATTCTACAGCAGACAGCCTGAGAGCAATGGAAAACACCTTCTGTGCCCAGCACAGATCCCAAGGTCCCCCCAAACCCTCCCTGCCCCAATTCTGCCCCGATTTGCTCGTTGCACACACGAGTCACCCACTGAAGTCAGGAGCTCCCTCCATGCCCAGAGGGAGGAAAAGAGAGAAAGGGGACGAAGAGCTCTCCTGTGCAGAGCCAAGGTCCAAGTGCAGCCCCTGCAGTGGGAACCACAACTCATCAGGTTTGTGTCCTTTGGCTTAGGGACTGGTGACACTCAGAGGCACAGAAAGGTTTCTTGCCAACAAACACAAGTTGAATATTTGAACAGTTTAACAACCATCACAGCTCTTTCATCAGCTCTCTGTGATGTCCCAGCGGCATCTGACATGTCCACCATCCCCAAGGGATTTCTGTACAGGAATAGTTTTAGACAAAGACATAAGGTAATTCTGTGATGGATAAAAACACAATTAAGATTATATTTATTATATATTTATTTGAACTTCAGAAATATTGGGCAATTTCTTCCAGCTCAAAGCATGAAGCCAGTCAGTTGAGAGGCACTTGAATGACCAGAGAGCATCTAGAGGAGGAAATCAGAGAGCAGTAGAAGTACATAGATCCACCTGCTGTAAAGGAAGAGATGTCCTTAGACATGGCCATTTCAACAGAAGAGCTGAAAACACCTGAAGGAAAATGGAGAGGAAGTAATAAAGAAAATATTGGTCAAACCAGTAGAAGGCAAGATCAGTATTTCTCCTCCTGCCATCTGTACACATCCAGGAAATTCCTGTTCCTGATGGGAAAACTGTGCCATTTCTTAACAGTACTCAAATGACCCAGATAATAAAGATTTGCTTGTATATTATGAAAACTAACAGGTAATAAAAGCTGTGCCCCTATCCAGTCTGACATCAGTTATGTGCCCATGAACAGCCAGTTCATGGCTTGTGCCATGTGCCACTTGTGCCCTGAGGTGTCCAGCAAGGATTGGATCTCTCCGAGAGCACATGAGGGAGAGCAGAGCACCTTGTAAGCTGCAGGTCCCTGACAGCCCTGCAGGGCCCCTGTCCCATCAACATCTGCTCTGCTCCAGTCTGAAACAGGGCCCAGCATGGTGCTGGGATCATCAGAGAGCTGAGGTGTGCGCTGGAATTCAATGCCCTCCCCATCCCACAGCGGCCCTGCATTTCCCTCCTGCAGCCTTGGTCTCCCGCAAAGCCATGGAGGCTCTTTGGGCTCTGGATGGTTCCTGCAGGCCCCAGGGGCGGCTGAGCTCTGCCTTTGGCACAGTCAGGCCTGGCCAGTGCAGGTCCTGCTCAGTAATTGCTTGTGTGTGCCTGGCCTTGCTGTCAGCCCCGGCAGTGGCTGCGTGGCCCCTTTGTGGCCCTGTGCTGGCCCAGCCATGGTGGCCCAGCACCTGTGCAGGCCCAGCCCAGGCCAGGAGCATTGCGGCTGGGAACGGCCCCTGTGCCGTGGTGCCCACAGCAGCCTTGGGGCTCTGTGCCCCATGGCCTCCCTGCTGGGCAGCCTCTGCCAGCTCCTGCAGAGCCTGTGGCACCTGTGGGGCTGCACAGACAGCCCTGCCTGGGCTCTGCCGGCCTCTGGGCGAGCAGAGAGGCAGCCAGGGCTGCCATGGCCGGGAACAGGCCCTGAGCCCCGCAGGAGGATGGAGCTGGGCCACAGCCAAACTCAGTCCAGGCCAAAGCTGGGCTCAGCAGCCAGGGCTGCCAATGCATGGGCACAGAGGCTGGCGCTGACAAATGTCCTGGGACCCCTCCCTGCTCTTTCCATGCCTCCAAGGGCCCAGAGCAGCCTCCTCTCTGGGCCACTTGCCTGTCTGCAATGGCCTGTTTGCCACTTGCACAGGTGCTGGCCCTGCCCCACAAGGCCTGGCCTGAGTCCTGCCCCTGCACGCTCAGCCAGGCTGAGATGGACACTGATGGTTTCTGGGCCAGGCTCTCTGAGCCCAGCCCAGCTCCCTGCAAGCTCTGCCAGCTGCCCTGAGCTCTGGGCAGCACCAAGGGCCTCTCCCCAGCCCAGCCCAGCCGGCTCTGGCCCCACAGCTCTGCTCAGGCCAGGCTGCTCTGGGCACTGCCCCACAGCCTCAGCCCCTGGCAAGGGCACAGCAGCAGCTGCAGCTGCCATAGGACTCAGCCCCAGCCATGGGGCAAGGTGCTGGGCCAAGGCCAAAGGAGGCTCCCTGGCTGCCCTGCTCCCCTCTGCCTGAGGTGCTGAGGGCTCTGCAGCCCCTGCTGCCATCCCATCTGCCCAGGGCAGCACAAGAGCCCTGGCCGGGGGGCCCTTAAGAGCTGCTCCTGCTCCAGGCCCAGGGCCCATCCCAGAGCTGGGGCAGCCACAAAGCTGTGTGTGGTAGACAGGGAAAGGCGCTGCGGAAGATCTCGCGATGTCACGGAAAGCCAGGACCCTCTGATCCCCTTAGATAAGACCATCTGCTTCCCGTAGATAAGAAACTAACATAGGAAGGTAGCCTCCCTTAACCAAATTCCAGTAACTTTCCATCCCCTACCCAGTAACAGTCCACCTCTTACTAACCATAGATGGTAAAGACAGACCCATGCTGACGTAGAGACCCCTTAGACTATAAAAACCCAAGAGATGAGATAATAAACGCCTTTTGACCGTCCATCACATTGATGTCTGCGTGTGTCATTGGCCCGAGTGGCCCTGGTGAGTGGGCCACCGTGCTGTTCGTCTGAACCAGGTCGCCTGCCTTGCTACAGAAGGCAACAAACTGGTGCCGAGAACCCGGGACTGCTGCAGCCCCCGGGGTTCGGGAACTCTCCTGGCCAGAGATCAGCGGCTGCTGGCCGCTGGCAGCAGGTCTGACCACAGCGGGAGGGACGCCTCCGGACCAGCATGGACCATGGAAGCCATTGCAAAGGTCGTAACAGAGATGCATGCACAATGGGGTATAGAATGTAAACTTAGGGTTTTATCTCTCGCATTGCCGAGACTGATTAAGCTTGGGGCTATTGAAAGCCCCGTGGACGTCCTACATTCGGACGTGTGGGATAATTGTACAAAAGCCCTGGCGGAGGACACCATGTCCTCGGGCTCAGGGAAAGCCCTAAAATCGTGGGGCAGGGTTGTCCAGGCTCTGCAAAAGGCTCGACAAGAGCAAGAAACCTGGGTAGCCGCGCGAACTTGTTTATTAGCCGTGCCGCAGTTGGGGGTGGGCGCGGCGACACAAACCGCGGAGGGGCCTGACCCGGGCGGGCATGCGGAGGTGCGAACGCCAGACCTCCCTCAGCGAGAGGATTCACCATCGGGGGGGGGGAACACCCGCGGACGTTCTGGCGGGGGCTCGCGGAGGAGGCGCGGAACGCAGCCGAATCGGCGGACCCCATAGGGACCGATAAAAACGCCCCTCCACCATATGCGTTTGAAAATGGCGCCGAACCGCGTGGTCCGAGCAGAAAGGAGGAGGCGGGGGGCGGAAACGCGGTCAGCCCGCTTAACAACGCATGCACGGGCGAGCGGGGGGACGGGGCAGCCCCCGTGGAGGCGCCCAAGACCAATCAGAGCCCTCAGTTCACATTAGGTCCTTATAGGGCAAGGACCTCCCCCAGCAGGAGGCGGGGGGACCCCAGGGAGAGGGAACGGCCTGACCCCCGCAGGAGGGGGCGGGGTCGGGGTCCGGGGAAAAGGCAGAGCAGCCCGGAAGCGTCTCCTTATTCAACTTCCGGCTCGGACTCGGGCTCGAGCTCCGAGTCCGAGATAGGATCGGAGGATTCCGATCGGGATTACGGCTTTAACAGAGAGAGAGAAGCGGCATGTAAGGTCACTAGCCACAGTGCTCCCGCTTGGGTGAAGGGGTTACCAGAGAAAAACCAGACCCCACTCACAAACTGGCGGAAAATAAAAATGGCTTGCGCGGAATGGGCTCCGTCTGCCACTTTAGTGTTCCCGGTCCGCGTGGGGGGGGCAGGCGGAAACCAAAGGACTTATTCACCAGTCAATCCGAAAGATGTGCAGGCAATTGTTAAAGCGATTGCGGATAAGGGAATTAATTCTGCCATGGTTTGCACACTTATTGACGGCCTTTTTGGTGGGGACGATATGCTTCCCTTTGATATTAAGCAGACATGTAGAATGATATTTGATGGTGCAGGGATGATCGTTTTCAAACAGGAATGGGAGGATAATTGCATGAAACAGCTAGCCTTGGTAACAGGGGCAGACCATCCACTGCACGGCTCCAGCATACAGAGGCTTATGGGCACAGACCCCACTATGATCACCCCCCAGCAACAGGCTGAGGGCCTGCGAGCCCATGAGGTCATGACAACGACCCGAGCTGCCCGAGAAGCCATCCGTGACGCTTCTAAAGTGGTAGCCAAACCCTCTCCATGGTCTTCCATAAAACAGGGTGAGAGTGAGAGCTTCACTCAATTCGTGGACAAGCTCCAGGCCGCATTAGACTCCTCCGCGTTACCCTCAGAGGCGAAGGGTCCCGTGCTGGCAGAGTGCTTACGCCAGCAATGCAACTCAGCCACTAAGGACATTTTAAGATCACTGCCACAGGGGTCTAACATAGCTGCCATGATCAGACACGTTGCAAAGGAGGAACACCTAGCTCCCATCCAAGCAGCAGTTCAAACTGCAATAACCAGCATGATGGCATGCCTTAAGTGTGGCCAGGCAGGCCACTTGGCAGCAAACTGCCCCCAGCCAAGGCGCCTATCAGCAGCTGCTCCACCACGCCAAGCGGGAGGCAGGGGACCGTGCTGGGGGTGTGGAAGGAAGGGGCACTTAGCTAAGGAATGCAGATCCAGGCCCCAGGGAAACGGGAGAGGGAGGGGGTGGCCGGGCCGTGTTCAGCCCCCTCCCACCTGGAATATGCAGTGGCCCAGCTACAGCAACCCCCAGTGGGGCAGGGGACTCTCATACCCTATGCCCCCACAGGGAGCAGTCACCTTTGCATCCCCCCCAGCAATACAATGGCAGAGTTGTGCAGCACCCTCAATACCTTCGCACCCCCCACCACCACAACCCGCGCCGGAGTCACAGGAACAGCAGGGGACACCCCAGAGCGGGATCCCTGGGTGGCCTTGGTCATGAAAATAGGGAAGGAACCCTTGATGGTGTGGGGGGCATGCCGCCTTTACGGCAGCCAAGATCCTCACGTCATAGGGCTTCAGTTTTGGGCAGACACGGGATCAGACTGCACGATTATTCCCCAAACGCATTGGCCCGGACATTGGCAATTCAAAGAAGTCCCCCCAGTGAACGGAGTGGGGGGGCAGTCCCGGGCATGGAAAAGCACCCAGCTGGTGGCTATAACACTTCACACGAAAAAGGGACCAGAACAGACAGTAGCAATCTACCCCTACATTTTGCAGAATTCTCCACCCCTGTTAGGAAGGGATATTCTCTCCTTGCTAGGATTTCGGATCACAAATTTATCCTGAGGGCCACTGCTGTACACCCTCCGCTGCCAATCAAATTGACTTGGAAATCATCAGACCCTGTATGGGTTGAGCAGTGGCCCCTGACAGAGCCTCGAATGGCAGCCTTGCTGGAACTGGTCGATCGAGAACTGCAAAAGGGTCACATAGAACCCTCCACCAGCCCATGGAACACCCCGGTATTCGTGGTCCCCAAAAGGTCCGGACAAGGTTATCGTCTCGTCCACGACCTGAGAGAAGTGAACAAGACGATCAGACCCATGGGTCCAGTCCAGACACTGCTTCCCGCGAACTCAGCCATCCCCACAGGACAGCCATGTGCAGTACTGGACATCAAGGACTGCTTCTTTTCAATACCCCTGCACCCTGAGGACAGAGAACGATTCGCCTTTTCCGTGGCATTTCGGAACGGCGAGCGGCCCAACCTTCGCTTCCAATGGAGAGTACTTCCGCAAGGCCTGGTCGACAGTCCCACCATATGCCAAATCACCGTGGACAAAGCACTGACGCCAGTCCGACACTCCTACCCCACCGCAACCATCATCCAGTACATGGACGACATCCTGGTCGCAGCACCATCGACAAGCCAAGTAGATCACCTGGTGACCACAGTCACGGAAACCCTTCAAGCCAACGGCTTCGAGATCGCGAGTGCAAAGATCAAGAGAGGACCCTGCGTGACCTTCCTGGGAGCAGGCATCACGAGCTCCTACGTAACACCCCCCGAGATGAAGATCAACCGAGACATCGAGACGCTCCATGACGTGCAACGCCTGGTGGGATCGCTGCAGTGGCTTCGCAACATCGTCCTGATTCCTCCCGAGGTCATGGACCCTCTGTACGACCTCCTGAAAGGAAAGAACCCCTGGGATCCCAAGGAGCTGACACCGCAAGCCACGAGCTCCCTCGACTTCATCGAAAACCAAATGGCCACTGGCACGCTTGCCAGGTGGAACCCAGCCGTGCCACTGGACCTGTACGTCCACTTTACACCGAAGGGGGGAGTGGGAGCACTGGCCCAAGGACCTGCAGAAAAGGCCCGACCGATCCAATGGGTGGTCCTCGGAAGACCCGCTCGTGCATTTTCCCCAGGAATCGAGTGCATTGCCAACCTCATCATGAAAGGCAGGAGACTCGCCTTGAAACACCTAGGGACAGAGCCGACAAGCATCCACCTTCCGTTTTGCAAGCAGCCAACCACAGAGTCAGCCGCAATATCGGAGTACCTGGCCCTTGCTCTTTCCGCCTTCGGAGGAGAAATCTCCTACTCTTCCAAGCCACCCTGGACCAAGCTGCTGACCATAGTCGACATGGACATGCCACCGAAGGTCAAGGACAGACCGCAGCCGGGACCAACGGTCTTCACAGACGCTTCCTCCACGACTTCAACCGCAGCAGCAGTGTGGCAGGCAGGAGAGCAATGGCACTGCGTCAAAGCGTGTGACCCCACGCTGTCAGTGCAACAACTGGAAGCAGCAGCAGTGGTTTTGGCGTGCGGACTCTTCCAAGACGAACACCTCAACATCGTAACGGACTCCATATTCGTGGCAAGGCTCAGCCTAGCCATGGCAGGACCAGGAGTGTCGACATCAGCAGCAGCCCTAATGCTGGAAGAAGCACTCTCCTTGCGACAGGGCACCGTGTCAGTCATCCACATCAACAGCCATGGCCCAGTCAAAGGTTACTTCCAGATCGGCAACGACAAAGCGGACGCCACAGCAAAAGGCATTGGGACCTTGCAAAGAGCTCGTCAACTGCACGAGTCGCTCCACATCGGAGTCAAAGCACTGGCGAAGAGATGCGGAATCTCGACGGCGGACGCCAGACATGTGGTAGCCACCTGCCCTCATTGCCAGAAGTCACCCCTTTGGACCTACGGAGTCAACCCGAGAGGTCTCAAGCCCTCAGAAATCTGGCAGTCGGACTTCACCTGGTGCGAAATACTGAGGCCCCGAGCATGGCTTGCAGTGACAGTAGACACTTATAGCGGAATGATCGTAGCTACACAGCACCCCAAAACCAACTCCAAAGCCACAATTCAGCACTGGCTGACAGCCATGGCTTGGCTAGGTATCCCCAAGCAGATCAAAACGGACAATGGCTCCAACTTCAAATCCAAACAAGTACAGGAATTCGCCTCGAAATGGGGTATCACGCTAGTGCACGGCATCCCACATAACAGTACCGGACAGGCCATAGTAGAGAGAGCAAACCAGACCCTGAAAACCAAGATAGAAGTGTTGGCAAAAGCAGAGGGCTTTGCCAATGCCACTCCCCCAGGAGATCAGGCACGCATGCTGGCAACCGCCTTGCTGGCACTGAATCAATTCCCTAGGGGAGATGAAACAAACAGTCCCGTTCAAAAACACTGGGTCACTCGAACGCTAGAAGAGGGCCCGCAGGTGGTAATCAGAAACGAGCTAGGCGAGTGGGAACGGGGTTGGAGGCTGATGCTCACGGGGCGAGGGTACGCAGCAGTCAAAAAGGACGGCAAAATCAAGTGGTGTCCACTTAAGTCGATTAAACCGGACCTTCAGGGTGAGCAGAATGAGACTGACGAAAATTGCGAGTATCTGTTTACACAACCTGCTCGTGGGACGCCCTCGTGATGCGTACTTCCCGGTTCCGGATGAAAGCGACAGACCACCAAGCCGCCAAGCAGCACCCGAGAGACCCGCACGGGTGAAACCCAAGCACCAAGGGTGTTTCTGTGTGATTTTGCTGTTGGGGCTTGTTGCCAGGGGGCAAGCCAGCCCAGACCACTACCCCCATCAGCCCTTCAGGTGGGTCATGCGACACCTTAGTAGTGGCAAAGCGCTCAGACAAATCACCACACCGAACACCCCATCCTTCGTGCTCCGCATCACCGACCTGTTTCCAGGACAGCCAAAGGTACACCCCTATTCCCCACACGTCAAACACTCGTACCTATCCTACTGGTGCCCAGCTTCAAACCCTGGGAAAAGCTACTGCAATCACCCAGGGTGGGGATACTGTGGGCACTGGGGCTGCGAAACCATAGTTACAGAGGCCAGACCATCGGGGCCTGGGTGGGATCCACAAGAGCCAGACAAATTCTTACAATTCACCTGGGCACCCATCGGTTGCAAAATACCCCTCTTCTTTCACGGGAACTTCCATCGAAACCGACATAAAATCCCTAGATTTCGGGCATGCACTGATTACAACGGGACGGTCTTACAGCCAGATCACCCTAGCTGGGCCACAGGACAGTGGTCCTTCAAGGGTCAAAAGAGAGGGCGAACGTGCAAATTATCAGGCTCCAACCGTCAGCACCCCGAGCAGTCGGACCCAACAAAGCGATTAAAAGCGTGCTGAAAGGGAGAAACGTAACCTACCCCAAAACCTTACCCACAGGGGTCAGCAAAGTCCCGACCGGTCAAGCGGAGACCTTTCAGATGAGCCGCTTAACCGAGTCAGACTCAGACCCAATCCTTCGCATGTTAGAAGCTACCTTTGTATCCCTGAACGAATCCAACCCTAACCTAACCGAATCCTGCTGGCTTTGTTACGATGTCAAACCTCCCTTTTTCGAAGGAGTCGCCTTATACACTCCCTTAAGGTATTCCTCAGCCAACGCCCCTCACCAGTGCAGTTGGGACACCCCTCGCAAGGGAATCACCCCGAGTCAAGTCACAGGCCGAGGCAGATGCTTTGGCAATGCAACCCTAGCTAAGCGGGGAGGCAACATCTGCACCAAAATCGTCAAGCCTAACAGGAAAAACAATAAATGGGCAGTCCCAGCCGCATCTGGGATGTGGGTTTGCCAGCGATCCGGAGTGAGTCCTTGTGTGTTCCTTCCCAAATTCAATGACTCTAACGACTTCTGTGTCCAAGTTCTGATTGTTCCTAGGATCCTGTACCACTCAGACGAAGAAATGTACCATCTTCTTGAGGGACCCAGCCGGATCCACAAAAGAGAAATATTGACAGGTATAACTATCGCAATGCTGCTGGGTCTGGGAGCAGCCGGAATGGCCACAGGAGTCTCAGCCCTAGCGACCCAGCACCAAGGACTGTCCCAGCTGCAAGCAACGATTGACGAGGACCTGCAAAGGATCGAGAAATCCATCTCCTTTCTAGAGAAGTCGGTCTCCTCACTCTCAGAAGTGGTCTTGCACAACAGGCGAGGCCTGGACCTCCTGTTCATGCGGCAAGGGGGCCTGTGTGCCGCCTTGAAGGAGGAGTGCTGTTTCTACGCAGACCACACGGGAGTCGTGAGAGACTCCATGGCAGAACTCCGGAACCGACTGGCTCAGAGGCAGAAAGACAGGGAGGCCCAACAGGGCTGGTACGAGTCCTGGTTCAATCAATCACCTTGGCTAACCACTCTGATTTCTGTCCTGATAGGTCCATTGGTGATGCTGTTTCTAACAGTCACCTTCGGACCATGCCTGCTGAACAAGCTGGTCTCGTTCGTTCAGACCCGCCTGGAACGGACCAACATCCTGTTCTTAGGCCGACGACAATTGCTGTGAATTCAATCGGAGAATCCAACCAGAGAATTCAACCAGGGAACACCGTCAGTCACAAGATCCTCCGAACTTGTCTGACAAAAGCTTACTCAGGACTCCCAAGACCCTTTTCCCTTGTCAAGCTACAACCTTATACCTCATTTAAGTACCTATGGGCATGACTACCTCATTCATTTGTGAAAAGGGGGGGGAGATGTGGTAGAAAGGGACAGGCACTGCGGAAGATCTCGCGATGTCACGGAAAGCCAGGACCCTCTGATCCCCTTAGATAAGACCATCTGCTTCCCATAGATAAGAAACTAACATAGGAATGCAGCCTCCCTTAACCAAATTCCAGTAACTTTCCATCCCCTACCCAGTAACTGTCCACCCCTTACTAACCATAGATGGTAAAGACAGACCCACGTTGACGTAGAGACCCCTTAGACTATAAAAACCCAAGAGATGAGACAATAAACGGCCTTTTGACCGTCCATCACATTGATGTCTGCATGTGTCATTGGCTCGAGCGGCCCAGGAGAGTTGGGCCGCCGTGCCGTTTCCTCAGAACCAGGTCGCCTGCCTTGCTCCAGAAGGCAACAATGGGACACCCCATGGCATGGACATGTCAACCCGTGGACTTGTCTCTAGGCCACTTGTGTCACCATCCATGGCCATGTCCCCCATTTCCTCCTCCATGGCCATAGAGCCCCATGTCACCATCTCTATCTGTGACAGCCCCCATGCCCAATATCACCATCCACAGCCATGTCCTGGTCCCCATCCCCACCATATCCCCACCCAGGTCCTTGACTCCATCCCCACCACATCCCCACCCAGGTCCTTGACTCCATCCCCACCATGTCCCCACCATATTCCCACCCAGGTCCTTGTCCCCATCCCCACCACATCCCCACCCACGTCCTTGTCCCCATCCCTACCATGTCCCCACCCATGTCCCACAATGTCACCATGTGTGTGTGAGTTAAATGTCTTTATATTTACCCCAGTGTTGGGTGAAGGATAATGAAAAATGAAAGAAAATAAAGGCCAAAATAAAAGCATTTACGGGTCCATGCTGGCTGAGTATCCGTGTGCCTGGGCGGGTAGAAAGGACCTTTTCTAGAAAGATTTCCACTCCATTGTCTCCAAAATCCTGGGTTTTGCCCCAGTCAATCACCATTTGGCTGTGGAAGATGCTGGTGGGCCAGAGAGAATCAGAATCATGGAATGATTCAGGTTGGAAAAGACCTCCAACACCATTTGGAATTCTGGATGCCACTCGAAGCAATGATTGGATGCAAAAGGTGAGACTTTTTTGGTGTCAAAAGTAAAAAACTGTGCTGTCCCCTGTGAAATTCTGATGTCTGTTTGCATCCCAATGGATTTTTCTCTGGCCGTGTCCAAGTGCCCAAGGGGAGCCAGGAAGACGTGGAGACCACCAGCCAGGTGTCTTCCCAACATGGATCACCAGGACCATGGATGACCAAGTCTCTGCACAGAGAGGGTCACTGTGGACCATCCAGTGGGGGTCCCCAATGGGGGATGGAGTTGAAGCAGCGCTCAAAGCTCTTCCTGTCACTGCAGGACACAAAACAACACGAGCGCACACACTGCTGCTCTCAAGGGGAAGAAAAGGGAAGTTTATTTCCTGACTCCAACATTTATAGTTTTCTAAAATCGACCGTGGATTGGAGGGTGAAAGTGCCACCTCTCCAATGACACTGGACAAACCAACAGTCCATCAAATTTTTCTTCTTCTATAAAAGAATGCCAAACAAGAAGTTATTTACAGAAAGTGTTTGAGAAAGTTTGCTACAAGAATGTAAACACTAGAAGGCTCAGAAAATCTTTAAAAATCAAGGTAACACTCTTCCTGCACACAGGGCACTTGTTGGGCATCCCTTACTGCTGCCTCCCTTGGTGTTGGGTCATGGCAGAGTTCTGGGAGAAGCTCTTCCCACACTTGGGACACTGTCAGGGCCTCTCCCCAGTGTGGATCCGCTGGTGGGTGACGAGGGTGGAATTTTTCTAAAAGCCCTTCCCTGCAGTCAGGGCAGCAGAAGGGCCTCTATTCTGTGTGAATCTGCTGATGCTTGAGGAGACGGTATCGGCTCTGAAACCTCTCCCCACACCCAGAACACTCATAGGGTCTCTCCCCAGTGTGGATTTTCTGGTGGGCAATCAGCTTAGAGTTCTGCCTGAAGCATTTCCCACATTCCCCACACCTGTAAGGCCTCTCACTGGTGTGGATCGTCTGGTGCAGAATCAGCCTAGTGCTCTGACTGAAGCTTTTCCCACATTCCCCGCACTTGTAGGGCCTCTCCCCAGTGTGGATCCTCTGGTGGGCATTCAGATGGCAGCTCTGCCTAAAGCTTTTCCCACATTCCCTGCACTTGTAGGGCCTCTCCCCAGTGTGGATCCTCTGGTGCAGAATCAGGCTGGAGTTCTCAATGAAGCTCTTCCCACACTCTGAGCACGTGTAGGGGCACTCCCCAGTGTGCATTGTCTGGTGGATGATCAGGCGGGAGCTGTCACGGAAGCCCTTCCCACACTCCCCACACACAAAGGGTCGTATCCCAGTGTGGATCATTTGGTGGAGTTTCAGGCTGGAGCTCCTCCTGAACCCTTTCCCACATTCTCCACATTCATAGGGCCGTTCATTGGTGTGGATCCTCTGGTGGGCGATCAGGTTGGAGTTGATCCTGAACCCTTTCCCACATTCCCCACACTTGTGGGGCCGTTCATTGGTGTGGATCCTCTGGTGGACGATCAAGTGGGAGCTGATCCTGAAGCTCTTCCCACATTCCCCACACTTGTGGGGCCGTTCATTGGTGTGGATCCTCTGGTGGACGATCAGGTGGGAGCTGATCCTGAAGCTCTTCCCACATTCCCCACACTCATAGGGCCGTTCCCCGGTGTGGGTCCTCTGGTGGATGAGCAGGTGGTCGCTCCTGCTGAAACTCTTCCCACATTCCAAGCACTGGTGGGGCTTCTTGCCATCATCAAGCTGCTCATGGACCACCACCTCAGCGCTCTGGCCACATCTCTGGCTGCCTTCCTGGCACAGGCTGAGTCTTTCCTCCTCGGAGCACCTTGGGCTGGGTTTGCAGCCCCTCCTCCTGTGGGATCTCTGTGGCTTTTCCTCCCCGTTGAATTCCTGTGCCCTGGAGTCACTCATAACAGCCTCTTCCTCCAGGTTATTCCGCGGGGATTTGTCCTCCCTGGTCTCCATCCTCAGCTCCTTCCCTGGGGGAGGAAGGACAAGAAGAGGATGGGATTTGCCTCCGTGCCACAGGCAAGGGGAAGGAGATCCCCCCAGTGCGTCCCTGGCTGGACAGCATCAGCAGTGGGGCTGTGCTGCAGCCAGGGCCGTGCTGGGCTGGGAGATGGAGCAGGACAGAGGGGAAAAGGGGCACTGACTTCCTCCTCACCTGCCTCAGTGCCCTGGGGCATCTTCCTCTTCCTCACAGCCTTCTCCATCCAGATGAGGTTTGGGAATGGGAAATCCTGATTTGGGGGAAAAACAAGATGTGAGTGCATTGCCTTCGGAGGTCCCACTGGGCAAGTCCATCTCTAGAAGTCACCGAGTGTCTGGTGGCCAGAAATACCTCCAAAAATCAAGGAGTCCAAAAACCTCTCCCAGGAGTTCCCTGTTTCCTGTGTCCTCACTTTGGGGTTATGGGGGTCCCTCTTCTCAGAGCTGCTGGGGGGGCTGTGGGTCCTGGGCATTCCCCCTCTCCCGGGTCCTGCTCAGACATGATGAGGGGGTTTTGGGGGGTCCCAGGGCTTACCCTCCCCTGATTCTGTGGAAATTGTTTTTGTGATTTGTGCCAATTGGCAATGGAATCAGCAAATGCTTCTATCTGCTGTGTCCAAAACAGACACAAAGAAAGGTTTTGAAACTTTCTGACCAAACAGCCAAAAAAAGCATCAAAATCAAAGAAGTATAGTAGAGCAAAAGAGATGAGGTAGCAAGACGACTGATGCTTAGAATAAAATAGAGGAAGTTGGGGTAAAGCTAAGAGATATTGCAACAAAGCAATTAAAAGCTTATGTATAATAAAAAGCTTGATGCACTTGACAAAATCATGTAGCAGACACCAGTGCAAGGCCTCCCTCCAGACAACCACAAGGATAGGAATCAAGGATAACCTAGAAATATTATGAAATTACTGCTCCCAGCTTATTGATATTTGCTAATTTGGACTAACCAAGCACATTGGAAACTGCTTTGTAGGCTTAAAAACAGTATATATACTTTACTGAACTGTGTGTGCTGTGAGTGGAGCAGTGACTCCCCGGCCACCCAGCGCTGCGTGCTTGCTTTAAAATAAAAGGTATAGAAGTAAAATTCACATTGGCTATTGAAATTTTACATCAGGTGTTCCAGGGTCCCCTTTCTCCAGCATCCCCCCACTCTAGGCACTCAGCACTTCCCCTGCTCCCCTTTGCACTCCTGAGAGATCCAAAAATATCCCCTCATCAAATGAATTAAAAATACCTCTCTCAGCGACACCAAAATATATTTGGGACTCAACTCCTGTGAAAAACGCCAATCACTTGTTTTTAAAATTTTAAAAGTTTAATAGTAATAAAATGGTTCTAAAAATAGTAATACAATTAGAGTAATAATAATTTGGACAATTTGAATTAGGACAATGCAAGACAACAAATACAAAGAATTATGGATGTCCGGGCACCTTTTTCTGGGCAGCACGAGCCTGAAAAAGGACACCCGTTAACAAAGATTAACCCTTAAAAACAATAACCCGTTGCACATTCATACACCTCATACATGATGCATAAATTCCATTCAAACACAGGATTCTGTCTGGCCATCATCAACTTCTTCCTTCTAATCCTAACAGCCCCTTCGAGGCAGGAAGAAGTTCATTTCTTCTGAAAAGAGAGCAAAAAATTCTTTTTTCTGAAAGATTCAGGTGTCCTGTGGCTGCTATCTGATGCGAGTGCCTCATTCCTTTCTTTAAAAAAACCTCACTGACATAGTTCTTCTTTTAACTACAAAAGTTACCTTTTAATTACAAGACTACATTTATTATTAAACTGTTAATACAGCACTACTGATCAATACATCAAAATACATATGGTAAATGTGAAAATGCCTGTATTTTATGATTGGCTTTTTGCAAATATTAAATGAATATTATATGTGTTGTGTTAGAAAGTAATGCTGTATTAATTCTCTTAAGTACCGTGTTAAATATAGTTTTAGGTTATAAAAATTGTTAACACAGAAACAATGCTATGTAGGATACTTTTTTAAAGAAAGGACTTGCAGTGAGATAGCAGCCACAGGACACCTAAATCTTTCAGAGAAAAAGAATTTACTGCTCTCTTATCAGAAGAAAAGAACTTCTTCCCGCCTCGAAGGTGCTGTTAGGATTCAGAGGAAGAAGCTGACACTGACCAGAACCACAGAATCCTGTGTTTGAATGTTTGAATGGAATTTATGCGTCATCTATGAGGTGTATGAATATGCAATGGGCTATTGTTTTTAAGGGTTAATCTTCGTTAGCGGGGGTCCTTTTTCGGGCTCGTGCTGCCCAGAAAAAGGTACCCAGACGTCCGTAACTCTTTATATTTGTTGTCTCGTATTGTCCTAATTCAAATTGTCTAAATTATTATTACTCTAATTATATTACTATTTGTAGAACTATTTTATTGCTATTAAACTTTTAAAATTTTAAAAACAAGTGATTGCCGTTTTTCACACACCATAAGCACACATACCTTTGCTTAAAACAATGCTTGCTTATTTCGAATACAATACCTCCTTGTAAGCCTTAAAACACAACGCACTGAGCTCCATTCTTAAGCTTCAACTTTCCTAACATCTTGCTAAATAAACTTTCTGCAGCTTAGAGAGCTATTCAGACAAGCGTTAATATACAGGCCATTGTTCTATTTGCCCTTGCTTTTTCTACAGTTTAAACAATTTTTCTGCTGACCTATCTCATGGCTGCGCTCTACTCACAGTTCTGCTGTCTCTGAGGCCTGCCTTTTGCAGCTTTCCCAAACCCCTCTGATTTTATGGATTGCCACAGTAAATATCTGCATAGACCCATACAATACGCACTTTTCACAACTCCGGAATCGGCAAGGTCCAAACCCCAGCAGAATCCCCCTCTTCCCCCAAAAAACCCTCCCGGAGCTGCCGCTTCCCCTCGGCGCTCACCTGCGGGACGCGGGGCAATGCGATGCTGCCGGGCCCAGCCGAGCTGCGGGCTCGCCGTGGAACCCCGCAATGCTCCTTGCCCTGCTGCTGCTCCTCCTCGGGCTGCTCCCTCCGTGCTGCTCCTGTTCCTGCTCCTCCCCTTCCCCTCTCCCTCCCCTTCCTCCCGCTCCAAGCCCGGATCCCCCTTTCGCACCCCGTCTGTCCCACGGCCGCAGCAGCGCCGGCTCTGGGGTGTTGGGGAAGATGAAACAGGAAAGCCTTACAAATATGATTGTCTGGCAAAAGATTTTGAGAATATGGAAACTATAAGCGAGATTGAAATGAAAGCAAGCTTTGAGATCCCTCAGTTACTGAACAACGGGAAAACAACGGTGTGGCCGCTGAAAGTAACCCCCTTTTGATGAAACAATTCCCTCTGCTTGCAGGCAGGTCCCAGGGTCAGAGCAGCCCCTACTGAAGGGGTCCACAGAGGAGTTTTTAGGGTTTAAAATGTAGCACAGTATGGTAATGTAATGATTCTTACAGGTGGTATGAAAATGCTGTAGCATTTGTATCTTGTACTAGATTGGTTAGTGAGAATCAGAATATTCAACACAGAAGATTTATTATATTGTAATGGGAACTTTGCTGTTTTAGCTCTTACCTCTCTTACTCTTGCTCTTACCTCTTGTCTCTTAGCTCTTGCCTTTGATGCTCTTACCCCTTTTACTCTCTTATGCTTTTACTCTCTTACCTTCTCATCCTCTCTCCCCCTCTCCTCTCTCGGGCCTGCTCCAGCTGTGGCTGCAGCTCCCAGCAGGGCCCTGCACCCAGGCCCTTTGCAATAAACCCCAAATCCCAGCAGGGCCCTGCACCCAGGCCCTTTGCAATAAACCCCAAATCCCAGAAGGGCCCTGCACCCAGGCCCTTTGCAATAAACCCCAAGTTCCATGACCTGGCTGCAGAGATCTCTCATCTCCGTCCATCCTGACCGTGCTACCCCCATCAATCCTACACTGGGGTAGGGGGGGGAAACCCCCAGAGCCCCCAGCGATGGGCGGGGGGCTCAGGGCTCGGGGATTAAGATGTACTTGTAATTTTGTTGTTATGTCTAGGCTCTGAAGCAGGGTTTGTCATTGTTGTGGAACCAAGATTTGTCAGGACCCAGGACATCCCTCTGGCTGTCCTGAGCAGCCCAGACCCCTGCCAGGGGGCTCAGAGACCCTGGCACAGAGCCCAGAATGCCCCTGTGGTTTGATTATGACCCATGGAGCGAGTTACCAACCTTCTATGAAGATCAGCAGGCCACAACAGTTTAGGTAGCATATTAGTGAAGCTATTACGGGGTGAAAAAGTAGATTTTGGGGTTTCTGGTATAGGGGTTCAGGGGGCAAGATGGAGGGAACTGTGTGTGTCCAGCTTTCTCCTTCTTCTTCTGCTGTGATGGTAGCACTTACAGATTGGTTTAGAGTAGAAGCTCACTGTCTAACATAGATGATAGGTATTGGAAAGTAATTGTAAACATTGTACCCGTAGTTTGTAGTATAAAGACATAACACTGCCCCGGGGGAGGCAGAATGCCTCAGACTGTCCTGCTGAGCTCACCTTGGCAGGGCAGGAGAAAATTTTTTACAGATAAGATAAATGAAACAACCTTGAGACTGAGAAATGAAGAGCCCTGACTCCTTCTTCAAGCGCCGGGCTGGGAAAAGAGACTTTGGAACTGTTCTCGGGGTCACTCTGACCAGCCAGAGACCCTGACAAAGATTAATCAGGGATTAATACAGAAATAGATGTTCTAATCTATCCTTGCACTTCTGCTGGTCCCTAGGAAGGCTGGTGGGTGATTTCTGTCTGTGTTCAAATATTTAAAGCAACAACAGATAGTCCCACACTTTATATTTCAGATAAACAATTTAATGGCATCTTAACATTGTTTTCACAATCTTATAATGTGCATATTTTACTCCTTGTGAAGCTGAAATCTTTTTAAATACAAGTAACTCTACTGAAATTTTAGAAGTTTCAAAACCATTTTAACATTCTGAAAACAAAACAGTCTAAAAAGACAGGTCTAACAGCCATTAAAATGCAGGAAAAAGCAAGAGGACTTCAGGTAAAAGAACATTCATTTAACAGCTACATTTCTTCCACTAAGTATTTATGTGTTAAGAAAAACAGAGCAAATGTAAAAGAACAGAAGTTTTTAAACCAGAGTTTATAATGCCAGAAACAGCTTTGAAACAACTTTCTATGTAGTTCTATTTATTTCAAAATTTAAAATTGGCTCATTTTTGTCCCAACATTTTGAAGTATTAAACACACTGAGTATGACAGAAAAAAGCAACAAATTCCTAACCCTGAGAGAAGAACAACCGTGCAAGCAATGCCACAGCACTGGGCATTTCTGCATTTTAAGCAAAGAGCTTTACAGCATCTTTAATTTTCCTTTTCCTGTCCATTTTGGAGAGCGCAGTCCAGCCCGCCTCGCGCATCCTCCTCATGGTTTTGAGTTTCAGAGCAGAGCCTGGAGATTTCACACTGCATGGAGCTGGGCTCTGGGAAGGAAAATAAAGCCATCCTTTCGTTTCTGTAAACAATCTGATTAACTGCTTGCTTTAATCTTAGAAAAGGCTAACATACCTTTTTTGGTGCTGTGGAATGTAACTGTGAAGCTTGTGGATAATCTTTGTACAGATTTTTAAATGTTTCTTCTTCCGAGACTATGCTCTATATGATTAAAAGTTGAAAGTTAAATTAAAAGTTACTTAGTCACACTATATTAAAATTACTTTTTCTTTCTGCCTAAGGATGTTAAATTAGGAAAAAGAAAAGTTGTCATTATGAGGCATAACAGTTCAATAAAAATGTTAATTATGTACATACAATTACAATTCCAGAAAGAACCAATAAATTAAAAATATACATAAATATTGGCTTGAATGTGGAAGCCCAAACTCTTTATTTCCATTCTCGGCCCCAGCAGTGAGCACAAAGAGCTGCTCAGCCCACGATTTGTTCTCTGGCTCTTACCAGGAGGTCAGTGTGCTCAGAGCTGTCTGACTCAGTGTCCAGCTGCACAAGCACTTTCTGCTTTTTCCTGCTGCTCTGCTCTGCAGGCAGGTTTGTGCTTCTTCCACTCTGCATTTTATCCCTTGGAGGAGTCTTTATAACACATGTCTGGGAAAGAAAATGTTTCTACTTTTAGATTACATTTTATGGGGTAAGTATGGAATCTAAAGCCAAACTCAGGACCCAGTTTACAGTCTGAGTGTCCAAGAATTCACCTGAGAGAAATGGTGGAACTCAGATCTTTCCATCCAGAGATGGAGCAAAGACCCAAACAAAGTGGGGTGGGGTGGAAATATCATTTTTTATATTATTTTTGTTACCAAATGAGGAGAATGAAGGGGAAGCTATGGAAGAGCTGAGTTTCATGGCACATTGTATTTAAGTTCTCCGTGTTTATCTGCAGAAATTCAGGTTATTCTGAACTGCAGCCACTACATTGGACTCTATCAAACATCAAAGAAAATGGGAACAAACAAAACTGCAGGAAAAGGCTTTCAAAGAAAGATTGGTAGCTACATCAAGATTGGTGTTTCTTAAAATAGTCTTTTCACTAGAAGTGAAACTGAGAAGCATTGAATGGTCCAGTGCAGTCCTTTTTTAGACAGAAAACATCAAAATGGTGCTGGATTCCATTGTTCCAATGTGAAAACCACAAGTGAACTCCTGACAGGGAAGAAGGGTCAGTTCTGCAGTCAGGACTACTTTGATACTTTGACCATTTTTACAACTATATCAGCTTTTTTCTCTTCCATAGAGGAAAAGTGCCTTTACAAATGGACACTTTTAAGACTATGTAAAATAATTCTAGAGACATAAAAAAATCAACAACTGAGCAAGAAAAATTACACACTGGGAGCCCTTCCAGAAACTGCTGTCTCATATCTCCATGGAATGGTGTGACCCTTTAAAATCCCTTCTTATCCCAGGGGGAAAAAAAGAATCATCTTTAGAGAAGTAAGAAATACAGGCAGAAAAATGCAACAAGAAAAATTCACTGTTAGGAGTTACAAAACTTCAATGTTGGACTGCCCAAGGGGCTTCCTGTACTGAAGAAGACTTTTTTTTTTTTTTTAGGAATATAATTTGGAGAGTTTCTATTTTTTACATGAATAGATTCACTGCATGGATCTAAACAAGGTTTAGGAGTCCCAGGAACATCAATTTGTATTTTCTATAATTTAAAATTTTAAGTCTAAAGCATTCTACTGTCTTTTGTTGAATGGAAATAAATTATCATGGCACTTCAATTGATTCTACACATATAAATACTACCAAATTCTAAAAGCAATTAAAAAGTTAAAGTTACCTTGTGTTTCTTTTCACTTTCAGGAATCACACTGCCAGAGTGCTCTTTTACAAGATTCTCCTACAAAAGAGTTATGTGACAGCAAGGAAATATTGATTTGAATTCAGTTGTTAAAAATCTTCTTGGTCTAATTACAGAGCACAGTTGACCAGGTTTGGTACAACCCCAGCATTCAAAAGTCACTGAAAAACCCCTTCAGTTTTAGGGAACTTTTTTGCTTTAGCTAGTTAAAATTAACTAAAATCAAGGAGAGTTTTGTTTTGTTGTTTGTTTATTTATATGTAATCTATAATCACAGACTGTTCCAAAGTTCACACAAATCTATGACCAGATTCAGCACAACCCCAGCATTCCAAAGTCACTGTTTTTCTGTTCAGTTTCATTTCTTACCCAACTCCTCCCACAGCACAAGCCCAGGCCACACCTCTCACCCCCACTGCTCAGGGAATAAAAAACTCCACCTTTTCTTCCATTTCTGCTCTCAGCTGTTCCTTAAGGGAGGACAGTTCCCTTTTCAAACATGACAGCTCATTTTCCTACAAACCATTAAACAAAGGACAGGGTTAACTCTGCACAGCCCAGAAAAAGGAAAACAGTCCCAAGTGAGGCAGTAATTAACAGGGACACTCATTAGATACACAAGATAATTCTATTTGCTTTTCAGCCCTATACTTGAAGCTTTGCTTTAGCTTGTTTAACAAAGACTGAAGCACTGTAAGAAACAGGTACTTGATCAGAAATGTTCAAGGTAATACCTTAAAACCCTTGGGAGAACAGGGGTGAGAGGGCACAACAGAACAGGGGTGAGAGGGCACAATCTAAATATTGAAAACAAAAGTTTCCTATTCAAAGTGCGGAGTCAGAACATGACCCACTACCTGGAGGAGCAGACACAAACACACTGCCACTCCAATTTATTTTTAGAAACATTTTGAGTTTTTAATGCCCAGAATAAGATCTGTTGCAGCAGGTTGGGTGGGACTGCTGCGGGTAAAAATTAAAAGCACACTGGAAGAGTTTCCAGAGAATGTCTCTGGTGGGAAAGACCCCAGAGCACAGCAGGAAAAGAAACTCTCTAAGCAAATTGAAAAAAGATTTTTAGAAGTCACAAACTGACTGAAGATCACATCTTTTGTCTCTCTGTGCTGTCGGTGGGCAAGAGGGAGGGATTGCAATAAAAGGTGTTTTAAGGATTTTTAAAATTCTTATTACTCACTTTTAATTCTATTAATAATTTTTTATACTATTTATTTTGAATCTGCTTTACCCTCAAAGTGTTTTTCTCCTAATCCTTATCTCAACTCAGTCCTTGAATTTTTCTTTCCCCTCCTCTGCTCAACAATAGCAGAGAAAAATGAGTGAATGTTTTTTTGTGTGTGCCTGGCACTTAGCCAGTATAAAACCACTACACAAGGACATCAGCCCCTTCACTGAATTATTGACCATTGCAAAGTGCTCCTTACCAGTGCCCTTTCTGATGAGAACTGCTTTTGCTGTTTCATTTTATATGCTTTTAACTCTGCATCTTTTTCTTCAACCATTTTATCATATTCATTCTGTGGTAAAAAAACCAAACCAACAACAAACTCAAAACATGTGACTAAATGTTGCAATATAGAGTTATCCAGTCTTAAAACATCATTTTTTCAAACCAGGCTCTTAAGATTCATAAAGAAAAGATTCATTGATGCTTCTGCAGAAACTGTAAAACAGGAAATGCTCAATTCAAGTATTATTTTGTGGACTGGCAGAGAGTGCTTTATTTCTGTGCAGCAATATGTGCTCAGCACTAAGAGCCAGCTGTGCCATCTTTATTAATGTAGCTGCTAAAGATATTGCAAAATGAGGAATAGAAAGGTAAACTAAAATGTGTCAGGCTAAACTGCTGACAGTCACTAGGTAACCTCTGAGAAAGAGGCCAAACTGATACTGAAAAATATTGCATTCAGATGGTATCAAAGGAAGCCTGAATTGAAAAAAAAAATCTAAAAATCCCAGAAGTTTAGATGAATGGAATGTATCTGCCCATAGGAATGTGTTCATATTCTTCAAATGAATTTGATTTTAGATGATGCAAAGTCCAGCATGTGTTCAGCTTCCTTTTCCCAGACTCAGGCCTGTTTCTGCTTTGGAAAGGTCATTAACGTGGTGTCACAAGTTATAAACATGGAATTGACATGGTATCACCCATTGCAAACCACAGCAAGCAGGAAAATCTCCGACCTTGTGCTTTTCCATCAGTGCCATCATCTCAGTTATCTTGTGCTGACATCTGGCATCAGTTTCTCTCTGTATCATTGCAGTTTCATCACAAAGCAACCTCATCTTTTCTACCTGTCAGTAATAAATTGCATTTCATTCATCAACATAACAATATATTTCTTTTAAATCTCAATTTCTTCTTCCCGCTGTGGGTGCAAAGTTTGCAGTCCCACTTGGGCTTTATTTGCTTTTAAGATCCCTTTCAAATCCCTCATCTTTTCTGCAGATTGTTAAAATGGGCAAGATCAAAGGTACAGCCATGGCAGGCAAGCTCACTGCAAACCAAAAGGCCATTTCAAGCACTCTGCCCTAACGTTTCTTAGCATTGCCATCAAAAAAGTGTGGGCGGAAAAATCCTAATATGGGAGAAGTTATAATCTAATTTAATTGTGCTGACTTTATACCAAGGGTGGAATTTCTTTAAACTATATCGTGAAAGAAGGAATTTTTAATGGAGTTCTCATTGTCAAAGACATATTCAAATATTTCAACCTAAGCACCTAATGTACTAAAGCTTTGCTCACAGGCATACAAAACAAGTTCCATTTATGTTGAGAAGACTGAAATATGAGCAAGGACTCTGGATATTAAAGCTTCAGAACAACATTTTAAACTAAAAAAAAATAAATTACAGTAAAAATTAACACCTCTCACCTCTTCACGAAGTTTATTTTCATTTACTTTTCTTGTTTCTATGTCTTTTTGATAGATGTCAACTTCTTCCTTATGTTGCTTGTTCATATTTTCCATTTCTAACTGCAATTTATTCACCTTTGGAGAAAGCAGAATTGCTGCTGTTATTTGTTTAGGAATTACTATGTTGATTATTTTTTCTGACCTCTTATTTTTGAGCACAAACACTGTTACTTTTCAGGTATATGATTCAAGTGTTTCCTATTTAAAAGTTCAGGGGTTTTTTTAATAAAGAGTTGAACTTTGGCCTGAAGTGAGTTAGAAAATACTCAAAGGAACAATGGCAACAGCACAATGGGGAAGACTGCCCTAAGCAGTCACCCTAAATGCTGTGAATGCCTTGGAAAAAAAACAAATACAGATGGAGATTTTATTCCCTCTCTTGTAAATCTGTATCAGATTTTCACAGGTTTTATGGTACATTTTCTCCCAGCTGTGCATTTTCACTACAGATTTTTCTTTTTAAGTTTTTCATATGAATATCCTCAAAAAAGTCCACTTTTCTTCAAGTGCAGTACCCAAAGCTGGACACAATATTCCCATCAGAGGGATTGCCACTGCAGAACACATTTAAAGAACAGCCTAAAAAGAGTAATATATTTATATATATATTTCTTTTAAATGCTTTTCTGTTACAATGAGGTTGCTGAACCCTGTTCAGTCCACTATCAACAAAAGAAAACAAAAAGGAACAGATTGGAAACATCATTAATTGCAATGTGAATCCATCTCTTAAATGTCCAATAGTCAGTGCCCAATGATTAAAAATGGAAGCATCTTCTAAAAACTATGAGCTCATTCCTGCAAAGTCTGGATCCTAGATCCATAAACCAGCTCAGAATGTATAACAAGTATTATCATTACCTACACTGGAAGTTAAAAACACTCACCTCATCTTCTACACGATGTTATTTAAACCTACCTTCCCTTCATAAGTATTGCTTTTCTTGCTTTCTGCAGTAATTTTCTTTTTCAGCACCTTGTTCTGTTGAAATAAAACAAAACAAGCACTGTACCTCAATAAGTTAATAGAATTATGTCATGGTTTAACTGCATCAAGATATTCCAGCTTTCATCAGGCAAATAACTCTTTGTTGTGCAGCTCAGGTTCCAGAACAATTCTTCAAACAAATGAATGTTCAGCTAATTTCTGTGATAATTACTGTTTCTTCACGACCTTAAGAAAGGCTCCTCCTGAGCAGCAGCAGGGAATAACAAATGAGGTGCAGAATGGAAATTAAAACTGAGATGCTGCTGACAGAAGGTGTGAAGATGTCATGACCAAAAATACAAGTTATTTATTTTTACAGTGAAGTTACTACAGTTTGTGCCAGTGCAGAATTCTTTTCTACTAGTGGTAACTGAGATACTCATACACGTACATAAATAACACTATGCACTAAATGAAAAAGAGTAGAAGTTTATTAAAGATATTATTTTTGTAATTGCTCTTTTCAAATTAAGGCTCATTTAACAAATCAAGTGATCCCTAAGATGACTCTCTAATTTGCTCAGGGTTAGGATAAGAAAAGAAAATGTATAAGTTACATAGGTGTATCTAAAGGCATCACAGCAGACAAAAACCTGCTGGAAAGGCAACCCAAAGTATAATGTGTTTATGTATTTGTGACATTTAAAATCTCTACACACCTCCTGCTGCAACTCTTCAATGCATTTGGTTTTATTTTCCATCTGTTTCTTTAAATTATTCATCTGAAAGAGATATTTCAGACATGAGTTAGTAAGTTCTACAAATGACTCCCTATGTGAGCAATTCCTGTAGATGTTCTCAAACCTGCCCTTGCACCAGTCTGGTTTGTTCCAATGGACTGAAACACCAGCTGCCATGTCAGAATAATCAGAGTTTTAGCCATAAAGTACCACAAGATGTTAATTAATAGCAGTGAACCAGTTCCTTAGTGGTTATGGAGTTAAGAAAGAAGAAGAAAAAAAACCCAAGATCTTCACAATTTAAAAAGTGCACTTGTATGAAGTTCCCTACATCCATGAAAAAATGAATTTTCCCAATTATTTTCTAGAATCTTCAATGGCTTTTCCTTTCTTGAAATTTCATTTTCAGTTCTCTTAACCTGAAATTAAATTGTAAATCTTTGACTTTTACAATGAAATTTTGAAATTTGCTAAAAACCCCAGGTTGCTTTGAACCAATAGAAAGAAAAGTAAAAATGTTTGAATCTATTTAAGCTCAAACTCACACTACATATGAAAAGCTAATCCAGAGCCCATCCATCACTGAGTGGGTATATGAGAAAACAGAAAAGCAGGTTCTCTGTTTGCCTGAAAACAAATAGATCTTTAATATTAAACTTCCAGCACAGAGTGAACATCCCAGTGACTGTGCTTGTCTTTTGAAATACCAGGGCTCACATGTGGACACACAATGGCACAGCTGGCAGCAGCTGGGAAAGAAGAAACCTCTGGCAGAGATCACATCCCCCAGGCAGAGCTTTGCAGAAAAAATCCCAACAAAGATTTTACATTGAATGCTGTCCTGCAGGTTCTGTAAGATATTTTCATGACACAGGACATACATTTTCTTCTCTTTCATCCAGTGTACTTTTCATCTCTTCACCTGTCTTTGCCATTTTCTCCTTCAAAGACTCCAGTTCATTTCTAAGTTCCAAATTAACAAGCATTAGTAAATATTTCCTTATTGCCTTTAACTTATTTTCAGTACTTCTAACAAACCCATATTTTATTTTCTGAAAAGAGCTGCTAATGTTGATGGGAACTTCACATAAGCTGCTCAATGAAAATGTTCTTAAAATGCAGCAACAGGCCCAGTAAGTCAATATGTTAACTGTCCATACTTCTTGTAAGTAGGAAAAGATGTTCCAGGAGCCCAAGGAAAATACATCCTGACCTGGACTATTGCAATGCAGCTGTGAAACGTGGGAGCTGCCTGTCTGTTGAACTGGGGATACAGAGAGTAACTCTGATCCAGTTTTGCCTTGTCACATTTCATCCATAACCTTCAGCTTCCATTTGAATTTCCTTCACACCTGAGATGTCTAATGCAAAACAAGACAGCTCCTACTATGGAATACAAAATGATGGCAAACATTGTTCCTGCAGCAATTGCTATTTCTATCTGAGAAAATTTCTACTTGGCCAACAGCAATTCTGAATAGTTTCTGTTTAGCTATGTAATCTAAAAAAACATTAATCAAAAATCCCAGAAAGCAACATTTGAACACAACTAACTATTTGAGTCTACTTCCTTTAACAATATCAGTTATTAATATTTGGTTTTACTTGCCTTAGCTGGCTATTTGCCTCTTCTAGATTTTCAACTAACTGCTTTGTATTGTCTTCTTTTTTCTTACTATCCTAAATAAAGACCCTTGTGTCAGCAAAGAAATAAAATTCAAAGTGACTTCTTAAAAAATTCAAAGCCATCCAAAGCACACAGACCTGCCTTGTTCACAAGTGTAAATACACTTCCTTTCCAATTCAAACACAAAAAAATTTGCTCAGGTACTCTACAGACCCAAGTCATGTTGCAGCTCATCATCTAATTTGTAAAACGGAGTCATTTGCCAAATTGAGTATTGTCCTTTCAAGAAAGCTGGAAGTTTACAACTTGCCTCTTGTTGTTCTTGCAGCTTCTGGAGTTCTGCAGCCACAGCATTTTTCTCTTGTGCTGTTTGTTCTTTCTCTAGTGAAAGCTTACTGAGATACACTGTTAGCTGTTCATTCTTTAACCTAATTTAAAACAAATGGCCAAGAGGAATAAGAAGATGCATTTTGAAATCTCCTTTTAAATTAAAAATACCCATTATCAAGTGTTATTCCATGCTGAAAGAAGTCCAGGCCTTTATCTACAAATATAAGCTTTGCAGCAGAGTCAGAGAGATGTAAGAAGGTGACAGAAGAAGGAAAGAAAATCAGAGTCAACTTTTATATATATATAATGGTTAGTGAAGATTATGTATTTTAAAGCAAGATTAACAATGAATTCAGAAACTTTCTCTTCTTGTTAAATAAGTGAAAGAACAACTACATATGCCATAGAATACACATAAATAGAGAAAGTGGAATTTAGAAATGTAAGCATATAATTAATGGCATATATGTGGTTCAAAACTTTCATTAGAAAACAATCATAGTTCATTTCACTGTGGATTAAAGCAACTTCTATATTACACCAAAACTAATTCAATATTCTATTTTCAAAATGGTCATACGCCTCTTGTTCAAGATCTGTTTTCAGAGCCACAAGCTGCTTTAAATAATCTTGTTCCTTCTTAGCTGTTCTTGTCAGCTGTGCTTTCAAACCATGGAATTCTTTCTGCAAAATGAAAAGGAAGAGTTTTGAGTTCCCATGTGCAAACTCCAACTGCTGGAGGTCATCAGACATGAACTCAGAGCACAAGGCTTTCAGAAGAACCCAACAACATCCATGCCATGGATTATCCAGATTGGATCTTTCCAGTCTCTGCTGGGATCTGGAAGTGGTGTGATATAGTGAACTGTGACACCAATGCTGTTCATGTCTGTCCTCTGCTGTGAGTTTCATTACCTGGGCTGCAAAATTCGGGTGGGACCCTGCTCTGGGTGCTGTTTCTTATGTATAAACTTGTATCCAAGTCATGATGTGCAACTTCACTATTTCTAAAAACATGTAACTGTTGCCTTTCTTCAGACCTCTCTCATTTGGAGAGTATTTTCATTTCTCTCTCCAAATGTTTCTCTCTCTGCAAATTTTCTGTACTAGCCTCAAGATTCTTCTTCAGTAAAAGTGCTCCAATTTACCCATTTTAGAAAATGAGTGAAACTCAGTTCAGAACACTCAATGCACAGATTATAACAACAAGCAGACACAGTAAAATGCACACCTGATTTCAGACTATCTTAACTTTAGTTGATATGGATTCTTGTTAGGCTTGTAAATATAAAATCATAATTAAAATAAACCTCTGTTAAGAGTGTATTTCATATAGCTTAGACTTCTGTGACAGAAAATGGGCCTGTGTCACAGCACAGCAGGGTTCACAGAGGCCAGAGCTAATTACCTTCCTGGAAGGAAGGAAAAATGGGAAAACTTTATATCCAGAGGGAGTGGCATTTGAATGGGCATGAACAAAGAAGGAAATAACCAAAAACCTTGAGAAGGAAAACCAAAAACATGGGAGACAAGAAAAACCAAAAGCACAGGAGACAAGAAAAACAGAGGCAATAAAGAATTCTTCAAAGAAAACACTGAAATTGTGTGTGAGAAAGTTTAGTAGAAATGTTAAGGCAGACTAGATGGAATTTACTTATGACATTTAAGATACTTACAAAGCAAGAGGAATTTCATATGAAGAGCAAATGCCATGAGATTAATAAAATGAACATTTACCAGAGTTTCTGACAGCTCTTCAAGTTGCACTTCTTTATCACATTTTACTTTAGCCATCTCTTCTACAGCACAAGGAATGTAAAATTAATGGAACATAAATGATTTTTCATATTTAGCAGGCAGTATAAAACATTTCCCCTTTTGCAATACCCAGTTCTCAAAACTTGTTGGATTAAGTTAAGAAACTGAAAAGCTAATTTATGACTTAATCTAAATGTAGACTTGAGAAAATGATTCAGACATTAGCAAATCTATATCTGAAGAGAAACTGAATATTTATCTTAAATAAAATTTAGAGCCTATTATGTTTTCCACAAATATAGCTTCAAGTAAACCATGGACTGTAAGACTAGAGTATTCTCCAAGCATTGATGCACCTGCATTGTTCCAGAAAAAAAATACGAACTGCTGAAGGTATCACATAGATATGCTGGGAAAGGAAACCAGTTGTTACTAACTTCCAAATGGTTTCTATGTCCACATTCACAATTCTGGGATTTTCTGCAAGTTCTCAACAGCAAGGCAGAGCTCTTACTCTGGGGACTATGGAGCACATCCCTAGAAAGCACAGGATGTCAAATTGATGATATTTAAAGACAACCCCTGCCAGCATCATTGCTCTTCCAGCATGGGGAGGGTCACAGAAACCTCCACGGGAGGTTTTGTCTCTGCTGCACAAGTCACTCCTGGCACCTGCAGTGCTGCTGCTCTGAGCTGCAAACCAAAATTACCTCCAGAAGAATTCATGCATGAATGGTCTGACTATTGGAGCTGTGCACAGCACTGCCCTGTGGCTGCTGCCAGCAGCAATGACCCCCAAAGAAAAGGGATCAGCTGAGTAAAAATAAATCCAGGCATTCCTGACAGGTACAGGCACTGTAAAATCATTTCTCCAGCTACCAGAGACAGTCCATTTCCAGAAAAGAGCAGAAAACATTTTTATTACTGCCTAGCTCATTTTCTGCCTTTCTACAAGCCTTACCCAGTTCAGCAGATTTATTCTGGAGCTCCAAGATAAGCAGCTTTGAATCATCTTCAGATTTCTTTAATCTAAGGAAATGGTAAATGAAAAATCCCAAATGTAGGGTACAAAGCACTGCATTTGAAACTTACAGGACAATAAGACAAAGTCTTAGCACAAGCACTTTAAGAACATTTATCTTTCAACAGGCAGGTGATAGATCTGCCTGCAACACACATCAAATTTCACTTTTAAAACCTCAGAACAGTAGACATAAAAGTAAACAAATATATACCTACAGAAATCTGTATTTCTTAAAGACAGAATTATGAAAGTTGGAGGAGGCAAAAGATTACTTTTTATACAGTATCAACTATCACAAACAAAAAAAAAATACATTAAATTCTCTGCATTTAGACCACTGCGTGAAAAAAATTTCAGCTTCATTTCCAATTGTTATTGATTTTGTCATAGACTGCAACCTGTAAGATCACTCTTGGAATTTAAACTCATTAATTTACCTATTTTGTTCTTCTTGCAGCAAGCTTTTCAAATTGGCAACAGAAGTCTCAAACTCCTCCGTCAGGGCTGCAAGCAAAGCCTTCATTTTTTTACATTCTTCCTCCTGCTCTTCCTTTTCTCCAGTGACCTGAATTAATGTTTTCACTGTAGTCTGGAATTCAGTTTCCAAGTTCTTTTGAGTAGCCTTCAAGACATGATATAATTTCTAAACATGTTTTGCAACAAAGAGCTACAGCTGTTTCATGTCTAAAGTATCCATAATTACTTATGCAAATACTCATCTAGTCAATTTCTACTGTAAAACTATAAGCAAGGGGTACCTCTGCCTTTCGCAATGAAATTTTAGCCTCTTCCAGCTCTGCCCTAAAATGTTCTTTACTGACTTGGGACTCCTTTAACATTTCTTCATTATGTACTAAACAAAAAAAGATGTTTATATTTTTAAAATAGGATATTTACTAAAAAATGCTGCTAAAAATGGAAAATTACATACATTTAAAGAATTTAACAGAGACCAATGGTACTGACATCATATACTATAAAATAATAGATGAAATTAAAATATAGATGGCTTAAAAATATTGAAAATCAAGTTCTGAAAAGTAAGTTTCCTCAGTGACATGTGCCTGATGGTACATTTGCAAAACTGAAGCAACATATTTTCCCCTTGCAATTTTCAAGAGCTCTCAATGCTTGACTCCCCCTAAAAACTGCCCTGCCAGTCCTGCTCCCACATGAGCAGCTCCTGCTCCAAACAAAAATAAGGCCTTCAAGGCCCCAAAATTCTGCTGCCAACCAGCAACAGAATAAGACTATCATGGCCCTGTTTCCTATGCTTCTATAAACAATTACATATAATAAATAAAGATTCATAAACAATTACATTTCAATTCTATAAACAATTACATTTAAACACAGCAGGCAGAACTCTTACATTTTGCTTCCATTAAGTCAGCAATCTTATTTTGTGACGTCTGCAGCTGAGCCTTGATGTCTTTTATGACATCATCTTTTTCATCTCTCTGTATGGTAAGAGCTGAAATCTAGAAAAATGCAAGAAATATCATCATGAAGTCTGGAGAAGGGACAGATATTAATTTTCATTTGTACCCAGGTATGATAAGCAGACATTTTGCTGTCATTCAAGATAGATAGATTGATAGATAGATAGACAGACAGATAGATAGATAATATTTGTCTAGATATAATCTTAGCCAAATATTGATCAAGTCACATAAATCTAAACAAAAAAGTTCTCCAATTCAAAATCAAACCATAAATTCCAGTAGACTAAAGGGACTGAAACACCACTAAACTTAGAAGAATTTGACTTAAATGCAGCTTCAGATGTTATTTTGTCTTTTTTACTAATACCCAGAAACACTTCTTGGCTCTTGCATGGCCCCATTAGTTCCAAATAAAGCTCTACATCTTAGATGGCAAAATGAGCAAACCTGCTTTTCCTTTTGACTGACTTCCAGTCTGCATTCTTTTTCAAACTTGTCCACTTTTTCTGCTTCTTCTTTTACTTTGGAGATACAGTAACATCCATAGTTAACATCCTAGCTTAAATAAACTCTTAAATTGCTGAGGCAATGTCTGATTTTATAATGAAAATACAAACAGAAAAGAGCATGTGAGAATGAAACAGGAACATAGCAGGCTATACATACAGAGAGAGAGCATTTAGCTAAAGTTTCTGTAGCTATACACTCGTGCATTATCATTTAAATAAACAAACTATGGGAAGTAAGTATTGATCTCTAGACTGTACTTCACAGACAAAACTTCAATTTTGAGTGACTGTTTGAGAAATAAAGTTCCAGCTTTGGCCCAGTGGAACAGCAACAGAAGGGGCCAGGCAGTGACCAAAGGCAGCATGAATAAAAGAAGGGTCCCAGTGTCTCAGTGTGAGCTGCTCACCATTCCAGCACTTCACATCTGGCTGCCCTGACACTGCATGTGTAACACAAGCTATGAAGTAAAAACTGAGCCACCTGCATAAACTCAATAAACAGAATTCTCACATTTGAAACTCATTTCCAATCTGTCGTTCTCTGCTTGCACACGAAGCTCTTCAAATGCCACCGTCATTCTCTAAAAACAAAATTTAATATTTGAAGTTCAATACTGGAAACCCTGGAACTTCTCCAGGGGCTGCTGCCCACCTCAGCCATTCTGAGGAACCAGCAGGGAGGTGAAACAGAGCCCAGAAAGAAGCCAGAAGCTGTGCCAGTGACCCAGCACTAAGCACACATCACCCAGATCACAGGGATCTACATCCCACACACTGCTGCACCTTCTCCATTGAATGTGCTTTATAGAACGCAAAAATCACTCTTGAAAAGGGATTGAAAACCCAACTTCATGCATCACACATGACATGATACCCACACATGATGGACACAAACAGTATCCCAACATAAACATGGAACTCAGCTCAGCTCACATAACTCACATTCCTTTCATCAAGCTTGCTCACTTACTTCTACATTGCTGTGAAGTTCCTCATACAATTGTATTGTTGCTTCCTTTTCCTGTTCATCTATCAAAGCAAGAACATATAAGAAAGTTTTTCTTTTGAACAAGAATGCCAGCTGCCCAAGTCATAATTTTTAATCAGCATAATGAATTAACAAAGGAATTATCAGCTCCATTCTTACTAAATAAGTCATTATGAAACATGGTGCCAAAAGTTACAGAATCTAGGGAAAATGTGTATTTCATTGAAACATTAAGCAAGCTCAACTTTTAAATTTCCTTCCCAAGATATTTTTTTCTGTGAAAAGTGTAATTCTGGATCAGTTTATGCGACCATATTAATTATTATAGTATTAATGCTGTTGAATAATAACGTATCAAAACTGTTAGTATTTATAAACTGTAATCTAGGGTTTAGCACTTAATTTCTTCCTATCAGCAGATGCTGATAGAGCATCTGAACTGTCATTATAAAATTGCAACACTCCATGTCCATATTTTCCTTCTTTCCTTTCACTTTTGTAATTGATACTATTTTTTCCTAAGAAAACAATTAAAAAGAGAACAGTAAAAGAAACAGCTATCAAAAAAGAACAGTACATCTATATAGAAGGATTTCTAGAATTAAGGCTAAAAAGAAATAGACACTTCTTAAGTATCCAGGATCAAGTTAGTAAAATTATAATGATTATAATAACAATTCTAAATTGCATATAAAGTAAAATTCCCAATCAATAACATATTTTAAAACCTCAAGAATTTAAACTTCATTAAGTTATCCAACTGTCTTGGCTTGTTCAGTTTCATGAGAAGAATTCCAGTTACTCATTATACCTTGGGGTTCAGACCTTTTTTCCCCACAAATGTGTGATGGCTGAAAACAGGAAAGGTCAGCTCTGGAAATTTGTTACAGAGTGCTGGGAATTCAGAGTAGATTCTACTGCCTAAAACCAGGCATGAAGTGTCACTTCTCATGTCTGAATACATTCCCAGAGTGTGGCTGGGACTGCAAAGCTTCAATGGGCTGAGCAGCCTTGGGGAGCCCTGCCCTGCTCTGCAGTGGCTCCAGTGCCAGTCAGGGCTGTGGGCACTGCCTCAAACCTGGAGCACTGTTTGGGCACCCAAGGAGCTCCCAGGCTGGCAACCCTGCAGCAAACAATCTCACTGCCTTCAAAAGCCCTCTGCATTCAGCATTACAAACCACAAATCTGTTAGACCTGGGGCTTCACTTCCAATTTTGTGAGCCACTTAAAATTCACTTCTCATTCTGAGAGCCACATCCAGTCGATCTCAACTGTAGAACTTTTCTGAACAGCACGAGAAATTTCTTCTTCTTGCTTCTGTTTGTGAATTCAGAACAAGCTAGAAGTACATTTATCTGATAAATAAAAACTAAAAAAGCATTTACATTTGCTGGTCTTCTCTGTGAAGCGAGTGCAGGTGCCCTTGAGCAGATTACACAGATGCCTCGAAGCAGCAGCTCTAAAGGAGGGAAAAATATCATGTTTGCACAGGAGTGCACAGTGCTTTGTGCACCTAAGGAGTAACAATGGAAATGACCTTCAAAATTTAACAGCTACATAAAACTGCCCACTTGGAAACTGATTATTTCCACCACAAAAATATATCCTTGGTTCTATTACTTACTCTTTCAAGAGATCTTTATTTTCACATATCTCATCTTCCAGTTTCAAATGGAGTTTCTCATTTTCAAACTGTTTTCATGGGGAACAGATGCAAAAAGACACTGTTATTGAAAAATATATTAGAAATGCACTTGAACTTCTCAAATCCCTCATGAAAAAGTCACTTGGGGCATCAGTAGACAGAAGTCTGTTTTATCTGGTGTTACATGCTGAGTCATCTTTTGCATGAAAGATACAATAATTAATGAACAATAATTTACCAGCAAATGAGACACTTACAGGTATATTCTTCATACCTACCCTCACACAGGACAGGTGCCTGCAACTTCTCAAAATAATCATTTTCTCAAGGCACAAACCAAACTGCAACAGTCTTTAATATTTAATTGTATCAATAATAGTGTCATACTGAATCAGGAAGCACTGAACTTCATCTATTCAATGTACACTATACAATACTGGCCTGCAGTTCTTGAATGGCTTTATTCTGTGCTTCAATAATCTTTCTATTCTCTTGGAGTTTTCTTTCTTTCTGGTTTAGTTCAGTTTCCACAGTCAGTTTCCACTGCTTGATCTTCTCAGCCTCTTTGTAGAGTTTTGAGAACAATTCATTCGTTGTTTCTGGATTCTATTAGAATAAGTTCCACAAGTTAATCTCAAATACTATCTAATTAATAGTATATAATATCTAATTAATACTGTTGTAGATAATGTATTTATCTCTTAGAAACATCACAAGAGTAATATTTTTTCCACAGATGGTGATATAAGCTTATATATGATCAGGAGCCCAAGTTTAAATCTTTGTGCATCCTCTGTGTATGTATCAAAAGGCATTACAGGGCACATAGGAGATACAAATACAATGAAATATCCCAACCCCCCTTCAGACATCACCAAATAGATGGGCTTAAAGACACGGATAACTGCAATCCACCAAAATCAACAAAAATTTTGCCAGAATTATCAGTGAAGCCAAATTTCCTTCTAGCAGGTTCTTCACACATTTCTGTCCTCTCCTTCTGACAGACACTGCTGAGTTAAGTAAAAGCAGCTTCAGAGACTTTGCCCAGGAGTACCTGTGATATTGCCATGGACACACACAGAATCACAGAATCACAGAATAATGAGGCTGGAAGAGACCTCTCAGATCATCGAGTCCAACCTATGCCCTGACACCTCAACTGCAGCACCAAGTGCCATGTCCAGTCTTTTCTTAAACACATCCAGAGATGGTGATTCTACCACCTCCCTGGGAAGAGCATTCCAGTGCTTCATTATTCTTTTAGTGAAAATTTTTTCCCTAATATCCAACCTATCCCTTCCCTGCTGTAGCTGGAGACTGTGTCCTCTGGTTCTGTCAGTGCTGCCCGGTGGAAGAGCCCGACCCCACCTGGCTCCAGCCTCCCTGCAGGAAGCTGTAGAGAGCAATAAGGTCACTCCTGAGCCTCCTCTTCTCCCGGCTAAACAGTCCCAGCTCCTTCAAACGTTCCTCACAGGGCTTGTGTTCCAAATCCCTCACCAGCCTTGTTGCCCTCCTCTGGATGTGCTCCAGCATCTCAACGTCCTTCCTAAACTGAGGGCCCAGAACTGGACACAGCACTCAAGGTGCAGCCTCAGCAGTGCCCAGAACAGGGGCAGAATGAGCTCCCTGCTCCTGCTGGCCACACCATTCCTGACCCAGGCCAGGAGCCATTGGCCTTCTTGGCCACCAGGGCACACTGCTGGCTCATGTTCAACCGGCTGTCACCAGCACCCCCAGGGCCCTTTCTGCCTGAGCACTGTCCAGCCACACTGTCCCCAGCTTGGAATGCTGTAGGAGATTTTTGTGGCCAACATGTGGAACTCAGCACTTGGACTGATTAAACTTCATGCTGCTGGACTCTGCCCATCCATCCAACTGATCTAAGTCTCTCTGCAGAGCCCTCCTTCCTCCCAACAGATCAACACAAGCTCCCAGCTTAGTGTCCTCTGCAAATTTACTGATGAAGGACTCGATGCCCTCACCCATGTCGTCTATAAAAACATTAAACAGAACTGGTCCCAGTACAGAGCCCTGAGCGACGGCACTGGTGCCTGGCTGCCAGCTGGATGCAGCACCATTCACCACCACTCTCTGGGCCCATCCAGCCAGTTCTGAGCCCAGCACAGAGTGCTCCTGTCCCAGCCATGGCTGCAGCTTCTCCAGGAGTGTGCTGTGGGAGACAGTGCCAAAGGCCTTGCTGGAGCCCAGACACACAACACCCACAGCCTTTTCCTGCATGCACCAGGCCGTCACCTGCTCACAGAAGGAGCCCAGATTGGTCAGACATGACCCATCCTTGGTAAAGCCCTGCTGGCTGGGTCTGATAGCCTGGCCATGCTGTGAGTGCTGTGTGATAGCACTCAGTGTGAACTGCTCCATTATCTCACCTGCCACTGGGGCCCGGCTGACTGGCCTGGAATTACCAGGATCCTCCTTCCTACTTTTTTTGTACATGGGTGTCACACTGGCCAGTGTCCAATCCTCTGGAACCTCACAGTGAGCCACAACTCCTGATAAATGATGGAGAGAGGCTTGGCAAGCTCATCTGCCAGTTCTCTCATCACCCTGGCATGGATCCCATCTGGAACCAGGGATTTATAAATATCCAAGTGTCCCAGCAGTTCTCTGCTCACACACAGAGCAGGAAGGAAAACCACCACCCTTGTGCCCTTACAGCACCTTGAAAGTGCCCTACAAGCAGTGCTGGGCCAGTGGTTGAGGCAGGGAGAGCAACACACGAGTCCCAAGGGCCCTTTGGTTCACTTACAACAGCCCCAAACACCACCCTTGTTTTGGCTGCATCACAGTTTTGTTAGAGTCCTGATGGTACTTTAATAGCTTAGGATTAAAAAAGTCTAAAAAGTTGTCAGGGATATGAAAAACAGCAGAGAGAGCACAAGAAATGTGTTTTATTTTGTGGTAGCAAACAGTGTTTTGTAGCTGCAAAGTAGAGAAGCTATTGCAAAAAAGCTGAGCTGTACTGAGTTGTGCTAAAGCAGAGATCTGCTGGTAAAGACACTGTGAAAGGAATCCAGTGCTTGAGGAAACCACTGAATTCATTGTTTTACAGATAAATTAAAGCCAGACAACGCAATTGGGATCATCTACTTCAGTTTTCCAAAGAATACTCTGACTTCAACCCTTCTGCCCCTCAACAGAAGATTCAGCAGCAGTTCGACAAGGATACTTAAGTGTTTAAATCTTACTCTAATTAAAGCTCATGGACTTTGCAGACACTTCAAACAAAGAAAAAAACAACAACAATATTGCAATCACCTTAATTTTTAAAGATTAATTTCCAGGTGTGTTCACTAAATCACAAGTATCTCCTCTAAGTGTGATTCAGCTTTAAACAGGAGACAGAAAACATTATTCCCTTTTGACTACTTCCTTTAGGCCTGAAATATCTACTGAATAATGCTTTAGGCACTGTTTGGGAACAAATTCAAAAGACCCCAAGGAATGAGATGTGCAGAGTTGATACTTAGCTGACCTCTTCATCTACTCCAGAGCAAAGTTTCACTTGCTGTGAAATTGCATCTGAAACATGAAGAGATTTTGATCAATGTATTTCTAAAAAAAGTAACAGTGAAACTGTATTTAACAGTTACAGACATGAAACTGTGAGACTACTCATGAAAATTAAAACTTGACAATATATAAAAATCTAAAGAAGGTGCATGGCAAATATTCCAATCGTACCTGAATCAGTGATTTCTCCATGGCTCAACACATCGAATGGCAGCTTAAAGTCATCATCTGAGCGTCTGTTAATACCCTGCACAAATTTAAAAATTAGTTCCTTAAGAGTAGATTTGCAAAGAAGAATTATAAAAGCCAGAAAAAATCCCTACAGATGATGTGAAAATAGAATGTGTCATTAATTAAACAGCTGCCTACAATTTTCAAAGCCCAAGGTATTGGTAATGGCTTTGGAACTCACTTCTTACTTCCCAGTGGTTGATCAAACTGTTGGTGTTCTGCACTTTGATTTATAGACTGTGGCCAAAGGGGAGCTTTCAATGCAGGGAACTCAGCAGCTCCTGCCTGTCTGGGCACTGCTGCATGGCAAAGCACTCAAGGAGAAAAATTACTTTTCTGAAGACTTTTCAGTAGTTGATATTTCTTTTTTGCTTTACTTCCAAGGGCACTTCTAAACGATATCTGATTATGTTTCAGTATGAAAATACTCTTTTACAAGTTTTTTAAGTCACAGAAGTTCATCCTGTAAACAGCAAACTCATCTGCTGTCAGAATATCCTGTTTGAATCTCAACATATTTCATAAGGAGCTTTGACATGAAAAAATAACTTGTTGAATTCTCATAACTCAGCGTGGGGACAGAACATTTTCACTGCACACCTGATCTGGTGAGACCAAGACGCCAATGCCAGTGCGAGCATCTGAGTGGGGCCTGTGGGAATCCATAAAATCAGAGGGGTTTCAGAAAGCTGCAAAAGGCAGGCCTCAGAGACAGCAGAACTGTGATTAGTGCCAAGCAGTAGCCATGACATAGGTCAGCAGAAAAATTATGCAAAAAGTAGAAAAGTAATGACAAATAGAACAATGGTCTGTGTATTAATGCTTGGCTAGAATAACTCCCTAAGCTACAGAAAAGTTTATCTAGCAAGATATTAGAAAGTTCTAAGCTTAATAATGGAGCTCTGTGCATTGTGTTTCAAGGCTTACAAGCAGGTATTGTATTCAAAAAAGGCAAGCATTGTTTTAACCAAAGGTACCTGTGCTTATAGTGGTTGGATAGAACTGCTGTCAATATGCTTTTGCTTGGTGTGATTGGTTAAAAAACTTTTAAAGTAAGTTGTCACATTAAGTTCTTTGTCTGCTGCCTGGGATGTGAGCTGCTGGCATCTTCCCATTGTCATAACCACGTAACGAGACTGATGCTGGAAAATAAAACAGCTCAAGGCAGTTCCTCAGCAGTCCCGTCCCGTTGGTGATTTGTACACAGAGCCCGGCCAGCGATAGATCCCTGCTCGCTCTCTGGGCTGAATTACCCACAGCAAACGCGGACTTACAACACAGAGCGGATGCTCCAGAAGATGATTCCCTTCAGTTTTGAGAGAACACAACAACAAAAGTCTTTGAAATTCAAACTGAAGATGTCTGTGCATGTGCCACTCGAGGCATACGCACAGAAATTAGTCCAGTGCGGGAGCCGTCCCGGCCTATGCAGGGGCAGGTGTGAAATAAACAAAAAGGGCCTGGAGACTTCTTCTCCTTTTTAATGCCTTTATTAAAAGTGATCAGCTCAGGATTGGGCGGCTCGACGCGTCTGCAGTCTCCGTCATCTTCCTGGGCGACTCAGAAGAGGAGGATATGCACAGCTCTGTCCACAAGGGGCAGAGCTGGGGATCACGTCCTCGTGGGAGCCTTTAGGGCCTGCTGATGCCGTCAGATGGTACTTTTGCTGGCTCAGTCGGCCTGGTCTCACCACCGGGGTCGTCTCTCCTGGTCAGGGCGAGAGGGTCCGAAGGTGTTCTGCATCTCTGCAAGCTCAGCATTCGGCTCCTCACGTCTAGACATCACTCTAGTCTCTCAATTCTTAGGTGGCTCGTCGTTTTTGGGGTCTTCTCTGTACACCGGGGGACCCATGCTGCATTGTGGTCTTGGAGTCACTTTGCATAGCCCCCCCCACCTTCTCAGGTCTCTTCTACTGTTCGGGAAGGTTCCCACCCTTCTGGGAAAGGTACAACTTAGCCTCGGGCGAGGCTCTGCTGATACAAAAGGAGCGATTAGCCACAACGACTCGTGATTACAATAACAAAACACGAAGAACTTCAGCAGCTACCCGTGGTCTGGCTGCTTTTTGTAACTTTTTCTCACAAAAAAAATATTACCCGAATTTTGTTCATAACAGGTGGGTGTGTGCTCCAGCCCGGGGCAAGGGGCAGGTGTGTGTGTGCTCCAGCTCGGGGCTCTGCCGGGGCACTCCCCGGGCCCAGCACTGTCCCCGTGTCCCCGGGAAGGGCCCCTGCGCTTTCCCCCCGTCCCCTCCTCAGCCGCGGCCTCCAGAGCAGCACAGCCCGAGGAGGCGGCCGGGGTCGGGGGCGGGTGTGGTATGGACCGCCCTCAGCGGCCCCGCGGCCGAGCGCTCACCTGGGATCTGCCCGCAGACACCTGGCCAGCACTCAGGCGCGGCGGCATGAACAGTTTAAAGCGATTTTCCTTCTCCATGGCTCCGATAAAAGGGCGGGCGGGGCGGCCCTAGTTCCAAGCGGCCGCTGAGGGCGGGCGCGAAGGGCGGGAAGCGGCAGCGGCCCCTCAGCGCGGGAGAGCTCTGAGGGGAAGGGGGGGGGTCCCGCCGGTACAGGGAATAACTGGGGGGGGCCCGTCCTCCCGTGGGAAAAATGCGTGTTTTATGATTGCCTTTTCGCAAATATTAAAATGAATATTATATGCGTTGTGTCAGAAAGTTATGCTGTATTAATTTTCTTAAGTAGTGTGTTAAATCTAGTTTTAGGGTATAACATAATGTTAAAATAAAAACTATGCTATGTAAAATACTTTTTTTAAAGAAAGGACTCGCAACGAGATAGCAGCCACAGGACACCTAAATCTTTCAGAGAAAGAGAATTTATTGCTCTCTTATCAGAAGAAACGAACTTCTTCCTGCCTGCTCAGCTATGAAGACGCCGTCAGGATTCAGGTATGAATATGCAACAGGCTATTGTTTTTAAGGGTTAACCCTCTGTTAATGTGTGTCCTTTTTCAGGCTTATGCTGCCCAGAAGAAGTTACCCAGACGTCTGTAATTCTTTGTTTCTATTATCTCATATTGTCCTAATTCAAATTGTCCAAATTATTAATACTCTAACTATAAAAGTATCTTACATAGCATAGTTTCTATTTCAACATTATGGTATAACCTAAAACTAGATTTAACACACTACTTAAGGAAATTAGTACAACATAACTTTCTAACACAACACATATAATATTCATTTTAATATTTGTGAAAAGCCAGTCATACAATATGCAGTTTTCACGCAGGTAATGCAGGCCCTGGAGGCATCTCCTGAAGCTGGAACAGCCCCAGCAGATGGCATCGGTGAGGAGGGGGCTGCTGGGGGGCAGTTTGGAATAACTGTGCTGTCCTAGGGTGACATTAGGACGCTTGTATCCCCAGCTGTCTGTTCTGTTTATGCTGGATATTATGTTCTGTGCCTTCAAGACTCACTCTGAAGAGTGAAGTTTTGTTTTGGTTTTGTTATCAGCCGCTCCCCCATGGTTGGCAGGACACAGAGACGGGGCAGTACATGGTGCTGCTTTTGCTTTTTGCTTGGCTTTATGCTTTGCTCTTGCTTTTGTTTCTGCTCATTAGTTAGTTTAGCTAAGCAGTCTGAATTTTTCCCTGGACTGTTTTTCCTTTCCCTTTTTTGGAACCACTCAAACCTGCTCCAGACTGGGACCTGGGAAACACCGAGGGTTTGCACCTTGTGGCTGTAGCAGCTGCCCCAGCACCAGAGGGACTGATAACAGAGCGACCACTCCCAAGAGAGACTTTCTGAATTTGTCATCTTTTTCAGAGTGGTGAAAGAGTGTTGTCACCTGGTATTGTTCATTCTGTGTGCTGGGGGTGCTTTGTCTGTTAAATGAACAGGTTCTTTCCACTTCTCCCCAAGGAATATTTCCCGACCCAGTTGGGGACAGGGGCTATGTGTGTTTCCTTTCTGGAGGAGCCCCTTTGGAGGTTTTCTCCCAAATTTGCCCTAAACCAGGACAAAATTTGGTGCCCAATGCATGGGGCTTGAGAGAGAGTGGGAAAAACCCTTGGCTGACTGCATTTTGGTTGCCATTACTCTGTGTTGGTATCAAGCAGTTAATGGCCATGTTTTTTGGATTCATAATGTCTCTTGGGGTGGAGGCTTGCATGCATTTCTGGTCCCTAAGTGCAGAGGATCATTAATGGGACATCACACCATGATTAATATGATAAGTGAAACCAATTTATTACAAAAAGCAAGCCATATTTATACTGTTCTCTATTGTTCACACCTCAAGCTAATACCTGATTGGTTAAGTCCTTTTTACGCACGCATTTTGACATTTCAGTTAATTTTAGTTAGTCTTTCTTCTTCATGCATCTCACTGTGGTTTTCTTGTCTGCCTTTGCATCCTGAACCGTCTGCTGGTGAGTGTGTTCTCCTTCTTTTGTGTCCTTCAAGGGCATGGTGACCTTACTCAGGTTCTATGAAGGCTGCATTGTGCATATGTTGCATATGTCCATTGTGCTGCAAAAAACCCTCAGCACTCCTCCCAATGCTTTCTGGTCATTCAAGTGCCCTTCAGCTGACTGGTTTCATGCTTTGAGCTTCAGGGAATTGCCCAATCTTTCTGAAGCTCAAATAAATATCATTTTAGTCAACATCTTAATTGTGTTTATACCTCACAGAATTACCTTTTCTTTTGTCTTTGTCTGAAACTGTTGCTGTACGGAAATCTCTGGGGGATGGTGGACATGTCAGATGTTCTGGGACATCCCAGAGCACGTGGACCTTGGCTCTGCACAGGAGAGCTCTTCATCCCCTTTCTCTCTTTTCCTCCCTCTGGGGATTGGGGGGAGCTCCTGACTTCAGTGAGTGACTCGTGTGTGCAAAGAGCAAATCTGGGCAGAACTGGGGCAGGGAGGGTTTGGGGGGACCTTGGATCTGTGCTGGGCACAGAAGGTGTTTTCCATTGCTCTGAGACTGTCTGCTGTGGAAAGTGGATTTATTATCCCACAGAGGAATGACTTTTGCATTTGATGGAGCTGTGCCTTCCCTTGGCTTTGTTGGCTGAAAAGATACAGAGGAGCACACACAGAGCTACCAGCTCCTGGATTCCAGCAGTGTTCAGATAGAAATTCCTAGAGGAGGTAGAGTCAAGATGTGTGCTTGCCTTGTGGTCAGCCTTCAATACCCCTTGGTCTCCCTGGGCCCTTCCCCCAGGTGGGCCTTGGGCTCATTTGGTCCCTCAGGAGCTGGGCTGGGGCTGCAGAGGTGGCTGTGGAGCATTGCCTGTGCTGTGCCAGGGACTGGCAGACACTGCTGGGCTGGGATAGAGGCTCTGGGGGGATTGGGGTTCCAGGGCAGGGCAGTGCAAATGTTTCTAGCCAACAATCTCCTCCAGTCTGTCACTACAGGGAATGCTGGAAGTGAAATCCCAATTGTGGCCATGGGCACCTGGCTGAGAAGGACAGTTCTTTTCCATAGGAAGGAAAGCACAGAGCCTCAGTGTTTGGAAGGCAGGTGAGAGTCTCACTAGGCAAGGCCAGCCAGACTTTTCAGAAATGGCAGATTTTTGTCTGGGAGCAGTCTTTGGATATAGGGAATTCTGGAGGTGGAACCCAATCTCAGCCATGCGTGCCTGGAGAAGGAGGACAGTTCTTTCTCATAGGGAGGAAAGCACGGAGCCTTCCCCAGTGTTTTGGGGACAGACGGGAGATGACTCTCCTGAAACCACTGCCTGCCACACTTGTCCTGGCAATATTCCTATGGGAAAAATTTGGAGTTGAAATCCCAGTTCTGGCCATGGGTGTTTAGAAGAGATTGACAGTTCTTTTCCTAGCAAGGAAAGCACAGAGCTGCTGATGAGAGGCAGCTCTTGACATTCCAACATCAGCCAGAGCTGTCCAGTGGCCCCTGGGAGGCCAATCCAGCCAGGCCTGTTCCATGTTCCCTCAGTTCCATGGGAGCCAATGGTCCCTTGATTCCATGTGTCCCTTAGGTGCCATAATGCCCCCTTGGTGACACGAGGCCCTGAAGGGTCCCAGTGGTCTCCAAGGTTCCATCAGGCCCCACAGAGCCATAATGGCCTCTGGGTCCATGAAGCCGCGCTGTGTCACCAAGGCCCCTTGGTTCCATGGGCTCCGGTGGTGCCACAATGACCCCCTTGGTTCCATGAGGTCCCCACAGTGTCACTGTAGTGTCCTTGGACTCACTGGGACTCTCAGTGTGTTCCCAGTCACCCCCAGTATGGTTACAGACACTCCCAGTATATCCCAGTTGCCCTCAGCACACTCACAGTCATTCCCAGTCACATCCACTTGGCCCAGTAAGGTTCCACTTTCCACCAGTATGATCCCAGTCACTCCCAGTGAAGGGAAGGGACCGGGATGGACTGGGACAGGCTGGGATGGACTGGGACACCGGGATACACCAGGATAAACTGGGATACACCGGGACACACTGGGATATAGTGGGATATACCGGGACACACCGGGATATACTGGGATACACCGGGACATACCCAGACACACCAGGATACTCCAGGATACACCAGGACACTCTGGGATTCACCGTGCCCAGCACTGGGACCCACTGGGAGCAGGATCAGGGCACACTGGGACTCAGCAGGGCCAGAATTGGGGCAACATGGATCATAGTGGGACCAACTGGGATATACTGGGAGTGACTGTAACCATACTGGGGGTGACTGGGAACACACTGAGAGCGACTGGAGTAACTGAGTCTACACTGGGGGCAACTGGGATTGACTGGGACTATGCTGGGGAAGACTGGGGTCACAGTGGATTCTGACTGGGGTCATACTGGGAGTGACTGGGTCTGTGCTAGGGTGTCGTGGTTTTGGTTTGCTCATTTAAGATCTCTTTAATTTTGAGATTTTTTTTGGCTAATGCACTAAAGAATGTGGTGGGTTTGGTGTTGGTTAATTACTAATACACTTATTTTTGGTTGTGAGATAGGATTAGGAGAAAGGTAAAGCAGGCTCAAAACTTTAAAAGGGTAGAAAGAAAAATTTTAATAATAGTAAGTAAAAAGAAACAAAAAGGTAGTAAGAATCAAAGCAAACTTTTTAGAATACTCCTCCCCACAACTTTTTCTTTCTCACTGACAATGTAAAGAAACTAAACTTAAGATTTCTAGTCAGTTTACTACCTCTCAAAGAGACTTTTTTTAGTTCACTTAGGGAGAGAAGTCCCTCTTGATAAAGTTATGGAGACTTTTCTACAAAAGGAAAAAAACAGTTTTCTCATGGTTCTCAATTTTGTCATGAATAACAACTGCCAGGGGAACCTTGCTATCGTAAAATCTTTCTTATTTCTACCTTATTTCTACCTTCCCACAGCTTGGAGATGGGCTATGTTGATTGATGGAGTATTATTTTAAAGATGAGCTGTTCAAAGGCAAAAGTTCTCATTATCTATCTCTAAAATCATCATCGTCTCTGGGAGCAGAGATCTTCATTTTTAGAAGCACAAGACTGCACTCTTTCTTTGTGCAAACTTCTCATGAGATTACAGCTATTTCAACATCTGCTTACTTTAACATAGAAGCCTTTACCTAATATCAATTCAAACACTTTCATTTCCTTATAGTTTTATGTGTTATAAGGGAAAAGAGTCGTTTCTTTATAGCTTACAAGAGGATTTCAGCTCTAAAAACAAAGCATCTTCTCACCCCTCCCATCTGGGACTTACTTACCTTCTTCTTTATTACCTTTAGTGTCTTCATCTTGTTTTTAATATACTTGCATGTTGTTCTTTTCTCTCACTCAAAAGAAGATTGCAGCACGGAAAAAGTTAACATCACGCCTGAAGCCTACCCACCAATAACTTGTAACAGAAAGCTGTGGCTCAGTTGTGTTCAGATCAGCTTTATAGTTAGTGTTTAGTTTTCTACACCAGCCACAGAAGTCTCTGGTCTCAGCCACGCTAAGAAGAAGAAGAAGCAGCCTGACAGCGAGATCTTCACAGCCACAGCCAGCCCTGCTCTGGCTAAAGCTCCGCAGCCTCCCCTGTCTCCTTGCCCAGCAGCTGCTGAAGCCCAGCCCGAACAAACCAGAGCCCATGGAGAGAGAAGCCAGCAAGCAGCCCAGAAAATAGAAAAGAAGCCCAGCCTGCAGCAAGACTGCCCAGCCCAGCCCAGACACAGAGCAGAAGCCAAAACCCAGCAGCTCCCTGCCGACCAACAAATGTTTCTGAATTTTTTGGCCTTTGCCGTATGTGTTTCGCAAAAGCGTGTCTTAGCTTTTCAGCAGCTCAACAGACTGTCAGATGCACAAAAAACTTTGCATCACTTCCCTAAATTTCCTCCCATTCCAAAACATAACACAGGGGCCACTGGGAGCAACTGGGATCATACTGGGAGGAAATGGAACTATGCTGGGATAAACAGGATCATACTGGGAGCAACTGGCACCACACTGAGGGTGACTGGGATCCTTCTGGAATCATACTGGAAGTGACTAGGGGTAGGCTGAGGGCAACTGGGACCACGGTGGAGCAAGTGGGATATACAGGAAGTGACTGGAATCATGCTGGAGGTGACGGGGAGTGGCTGTGAGCAAATGGAATCATACTGGAAGCTACTGGGAGCAACTGGGAGTGAGTGGAAACACATTAGGGACAACTGGGATGTACTGGAAGAGACCAGGAATGACTGGAATCACAAAAGAACCATAAAGGAAGTTGCTGGAATAATACTGGGAGTATCTGGGAGTGACTGGAATCCTACTGGGAGTGACTGGAATCATACTGGGTGACTTGGAGTGACTGGGACCACACTGGGGGCAAACGGCACCGTACTGAGAGTGACTGGGTTCATCCTGGAGTCATACTGGGAAGGACTTGAACCATACTGGGAGTGCCTGGAACTATAATAGGGGTGAATGGAAACACCTGGGATCATACTGGGATCATGCTGGGAGTGACTGGGATGATACTGGGATCACACTGAGTGTAACTGGAAGTGACTGGGAGCATCCTGGGGGTGACTGGGAGCCACAGGGCCCATGCTGGGAGTGACCTGGGGGGAACTGGGGGAACTGGCCCAGCTGGGGCTGAGGGTTGTTCTCCCCCTGGGCTGCCCTGCGTCCTGCTGCTGTCCCTGGCCTCACAGAGCCGAGGGACAGGGGACAGCTGAGGGACAGGAGACAGGGGCAGGGACGTGGAGAGGTAGAAGGGAATTCCAGGGGGTCCTTTAGCCCAGGAAAGGGGAGTCCAGGGTTTCCCAAAAAGGGGGGACCAGGGTGGGGACACTCGGGATGTTCAGGAAGGGGCAGTTCAGGGGGTCTCTGGTTTTGCACAAAGCTGGGGCTGGGGGCTGGGAAAGGCAGGAATGGGGGTCCAAGGCATTCCAGGGCGTCCCAGGGTCAAGCCAATGGCCAGTCTGGAGGCTGGGAGCCATGGGGTGGCCAGGAAAAGGGGAGCAGGGGGTCCTCATGTCCAGAAATGGGGTGTGAAAAATGCATGTATTTTATGATTGGCTTTTCGCAAATATTAAAATGAATATTATATGTGTTGTATTAGAAAGCAATGCTGTATTAATTTTCTTAAGTACTGTGTTAAATATAGTTTTAGGGTATAAAAATTGTTAAAATAGAAACGATGCTATGTAAGATGCTTTGTTTTAAAGAAAGGACTTGCAGCAAGATAGCAGCCACAGGACACCTAGATCTTTCAGAGAAAAAGAATTTATGACCTTCTTATTGGAAGAAACAAACTTCTTCCCACCTTGGAGGCGCTATTAGGATTAGAGGGAAGAAGTTGACACTGATCAGACAGAATCCTGTGTTTGAATGGAATTTATGCATTATGGATGAAGTGTATGAATATGCAACGGGCTATTGTTTTTAAGGGTTAATCCTTTGTTACCGGGGGTCCTTTTTCGGGCCGTGATGCCCAGAAAAAGGTACCCGGACGTCCGTAACTCTTTGTTTTTCTTGTCTCATATTGTCTTAATTCAAATTGTCCAAATTGTTATTACTCTAATTGTGTTACTATATAACCATCTTATTACTATTAAACTTTAAAAATTTTAAAAACAAGTGATTGGCGTTTTTCACAATTTTGGTAGCAGAGGATGGTTACTAACACCTCGCTGCCGGTGCTTTAGGAGAGTCAGAGGGGGGAAGGCGCGCCCTGCCCTCTTTGGCAGCCTCGCTCTGTTTCCCTTGGGGTGACCGACAGACGCAGGTTACGATCAGTGGACAAAAGGAGGCAATAAAACAAATAAAAGGGAAAAAGGCTCCCTACAACCGCGGTAATTGGCCCCTAAGACTAGTAGTGTGCACGAAGAACCCGGGAAGGAAAAAGGATTGGTAAGTATTTCTCGGGGGGGGCAGGTACGGGGGGATGAATCTGTGTGAGTGAGAGGCGGGCTGGCTGTCCCAGACCTGCCAGGTGAGTGCTGGAGGCTCCCATGCTGCGTTTTCATCTTTTCGCGAGAAAAGCGGCCAGTAAAGAGACGAAGCGATTCATAAGAGAGTGAAAGAATCCCCCAGGGTAACTGGGACTGGGTCTCAGGGAGGGGTTGGACCCCTCGGAGGAAGGGAGCAAGGTTTCCTAGCCCAACCCACTAGGAAACGGGACAGGAGGGGCCCCTAAAACCTGCTGGGTTGAGGGATTTCTATTCCAAGAGCATCCAAGAGCAGGGTTGAGCAGAATTCTGTCGGAGTGAGGATATGCCCAAGAACACTCAGGGTGGGACAACACAGCTAGATTGAGGGATGAAAATTTTGCCCAACAGCATCCAGGGTTGGACAACACAGCTAGATTGAGGGAAAAAATTTTCCCCAACAAGATTCAGGGTTGAACAACACAGCTACATTGAGGGAAAAATTTCTGCCTAACAAGATCCAGGGTTGAACAACACAGCCGGATTGAGGGATAAAAAAATGCCCAAGAACATCCAGGGTTGGACAACACAGCAAAACAAATTAAATGCCCAAGAGCATCTGTAGTTGTACCACACCGCTGGGTTGAGGGACAGAAAATGCCCAAGAGCATCTGGGGATGAACAACACAGCTGGATTGAGGGAAAAATACCCAAGAGCATCTGGGGTTGGACAACACGGCAGGACTGAAGGAAAATTACCCGAGAGCATCTGGGGTTGGACAACACGGCAGGATTGAGGGAAAACTTGCCCGAGAGCATTTGGGGTTGGATAACACAGCTGGGTTGAGGGATATCCAATAGCACCGGGACTGGCCAGTAACACCTAAACTTGTAATAGGTGATGTGAACGTGAAAGGAACCTTATTGTTGGTTTGTGGTGTGTGAGAGTGAGACACACACAAAGTCAGCCTCAACTTCCCGGGCAGGTGGGAAGGGGGAGGCAGTGGAAAGAGGAGTGAGTGACCTGCGAACCAAGCCAGTGTTCCCTGGGTGTGTGAGGGGCCATAGCTGAAGAGTGTGAAAGACACGCAGACAGCCTCACAGGGGATCGGACACCAGAGGCAGCAGAGTCAGGGCCTTTTTAGGGGGCCTGGTGACACTGAGACCTGGAGGTAAACCCCAAAGCGAAAGAGGGGACCACAAGGAGCCGTGATTTCCTAGCAATAAGGATCCACTCTGTGTCTTGGGAGTGTGAAGGAATGTGTGAAAGTGAATGAGAAATAAAAGTGAGTGAATGTAGACGAATGAAAGTATAGGTAATGTCAATTGTGCATTTTGAGCCTTACCATATCTCCTTGGAGGGATTGTATTGAAAAGCAGTGTGAGAAAAAGATTTTTGGGTGTAAGTAGTTGAAAGAAAAGTGGTGTTTAAGTTGTTAGTAAAAAGTGAAAAACGGAAGCAGGGGACGAATAGATAGAATATTGAAAAATGAGACAAAAATCCAGTAAGGTGGATACAGGAAAGAAAAGCAGGAGAAAAAAAAATTACCAACAGAAATACTCCAAGATAGCACTTTGGGAGTTATGTTAACAAACAGAAATACACCTCCTTGCAAAATACAGGGTATGCAGAAGTTGATGAGAAAAAACATGCAAACTTGTGAAATATATACTTAAAAAGAGCATTAGAAAATTTAACACAAAAGGAAGGAGTTATATATTGATTGAAGGTATGCCTTTGGAGTAGGACATACCTTAAGAAAAATTTAAAAAGGGAGATTACTTAATTAAAGAAGAAAAAGATTAGTACATGAGAAACTTTTTTCGAGGTTTTAGAGGCATTAAAATTATCTAAGAGAGATCGTAATAATACACATTAAAGGACACCAAAAGGTAAAAACCCAGAAATAAGAAAAAATAATTGGCAGATCAAGAAGCTAAAGATGCAGCAGAAAATAGAGCTGAAAGAGTTACTATTAACTCCAAATGAAGAAAAATTGGAAATTCCCAAGTTTAGGGAAGAAAAAAAAAGGGGGGGAATTAAAACAAGATAGGTGGTGAACAAGAGAAATCAGGGAAATAGAAACATCTTGATGGAAGACAATTAGATAATAAAACTTTTACTTGGGAATAGCAGAGGACATGTTTCAAAAAGCCCGGTGGGATACTCAGGCTTTGTGTGATCATTTTTTTAAAAGAATTATGGGTGCACTGAGACTTTAAGAGTAGAAAAACAAGTACCTGAAACATGTATAATTTGTCAAAAGATAAATTAAAGGGTGATAAGAAAAACAATATGAGTAGGTCGTGAGTTAGCTCGTCGACCATTTCAAAGTATCTAAGCAGAAGTTTAGATTTGTTAAGCTCTGGATTTATTTGTAAAAACCGTTTAATCCAGAAGAAAAAGAGAATACCACATGCTGGGGAGGGGGGAGGCTGTAAGAAAATAACATTTTTGAAAGGCAATAAAAGCAAAACGGGAAAAGTATAAAGCTGAGAACAAATTACCTCACCCATTCCCGTTCGTTCCCCCACTCGTTCGCAGCTGCACCACCCCTCCCAGCCCCTGTGCCAGCTCCGGCAAAGTCCGTCTGTCCCGGTCCGTCTGTCCCGGTCCGTCTGCCCAGTCCGTCTGTCCCAGGCCGGGGCTGGGGGTCTGTCCTGCCGTGTGCACCGTGGTCACCCCGCTGACCGCACCGAGGGGGGTCCCGTCTGTCCCGTCTGTCGCATCCCCGGCTGCCCTGGCTCTGTCGGCTCCCGCCGCTGCAGCCGGGGTCAGTCACGGCTTTGTCTGTGCCGGATCAGCCACCGTGAGCCGTGTGGGGGCGATCCCCGCTCCAGCTCGGCCTGCACCGGATCGGGACCGCGGGCGATCCCGGCTGCAGACCCCGCCTTTGGAGCACCCAGACCCTGAGCTGTGCCGATCCCCTCGGGCGATTCCCCCTGCAGACCCCGCCTTTGGAGCACCCAGACCCTGAGCTGTGCCGATCCCCTCGGGCCATCCCGGCTGCAGACCCCGCCTTTGGAGCACCCAGACCCTGAGCTGTGCCGATCCCCTCGGGCGATCCCAACCACAGATCCCGCCTTTGGAGCACCCAGACCCTGAGCTGTGCCGATCCCCTCGGGCGATTCCCCCTGCAGATCCCGCCTTTGGAGCACCCAGACCCTGAGCTGTGCCGATCCCCGCGGGCGATTCCCCCTGCAGACCCCGCCTTTGGAGCGCCCAGACCCTGAGCTGTGCCGATCCCCTCGGGCCATCCCGGCTGCAGACCCCGCCTTTGGAGCACCCAGACCCTGAGCTGTGCCGATCCCCTCGGGCCATCCCAACCACAGACCCCGCCTTTGGAGCACCCAGACCCTGAGCTGTTCCGAGTTCTCCCGTCCTGCCCTGAGCTCCGTTCCCTCGGTAACCACAGCTCCGGCTGCTCAGGGAAACTCTCTAAAGGAATCGCTTTATCGAAACACTAAAAGTTCAGTTAGAAGAAAGCCCTCTCCTGATTCTTCCTAAAAATAGGGGAGAAAGGCTATAGAAGATAAAAATCCAAAAAGAACGGGATAAAGAGATTGGTCTATTTCCATTACGAAAGGTTCTCATAGGAGGGAATGGATCAGAGTTTGTAAATGCTCCTTTGACTTTGTCTGAGGTCTGAAATTTTAAGAAATAAATACAAGGGATATTTGGAGAATCCCATAGGCATAGCTGAACAATTAGACCAACTTTTAAGTCCAAACATTTATACTTGAGAAGAGATGTGGTCGGTAATGAAAATAATATTTTTCTTAAGAAGAAAAGCAATTAATCAGAGCAATTGAAATAAAAGCTTAAGAAAAAGATAATCCGCAGGGACCCCCAGAGAAGACAAAACGCCTACTGCACCTCCTGAGTGGGGTTAAAATAATGAGGAGGGGAGTAAACACATGGATAATGATCATAATTGCATAACCAAGAGAATAAATGAGACAGCATATCAAAGGCGAAATGCGAAAACAAAAGGTTCTTAAGGGACAGCGTTTAGAGGGGAAAGAAGAAACTCCAACTAAATAGATGAAAAAACTTGAGACTAAAAAGGAAAATGGTCCTAAGTAAGCAGAAGATCTGAAAATCTTTAAAGAAATGAGCACATAAAAAAATAAAAAAGTCATAGGCTCTAATTTTTTGGGGGGGACAAACACCATTTAGAGTCTGTGATAACTTTAAAAATGGGTCCCCAAGAAGAAGAATTGGAATTTGTAATAGACACAGGGGCAGAGAGAACTTTCCTGTTAAATGTTCCAAAAAGTTATAGTGTGAGCAAACATATAGTGAAAGCAAATGGGGCAAAAAGAGAAAGTTTTACATTTCTAGTCATTAAAGATGTGGTAATTGAGAGAAGAAACTAAAATTTAGATGGGAGATGTGTTATTTGTCCCAGGGGCAGGTAGCAATTTATCAGGAGGAGTCTTACCAGTGCAATTAAGAATAGTAGTTATATCAGAAAATGGGAAAATGACAGCTAGAGTTTTGAAATTAGGCCAAGAAGATGAAAACAAAAATCAACAAAGAAGTTTGGGCTGGAGAAAGAAATAGGGGAGGATTAAATATCGACCCCATAAGGGTTACAATTGAGAGAGAAGAAAGAGAGAAGTTGAAGTAAGGGGGTGGTCAGCAAACTCTGAGACGATGGAATGTGAAGTGATGACATCTTGGTGCTAGAAGAGAGCAGAAGTGTGAATGGAGTTTTTTGCATGAAAGGCAGAGAAGTGTCTTAACACATGGTTGTCAGGAGGTTATTCAGTGCCGAACTGGGGTCCAGAAAGGGTTTAGCAGAACAGGCCCTGCTTGAAGACAGAAGAGGATAAGAAAGAAAGAGAAAGAAAAAGAATGTCAGGAGCACCCGGGGGCGCCGAGTTTGGGGTTGTCAAGGCTGGGAGGTGTCTGAGCGCTCCCTAGAGCGGCGGGGTCTCGGGGGCTGCGGCAGGGACCGATCCATGGAGGTGACCCGGGCGGTGCCGGCAGCAGAGGACACAGGTTTGCGGCCAGGAGCGGGCTGGCTCCGGGGCGGAGCTGCCGGGGGGGCTCCCAGACTGTCGGGGTGCCGAGTCCAGGATGGCAATGTCAGCCCGGTAAGTGGGCAGAGAGAGAGAAGGAGAGAGAGAGAGAGGAGAAGAGAGAGAGAGAGAAGGAAAGAGGAAGAGAGAGAAGAAGAAAGAGAGAGACAGGGGGCAAGAGAGACCCAGGGCAGCCCCCAGGGTCCCCATGCCCGTGGTTCCTCTCCCCTGCTCCGGCCCTGCAGCCAAGGGGCAGCACCGGGGGAAGGGCCAAGAACAGCACTGACAGCAAGGCTGTGAAAAGAGGGGCAGGGGGGCCAGCACTAAAAGATGAAATCAAAGCAGAGATTGCTGACTCTCCAAACCTCACAAAGCGGTTTGTTTTTCTTAAGTAAGATGGTTTTTGGGTTTTTTTTTTCCTTTTTTGTTTTTTGCTTGCTGTTAAAGAGTTGGGTTTCTTTCCTGAAGAATAGGTTTGTAAAGCTAAACAATTAAATGCTCCCCCAAAAGTAAAAAGCAATAGATGTAATACATCTCATGTTAAAATTGGTCTAGCTTTTCTATTTAACTAACTGTAACTCACAGAAAGAAGAATTTGCCTCTGCAGCTATTAGCACAGCTGCATAGAAGAAGAGGCTGCTATGGAGAAAGCTTATAGCTAAACCCAGAAAGTTTGGGAAAAAAACCGACGAATGGTAAAAGTTTATGCAATATTATCTTTCTTTTATTACTATGCTATTAAGAAGTCCTTTCCAGGTACTACTGAAGCAACAACCAGAATCACAGAAAGAAGGTGAATTTCATGCCAGCAGAATCAAAGGACTTGTGAAGAAACCTGAAAAATGGACTATCACATGTAAACCGGGTGATACTGAACTGACTTTCCAATGGGATCTGAGTGGTAATAGTCTGGGAAAACCCAAATTATCCAAGAAATATACAAAGAATAACACTGAATTAAGAAATAAGATAACGCTTATATCACTAGTTTTGAGCACTGCCTGAATAAAACATCTCCTTGGGAAGGAATACCTCAGGTAGAAGGATCAAGACTGTTTTTGTATTCTGACCTTAGCCTGAGAATTGTACAGGGAAGAAGGGGAATTGCCATTTCCGTTAGTAAACTTTATTTGATTCATTCCAATACTGGACATGCTAGCTGGGTTATAAGTAAAGGCTTAAATTGTGAGAGTAATTAGTATTGTAGTTCACAAAATTTATGCTCTTATTGCAAAAAGTGTTATAGTAATAACTTAGTTTTGTGGGTGGGAATTATTAGTGCCTGTTGAATGAGAGATACCTGAGGAACAGTAGGAGACCACAGTTAAAGAGTGTTAAAAACAATTTGCCTGGAAATTAGTTAAGAGAAAGTGACAAGAAAATACAGGGCAAGACCAGATTGGCCTCTGTATTTCACCACCGAGAAGATCAAATAAACCTGCTGTGGGTTGGAACATCACAGGCATGGGAGGTGGGAGTATAAGCCATACTGGACCTCTGTTATTCCTGTCTCTGGCACTCATTTGTTGTCTTTTCCCTTTCGGGATACCAGAAAGATCGTGTCAAAAATGCTACAGAAAGCATCACATAGAAAGAAACCAAAGTTCCTCCTTTATTACACACACCTATGTCAACAGCCACTGTTATAACCCATCCAAATTAAGAACCCCTAGGCAAAATGGAGTAAATTATTAGATTACAAGAAACTTAGGAAAAAGTGGTAATAGATTTAGAATTGAATGTCCAAAAAGAGAGAGATGGATTTGTTTTACATTTAATCTTGAAGATACGGTTCAAGATTTGGTAAAAAAAACAAATAATAAACGAAAAGGTAAAACCAGCACAGCAATCTAACTCTGTATTGACTCCAAATTATCTGTTGAATCGTATTACAAGACTCCATGCAGTTATAGAAATGATAGCAAATAAGGCTGCTCAAGCATTAGAGTTAATATCAAGCCAGCAAAGCCAAACAAAAACTGTGGTGTATCAGAATAGGTTGGCTTTAGACTATTTATTGGCCAAAGAAGGGGGTGTTTGTGGAAAGTTCAATATATCAGATTGTTGAAAATTGATGACCACAAAAAAGTCATTCTAGAAAAAGCAAAAGAAATCAAAGAAGAAAAATATATAAGCATATAATAACCCAGGTACCAGTCCAAAAATTAGAAAACAATGTTAAAATCTAGCTGGTGGGGTAATGTATTAGAAGAAATTAAGATCTTTCATTTTTTGTTACAACTGTTTTTATATTTCTTACTCGCGTAATCCCGTTTTATTTTGCCAGCATAGCCCAGAAGATGCAAGTAGATAAAAATATTGCTCAAGCCAAATGATTTACAAAGAATAAGAGTGGGAATTGTGAAAAATGCATGTATTTTATGATTGGCTTTTCGCAAATATTAAAATGAATATTATATGTGTTGTGTTAGAAAGGAATGCTGTATTAATTCTCTTAAGTACTGTGTTCAATATAGTTTTAGGCTGTAAAAATTGTTAAAATAGAAACTATGCCATGTAAGATGCTTTGTTTAACAAGAAGGGCTTGAAGCGAGATAGGAGCCGCATGACACCTAAATCTTTCAGAGAAAGAGAATTTATTGCCCTCTTATCAGAATAAACGAACTTCTTCCGACCTCGAAGGCGCTGTTAGGATTAGAAGGAAGAAGCAGGCACTGACCAGACAGAATCCTGTGTTTGAATGGAATTTATGCATCATGTATGAAGTGTATGAATATGCAACGGGCTATTGTTCTTAAGGGTTAATCCTTTGTTAACGGGTGTCCTTTTTTGGGCTCGTGATGCCCAGAGAAAGGTACCCGGACGTCCGTAACTCTTTGTTTTTATTGTCTCATATTGTCCTAAACATTTTATTACTATTAAACTTTTAAAATTTTTAAAAACAAGTGATTGGCGTTTTTCACAGGTCCCTTTTCCTTAGCGCGCGGTTTTCGCACAGCATTCGCAGCGGCCGTCCCCTCCCACCGCGCCTTTGCCGCTCAGGCAGATAAACTGTATTCCAATTCTCGACAACATCCACCAGTTTTGGTTTTGCACGGAAGGTATTTAAAAAAGCGATGCAAAAGTTTTAGCTACTAAAAGCTGTACAGCTTCTGAGACAGTAAAGAAGAAATTAAATCCCAAACAAGAGAAATAAAGAAATGCCTTAATCTTAAAGCTAAAACCCTCTGGTAAAACTATGGAAACAAGACTTTTTTCTCTAAGACTTAAAGGTACGGAGAGATATAGTTGTAATTAATATCAAACAGAAGACTCCACAGCAAAGCAAACAAATATTAAAGTCACTCTAATCCTATAAGAAGTTGAAACGGAGAGAAGAGTAATAAAATTATGTGCCTCCAAGAACAAAAATCTCTGTTCAGAGTGGGCACAATGGGAGGCCGGGCCGCCAGCTCCGCCCCCCGAGCCCCCGCCGGCCGACACCGCAGGCCCCTCGGCACCTTTCGGCGTGGCCCTGCTCCCCGCAATGCCGTTGTCCGCAGCCTCCTCCCCGCCGCCCCTGCCCCCGGACGGTCGCACTCCAAGCCGCTCCTGCCGCTGCCCGCGCTCCTGAGAGCGACACTGCCGGCCCGGCTCGTGGCGGCCTCGTCCCTGGACAGGGAGCTGCCGGCCGCTGCTGGCCCGGGGCAGCTGCGGCTCGGAGTCCGCCTGCCGAGGGGCGAGAAGCAGCAGCCCCGGGCTGCTCACCATTGTGCCCCGCATGATTCCCTGCCCCGGCGCCTCGGAGCCCGGGCACACCGAGCGCCGGCACGGCCGCTGCGGCTCCCTGCCTGGGCACACGGAGAAATCCGGCACATGGAACTCGCCCGAAACCCGAGCTGAGGCAAAACTGACCGCGAGTCGCACCTGTGCTGAAGCCGCTTCCCAGCTTTATTATAGGCTTGCCGGGCTCTGGGCGCGACAGCCGCTACGCCTCCAGTCTAATGGGCGCGATTCGTACCCCCTCACTGCTACACGGACAGCGTCAGTGTGGGAGGGATTTTGGCCGACCTGAGCAATCGGCGGCGGGAGCGCAGCCAATCGCGGATCGGGGGCTCCCCCGCCGCGCCCCGGCGCTCGCCGCTGCCTTCTCCGGGATCCGTTCCTTCACCGTTCCGGCGCCTCCCGTCGCTGCCAGCCCGGATTCGGGATCAGAACCCGAGTCCTTTTGGTTCGGCTGAGCGCAGTGCAAACCCCCTGCGGTGGCGGCAGGCGCGGGGCTGCCCCGCCGAGCCCCGAGCCCCGGGCGGGTCCCAGCTCGGCTTTCCCCGCTCGGCTTTGCCCTCGCTGCCGCCGGCGCTTTCCCCGCTCCCGGGGCTCGGCTTTGCCCGGCGGCTCCGCTTGGCCCCGGCCGAACTCACTGCCCCCCGTGGCTCCCCAACCCTGCGGCGGGGCGAACCCCCGGCATTTGCCGAAGGGCTCTGACTGCCCCTGGCTACTGAAGCCTCACGCTCCCCTATAATGCCCTAAACATGTCCTGAAATGCTTTTCTAAAGTTAGTCTTGTGGGTTTTTTTTGGTGAACTCTGATTTCTCTGAGAATTGTTACTGGAAAGATTCAAAGCGGTACATGCAGTGCTTCATTATTGTCATGTGCAGAATAACACAGTCTAATTTCTTTAGCAGAAATGCTGATAGCATTTACCACATGGTATTACACTAAATACAATCTCGAGAAGCTCCCGATCTCTTGGACACTTTGCCAAATTCTACTTTGTTGTTTCTTTTAGTAGAATTGAGCTTTAAAAGGTTTCAGGAAATTCATTAAAATTTGTGGCTGCCATGACTTTTTCTCAATGTTAAATTACATAGGGTCAAGATATTTGTTACACTTCTCTAATCCCTGCAGTAAATCCATCAGGCCACTGTTTCAGCCACGCTTGGTTCACATTTTCAGTGCCTTTTGGTATTAATAGCATCAGACTAAGTTACATTTTGTAGAACCCAGAACTTTTAAAGATATTGATTGCTAGTTCAGTTCTGTTTTATTTGAATATGATTTTAGCGATGTTCAGATTAAGCAAGGTTAGATCTGAGTAATGTTACCTTTATTACTCTATTGAGTTAATTTTTTACTAATCTTTCATGTTAAGGTGGATTACTGTCAGATTTGAATGTTGCTGAGTTTGGACAAGATCAGGTTTCAGTCTTCTTCACTTTAAGCCATTTCATGTTTTATTTCAGTTTTAAGATCAGTTTCTATTGAGTATGAAAGATGCTACTTTAAATTCTCTTAAGTGTACCTCGAATGGTACTGAGTTGACACTGAATTACACTGCAATTAATTTTAAGACCTAAGTTAATTTTGTTTAAATATGTTTGTTTACATTGCAAGATGTAGTTCTTTTCTTCTAGAGAAAAGACAGATCCCACTGAAACAGCTGTGATGAAACACTGATAAACACCTGCTTTTGGATAGAAGAAGATACAGTTTGTTGGGCCCTTGATCCTCTCACAGATTGCACAGGTGTCAGTGCTGCACTGCCTGACAGGATCATTGATTGTGATCTCTTCTGGTTTATCATCCACAGATAACACAGGAGAGTGGGTGGTTGTTCCACATTGTGGCTGTTATCCATTGTAAGCTGTTCAGTGTTTCATTGCTATGGATACAGGAATGCTGGAAGAATATTGTCTCCAATTCCTGAGACAGTCACTGCTGATAGATTGCTTCCATCATGTGAATTCCCTCATTTTTATAACAGGCATTATTCATAAGACACCATTACCTCATTTATAGCTGGCTTTTCATAAACTTGGACATATCTTTGTGTGACTATCCACAAGACATGGTGTCACTTTGGGATCTCTCTGTTTTGTTCTGCAGCTGCAGCTGCATCTCTTTGAACAGGCTGTCTGCAGCCGTTCCCTGCACTGCCTGCTCAGCCTTCAGTCCCTTCTCTTGTTCCAGCAGGGTTGCTGTGCCTTGACCCAGGGCTGTCTCATGATTTTCCTGTGTTTTCAGAGTTCCAGGATGAGATCTCTGGGCTCGGTCAAACGCCTCATCTGAGCTGAGGTCCTGTGGTCTTTCCCGACCCTTTTGTGCCACATCCTCATGGGACAGGGCTGTGACCTGCTGAGGGCAAGGCTGCTCCTGCTCTGTGGGAATCACACACAGCCCCAGGTATTCTCACAGGAGCACTCCAGCAGTTTGCTCTGTTTGGGGCATCTCATAGCTGCTATTATTGAGAGATTTGTTTTTAAGGTATGTGAGGGAGACCCTTCCACGAGGGTCTGGGCTCTGGCCAGGCCCTGGTTCTACCTGGTTGGAAAATTGCCAACAAACCCAGATGTTTTCTGCCTCAAAACTATATTCAAGTCTCTTGGCCTTGGCAATTTGACCCCATACCAACAGGATAGCTAGATCAAAATCAATTAAACTTAAACCTAATGTGAAAAATGCATGTATTTTATGATTGGCTTTTCGCAAATATTAAAATGAATATTATATGTGTTGTGTTAGAAAGTAATGCTGTATTAATTCTCTTAAGTACTGTGTTCAATATAGTTTTAAGTTATAAAAAATATTAAAATAGAAACTATGCTATGTAAGATGCTTTGTTTAAAGGAAAGGACTTGCAGTGAGATAGCAGCCACAGGACACCTAGATCTTTCAGAGAAAAAGAATTTATTGCTTTCTTATCAGAAGAAACAAACTTCTTCCCGTCTCAAAAGCGCTGTTAGAATTAGAGGGAAGAAGCTCACACTGACCAGAGGAATCCTGTGTTTGAATAGAATTTATGCATCATGTATGAAGTGTATGAATGTGCAACGGGCTATTGTTTTTAAGGGTTAATCCTTTGTTACCGGGCGTCCTTTTTCGGGCTCGTGATGCCCAGAAAAAGGTACCCGGACGTCCGTAACTCTTTGTTTTTATTGTCTCATATTGTCGTAATTCAATTTGTCCAAATTGTTATTACTCTAATTGTGTTACTATTCTGTTCAATCATTTTATTACTATTAAACTTTCAAAAATTTTAAAAACAAGTGATTGGCATTTTTCACAATTTGGTAGCAGAGGATGGTTACTAACACATCGCTGCCGGGGCTTTAGGAGAGTCAGGGTGGGGAAGGCGCGCCCTGCCCTATTTGGCAGCCTCGCTCATTTTCCCCTGAAGTGACCGACAGACACAGGTTACGATCTGTGGACAAAAGGAGGCAATAAAACAAAGAGAAGGGGAAAAAGCTCCCTACAACAGCGGTAATTCGCCCCCTAAGTCTAGTAGTGCGCACGAAGAACCCGGGAAGGAAAAAGGATTGGTAAGTACTTCTCGGGGGGGCAGGTACGGTGAGGAAGCGAAGGGAGACGACCACATCCTTCTTGATCAGCATCAAACTCCAATTTATTGATCCAACATGCACATTTTTATAACTGTGTTAATTAGGTTCATACATATTGCAAAACCCGAGCTCATTATTGGCTACAGATTACACACCAACCCCTCCTCTTGTTTTCAATACCTGTGGTTTCTTATTGAGACCAAAACTTGTTTTTCTCATCCTGTTATTGACTGTTCTCAAGGCCTCCATGTTTGTCACTCTGCTTTCATATCACTATCCAAGGACAAGGTATTTACTTGTTATTAAAAAACAAGCCTGAGAACTTTGCTGTTTACAGGAACGTGTCTGAGAGCTTTGCTGCTTACAGCTGTCTTTTACTTTTCAATCAGCTGTATATTTTCATGGCCTTTTTTCTTTCAAGCCATGTCTGAGCAAAATTCTCCAACAAATTCCCCCTTTTTCTTTTTTGCACAAGGAGGTTAGTCTGTCAGGGTTTTTCTATCATTCTACTGACCATATCTTGAATACAATTAAAAATACAAAGTAAAATAAGTAAAAGCATTTAAAAGCACACTTAGTATCTCTATAAGGTTCCCCAGCCACGGTCCAAGCAATGGCTTTTACCCCAAAGGGTTAAAACCACCCCCAACTGAGCCATAATGTCCTGCCTTATCAGGCATTGCATGGTAGGTGGTAATTGGACTAAGAAAAGAAGGCTGTTAGCTGTTTTCATTCATGCGAACCCCGAGAGGAGGCGAACAGCTAGCACTAGTAATGCTGGAATCAACCCCAGTGTCCAACAAGCCTGAAAATGATCCTTTCTGTCCATGAACTTCCACTTCCACCCTTTTCCTGGGTCTCTCAGAAAGGTTCAAAGTCAGTAAGGTAAGTCCTCCGGTGGATTCAAAACCATTTCCCCCCTCTCTTGTCCTTTTACAGTCTGTAATCCCTTAGTCATTTGGCTCAAGTGGCACCAGCTGAGCAATTCTCAGTCCTTTGTTAATTTGGAGTGGTGGGAAAGGAGTATGCACCATAACATATAGTCCACACCAATGACACCAAGCAAAACAAATAGTCCCAATGTAGATGATCTTCCGAACAGCAGAGCACCCAGCTTGACCCTGTATAACATAGGTCTATGAATCCCTGTTGGAATTGGGGTCATCAGCATAGCTTCTACGGCGGTTGGTGGTTCCAAGCCTAAGCTCCCTGTGTTGTCGGGTTGGAGACAGGAGAGGGTGCTGATGCTGCAGCGACGACTTCTGTTGGTGCGTGGTCACTGCAGTTCTCGCTCCTGGGGATGTTTACTGATTTCCTTTTGCAAGCGCCCGTATTATGAGTGCCCTGAGAACTTTGCTGTTTACAGCTGCCTTTTACTTTTCAATCAGCTGTATATTTTCATGGCCTTTTTTCCTTCAAGCCATGTCTGAGCAAAATTCTCCAACAATATAGCACATCAAAATGCTGTCTAAAAATAAATAGCAATGGAAAAGTGTTGATCAAAAGAAGCTAATTGTACCTGTTAAAAGTTGGAACCCCTCTGGTGGCAAATCTGATGGCTTAAACTAGCTGGACTCATTATTGGAACTGTTGCTTACACCACTTTTTATCTCCTGCGTTATGTAAGTGAAAATATAATATATTGAATTTAATCAAAAAGAGAAATGAAGGAATGTGAAAACCTGGATTTTTGGGGATGTAGAAGATATTGAGATTCAGTCTTTTAATAGAAAGCATGAATCAGTATGATCAAAAGAGAAAATGGGAGAAATTGTGCTAAATGGATATGATTCATGCTAAGAATTGTAACTATATTGATACTTTAGAAAATGTTTTTAAAAAAGTAATGGAGGAAAAGGATATGTAATTAGTATCATGAAACAGACGTTCTCAGATGTTCATGGAAAAATAGAATAGAGGATGGAGTATTGAGATAAGCAATATCTTAAAAGAGAATCGGTCTTGTGACGAACAAATTTAGGAAAACTCCCAAAGCAAAATTTGCCTTAGGATGAACAAAGTTGTGACAACTCCCAAAGCAGAATTGGCCTTGGGATGGACAAAATTGGGATGATTCCAGGTATCTGTGAAATAATAAGGCTCATTTTTGGAATATAATGCTGGCTTCTATAACACGAGACTTGGGGTACATGTGCAACCTGTGGGGTTGTTCAAAGGACAGTGAGGATGAGGAGAAGCCTTCATCAGAAACGACCCCTGAAAAGCCAAAAGACCCCTCAGCAACAGGCGGAGCATGCACTGTGGAGTGCAGTGACACAGATTTCAATAATTGAAAACAGGAGGGGATTTACAGGAAATTATTTTTGAATATGTATTAGCATACAGTATATAAGTTGTGTTTGGATCCTTTTGCCTTTTGTACATGAGCCAGGGTGAGAAAAACCCTCCCCGTACCCTGATCGATCGGTTTAGTTTATGCTTTATCCAAACCACAGCCAAATTATTTTATATCTGCTTGATTATATTTGATTGTATTATTTTATATAAAATTGCTGCTCAATTAAAATTGGTGCTAAGTTCTAATTTTATGGTTTATTAAATTTGACATATAGGGACCTCATTCATAACAGTGTAGTCACTTTTGTTATATTTTCTGTGAGAGGACACAAAGTTGACAAAGCTTTGCTAAGCTTTGCTCCTCCCTCCTCTCCCTGAAAAAGCCAAGTCTTAAAGTGCCCTGTGTAGTGGTTTTGGTGCTGATCAATCACTAGTGCACTCATTTCCTGCCTCTGTGAGATAGGGGTAGAAGAATGTTAAAGCAGGCTGAAAACTTCGAAAGGGTATTAAGAAAATTTTATTAATAGTAACTCAAAGGAAAAAAAAGTGGCAAGAATTAGAGCAAACCCTTTAGAACACTTCTCCTCCTCTCACAACTTTTTCTTTTCCATTGAAAATGAAAAGAAACAAAACCAAACATTTCCAGTTTACTGGAATTTTTGCTTTACTACCTCTGAAATACTCTTTCTTCAGTTCATTTAGGGAGAGAAGTCCCTCTTGTTAATATTATGGAGACTTCTCCACAAGAGGAAAGACATTTTTTCGTGATTCTTAATTTGGTCACAATTAGCAGACGCCTGGGAGAAATTAATTGTGAAGCTTCCTTCATTTTCTACATCCTTCCTATAGCTTGTTTATGGGTCATGTTGACTTATGGGGTATTGTTTTAAAGATGAGCTGGTTAGGGGCAAAAGTTCTTCTTATTTATTTCTAAAATCATTTTCATCCCTGGGAACAGAGATTTTCTCCTGGGAGTACAGGATTATTCTTCTCTCTTTCTCTGTTCAAACTTCTAGTGGGATTACAGCTACTTTAACATCTGGTTACTTTAGTGTGGAGCCCTATGTTGGATATCCATTTGAACCCTTCATGTCCCCAGAGTTTTATGCATTATAGGGAAAAGGCGCCTTTTCTCCATAGCTTGTAGGAGGATTTCAGCTTTAAAATCAAAGCATCTCCTCGACCCTCCCATCTGGGACTCAACTTCCTCCTCACTGGCCGTGATGTTTTAATGTCGTTCTTTTACACGTTTGCATCTTGTTCTTCTCTCTCACTCGAGTTAGGACTGAAGCACTGAAAGGGTTTGTGTGCTGCTTGGAGCCTGCAGATGTTTGCCCTGACCTCGTTCATGACCCGGAGCTGCGGTTGGGGAGCGGCTCCGATCTGATCAGCCCGGCCGGAGCTCAGCAGCAGCAGCAGCAGCAGCAGCAGCAGCAGCAGCAGCAGCGCTCGGGGCTGGGCTGGGTGGGACAGGGGCGGCTTCTCCTTGCCCTGCCCGATGGCTGCGGCCGCTTCTCTGGGGTAAAATCCCGATCCTGGCCTGGGGCTGCTCCCGGGGCTCGGCTGGGCCGGGCTGGGGCTGTAACAAGCAGTGAGATGAGAGCAAGGCCGGCTCCATCCGGCCCGCAGCATCCCCCTCTCCCTGCCCAGCAGCGGGGCTGGAATGGGGAAGGGGCCCAGCCCGGGCCCGTGGCAGCGCCCGCCCGGCTGTGGTAACTATACTCCCGGACAGACGGGGAAAAGGAAATTCCCGGGTTCCTTTGATCTCATCAGTGTCTTTAACACAGGTGTGGTAGTGTGATAGCTTCTTAGTGGTTCTACAGAGCACTACGTTTCTGTAGTTTAGATACAGAGCTTTTGTTTCACTTCCCTAAATTCTTCCCATGTCAAACTGTGACTCATTGTAATGCTCTGTTACTGCCTCAGACAATTTCGTTTTCAAGATGCCCCAGTCACCCTAAAAACGTGACTGAGAAAATACCAGAAATACAGTGGAAAAAACACTGTTTCCTCTCCTGGTCAATGTAGAAGTTTAATAAAGGAGTTTAATAGGAGACAAAGCCATGAAAGCAGAGGCTACAGCCAGGTGTGTCTTTGCCCTCAGCCAAGAGCACAGCTGCTAGTTTGGAAACACACTTTATACAGCATTTCTATTGCATCTGCCTGGTGCATATGTAAACTTTTCCCCAAACTGGTTTACATGCCCCAAGAACTGTTTAGCATGGCTCCTCCTTGGGTCCTGTGCATTTAGAGCATGCACATTTCTTGGTTGTGGTTTTAGTCCATTTTATCATCACCTTCAGTTCTTGGGCCAGGGTCTGCCCTGTCTTCAGAAGATGAGTGCTGATAGTTGGCATCATCTATTCCTTGGATATTATCTCAACCAAGCAGACATTTTAACACAAGCATATCTAGATCAGTTATTTCTAAGTTTTGAGTAGCAACAGAAATATAAACTATATCCTTATAGCAAAGTTACTTTAACACCATACATACAGAACCCATTTTGATATTTGAAAAAAGACAGTACTGTAATATATAACAGTGCTCATTTTTTAACACCTTACCTGACATGGTTGTTTTCCAGTTGATTTTGATGCTGAAACCATTCATTGTAGCTACTCTCCATACAAAGAAATATTTAGACTTGTTTACTCTTACTGCAAGCAGAAGAGAATTTTCAGTAATTTCTGCAGTTTATAATAGTACTCTTAGTATTTGTGTGCATCAAAGTGTTCTTCAAGTCACACTTCTTGTATAAATAGGATTGCCAAATAACAAATGTTTCAAGTTGGAACTAAAGTGTTTCTGTATTTAATGTTCTTTTGTGTGTCAGACAAGATTTGGGATTAAAAGATGGCAATCTGCCTCTGTTGAAAACAAAGAGAAATTTTACTTTTATGTGTCACTCATTTTACCTCAGATGTCTGTGAATCCTTATTGGTTTTGCTCCCTGAATGTGAATGCAATTTTCAGCACCAGCTGGGCTTTGTTGGAAATGGTATTGGGGACCCACAAGAAAAGTTCCTCATTTTAGTGGCTGAGACCATGGTGAGGTTTTTAGCATTTCCTTCTCTCAGGTGGGATCTGATGGCCTGAGGCAGCCTTGTCTCCTCAGGGATTTCATGCCCTGAAGAAGCAAAGGCTGATGGAATGTGCTTGATCCTCTCCTGTCTAATGGGGAGAAACAGCACCCAGCAGAGCTGGAATCACCTTCTCCATTCCTGATTTCTCCTGCCAACACATCACTGGGCTCTCTCAGGGTCCAGAAGTCATTTTTCCTTTTGGATGGATGGCCTGAAGGCACCCAGGGGCTGCAGGTTAGGAATGCTTCAGAAATCCTTTTGGCTTGGAAGGATCCTTCTACCTGAGAGCTGAATGGGCTGTGCCAACCCCAGAGCGAGAGGGACTCACGGCAACAGAATTAAAGGCGGTGAGAGAACCCAAAGAATATATTGCAACATGCAGAGCAGGTGACAGAGAACCAAAGACTGAAGATGTCCGAAAAGGGGAGTCAAGCTTCCAGCCAGCTTGAAGATTGTTTAACTAACACTTTGGGCAGGGAGTTTGAACTTTATCGTTTATTGATGTAATTGTTCTGTTTTAATAGATGAGAATTACAAGCATCAGTTGAGGGGAAGTACACATGGAAATGTAAGTGGCATTGGAGCAGTTTCCTTAAGGACCAACAAGTAGAGTGAAACAAGAAATGGAGGGCAAAACCAGGTTGTCCCCTGTGTTCACCACCGAGAAGATTCCATAGTCCTGCTGTGGGCAGCAATCCCATAGGCATGGCAAGGTGGGGGTCAAGAAAGACACCCCAGACCTCTGTCATTGCTCTGCTGTCTTTTAATACTACAGGAACCAGAAGGCAAGACTGAGTTGGCCACTGTGCTCACCACTAAGATACACCTGCTATAAGTAGCAGCCCCATGGGCATGGTAGATGAGGGTAAGAAAACCATACCAGACCTCAGTGATCCCATTTTGTCCATTTCAAATATGTCTGTCTCAAGAAAACCTGAGATTTTTTTTCCTTCTGTTCCCACTGTCCTCACCCACGTCAACAGACGCTAGTATGATTTGATTCTATCAGCTGCAACCTGTAAGGCTCATTGACAAAAGATGTGGTTAACATAGGTTCACCTAATTCATAGCAAAGGTTATTTTATTTCACTTTCAACAGTGGACCAGCAGACATGTGCTGCCACTTGAATTGCTGTTAGTAAAGACCAGGGTAAAGAAGCAAAAAAGGCTTTTGCATAATGTCCATAGATGTTTTATTCAGCTGCAAAGTGAGATGTTCTCCTCTCCCCCCACACTCCTCCCAAGGTCCCACTCTCTCCCCAGGGGCCTCCCAGCTGACCTCGGTCTCCAGGCACTATCAAGTTGAGGCCCAATCAGGGAAAAGAGAGGGAGAGCCTCAGGAGCACCTATATTCAGGCATAGGAACAGGGGAAGGAGCCAATGGGGTGTAACTTAGGAGAAGACCCTCCAGGGCCTCCACAGATATGCTCTTTGAAGCATCTGCTTCACTTACCGAAATAATAATATTACCGCACGCTCGGTTTATTTTGCTTCCCTCATTCCCTTGGCCTGCTCTTTTTGTGTCTGCACGCCTGGCAGGCTGGCGCTCCCCATTCAGTTTTTTTTCATAGTGGTTGACCCCCTGGGAGTGCTTGTAGTTCTCCTCCCCTGCTATTTCTAAATTCATCAAATTGCCTTTTCAGGGGGCACTGGCTACTCCAGTGCCCAAGGTTATTGCAAAGCAGGCATGGCTTTGTGGGATCAACCATTGCTGGTCTCCGCTGCTGCCCAGGGCACTGCTGTGCTGAGGAAATGGGTGCAGGGCTGGCAATGGCTCCCTGCGCTGAGGGAGTCTTGGCATCAGCCTTGGTCTGGTGTCTTCAGTCACACTCGTCTGAGGCACTTTCCTGTTACAGACTAGAAGCATATCTTTTAGTGTTGGAGACAGTTCGAGAGGAAGGCTTAAAATTGCCGCTCGACACTGTTCATTTGCATTTGTAAATGCCATTTCCTCTAAAACTTCTTCCCTTGCATTCTCTTTTTAAACTTGGATTTCAATAGCTCTAGTTAACCTCTCTACAAATTTGAAATAAGGCTCTGATGGTAGCTGCTTGATCTTACTATAAGGTTCAAATGGGCCTTCAGGTTGGAGGGAAAAGAAGGCCTTTTCAGCTGCTTCTTTGAATCTCTCAAGAGCTTCTACAGGAATTACTGCAGCTTGGATTGGGGCTAAGGACCACTGGCCCTCACTGGAGAGATGCTCAATGGTAATTGGCATGCCATTGGCATCTTTTGCTGTGTTTGGGTCAGCATGCAAGTCTGGGAGGGCTTCTTTTAGCAGTTGTTTCCATGCTAATTCCCATAATTTGAATTCTGTAGAGGTCATGAGGCATGAAAAAAGCTGCTTTAAATCATGTGGGACTGCCACAGGACTGAGAGGCATCTTTTGTACTTCGACAATTGGACGATGCCCTTGCTGGAATGCCAAGATTGACAGACAGCACTTAGCAAGGGGGCAAGGGGGAGGGGAACGGAGAGGGTATTGGCATATCTGAGGGAGGAACCGGGATAAATGAAACAGGCTAATATATCACACTGCAACAATGATCCATTAAAAAACCTTTTTGAGCAGTAAGAGCAGATTATCAGAATCAAAAATTAGAGCTAATTGAGACAAATGACTCAGAGTAAAAGAAAAGAGGGGTTTGTTATACATGAATGATAGATAGATATTAGCTGTATGTTAGGAGAAGTTTTGTAAATATAGAGTGCTGTTACTGCAATATATTCCCTCACAGTCCCCTTTCCCTCCCCCTTGTAGCAGCCTCAGTACCTCAGGGCATTTGGGGAGGGGCGGCTCATTACCAGGAAGGGCTACAGGCCAACACCTGAGCTCCAATCAAGCTGGAGGAAGTGATCTCCACCTGTCGATGGCAGAGAAGGAGTTGACTGACAAAATGTTGGGAGGGGCTGAGGGTAAAAAAGGCAGAGCATCCATCTTGTAGACAAGCTCATGGCTGACAGTCATAGAGACATCCAACACTGTAATTTTTCCTTATTCAGTCTGTTGTATTTTTTTGTTAAGGTTTAATGATCTTTTAAAATTTTAAAAGTGAAGGTCCTTTCTCACGTCTTCCAAGGACAGTCAAAAATTCTCACCTTCAGGCCAGTTCATAATGATTTTCAGGAGCCCAGGGTGATTTGAATTTCCCAATCAAGCTTGTTGTACAATGTTATGAATAAAAAATATAGGTCTTGGCTTTCACATTTATGTACTAACTTTTGTTTTGCAAGCTATTATTGATGTCCAAAATCCTGATACAGTACAAATTACAATTCCTGCTTTAGATGTAGTATAATCTGTGAATTTATCTATGCACTCTATAGCTTTTCTAAATAGAGGTGTAAAAGATACTATCTTAGACCATAGCTTAATAGAGCCTGGGATATCTTGGAATGATTGTTTCATGTAACTAACTCAGAAAATGGTGTCAAATACTTAAGTGATTTCCCACATTCAGGGACTTTCTTATCAGAAAGATAACAGAAACAAGAGCATGGGAAAGAAGAGACTTTATTGACCCTCATTTTCAGGGAGTGAAAATACAAAAAGATAGAATCACAAAAAACCATGAAATATAGTAGTTCAAGGTAGAAGAGGGCCTGAAGACAAGTCAAAAGTTAAAAAACCGCAAAACAGCAGATAAATTCAAAATTATGTTTCAATTCTTAAAAACTCTTCTAAATGTGGATGTAGCTCTCATATGTAACAGTACATAGAAAACACAGCTTAAGTTAACCCTGTGCAAGAGACAAGCATCCCAGGGCAGGATTTTAACCCGTAATAAACTTTGTATAAAAGTGTAGTGAGCCAGGTTTCCTACACATAATGAGGTTGATGCACTAACTGCAGGCAGCATCGGTGGCAGGATGGATTACAGAGACTTTTCCTTTGCAGCCCCAGCCCAGAGCTGGCACTGGGGATGAAGAGGCACTGAGGTGACCATGAGAGGAAGTGCAAGGCACAGGGCGCAGCTGAGGAAGGACAGCGCTGTGCTGGGCTCAGAGGTGAAGCTGGCACTGCCCAGTGTGCAGAAGACACTTTCTGCAGCCCCTGTTACAGGGGAGCTTGGGCCTTGCTGCAGACAAATGGCCGCTCACTGGAGCAGTTCCCACTCCTGAATTTATCGTCAGCCAAGTACACACACTGGGAACTGCCGAGGACAGGAACCCTGCAGGGAGGAGCAGAGGCAGCGCTGGCTGCCAGGAGAAGCCCTTGTGCCCCTGTGCCGCCAGGCCCTGCCCGGCTCCCCGGCACTCACCGGGAGCTGTAGCTGCTGCCGTCCCCCCAGTGCAGGCGCTCGCCCCGTCTGCGCAGCCCGAGCCAGAAATCGCTGTTCCCGCGGAGGCGGAAGAGCAAATCCTGCCCAGGAGAGAGGAGTGGGAGCTGCCCCGGCCCCTCGGGGGGACACGTGCCCGGGGCTCCCCCCGCACGCCGGGGCTCCTTCCCTGCAAGGCCCCGGCCCAGGGCTGCAGCCCCGGCCCTGCGAGCACCGAGCCCGGCCCAGGAGCGCCCCCAGGCTGCCCTCAGCCACCCCACAGCGCCCGCAGCCCCTCACTCACCATGGCCTCCTCATCCTTGGCAATGGCCAGAGAGGCATTGAGCTCGGAGCACCGTTCCTGACCCTGATCCCACGTGCTGTAGTCCCGTGAGAAGTAGTAGCAGACCCCCTTGTGCCCAACCCACTCAAAAGGGCAGCAATGCAAATTGGCAGTTGTGACTGGAAGCTGTGGTGCTGCAGGAGGAAGAGGAGAAGGTCTGAGGATTCCCCTGTGCAGGGAGCAGGGAGCCCGCTCTGCCCCGAGGGGCTGGGCCCAGCTGTTGCGCCTCCCTTACCTGCCAGCACAGCCAAGGCCGCCCCCAAAGCCAGCATCAGCTCCAGGAGCACCAGAATCAGCACCGCCGTGCTCGCGGGATGGGACCTGAACCACTCACCTGGAGCAGGAAAGAGCTGCTGGCTGCCAGAAGCAGAGCCAGCCCCGCAATCTGCTCAGCCCATGGCCAGGGAGCAGAGCAGGGAGCCCTAAGGCATTGTTGGCCTCCCTCAGCTGGCAGCCAGAGAGCCGAGAGCCTGGCCACAGGCAGGGACACAGCTGTGGGGACAGGCTGCAGCAGGAGAACTGCACAGCCTTGGGGGCAGCTGGGGCTCTTGCTTCCAGCCACGGATGGGGCCCAGCAGAGCACGAGGCCTCTTCCAGCCATGGGGAAACAGCCACACACCTGCCAGCCCTGGCCTTGGGAGGGGACATGGTCCCCTGCCTAGAGGCCACAGGGGTGGCCCTGCACTCACCCAGGAATCTTCTTAGGGTTTTTTTGTGTTCATTGCCCGTTGCTGCTGTGCCCTGGGGAGCCAGGGGATCCCTCACACTCCCATCACTGGTGCAGAATCCATTCTCTACGTCTGCACTCACTGCACACTCACAAGTGGCATCCTCCTCCTTATGCCAAGAGGCTTCTTGGGCCTCAGGCAAGTGTGGAACCGCGGCTGCTGGTCCCTCCTGGAGATGATGGGGCTCCTTCTCAACTCCATGAATGGAGCAAGATCCACTGTTGTCCTGCTCACAGCCGGCATCTCTCTGCCCAGAACAAACAGCACCTTGCTCCTGACACATCAGAAGTGCTCTGGCAGATCCTTTGGGAGCTCGGCCTCGGGAACAGCTTTCCAGCCGCGCTGATGGCACCCTGAAAGGGACACGGTGAGAGGTCGCTGCTGGTGCCGGCCGTGAGGGGGCTCACGAGGGCGGTGGCAGCTGTGGCTGCGCTGTCGGCACTGCCCAGAGGTGCGGCAGCAGGTGCGGAGACAAGCGCAGCCTCCGGGAGCTCTGCGGTGGCCGCAGCCGCGGCCCCTGTGGCTCTGCAGCCGCTGCAGCCCAGCTCCGTGCCGGGCCAGGCGCTGAGAGCGCCTGCGAGCTGCGGCCGCTGCTGGCCCGGGGCAGCTGCGGCTCGGAGTCCGCCGGCCGAGGGGCAAGAAGCAGCAGCCCCGGGCTGCTCACCATTGTGCCCCGCATGATTCCCTGCCCCGGCGCCTCGGAGCCCGGGCACACCGAGCGCCTGCACGGCCGCTGCGGCTCCCTGCCTGGGCACACGGAGCGGCTCCCGGCACACAGGGCAGCGCCGAGAAGCCTCGGCCCCGGAGCAGGCAGAATGCGCCGCTTTGTGCCCGCACTCGGCGCCTGCAGCGCTTTGGGCTCTGAGGCACGTTCAAGTTCATGCCGTGCCGGCCCCGAACCGGGCACGGACACCTCCCGCCCGAGCAGCGTCCCCGAGCCCGGTGCCGCACGGCCGGGAACGGTCCCGGGCACGGAGCAGCCGCCTCCGTCCTAACGAGAGCAGCCGGGATGAGCCATCGCTGCCGCGGCACCGGCTCCATCCCGGCCATCCGGGCAAGGAGGAGAGCGCGGGCAGCCGCTCCCTCGGCGATCCCAGCGCAGAGGGTACACGGGAGAAGGTGGCACCAGGAACGCATCAGAATCCCCCCGGCCCTCACCGCGGCCCCCTCCGCCCGCAGCGAGCCCCGAGCTGGGGCAGCACCGACCGCGGTCCCACCTGGGCTGGAGCCGCCTCCGAGCTCCGCCGCCGCCTCGCCGAGCTCCGGGTGCCGCCGCCGCTCCGGAATGAGACGAACGCGCCGCCCGCCGCCGCCGGTCCGGTCCCAGGCTGACACACGTGGAGCCGCCCCTGCCGCTGCAGTTTCGAACTTTTGGGGTGCCTTACGTTTACCGGCCGTATTTTCCTCTGACTGGCGGGAGCGCAGCCAATCGTGGTGCGGTCCTTTTGCTCCCCGGTCCCACCGCGGTCCCCTGTTCCCGGCGCTGCCCGCTGCCTTCTCCCGGATCGCTTCCTTCACCGTTGTGCCGTCTGGCGGAGCCCGGATTGGGGGATCTGAACCCAAGTCTCTTTCGCTCGGCTGAGTGCAATGTAAAACCCACTGTGTGTGGCGGAACGGCGTAGCTCACCCGGGGCTGCCCCGCGCTGCCGCCGGGGCTTTCCCCACTCCCGGGGACTCGGCTTTAACCGGCAGCGTGTGAGGGGAAACCGAGGGGGTGTGAGGGGAGCCCGGCGGCCGGAATCGATGAGCGTGTGGGGGGAAACCGGGCGGGGATCGTTTGAAGGGCATCCGGCAGCCGAGAACCGGGATCTTTAGAGGAGAATCCGGCGGCCTTGAACGGGCAGCGTGTGAGAGCAAAGTGGGCCCTGTGAGGTGGATCCTGAGGGCTCGAACTGGGAGCGTGTGAGGGGGACCCGGCGGCTTCCCCGACACTCGGTGTCACAGCACGGGTTAACCCAGTGAGGCATCTGGTGCCACCTCCCTGCTGCAGCGGGGCCATCCCCGAGCACAGGACACAAGATTGTGTCAGCAGGGTCTGGGATATCCGCAGTGAGGGAGACTCCGCAGCCCGTGTGGACAATCTGTTGCTGGGCACGGCGTTGCTGAGCCGCCTCTCCTGTCTGTGCCCCGTGCAGGCGAGATCCCGGCGCACTTGGGCGGCACCGCGGTGTTCGGGGATAAGGTGGAGGATGAGTGGTTCATTGTGTAGCTGCTGCGGGAGATGAGCAGGGAGTTCGCGGGGCTGGCAGCCAGGTAAGGCGGGTGCTGCTGAGCTGCTTTAGTGGGAGGGCTGCCAAGGGGCAGTGCCTGTGCTCTGAAGGTCCTGTCTTAGCATTGCCCATCCTTGGAGGTGTTTCCCCATCCCAGACATGTTGGAAGTGTCCAAGGGCAGGTTGGATGGGGCTTGGAGCGGCCTGGGCTAGAGGAAGGTGTGCCTGGCTGTGGCAAGGGTGCTGGAACCAGGTGTTGATCTTTAAGGTCCCTTCTAACCTTAGAGTTGTTATGAGTTTAGGAATGTTAATAAACCCCAGCAGACATGGATTCAGAAGTGTGTTGTTGTGCTCTGCAAGGCTTTTCCTGCTGAATTTCCAATTTCTCCTTGGCCAGGATTGATGACAACGATGGAGAGTTTCTCTTGATAGAAGCAGCGATTTTGTCCTGAAGTGGCTGAATCCTGAGAACAGTGAAAACAGGGTGAGAAAAACTTGTGTACAGTTGGCAAGGGGAACCCAGTGGCCTTTCATGTGGCAGCTGGAGTTTTCTCTTGCACCTCTAGCCAAGTGGTCTGACTGCCTCTGAAAATTCAGAGTGCTGTCTGTCCCTGACTGTTGCTCCCTTTAGGAGCACTCCTGTATCCACCTGAACTTTCAAGCTCTGCTAGAACCACTTGGATGGTTTTTTTTGTTGTTGTTTTTTACCATAATGTAGGATTGTTTAGGCCAGAGGATTTGCTGCCCTCAGAGTAGGGAATGCTCAGGGCTGGAGTGTTGCTGTCCCTGTAAGGACACAGGCTTTGTCTGGTCCAGGTGAAATAATGAGCAGACACCTTCACCTGGATATGGATGGTTGCTAATGGCAATAGATTAGTATGGAGATCATTAATTTGGTCATTAGCAAAAAATTGTTTAATTCTTTTCCCCTACTCCAAGATTCTTACAAGGGCTGGAACACAAGACCAAAATAGATCGCAAGTGTGTACCTGGAGTGTCAGGCTCATACTTTCCTTTTGTTTGAGGGAACAGACAGAGTGAGGGAGTTGAGAAGGTTGCATTCAGGGCTTTTCTTAGGGCCAGGAACCAGCAGAGATCGCATGTGACACCTGAAATTCTGCTTTTAATGCCTGTGATGTTCTGAAGCAGTTAGGCCATCCTGATTCTCCTGAAGCACTTCTCAAGTTGAAGAGACAGGTGTAACAACTATTGTTGTTAGGGAAACAAGATGTAATCGATGAAACTTGTTGCAATTAAAATGGGGATTTTTCCTGGTTGGATCGTGGTCTCTGGCATCTCAAATAACCTGTTTAGAAAAGCTGTGCTGCTTCCTGCATTGGTTCTCTATTTGTGCTTAAAGGGGAAGGATGATTTCAAGGTGAAGCAGTGTGTCTGTGGCTTTTGAACATTCCAGGGAAAATACATTTTAAGCCTTGAACTTGTGTGAGGAGTTGCAGTGGGGCCAGAACTTGAATCCTTACCTCTGTGTGAAATGAATTAATGTGTTTAAAGGGGACATGTGCAGTTTGTTCCCCTTAGAAAGTGATTTATTTTGGAAATTAAAAAGAAAAAAGGAAGATGTGGGGATTGATTCATTCATCTAAAGCAAGGAAAGAAATACACTGGAGTGAAGAAAACCCCCATATGTGATTGTGTGAGGTGTGACTGATTTCACTGGTTTACATTTCATTTCCACCCCTCTAGAATTCAACATTCTTCAAGATCCATACATAACACCATAGACCTATCTGGACCCATGCATTTGCAATTTTTATGTGTTTGTGGTTTTTGTGACTTCTGGTGGTTTTGCTGAGATTCTCCGTTTTTCTTTTAAAGATGCCTTTGACTACTTCTTTGAAGTTAATATATTGGACATAAATTCAGTACTTATATGAAGATGTTAAAATTGGACAACTTTATTGAGATTCTTAGGTTAATATCCTTTCATATACTTCAGTTATAGGAATGGCCCCTTGCTGTATTGAGTTCCAAGCGTACGTGGCACAGACAACATTGGGAAAAGTTTCAGCCGCCACAAGAGAGGGGTGAGTGTGCCTTGGGCTCTGATTTGCAGCAGTAATTTCCAAGCAGGAAATGTGCTGCAAGTGGCCATTGTGAGTGATGGGATTGGAACCTTCCCACGTGCAAGCAAAGTGTGCTGGACCTGCACCATCATGCATTTTTTATAAACTAAAGCTTACCTAAGCTTGAAATTTGCCCATCTTTTCCAGGGCTTAGTTTTAGTTTGCCCATCTTTTCCATGTTTTTAGTAGTAGGGCAAGCAGCTGCAGCTTCACTTGTGAGTTCCTGTAGCAGTTTTCTCCCATAGGAAGCTGAGCCAGGACTCAGCAACACTCTGTGTCCTTCTCTTGGAACCTAATGTGGGTAATGGAGAGTGGTGATTTTCAGCTGGCATGAGCATTTGGTGTCTGAATTCCTGTCTGTCAGGACTCAGGAGTGTACTGGACTTTGTCGGCTGCACAATGGTTGTTTCTTTTCTCCTGTGGTTTGCCATTTTTCCCCCCTTAAATCTGCTCATGCAATTTGATAAAGTTTTCTCTTTGTACTCCCTGCAGGCAAGTTCTGTTGGAGCAGCCCCATGTGAGAGTGCTGGCCCTGATTGTGGAGCTGAGGCTGCTGAGCTGGCAGCCCTGGCTGTGGACATGAACCTGATGGCAAAGCTGCTCGAGTCCCGCAGTGCCCAGGCTGGCCTGGCAGGACCCAGCTGGAACATTTACAGAGCCTGGGGGTGAATTTACCTGAGAGCACAGAGCTCACTGGCAGCTGAGCAAGGCAGGGAGAGCCTTTGCACAAGACATGGCTGCTGGGGAGATGGAGCACAGACACACGAGCAGGATGTGGGAGAAGAGGCCAAAGGTTTTATTTGGAGCATTCTGTTCATTATGTGTCACTTCAGCAGAGTGAATTTACCTGCAAAAGCTTCTGTTTGCACACTGCCTTGGGTGGAAATGAGATTTTCCCAGTGCTAACACATTTTCAGAAAACTGAAAAATGATGTTGAATGCATGACTCAAATGATGTTTTGTTTTATTACAACACCTCTCTTCCATTTTTTCATTCAGTGATCCAATTTGCCATGTTTCTAAAATGTCCTTTTACCTGTTGCTGAGTGGGTTCAATATCTGGGGAGCAGTTCTTGTTCTGAAAATGCTGCTGCCTTCAGGGGCAGGTGAGGAAATACCACATTGCAGGAAGAGTAATTGGACCAAATGTGTAAATATTGGCCAGAAGTATTTTTTTAATGTATTTCAATAAAAACAGAAATACATCTTGACTACTGAATTTTTGAAGGTATGCATAACTTCCTCAGTGCAGTATCAGTTCTTGGAGTGAAAGTATTTTTGTAATTGTTCATTTTCTGAATGAATTCCATTATTGCTGAATGTTGATACACAGCTACTGCTGGCATGATGGGAGCCCAGGCTGAGCAGTTTGGGGTTTTTTCAGTGAAAATGTGGGTGGAAGCCATGCAGCATGTTGCTTTCATGTGGAATAAAAAATCTATTTTACATATGAGAACTTAGGTTTCAACAAGATAAATTTTATATAAAATACATAGAAATTCTTGATACACAGACAGCAACAGTGCAGTCCTGCTGGGTCCAAATCAGCTTCTTAATTTCTCTTTATTTGTTTTTCATTCAGCAATGAATGAGTTGTCCTGCACTGATGTTGTGTAATTTCCTTTGTCAGTAGTTCAGGGAGAGCACTGGCAGGTTGGACAGGGATTAGAGACGGACAGCAAGAGCTGGGAAGTGTGAAGAAGGTTCTGCTACATTTCAAGGAATTTGGACTGCTGAGAGATGAGAGACTCAGACAAATCAGTGGTGGAAAAATGGGGTTAACAGAGGGTTTGTAATTGAGACAAGGCTAATGAGCAGTTAGTGGTGGAAAACAGAGGTACTTGAACCACGGGAAGGGTTGGTGTTTGACCAGGGACAGTAATTTACACTGAAAATACATAAAATTCTCCACTGATGAGTAGCTAGATCAAGTTTAGATACTTTGAAACATAATTGAGTTGAAGAACATGATCACATTGAACTGCTGTGTGGCCTGTGCTACAGAAAAGGTCCAAATAGATGGAAGGACTCCCTTAGTGCATGAGGAGAACTCCTAAGCTGAGGTTCAGAACAAAGCTGCTCTTTTGCAAACACTCCAGCTGCTGTTGCTGCTTGGATAATCTGACTTTTCCATCAGTGGGGCTGGGATTTCTCTGGGGCTCTGCTCATCCCAACTCTTTCCATTTGTTCAGCAGCTTCCCAGGGGAGCCCTGCAAGGCTCTGGGAGTGCTCCCAGGAGAGTTTGCCGTGGAAGAAGAAGCATTTCCATGCTGCCTCTTCGTCTGCTTTGAGGTAACACACCAGGCATCTCCACTTTTAATTCTGAGAGTGTTTTTAGTGAAGGAAGCCTGATGGAATTAATTAGGGAGGACAAGTGGTGTGTGGTTCCCTTTCAATGGATTTCTGTCCAAGTGTATTCTGGAGTTGTTTAACTGGTTAATTTTCCCTTATAGTCTGTGTTTCAACTGGGGGAATCCCCATTCACCTGCAATGTTGAGGGGATCAATGGAAAGAAACCCTGCCTTGGCCATTATTTCAGGGCTATCAATGGATGGGGAATCCCCATTTTCTTGCTGAAATAGATCAGGGAACACCCTTTATGATGGGATTTTATAGGTCTGAAATGAGATAAAACCTTCAATTTTCATCATCTTTAAATTGACAAGGAATCTCTGTTGTGCCTTATTTTTAGGGTTGAAATTGGTAGAAACCCCCACTGATTCCATTGAGGGATTTATATCAAAGGGCCACAAAGGCTGGAAAAAAAGAGGCACAAAAAGGCAGCCAAAAAAACAAGGTGGAAAAAAAGTTGGTAAAAAAGGGGTGGAAAAGAAGGTATCAAGAACAGGTGGCAAAAAAAAAGGGCAGAAGAAAAAATGGAGGGGAAAAAAGGGGCAAAAATTGGGAAAAAAAGGCAGCCAAAAACGGGGGGGGGAAGGGCAGAAAAAAACCAGGAAAACAGGCAGCAAAAATGGGGGAGGGAAGGGCAGCAGGAAAAGGTGGGAAGAGTCAAAAAATGGAGATGTCATAATGGTGAAAAGGTGGAATTTAGGAAGCAAGAAAGCTCTAGGAAGGTGAGGAGAAAAGGGTGCTTAGCATGAGAGGAAAAAGGACGGGAAATATGAGGGGAAAAGAGCAGGAGCCCCAGAGACACCCCCAGAGCTCAGGCCCCCCTCCCCAATCCCACAGACACCCCCAGGTACCCCCAAGAGAGCCCCTGCAAACCCCACAGACACCTGGGCCTGGATTCCTGCAGGAACATTCGGGAACAACTGGGCTCCTTGCAGCGGGATGGAAACAATGGCCAGGGCTGGGAATGTGTGCCCACTGTGCTGCCAGGCTGGGAATCAGCTGGGTGGGGCCGTGCCATGGCAAAGGCTCCTGAACAAGTGCCAGGTCTGTGGGCTGCAGCTGGAGCTGAGAAGCAAAGGGATTAGTCCAGGCAGGAGAACATCCCCTCATGGGGTACTGCTGCAAAGTGGGCATGTTTGGAACAGAGCCTCTCCTTCAGCAGGCCAACGCTGCCAGATGGAAACTGCCAAGGGCACGAGGCTGGGAAGTGAAGAGCAGAGCTGCTGTGAAGGTAAAGCTCCGTTCATTCAGAGAGATCACACAGGTCCCTTGAGCACTGTTACAGGTAGGAAGCAGAAAATGAGAGATTTCCAGGAAAGCCTTTGTAGTTTGGTGGGGAAAAGGAGTTGTGCTACGCAATGGCTGCAGGGATGGTGATCCAAATGAGTTCTGAGCAGATTTCCTTTTTTTTTTCAATTGGAGAGGGTTATTAACCTTACCTGCAGTTTTAACGCCAAATAGTTTTGGAATCTCTTCTAGTTTAATCTAGCTGTCCTCCATGCTGCAAACTCACAGCAGCCATACTTAACTGTCATATGATGTGTGAATTTGCTTGTGTCCCTATCCCTAATGTCATCCTTGCTGGGTTTTCAGCTTCTTTTTAATGTGTTAGTAAATCTTCTGCGTCCCTCTGAGATATTTCCATGGGTAAACCCACTGAAGAGCACAAGCTAAAGGACGCTACCTCCAGCTGAGCACAGGGAGCAGTGGGAAAGGATGTTCTATCAGCATTTTCTGTCCCTGTGCTGATACTGCTCTCCCGGGGAGGGAGCTGGGAAATCCCTATTTCTGCTGCTGTGCTCTTCCTGATGTGTGTCACAGCTGATGCCAACCCCATTTTCCCAATGCAATGAAGATTCTGGACATCTCTGAGTGTACCTGCTGGCCTTGGAAATGCCACTGATGGTTATTAAGGAGAAGGCAAGTCCCACCATTTCCGTGTGGGAATGGAAACGTGTGGCCGTCCCTCAGTGCAGCTCTTTTGGTGACAGCGGTCAGTGGCCATTCCTGGTGCAGTTCTGTTATCATTTTTTCTTATACCATTCTATTTTATTCCCTTCAGACTTCCCACCCTTTGCCATTCCTCACTTCTTACCCAGCACTGCCCCAATGGTGCCTGGGTGCAGCTCTTTTAGAGAACAGGGCCCGTCCCAACAGGCGGCTGCTGCAGCCAGGGCAGGGGCAGGGCAAGGCACATCACAGCGCTGGTGGTGCACACAGACTGTTGGCTTTTGCAGTTCAGGCAGATCAAATGAATCCCAATTGTTGGTGATTTCCACCACTTACTATTTCTCCTCTCTTTTCCTGGATGGATTTGACAGCTCTTCCTTTTCCCCCACAGAGCTTAAAAGCAAAATGCCTGCCTGCCCCATGGCCATGCCCACCACCTTGTCCCTCTTTCTCCCCCCTTTACTTTGCAGTACTTTCTCCTTCCTCCTCCTGTCCCTGCCAGCTCCAGCAAAGCCATTTCCCCCACTGGCACCAGCTGCCTCCTGTCCCTCGCTCCCATTTTGCCCACTCTGAACTCCTGGAGCCGCCTGCCCGCGGAGCCGCAGCCGCTGTGGGGCCGGGTAATGGTGCAGGGAATGCTGGCAGGGATTCTTGGGCTGGGCTGGGCCAGGCCAGGTGCCCGGGGCCAGCAAAAGCGCTCTGAGCCTCTGCTCCTGCCCCTGGGCAGGCAACAGAACACAGCAGGAAAGGCTCGGGGCTCTCAAGAAAGGCAGCCAGAGATCTCTCACCCATCATGGGCAGAACAGGCCTGGATTGGGGAAATTAAATTTTATTGAATGTATTATCAAATAAATCAGAGCAAGGGAGTGAGATGTACACCAAATCCTAAAAATGCACCTTCTCCACACTGTTCTCTCCTTCCTGGGCTTCACTTTGTCCCAGATTTCTCCCTCCAGAAGAAGCTGACTGACTAAGCTTTGGCAGGGGCTGAGGGTATAAAAGGCCGAGCATCCATTTTGTAAACGAGCCCGTGGCTGACAGTCACAGAGATCCCCAGTGGTGTAATTTTTCCTTATTCAGTCTGTTGTTGTATTTTTTTTCTTAAGGTTTAATTAACCTTTCAAATTTTAAAAGTGAAGGTCCTTCCTCACATCTTCCAAGGACAGTCCAAAATTCTCACTTTCAGGCCACTTCATGATGATTTCCAAGAGTCCAGAGTGCTTTGAGTTCCCAATTGAGTTTGTTGTGTGATGTTAAAAATAAGAAATATAGGTATTGGCTTTCACATTTATGTACTAACTTTTGTGTTGCAAGTTACAGTTGATCACAAAATCCTGATACAGTGCAATTTGTAATTCCTGATTTTGATATAGTATGAACTGTCAGTTTATCTATGCACCCTATAGCTTCTATAAATAGTGGTGTCATGTATTCTATCTTAGACCATAGCTTAATAGAGACTGTGAAATGTTGAAATTACTTTTTCATGGAACTAATGCAGCAAATGGTGTAAAAAAATTGACTTCCCAACTTTGGGAACTGTCTTATCTAAAAGACAAGATCATAGAAAGGGAAACCAGAGAATCAAAAAAAAGACTTTATGAACCCTTGTTATCAGGGAATGAAAATACAATACAGAAACACAAGAAAAAATAGAATATATTCATTTAATCAATAAGATGGAAGGAAGACAAGTCAAAGGTTCAAACCAAGCAAAAGAATATGTTAACTCAAATGAATGTTTCAACATGTATAAACTGTCATGAATATGCATAAAAGTCTGTAACGAAACAATATATACAGAACACAGTTCAAGTTGACTGTGTGCAAAGAGACAAGCACCCAAATGTGGGATTTTATCCCTTAATAAACTTCCATGAAACTTGTAAACAGAGTGGTGTGTTACCCACATATGAGGGCATACACTCACTGCCGGCAGCATCGGTGGCAGGATGGATTGCAGAGACTTTTCCTTTGCAGCCCCAGCCCAGCGCTGGCACTGGGGATGCAGAGGCACTGAGGTGACCCTGAGAGGAAGTGCAAGGCACAGGGCGCAGCTGAGGAAGGACAGCGCTGTGCTGGGCTCAGAGGTGAAGCTGGCACTGCCCAGTGTGCAGAAGACACTTTGTGCAGTCCCTGTTAAAGGGAAGCTTGGGCCTTGCTGCAGAGATACGGCCGCTCATTGGAGCAGTTGTCACTCCTCAATCTCTCGTCAGCCAGGTACACACACTCGGAATTGCCAAAGACAGGAACCCTGCAGGGAGGAGCAGAGGCAGCGCTGGCTGCCAGGGGAAGCCCTTGTGCCCCTGTGCCCCAGGCCCTGCCCGGCTCCCCGGCACTCACCGGGAGCTGTAGCTGCTGCCGTCCCCCCAGTGCAGGCGCTCGCCCCGTCTGCGCAGCCCGAGCCAGAAATCGCCGTTCCCGCGGAGGCGGTAGAGCAAATCCTGCCCAGGAGAGAGGAGTGGGAGCTGCCCCGGCCCCTCGGGGGGACACGTGCCCGGGGCTCCCCCCGCACGCCGGGGCTCCTTCCCTGCAAGGCCCCGGCCCAGGGCTGCAGCCCCGGCCCTGCGAGCACCGAGCCCGGCCCAGGAGCGCCCCCAAGCTGCCCTCAGCCACCCCACAGGGCCCGCAGCCCCTCACTCACCATGGCCTCCTCATCCTTGGCAATGGCCAGGGAGGCATTGAGCTCGGAGCACCGTTCCTGGCCCTGCTCCCACGTGATGTAATCCCTTGAGAAGTAGTAGCAGACCCTCTTCTGCCCAACCCGCTGAAAAGGACAGCACTATAGGGTCGCAGGTGTAACTGGAACCAGTGATGCTACTGCCAGGGGAAGAGGAGAAGGTCTGAGGATTCCCCTGTGCAGGGAGCAGGGAGCCCGCTCTGCCCCGAGGGGCTGGGCCCAGGCTGCTGCCCCTCCCTTACCTGCCAGCACAGCCAAGGCCGCCCCCAAAGCCAGCATCAGCACCAGGAGCAGCAGAATCAGCACCACCGTGCCCACGGGATGGCACCTGAACCATTCACCTGGAGCAGGAAAGAGCTGCTGGCTGCCAGAAGCAGAGCCAGCCCTGCAATCTGCTCAGCCCACAGCCAGGGAGCAGAGCAGGGAATCCTGAGGCAGTGTGACCCTCCCTCAGCTGGCAGCCAGAGAGCCGAGAGCCTGGCCACAGGCAGGGACACAGCTGTGGGCACAGGCAGGGACACAGCTGTGGCCACAGGCAGGGACACAGCCTTGGGGACAGGCTGCAGCAGGAGAGCTGCACAGCCTTGGGGGCAGCTGGGGCTCTTGCTTCCAGCCACGGATGGGGCCCAGCAGAGCACGAGGCCTCTTCCAGACGTCGGGAAACAGCCACACACCTGCCAGCCCTGGCCTTGGGAGGGAACACTGTCCCCTCCCTAGAGGCCACAGATGTGGCCCTGTACTCACCTAGCAATCTTCTGAGGTTCCTTCTGTGTTCATTGCCCATTGCTGCTGTGCCCTGGGGAGCCAGGGGCACCCTCACACTCCCATTTTTGGTGCAGAATCCATTCCCCACATCTGCACTCACTGCACACTCACAAGGGGCATCCCCCTGCTAATGCCAAGAGGCTTCTTGGGCCCCAGGCAAGTGTGGAACTGAGGCTGCTGGTCCCTCCTGGAGATGCCGGAGCTCGTTTGCAGCTCCAGGAATGGAGTAGAATTCACTCTCCTCCTGCTCACAGTTGGCATCTCTCTCGGTGGGACAAATAGCACCTTGCTCCTGACACATCAGGAGTGCTGCTGGCAGATCCTTTGGGAGCTCGGCCACGGGAACAGCTTTCCAGCCGCGCTGATGGCACCCTGAAAGGGACACGGTCAGAGGTCGCTGCTGGTGCCGGCCGTGCGGGGGCTCAGGAGGGCGGTGGCAGCTGTGGCTGCGCTGTCGGCGCTGCCCAGAGGTGCGGCAGCAGGTGCGGAGACAAGCGCAGCCTCCGGGAGCTCTGCGGTGGCCGCAGCCGCGGCCCCTGTGGCTCTGCAGCCGCTGCAGCCCAGCTCCGTGCCGGGCCAGGCGCTGAGAGCGCCTGCGAGCTGCGGCCGCTGCTGGCCCGGGGCAGCTGCGGCTCGGAGTCCGCCGGCCGAGGGGCAAGAAGCAGCAGCCCCGGGCTGCTCACCATTGTGCCCCGCATGATTCCCTGCCCCGGCGCCTCGGCTCCCGGCCACACCGAGCACCTGCACAGCCGCTGCTGCTCCCTGCCTGGGCACACGAAGCGGCTCCTCGCACACCGATGTTATGTATCATATTGTTGACTATTCGCAAATATTAAGCGGAATGATATTTGTGTAATGTTAAAATAATTTTTCCACTATTTCTGTCTTTACCAAAAACTTATGACATTACAGTCGTGGTAAGTGATATGGTTACTAGTGAACAGTCTGTTTGATCGGGATAACATCGAACATGTAATGAGGACGCTGCTATTTATATGCTAACTATCAGCATCTGCCGTCTGAAGAAAGTATGGACCAAGACCCGAATCGGATAAAAAGAACAGACCAAAACCCCAGCAAAGAAACAAGCATGCTCTATACGGACAAACTCAAAGGAAGGCACATGCAAAATACGTCCTGGAATGCGTAAAGTAGTTTATAGAAAAATACGAATATCCATAAGGGTCTTTGAACATGCAAGAAGCTGATATGATGAACTCTTAAAGGGGTATCCGCAAAGGTAACTATGCTTCTGGCTGGAAGCAAAGCACCCTGCCGTTTTTAACCCTTTGCCTTACTTCTGTCGCCTACTGTCTTTTTATTAAACTTACACATTTTACCCGGGAGGTGAACCATGTTCTACAGAAAGAGCAGCGCCGAGAAGCCTTGGCCCCGGAGCAGCCAGGATGCGCCGCTTTGTGCCCGCACTCGGCGCCTGCAGCGCTTTGGGCTCTGAGGCACGTTCAAGTTCATGCCGTGCCAGCCCCGAGCGGGGCACGGACACCTCCCGCCCGAGCAGCGGCCCCGAGCCCGGTGCCGCACGGGCGGGAACGGTCCCGGGCACGGAGCAGCCGCCTCCGTCCTAGCGAGAGCAGCCGGGATGAGCCATCGCTGCCGCGGCACCGGCTCCATCCCGGCCATCCGGGCAAGGAGGAGAGCGCGGGCAGCCGCTCCCTCGGCGATCCCAGCGCAGGGGCACAAGGGGGAAGCCGGCACCGGGAACTCGCCAGAATCCCCCGGCCCTCACCGCGGCCCCCTCCGCCCGCAGCGAGCCCCGAGCTGGGGCAGCACCGACCGCGGTCCCACCTGGGCTGCAGCCGCCTCTGAGCTCCGCCGCCGCCTCGCCGGGCTCCGGTGCCGCCGCCGCTGCAGACTGAACCGAGCGTGCTGGAATAGAGCACGCCCGCCGCCCTGATCCGCTGCTCTGCTCCCGGGCAGACTCACCGTGAGCGGTTTTCAAAGCAGCCAAGGGCAGCGAGGACAGGGGCGGAGCGAGCGCGGAGATAAGGTGAGATGAACTGTGCCCGGTCCGTCCCGTCCGTGAAACACCGCGGTAAGGAAAAGTCCCTACGCAGGAGAAGCTGGAGAAGAAGCGCAGTCCCGGCGAAGCCGCTGATGGGGCTCTCAACAGTGAATTCTCGCAGGGATTCTTGGGCTGGGCTGGGCCAGGCCAGGTGCCCGGGGCTAGCGAAAACGCTCTGAGCCTCGGCTCCTGCCCCTGGGCCAGCAACAGAACACAGCAGGAAAGGCTCGGGGGTCTCCATAAAGGTAGCCAGAGATCTCTCACCCATCATGGGTATAGCAGAACTGGGGAAATTAATTGCATTTATTATCAAACAAACCGTAGCAAGGGAATGAGATGTACACCAAAACCTAAAAATGCACCTTCCCCACACTGTTGTCTCCTTCCTGGCTTCACTTTATCCCCAGTTCCCTTCCTCCCTCCTCCCCAAACAGCGGCACAGAGGGATGCTTTGGGGCTGTTTTGGTTAAAAACAGGGATCTGCTAAGGAAGGCAGGAGCCTCCCTGGCAATGGAAAATGTAAGTCCCTTGCCTCGGAATTCTGAAATTAGGGGCTCTCAGGGAAAGACCTGAGAATAGAATAACAGTTCTTTACTAGTGTGTGCAACAAAGCAAACAAACCACAAGAAACCATTTTGAGCTTTTATTATTTGTTGTACACAGTGAAGTATATAAGGTACTGTTACCAGCACTGTTATTATAATAATTAATATATGGAAATTTAATTTGTAAAGTTATTTTAGATAAGGTTTAAAGTGGTGTTTTATTTTTAAATTATTTTAAAATTAGGATTTAATGTCTGTTTTAATTTGATTTGTTAAAGTTTTCAGTTTTGAAGCTGTTTGTGGATGGATTTTGAGTCTTTAGATAAGTTCATGTAATAGAATTTTTAAATTTTTTTCTTATTAATTTTATGTGCTAGTAAGAGAAAATTGATGATGGTTTTTTTTCATAAGTTTGCATGTTTAATAGTACTGAAATTTGTTATATTGTTATAATGAAGTAGTATGGAGTTTTTTGGTTTAGTTAATACTCTATTTTGTTTAATTGCTTTAATTTTATTGTTAAGGTAAGTTGAGGTAAAAACAAATTTAATGTAACTCATTTTGTAGGTCTTAAAACTGTTATTGCAGGGTTTTTTATAATGATGGGTTGATGTTTCTGTAGGTTTTAATTTTTTTTAATATTAGGTGTTATTATAGTGAGGTGTTTGATGTTATGCGGGCTATTTTTTATTTTTGAGGGAATGTTTTGCTCAGTTTTATTTTTATCAATGAATTAATTTTTTATGATTTCTATGGGAATTTATTAAGATTAATAATTGTATTTTTAGGGGGTACAGGAGTGGTATAATTGTTCTAAAACTTGAAGTTTTCTATATAGGATGATGAGGAGTAATATTTAACTGTAGATTCCTTTGATATTGAAACTTAGTACAAAATCTGATTGTTAAAAAATTCACAGTGTTTAATTGTTGAGGTTTAAAGGGTGTTTTAATAAGATTGGGGGTTCAGTGACACAATTGGTTACAGGATTGGTTTGGTTGGTGACTGTACGCTCAGAGTTGTCAGGGTTTGCTGTTGGTTATTTTTGGTTGGTATCAGTGTACTGGTTAAATAGGTTGTAAAGGGCTTGTTTGGGCTGAAATGGATTAAATATTTGGTGTTTAAACTTGTTGACTTGGTTAGGGTAACTTAAATATTTGGTTGTGGTTGATTTGTAGGTATATATGTGTTGTAAAAGTAAGTAAGTAAAACTAATAAGTGCCAATATATTGTTTGATTTAACTTTTTGTTCTTTAGTTACTCTTGGTAAAAGATTTATCAAAGTATTTTAATTAAATTTTTTTTTTGTATTTAGTTTTTGTGGCTTTTAAATTTTTTTTAGGGACTGGTTAATTCTAAGGCACTAAATTGTTTTGTTTATACTTTATTTTGTAAAGTTGGATATTTAGGGATTTGTTTTTAACATGACCGATACTCTGCTTTTGCTAAAAGATCTCCATGATATTAAGGATTTTTATAGTTTTACATTGATATGAATTTGAGGTTTGCAGTTTGTGCAAGTTGGGGAGGGGATGCTGGGTGTGAACTGTAGTTTTTCTGTGTGCCTTACATCTGTGGGGTTGTGGTTTGGTTTGTGGAATTGTTAGTGTGGTTTGGTGTGTGATATAGTTTTATATTTTTTGTTGGAATCTACTTAGGTTTAGTGTTTGTGGAAATAGAAGTAAATTTCTTGTCTTGGGTTATTAAATGAAATGGATTTTTAATTTGTCTTGTCTCAGGGTTTTAAATTAAAACTGGAGGAGAAGTTGTAAATTTTGTAAGGTCTTGACACTGGTGGGGAGCTGTATTTTCTGTGGCTTGATTGTTTTGTTATCTTCCATCTTAAATATTTTTTCAGGCGGGATTTTTTCTATTTTTGGTGTAGAACTTTTTAATTTCTGTGATGTAGAACTTTTTAATTTAGTGTTTTGCATGTCTGTGACAACATTGTTTTGAATCTGTTTTATTTGTTTTTGAGTTGGTGCTGTAATGAGGAAATTGTCTCTGTAATGTAAAATTCTTGACTGTGGCTGTTTTTGTTGTGGTGGGGATAAAGCTCCTGTTATAAAATATTGACAAATAACAGGTGATTTTTTTATTTTTTGCAGTAAAACTGACCAGTGATAATTTTGTAATTTTTTGTAATTGATGGCTGGATCTGAAAAGGCAAATAGAGGAGTATTTTTGGATGTAGTGAAATGTTGAAAAAACAGTGTCAAATTGATGACAATAGGAGGCCAGTTTCTTGGAATTATTGAAAGAGAAGGAAGTCTAGGTTGCAGGGGTCTCATGTTTTCTATTATTTCATTGATTTTTTTAAAGTTGTGGAGTAATTTCTAGGAATCAGACGTTTTCTCGTGAATAACAAACACTGGAGAATTCTAAGGGCTCTTTGTGGCTTTGATGTGATTCTTTGGTAATCATTCATGTATTAATTTTTGAGGGTATTTAGTTTTTCCCTGCTGGAAGCTCCTGACTCCCTTAGAGAGGGTTGTTAGTTTTTGATGATAACTTTGGAGTGTTCGGTGCTGCTGTGGCTCTCATTAAAATCTCCCTTCTGTTTCTGTTCTCTACTGGGCCAGCGAGTCTCCCTTCTCTGCTGGGATGGGTTTGTGCCCCACGAGGGGCCGGGTGATCCTTGGCTCATCCTCAGCACTGGTGGCAGTCCCCATGAGCTCACTGTGCACACACAGTGTGACTGTTTTGGCTCTTGGGAGAGGGAGAGCCCTCATGGGCGCTGCCAGATTGTAATGGCTGGGCTGAAGCACAGGAGGAATTGCAGTGCCCTCTGTGCCAGTGCCCAGCACAGCTGTGACATTCACTCTTCCACTGCCCTGGCTCAGGCTGCAAGGGGGCTGTGGCTGTTCACTGGGGACACCTCCAACCCAAAGGCCATCAGCTGTGGGCTACAGCTCTCGGTGCTGTTCCTTGGTGCACAGTTGGCTTAGTTAAAAGCACAGGCTCTCCATGGATGTCTTGCTCAGTTACAGTCACTGGCAATGCAGCAGTGGTTTGGGTTGATTTACTTACTGCTGGAGTGCTCTAAGCAAGAGCTAAAGCTATCAGCTCTTGGTTAGAGTGTACTGAAATAATAGTTGGGAAAACTGAAAATCTCAGAATTATGTTTTTGTCTCTGCTTAGAATTAAAAAGTCCCGTCGCTGTTATGAAGTCCTAGTAACCCCTGTGGGCATAAATCGATGACACAAGTTTGTTTAGAGGTATGTTAATGTAGAAGTTGTTAGTTTGCATCGTGCCCCTGGGGGTAATAAGTCGGGGTTGCTGGGGAGATTTCTGGTGATTTTACAAATTGCATCTGCTCCAAGTTTGTTTGCGATGGAGCCGCCGTTCTTTGTTTTGTGACACGGTGGCGCTGTGAGCTTTTGTTGAAGTTCCCGACAGAGGCTTTTCTGTTACGGTAAATTTGGAGTGACAGCGATTGGTATAATGTCTTTCTTTTTTTGTACTGAGGGTAAGTATTAGGTAATTTCCTGGTTTTCTCTGCTTCAGAACTGTCTTTTTTGAAATGACTGAGGTTTTTTTACAGGTAAAATATGGCTCTTTAATTGACTCTAGTTGGGAAGCAGTGAGGGTTTCTTCAAGAGTTTTGGTCTGAGCCTCAATAACTCTTTGGAATTTATTTCCCAGCAGATCTTGGGACTATGTAAGTTGTTCCCACAGTGTGGGAGCTTGTATGGCCACGATGTGCTGAGGAGTGCTGAGTTTCCCACAAGCTGAGATCGTTCGTGGCACTGTTGGTGGCTGGGCTGGTAAAAGAACCCTTTTACATTTATTGTTTGTATTAGTAAAGGCAAGGCTTTAATTCAATGAGGATGTGCTGTTTCCTTAGGACATTGCTTTTGAACTGCTTGTGCTAAGCGATCTAAAAAGGCAAGATAAGGTTTAGTTGTGGCTTGTTGAATCAGAGAATCAGCATTTTCAGGGGTTCTTGCAGTTGTACAGTTAAAAGAGTCTTTCTGGGTGCATTTCTAATATATCTTATTCCTGCTCTAGAAAGGGCTTCGTCTAGGTCTTCAGCTTTATGGTTTGAAGGATCTCTAGCTAATTGACTGATTGTTAGTTGGGCTTTAGCACTTCTAGCAGAGCTCTCCATCGGTCTGTGAAGATGCTTTTGCTGTTCCAAGTCCCACAGAATATATTGTGAGTTTGTTAAAATTACAGATGAAATGTTACAGCAGTCTGAAGGTGTGAGGTGATAAGAATCATATCTACTTCTCACCACATTATTAAAATACAGGGACTTTAAGCTGTTGTCTTTAAAAGCTTTACTTAACTTCTCAATATCCTAATGTGCTATAGGCTCCCACCAAGGATTAGCATTATTTTCCTTATATCGAACTGGCACAGCAAGGAGTTTTCTGTATGGTGAATTAAAATCTTCATCTTGCATGAGTTTAGGTCTAATCTCAGCCCAATCAGTCAGTTCCCGTTGTGTGGTCACGGGGCTGGGATGGAACGGGTTAAACTCTTCCTCTGAACCAGAGTCCGTGCCCTGCTTCATTCCCTATGGAGGAGTTTGCCAATGCCGGGTTTTTCTCTCGTTGCTCTCTTTGCCGGCAGCCAGACCTCGGGTTTCTGCAGAGTTGGCGGAGCAGCCTCGCTCCTTTAGTTGGGCAGAGGTGCCCTCGCTGCCGGCCGGGCAGGGCTGGAAGATCCCGGGCGGGCCGGGGATGGCAGCGGGGGCTGAGCCGGGAGAGCGGCGGGGGCTGCGGTGCAGCGCCGGGGGCAGCGCGGCTCCGCTCGGGCTTGCGGGGCCTCTGGGCAGGGCTGGAGGGAGGGAGGGCTCGGAGACACGGCTGGGGACGCGCAGGGGCTGCACACAAGAATGGGAAGTGGAAAGCTTTGCAATTTGTTTAAATGAGTTAATTATTTCCTCATTTTACGGAGGGAGTACATTTGTGGCTGTATCGACTTGGTTTGTGGTAAAAGTATTGTATAGTTTGAATTTAACTGGGTCTCAGACGGAAGATGAATACGGAAGTATTATTTATAGTTGAAAATTGCTTTTGAATTTAAGATAGCACATTTTGTAGATTTTGTTTCGAAATATCATAAGAATTAAATTAGATTAGAGCGTTAAATGCTTTTATCAACGCCTTTGGGTTGCTTGGATATTTTGTGCTGGATTATGTTTTTTAAAAACTTGCTTGATGTGTAATAGGAGATAATATTGGTTTCTGTTTGAGTTGAGCTAGTGAGGTAGGTGGAAGTCTTGAGTGGTTTTTTGTAAACTAATTATTCCAGATCTTGTTTCTTTGTAGTAGCAATGAACAAACAGTATTTTGGTTTTTTTAACTGCTTGAAAGATAGTTGAGTTATTGTTTTCTTTAGAATGGATGTAGTGTTTTCTTGTTTTTTTTTAGTTTGTATAAAGATGGGGTAACTGAGAAGCGTTTTAAAAGATTTTATTTTATTTTCAGTCTCAAAAAAGAATGAAACATAAGGACCATAAACCTGAACGTTTTCCTGCTATAAGCTAACTTCTTTCCTAATTACAATACCTTATAAATGTTTTTCAAGCTATTTTCTTTTAGGAAAAAATACTGTTATTACATCTAACACCAATCACCTCTATTTGTACCTGACATAGTCCCATTACAATGCATCTATCAGAGTTCTAATTCTCTAAAATATCTACTCTTTTTATAAAGCATCTTACATATATATATATATATATATATATATATATATATATACACTCCTATATACTCTTTTTATATTTTAAAACTTATTTCTAATTCAATCTCTCAACAATAAAATAGCTATTCCATAGCTTTCTTAAGTCAACACACCTGACCTCAATATTTGCATACAGACATACAAGGCCGTGTGAACTTTCTATCAATTTTTAAAGACTCTACAAATCCGTTCCTCGCAGCTCCGGAGCAGCGAAAGCTCGGAGCAGCGCCCGAGGGGCAGCGGGGCCGCGGCAGTGGCAGCCGGGTCTGAGCAGGGCAGGGAGAGGCGAGCTCAGGATCCCGGGCACCCGAGCAGGGGGGACAGGGCCCTGCGGCACTGAGGGGTGACAGTGAGGTGCCCGTGCAGGGGCTGCTCTCACAAGCACAGGCTCAGCCCACAGCCCCACAGCAGGAGAAGCAGCTCTGGGCTGGGTTGTGGCGGTGGCAGCGAATTCCCTTCCCAAGCAGCAGCTCCGACCGTCCTCCTCCAAAGCAGAGAGAGAGAGAGAAGAGAGAGAGAGAGAGAGAGAGAGACCCTTCCTCACAATCAGGTCCTTGATGCCGAAAGTGGGATTCCTCCTCAGCATGTGTCAGCGGTTCTTCCTCCTCTTCCACAGACAGTCCAATAGTGTCACCACATTCCGGCCAGTTTGTGAATTCCAAGATCCCAGACCGATTAGGATTTCCCATTTGAGTTCGTTGTCATGAGGGCAATGCCCTCACTGCAGGCAGCATCGGTGGCAGGATGGATTGCAGATACTTTTCCTTTGCAGCCCCAGCCCAGCGCTGGCACTGGGGATGAAGAGGCACTGAGGCGACCCTGAGAGGAAGTGCAAGGCACAGGGCGCAGCTGAGGAAGGACAGCGCTGTGCTGGGCTCAGAGGTGAAGCTGGCACTGCCCAGCGTGGAGAAGGTCCTTTTCTCGCCAGAACCCCCCGGCCCTCACCGCGGCCCCCTCCGCCCACAGCGAGCCCCGAGCTGGGGCAGCACCGACCGCGGGTCCCACCTGGGCTGGAGCCGCCTCCGAGCTCCGCCGCCGCCGCTCCCTTCCTGGCCAGACACAGCGGGCATGGCGCAACAGGATAGAGAAAATGTCTGGAGCGGGAGGAATTTTGGCCGTCTTGAGCAATCAGCGTGCAGAGAGAGCAGTGGGGGGCGAGGAAGAGAGGGGAGGAGGGGAGAAGTTCAGATCCCTCCTTTTTCCGAAAAAAATCCGTTGTAAGGAAAAGGGCCCCAGGCCGTTGGAGCTGGTGAAGAAGCGCAGCCCCGGGGAAGCCGCTCCTGGGGCTCTCAACAGTGAATTATCGTGGGGATTCTTGGGGTGAGCTGGGCTGGGCCTGGCCAGGTGCCCGGTACCAACAAAAGCGCTCTGTGCCTCTGCTCCTGCCCCTGGGCAGGCAACAGAACACAGCAGGAAAGGCTCGAGGATCGGCAAAGGCCACGCAGAGATCACTCCCCGGTCACTGTGTAAAGGGACACGCCCGGGGGGAATTATTTGAATTTATTATGACACAAATCATGGCAAGAGAACGAGCGGTAAAGCAGCAGGGTTCAGCCTCGTAACCAGGACTGTGCCCTCGGCCCCCGGCAGCCGCCCCAGGGGGATAAAGGATCCCCGGGCCGAGCAGCGGCTCTGCCCCAGCACGGGGATGTGTCCGGAGCCCCCGCTCCGGGCCGGGCTCGGAGGGCCGAGCGCGGAGCAGGCGCTGAGCTGCTCCTGGAGCTTCCAGCGCTGCTGGATCTGCCGAGCGCGGCACAGGCTCTGTCAAACACTCCAGCTCCTGCACCTCGGGAAATAACAAGTGGCTTCTAAGCAGTAACTTTGATATCAGTGAGCAGGTTATTATGGATTAATCTCACACTGGAAAGCAGCCTTCACTCTCTACTGCTCTTTGCATCACCCAAAGAGATTGCAGGCTGCTGCCCAGGGAGCTCCTGAGTTGTATCTTCCTTGTCAATCTTATCAGCCCCTTGTTTAATTGTAAAAACATAAATAAAATGCAGACAGCATTGGCCCGGGTCTCAGGACTTGCTTATCTCTTCCAGAGATAGGAAGAAAAGAGTGTTTTTGCCAAACCACAGAGTTAAAAAGTTCATGTTACTCACATATATTTTTAAAAGGAAAACACGAAGAGTAAAATATGAATTAGTGTGCCAGTGGTGCTCCAGCCTATTTATGCTCTGTTCTTTCTCTTCTTGTAGCATCTCTAAGGTTACTTAAAAAAACCCAAAACAAAACAAACAAACAGACAAAAATAGAAACAAACCAAAAACAACCCTTGAATTTAAGCTGAAGGAGAAGCAATCTGGCTGCAGGCTTGTGGCACTCCCTTGCCTGGGTTCCAGTAAGGGAGCTCATCCCCTCTGCAGTTCCAAGACAGATCCCAAAGTCCTGAGCAACAGCTTTCAGCTTTTTGAACACTGAACTGTGAGAAAAGCTGCTGGGGAGGGCCATGCTGCAGGCACATCTGTGGCATTTCATCTCTCCAGCTGTCTCAGCTCAGCTCGGGTCTTTTCCTCTCCTTGCTGAGTTTGGCTCATGCATTTCTTGAGGGGCTGCCCTGCACTGACCAGAGCATGAACTGACCATCAGACAAACAGCTTCTGGCACTGTGGCTCTATCCTAAATGGACCATTTCCAAAAGGAATTCCAGTGCCTTAATTTCACCTAAAATGGCTTTTAAAAGAACCTGGTTTGATGCCCTCCATTTCTAAACAAGGAGTGCAAAATGCTCCTGCACTCCCTGCCAGGGTCATTCTTGGAGCCTTGGAGAAAGGCTTTAAAGCAGCACAGAGCTTGTGTGCTGCTTTAAACAACTTCATCCAAAATTCAAATCAATAGCATGGGCAGAGCCTGACTTTAAAACCTATTTCAAAAGTGAATTAAAGAGCAGTCTAATTGCCAATTGACAAGATGAGAAAGGTTTCCTTAGCAGCTGTTGAGATGGCAAAGTAAGGGAGAGAATGAAGCATGGAGTGGGGGGAAGAAGGAGAAAAGCTTCACTTGCACAGTGGGGTTTTAACCATCATGGTCACACCTCAAGGAATTGCAGAAACCATTCTAATCTCAAGAAAGGAAAGGGTTCCAGGATTTTTCTCATTTCAGCAAGAGCCTAAGGAAGCCCTCAGCAGCAGGAGATTGGGATAACTGCAAGGCTGGTTTCTGGAGCAGGGAGAGCAGCGTGTGCTCCTCAAAGCCAGACCTTCACCCACAGAAGCCAGAAGGCAGAAAAACAAGGACCCAACAAAGCCTTAAATGGGAAACTGGTTATCAAGGGTTTTACATGGAAAGAACAGGGTCTGGAAAATAGGAACTGGAAGGTGAGAGAGGAAGGAAAACGGGAGGCAGCTGAGGCCTCTTGGCATTCGAACAGAAAAGAGCAAAAAGGCAGGAGAATAGAGGAGGCAAAAAAAGGCTGGGACTAAATTCTGACACAACCGGCACGGCCGCTGCGGCTCCCTGCCTGGGCACACGGAGCGGCTCCCGGCACACAGGGCAGCGCCGAGAAGCCTCGGTCCCGGAGCAGGCAGGATGCGCCGCTTTGTGCCCGCACTCGGCGCCTGCAGCACTTCGGGCTCTGAGGCACGTTCTTGCCGTGCCAGCCCCGAGCCGGGCACGGACACCTCCCGCCCGAGCAGCGGCCCCGAGCCCGCCCTCAGCACCGAGCGGGGCACACCCGATCGCGGGACCCTCCTGGGCTGGAGCCGCCCCCGAGCTCCGGGTGCCGCCGCCGCTCCGGTCCCGGTCAGAGCTGCCGCTCCCGGCCGCTGCCGCCGCAGGGCGAAGCCGATCTGGATATGGGAGGGATTTTGGCCGTGTTGAGCAAACAGAGCCCGGGGAAGCAGCGAGGGGCGGTGAGGAGAGGAGGCGAGCGAGGGAGCCTGGCCTAGGGTCACAGCAAGGACAACTATTTGGCAGGGAGCCCGAGCAGCTGAAACGCACACTGGGTCGTGATAAATACAAAGAGACGTTGTGCAGGGAGCCCGAGCAGACAAGAAGGAACCTGGTCGGCGTCCAAAGCACTCATGGAGCTTTCCAAGGCACAGCAATCATAGCTTGTGAGTCAGACCTCCAGGGATGGAACTTTGTTAATTATTGTTTGTAAATGGAGATGTTCTGTTTGGAGATGTGCTGGTTGGAGGCCTCCCGGGGCACAGTGATCATGAAATTACAGTGTTCTCAATATTTGGTGATATCAGGAGGAACATCAATAAAACTATCAATAAAACTTTTACATTAGACTTCCTGAGGGCAGACTTGGGCCTGTTTAGGAGACTTATTCAAGTTCCTTGGGAAGCAGCCCTTAAAAATAAAGGAGTTCAGGAAGGGTGGGCATGCTTCAAAACACATCTTGAGGGTACAGGAACCGCCTGTCCCTGTGTGCCCAAAGAGGAGTCAACGAGGCAAACATCCAGCCTGGATGAGCAATGAGGTTTTGAAGGAATTTAGGAATAAAAGGAGGATGTATCAGCTTTGGAAGGAGGGTCAGGTTTCTCAGGAAATATTTAAGGGGGTTGCTAGGGTACATAGGGAAAGATTAGGGAGGCCAAAGCTCAGCTTGAACTTAATTTGGTAACTTTTGTAAAGGATAATAAAAATGTTTTTACAAATATTCTAATGGTAAAAGGAAGGGTAAGACCAGCTTTTGTTCTCTTTTGGATGCAGGAAGGACCTTAGTAACTTCAGATGAGGAGAAGGCAGAGGTGCTCAATACCTTCTTTGCCTCAGCCTTTAGTGGGAACACAGCTTGTCCTCAAGACAAGTGTCCTCCTGGGCTGGTGGATGGTGTCAGGGAGCAGAATGGGCCCCCTGTTATCCAGGAAGAGGCAGTCAGAGAAGTGCTGAGCTGCTTGGATGTTCATAAATCTGCGGGCCCAGAGGGGATCCACCCCAAGGGAATGAGGGAGCTGGCAGATGAGCTTGGGAAGCTGCTCTCCATCATTTACCAACACATCTCTCAACCTTCATAGGCAAAAGAAGGCCAGAGTGGGGACATTATTTTTAATTTAGTTTATTAGCAAACAAATCAGAGCAAGGGAATGAGAATGTAATATATGGTAGGGATAATTCATGCTATTAATGTATATAATATTGTGAAATCCAAACCATGTCTTTTGACCACCTCAGCCAGGAGCAGCTGTCTTATTCAGATTCAACAGGTTCCTGGACACACATCTGGATAACTGTCGATGCCTTAACATAAGAATAGAGGCTCCCAGGATGATGATCGTTAGTTTCCCGAATTGTCGGGAGCCACCCAAGAGCGACTATCGCCTTGCTGATTGCATCTATCAAGATAGTCAGCGGGCGCCCAACTGATACATCCCAATACACGCCTTCCCGGAGCCTATTGACACTGACTACACACCTAGACCCGGCTTTTGTCCAGCTCTGCATGTGGAAAGAAACAGCGATTCATGTGAAGAGATACAAAGGAAATTTGGTCATCTTTGCCTTGGGCAAAATAAACTGTATAAAACCTCACTGCAAGAGGCAGCATGTGTGAACTGAGGAGGAGACTCTGACACTCTGGAGGTCAGATCCAGGTTCACCCAGCGTTGACCCCAGGCTCGACACTGTATCTTTGGCTGTGGCAGTTTCAAAGACCGGACTTCCATCTCACAGACAAATTACTAAATCTTTGATAAAGTTTTGATAATTTTGGCTCACAATTTGATCATTTATAACAATCTGGTGACCCTGATGTGAATTGGATTTGTGGTTCGGGACCCCTTCCCGCCCGGAGGGCGCCCCGCTGATTTCAGCAGTCTGAGCGGGATTGGAGTCCGCGAGGCCAAATCAAAAATCACCCAACTGAAACTGGAGCCACAGCCAAAGAGGCATAAAAATGGGCCCAGTTCTTGGAAACTCAGAAAGATCCAGGGCATCTCCGAGCCCGAGGTGCTTTTTCCACTTGGAAAATCAATGTGCACGAAGAATCCATGCGGGAAAAGGAACTGTGAGTATCGCGTGGTTGATTGGGGTGTGACCGAATGTGTGTGTGAGACGTGACTCTGTCACGAAGTGAATGAGGACCCCAGGATCGCAGTTCCACCATCCCATGAGGGATGTGGTCTGTCAAGGGGGAAACAGAACGTTTTGCTTGACACATGCGGGACCTGAGGCTTTGGGGGAGTTCGAAGAGGAAAACTGGTCACGGTTGGGTCAGGAGGGGGAAGAGATGGTCCTAGAAAACTCTAAGAGTTCATCTGCCTTCTGATCTGGGGAAAACACGTAAGAAAAGTGGAGATCAGTTGAAAAGTCAGCTGTATGGTTCTCCGCTTGACTAAGACTGGCGGCGTTTCACAAGCTCAGGAAATTGACATTGGACAAGGATTCGGGACTTGCAACGAACGTCCCAGCCAGAGGAGACAAGGTGAGAAAAATCGTAGGAGGGATTTTTGGAAAAATGGGGTTGGGAAAGAGCAGGTTTCAGGGAAAACCCCAGGAAAAACCTCCCAAGGGTCCCAGGAAAGTTCTGCCAGATGTCCCAAGAGATAGTCCGTTGGGGTGGATGCTAGAACATTGGGATGAGAGCGCAGGAAGAGCGGGCAGATCCAAGGAGAAAATGATTCATTTTTGTATGGAAAAATGGGGAGGGAAGGAGATTGGAAAATACATGGTGTGGCCAGTGTTTGGCACATTCGAGGCTTGGACTTGCAAGTCCTTGTATGATCACGTCTTTGATCACCAGCCGCAGGATTTTGAGGAAATTGAGTATGCCAAGATGTGGAGGTATGCTTGTACGAGTTTATACCTGGTACGAGCCCTCCGGCATGTGGCAAACAGGGGAAAGGAATGGGAACCTTTGGAAAATCTTCCACCTCCTTACCTTGTTCCTCCGCCTCAGCCTGGACCAGCTCAGGCACAGCCGGTGCTCATGTTGCCTCTAGAGGTGGCGATCCTGCTGGGTCAGCTCTCGGTGCCGCTGCTCCCACCAGAGCAGGCTGCAGAGCCTTCCCTTCCACATGAACAAGCAGCGGCAGCAACTCCACTCCCATGTGAGAAGCCGCTGCTGCCGACCCTTCGCAAAACCAAAGAAAAACATGGCAAAGTAAGTAACCATCCCCAGACACAGCTCTCCCCCGGCCCATCGGACAAGGCAGCAGACAAGGAGGGCAACCATGGGACACAGCGGGGATGAGGAAGAAAGCCCGGCTTCTTCCCTTTATGGGAGGTGCCGACGGCCGCGGGAGTGATTGGCTTTGTTCATGCGCCAATCGACACCAATGATGTGAAGGCATTCAGGAAAGAGATGGGAAAAAAGATGGATGATCTTTGGGGGTGGCACATAGGCTAGATGAATTTCTAGAGACCAGCATATACACCTATGAGGATCTCCAAGCAATCCTAATATCACTGTTTAACAACGAAGAAAGAGACATCATCAGGCAAGCCGTGATCAAAGACTGGGAAAAGAGAAACCCCAATGAGGGGAGTGGGGACAAGAAGTAGCCAAACCAGAAACTGTCCTGGAATGCCCAGATGGAGGAGGGGAGGAAGAAAATTATAAATTTGAGAAATATGATAATTCAGGGTATCAGGGAAGCGGTACCCAAGGGACAGAACATAAGCAAGGTACTCAGGGAGTGCCAGGGGAAGGATGAGACTCCCACGGAATGGTTGGAGAGACTCCGCAAGGGTTTTAGAGTGTATTCGGGGATGGATCCCGACTCTCCGGTCAAGATGGTTTTTCTAAAAACTCAGTTTGTGGCAAAATCCTGTGAGGACATTCAGAAAAAGTTAGAACAGATAGATGGATGGTAGGAACAAAGGTATTGGCGGCTGCGGTAAGGGAAGCACAAAAGCAGGAACAGGGTAGAGACACGGCAAAAAAAGTGCCAGTGAAGAAACAGAGTTCTTCACAGGGAAAAGGACTGAACAATCAGAGGAGAGATTTTGAGTGCTATTACTGCAAGCAAAAGGGACACATCCAAAGGAATTGTCCCAACAAAGCCAAAGACCAGATGATATTTCAAGAAGATTAGAGATGTCAGGGGCTTTTCTATTTGGGGTCCAGAACATTTATGAGAGAGCCCTTGATAAAATTAGAAGAAGGACCCCACAGGCAGGAAATGTGGTTTATGGTAGACTCGGGGGGCGGAACGGACAGCGGTACAACAGCTGCCGAAGGGGTGCTCTCTGAGTGACAATTCCATGATGGTAATTGGGGCAACGGGGGAATCTTTCGAGGTTCTGATCATAAAAGATGTAGAAACGGAAAACAAAAAGCATACAGGAAGGGATTGAAACCGCTGATTGATGAGTTGATAAAGAAAGGAACGTTGGAGCCGTGCATGTCTCGGCACAACATCCCAGTTCTGGCTGTGAAAAAGACAGACGGCAGCTTTATGCTGGTGCAAGATTTACAAGCTGTGAATCAGAGAACTAAGGCTTTGTTCCCCACGGTCTCTAATCCTTACACTTTGTTAAATAACATTTCCTTTGAGGACACATGCTACAGCATGATTGACTTGAAGGATGCTTTCTGGACTTGTCCTCTACTGGAGGACAGCAATTATTTTGCATTTCAGTGGGAAGATCCAGAGATGAACAGAAAGCAGCAGCTTAGGTGGTCGTGATTGGCATTTTTCACAAGCCTATTAGCTGAAAACTTTTGCCACACAATGCTACTGTGAAAATGCCTATTATATGATTGGTTCTTCTCAATATTAAAATGAATTCTATATGTGAAAAAGGCCAACCACTTGTTTTTAAAATTTTTAAAAGTTTAATGAAAATAAAATGGTTATAAAAATAGCAATATAATTAGAGTAAGAAATTATTTAGACAATTTGGATTAGGACAATATGAGACAACAAGAAAAAAGTTACAGACAGTCTGGGTACCTTTTTCTAGGCAGCATAGGCCCGAAAAAGGACCCACATTAACAGAGGATTAACTCTTAAAAGCAGCAGCCGGTTGCACATTCATACACCTCATACATGATGCATAAATTCCATTCAAAAACAGGATTCTGTCTGGGCAGTGTCAGCTTCTGCCTCTGAATCCTGATGGTGTCTTCAGGACTGAACGGGGCAGGAAGAACTCAATAATGGAGCAATAAATTCTTTTTCTCTGAAAGATTTGGGTGTCCTGCAGCTATCTCAATGTGAGTCCTTTCTTTAAAAGAAAATTATCTTACATAGCATAGTTACTATTTTAGCATTATGTCACAACCTAAAACATTTAACACACTACTGAAGAAAGTTAATACAGCACAACTTTTAAACACAACACATATAATATTCATTTGAATACTTGTAAAAAGCCAATCATAAAATATGCATTTTTCACACTATACGAGTTATGTTGGAAAGTTATGGTGCATTAGTCTCTTTTAAGTAGTGCTATATTAATCTCTTTTAGGCAGTGCTGTATTAATCTCTTTTAAGTAATGTGGTAAATATAGTTTTTAGGCTACAGCATAATATTAAAATAGAAACTATGTGATGTAAGATACTTTTTGTAACTAGCTTGAGAAATGGATAAGATAATCAAGAAATTCTTCACATAGAGATAACAGCAAGAACACACCAAGATCCCAAGAGAAGAATTCTTGCCTCCTTATCAAAAAAGCGTCCTGGGGTGGCTTTATGACACTCATATTCCCATTTGTCTGTTTAGCCCAGAAATAAGTTTTGCCTCTTTTGTAGCATTGTGTGCTTCGTATGCGTTAATTGTAAAGTTGTTTATTATTTATAAGTTAAAATTTTGGTTTGGCCCTCAGTTCCCCCCACCTTCTCCCTCCTAATGGTTTGTTCCTCCCACCTGTTACCTGTCAATCATTGTAAACATCCCTCTCATGTCGAGAATCTTCTGTGTCAATCATCCCTCACCTAACATATGATTTGTCCCCTGAGCCTTTTCCCTCCCCTGGACCCTTCCTATTGGTTCTGTGTGTCCCTCGCTCCATCCCTGGGCTTTGTTCATTGGTCCCTTGTGTCCCCATCCGTTACACCCTTCCCCTTTGTAAGTGCCTCCCTAACGGTTTTTACCTGACATGGTCACTGGCCCCGCCCGGGCTAATAAAGTGCCTTGGCATCCAAACGCGTGTCCACTCCTTTGCCTCAGTTCTTCAGTCCTGCTCTCGCCTGTATCACCAGGCAGCAGACGAAGCCACTACTCAGAGGTCTTGCCAAGAACCTGGGAGTGGCGGGATTCTCAGTCTCTACCAGTCACTCTGGGAGCGGGTAGCCGGACCATCAGCTCCAGCGGCCGCAGGACAAGACTGCACCTTTAAGGCAGGTTCTGAGAGCAAAGGAGCAGAGAAGAAGGCACAGATTATTATCTCAGACTGCACTTACTCTGCACATGGCTGCTCATGGAGCTGTCTGCAGAACAGATGGCAAGGCAGAGCTCTCCTTCCTTTTGGTTAATTTTTACCTTGCTGAGGTAGAGAAGTTCCCTGTACTGTGGGTTTTCCTTTTTCTTTGTTCCTGTTTAAACCTGCCCTGGACTGAACACCAGAAGAGCACAGGGAATTCACACCTATAACCCACCAGGTGGGGCCTGGCACCAGAGGGGATGATAAGAGACTGATAAGAGACTGATAAGGGACTGAGTGAACTAAGCTACATCCCACAGAGGGGACTTTCTGAGTTTGTCATCTCTTCACACAGTGAGAGGTTCCATTGTTTGATATTGATCATTTTTTGTGCTGCTGAATGCTTTGCCTGTCAAATGAACAGTTTTTCCACTTTAATCCTAGGAAAGCTTTTTCCCAAACCAGTTGGAGGTGGGGCAGCTTGAATTTGCTTTCTAGAGGAACTGCCTTTAGAGGATTTTCTCCCCAAATTGCCCTAAACCAGGACACTTTGCACCACTTTCTCCATCCTCCCCTCCTGCCAGCTGGCAGCAAAGCCATTTCACCCACTGGCACCAGCTGCCCCCTCTCCCTCACTCCCATTTTGCCCACTCTGAACTCCTGGAGCTGCCTGCCCGCGGAGCCGGAGCCACTGAGGGGCCGGGTAATGGTGCAGGGAATGCTGGCAGGGATTCTTGGGCTGGGCTGGGCCAGGCCAGGTGCCCGGGGCCAGCAGAAGCGCTCTGAGCCTCTGCTCCTGCCCCTGGGCAGGCAACAGAACACAGCAGGAAAGGCTCGGGGCTCTCAAGAAAGGCAGCCAGAGATCTCTCCCCCATCATGGGCAGAACAGGACTGGGGAAATTAATAGAATTAAAAAAAAACCCCTCAGAACAATGGAATGAGAAGTAGCCAAATCTTAAAAATGCACATTCCCCACAGCGCTTTCTCCTTCCTGGGCTCCAGTTTATCCCCGATTCCCTCCCTCCCTCCTCCCCACACAGTGGCACAGAGGGATGGGGGTGTTTTGGTTTGAAAGACAGGTGTCTGCTAAGGAAGGCAGGAGTCTCCATGGCAATGGAAAATGTAACCACCCTCCCTCTGAATTATTATAATTCTGAAATTAAGGGGCTCTCAGGCAAAGATATGAGAATAGGAATAACAAGAATGTATAACTAGTTTATATATATATATATATATGTGGAAGGAAGAAAATAGTGCAGAAGGCAGTCTCACACCTGAGGAGTTGCAGCTGTACTAATCACCAAAGATTAGGAACAGGCCTGCCCTTAAATGGCCATAGCTGTGTCCAATAAGAAGCTGAGTGCTACTAAAGGGTTAGCTGGTTGAGAAGAAAGCTGGAGTTTATTGGTTGTGCTGTGAGGAGGAAGGAGTCATTGCTGCAAGGAGCTGTCCATGAGAAATCACTAAGAGTGTATGCAACTTTTGCAATACGATGACAACACTTGGTGACCTCAACGTGATTTTGACATGATCCTGCGGTGATTTGGGAAAAAGGACTTAAATACTAAGTGACATGATCCCAAGGTGATTCAGGAAGATGAACACAGACCTAAGAGCAGTAAGATGGTGGAGCCAGGTGGACCAGGACCCTAGGAAAAGTTTTCCAGAGCACTCTGCAGGGACACACTGTTTGCAAAGCTCCAGTCAAAATCCTCCCATTGCACCGGGAGTATGATCTTTGTAAGATCCACACCCATCAATCGCAAACACTGTTGCTGGCATTTGATAATTGCTATAAATTATCAAATCAGGGGCCAAATTTATAAGAAAATTTAGCAATGATTTTTTAGATTGTCAGTGAAACAGAATTACAATCAGAAAACAAACCACCACAGCCAAGGCAGCGTCAACCCCAGGATCGACACTGGGTGAACCTGGATCTGACCACCAAAAATGTCACAGTCTCTCCCCCTTCACGCAGCGAGCTTATATACAGCTTATTCTGTCTGAGGCAGAGATGACCGAATGTTCCTTTGTGTCCCTTCACATGCAGAACTGGGGCTATACATGTGCAGGGTTAGACAAAAGTCTGGTTCCAGGTATCTGGATGTTGTCAGAGCACTCCACAGAAGTCGACATTCATATGTAAGAGGGTGACACCGGTGATCAGTGTAGTAGATGCAATCTTCGAGGTGCGAGATCACTCCTACATTCCATGGAGACCATGGCAGAAATCTGTCCTGTGAAATCTGCATCAATGAGCCCCAGGTGCACAATGATGCCCTGAAGGGTGGCACTAGACCTCCCCATAAGCAGAGCACTCATGCCCCCACCCAAGGGACCAAAGGCATCCAGGGGAACCTTGTGTATTTTACAAGATTCTAAGACAACTGTTGCTGTTGTGCAGACATCTGCACCTGCTGATCCGCGGGTGCTGGCTGCAAGCCAGCTAAGCAAACCTCCATCGGCTCTGGGGTCTGGAGAGAAGCTTGTGTCTGGGTCCATCCCTCCTGCGCACTCCGCTTCATGTTTCCAAAGCCCGGTAAAACCTGGCCATTAACATGAACAGTTGCCTTGCAAACACAGGACATGTGATTCGGCCTACCATACCGACCGCACAAGAACATGGGGAATTTGACCTTCTGTGCTTTCTTCCCCCGCTTCTTGCCAGCCTGCGCAGTCCCCTGCTGTGGCCGCTCTCCCTGCAGTGCTGCCCAAACTGGCTGCACAGCAGCAGCCACGGCAGCCAACTTCTGACCCGAGGGGACGATGTCCGCACATGCCTCCGCCATCTGGGAGACAGTAGGAAAACCAGGCAGAGCCGCTATGACCCTCCTACAAGCAGCACTGCAATTACACCTCACAAGATTTGCAATCAAAACCCTCCTTGCCACAGGATCAGGCACCTGACTCTCCACAGACGCGGTCAGCCTTGCCGCAAATTCCATGAAAGGCTCATCATCCCCCTGGACAATGGTCGCAAATGGCTGCTTTGGAGCAGCCATTTCCAGGGTCTGAACAATTGCTGCCATGCCCAGCGTGTGGCACTGGTCAAGCGCAAGGGGATCGAATCCAACCTGCCCCTGAACATTTTCATAAAGTCCTGTGCCCAACAGCATGTCAGTGACAACCCCACACCTGGGGTCCTGCGGCACCAGCGCAGCATTCTGCCTCACCGCTTGGGCCGCCAAACAAGCCCACTTGGTCTGAAAAACATCAAACTGCACAGGGTCAAAAAGAGACCACGCCACACGACAGAGGTCCTGAGGCTTCAGCACATCCCTAGCAACCCTCCGGAGTCTGCATAACTTCAGCAGACCCCAAACCATGCTGAGCAACTGCTTCACGGAGTTCTCTCTCCAGCTTATATGAAAGGGGTTCATGGGTGTTATGAGTAACACCCCTGAGCACAGAGAAAGCCTGGGAACCCCCTGGCAAAGCCACCGCACCTGCTGTGTTCCGGTCCTTGGGCGCCACAGGGACAAGAGGGGACGACTGACTGGGCGTCAGGTCAACACCACTCGCCCCTGCGCCCCCTGCAGCACCAGCAGAGCCAGAGGAGCCCGCTCCGCAACCCTGCAGATGCCGTGAGGAGACAGGCTCAGTCATCTCATCGGTCTTAGTTTTGGCTTCTCGCCAGAAACGCTCGGGGTTCCTCGGACGGATGGTCACCTGGCACGAGGGAAGCGTCCACAAATTTGACAAGAAAGCACCATGGCCCCGGGCACCCACCGGCCTCCCGCCGGCCGTGTCAGCATTTGCGCTAAAGGTAAACACCTCAGCGCCCTGTCGCGCCGCATCCCTGGCAGGAGGCGCCTCGGCGGATGCGGGTGCTGGCATGGCCCACAAACCCGGAGCGGGCCGGGACGAGACCGGCGCGGGGCCCCCGGCCCCTGACACGGCGGAGGAGCGAGACACCAAGAGAGGTACAGCCCGCAGAGCCGCGTCACTGCGGGGCGGCACAAGGGAGCCCGGCACAGCCCCTATGAGCGTCCATCCTGAGCCGCAAGACTCCACAGCGGGCACCGACCCTGCCGAGCGGAGAGGGGCGGGCTGCCCACCCACCGGAGCGGGGCCGGACAGAACACCGACCGACGCCCCGCCTCCCGCTGCTTCCACCGACTGCGTGTGCCCAGCAGGCCGCGCAGGCCCAGAGACGGGGGAAGTCGCCCCCCTCGCCGCGCTCGGGGTGAACTTCGTGGAAACACCGCAGTTGGGACAAAGAGTCGTCACCGAATCAGACTCAGTCCGAGGCAGAGGCTGACCCTCAAAAGCCAGGAAGGCACAAAGAGAGGGCAGCACGTCCCCCGCCGACGCGGGGCGGGGCAGGTCGAGGACGGCCCGCCGACTCCACAGAGCCCCCAGAAGCCCACAGGGCTCTGCCCCCTGGACTCGGGACCAGCCGGCCACGAGCCCAATCCACCCCGGGGGAAACATCGCCATCCCCCCAGTCGGATCTGTCCCCTAGCACACCGTCCGGGGATTGGGGAGGGAGGGCTTCACATCGCACAGAAACTCAGACTCCCCATCGCCCACATCCGAGACAGAAGGGCTCCCCTGGGAACTCCGAGGGGTACATGAACCAGACCCCAGCCAAAGCTCCTCACACTTTTTCCACTGCACCAGCAGCGATCCCACGTCTACGGTGCAATCATCAAAGAGGGTCTCCATGAGGCGGACCCCCATGAGGCGGACCCCCATGAGAGACCACGCCTCCCTGGAGAACGCCTTCGCAGGGTCCGAAGAGAACCCCCGCTCCCTGGCCTGCTGGAACAACCTCTCAAAATCACTCCAGGAAACAGAAACCTGTTTCCACTCCAGGACCTCCCCCTCCAGAGGTCCAAAACGAGGGTATCCTCCTCGAAACGCACAGAGGTTGCCATCACCACAAGACCAGCAGGTAACGGACCAATGAGCGGGGACAAAACAACCTCACCGGCAATCTGAACTGTGTCTCAGCCTAGGCTGCAGTACACCTCGATGTCACCAGATGTCGCTATAGGACACGAAAAAACACAAGCTCACACCACTGTTCTCAAGGTGAAGGGAAAAAAGGAAAGTTTATTTTCTGACTCCAACATTTATAGTTTTCCAAAACTGACAGTGGTTTGGAGGGTGACAGTGCCACCTCTCCAATGACACTTGTCAAACCAACAGTCTGTCAACTTTCTCCTCCTCCATAAAGGAATGCAAAACAATGAGTTATTTACAGAAAGTGTTTGAGGAAGTTCACTACAAGAATGTCAACATCAGAAGGCTTAGAAAATCTTAAAAATCCAGGGTGACATCCAGGTTTATTTGTATCAGGTTTGAGTGTGTCTGACTTTCGACAAAGTCAGGTTTCAGTCTTGTTCTTTTTAAGCCTTTTCATGTTCTATTCCAGTTTTATTAAGGTCAATTTTAATTCAGTATTAAAGATATAACCATAAGTTCTCTTGAATATACCTCTAATGCTACTGAGGTGACATTGAATTACATTGCAACTAATTTTAAGTCCTAAGCTCATTTTGTTTAACTATGTGTGTTTACATTGAAGATGTGGTTATTTTCTTCTAGAGATAAGACAGATCCCACTGAAACAGCTGTGATGAAACACTGATAAACACCTGCTTTTGGATAGAAGAAGACACAGTTTGTTGGGCCCTTGATCCTCTCACAGATTGCACAGGTGTCAGTGCTGCACTGCCTGGCAGGATCATTGATTGTGATCTCTTCTGGTTTATCTTCCACAGATAACACAGGAGAGTGGGTAGTTGTTCCACATTATGGCTGTTATCCATTGTAAGCTGTTCAGTGTTTCATTGCTATGGATACAGGAATGCTGGAAGAATATTGTCTCCAATTCCTGAGACAGTCACTGCTGATAGATTGGTTCCATCATGTGAATTCCCTCATTTTTATAACAGGCATTATTCATAAGACACCCTTACCTTATTTATAGCTGGCTTTTCATAAACTTGGACATATCTTTGTGTGACTATCCACAAGACATGGTGTCACTTTGGGATCTCTCTGTTTTGTTCTGCAGCTGCAGCTGCATCTCTTTGGACAGGCTGTCTGCAGCCATTCCCTGCACTGCCTGCTCAGCCTTTAGTCCCTTCTCTTGTTCCAGCAGGGTTGCTGTGCCTTCACCCAGGGCTGTCTCATGATTTTCCTGTGTTTTCAGAGTTCCAGGATGAGATCTCTGGGCTCTATCAAAAGCCTCATCTGAGCTGAGGTCCTGTGGTCTTTCCCGACCCTTTTGTGCCACATCCTCATGGGACAGGGCTGTGACCTGCTGAGGGCAAGGCTGCTCCTGCTCCGTGGGAATCAGGCACAGCCCCAGGTATTCTCACAGGAGCACTCCAGCAGTTTGCTGTGTTTGGGGCATCTCATAGCTGCTATTCTTGAGAGATTTGTTTTTGAGGTATGTGAGGGAGACCCTCCCAATGAAGGTCTGGGCTCTGGCCAGGCCTTGGCTCTATCTGGTTGGAAAATTGCCAACAAGCCCAGATGTTTTCTGTTTCAAAATGATATTCAAGTCCCTTGGCCTTGGCAACTTGACCCAATACCAATAGGATAGCTGGATCTATTTTTGCAGTGATCTTGGACACCTTTCCTGGGAATGGATCTCCAGGTCCTCACTAAAATGAGATTCGTCAGCTGTTGCAGACTCTGTTTGATGATGCAGTATTTTAGACATTGATAATCATGCAATTTCACAAGTCTTTTTAATTACATTAATTATCTGCGTTATTCTTGATTACTGTCAGTTTCTTCTTTCACTGCATGTATTGCTTTGTTTTGATGTCCCCTTCATGGTCATAGCAAGAGACATACATGTTATTTTTAAAACAAAAAGAAAGGGGAATTGGCTCCTAAAGAATGTCTGAACAATGCAGTATTTGTACTAAAAGTATTTTAAAGGCTTTTCTGTAACTGTCACAGTGAGGGTGGCTGTGACAAACCTCTCTGGTTCCCTGACTTCAGGCCAGGGTGGTGAAAATGAAAAGGAGCGGGTTTGATGGAGCTGCCCAGAAAGAACTTTCATAAAGGGTGAGAAACAACAAACGTGGGGAAGCCGTGCGCAATAAGAGAGGCAGGATCCAGAGACCCCAAACAAAGTGGAAGCAACAATAGATACACTGAGGGGTGGAACATTCTGCAACTGTAACCATAAGGGGGAAACAAGTAAGCACTAGGGGAACAGAATTTGGGCAACTTAACATAAAAACACCAAAGGCTCATGGGGGAACTCTCAGGCTGGCCCTGAATTAAACAAATGATTCCCAGGGCTGGAAACCAATGCCTGGCTCTTTTGGGGTAAAATCCAGGTGAGTCTGAGTCACAGCTGGGCCAAGTCCCACACATGAGGATCTCCAGGTGAGTGTGCAATGACAAGGCCTGGCTGATTTATGGACTGAGGGAGAAGGCTGAACAAGCAGGTTTGGACTGGGTTATGGCTCTGGCAGTGAATTCCCTTCCCCAAGGCAGCAGGGCTGACCGTGCTTCTCCAAAGCTGAGAGAGAGGGGGGGAGAGAGAGAGAGAGAGAGAGAGAGACAGACACAACAGCTGACAGACCCTTCCTCTCAATCAGGTGCCTGATGCCGAAAGAGGGATTCCTCCTCAGCGCATGTCAGCTGTTCTTCCTCCTCTTCCAAAGAAAGCCCAAAAGTGTCATATTCAGGGCAGTTCGTAATGAATTCCAAAAGCCCAGGAAGATTTGGATTTCCCATTGGAGCTTGCTGTGTCATGAGGGCAATGCACTCACTGCAGGCAGCATCGGTAATGATGGATTGCAGAGACTTTTCCTTTGCAGCCCCAGCCCAGCGCTGGCACTGGGGATGAAGAGGCACTGAGGTGACCCTGAGAGGAAGTGCAAGGCACAGGGCGCAGCTGAGGAAGGACAGCGCTGTGCTGGGCTCAGAGGTGAAGCTGGCACTGCCCAGCGTGGAGAAGGTCCTTTCTCGCCAGAACCCCCCGGCCCTCACCGTGGCCCCTCCGCCCGCAGCGAGCCCCGAGCTGGGGCAGCACCGACCGCGGTCCCACCTGGGCTGGAGCCGCCTCCGAGCTCCGCCGCCGCCTCGCCGGGCTCCGGTGCCGCCGCCGCTCCGTTCCCGGGCAGACACAGCGGGCACGGCTGCTGCTGTCACCGCATTTATGCACAGCGGGGAAACGGGAGACGCCGCTTTGGCCATTCAGCGTGCGGGGAAAGCGGCGAGGAACTCCCTGGCAAGAGCTACAGAAAGTTGTAGAAAAAGTGCAGAAACTGTTCATGTGTATAGATTGTACATGTATGAGGGTCAAGCATAGGGGAAGGGAAAGGAGTCGAGAGAGAGAAGGTTTTAAAACAATGACAAAAACGCAAAAGGCAACTAACAACAAAGGATCCACAAAAGCATTGAGACATCAGAGTCATCTAAATTCTACCCCTAATGACTCGAGACTCACCTGTTTCTATTGCCATGAGAAGGGACACCTGTGGAAATTTTGCAGGAAAAGGAAGCAGGATGAGAAGAGGTTTCAGGAGGAGTAGGGGTGTTAGGGACTGTATTTAATGAGGACTGAAACACCAGAAGAGCCCTTGATAAAATTAAGACTTGGTCCTCACAATAAAGATATATTTTTAGTAAATACAGGAGCCTCTAGGACCACCACGATAAAGTTACCTCAAGGATGCAAATTAAGTTGGGAATGCATGTCAGTAATTGGAATTGGGGGAGAACCGTTCCCAGTCCCTGTGATTAAAAAAGTACAAATTTAATTAGATTAAAATTTTGGGGTGAATGACTTATTGCTACTCCCAGAGGCTGGAAATAATTTGTTAGGAAGGGATTTAATAATAGCCCTGGAAATTCGGATGAACCCCTCCTCCTCCCCAGTTAAAGAAAATTTCTAATCTGGATAACTGGAGATCTGTGACACCGTATGGTATTCTGATGAAATAGGAGAGTTAAATATTCAGTCCATTAGTGTTGAAATACAGCACAACCTCACCTGAATTAGAGCTGAGAATGACAAATATAAGAAGCCCCACTCAGTTTATGGGGTCCCAGGGAAAGAACTGATGCATGACTGCACAGAGGTCACAGAGCTACAAACAAAAAATGTGTCCAGATCTAAGAGAACAGGAGTTACAAAGAGGAGAAAAATTATCTCTAGAAGGATAATCTCAAGGGATAGATGGGAAAAGAAAACCTGGGAATGCTATAATTAGTGGAGAAAAACTACAAGGAAAGGAATCTGGTCCCCTTAGCCCATCCTGGGTTTGCATTATTCTGTGTGTTGCTATTCAAGGATTGGGAAGGGATCATTTACACAGACTTGAAATATGCTTTTGAAGTAGTACACACTTCTAGAAAAATTTGGAAAGAAAGGGGGCTTATGAACATTCAAGGAAAAGGATTATTTCACCAGGGATTGGTTATCTTCACTGTGCTTATTATGATACGCTTGGCAAAAACCATAAAACTGCATGGAACAAAAATAGGAAGGGAACAAGCAATGCAGAAACAAGTGATGATAAAACAAGCAGTGCAAGAGCAAACCATGAGAAAACAAACTGTGCAAAAACAAAATCCAAATAACTCAGATCCCTGTGACAATCACTTTATGAAGGTCAGGGACAAGATGGACCCTGTGTTAGTGGCACATTCATGTGTTAGTGCTGCCTGTCACAATTGCAGCAGCTTCACAGGTTTGTGTGTTACAAATAGAAAAATGTACTGGGTAGGGAAAAATTAAGGATTCAATGGACGAGCTCCTTATCCTTGTAGAGATCAAATTTGTCCTCAATAGGGAAAATTGTTTTGAGAAAGATAAAATGGGAAACGACCCAAATATAGATAGAAGAAGTGTAGCATTAAAGGAGAAAATAGAAGAAAAACAAAAGGAAACAAAAATTGATACTAAAAAAGATCACAGAAAAAGAATAGAGGAACTGAATGAGTTGTGCAAACAGTTAAAACTGCAGTAAAATATGAGGCTACCTTGATAACCTCCCCTAACTGGCTGATGATGAAGAAAAATGTGCCTTGAGGGAAAACAGCAGTGTAATTGTGACTTTTTGGAAAGCAGAAACACAGAATAAAACAGCATATTTTTTCCTTAGCAGAGTTAGCAGCCATAAAGAAGTTGGGGGAAAATCTGAAAGTGGGACAATAGATTCTCCCTGATGGTAGGACTAAAACCCTTAGCCAGACAGACATTGACAGACTCACTGAGGGAAAAGAGCACTTTGTGATCCTTTTCTAAAATTGTATGGGTATATAGGAATATTTGAAATCAGAAAAAAAAAAATACTCGTGGACGTTTCACATGTTCAAAAGTGAAAAAAAAAGGTGTGGAGGACTCATCCCTCTGGGGGCTGCCATATAGTATACAGGCCATTTAGAAGGATCCAGATTGATTTTACCAATTACCCAAAGTGGGCAGGTGGAAATATCTATTCGTTATTAATTGACACAGTGGGTGAAAGCAGTCCCTGCAGCTCAGGCTACAGCTCAAACAGCAGCCAAAATGTTGTTGAAGCCTATTATTCCAAGATTTGGATTACAATTTGAAATGATAAAAGCAAATAAGTTGGGGTAAAAGTTTTTATAGTAATGAATGTATGTTTTATGTAGTTTGGCCAAACTGTGTGAATGTTTGATATGTGTTATTTGTTTTGTTTGTCAAGGTAATTGCGTTACAGCAGAGGGAAAATGTGTAATGTGTACCGAGGGCTGGCTGAAAAGTATAGTTTATGTCCTCTAGAAATTTTTATACAAGCTACTAATTGTAGGCATTGAAGGTAACTATTGTAAGGAGGCGTGTTAACATTAACAGGTATTAACATTGCCTCAGGGGTTACCCAACATCAGGGTTGGGTCCAGACTGTGAACACACTGATACAGTAGTCAGATCAGCTGGAACATGCAAACAACTTGACTACAGATGGAAAACTTGGTAATTTTGTTAAATTTTAACCTTTGCTCAAACACCAGCTTGCCGTGGATTCTGGAATCATTGGGGCGAGTAACCCCGCTGTGTTTGGTGGCCAAACAACATCATGAAGAACGAATTCAGCATCTCCTGAGACACTGGGATCAGGGACTAATGCCAGCAACAGAGGTCCAGAAAGAAACTGACCACTGGATGTGCTGGGCATGGCCTAGGCTGTCCCCCGTGGGCTTGTATTGTCTGTACAGTTTAACTCGTGGGGAAAGGGAACCAAAATAGATGAAAGGGGAAAATCAACTGCTTTGTTTCACCTGCTTAAATTGCTTACATGACCATCTTACAGTAGCATGACTTTTCAGTGATTTTATAGGAACACCTTTAAGTAATAGAGATAGAAACTTTCATGCAGCTGTTCAAATAATAGAAGACAGAGACCAATGACTTTTAGCTGTAATAGCCTAGGAACACACAAGAGAGCAAGTGTGCCATTCGGTAACAGATAGTTGTGTTATCACCGACAGCTGTTGGGGGAAGGAAATTTATGAGTCACACCATAGATTTGTTTCTGCTACAGATGGGCATAGCAGGTGTGTTTACTAGTGGAAAAGATGATTTAGTAATTATCCCAAACATCAGAGTAAAAAGCAACCAGTAAGTTAGATCTTGTAACAATTTTTTTTTATTGCTCAACTAAATCGTTTTAGTATTTGTTTTATAGAAAAGAGTGTTAAAACATTACCTGTGGTTGGCACATCTCCAAAGCCTCTTTTATTTAATAAAAAAAGAACTGTCAGTTAACCCATAGAAAGCAACCGGACTGTGCCTCCAGACTGTAAGGATCCTGTGCCATCATCCTTTCACCCAGGTGGGCTACACAGAAATAGTATCCTGTGCTATAATCATTGTGTTGCGGGATGCACACAGAAATAGTATCCTGTGCTATAATCATTGTGTTGCGGGATGCATGCAGAAATAGTATCCTGTGCTATAATCACTGTATCTGAGGGGTGCACCCAGAAATGGTATCCTGTGCTGTAATCATTGTATCTGAGGGTGCACACAGAAATAGCATACTGTGCTATAGTCATTGTATCCAAGGGGTAAGAGTGGGGATTGGCTCAGCAGAAATGGCATCAGCAATGAGGTTCCAGGACAAAAACTCTGCTCCTGAGAAGACAATCTCAGCCCTTGGCTGCAGCCCAAGGGGCCTGGAGAGAGGTGGAGAGTCCAGACTCCTGAGATACCTGCTCCTGATGTGTATCCTGATACCCTGTGCATCTGCAACCCCTGCAATAAATGAGACCAACTCATGTGGGACAGCCACAATTCAGTGACTGTTTTTGCAGTACATCACTCTGTTGATGCTGAATGTTACAACCAGACAAGTTTACAAACTTGCCACAGAAATGGCTGAGACTATTGGGTGGGAGTTAATTTAGGATTGGGCCAATGGACGCCTTCCAGCCCAGACAGCCCCACAGTGGGAGAATTCCTTTGTTTCCCAAAAAGAGAAGAGTGGGGAAATTCAGAACAAAACCAGCAAGGTAAAAATACAGGGGAAAATCCAAGGGTGTGGTATAACAAATGAAGGCAGCAAAATTGTGACTGGGATTTACCAACTTCAGGTAGAAAACTTTTTGTAGACTTAATGCAAAAAATCGCAACTGAGTTGGGTTTATCAAGGTTGGATTTATGGGGGAACTCAAATGGCTGAAAGATGGCTATGGAGGGGTGAAGATCTAGCTTCAGTACACCTTTAAAAAGGGAAATACACCCAAATTTGTGAGAAAACAAAATGGCCTGAAGGGTGGACTTTAAGTCACCAGGTAATTGGAACAGTTTGCCTAACTTGAGAAGGAAAGAACTATACCAAAGAGGTGGGACATGCCCCCTGTGAATCTACCTTAATTATAAATTCAGCTAATAGAACTATGACCTGGTGGCCAAACTAAACCAATGGGTATTGGAGAACAACAAAGAGAAACGACTGCAAGTGGGACAATCAAATTAATCTGTGCTGGTATAATAGTTCTGTAGCTGGTCTTTACCATTCCATAGAAAATACAGATCCCTATTGGAATCAACCAGACAATATAAGTAGAACATGGAAGGCCCCTGATGGGCTATATTGGATTTGTGGACAGCGTGTGTACAGTCAGTTACCCTGGAGATGGAAAGGGACCTGTAGGTTAGGAGTTATATAATCCTCCTCCTGCACCCTGCCCTGGTCCAAGGGAAATCCACTACAGAAAGCTCCACTTGGTAGCCAACCTAAACCTTTTGATTAGGGGCAGCTATAAATGCAGTGAAAATGAATGGCACACAGAAAGGATCATAAACTTTTATGATCCAGCTGTTTGGGCTCAAAAGAGATCTGGGGAATATGGAACTCCAAACTATATGTTAAATCAGTTGATAAGACTGCAAAAGGTAATTGAGGTCACTTGGAACAAAACAGCTACCCAACAAAGCATGCACTTGCTAGTAACAGTGTATCAGAGCAGATTGGCCTTGGACTATCTAATGGCTGAAAAAGGAGGAGTTTGTGAAAAATATAACACATCAAAATGCTGTCTAAAAATAAATAACAATGGAAACGTGCTGATCAAAAGAAGCAAATTGTACCTGTTAAAAGTTGGAACCCATTTGTGGAAATCTGGTGGTTTATACTAGCTGGACTCGTTATTGGAATTGTTGCCTATTCCATTTTTTATCTCCTGCATTATGTAAGTCAAAATACCACATATTGAATTTGATCAAAAAGAGAAATGAGGGAATGTGAAAACCTGGATTTTTGGGGATGAAGAAGATACTGAGATTCACTCTTTTAATAGAAAGCATGAATCAATATGATCAAAAGAGAAAATGGGGAAATTGTGCTAAATGAATATGATTCGTGCTAACAATTATAGCTTTATTGATATTTTAGAAAATATTTGTTAAAAAGTAATAGAGGAAAAGGATATGTAATTAGTATCATGAAACAGGTGTTCTCAGATGTTCATGGAAAAATAGGATAGAGGATGGAGTATTGAGATCAGCAATATCCTAAAACAGAATCAGCCTTGGGATGAGCAAAGTTTGGACAACTCCCAAAGCACAATTGGTCTTGAGATGGAAAAAATTGGGATGATTCTAGGTATCTATGAAATACTAAGAAAATAATAAAATAATAATAAAAAAATTATAAAGCTGGCTTCTATAACACAAGACTTGGGGTGCATGTGCAACCTGTGGGGTTGTTCAAAGGAGAGTGAGGATGAGGAGAAGCCTTCATCAGAAACGACCCCCAAAAGGCCAAAAGACCCCTCAGCAACAGGTGGAGCATGCACTGTGCAGTGCAGTGACACAGATTTCAGGAATCGAAAACAGGAGGGGATTTACAGGAAATTATTTATGAGTATGTGTTAGCATACGGTATATAAGTTGTGTTTGGATCCTTTTGTCTTTTGTATGTGAGGCAGGGTGAGAAAAACCGTCCCCGTACCCCGATCGATTGGTTTTGCTTATGCTTCATCCAAACCACAGCCAAATTATTTTTTATCTGCTTGATTTGATTGTATTATTTTATATGAAATTGCTGCTCAATTAAAATTGGTGCTGAATTCTAATTTCGTGGTTTATTAAATTAGACATATAGGGACCTCATTCATAAGAGTGTAATCACTTTTGTTTTATTCTCTGTGAGAGGACACAAAGTTGGCAAAGCTTTGCTAAGCTTTCTCCTCCGTCCTCTTCCTGACAATCCAAGTGTTACAGTGCATTTTGTAGTGGTTTTGGTGCTGATCAATCACTAGAGCACTCATTTCCTGCTGCTGTGAAATAGGGGTAGAAGAAAGTTAAAGCAGGCTGAAAACTTCAAAAGGGTATTAAGAAAATTTTATTAATAGTAAGTCAAAGGAAAAAAAAGTAGCAAGAATTAAAGCAAACCCTTTAGAACACTTCTCCTCTCACAACTTCTTATTTTCCATTGACAATGTAAAGAAACAAAACCAGAAATTTCCAGTTTACTGGAATTTTTACTTTACTACCTCTAAAATAGCCTTTCTTCATTTAGGGAGAGAAGTCCCTCTTGTTAATGTTATGGAGACTTCTCCACAAGAGGAAAGACAGTTTTTTCGTGGTTCTTAATTTGGTCACAATTATCAGACGTCCGGGAGAGATTAATTGTAAAGCTTCCTTCATTTTCTACAAGCCTTCCTACAGCATGTTTATGGGTCATGTTGACTTATGGGGTATTGTTTTAAAGATGAGTTGTTTAGAGGCAAAAATTCTTATTATTTATTGCCAAAATCATCTTCATCCCTGGAAACAGAGATTTTCTCCTGGCAGTATGGGATTACTCTTCTCTCTCTGTTCAAACTTCTCATGGGATTACAGCTACTTTAACATCTGCTTTAGTGTGGAAGCCTTTGTTGGATATTGATTTGAACCCTTCATCTCCCCATAGTTTTATGCGTTATAGGGGAAAAGTGTCTTATCTCCATAGCTTATAAGGAGATTTCAGCTTTAATATCAAGGCATCTCCTCGTCCCTCCCATCTGGGACTTAATTTGCTCCTCACTGGCCGTGATGTTTTCATGTTGTTCTTTTACACGTTTGTATCTTGCTCTTCTCTCCCACTCGAGTTAGGACTGAAGCACTGAAAGGGTTTCTGTGTTGCTTGGAGCCTGCAGATGTTTGCCCAGACCCCGTTCCAGACCCGGAGCTGCGGCTGGGGAGCGGCTCCGATCTGATCAGCCCGGCCGGAGCTCAGCAGCAGCAGCAGCAGCAGCAGCAGCAGCAGCAGCAGCGCTCGGGGCTGGGCTGGGTGGGACAGGGGCGGCTTCTCCTTGCCCTGCCCGATGGCTGCGGCCGCTTCTCTGGGGTAAAATCCCGATGCTGGCCTGGGGCTGCTCCCGGGGCTCGGCTGGGCCGGGCTGGGGCTGTAACAAGCAGTGAGATGAGAGCAAGGCGGGCTCCATCCGGCCCGCAGCATCCCCCTCTCCCTGCCCGGCAGCGGGGCTGGAATGGGGAAGGGGCCCAGCCCGGGCCCGTGGCAGCGCCCGCCCGGCTGTGGTAACTATACTCCCGGACAGACGGGGAAAAGGAAATTCCCGGGTTCCTTTGATCTCATCAGTGTCTTTAACAGAGGTGTAGTAGTGTGATAGCTTCTTAGTGGTTCTACAGAGCACTACGTTTCTGTAGTTTAGATACAGAGCTTTTGTTTCACTTCCCTAAATTCTTCCCATGTCAAACTGTGACTCATTGTAATGCTCTGTTACTGCCTCAGACAATTTCGTTTTCAAGATGCCCCAGTCACCCTAAAAACGTGACTGAGAAAATACCAGAAATACAGTGGAAAAAACACTGCTTCCTCTCCTGGTCAATGTAGAAGTTTAATAAAGGAGTTTAATAGGAGACAAAGCCATGAAAGCAGAGGCTACAGCCAGGTGTGTCTTTGCCCTCAGCCAAGAGCACAGCTGCTAGTTTGGAAACACACTTTATACAGCATTTCTATTGCATCTGCCTGGTGCATATGTAAACTTTTCCCCAAACTGGTTTACATGCCCCAAGAACTGTTTAGCATGGCTCCTCCTTGGGTCCTGTGCATTTAGAGCATGCACATTTCTTGGTTGTGGTTTTAGTCCATTTTATCATCACCTTCAGTTCTTGGGCCAGGGTCTGCCCTGTCTTCAGAAGATGAGTGCTGATAGTTGGCATCATCTATTCCTTGGATATTATCTCAACCAAGCAGACATTTTAACACAAGCATATCTAGATCAGTTATTTCTAAGTTTTGAGTAGCAACAGAAATATAAACTATATCCTTATAGCAAAGTTACTTTAACACCATACATACAGAACCCATTTTGATATTTGAAAAAAGACAGTACTGTAATATATAACAGTGCTCATTTTTTAACACCTTACCTGACATGGTTGTTTTCCAGTTGATTTTGATGCTGAAACCATTCATTGTAGCTACTCTCCATACAAAGAAATATTTAGACTTGTTTACTCTTACTGCAAGCAGAAGAGAATTTTCAGTAATTTCTGCAGTTTATAATAGTACTCTTAGTATTTGTGTGCATCAAAGTGTTCTTCAAGTCACACTTCTTGTATAAATAGGATTGCCAAATAACAAATGTTTCAAGTTGGAACTAAAGTGTTTCTGTATTTAATGTTCTTTTGTGTGTCAGACAAGATTTGGGATTAAAAGATGGCAATCTGCCTCTGTTGAAAACAAAGAGAAATTTTACTTTTATGTGTCACTCATTTTACCTCAGATGTCTGTGAATCCTTATTGGTTTTGCTCCCTGAATGTGAATGCAATTTTCAGCACCAGCTGGGCTTTGTTGGAAATGGTATTGGGGACCCACAAGAAAAGTTCCTCATTTTAGTGGCTGAGACCATGGTGAGGTTTTTAGCATTTCCTTCTCTCAGGTGGGATCTGATGGCCTGAGGCAGCCTTGTCTCCTCAGGGATTTCATGCCCTGAAGAAGCAAAGGCTGATGGTATGTGCTTGATCCTCTCCTGTCTAATGGGGAGAAACAGCAACCAGCAGAGCTGGAATCACCTTCTCCATTCCTGATTTCTCCTGCCAACACATCACTGGGCTCCCTCAGGGTCCAGAAGTATTTTCCTTTTGGATGGATGGCCTGAAGGCACCCAGGGGCTGCAGGTTAGGAATGCTTCAGAAATCCTTTTGGCTTGGAAGGATCCTTCTACCTGAGAGCTGAATGGGCTGTGCCAACCCCAGAGCGAGAGGGACTCACGGCAACAGAATTAAAGGCGGTGAGAGAACCCAAAGAATATATTGCAACATGCAGAGCAGGTGACAGAGAACCAAAGACTGAAGATGTCCGAAAAGTGGAGTCAAGCTTCCAGCCAGCTTGAAGATTGTTTAACTAACACTTTGGGCAGGGAGTTTGAACTTTATCGTTTATTGATGTAATTGTTCTGTTTTAATAGATGAGAATTACAAGCATCAGTTGAGGGGAAGTACACATGGAAATGTAAGTGGCATTGGAGCAGTTTCCTTAAGGACCAACAAGTAGAGTGAAACAAGAAATGGAGGGCAAAACCAGGTTGTCCCCTGTGTTCACCACTGTTGGAGAGTTTTTCAAGAATGGCTTAAAGAGAAAGGCCATGAGACATACAATTGAGAGAAAAGTAAGAGGTAAAAGTAAAAGCAGTTTCTAACAGCTCTCAGCCTTCTGATTAGTGTAAACAATTAGACTCTCTCAGGCATCATTCTATAAACAATAAAGTTCTCAGCTTGTCTTCCCATGGCAAGCAGAACACCGTCCTTGGGAAGGCCTGTTATCCTGAGAACAGATGTAGAGGTTTTGGGAACACTAGTTTCTGTTTTAGTTTCTGGTTTCTGTTTTGGTTTCTGTCTTTAATAAACAATTGTAGGTATTCTAAAACAAAGGGAGTGGTTAGAAATTTCTCTGTTAGCCTATCATGACACTGGATTACAGAATATTCATGGCGTTCGTTAGCACTGTTATTTAAGGTGATTGATTGATCAATAAAGTTGGACTTCGATGCATTACCAGGATGGTCGTTCTCCCCTTCACTTCAATATATGGTGACCCCGACGTGATAGCGAACACCACGGGGAAGCGAACGCCACGTGAAGTGAAGACAGGTTCGGGTTCCGTAAGATCGAAACTGCAGCCGGAACGGCGAAGAAGCGCGGAGGACAAAGCGGAGGGTAACCCGCCGGCCCGCGCCGCGCTGCGAGCGACTATACAGATAGGCTCGTCCGATACATGCGGCCGCGACCTTGATTTGAAGAGCTGCAACGTGCGCACATAGGTATGGAAAGGCAAGCCGCATATGAACTTTTTATTACCCTTTTGCAAAAACGGCAAATTAAGGGAATAGATTTACAGAAAGATTTACCGGGTCTTTTAGCGTATGGCCTAGAAAGGGGGATCTTTATAAATCCTCACACAGTTCACGAATTGTCTGAGTGGCGTAAATTTGGTGATTTATTGTGGCAGGCTACGTTAGATGATGATAAAACTGCTAAGAAGTGGGGTAAATTATGGCGGGTCATTAACACTGAACTGTTGCGGATTCAAGCTGAAAAAAGGGCTGCTCACCAGGCTACTGCCGCTTACGATCGTAACAAAGAATGCGATCAAGATAGGGAATTTGATAAGAACGCGGGAATTCCTCTTGGTCCCGCGACGCGGACAGTTTTATTACCTGCTTCACCGCCTCCCTCGGAAAGCCAGGCTATGAGTCACACTATGAGCCAGGCGCAGACCGCCTCGCTGCCCGCCGCGCAGCCCCCCCTAACGAGCCAAGCTCCGCGGGGTGCCCTGTTGTCTGCTTTGCCGCAGGCTACACAGAGCACCTCTGACTCTCCCGTACCTGCTGCGTCTCAGCAGCTGGGGCCAGATACGTGTACTCCGTTCCCGATAAGCGATCAGCCGGTCCCTGGGTCGGAAATCGGCTTGGCGGCGGCGATTGCGAGGGAAAGACGGGACGCGTGGGCTGCCTTGGCCAAAGATGCAATTGACAAGGGAGATCAAGAGCTGATAAGTTCGGCTCGAGAATTGGCTTGTCCGGTTGTCTTTAACCCCCAGCCTGGAGGAGGTTTTCAAGCCACAATTAGCGCTCTTGACTGGAAGCTGTTATCTCAGTTGCGAGCTACTGTTAGTCAGTTTGGCTTTAAAAGTGAACCAGCTAAGCAAATGCTCGATTATATTTTTGACACCAGTATCCTTCTTGTTAATGATTGTCGTGGGATAGTTAAATTAATTTTTACTCAACATCAACAATTGCTGTTTAACGCCCACTGGCAAGCTTTAGCTAATGAGTGTGTGGCAGTTCAAAGACAGCCGGGGGATCCCTTGCATGGTATCACTATTAATGAGCTTATGGGGCTGGGGCCTTTTCTTCGTACTGAAGCACAAGCCTTAATAGGCCAAGAAAAGTGCCGGGAGGCAATGCGGTTAGTCAGACTCGCGATAGATAAGGTAAAGGAACCAGGAGGGGTACCAGTGTATATGGGAATTAAGCAAGGCAAAGATGAGACCTTTGGCGCTTTTGTTGATAGAGCTGCGGCTGCAATTGAGAGAGCCGGAGTAGCAGAATTTATGCGCGAGGCTCTCCTTAAACAGTGTTGTATTCAAAACTGTAACTCTGCTACTAGAAACATACTTAACACCTTAGGTGCAAATTGGACTATCGAGGAAGCATTAGAAAGAATGGCGCTCATTCCTACTGGCCAGCAGGCTTTTGTGGTAGATGCACTTAAACAGATAGGAATAGGTTTGCAAGAACAGGCAAGGTCCTCTCAGAGTCAGGTGTTAGCCGCTTTTGCACCTCTTCAAGCGTCCGCTGCGTTTGCAACATCAAATAAAGAGGGCCGCACGAAATGCTGCGAAGGCACGGGCCGCTTGCGCCGGGAATGCCAAGCACCGAAGAAGCCGCCGCCGCAGGAGCCGAGCCGCGCCGCCCCGAGAGTGGAGCCGCCGCCGCAGAAACCAAGCCGCGCCGCGCCGGAAGTGAACAAAGAGCGCCGCGGGGGGAGCGACCGGAGCCGCATCGCCCTCATGTGTGAACTGGGGGCCAGATGTCCACGGGCGGCCAGTTGCTGCTTGAGAACAGTGACTGGACATCAGAGAGCAGGTGATGGAGGAGCAATCATGCTGTGCATTGATAGTTTTCGTCCTGCACACTCCTTAGCGGATTCCGACTTCAGAGTGCTTTTTCGAGCGGGAGCGTTTCTCCCTCTGCCCCGTAGCCGGCAAAAGCTACAGTTTAAGATCTAACAGCCGTAATAACTGTGACTCTTGTCAACAAAAGAAAAGATTCCTATTGCAATTAAAAGACTAGTGAAACTAAACAAACAACACCAAGGACTATTGCTGTCAGGATGTTTTTCACCTAAGTTAGTAAAGATCTTTTGTTCTCCCCAGCACAGACTGTAAAGCAGAAATCAGCGTAAAGGCCGATTTGGCTCGGCATTGGTTATGCTGTCTTGGAAACATCTGTATTACCAGAGACTTTGAACATCAGAAGCCCGGATGGCTGGGCCGGTGGAACATTAGACTTTAAAGCTGTGTTTTGAAAAGTTTAAAAATGTTAAGATGTGTTGGATTGATTGTATGAGTGAGATGTTGTGAGTGTGTTTTTTGGTATAAATGCTGCAGCAAAGACGTGAGAAAGGTTGTTTTGGTTGAGTGTTTTGGAGTCGGGCCCGTGAGTGAGTTATAGTGAATGCCATATATTATTTCTATAGTAAGTTTTATCTGTTATTAAGTAGTTTAAGTTGGGTTATCAATTAAGTGCTATTAAATGTTAAGGTTAAAATTGTTGAGCTTGTTTTCGGTTGGGTTCGAGGTCTGCTAAGTTTAAATTATATATAGGTTTGAGTTGTGTGAGATTTAAAGAAAATTAAATTTTGTTAAGTATTATTAAGTAAGTTAAGTTAGATTCTGTTAAGTTTGAATTAGATTTAAGTGATTTTACATGATTTGCAAATAAGTCTGTTAAGTCAAATATTTTAAGTGCCTTAAATGCATACTATCTTTTCACCACTCCAAATTAACAAAGGACTGAGAATCACCCAGTTGATGCCATTTGAGCCAAATGACTAAAGGATTACAAACTGAAAACTGACTTTGAACATTTCTGGGAAGCTCATGAAAAAAGGTGGATGTGATAACTTCAAGGACAGAAAGAATCATTTTCAGGCTTTTTCACCTTCTCTCCAGGTTCGCATGAATGAAAACAGTTAACAGCTTTCTTTTCTTAGTCCAATTACCACCTGTTGTGCAATGCCTGATAAGGCCTTAACACGCCGTTGCCGGACGACCAGAGAACTGATTGACATTATTGAATCATTATCATCTTTACATATACGAGGACTGGCAAAAGAGGACTGTTTTGAATATCACAGCCTAAATTGTGCTGCTTGGGTTGCACTGTTTTGTGGGAGTTGTGATCAGTTGTTACTTTTTCATTTATGGTGCCACACCTGTAATTATAGGCACATCTGGGAACATAATTGGGAGCAGGCACTACGGAATTAGACAAGGCTAAACACTGCTTCATCTTCAGACCTTTATAAATCTCATGAGCAAAAATCTTAGCTTATTATCAGTGGGAGGTACAGTGTATTTTGAAAAGGGGTTAAAGCTCAAAGTACATCATATATAGCCTCAATAAGGTGTAGAAAACTGGTGCCTTTAACACAACATTCTGTTGTAGGCCCTATAAGAACAGATCCCAATCAAGCATTAGATAATTGCAGTTCAGCTGTGATTACTCTAAATTTCCAAAGGATGAGTCAACATAAACAGACATGGGCTGCTCTGGATTCATCTCTAAGTCTGGAAATAGTGTCTAAACAGCTTTATAACCAGTGTAAAGGCTCTACTATTATGACACCTAGGAAATTACCCACAGGGATATTTTTGGTTTGTGGGGATAGAGCCTGGAATGGAATACCAGCCCAGGCGCAGGGTGGATCTTGTTATTTAAGCAAGTCATCATTTTTCCACCTCTGAGCACAGGTTCTGATCCTTCTCCACAAGATCACATTTCTGACACTAAGTGTCCTGTTTATCCTCAGGCCTTTGGTGCAGCTGAGCCCTGGCAGAGCGGGGTCTGCACTTCTCTTGACATCTGGTAATGCCTCCTCCACAAGAGTTTCTATGAGGAAAAACTTCACCATTATCTTACCTTGTTGTATCCAAAAGATGGTTGGTAGAAAGATAGAGAAGACCTGGCAAACTAACCTCTTTTCTCTCAAAGAAAAAAACAGGGGAAATGTTGGAGAGTTTTTCAAGAATGGCTTAAAGAGAAAGGCCATGAGACATACAATTGAGAGAAAAGTAAGAGGTAAAAGTAAAAGCAGTTTCTAACAGCTCTCAGCCTTCTGATTAGTGTAAACAATTAGACTCTCTCAGGCATCATTCTATAAACAATAAAGTTCTCAGCTTGTCTTCCCATGGCAAGCAGAACACCGTCCTTGGGAAGGCCTGTTATCCTGAGAACAGATGTAGAGGTTTTGGGAACACTAGTTTCTGTTTTAGTTTCTGGTTTCTGTTTTGGTTTCTGTCTTTAATAAACAATTGTAGGTATTCTAAAACAAAGGGAGTGGTTAGAAATTTCTCTGTTAGCCTATCATGACACTGGATTACAGAATATTCATGGCGTTCGTTAGCACTGTTATTTAAGGTGATTGATTGATCAATAAAGTTGGACTTCGATGCATTACCAGGATGGTCGTTCTCCCCTTCACTTCAATACACCACCGAGAAGATTCCATAGTCCTGCTGTGGGCAGCAATCCCATAGGCATGGCAAGGTGGGGGTCAAGAAAGACACCCCAGACCTCTGTCATTGCTCTGCTGTCTTTTAATACTACAGGAACCAGAAGGCAAGACTGAGTTGGCCACTGTGCTCACCACTAAGATACACCTGCTATAAGTAGCAGCCCCATGGGCATGGTAGATGAGGGTAAGAAAACCATACCAGACCTCAGTGATCCCATTTTGTCCATTTCAAATATGTCTGTCTCAAGAAAACCTGAGATTTTTTTTCCTTCTGTTCCCACTGTCCTCACCCACGTCAACAGACGCTAGTATGATTTGATTCTATCAGCTGCAACCTGTAAGGCTCATTGACAAAAGATGTGGTTAACATAGGTTCACCTAATTCATAGCAAAGGTTATTTTATTTCACTTTCAACAGTGGACCAGCAGACATGTGCTGCCACTTGAATTGCTGTTAGTAAAGACCAGGGTAAAGAAGCAAAAAAGGCTTTTGCATAATGTCCATAGATGTTTTATTCAGCTGCAAAGTGAGATGTTCTCCTCTCCCCCCACACTCCTCCCAAGGTCCCACTCTCTCCCCAGGGGCCTCCCAGCTGACCTCGGTCTCCAGGCACTATCAAGTTGAGGCCCAATCAGGGAAAAGAGAGGGAGAGCCTCAGGAGCACCTATATTCAGGCATAGGAACAGGGGAAGGAGCCAATGGGGTGTAACTTAGGAGAAGACCCTCCAGGGCCTCCACAGATATGCTCTTTGAAGCATCTGCTTCACTTACCGAAATAATAATATTACCGCACGCTCGGTTTATTTTGCTTCCCTCATTCCCTTGGCCTGCTCTTTTTGTGTCTGCACGCCTGGCAGGCTGGCGCTCCCCATTCAGTTTTTTTCATAGTGGTTGACCCCCTGGGAGTGCTTGTAGTTCTCCTCCCCTGCTATTTCTAAATTCATCAAATTGCCTTTTCAGGGGGCACTGGCTACTCCAGTGCCCAAGGTTATTGCAAAGCAGGCATGGCTTTGTGGGATCAACCATTGCTGGTCTCCGCTGCTGCCCAGGGCACTGCTGTGCTGAGGAAATGGGTGCAGGGCTGGCAATGGCTCCCTGCGCTGAGGGAGTCTTGGCATCAGCCTTGGTCTGGTGTCTTCAGTCACACTCGTCTGAGGCACTTTCCTGTTACAGACTAGAAGCATATCTTTTAGTGTTGGAGACAGTTCGAGAGGAAGGCTTAAAATTGCCGCTCGACACTGTTCATTTGCATTTGTAAATGCCATTTCCTCTAAAACTTCTTCCCTTGCATTCTCTTTTTAAACTTGGATTTCAATAGCTCTAGTTAACCTCTCTACAAATTTGAAATAAGGCTCTGATGGTAGCTGCTTGATCTTACTATAAGGTTCAAATGGGCCTTCAGGTTGGAGGGAAAAGAAGGCCTTTTCAGCTGCTTCTTTGAATCTCTCAAGAGCTTCTACAGGAATTACTGCAGCTTGGATTGGGGCTAAGGACCACTGGCCCTCACTGGAGAGATGCTCAATGGTAATTGGCATGCCATTGGCATCTTTTGCTGTGTTTGGGTCAGCATGCAAGTCTGGGAGGGCTTCTTTTAGCAGTTGTTTCCATGCTAATTCCCATAATTTGAATTCTGTAGAGGTCATGAGGCATGAAAAAAGCTGCTTTAAATCATGTGGGACTGCCACAGGACTGAGAGGCATCTTTTGTACTTCGACAATTGGACGATGCCCTTGCTGGAATGCCAAGATTGACAGACAGCACTTAGCAAGGGGGCAAGGGGGAGGGGAACGGAGAGGGTATTGGCATATCTGAGGGAGGAACCGGGATAAATGAAACAGGCTAATATATCACACTGCAACAATGATCCATTAAAAAACCTTTTTGAGCAGTAAGAGCAGATTATCAGAATCAAAAATTAGAGCTAATTGAGACAAATGACTCAGAGTAAAAGAAAAGAGGGGTTTGTTATACATGAATGATAGATAGATATTAGCTGTATGTTAGGAGAAGTTTTGTAAATATAGAGTGCTGTTACTGCAATATATTCCCTCACAGTCCCCTTTCCCTCCCCCTTGTAGCAGCCTCAGTACCTCAGGGCATTTGGGGAGGGGCGGCTCATTACCAGGAAGGGCTACAGGCCAACACCTGAGCTCCAATCAAGCTGGAGGAAGTGATCTCCACCTGTCGATGGCAGAGAAGGAGTTGACTGACAAAATGTTGGGAGGGGCTGAGGGTAAAAAAGGCAGAGCATCCATCTTGTAGATAAGCTCATGGCTGACAGTCATAGAGACATCCAACACTGTAATTTTTCCTTATTCAGTCTGTTGTATTTTTTTGTTAAGGTTTAATGAACTTTTAAAATTTTAAAAGTGAAGGTCCTTTCTCATGTCTTCCAAGGACAGTCAAAAATTCTCACCTTCAGGCCAGTTCATAATGATTTTCAGGAGCCCAGGGTGATTTGAATTTCCCAATCAAGCTTGTTGTACAATGTTATGAATAAAAAATATAGGTCTTGGCTTTCACATTTATGTACTAACTTTTGTTTTGCAAGCTATTATTGATGTCCAAAATCCTGATACAGTACAAATTACAATTCCTGCTTTAGATGTAGTATAATCTGTGAGTTTATCTATGCACTCTATAGCTTTTCTAAATAGAGGTGTAAAAGATACTATCTTAGACCATAGCTTAATAGAGCCTGGGATATCTTGGAATGATTGTTTCATGTAACTAACTCAGAAAATGGTGTCAAATACTTAAGTGATTTCGCACATTCAGGGACTTTCTTATCAGAAAGATAACAGAAACAAGAGCATGGGAAAGAAGAGACTTTATTGACCCTCATTTTCAGGGAGTGAAAATACAAAAAGATAGAATCACAAAAAACCATGAAATATAGTAGTTCAAGGTAGAAGAGGGCCTGAAGACAAGTCAAAAGTTAAAAAACCGCAAAACAGCAGATAAATTCAAAATTATGTTTCAATTCTTAAAAACTCTTCTAAATGTGGATGTAGCTCTCATATGTAACAGTACATAGAAAACACAGCTTAAGTTAACCCTGTGCAAGAGACAAGCATCCCAGGGCAGGATTTTAACCCGTAATAAACTTTGTATAAAAGTGTAGTGAGCCAGGTTTCCTACACATAATGAGGTTGATGCACTAACTGCAGGCAGCATCGGTGGCAGGATGGATTACAGAGACTTTTCCTTTGCAGCCCCAGCCCAGAGCTGGCACTGGGGATGAAGAGGCACTGAGGTGACCATGAGAGGAAGTGCAAGGCACAGGGCGCAGCTGAGGAAGGACAGCGCTGTGCTGGGCTCAGAGGTGAAGCTGGCACTGCCCAGTGTGCAGAAGACACTTTCTGCAGCCCCTGTTACAGGGGAGCTTGGGCCTTGCTGCAGACAAATGGCCGCTCACTGGAGCAGTTCCCACTCCTGAATTTATCGTCAGCCAAGTACACACACTGGGAACTGCCGAGGACAGGAACCCTGCAGGGAGGAGCAGAGGCAGCGCTGGCTGCCAGGAGAAGCCCTTGTGCCCCTGTGCCCCCAGGCCCTGCCCGGCTCCCCGGCACTCACCGGGAGCTGTAGCTGCTGCCGTCCCCCCAGTGCAGGCGCTCGCCCCGTCTGCGCAGCCCGAGCCAGAAATCGCTGTTCCCGCGGAGGCGGAAGAGCAAATCCTGCCCAGGAGAGAGGAGTGGGAGCTGCCCCGGCCCCTCGGGGGGACACGTGCCCGGGGCTCCCCCCGCACGCCGGGGCTCCTTCCCTGCAAGGCCCCGGCCCAGGGCTGCAGCCCCGGCCCTACGAGCACCGAGCCCGGCCCAGGAGCGCCCCCAGGCTGCCCTCAGCCACCCCACAGCGCCCGCAGCCCCTCACTCACCATGGCCTCCTCATCCTTGGCAATGGCCAGGGAGGCATTGAGCTCGGAGCACCGTTCCTGACCCTGATCCCACGTGCTGTAGTCCCGTGAGAAGTAGTAGCAGACCCCCTTGTGCCCAACCCACTCAAAAGGGCAGCAATGCAAATTGGCAGTTGTGACTGGAAGCTGTGGTGCTGCAGGAGGAAGAGGAGAAGGTCTGAGGATTCCCCTGTGCAGGGAGCAGGGAGCCCGCTCTGCCCCGAGGGGCTGGGCCCAGCTGTTGCGCCTCCCTTACCTGCCAGCACAGCCAAGGCCGCCCCCAAAGCCAGCATCAGCTCCAGGAGCACCAGAATCAGCACCGCCGTGCTCGCGGGATGGGACCTGAACCACTCACCTGGAGCAGGAAAGAGCTGCTGGCTGCCAGAAGCAGAGCCAGCCCCGCAATCTGCTCAGCCCATGGCCAGGGAGCAGAGCAGGGAGCCCTAAGGCATTGTTGGCCTCCCTCAGCTGGCAGCCAGAGAGCCGAGAGCCTGGCCACAGGCAGGGACACAGCTGTGGGGACAGGCTGCAGCAGGAGAACTGCACAGCCTTGGGGGCAGCTGGGGCTCTTGCTTCCAGCCACGGATGGGGCCCAGCAGAGCACGAGGCCTCTTCCAGCCATGGGGAAACAGCCACACACCTGCCAGCCCTGGCCTTGGGAGGGGACATGGTCCCCTGCCTAGAGGCCACAGGGGTGGCCCTGCACTCACCCAGGAATCTTCTTAGGGTTTTTTTGTGTTCATTGCCCGTTGCTGCTGTGCCCTGGGGAGCCAGGGGATCCCTCACACTCCCATCACTGGTGCAGAATCCATTCTCTACGTCTGCACTCACTGCACACTCACAAGTGGCATCCTCCTCCTTATGCCAAGAGGCTTCTTGGGCCTCAGGCAAGTGTGGAACCGCGGCTGCTGGTCCCTCCTGGAGATGATGGGGCTCCTTCTCAACTCCATGAATGGAGCAAGATCCACTGTTGTCCTGCTCACAGCCGGCATCTCTCTGCCCAGAACAAACAGCACCTTGCTCCTGACACATCAGAAGTGCTCTGGCAGATCCTTTGGGAGCTCGGCCTCGGGAACAGCTTTCCAGCCGCGCTGATGGCACCCTGAAAGGGACACGGTGAGAGGTCGCTGCTGGTGCCGGCCGTGAGGGGGCTCACGAGGGCGGTGGCAGCTGTGGCTGCGCTGTCGGCACTGCCCAGAGGTGCGGCAGCAGGTGCGGAGACAAGCGCAGCCTCCGGGAGCTCTGCGGTGGCCGCAGCCGCGGCCCCTGTGGCTCTGCAGCCGCTGCAGCCCAGCTCCGTGCCGGGCCAGGCGCTGAGAGCGCCTGCGAGCTGCGGCCGCTGCTGGCCCGGGGCAGCTGCGGCTCGGAGTCCGCCGGCCGAGGGGCAAGAAGCAGCAGCCCCGGGCTGCTCACCATTGTGCCCCGCATGATTCCCTGCCCCGGCGCCTCGGAGCCCGGGCACACCGAGCGCCTGCACGGCCGCTGCGGCTCCCTGCCTGGGCACACGGAGCGGCTCCCGGCACACAGGGCAGCGCCGAGAAGCCTCGGCCCCGGAGCAGGCAGAATGCGCCGCTTTGTGCCCGCACTCGGCGCCTGCAGCGCTTTGGGCTCTGAGGCACGTTCAAGTTCATGCCGTGCCGGCCCCGAACCGGGCACGGACACCTCCCGCCCGAGCAGCGTCCCCGAGCCCGGTGCCGCACGGGCGGGAACGGTCCCGGGCACGGAGCAGCCGCCTCCGTCCTAACGAGAGCAGCCGGGATGAGCCATCGCTGCCGCGGCACCGGCTCCATCCCGGCCATCCGGGCAAGGAGGAGAGCGCGGGCAGCCGCTCCCTCGGCGATCCCAGCGCAGAGGGTACACGGGAGAAGGTGGCACCAGGAACTCACCAGAATCCCCCCGGCCCTCACCGCGGCCCCCTCCGCCCGCAGCGAGCCCCGAGCTGGGGCAGCACCGACCGCGGTCCCACCTGGGCTGGAGCCGCCTCCGAGCTCCGCCGCCGCCTCGCCGAGCTCCGGGTGCCGCCGCCGCTCCGGAATGAGACGAACGCGCCGCCCGCCGCCGCCGGTCCGGTCCCAGGCTGACACACGTGGAGCCGCCCCTGCCGCTGCAGTTTCGAACTTTTGGGGTGCCTTACGTTTACCGGCCGTATTTTCCTCTGACTGGCGGGAGCGCAGCCAATCGTGGTGCGGTCCTTTTGCTCCCCGGTCCCACCGCGGTCCCCTGTTCCCGGCGCTGCCCGCTGCCTTCTCCCGGATCGCTTCCTTCACCGTTGTGCCGTCTGGCGGAGCCCGGATTGGGGGATCTGAACCCAAGTCTCTTTCGCTCGGCTGAGTGCAATGTAAAACCCACTGTGTGTGGCGGAACGGCGTAGCTCACCCGGGGCTGCCCCGCGCTGCCGCCGGGGCTTTCCCCACTCCCGGGGACTCGGCTTTAACCGGCAGCGTGTGAGGGGAAACCGAGGGGGTGTGAGGGGAGCCCGGCGGCCGGAATCGATGAGCGTGTGGGGGGAAACCGGGCGGGGATCGTTTGAAGGGCATCCGGCAGCCGAGAACCGGGATCTTTAGAGGAGAATCCGGCGGCCTTGAACGGGCAGCGTGTGAGAGCAAAGTGGGCCCTGTGAGGTGGATCCTGAGGGCTCGAACTGGGAGCGTGTGAGGGGGACCCGGCGGCTTCCCCGACACTCGGTGTCACAGCACGGGTTAACCCAGTGAGGCATCTGGTGCCACCTCCCTGCTGCAGCGGGGCCATCCCCGAGCACAGGACACAAGATTGTGTCAGCAGGGTCTGGGATATCCGCAGTGAGGGAGACTCCGCAGCCCGTGTGGACAATCTGTTGCTGGGCACGGCGTTGCTGAGCCGCCTCTCCTGTCTGTGCCCCGTGCAGGCGAGATCCCGGCGCACTTGGGCGGCACCGCGGTGTTCGGGGATAAGGTGGAGGATGAGTGGTTCATTGTGTAGCTGCTGCGGGAGATGAGCAGGGAGTTCGCGGGGCTGGCAGCCAGGTAAGGCGGGTGCTGCTGAGCTGCTTTAGTGGGAGGGCTGCCAAGGGGCAGTGCCTGTGCTCTGAAGGTCCTGTCTTAGCATTGCCCATCCTTGGAGGTGTTTCCCCATCCCAGACATGTTGGAAGTGTCCAAGGGCAGGTTGGATGGGGCTTGGAGCGGCCTGGGCTAGAGGAAGGTGTGCCTGGCTGTGGCAAGGGTGCTGGAACCAGGTGTTGATCTTTAAGGTCCCTTCTAACCTTAGAGTTGTTATGAGTTTAGGAATGTTAATAAACCCCAGCAGACATGGATTCAGAAGTGTGTTGTTGTGCTCTGCAAGGCTTTTCCTGCTGAATTTCCAATTTCTCCTTGGCCAGGATTGATGACAACGATGGAGAGTTTCTCTTGATAGAAGCAGCGATTTTGTCCTGAAGTGGCTGAATCCTGAGAACAGTGAAAACAGGGTGAGAAAAACTTGTGTACAGTTGGCAAGGGGAACCCAGTGGCCTTTCATGTGGCAGCTGGAGTTTTCTCTTGCACCTCTAGCCAAGTGGTCTGACTGCCTCTGAAAATTCAGAGTGCTGTCTGTCCCTGACTGTTGCTCCCTTTAGGAGCACTCCTGTATCCACCTGAACTTTCAAGCTCTGCTAGAACCACTTGGATGGTTTTTTTTGTTGTTGTTTTTTACCATAATGTAGGATTGTTTAGGCCAGAGGATTTGCTGCCCTCAGAGTAGGGAATGCTCAGGGCTGGAGTGTTGCTGTCCCTGTAAGGACACAGGCTTTGTCTGGTCCAGGTGAAATAATGAGCAGACACCTTCACCTGGATATGGATGGTTGCTAATGGCAATAGATTAGTATGGAGATCATTAATTTGGTCATTAGCAAAAAATTGTTTAATTCTTTTCCCCTACTCCAAGATTCTTACAAGGGCTGGAACACAAGACCAAAATAGATCGCAAGTGTGTACCTGGAGTGTCAGGCTCATACTTTCCTTTTGTTTGAGGGAACAGACAGAGTGAGGGAGTTGAGAAGGTTGCATTCAGGGCTTTTCTTAGGGCCAGGAACCAGCAGAGATCGCATGTGACACCTGAAATTCTGCTTTTAATGCCTGTGATGTTCTGAAGCAGTTAGGCCATCCTGATTCTCCTGAAGCACTTCTCAAGTTGAAGAGACAGGTGTAACAACTATTGTTGTTAGGGAAACAAGATGTAATCGATGAAACTTGTTGCAATTAAAATGGGGATTTTTCCTGGTTGGATCGTGGTCTCTGGCATCTCAAATAACCTGTTTAGAAAAGCTGTGCTGCTTCCTGCATTGGTTCTCTATTTGTGCTTAAAGGGGAAGGATGATTTCAAGGTGAAGCAGTGTGTCTGTGGCTTTTGAACATTCCAGGGAAAATACATTTTAAGCCTTGAACTTGTGTGAGGAGTTGCAGTGGGGCCAGAACTTGAATCCTTACCTCTGTGTGAAATGAATTAATGTGTTTAAAGGGGACATGTGCAGTTTGTTCCCCTTAGAAAGTGATTTATTTTGGAAATTAAAAAGAAAAAAGGAAGATGTGGGGATTGATTCATTCATCTAAAGCAAGGAAAGAAATACACTGGAGTGAAGAAAACCCCCATATGTGATTGTGTGAGGTGTGACTGATTTCACTGGTTTACATTTCATTTCCACCCCTCTAGAATTCAACATTCTTCAAGATCCATACATAACACCATCGACCTATCTGGGCCCATGCATTTGCAATTTTTATGTGTTTGTGGTTTTTGTGACTTCTGGTGGTTTTGCTGAGATTCTCCGTTTTTCTTTTAAAGATGCCTTTGACTACTTCTTTGAAGTTAATATATTGGACATAAATTCAGTACTTATATGAAGATGTTAAAATTGGACAACTTTATTGAGATTCTTAGGTTAATATCCTTTAATATACTTCAGTTATAGGAATGGCCCCTTGCTGTATTGAGTTCCAAGCGTACGTGGCACAGACAACATTGGGAAAAGTTTCAGCCGCCACAAGAGAGGGGTGAGTGTGCCTTGGGCTCTGATTTGCAGCAGTAATTTCCAAGCAGGAAATGTGCTGCAAGTGGCCATTGTGAGTGATGGGATTGGAACCTTCCCATGTGCAAGCAAAGTGTGCTGGACCTGCACCATCATACATTTTTTATAAACTAAAGCTTACCTAAGCTTGAAATTTGCCCATCTTTTCCAGGGCTTAGTTTTAGTTTGCCCATCTTTTCCATGTTTTTAGTAGTAGGGCAAGCAGCTGCAGCTTCACTTGTGAGTTCCTGTAGTAGTTTTCTCCCATAGGAAGCTGAGCCAGGACTCAGCAATACTCTGTGTCCTTCTCTTGGAACCTAATGTGGGTAATGGAGAGTGGTGATTTTCAGCTGGCATGAGCATTTGGTGTCTGAATTCCTGTCTGTCAGGACTCAGGAGTGTACTGGACTTTGTCGGCTGCACAATGGTTGTTTCTTTTCTCCTGTGGTTTGCCATTTTTCCCCCCTTAAATCTGCTCATGCAATTTGATAAAGTTTTCTCTTTGTACTCCCTGCAGGCAAGTTCTGTTGGAGCAGCCCCATGTGAGAGTGCTGGCCCTGATTGTGGAGCTGAGGCTGCTGAGCTGGCAGCCCTGGCTGTGGACATGAACCTGGTGGCAAAGCTGCTCGAGTCCCGCAGTGCCCAGGCTGGCCTGGCAGGACCCAGCTGGAACATTTACAGAGCCTGGGGGTGAATTTACCTGAGAGCACAGAGCTCACTGGCAGCTGAGCAAGGCAGGGAGAGCCTTTGCACAAGACATGGCTGCTGGGGAGATGGAGCACAGACACACGAGCAGGATGTGGGAGAAGAGGCCAAAGGTTTTCATTTGGAGCATTCTGTTCATTATGTGTCACTTCAGCAGAGTGAATTTACCTGCAAAAGCTTCTGTTTGCACACTGCCTTGGGTGGAAATGAGATTTTCCCAGTGCTAACACATTTTCAGAAAACTGAAAAATGATGTTGAATGCATGACTCAAATGATGTTTTGTTTTATTACAACACCTCTCTTCCATTTTTTCATTCAGTGATCCAATTTGCCATGTTTCTAAAATGTCCTTTTACCTGTTGCTGAGTGGGTTCAATATCTGGGGAGCAGTTCTTGTTCTGAAAATGCTGCTCCCTTGAGGGGCAGGTGGGGAAATACCACATTGCAGGAAGAGTAATTGGACCAAATGTGTAAATATTGGCCAGAAGTATTTTTTTAATGTATTTCAATAAAAACAGAAATACATCTTGACTACTGAATTTTTGAAGGTATGCATAACTTCCTCAGTGCAGTATCAGTTCTTGGAGTGAAAGTATTTTTGTAATTGTTCATTTTCTGAATGAATTCCATTATTGCTGAATGTTGATATACAGCTACTGCTGGCATGATGTGAGCCCAGGCTGAGCAGTTTGGGGTTTTTTCAGTGAAAATGTGGGTGGAAGCCATGCAGCATGTTGCTTTCATGTGGAATAAAAAATCTATTTTACATATGAGAACTTAGGTTTCAACAAGATAAATTTTATATAAAATACATAGAAATTCTTGATACACAGACAGCAACAGTGCAGTCCTGCTGGGTCCAAATCAGCTTCTTAATTTCTCTTTATTTGTTTTTCATTCAGCAATGAATGAGTTGTCGTGCACTGATGTTGTGTAATTTCCTTTGTCAGTAGTTCAGGGAGAGCACTGGCAGGTTGGACAGGGATTAGAGACGGACAGCAAGAGCTGGGAAGTGTGAAGAAGGTTCTGCTACATTTCAAGGAATTTGGACTGCTGAGAGATGAGAGACTCAGACAAATCAGTGGTGGAAAAATGGGGTTAACAGAGGGTTTGTAATTGAGACAAGGCTAATGAGCAGTTAGTGGTGGAAAACAGAGGTACTTGAACCTTGGGAAGGGTTGGTGTTTGACCAGGGACGGTAATTTACACTGAAAATACATAAAATTCTCCACTGATGAGTAGCTAGATCAAGTTTAGATACTTTGAAACATAATTGAGTTGAAGAACATGATCACATTGAACTGCTGTGTGGCCTGTGCTACAGAAAAGGTCCAAATAGATGGAAGGACTCCCTTAGTGCATGAGGAGAACTCCTAAGCTGAGGTTCAGAACAAAGCTGCTCTTTTGCAAACACTCCAGCTGCTGTTGCTGCTTGGATAATCTGACTTTTCCATCAGTGGGGCTGGGATTTCTCTGGGGCTCTGCTCATCCCAACTCTTTCCATTTGTTCAGCAGCTTCCCAGGGGAGCCCTGCAAGGCTCTGGGAGTGCTCCCAGGAGAGTTTGCCGTGGAAGAAGAAGCATTTCCATGCTGCCTCTTCGTCTGCTTTGAGGTAACACACCAGGCATCTCCACTTTTAATTCTGAGAGTGTTTTTAGTGAAGGAAGCCTGATGGAATTAATTAGGGAGGACAAGTGGTGTGTGGTTCCCTTTCAATGGATTTCTGTCCAAGTGTATTCTGGAGTTGTTTAACTGGTTAATTTTCCCTTATAGTCTGTGTTTCAACTGGGGGAATCCCCATTCACCTGCAATGTTGAGGGGATCAATGGAAAGAAACCCTGCCTTGGCCATTATTTCAGGGCTATCAATGGATGGGGAATCCCCATTTTCTTGCTGAAATAGATCAGGGAACACCCTTTATGATGGGATTTTATAGGTCTGAAATGAGATAAAACCTTCAATTTTCATCATCTTTAAATTGACAAGGAATCTCTGTTGTGCCTTATTTTTAGGGTTGAAATTGGTAGAAACCCCCACTGATTCCATTGAGGGATTTATATCAAAGGGCCACAAAGGCTGGAAAAAAAGAGGCACAAAAAGGCAGCCAAAAAAACAAGGTGGAAAAAAAGTTGGTAAAAAAGGGGTGGAAAAGAAGGTATCAAGAACAGGTGGCAAAAAAAAAGGGCAGAAGAAAAAATGGAGGGGAAAAAAGGGGCAAAAATTGGGAAAAAAAGGCAGCCAAAAACAGGGGGGGGGGAAGGGCAGAAAAAAACAGGAAAACAGGCAGCAAAAATGGGGGAGGGAAGGGCAGCAGGAAAAGGTGGGAAGAGTCAAAAAATGGAGATGTCATAATGGTGAAAAGGTGGAATTTAGGAAGCAAGAAAGCTCTAGGAAGGTGAGGAGAAAAGGGTGCTTAGCATGAGAGGAAAAAGGACGGGAAATATGAGGGGAAAAGAGCAGGAGCCCCAGAGACACCCCCAGAGCTCAGGCCCCCCTCCCCAATCCCACAGACACCCCCAGGTACCCCCAAGAGAGCCCCTGCAAACCCCACAGACACCTGGGCCTGGATTCCTGCAGGAACATTCGGGAACAACTGGGCTCCTTGCAGCGGGATGGAAACAACGGCCAGGGCTGGGAATGTGTGCCCACTGTGCTGCCAGGCTGGGAATCAGCTGGGTGGGGCCGTGCCATGGCAAAGGCTCCTGAACAAGTGCCAGGTCTGTGGGCTGCAGCTGGAGCTGAGAAGCAAAGGGATTAGTCCAGGCAGGAGAACATCCCCTCATGGGGTACTGCTGCAAAGTGGGCATGTTTGGAACAGAGCCTCTCCTTCAGCAGCCCAACGCTGCCAGATGGAAATTGCCAAGGGCACGAGGCTGGGAAGTGAAGAGCAGAGCTGCTGTGAAGGTAAAGCTCAGTTCATTCAGAGAGATCACACAGGTCCCTTGAGCACTGTTACAGGTAGGAAGCAGAAAATGAGAGATTTCCAGGAAAGCCTTTGTAGTTTGGTGGGGAAAAGGAGTTGTGCTACGCAATGGCTGCAGGGATGGTGATCCAAATGAGTTCTGAGCAGATTTCCTTTTTTTTTTCAATTGGAGAGGGTTATTAACCTTACCTGCAGTTTTAACGCCAAATAGTTTTGGAATCTCTTCTTTTTTTCTTAAGGTTTAATTAACCTTTCAAATTTTAAAAGTGAAGGTCCTTCCTCACATCTTCCAAGGACAGTCCAAAATTCTCACTTTCAGGCCACTTCATGATGATTTCCAAGAGCCCAGAGTGCTTTGAGTTCCCAATTGAGTTTGTTGTGTGATGTTAAAAATAAGAAATATAGGTATTGGCTTTCACATTTATGTACTAACTTTTGTGTTGCAAGTTACAGTTGATCACAAAATCCTGATACAGTGCAATTTGTAATTCCTGATTTTGATATAGTATAAACTGTCAGTTTATCTATGCACCCTATAGCTTCTATAAATAGTGGTGTCATGTATTCTATCTTAGACCATAGCTTAATAGAGACTGTGAAATGTTGAAATTACTTTTTCATGGAACTAATGCAGCAAATGGTGTAAAAAAATTGACTTCCCAACTTTGGGAACTGTCTTATCTAAAAGACAAGATCATAGAAAGGGAAACCAGAGAATCAAAAAAAAGACTTTATGAACCCTTGTTATCAGGGAATGAAAATACAATACAGAAACACAAGAAAAAATAGAATATATTCATTTAATCAATAAGATGGAAGGAAGACAAGTCAAAGGTTCAAACCAAGCAAAAGAATATGTTAACTCAAATGAATGTTTCAACATGTATAAACTGTCATGAATATGCATAAAAGTCTGTAACGAAACAATATATACAGAACACAGTTCAAGTGGACTGTGTGCAAAGAGACAAGCACCCAAATGTGGGATTTTATCCCTTAATAAACTTCCATGAAACTTGTAAACAGAGTGCTGTGTTACCCACATATGAGGGCATACACTCACTGCCGGCAGCATCGGTGGCAGGATGGATTGCAGAGACTTTTCCTTTGCAGCCCCAGCCCAGTGTTGGCACTGGGGATGAAGAGGCACTGAGGTGACCCTGAGAGGAAGTGCAAGGCACAGGGCACAGCAGAGGAAGGACAGTGCTGTGCTGGGCTCAGAGGTGAAGCTGGCACTGCCCAGCGTGGAGAAGGTCCTTTGTGCAGCCCCTGTTACAGGGGAGCTTGGGCCTTGCTGCAGAGATACAGACGCCGATTTGAGCAGTTCTCACTCCTCAATCTCCTGTCAGCCAGGTACACGCACTCGGAATTGTTAAAGACGGGAACCCTGCAGGGAGGAGCAGAGGCAGCGCTGGCTGCCAGGGGAAGCCTTTGTGCCCCTGTGCCCTCAGGCCCTGCCCGGCTCCCCGGCACTCACCGGGAGCTGTAGCTGCTGCCGTCCCAGCAGTGCAGGCGCTCGCCCCGTCTGCGCAGCCCGAGCCAGAAATCGCCGGTCCCGCGGAGGCGGAAGAGCAGATCCTGCCCAGGAGAGAGGAGTGGGAGCTGCCCAGGCCTCTCGGGGGGACACGTGCCCGGGGCTCCCCCCGCACGCCGGGGCTCCTTCCCTGCAAGGCCCCGGCCCAGGGCTGCAGCCCCGGCCCTACGAGCACCGAGCCCGGCCCAGCAGCGCCCCCAGGCTGCCCTCAGCCACCCCACAGCGCCCGCAGCCCCTCACTCACCATGGCCTCCTCATCCTTGGCAATGGCCAGGGAGGCATTGAGCTCGGAGCACCGTTCCTGACCCTGCTCCCACGTGCTGTAATCCCTTGAGAAGTAGTAGCAGACCCCATTGTAGCCCACCCAGCAAGGGAGACAGCCCAGAAACTGAGTCGCTGGAACCTGTGGTGCTGTAGGAGAAAGAGGAGGAGGTCTGAGGATTCCCCTGTGCAGGGAGCAGGGAGCCCGCTCTGCCCCGAGGGGCTGGGCCCAGGCTGCTGCCCCTCCCTTACCTGCCAGCACAGCCAAGGCCACCCCCAAAGCCAGCACCAGGAGCAGCAGAATCAGCACCGCCATGCCCACGGGATGGGACCTGAACCATTCACCTGGAGCAGGAAAGAGCTGCTGGCTGCCAGAAGCAGAGCCAGCCCTGCAATCTGCTCAGCCCATGGCCAGGGAGCAGAGCAGGGAGCCCTAAGGCATTGTAGGCCTCCCTCAGCTGGCAGCCAGAGAGCCGAGAGCCTGGCCACAGGCAGGGACACAGCTGTGGGGACAGGCTGCAGCAGGAGAACTGCACAGCCTTGGGGGCAGCTGGGGCTCTTGCTTCCAGCCACGGATGGGGCCCAGCAGAGCACGAGGCCTCTTCCAGCCATGGGGAAACAGCCACACACCTGCCAGCCCAGGCCTTGGGAGGGGACACTGCCCCCTGCCTAGGGGGCACAGGGGTGGCTCTGCACTCACCCAGGAATCTTCTGAGGTTCCTTTTGTGTTCATTGTTGGTGGCTGCTGCGCCCTGGGGAGCCAGGGGCTCCCTCACACTCCCATCACTGGTGCAGAATCCATTCTCCACATCTGCACTCACTGCACGCTCACAAGTGGCATCCCCCTGCTTGTGCCAAGAGGCTTCTTGGGCCCCAGGCAAGTGTGGAACCGTGGCTGCTGGTCCCTCCTGGAGATGCTGGGGCTCAGTCGCAACTCCACGAATGGAGCAGAGTTCACTCTGCTCCAACTCACAGCCAGAATCTGTTTCCATTGGACAAACAGCAACTTGCAGTGGAGACATCAGGAGCGCTGCTGGCAGATCCTTTGGGAGCTCGGCCTCGGGAACAGCTTTACAGCCGCGCTGATGGCACCCTGAAAGGGACACGATGAGAGGTCGCTGCTGGTGCCGGCCGTGAGGGGGCTCACGAGGGCGGTGGCAGCTGTGGCTGCGCTGTCGGCACTGCCCAGAGGTGCGGCAGCAGGTGCGGAGACAAGCGCAGCCTCCGGGAGCTCCGCGGTGGCCGCAGCCGCGGCCCCTGTGGCTCTGCAGCCGCTGCAGCCCAGCTCCGTGCCGGGCCGGGCGCTGAGAGCGCCTGCGAGCTGCCGGCTGCTGCTGGCCCGGGGCAGCTGCGGCTCGGAGTCCGCCTGCCGAGGGGCAAGAAGCAGCAGCCCCGGGCTGCTCACCATTGTGTCCCGCATGATTCCCTGCCCCGGCGCCTCGGAGCCCGGGCACACCGAGCTACGGCACGGACGCTACGGCTCCCTGCCTGGGCACACGGAGCGGCTCCCGGCACACAGGGCAGCGCCGAGAAGCCTCGGTCCCGGAGCAGGCACGATGCGCCGTTTTGTGCTCGCACTCGGCGCCTGCAGCGCTTTGGGCTCTGAGGCACGTTCAAGTTCATGCCGTGCCAGCCCCGAGCCGGGCACGGACACCTCCCGCCCGAGCAGCGGCCCCGAGCCCGGTGCCGCACGGCCGGGAACGGTCCCGGGCACGGAGCAGCCGCCTCCGTCCTAGCGAGAGCAGCCGGGATGAGCCATCGCTGCCGCGGCACCGGCTCCATCCCGGCCATCCGGGCAAGGAGGAGAGCGCGGGCAGCCGCTCCCTCGGCTGCGATCCCAGCTTAGGGGGCACACGGGAAGCCGGCACCAGGAACGCATCAGAATCCCCCCGGCCCTCACCGCGGCCCCCTCCGCCCGCAGCATGCCCCGAGCTGGGGCAGCACCGACCGCGGTCCCACCTGGGCTGGAGCCGCCGCCTCGCTGGCCCCGGTGTCGCCGCCGCTCCGGAGTCCGTCACGACCTCGCCACTCGCCGCCGCCGCTCCGGTCCCGTCCCGGTCACACCCACCGGCCCGGCACGGCCGGAGTCAGGTTGTGCTGTGGATGTGGGACCGGCTTTTGCCCGTTTTGCCCAATCTGCGTTGAAAGCAGCGAGGGTCCTGCCTTCACCCGCGGTGCGGTGCTGGGCGTGCCGAGCCGAGCCGCGGCCGGTGCAGATGGCCGGGCCGTGTAGCGCAGAGGGAGAGAGGAAGGGGCCCGGCCCCCAGAGAGGGAGAGCGCCAGGAGCAGCTTCCCCGGGGACTGAGGCTCTTCTGCAGGTCCTCCGGCGTGGGTCCCTTTTCCTTAGCGCCGGGTTTTCGCACAGCATTCCCAGCGGCCGTCCCCTCCCACCGCGCCTTTGCACCTCAGGCAGATAAACCGTATTCCAGTTCTCGACGATATCCTCCTATTTTGGTTTTGCTCAGGATGTATTTAAAAAAGGGATGCAAAAGTTTTAGCTACTCAAAGCTGTTCAGCTTCTGAGACAGTAAAGAAGAAATTAAATCCCAAACAAGAGAGATAAAGAAATGCCTTAATCTTAAAGCTAAAACCCTCTGATAAAACTATGGAACACAGACTTTTTTCTCCATAATGCTTCAAAGTATGGAGGGATAGAATTCTAATTAATATCAAACAAAAGACTCCACAGCAAAGTAAACAAATATTAAAGTAACTGTAATCCTATAAAAAGTTTAAACAAAGAAAGAGAGAAGAGTAATACAATTCTGTGCCTCCATGAAAAAAACTCTGTTCCCAGAGATAAAAAATAATTCCAAAAATAGATATTAAAAACCTTTACCTTTAAAAAACACATCTTTGAAACAATACCCCATAAGTTAAAATAGCCTGTAAGCAAGCTGTAAAAAAAGCTTGTAAAAAGATTTAATATTGCTTCCATCATGTGAATTTATTCATATGTATAACAGACGCTGTTCATAAGATATAATTACCTTATTTATAGCTGGCTTTTCAGGAACTTAGTCGCACAAAGATATGTCAATCTACAAGACATGGTGTCAGTTTGGGATCTCTCTGTTTTGTTCTGCAGCTGCAGATGCATCTCTTTGAACAGGCTGTCTGCAGCCGTTCCCTGCACTGCCTGCTCAGCCTTTAGTCCCTTCTCTTGTTCCAGCAGGGTTGCTGTGCCTTCACCCAGGGCTGTCTCATGATTTTCCTGTGTTTTCAGTGTTCCAGGATGAGATCTCTGGGCTCTGTCAAAAGCCTCATCTGAGCTGAGGTCCTGTGGTCTTTCCCGACCCTTGTGTGCCACATCCTCATGGGACAGGGCTGTGACCTGCTGAGGGCAAGGCTGCTCCTGCTCTGTGGGAATCACACACAGCCGCAGGTATTCACACAGAAGTGGATTTGTCTCAATTTAGCCTCCTAAAATGAGGGGAAATGCAGTTTCTTTCTTCAATTTCCCTCAAGAAAGACCAATCTGGGGGCTTTTGCACATCTTTTTCATCTGTGAAGGTCCCTTCAAATGGAGGGTTCCCCTCGATGGAACTCTTACAGTGGCACATCAAGAGGTTCTTCTCAAGGGAAGCCCTTTCAGACCAGGGACAGCCGTGTTTGCTCAGTTTGAACCTGAAGATGATGAAAATGGGGCTCTTTCCCTCAATTCAAACAGCACCATAAATAGTTTCTCCTTCCATTTCAAAATGAAAATAATGGAGAACTGCCTAGTGAGACACCCAAAATCATTAAAAAGCCAAACACCCAAAATCTTTTTTTCCTTCAAATCACAGATGCAGGGGGTTCCTCCCCAGTTCAAACACAATTACAGAAAAGCTTTCCCCCCTCCATTTCAAACCTCATAATCCCATTTTTGGGGCACTGGGGAGGGACTGGGCGCACTTCCCCCTCCTCACTGCTCACCCCTGGGGCTGCTGCCCCTTGCACAGTGCTGAGGAGTTCCCTCCCAGTTCCCTGCCAGTTTCCCTCTTCCTGGCAAGCCCCGGCAGGGATGAGAAGAGCACTGGGCAGGAGCTGGCAGCGCTGTTCCTTCCCAGGGCTCCTGATATCCCTCCCAGTGCTCCTTCCTGCTCACTCCTGCTGCTCCCACTCTCCCTCCCAGTTCCCTCCTGGCATTCCCTGTGGTCCCAGTTCCCTCCCAGTGTTCCCAGGATCTCTCCCAGTGCTGCCAGCGGCAAAGCCCTGGGGGCACAGCGTGCTCTGCTCTTGAAGAGGCGAGACTTGAGCTCTCAGGAGAGCAAACCCGGCTGGGAAAGCGTTCCCTGCAGAGGAAGGTGTCTCCCCTCTCTGACCACAGAGGGAGCTCAGCCTCCGCTCTTGCCTCCAAACCCTTCAAGCTCCGAGCACGACTGCCCGAAATTGGCTCGGCCCCACTGCCCAGCGCACTGCTCAGAGCTCACACGGCTGAGGGGGCAGTGCAGATTAAATCATGAACGCTCCTGGGCACGGCTTTAGCTCTGAACTACACACTGTCACACGGGAACAAAACCCTTAACGAGGATGGGTTCCTCTTGCTGGCAGAAGGAGAGAAGCAGAAATCTGACAGGATTATTCTTCATCATTCTGCCCAGGCTCTGTCAAACACTCCTGCACCTCGGAAAATAACAAGTGGCTTCTAAGCAGTGACTTTGATGTCAATGAGCAGGTTATTATGGATTAATATCGCACTGGAAAGCAGCCTTCACACCCTACTGCTCTTGGCAACACCCAAAGAGTTTGGATGCTGCTGCCCAGCGAGCTCCTGAGTTGTATCTTCCTTGTCAATTTTGTCAGCCCCTTGTTTAATTGTAAAAACATAAATAAAATGCAGGGATCACTGGCCCAGGGACTCAGGACTTGCATATCTCTTCCAAAGAAAGAGAAAAAAGAGTGTTTCAACCAACCCACAGAGTCTAAAAGTTCATGATATGTACATACATTTTTAAAATGAAGGAGGAAGAGTAAAATATTAATTACAGTTCCAATGGTGCTCCAGCCTATTTCTGTTCTCTTCTTTCACTTGTAGCATCTCTGAGAATACTTAATAAAACCCTAAAACTAAAAGAACATGGAATTTAAACTGAATGAGAAGCAATCTGGCTGCAGGCTTGTGGCACTCCAGTGTCTGGGTTCCAGTAAGGGAACTTCTCTGCAGTTCCAAGCCTCTCTGCAGTTCAAAGATCAGCTTTCAGCTTTTTGAACACTGAGCTGTAAGAAAAGCTGCTGGGGAGGGCCATGCTCCAGGCACATCTGTGGCATTTCATCTCTCCAGCTCTCTCAGCTCAGCTCGGCTCTTTTCCTCTCCTTGCTGGCTTTGGCTCATGCATTTCTTGAGGGGCTGCCCTGCACTGACCAGAGCATGAACTGACCATCAGACAAACAGCTTCTGGCACTGTGGCTCTATCCTAAATGGAACATTTCCCTAAGGAATTCCAGGGCTTTAATTTCACTTAAAATATCCTTTAGAGGAACCTGGTTTGATGCCCTCCATTTCTAAACAAGGAGTGCACAACGCTCCTGCACTCCCTGCCAGGGTCATTCTTTGAGCCTTGGAGACAGGGTTTAAAGCAGCACAGAACTTGTTAAGCACCAACAACTTCATCCAAAATTCAAATCAATAGCAAGGGCAGAACCTGACTTTAAAACCTATTTTAAAACTGAATTAAAGAGCAGTTGCATTGCCAATTGACAAGATGAGAAATGTTCCTTAGCAGTTGTTGAGATGACAAAGTAAAGGAGAGGATGGAGCATGGAGAGGGGGGAAGAAGGGGAAAACCTTCATTTGCACAGTGGGGTTTTAACCATCATGCTCACACCTCAAGGAATTGCAGAAACCATTCAAATATCAAGAAAGGAAAAGCTCCCTGAATATTTTTCATTTCAGCAGGAGCCTAAGGAAGCCCTCAGCAGCAGGAGATTGGAGTAATTTCCAGGAATTAGACATTTTATTGTGTATGACAAACACTGGGGAAGTCTAAGAGCCATTTGTGTGCTTGATGTGATTCTTTGTTAATTGTTCATTTATTAATTTTTTGAGGATATTCAGTTTTTTCCCTGCTGGCGGCTCCTGACTCCCCTAGACAGGGTTGTTAGTTTTTGATGATAACATTGGAGTGGTCGGTGCTGCTGTGGCTCTCATTAAAAGCTCCCTTCTGTTTCTGTTCTGTACTGGGCCAGCGAGTCTCCCTTCTCTGCTGGGATGGGTTTGTGCCCCACGAGGGGCCGGGTGATCCTTGGCTCATCCTCAGCACTGGTGGCAGTCCCCATGAGCTCACTGTGCACACACAGTGTGACTGTTTTGGCTCTTGGGAGAGCCCCCATGGGCGCTGCCAGATTGTAATGGCTGGGCTGAAGCACAGGAGGAATTGCAGTGCCCTCTGTGCCAGTGCCCAGCACAGCTGTGACATTCACTGTTCCACTGCCCTGGCTCAGGCTGCAAGGGGCTGTGGCTGCTCACTGGGGACACCTCCCACCCAAAGGCCATCAGCTGTGGGCTACAGCTCTCGGTGCTGTTCCTTGGTGCACAGTTGGCTTAGCTAAAAGCACAGGCTCTCCATGGATGTCTTGCTCAGTTACAGTCACTGGCAATGCAGCAGTGGTTTGGGTTGATTTACTTACTGCTGGAGTGCTCTAAGCAAGAGCTAAAGCTATCAGCTCTTGGTTAGAGTGTACTGAAATAATAGTTGGGAACACTGAAAATCTAAGCATTATGTTTTTGTCTCTGCTTAGAATTAAAAATTCCTGTCTCTGTTGTGAAGTACTTGTAATCCCTGTGGGCATAAATCGATGACAAAAGTTTGTTTAGAGGTATGTTAATGTAGAAGTTGTTAGTTTGCATCGTGCCCCTGGGGGTAATAAGTCGGGGTTGCTGGGGAGATTTCTGGTGATTTTACAAATTGCATCTGCTCTAAGTTCGTTTGCGATGGAGCCGCCGTTCTTTGTTTTGTGACACGGTGGCGCTGTGAGCTTTTGTTGAAGTTCCCGACAGAGGCTTTTCTGTTGTGTTAAATTTGGAGCGACAGCGATTGGTATAATGACTCTCCTTTTTTTACTGATGGTAGGTATTAGGTAATTTTGTGTTTTTCTTTGCTTCAGAATTGTCTTTTTTTAAATGACTGAGTTTTTTGCAGGTAAAATATGGCTCCTTAATGGGCTCTACCTGTAAAGCAGGGGGGGTTTCTTCAATAGTTTTCGTTTCAGCCTCAATAACTCTTTGGAATTTATTTCCCAGCAGATCTTGGGACTATGTAAGTTGTTCCCCCCGTGTGGGAGCTTGTATGGTCACGATGTGCTGAGGAGTGCTGAGCTTACCACATACTAAGAGCATTCGTGGCACTGATGGTGGCTGGGCCGGTAAAAGAACCCTTTTACATTTATTGTTTGTATCAGTAAAGGCAAGGCTTTAATTCAATGAGGATGTGCTGTTTCCTTAGGACACTGCGTTTGAACTGCTTGTGCCAAGCGATCTAAAAAGGTAAGATAAGGTTTAGTTGTGGCTTGTTGAATCAGAGAATCGGCATTTTCAGGGATTCTGGCAGTTGTACAGATAAAAGAGTCTTTCTGGGTGCATTTCTAATATCTCTTATTCCTGCTCTAGAAAGGGCTTCGTCTAGGTCTTCAGCTTTATGGTTTGAAGGATCTCTAGCTAATTGACTGATTGTTAGTTGGGCTTTAGGACTTCTAGCAGAGCTCTGCATCAGTTTGTGGAGATGCTTTCACTGTTCCAAGTCCCACAGAATATATTGTGAGTTTGTTAAAATTAGAGATTAAATATTACAGCAGTCTGAAGATGTGAGGTGATAAGAATCACATCTACTTCTAACCACATTATTAAAATACGGGCAGTTTAAGCTGTTGTCTTTAAAATCTTTCCTTAACTTCTCAATATCCTAATGTGCTATAGGCTCCCACTGAGGATTAGCATTTTTTTTCTTATATCGAACTGGCACAGCAAGGAGTTTTCTGTATGGTGAATTAAAATCTTTATCTTGCATGAGTTTAGGTCTAATCTCAGCCCAGTCAGTCAGTTTCCGTTGTGTGTTCACGGGGCTGGGATGGAACGGGTTAAACTCTTCCTCTGATCCAGAGTCCGTGCCCTGCCTCATTTCCCTATGGAGGAGTTTGCCAATCGCGGGTTTTTCTCTCGTTGCTCTCTTTGCCGGCAGCCAGACCTCGGGTTTCTGCAGCGTTGGTGGAGCAGCCTCGCTCCTTTAGCTGGGCAGAGGTGCCCTCGCTGCCGGCCGGGCAGGGCTGGAAGATCCCGGGCGGGCCGGGGATGGCAGCGGGGGCTGAGCCGGGAGAGCGGCGGGGGCTGCGGTGCAGCGCCGGGGGCAGCGCGGCTCCGCTCGGGCTTGCGGGGCCTCCGGGCAGGGCTGGAGGGAGGGAGGGCTCGGAGACACCGCTGGGGACGCGGAGGGGCTGCACACAGGAATGGGGAAGTGGAAAGCTGTGCCGAATGTTCAAATAAGTTCATTACAGCGTGATACAGAGGTAATAATTTTGTGTTTGTGTGGGTTTGGTTTATGGTAAAAGTATTGTACAGTTTGAGTTTAACTGGGTCTCAGAGGGAAGGTGAACACAGCACTATTATTTATAGTTGGAAATTGCTTTTCAACTTAAGACAGTAAATTTTTAGGTTTTGTTTTGAAATATTATAAGAATTAGAACTTCAAGGATCTTTCAGGCTTTTATGAATGTCTTTGGGTTGCTTGGATGTTTTGTGCTTGATTATGTTTTTTAAAGCTTGTAGATGTTGTGTAACAGAAGATAATGGTTTCTGTTTGACTTGAGCTCATGATATAGGTAGAAGTCTTGACAGTTTTTTGGTTTTTTTGTAGAAGAAGTAATTCTTTCGGTTCTTGTTTCTTTGTAGTAGCACTGAACAAAAAGTACTTTGAGATTTTTTAACTTGATAAAAGATTATAGTGTTTTTGTTCTTATTCTAGTGGAATTACTGTTTTGTTGGTTTTTTTTCGTTTCTATAAAGACGGGGTAACTGAGAAGTGTTTTAAAAGATTTTATTATTAGTCTTAATAAAGAATGAAACATAAGAAATATAAACCTGAACGTTATTTTCTTAAAAGCTAACTTCTTTCCTAATTACAATACCTTATATATGCTTTTCAAGCTATAAGCTTTTACTACACAATGCTACTATATTACTTCTAACACCAATCACCTCTATTTTTACCTTACATATTCCTATTACAATGCATCTTTCATGGTTCTAATTTTCTAAAATATTCGCTCTGTTGTTCAAGCCTCGTTTATATATACACTCTTTTATATAAACTTACTGTATTTTACAACTTTTTTTTTAAATTCAACCGGATGATAATATCATCTCTATTCCTTAGCTTTCCTAAGTCAGCACACCTGATCTCAATATTTGCATACAGATATACAAGACTGTGAACATTCTATCAAATTTTGATTCTGTACAGCTCCATTCCGGGCAGCTCTGGAGCAGCGAAAGCTCGGAGCAGCGCCCGAGGGGCAGCGGGGGCGCGGCAGCGGCAGCCGGGTCTGAGCAGGGCAGGGAGAGCCGAGCTCAGGGTCCCGGGCACCCGAGCAGGGGGGACAGGGCCCTGCGGCACTGAGGGCTGACAGTGAGGTGCCCGTGCAGACACAGCAGGCACGGCTGCTGCTGTCACCGCATTTATGCACAGCGGGGCAATGGGAGACGCCGCTTTGGCCCATTCAGCGTGCGGGGAAAGCGGCGAGGAACTCCCTGGCAAGAGCTACAAAAAGTTGTAGAAAAAGTGCAGAAACTGTTCATGTGTAAAGATTGTACATGTATGAGGGTCAAGCATATAGGAAGGGAAAGGAGTAGAGAGAGAGAAGGTTTTAAAACAATGAGGAAAACGTAAAAGGCTACTAACACCAAAGGATCCACAAAAGCATTGAGACATCAGGGTAATCTAAATTCTACCCCTAATGACACAAGACCCACCTGTTTCTATTGCCATGAGAAGGGACACCTGTGGAAATTTTGCAGGAAAAGGAAGCCGGATGAAAGGAGGAGAAGGGGTGTCAGGGACTGTATTTAATGAGGCCTGAAACACCAAAAGAAACACCAAATGAGGCCTTTGATGAAATTAAGACTTGGTCCTCACAATAAGGAAGTATTTCTAGTAGATACAGGAGCCTCCAGGACCACCATAAGGAAGTTACCCCAAGGATGCAAATTAAGTCAGGAATGCATCTCAGTAATTGCTGTTGGAGGAAAACCGTTCCCAGTCCCTGTGATTTAAAAAGTACAAATTGAAACAGATGAAAAATTTGAGGTAAATAACTTTTTGTTATTACTAGAGGCTGAAAATAATTTGTTAGAAAGGTATTTATTAATAGCTCTAAGAATTAGGATAACCCCACACCCTCTACATCCCTGAAAGAAAATTTGTAATCTGGAGATGTGTCACAATGTATGGTATTTTGGTGAAGCAGGAGAGTGAAATATTTAGTACATTAGTCTTGAAATACAGCACAACCTCCCCTGAATTAGAGGTGAGAACTACAAATATAAAAAGCCCCACTAAGTTTCTCTATGATGTCCCAGGGAAAGAACTAATGCATGCCTGCACAGAGGTCACACAGCTACAAACAAAAAATGTGTCCAGATCTAAGAGAACAGGTGTTACAAAGAGGAAAAAAATTATTTCTAGAAGAATCATCTTGAGTGATAGATGGGAAAAGAAAACCTGGGAATGCTATAATTAGTGGAGAAAAACTAGAAGGAAAGGAATCTGGTCCCCTTAGCCCATCCTGGGCTTGCATTATTCTCTGTGTTGCTCTTCAAGGATTGGAAAGAGATCATTTACACAGACTTGAAATATGCTTTTGGAGTAGTACACACTTCTAGAAAAATTTGGAAAGAAAGGGGACTTATGAACATTCAAGGAAAAGGATTAATACACCAGGGATTGGTTATCTTCACTGTGCTTATTATGATACGCTTGGCAAAAACCATAAAACTGCATGGAACAAAAATAGGAAGGGAACAAGCAATGCAGAAACAAGTGATGATAAAACAAGCAGCGCAAGAGCAAACAATAAGAAAACAAACTGTGCAAAAACAAAATCAAAATAACTCTGATCCCTGTGACAATCGCTTTATGTAGGTCAGGGACAAGATGGACCCTGTGTTAGTGGCACATTCATGTGTTAGTGCTGCCTGTCACAATCGCAGCAGCTTCACAGGTGTGTGTATTACAAATAGAAAAATGTACTGGGTAGGGAAAAATTAAGGATTCAATGGACGAGCTCCTTATCCTTATAGAGATCAAATTTGTTCTCAATAGGAAAAATTTCTATGTTTTGAGAAAGATGAAAATGGAAACGACCCAAATATAGATATAAGAAGTGTAGCATTAAAGGAGAAAATAGAAGAAAAACAAAAGGAAACAAAAATTGATATAAAAAAAGATCACAGGAAAACAATAGAGGAACTGAATGAGTTGTGCAAACAGTTAAAACAGTAGTAAAATATGAGGCTACCTTGATAACCTCCCCTAACTGGGTGATGATGAAGAAAAATGTGCCTTGAGGGAAAACAGCAGCGTAATTGTGACTTTTTGGAAAGCAGAAACACAGAATAAAACAGCATCTTTTTTCCTTAGCAGAGTTAGCAGCCATAAAGAAATTAGGGAAAAATCTGAAAGGGGAGCAATAGATTCTCCCTGATTAGTAGGACTAAAACCCTTAGCCAGACAGACATTGACAAACTCACTGGGGAACAAGAGCACTTTGTGATCATTTTCTAAAATTGTATAGCTATATAGGAATATTTGAAATCAGAAAACAAATTACTCAGAGAGGTTTGACATGTTAAAAATTGAACAAAAAGGTCTGGAGGACTCATCCCTCTGTGGGCTGCTATATAGTGCACAGGCCATTTAGAAGGATCCAGATTGAATTACCCAGAGTGGGCAGGTGGAAATATCTATTAGTTATTAATTGACTCAGTGGGTAGAAGCAGTCCCTGCAGCTCAGGGTAGAGCTCAAACAGCAGCCAAAATTTTGTTGAAGCCTATTGTTCCAAGATTTGGGTTACAATTTGAAGTGATAAAAGCAAATAATTTGGGGTAAAAGTTTATAGTAATGAATGTATGTTTTATGTAGTTTGGCCAAACTAAGTGTGTGAGTGTTTGATATGTGTGATATGTTTCTCAAAGTAATTGTGTTACAGCAAAGGGAAAATGTGCAATGTGTACCAAAGGCTGGCTAAAAAGTATAGTTTATGTCCAATAGAAATTTTTATGCAAGCTACTAATTGTAGGCATTGAATGAAACTACTGTAAGGAGGGGTGGTATTAACATTGTTGCTGTGGTTACCCAACATCAGGGTTGGTGCACAGCGTGAACACACTGATACAGTAGTGAGCTCACTTGGAACATACAAACAACTTGACTACAGGTGGAAAACTTGGTAATTTGGTAAAATTTTAACCTTTGCTCAAACACCAGCTTGCCATCAATTCTGGAATCACTGGGGCGAGTAACCCCGCTGTGTTTGGAGAACAAACAATGTCACAAAGAATGAATTCAGCATCTCCTGAGACACTGGGATCTGGGACTAATGCCAGCAGCAAAGGTCCAGAAAGAAACAGACCACTGGACGTGTGCTGGGCATGGCCTAGGCTGTCCCCCTTGGGCTTGTATTGTCTGTACAGTTTAACTCGTGGTGGAAGGGAACCAAAATAGAAGGAGGGGAAAATCAACTCCTTTGTTTAACCTGCTTAAATCACTTATGTGACCAGCTTAAAATTGCATGCCTTTTCAGAGATTTTATAGGAACACCTTTAAGTAATAGAGATAGAACCTTTAACATAGCTGTTCAATTAATAGAAGACAGAGACCAACGAGTTTTAGCTGTAACAGCCTATGAACAGGCAGTAGAGCAAGTGTGCCATTCTGTGATAGATAATTGTGTTATCACTGACAGCTGTTGGGGGAAGGAAATTTATGATTCTTACCATAGATTTGTTTCCACTACACATGGGCATTTCAGATGGCATTAATGGTGGCAAAGATGATTTAGTAATTCTGTCAAACGTCAGAGTAAATAGCAACAAGTAAGTTAGATCTTATAACAATCTCTTTCTTTTATTGCTTAACGAAATCGTTTTAGTATTTGCTTTATAGAAAAGAGTGTCAAAACATTACCTGTGGTTGGCACATCTCCGAAGCCCCTTTTATTTAATAAAAAAAGAACTGTCAATTAACCCAGGGAAAGCAATAGGACAGTGCCTCCAGATTGTAAGCATCCTGTGCCATCATCCTTGCACCCAGGTGGGCTACACAGAAATGGTATCCTGCGCTGTAATCACTGTATCTGAGGGGTGCACACAGAAATAGTATCCTGTGTTGTAATCATTGTATCTGATGGGTGCACGCAGAAATAGTATCCTGTGCTATAATCACTGTATCCAAGGGGTAAGAGTGGAGATTGGCTCAGCAGAAATGGTATCAGCAGTGAGGTTCCAGGACACAAGCTCTTGCTCCTGAGAAGACAATCTCAGCCCTTGGCTGCAGCCCAAGGGGCCTGGAGAGAGGTGGAGAATCCAGACTCCTGAGGTACCTGCTCCTGACATGTATCCTGGTACCCTGTGCATCTGCAACCCCTGCAATAAATGCTACCAGCTCCTGTGGGACAGCCAGAATTCAGTGACTGTTTTTGCAGTACATCACTCTGTTGATGCTGAATGTTACAATCAGACAAGTTTACAAACTTGCCACAGAAATGGCTGAGACTATTGGGGAGGAGTTAATCTAGGATTGGGCCAATGGACGCCTTCCAGCCCAGACTGCCCCACAGAGGGAGAATTCTTTGTTTTCCAGAAAGAGAAGAGTGGGGAAATTCAGAACAAAACCAGCAAGGTAAGAATAAAGGGAAAAATCCAAGGGTGTTGTATAACCAATGAAGGCAGCAAAGTAGTGACTGGGATTTGCCAAATGGAGGTAGAAATCTTTCTGTAGACTTAATGCAAAAAATCACAACCGAGTTGGGTTTATCAAGATGTTCGATTTGAGGCGGAACTCAAATGGTTGAAAGATGGCTGTAGAGGGGCAAAGGTCTAGCTCCAGAACACTTTCAAAAAAGGAATTACACCCAAATATCTGAGAAAATAAAAAGGCCTGGAAGGTGGACTTCATGTCCCCAGGTAATTTGAGCAGTTTGTATAACTTGAGAAAGAAAGAACTATACCAAGAACTGTACCAAAGAGGTGGGACATACCCCCTGTGAATCTACCTTAATTGTAAATTCAGATAATAGAACTATGACTTGGTGGCCGAACACAACCAATGGGTATTGGAGAACAACAAATAGAAATGATTGCAAGTGGGACAGTCAAATTAATCTGTGCTGGTATAATAGTTCTGTAGCTAACCCTTACCATTCCATAGAAAATATAGATCCCTATTGGAATCAACCAGACAATATAAGTAGAACATGGAAGGCCCCTGATGGGCTATATTGGATTTGTGCACAGCGAGTGTGCAGTCAGTTACCCCAGAGACGGAAAGGGACCTGTAGGTTAGGAGTTATCCAACCCTCCTCCTGCACCCTGCCCTGGTCCAAGGGAAATCCACTGGAGAAAGCCCCACTTGATAAAGTCATGGGCAATAACAAGGAAAACCTAAACCTTTTGATAAGGGGCAGGTATACATGGAGTGAAAATGAATGGCACACATAAACTTTTACGATCTGGTTATTTGGACTCAAAAGAGATCTGGGGAATATAGAACTCCAAACTATACATTAAATGAGTTGCTAAGACTGCAAAAGGTAATTGAGGACAGTTTGAACAAAACAGCTACCCAACAAAGCGTGCACCTGCTAGTAACAGTCTATCAGAGCAGATTGGCCTTGGACTATCTAATGGCTGAAAAAGAAGGAGTTTGTGAAAAATATAGCACATTAAAATGCTGTCTAAAAATAAATAACAATGGAAAAGTGTTTATCGAAAGAAGCGAATTGTGCCTGTTAAAAGTTGGAACCCCTTTGGGGAAATCTGGTGGTTTATACTAGCTGGACTCACTATTGGGATTGTTGCCTAGACCATTTTTTATCTCCTGCATTATGTAAGTGAAAATACCATGTATTGAATTTGATCAAAAAGAGAAATGAGGGAATGTGAAAACCTGGAGTTTTGGGGATGTAGATGATACCAAGATTCAGTCTTTTATTAAAAAGCATGAATCAATGTGATCAAAAGAGAAAATGGGGAAATTGTGCTAAATGAATATGATTCGTGCTAATAATTGCAACTGTATTGATATTTTAGAAAATATTTTTTAAAAAGTAATAGAGGAAAAGGATATGTAATTAGTGTCATGAAACAGATGTTCTCAGATGTTCATGGAAAAATAGGATCGAGGATGGACTATTGAGATGAGCAGTATCCTAAAACACAATAGGCCTTGTGAGGAACAAAACTGGGACAGCTCCCAAAGCAAAATTGGTCTTGGGATGGACAAAATTGGGATGATTCCAGGTATCTATGAAATAATAAGGCTCATTTTTGGAATATAATGCTGGCTTCTATAACACAAAACTTGGGGCACATGTGCAACCTGTGGGGTTGTTGAAAGGACAGTGAGGATGAGGAGAAGCCTTCATCAGAAATGACCCCTGAAAAGCCAAAAGACCCCTCAACAACAGGCGGAGCATGCACTGTGCAGTGCAGTGACACAGATTTCAATAATCGAAAACAGGAGGGGATTTACAGGAAATTATTTATGAGTATGTGTTAGCATACAGTGTATAAGTTGTGTTCGGATCCTTTTGCCTTTTGTCCGTGAGGCAGGGTGAGAAAAACCCTCCCCATACCTCAATCGATCAGTTTTGCTTATGCTTTATCCAAACCACAGCCAAATTATTTTATATCTGCTTGATTATATTTGATTGTATTATTTTATATAAAATTGCTGCTCAATTAAAATTGGTGCTAAATTCTAATTTTGTGGTTTATTAAATTAGACATATGGGGACCTCATTCATAACAGTGTAGTCACTTTTGTTTTATTCTCTGTGAGAGGACACAAAGTTGGCAAAGCTTTGGTTAGATTCTGCTCCTGCCTCCTCTCCCTGAAAAAGCCAAGTCTTAAAGTGCACTGTGTAGTCGTTTTGGTGCTGATCAATCACTAGTGCACTCATTTCCTGCTGATCAATCACTAGTGCACTCATTTCCTGCTGTGAGATAAGATTAGGAGAAAGTTAAAGCAGGCTTAAAACTTTAAAAGGGTATAAAGAAAATTTTATAAATAGTAACTAAAAGGAAAAAATTAGCAAGAATTAAAGCAAACCCTTTAGAAAACTTCTAAAACCTCTACTCCTCCCACAACTTTTTTTTCCCCACTGAAAAAGTAAAGAAACAAAACCAAACTTTTCCAGTTAGTTTACTACCTCTAAAAAATCTTTCTTCAGTTCATTTAGAGAGAGAAGTCCCTCTTGTTAGTGTTATGGACACTTCTCCACAACAGGAAAGAGTTTTCTCCTGGTTCCTAATTTGGTCACAAATAGCAGCTGCACGGATGAAATTTATCATGAAGCTTCTGTCATTTTCTACATCCTTCCTACTGCTTCTTTATGGGTCATGATGACTAATGGTGTATTGTTTTAAATATGAGCTGGTTAAAGGCAAAAATGATTTTAATTAATTTCCAAAATAATTTTCTTCCCTGGGAACAGAGATTTTCTCCTGGCATTATGGGATTACTCTTCTCTCTTTCTCTGTTCAAACTTCTCATGGGATTACAGATACTTTAATATCTGTTCTATTTAGTGTGGAGGCCTTTGTTGGATATCAATTTGAACCCTTCATCTCCCCATAGTTTTATGCATTATAGGAAAAAAGTGTCTTATCTCCATAGCTTATAAGGGGATTTCAGCTTTAAAATCAAAGCGTCTCCTTGTCCTTCCAATTTCGGACTTAACTTCCCCCTCACTGACCGTGATGTTTTCACGTTGTTCTTTTACATGTTTGTATCTTGTTCTTTCCTCCCACTCGAGTTAGGACTGAAGCACTGAAAGGGTTTGTGTGCTGCATGGAGCCCGCAGATGTTTGCCCTGACCTCGTTCCTGACCCGGAGCTGCGGCTGGGGAGCGGCTCCGATCTGATGAGACCGGCCACAGCTCAGCAGCAGCAGCAGCACCACCACCACCACCACCACCACCACCAGCAGCGCTCGGGGCTGGGCTGGGTGGGACAGGGGCGGCTTCTCCTTGCCCTGCCCGATGGCTGCGGCCGCTTCTCTGGGGTAAAATCCCGATGCTGGCCTGGGGCTGCTCCCGGGGCTCGGCTGTGCTGGGCTGGGGCTGTAACAAGCAGTGAGATGAGAGCAAGGCCGGCTCCATCCGGCCCGCAGCATCCCCCTCTCCCTGCCCAGCAGCGGGGCTGGAATGGGGAAGGGGCCCAGCCCGGGCCCGTGGCAGCGCCCGCCCGGCTGTGGTACCTCACTGCCGGCCAGACGGGGAAATTCACGGGTTCCTTTGGTCTTTATCAGTCTTCCACAGAGGCATGTTCCATTTTTTGTGGTTCAACAGACGGTTAGTTAGACAGAAACCATTTTTATCACTTCCCTAAATTCTTCCCATGTCAAACTGTGACTCACTGTAATGCTCTCTTGCCCTCATTTAGTTTGCGTGAATTATCTTGAAAATGCAACTGAGAAAATACCTGAAATACAGTGGGAAAAAACACTATTCCCTCTCCTGATAAAATATAAAAGTTTAATAAAGGAGTTTAATAGGAGACAAAGACAACAAAGCAGAGGTTACAGCCAGGTGTGTCTTGGCCCTCAGCGTGGAGCACACCTGCTAGCTTGGAAACACAAATTATATATCATTTCTTTTGCATCAGCCTGGTGCATATGTAAATTTTTCCCCAAAGTAGTTTACATGCCCCAAGAACTGTTTTGCAAGGCTCTTCCTCGGGTCCTGTGCATTTAGAGCATGCACATTTCTTGGTTGTGGTTTTAGTCCATTTTATCATCACCTTCAATTCTTGAGCTGGGGTCCACACTGCCTTCAGGAGATGAGTGCTGATAGTTGGCATCATCTATTCCTTGGATATTATCGCAACCAAGCAGGCATTTTAACACAAGCATATCTAGATCAGCTATTTCTAAGTTTTAGTTAGCAACAGAAATAGAAACTATGTACTTTTAGCAAAGTCACATTAACACCACACTTATTGAATCCATTTTAATATATGGAAAAATCCAATACTATAATATATATCTATAACACGGTGTTCATTTCTTTAACAATTTACCTGAAATAATTTTTTCCAGTTGATTTTGATGTTGGAATCATTCATTTTAGCTACTCTCCATACAAGGAAACCTTTAGACATGTTTACTCTTGCTGCCAGTAGAAGAGACTTTTCAGTAATTTCTGCAGTTTGCAGTAGCAGTCTTAGTATTTGTGTGCTTCAGTAGTGTTCACCCAGCCACACTTCATGTACAAATAGAATTGCCAAAAAACAAATATTTCAAGTTAGAACTAAAGTGTTTCTGTATTTTATGCCCCTTTGTGTGTCAGAGAAGATTTGGGCTTAAAAGATGAAAATCTGCCTCTATTAAAAACAAAGAGAAATTTTACTTTTATGGGACCCTCATTTTACCTCAGATGTCTGTGATTCATTATTGATTTTGCCCCCTGAATGTGAATGCAATTTTCAGCACCAGCTGGGCTTTGTTGGAAATGGTACTGGGGACCCACAAGAAAAGTTCCTCATTTGAGTGGCTGAGACCATGATGAGGTTTTAAGCATTTCCTTCTCCCAGGTGGGATCTGATGGCCCTGAGGTGGCCTTGTGTCCTCAGGGATTTCATGCCCCGAGGAAGCAAAGGCTGATGGAATGTGCTTGATCCTCTCCTGTCTAATGGGGAGAAACAGCACCCAGCAGAGCTGGAATCACCTTCTCCATTCCTGATTTCTCCTGCCAACAGATCACTGGGCTCTCTCAGGGTCCAGAAGTCATTTTTCCTTTTGGATGGATGGCCTGAAGGCACCCAGGGGCTGCAGGTTAGGAATGCTTCAGAAATCCTTTTGGCTTGGAAGGATCCTTCTACCTGAGAGCTGAATGGGCTGTGCCAAGCACAGAGCGAGAGGGACTCACGGCAACAGAATTAAAGGCTGGTGAGAGAACCCAAAGAATAGATTGTAACATGCAGAGTAGGTGAGAGAGAACCAAGGAAGATGAAGACATCTGAAAAGTGGAGTCAAGCTGCCACCAGCTTGAAGATTGTTTGACTAATACTTTGGGAGTTGAACTTTATCATTTATTGATGTAATTGTCCTGTTTTAATAGATGAGAATCACAAGCATCTGTTGAGGGGAAGTACACAGGGAACCATCAGAGGTATTGGGGCAGTTTCCTTAAGGACCAACAAGTAGAGTGAAACAAGAAATAGAGGGCAAGACCAGGTTGGCCCCTGTGTTCACTACCAAGAAGATTCCATAGTCCTGCTGTTGGCAGCAACCCCATAGGCATGGCAAGGTGGGGCCAAGAAAGGCACCCCAGACCTCTGTCATTTCTCAGCTGTCTTTTAATACAGCAGGAACTAAAAGGCAAGACTGAATAGGCCTCTGTACTCACCACTAAGATACACCTGCTATGAGTAGCAGCCCCATGGGCACGGTAGATGGGGGAAAGAAAGCCATACCAGACCTCAGTGATCCCACTTTGTCCATTCCAAATAGGTGTGGCTGAAAAAAACCTGAGATTTTGCCTTCTGTTCCCACTGTCCTCACCCACATCAACAGATGCTAGTATGATTCATAAAATTTTTTTTTGAGAAGTAAGAGCAGATTATCAGAATAAAAAATTAGAGGTAATTGTTTGAGACAAATGATGCATAGGAAAAGGAAAGCGGGGTTTTATTTATAGATGAATGTTGTGATGATTGCTCTCACAATTGAGAGGCAGCTATTACGGGTATGTGAGGAGAAGTTTTTAGACGAATAGTGCTGTTACTGTAATGTGTCCCCCCTTATTCCCCTTTCCCTCCCCCTCAGTTCCCAGGGCATTTGGGGAGGGCTGGCTCATTACCAGGAGGGGCCACAGGACAACACCTGAGCTCCAATCAAGGTGGAGGAAGTGATCTCCACCTGTCGATGGCAGAGAAGGAGCTGACTGACAAAACATTGGGAGGGGCTGAGGGTATAAAAGGCAGAGCATCCATTTTGTAAATGAGCATGTGGCTGACAGTCACAGAGACTCCCTCAGAGCTGTAATTTTTCCTCATTCAGTCTGTTGTATTTTTTTTAAGGTTAAAAAAACCTTTAAGATTTTAGAAGTGAGGGTCATTTCTCACATCTTCCAAGGACAATCCAAAATTCTCACCTTCAGGCTAGTTTGTGATGATTTCCAGGAGCCCAGAGTAATTTGGATTTCCTACTTGAGCTTGTTGTATAATCTTATTTATAACAAATATAGGCATTGGCTTCTGCATTTATGTATTAACATTTGTTTTGCAAGTTATTATGGATCACAAAAATCCTGATATAGTGCAATTTGTAATTACTGCTTTTGATGCAGTATAATCTGTCAGTTTATGTATGCACCCTGTAGCTTTTATAAATAGTGGTGTAACAGATACTATCTTAGACCATAGCATAATAGAGACTGAAATGTTGAAATTATTGTTTCATGTAATGTCCCTGTCCCTCTGGGAGCCTCTCAGGAACCCTCGGCCAGTCCCCAGTCCCAGACACTGGGGGGCAGCCCCGACCCGGCCAACAGCACGGAGACACCCGAGGGTACTGAGGGCAGCTGGGCTGGTCACCTTTGCAGCAGAAGAGACACCAGAGACATCGGGAGAAGATAAATGGCCGACTCTTAGCAGGGGTGAATCCAAGATTTTATTCAGGGGCTCTGGGGAGCTCCTGCACCTCAGGGGGCTCCTGCTGAGATCCCCGGGAGAGGTGCCAAGGTTACATTTAAAGAGAGGTGGAAACTGAAAGTAGATAACATTTTACTGACCTATGAGTGACCCTAAGGGATGGGCACTGGGGCATGGACATTTAGGACAGCGTATGGGGCAAGGCTTGGGGGACTGACCCCTGGCCTCTGGCTGATCACTCCTGCGTCTCTCTACGGTGGCCCTTTGGGGCCGTGCAGCTTCCCCCAACTCGCCGCCCGTGTCTGACGCCCCTGCGCTGGTCCGTGACTCCCCCCCGGGGTTTTTTTGAGCCTTGCCCTTCGCGCGCGTCTCTGCCACCGTGCCGGCTGGAGCAGCCGCCGCTCCCGGCATTGTGCTGATGAAAGCCGCACCGGAACTCGTATCTTCCGTTACCTCCTTACTCGCGCCCCCTGCCTGCACCGCCTGCACAGCCGCGCCGCCGTGCCCGTCGCGAGAAAGCGCTTCCCCCGACCCCTTTTCTCCCCCCCGCATCCCCCCTTCTGTTCTCGTTTCTGAGTCGTAACCTGAAGCCCCTGTGCTCTCTGGGGTTTCAGGACGTTTTAGGGATTTCTTGGGGTTTCTGGGTCTTGGAATCGGAGGCTTTGATATTATTCCCTGCTCCCATTCCTCGAGAGCTTTTTCCCCCTGGCTAACTGTGGCCAGAGCTAATCTCTGCCGAGAGCCTTGCTCTCCTCCCCCTTCTTCTAAGGGTCCGGCAACTTCTTGTTGCCTCTCCAGTCTTTTTGACTGCAGAGAAATGCCTTCTAACATTATTCTAGCCGGCGAGAGCAGCTTTAAAGCTGTCTCATCTTTTTTCGTGGCTAAGAGATATAAGTGCCTATTAATTTCCTGCCAAAAACCTACTTCGAATAGCAGACGTGTCTCTGAAAATGGGTAATTAAGCCTCACCCACAATAAAAGCTGTTTCAGCTCCTTCTTTGAGATCCCGACCGTATAGGTCTGGGCTACTCCTTGCAAGGCTGACAAAATTCCCAGCTGTTCCTGGGAGAGTGTGCCCCCCATGTTCTTATTTTTGACCTTCTCACCGAATCTCTGTCATCAGAGCAGTCCAAAGGCTCCCTATCTCCGTCCAGCAGGTCACAGGAGATGGATCCAGAGGCGCCTTTCTGGTTCCGATCTGGGCTGTTCTGTTACAAACTTTCTTCGGCAGAAGCTGAGAGATGTAATTCTCAGTTGCTGCTGTCTTCTTCAGACTCTGTCGGCTGTATTTTTTTTCTCCTCTTTTTTTTTCTTCTGGCTTCTCTCCCCAGGAGTTATCAGTGCTGTCCTGGGAATCCGTCCAAGTTCGGAGCTGCCCTCTTGGCTCTTCAGGGCCAATTCCCCCCCTCTGTGGGAGTAGCCCACACAGCGAACGCCACTTGTCTCTTTCTCGGCTGTTTTTTATGGCCTGGAAAGGCTCGGGGTGGCCTTGGGACAGCCCACGCTCCAAGGGACGAAAAGAGTCTTCAGGTTTTTTCTCGGTCTTCAGTGTTTATTAGTTTTTTATCTACAAGATTTTCTCTCGGCCCAACAGAGGTCTGCACAGCACGTCAGCCACGGACACACTGACTGCCTTTGGGGCGGTCACTTATCTTTATACCCTAAACTACGTATAAGATATTTACCTATTTTCCCCAATACCTTTCACCCTTATTGACAAGTGCACTTTTAGTAAGAACCAATCCCAAAGTGCCACCACCACCACAGAAGATGGAGGCTAAGAAGAAGAAGAAGAAGAAGAAGGACAGGACACGCCCCAATTCCTCCCTCTTACTTCTCTAGACCCCCCTGTACCGAAATTCTAAAACCTGTGTTTCACACTCTAATTAACCTATCCCTTCACCATTTATCCCCGTGAGATCCTCCCATCCTCATACGGGTGTCATCTCCTGTGCAGGATCAAAGTCCAGCCACCAGACACTTCTGGCAACATTCCAGGACTTCCGAGCCCCCCAGTGGTTGTCTCGGCGACTCTGCACCTCAGTCCTGAGGCGCTGAGATCCCACAAACGACCTGGATGAAGCTTCTAGATGGAGGGAATGGGATGCTGAGTGATTGAAGAGAGCCAGGGTGGGGGCTTGGGGATGATCTCAGTCAGGGAAAGGGATTACACAGGTAAAGGGAGGTGGGAACCATCTGGGATAAACCATTTGGGAAAAATACAGGGATACAAAACAAAACTACTTCAAAGTATTACAAAGTAAAAAATACTCTACAACAATGTAACTAACTCAGAAAATGGTGTAAAATAATTGATTTGCCCCATTCAGGGACTTTCTTATCAGAAAGACAAGTTCAACAGCAATAAAAACCAGAACATGGAAAAAAAAGACTTTACAGACCCTCGTTATCAGGGAGTGAAAATACAATAAGATAGAACCACAAGAAAAAAATTAAATATATTACTTTAAACTACAAGATGGCCTGAAGACAAGTCTATTAGAATATGGTAGCAAGGTCAGGCAGGATGTTCTCCTCACCGGAATAGGACCCCATGGGCAGGAGGGGCTCCCCTATTCTCCTCAAAAAAATCACTCACCAGAAAGGAGCTGCATTTTGCACAAGCGCAGAGCATTCCACGAGATTTCTTGTGGGGTCAGTCCCAAAGTCTCTGCTGGAGAGCGATGCAGCCAAAGCCCCTCCAGTGGATGCTCAGCGGATGCCTTAAAGTCTTTCCAAGTTCTGAGATTCCGAGAAGCTTCTTGGGGCTGCAGAGTCGATCAGCCACACGTTGGGTGCCAAAATATTGGAATAGGATCCCAATATTACCAGATGGAACGTGCCTGGGCTCGTCTGGCCCTTGCTGCTGGACCAAAGGCGGCAGCTGTGGTGTTTCACCTCAGAGACACCTTTGTCTGGCTGGATGTTGCAGATAGGCACTTGGGACAAGCCCAGGCAAGCAGGAACTCAGTATTACCTCTGGTGCGAGGTGAAGAGGAAAAGGAGATGGAATCTGCCGTAGGGTTTAATCCAGAGTTTTATTCCAGGGTCACAGATCTCTAAATCTTGTAACAGCTACAACAGAATGCTGACAGCATGGTCTCAGTGTCCTTTTAAGCTCGGGGAGAAGGGGGAGGGAAGGGATGGGTGTGCCACCAACCAGATGGGAACGGGGGAGTCTCAGGGGACAATGACACTTAGACGGGCCAATGACCCAAGGGCTGAGAAGCATCTTTTGAACTTCTGCCAATCACACAACGCCCTTGCTGGAAGGTTAAGCTTGACATACAGCGCTTAGCAGGAGGCAAGGGGAGGGGAAGGGAGAAGGTATTGCCACATCTAGGAAAGGACTGGGATGGCTAAAACAGGAAATTGCAGCACACTGCAACACAAGTCAAAAGTTAAAACCAAACAAAACAACATGTAAATTCAAAGTTATGTCTGAATTCTAAAAACTCGTATAAATATGCATGTAGCTCTAAAATATGGAAAACACAGTTTAACTCTGTGCAAATACCCAAGCATCCAAGGGTGGGATTTTACCCCGCAATGAACTTTTATAAAAAGTGTAAATACTGAGCCATGTTTCTCACATATAATGAGGGCGATGCACTCCCTGCAGGCAGGATGGATTGCAGAGACTTTTCCTTTGCAGCCCCAGCCCAGTGTTGGCACTGGGGATGAAGAGGCACTGAGGTGACCCTGAGAGGAAGTGCAAGGCACAGGGTGCAGCTGAGGGAGGACAGCGCTGTGCAAGGCTCAGAGGTTGTCATGGTTTGGCCCTGGCACAGAGCCAGTGTCCCCATGAGAATACCTTCTCCCTGGTGTCTGCTGTGAGATGTGACCAGGAATGAGCAAAGCAGGCTCCAGCTTAAACAGAAAGAACACTTTATTACCTAAACTACAAGAAAAGACGGAAAAAACCTATAAGGGAAAAAAAATTGAAAACCTTACAAAAAACACTTTCCTCCTCCCCACCACCAAAATTTCCCAATCCAATACATTCCCCCCAAATCACCAACTGCCCAGTCTGGCACCACCCTTTAGGATATTCAAACTTCAGTCCATGAAGAGGAGAGGAGTCTTTCTTTCACCATAGGCTTCCCCTGGAAACACGCTGAAACCTCATGTGCTTCCATGTCACTCGGCACCACCCGGAAAGTCCTTTTGCCATTTTGTGACATCTTCCTTCCATGCCAGTGCTCTCACCACTGGCATGGACCAGAGCTGTTTTTAGGGTTGTCTTTTAAGGATGCCTTGTCTCACTCCAAAAAGGCACAGTCTCTGCTTTGGGACATCTGTGCCCCCCATTTTTTTCCAACCCCCTGGGGCCAAGGGGTTCGCACAATGAACCCTCCTGGTTCTGAGGCACTGCCTCCCCCTAAATGCAGTCTCTGTGTCACAGGAATAAAACTGAGTCTATGGCTACACAAGAAAAGTCCAGCCAAAAGGCCACTCCAATCATCTCTCCCCACTCAGCCAGGCTTCTTCACATCCTTCGGGCCAGGTCCTTGTCTCATCTCATCTCTTATCTCCCGTCTTATTCAGCTCCGAGGAGGATCGGCATTTTTGCAAGGACCCAATCATGAAAGAAAGGGGTTAAAAATTTCAGTCTCTGTCTGTCCCAGAACTCCGGCAGGCACTCCCACACTCGCTGCTGCTCCGGCTGGGCACCTCCTCCCTCGCTGCATTCCCCCCCACCTCCTCCTGGGCCGGCTGCTATCACATTCATCATTTCCGGCTCTCTTCTCTCTCTCTCCTGGGGGCGGGGAATGGCTGCCCGATGGCTGTCTCTTGGAGCTCCTCCACCCTTCCATCCTCCAGGGCCTCTTCACCTCCCATCTCTGTCCAGGCCCAGGCCTACCACATGGCTGCCCCTCCCCCCGCCCAGCAGCAGCGGCTGGACAGGGGAAGGGAGATCCGACCTCCGTCCCTCGAAGTCCCAAGAGAGCATGTACCACTGGGACTTTGTCTCCATCTTCTCTGTGCAAAGGCTCAGATTGGGCAGGGCCCACTCGCTTAGTAGAGCCTCGGGTGTTAACTAACCAGGTGGCTTTTGCCAGATGCTGCTCCCAGTTTTTGAAAGATCCCCCACCTAATGCTTTCAATGTGGTTTTTAACAGTCTGTTGTACCTCTCCACTTTGCCTGCAGCTGGTGCATGGTAGGGGATATGCACCCACTCAATGCCATGTTCCCTAGCCCAGGTGTTGATAAGGCTGTTCTTGAAATGAGTCCCATTGTCTGACTCAATCCTCTCAGGGGTGCCATGTCTCCACAGGACTTGCTTTTCAAGGCCCAGGATGGTGTTCCGGGCTGTAGCATGAGACACAGGGTAGGTTTCCAACCATCCAGTGGTGGCTTTCACCATGGTCAGGACGTAGCGCTTGCCCTGGCGTGTCTGGGGCAGTGTGATGTAGTCAATCTGCCAGGCCTCCCCATACTTGTACTTGGACCACTGCCCACCGTACCAGAGGGGCTTCACTTGTTTGGCCTGCTTGATGGCAGCACACGTCTCACAGTCATGGATAACCTGAGAAATACTGTCCATGGTTAGATCCACCCCTCGGTCTTGTGCCCACTTATAGGTGGCATCCCTGCCCTGATGGCCTGAGGCATCATGGGCCCATCGAGCTAGGAATAACTCTCCCTTATGTTCCCAATCTAGGTCTATTTTGGACACCCCTATCTTTGCAGCTTGGTCTACCTGCTCATTGTTTTGGTGCTCCTCATTGGCCCTGTTCTTGGGTACATGGGCATCTACATAGCGGACCTTCACAGGCAGTTTCCCTACCCTGGTAGCAATGTCTTTCCACTCATCAGCAGCCCAAATTGGTTTTCCTCTACGCTGCCAGTTAGCCTCTTTCCACCTCTCCAGCCATTCCCACAGAGCATTAGCTACCATCCATGAATCAGTATAAAGGTAGAGCTTTGGCCACTTCTCTCTCTCAGCAATGTCCAGGGCCAGTTGAACAGCTTTGAGTTCGGCAAGTTGGCTTGATTCACCTTCTCCTTCAGTGGCCTCTGCCACCTGTCGTGTGGGGCTCCATATGGCTGCTTTCCACTTCCGGTTCATTCCCACAATGCGGCACAAACCATCAATAAAGAGAGCGTATCGTGTATCTTCTGCTGCCAGTTGGTTGTATGGTGGAGCTTCTTCAGCCCGTGTAACTTCTTGTTCCCCTTCATCAGAGAGACCAAAGTTTTCACCTTCCAGCCAGTTTGTAATTATTTCCAGAATCCCACGGCGATTCAGTTTTCCAATACAGGCGCGCTGTGTGATAACAGCAATCCATTTGCTCCATGTAACACTGGTGGCACGGTGTGTAGAGGGAACCTTTGCTTTGAACATCCACCCCAGCACCGGTAGTCGAGGTGCCAGGAGGAGTTGTGCTTCAGTGCCTATTACCTCTGAGGCAGCCTGGACTCCTTCATAGGCAGCCAAGATTTCTTTCTCTGTTGGAGTATAGTTGGCTTCAGACCCTCTGTAGCTACGACTCCAAAATCCCAGTGGTCGGCCTTGAGTCTCCCCAGGCACCTTCTGCCAAAGGCTCCAGGACAAGCCATGGTTCCCGGCTGCAGAGTAGAGCACATTCTTCACCTCTGGTTCTGTCCTGACTGGGCCAAGGGCTACTGCATGAGCAATCTCCTGCTTGATCTGTGCAAAGGCTTGTTGCTGCTCTGGGCCCCGGTGGAAAGCGTTCTTCTTACGGGTGACCAGGTAAAGAGGGCTCATGATCTGACTGTACTCAGGAATATGCATCCTCCAAAAACCTATGGCACCTAGGAAAGCCTGTGTCTCCTTCTTATTGGTGGGTGGAGACATTGCTGAGATCTTGTTGATGACATCGGTGGGAATCTGATGCCGTCCGTCTTGGCACTTCACTCCCAGAAAGTGGATCTCTCGAGCAGGTCCCTTGACTTTGTTCTTCTTGATGGCGAAGCCAGCTTTTAGGAGAATCTGGATAATTTTCTCCCCTTTCTCGAACACCTCTGCTGCTGTCTTCCCCCACACAATGATGTCATCAATATATTGCAGGTGTTCTGGAGCCTCACCCTTTTCCAGTGCAGCCTGGATCAGTCCATGGCAGATGGTGGGGCTCTGCTTCCACCCCTGGGGCAGTCGGTTCCAGGTGTACTGCACGCCCCTCCAGGTGAAAGCAAACTGAGGCCTGCATTCTTCTGCCAGAGGAATGGAGAAAAATGCATTGGCAATGTCTATAGTGGCGTACCACTTTGCTGCCTTGGACTCCAGCTCATACTGGAGTTCCAGCATGTCCGGCACAGCAGCGCTCAGGGGTGGGGTCACCTCATTCAATGCACGATAGTCCACTGTCAATCTCCATTCTCCTTCAGATTTTCACACAGGCCAAATAGGACCGGTGAAGGGTGAGTGGGTTTTGCTGACCATCCCCTGGCTCTCCAGCTCACGGATCATTTTGTGGATGGGGATCACAGCATCTCGTTCAGATTCATTCAGTACTGTCGGCGGTGCACTGTTGAGGTGGCAATTGGCACTCATTGCTCTTCCACCTTCAGGAGACCTACTGCAGATGGGCTTTCTGACAGTCCAGGCAAGGTGTTCAACTGCTTGACACTCTCTGTCTCTACAGCAGCTATTCCAAATGCCCATCTGAGTCCCTTTGGGTCTTTGAAATACCCACTTCGAAGGTAGTCTATGCCCAAAATACATGGGGCCTCTGGGCCAGTCACAATAGAGTGTTTCTTCCACTCATTTCCAGTCAGGTTCACCTCAGCTTCCACCAAAGTAAAATCATGTGATCCCCCTGTCACACCAGCAATAGAAACAGACTCTGTCCCCACATGTCTCGATGGGATTAATGTACATTGTGCACCAGTGTCAACCAAAGCTTTATATTCTTGTGGTTCAGATGTGCCAGGCCAACGAATCCACACAGTCCAAAAAACACGGTTTTCCCCAGCCTCTACCTGGCTAGAGGCAGGGCCCCTCTAACCAGAGGCAGGGCCCCTGGTTATCCTTCTTTCCCTGGGCATATGTCTTGGAGGTTCTCTCAAGGGGATCCAAAATATTGTCATTATCATCATATGTGACAGTTCGGTTACTGGCCACTGGAGCTGCTTCCCTTTTGGAACTTCCTCTCTGAATCTTCAGTTGTCTCACCCGTTGTGCCAGAGCAGCGGTAGGTTTTCTATGCCATCTCCCCATGTCTTCTCCACAATCATGCAGGTAGAACCAGAGCTCAGCTCGTGGGGTGTACCTTCTCTCGCCATCTGGGGAACGTCTGCGTTGGGTACCAGAACCTCTGATCTGCACTGCCGAGATTTGGAGAAAGCTCTCTTTAATCTCCTCCCTCAGTTTCTTGTTACCCTCCTCTATCTTGTCCTCTAATTTTTGAAGACGTGTTTCCACCGCTGCGATTCTGGCATATGTTGGGCCATTCACAGTGTCTGCATATGCTCGGACCTTCTTTGCCATGTCCAGCACAGTCTCCTCACCATCATCCTGCTTCATCATTGCTAAAGCAGAAGCGTATTCTTGTGGCCCAAGTCGTACAAGTTTTCTCCACATCACAGATGTGCATGGTACCAAGTCTGGATTTACAATGTTTCCATCATCTGAGAAGACAATCTCAGCTACTGCCATTTCCCTCAGGTGTTGAATCCCTTGTTCTATGGTTTTCCACTGGGTTTGCTGCATATACAGATCGTCTGCGCACAGGTATCTTTGTGCTGCACTTCTTAGGACCCGTTCGCAGAGGCTGTGAGAGTTAGCCCCGCTCATCATTCCTTGGTCTATGGCAGGATCCTGTGACAGGGATCCCAAATGCCTGGCTTCAGTGCCATCCAGAATTGTAGCCTCGCCTGCAGCATCCCAGAGACAGACCAGCCAACTAATTATGGATTCATCGGGTCGTCGGGTGTAATCCTTCCTTAGGCCACGAAGGTCCTTCAGGGAATAAGACTCAATATTTGCGTCTGATCTTGCACCTGCTGCTTTGACTCCTGATTTGATGTCAGGAGGCATTGAGGTTCCTTCTCCTGTATCACCATCATCATCATCATCCACTGGTCGATTAGTTTTTTCCGTGCGTTTCCCATTTCTAGTACCGGTAGCAACAGCCATGGGTTTAGATGCTGGCTTAGGCTCACTATCTGGTCTGGCTGCTGGCTTCGAGCCTGGGCTGTTGGCTACAGCTTGAGTGACTGGGATAGCTGATTTATCTCCCTGCCCCCCTGCCTCTGTCTGCTGCCCTACACTATCTAACAGAGTGTGATAAGCATAGGCCAGGGCCCAGCTTATTGCAATTAGCCTTTTCTCCTTAGAATCGTCATGGCACTTCTCTTTTAGGTATTTCCCCACCTCTGCTGCATTCTGAATTTGTTCCCGTGGAAAATCCCAGTCTACAGGATCAGAAAATTCCTTCAGGGTTTGGCCTATATTTTCCCATTCTCCATCCCATTCAGGATTTTTCACGCCTGCATCTGCTTCTGGGTCAGGGGTCTCACCAGCTCCTCTGGATATCTCAGCCCTCATTCTAGAGAAGCTGCAGGCCATATAGAGGAAGCTTACCAGATTAAATACCAGAAAGATGGTCTCTTTAACATTCAGGGGAAACTGAACATTCTCAAAAAGTGACATAACCGATCCAAAGGAGAAGAGGGAAAGGGAAGGCTGGAAAGTCTCATTCTTGGCTCCTCCTCTAACAGACTGAGTGTAGTTACTAATAAATTCCCAAAACGTACTACTGGAATTGGGATGCAGTGTAGGATGAAGAAACCATAAACCATACATGTTGTAAACAGACGCCAGTATCTTTGTGAATGCTTTATAAATCATTATCACCAAGGCCAGCACAACAGCTATTCCAATCCGTACCCCTCTACCGTAAAAATTACTTGTTAAGGACAATAATCCTAGTGACCAGAAAGGTATTGAAACCTCAAAAAGGTCTAGAGCCCAGAGCCACACGGAGGCTTTCACAACCAGAGACATCAGGGGTTCAAGCAGCATGGCTACTGACTGCTTTAACAACAACAAACACACAATTAATAGGGCTTTTTCCCACATTTTCCAGCCCACGTTGGGAGCTAATTCATGTATTTGTCCAGGTTTAGAGCAAATTTGGGGAAGAATCCCCCAAAGGAGTTCCGGTGGGAAAAGCAGATCCAACCGGCCCCTCCCCCCAACTGGTCTGGGAGGAAAAAATACCTCCTTGGAGAAAGGTGGAAAAAACCTGTTTAATAAACAATAAAACTAAAACAATAACAAACAATGAGACCCCTTGCCACTCTAAAAGAGATGACAAACTGAGAAAACCCCGGGTTGAAGCTCAGCTCACTCAGTCTCTGATCAGTCCCTCCGGTGCTGGAATTGTCACAGGCCAGGCCCAGCCTGGTGGGCCACAGCTGCAGCTGCTGGTGCTCTCCTGGGTGTTCAGTCCAGAGCAGTTTCAAGAGGTCCAAAGAAAAAGGAAAAAAAAGGTCCAGGGAACTTCTTTGCCTCAGCTAGCTAACACTAACTAAAAAGCAAAAGAAGAGCTCTGTCCTGCTGTCTGTCCGTCCGCAGACAACAGAGTCCAGGAGCAGGAATGTGGAGGAGTGAGTGCAGTGTCTGAAAACAAACTGCGCGCTTCTTCTCTCCCCCCCCCTTCACTCTCTGTAACACTCTGAAAGGTACAAAACTTATTATTATTCAACATAAACAGAATGAGACGATTTGGGATAAAAGCATCATATAGTCAACCCAGGACAGAGGTGAAGCTGGCACTGCCCAGCGTGGAGAAGGTCCTTTGTGCAGCCCCTGTTACAGGGGAGTTTGGGCCTTGCTGCAGAGATACGGCCGCTCATTGGAGCAGTTGTCACTCCTCAATCTCTCATCAGCCAGGTACACACACTCAGAATTGTCAAAGACAGGAACCCTGCAGGGAGGAGCAGAGGCAGCGCTGGCTGCCAGGGGAAGCCCTTGTGCCCCTGTGCCCCAGGCCCTGCCCGGCTCCCCGGCACTCACCGGGAGCTGTAGCTGCTGCCGTCCCCCCAGTGCAGGCGCTCGCCCCGTCTGCGCAGCCCGAGCCAGAAATCGCCGTTCCCGCGGAGGCGGAAGAGCAAATCCTGCCCAGGAGAGAGGAGTGGGAGCTGCCCCGGCCCCTCGGGGGGACACATGCCCGGGGCTCCCCCCGCACGCCGGGGCTCCTTCCCTGCAAGGCCCCGGCCCAGGGCTGCAGCCCCGGCCCTACGAGCACCGAGCCCGGCCCAGGAGCGCCCCCAGGCTGCCCTCAGCCACCCCACAGTGCCCGCAGCCCCTCACTCACCATGGCCTCCTCATCCTTGGCAATGGCCAGGGAGGCATTGAGCTCGGAGCACCGTTCCTGACCCTGATCCCACGTGCTGTAATCCCGTGAGAAGTAGTAGCAGACCCCCTTGTGCCCAACCCACTCAAAGGGACAGCCCAGAACACACTGTGAGGTTTCAGGTGTGACTGGAACCTGTGGTGCTGCAGAGGGAAGAGTGGAAGGTCTGAGGATTCCCCTGTGCAGGGAGCAGGGAGCCCGCTCTGCCCTGAGGGGCTGGGCCCAGGCTGCTGCGCCTCCCTTACCTGCCAGCACAGCCACGGCCGCCCCCAAAGCCAGCACCAGCACCAGGAGCACCAGAATCAGCACTGCCGTGCTCACGGGATGGGACCTGAACCATTCACCTGGAGCAGGAAAGAGCTGCTGGCTGCCAGAAGCAGAGCCGGCCCTGCAATCTGCTCAGCCCATGGCCAGGGAGCAGAACAGGGAGCCCTGAGGCAGTGTGGCCCTCCCTCAGCTGGCAGCCAGAGAGCCAAGAGCCTGGCCACAGGCAGGGACACAGCTGTGGGGACAGGCTGCAGCAGGAGAACTGCACAGCCTTGGGGGCAGCTGGGGCTCTTGCTTCCAGCCACTGATGGGGCCCAGCAGAGCACGAGGCCTCTTCCAGACATTGGGAAACAGCCACACACCTGCCAGCCCTGGCCTTGGGAGGGGACACTGTCCCCAGCCTAGAGGCCACAGAGGTGGCCCTGCACTCACCCAGGAATCTTCTGAGTGTATTCCCTGTTGCTGATCTGATCTCCAGACGTTCGTTCACCACCTGATGAATGGAGCAGAATTCACTCTCCTCCGGCTCACAGCTGGCACCTCTCTGCTTGGAATAAACAGCACATTGCTCCCGAGACATCAGGAATGCGGGCAGATCCTTTGGGAGCTCGGCCTCGGGAACAGCTTTCCAGCCGCGCTGATGGCACCCTGAAAGGGACACGGTCAGAGGTCGCTGCTGGTGCCGGCCATGCGGGGGCTCAGGAGGGCGGTGGCAGCTGTGGCTGCGCTGTCGGCACTGCCCAGAGGTGCGGCAGCAGGTGCGGAGACAAGCGCAGCCTCAGGGAGCTGGGGCAGCACCGACCGCCGTCCCACCTGGGCTGGAGCCGCCTCCGAGCTCCCCCGCTGCCTCGCCGGGCTATGGACACCGCCGCCACTCCGCAACGGGACAAACGGAATGACACGCTCGCCACTCCGCTCCCGGCACACCCACTGGTTCGCGCTTCACGGGCACTGCCGCTGGTGCCACGGCCCGGCAGAGCTCGCTGCCGGCGGGACTTCGCCTCAGGGGCAGACGGCAGCGATCCCGAGCGCCAGCAGCAGGGAAAGGAGCGAGCGAGCGGGGCAGCAAAGCGTGTGGCGCGCCGCAGGGGCACCGAGGCTCCTGTCCCGACAAAAGCCCTGCTAGGACTGAGGTACCCAGGCCACTGAGGCCGCAGAAGAAGCGCTGCCCCGGGCAAGGTGCTCCTGGGGCTCTCAACAGTGAATTCTCGCAGGGACTCTTGGGCTGGGCCAGGTGTCCAGTGCCAGCAAAAGCGCTCTGTCGCTCTCGGCGCTCGGTGCCTGTCGGTGATAAATTGAGTCCCAACCTGGCAACGCCAGCTTGTCTTTGTCGTAGACATCTTCTTGTGAAAATCCTTTCTTAGGATTTTTTCTCTTCTGAGAAGCTAAGAGGCCTTAAACAAAATTTAAATTATGGTGATCTGCTGCTGTGGAATGCAACAGGAGGATCCGTGATTGGTCTTGTGTGGATGTTTGGAATTAGTGACGACTCACGGCAGAGCTGGCTCTCTCTCTCTGTCTGAGCCACAGACCTTTGTTTTCATTCTTTCCCATTCTATTCTTAGCTTAGCTAGCCTTCTGATATTAAACTTTTCCTTCTATGCTTTAGTATCGTTTTAATGTAATATATATAGTAAAATAATAAATCAAGCCTTCTGAAATATGGAGTCAAATCCTCGTCTCTTCCCTCATCCAAAGACCCCTGTGAGCACTGTCGCACCTCTTTACCATTCTTTTTCAATTTCTTAGTGGATTAAATCAAGGGTAAACTCCCCCTTGTCGCCATTCAAAGCCTCGAATCAAGAGGGAATGGAGGTTCCCTCTTGATTTAGATCCCTAAATGATGCATAAGGACAATCTCCCCTCCATGTAATCCCGAATGAAAAGTGAATCAAAGGGGATTTTTCTTCAATTTAGCCTCCTGAAATGAGGAGTTTCCCTCTTCAATTTCCCTCAAGACCATTCTCAGCCCTTTTGGAAGCTGCTTCTGGGGCAGGTGGCTGCTGCAGCCAGGCCAGGGGCAGGGCAAGCCACATGGCAACGCTGGCAGGTGGCGGGCGTCCAGCGGTGCTCGGACTCTGTCGGCCTCTGCAGTTCAGGCAGATCAACTGAATCCCAATTGTCAGTGATTTCCACCACCTGATATTTCTCCCCTCTTTTCCTGCATGGATTTGGCAGTTCTTTTCCCCACACAGACCTGGAAAGCAAAATGCCTGCCTGCCCCATGGCCATGCCCGGTGCCTTCCACTGCTCCAGCCTTGTCCCTCTTTCTCTCCCCTTTTCTTTGAAGCGCTTCCTCCCTCCTCCTCCTCTCCCTCCCAGTTCCAGCAAAGCCATTTCCCCCACTGGCACCAGCAGCCTCCTGTCCCTCGCTCCCATTTTGCCCACTCTGAACTCCTGGAGTCACCTGCCCGCGGAGCCGCAGCCGCTGTGGGGCCGGGCAATGGTCCAGGGAATGCTGGCAGGGATTCTTGGGCTGGGCTGGGCCAGGCCAGGTGCCTGGGGCCAGCAAAAGCGCTCTGAGCCTCTGCTCCTGCCCCTGGGCAGGCAACAGAACACAGCAGAAAAGGCTCGGGGGTCAGGAAAAGGCCAGGCAGAGATCACTCCCCGGTCACTGGTATAAAGGGATGTCGGAGAATGACTTAAAGAAAAGGCCATGAGACATACAATTGAGAGAAAAGTATAGGGGAAAGGTAAAAGCAGTTTCTAACAGTTCTCAGCCTTCTGATTTGTATAAACAATTAGACTCTCTCAGGCATCATTCTATAAACAATGGAGTTCTCAGATTGTCTTCCCATAACAAGTAGAACATCGTCTCTGGGAAGGCCTGCCATCCTGAGAACAGATGTAGAAGTTTTGGGAACACTGGTTTCTGTTTTAGTTTCTGGTTTCTGTTTTGGTTTCTGTTTTTAATAAACAATTGTAGGTATTCTAAAACAAAGGGAGTGGTTAGAAATTTCTCTGTTAGCCTATCATGACATTGGATTACAGAATATTCATGGCGTTCGTTAGCACTGTTATTTAAGGTGATTGATTGATCAATAAAGTTGGAGTTCGATGCATTACCAGGATGGTCGTTCTCCCCTTCACTTCAATATATGGTGACCTCCGACCGTGATAGCGAACACCACGGGGAAGCGAACGCCACGCGAAGTGAAGCCAGGTTCGGGTTCCGTAAGATCGAAACTGCAGCCGGAACGGCGGAGAAGCGCGGTAGACAAAGCGGAGGGTAACCCGCCGACCCGCGCCGCGCTGCGAGCGACTATACAGATAGGCTCGTCCGAGACATGCGGCCGCGACCTTGATTTGAAGAGCTGCAACGTGCACACATAGGTATGGAAAGGCAAGCCGCATATGAACTTTTTATTACCCTTTTGCAAAAACGGCAAATTAAGGGAATAGATTTACAGAAAGAGTTACCAGGCCTTTTAATTTATGGCCTAGAAAGGGGGATCTTTATAAATCCTCACACAGTTCACGAATTGTTGGAGTGGCGTAGATTTGGTGATTTATTGTGGCAGGCTACGTTAGATGATGATAAAACTGCTAAGAAGTGGGGTAAATTATGGCGGGTCGTTAACACCGAACTGTTGCGGATTCAAGCTGAAAAAAGGGCTGCTCACCAGGCTACTGCCGCTTACGATCGTAACAAAGAATGCGATCAAGATAGGGAATTTGATAAGAACGCGGGAATTCCTCTTGGCCCCGCGACGCGGACAGTTTTATTACCTGCTTCGCCGCCTCCCTCGGAAAGCCAGGCTATGAGTCACACTATGAGCCAGGCGCAGACCGCCTCGCTGCCCGCCGCGCAGCCCCCCTTAACGGGCCAGGCTACAAGCCCGGCTACGAGCCAGCCTACAAACCAGGCTACGCAGACTGCTTTAGTACCCGCTTCGCAGCCCCCCCTAACGAGCCAAGCTCCGCGGGGTGCCTTGTTGTCTGCTTTGCCGCAGGCTACACAGAGCACCTTTGAGTCTCCCGTACCTGCTGTGTCTCAGCAGCTGGGGCCAGATACGTGTACTCCATTCCCGACAAGCAATCAGCCGGTCCCTGGGTCGGAAATCGACTTGGTGGCGGCGATTGCGAGGGAAAGACGGGACGCGTGGGCTGCCCTGGCCAAAGATGCAATTGACAAGGGAGATCAAGAGCTGATAAGTTCGGCTCGAGAACTGGCTTGTCCGGTTGTCTTTAACCCTCAGGCTGGAGGAGGTTTTCAAGCCACAATTAGCGCTCTTGACTGGAAGCTGTTATCTCAGTTGCGAGCTACTGTTAGTCAGTTTGGCTTTAAGAGTGCACCAGCTAAGCAAATGCTCGATTATATTTTTAACACCAGTATCCTCATCGTTAATGATTGTCTTGGCATAGTTAAATTAATCTTTACCTACCATCAACAATTGCTGTTTAACGCCCACTGGCAAGCTTTAGCTAATGAGTGTGTGGCAGTTCAAAGACAGCCGGGGGATCCCTTGCATGGTATCACTATTAATGAGCTTATGGGGCTGGGGCCTTTTCTTCGTACTGATGCACAAGTTTTAATAGGTCCGGAAAAGTGCCGGGAGGCAATGCGGTTAGTCAGACTCGCGATAGATAAGGTAAAGGAACCAGGAGGGGTACCAGTGTATATGGGAATTAAGCAAGGCAAAGATGAGACATTTGGTGCTTTTGTTGATAAGGCTGCGGCTGCAATTAAGAGAGCTGGCGTGCCAGAATATTTGCGCAGGGTCCTACTCAGGCAGTGTGTCCTTCAAACTTGTAACTCTGCTACTAGAAACATACTTAACACCTTAGGTGCAAATTGGACTGTAGAGGAAGCATTAGAGGGGATGGCTCTTATTCTTACCAGACAACAGGCTCTCGTAGTAGACGCAATAAAACAGTTAGGAGTAGGTTTGCAAGAACAGGCAAAGTCCTCTCAAAGTCAGGTGTTAGCCGCTCTTGCACCTCTTCAAGCGTCCGCTGCGTTTGCAACATCAAATAAAGAGGGCCGCACGAAATGCTGCGAAGGCACGGGCCGCTTGCGCCGGGAATGCCAAGCACCGAAGAAGCCGCCGCCGCAGGAGCCGAGCCGCGCCACCCCGAGAGCCGCGCCAGAAGTGAACAAAGCGCGCCGCGGGGGGAGCGACCGGAGCCGCATCGCCCTCATGTGTGAACTGGGGGCCAGATGTCCACGGGCGGCCAGTTGCTGCTTGGGAACAGTGACTGGACATCAGAGAGCAGGTGATGGAGGAGCAATCATGCTGTGCATTGATAGTTTTCGTCCTGCACACTCCTTAGCGGATTCCGACTTCAGAGTGCTTTTTCGAGCGGGAGCGTTTCTCCCTCCGCCCCGTAGCCGGCAGGAGCTACAGTTTAAGATCTAACAGCCGTAATAACTGTGACTCTTGTCAACAAAAGAAAAGATTCCTATTGCAATTAAAAGATTAGTGAAACTAAACAAGCGACACCAAGGACTATTGCTGTCAGGATGTTCTTCACCTAAGTTAGGAAGATCTTTTGTTCTCCCCAGCACAGACTGTAAAACAGAAATCAGCGTAAATGGATGCAAGAGTCAGATTTCGGCCGATTTGGCTCGGCATTGGTTATGCTGTCTTGGAAACATCTGTATTACCAGAGACTTTGAACATCAGAAGCCCGGATGGCTGGGCCGGTGGAACATTAGACTTTAAAGCTGTGTTTTGAAAAATTTAAAAATGTTAAGATGTGTTGGAATGATTGTATGAGTGAGATGTAATGAGTGTGTTTTTTGTATTCTTTAAGCTTTGTTTAGATGTGATAGATGTAAAAGCAAACACTGAATTCAAAAGAATTTTTTCACAGGTGCACCTTAAATGAATTGTGTTTAAGTGTATTTAAGTATAAAAATGCTATAGCAAACACGTGAAGAAAGTTATTTTAGCTTAATATTTTAGAATCAGGCCTGTAAGTAAGTTATAGTAAATGCTATATATTATTCCTATAGTAAGTTTTATCTGTTATTAAGTAGTTTAAGTTAAGTTATCAATTAAGTGCCATTAAATGTTAAGGTTAAAATTGTTGAGCTTGTTTTCGGTTGGGTTCGAGGTCTGCTAAGTTTAAATTATATATAGGTTTGAGTTGTGTGAGATTTAAAGAAAATTAAATTTTGTTAAGTATTATTAAGTAAGTTAAGTTAGATTCTGTTAAGTTTGAATTAGATTTAAGTGATTTTACATGATTTGCAAATAAGTCTGTTAAGTTAAATATTTTAAGTGCTTTAAATGCATACTATCTTTTCACCACTCCAAATTAACAAAGGACTGAGAATCTCCCAGTTGATGCCATTTGAGCCAAATGACTAAAGGATTACAAACTGAAAACTGACTTTGAACATTTCTGGGAAGCTCATGAAAAAAGGTGGATGTGATAACTTCAAGGACAGAAAGAATCATTTTCAGGCTTGTTTACGTCTCTCCAGGTTGCATGAATGAAAACAGTTAACAGCTTTCTTTTCTTAGTCCAATTACCACCTGTTGTGCAATGCCTGATAAGGCCTTAACACGCCGTTGCCGGACGACCAGAGAACTGATTGACATTATTGAATCATTATCATCTTTACATATACGAGGACTGGCAAAAGAGGACTGTCTTGAATGTCACAGCCCAAATTGTGCTGCTTGGGTTGCACTGTGTTGTGGGGGTTGTGATCAGTTGTTACTTTTTCATTTATGGTGCCACACCTGTAATTATAGGCACATCTGGGAACATAATTGGGAGCAGACACTACGGAATGAGACAGGGCTAAACACTGCTTCATCTTCAGACCTTTATAAATCTCATGAGCAAAAATCTTAGCTTATTATCAGTGGGAGGTACAGTGTATTTTGAAAAGGGGTTAAAGCTCAAAGTACATCATATATAGCCTCAATAAGATGTAGAAAACTGGTGCCTTTAACACAACATTCTGTTGTAGGCCCTATAAGAAGAGATCCCAATCAAGCATTAAATAATTGCAGTTCAGCTTTGATTACTCTAATTTCCAAAGGATGAGTCAGCATAAACAGATATGGGCTACTCTGGATTCATCTCTAAACCTGGAAATAGTGTCTAAACAGCTTTATAACCAGTGTAAAGGCTCTACTATTATGACACCTAGGAAATTACCCACAGGGATATTTTTAATTTGTGAAGATAGAGCCTGGAATGGAATACCAGCCCAGGCGCAGGGTGGATCTTGTTATTTAAGCAAGTTATCATTATTCCACCTCTTAGCACTGGTTCTGATCCTTCTCCGCAGGATCACATTTCTGACACTGAGTGTCCTGTTTATCCTCAGGCCTTTGGTGCAGCTGAGCCCTGGCAGAGCGGGGTCTGCACTTCTCTTGACATCTGGTAATGCCTCCTCCACAAGAGTTTCTATGAGGAAAAACTTCACCATTATCTTACCTTGTTGCATTCAAAAAATAGTAAGATAATAGAAAAAACCTACAAACTAACCTCCTTTCTTAAAAAAGAAAAAAACAGGGGAAATGTCGGAGAATGACTTAAAGAAAAGGCCATGAGACATACAATTGAGAGAAAAGTATAGGGGAAAGGTAAAAGCAGTTTCTAACAGTTCTCAGCCTTCTGATTTGTATAAACAATTAGACTCTCTCAGGCATCATTCTATAAACAATGGAGTTCTCAGATTGTCTTCCCATAACAAGTAGAACACCGTCTCTGGGAAGGCCTGCCATCCTGAGAACAGATGTAGAAGTTTTGGGAACACTGGTTTCTGTTTTAGTTTCTGGTTTCTGTTTTGGTTTCTGTTTTTAATAAACAATTGTAGGTATTCTAAAACAAAGGGAGTGGTTAGAAATTTCTCTGTTAGCCTATCATGACATTGGATTACAGAATATTCATGGCGTTCGTTAGCACTGTTATTTAAGGTGATTGATTGATCAATAAAGTTGGAGTTCGATGCATTACCAGGATGGTCGTTCTCCCCTTCACTTCAATAAAGGGACACGACTGGGGGGAATTCTTTCAATTTATTATGGCACAAATCATGGCAAGAGAACAAGAGGTAAAGCAGCAGGGTTCAGCCTCGTAACCAGGACTGTGCCCTCGGCCCCTGGCAGCCTCACCAGGGGGATAAAGGATCCCCGGGCCGAGCAGCGGCTCTGCCCCATCACGGGGATGGGTCCGGAGCCCCCGCTCCGGGCCGGGCTCGGAGGGCCGAGCGCGGAGCAGGCGCTGAGCTGCTCCTGGAGCTTCCAGCGCTGCTGGATCCGGCGGGCGCGGCACAGGCAGTGCCGGGGGCATCGCTCGGTGCCTGGCAGCGTTTGCCATCCCCAGGGAGAAACTGAGCCCGGCCCGCAGCGCCAGCTCATCCCCACCCTTCTATTGCAATTGCTCCATGAATTAAACCAAGGGGAAACTCCCTCTTGTCGTCAGTTCAAAGCCTCGAATCAAGGGGAGAATGGAGGTTCCCTCTCAATTTAGATCCCTAAATCATAAGGAGGGTCTCCCCTCAACTGAATCCTGGATGAAAAGTGAACGAAGGGGGATTTTTCCTCAATTTAGGCTCCTAAAATGAGGGGAAATGCAGTTTCCCTCTCCAATTTACCTCAAGAAAGACCATTCTGGGGGCTTTTGGACATCGATTTTGTCAGTGAAGGTCCCTTCAAATGGAGGGTCCCCCTCGATGGAACTCTTACAGTGGCACATCAAGAGGTTCCTCTCAAGGGAAGCCCTTTCAGACCAGGGACAGCCGTGTTTGCTCTCAGTTTGAACCTGAAGATGATGAAAATGGGGCTCTTTCCCTCAATTCAAACAGCACCATAAAGGGTTTCTCCTTCCCTTTAAACATGAAAATCATGGAAAATGGAGGTGCCACCAAGGGAGGCACCACCAAGGGAGGCACCCAAAATGATGAAAAAGGTGTGTTCTCCTTCAACTGACACCCTTCAAATCACAGGTACATGGGGATCCTCCCCAGTTTAAACACAATTACAGAAAAACTTTCCCCCCTCCATTTCAATCCCATGTTTGGGGCACTGGGGAGGGACTGGAGGTGCTTCCCCCTCCTCACTGCTCACCCCTGGGGCTGCTGCCCCTTGCACAGTGCTGAGGAGTTCCCTCCCAGTTCCCTGCCAGTTTCCCTCTTCCTGGCAAGCCCAGGCAGGGATGGGGAGAGAACTGGGCAGGAGCTGGCAGCGCTGTTCCTTCCCAGGGCTCCTGATATCCCTCCCAGTGCTCCTTCCTGCTCACTCCTGCTGCTCCCACTCTCCCTCCCAGTTCCCTCCTGGCATTCCCTGTGGTCCCAGTTCCCTCCCAGTGTTCCCAGGATCTCTCCCAGTGCTGCCAGCGGCAAAGCCCTGGGGGCACAGCGTGCTCTGCTCTTGAAGAGGCGAGACTTGAGCTCTCAGGAGAGCAAACCCGGCTGGGAAAGCGTTCCCTGCAGAGGAAGGTGTCTCCCCTCTCTGACCACAGAGGGAACTCAGCCTCCGCTCTTGCCTCCAAACCCTTCAAGCTCCGAGCACGACTGCCCGAAATTGGCTCGGCCCCACTGCCCAGCGCACTGCTCAGAGCTCACACGGCTGAGGGGGCAGTGCAGATTAAATCGTGAACGCCCCTGGGCACGGCTTTAGCTCTGAACTACACACTGTCACACGGGAACAAAACCTTTAACGAGGATGGGTTCCTCTTGCTGGCAGAAGGAGAGAAGCAGAAATCTGACAGGAATATTCTTCATCATTCTGCCCAGGCTTTGTCAAACACTCCAGCTCCTGCACCTCAGGAAATAAGAAGTGGCTTTGATATCAGTGAGCAGGTTATTATGGATTAATCTGGCACTGGAGAGCAGCCTTCACACCCTACTGCTCTTGGCATCGCCCAAAGAGTTTGGAGGCTGCTGCCCAGGGAGCTCCTGAGTTGTATTTTCCTTGTCAATCTTATCAGCCCCATGTTTAATTGTAAAAATATAAATAAAATGCAGGGAGCATTGTCCCAGGATCTCAGGCCTTGCAAATCTCATCCAAAGAAAGGGAAAAATGTGTGTTTCTCCCAAACCACAGAGTTAAAAAGTTATCACATCAGCTACACATATTTTAAAAAGGAAAAGAGGAAGAGTAAAATATCAATTACTGTGCCAGTGGTGCTCAAGCCTATTTCTGTTTTCTTCTTTCACCTGTAGCATCTCTAAGAATACTTTAAAACTGTGAAAAATGCATGTCTTTTATGATTGGCTTTTCGCAAATATTAAAATGAATATTATATGTGTTGTGTTAGAAAGTAATGCTGTATTAATTCTCTTAAGTACTGTGTTCAATATAGTTTTAGGCTATGAAAATTGTTAAAATAGAAACTATGCCATGTAAGATGCTTTGTTTAACAAGAAGGGCTTGCAGCGAGATAGCAGCGGCATGACACCTAAATCTTTCAGAGAAAGAGAATTTATTGCCTTCTTATCAGAAGAAACGAGCTTCTTCCTGCCTCGGAGGTGCTGTTAGGATTAGAAGGAAGAAGCTGACACTGACCAGACAGAATCCTGTGTTTGAATGGAATTTATGCATCATGGATGAAGTGTATGAATATGCAACGGGCTATTGTTCTTAAGGGTTAATCCTTTGTTAACGGGTGTCCTTTTTTAGGCTCGTGATGCCCAGAAAAAGGCACCTGGACGTCCGTAACTCTTTGTTTTTATTGTCTCATATTGTCCTAATTCAATTTGTCCAAATTGTTATTACTCTAATTGTGTTACTATTCTTTTAAACCATTTTATTACTATTAAACTTTTAAATTTTTAAAAACAAGTGATTGGCGTTTTTCACTATTTGGTAGCAGAGGATGGTTACTATCACATCGGTGCCAGTGCTTTAGGAGAGTCAGAGTGGGGAAGGCGCGCCCTGCCCTATTTGGCAACATCGCTCTGTTTCCCTTGTGGTGACCGACAGACGCAGGTTACATCTGCGTACATCTGATCTGTGGACAAAAGGAGGCAATAAAACAAAGAGAAGGGAAAAAGGCTCCCTACAACCGCGGTAATTAGCCCCCTAAGACTAGTAGTGCGCACGAAGAACCCGGGAAGGAAAAAGGATTGGTAAATACTTCTCGGGGGGCAGGTACGGGGGGATGAATGTGTGTGAATGAGAGGCGGGCTGGCTGTCCCAGACCTGCCAAGTGAGTGAGGAGTCTCCCATGCTGTGTTTTCTTCTTTTCGCGAGAAAAGCAGCCAGTAAAGAGACGAAGCGAGTGATAGGAGAATGAAAGAATCCCCCAGGGTAACTGGGACTGGGTCTCAGGGAGGGGTTGGACCCCTCGGAGGTAGGGAGCAAGGTTTCCTAGCCCAATCCACTAGGAAACGGGACAGGAGGGGCCCCTAAAACCTGCTGGGTTGAGGGATTTCTATTCCAAGAGCATCCAAGAGCAGGGTTGAGCAGAATTCTGTCGGAGTGAGGATATGTCCAAGAACACTCAGGGTGGGACAACACAGCTAGATTGGGGGATGAAAATTTTGCCTAACAGTATCCAGGGTTGGACAACACAGCTACATTGAGGGAAAAATTTTTGCCTAACAAGATCCAGGGTTGAACAACACAGCCGGATTGAGGGATAAAAAAATGCCCAAGAACATCCAGGGCTGGACAACACAGCAAAACACATTAAATGCCCAAGAGCATCTGTAGTTGTACCACACCTCTGGGTTGAGGGACAGAAAATGCCCAAGAGCATCTGGGGATGAACAACACAGCTGGATTGAGGGAAAAATACTCAAAAGCATCTGGGGTTGGACAACACTGCAGGACTGAAGGAAAATTACCCGAGAGCATCTGGGGTTGGACAATACGGCAGGATTGAGGGAAAAATTGCCCAAGAGCATTTGGGGTTGGATAACACAGCTGGGTTGAGGGATATCCAATAGCACCGGGACTGGCCAGTAACTCCTAAACTTGTAATAGGTCATGTGAAAGTAAAAGGAACCTTATCGTTGTTTTGTGGTGTGTGAGAGTGAGACACACACAAAGTCAGCCTCAGTTTCCTGGGCAGGTGGGAAGGGGGAGGCAGTGGAAAGAGGAGTGAGTGACCTGCACACCAGGCTGTAGCTCCCGGGTAGGTGGGGGCTTCTGGGCCCAAGAGGAGTGAGTGACCTGCGAACCAAGCCAGTGTTCCCTGGGTGTGTGAGGGGCCGTAGCTGAAGAGTGTGAAAGACACGCAGACAGCCTCACAGGTGAACGGACACCAGAGGCAGCCAGAGTCAGGGCCTTTTTAGGGGGCCTGGTGACACTGAGACCTGGAGGTAAACCCCAAAGGAAAAGAGGGGGCCACAAGGAGCCGTGATTTTCTAGTAATAAGGATCCACTTTGTGTCTTGAGAGTGAGAAGGAATGTGTGAAAGTGAATGAGAAATAAAAGTGAGTGAATGTAGACGAATGAAAGTATAGGTAATGTCGATTGTGCATTTTAAGCCTTACCATATCTCCTTGGAGGGAGGTGGATTGTATTGAAAAGCAGTGTGAGAAAAAAAGATTTTTGGGTGTAAGTAGTTGAAAGAAAACTGGTATTTAAGTTGTTAGTAAAAAGTGAAAAATGGAAGCAGGGGACGAATAGATAGAATATTGAAAAATGAGACAAAAATCCAGTAAGGTGGATACAGGAAAGAAAAGCAGGAGAAAAAACAATTACCAACAGAAATACCCCAAGATAGCACTTTGGGAGTTATGTTAACAAACAGAAATACACCTCCTTGCAAAATACAGGGTATGCAGAAGTTGATGAGAAAAAACATGCAAACTTGTGAATTATATACTTAAAAAGAGCATTAGAAAATTTAACACAAAAGGAAGGAGTTATATATTGATTGAAGGTATGCCTTGGGAGTAGGACATACCTTAAGAAAACTTTAAAAAGGGAGATTACTTAATTAAAGAAGAAAAAGATTAGTACATGAGAAACTTATTTTCGAGGTTTTAGAGGCATTAAAATTATCTAAGAGAGATCGTAATAATACACATTAAAGGACACCAAAAGGTAAAAACCCAGAAATAAGAAAAAATAATTGGCAGATCAAGAAGCTAAAGATGCAGCAGAAAATAGACCTGAAAGAGTTACTATTAACTCCAAATGAAGAAAAATTGGAAATTCCCAAGTTTAGAGAAGAAAAAAAAATATGGAAGACAATTAGATAATAAAACCCTTACTAGAGAATAGCAGAGGACATGTATCAAAAAGCCCTGTGGGATACTCAGGCTTTGGGTGATCATTTTTTTAAAAGAATTATGGGTGCACTGAGACTTTAAGAGTAGAAAAACAAGTACCTGAAACATGTATAATTTGTCAAAAGATAAATTAAAGGGTGATGAGAAAACCAATATGAGAAGGTCGTGAGTTAGCTCGTCAACCATTTCAAAGCATCCAAGCAGAAGTTTAGATTTAAGTTAAGCTCTGGATTTATTTGTAAAAACCGATTAATCCAGAAGAAAAAGAGAATACCACATGGTGGGGAAGGAGGAGGCTGTAAGAAAATAACATTTTTGAAAGGCAATAAAAGCAAAACGGGGAAAGTATAAAGCTGAGAACAAATTACCTCATCCATTCCCGTTCGTTCCCCCACTCGTTCGCAGCTGCACCACCCCTCCCAGCCCCTGTGCCAGCTCCGGCGCAGTCCGTCTGTCCCGGTCCGTCTGCCCGGGTCCGTCTGTCCCGGTCCGTCTGTCCCGGTCCGTCTGCCCCAGTCCGTCTGTCCCAGTCCGGCCTCCTGGCCCGTGGTCTCTCCGCTGGCCGTGCCGGGGCTGGGGGTCTGTCCTGCCGTGTGCACCGTGGTCACCGCGCTGACCGCACCGACGGGGGTCCCGTCTGTCCCATCTGTCCCGTCTGTCCCATCCCCGGCTGCCCTGGCTCTGTCGGCTCCCGCCGCTGCAGCCGGGGTCAGTGCTGGCTTTGTCTCTGCCGGATCAGCCACCGTGAGCCGTGCGGGGGCGATCCCCGCTCCAGCTCGGCCTGCACCGGAACAGCCCCTCGGGCCATCCCAACCACAGACCCCGCCTTTGGAGCACCCAGACCCTGAGCTGTGCCGATCCCCTCGGCGATTCCGGCTGCAGACCCCGCCTTTGGAGCACCCAGACCCTGAGCTGTTCCGAGTTCTCCCGTCCTGCCCTGAGCTCCGTTCCCTCGGTAACCTCGGCTGCTCAGGGAAACTCTCTAAAGGAATCGCTTTATCGAAACACTAAAAGTTCAGTTAGAAGAAAACCCTCTCCTGATTCTTCCTAAAAATACGGGAGAAAGGCTATAGAAGATAAAAATCCAAAAAGAACGGGATAAAGAGATTGGTCTATTTCCATTACGAAAGGTTCTCATAGGAGGGGACGGATCAGAGTTTGTAAATGCTCCTTTGAAGTCGTCTGATCTTTGAAATTCAAAGAAAGAAATACAAGGGATATTTGGAGAATCCCATAGGCATAGCTGAACAATTAGACCAACTTTTAAGTCAAACATTTATACTTGGGAAGAGATGTGGTCGGTAATGAAAATAATATTTTTCTTAAGAAGAAAAGCAATTAATCAGTGCAACTGAAATAAAAGCTTAAGAAAAAGATAATCCGCAGGGACCCCCAGAGAAGACAAAACGCCTACTGCACCTCCTGAGTGGGGTTAAAATAATGAGGAGGGGAGTAAACACATGAATAATGATCATAATTGCATAACCAAGAGAATGAATGAGACAGCATATCAAAGGCAAAATGCAAAAACAAAAGGTTTTTGAAGGACAGCTTTTAAAGGGGAAAGAAGAAACTCCAACTAAATAGATAAGCAATCTTGAGAGAAAAAGGAAAATGGTCCTAAGTAAGCAGAAGATCTGAAAATCTTTAAAGAAATGGGCACATTAAAAAAAATCAAGTCAGAGGCTCTAATTGTTTTGGGGGAACAAATACCATCTGGAGCCTGTGATAACTTTAAAAGTGAGTCCCCAAAAAGAAGAATTGGAATTTGTAATAGACACAGGGGCAGAGAGAACTTTCCTGTTAAATGTTCCAAAAAGTTATAGTGTGAGCAAACATATAGTGAAAGCAAAAGGGGCAAAAAGAGAAAGTTTTACATTTCTAGTCATTAAAGATGTGGTAATTGAGAGAAGAAACTAAAATTTAGATGGGAGATGTGTTATTTGTCCCAGGGACAGGTAACAATTTATCAGGAGGAGTCTTACCAGTGCAATTAAGAATAGTAGTTATATCAGAAAATAGGAAAATGACAGCTAGAGTTTTGAAATTAGGCCAAGAAGATGAAAAAAAAATCAACAAAGAAGTTTGGGCTGGAGAAAGAAATAGGGGAAGATTAAATATCGACCCCATAAGGGTTACAATTGGGAGAGAAGAAAGAGAGAAGTTGAAGTAAGGGGGTGGTCAGCAAACTCTGAGACGATGGAATGTGAAGTGATGACATCTTGGTGCTAGAAGAGAGCAGAAGTGTGAATGCCAGTTTTTTGCATGAAAGGCAGGGAAGTGTCTTAACACATGGTTGTTAGGAGGTTATTCAGTGCCGAACTGGGGTCCAGAAAGGGTTTAGCAGAACAGGCCCTGCTTGAAGAGAGAAGAGGACAAGAAAGAAAGAGAAAGAAAAAGAATGTCAGGAGCACCCGGGGACGCCAAGTTTGGGGTTGTCAAGGCTGGGAGGTGTCTGAGCGCTCCCTACGAGTGGCGGGGTCTCGGGGGCTGCGGCAGGGACCGATCCATGGAGGTGACCTGGGCGGTGCTGGCAGCAGAGGACACAGGTTTGCGGCCAGGAGCGGGCTGGCTCCGTGGCGGAACTGCCGGGGCGGCTCCCAGACTGTCGGGGTGCAGAGTCCAGGATGGCAATGTCAGCCCGGTAAGTGGGCCGAGAGAGAGAAGGGAAGAGAGAGAGAGGAGAAGAGAGAGAGAGAGAGAGAGAGAGAAAGAAGGAAAGAGGAAGAGAGAGAAGAAGAGAGAGAGAGAAAGAAGGAAAGAGGAAGAGAGAGAAGAAGAGAGAGAGAGAGACAGGGGGCAAGACAGACCCAGGGCAGCCCCAGGGCCCCCATGCCCGTGGTTCCTCTCCCCTGCTCCGGCCCTGCAGCCAAGGGGCGGCACCGGGGGAAGGGCGAAGAACAGCACTGACAGCAAGGCTGTGAAAAGAGGGGTAGGGGGGCCAGCACTAAAAGATAAACTCAAAGCAGAGATTGATGACTCTCCAAACCTCACAAAGCAGTTTATTTTTCTTAAGTGAGAAGTTTTTTGGTTTTTTCTTTTCTTTTGCCATTAACGAGAAGGTTTTTTTTCCTGAAGAAGAAGAGGCTGCTGTAGGGAAAGCTTTTAGCTAAACCCAGAAAGTTTAGAAGGAAAGCAAATAGTGAAAGTTAATGCAGTACTATCTTTCTTCTATTACTATGCTATTAAGAAGTCCTTTCCAGGTACTACTGAAGCAACAACCAGAATCACAGAAAGAAGGTGAATTTCATGCCAGTAGAATCAGAGGACTTGTGAAGAAACCTGAAAAATGGACTATCACATTTAAACCGGGTGATACTGAACTGACTTTCCGATGGGATCTGACTGGTAATAGTCTGGGAAAACCCAAATTATCCAAGAAATATACAAAGAATAACACTGAATTAAGAAATAAGATAATGCTTATATCACTAGTTTTGAGCACTGCCTGAATAAAACATCTCCTTGGGAAGGAATACCTCAGATAGAAGGATCAAGACTGCTTTTGTATTCTGACCTTAGCCTGAGAATTGTACAGGGGAGAAGGGGAATTGCCATTTCCATTAGTAAACTTTATTTGATTCATTCCAATACTGGACATGCTAGCTGGGTTATAAGTAAATGCTTAAATTGTGAGAGTAATTAGTATTGTAGTTCACAAAATTTATGCTCTTATTGCAAAAAGTGTTATAGTAATAACTTAGTTTTGTGGGTGGGAATTATTAGTGCCTGTTGAATGAGAGATACCTGAGGAACAGTAGGAGACCACAGTTAAAGAGTGTTAAAAACAATTTGCCTGGAAATTAGTTAACAGAAAGTGACAAGAAAATACAGGGCAAGACCAGATTGGCCTCTGTATTTCACCACCGAGAAGATCAAATAAACCTGCTGTGGGTTGGAACCTCACAGGCATGGGAGGTGGGAGTATAAGCCATACTGGACCTCTGTTATTCCTGTCTCTGGCACTCATTTGTTGTCTTTTCCCTTTCGGGATACCAGAAAGATCGTGTCAAAAATGCTACAAAAAGCATCACATAGAAAGAAACCAAAGTTCCTCCTTTACTACACACACCTATGTCAACAGCCACTGTTATAACCCATCCAAATTAAGAACCCCTAGGCAAAATGGAGTAAATTATTAGATTACAAGAAATTTAGGAAAAAATGGTAATAGATTTAGAATTGAATGTCCAAAAAGAGAGAGATGGATTTGTTTTACATTTAATCTTGAAGATACGGTTCAAGATTTGGTAAAAAAACAAATAATAAATGAAAAGGTAAAACCAGCACAGCAATCTAACTCTGTATTGACTCCAAATTATCTGTTGAATCGTATTACAAGACTCCATGCAGTTATAGAAATGATAGCAAATAAGGCTGCTCAAGCATTAGAGTTAATATCAAGCCAGCAAAGCCAAACAAAAACTGTGGTGCATCAGAATAGGTTGGCTTTAGACTATTTATTGGCCAAAGAAGGGGGTGTTTGTGGAAAGTTCAATATATCAGATTGTTGAAAATTGATGACCACAAAAAAGTCATTCTAGAAAAAGCAAAATAAATCAAAGAAGTAAAATATATAAGCATATAATAACCCAGATTCCAGTCCAAAAATTAGAAAACAATGTTAAAATCTAGCTGGTGGGGTAATGTATTAGAAGAAATTAAGATCTTTCATTTTTTGTTACAACTGTTTTTATATTTCTTACTCGCGTAATCCCATTTTATTTTGCCAACATAGCCCAGAAGATGCAAGCAGATAAAAATATTGCTCAAGCCAAATGATTTACAAAGAATAAGAGTGGGAATTGTGAAAAAATGCATGTATTTTATGACTGGCTTTTCGCAAATATTAAAATGAATATTATATGTGTTGTGTTAGAAAGGAATGCTGTATTAATTCTCTTAAGTACTGTGTTCAATATAGTTTTAGGCTATAAAAATTGTTAAAATAGAAACTATGCTATGTAAGATGCTTTGTTTAACAAGAAGGGGTTGCGAGATAGCAGCTGCATGACACCTAAATCTTTCAGAGAAAGAGAATTTATTGCCCTCTTATCAGAATAAACGAACTTCTTCCGACCTCGAAGGCGCTGTTAGGATTAGAAGGAAGAAGCTGACACTGACCAGACAGAATCCTGTGTTTGAATGGAATTTATGCATCATGTATGAGGAGTATGAATATGCAACGGGCTATTGTTCTTAAGGGTTAATCCTTTGTTAACGGGTGTCCTTTTTTGGGCTCGTGATGCCCAGAGAAAGATACCCGGACGTCCGTAACTCTTTGTTTTTATTGTCTCATATTGTTCTAAACATTTTATTACTATTAAACTTTTAAAATTTTTAAAAACAAGTGATTGGCGTTTTTCACAGGTCCCTTTTCCTTAGCGCGCGGTTTTCGCACAGCATTCGCAGCGGCCGTCCCCTCCCACCGCGCCTTTGCCGCTCAGGCAGATAAACTGTATTCCAATTCTCGACGACATCCACCAGTTTTGGTTTTGCACGGGAGGTATTTAAAAAAGCGATGCAAAAGTTTTAGCTACTAAAAGCTGTACAGCTTCTGAGACAGTAAAGAAGAAAGTAAATCCCAAACAAGAGAAATAAAGAAATGCCTTAATCTTAAAGCTAAAACCCTCTGGTAAAACTATGGAAAGAAGACTTTTTTCTCTAAGACTTAAAGGTACGGAGAGATATAGTTGTAATTAATATCAAACAAAAGACTCCACAGCAAAGCAACCAAATATTAAAGTCACTGTAATCCTATAAGAAGTTGAAACGGAGAGAAGAGTAATAAAATTATGTGCCTCCAAGAACAAAAATCTCTGTTCAGAGCGGGCACAATGGGAGGCCGGGCCGCCAGCTCCGCCCCCCGAGCCCCCGCCGGCCGGCACCGCAGGCCCCTCGGCGTCTTTCGGCGTGGCCCCGCTCCCTGCAATGCCGTTGTCCACAGCCTCCTCCCCGCCGCCCCTGCCCCCGGACGGTCGCACTCCAAGCCGCTCCTGCCGCTGCCCGCGCTCCTGAGAGCGACACTGCCGGCCCGGCTCGTGGCGGCCTCGCCCCTGGACAGGGAGCTGCGGCTGCTGCTGGCCCGGGGCAGCTGCGGCTCGGAGTCCGCCTGCCGAGGGGCAAGAAGCAGCAGCCCCGGGCTGCTCACCATTGTGCCCCGCATGATTCCCTGCCCCGGCGCCTCGGAGCCCGGGCACACCGAGCGCCGGCACGGCCGCTGCGGCTCCCTGCCTGGGCACACGGAGAAATCCGGCACATGGAACTCGCCCGAAACCCGAGCTGAGGCAAAACTGACCGCGAGTCGCACCTGTGCTGAAGCCGCTTCCCAGCTTTATTATAGGCTTGCCGGGCTCTGGGCGCGACAGCCGCTGCGCCTCCAGTCTAATGGGCGCGATTCGTACCCCCTCACTGCTACGCGGACAGCGTCAGTGTGGGAGGGATTTTGGCCGATCTGAGCAATCAGCGGCGGGAGCGCAGCCAATCGCGGATCGGGGGCTCCCCCGCCGCGCCCCGGCGCTCGCCGCTGCCTTCTCCGGGATCGGTTCCTTCACCGCTCCGGCGCCTCCCGTCGCTGCCAGCCCGAATTCGGGGATCAGAACCCGAGTCCCTTTGGCCCGGTGAGCGCAGTGCAAACCCCCTGCGGTGGCGGCAGGCGCGGGGCTGCCCCGCCTCACCCCGAGCCCCGGGCGGGTCCCAGCTCGGCTTTCCCCGCTCGGCTTTTCCCTCGCTGCCGCCGGGGCTTTCCCCGCTCCCGGGGCTCGGCTTTGCCCGGCGGCTCCGCTTGGCCCCGAGCGAACTCACTGCCCCCCGTGGCTCCCCAACCCTGCGGCGGGGCGAACCCCCGGCATTTGCCGAAGGGCTCTGACTGCCCCTGGCTACTGAAGCCTCACGCTCCGTGTTCTAGAATGCCGTAAACATGTCCTGAAATGCTTATTTGAAGTTAGTCCTGTGTTTTTGGTGAACTCTGATTTCTCTGAGAATTGTTACTGGAAAGATTCAAAGCGGTACATGCAGTGCTTCATTAATATCATGTGCAGAATAACACAGTCTAATTTCTTTAGCAGAAATGCTGATAACATTTACCACATGGTATTACACTAAATACAATCTCGAGAAGCTCCCGATCTCTTGGACACTTTGCCAAATTCTACTTTGTTGTTTCTTTTAGTAGAATTGAGCTTTAAAAGGTTTCAGGAAATTCATTAAAATTTGTGGCTGCCATGACTTTTTCTCAATGTTAAATTACATAGGGTCAAGATATTTGTTACACTTCTCTAATCCCTGCAGTAAATCCATCAGGCCACTATTCCAGCCACGCTTGGTTCACATTTTCACTGTCTTTTGGTATTAATAGCATCAGACTAAGGTACATTTTGTAGAACCCAGAACTTTTAAGGATATTGATTGCTAGTTCAGTTCTGTTTTATTTGAATATGATTTTAGCGATGTTCAGATTAAGCAAGGTTAGATCTGAGTAATGTTACCTTTATTACTCTATTGAGTTAATTTTTTACTAATCTTTTATGTTAAGGTGGATTACTGTCAGATTTGAATGTTGCTGAGTTTGGACAAGATCAGGTTTCAGTCTTCTTCACTTTAAGCCATTTCATGTTTTATTTCAGTTTTAAGATCAGTTTTTATTGAGTATGACAGATGCTACTTTAAATTCTCTTAAGTGTACCTCGAATGGTACTGAGGTGACACTGAATTACATTGCAACTAATTTTAAGTCCTAAGCTCATTTTGTTTAACTATGTGTGTTTACATTGCAAGATGTAGTTCTTTTCTTCTAGAGAAAAGACAGATCCCACTGAAACAGCTGTGATGAAACACTGATAAACACCTGCTTTTGGATAGAAGAAGATACAGTTTGTTGGGCCCTTGATCCTCTCACAGATTGCACAGGTGTCAGTGCTGCACTGCCTGGCAGGATCATTGATTGTGATCTCTTCTGGTTTATCTTCCACAGATAACACAGGAGAGTGGGTAGTTGTTCCACATTATGGCTGTTATCCATTGTAAGCTGTTCAGTGTTCCATTGTATGGATACAGGAATGCTGGAAGAATATTGTCTCCAATTCCTGAGACAGTCACTGCTGATAGATTGCTTCCATCATGTGAATTCCCTCATTTTTATAACAGGCATTATTCATAAGACACCCTTACCTTATTTATAGCTGGCTTTTCATGAACTTGGACATATCTTTGTGTGACTATCTACAAGACATGGTGTCACTTTGGGATCTCTCTGTTTTGTTCTGCAGCTGCAGCTGCATCTCTTTGGACAGGCTGTCTGCAGCCGTTCCCTGCACTGCCTGCTCAGCCTTTAGTCCCTTCTCTTGTTCCAGCAGGGTTGCTGTGCCTTCACCCAGGGCTGTCTCATGATTTTCCTGTGTTTTCAGAGTTCCAGGATGAGATCTCTGGGCTCTGTCAAAAGCCTCATCTGAGCTGAGGTCCTATGGTCTTTCCCGACCCTTTTGTGCCACATCCTCATGGGACAGGGCTGTGACCTGCTGAGGGCAAGGCTGCTCCTGCTCCGTGGGAATCAGGCACAGCCCCAGGTATTCTCACAGGAGCACTCCAGCAGTTTGCTGTGTTTGGGGCATCTCATAGCTGCTATTCTTGAGAGATTTGTTTTTGAGGTATGTGAGGGAGACCCTCCCAATGAGGGTCTGGGCTCTGGCCAGGCCCTGGCTCTACCTGGTCAGAAAATTGCCAACAAACCCAGATGTTTTCTGCCTCAAAACTATATTCAAGTCCCTTGGCCTTGGCAATTTGACCCAATGCCAATAGGACAGCTGGATCTATTTTTAAAGCTAGCTTGGACGCCTTTCCTGTGAATGTCTCCCCAGGACCTCACTGAAATGAGGTTTGTCAGCTGCTGCAGGCTCTGGGTGATGGTGCAGTGTTTTAGACATTGATAATCATCCGATTTCACAAGTGTTATTAATTATGTGTATTATCTGACTTATTATTGATTACTGTTTGTGGTTGTTTCACTGCATGTATTGTTTTGTTTTGATGTTCCCTTCATGTTCATAGCAAGAGACATGCTTGTTATCTTTCAAACAAAAAGGGGAATTGGCTCCTAAAGAATGCCTGAACAATGCAATATTTGTACTAAAAGTATTTTAGAGGCTTTTCTGTGTCACAGTGAGGGTGGCTGTGACAAACCCCTCTCATTCCCTGATTTCAGGCCAGGGTGGTGAAAATGAAAAGGAGAGGGTTTGATGGATCTGCCCAGAAAGAACTTTCATAAAGGGTGAGAAACAACAAACGTGGAGAAGCCCTGCACAATAGGAGGGACACGGTCCAAAGACCCCAAACAAAGGGGAAGCAATGATAGATACACTCATGGATGGAACATTCTAGAGCTGTAACCATAAGGGGGAACAAGTAAGCACTAGGGAGCAGAACTTGGGCAACTTAACATAAAAACATCAAAGGTTCACGGGGAACTCTCAGGCTGGCCCTGAATTAAACAAATGATTCCCAGGGCTGGAAACCAATGCCTGGCTCTTTTGGGGTAAAATCCAGGTGAGTCTGAGTCACAGCTGGGCCAAGTCCCACACATGAGGATCTCCAGGTGAGTGTGCAATGACAAGGCCTGGCTGATTTATGGACTGAGGGAGAAGGGGTGCATGTGTTTTATCATCAGCAGCGTTAAAGGGGTCACCTGCTCACCTGATCAGGCATCAATGGCCTCTGAGCAAGCGAGGCCCAGGGAGAAGAGAGGTGACCTTGTCCCCACTCAGCCTTGGTGGCCAGGACAGGGACAGAGGCAGGACTGCCAGCGCATGGCTGTGCCTGGAGACTTGGAGAGGAAACTGAACAGAGGCCTTCTGTCCTACAGTATTTACCACCCTGATGTTGTGTTCTACCAACCCGTTTTCAGCTATTCCTGCTCCAGGCTTCCAGAAAGACATTCAGTGAGGCCAAGGCCAACATTCCCAGCTGCTGGACTTCCTCCTGCCAGGGCAGCACAACCCCTGAATTCCAGCCATAGGGACTTTAGAACTATGGTCATTTATTTCCATTCCCTAAGAGACATTGGACATTATCTTTTTTTGTTCTCCCACGCTGCAAGACTCAATTGCCCTTGAGAATGCAAAATTGGAGTATTTTGTTGATTGCCTTTCATGTGCCTTATCCTGTACATAAGAGATAACAGTAATAATCTTAAAAAGATTGTAATCTCACAGGAACAAACTGTTTTAACATCAGAATATGTAAGCTTTTTTTTTTTTAAAACAAAAACAAGGGGAATTCCTGCATATGGCTAGAAATGCTATGAAAGAAAAGTCTTTTAATATCATGATTTAGGCCTGCTGATTGGGCTGGGTGCAGTAAACAGCTAGTTTGTTAATTCCCATGAGCAAGAAACAGAGCAATGAGAATCAGGCTGCAGAACAGTCTATTGTTGTATGTGGAAGAATGTCTGGAGGAAAAGTGCCATGGATCCGTGGAAATGTTGTACAAGCAAACCCCATGTTAAGTTTGCATACATGTTAACTTAGCAGCTTAGCATAAGTGAGCCATATTTAGCATAATCAGGCCACATGCCATGACAGGGAGATGCTGTATCCTGCCTGCTGATAAGGCCAAAAGGGCAAGGACAGCAGCAAGAGTAAAAACCATAAAGTATGCATAACCACAAAGCAGGAGGAATACGTAAATGTAATCTCTTGCTTTAAACCAATGAACTCATGACATGTATGAGCAATTAAACCAATAAACAAACGACAAGTATGCATAATTACTGGAAAACAATATAAAACTACCAGTGTACTCAAAACAAACTGAAGCTTGCTTTACCAATTATATTGATTGATTGCTTGTCTTCCCTCGCCACCGTCAGTTGTAAAGAAAAACAGGTTCACACTCTCAAAACCAAGAAATCTGTCCCATGTGAATCAGTGAAGAATATATGTAAACTAACCAAAAATAGAGAGGTTTAGTGGAAATGCAAAATGCCATTTACTGACCAATGAACTGAGTGTCAGAGTATTGTGAGCCAATTAGCTCTAACACTGTGCTAACTTATAATCCGATAAAATATGAGCTGTGCGATAAAGATGAGCCTTTTCTGGATAAAGAAACAGGTTGCGGCTGTGTGTATTGTGACAAATCAAGGGGGACTTTTCCTCAATTTAGCCTCCTAAAATGAGTGGAAATGCAGTTTCGTTCTCAATTTCCCTCAAAGAAGTCCATTCTGGGGGCTTTTGGACATCTTTTTAATCTGTGAAGATCCTTACAAAAGGAGACTCCCCCTCGATGGAACTCTTAAAATGACACCCTCGGCGATCCCAGCACAGGGGGCACACGGGGGAAGCCGGCACCAGGAACTCGCCAGAACCCCCCGGCCCTCACCGCGGCCCCCTCCGCCCGCAGCGAGCCCCGAGCTGGGGCAGCACCGACCGCGGTCCCACCTGGGCTGGAGCCGCCTCCGAGCTCCGCCGCCGCCGCTCCCTTCCTGGCCAGACACAGCGGGCATGGCGCAACAGGATAGAGAAAATGTCTGGAGCGGGAGGAATTTTGGCCGTCTTGAGCAATCAGCGTGCAGAGAGAGCAGCGGGGGGCAAGGAAGAGAGGGGAGGAGGGGAGAAGTCAGATCCCTCCTTTTTCCGAAAAAAATCCGTTGTAAGGAAAAGGGCCCCAGGCCGTTGGAGCTGGTGAAGAAGCGCAGCCCCGGGGAAGCCGCTCCTGGGGCTCTCAACAGTGAATTATCGTGGGGATTCTTGGGGTGAGCTGGGCTGGGCCTGGCCAGGTGCCCGGTACCAACAAAAGCGCTCTGTGCCTCTGCTCCTGCCCCTGGGCAGGCAACAGAACACAGCAGGAAAGGCTCGAGGATCGGCAAAGGCCACGCAGAGATCACTCCCCGGTCACTGTGTAAAGGGACACGCCCGGGGGGAATTATTTGAATTTATTATGACACAAATCATGGCAAGAGAACGAGCGGTAAAGCAGCAGGGTTCAGCCTCGTAACCAGGACTGTGCCCTCGGCCCCCGGCAGCCGCCCCAGGGGGATAAAGGATCCCCGGGCCGAGCAGCGGCTCTGCCCCAGCACGGGGATGTGTCCGGAGCCCCCGCTCCGGGCCGGGCTCGGAGGGCCGAGCGCGGAGCAGGCGCTGAGCTGCTCCTGGAGCTTCCAGCGCTGCTGGATCTGCCGAGCGCGGCACAGGCTCTGTCAAACACTCCAGCTCCTGCACCTCGGGAAATAACAAGTGGCTTCTAAGCAGTAACTTTGATATCAGTGAGCAGGTTATTATGGATTAATCTCACACTGGAAAGCAGCCTTCACTCTCTACTGCTCTTTGCATCACCCAAAGAGATTGCAGGCTGCTGCCCAGGGAGCTCCTGAGTTGTATCTTCCTTGTCAATCTTATCAGCCCCTTGTTTAATTGTAAAAACATAAATAAAATGCAGACAGCATTGGCCCGGGTCTCAGGACTTGCTTATCTCTTCCAGAGATAGGAAGAAAAGAGTGTTTTTGCCAAACCACAGAGTTAAAAAGTTCATGTTACTCACATATATTTTTAAAAGGAAAACACGAAGAGTAAAATATGAATTAGTGTGCCAGTGGTGCTCCAGCCTATTTATGCTCTGTTCTTTCTCTTCTTGTAGCATCTCTAAGGTTACTTAAAAAAACCCAAAACAAAACAAACAAACAGACAAAAATAGAAACAAACCAAAAACAACCCTTGAATTTAAGCTGAAGGAGAAGCAATCTGGCTGCAGGCTTGTGGCACTCCCTTGCCTGGGTTCCAGTAAGGGAGCTCATCCCCTCTGCAGTTCCAAGACAGATCCCAAAGTCCTGAGCAACAGCTTTCAGCTTTTTGAACACTGAACTGTGAGAAAAGCTGCTGGGGAGGGCCATGCTCCAGGCACATCTGTGGCATTTCATCTCTCCAGCTCTCTCAGCTCAGCTCGGGTCTTTTCCTCTCCTTGCTGGCTTTGGCTCATGCATTTCTTGAGGGGCTGCCCTGCACTGACCAGAGCATGAACTGACCATCAGACAAACAGCTTCTGGCACTGTGGCTCTATCCTAAATGGACCATTTCCAAAAGGAATTCCAGTGCCTTAATTTCACCTAAAATGGCTTTTAAAAGAACCTGGTTTGATGCCCTCCATTTCTAAACAAGGAGTGTAAAATGCTCCTGCACTCCCTGCCAGGGTCATTCTTGGAGCCTTGGAGAAAGGCTTTAAAGCAGCACAGAGCTTGTGTGCTGCTTTAAACAACTTCATCCAAAATTCAAATCAATAGCATGGGCAGAGCCTGACTTTAAAACCTATTTCAAAAGTGAATTAAAGAGCAGTCTAATTGCCAATTGACAAGATGAGAAAGGTTTCCTTTGCAGCTGTTGAGGTGGCAAAGTAAGGGAGAGAATGGAGCATGGAGTGGGGGGAAGAAGGAGAAAAGCTTCACTTGCACAGTGGGGTTTTAACCATCATGGTCACACCTCAAGGAATTGCAGAAACCATTCTAATCTCAAGAAAGGAAAGGGTTCCAGGATTTTTCTCATTTCAGCAAGAGCCTAAGGAAGCCCTCAGCAGCAGGAGATTGGGATAACTGCAAGGCTGGTTTCTGGAGCAGGGAGAGCAGCGTGTGCTCCTCAAAGCCAGACCTTCACCCACAGAAGCCAGAAGGCAGAAAAACAAGGACCCAACAAAGCCTTAAATGGGAAACTGGTTATCAAGGGTTTTACATGGAAAGAACAGGGTCTGGAAAATAGGAACTGGAAGGTGAGAGAGGAAGGAAAACGGGAGGCAGCTGAGGCCTCTTGGCATTCGAACAGAAAAGAGCAAAAAGGCAGGAGAATAGAGGAGGCAAAAAAAGGCTGGGACTAAATTCTGACACAACCGGCACGGCCGCTGCCGCTCCCTGCCTGGGCACACGGAGCGGCTCCCGGCACACAGGGCAGCGCCGAGAAGCCTCGGCCCCGGAGCAGCCAGGATGCGCCGCTTTGTGCCCGCACTCGGCGCCTGCAGCACTTCGGGCTCTGAGGCACGTTCAAGTTCTTGCCGTGCCAGCCCCGAGCCGGGCACGGACACCTCCCGCCCGAGCAGCGTCCCCGAGCCCGCCCTCAGCACCGAGCGGGGCACACCCGATCGCGGGACCCTCCTGGGCTGGAGCCGCCCCCGAGCTCCGGGTGCCGCCGCCGCTCCGGTCCCGGTCAGAGCCGCCGCTCCCGGCCGCTGCCGCCGCAGGGCGAAGCCGATCTGGATATGGGAGGGATTTTGGCCGTGTTGAGCAAACAGAGCCCGGGGAAGCAGCGAGGGGCGGTGAGGAGAGGAGGCGAGCGAGGGAGCCTGGCCTAGGGTCACAGCAAGGACAACTATTTGGCAGGGAGCCCGAGCAGCTGAAACGCACACTGGGTCGTGATAAATACAAAGAGACGTTGTGCAGGGAGCCCGAGCAGACAAGAAGGAACCTGGTCGGCGTCCAAAGCACTCATGGAGCTTTCCAAGGCACAGCAATCATAGCTTGTGAGTCAGACCTCCAGGGATGGAACTTTGTTAATTATTGTTTGTAAATGGAGATGTTCTGTTTGGAGATGTGCTGGTTGGAGGCCTCCCGGGGCACAGTGATCATGAAATTACAGTGTTCTCAATATTTGGTGATATCAGGAGGAACATCAATAAAACTATCAATAAAACTTTTACATTAGACTTCCTGAGGGCAGACTTGGGCCTGTTTAGGAGACTTATTCAAGTTCCTTGGGAAGCAGCCCTTAAAAATAAAGGAGTTCAGGAAGGGTGGGCATGCTTCAAAACACATCTTGAGGGTACAGGAACCGCCTGTCCCTGTGTGCCCAAAGAGGAGTCAACGAGGCAAACATCCAGCCTGGATGAGCAATGAGGTTTTGAAGGAATTTAGGAATAAAAGGAGGATGTATCAGCTTTGGAAGGAGGGTCAGGTTTCTCAGGAAATATTTAAGGGGGTTGCTAGGGTACGTAGGGAAAGATTAGGGAGGCCAAAGCTCAGCTTGAACTTAATTTGGTAACTTTTGTAAAGGATAATAAAAATGTTTTTAAAAATATTCTAATGGTAAAAGGAAGGGTAAGACCAGCTTTTGTTCTCTTTTGGATGCAGGAAGGACCTTAGTAACTTCAGATGAGGAGAAGGCAGAGGTGCTCAATACCTTCTTTGCCTCAGCCTTTAGTGGGAACACAGCTTGTCCTCAAGACAAGTGTCCTCCTGGGCTGGTGGATGGTGTCAGGGAGCAGAATGGGCCCCCTGTTATCCAGGAAGAGGCAGTCAGAGAAGTGCTGAGCTGCTTGGATGTTCATAAATCTGCGGGCCCAGAGGGGATCCACCCCAAGGGAATGAGGGAGCTGGCAGATGAGCTTGGGAAGCTGCTCTCCATCATTTACCAACACATCTCTCAACCTTCATAGGCAAAAGAAGGCCAGAGTGGGGACATTATTTTTAATTTAGTTTATTAGCAAACAAATCAGAGCAAGGGAATGAGAATGTAATATATGGTAGGGATAATTCATGCTATTAATGTATATAATATTGTGAAATCCAAACCATGTCTTTTGACCACCTCAGCCAGGAGCAGCTGTCTTATTCAGATTCAACAGGTTCCTGGACACACATCTGGATAACTGTCGATGCCTTAACATAAGAATAGAGGCTCCCAGGATGATGATCGTTAGTTTCCCGAATTGTCGGGAGCCACCCAAGAGCGACTATCGCCTTGCTGATTGCATCTATCAAGATAGTCAGCGGGCGCCCAACTGATACATCCCAATACACGCCTTCCCGGAGCCTATTGACACTGACTACACACCTAGACCCGGCTTTTGTCCAGCTCTGCATGTGGAAAGAAACAGCGATTCATGTGAAGAGATACAAAGGAAATTTGGTCATCTTTGCCTTGGGCAAAATAAACTGTATAAAACCTCACTGCAAGAGGCAGCATGTGTGAACTGAGGAGGAGACTCTGACACTCTGGAGGTCAGATCCAGGTTCACCCAGCGTTGACCCCAGGCTCGACACTGTATCTTTGGCTGTGGCAGTTTCAAAGACCGGACTTCCATCTCACAGACAAATTACTAAATCTTTGATAAAGTTTTGATAATTTTGGCTCACAATTTGATCATTTATAACAATCTGGTGACCCTGATGTGAATTGGATTTGTGGTTCGGGACCCCTTCCCGCCCGGAGGGCGCCCCGCTGATTTCAGCAGTCTGAGCGGGATTGGAGTCCGCGAGGCCAAATCAAAAATCACCCAACTGAAACTGGAGCCACAGCCAAAGAGGCATAAAAATGGGCCCAGTTCTTGGAAACTCAGAAAGATCCAGGGCATCTCCGAGCCCGAGGTGCTTTTTCCACTTGGAAAATCAATGTGCACGAAGAATCCATGCGGGAAAAGGAACCGTGAGTATCGCGTGGTTGATTGGGGTGTGACCGAATGTGTGTGTGAGACGTGACTCTGTCACGAAGTGAATGAGGACCCCACGATCGCAGTTCCACCATCCCATGAGGGATGTGGTCTGTCAAGGGGGAAACGGAACGTTTTGCTTGACACATGCGGGACCTGAGGCTTTGGGGGAGTTCGAAGAGGAAAACTGGTCACGGTTGGGTCAGGAGGGGGAAGAGATGGTCCTAGAAAACTCTAAGAGTTCATCTGCCTTCTGATCTGGGGAAAACACGTAAGAAAAGTGGAGATCAGTTGAAAAGTCAGCTGTATGGTTCTCCGCTTGACTAAGACTGGCGGCGTTTCACAAGCTCAGGAAATTGACATTGGACAAGGATTCGGGACTTGCAACGAACGTCCCAGCCAGAGGAGACAAGGTGAGAAAAATCGTAGGAGGGATTTTTGGAAAAATGGGGTTGGGAAAGAGCAGGTTTCAGGGAAAACCCCAGGAAAAACCTCCCAAGGGTCCCAGGAAAGTTCTGCCAGATGTCCCAAGAGATAGTCCGTTGGGGTGGATGCTAGAACATTGGGATGAGAGCGCAGGAAGAGCGGGCAGATCCAAGGAGAAAATGATTCATTTTTGTATGGAAAAATGGGGAGGGAAGGAGATTGGAAAATACATGGTGTGGCCAGTGTTTGGCACATTCGAGGCTTGGACTTGCAAGTTCTTGTATGATCACGTCTTTGATCACCAGCCGCAGGATTTTGAGGAAATTGAGTATGCCAAGATGTGGAGGTATGCTTGTACGAGTTTATACCTGGTACGAGCCCTCCGGCATGTGGCAAACAGGGGAAAGGAATGGGAACCTTTGGAAAATCTTCCACCTCCTTACCTTGTTCCTCCGCCTCAGCCTGGACCAGCTCAGGCACAGCCGGTGCTCATGTTGCCTCTAGAGGTGGCGATCCTGCTGGGTCAGCTCTCGGTGCCGCTGCTCCCACCAGAGCAGGCTGCAGAGCCTTCCCTTCCACATGAACAAGCAGCGGCAGCAACTCCACTCCCATGTGAGAAGCCGCTGCTGCCGACCCTTCGCAAAACCAAAGAAAAACATGGCAAAGTAAGTAACCATCCCCAGACACAGCTCTCCCCCGGCCCATCGGACAAGGCAGCAGACAAGGAGGGCAACCATGGGACACAGCGGGGATGAGGAAGAAAGCCCGGCTTCTTCCCTTTATGGGAGGTGCCGACGGCCGCGGGAGTGATTGGCTTTGTTCATGCGCCAATCGACACCAATGATGTGAAGGCATTCAGGAAAGAGATGGGAAAAAAGATGGATGATCTTTGGGGGTGGCACATAGGCTAGATGAATTTCTAGAGACCAGCATATACACCTATGAGGATCTCCAAGCAATCCTAATATCACTGTTTAACAACGAAGAAAGAGACATCATCAGGCAAGCCGTGATCAAAGACTGGGAAAAGAGAAACCCCAATGAGGGGAGTGGGGACAAGAAGTAGCCAAACCAGAAACTGTCCTGGAATGCCCAGATGGAGGAGGGGAGGAAGAAAATTATAAATTTGAGAAATATGATAATTCAGGGTATCAGGGAAGCGGTACCCAAGGGACAGAACATAAGCAAGGTACTCAGGGAGTGCCAGGGGAAGGATGAGACTCCCACGGAATGGTTGGAGAGACTCCGCAAGGGTTTTAGAATGTATTCGGGGATGGATCCCGACTCTCCGGTCAAGATGGTTTTTCTAAAAACTCAGTTTGTGGCAAAATCCTGTGAGGACATTCAGAAAAAGTTAGAACAGATAGATGGATGGTAGGAACAAAGGTATTGGCGGCTGCGGTAAGGGAAGCACAAAAGCAGGAACAGGGTAGAGACACGGCAAAAAAAGTGCCAGTGAAGAAACAGAGTTCTTCACAGGGAAAAGGACTGAACAATCAGAGGAGAGATTTTGAGTGCTATTACTGCAAGCAAAAGGGACACATCCAAAGGAATTGTCCCAACAAAGCCAAAGACCAGATGATATTTCAAGAAGATTAGAGATGTCAGGGGCTTTTCTATTTGGGGTCCAGAACATTTATGAGAGAGCCCTTGATAAAATTAGAAGAAGGACCCCACAGGCAGGAAATGTGGTTTATGGTAGACTCGGGGGGCGGAACGGACAGCGGTACAACAGCTGCCGAAGGGGTGCTCTCTGAGTGACAATTCCATGATGGTAATTGGGGCAACGGGGGAATCTTTCGAGGTTCTGATCATAAAAGATGTAGAAACGGAAAACAAAAAGCATACAGGAAGGGATTGAAACGGGTGATTGATGAGTTGATAAAGAAAGGAACGTTGGAGCCGTGCATGTCTCGGCACAACGTCCCAGTTCTGGCTGTGAAAAAGACAGACGGCAGCTTTATGCTGGTGCAAGATTTACAAGCTGTGAATCAGAGAACTAAGGCTTTGTTCCCCACGGTCTCTAATCCTTACACTTTGTTAAATAACATTTCCTTTGAGGACACATGCTACAGCATGATTGACTTGAAGGATGCTTTCTGGACTTGTCCTCTACTGGAGGACAGCAATTATTTTGCATTTCAGTGGGAAGATCCAGAGATGAACAGAAAGCAGCAGCTTAGGTGGTCGTGATTGGCATTTTTCACAAGCCTATTAGCTGAAAACTTTTGCCACACAATGCTACTGTGAAAATGCCTATTATATGATTGGTTCTTCTCAATATTAAAATGAATTCTATATGTGAAAAAGGCCAACCACTTGTTTTTAAAATTTTTAAAAGTTTAATGAAAATAAAATGGTTATAAAAATAGCAATATAATTAGAGTAAGAAATTATTTAGACAATTTGGATTAGGACAATATGAGACAACAAGAAAAAAGTTACAGACAGTCTGGGTACCTTTTTCTAGGCAGCATAGGCCCGAAAAAGGACCCACATTAACAGAGGATTAACTCTTAAAAGCAGCAGCCGGTTGCACATTCATACACCTCATACATGATGCATAAATTCCATTCAAAAACAGGATTCTGTCTGGGCAGTGTCAGCTTCTGCCTCTGAATCCTGATGGTGTCTTCAGGACTGAGCGGGGCAGGAAGAACTCAATAATGGAGCAATAAATTCTTTTTCTCTGAAAGATTTGGGTGTCCTGCAGCTATCTCAATGTGAGTCCTTTCTTTAAAAGAAAATTATCTTACATAGCATAGTTACTATTTTAGCATTATGTCACAACCTAAAACATTTAACACACTACTGAAGAAAGTTAATACAGCACAACTTTTAAACACAACACATATAATATTCATTTGAATACTTGTAAAAAGCCAATCATAAAATATGCATTTTTCACACTATACGAGTTATGTTGGAAAGTTATGGTGCATTAGTCTCTTTTAAGTAGTGCTATATTAATCTCTTTTAGGCAGTGCTGTATTAATCTCTTTTAAGTAATGTGGTAAATATAGTTTTTAGGCTACAGCATAATATTAAAATAGAAACTATGTGATGTAAGATACTTTTTGTAACTAGCTTGAGAAATGGATAAGATAATCAAGAAATTCTTCACATAGAGATAACAGCAAGAACACACCAAGATCCCAAGAGAAGAATTCTTGCCTCCTTATCAAAAAAGCGTCCTGGGGTGGCTTTATGACACTCATATTCCCATTTGTCTGTTTAGCCCAGAAATAAGTTTTGCCTCTTTTGTAGCATTGTGTGCTTCATATGCGTTAATTGTAAAGTTGTTTATTATTTATAAGTTAAAATTTTGGTTTGGCCCTCAGTTCCCCCCACCTTCTCCCTCCTAATGGTTTGTTCCTCCCACCTGTTACCTGTCAATCATTGTAAACATCCCTCTCATGTCGAGAATCTTCTGTGTCAATCATCCCTCACCTAACATATGATTTGTCCCCTGAGCCTTTTCCCTCCCCTGGACCCTTCCTATTGGTTCTGTGTGTCCCTCGCTCCATCCCTGGGCTTTGTTCATTGGTCCCTTGTGTCCCCATCCGTTACACCCTTCCCCTTTGTAAGTGCCTCCCTAACGGTTTTTACCTGACATGGTCACTGGCCCCGCCCGGGCTAATAAAGTGCCTTGGCATCCAAACGCGTGTCCACTCCTTTGCCTCAGTTCTTCAGTCCTGCTCTCGCCTTTATCACCAGGCAGCAGACGAAGCTACTACTCAGAGGTCTTGCCAAGAACCTGGGAGTGGCGGGATTCTCAGTCTCTACCAGTCACTCTGGGAGCGGGTAGCCGGACCATCAGCTCCAGTGGCCGCAGGACGAGACTGCACCTTTAAGGCAGGTTCTGAGAGCAAAGGAGCAGAGAAGAAGGCACAGATTATTATCTCAGACTGCACTTACTCTGCACATGGCTGCTCATGGAGCTGTCTGCAGAACAGATGGCAAGGCAGAGCTCTCCTTCCTTTTGGTTAATTTTTACCTTGCTGAGGTAGAGAAGTTCCCTGTACTGTGGGTTTTCCTTTTTCTTTGTTCCTGTTTAAACCTGCCCTGGACTGAACACCAGAAGAGCACAGGGAATTCACACCTATAACCCACCAGGTGGGGCCTGGCACCAGAGGGGATGATAAGAGACTGATAAGAGACTGATAAGGGACTGAGTGAACTAAGCTACATCCCACAGAGGGGACTTTCTGAGTTTGTCATCTCTTCACACAGTGAGAGGTTCCATTGTTTGATATTGATCATTTTTTGTGCTGCTGAATGCTTTGCCTGTCAAATGAACAGTTTTTCCACTTTAATCCTAGGAAAGCTTTTTCCCAAACCAGTTGGAGGTGGGGCAGCTTGAATTTGCTTTCTAGAGGAACTGCCTTTAGAGGATTTTCTCCCCAAATTGCCCTAAACCAGGACACTTTGCACCACTTTCTCCATCCTCCCCTCCTGCCAGCTGGCAGCAAAGCCATTTCACCCACTGGCACCAGCTGCCCCCTCTCCCTCACTCCCATTTTGCCCACTCTGAACTCCTGGAGCTGCCTGCCCGCGGAGCCGGAGCCACTGAGGGGCCGGGTAATGGTGCAGGGAATGCTGGCAGGGATTCTTGGGCTGGGCTGGGCCAGGCCAGGTGCCCGGGGCCAGCAGAAGCGCTCTGAGCCTCTGCTCCTGCCCCTGGGCAGGCAACAGAACACAGCAGGAAAGGCTCGGGGCTCTCAAGAAAGGCAGCCAGAGATCTCTCCCCCATCATGGGCAGAACAGGACTGGGGAAATTAATAGAATTAAAAAAAAAACCCTCAGAACAATGGAATGAGAAGTAGCCAAATCTTAAAAATGCACATTCCCCACAGCGCTTTCTCCTTCCTGGGCTCCAGTTTATCCCCGATTCCCTCCCTCCCTCCTCCCCACACAGTGGCACAGAGGGATGGGGGTGTTTTGGTTTGAAAGACAGGTGTCTGCTAAGGAAGGCAGGAGTCTCCATGGCAATGGAAAATGTAACCACCCTCCCTCTGAATTATTATAATTCTGAAATTAAGGGGCTCTCAGGCAAAGATATGAGAATAGGAATAACAAGAATGTATAACTAGTTTATATATATATATATATATATATGTGGAAGGATAGAATGTAAGAAAATAGTGCAGAAGGCAGTCTCACACCTGAGGAGTTGCAGCTGTACTAATCACCAAAGATTAGGAACAGGCCTGCCCTTAAATGGCCATAGCTGTGTCCAATAAGAAGCTGAGTGCTACTAAAGGGTTAGCTGGTTGAGAAGAAAGCTGGAGTTTATTGGTTGTGCTGTGAGGAGGAAGGAGTCATTGCTGCAAGGAGCTGTCCATGAGAAATCACTAAGAGTGTATGCAACTTTTGCAATACGATGACAACACTTGGTGACCTCAACGTGATTTTGACATGATCCTGCGGTGATTTGGGAAAAAGGACTTAAATACTAAGTGACATGATCCCAAGGTGATTCAGGAAGATGAACACAGACCTAAGAGCAGTAAGATGGTGGAGCCAGGTGGACCAGGACCCTAGGAAAAGTTTTCCAGAGCACTCTGCAGGGACACACTGTTTGCAAAGCTCCAGTCAAAATCCTCCCATTGCACCGGGAGTATGATCTTTGTAAGATCCACACCCATCAATCGCAAACACTGTTGCTGGCATTTGATAATTGCTATAAATTATCAAATCAGGGGCCAAATTTATAAGAAAATTTAGCAATGATTTTTTAGATTGTCAGTGAAACAGAATTACAATCAGAAAACAAACCACCACAGCCAAGGCAGCGTCAACCCCAGGATCGACACTGGGTGAACCTGGATCTGACCACCAAAAATGTCACAGTCTCTCCCCCTTCACGCAGCGAGCTTATATACAGCTTATTCTGTCTGAGGCAGAGATGACCGAATGTTCCTTTGTGTCCCTTCACATGCAGAACTGGGGCTATACATGTGCAGGGTTAGACAAAAGTCTGGTTCCAGGTATCTGGATGTTGTCAGAGCACTCCACAGAAGTCGACATTCATATGTAAGAGGGTGACACCGGTGATCAGTGTAGTAGATGCAATCTTCGAGGTGCGAGATCACTCCTACATTCCATGGAGACCATGGCAGAAATCTGTCCTGTGAAATCTGCATCAATGAGCCCCAGGTGCACAATGATGCCCTGAAGGGTGGCACTAGACCTCCCCATAAGCAGAGCACTCATGCCCCCACCCAAGGGACCAAAGGCATCCAGGGGAACCTTGTGTATTTTACAAGATTCTAAGACAACTGTTGCTGTTGTGCAGACATCTGCACCTGCTGATCCGCGGGTGCTGGCTGCAAGCCAGCTAAGCAAACCTCCATCGGCTCTGGGGTCTGGAGAGAAGCTTGTGCCTGGGTCCATCCCTCCTGCGCACTCCGCTTCATGTTTCCAAAGCCCGGTAAAACCTGGCCATTAACATGAACAGTTGCCTTGCAAACACAGGACATGTGATTCGGCCTACCATACCGACCGCACAAGAACATGGGGAATTTGACCTTCTGTGCTTTCTTCCCCCGCTTCTTGCCAGCCTGCGCAGTCCCCTGCTGTGGCCGCTCTCCCTGCAGTGCTGCCCAAACTGGCTGCACAGCAGCAGCCACGGCAGCCAACTTCTGACCCGAGGGGACGATGTCCGCACATGCCTCCGCCATCTGGGAGACAGTAGGAAAACCAGGCAGAGCCGCTATGACCCTCCTACAAGCAGCACTGCAATTACACCTCACAAGATTTGCAATCAAAACCCTCCTTGCCACAGGATCAGGCACCTGACTCTCCACAGACGCGGTCAGCCTTGCCGCAAATTCCATGAAAGGCTCATCATCCCCCTGGACAATGGTCGCAAATGGCTGCTTTGGAGCAGCCATTTCCAGGGTCTGAACAATTGCTGCCATGCCCAGCGTGTGGCACTGGTCAAGCGCAAGGGGATCGAATCCAACCTGCCCCTGAACATTTTCATAAAGTCCTGTGCCCAACAGCATGTCAGCGACAACCCCACACCTGGGGTCCTGCGGCACCAGCGCAGCATTCCGCCTCACCGCTTGGGCCGCCAAACAAGCCCACTTGGTCTGAAAAACATCAAACTGCACAGGGTCAAAAAGAGACCACGCCACACGACGGAGGTCCTGAGGCTTCAGCACATCCCTAGCAACCCTCCGGAGTCTGCATAACTTCAGCAGACCCCAAACCATGCTGAGCAACTGCTTCACGGAGTTCTCTCTCCAGCTTATATGAAAGGGGTTGATGGGTGTTATGAGTAACACCCCTGAGCACAGAGAAAGCCTGGGAACCCCCTGGCAAAGCCACCGCACCTGCTGTGTCCCGGTCCTTGGGCGCCACAGGGACAAGAGGGGACGACTGACTGGGCGTCAGGTCAACACCACTCGCCCCTGCGCCCCCTGCAGCACCAGCAGAGCCAGAGGAGCCCGCTCTGCAACCCTGCAGATGCCGTGAGGAGACAGGCTCAGTCATCTCATCGGTCTTAGTTTTGGCTTCTCGCCAGAAACGCTCGGGGTTCCTCGGACGGATGGTCACCTGGCACGAGGGAAGCGTCCACAAATTTGACAAGAAAGCACCATGGCCCCGGGCACCCACCGGCCTCCCGCCGGCCGTGTCAGCATTTGCGCTAAAGGTAAACACCTCAGCGCCCTGTCGCGCCGCATCCCTGGCAGGAGGCGCCTCGGCGGATGCGGGTGCTGGCATGGCCCACAAACCCGGAGCGGGCCGGGACGAGACCGGCGCGGGGCCCCCGGCCCCTGACACGGCGGAGGAGCGAGACACCAAGAGAGGTACAGCCCGCAGAGCCGCGTCACTGCGGGGCGGCACAAGGGAGCCCGGCACAGCCCCTATGAGCGTCCATCCTGAGCCGCAAGACTCCACAGCGGGCACCGACCCTGCCGAGCGGAGAGGGGCGGGCTGCCCACCCACCGGAGCGGGGCCGGACAGAACACCGACCGACGCCCCGCCTCCGGCTGCTTCCACCGACTGCGTATGCCCAGCAGGGTGCGCAGGCCCAGAGACGGGGGAAGTCGCCCCCCTCGCCGCGCTCGGGGTGAACTTCGTGGAAACACCGCAGTTGGGACAAAGAGTCGTCACCGAATCAGACTCAGTCCGAGGCAGAGGCTGACCCTCAAAAGCCAGGAAGGCACAAAGAGAGGGCAGCACGTCCCCCGCCGACGCGGGGCGGGGCAGGTCGAGGACGGCCCGCCGACTCCACAGAGCCCCCAGAAGCCCACAGGGCTCTGCCCCCTGGACTCGGGACCAGCCGGCCACGAGCCCAATCCACCCCGGGGGAAACATCGCCATCCCCCCAGTCGGATCCGTCCCCCAGCACACCGTCCCGGGATTGGGGAGGGAGGGCTTCACATCGCACAGAAACTCAAGCTGCCCCTCGTCCACATCCGAGACAGAAGGGCTCCCCTGGGAACTCCGAGGGGTACATGAACCAGACCCCAGCCAAAGCTCCTCACACTTTTTCCACTGCACCAGCAGCGATCCCACGTCTACGGTGCAATCATCAAAGAGGGTCTCCATGAGGCGGACCCCCATGAGGCGGACCCCCATGAGAGACCACGCCTCCCTGGAGAACGCCTTCGCAGGGTCCGAAGAGAACCCCCGCTCCCTGGCCCGCTGGAACAACCTCTCAAAATCACTCCAGGAAACAGAAACCTGTTTCCACTCCAGGACCTCCCCCTCCAGAGGTCCAAAACGAGGGTATCCTCCTCGAAACGCACAGAGGTTGCCATCACCACAAGACCAGCAGGTAACGGACCAATGAGCGGGGACAAAACAACCTCACCGGCAATCTGAACTGTGTCTCAGCCTAGGCTGCAGTACACCTCGATGTCACCAGATGTCGCTATAGGACACGAAAAAACACAAGCTCACACCACTGTTCTCAAGGTGAAGGGAAAAAAGGAAAGTTTATTTTCTGACTCCAACATTTATAGTTTTCCAAAACTGACAGTGGTTTGGAGGGTGACAGTGCCACCTCTCCAATGACACTTGTCAAACCAACAGTCTGTCAACTTTCTCCTCCTCCATAAAGGAATGCAAAACAATGAGTTATTTACAGAAAGTGTTTGAGGAAGTTCACTACAAGAATGTCAACATCAGAAGGCTTAGAAAATCTTAAAAATCCAGGGTGACATCCAGGTGTATTTGTATCAGGTTTGAGTGTGTCTGACTTTCGACAAAGTCAGGTTTCAGTCTTGTTCTTTTTAAGCCTTTTCATGTTCTATTCCAGTTTTATTAAGGTCAATTTTAATTCAGTATTAAAGATATAACCATAAGTTCTCTTGAATATACCTCTAATGCTACTGAGGTGACATTGAATTACATTGCAACTAATTTTAAGTCCTAAGCTCATTTTGTTTAACTATGTGTGTTTACATTGAAGATGTGGTTATTTTCTTCTAGAGATAAGACAGATCCCACTGAAACAGCTGTGATGAAACACTGATAAACACCTGCTTTTGGATAGAAGAAGACACAGTTTGTTGGGCCCTTGATCCTCTCACAGATTGCACAGGTGTCAGTGCTGCACTGCCTGGCAGGATCATTGATTGTGATCTCTTCTGGTTTATCTTCCACAGATAACACAGGAGAGTGGGTAGTTGTTCCACATTATGGCTGTTATCCATTGTAAGCTGTTCAGTGTTTCATTGCTATGGATACAGGAATGCTGGAAGAATATTGTCTCCAATTCCTGAGACAGTCACTGCTGATAGATTGGTTCCATCATGTGAATTCCCTCATTTTTATAACAGGCATTATTCATAAGACACCCTTACCTTATTTATAGCTGGCTTTTCATGAACTTGGACATATCTTTGTGTGACTATCTACAAGACATGGTGTCACTTTGGGATCTCTCTGTTTTGCTCTGCAGCTGCAGCTGCATCTCTTTGGACAGGCTGTCTGCAGCCATTCCCTGCACTGCCTGCTCAGCCTTTAGTCCCTTCTCTTGTTCCAGCAGGGTTGCTGTGCCTTCACCCAGGGCTGTCTCATGATTTTCCTGTGTTTTCAGAGTTCCAGGATGAGATCTCTGGGCTCTATCAAAAGCCTCATCTGAGCTGAGGTCCTGTGGTCTTTCCCGACCCTTTTGTGCCACATCCTCATGGGACAGGGCTGTGACCTGCTGAGGGCAAGGCTGCTCCTGCTCCGTGGGAATCAGGCACAGCCCCAGGTATTCTCACAGGAGCACTCCAGCAGTTTGCTGTGTTTGGGGCATCTCATAGCTGCTATTCTTGAGAGATTTGTTTTTGAGGTATGTGAGGGAGACCCTCCCAATGAGGGTCTGGGCTCTGGCCAGGCCTTGGCTCTATCTGGTTGGAAAATTGCCAACAAGCCCAGATGTTTTCTGTTTCAAAATGATATTCAAGTCCCTTGGCCTTGGCAACTTGACCCAATACCAATAGGATAGCTGGATCTATTTTTGCAGTGATCTTGGACACCTTTCCTGGGAATGGATCTCCAGGTCCTCACTAAAATGAGATTCGTCAGCTGTTGCAGACTCTGTTTGATGATGCAGTATTTTAGACATTGATAATCATGCAATTTCACAAGTCTTTTTAATTACATTAATTATCTGCGTTATTCTTGATTACTGTCAGTTTCTTCTTTCACTGCATGTATTGCTTTGTTTTGATGTCCCCTTCATGGTCATAGCAAGAGACATACATGTTATTTTTAAAACAAAAAGAAAGGGGAATTGGCTCCTAAAGAATGTCTGAACAATGCAGTATTTGTACTAAAAGTATTTTAAAGGCTTTTCTGTAACTGTCACAGTGAGGGTGGCTGTGACAAACCTCTCTGGTTCCCTGACTTCAGGCCAGGGTGGTGAAAATGAAAAGGAGCGGGTTTGATGGAGCTGCCCAGAAAGAACTTTCATAAAGGGTGAGAAACAACAAACGTGGGGAAGCCGTGCGCAATAAGAGAGGCAGGATCCAGAGACCCCAAACAAAGTGGAAGCAACAATAGATACACTGAGGGGTGGAACATTCTGCAACTGTAACCATAAGGGGGAAACAAGTAAGCACTAGGGGAACAGAATTTGGGCAACTTAACATAAAAACACCAAAGGCTCATGGGGGAACTCTCAGGCTGGCCCTGAATTAAACAAATGATTCCCAGGGCTGGAAACCAATGCCTGGCTCTTTTGGGGTAAAATCCAGGTGAGTCTGAGTCACAGCTGGGCCAAGTCCCACACATGAGGATCTCCAGGTGAGTGTGCAATGACAAGGCCTGGCTGATTTATGGACTGAGGGAGAAGGCTGAACAAGCAGGTTTGGACTGGGTTATGGCTCTGGCAGTGAATTCCCTTCCCCAAGGCAGCAGGGCTGACCGTGCTTCTCCAAAGCTGAGAGAGAGGGGGGGAGAGAGAGAGAGAGAGAGAGAGAGACAGACACAACAGCTGACAGACCCTTCCTCTCAATCAGGTGCCTGATGCCGAAAGAGGGATTCCTCCTCAGCGCATGTCAGCTGTTCTTCCTCCTCTTCCAAAGAAAGCCCAAAAGTGTCATATTCAGGGCAGTTCGTAATGAATTCCAAAAGCCCAGGAAGATTTGGATTTCCCATTGGAGCTTGCTGTGTCATGAGGGCAATGCACTCACTGCAGGCAGCATCGGTAATGATGGATTGCAGAGACTTTTCCTTTGCAGCCCCAGCCCAGCGCTGGCACTGGGGATGAAGAGGCACTGAGGTGACCCTGAGAGGAAGTGCAAGGCACAGGGCGCAGCTGAGGAAGGACAGCGCTGTGCTGGGCTCAGAGGTGAAGCTGGCACTGCCCAGCGTGGAGAAGGTCCTTTCTCGCCAGAACCCCCCGGCCCTCACCGTGGCCCCTCCGCCCGCAGCGAGCCCCGAGCTGGGGCAGCACCGACCGCGGTCCCACCTGGGCTGGAGCCGCCTCCGAGCTCCGCCGCCGCCTCGCCGGGCTCCGGTGCCGCCGCCGCTCCGTTCCCGGGCAGACACAGCGGGCACGGCTGCTGCTGTCACCGCATTTATGCACAGCGGGGAAACGGGAGACGCCGCTTTGGCCATTCAGCGTGCGGGGAAAGCGGCGAGGAACTCCCTGGCAAGAGCTACAGAAAGTTGTAGAAAAAGTGCAGAAACTGTTCATGTGTATAGATTGTACATGTATGAGGGTCAAGCATAGGGGAAGGGAAAGGAGTCGAGAGAGAGAAGGTTTTAAAACAATGACAAAAACGCAAAAGGCAACTAACAACAAAGGATCCACAAAAGCATTGAGACATCAGAGTCATCTAAATTCTACCCCTAATGACTCGAGACTCACCTGTTTCTATTGCCATGAGAAGGGACACCTGTGGAAATTTTGCAGGAAAAGGAAGCAGGATGAGAAGAGGTTTCAGGAGGAGTAGGGGTGTTAGGGACTGTATTTAATGAGGACTGAAACACCAGAAGAGCCCTTGATAAAATTAAGACTTGGTCCTCACAATAAAGATATATTTTTAGTAAATACAGGAGCCTCTAGGACCACCACGATAAAGTTACCTCAAGGATGCAAATTAAGTTGGGAATGCATGTCAGTAATTGGAATTGGGGGAGAACCGTTCCCAGTCCCTGTGATTAAAAAAGTACAAATTTAATTAGATTAAAATTTTGGGGTGAGTGACTTATTGCTACTCCCAGAGGCTGGAAATAATTTGTTAGGAAGGGATTTAATAACAGCCCTGGAAATTCGGATGAACCCCTCCTCCTCCCCAGTTAAAGAAAATTTCTAATCTGGATAACTGGAGATCTGTGACACCGTATGGTATTCTGATGAAATAGGAGAGTTAAATATTCAGTCCATTAGTGTTGAAATACAGCACAACCTCACCTGAATTAGAGCTGAGAATGACAAATATAAGAAGCCCCACTCAGTTTATGGGGTCCCAGGGAAAGAACTGATGCATGACTGCACAGAGGTCACAGAGCTACAAACAAAAAATGTGTCCAGATCTAAGAGAACAGGAGTTACAAAGAGGAGAAAAATTATCTCTAGAAGGATAATCTCAAGGGATAGATGGGAAAAGAAAACCTGGGAATGCTATAATTAGTGGAGAAAAACTAGAAGGAAAGGAATCTGGTCCCCTTAGCCCATCCTGGGCTTACATTATTCTGTGTGTTGCTATTCAAGGATTGGGAAGGGATCATTTACACAGACTTGAAATATGCTTTTGGAGTAGTACACACTTCTAGAAAAATTTGGAAAGAAAGGGGGCTTATGAACATTCAAGGAAAAGGATTATTTCACCAGGGATTGGTTATCTTCACTGTGCTTATTATGATACGCTTGGCAAAAACCATAAAACTGCATGGAACAAAAATAGGAAGGGAACAAGCAATGCAGAAACAAGTGATGATAAAACAAGCAGTGCAAGAGCAAACCATGAGAAAACAAACTGTGCAAAAACAAAATCCAAATAACTCAGATCCCTGTGACAATCACTTTATGAAGGTCAGGGACAAGATGGACCCTGTGTTAGTGGCACATTCATGTGTTAGTGCTGCCTGTCACAATTGCAGCAGCTTCACAGGTTTGTGTGTTACAAATAGAAAAATGTACTGGGTAGGGAAAAATTAAGGATTCAATGGACGAGCTCCTTATCCTTGTAGAGATCAAATTTGTCCTCAATAGGGAAAATTGTTTTGAGAAAGATAAAATGGGAAACGACCCAAATATAGATATAAGAAGTGTAGCATTAAAGGAGAAAATAGAAGAAAAACAAAAGGAAACAAAAATTGATACTAAAAAAGATCACAGAAAAAGAATAGAGGAACTGAATGAGTTGTGCAAACAGTTAAAACTGCAGTAAAATATGAGGCTACCTTGATAACCTCCCCTAACTGGCTGATGATGAAGAAAAATGTGCCTTGAGGGAAAACAGCAGTGTAATTGTGACTTTTTGGAAAGCAGAAACACAGAATAAAACAGCATATTTTTTCCTTAGCAGAGTTAGCAGCCATAAAGAAGTTGGGGGAAAATCTGAAAGTGGGACAATAGATTCTCCCTGGTGGTAGGACTAAAACCCTTAGCCAGACAGACATTGACAGACTCACTGAGGGAAAAGAGCACTTTGTGATCCTTTTCTAAAATTGTATGGGTATATAGGAATATTTGAAATCAGAAAAAAAAAAAAATACACGTGGACGTTTCACATGTTCAAAAGTGAAAAAAAAAGGTGTGGAGGACTCATCCCTCTGGGGGCTGCCATATAGTATACAGGCCATTTAGAAGGATCCAGATTGATTTTACCAATTACCCAGAGTGGGCAGGTGGAAATATCTATTCGTTATTAATTGACACAGTGGGTAAAAGCAGTCCCTGCAGCTCAGGCTACAGCTCAAACAGCAGCCAAAATGTTGTTGAAGCCTATTATTCCAAGATTTGGATTACAATTTGAAATGATAAAAGCAAATAAGTTGGGGTAAAAGTTTTTATAGTAATGAATGTATGTTTTATGTAGTTTGGCCAAACTGTGTGAATGTTTGATATGTGTTATTTGTTTTGTTTGTCAAGGTAATTGCGTTACAGCAGAGGGAAAATGTGTAATGTGTACCGAGGGCTGGCTGAAAAGTATAGTTTATGTCCTCTAGAAATTTTTATACAAGCTACTAATTGTAGGCATTGAAGGTAACTATTGTAAGGAGGCGTGTTAACATTAACAGGTATTAACATTGCCTCAGGGGTTACCCAACATCAGGGTTGGGTCCAGACTGTGAACACACTGATACAGTAGTCAGATCAGCTGGAACATGCAAACAACTTGACTACAGATGGAAAACTTGGTAATTTTGTTAAATTTTAACCTTTGCTCAAACACCAGCTTGCCGTGGATTCTGGAATCATTGGGGCGAGTAACCCCGCTGTGTTTGGTGGCCAAACAACATCATGAAGAACGAATTCAGCATCTCCTGAGACACTGGGATCTGGGACTAATGCCAGCAACAGAGGTCCAGAAAGAAACTGACCACTGGATGTGCTGGGCATGGCCTAGGCTGTCCCCCGTGGGCTTGTATTGTCTGTACAGTTTAACTCGTGGGGAAAGGGAACCAAAATAGATGAAAGGGGAAAATCAACTGCTTTGTTTCACCTGCTTAAATTGCTTACATGACCATCTTACAGTAGCATGACTTTTCAGTGATTTTATAGGAACACCTTTAAGTAATAGAGATAGAAACTTTCATGCAGCTGTTCAAATAATAGAAGACAGAGACCAATGACTTTTAGCTGTAATAGCCTAGGAACACACAAGAGAGCAAGTGTGCCATTCGGTAACAGATAGTTGTGTTATCACCGACAGCTGTTGGGGGAAGGAAATTTATGAGTCACACCATAGATTTGTTTCTGCTACAGATGGGCATAGCAGGTGTGTTTACTAGTGGAAAAGATGATTTAGTAATTATCCCAAACATCAGAGTAAAAAGCAACCAGTAAGTTAGATCTTGTAACAATTTTTTTTTATTGCTCAACTAAATCGTTTTAGTATTTGTTTTATAGAAAAGAGTGTTAAAACATTACCTGTGGTTGGCACATCTCCAAAGCCTCTTTTATTTAATAAAAAAAGAACTGTCAGTTAACCCATAGAAAGCAACCGGACTGTGCCTCCAGACTGTAAGGATCCTGTGCCATCATCCTTTCACCCAGGTGGGCTACACAGAAATAGTATCCTGTGCTATAATCATTGTGTTGCGGGATGCATGCAGAAATAGTATCCTGTGCTATAATCACTGTATCTGAGGGGTGCACCCAGAAATGGTATCCTGTGCTGTAATCATTGTATCTGAGGGTGCACACAGAAATAGCATACTGTGCTATAGTCATTGTATCCAAGGGGTAAGAGTGGGGATTGGCTCAGCAGAAATGGCATCAGCAATGAGGTTCCAGGACAAAAACTCTGCTCCTGAGAAGACAATCTCAGCCCTTGGCTGCAGCCCAAGGGGCCTGGAGAGAGGTGGAGAGTCCAGACTCCTGAGATACCTGCTCCTGATGTGTATCCTGATACCCTGTGCATCTGCAACCCCTGCAATAAATGAGACCAACTCATGTGGGACAGCCACAATTCAGTGACTGTTTTTGCAGTACATCACTCTGTTGATGCTGAATGTTACAACCAGACAAGTTTACAAACTTGCCACAGAAATGGCTGAGACTATTGGGTGGGAGTTAATTTAGGATTGGGCCAATGGACGCCTTCCAGCCCAGACAGCCCCACAGTGGGAGAATTCCTTTGTTTCCCAAAAAGAGAAGAGTGGGGAAATTCAGAACAAAACCAGCAAGGTAAAAATACAGGGGAAAATCCAAGGGTGTGGTATAACAAATGAAGGCAGCAAAATTGTGACTGGGATTTACCAACTTCAGGTAGAAAACTTTTTGTAGACTTAATGCAAAAAATCGCAACTGAGTTGGGTTTATCAAGGTTGGATTTATGGGGGAACTCAAATGGCTGAAAGATGGCTATGGAGGGGTGAAGATCTAGCTTCAGTACACCTTTAAAAAGGGAAATACACCCAAATTTGTGAGAAAACAAAATGGCCTGAAGGGTGGACTTTAAGTCACCAGGTAATTGGAACAGTTTGCCTAACTTGAGAAGGAAAGAACTATACCAAAGAGGTGGGACATGCCCCCTGTGAATCTACCTTAATTATAAATTCAGCTAATAGAACTATGACCTGGTGGCCAAACTAAACCAATGGGTATTGGAGAACAACAAAGAGAAACGACTGCAAGTGGGACAATCAAATTAATCTGTGCTGGTATAATAGTTCTGTAGCTGGTCTTTACCATTCCATAGAAAATACAGATCCCTATTGGAATCAACCAGACAATATAAGTAGAACATGGAAGGCCCCTGATGGGCTATATTGGATTTGTGGACAGCGAGTGTACAGTCAGTTACCCCGGAGATGGAAAGGGACCTGTAGGTTAGGAGTTATATAATCCTCCTCCTGCACCCTGCCCTGGTCCAAGGGAAATCCACTACAGAAAGCTCCACTTGGTAGCCAACCTAAACCTTTTGATTAGGGGCAGCTATAAATGCAGTGAAAATGAATGGCACACAGAAAGGATCATAAACTTTTATGATCCAGCTGTTTGGGCTCAAAAGAGATCTGGGGAATATGGAACTCCAAACTATATGTTAAATCAGTTGATAAGACTGCAAAAGGTAATTGAGGTCACTTGGAACAAAACAGCTACCCAACAAAGCATGCACTTGCTAGTAACAGTGTATCAGAGCAGATTGGCCTTGGACTATCTAATGGCTGAAAAAGGAGGAGTTTGTGAAAAATATAACACATCAAAATGCTGTCTAAAAATAAATAACAATGGAAACGTGCTGATCAAAAGAAGCAAATTGTACCTGTTAAAAGTTGGAACCCATTTGTGGAAATCTGGTGGTTTATACTAGCTGGACTCGTTATTGGAATTGTTGCCTATTCCATTTTTTATCTCCTGCATTATGTAAGTCAAAATACCACATATTGAATTTGATCAAAAAGAGAAATGAGGGAATGTGAAAACCTGGATTTTTGGGGATGAAGAAGATACTGAGATTCACTCTTTTAATAGAAAGCATGAATCAATATGATCAAAAGAGAAAATGGGAGAAATTGTGCTAAATGAATATGATTCGTGCTAACAATTATAGCTTTATTGATATTTTAGAAAATATTTGTTAAAAAGTAATAGAGGAAAAGGATATGTAATTAGTATCATGAAACAGGTGTTCTCAGATGTTCATGGAAAAATAGGATAGAGGATGGAGTATTGAGATCAGCAATATCCTAAAACAGAATCAGCCTTGGGATGAGCAAAGTTTGGACAACTCCCAAAGCACAATTGGTCTTGAGATGGAAAAAATTGGGATGATTCTAGGTATCTATGAAATACTAAGAAAATAATAAAATAATAATAAAAAAATTATAAAGCTGGCTTCTATAACACAAGACTTGGGGTGCATGTGCAACCTGTGGGGTTGTTCAAAGGAGAGTGAGGATGAGGAGAAGCCTTCATCAGAAACGACCCCCAAAAGGCCAAAAGACCCCTCAGCAACAGGTGGAGCATGCACTGTGCAGTGCAGTGACACAGATTTCAGGAATCGAAAACAGGAGGGGATTTACAGGAAATTATTTATGAGTATGTGTTAGCATACGGTATATAAGTTGTGTTTGGATCCTTTTGCCTTTTGTATGTGAGGCAGGGTGAGAAAAACCGTCCCTGTACCCCGATCGATTGGTTTTGCTTATGCTTTATCCAAACCACAGCCAAATTATTTTTTATCTGCTTGATTTGATTGTATTATTTTATATGAAATTGCTGCTCAATTAAAATTGGTGCTGAATTCTAATTTCGTGGTTTATTAAATTAGACATATAGGGACCTCATTCATAAGAGTGTAATCACTTTTGTTTTATTCTCTGTGAGAGGACACAAAGTTGGCAAAGCTTTGCTAAGCTTTCTCCTCCGTCCTCTTCCTGACAATCCAAGTGTTACAGTGCATTTTGTAGTGGTTTTGGTGCTGATCAATCACTAGAGCACTCATTTCCTGCTGCTGTGAAATAGGGGTAGAAGAAAGTTAAAGCAGGCTGAAAACTTCAAAAGGGTATTAAGAAAATTTTATTAATAGTAAGTCAAAGGAAAAAAAAGTAGCAAGAATTAAAGCAAACCCTTTAGAACACTTCTCCTCTCACAACTTCTTATTTTCCATTGACAATGTAAAGAAACAAAACCAGAAATTTCCAGTTTACTGGAATTTTTACTTTACTACCTCTAAAATAGCCTTTCTTCATTTAGGGAGAGAAGTCCCTCTTGTTAATGTTATGGAGACTTCTCCACAAGAGGAAAGACAGTTTTTTCGTGGTTCTTAATTTGGTCACAATTATCAGACGTCCGGGAGAGATTAATTGTAAAGCTTCCTTCATTTTCTACAAGCCTTCCTACAGCATGTTTATGGGTCATGTTGACTTATGGGGTATTGTTTTAAAGATGAGTTGTTTAGAGGCAAAAATTCTTATTATTTATTGCCAAAATCATCTTCATCCCTGGAAACAGAGATTTTCTCCTGGCAGTATGGGATTACTCTTCTCTCTCTGTTCAAACTTCTCATGGGATTACAGCTACTTTAACATCTGCTTTAGTGTGGAAGCCTTTGTTGGATATTGATTTGAACCCTTCATCTCCCCATAGTTTTATGCGTTATAGGGGAAAAGTGTCTTATCTCCATAGCTTATAAGGAGATTTCAGCTTTAATATCAAGGCATCTCCTCGTCCCTCCCATCTGGGACTTAATTTGCTCCTCACTGGCCGTGATGTTTTCATGTTGTTCTTTTACACGTTTGTATCTTGCTCTTCTCTCCCACTCGAGTTAGGACTGAAGCACTGAAAGGGTTTCTGTGTTGCTTGGAGCCTGCAGATGTTTGCCCAGACCCCGTTCCAGACCCGGAGCTGCGGCTGGGGAGCGGCTCCGATCTGATCAGCCCGGCCGGAGCTCAGCAGCAGCAGCAGCAGCAGCAGCGCTCGGGGCTGGGCTGGGTGGGACAGGGGCGGCTTCTCCTTGCCCTGCCCGATGGCTGCGGCCGCTTCTCTGGGGTAAAATCCCGATCCTGGCCTGGGGCTGCTCCCGGGGCTCGGCTGGGCCGGGCTGGGGCTGTAACAAGCAGTGAGATGAGAGCAAGGCGGGCTCCATCCGGCCCGCAGCATCCCCCTCTCCCTGCCCGGCAGCGGGGCTGGAATGGGGAAGGGGCCCAGCCCGGGCCCGTGGCAGCGCCCGCCCGGCTGTGGTAACTATACTCCCGGACAGACGGGGAAAAGGAAATTCCCGGGTTCCTTTGATCTCATCAGTGTCTTTAACAGAGGTGTAGTAGTGTGATAGCTTCTTAGTGGTTCTACAGAGCACTACGTTTCTGTAGTTTAGATACAGAGCTTTTGTTTCACTTCCCTAAATTCTTCCCATGTCAAACTGTGACTCATTGTAATGCTCTGTTACTGCCTCAGACAATTTCGTTTTCAAGATGCCCCAGTCACCCTAAAAACGTGACTGAGAAAACACCAGAAATACAGTGGAAAAAACACTGCTTCCTCTCCTGGTCAATGTAGAAGTTTAATAAAGGAGTTTAATAGGAGACAAAGCCATGAAAGCAGAGGCTACAGCCAGGTGTGTCTTTGCCCTCAGCCAAGAGCACAGCTGCTAGTTTGGAAACACACTTTATACAGCATTTCTATTGCATCTGCCTGGTGCATATGTAAACTTTTCCCCAAACTGGTTTACATGCCCCAAGAACTGTTTAGCATGGCTCCTCCTTGGGTCCTGTGCATTTAGAGCATGCACATTTCTTGGTTGTGGTTTTAGTCCATTTTATCATCACCTTCAGTTCTTGGGCCAGGGTCTGCCCTGTCTTCAGAAGATGAGTGCTGATAGTTGGCATCATCTATTCCTTGGATATTATCTCAACCAAGCAGACATTTTAACACAAGCATATCTAGATCAGTTATTTCTAAGTTTTGAGTAGCAACAGAAATATAAACTATATCCTTATAGCAAAGTTACTTTAACACCATACATACAGAACCCATTTTGATATTTGAAAAAAGACAGTACTGTAATATATAACAGTGCTCATTTTTTAACACCTTACCTGACATGGTTGTTTTCCAGTTGATTTTGATGCTGAAACCATTCATTGTAGCTACTCTCCATACAAAGAAATATTTAGACTTGTTTACTCTTACTGCAAGCAGAAGAGAATTTTCAGTAATTTCTGCAGTTTATAATAGTACTCTTAGTATTTGTGTGCATCAAAGTGTTCTTCAAGTCACACTTCTTGTATAAATAGGATTGCCAAATAACAAATGTTTCAAGTTGGAACTAAAGTGTTTCTGTATTTAATGTTCTTTTGTGTGTCAGACAAGATTTGGGATTAAAAGATGGCAATCTGCCTCTGTTGAAAACAAAGAGAAATTTTACTTTTATGTGTCACTCATTTTACCTCAGATGTCTGTGAATCCTTATTGGTTTTGCTCCCTGAATGTGAATGCAATTTTCAGCACCAGCTGGGCTTTGTTGGAAATGGTATTGGGGACCCACAAGAAAAGTTCCTCATTTTAGTGGCTGAGACCATGGTGAGGTTTTTAGCATTTCCTTCTCTCAGGTGGGATCTGATGGCCCTGAGGCAGCCTTGTCTCCTCAGGGATTTCATGCCCTGAGGAAGCAAAGGCTGATGGTATGTGCTTGATCCTCTCCTGTCTAATGGGGAGAAACAGCAACCAGCAGAGCTGGAATCACCTTCTCCATTCCTGATTTCTCCTGCCAACACATCACTGGGCTTCCTCAGGGTCCAGAAGTCACTTTTCCTTTTGGATGGATGGCCTGAAGGCATCCAGGTGCTGCAGGTTAGGAATGCTTCAGAAATCCCTTTGGCTTGGAAGGATCCTTCTACCTGAGAGCTGAATGGGCTGTGCCAACCCCAGAGCGAGAGGGACTCACGGCAACAGAATTAAAGGCGGTGAGAGAACCCAAAGAATATATTGCAACATGCAGAGCAGGTGACAGAGAACCAAAGACTGAAGATGTCCGAAAAGTGGAGTCAAGCTTCCAGCCAGCTTGAAGATTGTTTAACTAACACTTTGGGCAGGGAGTTTGAACTTTATCGTTTATTGATGTAATTGTTCTGTTTTAATAGATGAGAATTACAAGCATCAGTTGAGGGGAAGTACACATGGAAATGTAAGTGGCATTGGAGCAGTTTCCTGAAGGACCAACAAGTAGAGTGAAACAAGAAATGGAGGGCAAAACCAGGTTGTCCCCTGTGTTCACCACCGAGAAGATTCCATAGTCCTGCTGTGGGCAGCAATCCCATAGGCATGGCAAGGTGGGGGTCAAGAAAGACACCCCAGACCTCTGTCATTGCTCTGCTGTCTTTTAATACTACAGGAACCAGAAGGCAAGACTGAGTTGGCCACTGTGCTCACCACTAAGATACACCTGCTATAAGTAGCAGCCCCATGGGCATGGTAGATGAGGGTAAGAAAACCATACCAGACCTCAGTGATCCCATTTTGTCCATTTCAAATATGTCTGTCTCAAGAAAACCTGAGATTTTTTTTCCTTCTGTTCCCACTGTCCTCACCCACGTCAACAGACGCTAGTATGATTTGATTCTATCAGCTGCAACCTGTAAGGCTCATTGACAAAAGATGTGGTTAACATAGGTTCACCTAATTCATAGCAAAGGTTATTTTATTTCACTTTCAACAGTGGACCAGCAGACATGTGCTGCCACTTGAATTGCTGTTAGTAAAGACCAGGGTAAAGAAGCAAAAAAGGCTTTTGCATAATGTCCATAGATGTTTTATTCAGCTGCAAAGTGAGATGTTCTCCTCTCCCCCCACACTCCTCCCAAGGTCCCACTCTCTCCCCAGGGGCCTCCCAGCTGACCTCGGTCTCCAGGCACTATCAAGTTGAGGCCCAATCAGGGAAAAGAGAGGGAGAGCCTCAGGAGCACCTATATTCAGGCATAGGAACAGGGGAAGGAGCCAATGGGGTGTAACTTAGGAGAAGACCCTCCAGGGCCTCCACAGATATGCTCTTTGAAGCATCTGCTTCACTTACCGAAATAATAATATTACCGCACGCTCGGTTTATTTTGCTTCCCTCATTCCCTTGGCCTGCTCTTTTTGTGTCTGCACGCCTGGCAGGCTGGCGCTCCCCATTCAGTTTTTTTCATAGTGGTTGACCCCCTGGGAGTGCTTGTAGTTCTCCTCCCCTGCTATTTCTAAATTCATCAAATTGCCTTTTCAGGGGGCACTGGCTACTCCAGTGCCCAAGGTTATTGCAAAGCAGGCATGGCTTTGTGGGATCAACCATTGCTGGTCTCCGCTGCTGCCCAGGGCACTGCTGTGCTGAGGAAATGGGTGCAGGGCTGGCAATGGCTCCCTGCGCTGAGGGAGTCTTGGCATCAGCCTTGGTCTGGTGTCTTCAGTCACACTCGTCTGAGGCACTTTCCTGTTACAGACTAGAAGCATATCTTTTAGTGTTGGAGACAGTTCGAGAGGAAGGCTTAAAATTGCCGCTCGACACTGTTCATTTGCATTTGTAAATGCCATTTCCTCTAAAACTTCTTCCCTTGCATTCTCTTTTTAAACTTGGATTTCAATAGCTCTAGTTAACCTCTCTACAAATTTGAAATAAGGCTCTGATGGTAGCTGCTTGATCTTACTATAAGGTTCAAATGGGCCTTCAGGTTGGAGGGAAAAGAAGGCCTTTTCAGCTGCTTCTTTGAATCTCTCAAGAGCTTCTACAGGAATTACTGCAGCTTGGATTGGGGCTAAGGACCACTGGCCCTCACTGGAGAGATGCTCAATGGTAATTGGCATGCCATTGGCATCTTTTGCTGTGTTTGGGTCAGCATGCAAGTCTGGGAGGGCTTCTTTTAGCAGTTGTTTCCATGCTAATTCCCATAATTTGAATTCTGTAGAGGTCATGAGGCATGAAAAAAGCTGCTTTAAATCATGTGGGACTGCCACAGGACTGAGAGGCATCTTTTGTACTTCGACAATTGGACGATGCCCTTGCTGGAATGCCAAGATTGACAGACAGCACTTAGCAAGGGGGCAAGGGGGAGGGGAACGGAGAGGGTATTGGCATATCTGAGGGAGGAACCGGGATAACTGAAACAGGCTAATATATCACACTGCAACAATGATCCATTAAAAAACCTTTTTGAGCAGTAAGAGCAGATTATCAGAATCAAAAATTAGAGCTAATTGAGACAAATGACTCAGAGTAAAAGAAAAGAGGGGTTTGTTATACATGAATGATAGATAGATATTAGCTGTATGTTAGGAGAAGTTTTGTAAATATAGAGTGCTGTTACTGCAATATATTCCCTCACAGTCCCCTTTCCCTCCCCCTTGTAGCAGCCTCAGTACCTCAGGGCATTTGGGGAGGGGCGGCTCATTACCAGGAAGGGCTACAGGCCAACACCTGAGCTCCAATCAAGCTGGAGGAAGTGATCTCCACCTGTCGATGGCAGAGAAGGAGTTGACTGACAAAATGTTGGGAGGGGCTGAGGGTAAAAAAGGCAGAGCATCCATCTTGTAGACAAGCTCATGGCTGACAGTCATAGAGACATCCAACACTGTAATTTTTCCTTATTCAGTCTGTTGTATTTTTTTGTTAAGGTTTAATGAACTTTTAAAATTTTAAAAGTGAAGGTCCTTTCTCACGTCTTCCAAGGACAGTCAAAAATTCTCACCTTCAGGCCAGTTCATAATGATTTTCAGGAGCCCAGGGTGATTTGAATTTCCCAATCAAGCTTGTTGTACAATGTTATGAATAAAAAATATAGGTCTTGGCTTTCACATTTATGTACTAACTTTTGTTTTGCAAGCTATTATTGATGTCCAAAATCCTGATACAGTACAAATTACAATTCCTGCTTTAGATGTAGTATAATCTGTGAGTTTATTCTATGCACTCTATAGCTTTTCTAAATAGAGGTGTAAAAGATACTATCTTAGACCATAGCTTAATAGAGCCTGGGATATCTTGGAATGATTGTTTCATGTAACTAACTCAGAAAATGGTGTCAAATACTTAAGTGATTTCCCACAGTCAAGGACTTTCTTATCAGAAAGATAACAGAAACAAGAGCATGGGAAAGAAGAGACTTTATTGACCCTCATTTTCAGGGAGTGAAAATACAAAAAGATAGAATCACAAAAAACCATGAAATATAGTAGTTCAAGGTAGAAGAGGGCCTGAAGACAAGTCAAAAGTTAAAAAAACCGCAAAACAGCAGATAAATTCAAAATTATGTTTCAATTCTTAAAAACTCTTCTAAATGTGGATGTAGCTCTCATATGTAACAGTACATAGAAAACACAGCTTAAGTTAACCCTGTGCAAGAGACAAGCATCCCAGGGCAGGATTTTAACCCGTAATAAACTTTGTATAAAAGTGTAGTGAGCCAGGTTTCCTACACATAATGAGGTTGATGCACTAACTGCAGGCAGCATCGGTGGCAGGATGGATTACAGAGACTTTTCCTTTGCAGCCCCAGCCCAGAGCTGGCACTGGGGATGAAGAGGCACTGAGGTGACCCTGAGGCGAAGTGCAAGGCACAGGGCGCAGCTGAGGAAGGAGAGCGCTGTGCTGGGCTCAGAGGTGAAACTGGCACTGCCCAGTGTGCAGAAGACACTTTCTGCAGCCCCTGTTAAAGGGAAGCTTGGGCCTTGCTGCAGACAAATGGCCGCTCACTGGAGCAGTTCCCACTCCTGAATTTATCGTCAGCCAAGTACACACACTGGGAACTGCCGAGGACAGGAACCCTGCAGGGAGGAGCAGAGGCAGCGCTGGCTGCCAGGAGAAGCCCTTGTGCCCCTGTGCCCCCAGGCCCTGCTCGGCTCCCCGGCACTCACCGGGAGCTGTAGCTGCTGCCGTCCCCCCAGTGCAGGCGCTCGCCCCGTCTGCGCAGCCCGAGCCAGAAATCGCCGTTCCCGCGGAGGCGGAAGAGCAAATCCTGCCCAGGAGAGAGGAGTGGGAGCTGCCCCGGCCCCTCGGGGGGACACGTGCCCGGGGCTCCCCCCGCACGCCGGGGCTCCTTCCCTGCAAGGCCCCGGCCCAGGGCTGCAGCCCCGGCCCTACGAGCACCGAGCCCGGCCCAGGAGCGCCCCCAGGCTGCCCTCAGCCACCCCACAGCGCCCGCAGCCCCTCACTCACCATGGCCTCCACATCCTTGGCAATGGCCAGGGAGGCATTGAGCTCGGAGCACCGTTCCTGACCCTGCTCCCACGTGCTGTAATCCCTTGAGAAGTAGTAGCAGACCCCCTTGTGCCCAACCCACTCAAAAGGGCAGCAATGCAAATTGGCAGTTGTGACTGGAAGCTGTGGTGCTGCAGGAGGAAGAGGAGAAGGTCTGAGGATTCCCCTGTGCAGGGAGCAGGGAGCCCGCTCTGCCCCGAGGGGCTGGGCCCAGCTGTTGCGCCTCCCTTACCTGCCAGCACAGCCAAGGCCGCCCCCAAAGCCAGCATCAGCTCCAGGAGCACCAGAATCAGCACCGCCGTGCTCGCGGGATGGGACCTGAACCATTCACCTGGAGCAGGAAAGAGCTGCTGGCTGCCAGAAGCAGAGCCAGCCCCGCAATCTGCTCAGCCCATGGCCAGGGAGCAGAGCAGGGAGCCCTAAGGCATTGTAGGCCTCCCTCAGCTGGCAGCCAGAGAGCCAAGAGCCTGGCCACAGGCAGGGACACAGCTGTGGGCACAGGCTGCAGCAGGAGAACTGCACAGCCTTGGGGGCAGCTGGGGCTCTTGCTTCCAGCCACGGATGGGGCCCAGCAGAGCACGAGGCCTCTTCCAGACATTGGGAAACAGCCACACACCTGCCAGCCCTGGCCTTGGGAGGGGACATAGTCCCCTGCCTAGAGGCCACAGGGGTGGCCCTGCACTCACCCAGGAATCTTCTTAGGGTTTTTTTGTGTTCATTGCCCGTTGCTGCTGTGCCCTGGGGAGCCAGGGGCTCCCTCACACTCCCATCACTGGTGCAGAATCCATTCTCTACGTCTGCACTCACTGCACACTCACAAGTGGCATCCTCCTCCTTATGCCAAGAGGCTTCTTGGGCCTCAGGCAAGTGTGGAACCGTGGCTGCTGGTCCCTCCTGGAGATGATGGGGCTCCTTCTCAACTCCATGAATGGAGCAAGATCCACTGTTGTCCTGCTCACAGCCGGCATCTCTCTGCCCAGAACAAACAGCACCTTGCTCCTGACACATCAGAAGTGCTCTGGCAGATCCTTTGGGAGCTCGGCCTCGGGAACAGCTTTACAGCCGCGCTGATGGCACCCTGAAAGGGACACGATGAGAGGTCGCTGCTGGTGCCGGCCGTGAGGGGGCTCACGAGGGCGGTGGCAGCTGTGGCTGCGCTGTCGGCACTGCCCAGAGGTGCGGCAGCAGGTGCGGAGACAAGCGCAGCCTCCGGGAGCTCTGCGGTGGCCGCAGCCGCGGCCCCTGTGGCTCTGCAGCCGCTGCAGCCCAGCTCCGTGCCGGGCCAGGCGCTGAGAGCGCCTGCGAGCTGCGGCCGCTGCTGGCCCGGGGCAGCTGCGGCTCGGAGTCCGCCTGCCGAGGGGCAAGAAGCAGCAGCCCCGGGCTGCTCACCATTGTGTCCCGCATGATTCCCTGCCCCGGCGCCTCGGAGCCCGGCCACACCGAGCTACGGCACGGACGCTGCGGCTCCCTGCCTGGGCACACGGAGCGGCTCCCGGCACACAGGGCAGCGCCGAGAAGCCTCGGTCCCGGAGCAGGCAGGATGCGCCGCTTTGTGCCCGCACTCGGCGCCTGCAGCGCTTTGGGCTCTGAGGCACGTTCAAGTTCATGCCGTGCCGGCCCCGAGCCGGGCACGGACACCTCCCGCCCGAGCAGCGTCCCCGAGCCCGGTGCCGCACGGCCGGGAACGGTCCCGGGCACGGAGCAGCCGCCTCCGTCCTAACGAGAGCAGCCGGGATGAGCCATCGCTGCCGCGGCACCGGCTCCATCCCGGCCATCCGGGCAAGGAGGAGAGCGCGGGCAGCCGCTCCCTCGGCGATCCCAGCGCAGAGGGTACACGGGAGAAGGTGGCACCAGGAACTCACCAGAATCCCCCCGGCCCTCACCGCGGCCCCCTCCGCCCGCAGCGAGCCCCGAGCTGGGGCAGCACCGACCGCGGTCCCACCTGGGCTGGAGCCGCCTCCGAGCTCCGCCGCCGCCTCGCCGAGCTCCGGGTGCCGCCGCCGCTCCGGAATGAGACGAACGCGCCGCCCGCCGCCGCCGGTCCGGTCCCAGGCTGACACACGTGGAGCCGCCCCTGCCGCTGCAGTTTCGAACTTTTGGGGTGCCTTACGTTTACCGGCCGTATTTTCCTCTGACTGGCGGGAGCGCAGCCAATCGTGGTGCGGTCCTTTTGCTCCCCGGTCCCACCGCGGTCCCCTGTTCCCGGCGCTGCCCGCTGCCTTCTCCCGGATCGCTTCCTTCACCGTTGTGCCGTCTGGCGGAGCCCGGATTGGGGGATCTGAACCCAAGTCTCTTTCGCTCGGCTGAGTGCAATGTAAAACCCACTGTGTGTGGCGGAACGGCGTAGCTCACCCGGGGCTGCCCCGCGCTGCCGCCGGGGCTTTCCCCACTCCCGGGGACTCGGCTTTAACCGGCAGCGTGTGAGGGGAAACCGAGGGGGTGTGAGGGGAGCCCGGCGGCCGGAATCGATGAGCGTGTGGGGGGAAACCGGGCGGGGATCGTTTGAAGGGCATCCGGCAGCCGAGAACCGGGATCTTTAGAGGAGAATCCGGCGGCCTTGAACGGGCAGCGTGTGAGAGCAAAGTGGGCCCTGTGAGGTGGATCCTGAGGGCTCGAACTGGGAGCGTGTGAGGGGGACCCGGCGGCTTCCCCGACACTCGGTGTCACAGCACGGGTTAACCCAGTGAGGCATCTGGTGCCACCTCCCTGCTGCAGCGGGGCCATCCCCGAGCACAGGACACAAGATTGTGTCAGCAGGGTCTGGGATATCCGCAGTGAGGGAGACTCCGCAGCCCGTGTGGACAATCTGTTGCTGGGCACGGCGTTGCTGAGCCGCCTCTCCTGTCTGTGCCCCGTGCAGGCGAGATCCCGGCGCACTTGGGCGGCACCGCGGTGTTCGGGGATAAGGTGGAGGATGAGTGGTTCATTGTGTAGCTGCTGCGGGAGATGAGCAGGGAGTTGCCGGGGCTGGCAGCCAGGTAAGGCGGGTGCTGCTGAGCTGCTTTAGTGGGAGGGCTGCCAAGGGGCAGTGCCTGTGCTCTGAAGGTCCTGTCTTAGCATTGCCCATCCTTGGAGGTGTTTCCCCATCCCAGACATGTTGGAAGTGTCCAAGGGCAGGTTGGATGGGGCTTGGAGCGGCCTGGGCTAGAGGAAGGTGTGCCTGGCTGTGGCAAGGGTGCTGGAACCAGGTGTTGATCTTTAAGGTCCCTTCTAACCTTAGAGTTGTTATGAGCTTAGGAATGTTAATAAACCCCAGCAGACATGGATTCAGAAGTGCGTTGTTGTGCTCTGCAAGGCTTTTCCTGCTGAATTTCCAATTTCTCCTTGGCCAGGATTGATGACAACGATGGAGAGTTTCTCTTGATAGAAGCAGCGATTTTGTCCTGAAGTGGCTGAATCCTGAGAACAGTGAAAACAGGGTGAGAAAAACTTGTGTACAGTTGGCAAGGGGAACCCAGTGGCCTTTCATGTGGCAGCTGGAGTTTTCTCTTGCACCTCTAGCCAAGTGGTCTGACTGCCTCTGAAAATTCAGAGTGCTGTCTGTCCCTGACTGTTGCTCCCTTCAGGAGCACTCCTGTATCCACCTGAACTTTCAAGCTCTGCTAGAACCACTTGGATGGTTTTTTTTGTTGTTGTTTTTTACCATAATGTAGGATTGTTTAGGCCAGAGGATTTGCTGCCCTCAGAGTAGGGAATGCTCAGGGCTGGAGTGTTGCTGTCCCTGTAAGGACACAGGCTTTGTCTGGTCCAGGTGAAATAATGAGCAGACACCTTCACACGAATATGGATGGTTGCTAATGGCAATAGATTAGTATGGAGATCATTAATTTGGTCATTAGCAAAAAATTGTTTAATTCTTTTCCCCTACTCCAAGATTCTTACAAGGGCTGGAACACAAGACCAAAATAGATCGCAAGTGTGTACCTGGAGTGTCAGGCTCATACTTTCCTTTTGTTTGAGGGAACAGACAGAGTGAGGGAGTTGAGAAGGTTGCATTCAGGGCTTTTCTTAGGGCCAGGAACCAGCAGAGATCGCATGTGACACCTGAAATTCTGCTTTTAATGCCTGTGATGTTCTGAAGCAGTTAGGCCATCCTGATTCTCCTGAAGCACTTCTCAAGTTGAAGAGACAGGTGTAACAACTATTGTTGTTAGGGAAACAAGATGTAATCGATGAAACTTGTTGCAATTAAAATGGGGATTTTTCCTGGTTGGATCGTGGTCTCTGGCATCTCAAATAACCTGTTTAGAAAAGCTGTGCTGCTTCCTGCATTGGTTCTCTATTTGTGCTTAAAGGGGAAGGATGATTTCAAGGTGAAGCAGTGTGTCTGTGGCTTTTGAACATTCCAGGGAAAATACATTTTAAGCCTTGAACTTGTGTGAGGAGTTGCAGTGGGGCCAGAACTTGAATCCTTACCTCTGTGTGAAATGAATTAATGTGTTTAAAGGGGACATGTGCAGTTTGTTCCCCTTAGAAAGTGATTTATTTTGGAAATTAAAAAGAAAAAAGGAAGATGTGGGGATTGATTCATTCATCTAAAGCAAGGAAAGAAATACACTGGAGTGAAGAAAACCCCCATATGTGATTGTGTGAGGTGTGACTGATTTCACTGGTTTACATTTCATTTCCACCCCTCTAGAATTCAACATTCTTCAAGATCCATACATAACACCATAGACCTATCTGGACCCATGCATTTGCAATTTTTATGTGTTTGTGGTTTTTGTGACTTCTGGTGGTTTTGCTGAGATTCTCCGTTTTTCTTTTAAAGATGCCTTTGACTACTTCTTTGAAGTTAATATATTGGACATAAATTCAGTACTTATATGAAGATGTTAAAATTGGACAACTTTATTGAGATTCTTAGGTTAATATCCTTTAATATACTTCAGTTATAGGAATGGCCCCTTGCTGTATTGAGTTCCAAGCGTACGTGGCACAGACAACATTGGGAAAAGTTTCAGCCGCCACAAGAGAGGGGTGAGTGTGCCTTGGGCTCTGATTTGCAGCAGTAATTTCCAAGCAGGAAATGTGCTGCAAGTGGCCATTGTGAGTGATGGGATTGGAACCTTCCCATGTGCAAGCAAAGTGTGCTGGACCTGCACCATCATACATTTTTTATAAACTAAAGCTTACCTAAGCTTGAAATTTGCCCATCTTTTCCAGGGCTTAGTTTTAGTTTGCCCATCTTTTCCATGTTTTTAGTAGTAGGGCAAGCAGCTGCAGCTTCACTTGTGAGTTCCTGTAGTAGTTTTCTCCCATAGGAAGCTGAGCCAGGACTCAGCAATACTCTGTGTCCTTCTCTTGGAACCTAATGTGGGTAATGGAGAGTGGTGATTTTCAGCTGGCATGAGCATTTGGTGTCTGAATTCCTGTCTGTCAGGACTCAGGAGTGTACTGGACTTTGTCGGCTGCACAATGGTTGTTTCTTTTCTCCTGTGGTTTGCCATTTTTCCCCCCTTAAATCTGCTCATGCAATTTGATAAAGTTTTCTCTTTGTACTCCCTGCAGGCAAGTTCTGTTGGAGCAGCCCCATGTGAGAGTGCTGGCCCTGATTGTGGAGCTGAGGCTGCTGAGCTGGCAGCCCTGGCTGTGGACATGAACCTGGTGGCAAAGCTGCTCGAGTCCCACAGTGCCCAGGCTGGCCTGGCAGGACCCAGCTGGAACATTTACAGAGCCTGGGGGTGAATTTACCTGAGAGCACAGAGCTCACTGGCAGCTGAGCAAGGCAGGGAGAGCCTTTGCACAAGACATGGCTGCTGGGGAGATGGAGCACAGACACACAAGCAGGATGTGGGAGAAGAGGCCAAAGGTTTTCATTTGGAGCATTCTGTTCATTATGTGTCACTTCAGCAGAGTGAATTTACCTGCAAAAGCTTCTGTTTGCACACTGCCTTGGGTGGAAATGAGATTTTCCCAGTGCTAACACATTTTCAGAAAACTGAAAAATGATGTTGAATGCATGACTCAAATGATGTTTTGTTTTATTACAACACCTCTCTTCCATTTTTTCATTCAGTGATCCAATTTGCCATGTTTCTAAAATGTCCTTTTACCTGTTGCTGAGTGGGTTCAATATCTGGGGAGCAGTTCTTGTTCTGAAAATGCTGCTCCCTTGAGGGGCAGGTGGGGAAATACCACATTGCAGGAAGAGTAATTGGACCAAATGTGTAAATATTGGCCAGAAGTATTTTTTTAATGTATTTCAATAAAAACAGAAATACATCTTGACTACTGAATTTTTGAAGGTATGCATAACTTCCTCAGTGCAGTATCAGTTCTTGGAGTGAAAGTATTTTTGTAATTGTTCATTTTCTGAATGAATTCCATTATTGCTGAATGTTGATATACAGCTACTGCTGGCATGATGTGAGCCCAGGCTGAGCAGTTTGGGGTTTTTTCAGTGAAAATGTGGGTGGAAGCCATGCAGCATGTTGCTTTCATGTGGAATAAAAAATCTATTTTACATATGAGAACTTAGGTTTCAACAAGATAAATTTTATATAAAATACATAGAAATTCTTGATACACAGACAGCAACAGTGCAGTCCTGCTGGGTCCAAATCAGCTTCTTAATTTCTCTTTATTTGTTTTTCATTCAGCAATGAATGAGTTGTCGTGCACTGATGTTGTGTAATTTCCTTTGTCAGTAGTTCAGGGAGAGCACTGACAGGTTGGACAGGGATTAGAGATGGACAGCAAGAGCTGGGAAGTGTGAAGAAGGTTCTGCTACATTTCAAGGAATTTGGACTGCTGAGAGATGAGAGACTCAGACAAATCAGTGGTGGAAAAATGGGGTTAACAGAGGGTTTGTAATTGAGACAAGGCTAATGAGCAGTTAGTGGTGGAAAACAGAGGTACTTGAACCTTGGGAAGGGTTGGTGTTTGACCAGGGACGGTAATTTACACTGAAAATACATAAAATTCTCCACTGATGAGTAGCTAGATCAAGTTTAGATACTTTGAAACATAATTGAGTTGAAGAACATGATCACATTGAACTGCTGTGTGGCCTGTGCTACAGAAAAGGTCCAAATAGATGGAAGGACTCCCTTAGTGCATGAGGAGAACTCCTAAGCTGAGGTTCAGAACAAAGCTGCTCTTTTGCAAACACTCCAGCTGCTGTTGCTGCTTGGATAATCTGACTTTTCCATCAGTGGGGCTGGGATTTCTCTGGGGCTCTGCTCATCCCAACTCTTTCCATTTGTTCAGCAGCTTCCCAGGGGAGCCCTGCAAGGCTCTGGGAGTGCTCCCAGGAGAGTTTGCTGTGGAAGAAGAAGCATTTCCATGCTGCCTCTTCCACTGCTTTGAGGTAACACACCAGGCATCTCCACTTTTAATTCTGAGAGTGTTTTTAGTGAAGGAAGCCTGATGGAATTAATTAGGGAGGAGAAGTGGTGTGTGATTCCCTTTCAATGGATTTCTGTCCAAGTGTATTCTGGAGTTGTTTAACTGGTTAATTTTCCCTTATAGTCTGTGTTTCAACTGGGGGAATCCCCATTCACCTGCAATGTTGAGGGGATCAATGGAAAGAAACCCTGCCTTGGCCATTATTTCAGGGCTATCAATGGATGGGGAATCCCCATTTTCTTGCTGAAATAGATCAGGGAACACCCTTTATGATGGGATTTTATAGGTCTGAAATGAGATAAAACCTTCAATTTTCATCATCTTTAAATTGACAAGGAATCTCTGTTGTGCCTTATTTTTAGGGTTGAAATTGGTAGAAACCCCCACTGATTCCATTGAGGGATTTATATCAAAGGGCCACAAAGGCTGGAAAAAAAGAGGCACAAAAAGGCAGCCAAAAAAACAAGGTGGAAAAAAAGTTGGTAAAAAAGGGGTGGAAAAGAAGGTATCAAGAACAGGTGGCAAAAAAAAAGGGCAGAAGAAAAAATGGAGGGGAAAAAAGGGGCAAAAATTGGGAAAAAAAGGCAGCCAAAAACAGGGGGGGGGGAAGGGCAGAAAAAAACAGGAAAACAGGCAGCAAAAATGGGGGAGGGAAGGGCAGCAGGAAAAGGTGGGAAGAGTCAAAAAATGGAGATGTCATAATGGTGAAAAGGTGGAATTTAGGAAGCAAGAAAGCTCTAGGAAGGTGAGGAGAAAAGGGTGCTTAGCATGAGAGGAAAAAGGACGGGAAATATGAGGGGAAAAGAGCAGGAGCCCCAGAGACACCCCCAGAGCTCAGGCCCCCCTCCCCAATCCCACAGACACCCCCAGGTACCCCCAAGAGAGCCCCTGCAAACCCCACAGACACCTGGGCCTGGATTCCTGCAGGAACATTCGGGAACAACTGGGCTCCTTGCAGCGGGATGGAAACAACGGCCAGGGCTGGGAATGTGTGCCCACTGTGCTGCCAGGCTGGGAATCAGCTGGGTGGGGCCGTGCCATGGCAAAGGCTCCTGAACAAGTGCCAGGTCTGTGGGCTGCAGCTGGAGCTGAGAAGCAAAGGGATTAGTCCAGGCAGGAGAACATCCCCTCATGGGGTACTGCTGCAAAGTGGGCATGTTTGGAACAGAGCCTCTCCTTCAGCAGCCCAACGCTGCCAGATGGAAATTGCCAAGGGCACGAGGCTGGGAAGTGAAGAGCAGAGCTGCTGTGAAGGTAAAGCTCAGTTCATTCAGAGAGATCACACAGGTCACCTGAGCACTGTTACAGGTAGGAAGCAGAAAATGAGAGATTTCCAGGAAAGCCTTTGTAGTTTGGTGGGGAAAAGGAGTTGTGCTATGCAATGGCTGCAGGGATGGTGATCCAAATGAGTTCTGAGCAGATTTCCTTTTTTTTTTCAATTGGAGAGGGTTATTAACCTTACCTGCAGTTTTAACGCCAAATAGTTTTGGAATCTCTTCTAGTTTAATCTAGCTGTCCTCCATGCTGCAAACTCACAGCAGCCATACTTAACTGTCATATGATGTGTGAATTTGCTTGTGTCCCTATCCCTAATGTCATCCTTGCTGGGTTTTCAGCTTCTTTTTAATGTGCTAGTAAATCTTCTGCGTCCCTCTGAGGTATTTCCATGGGTAAACCCACTGAAGAGCACAAGCTAAAGGATGCTACCTCCAGCTGAGCACAGGGAGCAGTGGGAAAGGATGTTCTATCAGCATTTTCTGTCCCTGTGCTGATACTGCTCTCCCGGGGAGGGAGCTGGGAAATCCCTATTTCTGCTGCTGTGCTCTTCCTGATGTGTGTCACAGCTGATGCCAACCCCATTTTCCCAATGTAATGAAGATTCTGGACATCTCTGAGTGTACCTGCTGGCCTTGGAAATGCCACTGATGGTTATTAAGGAGAAGGCAAGTCCCACCATTTCTGTGTGGGAACGGAAATGTGTGGCCGTCCCTCAGTGCAGCTCTTTTGGTGACAGCAGTTGGTGGCCATTCCTGGTGCAGTTCTGTTATCATTTTTTCTTATACCATTCTATTTTATTCCCTTCAGACTTCCCACCCTTTGCCATTCCTCACTTCTTACCCAGCACTGCCCCAATGGTGCCTGGGTGCAGCTCTTTTAGAGAACAGGGCCCGTCCCAACAGGCGGCTGCTGCAGCCAGGGCAGGGGCAGGGCAAGGCACATCACAGCGCTGGTGGTGCTTGGAGACTGTTGGCTTTTGCAGTTCAGGCAGATCAAATGAATCCCAATTGTTGGTGATTTCCACCACTTACTATTTCTCCCCTCTTTTCCTGGATGGATTTGACAGCTCTTCCTTTTCCCCCACAGAGCTTAAAAGCAAAATGCCTGCCTGCCCCATGGCCATGCCCACCACCTTGTCCCTCTTTCTCCCCCCTTTACTTTGCAGTACTTTCTCCTTCCTCCTCCTGTCCCTGCCAGTTCCAGCAAAGCCATTTCCCCCACTGGCACCAGCTGCCTCCTGTCCCTCGCTCCCATTTTGCCCACTCTGAACTCCTGGAGCCGCCTGCCCGCGGAGCCGCAGCCGCTGTGGGGCCGGGTAATGGTGCAGGGAATGCTGGCAGGGATTCTTGGGCTGGGCTGGGCCAGGCCAGGTGCCCCGGGGCCAGCAAAAGCGCTCTGAGCCTCTGCTCCTGCCCCTGGGCAGGCAACAGAACACAGCAGTAAAGGCTTGGGGCTCTCAAGAAAGGCAGCCAGAGATCTCTCACCCATCATGGGCAGAACAGGCCTGGATTGGGGAAATTAAATTTTATTGAATGTATTATCAAATAAATCAGAGCAAGGGAGTGAGATGTACACCAAATCCTAAAAATGCACCTTCTCCACACTGTTCTCTCCTTCCTGGGCTTCACTTTGTCCCAGATTTCTCCCTCCAGAAGAAGCTGACTGACTAAGCTTTGGCAGGGGCTGAGGGTATAAAAGGCCGAGCATCCATTTTGTAAACGAGCCCGTGGCTGACAGTCACAGAGATCCCCAGTGGTGTAATTTTTCCTTATTCAGTCTGTTGTTGTATTTTTTTCTTAAGGTTTAATTAACCTTTCAAATTTTAAAAGTGAAGGTCCTTCCTCACATCTTCCAAGGACAGTCCAAAATTCTCACTTTCAGGCCACTTCATGATGATTTCCAAGAGCCCAGAGTGCTTTGAGTTCCCAATTGAGTTTGTTGTGTGATGTTAAAAATAAGAAATATAGGTATTGGCTTTCACATTTATGTACTAACTTTTGTGTTGCAAGTTACAGTTGATCACAAAATCCTGATACAGTGCAATTTGTAATTCCTGATTTTGATATAGTATAAACTGTCAGTTTATCTATGCACCCTATAGCTTCTATAAATAGTGGTGTCATGTATTCTATCTTAGACCATAGCTTAATAGAGACTGTGAAATGTTGAAATTACTTTTTCATGGAACTAATGCAGCAAATGGTGTAAAAAAATTGACTTCCCAACTTTGGGAACTGTCTTATCTAAAAGACAAGATCATAGAAAGGGAAACCAGAGAATCAAAAAAAAGACTTTATGAACCCTTGTTATCAGGGAATGAAAATACAATACAGAAACACAAGAAAAAATAGAATATATTCATTTAATCAATAAGATGGAAGGAAGACAAGTCAAAGGTTCAAACCAAGCAAAAGAATATGTTAACTCAAATGAATGTTTCAACATGTATAAACTGTCATGAATATGCATAAAAGTCTGTAACGAAACAATATATACAGAACACAGTTCAAGTGGACTGTGTGCAAAGAGACAAGCACCCAAATGTGGGATTTTATCCCTTAATAAACTTCCATGAAACTTGTAAACAGAGTGCTGTGTTACCCACATATGAGGGCATACACTCACTGCCGGCAGCATCGGTGGCAGGATGGATTGCAGAGACTTTTCCTTTGCAGCCCCAGCCCAGTGTTGGCACTGGGGATGAAGAGGCACTGAGGTGACCCTGAGAGGAAGTGCAAGGCACAGGGCACAGCAGAGGAAGGACAGCGCTGTGCTGGGCTCAGAGGTGAAGCTGGCACTGCCCAGCGTGGAGAAGGTCCTTTGTGCAGCCCCTGTTACAGGGGAGCTTGGGCCTTGCTGCAGAGATACAGACGCCGATTTGAGCAGTTCTCACTCCTCAATCTCCTGTCAGCCAGGTACACGCACTCGGAATTGTTAAAGACGGGAACCCTGCAGGGAGGAGCAGAGGCAGCGCTGGCTGCCAGGGGAAGCCTTTGTGCCCCTGTGCCCTCAGGCCCTGCCCGGCTCCCCGGCACTCACCGGGAGCTGTAGCTGCTGCCGTCCCAGCAGTGCAGGCGCTCGCCCCGTCTGCGCAGCCCGAGCCAGAAATCGCCGGTCCCGCGGAGGCGGAAGAGCAGATCCTGCCCAGGAGAGAGGAGTGGGAGCTGCCCAGGCCTCTCGGGGGGACACGTGCCCGGGGCTCCCCCCGCACGCCGGGGCTCCTTCCCTGCAAGGCCCCGGCCCAGGGCTGCAGCCCCGGCCCTACGAGCACCGAGCCCGGCCCAGCAGCGCCCCCAGGCTGCCCTCAGCCACCCCACAGTGCCCGCAGCCCCTCACTCACCATGGCCTCCTCATCCTTGGCAATGGCCAGGGAGGCATTGAGCTCGGAGCACCGTTCCTGACCCTGCTCCCACGTGCTGTAATCCCTTGAGAAGTAGTAGCAGACCCCATTGTAGCCCACCCAGCAAGGGAGACAGCCCAGAAACTGAGTCGCTGGAACCTGTGGTGCTGCAGGAGAAAGAGGAGGAGGTCTGAGGATTCCCCTGGGCAGGGAGCAGGGAGCCCGCTCTGCCCCGAGGGGCTGGGCCCAGGTTGCTGCCCCTCCCTTACCTGCCAGCACAGCCAAGGCCACCCCCAAAGCCAGCACCAGGAGCAGCAGAATCAGCACCGCCATGCCCACGGGATGGGACCTGAACCATTCACCTGGAGCAGGAAAGAGCTGCTGGCTGCCAGAAGCAGAGCCAGCCCTGCAATCTGCTCAGCCCATGGCCAGGGAGCAGAGCAGGGAGCCCTGAGGCAGTGTGGCCCTCCCTCAGCTGGCAGCCAGAGAGCCCAGAGCCTGGCCACAGGCAGGGACACAGCTGTGGGGACAGGCAGGGACACAGCTGTGGGCACAGGCTGCAGCAGGAGAACTGCACAGCCTTGGGGGCAGCTGGGGCTCTTGCTTCCAGCCACGGATGGGGCCCAGCAGAGCACGAGGCCTCTTCCAGCCATGGGGAAACAGCCACACACCTGCCAGCCCTGGCCTTGGGAGGGGACACTGCCCCCTGCCTAGGGGGCACAGGGGTGGCTCTGCACTCACCCAGGAATCTTCTGAGGTTCCTTTTGTGTTCATTGTTGGTGGCTGCTGTGCCCTGGGGAGCCAGGGGCTCCCTCACACTCCCATCACTGGTGCAGAATCCATTCTCCACATCTGCACTCACTGCACGCTCACAAGTGGCATCCCCCTGCTTGTGCCAAGAGGCTTCTTGGGCCCCAGGCAAGTGTGGAACCGTGGCTGCTGGTCCCTCCTGGAGATGCTGGGGCTCAGTCGCAACTCCACGAATGGAGCAGAGTTCACTCTGCTCCAACTCACAGCCAGAATCTGTTTCCATTGGACAAACAGCAACTTGCAGTGGAGACATCAGGAGCGCTGCTGGCAGATCCTTTAGGAGCTCGGCCTCGGAGCTTTACAGCCGCGCTGATGGCACCCTGAAAGGGACACGATGAGAGGTCGCTGCTGGTGCCGGCCGTGAGGGGGCTCACGAGGGCGGTGGGAGCTGTGGCTGCGCTGTCGGCACTGCCCAGAGGTGCGGCAGCAGGTGCGAAGACAAGCGCAGCCTCCGGGAGCTCCGCGGTGGCCGCAGCCGCGGCCCCTGTGGCTCTGCAGCCGCTGCAGCCCAGCTCCGTGCCGGGCCGGGCGCTGAGAGCGCCTGCGAGCTGCCGGCTGCTGCTGGCCCGGGGCAGCTGCGGCTCGGAGTCCGCCTGCCGAGGGGCAAGAAGCAGCAGCCCCGGGCTGCTCACCATTGTGTCCCGCATGATTCCCTGCCCCGGCGCCTCGGAGCCCGGGCACACCGAGCTACGGCACGGACGCTACGGCTCCCTGCCTGGGCACACGGAGCGGCTCCCGGCACACAGGGCAGCGCCGAGAAGCCTCGGTCCCGGAGCAGGCACGATGCGCCGTTTTGTGCTCGCACTCGGCGCCTGCAGCGCTTTGGGCTCTGAGGCACGTTCAAGTTCATGCCGTGCCAGCCCCGAGCCGGGCACGGACACCTCCCGCCCGAGCAGCGGCCCCGAGCCCGGTGCCGCACGGCCGGGAAGGGTCCCGGGCACGGAGCAGCCGCCTCCGTCCTAGCGAGAGCAGCCGGGATGAGCCATCGCTGCCGCGGCACCGGCTCCATCCCGGCCATCCGGGCAAGGAGGAGAGCGCGGGCAGCCGCTCCCAGCTGCGATCCCAGCTTAGGGGGCACACGGGAAGCCGGCACCAGGAACGCATCAGAATCCCCCCGGCCCTCACCGCGGCCCCCTCCGCCCGCAGCATGCCCCGAGCTGGGGCAGCACCGACCGCGGTCCCACCTGGGCTGGAGCCGCCGCCTCGCTGGCCCCGGTGTCGCCGCCGCTCCGGAGTCCGTCACGACCTCGCCACTCGCCGCCGCCGCTCCGGTCCCGTCCCGGTCACACCCACCGGCCCGGCACGGCCGGAGTCAGGTTCTGCTGTGGATGTGGGACCGGCTTTTGCCCGTTTTGCCCAATCTACGTTGAAAGCAGCGAGGGTCCTGCCTTCACCCGCGGTGCGGTGCTGGGCGTGCCGAGCCGAGCCGCGGCCGGTGCAGATGGCCGGGCCATGTAGCGCAGAGGGAGAGCGGAAGGGGCCCGGCCCCCAGAGAGGGAGAGCGCCAGGAGCAGCTTCCCCGGGGACTGAGGCTCTTCTGCAGGTCCTCCGGCGTGGGTCCCTTTTCCTTAGCGCCGGGTTTTCGCACAGCATTCCCAGCGGCCGTCCCCTCCCACCGCGCCTTTGCACCTCAGGCAGATAAACCGTATTCCAGTTCTCGACGATATCCTCCTATTTTGGTTTTGCTCAGGATGTATTTAAAAAAGGGATGCAAAAGTTTTAGCTACTCAAAGCTGTTCAGCTTCTGAGACAGTAAAGAAGAAATTAAATCCCAAAGAAGAGAGATAAAGAAATGCCTTAATCTTAAAGCTAAAACCCTCTGATAAAACTATGGAACACAGACTTTTTTCTCCATAATGCTTCAAAGTATGGAGGGATAGAATTCTAATTAATATCAAACAAAAGACTCCACAGCAAAGTAAACAAATATTAAAGTAACTGTAATCCTATAAAAAGTTTAAACAAAGAAAGAGAGAAGAGTAATACAATTCTGTGCCTCCAAGAAAAAAACTCTGTTCCCAGAGATAAAAAATAATTCCAAAAATAGATATTAAAAACCTTTACCTTTAAAAAACACATCTTTGAAACAATACCCCATAAGTTAAAATAGCCTGTAAGCAAGCTGTAAAAAAAGCTTGTAAAAAGATTTAATATTGCTTCCATCATGTGAATTTATTCATATGTATAACAGACGCTGTTCATAAGATATAATTACCTTATTTATAGCTGGCTTTTCAGGAACTTAGTCGCACAAAGATATGTCAATCTACAAGACATGGTGTCAGTTTGGGATCTCTCTGTTTTGCTCTGCAGCTGCAGATGCATCTCTTTGAACAGGCTGTCTGCAGCCGTCCCCTGCACTGCCTGCTCAGCCTTTAGTCCCTTCTCTTGTTCCAGCAGGGTTGCTGTGCCTTCACCCAGGGCTGTCTCATGATTTTCCTGTGTTTTCAGTGTTCCAGGATGAGATCTCTGGGCTCTGTCAAAAGCCTCATCTGAGCTGAGGTCCTGTGGTCTTTCCCGACCCTTGTGTGCCACATCCTCATGGGACAGGGCTGTGACCTGCTGAGGGCAAGGCTGCTCCTGCTCTGTGGGAATCACACACAGCCGCAGGTATTCACACAGAAGTGGATTTGTCTCAATTTAGCCTCCTAAAATGAGGGGAAATGCAGTTTCTTTCTTCAATTTCCCTCAAGAAAGACCAATCTGGGGGCTTTTGCACATCTTTTTCATCTGTGAAGGTCCCTTCAAATGGAGGGTTCCCCTCGATGGAACTCTTACAGTGGCACATCAAGAGGTTCCTCTCAAGGGAAGCCCTTTCAGACCAGGGACAGCCGTGTTTGCTCAGTTTGAACCTGAAGATGATGAAAATGGGGCTCTTTCCCTCAATTCAAACAGCACCATAAATAGTTTCTCCTTCCATTTCAAAATGAAAATAATGGAGAACTGCCTAGTGAGACACCCAAAATCATTAAAAAGCCAAACACCCAAAATCTTTTTTTCCTTCAAATCACAGATGCAGGGGGTTCCTCCCCAGTTCAAACACAATTACAGAAAAGCTTTCCCCCCTCCATTTCAAACCTCATAATCCCATTTTTGGGGCACTGGGGAGGGACTGGGCGCACTTCCCCCTCCTCACTGCTCACCCCTGGGGCTGCTGCCCCTTGCACAGTGCTGAGGAGTTCCCTCCCAGTTCCCTGCCAGTTTCCCTCTTCCTGGCAAGCCCCGGCAGGGATGAGAAGAGCACTGGGCAGGAGCTGGCAGCGCTGTTCCTTCCCAGGGCTCCTGATATCCCTCCCAGTGCTCCTTCCTGCTCACTCCTGCTGCTCCCACTCTCCCTCCCAGTTCCCTCCTGGCATTCTCTGTGCTCCCAGTTCCCTCCCAGTGTTCCCAGGATCTCTCCCAGTGCTGCCAGCGGCAAAGCCCTGGGGGCACAGCGTGCTCTGCTCTTGAAGAGGCGAGACTTGAGCTCTCAGGAGAGCAAACCCGGCTGGGAAAGCGTTCCCTGCAGAGGAAGGTGTCTCCCCTCTCTGACCACAGAGGGAGCTCAGCCTCCGCTCTTGCCTCCAAACCCTTCAAGCTCCGAGCACGACTGCCCGAAATTGGCTCGGCCCCACTGCCCAGCGCACTGCTCAGAGCTCACACGGCTGAGGGGGCAGTGCAGATTAAATCATGAACGCTCCTGGGCACGGCTTTAGCTCTGAACTACACACTGTCACACGGGAACAAAACCCTTAACGAGGATGGGTTCCTCTTGCTGGCAGAAGGAGAGAAGCAGAAATCTGACAGGATTATTCTTCATCATTCTGCCCAGGCTCTGTCAAACACTCCTGCACCTCGGAAAATAACAAGTGGCTTCTAAGCAGTGACTTTGATGTCAATGAGCAGGTTATTATGGATTAATATCGCACTGGAAAGCAGCCTTCACACCCTACTGCTCTTGGCAACACCCAAAGAGTTTGGATGCTGCTGCCCAGCGAGCTCCTGAGTTGTATCTTCCTTGTCAATTTTGTCAGCCCCTTGTTTAATTGTAAAAACATAAATAAAATGCAGGGATCACTGGCCCAGGGACTCAGGACTTGCATATCTCTTCCAAAGAAAGAGAAAAAAGAGTGTTTCAACCAACCCACAGAGTCTAAAAGTTCATGATATGTACATACATTTTTAAAATGAAGGAGGAAGAGTAAAATATTAATTACAGTTCCAATGGTGCTCCAGCCTATTTCTGTTCTCTTCTTTCACTTGTAGCATCTCTGAGAATACTTAATAAAACCCTAAAACTAAAAGAACATGGAATTTAAACTGAATGAGAAGCAATCTGGCTGCAGGCTTGTGGCACTCCAGTGTCTGGGTTCCAGTAAGGGAACTTCTCTGCAGTTCCAAGCCTCTCTGCAGTTCAAAGATCAGCTTTCAGCTTTTTGAACACTGAGCTGTAAGAAAAGCTGCTGGGGAGGGCCATGCTCCAGGCACATCTGTGGCATTTCATCTCTCCAGCTCTCTCAGCTCAGCTCGGCTCTTTTCCTCTCCTTGCTGGCTTTGGCTCATGCATTTCTTGAGGGGCTGCCCTGCACTGACCAGAGCATGAACTGACCATCAGACAAACAGCTTCTGGCACTGTGGCTCTATCCTAAATGGAACATTTCCCTAAGGAATTCCAGGGCTTTAATTTCACTTAAAATATCCTTTAGAGGAACCTGGTTTGATGCCCTCCATTTCTAAACAAGGAGTGCACAACGCTCCTGCACTCCCTGCCAGGGTCATTCTTTGAGCCTTGGAGACAGGGTTTAAAGCAGCACAGAACTTGTTAAGCACCAACAACTTCATCCAAAATTCAAATCAATAGCAAGGGCAGAACCTGACTTTAAAACCTATTTTAAAACTGAATTAAAGAGCAGTTGCATTGCCAATTGACAAGATGAGAAATGTTTCCTTAGCAGTTGTTGAGATGACAAAGTAAAGGAGAGGATGGAGCATGGAGAGGGGGGAAGAAGGGGAAAACCTTCATTTGCACAGTGGGGTTTTAACCATCATGCTCACACCTCAAGGAATTGCAGAAACCATTCAAATATCAAGAAAGGAAAAGCTCCCTGAATATTTTTCATTTCAGCAGGAGCCTAAGGAAGCCCTCAGCAGCAGGAGATTGGAGTAATTTCCAGGAATTAGACATTTTATTGTGTATGACAAACACTGGGGAAGTCTAAGAGCCATTTGTGTGCTTGATGTGATTCTTTGTTAATTGTTCATTTATTAATTTTTTGAGGATATTCAGTTTTTTCCCTGCTGGCGGCTCCTGACTCCCCTAGACAGGGTTGTTAGTTTTTGATGATAACATTGGAGTGGTCGGTGCTGCTGTGGCTCTCATTAAAAGCTCCCTTCTGTTTCTGTTCTGTACTGGGCCAGCGAGTCTCCCTTCTCTGCTGGGATGGGTTTGTGCCCCACGAGGGGCCGGGTGATCCTTGGCTCACCCTCAGCACTGGTGGCAGTCCCCATGAGCTCACTGTGCACACAGTGTGACTGTTTTGGCTCTTGGGAGAGCCCCCATGGGCGCTGCCAGATTGTAATGGCTGGGCTGAAGCACAGGAGGAATTGCAGTGCCCTCTGTGCCAGTGCCCAGCACAGCTGTGACATTCACTGTTCCACTGCCCTGGCTCAGGCTGCAAGGGGCTGTGGCTGCTCACTGGGGACACCTCCCACCCAAAGGCCATCAGCTGTGGGCTACAGCTCTCGGTGCTGTTCCTTGGTGCACAGTTGGCTTAGCTAAAAGCACAGGCTCTCCATGGATGTCTTGCTCAGTTACAGTCACTGGCAATGCAGCAGTGATAGCTCTTAGTGGTTTGGGTGGAATTACTGCTGGAGTGCTGTAAGCAAGAGCTAAAGCTATCAGCTCTTGGTTAGAGTGTACTGAAATAATAGTTGGGAACACTGAAAATCTAAGCATTATGTTTTTGTCTCTGCTTAGAATTAAAAATTCCTGTCTCTGTTGTGAAGTACTTGTAATCCCTGTGGGCATAAATCGATGACAAAAGTTTGTTTAGAGGTATGTTAATGTAGAAGTTGTTAGTTTGCATCGTGCCCCTGGGGGTAATAAGTCGGGGTTGCTGGGGAGATTTCTGGTGATTTTACAAATTGCATCTGCTCTAAGTTGGTTTGCGATGGAGCCGCCGTTCTTTGTTTTGTGACACGGTGGCGCTGTGAGCTTTTGTTGAAGTTCCCGACAGAGGCTTTTCTGTTGTGTTAAATTTGGAGCGACAGCGATTGGTATAATGACTCTCCTTTTTTTACTGATGGTAGGTATTAGGTAATTTTGTGTTTTTCTTTGCTTCAGAATTGTCTTTTTTTAAATGACTGAGTTTTTTGCAGGTAAAATATGGCTCCTTAATGGGCTCTACCTGTAAAGCAGGGGGGGTTTCTTCAATAGTTTTCGTTTCAGCCTCAATAACTCTTTGGAATTTATTTCCCAGCAGATCTTGGGACTATGTAAGTTGTTCCCCCCGTGTGGGAGCTTGTATGGTCACGATGTGCTGAGGAGTGCTGAGCTTACCACATACTAAGAGCATTCGTGGCACTGATGGTGGCTGGGCCGGTAAAAGAACCCTTTTACATTTATTGTTTGTATCAGTAAAGGCAAGGCTTTAATTCAATGAGGATGTGCTGTTTCCTTAGGACACTGCGTTTGAACTGCTTGTGCCAAGCCATCTAAAAAGGTAAGATAAGGTTTAGTTGTGGCTTGTTGAATCAGAGAATCGGCATTTTCAGGGATTCTGGCAGTTGTACAGATAAAAGAGTCTTTCTGGGTGCATTTCTAATATCTCTTATTCCTGCTCTAGAAAGGGCTTCGTCTAGGTCTTCAGCTTTATGGTTTGAAGGATCTCTAGCTAATTGACTGATTGTTAGTTGGGCTTTAGGACTTCTAGCAGAGCTCTGCATCAGTTTGTGGAGATGCTTTCACTGTTCCAAGTCCCACAGAATATATTGTGAGTTTGTTAAAATTAGAGATTAAATATTACAGCAGTCTGAAGATGTGAGGTGATAAGAATCACATCTACTTCTAACCACATTATTAAAATACGGGCAGTTTAAGCTGTTGTCTTTAAAATCTTTCCTTAACTTCTCAATATCCTAATGTGCTATAGGCTCCCACTGAGGATTAGCATTTTTTTTCTTATATCGAACTGGCACAGCAAGGAGTTTTCTGTATGGTGAATTAAAATCTTTATCTTGCATGAGTTTAGGTCTAATCTCAGCCCAGTCAGTCAGTTCCCGTTGTGTGTTCACGGGGCTGGGATGGAACGGGTTAAACTCTTCCTCTGATCCAGAGTCCGTGCCCTGCCTCATTTCCCTATGGAGGAGTTTGCCAATCGCGGGTTTTTCTCTCGTTGCTCTCTTTGCCGGCAGCCAGACCTCGGGTTTCTGCAGCGTTGGTGGAGCAGCCTCGCTCCTTTAGCTGGGCAGAGGTGCCCTCGCTGCCGGCCGGGCAGGGCTGGAAGATCCCGGGCGGGCCGGGGATGGCAGCGGGGGCTGAGCCGGGAGAGCGGCGGGGGCTGCGGTGCAGCGCCGGGGGCAGCGCGGCTCCGCTCGGGCTTGCGGGGCCTCCGGGCAGGGCTGGAGGGAGGGAGGGCTCGGAGACACCGCTGGGGACGCGGAGGGGCTGCACACAGGAATGGGGAAGTGGAAAGCTGTGCCGAATGTTCAAATAAGTTCATTACAGCGTGATACAGAGGTAATAATTTTGTGTTTGTGTGGGTTTGGTTTATGGTAAAAGTATTGTACAGTTTGAGTTTAACTGGGTCTCAGAGGGAAGGTGAACACAGCACTATTATTTATAGTTGGAAATTGCTTTTCAACTTAAGACAGTAAATTTTTAGGTTTTGTTTTGAAATATTATAAGAATTAGAACTTCAAGGATCTTTCAGGCTTTTATGAATGTCTTTGGGTTGCTTGGATGTTTTGTGCTTGATTATGTTTTTTAAAGCTTGTAGATGTTGTGTAACAGAAGATAATGGTTTCTGTTTGACTTGAGCTCATGATATAGGTAGAAGTCTTGACAGTTTTTTGGTTTTTTTGTAGAAGAAGTAATTCTTTCGGTTCTTGTTTCTTTGTAGTAGCACTGAACAAAAAGTACTTTGAGATTTTTTAACTTGATAAAAGATTATAGTGTTTTTGTTCTTATTCTAGTGGAATTACTGTTTTGTTGGTTTTTTTTCGTTTCTATAAAGACGGGGTAACTGAGAAGTGTTTTAAAAGATTTTATTATTAGTCTTAATAAAGAATGAAACATAAGAAATATAAACCTGAACGTTATTTTCTTAAAAGCTAACTTCTTTCCTAATTACAATACCTTATATATGCTTTTCAAGCTATAAGCTTTTACTACACAATGCTACTATATTACTTCTAACACCAATCACCTCTATTTTTACCTTACATATTCCTATTACAATGCATCTTTCATGGTTCTAATTTTCTAAAATATTTGCTCTGTTGTTCAAGCCTCGTTTATATATACACTCTTTTATATAAACTTACTGTATTTTACAACTTTTTTTTTAAATTCAACCGGATGATAATATCATCTCTATTCCTTAGCTTTCCTAAGTCAGCACACCTGATCTCAATATTTGCATACAGATATACAAGACTGTGAACATTCTATCAAATTTTGATTCTGTACAGCTCCATTCCGGGCAGCTCTGGAGCAGCGAAAGCTCGGAGCAGCGCCCGAGGGGCAGCGGGGGCGCGGCAGCGGCAGCCGGGTCTGAGCAGGGCAGGGAGAGCCGAGCTCAGGGTCCCGGGCACCCGAGCAGGGGGGACAGGGCCCTGCGGCACTGAGGGCTGACAGTGAGGTGCCCGTGCAGACACAGCAGGCACGGCTGCTGCTGTCACCGCACTTATGCACAGCGGGGCAATGGGAGACGCCGCTTTGGCCCATTCAGCGTGCGGGGAAAGCGGCGAGGTGCTCCCTGGCAAGAGCTACAAAAAGTTGTAGAAAAAGTGCAGAAACTGTTCATGTGTAAAGATTGTACATGTATGAGGGTCAAGCATATAGGAAGGGAAAGGAGTAGAGAGAGAGAAGGTTTTAAAACAATGAGGAAAACGTAAAAGGCTACTAACACCAAAGGATCCACAAAAGCATTGAGACATCAGGGTAATCTAAATTCTACCCCTAATGACACAAGACCCACCTGTTTCTATTGCCATGAGAAGGGACACCTGTGGAAATTTTGCAGGAAAAGGAAGCCGGATGAAAGGAGGAGAAGGGGTGTCAGGGACTGTATTTAATGAGGCCTGAAACACCAAAAGAAACACCAAATGAGGCCTTTGATGAAATTAAGACTTGGTCCTCACAATAAGGAAGTATTTCTAGTAGATACAGGAGCCTCCAGGACCACCATAAGGAAGTTACCCCAAGGATGCAAATTAAGTCAGGAATGCATCTCAGTAATTGCTGTTGGAGGAAAACCGTTCCCAGTCCCTGTGATTTAAAAAGTACAAATTGAAACAGATGAAAAATTTGAGGTAAATAACTTTTTGTTATTACTAGAGGCTGAAAATAATTTGTTAGAAAGGTATTTATTAATAGCTCTAAGAATTAGGATAACCCCACACCCTCTACACCCCTGAAAGAAAATTTGTAATCTGGAGATGTGTCACAATGTATGGTATTTTGGTGAAGCAGGAGAGTGAAATATTTAGTACATTAGTCTTGAAATACAGCACAACCTCACCTGAATTAGAGGTGAGAACTACAAATATAAAAAGCCCCACTCAGTTTCTCTATGATGTCCCAGGGAAAGAACTAATGCATGCCTGCACAGAGGTCACACAGCTACAAACAAAAAATGTGTCCAGATCTAAGAGAACAGGTGTTACAAAGAGGAAAAAAATTATTTCTAGAAGAATCATCTTGAGTGATAGATGGGAAAAGAAAACCTGGGAATGCTATAATTAGTGGAGAAAAACTAGAAGGAAAGGAATCTGGTCCCCTTAGCCCATCCTGGGCTTGCATTATTCTCTGTGTTGCTCTTCAAGGATTGGAAAGAGATCATTTACACAGACTTGAAATATGCTTTTGGAGTAGTACACACTTCTAGAAAAATTTGGAAAGAAAGGGGACTTATGAACATTCAAGGAAAAGGATTAATACACCAGGGATTGGTTATCTTCACTGTGCTTATTATGATACGCTTGGCAAAAACCATAAAACTGCATGGAACAAAAATAGGAAGGGAACAAGCAATGCAGAAACAAGTGATGATAAAACAAGCAGCGCAAGAGCAAACAATGAGAAAACAAACTGTGCAAAAACAAAATCAAAATAACTCAGATCCCTGTGACAATCGCTTTATGTAGGTCAGGGACAAGATGGACCCTGTGTTAGTGGCACATTCATGTGTTAGTGCTGCCTGTCACAATCGCAGCAGCTTCACAGGTTTGTGTGTTACAAATAGAAAAATGTACTGGGTAGGGAAAAATTAAGGATTCAATGGACGAGCTCCTTATCCTTGTAGAGATCAAATTTGTCCTCAATAGGGAAAATTGTTTTGAGAAAGATAAAATGGGAAACGACCCAAATATAGATATAAGAAGTGTAGCATTAAAGGAGAAAATAGAAGAAAAACAAAAGGAAACAAAAATTGATACTAAAAAAGATCACAGAAAAAGAATAGAGGAACTGAATGAGTTGTGCAAACAGTTAAAACTGCAGTAAAATATGAGGCTACCTTGATAACCTCCCCTAACTGGCTGATGATGAAGAAAAATGTGCCTTGAGGGAAAACAGCAGTGTAATTGTGACTTTTTGGAAAGCAGAAACAGAGAATAAAACAGCATCTTTTTTCCTTAGCAGAGTTAGCAGCCATAAAGAAATTAGGGAAAAATCTGAAAGGGGAGCAATAGATTCTCCCTGATGGTAGGACTAAAACCCTTAGCCAGACAGACATCGACAGACTCACTGGGGAACAAGAGCACTTTGTGATCATTTTTTAAAATTGTATAGCTATATAGGAATATTTGAAATCAGAAAACAAATTACTCAGAGAGGTTTGACATGTTAAAAATTGAACAAAAAGGTCTGGAGGACTCATCCCTCTGGGGGCTGCTATATAGTGCACAGGCCATTTAGAAGGATCCAGATTGAATTACCCAGAGTGGGCAGGTGGAAATATCTATTCGTTATTAATTGACTCAGTGGGTAGAAGCAGTCCCTGCAGCTCAGGGTAGAGCTCAAACAGCAGCCAAAATTTTGTTGAAGCCTATTGTTCCAAGATTTGGGTTACAATTTGAAGTGATAAAAGCAAATAATTTGGGGTAAAAGTTTATAGTAATGAATGTATGTTTTATGTAGTTTGGCCAAACTAAGTGTGTGAGTGTTTGATATGTGTGATATGTTTCTCAAAGTAATTGTGTTACAGCAAAGGGAAAATGTGCAATGTGTACCAAAGGCTGGCTAAAAAGTATAGTTTATGTCCAATAGAAATTTTTATGCAAGCTACTAATTGTAGGCATTGAATGAAACTACTGTAAGGAGGGGTGGTATTAACATTGTTGCTGTGGTTACCCAACATCAGGGTTGGTGCACAGCGTGAACACACTGATACAGTAGTGAGCTCACTTGGAACATACAAACAACTTGACTACAGGTGGAAAACTTGGTAATTTGGTAAAATTTTAACCTTTGCTCAAACACCAGCTTGCCATCAATTCTGGAATCACTGGGGCGAGTAACCCCGCTGTGTTTGGAGAACAAACAATGTCACAAAGAATGAATTCAGCATCTCCTGAGACACTGGGATCTGGGACTAATGCCAGCAGCAAAGGTCCAGAAAGAAACAGACCACTGGACGTGTGCTGGGCATGGCCTAGGCTGTCCCCCGTGGGCTTGTATTGTCTGTACAGTTTAACTCATGGTGGAAGGGAACCAAAATAGAAGGAGGGGAAAATCAACTCCTTTGTTTAACCTGCTTAAATCACTTATGTGACCAGCTTAAAATTGCATGCCTTTTCAGAGATTTTATAGGAACACCTTTAAGTAATAGAGATAGAACCTTTAACATAGCTGTTCAATTAATAGAAGACAGAGACCAACGAGTTTTAGCTGTAACAGCCTATGAACAGGCAGTAGAGCAAGTGTGCCATTCTGTGATAGATAATTGTGTTATCACTGACAGCTGTTGGGGGAAGGAAATTTATGATTCTTACCATAGATTTGTTTCCACTACACATGGGCATTTCAGATGGCATTAATGGTGGCAAAGATGATTTAGTAATTCTGTCAAACGTCAGAGTAAATAGCAACAAGTAAGTTAGATCTTATAACAATCTCTTTCTTTTATTGCTTAACGAAATCGTTTTAGTATTTGCTTTATAGAAAAGAGTGTCAAAATATTACCTGTGGTTGGCACACCTCCGAAGCCCCTTTTATTTAATAAAAAAAGAACTGTCAATTAACCCAGGGAAAGCAATAGGACAGTGCCTCCAGATTGTAAGCATCCTGTGCCATCATCCTTGCACCCAAGTGGGCTACACAGAAATGGTATCCTGTGTTGTAATCATTGTATCTGAGGGGTGCACGCAGAAATAGTATCCTGTACTATAATCACTGTATCCAAGGGGTAAGAGTGGAGATTGGCTCAGCAGAAATGGTATCAGCAATGAGGTTCCAGGACACAAACTCTTGCTCCTGAGAAGACAATCTCAGCCCTTGGCTGCAGCCCAAGGGGCCTGGAGAGAGGTGGAGAATCCAGACTCCTGAGGTACCTGCTCCTGACATGTATCCTGGTACCCTGTGCATCTGCAACCCCTGCAATAAATGCTACCAGCTCCTGTGGGACAGCCAGAATTCAGTGACTGTTTTTGCAGTACATCACTCTGTTGATGCTGAATGTTACAACCAGACAAGTTTACAAACTTGCCACAGAAATGGCTGAGACTATTGGGGAGGAGTTAATCTAGGATTGGGCCAATGGACGCCTTCCAGCCCAGACTGCCCCACAGAGGGAGAATCCTTTGTTTTCCAGAAAGAGAAGAGTGGGGAAATTCAGAACAAAACCAGCAAGGTAAGAATAAAGGGAAAAATCCAAGGGTGTTGTATAACCAATGAAGGCAGCAAAGTAGTGACTGGGATTTGCCAAATGGAGGTAGAAATCTTTCTGTAGACTTAATGCAAAAAATCACAACCGAGTTGGGTTTATCAAGATGTTCGATTTGAGGGGGAACTCAAATGGTTGAAAGATGGCTGTAGAGGGGCAAAGGTCTAGCTCCAGAACACTTTCAAAAAGGGAATTACACCCAAATGTCTGAGAAAATAAAAAGGCCTGGAAGGTGGACTTCATGTCACCAGGTAATTGGAGCAGTTTGTATAACTTGAGAAAGAAAGAACTATACCAAGAACTGTACCAAAGAGGTGGGACATACCCCCTGTGAATCTACCTTAATTGTAAATTCAGATAATAGAACTATGACTTGGTGGCCGAACACAACCAATGGGTATTGGAGAACAACAAATAGAAATGATTGCAAGTGGGACAGTCAAATTAATCTGTGCTGGTATAATAGTTCTGTAGCTAACCCTTACCATTCCATAGAAAATATAGATCCCTATTGGAATCAACCAGACAATATAAGTAGAACATGGAAGGCCCCTGATGGGCTATATTGGATTTGTGCACAGCGAGTGTGCAGTCAGTTACCCCAGAGACGGAAAGGGACCTGTAGGTTAAGAGTTATCCAACCCTCCTCCTGCACCCTGCCCTGGTCCAAGGGAAATCCACTGGAGAAAGCCCCACTTGATAAAGTCATGGGCAGTAACAAGGCAAACCTAAACCTTTTGATAAGGGGCAGGTATACATGGAGTGAAAATGAATGGCACACATAAACTTTTACGATCTGGCTATTTGGACTCAAAAGAGATCTGGGGAATATAGAACTCCAAACTATACATTAAATGAGTTGCTAAGACTGCAAAAGGTAATTGAGGACAGTTTGAACAAAACAGCTACCCAACAAAGCGTGCACCTGCTAGTAACAGTCTATCAGAGCAGATTGGCCTTGGACTATCTAATGGCTGAAAAAGGAGGAGTTTGTGAAAAATATAGCACATTAAAATGCTGTCTAAAAATAAATAACAATGGAAAAGTGTTTATCGAAAGAAGCGAATTGTACCTGTTAAAAGTTGGAACCCCTTTGGGGAAATCTGGTGGTTTTTACTAGCTGGACTCATTATTGGAATTGTTGCCTAGACCATTTTTTATCTCCTGCATTATGTAAGTGAAAATACCATGTATTGAATTTGATCAAAAAGAGAAATGAGGGAATGTGAAAACCTGGATTTTTGGGGATGTAGATGATACCAAGATTCAGTCTTTTATTAAAAAGCATGAATCAATGTGATCAAAAGAGAAAATGGGGAAATTGTGCTAAATGAATATGATTCGTGCTAATAATTGCAACTGTATTGATATTTTAGAAAATATTTTTTAAAAAGTAATAGAGGAAAAGGATATGTAATTAGTGTCATGAAACAGATGTTCTCAGATGTTCATGGAAAAATAGGATCGAGGATGGACTATTGAGATGAGCAGTATCCTAAAACACAATAGGCCTTGTGAGGAACAAAACTGGGACAGCTCCCAAAGCAAAATTGGTCTTGGGATGGACAAAATTGGGATGATTCCAGGTATCTATGAAATAATAAGGCTCATTTTTGGAATATAATGCTGGCTTCTATAACACAAAACTTGGGGCACATGTGCAACCTGTGGGGTTGTTGAAAGGACAGTGAGGATGAGGAGAAGCCTTCATCAGAAATGACCCCTGAAAAGCCAAAAGACCCCTCAACTACAGGCGGAGCATGCACTGTGCAGTGCAGTGACACAGATTTCAATAATCGAAAACAGGAGGGGATTTACAGGAAATTATTTATGAGTATGTGTTAGCATACAGTGTATAAGTTGTGTTCGGATCCTTTTGCCTTTTGTCCGTGAGGCAGGGTGAGAAAAACCCTCCCCATACCTCAATCGATCAGTTTTGCTTATGCTTTATCCAAACCACAGCCAAATTATTTTGTATCTGCTTGATTATATTTGATTGTATTATTTTATATAAAATTGCTGCTCAATTAAAATTGGTGCTAAATTCTAATTTTGTGGTTTATTAAATTAGACATATGGGGACCTCATTCATAACAGTGTAGTCACTTTTGTTTTATTCTCTGTGAGAGGACACAAAGTTGGCAAAGCTTTGGTTAGATTCTGCTCCTCCCTCCTCTCCCTGAAAAAGCCAAGTCTTAAAGTGCACTGTGTAGTCGTTTTGGTGCTGATCAATCACTAGTGCACTCATTTCCTGCTGATCAATCACTAGTGCACTCATTTCCTGCTGTGAGATAAGATTAGGAGAAAGTTAAAGCAGGCTTAAAACTTTAAAAGGGTATAAAGAAAATTTTATAAATAGTAACTAAAAGGAAAAAATTAGCAAGAATTAAAGCAAACCCTTTAGAAAACTTCTAAAACCTCTACTCCTCCCACAACTTTTTTTTCCCCACTGAAAAAGTAAAGAAACAAAACCAAACTTTTCCAGTTAGTTTACTACCACTAAAAAATCTTTCTTCAGTTCATTTAGAGAGAGAAGTCCCTCTTGTTAGTGTTATGGACTCTTCTCCACAACAGGAAAGAGTTTTCTCCTGGTTCCTAATTTGGTCACAAATAGCAGCCGCACGGATGAAATTTATCATGAAGCTTCTGTCATTTTCTACATCCTTCCCACTGCTTCTTTATGGGTCATGATGACTAATGGGGTATTGTTTTAAATATGAGCTGGTTAAAGGCAAAAATGATTTTAATTAATTTCCAAAATAATTTTCTTCCCTGGGAACAGAGATTTTCTCCTGGCATTATGGGATTACTCTTCTCTCTTTCTCTGTTCAAACTTCTCATGGGATTACAGATACTTTAATATCTGTTCTATTTAGTGTGGAGGCCTTTGTTGGATATCAATTTGAACCCTTCATCTCCCCATAGTTTTATGCATTATAGGAAAAAAGTGTCTTATCTCCATAGCTTATAAGGGGATTTCAGCTTTAAAATCAAAGCGTCTCCTTGTCCCTCCAATTTCGGACTTAACTTCCCCCTCACTGACCGTGATGTTTTCATGTTGTTCTTTTACATGTTTGTCTCTTGTTCTTTCCTCCCACTCGAGTTAGGACTGAAGCACTGAAAGGGTTTGTGTGCTGCATGGAGCCCGCAGATGTTTGCCCTGACCTCGTTCCTGACCCGGAGCTGCGGCTGGGGAGCGGCTCCGATCTGATCAGCCCGGCCGGAGCTCAGGAGCAGCAGCAGCAGCAGCAGCGCTCGGGGCTGGGCTGGGTGGGACAGGGGCGGCTTCTCCTTGCCCTGCCCGATGGCTGCGGCCGCTTCTCTGTGGTAAAATCCCGATGCTGGCCTGGGGCTGCTCCCGGGGCTCGGCTGTGCTGGGCTGGGGCTGTGACAAGCAGTGAGATGAGAGCAAGGCCGGCTCCATCCGGCCCGCAGCATCCCCCTCTCCCTGCCCAGCAGCGGGGCTGGAATGTGGAAGGGGCCCAGCCCGGGCCCGTGGCAGCGCCCGCCCGGCTGTGGTACCTCACTGCCGGCCAGACGGGGAAATTCACGGGTTCCTTTGGTCTTTATCAGTCTTCCACAGAGGCATGTTCCATTTTTTGTGGTTCAACAGACGGTTAGTTAGACAGAAACCATTTTTATCACTTCCCTAAATTCTTCCCATGTCAAACTGTGACTCACTGTAATGCTCTCTTGCCCTCATTTAGTTTGCGTGAATTATCTTGAAAATGCAACTGAGAAAATACCTGAAATACAGTGGGAAAAAACACTGTTCCCTCTCCTGGTAAAATATAAAAGTTTAATAAAGGAGTTTAATAGGAGACAAAGACAACAAAGCAGAGGTTACAGCCAGGTGTGTCTTGGCCCTCAGCGTGGAGCACACCTGCTAGCTTGGAAACACAAATTATATATCATTTCTTTTGCATCAGCCTGGTGCATATGTAAATTTTTCCCCAAAGTAGTTTACATGCCCCAAGAATTGTTTTGCATGGCTCTTCCTCGGGTCCTGTGCATTTAGAGCATGCACATTTCTTGGTTGTGGTTTTAGTCCATTTTATCATCACCTTCAATTCTTGAGCTGGGGTCCACACTGCCTTCAGGAGATGAGTGCTGATAGTTGGCATCATCTATTCCTTGGATATTATCGCAACCAAGCAGGCATTTTAACACAAGCATATCTAGATCAGCTATTTCTAAGTTTTAGTTAGCAACAGAAATAGAAACTATGTACTTTTAGCAAAGTCACATTAACACCACACTTATTGAATCCATTTTAATATATGGAAAAATCCAATACTATAATATATATCTATAACACGGTGTTCATTTCTTTAACACTTTACCTGAAATAATTTTTTCCAGTTGATTTTGATGTTGGAATCATTCATTTTAGCTACTCTCCATACAAGGAAACCTTTAGACATGTTTACTCTTGCTGCCAGTAGAAGAGACTTTTCAGTAATTTCTGCAGTTTGCAGTAGTAGTCTTAGTATTTGTGTGCTCCAGTAGTGTTCACCCAGCCACACTTCATGTACAAATAGAATTGCCAAAAAACAAATATTTCAAGTTAGAACTAAAGTGTTTCTGTATTTTATGCCCCTTTGTGTGTCAGAAAAGATTTGGGCTTAAAAGATGAAAATCTGCCTCTATTAAAAACAAAGAGAAATTTTACTTTTATGGGACCCTCATTTTACCTCAGATGTCTGTGATTCATTATTGATTTTGCCCCCTGAATGTGAATGCAATTTTCAGCACCAGCTGGGCTTTGTTGGAAATGGTACTGGGGACCCACAAGAAAAGTTCCTCATTTTAGTGGCTGAGACCATGATGAGGTTTTAAGCATTTCCTTCTCCCAGGTGGGATCTGATGGCCCTGAGGTGGCCTTGTGTCCTCAGGGATTTCATGCCCCGAGGAAGCAAAGGCTGATGGAATGTGCTTGATCCTCTCCTGTCTAATGGGGAGGAACAGCAACCAGCAGAGCTGGAATCACCTTCTCCATTCCTGATTTCTCCTGCCAACACATCACTGGGCTCTCTCAGGGTCCAGAAGTCATTTTTCCTTTTGGATGGATGGCCTGAAGGCACCCAGGGGCTGCAGGTTAGGAATGCTTCAGAAATCCCTTTGGCTTGGAAGGATCCTTCTACCTGAGAGCTGAATGGGCTGTGCCAAGCGCAGAGCGAGAGGGACTCACGGCAACAGAATTAAAGGCTGGTGAGAGAACCCAAAGAATAGATTGTAACATGCAGAGTAGGTGAGAGAGAACCAAGGAAGATGAAGACATCTGAAAAGTGGAGTCAAGCTGCCACCAGCTTGAAGATTGTTTGACTAATACTTTGGGCAGGGAGTTTGAACTTTATCATTTGTTGATGTAATTGTCCTGTTTTAATAGATGAGAATCACAAGCATCTGTTGAGGGGAAGTACACAGGGAACCATCAGAGGTATTGGGGCAGTTTCCTTAAGGACCAACAAGTAGAGTGAAACAAGAAATAGAGGGCAAGACCAGGTTGGCCCCTGTGTTCACCACCCAGAAGATTCCATAGCCCTGCTGTTGGCAGCAACCCCATAGGCATGGCAAGGTGGGGGCAAGAAAGGCACCCCAGACCTCTGTCATTGCTCAGCTGTCTTTTAATACAGCAGGAACTAAAAGGCAAGACTGAATAGGCCTCTGTACTCACCACTAAGATACACCTGCTGTGAGCAGCAGCCCCATGGGCACGGTAGATGGGGGAAAGAAAGCCATACCAGACCTCAGTGATCCCACTTTGTCCATTCCAAATAGGTGTGGCTGAAAAAAACCTGAGATTTTGCCTTCTGTTCCCACTGTCCTCACCCACATCAACAGATGTTAGTATGATTCATAAAATTTTTTTTTGAGAAGTAAGAGCAGATTATCAGAATAAAAAATTAGAGGTAATTGTTTGAGACAAATGACGCATAGGAAAAGGAAAGCGGGGTTTTATTTATAGATGAATGTTGTGATGTTTGCTCTCACAATTGAGAGGCAGCTATTACAGGTATGTGAGGAGAGGTTTTGTAGACGAATAGTGCTGTTACTGTAATGTGTCCCCCCTTATTCCCCTTTCCCTCCCCCTCAGTTCCCAGGGCATTTGGGGAGGGCTGGCTCATTACCAGGAGGGGCCACAGGACTACACCTGAGCTCCAATCAAGGTGGAGGAAGTGATCTCCACCTGTCGATGGCAGAGAAGGAGCTGACTGACAAAACATTGGGAGGGGCTGAGGGTATAAAAGGCAGAGCATCCATTTTGTAAATGAGCACATGGCTGACAGTCACAGAGACCCCCTCAGAGCTGTAATTTTTCCTCATTCAGTCTGTTGTATTTTTTTTAAGGTTAAAAAAACCTTTAAGATTTTAGAAGTGAGGGTCATTTCTCACATCTTCCAAGGACAATCCAAAATTCTCACCTTCAGGCTAGTTTGTGATGATTTCCAGGAACCCAGAGTAATTTGGATATCCTACTTGTTATATAATATACTTGTTGTATAATTTTATTTATAACAAATATAGGCATTGGCTTCTGCATTTATGTATTAACATTTGTTTTGCAAGTTATTACGGATCACAAAAATCCTGATATAGTGCAATTTGTAATTACTGCTTTTGATGCAGTATAATCTGTCAGTTTATGTATGCACCCTATAGCTTTTATAAATAGTGGTGTAATAGATACTATCTTAGACCATAGCATAATAGAGACTGAAATATTGAAATTATTGTTTCATGTAATGTCTCTGTCCCTCTGGGAGCCTCTCAGGAGCCCTCGGCCAGTCCCCGGTCCCAGACACTGGGGGGCAGCCCCGACCCGGCTGACAGCGAGGAGACACCCGAGGGTACTGAGGGCAGCTGGGCTGGTCACCTTTGCAGCAGAGGAGACACCAGAGACATCGGGAGAAGATAAAGGGCCGACTCTTAGCAGGGGTGAATCCAAGATTTTATTCAGGGGCTTTGGGGAGCTCCTGCACCTCAGGGGGCTCCTGCTGAGATCCCCGGGAGAGGTGCCAAGGTTACATTTAAAGGGCGGTGGAAACTGAAAGTAGATAACATTTTACTGACCTATGAGTGACCCTAAGGGATGGGCACTGGGGCATGGACATTTAGGACAGCGTATGGGGCAAGGCTTGGGGGACTGACCCCTGGACTCTGGCTGATCAGTCAACGACCTGGACGAAGCTTCTAGATGGAGGGGGTGGGATGCTGAGTGATTGAAGAGAGCCAGGGTGGTTATCTGGGGATGATCTCAGCCAGGGAGAGGGATTACACAGGTAAAGGGAGGTGGGAACCATCTGGGATAAACCATTTGGGAAAAATACGGGGATACAAACCAAAACTACTTCAAAGTATTACAAAGTAAAAAACACACTACAGCAATGTAACTAACTCAGAAAATGGTGTAAAATAATTGATTTGCCCCATTCAGGGACTTTCTTATCAGAAAGACAAGTTCAACAGAAATAAAAACCAGAACATGGAAAAAAAAGACTTTACGGACCCTCGTTATCAGGGAGTGAAAATACAATAAGATAGAACCACAAGAAAAAAATTAAATATATTACTTTAAACTACAAGATGGCCTGAAGACAAGTCTATTAGAATATGGTAGCAAGGTCAGGCAGGCTGTTCTCCTCACCAGAATAGGACCCCATGGGCAGGAGGGGCTCCCCTATTCTCCCCCAAAAAATCACTCACAAGAAAGGAGTTGCATTTTGCACAAGCACAGAGCGTTCCACGAGATTTCTTGTGGGGTCAGTCCCAAAGTCTCTGCTGGAGAGCGATGCAGCCAAAGCCCTTCCAGTGGATGCTCAGTGGATGCCTTAAAGTCTTTCCAAGTTCTGAGATTCCGAGAAGCTTCTTGGGGCTGCAGAGTCGATCAGCCACATGTTGGGTGCCAAAATATTGGAATAGGATCCCAATATTACCAGATGGAATGTGCCTGGGCTCGTCTGGCCCTTGCTGCTGGACCAAAGGCGGCAGCTGTGGTGTTTCACCTCAGAGACACCTTTGGCTGGATGTTGCAGATAGGCACTTGGGACAAGCCCAGGCAAGCAGGAACTCAGTATTACCTCTGGTGCGAGGTGAAGAGGAAAAGGAGATGGAATCTGCCGTAGGGTTTAATCCAGAGTTTTATTCCAGGGTCACAGATCTCTAAATCTTGTAACAGCTACAACAGAATGCTGACAGCATGGTCTCAGTGTCCTTTTAAGCTCGGGGAGAAGGGGGAGGGAAGGGATGGGTGTGCCACCAACCAGATGGGAACGGGGGAGTCTCAGGGGACAATGACACTTAGACGGGCCAATGACCCAAGGGCTGAGAAGCATCTTTTGAACTTCTGCCAATCACACAACGCCCTTGCTGGAAGGTTAAGCTTGACATACAGCGCTTAGCAGGAGGCAAGGGGAGGGGAAGGGAGAAGGTATTGCCACACCTAGGAGAGGACTGGGATGGCTAAAACAGGAAATTGCAGCACACTGCAACACAAGTCAAAAGTTAAAACCAAACAAAACAACATGTAAATTCAAAGTTATGTCTGAATTCTAAAAACTTGTATAAATATGCATGTAGCTCTAAAATAGGGAAAACACAGTTTAAGTTAACTGTGTGCAAATAGCCAAGCATCCAAGGGTGGGATTTTACCCTGTAATGAACTTTTATAAAAAGTGTAAATACTGAGCTATGTTTCTCACATATAATGAGGGCAATGCACTCCCTGCAGGCAGCATCGATGGCAGGATGGATTGCAGAGACTTTTCCTTTGCAGCCCCAGCCCAGTGTTGGCACTGGGGATGAAGAGGCACTGAGGTGACCCTGAGAGGAAGTGCAAGGCACAGGGTGCAGCTGAGGAAGGACAGCGCTGTGCTGGGCTCAGAGGTTGTCATGGTTTGGCCCTGGCACAGAGCCAGTGTCCCCATGAGAATACCTTCTCCCTGGTGTCTGCTGTGAGATGTGACCAGGAATAAGCAAAGCAGGCTCCAGCTTAAACAGAAAGAACACTTTATTACCTAAACTACAAGAAAAGAAGGAAAAAACCTATAAGGGAAAAAAATTTGAAAACCTTACAAAAAACACTTTCCTCCTCCCCACCATCAAAATTTCCCAATCCAATACATTCCCCCCAAATCACCAACTGCCCAGTCTGGCACCACCCTTTAGGATATTCAAGCTTCAGTCCATGAAGAGGAGAGGAATCTTTCTTGCACCATAGGCTTCCCCTGGAAACACGCTGAAACCTCATGTGCTTCCATGTCACTCGGCACCACCCGGAAAGTCCTTTTGCCATTTTGTGACATCTTCCTTCCATGCCAGTGCTCTCACCACTGGCATGGACCAGAGCTGTTTTTAGGGTTGTCTTTTAAGGATGTCTTGTCTCACTCCAAAAAGGCACAGTCTCTGCTTTGGGACATCTGTGCCCCCCATTTTTTTCCAACCCCCTGGGGCTGAGGGGTCCCCACAATGAACCCTCCTGGTTCTGAGGCACTGCCTCCCCCTAAATGCAGTCTCTGTGTCACAGGAATAAAACTGAGTCTATGGCTACACAAGAAAAGTCCAGCCAAAAGGCCACTCCAATCATCTCTCCCCACTCAGCCAGGCTTCTTCACATCCTTCGGGCCAGGTCCTTGTCTCATCTCATCTCTTATCTCCCGTCTTATTCAGCTCCGAGGAGGATCAGCATTTTTGCAAGGACCCAATCATGAAAGAAAGGGGTTAAAAATTTCAGTCTCTGTCTGTCCCAGAACTCCGGCACTCCCACACTTGCTGCTGCTCCGGCCGGCCGGGCACCTCCTCCCTCGCTGCATTCCTCCCCCCTCTCCTCCTGGGCCGGCTGCTATCACATTCATTGTTGACGGCTCTCCTCTCTCTCTCTCCTGGGGGGAAAATGGCTGCCCGATGGCTGTCTCTTGGAGCTCCTCCACCCTTCCATCCTCCAGGGCCTCTTCACCTCCCATCTCTGTCCAGGCCCAGGCCTACCACATGGCTGCCCCTCCCCCCGCCCAGCAGCAGCGGCTGGACGGGGGAAGGGAGATCCGACCTCCGTCCCTCGAAGTCCCAAGAGAGCATGTACCACTGGGACTTTGTCTCCATCTTCTCTGTGCAAAGGCTCAGATTGGGCAGGGCCCACTCGCTTAGTTGAGCCTCGGGTGTTAACTAACCAGGTGGCTTTTGCCAGATGCTGCTCTCAGTTTTTGAAAGATCCCCTACCTAATGCTTTCAGTGTGGTTTTTAACAGTCCGTTGTACCTCTCCACTTTGCCTGCAGCTGGTGCATGGTAGGGGATATGGTACACCCACTCAATGCCATGTTCCCTAGCCCAGGTGTTGATAAGGCTGTTCTTGAAATGAGTCCCGTTGTCTGACTCGATCCTCTCAGGGGTGCCATGTCTCCACAGGACTTGCTTTTCAAGGCCCAGGATGGTGTTCCAGGCTGTAGCATGAGACACAGGGTAGGTTTCCAACCATCCAGTGGTGGCTTCCACCATGGTCAGCACGTAGTGCTTGCCCTGGCGTGTCTGGGGCAGTGTGATGGAGTCAATCTGCCAGGCCTCCCCATACTTGTACTTGGACCACCGCCCACCATACCAGAGGGGCTTCACTTGTTTGGCCTGCTTGATGGCAGCACACGTCTCACAGTCATGGATAACCTGAGAAATACTGTCCATGGTTAGATCCACCCCTCGGTCTTGTGCCCACTTATAGGTGGCATCCCTGCCCTGATGGCCTGAGGCATCATGGGCCCATCGAGCTAGGAATAACTCTCCCTTATGTTCCCAATCTAGGTCTATTTTGGACACCCCTATCTTTGCAGCTTGGTCTACCTGCTCATTGTTTTGGTGCTCCTCATTGGCCCTGTTCTTGGGTACATGGGCATCTACATGGCGGACTTTCACAGGCAGTTTCCCTACCCTGGTAGCAATGTCTTTCCACTCATCAGCAGCCCAAATTGGTTTTCCTCTATGTTGCCAGTTCGCCTCTTTCCACCTCTCCAGCCATCCCCACAGATCATTGGCTACCATCCATGAATCAGTATAAAGGTAGAGCTTTGGCCACTTCTCTCTCTCAGCAATGTCTAGGGCCAGTTGTACAGCTTTGAGTTCAGCAAGTTGGCTTGATCCACCTTCTCCTTCAGTGGCCTCTGCCACCTGTCGTGTGGGGCTCCATACGGCTGCTTTCCACTTCCGGTTCATTCCCACAATGTGGCACGAGCCATCAGTAAAGAGAGTGTATCATGTATCTTCTGCTGCCAGTTGGTTGTATGGTGGAGCTTCTTCAGCCCGTGTCACTTCTTGTTCCCCTTCATCAGAGAGACCAAAGTTTTCACCTTCCGGCCAGTTTGTAATTATTTCCAGAAGCCCAGGGCGATCCAGTTTTCCAATACAGGCGCGCTGTGTGATAACAGCAATCCATTTGCTCCATGTAGCACTGGTGGCATGGTGCGTAGAGGGAACCTTTGCTTTGAACATCCACCCCAGCACCGGTAGTCGGGGTGCCAGGAGGAGTTGTGCTTCAGTGCCTATTACCTCTGAGGCAGCCTGGACTCCTTCATAGGCAGCCAAGATTTCTTTCTCTGTTGGAGTATAGTTGGCTTCAGACCCTCTGTAGCTACGACTCCAAAATCCCAGTGGTCGACCCTGAGTCTCCTCAGGCACCTTCTGCCAAAGACTCCAGGACAAGCCATGGTTCCCGGCTGCAGAGTAGAGCATGTTCTTTACCTCTGGTCCTGTCCTGACTGGGCCAAGGGCTACTGCATGAGCAATCTCCTGCTTGATCTGTGCAAAGGCTTGTTGCTGCTCTGGGCCCCAGTGGAAAGCGTTCTTCTTACGGGTGACCAGGTAAAGAGGGCTCATGATCTGACTGTACTCAGGAATATGCATCCTCCAAAAACCTATGGCACCTAGGAAAGCCTGTGTCTCCTTCTTATTGGTGGGTGGAGACATTGCTGAGATCTTGTTGATGACATCGGTGGGAATCTGATGCCGTCCATCTTGCCACTTCACTCCCAGAAACTGGATCTCTCGAGCAGGTCCCTTGACTTTGTTCTTCTTGATGGCGAAGCCAGCTTTTAGGAGAATCTGGATAATTTTCTCCCCTTTCTCGAACACCTCTGCTGCTGTCTTCCCCCACACAATGATGTCATCAATATATTGCAGGTGTTCTGGAGCCTCACCCTTTTCCAGTGCAGCCTGGATCAGTCCATGGCAGATGGTGGGGCTGTGCTTCCACCCCTGGGGCAGTCGGTTCCAGGTGTACTGCACGCCTCTCCAGGTGAAGGCAAACTGAGGCCTGCATTCTTCTGCCAGAGGAATGGAGAAAAATGCATTGGCAATGTCTATAGTGGCGTACCACCTTGCTGCCTTGGACTCCAGCTCGTACTGGAGTTCCAGCATGTCCGGCACAGCAGCGCTCAGGGGTGGGGTCACCTCATTCAATGCACGATAGTCCACTGTCAATCTCCATTCTCCTTCAGATTTTCACACAGGCCAAATAGGACTGATGAAGGGTGAGTGGGTTTTGCTGACCATCCCCTGGCTCTCCAGCTCACGGATCATTTTGTGGATGGGGATCACAACATCTCGTTCAGATTCGTTTGGTACTGTCGGCGGTGCACTGTTGAGGTGGCAATTGGCACTCATTGCTCTTCCACCTTCAGGAGACCTACTGCAGATGGGCTTTCTGACAGTCCAGGCAAGCTGTTCAACTGCTTGACACTCTCTGTCTCTACAGCAGCTATTCCAAATGCCCATCTGAGTCCCTTTGGGTCTTTGAAATACCCACTTCGAAGGTAGTCTATGCCCAAAATACATGGGGCCTCTGGGCCAGTCACAATAGAGTGTTTCTTCCACTCATTTCCAGTCAGGCTCACCTCAGCTTCCACCAAAGTAAAATCCTGTGATCCCCCTGTCACATCAGCAATAGAAACAGACTCTGTCCCCACATGTCTCAATGGGATTAATGTACATTGTGCACCAGTGTCAACCAAAGCTTTGTATTCTTGCGGTTCAGATGTGCCAGGCCAATGAATCCACACAGTCCAAAAAACACGGTTTTCCCCAGCCTCTACCTGGCTAGAGGCAGGGCCCCTCTAAGCCTGGTTATCCTTCTTTCCCTGGGCATATGTCTTGGAGGTTCCTTCAAGGGGATCCAAAATATTGTCATTATCATCATATGTGACAGTTCGGTTACTGGCCACTGGAGCTGCTTCCCTTTTGGAACTTCCTCTCTGAATCTTCAGTTGTCTCACCCGTTGTGCCAAAGCAGCGGTAGGTTTTCTATGCCATCTCCCCATGTGTTCTCCACAATCACGCAGGTAGAACCACAGCTCAGCTCGTGGGATGTACCTTCTCTCACCATCTGGGGAACGTCTGCGTTGGGTACCAGAACCTCTGATCTGCACTGCCGAGATTTGGAGAAAGCTCTCTTTAATCTCCTCCCTCAGTTTCTTGTGACCCTCCTCTGTCTTGTCCTCTAATTTTTGAAGACATGTTTCCACTGCTGCGATTCTGGCATGTGTTGGGCCATTCACAGTGTCTGCATATGCTCGGAGCTTCTTTGCCATGTCCAGCACAGTCTCCTCACCATCATCCTGCTTCATCATTGCTAAAGCAGAAGCGTATTCTCGTGGCCCAAGTCGTACAAGTTTTCTCCACATCACAGATGTGCATGGTACCAAGTCTGGATTTACAAAGTTTCCATCATCTGAGAAGACAATCTCAGCTACTGCCATTTCCCTCCAGCGTTGAATCCCTTGTTCTATGGTTTTCCACTGGGTTTGCTGCATATAGAGATCGTCTGCGCACAGGTATCTTTCTGCTACACTTCTTAGGACCCGTTCGCAGAGGCTGTGAGAGTTAGCCCTGCTCATCATTCCTTGGTCTATGGCAGGATCCTGTGACAGGGATCCCAAATGCCTGGCTTCAGTGCCATCCAGAATTGTAGCCTCGCCTGCAGCATCCCAGAAATGGACCAGCCAACTAATTATGGATTCATCAGGCCGTCGGGTGTAATCTTTCCGTAAGCCACGAAGGTCTTTCAGGGAAAAGGACTCAATGTTTGCATTTGATCTTGCACCTGCTGCTTTGATTCTTGATTTTATGTCAGGAACCTCATTGAGGTTCCTTTTCCTGTATCACCGTCATCATCGTCATCCACTGGTCGATTAGTTTTTTCCGTGCATTTCTCACTTCTAGTACTGGTAGCAACAGCCATGGGTTTAGATGCTGGCTTAGGCTCACTGTCTGGTCTGGCTGCTGGCTTTGAGCCTGGGCTGTTGGCTACAGCTTGAGTGACTGGGATAGCTGATTTATCTCCCTGCCCCCCTGCCTCTGTCTGCTGCTTTACACTATCGAACAAAGTGCGATAAGCATAGGCCAGGGCCCAGCTTATTGCAATTAGCCTTTTCTCCTTAGAATCATCATGGCACTTCTCTTTTAGGTATTTTCCCACCTCTGCTGCGTTCTGAATTTGTTCCCGTGGAAAATCCCAGTCTACAGGATCAGAAAATTCTTTCAGGGTTTGGCCTATATTTTCCTATTTTCTACACCACTCAGGATTTTTTACGCCTGCATCTGCTTCTGGGTCAGGGGTCTCACCAGCTCCTCTGGATATCTCAGCCCTCATTCTAGAGAAGCTGCAGACCATATAGAGGAAGCTTACCAGATTAAATACCGGAAAGATGATCTCTTTAACAGTCAGGGGAAACTGAACATTCTCAAAAAGTGACATAACCGATCCAAAGGAGAAGAAGGAGAGGGAAGGCTGGAAAGTCTCATTCTCGGTTCCTCCTCTAACAGACTGAGTGTAATTACTAATAAATTCCCAAAACTTACTACTGGAATTGGGATGCAGTGTAGGACGAAGAAACCATAAACCATACATATCGTAAGCAGAGGCCAGTACCTTTGTAAACACTTTATAAATCATTATCACCAAGGCCAGCACAACAGCTATTCCAATCCGTGCCTCTGTACCGTAATAATTACATGTTATGGGCAATAATCTTAGTGACCAGAAAGGTATTGAAACCTCAAAAAGGTTCTAGAGCCCAGATCCACACAAAAGCTTTCACTCCCAGAGATATTATGGATTCAAGCAGCATGGCTACTGACTGCTTTAACAACAACAAACACACAATTAATAGAGCTTTTTTCCACCTTTTCCAGCCACGCGTTGGGCACCAAAAGATGTATTTCTCTAGGTTTAGGGCAAATTTGGGGAAGAATCTCCTAAAGGAGCTTTGGTGGGAAAAAGCAGATTTAATCAGCCCCTCCCCCCAACTGGTCCGGGAGGAAAAAATACTTCTTTGGAGAAAGGTGGAAAAAAACCTGTTTATTAAACAATAAAACTAAAACAATATCAAACAATGAGACTCTTCATTACTCTAAAAGAGATGACAAATGGAGAAAACCCCGTCCCTGGGTTGCAGCTCACTCAGACTCTGATCAGTCCCTCCCGTGCAGGAATTGTCGCAGGCCAGGCCTGGTCCGGTAGGCTAGATATGTGAGCTGCCAGTGCTCTCCTGGGTGTTCAGTCAAGAGCAGGTTTCAAGAGGTCTAAAGAAAAGAAAAAAACACAGTCTAAGGAACTTCTTTGCTTTTGCTAGCATACACTAACTAAAAAGCAAAAGAGGAGCTCTGTCCCGCTGTCTGCCCACCCGCAGACAGCAACAGTCCAGGAGGAGGAATGTGGGGGAGTGGACTACAGTGTTTGAAAACAAACTGTGCGCTTCTTCTCTCTCTCACTTCACTTTCTGGAACACTCTTAAAGGTGCAAAACTTGTTATTCAACATAAACAGAATGAGACGACTGGGAATAAAAGCATCATATAGTCAACCCAGGAGAGTAACCTCTGCACCTCTCTCGGGGTCTCAGCAGGAGCCCACTGAGGTGCAGGAGCTCCCCAAAGCCCCTGAATAAAACCTTGGATTAACCCCTGCTGAGAGTCGGCCCTTTATCTTCTCTCGATGTCTCTGGTGTCTCTCCTGCTGCAAAGGTGACCAGCCCAGCTGCCCTCAGTACCCTCGGGTATCTCTGTGCTGTTGGCCGGGTCGGGGCTGCCCCCCAGTGTCTGGGACCGGGGACTGGCCGAGGGTTCCTGAGAGGCTCCCAGAGGGACAGAGACATTACATGAAACAATAATTTCAACATTTCAGTCTCTATTATGCTATGGTCTAAGATAGTATCTATTACACCACTATTTATAAAAGCTATAGGGTGCATACATAAACTGACTGATTATACTGTGTCAAAAGCAGTAATTACAAATTGTACTGTATGAGGATTTTTGTGATCCATAATAACTTACAAAACAAACGTTAATACATAAATGCAGAAGCCAATACCTATATTTGTTATAAATAAGATTATACAAGAAGCTCAAGTAGGAAATCCAAATTACCCTGGGCTCCTTGAAATCATCACAAACTAGCCTGAAGGTGAGAATTTTGGATTGTCCTTGGAAGATGTAAGAAACGACCCTCACTTTTAAATTCTTAAAGGTTTTTTTAACTTTAAAAAAATACAACAGACTGAATGAGGAAAAACTACGGCTCTGGGGGGGTCTCTGTGACTGTCAGCCATGTGCTCATTTACAAAATGGATGCTCTGCCTTTTATACCCTCAGCCCATCCCAATGTTTTGTCAGTCAGCACCTTCTCTGCCCTCCACAGGTGGAGATCACTTCCTCCACCTTGATTGGAGCTCAGGTGTTGTCCTGGGGCCCCTCCTGGTAATGAGCCAGCCCTCCCCAAATGCCCTGGGAACTGAGGCTGCTACAAGGGGGAGGGAAAGGGGATTGTGGGGGGACCTATTACAGTAACAGCACTCTACATCTACAAAACTTCTTCTCACATACAAATAATACCTGTCTCTCAATTGTGAGAGCCAACCATCATAACATTCATTTATAAAAAAACCCCCTCTTTTCCGATGAGTCATTTGTCTCAAACAATTACCTCTAATTTTTGATTCTGATAATCTGCTCTTACTTCTCAAAAAAAAATTTTTAATGAATCCTACTAACATCTGTTGATGTGGGTGAGGACAGTGGGAACAGAAGGAAAAATCTAATTTTTCTTTTAGCCACACCTATTTGGAATGGATAAAATGGGATCACTGAGGTCTGGTTTGGTTTTTTTTACCCCCATCTACCGTGCCCATGGGGCTGCTGCTCACAGCAGGTGTATCTTAGTGGTGAGTACAGAGGCCAACTCAGTCTTGCCTTCTGGTCCCTGTTGTATTAAAAGACAGCTGAGCAATGACAGAGGCCTGGGGTGCCTTTCTTGCCCCCACCTTGCCATGCCTATGGGATTGCTGCCCACAGCAGGGCTATGGAATCTTCTTGGTGGTGAACACAGGGGCCAACCTGGTCTTGCCCTCTATTTCTTGTTTCACTCAACTTGTTGGTCCTTAAGGAAAATGCTCCAATACCTCTGATGGTTCCCTGTGTACTTCCCCTCAACAGATGCTTGTAATTCTCATCTATTAAAACAGGACAATTACATCAATAAATGATGAAGTTCAAACTCCCTGCTCACAGTGTTAGTTAAGCAATCTTCAAGCTGGTAGAAGCTTGACTCCACTTTTCAGATGTCTCGAATCTTTCCTGAGTGTCTCTCACCTGCTCTGCATGTTACAGTCTATTCTTTGGGTTCTCTCACCGCCTTTAATTCTGTTGCCGTGAGTCCCTCTCGCTCTGTGCTTGGCACAGCCCATTCAGCTCTCAGGTAGAAGGATCCTTCCAAGCCAAAAGGATTTCTGAAGCATTCCTAACCTGCAGCCCCTGGGTGCCTTCAGGCCATCCATCCAAAAGGAAAAATGACTTCTGTTCCCTAAGAGAGCCCAGTGATGTGTTGGCAGCAGAAATCAGGAATGGAGAAGGTGATTCCAGCTCTGCTGGTTGCTGTTCCTCCCCATTAGATAGGAGAGTATCAAGCACATTCCATCAGCCTTTGCTTCCTCAGGGCATGAAATCCCTGAGGAGACAAGGCCACCTCAGGGCCATCAGATCCCACCTGGGAGAAGGAAATGCTTAAAACCTCATCATGGTCTCAGCCACTAAAATGAGGAACTTTTCTTGTGGGTCCCCAATAGCATTTCCAACAAAGCCCAGCTGGTGCTGAAAATTGCACTCACATTCAGGGGGCAAAACCAATAAGGAGTCACAGATATCTGAGGTAAAATGAGGGTTCCACAAAAGTAAAATTTCTCTTTGTTTTTAACAGAGGCAGATTTTCATCTTTTAAGTCCAAATCTTCTCTGACACACAAAAGAACATTAAATACAGAAACACTTTAGCTCCAACTTGAAACATTTGGTTTTTGGGAATTCTATTTTTACATCAAGTGTGGCTGGATGAGCACTTTGATGCACACAAATACTAAGACTACCATTTCAAACTGCAGAAATTACTGAAAATTCTCTTCTACTGGCAGTAAGAGTAAACATGTCTAAAGGTTTCTTTGTATGGAGAGCAGCTACAATGAATGGTTTTGACATCAAAATCAACTGGAAAACAACATTTTCAGGTAAAGTGTTAAAAAATGCACTCTGTGTTATAGATATATACTACATTATTATTGGCTTTTTGCAAATATTAAAATGGATTCTATATGTGTGGTGTTAAAGTTACTTTGCCAGAAAGATATAGATTCTATTTTTGTTGCTAACTAAAACTTAATAGCTGATCTAGATATGCTTGTGTTAAAATGTCTGCTTGGTTGAGATAATATCCAAGGAAAATATAATGCTACTCATACGCCAACTATCAGCACTCATCTTCTGAAGACAGGGCAGACCCTGGCCCAAGAACTGAAGGTGATGATAAAATGGACTAAAATCACAACCAAGAAATGTGCATGCTCTCAAAAACAGGACCTAAGGAGGAGGCATGCAAAACAGTTCTTGAGGCATGTAAACCAGTTTGGGGAAAAGTTTACATATGCACCAGGCTGATGCAATAGAAATGCTGTATAAAGGGTGTTTCCAAACTAGCAGCTGTGCTCTTGGCTCAGGGCCAAGACACACCTGGCTGTAACCTCTGCTTTGTTGGCTTTGTCTCCTATTAAACTCCTTTCTTAAACTTCTACGTTTGACCAGGAGAGGGAACAGTCTTTTTTCCCGCTGTATTTCAGGTATTTTCTCAGTTGCATTTTTAGGATGGCTGGGGCATCTTGAAAACGAAACTGTCTGAGGCAGTAACAGAGCATCAGAGTGAGTTACACTTTGAGATGGGAAGAATTTAGGGAAGTGATACAAAAGCTCTGTATCTAACTGCAGGAACGTAGTGCTCTGTTGAACCACTAAGAATCTATCACACTATCACACCTCTGTTTAAGACACTGGTAAGATCAAAGGAACCCGGGAATTTCCCCTTCCCCGTCTGGCCGGCAGTGAGGTACCACAGCCGGGCGGGCGCTGCCACGGGCCCGGGCTGGGCCCCTTCCCCATTCCAGCCCCGCTGCCGGGCAGGGAGAGGGGGATGCTGCGGGCCGGATGGAGCCGGCTCTGCTCTCATCTCACTGCTTGTTACAGCCCCAGCCCAGCACAGCCGAGCCCCGGGAGCAGCCCCAGGCCAGCATCGGGATTTTACCACAGAGAAGCGGCCGCAGCCATCGGGCAGGGCAAGGAGAAGCCGCCCCTGTCCCACCCAGCCCAGCCCCGAGCGCTGCTGCTGCTGCTGCTGCTGCTGCTGCTGCTGCTGCTGCTGCTGCTGCTGCTGAGCTCCGGCCGGGCTGATCAGATCGGAGCCGCTCCCCAGCCGCAGCTCCGGATCAGGAACGAGGTCAGGGCAAACATCTGCAGGCTCCAAGCAGCACACAAACCCTTTCAGTGCTTCAGTCCTAACTCGAGTGAGAGAAAAGAACAAGATGCAAACGTGTAAAAGAACGACATTAAAACATCACGGCCAGTGAGGAGGAAGTTGAGTCCCAGATGGGAGGGTCGAGGAGATGCTTTGATTTTAAAGCTGAAATCCTCCTACAAGCTATGGAGAAAAGGCGCCTTTTCCCTATAATGCATAAAACTCTGGGGACATGAAGGGTTCAAATGGATATCCAACATAGGGCTCCACACTAAAGTAACCAGATGTTAAAGTAGCTGTAATCCCACTAGAAGTTTGAACAGAGGAAGAGAGAAGAATAATCCTGTACTCCCAGGAGAAAATCTCTGTTCCCAGGGATGAAAATGATTTTAGAAATAAATAAGAAGAACTTTTGCCCCTAACCAGCTCATCTTTAAAACAATACCCCATAAGTCAACATGACCCATAAACAAGCTATAGGAAGGATGTAGAAAATGAAGGAAGCTTCACAATTAATTTCTCCCAGGCGTCTGCTAATTGTGACCAAATTAAGAACCACGAAAAAATGTCTTTCCTCTTGTGGAGAAGTCTCCATAATATTAACAAGAGGGACTTCTCTCCCTAAATGAACTGAAGAAAGAGTATTTCAGAGGTAGTAAAGCAAAAATTCCAGTAAACTGGAAATGTTTGGTTTTGTTTCTTTTCATTTTCAATGGAAAAGAAAAAGTTGTGAGAGGAGGAGAAGTGTTCTAAAGGGTTTGCTCTAATTCTTGCCACTTTTTTTTCCTTTGAGTTACTATTAATAAAATTTTCTTAATACCCTTTCGAAGTTTTCAGCCTGCTTTAACATTCTTCTACCCCTATCTCACAGAGGCAGGAAATGAGTGCTCTAGTGATTGATCAGCAGGAAATGAGTGCACTAGTGATTGATCAGCAGGAAATGAGTGCACTAGTGATTGATCAGCACCAAAACCACCACACAGGGCACTTTAAGACTTGGCTTTTTCAGGGAGAGGAGGGAGGAGCAAAGCTTAGCAAAGCTTTGTCAACTTTGTGTCCTCTCACAGAAAATATAACAAAAGTGACTACACTGTTATGAATGAGGTCCCTATATGTCAAATTTAATAAACCATAAAATTAGAACTTAGCACCAATTTAAATTGAGCCGCAGTTTTATATAAAATGATACAATCAAATATAATCAAGCAGATATAAAATAATTTGGCAGTGGTTTGGATAAAGCATAAACTAAACCGATCGATCAGGGTACGGGGAGGGTTTTTCTCACCCTGGCTCATGTACAAAAGGCAAAAGGATCCAAACACAACTTATATACTGTATGCTAATACATATTCAAAAATAATTTCCTGTAAATCCCCTCCTGTTTTCAATTATTGAAATCTGTGTCACTGCACTCCACAGTGCATGCTCCGCCTGTTGCTGAGGGGTCTTTTGGCTTTTCAGGGGTCGTTTCTGATGAAGGCTTCTCCTCATCCTCACTGTCCTTTGAACAACCCCACAGGTTGCACATGTACCCCAAGTCTCGTGTTATAGAAGCCAGCATTATATTCCAAAAATGAGCCTGTGGGATCTCAGTCTCTCAGAACTGGGGTGCAGGGTGAGCAAGACCCCCCCTGGGGGGCTCGGGAGTCCTGGAATGCTGCCAGAGATGTCTGGTGGCTGGACTTTGATCCCACATGGGAGATGACATCAGTATGAGGACGGGAGGATTTCACTGGGGTGAATGGTGAAGGGACAAGTTAATTGGAGTGTGAGATACAGGGTTTAAGATCCCTGTACAGGGGGGTCTAGAGAGGCAAGATGGAGGGATTGGGGCGTGCCCTTCTCCTTCTTCTTCTTCCTCTAAGCCTCCATCTTCTGTGGTGATGTTGGCACTCCAGGATTGGACCTTACTAGGGGAACACTGGTTAATAAGGGTAGAGGGTATTGGAGAAAAATGATAAATATTGTATACGTAACTCCGGGTATAAAGATAGGTGACCGCCCCAGGGGCTTTCAGTGTGTGCCCATGGCTGACTGCTGAGCAGAACTCTGTCAGGCCAAGAGAAAATCTTTTAGATAAGCAATTAATAAACACCGAGACCGAGAACAAATCTGAAGCTTCCTCTCGTCCTTTCGAACCCGGGGGCCCAAGGCCATCTTTGGGCTTTTCCCCAGACCATCTAAACAGCCCAGAAATCCCGCATGAGCCTTATTATTTCACAGATACCTGGAATCATCCCAATTTTGTCCATCCCAAGGCCAATTCTGCTTTGGGAGTTGTCACAACTTTGTTCATCCTAAGGCAAATTTTGCTTTGGGAGTTTTCCTAAATTTGTTCGTCACAAGACCGATTCTCTTTTAAGATATTGCTTATCTCAATACTCCATCCTCTATTCTATTTTTCCATGAACATCTGAGAACGTCTGTTTCATGATACTAATTACATATCCTTTTCCTCTATTACTTTTTTAAAAACATTTTCTAAAGTATCAATATAGTTACAATTCTTAGCATGAATCATATCCATTTAGCACAATTTCTCCCATTTTCTCTTTTGATCATACTGATTCATGCTTTCTATTAAAAGACTGAATCTCAATATCTTCTACATCCCCAAAAATCCAGGTTTTCACATTCCTTCATTTCTCTTTTTGATTAAATTCAATATATTATATTTTCACTTACATAACGCAGGAGATAAAAAGTGGTGTAAGCAACAGTTCCAATAATGAGTCCAGCTAGTTTAAGCCATCAGATTTGCCACCAGAGGGGTTCCAACTTTTAACAGGTACAATTAGCTTCTTTTGATCAACACTTTTCCATTGGTATTTATTTTTAGACAGCATTTTGATGTGCTATATTGTTGGAGAATTTTGCTCAGACATGGCTTGAAGGAAAAAAGGCCATGAAAATATACAGCTGATTGAAAAGTAAAAGGCAGCTGTAAACAGCAAAGTTCTCAGGGCACTCATAATACGGGCGCTTGCAAAAGGAAATCAGTAAACATCCCCAGGAGCGAGAACTGCAGTGACCACGCACCAACAGAAGTCGTCGCTGCAGCATCAGCACCCTCTCCTGTCTCCAACCCGACAACACAGGGAGCTTAGGCTTGGAACCACCAACCGCCGTAGAAGCTATGCTGATGACCCCAATTCCAACAGGGATTCATAGACCTATGTTATACAGGGTCAAGCTGGGTGCTCTGCTGTTCGGAAGATCATCTACATTGGGACTATTTGTTTTGCTTGGTGTCATTGGTGTGGACTATATGTTATGGTGCATACTCCTTTCCCACCACTCCAAATTAACAAAGGACTGAGAATTGCTCAGCTGGTGCCACTTGAGCCAAATGACTAAGGGATTACAGACTGTAAAAGGACAAGAGAGGGGGGAAATAGTTTTGAATCCACCGGAGGACTTACCTTACTGACTTTGAACCTTTCTGAGAGACCCAGGAAAAGGGTGGAAGTGGAAGTTCATGGACAGAAAGGATCATTTTCAGGCTTGTTGGACACTGGGGTTGATTCCAGCATTATTAGTGCTAGCTGTTCGCCTCCTCTCCGGGTTCGCATGAATGAAAACAGCTAACAGCCTTCTTTTCTTAGTCCAATTACCACCTACCATGCAATGCCTGATAAGGCAGGACATTATGGCTCAGTTGGGGGTGGTTTTAACCCTTTGGGGTAAAAGCCATTGCTTGGACCGTGGCTGGGGAACCTTATAGAGATACTAAGTGTGCTTTTAAATGCTTTTACTTATTTTACTTTGTATTTTTAATTGTATTCAAGATATGGTCAGTAGAATGATAGAAAAACCCTGACAGACTAACCTCCTTGTGCAAAAAAGAAAAAGGGGGAATTTGTTGGAGAATTTTGCTCAGACATGGCTTGAAAGAAAAAAGGCCATGAAAATATACAGCTGATTGAAAAGTAAAAGACAGCTGTAAGCAGCAAAGCTCTCAGACACGTTCCTGTAAACAGCAAAGTTCTCAGGCTTGTTTTTTAATAACAAGTAAATACCTTGTCCTTGGATAGTGATATGAAAGCAGAGTGACAAACATGGAGGCCTTGAGAACAGTCAATAACAGGATGAGAAAAACAAGTTTTGGTCTCAATAAGAAACCACAGGTATTGAAAACAAGAGGAGGGGTTGGTGTGTGATCTGTAGCCAATAATGAGCTCGGGTTTTGCAATATGTATGAACCTAATTAACACAGTTATAAAAATGTGCATGTTGGATCAATAAATTGGAGTTTGATGCTGATCAAGAAGGATGTGGTCGTCTCCCTTCGCTTCCTCACCGTACCTGCCCCCCCCCGAGAAGTACTTACCAATCCTTTTTCCTTCCCGGGTTCTTCGTGCGCACTACTACACTTAGGGGGCGAATTACCGCTGTTGTAGGGAGCTTTTCCCCCTTCTCTTTGTTTTATTGCCTCCTTTTGTCCACAGATCGTAACCTGTGTCTGTCGGTCACTTCAGGGGAAAATGAGCGAGGCTGCCAAATAGGGCAGGGCGCGCCTTCCCCACCCTGACTCTCCTAAAGCCCCAGCAGCGATGTGTTAGTAACCATCCTCTGCTACCAAATTGTGAAAAATGCCAATCACTTGTTTTTAAAATTTTTGAAAGTTTAATAGTAATAAAATGATTGAACAGAATAGTAACACAATTAGAGTAATAACAATTTGGACAAATTGAATTACGACAATATGAGACAATAAAAACAAAGAGTTACGGACGTCCGGGTACCTTTTTCTGGGCATCACGAGCCCGAAAAAGGACGCCCGTTAACAAAGGATTAACCCTTAAAAACAATAGCCCGTTGCATATTCATACACTTCATACATGATGCATAAATTCTATTCAAACACAGGATTCCTCTGGTCAGTGTGAGCTTCTTCCCTCTAATTCTAACAGCGCTTTTGAGACGGGAAGAAGTTTGTTTCTTCTGATAAGAAGGCAATAAATTCTTTTTCTCTGAAAGATCTAGGTGTCCAGTGGCTGCTATCTCACTGCAAGTCCTTTCCTTTAAACAAAGCATCTTACATAGCATAGTTTCTATTTTAATATTTTTTATAACTTAAAACTATATTGAACACAGTACTTAAGAGAATTAATACAGCATTACTTTCTAACACAACACATATAATATTCATTTTAATATTTGCGAAAAGCCAATCATAAAATACATGCATTTTTCACATTAGGTTTAAGTTCAATTGATTTTGATCTAGCTATCCTGTTGGTATGGGGTCAAATTGCCAAGGCCAAGAGACTTGAATATAGTTTTGAGGCAGAAAACATCTGGGTTTGTTGGCAATTTTCCAACCAGGTAGAGCCAAGGCCTGGCCAGACCCCAGACCCTCAGTGGAAGGGTCTCCCTCACATACCTTAAAAACAAATCTCTCAAGAATAGCAGCTATGAGATGCCCCAAACACAGCAAACTGCTGGAGTGCTCCTGTGAGAATACCTGGGGCTGTGTGTGATTGCAACAGAGCAGGAGCAGCCTTGCCCTCAGCAGGTCACAGCCCTGTCCCATGAGGATGTGGCACAAAAGGGTCGGGAAAGACCACAGGACCTCAGTTCAGATGAGGCGTTTGACCGAGCCCAGAGATCTCATCCTGGAACTCTGAAAACACAGGAAAATCATGAGACAGCCCTGGGTGAAGGCACAGCAACCCTGCTGGAACAAGAGAAGGGACTAAAGGCTGAGCAGGCAGTGCAGGGAACGGCTGCAGACAGCCTGTTCAAAGAGATGCATCTGCAGCTGCAGAACAAAACAGAGAGATCCCAAAGTGACACCATGTCAAAGATACGTCAAAGTTCATGAAAAGCCAGCTATAAATAAGGTAATGATGTGTCGTAGGAAGGAGACCAGGACACCAGATGGTTCATCACAGGTCCAGCTTATTAAAGAAAGCATCAAACACTTATACAGCAAATAATGAGCTCATGAATATTCCATAAGCCAAGCAATCTATTGGTTAAACTATACCATTAACTCATCCACATTCCTTTGGGCCTACGTTCTCTACTTCTCACACCTCGCTGTCCATTTCTTTATCATCCTCCGCCAGGCCCAAGGACACGTTGTCTTTGCAGGTGCAAGATTTGGAATTAACCGCGGCCTTGTACTTTTCCATTCTTTAGCCAGCTAAATTCCCAACAGACACCCTGCCTGCAAAAAGGCCTCTGCCCTAGGTAGGACATCTCTACCAAATTAATTCGGCTGTGTCCTCTCTCCTCAAACCACTCTTTGACAAAACTCTCCACAATCCCCCAGTTGGATCCGTCCCCCAGCACACCGTCCCGGGGCGGGGGAGAGAGCTCCACATCACACAGAAACTCAAACTCCCCCTCGTCCATATCGGAGACAGAAGGGCTTCCCTGGGAACTCCGAGGGGCACAAGAACCAGACCCCCGCCAAAGCTCCTCACACTTTTCCCACTGCACCAGCAGCGATCCCACGTCTGCAGTGAGACAGAGTGGGGATCCATTCTGAATTAGGTGAAGTGTCTAAGAGAGGTGAAAAGTCTGTGAGGCCAAAGCTGAAGGAAAAGCCGCATTCCAGAGACAGCAAGGAGACAGAGAAAGAAAAACAGAAATGACCACAAGGTCGATTTGCCTCCCCGACCTAGGAATTCCTTTGGTAAAGAAGAACTGGTGCTAAATGTCACGCGGAATGAATATGTGAAACTGCATGCATATGCATTTGGAAGGGGGATAAAAGGAGACCCGAGGTCTTCAGAGGCACGCATGCCTTGTTGGGGGCTTGCGTCTGGCGCGCATTGTAATAAAGGCATACCGGGCTTTACAACTTTTACAAAGTTGTGAGGTTTCTTCTTTTCTCCGCAAAACAACAGTGCAATCATCAAAGAGGGCCTGCATGCGGCGGACCCCCACGAGAGACCGCGCCTCCCTGGAGAACGCCTTCGCAGGGTCCAAAAAGAGCCCTCGCTCTCGGGCGCACAGAAACAATCTCTCAAAATCATCCCAGGAAACAGAAACCTTTTTCCACTCCAGGACCCCCCTCCAGATGTCCAAAACGAGGGAATCCTGTGGTAGATAGGGACAGGCGATCGGAAGATCACGCGATGTGACGGAAAGGCAGGACTCCTTTTCCCCTAATCCCTTAAGATAAGTGTCGTGGGGTGACAGCCTTTATCCCAGTATCGTGTGTTGAGTCTGGCAGCTGTGCTTTTTCTCTCTCTCTCTCTCTTTCCCCCTTCCCCCCGCCTCCCCCGGCCATCTTGCCGCAGCGGGGCAGGGAGGGAGGAGTGAGGGGGACTGGGTGCACTTTGGCTTTCGGCTTTTTGCTGCTTGGCTGGCTGGCCTGCTTGCTTTTGCTTGCCGCTTTGCTTGCTTGCTACTGCCTTAGCCCTAGCTGATAGCTGCCTTTTTTCCCTTTGCTGCTTTCTGCGCTGTTTTTTTTTCCTTTTCTTTCGTCCTCTCTTTCTTACCCTCCCCTGAAGATACTGGACCGGCTCCGGACCTGACCTGGGACGTCCGGCGGGATCTCCGGAGCCTGCGAGAGAAGCTCGGCGCCCTCCACAACACTGAACTGGTTTTCTTTTCTTTTCTTGTGTTGGGGAGTGTTCTTTCGTTATTTGTCAATAAATAGGTTTTGTTTTCCACTTTGCTCCTCCGAGAAATTCCTTCCCGAACCCGGTATTTGGGGGGAGGGGTGGTTGCAGGTTTGTTTTTTTGGGGGGGGGACTCCCTTTTGGAGATTTCCCCTAATTTGTCCTAAACCAGGACAATAAGAGATCACCCTAGGAATATAACCAGGAATGTAGCCCCCCTAACGGCAGTGCCAGTAACTTTCCACTCCACTCCTGGTAACTTTCCACTCCTTACTAACCATAGAAGGTAAAGGCAGACCCCCTCTGACGTAGGCAGACCCCTCAGATTATAAAACCCCACGAGAAGAGATAATAAACGCCTTTGGACCGTCCGCCACATTGGTGTCTGCGTGCTCCTTGGCCCGAGCGACCCTGGAGAGTTGGGTCGCCGTGCTGTTCCTCAGAACCAGGTCGCCTTGCCTTGTATCAGAAGGCAGCAGAATCCTCCTCGAAACTCGCAGAGGCTGCCATCACCACCAGAACAGCAGGCAAAGCACCAAAGAGTGGGGACAACACAACCTCACCGGCAATCCGGACTCCGTGTCTCAGCCTACACTCTGGCAGTCACCAGATGTCACTAGAGTGTGGGATCTCAGCACAGCAGTCCTGATGTGCAGTCACCGAGATAACCCTTGGGGGGCTCGGAGGTCCTGAAATGTTGCCAGAAGTGTCTGGTGGCTGGACTTTGATCCTACACGGGAAACAACAGCTGTATGAGGATGGGAGGATCACACAGGGATAAATGGTGAAGGGATAGGTTAATTATAGTGTGAAACACAGGTTTTAGAATCTCGGTACAGGGGGGTTCTAGGGGGACAAGATGGAGGAATTAGGGCGTGTCCTGTCCTCCTTCTTCTTCTTCTTGGCCTCCATCTTCTGTGGTGGCGGTGGCACTTTGGGATTGGTTCTTACTGAATGTGCACTTGTCAATAAGTGCACTAAAAGTGCACTTGTCAAACAGTATAAAAGTCTTTTAGAAAAGGGCGTGTAATAAGGACTGCAGAACTGAGTAATTCCTCCAAGGGCAGAATTAGCAAGATATAACACCAAGAATACCTACCAAGATATGTGGGATCTCAGCACATCAGTCCTGATGTGCAGAGTCACCGAGATAACCCTTGGGGGGCTCAGAGGTCCTGGAATGTTGCCAGAAGTGTCTGGTGGCTGGACTTTGATCCTGCATGGGAAACAACAGCTGTATGAGGATGGGAGGATCACACGGGGATAAATGGTGAAGGGATAGGTTAATTATAGTGTGAAACACAGGTTTTAGAATCTCGGTACAGGGGGGTTCTAGGGGGACAAGATGGAGGAATTAGGGCGTGTCCTGTCCTCCTTCTTCTTCTTCTTCTTGGCCTCCATCTTCTGTGGTGGCGGTGGCACTTTGGGATTGGTTCTTACTAAAAGTGCACTTGTCAATAAGGGTGAAAGTTATGGGGGAAAATAGGTAAATATCTTATACGTAGTTTAGGGTATAAAGATAAGTGACCGCCCTGAGGGCACTCAGTGTGCTCGTGGCCGACGTGCTGTGCGGATCTCTGTCGGGCCGAGAGAAAATCTTGTAGATAAAAACTAATAAATACTGAAGACTGAGAAAAAACCTGAAGACTCCTTTCGTCCTTTGGAGCGTGGGCTGTCCCAAGGCCATCCCGAGCCTTTCCAGGCCATCAAAAACAGCCGAGAACGGGACAATTGTGGATCTGAAGGATTGTTTCATTACAATTCCTTTGCATCCTGATGACAGACTGAGTTTGCCTTCTCGGTGCCAGTGATTAACGAGGCTGAGCCTGCACAGAGATATCAATGGAGGACATTGCCCCAGGGCATGCGCAATTCCCCTGCCATATGCCAGTGGTCTGTGGCCCGTGCCTTGTCTGGAGTTCGCAAGCAGTTTCCTGATGCGCGTCTGTATCATTATAAGGACGACATTTTGGTTGCCGCCCAGTTTGAGCTGCTGAGGATTCAGCCTCGGTTGCTCGATGCTTTGCATGCTCATGGAGTGCAGGTGGCTCTAGAAAAGGTTCAACAACAACCACCTTGGAAGTACCTGGGGGTCAAAATTCTGGAACGGACGATCCGTCACCAGGAGGTGCAATTTGTGCGTTCTGTGAAGACACTGAACGATGCTCAGAAATTGGTAGGTGTCGTCACTTGGTTCCGTCTGTACTTGGACTAACCAATGCACAGCTGTCTCCTCTGTATGATTTGTTGAAAGGAGACTCTGATCTAAACTCACCTCGCACACTGACCCCTGAGGCACGTAAGGCGTTGGAGGTGGTTCAGCAAGCTGTTTGGGCTTGCCAAGTTTATTGCATTGATCCCTCAGTTGATGTCATTGTGTTCATCACCACTCCAGATTCGCATCCCACGGGCATCATTGGCCAATGGAGTGACAAATGGTCTGATTCATTGCACATTTTGGAGTGGGTTTTCCTGCCCCATCAGCAGAAGACGGTAACTGCATTGTTTGAGCTGATTGCTCACTTGATAATTGTAGTATATGGTAAAGATAATGAATGCTATTTATGCATAAAATATTGTAAAATCCAAGCTATGTCTTTCGACCACCCCAGCCGGGAGCAGAGCCTTATTTTTATTCAACTAGTTCCCGGACGATGTTAAGATAATATCAAGTCTGTTAATGTATGAATGGAACCTTCCTGAGGGATGATCACTGACTTCCCTGGAATGTAGGAGTGATCTCGCACCTCGAAGATTGCATCTACTACACTGATCACCGGTGTCACCCTCTTACATATGAATGTCGACTTCTCTGGAGTGCTCTGACAACATCCAGATACCTGGAACCAGACTTTTGTCTAACCCTGCACATGTATAGCCCCAGCTCTGCGTGTGAAGGGACACAAAGGAACATTCGGACATCTCTGCCTCAGGCAGAATAAGCTGTATATAAGCTCGCTGCGTGAAGGGGGAGAGACTGTGACATTTTTGGTGGTCAGATCCACGTTCACCCAGCCTCGATCCCGTTGTTGACGCTGCCTTGGCTGTGGTGGTTTGCTTTCTGATTGAAATTCTGTTTCACTGACAGTCTAATAAATCATTGCTAAATTTTCTTATAAATTTGGCTCCTGATTTGATAATTGATAACAATTATCAAATGCCGGCAACAGTGTTTGCAATTGATGGGTGCGGATCTTACAAAGATCATACTCCCAGTGCAATGGGAGGATTTTGACTGGAGCTTTGCAAACAGTGTGTCCCTGCAGAGTGCTCTGGAAAATTTTTTCTAGGGTCCTGGTCCACCTGGCTCCACCATCTTACTGCTCTTAGGTCTGTGTTCATCTTCCTGAATCACCTTGGGATAATGTAACTTAGTATTTAAGTCCTTTTTCCCAAATCACCACAGGATCATGTCAAAATCACGTCGGGGTCACCAACTATTATCATAGTATTGCAAAAGTTGCATACACTGTTAGTGATTTCTCATGGACAGCTCCTTGCAGCAATGACTCCTTCCTCCTCACAGCACAACCAATAAACTCCAGCTTTCTTCTCAACCAGCTAACCCTTTAGTAGCACTCAGCTTCTTATTGGACACAGCTATGGCCGTTTAAGGGCAGGCCTGTTCCTAATCTTTGGTGATTAGTACAGCTGCAACTCCTCAGGTGTGAGACTGCCTTCTGCACTATTTTCTTACATTCTATCCTTCCACATATATATATATAAACTAGTTATACATACTTGTTATTCCTATTCTCATATATTTGCCTGAGAGCCCCTTTATTTCAGAATTATAATAATTCAGAGGGAGGGTGGTTGCATTTTCCATTGCCATGGAGACTCCTGCCTTCCTTAGCAGACACCTGTCTTTCAAACCAAGACACTCCCATCCCTCTGTGCCACGGTGTGGGGAGGAGGGAGGGAGGGAATCTGGGATAAACTGGAGCGCAGGAAGGGGAAAGCGCTGTGGGGAATATGCATTTTTAAGATTTGGCTACTTCTCATTCCATTGTTCTGAGGGGGTTTTTTTGAAATTCTATTAATTTCCCCAGTCCTGTTATGCCCATTATGGGTGAGAGATCTCTGGCTGCCTTTCTTGAGAGCCCCGAGCCTTTCCTGCTGTGTTCTGTTGCCTGCCCAGGGGCAGGAGCAGAGGCTCAGAGCGCTTCTGCTGGCCCCGGGCACCTGGCCTGGCCCAGCCCAGCCCAAGAATCCCTGCCAGCATTCCCTGCACCATTACCCGGCCCCTCAGTGGCTCCGGCTCCGCGGGCAGGCAGCTCCAGGAGTTCAGAGTGGGCAAAATGGGAGTGAGGGAGAGGGGGCAGCTGGTGCCAGTGGGTGAAATGGCTTTGCTGCCAGCTGGCAGGAGGGGAGGATGGAGAAAGTGGTGCAAAGTGTTCTGGTTTAGGGCAATTTGGGGAGAAAATCCTCTAAAGGCGGTTCCTCTAGAAAGCAAATTCAAGCTGCCCCACCTCCAACTGGTTTGGGAAAAAGCTTTCCTTGGATACAAGTGGAAAAACTGTTCATTTGACAGGCAAAGCATTCAGCAGCACAAAAAATGATCAATATCAAACAATGGAACCTCTCACTGTGTGAAGAGATGACAAACTCAGAAAGTCCCCTCTGTGGGATGTAGCTTAGTTCACTCAGTCCCTTATCAGTCTCTTATCAGTCTCTTATCATCCCCTCTGGTGCCAGGCCCCACCTGGTGGGTTATAGGTGTGAATTCCCTGTGCTCTTCTGGTGTTCAGTCCAGGGCAGGTTCAAACAGGAACAAAGAAAAAGGAAAACCCACAGTACAGGGAACTTCTCTACCTCAGCAAGGTAAAAATTAACCAAAAGGAAGGAGAGCTCTGCCTTGCCATCTGTTCTGCAGACAGCTCCATGAGCAGCCATGTGCAGAGTAAGTGCAGTCTGAGATAATAATCTGTGCCTTCTTCTCTGCTCCTTTGCTCTCAGAACCTGCCTTAAAGGTGCAGTCTCGTCCTGCGGCCACTGGAGCTGATGGTCCGGCTACCCGCTCCCGGAGTGACTGGTAGAGACTGAGAATCCCGCCACTCCCAGGTTCTTGGTGAGACCCCTGAGTAGTGGCTTCGTCTGCTGCCTGGTGATACAGGCGAGAGCAGGACTGCGAAGAACTGAGGCAAAGGAGTGGACACGCGTTTGGATGCCAAGGCGCTTTATTAGCCCGGGCGGGGCCAGTGACGGTGTCAGGTAAAAACCGTTAGGGAGACACTTACAAAGGGGAAGGGTGTAACGGATGGGGACACGAGGGACCAATGAACAAAGCCCAGGGATGGAGCGAGGGACACACAGAACCAATAGGAAGGGTCCAGGGGAGGGAAAAGGCTCAGGGGACAAATCATATGTTAGGTGAGGGATGATTGACACAGAAGATTCTCGACATGAGAGGGATGTTTACAATGATTGACAGGTAACAGGTGGGAGGAACAAACCATTAGGAGGGAGAAGGTGGGGGGAACTGAGGGCCAAACCAAAATTTTAACTTATAAATAATAAACAACTTTACAATTAACCCATATAAAGCACACAATGCTACAAAAGGGGCAAAACTTATTTCTGGGCTAAACAGACAAATGGGAATATGAGTGTCGTAAAGTCACCCCAGGACGCTTTCCTGATAAGGAGGCAAGATATCTTCTCTTGGGATCTTGGTGTGTTCTTGCTGTTATCTCTATGTGAAGAATTTCTTGATTATCTTATCCATTTCTCAAGCTAGTTACAAAAAGTATCTTACATCACATAGTTTCTATTTTAATATTATGCTGTAGCCTAAAAACTATATTTACCACATTACTTAAAAGAGATTAATACAGCACTGCCTAAAAGAGATTAATATAGCACTACTTAAAAGAGACTAATGCACCATAACTTTCCAACATAACTCGTATAGTGTGAAAAATGCATATTTTATGATTGGCTTTTTACAAGTATTCAAATGGATATTATATGTGCTGTGTTAAAAAGTTGTGCTGTATTAACTTTCTTCAGTAGTGTGTTAAATGTTTTAGGTTGTGACATAATGCTAAAATAGTAACTATGCTATGTAAGATACTTTTCTTCTAAAGAAAGGACTCACATTGAGATAGCTGCAGGACACCCAAATCTTTCAGAGAAAAAGAATTTATTGCTCCATTATTGAGTTCTTCCTGCCCCGCTCAGTCCTGAAGACACCATCAGGATTCAGAGGCAGAAGCTGACACTGACCAGACAGAATCCTGGTTTTGAATGAAATTTATGCATCATGTATGAGGTGCATGAATGTGCAACCGGCTGTTGCTTTTAAGGGTTAATCCTCTGTTAATGTGGGTCCTTTTTCGGGCCTATGCTGCCTAGAAAAAGGTACCCAGACTGTCTGTAACGCTTTGTTTTTATTGTCTCATATTGTCCTAATCCAAATTGTCTAAATTATTTAATACTCTATAATTATATTGCTATTTTTATAACCATTTTATTTTTATTAAACTTTTAAAAATTTTAAAAACAAGTGTTTGGCGTTTTTCACATATAGAATTCATTTTAATATTGAGAAGAGCCAATCATATAATAGGCATTTTCACAGTAGCATTGTGTGGCAAAAGTTTTCAGCTAATAGGCTTGTGAAAAATTCCAATCATGACCACCTAAGCTGCTGCTTTCTGTTCATCTCTGGATCTTCCCACTGAAATGCAAAATAATCTCTGCTGTCCTCCAGTAGAGGACAAGTCCAGAAAGCATCCTTCAAGTCAATCACGTTGTACCACATGTCCTCAAGAGAAATGTTATTTAACAAAGTGTAAGGATTAGAGACCGTGGGGAACAAAGCCTTAGTTCTCTGATTCACAGCTTGTAAATCTTGCACCAGCGTAAAGCTGCCGTCTGTCTTTTTCACAGCCAGAACTGGGATGTTGTGCCGAGACATGCACGGCTCCAACGTTCCTTTCTTTATCAACTCATCAATCACCGGTTTCAATCCCTTCCTGTATGCTTTTTGTTTTCCGTTTCTACATCTTTTATGATCAGAACCTCGAAAGATTCCCCCGTTGCCCCAATTACCATCATGGAATTGTGGCTCAGAGAGCACCCCTTCGGCAGCTGTTGTACCGCTGTCCGTTCCGCCCCCCAGTCTACCATAAACCACATTTCCTGCCTGTGGGGTCCTTCGTCCAATTTTATCAAGGGCTCTCTCATAAATGTTCTGGACCCCAAACTGAAAAGTCCCTGACATCCCTGATCTTCTTGAAATATCGTCTGGTCTTTGGCTTTGTTGGGACAATTCCTTTGGATGTGTCCCTTTTGCTTGCAGTAATAGCACTCAAAATCTCTCCTCTGATTGTTCAGTCCTTTTCCCTGTGAAGAACTCTGTTTCTTCGCTGGCACCTTTTTTGCCGTGTCTCTACCCTGTTCCTGCTTTTGTGCTTCCCTTACCGCAGCCGCCAATACCTTTGTTCCTACCATCCATCTATCTGTTCTAACTTTTTCTGAATGTCCTCACAGGATTTTGCCACAAACTGAGTTTTTAGCAAAACCATCCTGACCGGAGAATTGGGATCCGTCCCCGAATACACTCTCAAACCCTTGCGGAGTCTCTCCAACCATTCCATGGGAGTCTCATCCTTCCCCTGGCACTCCCTGAGTACCTTGCTTATGTTCTGTCCCTTGGGTACCGCTTCCCTGATACCCTGAATGATGATATTTCTCAAATTTATCATTTTCTGCCTCCCCTCCTCCATCTGGGCATTCCAGGACAGTTTCTGGTTTGGCTACTTCTTGTCCCCACTCCCCTCATTGGGGTTTCTCTTTTCCCAGTCTTTGATCACGGCTTGCCTGATGATGTCTCTTTCTTCATTGTTAAACAGTGATCTTAGGATTGCTTGGAGATCCTCATACATGCTGGTCTCTAGAAATTCATCTAGCCTATGTGCCACCCCCAAAGATCATCCATCTATTTTCCCATCTCTTTCCTGAATGCCTTCACATCATTGGTGTCGATTGGTGCATGAACAAAGCCAATCACTCCCGCGGCCGTCGGCACCTCCCGTAAAGGGAAGAAGCCGGGCTTCTCTTCCTCATCCCCGCTGGCTCCCATGGTTGCCTTCCTTGTCTGCTGCCTTGTCCGATGGGCCGGGGGAGAGCTGTGTCTGGGGATGGTTACTTACTTTGCCATGTTTTTCTTTGGTTTTGCGAAGGGTCGGCAGCAGCGGCTTCTCACATGGGAGTGGAGTCGCTGCCGCTGCTTGTTCATGTGGAAGGGAAGGCTCTGCAGCCTGCTCTGGTGGGAGCAGCGGCACCGAGAGCTGACCCAGCGGGATCGCCACCTCTAGAGGCAACACGGGCACCGGCTGTGCCTGAGCTGGTCCAGGCTGGGGCGGAGGAACAAGGTAAGGAGGTGGAAGATTTTCCAAAGGTTCCCATTCCTTTCCCCTGTTTGCCACATGCCGGAGGGCTCGTACCAGGTATAAACTCGTACAAGCATACCTCCACATCTTGGCATACTCAATTTCCTCAAAATCCTGCGGCTGGTGATCAAAGACGTGATCATACAAGGACTTGCAAGTCCAAGCCTCGAATGTGCCAAACACCGGCCACACCGTGTGTTTTCCAATCTCCTTCCCTCCCCATTTTTCCATACAAAAATGGATCGTTTTCTCCTTGGATCTGCCCGCTCTTCCTGCGCTCTCATCCCAATGTTCTAGCATCCACCCCAACGGACTATCTCTTGGGACATCCGGCAGAACTTTCCTGGGACCCTTGGGAGATTTTTCCTGGGGTTTTCCCTGAAACCTGCTCTTTCCCAACCCCATTTTTCCAAAAATCCCTCCTACGATTTTTCTCACCTTGTCTCCTCTGGCTGGGACGTTCGTTGCAAGTCCCGAATCCTTGTCCGATGTCAATTTCCTGAGCTTGTGAAACGCCGCCAGTCTTAGTCAAGCGGAGAACCATACCGCTGACTTTTCAACTGATCTCCAGTTTTCTTACCTGTTTTCCCCAGATCAGAAGGCAGATGAATTCTTAGAGTTTTCTAGGACCATCTCTTCCCCCTCCTGACCCAACCGTGACCAGTTTTCCTCTTCGAACTCCCCCAAAGCCTCAGGTCCCGCATGTGTCAAGCAAAACCTTCCGTTTCCCCCTTGACAGACCACATCCCTCATGGGATGGTGGAACTGCGATCGTGGGGTCCTCATTCACTTCGTGACAGAGTCACGTCTCACACACACATTCGGTCACACCCCAATCAACCACGCGATACTCACGGTTCCTTTTCCCGCATGGATTCTTCGTGCACATTGATTTTCCGAGTGGAAAAAGCACCTCGGGCTCGGAGATCCCCTGGATCTTTCTGAGTTTCCAAGAACTGGGCCCGTTTTTATGCCTCTTTGGCTGTGGCTCCAGTTTCAGTTGGGTGATTTTTGATTTGGCCTCGCGGACTCCAATCCCGCTCAGACTGCTGAAATCAGCGGGGCGCCCTCCGGGCGGGAAGGGGTCCCGAACCACAAATGCAATTCACGTCAGGGTCACCAGATTGTTATAAATGATCAAATCGTGAGCCAAAATTATCAAAACTTTATCAAAGATTTATTAATTTGTCTGCGAGACTGAAGTCCGGTCTTTGAAACCACCACAGCCAAAGATACAGTGTCGAGCCTGGGGTCAACGCTGGGTGAACCTGGATCTGACCTCCAGGGTGTCAGAGTCTCCTCCTCGGTTCACACATGCTGCCTCTTGCAGTGAGGTTTTATACAGTTTATTTTGCCCAAGGCAAAGATGACCAAATTTCCTTTGTATCTCTTCACATGAATCGCTGTTTCTTTCCACATGCAGAGCTGGACAAAAGCCGGGTCTAGGTGTGTAGTCAGTGTCAATAGGCTCCGGGAAGGCGTGTATTCGGATGTATCAGTTGGGCGCTGCTGACTATCTTGATAGATTCAATCGGGCAAGGCGATAATCGCTCTTGGGTGGCTCCCGACAATTCGGGAAACTAACGATCATCATCCTGGGAGCCTCTATTCTTATGTTAAGGCATCGACAGTTATCCAGATGTGTGTCCAGGAACCTGTTGAATCTGAATAAGACAGCTGCTCCTGGCTGAGGTGGTCAAAAGACATGGTTTGGATTTCACAATATTATATACATTAATAGCATGAATTACCCCTACCATATATTACATTCTCATTCCCTTGCTCTGATTTGTTTGCTAATAATTTAAATTAAAGTTAATGTCCCCACTCTGGCCTTCTTTTGCCTATGAAGGGTGAGAGATGTGTTGGTAAATGATGGAGAGCAGCTTCCCAAGCTCATCTGCCAGCTCCCTCATTCCCTTGGGGTGGATCCCCTCTGGGCCCGCAGATTTATGAACATCCAAGCAGCTCAGCACTTCTCTGACTGCCTCTTCCTGGATAACAGGGGGCCCATTCTGCTCCCTGGCACCATCCACCAGCCCAGGAGGACACTTGTCTTGAGGACAAGCTGTGTTCCCACTAAAGGCTGAGGCAAAGAAGGTATTGAGCACCTCTGCCTTCTCCTCATCTGAAGTTACTGAGTTCCCTCCCACACCCAAAAGAGAACAAAAGCTGGTTTATACCCTTCCTTTTACCACTAATATATTTGTAAAAACATTTTTATTATCCTTTACAAAAGTTACCAAATTAAGTTCAAGCTGAGCTTTGGCCTCCCTAATCTTTCCCTACGTACCCTAGCAACCCCCTTAAATATTTCCTGAGAAACCTGACCCTCCTTCCAAAGCTGATACATCCTCCTTTTATTCCTAAATTCCTTCAAAACCTCATTGCTCATCCAGGCTGGATGTTTGCCTCGTTGACTCCTCTTTGGGCACACAGGGACAGGCGGTTCCTGTACCCTCAAGATGTGTTTTGAAGCATGCCCACCCTTCCTGAACTCCTTTATTTTTAAGGGCTGCTTCCTAAGGAACTTGAATAAGTCTCCTAAACAGGCCCAAGTCTGCCCTCAGGAAGTCTAATGTAAAAGTTTTATTGATAGTTTTATTGATGTTCCTCCTGATACCACCAAATATTGAGAACACTGTAATTTCATGATCACTGTGCCCCGGGAGGCCTCCAACCAGCACATCTCCAAACAGAACATCTCCATTTACAAACAATAATTAACAAAGTTCCATCCCTGGAGGTCTGACTCACAAGCTATGATTGCTGAGCCCTGGAAAGCTCCATGAGTGCTTTGGACGCCGACCAGGTTCCTTCTTGTCTGCTCGGGCTCCCTGCACAACGTCTCTTTGTATTTATCACGACCCAGTGTGCGTTCCAGCTGCTCGGGCTCCCTGCCAAATAGTTGTCCTTGCTGTGACCCTAGGCCAGGCTCCCTCGCTCGCCTCCTCTCCTCACCGCCCCTCGCTGCTTCCCCGGGCGCTGTTTGCTCAACACGGCCAAAATCCCTCCCATATCCAGATCGGCTTCGCCCTGCGGCGGCAGCGGCCGGGAGCGGCGGCTCTGACCGGGACCGGAGCGGCGGCGGCACCCGGAGCTCGGGGGCGGCTCCAGCCCAGGAGGGTCCCGCGGTCGGGTGTGCCCCGCTCGGTGCTGAGGGCGGGCTCGGGGCCGCTGCTCGGGCGGGAGGTGTCCGTGCCCGGCTCGGGGCTGGCACGGCAAGAACTTGAACGTGCCTCAGAGCCCGAAGTGCTGCAGGCGCCGAGTGCGGGCACAAATCGGCGCATCCTGCCCGCTCCGGGGCCGAGGCTTCTCGGCGCTGCCCTGTGTGCCGGGAGCCGCTCCGTGTGCCCAGGCAGGAGCCGCAGCGGCCGTGCCGGTTGTGTCAGAATTTAGTCCCAGCCTTTTTTTGCCTCCTCTATTCTCCTGCCTTTTTGCTCTTTTCTGTTCGAATGCCAAGAGGCCTCAGCTGCCTCCCGTTTTCCTTCCTCTCTCACCTTCCAGTTCCTATTTTCCAGACCCTGTTCTTTCCATGTAAAACCCTTGATAACCAGTTCCCCATTTAAGGCTTTGTTGGGTCCTTGTTTTTCTGCCTTCTGGCTGCTGTGGGTGAAGGTCTGGCTTTGAGGAGCACACGCTGCTCTCCCTGCTCCAGAAACCAGCCTTGCAGTTATCCCAATCTCCTGCTGCTGAGGGCTTCCTTAGGCTCTTGCTGAAATGAGAAACATCCTGGAACATTTTCCTTTCTTGAGATTAGAATGGTTTCTACAAGTCCTTGAGATGTGACCATGATGGTTAAAACCCCACTGTGCAAATGAAGGTTTTCCCTTCTTCCCCCCACTCCATGCTCCATCCTCTCCCTTACTTTGTCATCTCAACAGCTGCTAAGGAAACCTTTCTCATCTTGTCAATTGGCAATTAGACTGCTCTTTAATTCACTTTTGAAATAGGTTTTAAAGTCAGGCTCTGCCCATGCTATTGATTTGAATTTTGGATGAAGTTGTTTAAAGCAGCACACAAGCTCTGTGCTGCTTTAAAGCCTTTCTCCAAGGCTCAAAGAATGACCCTGGCAGGAAGTGCACGAGCGTTGTGAACTCCTTGTTTAGAAATGGAGTGCATCAAACCAGGTTCCTTTAAAAGCCATTTTAAGTGAAATGGAGGCACTGGAATTGCTTTGGGAAATGTTCCATTTGGGATAGAGCCACAGTGCCAGAAGCTGTTTGTCTGATGGTCAGTTCATGCTCTGGTCAGTGCAGGGCAGCCCCTCAAGAAATGCATGAGCCAAAGCCAGCAAGGAGAGGAAAAGACCCGAGCTGAGCTGAGAGAGCTGGAGAGATGAAATGCCACAGATGTGCCTGGAGCATGGCCCTCCCCAGCAGCTTTTCTTACAGTTCAGTGTTCAAAAAGCTGAAAGCTGATGCTCACTCAGGACTTTGGGATCTGGCTTGGAAGTGCAGAGGGAATGAGCTCCCTTAATGGAACTCAGGCAGTGGAGTGCCACAAGCCTGCAGCCAGATTGCTTCTCCTTCAGCTTAAATTCAATGGGTATTTTTAGTTTGTTTCTATTTTTGTCTGTTTGTTTGCTTTGTTTTGGGTTTTTTTAAGTAACCTTAGAGATGCTACAAGAAGAGAAAGAACAGAGCATAAATAGGCTGGAGCACCACTGGCACACTAATTCATATTTTACTCTTCGTCTTTTCCTTTTAAAAATATATGTGAGTAACATGAACTTTTTAACTCTGTGGTTTAGCAAAAACACTCTTTTCTTCCTATCTCTGGAAGAGATAAGCAAGTCCTGAGACCCGGGCCAATGCTGTCTGCATTTTATTTATGTTTTTACAATTAAACAAGGGGCTGATAAGATTGACAAGGAAGATACAACTCAGGAGCTCGCTGGGCAGCAGCCTGCAATCTCTTTGGGTGATGCAAAGAGCAGTAGAGAGTGAAGGCTGCTTTCCAGTGCGAGATTAATCCATAATCACCGGCTCAGCGACATCAAAGTCACTTCTTAGAAACCACTTGTTATTTCCCGAGGTGCAGGAGCTGGAGTGTTTGACCGAGCCTGTGCCGCGCTCGGCAGATCCAGCAGCGCTGGAAGCTCCAGGAGCAGCTCAGCGCCTGCTCTGCGCTCGGCCCTCCGAGCCCGGCCCGGAGCGGGGGCTCCGGACACATCCCCGTGCTGGGGCAGAGCCGCTGCTCGGCCCGGGGATCCTTTATCCCCCTGGGGCGGCTGCCGGGGGCCGAGGGCACAGTCCTGGTTCCGAGGCTGAACCCTGCCGCTTTACCGCTCGTTCTCTTGCCATGATTTGTGCCATAATAAATTCAAATAATTCCCCCCAGTCGTGTCCCTTCTTCCGGTCTCCGGTGAGTGATCTCTGCCTGGCTTTTGCCGGTCCTCGAGCCTTTCCTGCTGTGTTCTGTTGCCTGCCCAGGGGCAGGAGCAGAGGCTCAGAGCGCTTTTGTTGGTACCGGGCACCTGGCCTGGCCCAGCCCAGCCCAAGAATCCCCACGATAATTCACTGTTGAGAGGCCCAGGAGCGGCTTCCCCGAGGCTGCGCTTCTTCACCAACTCCAACGGCCTGGGGCCCTTTTTCTTACAACGGTTTTTTTTTTCGGAAAAAGGAGGGATCTGACTTCTCCCCTCCTCCCCTCTCTTCCTCGCCCCCCGCTGCCCTCCCCGCACACTGCTTTCTCAAGACGGCCAAAATCCCTCTCGCTCCAGACATTTTCTTTATTCTGTTGCGCCGTGCCCGCTGTGTCTGGCCGGGACGGGAGCGGAGCGGCGGCGGCACCCGGAGCTCGGAGGCGGCTCCAGCCCAGGTGGGACCCGCGGCCGGTGCTGCCCCAGCTCGGGGCTCGCTGCGGGCGGAGGGGGCCGCGGTGAGGGCCGGGGGGTTCTGGCGAGTTCCTGGTGCCGGCTTCCCCCGTGTGCCCCCTGCGCTGGGATCGCCGAGGGTGCCACTGTAAGAGTTCCGTCGAGGGGGAGCCTCCATTTGAAGGGACCTCCACAGATGAAAAAGATGCCCAAAAGCCCCCAGAATGGGCTTCAGTGAGGGAAATTGAGAACGAAACTGCATTTCCACTTATTTTAGGAGGCTAAATTGAGGAAAAGTCCCCCTTGATTTGTCGCAATACAAACAACTGCGACCCATTTCTTTATCCAGAAAAGGCGCATCTTTATTTCACAGCTCATATTTTATAGGATTATCAGCTGGCACCGTATTAGATCCAATTGGCTCACAATACTCTGACAGTTCATTGGACAGTAAATGGCATTTTGCATTTCCACTGAACATCTCCATTTTTGGTTGGTTTATATATATATTTTTCACTGATTTGCATGGGACAGATTTCTTGGTTTTGAGAGTGTGAACCTGTTTTTCTTTACAACAAGAGATTGTTCTGCAGACTGATTCTCATTCCTCTGATTCTCTCTCATGGGAATCAACAGACAAGCTGTGAGCTGCACCCAGCCCAATCAGCAGGCCTATACCATGATACTGTAAGGCATTTCTTTTATAGCATTTCTACCTATATGCAACAATTCTCCTTCTTTTTGTTTAAAAAAAAAGCTTATGCATTCTGATGTTTAAAACAGTTTGTTCCTGTGAGATTACAATCTTTTTAAGGTTATTACTGGTTATCTCTTAGGTACAGGATAAGACACATGAAAGACAGGTTACAGTCAATCAATACTCCAATTTTGTATCCTCTAGTCCTATCATGTCACTGACAAAGGGTCCTGCAGCATGGGAGAACACAAAGATCATGTCCAATGTCTCTTAGGGAATGGAAATAAATGACCATAATTCTAAAGTCCCCATGGCTGGAACTCAGGGGCTGTGCTGCCCTGGCAGGAGGAAGTCCAGCAGCTGGGAATGTTGGCCTTGGCATCACTGAATGTCTTTCTGGAAGCCCGGAGCAGGAATAGCTGAAGAGGGTTGGTAGAACACAACATCAGGGTGGTAAATACTGTAGGACAGAAGGCCTCTGTTCAGTTTCCTCTCCGAGTCTCCAAACACAGCCATGAGCTGGCAGTCCTGCCTCTGTCCCTGTCCTGGCCACCAAGGCTGAGTGGGGACAAGGTCACCTCTCTTCTCCCTGGGCCTCGCTTGCTCGGAGGCCATCGATGCCTGATCAGGTGAGCAGGTGACCCCTTTAACGCTGCTGATGATAAAACACGTGCACCCCTTCTCCCTCAGTCCATAAATCAGCCAGGCCTTGCCATTGCACACTCACCTGGAGATCCTCATGTGTGGGACTTGGCCCAGCTGTGACTCAGACTCACCTGGATTTTACCCCAAAAGAGCCAGGCATTGGTTTCCAGCCCTGGGAATCATTTGTTTAGTTCAGGGCCAGCCTGAGAGTTCCCCCGTGAGCCTTTGGTGTTTTTATGTTAAGTTGCCCAAGTTCTGTTCCCCTAGTGCTTACTTGTTTCCCCCTTATGGTTACAGCTCCAGAATGTTCCACCCCTCAGTGTATCTATTGTTGCTTCCCCTTTGTTTGGGGTCTCTGGATCCTGCCCCTCTTATTGCGCACGGCTTCCCCACGTTTGTTGTTTCTCACCCTTTATGAAAGTTCTTTCTGGGCAGCTCCATCGAACCCGCTCCTTTTCATTTTCACCACCCTGGCCTGAAGTCAGGGAACCAGAGAGGTTTGTCACAGCCACCCTCACTGTGACAGTTACAGAAAAGCCTTTAAAATACTTTTAGTACAAATACTGCATTGTTCAGACATCCTTTAGGAGCCAATTCCCCTTTCTTTTTGTTTTAAAAATAACAAGCATGTCTCTTGCTATGAACATGAAGGGAACAGCAAAACAAAGCAATACATGCAGTGAAACAAGAAACCGACAGTAATCAAGAATAAGTCAGATAATGCATGTAATTAATAAGACTTGTGAAATTGGATGATTATCAATGTCTAAAATACTGCATCATCACCCAGAGCCTGCAACAGCTGACAAACCTCATTTCAGTGAGGACGTGGAGATCCATTCCCAGGAAAGGTGTCCAAGCTCACTTTAAAAATAGATCCAGCTGTCCTATATGCATAAGGTCAAATTGCCAAGGCCAAGAGACTTGAATATAGTTTTGAGGCAGAAAACATCTGGGTTTGTTGGCAATTTTCCAACCAGGAAGAGCCAGGGCATGGCCAGAGCCCAGACCCTCATTGGGAGGGTCTCCCCCACATACCTTAAAAACAAATCTCTCAAGAATAGCAGCTATGAGGTGCCCCAAACACAGCAAACTGCTGGAGTGCTCCTGTGAGAATACCTGGGGCTGTGTGTGATTGCAACAGAGCAGGAGCAGCCCTGCCCTCAGCAGGTCACAGCCCTGTCCCATGAGGATGTGGCACAAAAGGGTCGGGAAAGACCACAGGACCTCAGCTCAGATGAGGCTTTTGACAGAGCCCAGAGATCTCATCCTGGAACTCTGGAAACACAGGAAAATCATGAGACAGCCCTGGGTGAAGGCACAGCAACCCTGCTGGAACAAGAGAAGGGACTGAAGGCTGAGCAGGCAGTGCAGGGAATGGCTGCAGACAGCCTGTTCAAAGAGATGCAGCTGCAGCTGCAGAACAAAACAGAGAGATCCCAAAGTGACACCATGTCTTGTGGATAGTCACACAAAGATATGTCAAAGTTAATGAAATGCTAGCTATAAATAAGGTAATGGTGTCTTATGAATAATTCCTGTTATAAAAATGAGTGAATTCACATGATGGAACCGATATGTCAGCAGTGACTGTCTCAGGAATTGGAGACAATATTCTTCCAGCATTCCTGTATCCATAGCAATGAAACACTGAACAGCTTACAATGGATAACAGCCACAATGTGGAACAACCACCCACTCTCCTGTGTTATCTGTGGAAAATAAACCAGAAGAGATCACAATCAATGATCCTGCCAGGCAGTGTAGCACTGACACCTGTGCAACCTGTGAGAGGATCAAGGGCCCAACAAACTGTATCTTCTTCTATCCAAAAGCAGGTGTTTATCAGTGTTTCATCACAGCTGTTTCAGTGGGATCTGTCTTTTCTCTAGAAGAAAAGAACTACATCTTGCAATGTAAACAAACATGTTTAAAGAAAATTAACTTAGGCCTTAAAATTAATTGCAGTGTAATTCAGTGTCAACTCAGTACCATTCGAGGTACACTTAAGAGAATTTAAAGTAGCATCTTTCATACTCAATAGAAACTGATCTTAAAACTGAAATAAAACATGAAATGGCTTAAAGTGAAGAAGACTGAAACCTGATCTTGTCCAAACTCAGCAACATTCAAATCTGACAGAAATCCACCTTAACATGAAAGATTAGTAAAAAATTAACTCAATAGAGTAATAAAGGTAACATTACTCAGATCTAACCTTGCTTAATCTGAACATTGCTAAAATCATATTCAAATAAAACAGAACTGAACTAGCAATAAATATCCTTAAAAGTTCTGGGTTCTACAAAATGTACCTTAGTCTGATGCTATTAATACCAAAAGGCACTGAAAATGTGAACCAAGCGTGGCTGAAACAGTGGCCTGATGGATTTACTGCAGTGATTAGAGAAATGTAACAAATATCTTGACCCTATGTAATTTAACATTGAGAAAAACTCATGGCAGCCACAAATTTTAATGAATTCACTGAAACCTTTTAAAGCTCAATTCTACTAAAAGAAACAACAAAGTAGAATTTGGCAAAGTGTCCAAGAGATCGGGAGCTTCTCGAGATTGTATTTAGTGTAATACCATGTGGTAAATGTTATCAGCATTTCTGTTAAAGAAATTAGACTGTGTTATTCTGCACATGATAATAATGAAGCACTGCATGTACCGCTTTGAATCTTTCCAGTAACAATTCTCAGAGAAATCAGAGATTACCAAAAACACAAGACTAACTTTAGAAAAGCATTTCAGGACATGTTTACGGCATTCCAGGACACGGAGCGTGAGGCTTCAGTAGCCAGGGGCAGTCAGAGCCCTTCGGCAAATGCCGGGGGTTCGCCCCGCCGCAGGGCTGGGGAGCCACGGGGGGCAGTGAGTTCGCTCGGGGCCAAGCGGAGCCGCCGGGTAAAGCCGAGCCCCGGGAGCGGGGAAAGCCCCGGCGGCAGCGAGGGAAAAGCCGAGCGGGGAAAGCCGAGCTGGGACCCGCCCGGGGCTCGGGGTGAGGCGGGGCAGCCCCGCGCCTGCCGCCACCGCAGGGGGTTTGCACTGCGCTCACCGGGCCAAAGGGACTCGGGTTCTGATCCCCGAATCCGGGCTGGCAGCGACGGGAGGCGCCGGAGCGGTGAAGGAACCGATCCCGGAGAAGGCAGCGGCGAGCGCCGGGGCGCGGCGGGGGAGCCGCCGATCCGCGATTGGCTGCGCTCCCGCCGCCGATTGCTCAGGTCGGCCAAAATCCCTCCCACACTGACGCTGTCCGTGTAGCAGTGAGGGGGTACGAATCGCGCCCATTAGACTGGAGGCGCAGCGGCTGTCGCGCCCAGAGCCCGGCAAGCCTATAATAAAGCTGGGAAGCGGCTTCAGCACAGGTGCGACTCGCGGTCAGTTTTGCCTCAGCTCGGGCCTCGGGGTTCTGGCGAGTTCCATGTGCCGGATTTCTCCGTGTGCCCAGGCAGGGAGCCGCAGCGGCCGTGCCGGCGCTCGGTGTGCCCGGGCTCCGAGGCGCCGGGGCAGGGAATCATGCGGGGCACAATGGTGAGCAGCCCGGGGCTGCTGCTTCTCGCCCCTCGGCAGGCGGACTCCGAGCCGCAGCTGCCCCGGGCCAGCAGCAGCCGGCAGCTCCCTGTCCAGGGACGAGGCCGCCACGAGCCGGGCCGGCAGTGTCGCTCTCAGGAGCGCGGGCAGCGGCAGGAGCGGCTTGGAGTGCGGCCGTCCGGGGGCAGGGGCGGCGGGGAGGAGGCTGCGGACAACGGCATTGCGGGGAGCGGGGCCACGCCGAAAGACGCGGAGCTGGCGGCCCGGCCTCCCATTGTGCCCGCTCTGAACAGAGATTTTTGTTCTTGGAGGCACATGATTTTATTACTCTTCTCTCCGTTTCGACTTCTTGTAGGATTACAGTGACTTTAATATTTGTTTGCTTTGCTGTGGAGTCTTCTGTTTGATATTAATTACAACTATATCTCTCCGTACCTTTAAGTCTTAGAGAAAAAAGTCTTGTTTCCATAGTTTTACCAGAGGGTTTTAGCTTTAAGATTAAGGCATTTCTTTATTTCTCTTGTTTGGGATTTAATTTCTTCTTTACTGTCTCAGAAGCTGTACAGCTTTTAGTAGCTAAAACTTTTGCATCGCTTTTTTAAATACCTCCCGTGCAAAACCAAAACTGGTGGATGTCGTCGAGAATTGGAATACAGTTTATCTGCCTGAGCGGCAAAGGCGCGGTGGGAGGGGACGGCGGCTGCGAATGCTGTGCGAAAACCGCGCGCTAAGGAAAAGGGACCTGTGAAAAACGCCAATCACTTGTTTTTAAAAATTTTAAAAGTTTAATAGTAATAAAATGTTTAGGACAATATGAGACAATAAAAACAAAGAGTTACGGACGTCCGGGTACCTTTCTCTGGGCATCACGAGCCCCAAAAAGGACACCCGTTAACAAAGGATTAACCCTTAAGAGCAATAGCCCGTTGCATATTCATACACTTCATACATGGCATATTCATACACTTCATACATGATGCATAAATTCCATTCAAACACAGGATTCTGTCTGGTCAGTGTCTGCTTCTTCCTTCTAATCCTAACAGCGCCTTCGAGGTCGGAAGAAGTTCGTTTATTCTGATAAGAAGGCAATAAATTCTCTTTCTCTGAAAGATTTAGGTGTCCTGTGGCCGCTATCTCGCTGCAAGCCCTTCTTGTTAAACAAAGCATCTTACATGGCATAGTTTCTATTTTAACAATTCTTATAGCCTAAAACTATATTGAACACAGTACTTAAGAGAATTAATACAGCATTACTTTCTAACACAACACATATAATATTCATTTTAATATTTGCGAAAAGCCAATCATAAAATACAGGCATTTTTCACAATTCTCACTCTTATTCTTTGTAAAACATTTGGCTTGAGAAGTATTTTTATCTACTTGCATCTTCTGGGCTATGCTGGCAAAATAAAACGGGATTACGCGAGTAAGAAATATAAAAACAGTTGTAACAAAAAATGAAAGATCCTAATTTCTTCTCATACATTACCCCACCAGCTAGATTTTAACATGGTTTTCTAATTTTTGGACTGGAATCTGGGTTATTATATGCTTATATATTTTTCTTCTTTGATTTCTTTTGCTTTTTCTAGAATGACTTTTTTGTGGTCATCAATTTTCAACAATCTGATATATTGAACTTTCCACAAACACCCCCTTCTTTGGCCAATAAATAGTCTAAAGCCAACCTATTCTGATACACCACAGTTTTTGTTTGGCTTTGCTGGCTTGATATTAACTCTAATGCTTGAGCAGCCTTATTTGCTATCATTTCTATAACTGCATGGAGTCTTGTAATACGATTCAACAGATAATTTGGAGTCAATACAGAGTTAGATTGCTGTGCTGGTTTTATCCTTTCGTTTATTATTTGTTTTTTTACCAAATCTTGAACCGTATCTTCAAGATTAAATGTAAAACAAATCCATCTCTCTCTTTTTGGACATTCAATTCTAAATCTATTACCACTTTTTCCTAAGTTTCTTGTAATCTAATAATTTACTCTGTTTTGCCTACAAGTTCTTAATTTGGATGGGTTATAACAGTGGCTGTTGACATAGGTGTGTGTAATAAAGGAGGAACTTTGGTTTCTTTCTATGTGATGCTTTCTGTAGCATTTTTGACACAATCTTTCTGGTATCCCGAAAGGGAAAAGACAACAAATGAGTGCCAGAGACAGGAATAACAGAGGTCCAGTATGGCTTATACTCCCACCTCCCATGCCTGTGATGTTCCAACCCACAGCAGCTGTATTTGATCTTCTCGGTAGTGAAATACAGAGGCCAATCTGGTCTTGCCCTGTATTTTCTTGTCACTTTCTGTTAACTAATTTCCAGGCAAATTGTTTTTAACACTCTTTAACTGTGGTCTCCTACTGTTCCTCAGGTATCTCTCATTCAACAGGCACTAATAATTCCACATTACTAAGTTATTACATCCACAAAACTAAGTTATTACTATAACACTTTTTGCAATAAGAGCATAAATTTTGTGAACTACAATACTAATTACTCTCACAATTTAAGCATTTACTTATAACCCAGCTAGCATGTCCAGTATTGGAATGAATCAAATAAAGTTTACTAATGGAAATGGCAATTCCCCTTCTCCCCTGTACAATTCTCAGGCTAAGGTCAGAATACAAAAACAGTCTTGATCCTTCTGTCTGAGGTATTCCTTCCCAAGGAGATGTTTTATTCAGGCAGTGCTCAAAACTAGTGATATAAGCATTATCTTATTTCTTAATTCAGTGTTATTCTTTGTATATTTCTTGGATAATTTGGGTTTTCCCAGACTATTACCACTCAGATCCCATTGGAAAGTCAGTTCAGTATCACCCGGTTTACATGTGATAGTCCATTTTTCAGGTTTCTTCACAAGTCCTTTGATTCTGCTGGCATGAAATTCACCTTCTTTCTGTGATTCTGGTTGTTGCTTCAGTAGTACCTGGAAAGGACTTCTTAATAGCATTGTAATAAAAAAAAGATAATATTGCATTAACTTTTACCATTCGTGGGTTTTTTTCCCAAACTTTCTGGGTTTAGCTATAAGCTTTCTCCATAGCAGCCTCTTCTCCTATGCAGCTGTGCTAATAGCTGCAGAGGCAAATTCTTCTTTCTGTGAGTTACAGTTAGTTAAATAGAAAAGCTAGACCAATTTTAACGCGAGATGTATTACATCTATTGCTTTTTACTTTTGGGGGAGCATTTAATTGTTTAGCTTTACAAACCTATTCTTCAGGAAAGAAACCCAACTCTTTAACAGCAAGCAAAAAACAAAAAAGGAAAAAAAAAAACCCAAAAAACATCTTACTTAAGAAAAACAAACCGCTTTGTGAGGTTTGGAGAGTCAGCAATCTCTGCTTTGAGTTTATCTTTTAGTGCTAGTCCCCCCTGCCCCTCTTTTCACAGCCTTGCTGTCAGTGCTGTTCTTCGTCCTTCCCCCGGTGCCGCCCCTTGGCTGCAGGGCCGGAGCAGGGGAGAGCAGCCACGGGCATGGGGACCCTGGGGCTGCCCTGGGTCTCTCTTGCCCCCTGTCTCTCTCTCTCTTCTTCTCTCTCTTCCTCTTTCCTTCTCTCTCTCTCTCTCTCTCTCTCTTCTCCTCTCTCTCTCTCTCCTTCTCTCTCTCTGCCCACTTACCGGGCTGACATTGCCATCCTGGACTCGGGACCCCGACAGTCTGGGAGCCCTCCTGGCAGTTCCGCCCGGAGCCAGCCCGCTCCCGGCCGCAAACCTGTGTCCTCTGCTGCCAGCACCGCCCGGGTCACCTCCATGGATCGGTCCCTGCCGCAGCCCCCGAGACCCCGCCGCTCGTAGGGAGCGCTCAGACACTTCCCAGCCCTGACAACCCCAAACTTGGCGTCCCCGGGTGCTCCTGAGATTCTTTTTCTTTCTCTTTCTTTCTTATCCTCTTCTCTCTTCAGGGAGGGCCCGTTCTGCTAAACCCTTTCTGAACTTCAGTTCGGAATTGAATAACTTCTTAACAACCATGTGTTAAGACACTTTCTTGTCTTTCATGCAAAAAACTCGCATTCACACTTCTGCTGTCTTCTAGCACCAAGAAGTCATCACTTTACATGCTAACATCTCAGAGTTTGCTAACCACCTCTATACATCAACTTCTCTTTTTCTTCTTTTGTTACTTTTTCTTTGATTCAACACACCTCAGACGGTACGAGGTGAACCTAACAAATTTACTTCCAAATGTAAGCTTACAATGTTTTTTACTAGGATTGCAGTAGCTGTTATAGCTTAAATACACACTGGCTAGCTGTGGCTTACTGGGTCTAACATCTTTGATAGATAAGCGACTAGATATTTTTTTTTACTCTTCCTCACTCCTGAATTAAAATTTCTTGGGCTACTCTCTTTTCTGTATTTATGTATAAATGATAAAGGATTTTTCAAACGAGGGTAAGCTTAAAGCTGGTACTTAGACTAGTTTTAACTTAACTCTTTTAATTTAACAATATCTTCATTGGTCTTTTTTATATCATCTCTTTCTGTCAATTTTTCATACACAAATTTTGCTACTTGTGTGTACCTCTCAATCTATAATCTGTAATATTTCAGTAGTCTAGGTAATTTTCTGATCTCCCTCTTTGCAAAGGGAGGGAGAAGGAATAAAATTCTTGCAATTTTCTCATGGTTGGGTTTCTAGCTACTTTTATTTATTAAGTGTCTAAAATATTTTACTACTGGGTAATGAGTCTGAGTTCTTTTATTAACTTCTCCTAAATCTTGTATTAGTTTATAACTCTTATTAGACTTTCCTGGGGGAATAGGGATATTATGAAGAGACATACAAGGTTCTAATGCCTCATCTTTTATTAGTCCTTCTATTACTGGCTTCAAACTTTCTCGTCTTTCTAAAGATACAGGATACTGACGTAGACGTATGGGACAATCTTCTCTCTGAATTGTAAATCTTATGGGGTCGATATTTAATCTTCTATTTCTTTCTCTAGCCTAAACTTCTTTGTTGATTTTTATTTTCTTCATATTCTTGGCTTAATTTTAGAACTCTAACTGTCATATTCTCATTTTCTGATATAACTCTTAATTTTAATTGCACTCGTAAGATTCTCTTTAATAAATTGCTACCTGCCCCTGGGACCAATAAGACATTTCTCATCCAAATTTTAGTTTCTTCCTTCAATTACTACATCTTTTATGACTAGAAATGTAAAACTTTCTCTTTTATTGCCCCTGTTACTTTTACTATATGTTTGTTCAGACTATACTCTTTTGGAATATTTAACAGGCAGGTTCTATCTGCCCCTGTGTCTATTACAAATTCTAATTGCTCTTCTTCTTGGGGACACACTTTTAAAGTTATCACAGGCTCTAGATGGTATTTGTCCTTCAAAAAAATTAGAGCTTATGACCTCTCTATTCTTCCTCTGTACTCATCTCTTCAAAGATTTTCAGATCTTCCGCTTACTAGGACCATTTTCATATTTCTCTTAAGTTTGTTTATCTTCTATAGTCTTCCTCTCGTATTTTTAGGAAGAATCAGAAGAGGGCTTTCTTCTAACTGAACTTTTAGTGTTTCGATAAAGCGATTCCTTTAGAGAGTTTCCCTGAGCAGCCGGAGCTGTGGTTACCGAGGGAACGGAGCTCAGGGCAGGACGGGAGAACTCGGCACAGCTCAGGGTCTGGGTGCTCCAAAGGCGGGGTCTGCAGGGGGAATCGCCCGAGGGGATCGGCACAGCTCAGGGTCTGGGTGCTCCAAAGGCGGGGTCTGCAGCCGGGATGGCCCGAGGGGATCGGCACAGCTCAGGGTCTGGGTGCTCCAAAGGCGGGGTCTGCAGGGGGAATCGCCCGAGGGGATCGGCACAGCTCAGGGTCTGGGTTTTCCAAAGGCGGGGTCTGCAGCCGGGATCGCCCGCGGGGCCGTTCCGGTGCAGGCCGAGCTGGAGCGGGGATCGCCCCCACGCGGCTCACGGTGGCTGATCCGGCACAGACAAAGCCGTGACTGACCCCGGCTGCAGCGGCGGGAGCCGACAGAGCCAGGGCAGCCGGGGATGGGACAGACGGGACAGACGGGACCCTCGTCGGTGCGGTCAGCGCGGTGACCACGGTGCACACGGCAGGACAGACCCCCAGCCCCGGCACGGCCAGCGGAGAGACCACGGGCCAGGCGGCCGGGACTGGGCAGACGGACTGGGACAGACGGACCGGGACAGACGGACCGGGACAGACGGACTGCGCCGGAGCTGGCACAGGGGCTGGGAGGGCTGGTGCGAACGAGTGGGGGAACGAACGGGAATGGATGAGGTAATTTGTTCTCAGCTTTATACTTTCCCCGTTTTGCTTTTTGGATGCTTTGAAATGGTTGACGAGCTAACTCACGACCTACTCATATTGTTTTTCTTATCACCCTTTAATTTATCTTTTGACAAATTATACATGTTTCAGGTACTTGTTTTTCTACTCTTAAAGTCTCAGTGCACCCATAATTCTTTTAAAAAAATGATCACCCAAAGCCTGAATATCCCACCGGGCTTTTTGAAACATGTCCTCTGCTATTCCCTAGTAAGGCTTCTATTATCTAATTGTCTTCCATCAAGATGTTTCTATTTCCCCGATTTCTCTTGTTCGCCACCTATCTTGTTTTAATTCCCCCCCTTTTTTTTTTCTTCTCTAAACTTGGGAATTTCCAATTTTTCTTCATTTGGAGTTAATATTAACTCTTTCAGCTCTATTTTCTGCTGCATCTTTAGCTTCTTGATCTGCTAATTATTTTATCTTATTTCTGGGTTTTTACCTTTTGATGTCCTTCAATATGTATTATTACAATCTCTCTTAGATAATTTAAATGCCTCTAAAACCTCGAAAATAAGTTTCTCATGTACTAATCTTTTTCTTCTTTAATTAAGTAATCTCCCTTTTAAAATTTTTCTTAAGGTATGCCCTACTCCCAAGGCATACCTTGAATCGATATATAACTCCTTCCTTTTGTGTTCAATTTTCTAATGCTCTTTCTAAGTATATAATTCACAAGTTTGCATGTTTTTTCTCATTAACTTCTGCATACCCTGTATTTTGCAAGGAGGTGTATTTCTGTTTGTTAACATAACTCCCAAAGTGCTATCTTGTGGTATTTCTGTTGGTAATTTTTTTCCTGTTTTTCTTTTCCTGTATTCACATTACTGGATTTCTGTCTCATTTTTCAATATTCTATCTATTCGTCCCCTGCTTCCGTTTTTCACTTTTTACTAACAACTTAAATACCACTTTTCTTTCAACTACTTACACCCGAAAATCTTTTTCTCACACTGCTTTTCAATACAATCCCTCCAAGGAGATATGGTAAGGCTCAAAATGCACAATTGACATTACCTATACTTTCATTCGTCTACATTCACTCACTTTTATTTCTCATTCACTTTCACACATTCCTTCACTCTCCCAAGACACAAAGTGGATCCTTATTGCTAGAAAATCACGGCTCCTTGTGGTCCCCCCTTTCGCTTTGGGGTTTACCTCCAGGTCTCAGTGTCACCAGGCCCCCTAGAAGGGCCCTGACTCTGCTGCCTCTGGTGTCCGTTCACCTGTGAGGCTGTCTGCGTGTCTTTCACACTCTTCAGCTATGGCCCCTCACACACCCAGGGAACACTGGCTTGGTTCGCAGGTCACTCACTCCTCTTTCCACTGCCTCCCCCTTCCCACCTGCCCGGGAAGTTGAGGCTGTCTTTGTGTGTGTCTCACTCTCACACACCACAAAACAACGATAAGGTTCCTTTCACTTTCACATCACCTATTACAAGTTTAGGTGTTACTGGCCAGTCCCGGTGCTATTGGATATCCCTCAACCCAGCTGTGTTATCCAACCCCAAATGCTCTCGGGCAATTTTTCCCTCAATCCTGCCGTGTTGTCCAACTCCAGATGCTCTCGGGTAATTTTCCTTCAGTCCTGCCGTGTTGTCCAACCCCAGATGCTCTTGGGTATTTTTCCCTCAATCCAGCTGTGCTGTTCAACCCCAGATGCTCTTGGGCATTTTCTGTCCCTCAACCCAGCGGTGTGGTACAACTACAGATGCTCTTGGGCATTTAATTTGTTTTACTGTGTTGTCCAACCCTGGATGTTTTGGGCATTTTTTTATCCCTCAATCCGGCTATGTTGTTCAACCCTGGATCTTGTTAGGCAAAAATTTTTCCCTCAATGTAGCTGTGTTGTCCAACCCCAGATACTGTTAGGCAAAATTTTCATCCCTCAATCTAGCTGTGTTGTCCAACCCCGGATGCTGTTGGGCAAAATTTTCATCCCCCAATCTAGCTGTGTTGTCCCACCCTGAGTGTTCTTGGGCATATCCTCACTCCGACAGAATTCTGCTCAACCCTGCTCTTGGATGCTCTTGGAATAGAAATCCCTCAACCCAGCAGGTTTTAGGGGCCCCTCCTGTCCCGTTTCCTAGTGGGTTGGGCTAGGAAACCTTGCTCCCTACCTCCGAGGGGTCCAACCCCTCCCTGAGACCCAGTCCCAGTTACCCCGGGGGATTCTCTCACTCTCTTATGAATCGCTTCGTCTCTTTACTGGCTGCTTTTCTCGCGAAAAGACGAAAACGCAGCATGGGAGCCTCCAGCACTCACCTGGCAGGTCTGGGACAGCCAGCCCACCTCTCACTCACACAGATTCATCCCCCCGTACCTGCCCCCCCCGAGAAATACTTACCAGTCCTTTTTCCTTCCCGGGTTCTTCGTGCGCACTACTAGTCTTAGGGGCCAATTACCGCGGTTGTAGGGAGCCTTTTTCCCTTTTATTTGTTTTATTGCCTCCTTTTGTCCACTGATCGTAACCTGCGTCTGTCGGTCACCCCAAGGGAAACAGAGCGAGGCTGCCAAAGAGGGCAGGGCGCGCCTTCCCCCCTCTGACTCTCCTAAAGCACCGGCAGCGAGGTGTTAGTAACCATCCTCTGCTACCAAAATTGTGAAAAACGCCAATCACTTGTTTTTAAAATTTTTAAAGTTTAATAGTAATAAGATGGTTATATAGTAACACAATTAGAGTAATAACAATTTGGACAAATTGAATTAAGACAATATGAGACAAGAAAAACAAAGAGTTACGGACGTCCGGGTACCTTTTTCTGGGCATCATGGGCCCAAAAAAGGACACCCGTTAGCAAAGGATTAACCCTTAAGAAAAATAGCCCGTTGCATATTCATACACTTCATACATGATGCATAAATTCCATTCAAACACAAGATTCTGTCTGATCAGTGTCAACTTCTTCCCTCTAATCCTAATAGCGCCTCCAAGGTGGGAAGAAGTTCGTTTCTTCCAATAAGAAGGCCATAAATTCTTTTTCTCTGAAAGATCTAGGTGTCCTGTGGCTGCTATCTCGCTGCAAGTCCTTTCTTTTAAACAAAGCATCTTACATAGCATCGTTTCTATTTTAACAATTTTTATAACCTAAAACTATATTTAACACAGTACTTAAGAAAATTAATACAGCATTGCTTTCTAACACAACACATATAATATTCATTTTAATATTTGCGAAAAGCCAATCATAAAATACAGGCATTTTTCACACCACATTCCTGGACATGAGGACCCCCTGCTCCCTTTTTCCCGGCCATCCCATGGCTCCCAGCCTCCAGACTGGCCATTGGCTTGACCCTGGGACGCCCTGGAATGCCTTGGACCCCCATTCCTGCCTTTCCCAGCCCCCAGCCCCAGCTTTGTGCAAAACCAGAGACCCCCTGAACTCCCCCTTCCTGAACATCCTGAGTGTCCCCACCCTGGTCCCCCCTTTTTGGGAAACCCTGGACTCCCATTTCCTGGGCTAAAGGACCCCCTGGAATTCCCTTCTACCTCTCCACGTCCCTGCCCCTGTCTCCTGTCCCTCAGCTGTCCCCTGTCCCTCGGCTCTGTGAGGCCAGGGACAGCAGCAGGACGCAGGGCAGCCCAGGGGGAGAACAACCCTCAGCCCCAGCTGGGCCAGTTCCCCCAGTTCCCCCCAGGTCACTCCCAGCATGGGCCCTGTGGCTCCCAGTCACTTCCAGTTACACCCAGTGTGATCCCAGTATCATCCCAGTCACGCCCAGCATGATCCCAGTATGATCCCAGGTGTTCCCATTCACCCCTATTATAGTTCCAGGCGCTCCCAGTATGGTTCAAGTCCTTCCCAGTATGACTCCAGGATGAACCCAGTCACTCTCAGTACGGTGCCATTTGCCCCCAGTATGGTCCCAGTCACTCCAAGTCACCCAGTATGATTCCAGTCACTCCCAGTAGGATTCCAGTCACTCCCAGATACTCCCAGTATTATTCCAGCAACTTCCTTTATGGTTCTTTTGTGATTCCAGTCATTCCTGGTCTCTTCCAGTACATCCCAGTTGTCCCTAATGTGTTTCCACTCACTCCCAGTTGCTCCCAGTAGCTTCCAGTATGATTCCATTTGCTCACAGCCACTCCCCGTCACCTCCAGCATGATTCCTGTCACTTCCTGTATATCCCACTTGCTCCACCGTGGTCCCAGTTGCCCTCAGCCTACCCCTAGTCACTTCCAGTATGATTCCAGAAGGATCCCAGTCACCCTCAGTGTGGTGCCAGTTGCTCCCAGTATGATCCTATTTATCCCAGCATAGTTCCATTTCCTCCCAGTATGATCCCAGTTGGCTCTAGCACAGACCCAGTCCCTCCCAGTATGATCCTACTCTGACGCCATGATGATCCCAGTTGCTCCCAGCTTGGTCCTAGCTGCTCCCAGTTGCTCCCAGCTTCGTCCTAGTTGTTCCCATTTCCTCCCAGCCTGATCCCAGTTGCTCCCAGTGGCCCCTGTGTTATGTTTTTGGAATGGGAGGAAATTTAGGGAAGTGATCCAAAGTTTTTTGTGTATCTGACAGTCTGTTGAGCTGCTGAAAAGCTAAGGCATGCTTTTGCGAAACACATACGGTAAAGGCCAAAAAATTCAGAGACTTTTTTTTCTTTGTTGGTCGGCAGGGAGCTGCTGGGTTTTGGCTTCTGCTCTGTGTCTGGGCTGGGCTGGGCAGTCTTGCTGCAGGCTGGGCTTCTTTTCTATTTTCTGGGCTGCTTGCTGGCTTCTCTCTCCATGGGCTCTGGTTTGGCCGCGCTGGGCCTCAGCAGCTGCTGGGCAAGGAGACAGGGGAGGCTGCGGAGCTTTAGCCAGAGCAGGGCTGGCTGTGGCTGTGAAGATCTCGCTGTCAGGCTGCTTCTTCTTCTTCTCAGCGTGGCTGAGACCAGAGACTTCTGTGGCTGGTGTAGAAAACGAAACACTAACTATAAAGCTGATCTGAACACAACTGAGCCACGGCTTTCTGTTACAAGTTATTGGTAGGTAGGCTTCAGGCGTGATGTTAACTTTTTCAGTGCTTCAATCTTCTTTTGAGTGAGAGAAAAGAACAACATGCAAGTATATTAAATCAAGATGAAGACATTAAAGGTAATAAAGAAGAAGGTAAGTAAGTCCCAGATGGGAGGGGTGAGAAGATGCTTTGTTTTTAGAGCTGAAATCCTCTTGTAAGCTATAAAGAAACGACTCTTTTCCCTTATAACACATAAAACTATAAGGAAATGAAAGTGTTTGAATTGATATTAGGTAAAGGCTTCTATGTTAAAGTGAGCAGATGTTGAAATAGCTGTAATCTCATGAGAAGTTTGCACAAAGAAAGAGCGCAGTCTTGTGCTTCTAAAAATGAAGATCTCTGCTCCCAGAGATGAAGATGATTTTAGAGACAGATAATGAGAACTTTTGCCTTTGAACAGCTCATCTTTGAAACAATACCCCATCAATCAACATAGCCCATCTCCAAGCTGTGGGAAGGTAGAAATAAGGTAGAAATAAGGTAGAAATAAGAAAGATTTTACGATAGCAAGGTTCCCCTGGCGGTTGTTATTCATGACAAAATTGAGAACCATGAGAAAACTGGTTTTTTCCTTTTGTAGAAAAGTCTCCATAACTTTATCAAGAGGGACTTCTCTCCCTAAGTGAACTAAAAAAAGTCTCTTTGAGAGGTAGTAAACTGACTAGAAATCTTAAGTTTAGTTTCTTTACATTGTCAGTGAGAAAGAAAAAGTTGTGGGGAGGAGTATTCTAAAAAGTTTGCTTTGATTCTTACTACCTTTTTTTTTCTTTTTACTTACTATTATTAAAACTTTTCTTTCTACCCTTTTAAAGTTTTGAGCCTGCTTTACCTTTCTCCTAATCCTATCTCACAACCAAAAATAAGTGTATTAGTAATTAACCAACACCAAACCCACCACATTCTTTAGTGCATTAGCCAAAAAAAATCTCAAAATTAAAGAGATCTTAAATGAGCAAACCAAAACCACGACACCCTAGCACAGACCCAGTCACTCCCAGTATGACCCCAGTCGGAATCCACTGTGATCCCAGTCTTCCCCAGCACAGTCCCAGTCAATCCCAGTTGCCCCCAGTGTAGACTCAGTTACTCCAGTCGCTCTCAGTGTGTTCCCAGTCACCCCCAGTATGGTTACAGTCACTCCCAGTATATCCCAGTTGGTCCCACTATGATCCATGTTGCCCCAATTCTGGCCCTGCTGAGTCCCAGTGTGCCCTGATCCTGCTCCCAGTGAGTCCCAGTGCTGGGCACGGTGAATCCCAGAGTGTCCTGGTGTATCCTGGAGTATCCTGGTGTGTCTTGGTATGTCCCGGTGTATCCCAGTATATCCCGGTGTGTCCCGGTGTATCCCAGTGCATCCCAGTTTATCCTGGTGTGTCCCGGTGTCCCAGTCCATCCCAGCCTGTCCCAATCCATCCCGGTCCCTTCCCTTCACTGGGAGTGACTGGGATCCTACTGGTGGAAAGTGGAACCTTACTGGGCCAAGTGGATGTGACTGGGAATGACTGTGGGTGTGCTGAGGGCAACTGGGATATACTGGGAGTGTCTGTAACCATACTGGGGGTGACTGGGAACACACTGAGAGTCCCAGTGAGTCCAAGGACACTACAGTGACACTGTGGGGACCTCATGGAACCAAGGGGGTCATTGTGGCACCACCGGAGCCCATGGAACCAAGGGGCCTTGGTGACACAGCGCGGCTTCATGGACCCAGAGGCCATTATGGCTCTGTGGGGCCTGATGGAACCTTGGAGACCACTGGGACCCTTCAGGGCCTCGTGTCACCAAGGGGGCATTATGGCACCTAAGGGACACATGGAATCAAGGGACCATTGGCTCCCATGGAACTGAGGGAACATGGAACAGGCCTGGCTGGATTGGCCTCCCAGGGGCCACTGGACAGCTCTGGCTGATGTTGGGATGCCAAGGGCTGCCTCTCATCAGCAGCTCTGTGCTTTCCTTGCTAGGAAAAGAACTGTCAATCTCTTCTAAACACCCATGGCCAGAACTGGGATTTCAACTCCAAATTTTTCCCATAGGAATATTGCCAGGACAAGTGTGGCAGGCGGTGGTTTCAGGAGAGTCACCTCCCGTCTGTCCCCAAAACACTGGGGAAGGCTGTGTGCTTTCCTCCCTATGAGAAAGAACTGTCCTACTTCTCCAGGCACGCATGGCTGAGATTGGGTTCCACCTTCAGAATTCCCTATATCCAAAGACTGCTCCCAGACAAAAATCTGCCATTTCTGAAAAGTCTGGCTGGCCTTGCCTAGTGAGACTCTCACCTGCCTTCCAAACACTGAGGCTCTGTGCTTTCCTTCCTATGGAAAAGAACTGTCCTTCTCAGCCAGGTGCCCATGGCCACGATTGGGATTTCACTTCCAGCATTCCCTGTTGTGACAGACTGGAGGAGATTGTTGGCTAGAAACATTTGCACTGCCCTGCCCTGGAACCCCTGCCCTGCCCTGCCCTGTGACCCCAATCCCCCCAGAGCCTCTATCCCAGCCCAGCAGTGTCTGCCAGTCCCTGGCACAGCACAGGCAATGCTCCACAGCCACCTCTGCAGCCCCAGCCCAGCTCCTGAGGGACCAAATGAGCCCAAGTCCCACCTGGGGAAAGGGTTCAGGAAGACCAAGGGGTATTTAAGGCTGACCACAAGGCAAGCACACATCTTGACCCTACCTCCTCTAGGAATTTCTATCTGAGCAGTGCTGGAATCCAGGAGCTGGTAGCTGTGTGTGTGCTCCTCTGTATCTTTTCAGCCAACAAAGCCAAGGGAAGGCACAGCTCCATCAAATGCAAAAGTCATTCCTCTGTGGGATATTAAATCCACTTTCCACAGCAGACAGCCTCAGAGCAATGAAAAACACCTTCTGTGCCCAGCACAGATCCCAAGGTCTCCCCAAACCCTCCCTGCCCCGATTCTGCCCAGATTTGCTCTTTGCACACACAAGTCACACGCTGAAGTCAGGAGCTCCCTCCATGCCCAGAGGGAGGAAAAGAGAGAAAGGGGATGAAGAGCTCTCCTGTGCAGAGCCAAGGTCCACGTGCTCTGGGATGTCCCAGAACATCTGACATGTCCACCATCCCCCAGAGATTTCCGTACAGCAACAGTTTCAGACAAAGACAAAAGAAAAGGCAATTCTGTGAGATATAAACACAATTAAGATGTTGACTAAAATGATATTTATTTGAGCTTCAGAAAGATTAGGCAATTCCCTGAAGCTCAAAGCATGGAACCAGTCAGCTGAAGGGCACTTGAATGACCAGAAAGCACTGGGAGGAGTGCTGAGGGTTTTTTGCAGGACAATGGACATATGCAACATATGCACAATCCAGCCTTCATAGAAACTGAGTAAGGTCACCATGCCCTTGAAGGACACAAAAGGAGAAGAACAAGCTCAGCAGCAGATGGTTCAGGATGCAAAGGCACACAAGAAAACCTGCAGCAAGATGCCTGAAGAAGAAAGATTAACTAAAATTAACTGAAATATCAAAATGCGTGCGTAAAAAGGATTTAACCAATCATGTATTAGCTTGAGGTGTGAACAATAGAGAACAGTATAAAAATGGCTTGCTTTTTGTAATAAATTGGTTTCACTTATCATATTAATCATGGTGTGATGTCCCGTTAATGATCCTCTGCGCCTAGGGACCAGAAATGCATGCAAGCCTCCACCCCAAGAGACATTATGAATCCAAAAAACATGGCCATTAACTGCTTGATACCAACACAGAGTAATGGCAACCAAAATGCAGTCAGAACAGGGTTTTTTCCACTCTCTCTCAAGCCCCATGCATTGGGCGCCAAATTTTGTCCTGGTTTAGGGCAAATTTGGGAGAAAATCTCCAAAGGGGCTCCTCCAGAAAGGAAACACACACAGCCCCTGTCCCCAACCGGGTCGGGAAGGATTCCTTGGAGAGAAGTGGAAAGAACCTGTTCATTTAACAGGTAAAGCACCCCCAGCACACAAAATGAACAATACCAGGTGACAACACTCTTTCACCACTCTGAAAAAGATGACAAATTCACAAAGTCTCTCTTGGGAGTGGTCGCTCTCTTATCAGTCCCTCCGGTGCTGGGGCAGCTACTACAGCCACAAGGTGCAAACTCTCGGTGTTTCCCAGGTCCCAGTCTGGAGCAGTTTGAGTGGCTCCAAAAAAGGAAAAGGAAAACAGTCCAGGCAAAAATTCAGACTGCTTAGCTAAACTAACTAATGAGCAGAAACAAAAGCAAGAGCAAAGCAAAAAGCCAAGCAAAAAGCAAAAGCAGCACCATGTACTGCCCCGTCTCTGTGTCCTGCCAGCCATGGGGGAGCGGCTGATAACAAAACCAAAACAAAACTTCACTCTTCAGAGCGAGTCTTGAAGGCAAAGAACATAATATCCAGCATAAACAGAACACATGGATGGGGTACAAGCATCATAACGTCACCGTAGGACAGTCCTGCACCCAAAATTCTGTTCTGCACCCACTGCTGCATCCTGAGTCCTGTCTTGCACCCCGAGTCCCGTCTTGTACCCAAATTCTGTACTGTCCCATACCCCAAACACAAAGCTGCCCCCAAATCCCAACCCCTCATTCATCACCACATCCCTGTTCTACAGCCACTCCCCACTCTTCCCCCTCTCCCACTGCTGTCCCACCCCCCAATTTATCCCCTCTCTCCTGTCCCTGATCCCCTCCCTGTTCCCTCCCCAACCCAGCCCTTCCCCATAAGTGGGCAGCAGCAGCAGTGGCAGCTGGTGGGGGCCGGTGGAGTTGGAGGTGCTGCAGCCCCTGAGCCTCCTCACCCTGGACACGCTCCAGAAGTGCATCTTCAGCCATGAGAGCCACGGCCAGGAGTGATTGTCACCTGTCCCCACTGATCATCTGTAAGAGACACTCTGAGGTTTCCCTCATCTGCCTCACGACCACTGTGATGGACGGAGACTGAACCCCCCTCCCAAGGGCTGAGACTGACACCCCTATAACTCTAACACAGGGGCTGGCCGGACTGAAGTGAGATGTTTGCCAAGTGTTGCCTGCAGGTGTGTTCCCTGGACCAAGAAAACAATTGGTCTCGCTCACTGCTGAGAACATGGACTGTCTGCAAACTTACCTGTTCCCTCTCGGTGGTTTCAATAGACTTACCTGTTCCCCCCCTTGGTGGAGGACTACAATAGAACCAAGACTTTGAGATTCTCCCTGACGTGACAAGACGGATCTATTGGCTGGACCACGAGGGTTTCATCTCTCCATTGGCAGCTATTCCTCCCCTCTTTCTTTCTCTCTCTCTCTCTATCCTTTATTCTCCTTTCTAATCCTTCCATCACATCTGCTGTGGGCACTCAATTAAAGGTGCATTTGTTTTGATTAATACCAAAATCCCCTTCCGTGTTGCTTTTGCACTCTGAGATCAGTTAACGAACCATCATGACCCCCGCTTGTACGAGGGGATCATGACACCATCCTGGTGGCCCTGGTGACCCTACCATTGTCCCTGCTGGCCATCCTGGTGGCCCTGGTGACCCTACCATTGTCCCTGTTGGCCATCGTGGTGGCCCTGGTGACCCTACCATTGTCCCTGCTGGCCATCCTGGTGGCCCTGGTGACCCTACCATTGTCCCTGTTGGCCATCCTGGTGGCTGTGCTGGCTCTGCCATGGTCCCCACTGGCCATCCTGTCCAATCACTGTCCCTGTTGGCCATTCTGGTGGCCCCAATGGTCCTGCTATCATCCATGCTGGTGGCCACAGTGTCCCCCCATTGTCCCTGGTGCAGACGGCCCAGCGAGTACATCCTGCTGCTCACCAAGGTGGGGCTGGGGTGGTGGCCATGGGGCATGGAAGTGGTCAAGAGAGTGGTGGTGGCCATGGAAGGATTGGCCACAGAGGCCAGCAGGATGCTGGTGGCCATGGGAGGCTTGGGCATAGACTGGTGGCCACAGGGGAACAGTGGTGGCCGTGGGCAGCACTGACCGTAGAGCTGGTGGCCAGTGGGATGGTGGTGCCATAGGGTGGTGGCCATGGATGGGATTTGGCGCCAGGTGGCCACAGACTGGTGGCCCCAGTGGCCCGTGGCCCATCTTGGCCCTGCAGGACGAGAATGGCCGCACCCTGTCGGATGAGGACATCGCGGCTGAGGCTGACACCTTCATGTCTGAGGGTGAGCACGAGCTCCCAGGTGCCACTGGGGAGGAGCCACTCCAGTGTCCCCTCACTCACCCAGCGTCCCCACAGGCCATGACACCACGGCCAGTGGCCTGGCATGGCTCTTCTACAACCTGACCGGCCATCCTGAGCACCAGGAGCGATGCCGCCAGCAGGTCCAGGAGCTCCTGGCTGGCCGGGACACTGCAGACATTGAATGGTGAGATGTCCCCAGGGCCACCCCGGTCATGTGGCTCGGGGACACGGTGCCACCCCCGCTTGTCCCCAGGGACGACCTGTCCCAGCTGCCCTTCGCCACCATGTGCATCAAGGAGAGCCTGCGGCTGCACCCTCCTGTCACTGCTGTGTCCCAGCGCTGCACCGAGGACATCCCCCTGTGTGATGGCCGTGTCATCCCCAAGGGTGTGGCATGGCCAGGGTGTCCCCAGTGTCACCACCCACCCTCATCTGCTGTCCCTAAAGTGGCCATTCCCATCCCACCAGGGGTCATCTGCCTGATGAGCATCTACAGGACCCACCACAACCCAGACCTCTGGCCCAAGCCTGAGGTAGGGCCACCCTATGAGGTGTCCCTGTCACCATGGTGGTGACAGCTGTGTCCCCTCGGTGTGACTGTGTCGGTGTCACCCCAGGTGTTCAGTCCTCTGAGGTTCAGTCTGGAGAACAGCAAGGAACGGTCCCCGTCGTCCTTCATCCCCTTCTCTGCTGGCCCCAGGCATGTGCTGGAGTGGGGACAGGAGTGTCCCCAAGTGCCACCCCTGTCTCTGGCTGGGTTCACAGTGGGGTGACAATGGGGAGGAGCAGGGAATAAATGGTAGCATGAAAGGGACAGTATCATGGTGGTGGTGGGGATGTGTTGTCCTTGGCCATGGGACACCCCATGGCAGGGACATGTCAACCTGTGGACTTGTCTCTAGGCCACTTGTGTCACCATCCATGGCCATGTCCCCCATGTCCTCCTCCATGGCCATAGAGCCCCATGTCACCACCTCTATCTGTGACACCCCCCCATGCCCAATATCGCCATCCACAGCCATGTCCTTGTCCCCATCCCCACCATATCCCCACCATATCCCCACCCAGGTCCTTGTCCCCATCCCCACCACATCCCCACCCAAGTCCTTGTCCCCATCCCCACCACGTCCCCACCCACGTCCTTGTCCCCATCCCTACCATGTCCCCACCCATGTCCCACAATGTCACCATGTGTGTGTGAGTTAAATGTCTTTATATTTACCCCAGTGTTGGGTGAAGGATAATGAAAAATGAACGAAAATAAATGCCAAAATAAAAGCATTTACGGGTCCATGCTGGCTGAGTATCCGTGTGCCCGGGCGGGTAGAAAGGACCTTTTCTAGAAAGATTTCCACTCCATTGTCTCCAAAATCCTGGGTTTTGCCCCAGTCAATCACCATTTGGCTGTGGAAGATGCTGGTGGGCCAGAGAGAATTAGAATCATGGAATGATTCAGGTTGGAAAAGACCTCCAACACCACTTGGAATTCTGGATGCCACTCGAAGCAATGATTGGATGCAAAAGGTGAGACTTTTTTGGTGTCAAAAGTAAAAAACTGTGCTGTCCCCTGTGAAATTCTGATGTCTGTTTGCATCCCAATGGATTTTTCTCTGGCCGTGTCCAAGTGCCCAAGGGGAGCCAGGAAGACGTGGAGACCACCAGCCAGGTGTCTTCCCAACATGGATCACCAGGACCATGGATGACCAAGTCTCTGCACAGCGAGGGTCACTGTGGACCATCCAGTGGGGGTCCCCAATGGGGGATGGAGTTGAAGCAGCGCTCAAAGCTCTTCCTGTCACTGCAGGACACAAAACAACACGAGCGCACACACTGCTGCTCTCAAGGGGAAGAAAAGGGAAGTTTATTTCCTGACTCCAACATTTATAGTTTTCTAAAAGCGACCGTGGATTGGAGGGTGAAAGTGCCAGCTCTCCAATGACACCGGACAAACCAACAGTCCATCAAATTTTTCTTCTTCTATAAAAGAATGCCAAACAAGAAGTTATTTACAGAAAGTGTTTGAGAAAGTTTGCTACAAGAATGTAAACATTAGAAGGCTCAGAAAATCTTTAAAAATCAAGGTAACACTCTTCCTGCACACAGGGCACTTGTTGGGCATCCCTTACTGCTGCCTCCCTTGGTGTTGGGTCACGGCAGAGTTCTGGGAGAAGCTCTTCCCACACTTGGGACACTGTCAGGGCCTCTCCCCAGTGTGGATCCACTGGTGGGTGACGAGGGTGGAGTTTTTCTAAAAGCCCTTCCTGCAGTCAGGGCAGCAGAAGGGCCTCTATTCTGTGTGAATCTGCTGATGCTTGAGGAGACGGTATCGGCTCTGAAACCTCTCCCCACACTCAGAACACTCATAGGGTCTCTCCCCAGTGTGGATTCTCTGGTGGGCAGTCAGCTTAGAGTTCTGACAGAAGCTTTTCCCACATTCCCCACACCTGTAAGGCCTCTCCCTGGTGTGGATTGTCTGGTGCAGAATCAGCCTAGTGCTCTGACTGAAGCTTTTCCCACATTCCCTGCACTTGTAGGGCCTCTTCCCAGTGTGGATCCTCTGGTGGACACTCAGGCCGGAGGGGTCGATGAAGCTTTTCCCACATTCCCTGCACTTATAGGGCCTCTCCCCAGTGTGGATCCTCTGGTGGGCATTCAGATGGCAGCTCTGCCTAAAGCTTTTCCCACATTCCCTGCACTTGTAGGGCCTCTCCCCAGTGTGGATCCTCTGGTGCAGAATCAGGCTGGAGTTCTCGATGAAGCTCTTCCCACACTCTGAGCACGTGTAGGGGCACTCCCCAGTGTGCATTGTCTGGTGGATGATCAGGCGGGAGCTGTCACGGAAGCCCTTCCCACACTCCCCACACACAAAGGGTCGTATCCCAGTGTGGATCATCTGGTGGAGTTTCAGGCTGGAGCTCCTCCTGAACCCTTTCCCACATTCTCCACATTTATAGGGCCGTTCATTGGTGTGGATCCTCTGGTGGGCGATCAGGTTGGAGTTGATCCTGAAGCTCTTCCCACATTCCCCACACTTGTGGGGCCGTTCATTGGTGTGGATCCTCTGGTGGACGATCAGGTGGGAGCTGATCCTGAAGCTCTTCCCACATTCCCCACACTCATAGGGCCGTTCCCCGGTGTGGGTCCTCTGGTGGATGAGCAGGTGGTCGCTCCTGCCGAAACTCTTCCCACATTCCAAGCACTGGTGGGGCTTCTTGCCATCATCAAGCTGCTCATGGACCACCACCTCAGCGCTCTGGCCAGATCTCTGGCTGCCTTCCTGGCTCAGGCTGAGTCTTTCCTCCTCGGAGTACCCTGGGCTGGGTTTGCAGCCCCTCCTCCTGAGGAATCTCCGGGGCTTTTCCTCCCCGGTGGATTCCTGTGCCCTGGAGCCACTCAAAACGGCCTCTTCCACCAGGTTCTGCTGTGGGGATTTGTCCTCCCTGGTCTCCATCCTCAGCTCCTTCCCTGGGGGAGGAAGGACAAGAAGAGGATGGGATTTGCCTCCATGACAGAGGGAAGGGGAAAGGGGATTCCCCCAGTGCATCCCTGGCTGGACAGCGTCAGCAGTGGGGCTGTGCTGCAGCCAGGGCCGTGCTGGGCTGGGAGATGGAGCAGGACAGAGGGGAAAAGGGGCACTGACTTCCTCCTCACCTGCCTCAGTGCCCTGGGGCATCTTCTTCTTCCTTACAGCCTTCTCCATCCAGATGAGGTTTGGGAATGGGAAATCCTGATTTGGGGGAAAAACAAGATGTGAGTGCATTGCCTTCGGAGGTCCCACTGGGCAAGTCCATCTCTAGAAGTCACCGGGTGTCTGGTGGCCAGAAATACCTCCAAAAATCAAGGAGTCCAAAAACCTCTCCCAGGAGTTCCCTGTTTCCAGTGTCCTCACTTTGGGGTTATGGGGGTCCCTCTTCTCAGAGCTGCTGGGGGGGCTGTGGGTCCTGGGCATTCCCCCCTCTCCCGGGTCCTGCTCAGACATGATGAGGGGGTTTTGGGGGGTCCCAGGGGTCACCCTCCCCTGATTCTGTGGAAATTGTTTTTGTGATTTGTGCCAATTGGCAATGGAATCAGCAAATGCTTCTATCTGCTGTGTCCAAAACAGACACAAAGAAAGGTTTTGAAACTTTCTGACCAAACAGCCAAAAAAAGCATCAAAATCAAAGAAGTATAGTAGAGCAAAAGAGATGAGGCACCAAGATGACTGATGCTTAGAACAAATTAGAGGAAGTTGGGGTAAAGCTAAGAGATATTGCAACAAAGCAATTAAAAGCTTATGTATAATAAAAAGCTTGATGCACTTGACAAAATCATGTAGCAGACACCAGTGTAAGGCCTCCCTCCAGACAACCACAAGGATAGGAATCAAGGACAACATAGAAATATTATGAAATTACTGCTCCCAGCTTATTGATATTTGCTAATTTGGACTAACCAAGCACATCAGAAACTGCTTTGTAGGCTTAAAAACAGTATATATACTTTACTGAACTGTGTGTGCTGTGAGTGGAGCAGTGACTCCCCGGCCACCCAGCGCTGCTTGCTTGCTTTAAAATAAAAGGTATAGAAGTAAAATTTGGATTGACCATTGAAATTTTATATCAGGTGTTCCAGGGTCCCCTTTCCCCAGCATCCCCCCACTCTAGGCACTCAACACTTCCCCTGCTCCCCTTTGCATTCCTGAGAGATCCAAAAATATCCCCTCATCAAATGAATTAAAAATACCTCTCTCAGCGACACCAAAATATATTTGGGACTCAACTCCTGTGAAAAATGCCAATCACTTGTTTTTAAAATTTTAAAAGTTTATTAGTAATAAAATAGTTCTACAAATACTAATACAATTAGAGTAATAATAATTTGGACAATTTGAATTAGGACAATACGAGACAACAAACATAAAGAGTTACGGACATCTGGGTACCTTTTTCTGGGCAGCACGAGCCTGAAAAAGGACACCCGTTAGCAAAGGATTAACCCTTAAAAGCAATAGCCCGTTGCATATTCATGCACTTCATACATGATGCATAAATTCCATTCAAACACAGGATTCTGTCTGGCCATCATCAACCTCTTCCCTCTAATCCTAACAGCCCCTTCCAGGCAGGAAGAAGTTCGTTTCTTCTGAAAAGAGAGCAAAAAATTCTTTTTTCTGAAAGATTCAGGTGTCCTGTGGCTGCTATCTGATGCAAGTGCCTCATTCCTTTCTTTAAAAAAACCTCACTGACATAGTTCTTCTTTTAACTACAAAAGTTACCTTTTAATTACAAGACTACATTTATTATTAAACTGTTAATACAGCACTACTGATCAATACATCAAAATACATATGGTAAATGTGAAAATGCCTGTATTTTATGATTGGCTTTTTGCAAATATGAAAATGAATATTATATGTGTTGCGTTAGAAAGTAATGCTGTATTAATTCTCTTAAGTACCGTGTCAAATATAGTTTCAGGTTATAAAAATTGTTAACACAGAAACGATGCTATGTAGGATACTTTTTTAAAGAAAGGACTTGCAGTGAGATAGCAGCCACAGGACACCTAAATCTTTCAGAGAAAAAGAATTTATTGCTCTCTTATCAGAAGAAACGAACTTCTTCCCGCCTCAAAGGTGCTGTTAGGATTCAGAGGAAGAAGCTGACACTTACCAGAACCACAGAATCCTGTGTTTGAATGTTTGAATGGAATTTATGCGTCATCTATGAGGTGTATGAATATGCAATGGGCTATTGTTTTTAAGGGTTAATCTTCATTAGCGGGGGTCCTTTTCTGGGCTTGTGCTGCCCAGAAAAAGGTACCCAGACGTCCGTAACTCTTTATATTTGTTGTCTTGTATTGTCCTAATTCAAATTGTCCAAATTATTATTACTCTAATTGTATTACTATTTGTAGAACTATTTTATTGCTATTAAACTTTTAAAATTTTAAAAACAAGTGATTGCCGTTTTTCACACACCATGTTTGCTTAAAACAATGCTTGCTTATTTCGAATACAATACCTGCTTGTAAGTCTTAAAACACAATGCACTGAGCTCCATTCTTAAGCTTCAACTTTCCTAATATCTTGCTAAATAAACTTTCTGCAGCTTAGAGAGCTATTCAGACAAGCGTTAATACACAGGCCATTGTTCTATTTGCCCTTGCTTTTTCTACAGTTTAAATAATTTTTCTGCTGACCTATCTCATGGCTGTGCTCTACTCACAGTTCTGCTGTCTCTGAGGCCTGCCTTTTGCAGCTTTCCCAAAAGACTCTGATTCTATGGATTCCCACAGTAAATATCTGCATAGAGCCATACAATACGCACTTTTCACAACTCCGGAATCGGCAAGGTCCAAACCCCAGCAGAATCCCCCTCTTCCCCCAAAAAGCCCTCCCAGAGCTGCCGCTTCCCCTCGGCGCTCACCTGCGGGACGCGGGGCAATGCGATGCTGCCGGGCCCAGCCGAGCTGCGGGCTCGCCGTGGAACCCCGCAATGCTCCTTGCCCTGCTGCTGCTCCTCCTCGGGCTGCTCCCTCCGTGCTGCTCCTGTTCCTGCTCCTCCCCTTCTCCTCTCCCTCCCCTTCCTCCCACTCCAAGCCCGGATCCCCCTTTCGCACCCCGTCTGTCCCACAGCCGCAGCAGCGCCGGCTCTGGGGTGTTGGGGAAGATGAAACAGGAAAGCCTTACAAATATGATTGTCTGGCAAAAGATTTTGAGAATATGGAAACTATAAGCGAGATTGAAATGAAAGCAAGCTATGAGATCCCTTAGTTACTGAACAACGGGAAAACAATGGTGTGGCCGCTGAAAGTAACCCCCTTTTGATGGAACAATTCCCTCTGCTTGCAGGCAGGTCCCAGGGTCAGAGCAGCCCCTACTGAAGGGGTCCACAGAGGAGTTTTTAGGGTTTAAAATGTAGCACAGTATGGTAATGTAATGATTCTTACAGGTGGTATGGAAATGCTGTAGGATTTGTATCTTGTACTAGATTGCTTAGTGAGAATCAGAATATTCAACACAGAAGATTTATTATATTGTAATGGGAACTTTGCTGTTTTAGCTCTTACCTCTCTTACTCTTGCTCTTACCTCTTGTCTCTTAGCTCTTGCCTTAGATGCTCTTATCCCTTTTACTCTCTTACGCTTTTACTCTCTTACCTTCTCATCCTCTCTTCCCCCTCCTCTCTCGGGCCTGCTCCAGCTGTGGCTGCAGCTCCCAGCAGGGCCCTGCACCCAGGCCCTTCACAATGAACCCCAAATCCCAGCAGGGCCCTGCACCCAGGCCCTTTGCAATAAACCCCAAATCCCAGCAGGGCCCTGCAGCCAGGCCCTTTGCAATAAACCCCAAATCCCAAAAGGCCCCTGCACCCAGGCCCTTTGCAATAAACCCCAAATCCCAGCAGGGCCCCTGCACCCAGGCCCTTTGCAATAAACCCCAAATCCCAGCAGGGCCCTGCAGCCAGGCCCTTTGCAATAAACCCCAAATCCCAAAAGGCCCCTGCAGCCAGGCCCTTCGCAATAAACCTCAAATCCCAGCAGGGCCCTGCAGCCAGGCCCTTTGCAATAAACCCCAAGTTCCACGACCTGGCTGCAGAGATCTCTCATCTCCGTCCATCCCGACCGTGCTACCCCCATCAATCCTACACTGGGGTAGGGGGGGGAAACCCCCAGAGTCCCCAGTGATGGGCGGGGGGCTCAGGGCTCGGGGATTAAGATGTACTTGTAATTTTGTTGTTATGTCTAGGCTCTGAAGCAGGGTTTGTCATTGTTGTGGAAGCAAGATTTGTCAGGACGCAGGACATCCCTCTGGCTGTCCTGAGCAGCCCAGACCCCTGCCAGGGGGCTCAGAGACCCTGGCACAGAGCCCAGAATGCCCCTGTGGTTTTGATTATGACCCATGGAGCAAATTACCAATCTGGTATGAAGATCAGCAAGCCACAACACTTTATGTAGCATATTGATGAAGTTATTACAGGATGGAAAAGTAGATTTTAGGGTTTTTGGTATGGGGGTTCAGTAGGAAGATGGAGGGAACTGGGTGTGTCCAGCTTTCTCCTTCTTCTTGGCCTCCCTCTTCTGCTGTGATGTTGGCACTTACCAATTGGTTTAGAGTAGAAGCTCACTGTCTAACATAGGTGATAGGTATTGGAAAGTAATTGTAAATATTGTATATGTCGTTTTTAGTATAAAGACATAATACTGCCCTGGGGGAGGCAGAGTGCTTGGAACTGTCTTGCTGAGCTCACCTTGGCAGGACAGGAGAAAATTTTTTATAGGTAAGATAAAATAAACAACCTTGAGACTGAGAAATGAAGAGCCCCGACTCCTTCTTCAAGCACCAGACTGGGAAAAGTGACTTTGGAACTTTTCTCAGGGTCACTCTGACCAGCCAGAGATCCTGACAAAGATTAACCAAGGATTAATACAGAAATAGATGTTCTAATCTATCCTTGCACTTCTGCTGGTCCCTAGGAAGGCTGGTGGGTGATTTCTGTCTGTGTTCAAATATTTAACGCAACAACAAATAGTCCCACACTTTATATTTCAGATAAACAATTTAATGGCATCTTAACATTGGTTTCACAATCTTATAACGTGCATATTTTACTCCTTGTGAAGCTGAAATCTTTTTAAATACAAGTAATTCTACAGAAATTTTAGAAGTTTCGAAACCATTTTAACATACTGAAAACAAAATAGTCTAAAAAGACAGGTCTAACAGCCATTAAAATGCAGGAAAAAGCAAGAGGACTTCAGGTAAAAGAATATTCATTTAACAGCTACATTTCTTCCACTTAGTATTTATGTGTTAAGAAAAACAGAGTAAATGTAAAAGAACAGAAGTTCTTTGAAACCAGAATTTCTAATGCCAGAAACAGCTTTGAAACAACTTTCTGTGTAGTTCTACTTATTTCCAAATTTAAAATTGGCTAATTTGTGTCCCAACATTTTGAAGCACAAGGGAGGAAAGGTGGAAGATGCTCTGCAGGGGTTGCAGTTATAGATCTATAAAGTTTATATGTGTAAAGGAATGAACACAGTATTAAACACATTTAGTATGACAGAAAAATGCAAGAAAGCACCAACTCTGAGAGAAAAACAGCCCTGCAAGCAATGCCAGGGCACTGGGCATTTCTGCATTTTAAGCAAAGAGCTTTACAGCATCTTTAATTTTCCTTTTCCTGTCCATTTTGGAGAGCGCAGTCCAGCCCGCCTCGCGCATCCTCCTCATGGTTTTGAGTTTCAGAGCAGAGCCTGGAGATTTCACACTGCATGGAGCTGGGCTCTGGGAAGGAAAATAAAGCCATCCTTTCGTTTCTGTAAACAATCTGATTAACTGCTTGCTTTAATCTTAGGAAAGGCTAACATACCTTTTTTGGTGCTGTGGAATGTAACTGTGAAGCTTGTGGATAATCTTTGTACAAATTTTTAAATGTTTCTTCTTCCGAGACTATGCTCTATATGATTAAAAGTTGAAAGTTAAATTAAAAGTTACTTAGTCACATTATATTAAAATTACTTTTTCTTTCTGCCTAAGGATATTAAATTATGAAAAAGAAAAGTTGTCATTATGAGGCATAACAGTTCAATAAAAAGAATGTTAATTATGTACATACAACTACAATTCCAGAAAGAACCAATAAATTAAAAATATACATAAATATTGGCTGGAATGTGGAAGCCCAAACTCTTTATTTCCATTCTCGGCCCCAGCAGTGAGCACAAAGAGCTGCTCAGCCCACGATTTGTTCTCTGGCTCTTACCAGGAGGTCAGTGTGCTCAGAGCTGTCTGACTCAGTGTCCAGCTGCACAAGCACTTTCTGCTTTTTCCTGCTGCTCTGCCCTGCAGGCAGGTTTGTGCTTCTTCCACTCTGCATTTTATCCCTTGGAGGAGTCTTTATAACATATGTCTGGGAAAGAAAATGTTTCTATTTTTAGATTATATTTTATGGGGTAAGTATGGAATCTAAAGCCAAACTCAGGACCCAGTTTACAGTCTGAGTGTCCAAGAATTCACCTGAGAGAACTGGTGGAACTCTGATCTTTCCATCCAAAGATGGAGCAAAGACCCAAACAAAGTGGGGTGGGGTTGAAATATCATTTTTTATATTATTTTTGTTGCCAAATGAGGAGAATGAAGGAGAAGCTATGGAAGAGCTGAGTTTCATGGCACATTGTATTTAAGTTCTCCATGCTTATCTGCAGAAATCCAGGTTATTCTGAACTGCAGCCACTACATTGGACTCTATCAAACATCAAAGAAAATGGGAACAAACAAAACTGCAGGAAAAGGCTTTCAAAGAAAGATTGGTAGCTACATCCAGATTGGTGTTTCTTAAAATAGTCTTTTCACTAGAAGTGAAACTGAGAAGCATTGAATGGTCCAGTGCAGTCCTTTTTTAGACAGATAACCTCAAAATGGTGCTGGATTCCATTGTTCCAATGTGAAAACCACAAGTGAACTCCTGACAGGGAAGAAGGGTCAGTCCTGCAGTCAGGACTACTTTGATACTTTGACCACTTTTACAGCTGTATCAGCTTTTTTCTCTTCCATAGAGGAAAAGTGCCTTTACAAATGGACACTTTTAAGACTATGTAAAATAATTCTAGAGACATAAAAAAATCAACAAGTGAGCAAGAAAAATTACACACTGGGAGCCCTTCCAGAAACTGCTGTCTCATATCTCCATGGAATGGTGTGACCCTTTAAAATCCCTTCTTATCCCAGGGGGAAAAAAAGAATCATCTACAGAGAAGTAAGAAATACAGGCAGAAAAATGCAACAAGAAAAATTCACTGTCAGGAGTTACAAAACTTCAATGTTGGACTGCCCAAGGGGCTTCCTGTACTGAAGAAGACTTTTTTTTATTTTTTTATTTTTTTTTCTAGGAATATAATTTGGAGAGTTTCTATTTTTTACATGAATAGATTCACTGCATAGATCTAAACAAGGTTTAGGAGTCCCAGGAACATCAATTTGTATTTTCTATAATTTAAAATTTTAAGTCTAAAGCATTCTACTGTCTTTTGTTGAATGGAAATAAATTATCATGGCACTTCAATTGACTCTACACATATAAATACTACCAAATTCTAAAAGCAATTAAAAAGTTAAAGTTACCTTGTGTTTCTTTTCACTTTCAGGAATCACACTGCCAGAGTGCTCTTTTACAAGATTCTCCTACAAAAGAGTTATGTGACAGCAAGGAAATATTGATTTGAATTCAGTTGTTAAAAATCTTCTTGGTCTAATTACAGAGCACAGTCTATAATCACAGACTGCTACAAAGTTCACACAAAAATATGACCAGGTTTGGTACAACCCCAGCATTCAAAAGTCACTGAAAAACCCCTTCAGTTTAGGGAACTTTTTTGCTTTAGCTAGTTAAAATTAACTAAAATCAAGGAGAGTTTTGTTTTGTTGTTTGTTTATTTATATGTAATCTATAATCACAGACTGTTACAACGTTCACACAAATCTATGACCAGATTTAGCACAACCCCAGCATTCCAAAGTCACTGTTTTTTCTGTTCTCTTACCCAACTCCTCCCACAGCACAAGCCCAGGCCACGCCTCTCACCCCCACTGCTCAGGGAATAAAAAACTCCACCTTTTCTTCCATTTCTGCTCTCAGCTGTTCCTTAAGGTAGGACAGTTCCCTTTTCAAACATGACAGCTCATTTTCCTACAAACCGTTAAACAAAGGACAGGGTTAACTCTGCACAGCCCAGAAAAAGGAAAACAGTCCCAAGTGAGGCAGTAATTAACAGGGACACTCATTAGATACACAAGATAATTCTATTTGCTTTTCAGCCCTATACTTGAAGCTTTGCTTTAGCTTGTTTAACAAAGACTGAAGCACTGTAAGAAACAGGTACTTGATCAGAAGTGTTCAAGGTAATACCTTAAAACCCTTGGGAGAGCAGGGGTGAGAGGGCACAACAGAACAGGGGTGAGAGGGCACAATCTAAATATTGAAAACAAAAGTTTCCTATTCAAAGGGCGGAGTCAGAACATGACCCACTACCTGGAGCAGCAGACACAAACACACTGCCGCTCCAATTTATTTTTAGAAACATTTGGAGTTTTTAGCGCCCAGAATAAGATCTGTTGCAGCAGGTTGGGTGGGACTGCTGCGGGTAAAAAGTAAAAGCACACTGGAAGAGTTCCCAGAGAATGTCTCTGGTGGGAAAGACCCCAGAGCACAGCAGGAAAAAGAAACTCTCTAAGCAAATTGAAAAAAGATCTTTACAAGTCACAAACTGACCGAAGATCACATCTTTTGTCTCTCTGTGCTGTCGGTGGGCAAGAGGGAGGGATTGGGAAAAAAGGTGTTTTAAGGGTTGCGTTTAATTATCATTACTCACTTTTAATTCTATTAATAATAATTTTTTTTTAAATTTTAAAACACTATTTAAGTTTGAATCTGCTTTACCCTCAAAGTGTTTTTCTCCTAATCTTTATCTCAACTCAGTCCTTGAATTTTTCTTTCCCCTCCTCTGCTCAACAATAGCAGAGAAAAATGAGTGAATGTTTTTTTGTGTGTGCCTGGCACTTAGCCAGTATAAAACCACTCCACAAGGACATCAGCCCCTTCACTGAATTATTGACCATTGCAAAGTGCTCCTTACCAGTGCCCTTTCTGATGAGAACTGCTTTTGCTGTTTCATTTTATATACTTTTAACTCTGCATCTTTTTCTTCAACCATTTTATCATATTCATTCTGTGGTAAAAAAACCAAACCAACAACAAACTCAAAACATGTGACTAAATGTCGCAATTATAGAGTTATCCAGTCTTAAAACATCATTTTTTCAAACCAGGCTCTTAAGATTCATAAAGAAAAGATTCATTGATGCTTCTGCAGAAACTGTAAAACAGGAAATGCTCAATTCAAGTATTATTTTGTGGACTGGCAGAGAGTGCTTTATTTCTGTGCAGCAATATGTGCTCAGCACTAAGAGCCAGCTGTGCCATCTTTATTAATGTAGCTGCTAAAGATATTGCAAAATGAGGAATAGAAAGGTAAACTAAAATGTGTCAGGCTAAACTGCTGACAGTCACTAGGTAACCTCTGAGAAAGAGGCCAAACTGATACTGAAAAATATTGCATTCAGATGGTGTCAAAGGAAGCCTGAATTGAAAAAAAAATCTAAAAATCCCAGAAGTTTAGATGAATGGAATGTATCTGCCCATAGGAATGTGTTCATATTCTTCAAATGAATTTGATTTTAGATGATGCAAAGTCCAGCATGTGTTCATCTTCCTTTTCCCAGACTCAGGCCTGTTTCTGCTTTGGAAAGGTCATTAACGTGGTGTCACAAGTTATAAACATGGAATTGACATGGTATCACCCATTGCAAACCACAGCAAGCAGGAAAATCTCCGACCTTGTGCTTTTCCATCAGTGCCACCATCTCAGTTATCTTGTGCTGACATCTGGCATCAGTTTCTCTCTGTATCATTGCAGTTTCATCACAAAGCAACCTCATCTTTTCTACCTGTCAGTAATAAATTGCATTTCATTCATCAACATAACTATATATTTCTTTTAAATCTCAATTTCTTCTTCCCGCTGTGGGTGCAAAGTTTGCAGTCCCACTTGGGCTTTATTTGCTTTTAAGATCCCTTTCAAATCCCTCATCTTTTCTGCAGATTGTTAAAATGGGCAAGATCAAAGGTACAGCCAAGGCAGGCAAGCTCACTGCAAACCAAAAGGCCATTTCAAGCCCTCTGCCCTAACATTTCTTAGCATTGCCATAAAAAAAGTGTGGGTGGAAAAATCCTAATATGGGAGAAGTTATAATCTAATTTAACTGGGCTGACTTTATACCAAGGGTGGAATTTCTTTAAACTATATCGTGAAAGAAGGAATTTTTAATGGAGTTCTCATTGTCAAAGACATATTCAAATATTTCAACCTAAGCACCTAATGTACTAAAGCTTTGCTCACAGGCATACAAAACAAGTTCCATTTATGTTGAGAAGACTGAAATATGAGCAAGGACTCTGGATATTAAAGCTTCAGAACAACATTTTAAACTAAAAAAAAAAAAATTGCAGTAAAAATTAACACCTCTCACCTCTTCACGAAGTTTATTTTCATTTACTTTTCTTGTTTCTATGTCTTTTTGATAGATGTCAACTTCTTCCTTATGTTGCTTGTTCATATTTTCCATTTCTAACTGCAATTTATTCACCTTTGGAGAAAGCAGAATTGCTGCTGTTATTTGTTTAGGAATTACTATGTTGATTATTTTTTCTGACCTCTTATTTTTGAGCACAAACACTGTTACTTTTCAGGTATATGATTCAAGTGGTTCCTATTTAAAAGTTCAGGGTTTTTTTTTAATAAAGAGTTGAACTTTGGCCTGAAGTGAGTTAGAAAATATTCAAAGGAACAATGGCAACAGCACAATGGGGAAGACTGCCCTAAGCAGTCACCCTAAATGCTGTGAATGCCTTGGAAAAAAAACAAATAGAGATGGAGATTTTATTCCCTCTCTTGTAAATCTGTATCAGATTTTCACAGGTTTTATGGTACATTTTCTCCCAGCTGTGCATTTTGACTACAGTTTTTCCTTTTAAGTTTTTCATATGAATATCCTCAAAAAAGTCCACTTTTCTTCAAGTGCAGTACCCAAAGCTGGACACAATATTCCCATCAGAGGGATTGCCACTGAAGAACACATTTAAAGAACAGCCTAAAAAGAGTAATATATTTATATATATATTTCTTTTAAATGCTTTTCTGTTACAATGAGGTTGCTGAACCCTGTTCAGTCCACTATCAACAAAAGAAAAAAAAAGGGAACAGATTGGAAACATCATTAATTGCAATGTGAATCCATCTCTTAAATGTCCAATAGTCAGTGCCCAATGATTAAAAATGGAAGCATCTTCTAAAAACTATGAGCTCATTCCTGCAAAGTCTGGATCCTAGATCCATAAACCAGCTCAGAACGTATAACAAGTATTATCATTACCTACACTGGAAGTTAAAAACACTCACCTCATCTTCTACACGATGTTATTTAAACCTACCTTCCCTTCATAAGTATTGCTTTTCTTGCTTTCTGCAGTAATTTTCTTTTTCAGCACCTTATTCTGTTGAAATAAAACAAAACAAGCACTGTACCTCAATAAGTTAATAGAATTATGTCATGGTTTAACTGCATCAAGATATTCCAGCTTTCATCAGGCAAATAACTCTTTGTTGTGCAGCTCAGGTTCCAGAACAATTCTTCAAACAAATGAATGTTCAGCTAATTTCTGTGATAATTACTGTTTCTTCACAACCTTAAGAAAGGCTCCTCCTGAGCAGCAGCAAGGAATAACAAATGAGGTGCAGAATGGAAATTAAAACTAAGATGCTGCTGACGGTGTCAAGATGTCATGACCAAAAATACAAGTTATTTATTTTTACAGTGAAGTTACTACAGTTTGTGCCAGTGCAGAATTCTTTTCTACAAGTGGTAACTGAGATATTCATACACGTACATAAATAACACTATGCACTAAATGAAAAAGAGTAGAAGTTTATTAAAGATATTATTTTTGTAATTGCTCTTTTCAAATTAAGGCTCATTTAACAAATCAAGTGATCCCTAAGATGACTCTCTAATTTGCTCAGGGTTAGGATAAGAAAGGAAAATGTTTAAGTTACATAGGTGTATCTAAAGACATCACAGCAGACAAAAACCTGCTGAAAAGGCAACCCAAAGTATAATGTGTTTATGTATTTGTGACATTTAAAATCTCTACACACCTCCTGCTGCAACTCTTCAATGCATTTGGGTTTATTTTCCATCTGTTTCTTTAAATTATTCATCTGAAAGAGATATTTCAGACATGAGTTAGTAAGTTCTACAAATGACTCCCTATGTGAGCAATTCCTGTAGATGTTCTCAAACCTGCCCTTGCACCAGTCTGGTTTGTTCCAATGGACTGAAACACCAGCTGCCATGTTAGAATAATCGGAGTTTTAGCCATAAAGTACCACAAGATGTTGATTAATAGCAGTGAACCAGTTCCTTAGTGGTTATGGAGTTAAGAAAGAAGAAGAAAAAAACCCCAAGATCTTCACAATTTAAAAAGTGCACTTGTATGAAGTTCCCTACATCCATGAAAAAATGAATTTTCCCAATTATTTTCTAGAATCTTCAATGGCTTTTTCTTTCTTGAAATTTCATTTTCAGTTCTCTTAACCTGAAAATAAATTGTAAATCGTTGACTTTTACAATGAAATTTTGAAATTTGCTAAAAACCCCAGGTTGCTTTGAACCAATAGAAAGAAAAGTAAAAGTGTTTGAATCTATTTCAGCTCAAACTCACACTACATATAAAAAGCTAATCCAGAGCCCATCCATCACTGAGTGGGTATATGAAAAAACAGAAAAGCAGGTTCTCTGTTTGCCTGAAAACAAATAAATCTTTAATATTAAACTTCCAGCACAGAGTGAACATCCCAGTGACTGTGCTTGTCTTTTGAAATACCAGGGCTCACATGGGGACACGCAAGGGCACAGCTGGCAGCAGCTGGGAAAGAAGAAACCTCTGGCAGAGATCACATCCCCCAGGCAGAGCTTTGCAGAAAAAATCCCAACAAAGATTTTACATTGAATGCTGCCCTGCAGGTTCTGTAAGATATTTTCATGACACAGGACATACATTTTCTTCTCTTTCATCCAGTGTACTTTTCATCTCTTCACCTGTCTTTGCCATTTTCTCCTTCAAAGACTCCAGTTCATTTCTAAGTGCCAAATTAACAAGCATTAGTAAATATTTCCTTATTGCCTTTAACTTATTTTCAGTACTTCTAACAAACCCATATTTTATTTTCTGAAAAGAGCTGCTAATGTTGATGGGAACTTCACATAAGCTGCTCAATGAAAATGTTCTTAAAATGCAGCAACAGGCCCAGTAAGTCAATATGTGAACTGTCCATACTTCTTGTAAGTAGGAAAAGATGTTCCAGGAGCCCAAGGAAAATACATCCTGACCTGGACTATTGCAATGCAGCTGTGAAACATGGGAGCTGCCTGTCTGTTGAACTGGGGATACAGAGAGTAACTCTGATCCAGTTTTGCCTTGTCACATTTCATCCGTAACCTTCAGCTTCCATTTGAATTTCCTTCACACCTGAGATGTCTAATGCAAAACAAGACAGCTCCTACTATGGAATACAAAATGATGGCAAACATTGTTCCTGCAGCAATTGGTATTTCTAATCTGAGAAAATTTCTACTTGGCCAACAGCAATTCTGGATAGTTTCTGTTTAGCTATGTAATCTAAAAAAACATTAATCAAAGAATCCCAGAAAGCAATATTTGAACACAACTAACTATTTGAGTCTGCTTCCTTTAACAATATCAGTTATTAATATTTGGTTTTACTTGCCTTAGCTGGCTATTTGCCTCTTCTAGATTTTCAACTAACTGCTTTGTATTGTCTTCTTTTTTCTTACTATCCTAAATAAAGACCCTTGTGTCAGCAAAGAAATAAAATTCAAAGTGACTTCTTAAAAAATTCAAAGCCATCCAAAGCACACAGACCTGCCTTGTTCACAAGTGTAAATACACTTCCTTTCCAATTCAAACACAAAAAAATTTGCTCAGGTACTCTACAGATCCAAGTCATGTTGCAGCTCATCATCTAATTTGTAAAACGGAGTCATTTGCCAAATTGAGTGTTGTCCTTTCAAGAAAGCTGGAAGTTTACAACTTGCCTCTTGTTGTTCTTGCAGCTTCTGGAGTTCTGCAGCCACAGCATTTTTCTCTTGTGCTGTTTGTTCTTTCTCTAGTGAAAGCTTACTGAGATACACTGTTAGCTGTTCATTCTTTAACCTAATTTAAAACAAATGGCCAAGGGGAATAAGAAGATGCATTTTGAAATCTCCTTTTAAATTAAAAATACCCATTATCAAGTGTTATTCCATGCTGAAAGAAGTCCAGGCCTTTATCTACAAATATAAGCTTTGCAGCAGAGTCAGAGAGATGTACGAAGGTGCCAGAAGAAGGAAAGAAAATCAGAGCCAACTTTTATATATATATAATGGTTAGTGAAGATTATGTATTTTAAAGCAAGATTAACAATTAATTCAGAAACTTTCTCTCGTTAAATAAGTGAAAGAACAACTACATATGCCATAGAATACACATAAATAGAGAAAGTGGAATTTAGAAATGTAAGCATATACTTAATGGCATATATGTGGTTCAAAACTTTCATTAGAAAACAATCATAGTTCATTTCACTGTGGATTAAAGCAACTTCTATATTACACCAAAACTAATGAAATATCCCATTTTCAAAATGGTCATACGCCTCCTGTTCAAGATCTGTTTTCAGAGTCACAAGCTGCTTTAAATAATCTTGTTCCTTCTTAGCTGTTCTTGTCAGCTGTGCTTTCAAACCATGGAATTCTTTCTGCAAAATGAAAAGGAAGAGTTTTGAGTTCCCATGTGCAAACTCCAACTGCTGGAGGTCATCAGACATGAACTAAGAGCACAAGGCTTTCAGAAGAACCCAACAACATCCATGCCATGGATTATCCAGATTGGATCTTCCCAGTCTCTGCTGGGATCTGGAAGTGGTGTGAGATAGTGAACTGTGACACCAGTGCTGTTCATGTCTGTCCTCTGCTGTGAGTTTCATTACCTGGGCTGCAAAATTCGGGTGGGACCCTGCTCTGGGTGCTGTTTCTTATGTATAAACTTGTATCCAAGACACGATGTGCAACTTCACTATTTCTAAAAACATGTAACTGTTGCTTTTCTTCAGACCTCTCTCATTTGGAGAGCATTTTCATTTCTCTCTCCACGTTTCTCTGTCTGCAAATTTTGTACAGTAGCCTCAAGATTCTTCTTCAGTAAAAGTGCTCCAATTTACCCATTTTAGAAAATGAGTGACACTCAGTTCAGAACACTCAATGCACAGATTGTAACAACAAGCAGACACAGTAAAATGCACACCTGATTTCACACTATCTTAACTTCAGCTGATATGGATTCTTGTTAGGCTTGTAAATATAAAATCATAATTAAAATAAACCTCTGTTAAGAGTGTATTTCATATAGCTTAGACTTCTGTGACAGAAAATGGGCCTGTGTCACAGCACAGCAGGGTTCACAGAGGCCAGAGCTAATTACCTTCCTGGAAGGAAGGAAAAATGGGAAAACTTTATATCCAGAGGGAGTGGCATTTGAATGGGCATGAACAAAGAAGGAAATAACCAAAAACCTTGAGAAGGAAAACCAAAAACATGGGAGACAAGAAAAACCAAAAGCACAGGAGACAAGAAAAACAGAGGCAATAAAGAATTCTTCAAAGAAAACACTGAAATTGTGTGTGAGAAAGTTTAGTAGAAATGTTAAGGTAGACTAGATGGAGTTTATTTATGGCATGTAAGATACTTACAAAGCAAGAGGAATTTAATGTGAAGAGCAAATGCCATGAGATTAATAAAATGAACATTTACCAGAGTTTCTGACAGCTCTTCAAGTTGCACTTCTTTGTCACATTTTACTTTTGTCATCTCTTCTACAGCACATGAAATGTAAAATGAGTGGAACATAAATGATTTTTCATATTTAGCAGGCAGTATAAAACATTTCCCCTTTTGCAATACCCAGTTCTCAAAACTTGTTGGATTAAGTTAAGAAACTGAAAAGCTCATTTATGACTTAATCTAAATGTAGACTTGAAAAAATGATTCAGACATTAGCAAATCTATATCTGAAGAGAAACTGAATATTTATCTTAAATAAAATTTAGAGCCTATTATGTTTTCCACAAATATAGCTTCAAGTAAACCATGGACTGTAAGACTAGAGTATTCTCCAAGTATTGATGCACCTGCATTGTTCCAGAAAAAAAAATCTGAACTGCTGAAGGTATCACATAGATATGCTGGGAAAGGAAACCAGTTGTTACTAACTTCCAAATGGTTTCTATGTGCACATTCACAATTCTGGGATTTTCTGCAAGTTCTCAACAGCAAGGCAGAGCTCTTACTCTGGGGACTAAGGAGCACATCCCTAGAAACCACAGGATGTCAAATTGATGATATTTAAAAACAACCCCTGCCAGCATCATTCCACTTCCAGCATGGGGAGGGACACAGAAACCTCCATGGGAGGTTTTGTCTCTGCTGCACAAGTCACTCCTGGCACCTGCAGTGCTGCTGCTCTGAGCTGCAAACCAAAATTACCTCCAGAGGAATTCATGCATGAATGGTCTGACTATTGGAGCTGTGCACAGCACTGCCCTGTGGCTGCTGCCAGCACCAATGACCCCCAAAGAAAAGGGATCAGCTGAGTAAAAATAAATCCAGGCATTCCTGACAGGTACAGGCACTGTAAAATCATTTCTCCAGCTACTAGAGACAGTCCATTTCCAGAAAAGAGCAGAAAACATTTTTATTACTGCCCAGCTCATTTTCTGCCTTTCTACAAGCCTTACCCAGTTCAGCAGATTTATTCTGGAGCTCCAAGATAAGCAGCTTTGAATCATCTTCAGATTTCTTTAATCTAAGGAAATGGTAAATGAAAAATCCCAAATGTAGGGTACAAAGCACTGCATTTGAAACTTACAGGACAATAAGACAAAGTCTTAGCACAAGCACTTTAAGAACATTTATCTTTCAACAGGCAGGTGATAGATCTGCCTGCAACACACATCAAATTTCACTTTTAAAACCTCAGAACAGTAGACATAAAAGTAAACAAATATATACCTACAGAAATCTGTATTTCTTAAAGACAGAATTATGAAAGTTGGAGGAGGCAAAAGATTACTTTTTATACAGTATCAACTATCACAAACAAAAAAAATACATTAAATTCTCTGCATTTAGACCACTGTGTGAAAAAAATTTCAGCTTCATTTCCAATTGTTATTGATTTTGTCATAGACTGCAACCTGTAAGATCACTCTTGGAATTTAAACTCATTAATTTACCTATTTTGTTCTTCTTGCAGCAAGCTTTTCAAATTGGCAACAGAAGTCTCAAACTCCTCCGTCAGGGCTGCAAGCAAAGCCTTCATTTTTTTACATTCTTCCTCCTGCTCTTCCTTTTCTCCAGTGACCTGAATTAATGTTTTCACTGTAGTCTGGAATTCAGTTTCCAAGTTCTTTTGAGTAGCCTTCAAGACATGATATAATTTCTAAACATGTTTTGCAACAAAGAGCTACAGCTGTTTCATGTCTAAAGTATCCATAATTACTTATGCAAATACTCATCTAGTCTATTTGTACTGTAAAACTATAAGCAAGGGGTACCTCTGCCTTTTGCAATGAAATTTTAGCCTCTTCCAGCTCTGCTCTCAAATGTTCTTTACTGCCCTGGGATTCCTTTAACATTTCTTCATTATGTACTAAGCAAAAAAAGATGTTTATATTTTTAAAAATAGGATTATTTACTAAAAAATGCTGCTAAAAATGGAAAATTACATACATTTAAAGAATGTAACAAAGACCAATGGTACTGACATCATATACTATAAAATAATAGATGAAATTAAAATATAGATGGCTTAAAAATATTGAAAATCAAGTTCTGAAAAGTAAGTTTCCTCTGTGACATGTGCCTGACGGTACATTTGCAAAACTGAAGCAACATATTTTCCCCTTGCAATTTTCAAGAGCTCTCAATGCTTGACTCCCCCTAAAAACTGCCCTGCCAGTCCTGCTCCCACATGAGCAGCTCCTGTTCCAAACAAAAATAAGGCCTTCAAGGCTCCAAAATTCTGCTGCCAACCAGCAACAGAATAAGACTATCATGGCCCTGTTTCCTATGCTTCTATAAACAATTACATATAATAAATAAAGATTCATAAACAATTACATTTAAATTCTATAAACAATTACATTTAAACACAGCAGGCAGAACTCTTACATTTTGCTTCCATTAAGTCAGCAATCTTATTTTGTGACGTCTGCAGCTGAGCCTTGATGTCTTTTATGACATCATCTTTTTCATCTGTCTGTATGGTAAGAGCTGAAATCTAGAAAAATGCAAGAAATATCATCATGAAGTCTGGAGAAGGGACAGATATTAATTTTCATTTGTACCCAGGTATGATAAGCAGACATTTTGCTGTCATTCAAGATAGATAGATTGATAGATAGACAGACAGACAGATAGATAGATAATATTTGTCTAGATATAATCTTAGCCAAATATTGATCAAGTCACATTACTCTAAACAAAAAAGTTCTCCAATTCAAAATCAAACCATAAATTCCAGTAGACTAAAGGGACTGAAACACCACTAAACTTAGAAGAATTTGACTTAAATGCAGCTTCAGATGTTATTTTGTCTTTTTTACTAATACCCAGAAACACTTCTTGGCTCTTGCATTGCCCCATTAGTTCCAAATAAAGCTCTACATCTTAGATGGTAAAATGAGCAAACCTGCTTTTCCTTTTGACTGACTTCCAGTCTGCATTCTTTTTCAAACTTGTCTACTTTTTCTGCTTCTTCTTTTACTTTGGAGATACAGTAACATCCATAGTTAACATTCTAGCTGAAATAAACTCCAAGCTCAATACAACTTCCAGTTTAAGGTTGCCTGGAATTGTACAGCTGTACCATTTGTTTCCCAAGAGTAATTGTTGAGGCAATGTTTGATTTTATAATGAAAATACAAATAGAAAAGAGCAAGTGAGAATGAAACAGGAACATAGCAGGCTATACATACAGAGAGAGAGCATTTAGCTAAAGTTTCTGTAGCTATACACTTGTGCATTATCATTTAAATAAACAAACTATGGGAAGTAAGTATTGATCTCTAGACTGTACTTCACAGACAAAACTTCAATTTTGAGTGACTATTTGAGAAATAAAGTTCCAGCTTTGGCCCAGTGGAACAGCAACAGAAGGGGCCAGGCAGTGACCAAAGGCAGCAGGAATAAAAGAAGGGTCCCAGTGTCTCAGTGTGAACTGTTCACCATTCCAGCACTTCACATCTGGCTGCCCTGACACTGCATGTGTAACACAAGCTATGAAGTACAAAAATGAGCCAGCTGCATAAACTCAATAAACAGAATTCTCACATTTGAAACTCATTTCCAATCTGTCGTTCTCTGCTTGCACACGAAGCTCTTCAAATGCCACCGTCATTCTCTAAAAACAAAATTTAATATTTGAAGTTCAATACTGGAAACCCTGGAACTTCTCCAGGGGCTGCTGCCCACCTCAGCCATTCTGAGGAACCAGCAGGGAGGTGAAACAGAGCCCAGAAAGAAGCCAGAAGCTGTGCCAGTGACCCAGCACTAAGCACACATCACCCAGATCACAGGGATCTACATCCCACACACTGCTGCACCTTCTCCATTGAATGTGCTTTATAGAACACAAAAATCACTCTTGAAAAGGGATTGAAAACCCAACTTCATGCATCACACATGACATGATACCCACACATGATGGACACAAACAGTATCCCAACATAAACATGGAACTCAGCTCAGCTCACATAACTCACATTCCTTTCATCAAGCTTGCTCACTTACTTCTACGTTGCTGTGAAGTTCCTCATACAATTGTATTGTTGCTTCCTTTTCCTGTTCATCTATCAAAGCAAGAACATATAAGAAAGTTTTTCTTTTGAACAAGAATGCCAGCTGCCCAAGTCATAATTTTTAATCAGCATAATGAATTAACAAAGGAATTATCAGCTCCATTCTTACTAAATAAGTCATTATGAAACATGGTGCCAAAAGTTACAGAATCTAGGGAAAATGTGTATTTCATTGAAACATTAAGCAAGCTCAGCTTTTAAATTTCCTTCCCAAGATATTTTTTTCTGTGAAAAGTGTAATTCTGGATCAGTTTATGCGACCATATTAATTATTATAGTATTAATGCTGTTGAATAATAATGTATCAAAACTGTTAGTATTTATAAACTGTAATCTAGGGTTTAGCACTTAATTTCTTCCTATCAGCAGATGCTGATAGAGCATCTGAACTGTCATTATAAAATTGCAACACTCCATGTCCATATTTTCCTTCTTTCCTTTCACTTTTGTAATTGATACTATTTTTTCCTAAGAAAACAATTAAAAAGAGAACAGTAAAAGAAACAGCTATCAAAAAAGAACAGTACATCTATATAGAAGGATTTCTAGAATTAAGGCTAAAAAGAAATAGACACTTCTTAAGTATCCAGGATCAAGTTAGTAAAATTATAATGATTATAATAACAATTCTAAATCGCATATAAAGTAAAATTCCCAATCAATAACATATTTTAAAACCTCAAGAATTTAAACTTCATTAAGTTATCCAACTGTCTTGGCTTGTTCAGTTTCATGAGAAGAATTCCAGTTACTCATTATACCTTGGGGTTCAGACCTTTTTTCCCCACAAATGTGTGATGGCTGAAAACAGGAAAGGTCAGTTCTGGAAATTTGTTACAGAGTGCTGGGAATTCAGAGTAGATTCTACTGCCTAAAAGCAGGCATGAAGTGTCACTTCTCATGTCTGAATACATTCCCAGAGTGTGGCTGGGACTGCAAAGCTTCAATGGGCTGAGCAGCCTTGGGGAGCCCTGCCCTGCTCTGCAGTGGCTCCAGTGCCAGTCGGGGCTGTGGGCACTGCCTCAAACCTGGAGCACTGTTTGGGCACCCAAGGAGCTCCCAGGCTGGCAACCTTGCAGCAAACAATCTCACTGCCTTCAAAAGCCCTCTGCATTCAGCATTACAAACCACAAATCTGTTAGACCTGGGGCTTCACTTCCAATTTTGTGAGCCACTTAAAATTCACTTCTCATTCTGAGAGCCACATCCAGTCGATCTCAACTGTAGAACTTTTCTGAACAGCACGAGAAATTTCTTCTTCTTGCTTCTGTTTGTGAATTCAGAACAAGCTAGAAGTACATTTATCTGATAAATAAAAACTAAAAAAGCATTTACATTTGCTGGTCTTCTCTGTGAAGCGAGTGCAGGTGCCCTTGAGCAGATTACACAGATGCCTCGAAGCAGCAGCTCTAAAGGAGGGAAAAATATCATGTTTGCACAGGAGTGCACAGTGCTTTGTGCACCTAAGGAGTAACAATGGAAATGACCTTCAAAATTTAACAGCTACATAAAACTGCCCACATGGAAACTGATTATTTCCACCACAAAAATATATCCTTGGTTCTATTACTTACTCTTTCAAGAGATCTTTATTTTCACATATCTCATCTTCCAGTTTCAAATGGAGTTTCTCATTTTCAAACTGTTTTCATGGGGAACAGATGCAAAAAGACACTGTTATTGAAAAATATATTAGAAATGCACTTGAACTTCTCAAATCCCTCATGAAAAAGTCACTTGGGGCATCAGTAGACAGAAGTCTGTTTTATCTGGTGTTACATGCTGAGTCATCTTTTGCATGAAAGATACAATAATTAATGAACAATAATTTACCAGCAAATGAGACACTTACAGGTATATTCTTCATACCTACCCTCACACAGGACAGGTGCCTGCAACTTCTCAAAATAATCATTTTCTCAAGGCACAAACCAAACTGCAACAGTCTTTAATATTTAATTGTATCAATAATAGTGTCATACTGAATCAGGAAGCACTGAACTTCATCTGTTCAATGTACACTATACAATACTGGCCTGCAGTTCTTGAATGGCTTTATTCTGTGCTTCAATAATCCTTCTATTCTCTTGGAGTTTTCTTTCTTTCTGGTTTAGTTCAGTTTCCACAGTCAGTTTCCACTGCTTGATCTTCTCAGCCTCTTTGTAGAGTTTTGAGAACAATTCATTCGTTGTTTCTGGATTCTATTAGAATAGGTTCCACAAGTTAATCTCAAATACTATCTAATTAATAGTATATAATATCTAATTAATACTGTTGTAGATAATGTATTTATCTCTTAGAAACATCACAAGAGTAATATTTTTTCCACAGATGGTGATATAAGCTTATATATGATCAGGAGCCCAAGTTTAAATCTTTGTGCATCCTCTGTGTATGTATCAAAAGGCATTACAGGGCACATAGGAGATACAAATACAATGAAATATCCCAAACCCCCTTCAGACATCACCAAATAGATGGGCTTAAAGACACGGATAACTGCAATCCACCAAAATCAACAAAAATTTTGCCAGAATTATCAGTGAAGCCAAATTTCCTTCTAGCAGGTTCTTCACACATTTCTGTCCTCTCCTTCTGACAGACACTGCTGAGTTAAGTAAAAGCAGCTTCAGAGACTTTGCCCAGGAGTACCTGTGATATTGCCATGGACACACACAGAATCACAGAATCACAGAATAATGAGGCTGGAAGAGACCTCTCAGATCATCGAGACCAACCTATGCCCTGACACCTCAACTGCAGCACCAAGTGCCATGTCCAGTCTTTTCTTAAACACATCCAGAGATGGTGATTCTACCACCTCCCTGGGAAGAGCATTCCAGTGCTTCATTATTCCTTTGGTGAAATTTTTTTCCCTAATATCCAACCTATCCCTTCCCTGCTGTAGCTGGAGACTGTGTCCTCTGGTTCTGTCAGTGCTGCCCGGTGGAAGAGACCAACCCCACCTGGCTCCAACTTCCCTGCAGGAAGCTGTAGAGAGCAATAAGGTCACTCCTGAGCCTCCTCTTCTCCCGGCTAAACAGCCCCAGCTCCTTCAAACGTTCCTCACAGGGCTTGTGTTCCAAACCCCTCACCAGCCTTGCTGCCCTCCTCTGGATGTGCTCCAGCATCTCAACGTCCTTCCTAAACTGAGGGTCCAGAACTGGACACAGCACTCAAAGTGCAGCCTCAGCAGTGCCCAGTACAGGGGCAGAATGAGCTCCCTGCTCCTGCTGGCCACACCATTCCTGACCCAGGCCAGGAGCCATTGGCCTTCTTGGCCACCAGGGCACACTGCTGGCTCATGTTCAACCGGCTGTCACCAGCACCCCCAGGGCCCTTTCTGCCTGAGCACTGTCCAGCCACACTGTCCCCAGCTTGGAACGCTGTAGGAGATTTTTGTGGCCAACATGTGGAACTCAGCACTTGGACTGATTAAACTTCATGCTGCTGGACTCTGCCCATCCATCCAACCGATCTAAGTCTCTCTGCAGAGCCCTCCTTCCTCCCAATAGATCAACACAAGCTCCCAGCTTAGTATCCCCTGCAAATTTACTGATGAAGGACTCGATGCCCTCACCCATGTCGTCTATAAAAACATTAAACAGAACTGGTCCCAGTACAGAGCCCTGAGGGACGGCACTGGTGCCTGGCTGCCAGCTGGATGCAGCACCATTCACCACCACTCTCTGGGCCCATCCAGCCAGTTCTGAGCCCAGCACAGAGTGCTCCTGTCCCAGCCATGGCTGCAGCTTCTCCAGGAGTGTGCTGTGGGAGACAGTGCCAAAGGCCTTGCTGGAGCCCAGACACACAACACCCACAGCCTTTCCTGCATGCACCAGGCCGTCACCTGCTCACAGAAGGAGCCCAGATTGGTCAGACATGACCCACCCTTGGTAAAGCCCTGCTGGCTGGGTCTGATAGCCTGGTCATGCTGTGAGTGCTGTGTGATAGCACTCAGTGTGAACTGCTCCATTATCTCACCTGCCACTGGGGCCTGGCTGACTGGCCTGGAATTACCAGGATCCTCCTTCCTACTTTTTTTGTACATGGGTGTCACACTGGCCAGTGTCCAATCCTCTGGAACCTCACAGTGAGCCACAACTCCTGATAAATGATGGAGAGAGGCTTGGCAAGCTCATCTGCCAGCTCCCTCATCACCCTGGCATGGATCCCATCTGGAACCAGGGATTTATAAATATCCAAGTGTCCCAGCAGTTCTCTGCTCACACACAGAGCAGGAAGGAAAACCACCACCCTTGTGCCCTTACAGCACCTTGAAAGTGCCCTACAAGCAGTGCTGGGCCAGTGGTTGAGGCAGGGAGAGCAACACACGAGTCCCAAGGGCCCTTTGGTTCACTTACAACACCCCCAAACACCACCCTTGTTTTGGCTGCATCACAGTTTTGTTACAGTCCTGATGGTACTTTAATAGTTTAGGATTAAAAAAGTCTAAAAAGTTGTCAGGGATATGAAAAACAGCAGAGAGAGCACAAGAAATGTGTTTTATTTTGTGGTAGCAAACAGTGTTTTGTAGCTGCAAAGTAGAGAAGCTATTGCAAAAAAGCTGAGCTGCACTGAGTTGTGCTAAAGCAGAGATCTGCTGGTAAAGACACTGTGAAAGGAATCCAGTGCTTGAGGAAACCACTGAATTCATTGTTTTACAGATAAATTAAAGCCAGACAATGCAATTGGGATAATCTACTTCAGTTTTCCAAAGAACACTCTGACTTCAACCCTTCTGCCCCTCAACAGAATATTCAGCAGCAGTTCGACAAGGATACTTAAGTGTTTAAATCTTACTCTAATTAAAGCTCATGGACTTTGCAGACACTTCAAACAAAGACAAAAACAACAACAATATTGCAATCACCTTAATTTTTAAAGATTAATTTCCAGGTGTGTTCACTAAATCACAAGTATCTCCTCTAAGTGATTCAGCTTTAAACAGGAGACAGAAAACATTATTCCCTTTTGACTACTTCCTTTAGGCCTGAAATATCTACTGAATAATGCTTTAGGCACTGTTTGGGAACAAATTCAAAAGACCCCAAGGAATTAGATGTGCAGAGTTGATACTTAGCTGACCTCTTCACCTACTCCAGAGCAAAGTTTCACTTGCTGTGAAATTGTATCTGAAACATGAAGAGATTTTGATCAACGTATTTCTAAAAAAAGTAACAGTGAAACTGTATTTAACAGTTACAGACATGAAACTGTGAGACTACTCATGAAAATTAAAACTTGACAATATATAAAAATCTAAAGAAAGTGCATGGCAAATATTCCAATCGTACCTGAATCAGTGATTTCTCCATGGCTCAACACATCGAATGGCAGCTTAAAGTCATCATCTGAGCATCTGTGAATACCCTGCACAAATTTAAAAATTAGTTCCTTAAGAGTAGATTTGCAAAGAAGAATTATAAAAGCCAGAAAAAATCCCTACAGATGATGTGAAAATAGAATGTGTCATTAATTAAACAGCTGCCTACAATTTTCAAAGCCCAAGGTATTGGTAATGGCTTTGGAACTCACTTCTTACTTCCCAGTGGTTGATCAAACTGTTGGTGTTCTGCAGTTTGATTTATAGACTGTGGCCAAAGGGGAGCTTTCAATGCAGGGAACTCAGCAGCTCCTGCCTGTCTGAGCACTGCTGCATGGCAAAGGGCTCAAGGAGACAAATTACTTTTCTGAAGACTTTTCAGTAGTTGATATTTCTTTTTTGCTTTACTTCCAAGGGCACTTCTAAACGATATCTGATTATGTTTCAGTATGAAAATACCCTTTTACAAGTTTTTTAAGTCACAGAAGTTCATCCTGTAAACAGAAAACTCATCTGCTGTCAGAATATCCTGTTTGAATCTCAACATATTTCATAAGGAGCTTTGACATGAAAAAATAACTTGTTGAATTCCCATAACTCAGTGTGGGGACAGAACATTTTCACTGCACACCTGATCTGGTGAGACCAAGACGCCAATGCCAGTGCGAGCATCTGAGTGGGGCCTGTGGGAATCCATAAAATCAGAGGGGTTTCAGAAAGCTGCAAAAGGCAGGCCTCAGAGACAGCAGAACTGTGATTAGTGCCAAGCAGTAGCCATGACATAGGTCAGCAGAAAAATTATGCAAAAAGTAGAAAAGTAATGACAAATAGAACAATGGTCTGTGTATTAATGCTTGGCTAGAATAACTCCCTAAGCTACAGAAAAGTTTATCTAGCAAGATATTAGAAAGTTCTAAGCTTAATAATGGAGCTCTGTGCATTGTGTTTCAAGGCTTACAAGCAGGTATTGTATTCAAAAAAGGCAAGCATTGTTTTAACCAAAGGTACCTGTGCTTATAGTGGTTGGATAGAACTGCTGTCAATATGCTTTTGCTTGGTGTGATTGGTCAAAAAACTTTTAAAGTAAGTTGTCACATTAAGTTCTTTGTCTGCTGCCTGGGATGTGAGCTGCTGGCATCTTCCCATTGTCATGACCACGTAATGAGACTGATGCTGGAAAATAAAACAGCTCAAGGCAGTTCCTCAGCAGCCCCATCCCGTTGGTGATTTGTACACAGAGCCCGGCCAGCGATAGATCCCTGCTCGCTCTCTGGGCTGAATTACCCACAGCAAACGCGGACTTACAACACAGAGCGGATGCTCCAGAAGATGATTCCCTTCAGTTTTGAGAGAACACAACAACAAAAGTCTTTGAAATTCAAACTGAAGATGTCTGTGCATGTGCCACTCGAGGCATACGCACAGAAATGAGTCCAGTGCAGGAGCCGTCCCGGCCCATGCAGGGGCAGGTGGGTGTGTGCTCCAGCCCGGGACAAGGGCAGGTGTGTGTGTGCTCCAGCTCGGGGCTCTGCCGGGGCACTCCCCGGGCCCAGCACTGTCCCCCTGTCCCCGGGAAGGGCCCCTGCGCTTTCCCCCCGTCCCCTCCTCAGCCGCGGCCTCCAGAGCAGCACAGCCCGAGGAGGCGGCCGGGGTCGGGGGCGGGTGTGGTATGGGACGCCCTCAGCGGCTCCGCGGCCGAGCGCTCACCTGGGATCTGCCCGCAGACACCTGCCCAGCGCTCAGGCGCGGCGGCATGAACAGTTTAAAGCGGTTTTCCTTCTCCATGGCTCCGATAAAAGGGCGGGCGGGGCGGCCCCAGTTCCCAGCGGCCGCTGAGGGCGGGCGCGAAGGGCGGGAAGCGGCAGCGGCCCCTCAGCGCGGGAGAGCTCTGAGGGGAAGTGGGGGGGTGGTCCCGCCCGTACAGGGAATAACTGGGGGGGGGCCCGTCCTCCCGTGGGAAAAATGCGTATTTTATGATTGCCTTTTCGCAAATATTAAAATGAATATTATATGCGTTGTGTCAGAAAGTTATGCTGTATTAATTTTCTTAAGTAGTGTGTTAAATCTAGTTTTAGGGTATAACACAATGTTAAAATAAAAACTATGCTATGTAAAATACTTTTTTTAAAGAAAGGACTCGCAACGAGATAGCGGCCACAGGACACCTAAATCTTTCAGAGAAAGAGAATTTATTGCTCTCTTATCAGAAGAAACGAACTTCTTCCTGCCTGCTCAGCTATGAAGACGCCGTCAGGATTCAGAGGAAGAAAACAGAATCCTGTGTTTGAATAGAATTTATGCGTCATGTATGAGGGGTATGAATATGCAACAGGCTATTGTTTTTAAGGGTTAATCCTCTGTTAAAGTGTGTCCTTTTTCAGGCTTATGCTGCCCAGAAGAAGTTACCCAGACGTCTGTAATTCTTTGTTTCTATTATCTCATATTGTCCTAATTCAAATTGTCCAAATTATTAATACTCTAATTATAAAAGTATCTTACATAGCATAGTTTCTATTTCAACATTATGGTATAACCTAAAACTAGATTTAACACACTACTTAAGGAAATCAGTACAACATAACTTTCTAACACAACACATATAATATTCATTTTAATATTTGTGAAAAGGCAATCATACAATATGCATTTTTCACACAGGTAATGCAGGCCCTGGAGGCATCTCCTGAAGCTGGCACAGCCCCAGCAGATGGCATCGGTGAGAAGGGGGCTGCTGGGGGGCAGTTTGGAATAACTGTGCTGTCCTAGGGTGACATTAGGACGCTTGTATCCCCAGCTGTCTGTTCTGTTTATGCTGGATATTATGTTCTTTGCCTTCAAGACTCGCTCTGAAGAGTGAAGTTTTGTTTTGGTTTTGTTATCAGCCGCTCCCCCATGGCTGGCAGGACACAGAGGCAGGGCAGTACATGGTGCTGCTTTTGCTTTTTGCTTGGCTTTATGCTTTGCTCTTGCTTTTGCTTCTGCTCATTAGTTAGTTTAGCTAAGCAGTCTGAATTTTTGCCTGGACTGTTTTCCTTTCCCTTTTTTGGAACCACTCAAACTGCTTCAGACTGGGCCCTGGGAAACACCGAGAGTTTGCACCTTGTGGCTGCAGCAGCTGCCCCAGCACCAGAGGGACTGATAACAGAGCGACCACCCCCAGGAGAGACTTTGTGAATTTGTCATCTTTTTCAGAGTGGTGAAAGAGTGTTGTCACCTGGTATTGTTCATTTTGTGTGCTGGGGGTGCTTTACCTGTTAAATGAACAGGTTCTTTCCACTTCTCTCCAAGGAATCCTTCCCGACCCGGTTGGGGAGAGGGGCTGTGTGGGTTTCCTTTCTGGAGGGGCCCCTTTGGAGGTTTTCTCCCAAATTTGCCCTAAACCAGGACAAAATTTGGTGCCCAATGCATGGGGCTTGAGAGAGAGTGGAAAAAACCCTTGGCTGACTGCATTTTGGTTGCCATTACTCTGTGTTGGTATCAAGCAGTTAATGGCCATGTTTTCTGAATTCATAATGTCTCTTGGGGTGGAGGCTTGCATGCATTTCTGGTCCCTAGGTGCAGAGGATCATTAATGGGACATCACACCATGATCAATATGATCAAGTGAAGCCAATTTATTACAAAAAGCAAGCCATTTTTATACTGTTCTCTATTGTTCACACCTCAAGCTAATACGTGATTGGTTAAGTCCTTTTTACGCACGCATTTTGACATTTCAGTTAATTTTAGTTAATCTTTCTTCTTCAGGCATCTTGCTGCAGGTTTTCTTGTGTGCCTTTGCATCCTGAACCATCTGCTGCTAAACATGTTCTTCTCCTTTTGTGTCCTTCAAGGGCATGGTGACCTTACTCAGGTTCTATGAAGGCTGCATTGTGCATATGTTGCATATGTCCATTGTCCTGCAAAAAACCCTCAGCACTCCTCCCAATGCTTTCTGGTCATTCAAGTGCCCTTCAGCTGACTGGTTCCATGCTTTGAGCTTCAGGGAATTGCCTAATATTTCTGAAGCTCAAAAAAATATCATATTAGTCAACATCTTAATTGTGTTTATATCTCACAGAATTACCTTTTCTTTTGTCTTTGTCTGAAACTGTTACTGTACAGAAATCTCTGGGGGATGGTGGACATGTCAGATGGTGCTGGGACATCCCAGAGCACGTGGACCTTGGCTCTGCACAGGAGAGCTCTTCATCCCCTTTCTCTCTTTTCCTCCCTCTGGGCATGGAGGGAGCTCCTGACTTCAGCGTGTGACTTGTGTGTGCAAAGAGCAAATCTGGGCAGAATCGGGGCAGGGAGGGTTGGGGGGACCTTGGGATCTGTGGTGGGCACAGAAGGTGTTTTCCATTGCTCTGAGACTGTCTGCTGTGGAAAGTGGATTTAATATCCAGCAGAGAAATGACTTTTGCATTTGATGGAGCTGTGCCTTCCCTTGGCTTTGTTGGCTGACATTAAACGAACATCCCTCTGTGTCTCGGGCAGCTCCTTCTCCAAGGAAAGCAGGTGGGAGTTGGAGCCAAGGAGCTGAAAGCTGCAGGTGCAGCCTGGGCTGGAGGGAGCTCAGATTTGCACAAGGCTGCTCTGAGTGCCAAGCCTTGGATGGGGGGAATGGTGGGGTGGGGGTAGGGACAGAGTCTGATTGATTGTCAGCCATGAAGGGTCTTGATTTTCATATCTATTCAAACTGCATGAGGAGGTTCTTGGATTCAGTGTCAATTGAAGATTGCACATATCAATTTATGAACAGGGAAAAAAACCTAAACGGGACCTAAGAAATCTTTTCTCACTGTTTTTTAAAATAGAATATATTCAGTTTGAATGCACTTCTGAAATCTGCCTAATTAACCACACAAGATTTGAAAACTGAAATCAAATTATCCCCAGAGGCTTGGCTTGTTAAAGTGTTCTGAATGTTAATGAGACCTGGGACACTGAATTCCTGCACTGAAGAGCTGAAGGCTGAGCAAGCCTCTGGAGCAGGAAAATTCAGCAGCAGCCTCCAAGTTGCTGAGGATGTCAGCAGCCCCCACTGAGGCCATCCCTGCCCAGAGACCGTGGGGGAATGGGCAGACAAGGAGAGCGTCCCTGGGGCTGGGGCAGCACAACTCAGAGGCAGCAGCGGCTCCAGCTGGGAAATGGAGTGTGGAATGTGGCTGGGAGCTCAAAAGAACAAAACAGCCTTTACTGTGAACTTTAGAAAAATCAGAGAAACTTTGGCAAAAGGTTTAGTATGACGTTCAATCAACAAAAACCAATTCTCAAAGCACTGACTTGGCCCATTCACCTTCACGAACTCTTAGCTTCATCAATTTTAAGTTACTCAAATTTTACAAGAAGCGTGAATTAAAAAGAGAGAAAGACAAAAAAGATACAGAGGAGCACACACACAGCTGCCAACTCCTGGATTCCTGCAGTGTTCAGATAGAAATTCCAAGAGGAGGTAGGGTCAAGATGTGTGCTTGCCTTGTGGTCAGACTTTAATACCCCTTGGTCTCCCTGGGCCCTTCCCCCAGGTGGGCCTTGGGCTCATTTGGTCCCTCAGGAGCTGGGCTGGGGCTGCAGAGGTGGCTGTGGAGCATTGCCTGTGCTGTGCCAGGGACTGGCAGACACTGCTGGGCTGGCATAGAGGCTCTGGGGGCATTGGGGTCACAGGGCAGGGCAGGGCAGTGGTTCCAGGGCAGGGCAAGGCTGGACCTGCCCCTTCCTCCCCCACACACAAAATGTTTCGAGCCAACAATCTCCTCCAGTCTGTCACTACAGGGAATGCTGGAAGTGAAATCCCATTTGTGGCCATGGGCACCTGGATTAGAAGGAGAGTTCTTTTCCATAGGAAGGAAAGCACAGAGCTCCAAGGTTTGAAAGGCAGGTGAGAACCTCAGTAGGCCTAGGCCAGCCAGACGTGTCAGGAATGGCAGATTTTTTTTGGAAGCAGTCTTTGAATTTAGGGAATTTTGGAGGTGGAAAACCAATCTCGGCCATGGGCACCTGGAGAGGCAGGACAGTTCTTTCCCATGGGAAGGAGAGCATGGAGCCTCCCTCAGTGTTTTGGGGACAGATGAGAAGTGACTATTGTGAAACCACTGCCAGCCAGACTTGTTCTGGCAATATTCCTATGGGAACAATCTCAGGATATAAGGAGATCTGGAGGTGAAATCCCAATTCTGGCCATGGGTGCCTGGAGCAGAAGGACAGTTCTTTTCCATTGGGAAGGAAAGCACAGAGCCCCAGTGTTTCAGCAGCAGATGAGAAGTGACCCTCAACATGCACAGGTCAGCTGGACCAGTCAGGCAGTCCATGGGAGGCCAAACCAGCCAGAGCTGTTCTGTGTTCCCTTGGTTTTGTGGGGCTCCATAGTGTCACAATGGTGCCTTGGATCCATGGAGCCCTGCAGTGTCATCATGGTGACTTGATTCCATGGGTTCCAGCAGTGTCACAATGGCCCCTTGATTACAAGAAGACCTGCAGTGTCACACTGGCCCCTAGGTTCCATTGGGTCCCACAATGTCACAGTGGTCCCAAGGATTCCATGAGCCCTTGCAGTGTCACAATGGTCTCCATAGTTCCCCAGGCCCCACAATGTCATGGGACTCCTCTGTTCCATGAGGTCTGCAATGTCACAATGGACCTTTGGACCCTGGGGCTTTGCTGTGTCACAATGGTCTCCTCTGGCTTCACAGTGTCACAATGGACCACTGATGACATGAGGCCACTCTGTGTTGCCCTGGAGCTTTGGTTCCATGCAGCCCTGCAGTGTCACAAAGGCCTCTTGGTTTCATGAGGCCCCACAGTATCACAATGGTCCTCCCAGGGCCACCATGAGGAGATCCATAGTATCACAATGGACTTCCTCATGGTCTCACTGGTTCCATGAGGCCTCACAGTGTCCCAATGGTTTGCTTATTCCACGGAGCCTCATAGTGTCACAATGGTCTCCATGTTTCCATGAGGCCCAGCAATGTCACAGTGCTCTCCATGATTCCATGGTGCCCCACAGTGTCACAATGGTCCCTTGATGTCACAGGGCCCCACAGTGTCACACTGGCTCTTCGGTCTGACAGGGCCCCACAGTGTCACAATGTTCCCTTGGTCTCAAAGGGGCCCACAGTGTCACAATGGTCCCTTGGTCTCACAGGGCCCCACAGTGTCACAATGCTCCCTTGGTTCCATGGCCCTGTGCTGCTGCGTTCCCCCCTCCCCTTCTCAGGCCACCCTGACAGCTGAGAAATGCTCCTTGGGCCTGGGCCTTGGCCAACAGCCCCTGGGCTCAGCCCCTCTGCAGCTCATCACAAACACTGTCTGCTCCAGGCACTGCTGCTGCCCAACCAGCTCCTGGTTCCTTTAGGAGCAGCCCTGGGAGCTGTTTCTGTTCCCTCTGTGGCACAACATCCCTGTTCTCACACTGCCAATGAAAGCTGTTGATGCCAAGTGCGGCCAGGATGAACCATTGCTGGGAATGAAGCCCCTCTCTTGGAGCCCTGCAAACAGCGCTCCAAAAGGAGCCCTTGGAGCTCTCCTGGGCCAGCGACTCCCTCTGAGTGGGGCCTCTCCCATCCGGGAACTCTCCCATTTGCTGCACTCGGGGATCCCCAACAACGATGGAGCCTGGGCTGATCCCCCCACTCCTCCAGGCTCAATCCTTCACTCGCTGGGGATATGGCAAAGGATCCACAGGGAGCATTGCCTGCCCTCAGGGGAATTGCTCATAGGTGCCTTGCACTGACTCTTGGTGTCTGTGTGCACACAGGAGTTTCTGTGCTGGAGAAATGTGGCAGAAATGCTGCTCTCTGAGGGGTTTAAGTGCTTTGGATAGCTGAGCCAGTCAGATATCCAGATATCAGTAAGTAAGGTTTTGTCACAAGCTCTAAGCTAAGTTAAATGCTTCTGAGAGCTGTTCTTTTGCAAAGATATAAAGTTTATTTTAAGTTCTAACCTAATTTTTTTAAGTGATATTCCTGTTTTAAATTGTTAAGTCATAAGTTATAAGTTAGGTTAAATACTGTTAAGTAGTGTTCTTCTGCCAAATTGTGAAGTTGAAGGTATCACTTAAGGTTAAGGTGTAAGTTAAATTCTGTTAGGTTTGAGCTCTATTAAGCTTTTAGGCTGTATTCCTTTATCCTTGCCCTCGCTGCCCTTGTGTCATACACACTCACAGGGACAGTTCTCAGTTCATTTCTGGTTTGATTGCCTAGATTTACTTTGGTTTTGTTGTTGCTTTTTTTCCTTTCTGTGCCTGATGTTTCCAGTCAGGAGCAGAGTGACTCTTGCCAAGGAACTTTGTGCTGCTGTCCCTTAATATTAAATGTGGTTTTTGCTGCTTCCTTGCCAGGGATTTTTTCCAGTGCTCTCAAGCCCTCGTTTGTAACAGGGTGAAGGAGCCCTGGCCCGGGCTCTGGCCCTGGGGGACACAGGGATGCTGTGGGGGGGTCCCTGTCCCCCTATGCCATCCCCAGGGCCCCGGCCCCCCGTCCCCATGTCAGGCTCTGGGGTCGATCTCGTGGAACATCCTCTGGGGGAGGCTGCGGGGCCGGGGGCAGGGGGACCCGGGGGGACAGGGGACCCCGCTGTGCACGAGCAGGGTTGGACTGCTCTGGGGGGAACTGTGAGGGGGGCTGGGGCAGAGTGACCTCCCCAGTGACCTCACACAGCCCCTGTGATGTCACACAGCCCCTGTGATGTCGCACTGACCCTGTGATGTCACACAGCATCCTGAGATGTCACACAGCCCCTGTGATGTCACACTGCCCCTTATGATGCCGCACGCCTCTTTTGCAATGTCACATAGACACCAATGATGTCATAGTCCACTCTGGGATGTCACACATCACGCTTGTGATGCCACAGAACCAAATCTGGGATGTCACCCTGGAATGTCATGCAGCTGCACTGTGATGTCACAGAAAACACTGTGATGTCAAAAAGGCACCCTGTGATGTCACTGTCTCTTCTGTGTTGTCACAGCCTGCTCTGTGATGTTACACAGCCACCCAGTGATGTCACAACCCGCTCTCTGATGTCACAGAGACACCCTCTATGATGGCAGGATCTGCTCTATGGCCTCACACCTACTCTTTATTGTCACAGGCAGCTGTGTGATGTCACAACAGTCTCAGTGATGTCACAAAACCCTCTCTGCGATGTCACACTGCCACTCTGTAATGTCACAGCACACACTCTGACCTCACAGCCAGCTCTATGATGTCATACAGCCATGCCTTGATGTCACAGACTGCTCTGTGATGTCACACAGTCCTCTCTATGATGCTGTAGCTGCTCAGTGACCTCACACAACAAACTCTGTGATGTCATAGCCCAATCTGTTACTTCACACAGCCCACTCTGTGCTGTCACACAGCCCCTTGCTGCCATCACAGCTGCTCTGTGCCTCTGTGAGACAGCCCCAGAGGTGCTGCTGTGACACAGCCCCCCCTGGGACATGCCACAGCCCCTGCCAGTGCTGAGCACCTGTGAGCTCTGTCTGTGCCCTGCTGGTGTCCCTGAGGGGCCCTGGCAGTGCCCCAGCCCTGCTGGGCTGTGCACAGGAGCTGCTCCTGGCCAGAGCTGTCTCTCTGCAGCGCTGCCCTTGCCAGGAGCTGCCTCTGGGCCAGGAGCCCGACGCCCAGCTCAGCAGCACAGACACAGCACAGGGACTTTAATCACCCTCTGGGGCTTTGCTGTTCTTTGCTTCAGACCCATCCCCCAGAATGTGCTCAAAGAACTTCTCAGGGACTCAAAAAGAGGGGGAAACACTGAAGTTTTTAATACTTTAAATAGATCCTTCTGAGGGACAGGACCAAGAAAATGTCCCCAGGTTGCAGGGAGAGCAGAGCACTGGTGGCAGTGATGACAGGTGGGGACAAGCGAGGGAAAGGTGTCTCTGGTGCTGAGCAAGGCTGTGCCTCTGTCCCTGCAGGCTGTCGGCATCCCCCGGCTGCCCCACCTGGCTGGGCCCTTCCTTTGCTGACAGCTCTGCCTCCTGCCTGCCTCTGCCTGCCCACACAAAGCCTTGGGCTGCTCCAGGCTCCAGGGGGATGTGCTGCACCACAGCCCTGCCCTGGCAGGGAAATTCCTTTCTCCTGGTGCCAGTCTGGGCCTCCCCAGCTGCCCTTGGTGCTATTATGTCTTCTTCAGGCCCATTCCCACTATGAAGAAAAAGCTCCAGCCTCTCTGAAACCACCCTTCCATCCCTCCCAGGCTATTCCCGTTTAGTCCTCAGTCTCTACCCCACTGACCCCAGAGCTATCAGCCTCTCCCTGGTGCTTATCTGATGAGGCCTCCAAACCCCATCTTGGGAGATTTTTGGGTCCTCTCCAAGACCTGTGAAAATGGAAAAATAGTCATTAAAGGCTTTTTCTCCTAAATCTTGCAGTGACAGAACAAGGGTCAATATCTTTAAAACGAATGAGGGTGGATTTACATTTGGTAGAAGGAGGAAATCTTTTATAGTTATGAGAAAGGCACAAAGCTGCAAGTGTATTTCCAGAGAAAGGGGTGCCCCATCACAGGAACTGTCTAAGATCAGGATGTTTGTGCAGCCTGACCCAGTGAAACCCTCTCATCCTCAGGGACAGAATTCCTGTAGTGTGGGTTTTCTGATGTGCTGGGTGCCCCCACAACGCTTCTGGCCAGAATGTCTGCTGAGGGCAGCCAGGCTGCTGCAGGGGCAGTGACCTCACAGCCATCACCATGGCAGCCCTGTCCCCTGGGCCTGGCTCTGCCCTTTCCTCTGCCCCTGCCTTGTCTCTGCTGGCATGAAGAGTTTTGTCATTAATATCTTGTCCCCAAGGTGCCGGGGCCAATGGCTTCCCAGTCAGGCTCCTGGAGCAGAAGTGGCTTTTCAGAGCCCAGCCAGGAATGAGCCCTGAGGCAGCAGCTCTGCAGTGGTGGCCACCAGGCCGGGCTGCCAAGGGAGGCTTCCAGCCATGGCCTGCAAGCAGCTGCTACTGCCAATGTGCCTTTGGTGCCTCAGGCTCTCCCTGGCACAGCTCCCAGCACGGCACTCTGCCCTTGTGCCCGAGCCCTTCCCTGTGCTGGGGCTGGCCTGGGGCTTTTCCTGCAGCGGGACCTGCCCTGCTCATGGCACAGGAAAGGCAGTTCCTGCTGGAGCAGGAGGCTCTGCCTGCCATGGGCTGCAGCAACTCCAGCAAGGCCCTGCTGACTTCAAAACTGCTGCCTAGAGCACTATATTCTAATAATTGTTATAGCTCCTCAACTGTGGAGTAAATAACTCTGGTTAAGATCTTTCTCTGTCTGATCATGATCAGAATCAATGAGAGCTGTATTTATATAATTTATCTGGTATTCCATCATTAATCCTGCAGGACAAATTGGGTTAAAGTTCAATTCCACCTGTCCAATCCTTTACACATAAACCTTTGACAATATCTGGGGTTGGGATTGGATCCAGGCACTCCCAGTCTTCTCTCATAGAAGGACTTTTAGAAATCGAGGGGCCCTGCAGGGGTTTGAGGATCCATGGTGGCTGTTGAGTGTCATTTCTCCACCTCATGACTCAGCAGGAGTTTCTCCAATAAAGAAATAAAGCTTTTGCCTGAAGCTCCGACTGTGTCCATGACAGGAACCCCTGTGAGTGTCTAGGACATCCCGGCTCTTTGGAAGCCTGGGGACTCCTGGGATGTCACCATGGAGCCCCCCTGAGTGCCTGTGGCAGTTCAGTGCCTTTGCCGCCCAAAGTCCCCTGGGATGTCACCATGGAATGGCTGTGACTGCCTCTGACCACAGGGTTCTTTACCATCCCCAGAAAGCCCTGGGAGGTCTCCATGGAGCCCCTGTCTGTGCCTGTGACATTCCAGCTCTGGAACAGCCTGGAGACTCTTGGAAAGTCCCCATGGAACCCCTCTGAGGGCCTGTGACAAATCTGATTCTTAGCAGGCAACCATCGCCAGGACCCTGTTGCTATGGTCAGTTTCCATAGCAACCCTCACCAGCCCCCTGTTGCTATGGTCAGTTTCCATGGCAACCATCCCCAGCCCCCTGTTGCTATGGTCAGTCCCTTGGCAGCTCCACAGAGACCCCATGCCAGAGGTGGTTGCCATGGACACCAGCTCAGGCCTGCAGCCACAGCCCGTTGCCATGGCAACCATTGGCAGCCCCCATCCCCAGGCTCATGGGATCCCAGAACCACAGAATTGGCTGAGCTGGGGGGGACCCATCAGGATCCTCCAGTCCAACTGCTGGCCCTGCACAGGACACCCCAACAATGCCAGCCTGGGCCTGGCAGCGCTGTCCAAACGCTGCTGCAGCTCAGAGAGCCCTGGAGCTGGGACCCTTCCCTGGGGAGCCTGGGCAGGGCCCCAGCAGCCTCTGGGCAAAAACCTTTTCCTGACATCCAACCTGAGCCTGCCCCGACTCAGCTGCAGCCGTTCCCTCCACTCCTGTCCCTGGGCACCAGAGGGAAGAGGTTCCCACAGCCCCAGCCAGGGACCCGCTCCCAAGGCTGTTGCCATGGCCCCCAGGGCTGGGACCAGCTGGCATGCTCGGTTTCCACAGGCCGGGGTTCAGGAATGGGATACCTGAATTTCCTGCTCCCACTAAAACCGTGCTGCCCTCGCTGCCCTCCCGCCTCCCATGGAAAGAACAGAAGGCAAAGATCCTGGGCTGGGATAAGAACAATTTATTGGGAACAGCAACGAGATAAGGAACAACCAAAAACAGAAACAATATTGATAGCAGAAGGGACTGTTTACAGGGAAAACTCAACAAAACTCACTGGGTCTTCCTGGCCACAATTTCCCCTTCCTGGAAATTTCACCCTTCTCCTCAGGGAGAGAGTGAGTCCATTTCCTGCCCCTGGCAATGACCTGAGGGGGGAGTGAATGTAATGACAGGGCCATGGCCAGACCTTCATGTTTTTCTATCCTACATCATGTCATTGGCAGGGACAGGAAAAGGTACAGGTGTCTTCCCAGCATGGATCCTGGGGAACATGGATCATCAGGGCTCTTCCCAACATGGATACTCCTATTACTGGAGTTGGGGCAGTGCACAAAATCCTCCTGCACTTGGGGCATTGGAGGCCTTCCCTTACCAGTGCCTCCATTGGTGACTGGTCAAGTGAGAGCTCTGGGTGAAGCTCTTCCCACACTGAGGACACTTGTAGGGCCTCTCCTCAGTGTGGATGCGCCGGTGCCTGATGAGGTTGGAGTTTTGCTTGAAGCCCTTCCCACAGTCGGGGCAGCGGAAGGGCCTCTCCTCTGCTCTGTGTGAATCTGCTGGTGCTGGAGGAGACTGGAGCTGGTCCAAAACCTCTTCTGACACTGGGGACGCTCATAGGGCCTCTCCCCAGTGTGGATGCATTGGTGCCTGATGAGTTCTGACCTATAGCTGAAGCCCTTCCCACATTCCCCACACTCACAGGCCCATTCCCCGCTGTGGATCATCTGGTGGCTGATCAGGGTGCTGCTGTGCCTGAAGCTCTTCCCACACTCCAAGTACTTGTAGTGCTTCTCCCCATCATTAAGCTGCTCATGGACCACCAGCTCTGAGCTCTGGCTGAAGCTCTGTCCACCTTCCTGGCTAAGGGAGGATCTTTCCTACTCAGAGCACACTGGGCTTGGTTTGCAGCCCCTCCTCCTGTGGGATCTCTGGGGATTTTCCTCCCCGTTGAATTCCTGTGCCCTGGAGTCACTCATGACAGCCTCTTCCTCCAGGTTATTCCGCAGGGATTTTTTCTCCCTGGTCTCCATCCTCAGCTTCTTGTCTGGGGGAGGAAGGACAAGGAGAGGATGGGATTTGCCTCTGTGCCAGAGGGAAGGGGAAGGAGATCCCCCCAGTGCATCCCCGGTAGGATGGTGTTGGCAACAGGGTTGTCCTGCAGCCAGGGGCCATGCTGGGCTGGGAGATGGAGCAGGATAGAGGAGGAAAGGGGCACTGACTTCCTCCTCACTCCTGGGTGTCCTGGGGCATCCTCATCTTCCTCACAGCCTCCTCTTCCATCTGGCAAATGTTTGGGAATGGGAAATCCTGTTTTCGGCAGAAAACAACAGATGAGGACATTGGTTTTTTTACTGGTTTGAAGGCAAACCTGGGAAAGGGTCTAAGCCAGAATCACAATTTAAGAGGAAAATGAAGATCAAGGCAATGATACAGAAAAACTGCCTTAAACTGACAGAGTCAGGATATAACCTGACACCATGTTGGTCAGGGTGGTGGCTGCAGTCCCATTAAATGGTGGCTGCAGTCCTGTTGGAGTGATCAACGTGATTCTGTCCAAGAAGTGATGCTGTAGAAGGGTCTGGTCTTCCTCTTAAGGTCCACTGGTGGTTATGGAGCTCTTGTCCTCTGGGAAGACAGTACGCAAGGTGCTGCTGGTGTTGCCAGCCTCAGCTTATATCCAGGTAGGAATTCTTGGCTCCTCCCCCTGGGCGGAGCACCCCACAATGGGAAGATGGAATTTTATCAGTCCTTCAGGGACACTCAATGGCCCATTAGCAGAAGATATCTCCCCTGGAGGGCGTTATCAGCGCTGACTCATGGAAGAGATAAAGAACACTGGCCTACCTGTTTATAGCAGTTGATGAAGATGGGGATTGAAAACATGCATTTGGTTACATCTTGCATGGCAACCTGAAACAGCGGGGTAATCCCTGCTCAGGGGGGTGAACACCACCCCCCTTACCCAAACTGGCTCAGGGGTAAAACCCGCACCCCGGGAAGGCCACACACACACAGGGGACAATGTCACACTTGCCCTGCCCCAGGTGAGGTCTCTGTCCCTTGTCATGCCCTTACTCTCCCCGCTTTTCTCTTTCTTTCCAACTCTCTCTCTACCTCACATTTACTGTTCAGTACAATCCACCTTGAATTTGGTCTTGTTAGTATCTTAATTGGGGCAGAGGAATCTCTCCAACAATTTTCTTAAGCAGATTGCAACATTATTTTGCCATAGTGGGTTCAGGGCACCGTTGTCTGACCCCAAGTGCCTTTGACAACAGCATGGTTCCCTCCTCTGAGGAGGTTGTGGTTCTCTCTGGAGGAACTCTTGGAAACTTGTACACAGCTTCCTCTGAGCACCTTATGGGAGAACTGATGAGGAAAATGGCTGTTAGAGGTGGCCAGTGAAAAAGAAAATATTTTGTTGTCCTTCCTTGAAAAGTTTGTTAAAATCACTGGAGGAAAGGGAGCAAATGTTACCAGCAAGACTGACAAGATTCATTCACCCCATGGTGAGGAACACAAGGCTCCTAAAAGTCCAACAAAAAGCACAATTCAAGTAGCTAAATTCCCAAATAACTCTGGAATTCACAGGCTTGGGTTCTTTGCCAAATGTGAGAATCATTATTCTCTTCATCCCTGTCACCTTTGTGACAGCTACACAGAGTTTCCCCTTCCTTTTAATAATCTGTATTGGGCCTAATTTCCACTTTTCTTTTATTGGAACCTGCCAGCAGCTGAGCTGGAGCTGTGCTGGAACCAATGAAACTTGGAATTGCCACAGAATTTCTTCTATTGTCAGTTTATTCATGTTTGGGATTTATTTGCATTTCCATCACATGTGACTCTCGGGAAAATCAAATATTCATCAAAGTATTTTATGTAGGATTAAGTTTGATTTCTGCCTAGTTTATTTTGCCCAGTTCCCTGGGGATGCTCAGGGGTCTCTGTCCCCTCACCCTGGGGGATGCTCGGGGGGTCTCCATCCCTCTGGCCCCAGGCAATGCCTGTGCAGGGCTGGGGACCAGGGCCTCTGTGTCCCTCTCACCGCTGAGGGTGCTCAGGGCTGGGGGGCTCTCCCACCTTCTCACACCTGCGGAGGTCAGGGGGGGTCTCTGTCCCTCTCAGCCCTGCTGTGACCCCACCCAAACATCATCGGGGTCACAGGGACAGAGACACCCCCAAACCCCCAGAAGGGCTGAACCTGGGATTTGGTTTGGGGCTGAGGATTTAGGGAGGGGCTGGAATTGGGGCTGGGGTTGGTATTGGGGCAGAGATTTGGATTAGAGCTGGGATTGGGGTAAATGCTAGACATGGGATTGGCTTTAGGGCTGGGGTTGGGATTGGGTCTGGGGCTAGACATGTTTGGAATTGGGATGTGATTAAATACAGAACTGTGAGTGTGTCTAAACATGGAGTGAGACTGAGACCAGGATCAGGGTCAGGTTTGGGACTGAGCTCACCCAGAGCAGGACAGGGGGGATGTCACTGCAGGATGTCCCTGGCATCATCCCAGCCTTCCTCAGGCACCTCCAAACATGGGGAGCAGCTGGGTGCCCCAAGATCCAGGTGCTCCCACGCTGCCCCTCAATACCAGGCGAGCATTCCCTGAGGGCAGCCCTGACTGTGACCCTTGGGGCTCTGGGATCAGCCCTCACATCCCTGTGGGAGCAGCAGCAGACAGGATGAGAGATTCTCTCGCCCCGTTTTTCCTGTGGAAGGGTGAAGTCCAGCTGCACTTTTCTTCTGGTGCCTCCTCCTCTCCTCAGCTGAGGATGTCAAACTCTCCAGGAGCAGGAAAATCCCCATTCCCTCTTTCCTTGTGGCTGCAGCCTGGAACATCCACCCAGAATGAAGGACTTTCTGACAGCCCTGCTGAATGACACTGGCAAGAGGTTTGTGAGAAGGGGAAGAAATTGTATTTTGATAGTAAATAAAAGGTGCAAAATTATTCCTTTCTGTTATATTCCTTTTCAGTCAGTTCTGGTCTGTTTTCAGAGTGCCACCTTCTCAACTGATTGTGTTTGTGCCCTCCTTTCTCTCCTGCCTCTCTTTGTCTGCTCTGTTTCTCTCTCAGTGTCTCCCTTGACCCAGGGCAGCTCACACCAAAGACCGTGCCCGGATTTAATTCCCAATTCAGGAGCTACAACAAGCATGGGGGAAGTTATGAAGGCTCGCAGTGAAATGCCACTGTAAGATCTTGCTCCACTTGGCTTTTGGCTCCTTTTTGACAGCTTTGCCCTCAAGGGCAGGAACATCTTTTCATAGCTGAGAACTGGAATTCCAGACCCTGGCAGTGTGTGCCGTGGATCCCAGAGGGGCATTCCCGAGGCTCCCAGGGTGCTGCTCCTCCCAAGGAGCTTCTCTCCCAAGGGGAGAAGATCCAGCAGCTCTGTGGGCTCCCAGAGCACACAGCAAAGGTGGCTTTGATGGAAATTTTCCAGGGACTGGGGTGGGAAGGGACCCTGTCCATGGATTACGACCCCGCGAGGGACAGACGCCTCTGCCCCAGTGAAGGAGCGAATGAGAGCGTGGGAACGCAACCGACGATTATTGAACGTGGACTGAACGGAACAAGAAATGGGGAGGAGAAAGGGAGAGAAAGAAATCCGGAAGAGGTCTCAGAGAACAGAAAGAAATGGGAAAAGGTTCCCGCCTGGACTCCGCAGCTCCCAGGGACACCCGCCGGGCGTAGCGCCTTTTACAATTCCAGCCAATCAGAGGACGCGGTAAACAATTTCCAGCCAACCAGAGCTTATCTCGCCGATGACTCGCCGGTTGCCAGGCGGGCCCGCAGAGCCCGGCGGCCCCGGAGCGGAATTTGGGGCTCGGGCCGGGGGGACGGATCCGCCCCGGGGGGGCCCCCGAGCCCCCTGCCCAGCCCTGGGGCCGATCGGGGGCCCCCCCACCCAGCAGCCGGTGCTGCGGGGCCGCGGGGCAGAGCGGTGGGAAAGGAGGGTCCGGGCTGGAGTGAAGGAAATGCGGGAGGAAGAGGAGGGACAGGAGGAGCAGGAGCGGGAGAATCGCGGCGCTCGCAGCGCCCGCACGCCGAGCCTGCAGCACCCCCTGCCCCGGGAGCATCGCCCCCAGCCCCGAGCCGCAGGGGAGAGCGGAGGCCGAGCTCGCCCCGGCTCCAGCCCGGGGTCTCCGGGAGGATTTTTTGGAGAGTTCGGAGCCGGCAGATCCCGGACTCGAGCCCCGGATATCTCCGGGCTCCCCAAGACGAGCTTTTTCGGGGGGAGAGCAGCCGCGATCGCCCCTCGGGAGGGTCCCGGGGGGGCCACGTGGGGATGGCCCGGTACCGACGGGGCGGGACATTGGTTTTGGGGATCCCCGTGAGAGCCGGGGCTGTGGAACGGGGCACCCCCGGGGCGGGGAGAGGGGAAGGGGCGATACCGGAGCTGGGGCACCCCCGGCCGCCCGGAGATGAGGCGGGGACGGGACCCCCTGACCCTGACAGGGGTGTCCTGGGGTGACTTCATGATGCTCGTACCCCATCGGTCTGTTTAGCCCAGAAATGAGTTCTGCACCTTTAAGGCTGGTTCTGAGAGCGAAGGGGAGGAAGAAGAAGCCGCAGTTTGTTTTCAGAAACTTCACTCACTCCTCTACATTCCGGCTGCTGGATGGACAGAGAGCAGGACAGAGCTCTCCTTTGCTTTTAGTTAGTTTTTAGCTCGCTGAGGCAGAGAAGTTCCCTGTACTGCGGTTTTTCTTTTTCTTTGGAGCTGTTTAAATCTGCTCTGCACTGAACACCCAGAACACCACCGGCAGCTCCCACCTGTGGCCCACCTGGCTGAGCCTGGGCCACGGCATTTCCAGTGCTGGAGGGACTGAAAAGAGACTGATAAGAGACTGATAAGAGACTGATAAGACACTGAGTGCTCGGAGCTACAACCCAAGGAGGAACTTTCAGAGTTTGTCATATATTTTGGAGCAGCAAGAGGTTTTATTGCTTAATATTGTTCAATTTTTGTGCTGGTAAATGCTTTGCCTGTAAAGTAACGGGTTTTTTTCAACTTTTCTCTAAGGAAATATTTTCCCAAACTGGCTGAAGGTCGGGCTGCTGAATCGGCATTCTAGAGGAAACTCCTTTTGGAGGGTTTCAACCAAATTTGCCCTAATCCAGTAAAGGTGGTAGAAAGAAGGGGGAACCCCAAGTGGCAGGATTGAGGGGAGGCTGGAGAGGGGGACCTTGGGACCGCAGAACCTCCCAGAATCCAAAAGCAGAACCCTGGAGAGGAGGGATCCCCAGGCCCCATGGGATCGCCAGCAGCCCTGAGATGGGGGAGCAACCATAACCCAAGAGGGATGAGACTGGAAATGGGAAACTCCTGGTGGCTTTTTTTGATTCACTCTTGAATTTTGAACATCAGGTGACTTATAGAAATGGACGTGGGTGGGAGGAATCCCCAACCCAAGGCATTCACACCTTGTTTTTCCCCAAATCAGGATTTTCCCCAAACCTTCCCACCGTAACATCCACCCTGTCCCACTCTGGGTGAGCTCAATCCCAAACCTGACCCTGATCCTGGTCTCAATCTCACTCCATGTTTAGACACACTCACAGTTCTGTATTTAATCTCATCCCAGTTTCAGACTCGTCTATCCCAAGACCCAATCCCAGCCCCAGCCCTAAAGCCAATCCCATGTCTAGCCTTAACCCCAATCCCAGCTCTAATCCAAATCTCAGCCCAAAATCCAACACCAGCCCCAATTCCAGCCCCTTCTTAAACCCTAAGCCCCAACCCAAATCCCAGGTTCAGCCCTTCTGGGGGTTTGGGGGTGTCTCTGTCCCTCTGACCCCGATGATGTTTGGGTGGGGTCACAGCAGGGCTGAGAGGGACAGAGACCCCCCCGGCCTCTGCAGGTGTGAGAAGGTCGGAGAGCCCCCCCAGCCCCGAGCACCCTCAGCGGTGAGAGGGACACAGAGCCCCTGGTCCCCAGCCCTGCACAGGCATTGCCTGAGGCCAGAGGGAAGGAGACCCCCCCAAGCATCCCCCAGGGTGAGGGGACAGAGACCCCCGAGCATCCCCTGGGCTGAGAGAGACAGAGACTGCCCCGAGCACCCCCTGGCACAGGGGTGAGAGGGAGGGAAACCCCCCAGGCATTTCCTGGGTGAAAATGATGGAGACCCCCTACGCAATGGCCTGGGGTGACAGGGACAGGGAAACCCCCTGGGGAACAGTCTGGGCTGACAGGGAGAGGAAACCCCCCCCCCCCCCCCCCCACCAAACCCCTCCCAAGCATCCCCCAGTGCGAGAGGCACAGAGACCCCTTGAGCATCCTCTGGGCACTGGACAAAATAAACTTGGCAGAGATCAAATTTGACTCTGCAAAATCACTGTGAAGAATATATAGTCTTCCCACAAGTAACTTGTGATGAAAGTGCAAACAAATCCCAAACATGAATAAACTGACAATCCAAGCAGTGAAGTGGCAATTCCAATATTCATTGGTTCCTGCACAGCTCCAGCTAAGCTGCTGGCAGGTTTCAATAAAAGGAAGGTGGAAATTTGGCCCAATACAGATTATTAAAAGGAATGGAAAGCTCTGTGTTGCAGTCACAAAGGTGATAAGGATAAAGAGAAAAATGATTGTCACATTTGGTAAAGCCCCCAAGCCTGGGAATTCAGGACTTATTCGGAAATTTATCTACTTGAGCTGGGCTTCTTCTGGGACTTTTAGCTGCCTTGCATTCCTCACCATGGGGTGACTGAACCTTGTCAGTCTCACTGGTAAGATTTGCTCCGTTTCCTCCAGTGATTTTAACAACTTTATAAGGAAAGGCAGCAAATTATTTTCTTTACACTGGCCAGCCATAAAAGCCATTTTCCTCATCATTTCTCCCATAAAGAAAAAAAACTTTTATAAGCTCCATAAGCTCCGCAGGAGGAAGGAGAGACTGTGTCCAAGTTTCCAAGAGTTCTTCCAGAGAGAACCACAACCTCGTCAGCGGAGGGAGCCATGCTGTTGTCAAAGGCACTTGGGTTCAGAGAACAGCGCCTAAACACACAGTGCAAAAATAATGTCACAGTTCGGTTATGCAAATTGTTAGAGAGATTCCTCTGCCCCAATTAAGGTGCTAACGACACCAAATCCAAAATGGTTTTTATTGAACAGTAAATGTGAGGTAGAGAGATGGAAAGAAAGAGAAAAGATGAGTGACAAGGGACAGAGACCTCCCCTGGAGCAGGGCAAGTGTGATATTGTCCCCTGTGTGTGGGGGTTTTACACCTGAGCCAGTTTGGGTAAGGGGGGTGGTGTTCACCCCCTGAGCAGGGATTACCCCACTGTTTCAGGTTGCAATGCAAGATGTAACCAAATGCATGTTTTCAATCACCATCTCCATAAACTGTTAGAAACAGGTGGGGCAGTATTCTTTATCTCTTCCATGACTCAGCCCTGATAACACCCTCCAGGGGAGATATCTTGGGCTAATGGGCCATTGAGTGTCACTGCAGGACTGATAAAATTCCATTATCCCATTGTGGGATGCTCCGCCCAGGGGGAGGATCCAAGCATTCCTGCCTGGATATAAGCTGAGCCTTGCTACAACCAGGAGCAGCTTGGCTGCTGGGTTCCCAGAGGACAAGAGCTCTCTAACCACCACTGGACCTCCAGAGGAAGGCCAGACCCTTCTACAGCATCACTGCTTTGACAGAATCACGTTCACCTCTCCAACAGGACTGCAGCCACCATTTAATGGGGCTTCAGCCACCGCCCTTACATACAGGGTGTCAGGTTATATCCTGACTCTGTCAGTTTAAGGCAGTGTTTCTGTATCATTGCCTTGATCTTAGTTTGCTTTTAAATTGTAATTCTGGTTTAGACCCTCCCCAGGTTTGCCTTAAACCCAGTGCAAAACTCAATGCACTCATTCCTTGTTTTCCTCCCAAAACAGAATTTCCCATCCCCAAACCTTTGCCAAATGGAAAAGGAGGCTGTGAGGAACAAGAAGGATCCCCAGGACACCCAGGCAGGTGAGAAGGAAATCAGTGCCCCTTTCCCCCTCTCTCCTGCTCCATCTCTCAGCCCAGCATGGCCCCTGGCTGCAGGACAACCCTGCTGCCAACACCATCCTACTGGAGATGCACTGGGGGAATCTCCTTCCCCTGCCCTCTGGCACGGAGGCAAATCCCATCCTCTCCTTGTCTTTCCTCCCCCAGAGAAGAAGCTGAGGATTGGGACCAGGGAGGACAAATCCCCACAGCAGAACCTGCAGGAAGAGGCCGTGATGAGTGACTCCAGGGCACAGGAATCCAACGGGGAGGAAACTCCCCAGATATTCCATAGGAAGAGGGGCTGCAAACCCAGTCTGGGGTGCTCTGAGGAGGAAAGACCCTCCCTGAGCCAGGAAGGTGGACAGAGCTTCAGCCAGAGCTCAGAGCTGGTGGTCCATGAGCAGCTTCATGATGGAGAGAAGCGCTACAAGTGCTTGGAGTGTGGGAAGAGCTTCAGGCAGAGCAGCACCCTGATCAGCCACCAGATGATCCACACCGGGAAATGGCCCTACGAGTGTGGGGAGTGTGAGAAGGGCTTCAGCTACAGGTCAGAACTCATCAGGCACCAACGCATCCACACTGGGGAGAGGCCCTACGAGTGTCCCCAGTGTCAGAAGAGGTTTCAGACCAGCTCCAGTCTCCTCCAGCACCAGCAGATTCACACAGAGGAGAGGCCCTTCCGCTGCCCTGAGTGTTGGAAGGGCTTCAAGAACAACTCCAACCTCATCAGGCACCAGCGCACCCACACTGGGGAGAGGCCCTACAAGTGCCCAACCTGTGGGAAGAGATTTCAGAGCAGCTCCAATCTTCTCCTGCATGAGCGGATTCACACGGATGAGAGGCCCTTCTGCTGCCCTGAGTGCGGGAAGGGCTTCAAGCAAAACTCCCACCTCATCACCCACCAATGCATCCACACTGGGGAGAGGCCCTACGAGTGTCCCCAGTGTGGGAAGAGCTTCACCCATAGCTCTAACATGACAAAACACCAACGGAGGTGCAACTAAGGGAAGCCCTGTGAGTGCCCCAGCTGCAGGAGGGGCTTTGTGAACTGCTCCAGCTTCATCCCCCATGGAGGTCTAATGTTGGGAAGAGCGCGTGTGATCCATGTTCCCTATGATCCATGCTGGGAAGACAACTGCCCCAATACCTTCCCCTGTCAATGACATGGTGTAGAACTGAAGAACATGAGGGTCTTTCCATGGTCCTGTCATTACATTCATTCTCACCTCAGGTTATTGCCAGGGGCAGGAATGGGACTCTCTCTCACCCTGAGAAGAAGGGTGTCCTTTCCAGGTGGGGGAAATATGTTGCTGGGAAGAGCCAGTGAGTTGTGTTTTAGTTTTCCCTGTAAACAGTTTTATTTATCCCTTCTGTGATCAATGGTTTTTCTGTTCCATTTGTTCCTTATCTCGTTGCTGTTCCCAATAAATTGTTCTTATCCCAGCCCAGGATCTTTGCCTTTTGTGCTTTCCATGGGAGGCGGGAGGGCAGTGAGGGCAGCGTGGTTTTAGCAGGAGCAGGAAATTGGGGAATCCCATTCCTGAACCCCGGCCCATTGAAACCGAGCATCCCAGCTGGTCCCAGCCCTGGTGGCCATGGCAACAGCCTTGGGAGCGGGTCCCTGGCTGGGGCTGTGGGAACCTCTTCCCTCTGGTGCCCAGGGACAGGAGTGGAGGGAACGGCTGCAGCTGAGTCGGGGCAGGCTCAGGTTGGATGTCAGGAAAAGGTTTTTGCCCAGAGGCTGCTGGGGCCCTGCCCAGGCTCCCCAGGGAAGGGTCTCAGCTCCAGGGCTCTCTGAGCTGCAGCAGCATTTGGACAGCGCTGCCAGGCCCAGGCTGGCATTGTTGGGGTGTCCTGTGCAGGGCCAGCAGTTGGACTGGAGGATCCTGATGGGTCCCTCCCAGCTCAGCCAATTCTGTGGTTCTGGGATCCCGTGAGCCTGGGGATGGGGGGGCTGCCAATGGTTGCCATGGCAACGGGCTCTGGCTGCAGGCTTGAGCTGGTGTCCATGGCAACCACCCTTGGCATGGGGTCTCCATGGAGCTGCCAAGGGACTGACCATAGCAACAGGGGGCTGGTGATGGTTGCCATGGAAACTGACCATAGCAACAGATGTCTGGTGATGGTTGCCATGGAAGCTGACCATAAAACAGGGGGTGTGTGATGGTTGCCATGGAAACTGACCATAGCAACAGGGGGCTGGTGATGGTTGCCTGCTAAGGATCAGATTTGTCACAGGCCCTCAGAGGGGTTCCATGGGGACTTTCCAGGAGTCTCCAGGCTGTTCCAGAGCTGGAATGTCACACGCAGAGACAGGGGCTCCATGGACACCTCCCAGGGGTTTCTGGGATGGTAAAGAGCCCTGTGGTCAGAGGCAGTCACAGCCATTCCATGGTGACATCCCAGGGGACCTTGGGCTGCAAAGGTACCAATCTGTCACAGGCACTCACGGGGGCTCCACGGTGACATCCCAGGAGTCCCCAGGCTGCCAAAGAGCCGGGATGTCCCACACATTCACAGGGGTTCCTGTCATGGGCACAGTTGGAGCTTCAGGCAAAAGCTTTATTTCTTCATTGGAGAAACTTCTGATGAGTCATGAGGTTAAGAAATGACACCCCATAGCCACCATGGTTCCTCAAACCCCTGCAGGGCCCGTAGACTTCTAAAATTCCTTCTAAGACAGGAGACTGGGAGTGGCTGGATCCAATCCCAGCCCCAGACTTTGTCAAAGGTGTAAAAGATTGAACAGGTGGAATTCAACTTCAACACATTTTGTCCCACAGGATTAATGACAGAATACCAGATACATTCATATAAATATGTCTCTGGCTTATTCTGATCATGATCAGATGGAAAGATCACTAGCACAGTTATTTACTCCACAGTTCAGGAGCTATAACCATTATTAGAATATAGTGCTCTAGGCAGCAGTTTTGAAGTCAGCAGGGCCTTGCTGGAGTTGTTGGAGCCCATTGCAGGCAGAGCCTCCTGCTCCAGCAGGAACTGCCTTTCCTGTGCCATGAGCAGGGCAGGTCCCGCTGCAGGAAAAGCCCCAGGCCAGCCCCAGCACAGGGAAGGGCTCGGGCACAAGGGCAGAGTGCCGTGCTGGGAGCTGTGCCAGGGAGAGCTTGAGGCACCAAAGGCACCTTGGCAGCAGCAGCTGCTTGCAGGCCATGGCCAGAAACCTCCCTTGGCAGCCCGGCCTGGTGGCCACCACTGCAGAGCTGCTGCCTCAGGGCTCATTCCTGGCTGGGCTCTGAAAAGCCACTTCTGCTCCAGGAGCCTGACTGGGAAGCCATTGGCCCCAGCACCTTGGGGATAAGATATTAATGACAAAACTCTTCATGCCAGCAGAGCCAAGGCAGGAGCAGAGGAAAGGGCAGAGCCAGGCCCAGGGGACAGGGCTGTCATGGTGATGGCTGTAAGGTCACTGCCCCTGCAGCAGCCTGGCTGCCCTCAGCAGACATTCTGGCCAGAAGCGTTGTGAGGGCACCCAGCACATCAGAGAACCCACACTACAGGAATTCTGTCCTTGGGAAGGAGAGGGTTTCACTGGGTCAGGCTGCAAAAAGCTCCTGCTCTTGGACAATTCCTGGGATAAGGCATCCCTTTCTCTGGAAAAACAATTGCAGTTTTGTGCTGTTCTCATAACTGAAAGATTTCCTCCTTCTAACAAATTTAAATCCACCCTTATTCAGTTTAGAGATATTGACCCTTGTCCTGTCACTGCAAGATTTGGGAGAAAATACCTTTGATCACTATTTTTCCAATTTCACAGATCTTGGAGAGGACCCAAAAATCTCCCAGAATGGGGTTTGGAGGCGTTCTCACAAAACCAGCAGGGAGAGTCTGCAGGCTCTGGACTCAGTGGTGTGGAGACTGAGGACAGAAAAGGAGTAGCCTGGGAGGAATAGAAGAGTGGTTTCAGAGAGGCTGGAGCTTTTCTTCATAGTGGGAATGAGCCTGAAGAAGACATAATAGCACCAAGGGCAGCTGGGGAGGCCCAGACTGGCACCAGGAGAAAGGATTTTCCCTGGCAGGGCAGGGCTGTGGTGCAGCACGTCCCCAGCAGTAGCCTGGAGCAGTCCAAGGCTCTGTGTGGGCAGGCAGGGGCAGGCAGGAGGCAGAGCTGTCAGCAAAGGAAGGGCCCAGCCAGGTGGGGCAGCCGGGGGATGCTGGCAGCCTGCAGGGACAGAGGCGCAGGGCAGGGACACCGTGGGACAGCCCGGGCTGCACAGGGCACAGGGATGGGCAGCAGTTGCAAGACAGCCCTGCCAGAGCCAACTTGGGCAGCACTTTGGCCATGGCTGCTGGCCCTGGGCCTGAGGCAGGAGCAGGAGACAAGTGACCCTTGCAGGCCTGGGGCCTCATTGCCTCCTTGTCCCTGCTCAGCAGCCTGGCAGGGGCCGCCCCATGCTCCTGCCCTTGGCATGGCACATCCCCACACGCCAGTGTCCATCCTGGGAAGAGCCCTGAGCAAGGAAGGAGGGACAGGATCTGCCTGGCCAGGGGCTGGGGCTCAGGCCTTGGCCCTTTGCATTCCTGAAACACATCCCCACCATTTCCCTCATCCAACCCCTGGCACTCCGAGCAGCTGAGGAATGGAGTCACATCCAGGGGTATCCCCAAGGCTCAGGACTGGGGCAGGCCAGTGAAATCTCTTTATTGCTGATCTGGACGAGGCCATTGAGGGCACCCTCAGTCAGTTCCCAGGTGAGCCCAAGCTGGGTGGCAGTGTGGCTGCGCTGGAGGGCAGGAAGCTCTGCAGAGGGATCTGGCCAAGCTGGAGCCATCCATGGGCCCAGGACAATGGGATGAGGTTCACCAAGGCCAAGGGCCAGGTCCTGCCCTGGGCTCACAACCACCCCAAATCCCTGGCTGTGCCCTGCCCCTGATCCCCACAGCCTGTCCTGTTTCCTTCATCCCTGCATTGCCAGGGACTTTCTGGGACAACGGAGCTCTGCTCTGGCAATGGAGGGAGGTGCAGGTGCCACCACTGGAGTGGGAACCACAACTCATCAGGTCTGTGTCCTTTGGGGGTCAGGAACTGGTGAGACTCAGAGGCACAGAATGTTTCTCTTCATGGCCAGCAGACCATACTTGAACAGGACACAATTTAATAACAATCACACTCTTCCCTGAGCTATGTGCAATGTCCCAGCAGTGTCTGAGGAGTTCACCCTTGTCCTGGTTTAGGGCAAATTTGTTAAAGAATCTGCAAAGGAGGGCCCCTCCAGAAAGCAAACGCACACGCCCCCTCCCCCTCCCAACTGGTTCCGGAAGAATTCCTTGGAGACAGGTGGAAAGAACCTGTTTATTTATAGGCACAGCACCCCCCAGCACACAAAATGAACAATACCAGATGACACCGCTCTGAGAAAGATGACAAAATCAGAAAGTCTCTTTCGGGGGTGGTTGCTCTGTTCTCAGTCCCTCCGGTGCTGGGGCAGCTGCTGCAGCCGAACGGTGCAAACCCTCGGTGTTCCCAGGTCCCAGTCCGGAGCAGGTTCGAGGTGGTCACAGAAATAGGAGAGGAGAAACAGTCCAGGAAGGAATTTGGACTGTTTAGGTGAACTAGTTAATAAGCAGAAGCAAAAGTGAGAGCAGAAGCAAGAGCAGAAAAGAGAGCAAGCAAAGCAGCAAGCTGAAAGCAAGAAGTCAAAACAGCCCTAAGTACTGCCCGTCTCTGTGTCCCAGATAAGAGAAACCCAAACAAAACTTCCACTCTTCAGAGTCGGTCTTAAAGGCACAGAACAGATGAATGGGGATACAAGCATCATAACGTCACCCCAGGACACCCTCCACAAGAGATTTCCACATTAAAATTATTTTTAGACAAATGTGGTTCTTTGACAGATATAAACACAATTAAGTTCTTGTATCAGGATGCTCATCCTGGACTGAGGACAGAACAGCTCAAACAATTCCTGATTTATGGATCTATCAGTGGTGGATGGAGAAGGGAGGTCAGGCTGTTCTTGGTGTTGAGGAAATGGTGAAAGCCGCCTGACTCATTTCATCTCCTCCTGCCCTGGCTGATCTCCCTTCTTTCCCCTTCAATCCATTGGCTTTTGTCTCCCCCCAGGCCCCCCTGTGAAGAGCCTGGCTCTGTGTTCTCCATCGCCTCCTCACTGGCACTGCCAGGCTGGGATGAGGAGCCCCTCAGCCTTCCCTGCTCCAGGCTGGACCAGCCCAGCTCCCTCAGCCTCTGCTCACAGCCCAAGGGCTCCAGCCCCACCTTAGAGGCCCTTCCCAGACCCTGCTCCAGCTGCCAGACATCTTTCCTGCCCTGGGCAACCCAACCCAGGCCACAGTGACCTGGATAATCCCCGTCCTTGATGTCCTGGTCACACATCCCTGGCCCCTTGTCCCCATGTCAGGCTCTGGGGTGGATCCTGTGGAACATCCTTTGGTGGAGGCTGTGGCTCCAGGTGGGCCAGGGGAATACCAGGGGACAGGGATCCTGCTGGGCATGAACAGCTTTGGACTTCTGGGGGAAAACTGTGAGGAGGGCCTGGGGCAGAGCGACCAACCCAGTGACTTGACAGAGCCCTGCTGGGATGTCACAGCCAGCTCTGTGATGTCACAGCCCAGTCTCTAATGTCACAGAGCTGGACTCTGATGTCACAACCAAATCTCTGATGTCATCATTTGCTCTGTGATGTCAGATCTCTGCCCTGTGATGTCACAGATGGAATCTGTGATGTCACAGCTGCTCGATGACCTCACATAACCCACTCTGTGATGTCATAGCCCACTCTGTGACCTCATGTTACCAGATGATCAGTTGTCTCTACCAGATGAGCTGACACCTGGAGCTTGTTCTCCAAAACCCCAGGCCTATGGAAGCCACACAATGCCCATTGTGTGCGAAGGGGAACTGGAAGTTCAGCAGCCTCAGTGTCCTGCCAGCTCAGCCAGGCCCACGGGAACATTGGGGTCCACGACCACCAGGGACCATCAGAGAGGCCCCCAGGACAGAAGAACGCATGCAAATGGGGAAAGGAAATGTGTTAATGATTTTGGGGAAATTATTATCATCTGTATGTTTAGTCCAGGAAAATCAGTGAATATGTGTGCAAAATACAGAATATAAACAGAAACTTTCCTGTATTCAGCATGCATAGCTTTGGGAGGAGCTCTCCCCCATATATCCAGCTGAATAAAGAATGCTGCTTCTTAATGCTACATTGGGGTTAAGGAGTTTTCTGTTTCACTGAATTTTTGGTAACAGTCCTCCCACTGCCAAGGAAAGCTCTGTCTCCTGCTGTTCACAAACAGAGAAGGGTTGGTGGTAGATGTGGGGCTCAGAGGCTGCCTGGGGCACAGTGACCATGAAATAATCAAGTGGTCAATGTTCTGTGAAAGAAGGAGGGGCAGCAACAAAACTTCTGCACTGGAATTAGGAAGGGCAGACTTTGGCCTACTTAGGATTCTGATTTGGGGAGTACCAAATCAGGTACTGATTTTTTTAAGGGACCCCTTAAAAAGTAAGGGGTCTAGGAAGGATGAACACATTTCCAGAAAGTAATCTTAACGGGGAAGGAGCAGCCAGTCCCAGCATGCCAAAACATGAGCTAATGAGGAAAATTACTTTCCTGGTTGCCCATGCAGCTTTTGTGGAAACTAGAAGAACAAAGGACTGGCAACACAGGAAGTGTTTAAGGATATTGTTAGGCTATGCAGAAAGAAAATTAGAGAGGTGAAAGCTTAATTAGAACTTAACTGGCTGCTTCTGTAAATTAAAAAAAGAAGTGTTTTTATAAAAAAATTTATAGCAAAAGCAGGGAAAAGGATTCTTTACTGGATGCAGTGGAGAATATAACTAAAGATAAAGGGGTCACAAGCTCAGCTCCTACACAGAGAACTAAAGTAACTAAAGAAAAGGAAAGAACTAAGCTACTTTACACCTTGTTTGTCTCAATTTTCAAAAAGAAGACAGCTTGTCCTCAGGACAAGTGCTCACCTGAGCTGATAAATGGGCACAAGGATCAGAACAGCCCCCTGTAATCCAGGAGGAAGCATTTGGTGACCTGCTGAGCCACTCTGATGCTCACAGGTGTATGGGATCCATCCCAGGGAGATGAGGGAGCTCCCCAAGCTGCTCTCCATCATTTACCATCAGTCCTGGCTCAGCAGGGAGGTCCCAGAGCACTGGAGGTTCCAGTGTGAGCCCATCCCCAAGAAGGGCTGGAAGAAGGAGCTGGGGAACTCCAGGCCTGTCAGCCTGACCTGGGTGCCCGGCAATGTTATGGAACAGATCACCTTGAGTGCCATCACAGGGCACCCAGAGAACGGCCGAGGGGTCAGAGCCAGCCAGTGCGGATTTCAATGTCTGCACTGATGATCTGCATGAGGGGACTGAGTCCAGCATCAGCAAATTTGCAGATGACACCAAGCTGAGTGTGCGTGTGGATCTGCTGGAGGGTAGGAAGGCTCTGCACAGGGCCCTGGACAGGCTGGATCCAGGGCCCAAATCCAACAAGCTGAGGTTTAACAAGTCCAAGTGCTAGGTCCTGCACTTTGGCTGCAACAACCCCTGCAGCACTACAGGCTGGAGACAGAGTGGCTGGAGAGCAGCCAGGCAGAAAGGGACCTACAGGGACTGATGGACAGCAGGCTGGACATGAGGCAGCAGTGTGCCCAGGTGGGCAAGAAGGCCAATGGCTCCTGGCCTGGCTCAGGAATGGTGTGGCCAGCAGGAGCAGGGCAGGGATTCTTCCCCTGTGCTCAGCACTGCTTGGGCAGCATCTTGAGTGCTGTGTCCAGTTCTGGGCGCCTGTCATGGTTTGACCCGGAAACAGGATTTCTGGGATGCTGTAGATAGGGCCAATGAGTGCTCAGATTTGAATATTGCCATCTGGCCCAACCACTGGGCATTGGATCCACCTCTGAGAACACAGGGTAAAAGCAGGGCTCTCCCCCTGGCAATTCCTCTTTGGATTTCCGGCGGGAAGCAGTTGGGTCTCTCCCCTGGCCCAGTTGCTGGCTGGGCTGGGGGAGGGGAAAAGCCATGCGGCCCGGCCCAGGAGAGGTAGGCCTGGCCCCCCCAAGGGTGGAAGGAAGAAGTAAAGAAATGCCGGGAAGCAATGGGCAGCCTGTTCCTCCCCCCACCCTTGGAGACAGACAGAGAGAGAGTGCAGCCTGTGTTTGTGGCCGTTACCTTGAAATTTAGTAAACATGCGCTGGCAGCAGGCAGCCCGGCTGAGGACATGGGGGGGAGGGGGTGCAGTCAGGAGTCCAGCCGCTTGGAGGAGTTTTTAACCCTTTTTGGACAATGAAAACTTCACAGAACATTAACCCTTCCTAGACGAGTGATGAAGGTCTGGACCAGAGAGAGAGAGAGTGAGAGATGTTGGAAGAATGGAGAAGAGGGAGTGGCATTTTATGCTGGACTCTTTTGTGTAGCCATGGACAGAGCCATGTTTCCGTGTGATACAGAGACTGAGTCCAGGGGGAGAAATGTCCCAGAGCCAAAGAAGATTCAGTGTGGGTACCCCTTGGCCCCAGGAGGTATATAAAATATGGGGGGGACAGATGTCCCAGAGGTGAAAGACTGAGCTTTTCTGGAACTGGACACAGCATCCTTAAAAAGACAACCCTGGAAGCAGCCCTGATTCTTGTTCGGTGGTGAGAGCACCGGAACAAGGACGGAAAAGGCCACCATGACACATGGAAGGACTCCCTCTCCTCTTGAGGAACTGAAAGTTGAGCATTCTAAAGGGTGGTGCTGGACCCAGAATTGGTGACTTTGGAAGATGTATTGTATTGGGAATCTAGGGGGGAGGAGGAGGAGAGTGTTTTTGTGAGGTTTTCATTTTCCTTGTGGTTTTTTTTTTTTCTTTTGTGCGTAGTTTAGTAATTGTTTTTGTAGTTTAGTTAATAAACTTTGCTTTTTTTTTTCAAGCGAGAGCCTGCTTTGTTTATTCTCGGTCAAAATCTCACAGCAGACACTAGAGAAAGTGTATTTTCATGGGGGCATTTGGCCTTGTGCCAGTGTCAAACCTTGACATATTGTAACGGGAACTTCCCTGTCTTAGCTCTTACCTCTTGTCTCTTAGCTCTTGCCTTTGATGCTCTTACCCCTTTTACTCTCTTATGCTTTTACTCTCTCACCCTCTCATCCTCTCTACCCCTCTCTTCTCTCGGGCCTGCTCCAGCTGTGGCTGCAGCTCCCAGCAGGGCCCTGCACCCAGGCCCTTTGCAATAAACCCCAAATCCCAGCAGGGCCCTGCACCCAGGCCCTTTGCAATAAACCCCAAATCCCAAAAGGTCCCTGCACCCAGGCCCTTTGCAATAAACCCCAAATCCCAAAAGGTCCCTGCACCCAGGCCCTTTGCAATAAACCCCAAATCCCAGCAGGGCCCTGCACCCAGGCCCTTTGCAATAAACCCCAAATCCCAAAAGGTCCCTGCACCCAGGCCCTTTGCAATAAACCCCAAATCCCAGCAGGGCCCTGCACCCAGGCTCTTTGCAATAAACCCCAAATCCCAAAAGGTCCCTGCACCCAGGCCCTTTGCAATAAACCACAAGTTCCATGACCTGGCTGCAGAGATCTCTCGTCTCCGTCTGTCCCGACCGTCCTACCCCCGTCAATCCTACATCCTTTTTCTTCACCTGGTATTATTTTCTATTTAGTCACTTCTAGCTGGTTTCCCTTTGATTTGTATGTACTGCCCGTGCAATGTCAAGTAGTTTACCCATATCAAAAGAACCTGTTTCCCAGATTTCTTGTAGTTTTATTCAATTATCAAGGACTATGCTATGCAAATAAGAGCCAGACAACTTTTACCTTCCTCCTGAACTTCCTTTTACCTTTATTGCTTTCTTATCTGTGCCTGCAGCCAGCCTTCTTAGTCCTCTGTGCACTGCGCTTTGCAACTGCATTTAAACCTCCTTTCTCTTGATACTCTAAATGCTTAGAGCAGATGTGTGTCATGCTACACATATAACAACAACATTTAATATTTTTCTCTTTATTTTCCTTATCCAAAGCCTAAACGAAAGGATCTGAAGGTGCTATATTAATACCACAATCCTTTTGCTATCCAAGGTGATTTCTCAAAATGAGAAACATTTCAGTATACATGACTTAATTTCATTTTCTTCTTGATGCAAGAATAACATCAGTTGTAGCAGGATGTTATTGTCCCATCACCCACCGCTCAGTGTTCTGATGAGTTCCTGGGTTCTGTGAAATTAGATTTTTGTGTTAATTTTAAATACATGGGAAGGAATTGGCCCAAAACTTTTAAAATGTTTCTCCCTATCACCCTGTGCATAGGAATCAAACCTTTTGGTACAATTACACTTCTGGGAGCCTTTCTAAATCCAGGAATGTGGCTGCCATCAGGAATGTTTTTAGTTTATAAACTAAATATATGATATGGTTATATATATGGTAATATATGTGGTATGTCTGCAGTCATCCAGCCGTTGTTCTCACCACCACAGGCACACAGCACTTGCCCTGGTGGCTTTGGGGTACAGTCAGTCTGTCAGGCCTCCCCATACTTGTATTCCAGCCCTCCCCAAATAGGTTTTTGATTTGGACGATCAAAAACTCTTTAGTTTTATATTTATGAGCCCAAATCCTCCTTAAAAGAGTGTTTCTCAGCTCCCTAAATTGGTGTTTCAGACACCAAAATATCCTTAAATGGCTGTTTCTGAGCCCAAAATCTCCCCAAACAGCTGTTTGTGAGCTCAAAATATCCCTAAACTGCTTTGAGACTCTGAGCTCCCCTTTTTTTTTTATTTTCCGAGCCAAAAAACCCTCCCAAAATCAGTGTTCTGGAGCCCCAAAGCCCCCAGAATTGCTCATTCTCAGCCCCAAAGCTCCTGCACTCACCGTTCTGGCCCCGAAGCTGCTGACACAGGGGTTTCTAAGCCACGAAGTTCCCAATATCAGTGTTCCAGGACCCTGACGCCCCTAACTCAAGCCCTGTGCCCGGTGTGCCTTCAGCCCGCGGGGTTCATCCCAGCGCTCGCGGTGCCCTGCCGGTGCCCTCCTGGGCCATTCCCGGTGCCCTGGGAGGCTCCAGGAGCCGGGAGGGGCCGCTGGCTGCGCCCATTTCCCTCCCCCAGCCAAGGAGCCGCTCCCTGATCGAGCATTTCCACTTTCAGTTTCCAGGGAAATCAGCATAAAGACGAGAAAGGTTTTACTGGGGTGGGAACGGGTCGGGCACAGTGAGCTAGTGAGCTGTATCTATCCCGGTTTTTAAGCAGTGCTCGCACGCCAGCGCGGAGCGGCTCCTTCCCAGACCTGTCCCAGGTAAGTGCCTGCCCCTTGCTCCCGTGTTTCCTCGGGGCTTGCTCCTTCTGCTCCCAAAATTGATGTTTCTCAGCCCAAAAGTTCCGTAAATCGCTGTTTTGGAGCTCCAAAGCTGCCTAAATAGGGACTACAGAGCCCAAAATCAGCTTAAATTGGTTTTTTGGAGCCCAAAAGCTCTGTAAATTGTTCTTTTTTGCTCTGAAAATATCCCCAAATCACTCTTCCTGATTCCCAAAGCTCCCAACATGATTTTTTCTCAGCCTTGAACTCCCCAAATCAGGGTTTCATAGGCCTGTGTGTCCCTAAATTGGTCTTTAAGAGCTCTAGTGTTCCCTAAATCCGTATTTCTGAGCCCAAATGCTGTTTCAGGTCCAAAAAAGTCCCCAGGCAGCTGTTTCTGAGCCTCAATGCTTCTGAAATTTCAGTATTATTAGCTGTGAAGTTCCCCAAATTTTTGAGGCCCATTTTTGAGGCCAGAAGCGCCTTGAAATGGTATTGCTGAGCCCCAAAGTATCCTAAATTGCTGCTTTTGTGCCCCATGTCTCTGGACACTGATTTTTCTGAGCCCCAAAGCTCATTAAATTGGTGTTCCTGAGCCCTGAAGCTCCCCAAGTTGCATTTCCTGACCCACAAAGCTTCCTGAGATCCCTTTTTGAGTACTGCAGTTCCTTAAACATGTGCTTCTGAGCCCAAGAGCTCCCTAAATTGGAATTATGAGCTGAAAAGCTGCCTAGAGGGGACTTTCTGGGGCCAAAAGTTCCCCCCAATCAGTGGTTTTGAACCAAATGCTCCCTAAATTGGTGTTTCTCAACCCCAATGCTGCCTAAAGTTGCGGCTTGTTCAGAGCCCAAAATCTTTCTAAATCAGTGTTTGGGACCCCAGAGCTCCCAAACTTGCAGTTTCCTAGTCCAAATGCTCCTGAGTGAGAGTTTCTGAACCCCTGAGAACCCAAAATTGCTTGTTTTGCTCTCAGAAGCTGCCTACATCATTTTTGTTCAGAGCCAAACCCATCCCTGGATGGTTTGGAAGGCTGTGCCTGAGTGCTGGTGGAATGCAGTGGGAGAGACTCTGCCAGAGGAGGGTCAGGGAGGATGAGGATGGGAGGTGTGAAGAGCAGCTGGGATACCTGGACATCCTCAACAGGATGGGCAGAGGTTAAGTTGACTTCTGTGAGTGAGCAGTGGAGGGGTCAGAAAGGGGGGACCCTGCCTTGGCAGCTCAGAAACTCCCTGATCATCAGGGAGAGTGGGCAGAAGAGCTCTGGGGGCAGCCTGCAGGGTCTGCAGGCCAGTGAGCAGGTTCCCATGGGAATGGCAGCTGCCCTGGCATCCATGGCCAGGCAAAGCAAAGGGCTCCAGCAGCACGGGGATCTGGGAGCGATGGCTCACCAGAGCTGCCTGGTGCGTGAATGGGGGGTGCTCACGGGGAGCTGCTCCTTCCCCACAGGGAAGGGCGGGCCAGGGATGAGCTCCTCAGTGCCAGCCTGGGCTGTCACAGCCGGGAAATAGCGGGGTCCAGGCACCGAGGGGCAGGGACTGAGGCCGGCACAGCTCGGGCTCCAGAAGAGAAGGCTTTGATGGGCTGAACCAGCAGCTGCGGAGGGTTCCCACCCCCACGGGCTCCTCCCTCCCTCCTAGCACGTCCTTTCTCCGTTTGACACTGATTTCCCGTAAATGCCTATCAGGAAATGTGCCGAGCTTTCCAGGGCAGCCTCTTCTGAGGGCAGGAATGGTCTCTCCAGGAGCCAGGAGTAAAGCACTCCTCTCCTGAGGCTCTCAGCTGAACTGAGCGAGCTCCAGGGTGAAAAGGCAGCGCTTGGGACGTGGAGCACACGGGCCAGCAGCCAAGCAAGGCAGCAGCACCCGCGGCTGTGTGGGCAGGAGCCCAGCCAGGGGAAGGGCTGATACCTGCCCAGCACATTGACACCACACCTGCCCAGCCACAGGGGGCTGAGGCACTCAGGAACCACTGCCCTGGAGGTCCCTGGGGTGGCAATCCTCCTCCAGCTGTCCTTCAGTCCTGGTGGAATTCCCTAAAGAATATCAGTGTCTGCAACAACAGAAGCATGACCCTGCCCAAACAGAGCTGTCTGCAGCAGAGCAATCTGCACAGTCTGCAGCCGCCCCTGTGGGCAAGGCCAGTGCAATCACTGTTGGCCATGCACAGCAGTGCCACCCCCTCCTCTCAAGGCTTCCCGGGCAGTGACCATCCCTGGGCTGGGCACTGCTGAGAGCCCTCACGTGCTGAGTCCAGTTCTGCCACAGGGGATTGAGTGGGAAAAGCTCCCTGGACCATCCTGGGGCCTTCACTGGGCATTGCTGAGGCCTGAAGGAGCCCTGCTGCCCTCCAGGGCCCCAGGGCTTTCAGTGTGTTTGCCTCGTCAAGGCCCAGCTGTGCTGCAGAGGGTGGGGGACCAGTCAGGAAGGGTTGGAGGGAGACCACAAAGTTAATATTTCATAGAATTCCTATTCAAAGTCGATTGTCCCTTCCTGCCCACAGTCTACTGACACTAACCCAGTTCCTAATTCATTCCTATATAGAGAAAAAATGGTCAATTCAGGCTTTACTTATTTATTTCATGGGTTTTTTGTCTGATAGCAAAAATTGTTACCATGACTCTTGCTACACATTAAATGGGAAAAAAGTTAAAAGTAAGTAGCATATTGATTAGGCACAGCCTGGTTGCCATGAATACGCTATGGATAATTGTTTGTTTCTTTGATCTTGGCTGATCGGAAAAATTTTTAGTCTGAATATAGAATGAATAATTATTTCATGGAGCGACTAGAACTTATTTTAATTTTTATATTTAATATTATTAGCTCACCTTAGCACCCAAGAAAAAGCATAATGAGATTTCACCACCACTCATACAATCCTCCTGCATTTAACTCACATGCTGGTAATAATGTTTTATTGCACTCAATGCATAATTCAAAATGTCTAATTTATTGGACATCTGTTGACAGACCAGACTCTCTTGGTCTCTGGGCAACAAAGCCATCACTGACAATGTGGCAGAGAGAGTTTCTTCTTTTTTGTTTCTTTTATTTCTTTTTTTTTTTCCCTTCTCTTACCCCTGCCTCCCCCACCCCCTTTTCTTTTTTTCTTCTCCTCCCTTCTCCTGTCTTTCCCCCTTCCTTTTTGTTTTCCCCCTCAAAGCTTCAGCTTTGGCTCAAGAGTGCAGATCTGGGCCTGCACAAAATAATTTTCCTGTCTAAAGCAGTTGTCAGGGCTCCTTCCAAATATGAGAGACAGAGAGGACAATGTGTGTCTGACTGTGAGAAGTGGGGTGACCCATCCCTGGAAGCACAACCATCTTTCCATATGTGATCTGAGCTACTATCTGTGCTCATCAGTGATCAATGGCAGAGGCACATCCAGGACACCTCCATGTGCACAGTATTCATTGTTACTGTTTGAGAAGCCATCTCGCTATTGCTCTGCTTTCAGGAGAAAATCCCTCAAACTCTGAGCATTTTTTGCCATTTATATGCTTTCCCTCCTTTCAGACCAGAGCAAAACAGCAAAATGTAGTGGGAGGACATGGAGCAGGGTTCATTCCTGGGAAAGCACCCCTGGCATTTACCGTCTGATGCCTTCAGTTCGACCTGTGGGACAGCCATGGGCCCTGGGGCTGTGACTTCTCTTCGGTCCCTGCTGGCATTTCTCTATTTCTAGTCCTCCCCTCTTTTCCTCACCTGGGTCTGTTCTCCCCTTGAGCACCAGGAAAGCTTTCTTACATGCAGCAGCTTTGGCAAGGGGCTCCTTAATTCACTCCAGGTCCTCCGCCTTCTCTGGAACACGGCCAAAGCAAACAGAAAGTCACAAGGAGCAGACAGCCCCCTGGGAAATGGAGTGCAAGGAGAGGGAGAGCAGAGCACAGCAGCGAGCTGTCCCCTGAGCAGACCTTTCCTCACTCCTGAGCAGTCCCTGTTTCTGCCTTCACCTCATCCTTGCTGCTCTGATGGGTGTGCTCAGGAGGGACAGGCATCTTTGTTGGAAGGGTCAGCAGGGCCCTGCTTTCTGCAGCTTGCTGTGCAGAAGAGGATATTTAGGAAACTTCCCAGTCTGACCCTTCCCAAGGCTCTCTGGCCATCACACTCCAGCCACCAGAGGTGTTCAGTGCTGGGACTGGAGCCCCTACAGAGCAGGGGCTGCAGGGCCCCAGTGGGCCCTGCTGGACTCCCCACACCCAGCCCCTGTGTCCTCCCTGGTTCCAGCCCAGGTTTCCCAGAGCAGCCTCAGCTGTCTGATTCCATAAAGCCATTTAATCCCAGTGCAGTGACACAGGAACAGCTTGAGCTGTTCCTCCAGCAGCCTGAGCTGTTCCTCCAAGCCCCTCAGTTTTATCCCCTCACAGTCTGCATGCCCAAGGCTTGAGTCTGGCTCTTCCTCCCGGGCCCTCAGCTCCTGCTGGGTCTCTCAGTGCCCCTTCCCCAGCAGTGCCACCACTCTTGGTGCCCTTTGTTGGGCTCTGTTGGCCGTTCATGAGCTCTTGTCTGGGGCTCCCACCTAGAGCTCAGCTTGCATCAGGCACTGCAGCTGCCCCAGCCACCTGCGCCAGGTGTGTTCACAGCCAGGAGAGGGGAGAGTGGGAGCGAGGTGGTTGCAGATTTGTCTTTGTTACCCGGCTTGCTGCTGTATTGGGAATTGCTGAGAAAGCAAAGCAATCGTCCCTAAGTCAAGTCTGGTTTGCCCATGGTGGCAGCTGGAGAGGGATGTCCCAGGCTTTATGTGAGCTCTTCAGTTGTATTTTTTTCTCCTATCCAGTTGAGGAGGAGGAGTGAGAGAAGTTTGATGGGCATTTGGCAGCCAGCCTGCAAATATTCTCAGTTCAGTCAAAGAATGAACAGAGACAATTTCTCACAAACTGAACCTAACAATCCTAGAAAAAAAAAATCAAACAATTATTACCGCTCTTTCTATAACCATTGTTTATAAAAATGGTTTGCTAGAGTGTACTATTCATAGTGCATAAATAGTGTGAGAGGTTTTCACCTTAAGACCAATCAGGTCTTAGGTCCACTACTGTTCCTATAGGAACTGTATATTTCTTAATACTATACACGAATAATAAAGTGTCTTTCATGCCTTCTGCATCATGGAATCAGTGGTAATTACTCTCTGGTCGGGACACCTCCTGCATCGACACCAGCCAAGGTCACATGTCCTTTCACCATAGATTTCTTCATAGCTGGTCAGGATAACCTCCAGGATTTGAGTCTGAAGGAATGGAAAATGGTCCCTTACCTCTGTGGAAAATATGACTGGGGTTGAACACCAGGTTCTGCACTCTGCAAAAGCAGAAGGTCTTAATTTTTACCAAGGAAGATGAAGTGTGTGTCTGTGAGAATTCTCAGAGCTCCAGGGCAGACAAGATGGGTTAGGGACCAGCTGGGAGTGCAACAGAACATCTTATCAACTGCCTTATCTTCTCTAGTGCTGAGATTTCGCTCACCACAGAGATTTTGCCCCTCTTTTCCCTTGCATTGCAGAGTGAACCTAGAGAAAATGATACAGGAGACCAGAAGCAAGGACTGAATATCTTGGAAAGAGCTGTATTCTGTTTGGACAGTGATGGAAGGGAAAATCAGTAAATTAAAAAACCCTCAGTAGATCAGCCGTTTGAGTAGTATGAGGGATATCTGTGTCACAAAAAAGCTCTTAAATGCATTTTTTTTAAACCTAAGGGGAAATATCATAGTGAAGCTTCCTCTTTTTCATTTTCCTTTTTCTTTTCAGGTGAACCTAATGGCCACAAAAAAGGGGAGTTCATGGCAGCATGACCAAGGAGGCCAATTTGAGTCCATAAGTAAGTGTGGACTCATGGATCCCATTGCCCATTGCCTGTGCCCATCCTTGTGATGGGATGGGATGGGATGTGTTATCCCTGAGAGAAGTGAGGCCAGTGGAAATCTCTCCCCAGAGCACGTTGCCTGCAGAACCTCTTCCAGAGCCCAGCAGAAGGCCTGGCCTTTGGGCTGGGATCAGTTTGGTCAGAGGGGTGACCTCCTTTGACCAGAGACACATCCCACTCTAGCAGGGGGTGTTGCTGAGCAGGGCTTTGAGGGTCAGGCTGAAATGAATGTGCCAAGGGACAGAGAAGGGACCTGGGAGGTTCCTCTCCACTCTCAGAGTGAGAGGCAGAAGAGTCTCACCCTCTCGTGGGTGGCTGTGCTCTGGTGGGACTGGGGCACCTGTGTAGTGCCTGAGTGCTGTGCCAGCTGAGGCAGCTCCCTGGCCCAGGAGAGCCTCAGTGGGCCCGAGGGTCAGGGACCCCCAGCACTGCTGTGGGGCTCCTGGGCCAGCTGTGGGATGTGTTCTGCCCCAGAACCTGCTCAGTGCAGTTCTGGAGTTCCCTGGCGAAAGGTCCTTGTTAAATATCCTGTCTTTGATTTTATTTTCATGTGCACCTGATGTCCAGTGTCTGTGGCTGCTGGCTGTCTGGCTCAGAAAGGTGTAGAAGCGCTATGTGGCGCAATCAGTAAGTGTGCTGGATCCCATTGCTCTTGTCTGTGGCCATCCTGCAGGCTCCTGGGCCAGCTGTGGGATGTGTTCTGCCCCAGAACCTGCCCGGTGCAGTCCTGGAATTCCATGGGGAAAGGTCCTTCTTAAATGTCCTGTTTTCTTTTTCATTTTATTTTCATGTGTACCTGATGTCCAGCATCTGATGATGATGATGATGATCTTCCTCTGAAAGGTGCAGAAAAGATACTCTGCAAAACCTGTAAGTGTGCTGGATCCCATTGCTTGTGTCTGTGGCCATCCTGGGAACCCTTGGGATGGGATGGGATGGGATGGGATGGGATGGGATGTGTTATCCCTGAGAGAGGTGAGGCCAGTGGAAATCTCTCCCCGGAGCACGTTGCCTGCAGAACCCCTTCCAGAGCCCAGCAGAAGGCCTGGCCTTTGGGCTGGGATCAGTTTGGTCAGAGGGGTGACCTCCTTTGACCAGAGACACATCCCACTCTAGCAGGGGGTGTTGCTGAGCAGGGCTTTGAGGGTCAGGCTGAAATGAATGTGCCAAGGGACAGAGAAGGGACCTGGGAGGTTCCTCTCCACTCTCAGAGTGGGAGGCAGAAGAGTCTCACCCTCTCGTGGGTGGCTGTGCTCTGGTGGGACTGGGGCACCTGTGTGGTGCCTGAGTGCTGTGCCAGCTGAGGCAGCTCCCTGGCCCAGGAGAGCCTCAGTGGGCCCGAGGGTCAGGAACCCCCCAGCACTGCTGTGGGGCTCCTGGGCCAGCTGTGGGATGTGTTCTGCCCCAGAACCTGCTCAGTGCAGTCCTGGAGTTCCCTGGGGAAAGGTCCTTGTTAAATATCCTGTCTTTGATTTTATTTTCATGTGCACCTGATGTCCAGTGTCTGTGGCTGCTGGCGGTCTGGCTCAGAAAGGTGTAGAAATGATATTCGAAGAACTGAGTAAGTGTGCTGGATCCCATTGCTTGTGTCTGTGGCCATCCTGGGAACCCTTGGGATGGGATGGGATGGGATGTGTTATCCGTGGGAGAAGTGAGGCCAATGGAGATCTCTCCCCGGAGCACATTGCCTGCAGAGGCCCTTCCGGAGTACAGCAGAAGGCCTGGCCTTTGGGGTGAGATCAGTTTCATCAGAGGGGTGACCTCCTTTGACCAGAGACACATGTACCTGTAGGACACGAAAGAACACAGGCGGACACCACTGTTCTTAATGTGAAGAAAAAGGGAAGTTTATTTTCTGACTCCAGCATTTATAGTTTTCCAAGAGTGACAGTGGATTGGAGGATGACAGTACCACCTCTCCAATGACACTGGACAAACCAACAGTCTCTCAACTTTCGCTTTTCTATAAAGGAATGCAAAACAATGAGTTATTTACAGCAAGTGTGTGAGAAAGCTCGGTACAAGAATGTCAACGTCAGAAGGCTTAGAAAATCTTAACAAAACAGGGTGACAGACATGTCCTACTCTAGCAGGGGGTGTTGCTGAGCAGGGCTTTGAGGGTCAGGCTGAAATGAATGTGCCAAGGGACAGAGAAGGGACCTGGGAGGTTCCTCTCCACTCTCAGAGTGGGAGGCAGAAGAGTCTCACCCTCTCGTGGGTGGCTGTGCTCTGGTGGGACTGGGGCACCTGTGTGGTGCCTGAGTGCTGTGCCAGCTGAGGCAGCTCCCTGGCCCAGGAGAGCCTCAGTGGGCCCGAGGGTCAGGAACCCCCCCAGCACTGCTGTGGGGCTCCTGGGCCAGCTGTGGGATGTGTTCTGTCCCAGAACTTGCTCAGTGCAGTCCTAGAGTTCCCTGGGGAAAGGTCCTTGTTAAATATCCTGGTTTTCTTTTTCATTTCATTTTCGTGTGTACCTGATGTCCAGTATCTAAGGATGATGATGATCTTCCTCTGAAAGGTGCAGAAAAGATACTCTGCAAAACCTGTAAGTGTGCTGGATCCCATTGCTTGTGTCTGTGGCCATCCTGGGAACCCTTGGGATGGGATGGGATGGGATGTGTTATCCCTGAGAGAAGTGAGGCCAGTGGAAATCTCTCCCCGGAGCACGTTGCCTGCAGAACCCATTCCAGAGCTCAGCAGAAAGCCTGGCCTTTGGGCTGGGATCAGTTTGGTCAGAGGGGTGACCTCCTTTGACCAGAGACACGTCCTACTCTAGCAGGGGGTATTGCTGAGCAGGGCTTTGAGGGTCAGGCTCTGAATGTGCCAAGGGACAGAGAAGGGACCTGGGAGGTTCCTCTCCACTCTCAGAGTGGGAGGCAGAAGAGTCTCACCCTCTCGTGGGTGGCTGTGCTCTGGTGGGACTGGGGCACCTGTGTGGTGCCTGAGTGCTGTGCCAGCTGAGGCAGCTCCCTGGCCCAGGAGAGCCTCAGTGGGCCCGAGGGTCAGGAACCCCCCAGCACTGCTGTGGGGCTCCTGGGCCAGCTGTGGGATGTGTTCTGCCCCAGAACCTGCTCAGTGCAGTTCTGGAGTTCCCTGGGGAAAGGTCCTTGTTAAATATCCTTTGATTTTATTTTCATGTGCACCTGATGTCCAGTGTCTGTGGCTGCTGGCTGTCTGGCTCAGAAAGGTGTAGAAGCGCTATTCAAAGAGCTGAGTAAGTGTGCTGGATCCCATTGCTTGTGTCTGTGGCCATCCTGGGAACCCTTGGGATGGGGTGAGATGTGTTATCCCTGGGAGAAGTGAGGTCAGTGGAGATCTCTCCCCAGAGCACGTTGCCTGCAGAACCCCTTCCAGAGCCCAGCAGAAGGGCTTTGGACTGGGACATGTTCTACTCTAGCAGGGGTGTTCCTCACAGTTGGTCACAGTTTCAAAGACACAGCACATCCCTTCTGGGATTTCCTTTCCTTTCTTTCAGCACTAAAGGAGGAATCTCACCCTGGGCTTAGCTACAGGGACAAAAGCCAGAAGCCTTTCTGTGCAGGTGAGTGCCAGTCCTTGCCCACACTACTTGGAAACTGAACCCTGCCAAGCAGGAAGGAGATCCAGGGGTGACGGCCTGGTGCAGTCAGATTGAGCAATCCCACCTGTCCATAAATTCCCATTTCCAAAGGCCTCCAGCCAGTCCTTTGTTACATTCCCCATCCCTATGCAGATGCCCAGGATGCCAGGGTGCAGAGATGTCCCTGCACGGGGTTTTTCCCAGCACAAGCAGAAGCAGAGGAAACAAAAAACCAACCTGCAGAAGACCTAAGAAGAGACCTGTGGGAACCCAGAACATCTCTCTGGCAGTCCAGGATGGCCAGGACCCCTGCCAGGGGGCTCAGAAGCCCTGGCACGGAGCCCAGAATGCCCCTGCGGTTTTGATTATGACCCGTGGAGCAAATTACCAACCTTATATGAAGATCAGCAAGCCACAACAGTTTAGGTAGAATAATAGTGAAGTTATCATGGGGTGGGAAAGTAGATTTTGGGGTTTTTGGTGTGGGGGTTCAAGAAGCAAGATGGAGGGAACTGGGTGTGTCCAGCCTTTCTCCTTCTTCTTCTTGGCCTCCATCTTCTGCTGTGATGTTGGCACTTACCGATTGGTTTAGAGTAGAAGCTCACTGTCTAACATAGGTGATAGGTATTGGAAAGTAATTGTAAACATTGTATACGTAGTTTGTAGTATAAAGACATAACACCACCCTGGGGGCAGGCAGAGTGCCTGGACCTGTCCTGCTGAGCTGACCTTGGCAGGGCAGGAGAAAATTTTTTATAGATAAGATAAAATAAACAACCTTGAGACTGAGAAATGAAGAGCCCTGACTCCTTCTTCAAGCGCCGGGCTGGGAAAAGAGACTTTGAACTTTTCTTGGGGTCACTCTGAGCGAGACACTGAGACATTGGCAGCCCTGGTGGGTGCTCCAAGAGGGCACCCAGGTGGGCAGTTGGCAAGCAGCCACGCCACAGCCATCAGCTGCTGAAACCCAGCCTGAGAAGGAAAGAAAACTGGCACTCTCAAGGGAAAAATCCAGAAAGAACATCTCAACCTCTGCTGAGAAGATTCGTTTCAAGCTCGACCCAGAAAGAGGAGGGCCAGAAGCGCCCCTGGAAACCCTCACCTGCGAGCTGCTGGACAGTGACCAGGGCAAACTCCGGACTGACCTTGCAGAGGATCCAGCCTTTGTAAGAAAGGTCAAAATTGAGAACATGATGGGGACATGCTCCCAGGAACAACCCAGCATCTTGTCAGCCGTACAGGGCGTGGCAGCCACACACCCTGTGAAAATATCTGAAAAAAGATAAAACGGCCTTGAAGCTTTTATCCCCAGCAAGGGTAATGTTAGAGGCAATTTCGTGGAATTCCGCGGGGGCTGCCAGCTATCAGCAGGCAGCAGTATTCTCTCGAGGATGGGGGAAGGGAAATCATCCTGCCATCAGCAGGCAGCAGTTGCCCTTACCGACCAGGGAGGGGCAAAGGTAATCCCTAGCAAACAGGTGTGGGAGGAATTGGCATCATCTCCAGAGTGCCCAGGGTCCCATGGGTCCCCAGAAACCTCAGAACTCTCAGGGGGAGGAGGGCGAAGAGGGTCGGGGAAGCCGGGGCAGAGCCGCTTCTCGGCGACTGGCGAACCCGTGCCACGGCGGCGCCGGCCGGGAGCAGCCCGGGGGGGCCGCAGAGGCGGCCGTGGGGGCTGCGGAGGCCGGCGGAGGCCCACGGGGGCAGCGGGGCAGTCGCAGGCACAGCAGCGGCGGAGGCGATAGCGCGCACGGCGGTGCCCGCGATCGCAGCAGCGGGCGGTCGGCAGCGTGCGGGGCACGGCCGGCGGCTGCGGGGGCAGCGCCGAGCGGGGCCGGGCCGGGCGGAGCGCAGGAGCGGGAGGCGCAGGGCTGGCGGCGGCGGGCGCATGCGCGATGGCGGCGGCGGCGGTTTCCCGCAGCGGGGGGCCAAAGCCGCGCGGGAAGGGCACAACCCGCGCGACTGCGATGGCGGCGGGCGGCGGCACCCGGGGAACGCGCACGGGCCGCGGCAGCCGCGCCGGGCGGGACTGAGGCGGACGGGACGGGACGGCTGCAGCGTCCCTGCCACCGCCGCGGAGCGCGGCAGGCGCTCGGTGATGACGCACAAACCCGGCAGCCGGAGCGGGGCGGGTGTTTCCCCTGTGCGCAGACGCGGCAGAGACACGGCCGAGCGGTGACCGGAGCCAGAACGGGACGGGGGCAGCGCCGGTGTCGGTCACGGGCACAGGCGGCGTTCCCCAGACCGCGCCTGCGCCGAGAGAAGCGCCGGGGAGGCGCGGTCGGGGCGGGGGCATCCGCACTCCCGTGAGGGCACCGGCAGAGACCGGGCGCGGTCTGGGTGCAGAGGGTGCCCGAGGGACCAGCCCTGCTCCGGTCCCGCGGCAGCGGGCACGCAGCCAGCCCCGGCAGCCGGCACACAGTTTCAGCCTCCATCAAAATCTCAAGCGGGAGATTTTTCGCGGGTGCAGCGCATGTTGTGGGAGGCGCACCGAACTCCTCAACAGCCCGGTCCCACAGAAGTGACGGAAACAGCATTTACCAGATGATCAGGCTTCAGATGCAAAAGATGGACATGTAAAAAACCTGTCCAAAATCAGAGTAAAGTGAGAAAGCACACAGGCTTTTGCCCAAGATACAGGAAAAAGGGGAAACCAGTGCCAATCAGTGGTATTCCAAATATGATGTAAATCAAAATCTTCTATTGTGAAAAATGCCTCTCAGGGAGGGAAACCATCATAGAAAGATAGAAGTATTAGTAATGATTCAATTACATGAAATGTCTCTGAAGACAGAGCATTTGAGAAATATCGATCAGATCCTATCTGTGGGGTCACCAGCTGATTCTCCAATGATTCAGAGGTTTGTTGGTATTGAGTTTGTAACCTTTGTTCTTTTTGGATTTTATAGGTGATACTGATAAATAAGGATTGTTATTAATGCTATATGAATACTTAAAAAAAGTTGTCATAACCCCTTCAAACACTTCCTGTTGATAAGTTGATTATATAATGAGAATTCTCAGAATTTATAATAAGAATTATTATCAAGGTATTGTAATATTTACAGCCAGCTTTCATGTGTTTCACTGTCTCTTTGTGTGATCATCTACAAGACATGGGTCTCTTCAGAATCTTGTCTTTTTGTTTTTTAACTACTCATGTTTTTTAAGTTTCCTTTAAATCCAGATTGCCAGTTTCGTGGTTTCCTTCAGTTATTATTTCTTCAGTTATTATAGAGTACTTCAGCTGAGAATTCAAGAGGTGTGCTGTGTTTGAAGAATTTCTATCCTGACAGAAGTTTTGGAGGGATTCAGTTCTTTAATGGTTTGACTGATCTTTAATCCTAAGGTTTCCTATTCATAATTGCTGTTTTTAAGAGTCTTGTTTTAAAATGTATTAAGTGATGTCCATCAATTAGATTTGGAACTCTGGCCAAGTTCTAGCTCTACTTGAATGGAATGATTGACAAGCCCAGATGTTTTCTGCATCAAAAAGTATTCAAGTCCTTTTGGCTTGGCAATTTGACCATATATGATAGCTGAGCCTGTTTTCAAAGGGAGTTTGGAGAAACATGAATCCGGACATGAGTTCTCCAGCTCTCTGTTGTTTTAAGGTTCATCAGCTGTCGCAGACTCTGGGATGACAGTTCAGTGTTGTAGTGACTGATAATTGTGTGATTGCAGATGTGTTATTGGTTATGTGTATTATCTGATTGATTTCTAATTGTTGTTATCTTACATTTCCCTGTGCAATATTGCATAGAGACTGAAATAGAACAGACCAATGTTTTATTTTCATATATGCAAAAAGCCAATCATATAATGTGCATTTTTCACAGTACTGGTAGCACGTAGCTGTGACCCAGCTTCGTCTCCCCTTCCCAGGGAAGTCCTGCTCCATGACCTTTATCTGCCTCCCCAGGAGCTCAGTGGTAGGAAAAGGCACTTGAAGTGGCTGGTGGATTCTCCCTCAGTTTTTTGGCAGAGGCTTTGAGCCAGGAGGTTCTCTTGAGGGCTGCTGGCTGTGGAAACCTCTCCTGAGCTTGCAGGTGTTGAGTGAAACTCCCTGCAGGGCAGTGAACAACAAGTTATCCTCTGATCCATCTGGTGCCCCCATGGCTGGGGGTCAGCCCTTGCTGGGGAGCTGCTGCTTGGGAGAAATAGCCACTCCCTTTTCATAAGTTTAGAAAGGTTTATTCAACCTTATAAAAAATACAAGAGAAGACTGAATGGAGAAAATGTTACGCCAGGAGCAAAGTATTTTCCCCACCATGTGCTCACCCGCACAATGGAGGTTTTGCATTTTAACCCTTTAGCTCCTCCCAAAATTCTGTCCATTGACCCCTTCTTCACTGTCCAGTGGTGGAGTTTACTTCCTCAAATCTTGATTGGAGGTCAGATGTCCCTGTAGTGACAAGGTGACCCTCCCAAATATCCCAACCCCGGCTGTCCCTTGATAACAACTGAGGGAGTAAAAAAATTTTTCTTAACCTCTATACATGGTATTTGTCTGTTAATTGTGAGAGTCAATCATTGTGGCATTCACATTCTCTGAACAGAAACACATAATTCTCTCTCAAGGTTTTTTTTCCTAGGGAAGCACAGAGAAAAGAAAGAAAACAATTCTTATCTCTATCATGTGGAATGTGTTAGGAAGATTATTTACCTGAAGTGATTTGTCAGTTGGATTCTGCTGAGGATTGTTTTGTTTCCTTGGCCAATTGGAAAAAGCTTTGTCCTGGCTGTCTGGAGACAGTCACGAGTTTTCTTTAGCATTCTTTAGTATTCTTTGTAGTATAGTATGCATCTTTAATATAGTGTAGTACAATGTAATATAATATAGTTTAATAAAGCAACTGTTCAGCATTGTGAATCAATGGAGTCAGCTGCCAATCATTCCCTGCAATGGGGCACCCTGCTTTTTGATAAATCATCGCATTACTCATCTCTCACACTGCTGCTCCTCCCCAGGTGCTTTGCTCTCCTGCACTCACACTTCTCTCTGCCAATCTGTGGCTTATTAAACCCTCTGCTGGCTTTGTCTCTCCTGTGGCTACAGGCAGCGTCGATTCCTGCGGACACGGAGAGAGCTGTGGCTGGAAAAGTTAATGGAGGGGAAAGAAACAGGGAAGGAGAAGGGCTCTGGTGAAGATCGCACTGCCTTCCTGAGGCTCCCAGGGGAGATGGCAAAGCTGCACCAAGACCCCATGCTGTTCTCCGATGACATTTTTGTCATTGAGCCAATGGTAAGTGATAGCTGAGACCTCATTTTCCTCCTCTTCTTCCTCCTCATCCTCCTCCCCCTCTTCCTCCTCCCACCCACTCTACCCCTGGCTGCGGTCACTGGGCAGATCCTCAGCTGGCTCGGTGTGCTGGGAGGGAAGACATTGAGTTTCTGGTGCATCTGCAGAGCTCGCCTAAAAATGCCAAATGCTAAAAGCATTTCTGCCTTGGAGGCTCAAGGCAGGGCTGGGAGCTGGACAAGGCCAAGCTGTGCTGCCAGGGCCTGAGCTCAAGGGCACTCTGTGCATGTCCCTGCAGTGTCACAGGGAGCAGTTCTTGTAGGTAGGGGCTCCCCCCACACTTGAGGTTCAGCAGAGGCTGTTGGAGCACTGCCAGGCCACATTCTGACCTGAAACTTGCAATGGTTTGCTGGGAAAGTGAGGCCAAATTCAGCCTAAGGCTAATCATGGAAATGCCAATCCCCTCCTGTAACCACGCCTTGCACTATTTCTGAGTGTCCCTTCCAGTGTCCTCTGTGAGCCTGGACACAATGGTGGAAGGTTGAAATGGGCCTTTGGAGTTGTCCTGCACACAGGGACAGAAAACCTTTTCCTTTTCTGGTGATGCAAGCAAACTGCCACGTGCTCCCATCAACCAGAGCCTTGATTCTGAATACTGGCATTGTGAGAGATGATGAATGCCTGGTGTCTGCACAGTGCAACATCCCTTCTCATCTTGGATAAACCCTAGAATAATGCCAGCCTCTGCTTTCTTTCAAAACAGGTTAAACTAATATTTTTTATTTCCAAGGTTCTGGTTCTGGGCAAATTTGGGAGAGAGCCCCCAAAGGGGCTCCTCTAGGAAAGCAGATTCAATCGGCCGCTACCCCCAGGCGGTCCTGGAGAAAAGACCTCCTTGAAGTGGAAAAAACCTATTTATTAAACGATAAACCCAAAACAGTATTAATCAATAAAACCCCTTGCTGCTCCAAAAGAGATGACAAACTGAGAAAGTCCCTCTCCAGGTTGCAGCTCAGCTCACTCAGTCTCTGATCAGTCCCTCTGGTGCTGGAAATGTCGCAGGCCAGGCCTGGCCCGGTGGCCACAGGTGCAGCTGCTGGTGCTCTTCTGGTGTTCAGTCCAGAGCGGGTTTCAAGAGGTCCAAAGAAAAGGGAAAAAACCCCACAGTCCAGGGAACTTCTTTGCCTCAGCTAGCTAAATTAACTAAAAGCAAAGGAGGGCTCTGTCCCGGCTGTCTGTCCATCTGCAGACAATGCATTCCAGGAGCAGGAATGTGGAGGAGTGAGTGCAGTGTCTGATAACAAACTGCTGCTTCTTCTCTCCCCTCTTCACTCTCTGGAAGACGTCTTAAAGGTGCAAAACTTATTATTCAGCATAAACAGAACAAGACGATTTGGGATAAAAGCATCATATAGTCAACCCAGGACAGGGATCATGTTCTCTTCTTGTGAAGAGCCACGAGTGCACAGTGGCAGTTGCATCCCACTGTAGCTGACAGCAGCATGATGTGACCAAGAGCCTTTGTCAGAGCAGCAGGAATATTGTGGAGAGTGGGAGCTGAACAGCTGAGCGTTGAGAGCTTCCAGCGCTGTGTTGAGCTGTGTTTGGAGTGTTTCCTTGGCTCCTTGTGTTGTTCACTCATTACTAATGAACAAGCCTCTGTATGCCTCTGAACAAAGGCTTACAGAAGCGTGGTTGAAAACAAGCAATGTGAAGTTTGCAGAGCAATGTTTTGCTGTCTCTTTCTGCTGTAGGAGGGAGAAATTGGGCCGAATTGTTCAGCTGAAATCAAGGTGACCTTCAAACCCCTGGAAGCACTGGAGTATGGAAGTGTGGCTTACTGCAGCATCTCAGGTGCAGCTCCTTTGCCCTGCCTCTCTCCCCCTCAGTGAAGCCATGGTGCCAGCCTGAGCCCACTGGGCTCCCATGGAAGTGCTGGGAAGAGTCCCTGGTCAGCAGGGCAGTGCTGGCGCATCCCCCCTGGCCCTGCAGCTCCCAGGGAGTCTCCCGTGCCAGGCCAGGGCTCAGAATGCTGTGTGTGCCTGAGTGATCCCAGAACAGCCCAGGCAGTGCAGGGAGAGGTTTTCATGCCATGGCTTTGCCAGCATTCCCTCAAAGGCCAGAGAGCTGCTGAGCAGAACAGTTTTAGTGAACAAGCACTCAGCCCCTGCAGGCCCCTGGCCTCCAGGATGGCTCCATTTGCCATGGATCCATCATCAGGTGGTAGGAGCTGAGTTGGAAATGGGCTCCCTGAGCCTGGATCACCTCCCAGTGCCCAGACAACAGCAGAGCAGAGGTGGCCGAGCCTCCCTGAACCCAGGGTGTGGGTAGAAGGAGCAGCCTTGGCCAGCACCAGCCTCTCTCCCTTTGTGGGAATTGACCCCTTGCAGCTCTGTCTGTGGCAATAGAACACAGTGCTGAGTGTCACAAGGGGAGCACTTGGGCAACAAAGTCCTGTGCTCCTGGGCCAGGGAGTTTGGGAATTGCCAAACTCTTAATGAGCTCTGTGCCTTCACTGAACGGATTTCAAAGCTCCCCTAAGTGCATGGGAAGGAAAGCATAGAACCAGAGTATGTTAAGGATGGAATGGACCTTAAAGGCCTCTGGGCAGGGACACCTCCCCCTAGAGCAGGTGTCGTAGGAAGGGGACCAGGACACCAGCTGGTTCATCACAGGTCCAGTTTATTGAAGAAAGCATCAAACACTTATACAGCAAATAATAAGCTTATCAATATTCTGTAAGCCAAGCAATCTATTGGTTAAACTATACCATTAACTCTTCCTCATTCCTTAGGGGTTACATCTCTCTTTTCTCATGTCTCTTTCACTATTTGTTATCCTACTACAGCTAGGCCCAAGGACACACTGTCTAGCAGGTGCAAAACTTGGAATTAGCCATGGCTTTGTATTTTTCTAGTCTCTAGTCACCTAAATTTCCCAACACTTCTCCTGTTTTTATTTTTTATGAAAAGCAAAATTCTATGGGCTAACTGTGTCACACTCTTTGCAACACAAAAATAGGTAATTCTAACAACTAAACAGTATTCTCAGCTAGCAAGGTTTCTCTGTTATAAGGGATCTAAGCCAGGAAAACAAACTGAAAAGGCTATCACTATTGATATGCTATATGACAGATACAAAAAGGATTTTATGTGCTACAAGGCTCAAACAAAACTCAGATGTGCTAATACAACTTACAAAATTAAGCTAAAGGAGTAACATGTACGCAGGTTTCACCTGCATTGATTGTCTGGTAAGTTTGCTTTCTATTTTCAAACAGCAGATATACTTCAAACAGGAACGGCTCTACTCACAAATGCTTCTGATTGTCCTTTTTAACTAAAGTTTCTCTGATGTTCACAACAACACTTTGCACACAAGTCATAAAATAAACGTCTATCATAAAAGCATAAATCCATCTAACCTCACTTAAACTTAATAGTACCTAGACTTAAAATACTTAAACTTAAAACATTTAAACTTAACAAAACTAAACCTTAACAGTATTTAACATTTAACGGCACTTAATAGATAATTTAACTTAAACTACTTAGTAACAAATAAAACTTACTATAGAAATAGAATATAGCATTTACTATAACTTACTTACAGGCCTGATTCTAAAATACTAAGCTAAAACAACTTTCTTCACGTGTTTGCTGCAGCATTTTTATACTTGAATGCACTTAAACATAAGGAGTTTATTCAAGGTATACCTGTGGAAAAATTCTTTTGAATTCAGTGCTTGCTTTTACATCTATCACATCTAAACAAATCTAAAAATACAAAAAGCATACTCATTACATCTTACTTACACAATCTTTTTAACACATCTTTAACATTTTTAAATTTTTCAAAATATAATTTTAGAGTCTGATGTTTCACTGACTGAGTTATTTGGACTTCTGATATTTAAAGTTTCTTTTACAGTCTCTGCTAGGAAGAACAAAAAGTCCTTTTAACTTAGGTGAGAAACGTCTTGATAGTAATGGTCCTTGGTGTCGCTTGTTTATTATCACTGGTTTCTTAATTGCAGTAGGGATCTTTTGTTGACCAGAGTCCCATTTATTACGGCTGTTAGGTCTAAAGCTGAAGCTTTTGCCGGCTGCGAGGTGGAGGGAGAAATGCTGGCGCTGGAAAAGCGCTCTGGTCCTGCGGCGCTTGTGTCGGAGCGGGGCAAACCCCCCCATGCTGGGCTCTTTGTTCCGCGAAACTCGCTGGGAGGCTGAATCACTGCGTGCGCTGCACCCACGGCCGCACGGGTCGCTCCCCCCGTGGCAGCTCCGCTTGCCCCGCCGCTGCCGCTGCTACCGCTGCTGTGCCCATGCCGAGTTCAGAGCATTACAGCCCTGCAGGCGCCCCGAGCCGCAGATGCTGCTTTGCACCCAGAGACATACTGAAGCAGTGTATTGTCTATCACCCGCCATGGCTTGCTCAGTTTCTTCGCTGTCTTATAATCTTCTAACACTGCTTCCCATAGTATATCCCCAAATTTTCTCCATTCCGAGAGTTCATGGACCGTATGAGGGTTAATGAAAACTTCTTTAGCGTATCCGTGGGCTAATAACAAATCTATCCCCTTTACCGTCGCCATTCTAGATACGCGGCGAATGAATTATGTGCTGCTTGCCTTTTCATACCTATTTCGTGAGCGCTCTTTGCAGCTTTCCAGGCTCCGGCAGACACGTATGGCTCGAGTCACCGATGTGAACCCAAGGGTGCTTCAAAATTCCGGCACCATCCTGGCTTCTCAGGACCCAACTCCAACTTCCTCGACCGTGGCGCGTTCTCCCCCTTTTTTTTTTTAGGTCGAGACGAGGGGTCAATGTTCAGGGTCAACCACTTTTCGTAGGAAGGGGACCAGGACACCAGCTGGTTAATCACAGGTCCAGTTTATTAAAGAAAGCATCAAACACTTATACAGCAAATAATAAGCTTATCAATATTCTGTAAGCCAAGCAATCTATTGGTTAAACTATACCATTAACTCTTCCTCATTCCTTAGGGATTACATCTCTCTTTTCTCATGTCTCTTTCACTATTTGTTATCCTACTACAGCTAGGCCCAAGGACACACTATCTAGCAGGTGCAGGACTTGGAATTAGCCACAGCTTTGTACTTTTCCATTCTCTAGTCTGCTACATTCTCAACAGACACCCTGCCTGCAAAAAGGCCTCTGCCCTACTTAGGACATCTTTACCAAATTACTTCACCTGTGTCCTCTCTCCTCAAGCCACTCTTTGAAAAAAGTCTCCACAGGAGGGCACATGCCCAGCCCCACAACAGCTGGCCTCACAGCCCTGAAAGGTCAGGACCAGGGTTCCACGCCTGATTCCAGGGGGTCCCTCCAATGGGCCACTGGCCTGGAAGCGCCAGAGCAGCCGGCTGTCAGGATCAAGGCGGCTGCCAGGGGGCTGCTTATGGCCTCTGACAGCCAATTGCTCAAGGCTTAGTAGTGCCTCAGCCCCTCAGGGTCGCCCCCAGCCTGGCCAAGCTTCCCGGCAGCAGCACGACAGCCCCACAGCAGCTCCAGAGGAGCCCCATCCAGAGGCGCCTGGGAGCCCTCAGCAAGGCAGCCAGCAGCACCGGGGCAGGAGAACACGATGGCCCTTCCCGCCTGGCACAGGGCCTGTGGGCATCTCCAGGCACCGCTCTGGCAGGGATCCCTGCAGCTCTGGCCCCTGCCCAGCCGCTCTGTGGCCGGCACAAAGGCTTCAGCATTACCACCAAAGGCCAAGGGGCTTCTGGCTATTTTCCCTGCAACACTGCACACCTGGGCAGCTGGCTGAGCACAAGCACCCTTTTCCCCCTCTTCCCCTATGCCTTCTAGACCCGGTGCAGGAAAAGAAAGATCCTGGGACTCTGTGTATTGAAAGATATTCTGTATTGACATACTCAAACCCAACAAAAATAAAAATACAAAAATCTTTAAGAACAAAAAGAAAATTTCTGCTGGCTCAAATGGCCCCAGCAGACAGTCTTGCAGATCACCTCTCCGGGGAGCTCCAGCAGAACAGCAAGGCAGTGCCGCACAGACGAGGCCTTTTCCTCCATGCACTGCGGAATTGATCTCGCAGCTTACGCCATGGGGAGTAGGGAGCTCTCTGTACGGCCCGGAGCACTAAACAAGATTCAACTGCAGCATCTCTGATTGCAGGACTGCTGTCATAGGCCATTTCTTCAAGGGCTGCAAGACAGAGGAACAGAGGCAAGGTCAGATGCCGCATGTGCAGGGAGCCGAGGAGATCCCCCTGCCAGGGCCATCCCGGTCGGCTCTTGCCATGGCCCGCAGGGAGCGGAGAGCAAGGGGATCAGCCCAAAGGTGCTGGCCATGAATGGCACACGTGGCCCTGAAATCTCACGGGAGCAGAGCCCTCCGCAGCCGGAGCAGGGCTTGCAGCTGCCCCCGCCAGCCCCCGCTGTCAGCCTGCTGCCCTCACTCACTCACCACTGCAGATCAGCTGGAGCTCTTGCTGCTGCCCTCTCAGGTGCCGCCCCGCCATGCCTGTGAACACAGAGCCTGTCACGGCCCCAGCGGTACAGCTCCCTGCCAGTGGCGATACCGGCACTGTGGCCACACGGGCTGCTGGCCCGGCAGGGCTCAGCCCGGGCCCTTGCTGCACGCTGCCGCCCCAGGGCATGGCTGCCAGAGGGCGGCACCAGCAATGCCCAGGCCAGGCGGGGCTCCACGGCGCCGGGTTGGGCTGGCGCTGCCGGGGCAGCAGGCAGGGCCGGGGCCGAGCTGCGGCGGGTCGGGGAGGGAGCCCGGGCTCGGGACTCACCCATGAACCTGACGGCCGCCTCTCGCAGGGGCTCCTGTGGGCTCTGCAGGTAGCGGAGAGCCCGGTGCAGGTGCTCGGCCGCTCGGCTCCTGTCCTCTGCCAGCTGCAGAGAGCGGCAGGAGGGAAGGGTTGGCGCGGGCTCAGCTCCTGGGCCGGGCGCTGCCTGTGCCCAGGCCCGGCCTCCCCTGCCCGCACAGCCCTGAGGCGCGGCCAGCAGCCGCTGGCCAAGGGCTCCCGAGGGGAGGGGGCGGAGGGCCGGCTGTTGCCTGGGGAGCCGAGGTGCTGGCCCGCAACCCTGCCGGGCCGGGGCTCCGAGGCCACCCAGCTCGGGCCCACGGGAGCCTGGAGCAGAGCCCGCACGGCCTCGGGCTGCAGCAGCGGGCACAGCTGTTAGCCCTGCACACTGAGCACCGCCCCCAGGGACCTTGGCCATGCTGAGGCTGGGGGTTCTCAGCTGCTCTTACCAGGCACTCTCCAAAGCTCTGATCCACGTGTAGCATTTGTTCGATATCCCTCCTCTTCAGGAATCTGGCTGAGGAATGCAGCGTTTCCTGGGAGGCCTGGAGAGCAGCAGAGAGGCAGAGATGGCCCCACAGTCCAGGGCACAGGAGCATCCCAGTGGCACAGGCTGGAGGAGGCTGCAGCCCGCAAAGTGCCAGGGCAGGAGGCAGCCCAAGCCCCTGCCAGGGGGACAGCAGGTGGCCACAAGTGCTCACCTCAGCAACAATCTGATTCTCATCATGGCAGTGGAAGTAGAGAGGGAGCAGGCTCTGGCGCACGTGGGACTTGAGGGCCTTTCTTGCCTCTTCTGTTAATAAGTCCAGCATCTCTTGAAAGACAGCCATGGAGCTCAGCTGCACCTGGATATCATCCTGGATGAAAGGAAAGGGCAAAAGATGTGAGCATCAGCTGCTTCAGGCCCCCCAGGGCACAGGCCTGCATCTGCACAGGGCACCAAGTGTCCGGGCAGCAGCCAGTGGCCGTGGCTGTGGGCACAGAGCCTTACGCTGTCAAAGAGTGGCAGGAGCGCCTCAGCCAGCTGCAGGGCGATGGGGGTGGCTATTGGGGCACCATTATCCAGGAGCAAATATCTCAGTAAAAGAATGCTCATCCTGATCATGTCGCTGTCATTTTCCTCCAGGAGCTGCACAAGACTTCCAGTCAGGCTCCGCAGTTTTTCGGCCTGTGCGGAACACCACTTTGTGAAAGGCCGCCCTGCTGCCGCAGGGCCCAGAGGCCAAAGGCCTGTCCCGAAGCACTGGGGCAGCTGAAGCAGGAGGCAGGAGAGCTGGGAGCAGCTGACCTAGCGGCCGAAGCCCATGCAAGGCCAAGCGACAATGTTGCCCAGCCCCACGCTGCCTGCACGGCTTCAGCCACTGCCCCCTTCTCACCATCAAGGGATTCTTGCCCAGCACTAGGAGGCCTCGGAGTGCCAAGTAACGCCTGGCCATGTGCTCGCTCCGCAGGTTCTGTTCCAGGATCTCCGGAACACTGTCACTGCATTGGCTCAAGTCTAGGCACTCGAGGACCTGAAGGGCACAGGGCAGTGACAGGGGAGGGGGCCGGCAGGAGCCCGGAGCTGCACAGGGCCGGGCCCAGGCAGCAGCACAGGGCATGGGCACTGTCCTGGCAGCTGTGGCTGCGAGTGGGCAGAGGGCTGGGAGGCAGCTCAGCCAGGCAGCGCTGGCCTTGAGGCTCACCTCCACAAGGAATGCCAGGGCAGGGAAATCCCAGTATGGCATCTCTTCACCGAGCATGGCGAGCAGGTAGAATGCAACCGCGGAACAAAAGTGGATGGCTAAGCGGCAAATTTCTCTGAAGAGGGGAAAAAGGAAACAAGAGCCTGATGCAGTGGGGCAAACCTCTCGCAGGCATGACTCACCCAGTTCTCATCTTTCCCCAGCACCCTTCCAGCAAGGGGGGGACGTGGGCCATTTGGGAGTTGGTTGCTGATGGGCACCCTCTTCTGCCAGCCTTTTCCAGTCTGCTTGGCCGTTCCTTTAGTGACAAGGCCCTGTGGCCCATGGCCACCACAAACACTTTGTGGGCCATCTGGGCACAGAGCAGCAATGTCAGAGGCAGTGGGGAGAAGGGGGTCTCACCTGGCAAGCAGAGCTACGGCAAAGCGGTGAGTGTCAAGAGAGGGCAGCGTGTCCCAGGCACACCTGCATTCCATTGCCACCACCACATCCTCACAGCGGAGAAGGCAGAGCAGGGACTTCAGGGTACGCACTGCAAACCTGTGTGCAGAGCAAAGCCCAGGTCACACTGGCAGCACTGGCTCCTTGGCAGGCCACGTGGCAGGGACAGGAGGGGTGGCATGGAGCACCTGTTGGGGCTGGTGGCAAGGCCGTGCTCTTCCTGGCATCCCTTCCAGAAGGTGTCCACCGCCTCTGGCATATCCAGAGTGCTGAAGAACACTTGGAATAGCAGATGCACAAATAGGCGGGGGAAATACACCCTCAAGATCCATGGCAGACAGGGCACCTGGAGGATCTTCCACATCACCACAGTCGCCTGCAAAGGACAAAGCCCCCTGAGACAGCGCTCAGTGCCGAGGTGTGTGTGTGGCAGGGCCCGAGCGTGGCAGGGACAGGCCCGGAGAGACCTTGGCAGGGGGAGCACGGGGCTTGGTGGGCCTGAAGCTGCCCCTGGGCCAGGTTTCAGGTCAGCGCCTGAGGCAGGGAGATGCAGTGGGGGAAGGAGGATGGAGAGCTGCTGGAGAGGCAGCCTTGGGGCCAGCAAAGGCCAGTTGCACAAACTCACAGTCAGGCCAAAGACACCCGTTTCGTCCCCATCGGAGGTGCAGGTGCTGTACTCTGGCCAGCTCCCCAGCACATCCAGGAGGATCAGCTGCACTGGCTCTGCAGTCCTGAGCGAGCACATGATGGTCTTCCACATGGCCATGGCAGCTCTGTGGGGTCAGAACTCTGTCTCAGGGGGGTCTCAGACAAAGCACTGGGGGGAGCTGAGCTGGCTGCCAGTTCTGCCTCTGCCCATTGGCCCTGGCCAGTAGCAGCCCGACAGCCCAGCCCTGTAGGGACAGAGCCCTGAGGGGCAGGGAGGGAGCATGGCAGCAGGCTCAGGGGCTGACATGGCAGGGCTGGGAAAGGCAGCAGCCAGAGGGCCCTGGAAGTCTCTGTTGCTCAGACACCTGGGCAGGCTGTACAGGGTGATGGGCTGGGGAGGCCTGAGCCTTCTGGGCAGGTGGGCCCCATACCTGTCACAGGACGGGGCCACACGCAGGAGCGTGATGACTGCGTCATTTGGCTGTGCTTCGGTGAGATCCAGCAGGGTCTTGTCCAGCCTATGCTCAGCACAATCATTGGCCAGGAGCCACTGGTGGATGAACCTCACCATGGCGGGCACCTGGATAATGCACCAGGAGACTTGGAAAGCTGCCAGAGGGAGCAATGTTCCCAGCTTCCCCAGAGGAGTGCTTCCCTTCCCACCCCACTGCCATGTGGCCCCAAAGGCTCACAGCAACCAGCATTGCTTGGCTTGAGAGGCCAAGGAATTCCTGGGAGGATCAAACCCTGGCCTCAGGCTGCTTACTTGGTTTGGATAGTAAAAATTTTCCTCTACAAGCATGCACAGGAGGGCAGCGCTGGGCTTGGTTTGAAAGATGGGAGAGTAGGGTCTGAGCCCAGTGCCCATTGCGATGGTCTCTTCCTCCTGCATTCTACTGATGAATTTGCAGACAAACTGTAGGAGAAGGGCAGGAAGCCGGGGATGTTGCATGGAGTGCTGCACACACGGGGCTGGGCTGAGCTGGGACAGCAGGCCCAGCCCCGGTGGGGGTGGCTGCAGGTACCGGCGCTGTGCTGCAGAAGCGGCCACGGCTGGACTCCTGCTCCTGTGTGCGCTCCAGGGCTGCATCTGGCAAAAAGCGAGCGCAGCCAGAGATGAGGGGCTGCGGGAGAGACCGGAGAACACAGCCCAGCCCTGCGCTCCCCAGGCAGGGAGAGCCCCGGGATGCCCCAGGGGATGGAGCACGGCCCCTGCGGGGTGTCTGCCCGGCCCCTCTTCCATCCTGTCCATGGGCACTTCCCCAGGGGATGGCATGGCATGGCATGGCATGGCATGGGGCCAAGCTGGCTGCAGGCACCAGTCCTACAGTCAGGCTCTGCCACTCACCCTCCTGCGATGGATGGAACGGCACCACCTCCTCGGTCTCCTGTGATGGGGCAGCTCCATGGCCTTCTTCCTCCTCCTCCACCCAGGCCATCTTGGGCACTACTAGGGGTCTCTGCTCCATATCTTTGACTGGGTTTGTTGCAAGTTGCAGGAGAGATGCCTTGGAAAATCTCCAAGTTGCCAAGTCCTGCAGTTGTGCCTGGAAGGCACCTTGAAGAGAGAAGCCTCATGAAGGCTGCAGGACAGCAAGTCCTGCACTCGGTCTCAAGGGCTCCTGCCACAGGGACCGGAGACTCCTGTCAAGGATTGTGGTCTGGCCTCGAGCTCAGCTTCAGGAACAAGGCCTCATAAAAGCTCCGGGTGGGACACGAACGAGCACGCTGTTGTCAAGGTCCGCCCGAATGAACGGGTGACAGATCATTTTTTGGTGCAAAAAATAACCAACAAGGCACAGGGGGTTTGCAGTAACAAATCAACAAAATCCAATTTTATTGATAATAACCACAGCTGAATATGCGTTTGGTTAGGGAATCTGGGGAAGAGAAGGATAAGACAAGGGAAGAGGGAGGAAAGAAGGTCAGGGAGGGGCTATAGCTACCGAAAGGTGTCGTGGTCCTTCGGGGGTCCAGCTGTCGAAGCTCACTGGTGCACGTCTCGGGAAGATCTCAGAGGATGGTCAGATTGCACCCAAAAATATACCGTTTTTCATTGGGGGAAGGGTGGCCAAAATTAGGTTTCCATGGAGGGGAAAAGAATAGGAACAGAAGGAGGGGGGTGTTTATTCCATTGTTTTCATGGCCGAATGCTCACAGGTACATTATTATGGGCAGTTTTTCCCCCCCTCCCTGAGCTGGGGGGGTGGTCAGTCCCAGTCTCTGGAAGGGGGTGCCAAGGGGGTGCCAGGGGGGTGCCAAGGGGGTTTCTTGTCTTGTCTTGGTTCCTTGATGGGAGGATTCGCATCTCTGTTTGTCTGTCACGGTGGTTGAAGGCAGGCAAGAGGGGTCTTCTCTTGGAGGGGGGAGCCACCCCAGAGCTCAGACCAGCCAAGTCAGGAGGTAAGGAGAAAGTGCAGATCCATTGTTCAGAAAAGGGCAGCATGCCCCTTTCGAGTACAGCATGGCATGTTCTGCAAACACCACCTGTGAACACACTGAATAAGCATGAGACTTTCTTTCCCAACTGGCTCAACAGTTTTTAACCTTTCGGTGGTCTTTTCTCATGACAATTGTGAGGCAAAAAATGAAAGATTTTTGGATAGACTTTCACACCCAGGAGCAGCCCAGCACCCTCCAGCCCTTCCTGAGTCCAACATGTCGTGTCCTCTGCCCCCGAGCGCCCTGGCCATTCCCTCTAAACCACACAGACATTGACCCACCTCTGCAGGAGTAGCTGATGGCCCCTTCTTCTATTGCAATAAAGAGATGGAGCTGACAGACAGTGTCCGGGTGGCAGCAGCAGCAAAGCCCAGCCGGCAGCAGCACTGGCTGAGCTCCATGGCCAGGAGCAGCCGTGGATGCCCACGGTGTGGGCAGGCAGGAGCCAGGCAGGGGCTGCTGTGACCAGCGGCGGGGTCCCCAGGGCTCAGGCAGCCCAGGGGGCAGGCAGCAGCATGGGGCTCCAGTGAAAAAGCAACTCCATTTGCTTAGTTTTTCAGTTTTAGAAATTATAAATTGGTAGAAATATTTCAAAATATTTTTTCTGTAGAGAGACATCCCTAAATATCTCTTCTCATTTCCTATAGTCGTTAAAGATTTTTCTGAGTAGTTTTAGAATCCAGGAAAAGTGACCTCATTTTGTCTTCACTTTTCATCTTTAGAAATATTTAGAAATATCTTTTGTAGAGAGAAATCTCCAAATGTTTTGTTCCTGTTTCCACAACACATCTGCATTTTTGAAACTGGTTTTAGAGTTCTGGAAAATATTTTCCCTTATACAATAAAAAATAAAATTGCATTTCAGTGGTAATCTTTATTCTAGGAAGAAGTAAGACCCCCTTCAGCCAGCCAGTCTGCTGCAGAGGCTCTTTTCCCACAGGAGCTTTGTACCTAGTCACAACCAACATACATAAAACCTTTTCCCAGATATTTCCTGGGATTTTTGACAAGCTCACGTCTTAGTCTTCTCAGACAAACTTTGAGCACAGTGGGAATCTCCTCAAGTTACCATATTTGTTTACTTCTGGTGGAGCTCCCTCAGTTCTAGAGCAGGGCCTTCTCTCAGCTTCCTGCTGGCGCCGGACTCTCCTCCCGGCCTGCTGGGCTTTGTTGGGTGGCACAGCCTGTGACGTTGCTCCCACATGTGACTGACGGCACTGCTTAAGCAGAACCTATCCATCCTCTCTGCAAAAACATTTATCACTGAAAGACACGAGGTTTCTGAAATAATTTGGGGAAAATCTTGGTCATGAAGCTTCTCCACCAAAGGTGGGCCTTTCCAGGTGATATCAGCACACCTTTCAGGGTGGGCAGGTGTCTTACTGTGCAAAGAACTGTCTCCCAACCCAATGGGTCTGAGGGGCATTTACTCTACCACAGTGCCAAGATTTCGACTGCAGCAGGAGGAGGAGCTGTGCTGAGTGAGAAGCTGAATCAGAAGCTTCAGAGTGCTCAGAAAGTCCTCACAAATAGGTCCCTGTCAGTGGGGATGTGGATCATTCCTCTTGGTTTCAGGTGCAAACAGGGCATTTTGAGTAACATTTGCAGCCTGTACTGGCTCCCTCAGGCCTTACACAGCCCAAGGCAGCAAAGGAAGACTTGGAAAAGAGCATTAATTCCATAAAAGTGGTGTTGGGAAAGCAGGAGATAGCAAAGCACTGCTGAAAGCATGCAGCATATATGATGTAAAATTATTGTTTATTGATACACTGCAACATATTGTTCTAACGGTGGGAGGGAAAAAAATATTGATCAGTTATCTCATTAATAATGTTCATTTTCTCTTCCAGTATTGCCAGCAGGTTGAGGTAATTGTTAAGCATGACAGTTGGGCTTTAATATCTCAGCTGTAGATTCCAGTCGCAGCAGTCTTGTCTAATAATTGGGTTTCTTTCTCTCTCATTTTGACTAATAGCTTAATTATAGCAATTATTAAAATTCATCATAGCACAAAAATAAACCATTTGAAACCTCACCAAAAATGGCAGCACAACAGAGCTCGGCTTAGCATTTAGTGGAGAATTCAGAACAGTTTCTTGGAAAACAAGGAACAGCTTCTCTGATAATTCAACAGCCACCATGTGAACGTGGACACTCAGTGAAAGCCCAGAGTGCTTCAGGTGAGCCAAGGCAGTGTTGAATAGGCTGCTGTCACTAAAAAAGCACATTCAAACTTCACGGGAAATTCCCTCTGAAAATGCAAATTCATATGTGGTTCTTCAGCTATAGGTAGTTCAGCCAAGCCATGGCAGTTTACCAGCACTGGCAGAAAGTTGTTTCAACACTGCACGATCAAACTGTTCTGGAGACTTCACAGTCTGCCTTGGAATGGCTGTAGGTTCCAAGTGGACACAGCTTCTGCTGTGAGGAACTTAAAATCCTCCTTACTGCTCTTCCAGACTCTTTAAAGACAAGGTTTAACTTCCAGCATGAGCACAGCTCTGCAGAAGCTCATTGACCCCAAAACCTATAGGCATTAAGGCACCCAGCAGAAATCCTGCACATTCCCACCATGCCAGAGAGAAATGGGGCTTATTCAAGGACTGACAAATAGGCAAGACTTTGAGGGGTGAGAGTGGAATAAAAATAGTAAACTTGAGAAAAGCCTGATGTTTATAGTTTTGGGAGAAAGGGCAGCAGGACTGTAAGCTGTGTGCTCACCATCTCCTCCTCCAGGTGCACACAGGGATGGAGCAGCCCCAGTGAGTGGTTTCAGGCATTGAAACCACTGTAGACTTGGAATCAATTCACAAGTGAAAATAAAGACAGAAGAATCACAGAATCCCAGACTGGTTTGGGCTGGAGGGACCTCAAAGCCCACCCAGTGCCACCCCTGCCATGGCAGGGACACCTCCCACTGTCCCAGGCTGCTCCAAGCCCCAGGGTCCAGCCTGGCCTTGGGCACTGCCAGGGATCCAGGGGCAGCCACAGCTGCTCTGGGCACCCTGTGCCAGGGCCTACCCACCCTCACAGGCAGGAATTTCTTCTCAACATCCGACCAAGTACCTGGTTACACAGACACCAGGAACTGTCTCACTTTGCAGCAGGCTGCAGTCAATGTCTGCTGAAATATGATGCACAGAATCCACCACAGGTTCCGCCTGCACGCATTGCCTGCATTCCTCTCAGGACGCAGCTCTCAAAACCAGCCCCAGAGTGCTCCTGCTGCCCAGGAGGAGATGGGAAAGCGCTGTGCCCTGGCTACAGCCTTGGCAAGAGCTCAGCAAGAGCCATCGGTGTCACCGCAGCCCGAGAGACAGAACAGGGAGAGAATTTCTATTTGCCCTTTGAAGCTGAGAAGGGACCAGTTTGTGTCTGAACAGCATTCCTTCACGCCTCCCCATATAATCTTAAAGTAGGAGACTTAGCAATTAAGCAACCCTCAGATGAATAATTGAGGAAAACTAAAGACTGGAAAGATACCAAAGGCTTCCCTCACAGGACTGCAGAGTGATGCATTGCTTTGGAACTGCAGATAAACCAGGCCACAACCAGCCTCATCCTCTGGCCACTATCTAAGAGCCAGGAGGAAAAGACTGGAAGCAAGAAAACACCAGCTTACTACAAGTTTTGCCCTGAAACTCCATTGGCACAGGAGCCCCAAGCTTTCCTGCATGATGCTTTGTGACTCCACGATGCTGTTACAGCCACGCTCAGCTGCTGCACAGCCCATGCATCGTTCACTTGAGCAGCCTGAGCCTGGGAACACCAGAGAGTATTATCAGAGCACAGGGAGTGCTGCTCTAACTGTTGGTTTGCAATGTTATGTGGATAAATGATCATCCGGGGAAAGAAACATGGTGTATGTACAGCTAATCTACTTAGAATTTGTTGTAAATTAATCATAGTGAATATTAAAACTATTCCCTATTCTCACGTAAAATAACTCCTCAGTATTTTCATCTGATCTTACCAGAAATGATGAAGCAGGACTTTGCTGTCCACCTCTCCCATTCTTACCTCTTGCACTGCCAGGAAAGTGCTAAATAGAGGAATTGCCAGCTCCCTGCAGCAGAGAGCTGACCTTCTGGGCCCTGTGACACACAGATGAGGGAGTCAAACCACAGAGGTCTTTGGAGGCTAAAATCCTGTGTCTCTGTGGTGCTCACAGCAGCTGGTCCCAGGCAAGAGGTAAGCAGCTGCACAGGTGACCCGAGGGCTGTGGGGAGTTTGAAATCCCACATATTTTGTTCATGTGTCAAATCTGGGCTCTGTTTCTTGTGCTCACCCCATAAACTCCATAGGTGCACTCACTACAAATGGCATCACAGAGATCCCTGCAGATCAGCTAAGTGCAGATATTAGGCCAAAGACTGGACTCACTTGCCTTGGAGATTCTTTCCAGCTTTTGTGATGCCTGACTCTATAAACTGAAGCTGGTGTTTTGCTCATACTGCATTTTTGTCATAGCTTCTGAATCAATCCCTTCAGAACATCAGCTGAACAAGTATTGCTCTCCAAGCAGCTTCTCACACAGTAGAGGGATGGGCAATAGAAACCACACAATGTTTTTTACAGAGGTGTATCTCTTCTTTTCTAGGACAATTTTGGAATCAAGTGCTGTAGCAAAAACATGTTTCTTCAGGTTTACAATAGCCTCTCACCTTTACTGGTTCTGCAAAGCAAATTGGGTGCTGAATACCACTCACACATGAATTAGTGGCCAATTGGCCAAAACTTCTCTTTCTTGTCTCCAGCCCAGCTTTAGCCATGATTCTGCACACTCAGAAATCACAGGGCAATGGAAGATTTGTCCTCTTAACAGCAGTAATGCAAGATGACTGCAGATGAAATTTTACATTCTAATTAATACTTGGTCCCCAGTGATGCTCCTGAGTGTCCTGGCTGTTCAGAGGTGTCCCAGCTCCCTCAAACACAACTGCACCAGCCAGGACATCTCATTTCATGGCCCATGGCAGCAGAAATGCACTACTACAAGGCTCTGAGGCCAGTGGGCCGCACTACAGAGCAGATAATCTCCAGCAGGGGTTGGAGGAAGAGTTCTGCTTTGAACTCACCTGAAGATGATCAATAGCTGCACCCACCAAATTTGTTTTGTTGTTGCCCATCAGAACTAAGGAGAAGAATTTCTCAGGAGCTCCTGCCAACCATTGCCGTGAGCTATTTGAACTCATGTCCTTGTCCCTTTCCCAGGTCTGCTGTGTGAGGAGCCACCACCACAGCGCTGTAAGACACCCTGGGGCCACCAGCCCCTCGCTGGAAGGGTTCCAGCCAGGTCCTGCCAGCTCTGCGTGTGCTGGGGATGTCACCTCCTGCACGCACACCTCGTAAACGCTCTATAAACCCCCGGCTATCAAGGTATGTCACTGCTTCCATAGTAAAATTATTTCAGTGGGTTGTAAGTCAGCTCTAAAACTCTCTTTGGGCTAAAACTTGGCCTGTCCACATATGCAAACACACTCACACAGCCTGATTTCTGGGAAGGGAGAGACTGTGCATTACTCCTGAATTCTGCACAGGGGCAGAGGGTATTCTCATGGGGAGAAGCTACAGAGCACCCGCCAGGCCAGTGGGGGAGGGCAGACACTGCTGGAAATGGGATGGCCACAAACCCACCCATCACTGCCATTCCAGCTCTGGGAAAGGGGGACGGCATCTTGTCTGCTCTTGGGGATGGTGAGCGGAGGGTTACATGTTTTCCCAGCTCTGTCTGAAACTCGGAGGGTACAGGGACACTTCAGAGTCCCCCTGCATAGGCTGCTTCAAAGGAGGAGTCCTTGGAAGCTCACCGGCACTAAACCCATCCTTTAAACAAGCTTTGCTTTGCAAGAGTTTGGATGCTCCTTGACTGTTACTGCAAACTGCAGAGGGAAAACATGTTTGCAGTGCCAGGACTGTCCTGGCATGTTGTGTTGTTTCTGTAGAAGTTGGACTTTTCTGTTCCCCCTATCATGTAATGGTTCTGTGCTGGTTATCTTCTCCTTTCCTTGTGCTGCCAGTTATCCCAACTCCTTCCCAGTTGCCTTGGAGACTAATGTATCCTTTCTCAAATCCCTCCCCGGTACCCTGTCCGTCACTCGGCACTCGCACCCTTCTCTCTAGAAACTTCCAGCAGGAGCGTTGAGTGATTGGTTCAGGGACCAGGGCCCCACCCTCAAGTTATCCCCATTGGGGTTCTCCCTAAGTCAATCTTTTGTATCCCACTCCCCTCTAAAACTCTATTTGCCAGAGGGCCGACTCCTCCCCTGTCTCCCTCCCTCCTTAGAAGCTGTTGCAAGCGTCTCCTCCCTTCCCTGTCCAGCTGTCGGTTCCCCTGGGACCCAGTGAGCCTGGATTCCCCACAGCTGGAGAGCACTCTCTTTTTTCTGCTGGCTGCAGCCATAAGCCGTGCCACATCCCACCGCAAGGTGCGGCTGTCACAGCACAGGGCGTTTGCCTCAGGCGCTGTCCCGAGCCTCGGAGATCGGGATAGTGCTGCCCTGCTGCTAGCGGTGCTGGATAGCTGGCCGGGCCGTCTGAGAAGGACAATCCGTGCCCAGCTTGACCGCTTCACTGGGACATGGCTGCTGTTAAAGAGTGTAAATCCCACTGCTCACAGAGGTCCCTCCTGCAGGGCCCTGCGAGCTTGGCACTATCACAGGAAGAAGAAATCTGCCCCTGGAAGCTGCATCCAACAGTGCCTGCACAGTTAGTGGGAAGAGGGGAGGGATTTTTAAGAAGCATAAAGGAAAGGGGAGCATAGAGAAAAAGGGAGCCTCCTGCTGTCTCTTGAAATCTCCCTGAGCCTGAACAAGCTCTCTTTGGGGCTAGAGACTCCCAGAAGCAGAATGGGGCAGTGCCTGCTGTAAACACAGCATCCTTGTGATGTCTGCAGCTGCAGGTGTTTGTACACTTGACCTTCTGTGATAACCAGTAAGGACGTTTCCTTCATACTTACTTTGCAAGTCTTCTAGGAAACATACCAAACTCCAAGCAGTCATTTGCTGTGATGTTTTTTCCCTGAATAACACAAAACTCCACCTTTATGTCAGTGTTCCTCTGGTTTGCTGGGTTAAAATCCACATCTGGCCTAAGGGAGATGAGTCATTTGCCCAGGTGCTTCCACTCCTGCTGCAGCCCTGAGATGGTCCACATATAGAAAGAAGAAATATAGGGAAAGAACTATAACAACATATTATCATGTAATCAGGTGGTAAAAAAGGGGAGTGTAATTGAAAGTAACGGTATTCTTCTTTAATTTCATGCAACTATATTTAGTGATATTAGTGGTTTGAGGATTGCTGTACATCCTCCTGTTATGTTTGCCCAATTATCCCATCATTTAAAAAAGCCAAACAATATTAAAAGTAGTAACAATTTTGATTGAATAATTAAAATGAAAAATATAAAATTGGATACAATATAATTCGATTAAAATAAGGGATAATTTGGTTCCAATAATAGCGCATAAGCAAGAGATACCGCGGGGTATGAAGGGCAGAGTTCTTGACCCTTGCCACTTCACGTACAAGCTTGCCAAGTGAAAATCACCCCTTATATGCCATGTGTCAATGCCATCTCCTCCTATTTTTAGTTTGTCACTTTTCTGTCTCCGCCTTTATTACCACCCTTATCACGCATGCACCAGCACTCGGTTTGGTGGTCGCACAAGTCTTTGGGGGTCGTCACTGATGAAGGCCCTGTAGTCTTCTTCTGTGTCCTTTAATTCACCTTTTGGTTACACATGCGCACCAAGCCAGTACAATGTAAGCCAAGACTAACGTATCACTGCATCTGCATATCAAAGCAAAAAGTCCCTTATAATTAGCATTTTCTTCGACCCAACCAGGTTCTTGGTCATTTTTAGCAACTGTATCTTCAGCTTCTTTCCTGTGGTCCTTGAGAACATCTGCTGGGAAAAGGCGGGGTGGAGCCCCTCCTTTCCCTCTCCTCTTTGGCATTACTATTTTTAACTTATTTTATTATTTCCAGATATTAGTTACTGTATCAATATTGACTACTGTTTCAATTTTTATCAGCAGAATCATACCTATTTACCACACTCCAAACTAGAAATTATCTGGTTCCACCATGTGGACTGAGGAGAATGTAACAGCTCCATCTTTTCAGGGAGGAGGCAGCACTAGGACCACAGTGATTGTTTCACACAGTAGACCTGAGCACACAGTTTGCTCCAGCTCGGAGCATGGGCTCATCCCAGCCTAAGAACTCCTGAAGGCTAAATTATTAGAAATAGCATTACCACAGGATCTATGATGGCTTTCATGAGATAATCATCCCACATCTGGATTTTTAAGACACACAGCATAGTCTGGTGCTTTCCAGTCCCTGGTGACATGACCTAATAGCAACACGTCCCTGGGGCTGCGCTAGTGCAGCACTCTGTGCTGGGGGAAGGAGGCACTGCTGGGCTGGGAGAGCACACAATTGGCAGCCCATGGCTGTGATTTACACAAAGCTGTTTGTGTCTTGTAAATAGATTTCTTTTCCTTCAGTGGTAGGGAGCCAGGAGATGCATTGGTCAGCAGCAGAACAGAGAACATCCTGGTGCAGAGCCAGGAGCAGGGGAAGGACAAGCCTTCCAGCACAGGGTACTCACATGGCTTTTGAAATGAAGAGCTGCAGCAAATGTGGAAGGGTAAATAAGGCCAGGGAATCTTTTGCTCCATGAATGAACTCCCTGCTATTTATGATGCAGAGTTTCCAGGGATGTTGCTTTGGAGCTGGGCTCCTGCTGGGCAAATGATTCTTCCCAAACTGAGGTGGGTGCCATGTTATCATTCCCTGGCTCTTCCTGTCACTATCTGGCTGCTCCTCAAAGCTCTGGCTTCAGCCCAATCTTCTGCCTTCTGAGCAGCAAGATTTAAATGGTCCTTATCATTCAAATGACTTGACTTCAAATTGAAATGATTTCATTATTTTAACAACCGATTAAATCAGCTCCCTCTGATCTAATGGTGTTGGTGTCTGGGAACAGTGCAGCCAGGACTGAGATGCTCAGTACAGGCTGCAAAACCTGCTGGAAATGCACGACAGTATTTAGGTTGTTTATGACACTCCCCTGCCATTTCTTCATGCTGTTCCTGCACCTGTAGTGGGTGAGCGAGGCTGTGCATGCCCTTTGAGCAGAGATGAACTTTTGGGGTCAGCTGCCTAATGGCCAGGAGGTGCCAAACTGTTTGGGTCACTGGTGTCCTCTGCCTGCCCTGCAACTCATGGCCACCATTTCTCTCACCTCTTATTTCTTCTCCCTGGTACCTCTGCCACTACTTCAGCTTCCCAAACCTTTTTTTCTGTTTCTCCTCCCCTCTGGAAGTTGCCGGATCTTCTCTTCTCTTCCCAAGGAAGTGATGTGGGCTCATTTTCTTTCTCCAGTCTTCACACCTGGTTTGTTCCTTCCATGTGCTGGAAGATGCATTGGCACATGGATGTGGAGAAAACATCAGAGAGTGAACCAAGTCATGTACACCAAGAGAGATTAGATTATGTTATCACTGGGTTGTTTAGAATCATGGAATCAGAGAATCCTTAAAGTTGGGAACGACCTTCACAATAATCAATTCCAACCATCAACCACGCCATCACTATGTTCACCACAAAACCACATCCCAAGTCCCATATCAACATGTCTTCTGAGCTCTTCCAGGGATGGTGATTCTACCAGTGCCATGGGCAACCTGTTCCAATGCTTTACAACCTTTTCCAAGAAGAAATGTTCCCTAATTTCCAATCTAAACCTCTCCTGGTGCAAGTTGAGACCTTTTCCTCTTGTCCTGTCCCTGTTCCCATGGGAGCAGAGCCCCACCTGGTTCCACCCTCCTGTCAGGGACTTGTGGAGAGCCACGAGGCTCCCCCTGAGCCTCCTTTTCTCCAGGCTGAAACCTGGAGAAACTCCAACCCACAGTTTGAGTTGATTCAGAGGAACCAACAAATCTGTTTTAGGTACTGGTAAATGATGCTGGCTGTTCTTAGTAGTAAAACCCAGAAAACAAACGAGATATGCCCAGCAGCTCAGTGTGGTGAGTTGTGCTAGGAAAGAGCCCACTCCAGACTCCAATGGCACAAGCATCAGCACCAGATTCTGCCTGGGATAACCTCTGTGAATTCCTCCCTCAACTTAGGCAGCTGAAATAATAACTGATCCACATGAACCAAATCTTCACAGTGGGTACATTTCTTTCCTACTGTTTCCAAACAAAAATCAAACATAAACAGTGAGAAATTATTTCATCTCTACTAATGAGTGGCAGCATGAGAACTCAGCAATATGTTAAGAGAAAATCTCCCTGGTACACTGAATTACACTTTTCTTGGAGTGAAGCAAGAACCCTTGTGATTGAAAAACTCCCTTTCCAGACTCAGAGATTGTTTTTATAAAGTATTAAAAAAAAAGTATAATGTTCCAAAATTCAGCCAAGAAAGCAGCGTTAATAATTCTTCCCTAATGCCTCTGAAATTAGGCTACACTTAGCCTGAATATTTTCAGTCTGGAGTGTATGTATACACAATATTGCTAACATATCCCTGCAGTAGATGTGTGCAGTGTGTGCTGCACTGCCCAGCTGCTGGCTCTGTCACCCCAGAAACTGCTGCTCCATCCCCACGGGCTGCAGGCTCCCATGGGCAGGGCTGGGGCATGGGGGCTGCTCCCCTGCATGGCCTCCCCTTCACATCCCTGCCAGAGCCATGGGCAGCTGCCTGTGGCCCACGAGCGCGCTCAGGAACTGACCACTGCTGCTGGAGGCCTTGGTGCTGAGCCCCTGAATCATCTCTCACTCGGACATGCTCACAAACAAAGGAGGAACAGGGCCTCAGTGGCCCGAAGAGCTGCCCTCAGAACCAGCAGGACCTGGACGAGTGGGATTGCAGAAGCGGCACGTGGGGAACATCCAGGCAGGCTGCCAGAGGCTGAGGCTGGGGCAGTGGAAAATCTGCAATGGGAAGGAAACAACACAGCATCTGGTATTTTGAAACACAGCTAGAGTTTTCCTGTGCATTCTGACTATGTGTCACCAATGGTAGGCTGTGAAATTCCTAATACCTGTCTGGCCCTTGGGGCTGAGCTGTGGGATGAAGCTCTGGGAGGAGACCTGGGAGAGATCCTAGAGTGAGCCAGGGTCCCCCATGTCAGAGCAGAACCCGGAACAGCGGGAAGGGATCCATGGCAGCCTCGCTCTCCCTCTGCCCTTTCCCCACCAGGGGCCAAACAACATCCTGAAGCACATGGTGAGAGAACTGCTGAAAGGGAATGGTGAGAGCATTTCCCTCAGCCTTGTCCTGGGGCTCAGCAGCCGAGGGCTCTGGCTGCACATCTGGACACGCCGTGCCCGGAACAGCGGGAAGGGTTCCATGGCAGCCTCGCTGGCCCGCTGCTGCTTCCATGCCCTGCAGGGCGGTTTCCCAGCCTGGCCTGGCTGCAGCTTCTCCCCAGCCTCTGCAGGAAGGCATTGGGCATCAGCTGCTACACAGTCCAATCTCACCAGGGATCCCCTGCATTTTCCCGGTCCCCAGTCACATCCTGAGGTGTGGATGCTTGGAGGAGGGAGAACCATAGCTAGCCCCAAAGGTCAGGGGGTATCAGGATTTTACGGATCCTTATCCATGTTTTGGAGAAGTATTGCCTCCTGAAGAGGCCACCTCCTGGATGTGCAATGATTCCATCTGATCCAGCTGTGCCTCTTCCTTTCTCAAGGGATGGACAGAGAGGCTCTATGGAAGGTGGCATTTCCTGCAGGAAGGGAGGCGATGCCAGGCACAGCCACAGGAGGTAATTGCTGTGCCTCTGGGTCTGAGCCCTGCTGAGGCTTGAGCTGCCCTCTCCGCTGCTTGGCACTGCGGGCACAGCCTGGACAAGACGGGCACAGCCCAGAGGAACTATCCCGAGCAGGCTCAGGGCACTCGGGTACTGAGCTGTCCTGCTGGGCTCTCTCCATGGGAGACACGTCCTGAAACCTGGGAGCGTCTGCACGGGGTGCCCATGGTGGGGAAAGGGCAGAGGGGGAGAGCAAGGCTCCAGTGTGTCCTGAGAGGGCCTGGCCATGTGCCCGTGGACTGTGGGAGCTGTTCCATGGGCAGGTGGGCAAAGCAGGAGGGAGGGACGGAGGTTGGGAGTGACAGCTGTGGCACTGCAGATTTCCCCAAGCATTTAGTCAGGGTTTCCTGTGTGGGAGGGAGAGAGCCCCAGGGCCCTGGGCTGCTCCAGCTGCCCCTCCAGGCATGTTGCACAGGACCTGCAAAGAGCGTGGAGAGTGACCAGGAGGCACGGGCTCCCACAGCCTTACCCTACCCCCTTGCAGTGCCCAATTGCCCAAGGCAGAAGGGGATCCCAGCACACCATGGAAATGGTTCTGTAGGATCTGTGCTCCCTTCTCGACTGGGATCATGACTTGGATTACTTGGAAATGCTGGTGAATGGTGCTTTGAAGACCTTGCCAGATGTTGAAGACAAGGTCTGAATGTACCTTTCCTGACAGAATAATCTGTGTCAGTGTGGCAAGAGCTCACTCATGAGCCAGTTCCCTTAAGTTCCTCTGAAGGATGATCAGTTCTGGAAACCTTGCCTTGCTCCCTTTAGGAGCCCTGAGGAATCCCACAGGATCGCTGTCAGTGGGGAAAAGGGGCATTTATCTGTCCATGCTCCTCCCATGTGCAATGCCACTGTGTCCTTCTGTGTGCTCTGTGCAGCCACAGAGAAGAGCAGAGAGGGAAGGGGCTGGGCCCAGGGCTGTGCCCCGGGGCTGAGCCTTTCTCAGCTCATTTGCTGCCCCCAGGGAGCCTGAGCTGCTTCTGCTGCCTCTGCCAAGCCCTGGCCCTGCCTGGGGCTGGGTTTAGAGGTGCTGGCAGCTCCAGGGAGTCCTTTCTGCCCCACAAGGGGCTCCTTCAATCCCAGTGTGGGGCCACTGCAGGCACGAGGTGCCCCTGGCCCTGCTCCTGAGTGGAAGGCAGAGCCAAGGGAGTGCCTTGGAGGGCACCAATCACCCAGGTGCCCTCACTGCCACTCGGGCCTGAAGGAGAATCTTCAGCAGTGCCATTGGAGCTGTTCTTTCCTGCCTTTCTTTGCAGCTGAGCCTGTTGCTAAAGGTGATCTGGCTTCCCAGCCCACGTTCAGGATTGAGCCTCTGGGAGATGGTGAGGGTAGGTCAAGGCCTTTCCCCTGGGAGAGCTGCCAGCTCAGAGCCCAAAGCTCGGCCAGGGGGGCATCGCTGCAGGTGCCAGGACAGAGCCATGCATGTGTGTGCCCTCGCCCTGCACAATCCACTCACAACTTCTGCTCAGCACTGGCAGCTGTTTGGAAGAGGGTGGGCCCTAGCCCAGCTGAAAAAGACCAGATGATTTGTTGATTTTATCTGATTTTGCATAAGCATGACATCCTGAACATGCCATTAAAGACATGGAGAATTTCTCCATTTGTTAAGGTGTACTTTTTGTTTCTCAAGTGATGGGCCAAAAGTCAGGACAGAAGGAGATGTTTCCCCAACGAAGCAGAGGCCGAATGGGAGCCCCTCCGGCCTGAAGGAAGGCCAAGCCAAACACAGGCATGGACACAGGCATAGGCTCAGAAGGTAATTGCTGTGCCAGGCTCAGCAGGGCTGAGCAGGGCTCAGCCCTTGGCGGGGCTGTGTGGCAGCAGCTCTTCCCCCAGGGCCTGCCCTTGCACAGCCCAGCAGCAGCCAAAGCTGGAGGCGCCTCTGGAGTCCTTGAGGCCTCTGGAGCTCGTTCACAGCCCCGGGGAAAGGGGACTCGTGCACCAACGTCCCTCCTGCTGCAGCTGCTCCGGAGCTGGCCCTGAGTGCCCAGAGGCCCAAGGCACAGGAGCAGCCCCGAGCGGGAGCCCTGCCACGAGCCCAGGGCCAGAGCCAGCCTTGGCTCCCAACTGGGCAGGGGCTGCACCAGGTCCTGACAGGGCCTGACTCTGTGACCTGGGGCTGGGGGAGCTGTCACGGGGCAGGGAGGGCCAGGGCTGGCAGTGGCTGCTCAGGGATGGGTTTGGCCCGTGTCCCTCCAAGCAGCGACTGCCCAAGAAGCTGCGCTGCCCCCAGGCTCTCCTCCCAGCCTGCTGGGCTTTGTTGGGTGGCACAGCCTGTGCCAAGGGGCGGCAAGGTGCCTGCAGGCTCCAGCTCTGGGGGAAACGGAGAACATCCTGCCCGCATCCACCGTGCTGCAAGCTCAGCAGTGCAACACAGCACGGGCTGACGCTGCCAATTGCTCCCACAGGTGCAGCAGCTGGAACCACAGCACATGTTCCTGATGCCCAGAAGGGCCTTGGAAGGGGTTTCTGTCAGGGAACAGGCTGCTGGCTGGGGTTCCTGGCAGGCCTGCTTGTTTTGGAGCTTATCTTCATCTTATGCTCTGTCTAAATTTGGACTTGCTGGAAGAGAAAAGGGTGAGTGTTTAGTTCACCTTTCCCTCAAAGAGCTTCTTTTGAAAGTCTACTGTACATAGGAAACATTGCCAGTGAGGCTGCAGTGTAGGTGTGGCCAGTCCATGACGGTCCAAAGAACTCTGCTGAGGGTTCTGCTGCTGCCCAGAGCTTTCATTGGCCTCCTAATTGCTGGGCCTTGTCCTGGGGGGCCCGCTGGGGCTGCAGCCAGTGCTGGCTCCCACTGAGGCTGCCTGGCTAAGAGCAGCCCCAGGGGCACAGGGCAGAGGCAAAGCACGGTGGGGAGGAGAAAGAGCAGGGACGAGATTGCCCTTGAAAGGCAGAGGCACTCTGGGGCCCGCTCCTGGCCAGGGAGCCTGGCCAGAGCCGTGCCCTGCTGGCCGCGGCCTTGAGGGACAGCTGTGCAGCTGGGCCAAGCTGTGCCAGCAGCTCCAGCCGTGCTGGGGAGCCTTGCCAGCTCTGGGCTCTGCTGTGCAGGAGGATCCCTGTGTGCCACTGGCAGCTGGGGCCTCAGCCACCTCCTCTCTCCACAGTTCCACCTCTGGACAAGAGTTGTAAGACGGTGGCTGCACCTCACACCCAAACAGCAGGAGCAGCTCCTCCAGCAGTTAGAAGGGCCTGGGCAGCCCTGTCAAGAGTTCTGAGAAGAAGACTCCAGAACAGCCATCGTCAAGGAAATCTCCTATTCTCCTGGTGATCCCACTGACACCTCCTCTCCCCATGTATATCCCCAAGCTACTTCCATTTTTTTTTTGATCCTCCTCTGTCCCGTCCCGACTTCTTCTATAGACCCCAGGAGCAGCCCAGCACCCTCCAGCCCCTCCTGAGTCCAACATGTTGTTTCCTCTGCCCCTGAACCCCCTGGTCCCGCCCTCTAAACAACACTGAAGTTATCCCCGCTCTCGGCCAGACTAGGTGATGGCCCTTTCTTTTGTTGCACTAAAGGGAAGGTGCCGTCACCCCAGTGTCTGGGTGGCAGCAGCAGCAAAGCCCAGCCGCCAGCAGCACTGGCTGAGCTCCATGGCCAGGAGCAGCCATGGATGCCCATGGTGTGGGCAGGCAGGAGCCAGGCAGGGGCTGCTGTGACCGGCGGCAGGGTCCCCAGGGCTGGGGGAGCCCAGGGGGCAGGCAGCAGCATGGGGCTCCAGTGAAAAAGCAACTCCATTTGCTTAGTTTTTCAGTTTTAGAAATTATAAATTGGTAGAAATATTTCAAAATATTTTTTCTGTAGAGAGACACCTCCAAATATTTCTTCCCAATTCCTATAGTAGTTAAAGATTTTTCTAAGTAGTTTTAGAATCCAAAAAAATGATCTCATTTTGTCTTCACTTTTCATTTTTAAAAATATTTAGAAATATGTCTTGTATAGAGGAATCCCCGTATGTTTCATTCCTTTTTCCACAAGACATCTGTATTTTTGAAACTGTTTTTAGAGTTCTGGAAAATATTTTCCCCTTTTACAATAAAAAATAAAATTGCATTTCAGTGGTAATCTTTATTTTAGGAAGAAGTAAGACCCCCTTCAGCCAGCCAGCCTGCTGCAGAGGCTCTTTTCCCACAGGAGCTTTTTATCTGGTCACAACCAACATACATAAAACCATTTCCCAGATATTTCCTGGGATTTTTTACAAGCTCACGTCTTAGTCTTCTCAGACAAACTTTGAGCACAGTGGGAACGTCTTCAAGTTACCATCTTTGTTTGCTTCTGGTGGAACTCCCTCAGTTCTAGAGCAGGGCCTTCTCTCAGCTTCCTGCTGGCCCCGGGCTCTCCTCCCGGCCTGCTGGGCTTTGTTGGGTGGCACAGCCGGTGCCAAGGGGCGGCAAGGTGCCTGCAGGCCCCAGCTCTGGGGGAAATGGAGAACATCCTGCCCGCATCCACCGTGCTGCCAGCTCAGCAGTGCAGCACAGCACGGGCTGACGCTGCCAATTGCTCCCACAGGTGCAGCAGCTGGAACCACAGCACATGTTCCTGATGCCCAGAAGGGCCTTGGAAGGGGTTTCTGTCAGGGAACAGGCTGCTGGCTGGGGTTCCTGGCAGGCCTGCTTGTTTTGGAGCTTATCTTCATCCTATGCTCTGTCCAAATTTGGACTTGCTGGAAGAGAAAAGGGTGAGTGTTTAGTTCACCTTTCCCTCAAAGAGCTTCTTTTGAAAGTCTACTGTACATAGGAAACATTGCCAGTGAGGCTGCAGTGTAGGTGTGGCCAGTCCATGATTGTCCAAAGAACTCTGCTGAGAGTTCTGCTGCTGCCCAGAGCTTTCATTGGTCTCCTAATTGCTGGGCCTTGTCCTGGGGGGCCCGCTGGGGCTGCAGCCAGTGCTGGCTCCCACTGAGGCTGTCTGGCCAAGAGCAGCCCCAGGGGCACAGGGCAGAGGCAAAGCACGGTGGGGAGGAGAAAGAGCAGGGACGAGATTGCCCTTGAAAGGCAGGGGACCGGAGAATGTCGCTTATCCGGGAGAGCCCCAAAGAGCGGCTGGAAGGGGTGCCGGCTGATCAAGGACCCCCGAGGAGTGGAGGGAGGGCGTATCGGCTGATGGAGTGTCCCGAGGAGCGGTTGGGGAGAGTGAGGGGTGTCCGTAATGGGGAGGAGCGGCCGGAGCGCTTGCATGGTCCGGTGGTGTGGAGGCTGGCAGGGCCTGTTGGAGTAGGCTCAGCCCGGCCGGTGGGCACGGCCAATGCCACCCGCCCACAGGACCATGGCGCAGTTCCTGTTCGAGGAGGACCTGCGCGGGCTGCTGAAGCTGGACACGCTGATCCCGAACGCGCCGCCTGCGCAATGGCAGTGCAAGGCCAAGGAGAGCGGCCCCAGGCCCAGCCCCGTCAGTGTGTCGCCCATGAAGCCGGCCAGTCGCTCCCACAGCTCCAGCAAGATGCCGTCCAAGACACCCGGTGAGCGCCGGCCACCAGCGGCAGAGGTTGAGTGCGGGAGCCTCGCCCAGGCTGCTTGTCTGTAGCCATGGGGCTCTGGGTTCCCTGCCACGCTGCCCTACCGGCTGCTGCTCAGGCAGGAGGAGGTGGGCTGTGCTCCTGACAGCCACCCACCTCCTTGCCAGCATGAGGGGCAGAGCTCTGAGCACTGGGGCTGGCAAGCTGCTGTTCGCCCAGCTGAGCCTTGCTCGCACAGCTGTATGCTAGGACGAGTGTGGGCAGGACTGTCAGCTGACAGCTTTACATCTTGTGAGCATTTTTGTATCTTCCCCTTATCTCTGGACTCTGGAATTGTTGCACTAGACCCAAGGAGTTGCACCACACAGTCCCTAACCAACTTGGTGGCAGGGAGGAAAATATAAGTTAGTTGTGACTGGGTGGCATGAGACCTCAGAGTCCTACTTGTCTGGTGGGTGTGATGTGGAAGAGTGTTGGGTTTGCTCCCGTGAAAGCTCTAATACAGGCTGTTAAATAGCTGTAAGACAATATTTTCATATGTGAATGCAGGTAAATCTGGATCCAGAATTCAAAGCACCCCCACAAAGGCTGTGGGGGATCGCTACATTCCCAAACACAGCACTATGCAGATGGAGATGGCAAATTTCCTCCTAACCAAAGAGAATGACCCTGATGAGGATTCCCCTACCAAGAAGGTGAGCATGTTGCTAAGTTACAATTACTTCAAAAACCGCTACTCCTTCCTGCCCCTTTACAGAGCTATAAACTATAGGTTCTATCAAGTGGGCACGTGGGACTGACAAGTCCCAGCCATCACTACTTGCAGCTCTGGGCTTCAGGAGCCTAGGATGAGATTGAAGCTGTAGAGACTGCCATGCACTCTAAGCCCATGCTGCTTCTGGTAGCAAAATTTAGCTTTTGACTAATGAGGCTTTAAAATGTAGCAGGCAACAAAAATACAAAGCTGTAAGCCTATGCAAAGTGAAACTGCTGGTGGTAGCTATTCTAGGACAATGTCTCCACAGGGAACACTTCTGGAATGTTTTACACTGTGTTCTGAAATCTGTTTATGAAGCATTTGGTCGCTTTGTGGCTGTGGCTTTTCCCACTGACAATGACACTGAATTTGCCATTGTTTGAAAATGTGAGCAGGACGATGTATGAAAGTCTGAGGGAAAACTGCTTTGACCTGCCTCTGTGTGACTGACCCTTGCAGCACCGTCAAACATCTTCAGATTCTAAGAGAAGGGGACTTAGATGTCTATTTAAATTGCAGTGTGGGAATTGTTTTAAATGCATTGCACTGAGGGTGATTTGTCTCTGTAGGAGCAACAGAAAGCCCGGGCAGTGAATCTGAATGGTTTTGATGTAGAAAAGGCAAAGATCCTCCACCTCAGTGGAAATCCACAGAATGCTCCAGAAGGTATGATGCAGGGTCTGTGTGAGCTGAATCAGCAGGAGAGATCAGGTCAGGGGAACAGCAACACAGAGGCTCTCTGTGTGGTCACAGGAGAAGTCAACTGGTTTCTATGAGCTGTACAGGCTGGAGTCTCCTTTCTTATGGTTCCTGAGGTCGAGGGAGGCTGTAACAGTTACAGTGAATTTATTTAGGAGAGTTGCTATGACTGCCAGTTAGTCACCTGTTACAGGGCTTGCAAGGGTCTTCAGGGTGGAGAGAGAGATGAGAATCTTGACCTCATGTTCAGAAGGCTTGATTTATTATTTTATGATATATATTACATTATTACTATACTAAAAGAAATAGAAGGAAAGTTCTCAGAAGCTAGCTAAGCTAAGAATAGAAAAAGAATGAATAAACAAAGTTCTGTGTCTCAACAGAGAGTGAGACCCAGCTCTGCTCTGAGTGGTCAGTAAATCCAAACATTCACCCAAGACCAATCACGCATCCACCTGTTGCATTCCACAGCAGCAGATAACCATTGTTTACATTTTGTTGCTGAGGCCACAGCTTCTCAGAAGGGAGAAAAATCCTAAAGAAAGGATTTTTATGAAAAGATGTCGGTGACAGTCACCTGTACTGCAGGTTCCAAACCTTCATGACGTCTGTAACAGCATCAAAGTCTCTGCTGTGCACTTTCTAGCTTAAACTACAACTAAATATAATGACATTCAAAAACCCAAGTGTTTGTTAAATTTGTTTCCATGAATGAGCAAATTGTAGCTCACCCCTGCTCAGCAGTTCATACTGCCAGTGATTTTCATGCACTGCAGGCTTGTGAGTGTTTCTCTTAGGACTTTATTTTCACTCCAAGGGATTCCTAGTTGGGTGAGCAGCACTCAGCTGGGAGGAAACTAACTCAGGTTAACAAACCTCTTCCCTTGCACACAGGCTATCAGAATAACCTGAAAGTGCTCTACAGTCAGAAAATGGCACCTGGATTCAGCAGGAAGAATAGCAGATATATTCCCTCAAAGCCAGACCGGGTCTTGGATGCACCAGAGATGTTCAACGACTACTGTAAGTAGGCTGCAGGGTTGAGTGCTGGGCATCCAGAACATTCTGCACTGGATTGCTGTTCCTAGGACAGTGTAACTGGGCCGTCTGTATTATTTTGTGTACCCAGGCTAGCACAGACCACTTCTGGAGTGTCCCTGTGTGGCCTTAAAGGGATAGTGGTCTAGGGCACTGTGCAGATGCCTTTGGAGCAGGGTACCTGGCCCCAGCAGCTGGGCACAGTGACACTCAGAAGGCTGCCCCTCACCTGTACGTGTGTGTGTGCACATGTGCACCCACACCTTGTGTGCACATGTGCACCCACACCTGCTGCATCAGCACAGGTGAAGGGCATGCTCTCTAGCCAAGCATGGCGTGACCTGCATTGCTCTTTCAAATTGTAGATCTGAATCTCGTAGACTGGAGCTCCCAGAACTTCCTGGCAGTGGCTCTGGACAACGCTGTTTATCTGTGGAATTACAGTACTAGGGGGATTATCCCCCTGCTGCAGATGGAGCATCCAGATGTTTAGATTTCCTCTGCATCATTGATTAAAGATGGAGACTACCTTGCTGTTGGCACAAGTAGTGCTGAGGTTCAGGTGAATGCAGGACTAAAACTAGAGGTGTTTTCTAGGGATTGACAGAACTGTGGGGCCTGGGGACAAAACCTTGGCTGGCAGAGGAAGGATGCCATGCACCTGACTTGTCTTCCCTGATGTGGGGTGGAACTGCCCAGTGTGCAAGGCAGGGTTTGGTTTGGGGGTTTTCTGATAAGCAGCATTACCTTCTGTGCTATAGTCATGAGATACACATTTTCTCTGTTCCCTTACTGAGAAAGCTGAATGCCAGAGCCTGTGCAGTGAGGTTCCTAGGGCACAGAAAGAGGATTGGGTTTCTTCTGAAGAACTTTTTGCTTTGCCTCTCCAACGATTGTTGCATTTATATTGTTGCATATCATATTTCTAGGGTCTCATACCTTCTGGGTGGTTTTCTCACAGCAGCTCTTCACAGCAGTGCTGCTACTGCTTCTCAGTCAGGGCTCCTCTCCAGCTCTCCCTGAATGCCCCACCCCCTTTTATCCCAGCTACCTCCACGGGCTACAGCTGCTACCCAATCAAGGACATTGCAGCTGCAGCCCATTTACAATAGCTAGAATCAGGGCAGGGTCACTGTGGGATCTCAGTCTCTCAGAACTGGGGTGCAGGGTGAACGAGACCACCCCTGGGGGGCTCAGGAGTCCTGGAATGTTGCCAGAAATGTCTGGTGGCTGGACTTTGATCCCACATGGGAGATGACATCAGTATGAGGATAGGAGGATTTCACCGGGGTGAATGGTGAAGGGATAAGTTAATTGGAGTGTGAGATACAGGGTTTAAGATTTCTGTACAGGGGGGTCTAGAGAAGTAAGATGGAGGAATTGGGGCGTGCCCTTCTCCTTCTTCTTCTTCCTCTAGGCCTCCATCTTCTGTGGTGATGTTGGCACTCTGGGATTGGACCTTACTAGGGGACCACTGGTTAATAAGGGTAGAGGGTATTGGAGAAAAATTATAAATATTGTATACGTAACTCCGGGTATAAAGATAGGTGGCCGCCCCAGGGGCTCTCAGTGTATGCCCATGGCTGACTGCTGAGCAGAACTCTGTCAGGCCAAGAGAAAATCTTTTAGATAAGCAATTAATAAACACCGAGACCGAGAAAAAATCTGAAGTTTCCACTCGTCCTTTCGAACCCGGGGGCCCAAGGCCATCTTGGGCTTTTCCCAGACCATCTAAACAGCCCCAAAATCCGACAGGTCACTTATACAATACAGAGATCTTTTACTGCAATACATATATTTACTAAGGCCCCTATAAGCTATGGGACATTGAGCAGCAGAAACGTTTCCAAACCATGACCAGCCATTGTGGCTGTGTGGGAACCCTCAGCTGGAACAGCTACATCCTCTCCAGGTAAAGCAGTGGGTCAAGGGCAGTTTCCAGTTGTTGCAAACTCCTATCCCTCAATCTATGTGTGGCATGGGTTAGGGATGGCAGAGAGAAATTTGTCTTGGCTTGGGATTCTTACTCAGCCTTATCTGTTGGGGCTGTGAGGAGAAGGCCTCTTTCCTGTATTGCAATTTGTGCTGAAGTTGTAAAGAGCTTGTGTGGGTGTTTCACTCACACCAACAGACCTGTGTTGCTGGTAACACTGGTTGAAACCCAGTGGCAGCTATAGCAGTCTTGCAACAACAAAAATGGATTTGGGTGAAAATGTGCAGCCTGACCCTGCAAGCCTTCTCTTCTCTCTGCAGTGATGCACGGACTGGGCACATCCATCACCACGATGTCCGAGTGGCTGAGCATCACGTGGCCACCCTTGCTGGCCACACAGAGGAGGTGTGCGGACTCAAATGGTCTCTGGGGCCACTACCTGGCCAGTGGTGACAATGACAGTCTGGCGAACGTCTGGCCATGCACCCAATATGGGGATGGAGACTTTGCTCCTCTACAGACCTTCACTCACCACCAGGGTGCTGTCAAGGTGAGCACAGAGCCGCCACAGGCGGATATGTGTGTGCAGGGCAGGTATGCAGCACTGGCTGGGTGCAGGTTGCCTCTTGTATGTTTTAAAATGAACTCTCCTCTCTCAGGCTGTGGCGTGGTGCCCATGGCAGATGAATGTTCCAGCCACTGGAGGTGGCACTAGAGACAGACATATCTGCATCTGGAACGTGTGTTCTGGCGACCGCCTCAGTGCTGTTGATACCCGTTCCCAGGTGAGAGATGAACATCAGCTTGGAGACAAACACCTTCTGGCAGCACACCTACACAGAGCTGCTGGCTCCTCAGGCCCAGAGGCACAGGGAAGGAGGGGGACCATGCTTGCCTCCGAGTGGTGAGCATCAGCACAAGGACCCTGTCTCACCTGTGTTACTGCCTCTTTGCAGGTGACTTCTATCCTATGGTCCACAAACTACAAGGAGCTCATTTCAGCCCATGGCTTTGCACAGAATCAGCTGGTTATATGGAAGTATACAAGAATGAACAAGGTTGCAGAGCTGCCAGGTAGGTGGACAGGGCCTGGGGGGGATGTTAGAGGTTGAAGACAGCTGCACTCCTTGGTTTGAGCCTGCAGCATCACTGATACAGGACAGTATCCGGGGCCATGCTGCTAGGAGTAAAGCATGCCCAGGGGGCTGTGGAAGAGATACCACTGATCCAAGTGTGTGCTTGGGGTCTGAAATCACGCTGCCACGGCCAGTGGGGAGACAGCTATGCAAGCTGGCAGGGCTCATGGGAGCATACAGGAGTAAATGTGCATGTGCTGATCAGCTCAGCCCTGATTGCACATTCCTTCTCCTCCTCAGCTCATACTGATAGAATCTTGAACCTGACCATGAGCCCTGATGGTACAGCAGTGGCCTCAGCAGCTGCTGATGAAACAGTGCAGGTCTGGAGCTGTTTTGAGATGGATCCCATAAAGAAGAAGGAGAAACAGAAGGCAAACAGTGCCAAAAGCAGTATTCCTCACCAGAGCATCCACTGAGAGCACGGGATTGTTGTGGGGAGGGGGATATTTGGTTTACATGCTGTACAGTATTTTAAATGTTAATGAACTGCTTAACTTGACTTTTTCTTAATAGAGTCTGATGGAAGAAAAAGCCATGGCTCCTAAACCCAAGTCCTCCCTGAGGCTGGGGATCTGGGCAAGGAGTGGAGACCTAGGTCTTAAGGGCCAGTTTAGAGGCCCCTGAGCTTAGCATAGCCTAGCAGAAGGATGCTGTGCAAGGGCTGTACTTCTGTTTCTGTCCCAGCTAAGACAGATATGTCACCTGCCCCATCTAGATGCTGACTACAAGCACAGCAGCTCCACCACAGGCTCAACTGAAAGCACAGCATGGCTGTGGCCTCAGTTTGTGTTGTCCTGACCTTTCTCACAAGCCCAGGGACACCTTCCTATGGCTCTGCAGGCAGATCTCAGTTTGTCTTGTTAGCTACAGGCAGCCATCACTGCCTGCCTATGGTGCTGGAGTAGAATAGCTATTGGAAAAAAAAGGAAGGAGAGAAATATAGAGCAACAGCTGTAATCACCCCAAAGGCTGGAAAGGGGCTGGCTCTGGCATAAAGCCTGATGCAAAACAAAAGGTTAGCTTACACTGCCACGCCCAGCCTGGATGTCATGCGAGAGCCACGCAAAGCACCACCAACCCTGTGCTCAGCCTTCGGTCACGTATTCTTCCAACAACTCTGATCTCCCTTCCCCTCCTGCTGAAAGGAGGCCCTGGTGCCTCACCGAGGCTTCATGCAGGGGAGCAGGCACCAGGGCTCAGCTGACATTTATTGGAGCTTGACTCCCCTACACTTGGAAAAATGCCTTTTTTCCAGGCTGAACTGTGCTGGAGCAAGTTGCAGGAAATATATTTGAGCCCTCACCTGACCAACAACCAGCTGAGCCATGCTGCTTTGCACGATGGAGCCGCAGTGTCTGAGGTTGTGGGGCTGCACCAGACCCATCACGCCTGTCCTTCAGCTGCACCAGCATTGCCAGGGGCTGCTGGGGACGCTGCACAGCTGATAAGCACCTTGGCCTGTACAAAGCAGCTCCACCAGGCCTGTGCCTCCCATCGGTCCTCAGTGATTAGCTGAGGGCGGATTATTAACTGTTTTCACCTTTCCCTCAGCATAGTACCACACTGTGCCTAGCACCAGCTCTGCCTCCTGAGCCTTACAGCAGCTGGAACCTTCCAAGGTTCCGACTTGTGCTCTGCCAAGGCCAGTGAGTGTGTAACCACACCCACCAGAGCACCCCCCACACACACACATAAAGCTGATATGGGGGGCACAGTCTCAAAAAACAGCCACTGAGCCAGCACCTTCCCAGCAGTGCTGCTGGTGCATCCCCATTTGGCCACTTGGGAAAGATCAGGAGGTCCAAGGATGTGTCTCCCTCAGACACAAATCCTCAGGCCACAGCTGTCTCTAAAGGGGAAGCAGGCAGGAACCCAGATGCAAGGCTGGGCTCTTCCACAGAGCTGTGCTGTTGTTGTAGGAGCCCTGCCCCACACCCCTGCAGGGTGGGTGCTGGGAGTTAGCACAGACTTGCTTTGTGGGGCCACAGCTGATTAGGCCTTCCCTGGTCCCTGACCTGGAAGGAAAGCTTTATATGCCAAAAAGTTCCTGTCATTTTTGCAGTCCCATGTAAGAGCAGCTCAGCTTTCTCACAGACTCTTTCTTTCTCCTTAGCACATGCCCCACACCCAGATGCTGTGCATTACACAGCCCTTAGAGGACCTCTGAGCATTACCAGAGGGTAATGATACTGCAGGGTCTTTGACCCCATGCTGGTCTCTTACAGTCCTGGAGTGAGGAGGAGCAGAGGAAGGAAGTGGGCACTGATCCAGCAGGCCCAGTAAACACAGCCCTGTAAGGTGTGAATTCAGTTCACAGCATGACAGCGTATTAATTACCCAGTGCCATGGCCAGCCCAAAGAAGAGCACAGCTAACAGTGTTATGAATAAGAAGCTTGACTAGGCCAATATTCAAGCAGCAATCAATTTATTATTTAATATGGTAAAGTATGAGCAATGCAGCGCTGGGTATAGTGGGGGAAGTTTTCCCTCCAACTGCACACCAATAATTGAGGGTTACGGGTATTTATAGGGGTCCCCATCAGTTTTTTTCAACAGTTTCTATTTCCAGTTTTTACTCATCAGCAATTTTTATTCCAAATTATTAGATCACAAATCTATACACTATTGTGATTTTAATTTCTCAGGATGTATCTCAAAGGAGTATCCCCAGATGGTGATGGTCCAGTTTCCGAAAGAAGAAAGACGACTCCCATCTGGTGGGGTCCCGCTCCCCAGATGTGTGTCCACCTTTTAATTGCAGAGACTCTAAATCTCATAACAGTGATGTCCAGCTTCCCTTTGGTCAAAACCATAAACCCTTGAGGTGATGTTCATCTTCCTTTCTCAAGCTGTTTTTCTCTGCTTCAATAAGGTGTGAGATAAACATATTTCCTTTACATATATTCCAAAGCTACAGTTTCAAGGATACAAGTAATATTCTAAAATTATACTTCAAAAGGTTATTATTGCAGAACTTTATGGATTAAATGCAAGGAAAACGCAACATCTTCAACACCTTAATTCCAATGCTCCTAAATCAACAAGGGTTAATTTGCAAACAAAAGATAGGTTCAAAGGCCTTTTTCCATGCTTTGTTTTTCTTCAGTTATTACTAGAATTCACAGCTCTCCCATTGTCGGGGTCCACACATTTTGCATTCACAAATACACACATCGCCTGTTTGTGCCTGACACAAAACACAGCTTTGCATCTCACAGCCAAGAAAATGCAATCCTTGCTCTTCTGACACAGCTCTCTCTGTTCATGATGTGGGACAGTGAGTGCTGATGATGTGCAGGAGCTGATGCAAGGGACAGGGACGAGGATGCAGCAGGCACAGTGCCAAGCTGACAGAGGGATGATCTCTGCCAGTGGCACTGAAGAAGAAGAGTTTGCAGACAGCACAGAAAATGGCTCTTTGTTTCACCTCTTCTTTCAGTGCTGCTAAGAATGTAGCCTGGAGCAAGCTTGGAACTCCAGAGCCTGGAGCCCTTTCCAGGCAGGGCTGCATCAGACACAAACCAGCAGGGGACTGAGGAGCCCCTGGGGTGGCAGTGAGCAACCTCGGGCTCTGCTCACTGCTGCTGGCATTTTCTATTGAACCATCTCCAAGGACTTCTGTTGTGCTCTGTATTTCTAAGGGTTTCCCCCCTTGGTTTTTTTTGGTTGTCTCCTGCACCTTTTTTCCTCCAAATTTTCCTACCCTGTCAGCAGCAGCCCCTGTCCAGAACTGGCTCTAAAATATCAGCAAAGTAGCTGGCAACAACAATGGGTGGAATCCTGTGGCTCAGGAATTCGTATGCCAGAGCCTGCCTGTGCCTCATGCTTTGTCAGGACCTCCTTCTCTGTGCAAAACAAGGGACTGGTGGAGTCTTTTTGCCACAGAGCTCCTGAGAAGCAAAGGTTGGGCTAGGTTTCTCAGGAGTGTATCCGTTAAGTTCATTGCCGGCAAACAGAAAGTAAGGCCAGGGTAGCAGAGCAGCTGGGAGCTGGTCACTCCCTGCAAAGGGCTGGTGTAGGAAGTGGGAACACCACGTTCCAGGAGGGGCGAGGAGGGTCAATGTGCTCAAGGTGCTGCCAGTGCGGTTTGGGTTCACTTAGAGAGTAGTCAGGAGTGGTGAGCACTGCAAGATCCAGCTGCAGTCCCCATCCACGTCCCTTTCAGTGATGGCTTTAGGGTGTCTGCAGCCTGGATCCAGAGCGCCCTGGGGGGCTCCTGAGGCTGCCTTTGCACTCAGGGTGAGGATGCCCAGGAGCCCCTGAGGCCGGCAGTGGGGACCAGGGCTGGGCTTGTGGCCTGGCAGGTGTGGCTCTGGGGGCTGTGACATGCCAGGGCATGGGTCACTGTCACTGCCCTCCGCAGCCCTGGCTAGCTCTGTGATGCTCCAGGGACAACAGCAAGCGTGGGGATCTGGCTAGGTTGGGGTTTTGCCTGAGCCAGAACCTCTAGGCCAAATGCTGAGACGTAGAGACCCCTGGAGGACCGAGTGAAGGAAGCAGAGGAGGCTCTTCTGCGGTGTAAAGTGCAGCAAATTCATCAGGAGAGGCAGGAGGAAGGTTCTACAAGTCAGAATTCCCAAAGGGAACAGATGTTCAAAGAAGCCCCAGCACCCTTGTGCGCGGGTTTTTAAAATCTTTCAAAACAGGGGGTGGACACCATATAGTAACCAATAAGCGACTCTTGGGGTGTAGTTTTGAGGGCTACAACAAAGCAGAACAAGGGGAAGAGAGAGCGTTGGGATAGGGATTGGATCTTAGGGTGAGGGACAGGGAACTTTGCGGAACAAAGGGTAGGGTTTGGGCTGATGGATGGGGCAAAGGGGCCGGGTTGTCTTGACAGACAGGGAAAAATCTGGTGAGGAGGGAGGGAATTCCTTGAGGGACACTTGGGTAGGAAGGCATAACAGAGGGGAGAGACTAACTGTAATAACTCGGGGAACACTTGAACATACCACTACATAACAGAACATTTGGCTCAATAAACTAACACACTGCAACACAGAAATTCAGGGTTTCGGCAGCTGAGAGGTGGCACTATTAGAACCTGCAGCAGCTGGTGAAAGCCATCTCTGTCCTTCAGGTTCTTGCTGTGTGGGAAGGTGCTGCAAGTTGTGGTGGCTGCACTCCCCCTTTGCTGGGAGGATGATCTGTACCAGGGGAGAGCAGAAAGCTGCCGTGGTGAGCAGAACATGCTCAGAGCATTACAGTTCAGAGAATGGCACTGCCCTTGAAGGGCAAAAAGCTTGAAAGCATAGAATTCTGTGCAGAACCGTTGCACAAATTTTCTCTTCTAGAACATGCCCATTTTTGTATACTGTAGATGAATACTCTGGGTTTTATAGAATACATGGGGTTTTTTCTTAAGGGTTTTTGGGAGAACTCTCAAGTTTATTTCTTTTTGTATTTTACATCCAGCATGCATACAGGTTTTTTTTTATTATTATTATTTTCTTTAGTAAATACTTAGGGAACAAATACCTAAGCATTTTTAATCCTTTGGGATATTGTGACTAATATTCTTAGAAAGAAAACCTTGTTGAACAAGTGTGAAAACACAGAGAGAGGGAAAACAATATAAAAGTCTTTTAGAACAGGGCGTGTAATAAGGACTGCAGAACTGAGTAATTCCTCCAAGGGCAGAATTAGCAAGATATATTACCAAGAGTAACCGCCAAGATACTTCCTTAAGCCAAAGGAAATGTGACCTGCAGCCATACAAAGTACAGCCAAAGCAAATGAAAACCTTTGGAAAAGAGGGAATTTTTCCAGTGACATCAGTCTGTGATAAATAGGTACGATTTGTGCTGATAAATATTGAAACAGTAATCAATATTGATACAGCAATTAATATTTGAGAATAATAAAATAGTTTAAAGTTGTAGTGCCAAAGAAGAGAGGGAGAGGAGGGGCTCCACCCGCCCTTCCCAGCAGATGTTCTCAAGGACCACAGGAAAGAAGCTGAAGATACAGTTTCTAAAAATGACCAAGAACCTGGTTGGATCCCAGAAAATGCTAATTATAAGGGATTTATTGCCTTGATATGTAGATGCAGTGATACGTTAGTCTTGGCTTATATTGTACTGGCTTGGTGCGCATGTGTAACCCAAAGGTGAATTAAAGGACAACGAAGAAGACTACTGAGCCTTCATCAGTGACGACCCCCAAAGACTTGTGCGACCACCAAACCGAGTGGTGGCACATGCGTGGTAAAGGTGGTAATGAAGGCGGAGATAGAGATATGACGAACCAAAAATGGGAGGAGATGGCATTGACACATAGCATATAAGGGGTGATTTTCACTTGGCAAACTTGTACGTGAAGTGGCAAGGGTCATTGAACACTGCACTCCGTACCCCGCGGTTGTTTTTGCTTATGTGCTATTATTTGAACCAAATTATCCCTTATTTTAATCAAAATATATTGTATCCAATTTTATATTTTTTTTATTTTAACTATTCAAAAAAAATTGCGACTACTTTTAATATTGTTTGAGGTTTTTTATGATGGGATAATTGGGCAAACATAACAGCTTCACAGTTACAGCTGTACATATGTTCTGATCTTTAGATCAGATCTTTAGAACTACATCTTTAGATGTAGTTTTGAATTAATGTGTTTTGATTCTGTCTTTAAGTTTTGATGACATATTTTTAATTCTATTTTTTTTTTTTGATGATGAAAAAAAGTAAATAAATAAACAAAATTGAAAAAACCAAAAGGAGAATGTGAGACCAGGACCTGCTAGCCTAGAGATTATGGGAGTGCAGCTCACTCGATGTGCCAGCGTCTCACCACATCCTTTCCGCATTGGGCCTCTCCGCCTCCTCTTTGGCCATGTTTTCTTTGTGTCATTTGTGCTGCTCTTTGTTACTTGGCATTACAACAGAGTCACCTGTTGACCTGTTTGAGGGACAATGGATCCAAAAGATCCTGTATAGTCAAAGGTTTTCTACCTAGGTATGTTCTCTGCTCACCAAAGGCCTGAGCAAAGAAACCAAGAGAAGTGTGCCCAAATCCCAAAGCTTTGCTCCTTTGCAATCTCCCACAGATCTGGCTCGCAGGTGTCTTCAATCACAATTCCATAGGTAAGAAGAGGTCATGTATTTCACTGGGAAAAGATGCACTGCTTTGGAAAAGCCACCTGTATGTATATTACTGGGGACAGCAGTGCAGCTGTGTTGTTTGCCCCTTGTTTGCAGAAGGATGAGTGCACTGGGAGGCCAATAACAAGTGACAAGGGTTCCTCCAATCTGCACTGCAGCCTGGGTGCCATTCAGCCCAGAGCTAGGGGATCATTTGTTCCCATGGACCAGTGCTTGCCAGTGGAATGAATTCCTGCACAGCTGGAAGAAGCAATTCTGGATTCAGCTCCAGCTGTTGGTGGGCTGCATGATCATTGACAATGCTGCATTTCCAGAAATTATTCTGCAGTTTCCTTTCATAGTCATTTGAAGCTTTGAAACTTCACATTTTAATTTGCTTTGCTTTAGGGTAAAATACTTCTGGGCCCAGTGCAAGCTGTAACCTTCTGACAGCAAAGTCCTCATGGTTGCCAGCTTTTGTTGTCACACAGTGTCACCTGGCTGCATGTGCTTGCTTAGCTCTGGGTCTAGTCCCGGCCTAGTAAAGCCCAGGCAGGGTGGCACGTTGCAGGGAAAACTGGTCCATGAGCTTATGGGGTTGCCATCAGCAGCAGAGTGAATGTGCCCTTTGGGGATTCCTCTGGGGACAAATTTAGTGACCTACTCCATGCCACAATATTACCTTAGATCTTTCTGCAATATTCTAGAAAAGGCTGTGAAACTTCACATCTCCTTGCACAGCCACTGTTTGAAGAGGGGCATTTTTGTCCCTCCTCAAAGTCATTGCTCTTAAACACCAGAAGCATGAACATCCACCAACAGGAATGATGCATGGTCCTGCTGCTGCTGCTGCAGAGCACTGGGCAGTGCAGACCTGGGTATTACCAATATGAGCACTTAATTAGCATTTCATGCTCCTTCAAGCTTTCCAGATCTCAGGGCTTTTTGTTTCAAAGCAGCCACTGCACCATCTCCAGGGAACAACAGGAAATGGGAATCATCGACTGCCAGCCTTGCAGGGGTGTGGGGGAAAACCTGAAGTGTCTGCATCAAAAGATGAATGGGAAGAGTGTAATTGCCAAAGGAAACGCTTTTTTAGGACAGCAGGAGCAGTTGTTTACTGCATGCTTGCATGAAGATCATTTGGGATCTCCTTTTTGTGTCTCATGCAGAAAAGGAGCTCTTAATAATACCATGCTACTTAAACCAGATTGGGATGTATCTCTGTAGTGGTTCACAATGAAGCAGACTGCCTGCTTTGTCACTGCCAGCCCTGCTGAGCCTGCGAGGGACTGTAGTGTATCCCATGCCTGTTTTGCCTCCAAGCAAAGCTTGGTTTTCCTTATAGGTGTGGAGTAAATACAAGAGTAATAAAATGGACAATTAAACTGGCCACTTTGGAGGATATGCTCATGCTTTCGCATGTCAGTCCTGTACCTCATGCTCCCCAGGCTTGTTATTCATCAAGAAATATTTTAACAAAAACCTCAGCTCTCATGTTACACCTGAATAAAACTGCATCAAATCATCAAGAATTCTGCTGTCAGGAACAAGACAAGAGCCTTCCAACACTCACTTGCAGCTGTCCTGGATTTCTGCAGCCCTTTGTGAAAAGCTGCTGCAGACAGAGTGTTTGGAGTTGGTTTGGGCCTTTATGAAAGATCTGTGGAGTAGTGTGCAGGGCTCTCCTGGCAGGAAACTGTTTGTCCAAGCCCAGGGACACGGTGCCGGCAGGAGCGGAGCGACCCCGCTCCCAGCCCGAGAGTCTGTGAGCTGAGCCACGCCGGGGAGAAAAGGCAGCGAGGGGCTCCAGCCCAGCTGCTTCACTGCCCTGCCCGCTCCATGGAGCTCTGCCATGGGAGAAAGCCGACGCCGGACGAGCCCCCGAGCTTCCATCAGCTGCTGGAACTGCTCCGTGACAGCTCCTGTTCTTCCGAGAGAGACCCCGGCACCTTCTTGTAACTAACGCGTGTCATGGGGGGATTCTGTTTGTTAATAAACTGTTGGGGTTTTTCACTTTCATCTATTAGTAATAATTTCCTATTGCTGGAAAGGGATTGTTGGAACACTTTAGAGGAAACAATTTATTGCACAATATCCTGTTTGAAGTTGTCTCAAACTGTGAGAGACAGATGGCTTCACACAGGAGCATCCCCAAGGCTGCTGAGGGGAAGGCACAGAGGAAGACAAACCCAGTATTTCTGAGGGAACTCCTTGACAGCAACCCAACCCGAGTTGTCAAACAGCAGACCTGATGTTTCGAGACATGGGCCACAGGGGAAACCTTTCAGTGTGTTTGGTCCAGGCTGGGTTATGCTCAGGGCAAAGGTGTGTCAGTGTGTTGGATAATCCTCTTTTCTTGACCTAGAGATGGGGCAACTGAGAGGTGTTTTAAAAACTTTTCTTCCATTTTCAGTCTCATGAGAAGGGTGAGACAATACAGATGTTATAATTCATGCCATCACAGTTAAGAAGCCAACTATTTCCTAATTACAGTATTTCTTGGTCTATCAGCTTTTTGCCATGCCATGTTGTAGATGCCTTAAAGCCAATTATTTAAAACTACCTCTTGTGTGTCCCACTACAATGCATCTTTCATAGCTCTGTTTTTCCAAAGTCTTATTTGCAAGGCCATCTTTTGAAACTTGTTTCCATCTCCATTTCTCTCTCAACAATATCTGTCCTATTCCATGGCATTTTAAAGTTAGTGTTTCCTGTGTCAAGGGTTATATACAGATGCATACTGTGTGGGCCTTCTATTAGGCCCTAAAAGCTTTCTACAAATCCATTTCCTACATCAGTGCACTTGGCTCCTTCTCTCCTCATTGTGCCTGGGAAGCACAGGAGGCCAGAGCTCCTGGAGAACCCATCACAGCACTCAGTGGGAGCAAACTTGTGTCCAGTCCTCACCTGGAGCTGTGGTGCCCAGCATTCCACCACACTCGAATGAGGAACTGTTCCTGCTCTTTCAGAAGGAGCTAAGGAGGTTTGGCCTTCAGATCAATTGTCTGCAGGCTCCTGCAGTGCCTGGTGCTGCTCCCTTGCCAGAGGCACCCCAGGCCAGGGGGGCACATCTGGGCTGCTGTGTCTGGCTCTGGGGCTCCCTGTTCTGGGCAGTGGAGGAGGAGCTGCAGAGGCTCTGCAGGACTGACAGGATGGGCTTTGGGGCTGGCAGGAGAAGCTGAGGGACCTGGGCTGCTGAAGCTTCTGAAGAGGAGGCCCAGGGCTCATCCTGCAACTGCTCCAAGGGTGGCTTCAGAGAATCCCAGAATCAGCAAGGGTGGAACAGGCCATGGAGATCATGAAGTCCAACCTGAGCCCTGACACCACCTTGTCTCTCCTGAGCCTCCTCTTCTCCAGGATAAACAACCTCAGCTCCCTCAGCCTCTCCTCAAAGCTCTTGTGCTCCAGACCCATCCCCAGCCTTGTTGCCCTTCTCTGGACACGCTCCAGCCCCTCCATGTCCTTCCTAAATTGTGGGCCCCAGAATTGCAAACAGCACTCGAGGTGCTGCCCAAGCAGTGCTGAGCACAGGGGAAGAATCCCTGCCCTGCTCCTGCTGGCCACACCATTCCTGATCCAGGCCAGGAGCCTTTGACCTACTTGGCCACCTGGGCACACTGCTGGCTCATGTCCAGCCTGCTGTCCATCAGTCCCTGCAGGTCCCTTTCTGCCTGGCTGCTGTCCAGCCCCTCTGGCACCTTGCTGAGGGAGGGAGGCAGGGAGGGAACGGGTCCAGATCCAATCCTTCCTGAAATGTGGTGTTTGCTGGCACTGCCAGTTCCCAGATCTTGATATTTCCCTATTCTGGTACAGCCCAAGTGCAGCAATTTGCTGGCAAAGAAAGTCAAAACCAAGCAAATACCTGGTACCTACAGCAACCCGATCTCGGGTTTGCTGACACCGCCACTACCCAGATCAGGAATGTTTCAGATGCCTGCACAGCCTAATTCCAGCAGTTTGCTGGCACAGAAAATTAGCATCTGGAAATTTCTCAGTGCCAGCAAAACTAAATGCAGCAATTTTCTGGCAAAGAAAGCCAGAACTCAGCAGCTTCCCAGCACTGCCACCAGCACCGCCCAGACCTGGTGTTTGCTGCCACTGCCAGTGCTCAGATCTGGATATTTCCCTGTTCTGGCAGAGCCAAGTCCAGCAATTTTCTGGTAATGAAAGCCACAATCTGGCAACTTCTTGATACTGTCATTCGCAATGCCAAGATCCGGTGTTTGTTGGCACCATCACTGCCCAGATGCGGGAATTTCCTGCTGCCTGCACAGCCGAAGTTTAGTACTGTCTGCAAAGAAAGCCAAAACCTTGCAAATACCTGGTACCTACAGCAACCCAATCTTGTATTTGCTGACTGCGCAAGTGCGCAGATCCAGAATTTTTCAGGTTCCTGCATAGCATAATTCCAGCAATTTTCTGGCACTGAAAGTTCACATTTGGAAATTTCGTGGTGCTGGCACATTCGCCACCCAGACCTGGTGTGCGCTGGCACTGCCAGTGCCGACATCTGGCAATTTCCAGCTTCTGGCAGCACCCAAGTCCAGAATTTGCTGGCAAAGAAAGCTAAAACCTGCCAATTTCCCGTCGCCAGCACTGCCCAATCTGGAGTTTCCTGGCAGCAGGATCCCAAGAAAGAAGGAAGGAAAGAAGGAAAGAAAAGAGGAAGGAGTCCAGATCCAGTCCTTCCTGGAGCACGGAGCCTGAAATGGCTCCAGGTCACGTGGCCTGCCAAGGAGCCAGTGCTGCCAGTGTGACCTGGGCTTTGCTCTTCACGCAGGTTTGCCGTGCGCACCCTGAAGTCCCTGCTCTGCCTTCTCCGCTGCGAGGATGTGGTGCTGGCAATGGAGCGCAGGTGTGCCTGGGACACGCTTCTCTCTCTTGACACTCACCACTTTGCCGTGGCTCTGCTTGCCAGGTGAGACCCCCTTCTCCCCACTGCCTCTGACATTGCTGCTCTGTGCCCAGGTGCCCCACAAAGTCTTTGTGGTGGCCATGGGCCACAGAGCCTTGTCACTAAAGGAACGGCCAAGCAGACTGGAAAAGGCTGGCAGAGGAGGGTGCCCATGGGCAACCGACTCCCAGATGGCCCACGTCCCCTTGCTGGAAGGGTGCTGGGAAAAGATGAGAACTGGATGAGTCATGCCTGGGAGAGGTTTGCCTCACTAGCTCAGGGTCTTGTTTCCTTTTTCCCCTCTTCAGAGAAATTTGCCGCTTAGCCATCCACTTTTGTTCCGCGGTTGCATTCTACCTGCTTGCCATGCTCGGTGAAGAGATGCCATACTGGGATTTCCCTGCCCTGACATTCCTTGTGGAGGTGAGCCTCAAGGCCAGCGCTGCCTAGCTGAGCGGCCTCCCAGCCCTCTGGCCTCTGGCAGCCACAGCTGCCAGGACAGTGCCCGTGCCCTGTGCTGCTGCCTGGGCCCGGCCCTGTGCAGCTCCGGGCTCCTGCCGGCCGGCTCCCCTGTCACTGCCCTGTGCCTTTCAGGTCCTCGAGTGCCTGGACTTGAGCGAATGCAGTGACAGTGTTCTGGAGATCCTGGCACAGAACCTGCGGAGCGAGCACATGGCCAGGCGGTACTTGGCACTCCGAGGCCTCGTAGTGCTGGGCAAGAATCCCTTGATGGTGAGAAGGGGGCAGTGGCTGAAGCCGTGCAGGCAGCGTGGGGCTGGGCAACGCAGTCGCTTGGCCTTGCCTGGGCTTCGGCTGCTGGGGCAGCTGCTCCCAGCTCTCCTGCCTCCTGCTTCAGCTGCCCCAGTGCTTTGGGACAGACCTTTGGCCTCTGGGCCCTGCGGCAGCAGGGCGGCCTTTCACAAAGTGGTGTTCCACACAGGCCGAAAAACTGCGGAGCCTGACTGGAAGTCTTGTGGAGCTCCTGGAGGAAAATGACAGCGACATGATCAGGATGAGCATTCTTTTACTGAGATATTTGCTCCTGGATAATGGTGCCCCAATAGCCACCCCCATCGCCCTGCAGCTGGCTGAGGCGCTCTCCTGCCACTCTTTGACAGTGTAAGGCTCTGTGCCCACAGCCACAGCCACTGGCTGCTGCCCGGACCCTTGGTGCCCTGTGCAGATGCACGCCTGTGCCCTGGGGGGCCTGAAGCAGCTGATGCTCAGGTCTTTTGCCCTTTCCTTTCATCCAGGATGATATCCAGGTGAAGCTGAGCTCCATGGCTGTCTTTCAAGAGATGCTGGACTTAACAGAAGAGGGAAGAAAGGCCCTCAAGTCCCACGTGCGCCAGAGCCTGCTCCCTCTCTACTTCCACTGCCATGATGAGAATCAGATGGTTGCTGAGGTGAGCACTTGTGGCCACCTGCTGTCCCCCTGGCAGGTGCTTGGGCTGCCTCCTGCCCTGGCACCTTGCGGGCTGCAGTCTCCTGCAGGCTGTGGCACTGGGATGCTCCTGTGCCCTGGACATTGGGGCCATCTCTGCGTCTCTGCTGCTCTCCAGGCCTCCCGGGAAACGCTGCATTCCTCAGCCAGATTCCTGAAGAGGAGGGACATCGAACAAATGCTATACCTGGATCAGAGCTTTGGCGAGTGCCTGGTAAGAGCAGCCGAGAACCCCCAGCCTCAGCATGGCCAAGGTCCCTGGGGGCGGTGCTCAGTGTGCGGGGCTGGCAGCTGTGCCCGCTGCTGCAGCCCGAGGCCACGCGGGCTCTGCTCCAGGCTCCCGTGGGCCCGAGCCGGGTGGCCTCGGAGCCCCGGCCCGGCAGGGCTGCGGGCCGGCACCGCAGCTCCCCGGGCAGCAGCCGGCCCTCCGCCCCCTCCCCTCGGGAGCCCTTGGCCAGCGGCTGCTGGCCGCGCCTCAGGGCTGTGCGGGCAGGGGAGGCCGGCGCTGGGCGCAGGCAGCGCCCTGTCCAGGAGCTGAGCCCGCGCCAACCCTTCCCTCCTGCCGCTCTCTGCAGCTGGCAGAGGACAGGAGCCGAGCGGCCGAGCACCTGCGCCGGGTCCTGCCCTACCTGCAGAGCCCACAGGAGCCCCTGTGAGAGGCGGCCGTCAGGTTCGCGGGTGAGTCCCGAGCCCGGGCTGCCCCTTCCCTCCCCGGTCCACCGCAGCTTGGCCCCGGCCCCGCCTGCTGCCCCGGCAGCGCCAGCGGGGCCCGGCGCCGTGGAGCCCCGCCTGACCCGGGCATTGCTGCTGCCGCCCTCTGGCAGCCGTGCCCTGGGGCGGCAGCGTGCGGCAAGGCCCCGGGCTGAGCCCTACCCGGCCAGCAGCCCGTGTGGCCACAGCGCCGGCAGCGCTGCTGACAGGGAGCTGTGCCGCTGGGGCCGTGACAGGCTCTGTGTTCACAGGCATGGCCGGGCGGCACCTGAGGGGGCAGCAGCAAGAGCTGCAGCTGATCTGCACTGGTGAGTGAGTGAGGGCAGCGGGCTGACCGCGGGGGCTGGACTGGGCAGCTGCAAGCCCTGCTCCGGCTGCGGAGGGATCTGCACCCGTGGGCAGAGCACACAGAGATTTCAGGGCCACGTGTGCCATTCGTGGCCAGCAGCTTCGGGCTGGTCCCGTTGGTCCCTGCTCCCTCCTGGCCATGGCAAGAGCCGACCGGGATGGCCCTGGCAGGGGGATCTCCTCGGCTCTCTGCACATGCGGGATCTGACCTTGCCTCTGTTCCTCTCTCTTGCAGCCCTTGAAGAAATGGCCTATGACAGCAGTCCTGCAATCAGAGATGCTGCAGTTGAATCTTGTTTAGTTCTCTGGGCTGTACAGAGAGCTTCCTACTCCCCATGGCGTAAGCTGCGAGATCAATTCCGCAGTGCATGGAGGAAACGGCCTCGTCTGTGCGGCACTGCTTTGCTGTTCTGCTGGAGCTCCGCAGAGAGATGATCTGCAAGACTGTCTGCTGGAGCCATTTGAGCCAGCAGGGATTTTCTTTTTGTTCTTTGAGATTTTTCTGTTTGTATTTTCCTTTTTGTTGAGTATAGAATATCTTAGAGTAGAATAGAATAGAATATCTTACAATACACAGAGTCCCAGGATCTTTCTTTTCCTGCACAGGGTCAGTAGGGCATAGAAGAAGAGGGGGAAAAGGGTGCTTGTGCTCAGCCAGCTGCCCAGGTGTGCAGTGTTTCAGGGAAAATGGCCAGAAGCCCCTTCGGCCTTTGGTGGTTCTGCTGAAGCCTTTGTGCCGGCCACAGAGCAGCTGGGCAGGGGCCGGGGCTGCAGGGATCCCTGCCAGAGCGGTGCCTGGAGATGGCCTCAAGCCCTGTGCCGGGCAGGAAGGGCCATCCGTGTCCTCCTGGCCGCGTGCTGCTGGCTGCATTGCTGAGGGCTCCCAGGTGCCTCTGGATGGGGCTGCTCTGGAGCTGCTGTGGGACTGCGACGCTGCTGCCGGCAAGCTTGGCCAGGCTGGGGGAGACCCTGAGGGGCTGAGGCACTGCTAAGCCCTGAGCAATTGGCTGTCAGAAGCCATAAGCAGCCCCCTGGCAGCCGCCTTGATCCTGACAGCCGGCTGCTCTGGCGCTTCCAGGTCGGTGGCCTGTTGGAGGGACCCCCTGGAATCAGGCGTGGAACCCTGGTCCTGGCCTTTCAGGGCTGTGAGGCCAGCTGTTGTGGGGCTGGGCGTGTGCCCTCCCTGTGCTCCAGACTGGAGGCCCCTGCCCCTGAGCCTTAGGCATTGAGCTCCACTGCCTGATATCCAAGTCTTGTTCCTGTTGCTGTGGGGGAGGCTGAGCTCAGTGGCTTTAGGCCCCATTGGGCCAGAAGAGCAGCAGCTTTGAGCCCAAAGGGGCCACAGAAAGGCCCTCTTGGACCACGGACATTCCTGTCCTTCCCAGGTCAGGGACACATGAGAATGCAGCGGGCACCTTCAGGGTGCCACACTGGCTTTGCACTGGGCCACCTCCCTGTGCTGTGCACGGCTGGCTCTTTGCTTTGCTGCTCTCGGCCTTGTGTCGTCGTACTCCTTTGGCTGCCTGCAGCCCTATCAGGAGGCTGAAAGGCCCCGTCTCCAACATCTCAAGGGGGAAATGGAGCTCTCCCAGCCCTCAGCCCACGCTGTAAGCAGAGCAGAGCCTTTTCCCCAGCCCCAATGGCTTTCTGCCTGCTTCTGGCCCCTGGCCACCATGACCCTCTGCACTCGCTCTGAGTCACCTACAGCATGGCTGGTGCCTCTTGATTTGCTGACCCTGGCATGTGAGGCTCACTGAGGGAAAGGTGGCTGTCCCAATGCTGAGGGCACGCGTGGCTCACTCAGCAGACTTGAGGCTTCCCCAGCAGCTTGCAGGTGCCTTATGTGTCATGTTACAGTGCTTGTGCTCCTGCCTCTTCCTGTCCCTCTTCTCACCCTCACCCAACCTGCACCCTCTGACCTACCTTCAAAAAACCCTGTTGCATCAGACACGGTGTCAAGAGCCCTCCTTCCGCTGCCGGTCGAGCGCACAATACAACCTCCGGCCTGAGAGCAGGGTGGCCTGGGAGATCTGGTCTCTCAGACCATGAGGAAACGGCTCTCGACAGCACCTGCCCATGGACCTTCCCCGCACCAAATAAAATCATCTCCAAGCTTAGCTAGTAAGCCAGTAAGGTATAAACCATTAATTGCCTGGAAATCTGGCACTAGTCTCTAAGTTCCATTAGGTTTCTTTATTGCTGATGTAGCAGTATTAAATTTTGGCTGCCATTCTTCCAATAGTCCTGATGTCAGGGATTTAATTGATTGTTGGCTCTATTCCTTTCCTAGCTTCTAATCTTCAAGGGTATTGCTTTCTGACTACTGCCTTAACTCTTGTCTGTAGCTCCATTTTCATACGGTCTGCTCGTTTGGATTTTCCTGGGCTATCAGTATCCCATACTCTTGGGTATACCTGATTCAATACTTCCTCTAACTAGTTCTTCTTGTTTGTTGGTCTGGTGTCAGTTGTCAGTCCTACTGCTAAAACCACTCATTTCTGTTCAGGTACCTTCCATTGAAGTTTTCTTTTTCTAAACGGAACTGTTGCTTCTAAATTTTCAAGAAAATCCCTGCATAGGACAGATTTGGGTGAGTTTGGTAAATAAAGAAACTGATGTATTCCCATTTTCTTCTTGATTTTACATCAAAGTGGTTTCAGGAAGAATGCATTTTCTGGCTGGCCAGTGGCTCCTAGTGCTTGAAGATAGTTTCCACTTTTGGGTATCAGTGCTTGATTCAAGAGTGAAAATGTGTCTCCAAAATTAGTTAAAAATTCAACTTCTTTATTATTCGTTAGCTGTATTTTAACCGGTAACCTGCTAGGGTAAGAACTGCCAGTCTCGGTCATTTCTTATCATCTAGAGTGGCTGCAAGAGTTTTGTGTACTTTGTCTGCTAACTCTGGGCACTGGCCTTATTTCCAGTGTCCTGATTTCTTACAAGATGCACATTGATTTGGCCGCAGCTTGGTCTGTGGCAGCTTTGAACCTCCTCTGCCTCTGCTCTTTTCGTCCCTGCCTCTGCTTCATCCACGCCCACGTCCGGCCTCTCCCTGGTGCCGATCCAGAGCTGCCACCATGGCTGCAGGGAGCTCTTTTTTATTTTCTCTCTCTTGATTATCATCCACTTTCTGTGCTTTTCTCATTCATGCCTTTAAGTCTCTCTTGACAGGCTCTTTCAGCTTCTGAAATTTCTGCCTGACATCTGGGCTAGATTGCCCTGACATCAGGGAAACCCACTGCTGTTTCCCATATCCGACCAGGGATGCAGGGCTGTGCCTTTACGTGCAGCTGATCAGAGCCTGTCCACAAAGTCAGTGGGTGACTTGTGCTGTCCCTGTGTAACGTTATCTCTTACTGACCAAGTTATTGGTTTTGGAATGGCATTTTTTAATTCCAATGTGACTATGTCCTGGTATCTGGTTAACATTGCACAGCTGCCTGCATTGTTCACGTCCCACAAAGGGCTTGCAGTAGGACGCAGCTGGTCCATTCTACCTTGCAAGGCTCCACTAGCAATTTGTCCCTGCACACGTGCTCTGGCCACCTTGATCACCAACTCTCTTGCTGGTTTGGTTAGCTCTGTCAATATGAAATCACTATCACCTCAGTCTGGCTCTTGACTCTTGACTATGAACTCCAATCTTTTTGCTGCTTTGCTAGCGTTTTCTCTATCCATTTCAACTTTTTGCCACCAACTCTTGAGGTCACTAGTAGAAAAGCAGATGTTCACCCACATGGCTTCTCCTGGGGGACTCAAGACTTGCCTTAAGGGGGTGACTAAAGGCCAAGCTTTCTTGGTTTTATTCCTTGGGTTGGTTGTCACTGGGGGTCACTGAAATTGTCCCCTCACCTGGATTATTCATCTCATCCTCACGGCCATTTGGCTTTCATTCAGGGGCCGGAGTGGTTGCCTGAGGTGGAGTGTACCCATGCTGGCCTGGGCTAACTCAGCTCTAAGTCTTGGACACCTAGAACACAATCTTCCTGGTGAATTTCAGCCAATTTCAAACATCTCTGCCTTATGCTGAGTGCTAAATGACATCTCTTTCTTTTCTGCCTCTTATCTCTTTCCAAAGTTAGGACTAAAGGTCCCATGGGGCCAAATCAAAGCCACATTCTTTCTGACACTTGGCTTTATTCTTCAGGGTAAAAACCACGTCTGCATATATCACTGGATCTCATTTTTCTCCTTGTCTTAAAAATAACATCAACTGTAACAATGGATCATAACGTTCCATTAGGGGGTCACTTTTCACCACTTTCTAATTGATACTAAGCCTACCATTGGGTAAGAGTATTTCATCAGATTACCTTACATGAAAAATTACCCTCTGGGACTCCTCCCAAATCTTTCTCATCTGCTAAATTACATTCTAGTGGACTCTTTTTAATATCATCTTTACTTCTTGTGTTATTCATTCTTCATGCTATCTAAATTTCCAAACTTAGCCGGATCTATTAGTACTTCTTGTTTCCTTCTCTTTATCCCCTGTAGACTACACTTAACATACACAGGCTGTCTCTGACTCACCCAGCACGAATATTGTTTTTTATAGTCCTAACAAGCAGTGAAAACAAAAGGATTCCACATTCCACACAGTCTACAAGGAATTCGGGCATGATCGGACATAAAGCGAGTTTCTTAAAACACTGCCTAAAGTCATACTCAGGAGTATCATGTAAACCTAGAGGTCACAACACTTGACCTTGGATGTAGTGTCTAAAAGCTTGGGTGACTGCTCCAAGTTGTTCAAACACTTCTCAAAGTCAGACGGGATTGATGCTGTGCCCATTTCCCTGGGGTGTTCCGGTTCGTGTTTATTTATCAGTTATGGTAGAATGGTTTCTTTTCATGTACCCCGTATTTTCCCCAAGTTGGTTTACCCCTAGGTTTTTCCCTCCCTCAAAGCTGTCCCTCATGCCATTCCCCGCTCTTTGTTCCAGCTCCTTCCCTGCCTCTCAAGATAATCCAGCTCTTTATTCCTGAACCTTCCCTGTCACTTTTGCCTTGGACCTAACCCTGACTCCACAACCCTTTGGAATTCCCTATTGCTGGAAGCCCCTCTGGCCCATGTGACCTACCCTTTCCTCTCATCTGTCCTAATTAGTGCCAAGCAACTGATGGAATCCCCTCGCTCCTCCCCTGCAGATTCCTTTTTTCTCAATCCATTGTATCCGCCCCCCTGAGTTGTACCCCGATAAAATCTCATGCACAGAAGTGCTGGTGGCTCTATGCTGCTGAATCCTTCCCTTGGGATAAACTTTTGCCTGTGGAACCTCACAATTGAGGAGCCTCCTCCTTCTTTTTGGCTGCTCCGTGCTGAAGTCAGTAGATCCTGAACCACTGAGCAGTGGCTCAGCAGGGTCAGCCGCAGGCAGGACCCACGCCTTGGCCGTTCCCCACTCCTGGCGCAGCGCCGCAGTTTTCCCAAGAGCCAGCCCGGGCTCCGCTGTGCTACATCAATGGGGAACCCGTCCCAGTGCCTGACCGTGCTGCAGCGTGCCACCCAGGGCCCTTGCACACACTGCCTTCTGCCCTGGGGCCGCCCCCAGCCCAGCCAAAGTGGCCCAGGCTGGAAGGAATGCCTGGCCCCAGGTGTCTAAGACAGCCCGCACAGGATCTTTGGGAAGGGCTCAGACCACCAGCAAACGCTGCCCGGCTCTGCGGGCACAGTCCTATCCCCATATCTTTCCCTGAGAGCATTTGAATTACTAAATGAGAATCATTTGAAGGGAGGACATTTACATTTTCCATTTCAGAGAAGGCTTCTGCCTTCCTTAGCAGGCACCTCTCTCTTCAAACCAAGACAATTGTTTATCATCTTGCAGATGCGCAGTTGCTGGGGAGTCCCGTTTTACACCAGGGACCCGGAGAACCATTCCCAGCAATTGGGAAAATCCTAGGTGGTCCATCCACCCACAGATGAGGTCTCCAAATGTGCCCGAAATTGGGTCCAGCTCTTAGAGGCCTAAAAGAGCAAGTCCAAGTGACTTGATGATATTTTTAGCCCAGAAAGCCCTGCAGCTGATGGCACACTTCACAATCAGCAGGGGACACAGCTAGGCCAAAGCCCAGGCCTCTGCTGGGAGCCTTTCTCCTCAAATACCCTTCAAACAAACCTCCATGCAAGTCACTTGGAAAGTTTCTTCAAATGATCCATTTCTGGCACATGACTACACAGGGTTAAGTGAAAGATTCTAAAGCAGCTGCTGTGGAGTCAAAGAGCTAGCACTAAGGGTCTTTGTCATCTCTTTGTAGCTAAATGCCACTTTGGGGGATTTGATGGAGTTTGGAACGAGCTAGAGAGCAGACCTCCGAGTTTTTTAGATGATGCCATTGCTTTTTCTTCTCTTCTACATAGACAGGAAAGGTGAGTTTGGCCCACATCAGCACTGCATGGCTCACAAGGCCCGCAAGACTTGTAGTTACAAGAGCTTTGAAGGATTTCTTGGCCAAGAAGACACTGCCAACAATAATCTTTATGTTTTGCCACCAATCCTTCAATATTTCGTCTTAGGGACTCATGCTACAGTGTAAGCTTCCTTAGCCAATTATGACACACAAACTCAAAGCACTGCATCCTAAGCTTCTTGTTTACCATTGTTACTACTTTGATTATTTCTAGATCTTCAGCACTAAAACTCTAAACTTTCCTCCACTTCAACGTTCCTCCCCATGTCTCTGCTATAATAAACTAGAAATCCACATTCTCGCTTCTAGCACCTAGCTTTGGGAGCCCTTTCCAAGGTCTCCCTTCAAATCCTGTGTTTAATTCAAAGCTTTGCTGACAAGACCAAAGGTCTGAGATTTCCCTGCATTTGGATTTCCAACAACACTGATGCTGTTAGTTCCAGAGTGCCCGGGATCCCTCTTGCAAGTCAACTCTGGTAGGAACAAGACGGCTGGCAGGGGGCTGCTTGTGGCCTCTGACAGCCCATTGCTTAGGGCTTGCCAGCGCCCCAGCCCCTCAGGGGCTGCCCCAGCCCGGCCAAGCTGCCCGGCAGCAGCGCCGCAGCCCCACAGCAGCTCCAGAGCAGCCCTATTCAGAGGCACCTGGGAGCCCTCAGCAAGGCAGCCAGCAGCACACGGGCAGGAGGACACGGATGCGCTTTCTGCCCGGCACAGGGCTTGAGGCCATCTCCAGGCACTGCTCTCACAGGGATCCCCGCAGCCCCGGCCCCTGCCCACCCGCTCTGTCACCAGCACAAAGGCTTCAGCAGAACCACCACAGGCCAAGGGGCTTCTGGCCATTTTCCCTGCAACACTGCACGCCTGGGCAGCTTGCTGAGCCATGGCACCCTTCTCCCCCTCTTCCCCAATGCCCTGCGGACCCTGGGCAGCAAAAGAAAGCTCCTGGGAGTCTGTGTATTATAACATACTCTATATTTATACACTAAAGAAAAAACAAATAGAAGAAAAGAAACAGAACAATCTTTCAGAAATGGAAAATTCCCGCTGGCTCAGGTGGCCTCAGCAGACAGAGCCTCTGGGATCAGCTCTCTGCAGAGCTCCAGCAGCGCAGCCAGCCGAGCCCCGACAGACGAGGCCGTGTCCTCCATGCCCTGCAGAGCTGATCTTGCAGCCTCTGGAAGACGGAATATCGCTCACTCTGCAGTGCCTGGATGACATACAATGTTTCAAGTGCCAGATCTGACACGGCACTGCTGATGTCCTCTGTCAGGTGTTCCAGGGCTGAAAGAGAAGGGAACAGAGCCATGGTCAGATCGCGGATCTGCGGGGAGCCGAGGAGAGCCCCCTGCCAGGGCCATCGCAGCCGGCTCTAGCCATGGCCAGGAGGGAGCAGGGACCAACGGGACCAGCCCAAAGCTGCTGGCCAGGAATCGCCCAGGTGGCCCTGAAATCTCTGTGTGCTCTCCCCACGCCGCCCCTCGTCCGCACAGGGAGCAGAGCCCTCTGCAGCCGGGCCAGGGCTTGCAGCTCCCCCGGCAGTCCCCGCTGCCAGCCCGCTGCCCTCACTCACCGTGGCAGATGAGCCAGAGCTCTTCCTTCTTCCCCCTCAGGTGCCGCGCGGCCATGCCTGTGAACACAGAGCCTGTCACGGCCCCAGCGGCACAGCTCCCTGCCAGCGGCGCTGCCGGCGCTGTGGCCACACGGGCTGCTGGCCCGGCAGGGCTCAGCCCGGCCCTTGCCGCACGCTGCCGCCCCAGGGCACGGCTGCCAGAGGGCGGCGGCAGCAATGCCCGGGCCAGGCGGGGCTCCACGGCGCCGGGCCCCGCTGGCACTGCCGGGGCAGCAGGCGGGGCCGGGGCCGAGCTGCGCCGGCCGGGCCGGGGAGGGAGCCCGCGCTCGGGACTCACCCGCGAACCTGACGGCCGCCGCTCGCAGGGGCTCCTGTGGGCTCTGCAGGTAGGGCAGGACCCGGCGCAGGTGCTCGGCCGCTCGGCTCCTGTCCTCTGCCAGCTGCAGAGAGCGGCAGGAGGGAAGGGTTGGCGCGGGCTCAGCCCCTGGGCCAGGCGCTACCTGCGCCCCGCCCTGGCCTCCCCTGCCCGCACAGCCCTGAGGCGTGGCCAGCAGCCGCTGGCGCCGGGCTCCCGAGGGGAGAGGCAGAGGGCCGGCTGCTGCCGGGGAGCCGCGGTGCCGGCCCGCAGCCCCGCAGCCCCTCCGGGCCGGGGCTCCATCGGCCCCGGTTCGGGCCCAAGGGAGCCTGGAGCAGAGCCTTCACGGCTTCTGGGTGCAGCACCGGGCAGGGGCACAGCTGCCAGCCCCACACACTGAGCACCGCGCTCAGGGGGCTTCTCCGGGCTGAGGCTGGGGCTTGCAGGCCCTCCTTACCAGGCACTCGCTGAACTTCCACAGATTCTGCCTCTTCACCAGTCTCTCAAGATTCCTCCTCTTCAGGAACTCGGCCACACAAAGCAGAGTTTCCTGAGAAGCCTGGAGAAGAGCAGAAACGCAGAGATGGAGAGATGGCCCCACAGCCCAGGGTGCAAGGCCCGCGTCCCCTGTGCCAAGGCCTGGAGGAGGCTGCAGCCCGGCAGGTACCAGGGCAGGAGGCAGACGAGCCCCCTGCCAGGGGGACAGCAGCAACCCACGAGCCCTCACCTGTGCCACAAGCCGCTTCTCATTGTGGCAGTGAAAGAAGAGGGGCAGCAGGCTCTGGTGCAGGGGTGTCTTCAGGGCCTTTTTTTCCTTTTCCCCTTCTGAAAGAGTCACCAGTGTTCGGAAGAGCAGTATGGAGAGCAGCTGCACCTGCCAATTGTTCTGTATGGAAGGAAGAAAAAAAGACCTCAGCGGAGGTGGTCTGCATGGGGCTCAGCTTGGCGCAGGCCTGCAAATCCACAGGGCACAAAGTGTCCGGGCGGCACCCAGTGGCCGTGGCTGGGAGCAGTGAGCCTTACGTGGTCAAAGAGTGGCAGGAGCGCCTCAAGCAGCTGCAGTGTGATGGGGCCGGGCATCAGCATGTCTTTGTCCAAGATGATAAAGCTGAGTAGCATGACTGTCATGAAAACGATCTCTCCATCTGCATCCCACAGGAAGTCCACAAGACTTTCAGTCAGGCTCCACATTTTTTTGGTCTGTGCGGAACACAAGTTTGAGAAACGCCATCCTGCTGCCGCAGGGCCCAGAGGCCAAAGGCCTGTCCTGGAGCCCTGGGGCAGCTGAACTGGGAGGCAGGAGGGGTGGGAGCAGCTGCCCCAGCACCCAAAGCCCAGCCAAGCCCAAGCGACCACATTCCCCAGCTCAGCCTCAGCCACTGCCCCCTTCTCACCATTGAGGGCTCCTCAATGAGCTCAAGAAGGGCCCTGAGCGCCAGGCGACGCCTCTCCCTGCACTCGCTCTGCAGCTGCCTTGACAAAATTTGCAGGACTCTGTTAGCACCACGTTCACTCAAGTCCAGGAACTCGAGGACCTGAAAGGTACAGGGCAGTGACAGGGACCCGGCCGGCAGGAGCCCGGAGACGCACGGGGCCGGGCCCAGGCAGCAGCACAGGGCGCGGGCCCCGTGCCAGGCAGCTGCGGCTCCGAGAGGGCAGAGAGCTGGGAGGCAGCTCAGCCAGGCAGCGCTGGCCGTCAGGCTCACCTCTGCAAGGAACGCCATGGCGGGCAGCTCCCAGCGTGGCTCCTGTGTGCTGAGCAGCCGGAGCAGGTAGCGAGCGATCCGGGAACACAAAGGGATGGAGACACAGCACATCTCCCTGGCAGGAGGAAAAGGAACCAAGACTGTGGGCCAGGGGGACAAACCTTTGCCAGGACTGACACACAGAGGTCTGGTCTTTCCCCAGCATCCTGCAAGGGGCCCTGGGCTATTTGGGAGGCAGCTCCTGGTGGGCGCCCTCCTCTCCCAGCCTTTCCCAGTCTGCTTGGCCATCCCTCGGTGACAAGGCCTTCTGGGCCACGACCTCGGGGACTGTGTGGAGCTCCCTGGGCACAGAGCACAAATGTCAGAGGCAGCAGTGGGGAGAAGGGGGTCTCACCTGGCCAGCAGAGCCACGGCATAGTGGTGGGTGTCAGCGCACAGCAGCGTGTCCCAGGCACACCTGCGCTCCATTGCTACCACCACATCCTCATGCTGCATTCGGCAGAGCAGAGACTTCAGGGTGTGCACTGCAAACCTGCGTGCACAGCAAAGCCCAGGTCACGCTGGGAACACTGGCTCCTGCCCAGGGACGTAGCACGGAAAGGAGGATTGGGATGGAGCACCTGTTGGGGCTGGTGGCAAGGCCGTATTCCTCCTGGCATCCCTTCCAGAATGCATCGACCTCCTCTGGCGTATCCAGAGTGCTGGAAAACACTTGGGAGAGCAGATGTAGAAAGAGGCGGGGCAAATACACCGTCACCATATGTGGGACGCAGGGCATCTGGAGGATCTTCCACATAACCACAGTTGCCTGCAAAAGACAAAGCCCCCCGAGACAGGGCTCAGTGCCGAGGTGTCCGTGTGGCAGGGCCCGAGCAGGGCAGGGAGAGGCTCAGACAGACGCAGGGGGAGCACGGGGCCTGGTGGGCCTGAAGCTGCCCCTGGGCCGGGTTTCCACCTGGTGCCTAAGGCAGGGAGATGCAGTGGGGGAAGGAGGACGGAGAGCTGCTGGAGAGGCAGCCTTGGGGCCAGCAAAGGCCAGTTACAGAAACTCACAGCCAGGACAAAGACACCCGTTTTGTCCCCATCCGAGGTGCACATGCTGTGCTCTGGCCAGCTGCCCAGCACATCCAGGAGTATCAGCAGCGCTGGCTCTGCAGTCCTGGGCGAGCACATGATGCTCTTCCACATGGTCAAAGCAGCTCTGTGGGGTTAGAGCTCTGTCTCATACACAGCACCGTGGCCTGGGCAGCAGTGGGGACCTGAGCTGGCTGCCAGCTCTGCCTGTGCCCATTGCCACTCGCCAGCAGCACCCAGGCAGCCCAGGCCACTGGGGACAGGCCCCTGAGGGGCAGCGAGGGAGCACGGCAGCAGGCTCGGGGGCTGACGTGCCGGGGCTGGCCAAGGGAGCAGCCAGAAGGCCCTGGAACTCTCTGTTGGTCACACACCTGGGCCAGGCTGTACAGGCTGATGGGCTGGCGAGCCCTGAGCCCTCTGGGCATTTTGGCCCCACACCTGTCACAGGACGGGGCCACACGCAGGAGCGTCATGACTACGTCAGCAGGCTGTGCTTCGGTGAGATCCAGCAGGGTCCTGTTCAGCCTGTGCTCAGCAAACTGATTGGCCAGGAGCCACTGGTGGATGTACCTGACCAGGGCAGGAACCTGGAGAAGGCACGGGAAGACTTGGAAAGCTGCCAGAGGGAGCAATGTCACCAGCTTCCCCACAGAAGTGCCTCCCTTCCCACCACACTGCCATGGCTTCAAAGAGTTCCAGTGACCAGCAGGCGTGGCTTGGGAGACCAAACAATTTCCTGGGAGCATGAAACCCTTGCCACAGGCTGCTTACTTGCTTTGGACTGGAGAAGCCCTCCTCTACGAGCATATCCAGCAGGGCAGCACTGGTCTTGGTTTTGAAGATGTGCGAATATGCTCTGAGCCCAGTACCCATGGTGCTGGTCTCTTCCGCCCGAATTTTCTTGATGAATTTGCAAACCAGCTGTAGGAGAAGGGCAAGAAGCCAGGGATGTTGCAGGGAATGCTCCAAGCGCGGTGCCAGCAGGCCCAGCCCAGGTGGGGATGGCTGCAGGTACCTGGGCTGTGCTGCGGAAGAGGCCACGGGTGGGGTCCTGCTCCTGTGTGCGCTGCAGGGCTGCACCTGGAAAAGAGCGAGCGCAGCCAGAGCTGAGGGGCTGCGGGAGAGGCCGGAGAACACGGCCCAGCCCTGCGCTCCCCAGGCAGGGACAGCCCCGGGACGCCCCAGGGGATGGAGCATGGCCCCTGCGGGGTGTCTGCCCGGCCCCTCTTCTGTCCTGTCCGTGGGTATGGGATGGGAGAAAATGGGATGGGATAAAATGGGATGAGATGGAATGGTGCCAAGTTGGCTGCAGGCACCAACCCTGTGGCCCAGCTCTGCCACTCACCTTCCTGCGGCAGCTCAGACGGCACCACCGCTTTGGTTTCATGTGCGCGGGCAGCTCCAGGGCTTTCTTCCTCCTCTTCCCCCCAGGCCACCTTGGGCGCTTTCAGGGGTCTCTGCTCCATGAAAATGACTGGATTTGTGAGGGCACCTGCAGAAGAGAAGCCTTGGGAAGGCCACAGGTCACCAAGTCCTGTGGTCTGGCCTCGAGCTCAGCTGCAGGAATAACGCCTTGGAAAGGCTCCGGGTCAGACAGGACCGAGTGTGCTGTGTGGGGGCTCCTCACGACACCGCTCTGTCCCGTTCTGCCCTGTTGTGCGTTCCCAGCAGCTGGGCAAGCTTCTATTTCCCACGTGTCACAAAGGGCCCTTGGTCACCGGGTTCCGTTCCATGGCACCGAGACCGTGCTGCAGCGTGCCACCCAGGGCCCTTGCACACACTGCCTTCTGCCCTGGGGCCGCCCCCAGCCCAGCCAAAGTGGCCCAGGCTGGAAGGAATGCCTGGCCCCCCCAGGTGTCTAAGACAGCCCGCACAGGATCTTTAGGAAGGGCTCAGACCACCAGCAAACGCTGCCCGGCTCTGCGGGCACAGTCCTATCCCCATATCTTTCCCTGAGAGCATTTGAATTACTAAATGAGAATCATTTGAAGGGAGGACATTTACATTTTCCATTTCAGAGAAGGCTTCTGCCTTCCTTAGCAGGCACCTCTCTCTTCAAACCAAGACAATTGTTTATCATCTTGCAGATGCGCAGTTGCTGGGGAGTCCCGTTTTACACCAGGGACCCGGAGAACCATTCCCAGCAATTGGGAAAATCCTAGGTGGTCCATCCACCCACAGATGAGGTCTCCAAATGTGCCCGAAATTGGGTCCAGCTCTTAGAGGCCTAAAAGAGCAAGTCCAAGTGACTTGATGATATTTTTAGCCCAGAAAGCCCTGCAGCTGATGGCACACTTCACAATCAGCAGGGGACACAGCTAGGCCAAAGCCCAGGCCTCTGCTGGGAGCCTTTCTCCTCAAATACCCTTCAAACAAACCTCCATGCAAGTCAGTTGGGAAAGTTTCTTCAAATGATCCATTTCTGGCACATGACTACACAGGGTTAAGTGAAAGATTCTAAAGCAGCTGCTGTGGAGTCAAAGAGCCAGCACTAAGAGTCCTTGTCATCTCTTTGTAGCTAAATGCCACTTTGGGGGATTTGAGGGAGTTTGGAACGAGCTAGAGAGCAGACCTCCGAGTTTTTTAGATGATGCCATTGCTTTTTCTTCTCTTCTACATAGACAGGAAAGGTGAGTTTGGCTCACATCTGCACTGCATGGCTCACAAGGCCCGCAAGACTTGTAGTTACAAGAGCTTTGAAGGATTTCTTGGCCAAGAAGACACTGCCAAAAATAATATTTATGTTTTGGACCCAGTCTCCAATATCTCGTCTTATGGAGTCGTGCTCTCGGGGTCTCTAGCTGGTCAGAGTGACCCCGAGATATGTTAGAAAGTCTCTTTTCCCAGCCCGGCGGTTGAAGAAGGAGTCAGAGCTCTTCATTTCTCGGTCTCCAGGTTGTTTATTGTATCTTATCTATAAAATTCTTTCTCCTGTCTTTCGAGGTCCGCACAGCCAGACAGTCTAAGGCACTCTGCCTCCCGTGGGGCGGTGTTATCTTTTTATACTAAAAACAACTATGTGTACAATATTTGCCATTACTTTCCCATACATATCATCTACGTTAGACAGTGAGCTTCTTCTCTAAACCAATCTAAAAGTGCCAACATCACAGCCGCAGATGGAGGCCAAGAAGAAGAAGGAGAAAGGCTGGACATGCCCAGATTCCTCATCTTCCCCCCTGAAGCCCCATTCTAAAACGCCCCAAAATCTATTTTTCCACTCGGTGATAAATTCACTGTCATTCTGCTTAAACCTTTGTGGCTTGTCATTCTTCCTACAAGGTTGGGAATTGTTTTTTCCAAGGGCTAAATCAAAGGCACACGGGTCTTGGGCTCTGTGCCAAGGCCTCTGAGCCCTCTGACAGGGTCTCGAGTCCTGCAGGGCAGCCAGAGGAATTTCCTGGGTTCCCACATCCTGCTACAGTGTAAGCCTCCTTAGCCAATCATGCTATGACACACAAACTTACAGCACTGCATCCTAAACTTCTTGTTTACCACTGTAACTGATTTGATTTTTTCTAGATCTTGAACTCTAAAACTCTAAACTTTCCTCCACTTCAACGTTCCTCCCCGTGTCTCTGCTATAATAAACTAGAAATCCACATTCTCGCTTCTAGCACCTAGCTTTGGGAGCCCTTTCCAAGGTCTCCCTTCAAATCCTGTGTTTAATTCAAAGCTTTGCTGACAAGACCAAAGGTCTGAGATTTCCCTGCATTTGGATTTCCAACAACACTGATGCTGTTAGTTCCAGAGTGCCCGGGATCCCTCTTGCAAGTCAACTCTGGTAGGAACAAGACGGCTGGCAGGGGGCTGCTTGTGGCCTCTGACAGCCCATTGCTTAGGGCTTGCCAGCGCCCCAGCCCCTCAGGGGCTGCCCCAGCCCGGCCAAGCTGCCCGGCAGCAGCGCCGCAGCCCCACAGCAGCTCCAGAGCAGCCCTATTCAGAGGCACCTGGGAGCCCTCAGCAAGGCAGCCAGCAGCACACGGGCAGGAGGACACGGATGCGCTTTCTGCCCGGCACAGGGCTTGAGGCCATCTCCAGGCACTGCTCTCACAGGGATCCCCGCAGCCCCGGCCCCTGCCCACCCGCTCTGTCACCAGCACAAAGGCTTCAGCAGAACCACCACAGGCCAAGGGGCTTCTGGCCATTTTCCCTGCAACACTGCACGCCTGGGCAGCTTGCTGAGCCATGGCACCCTTCTCCCCCTCTTCCCCAATGCCCTGCGGACCCTGGGCAGCAAAAGAAAGCTCCTGGGAGTCTGTGTATTATAACATACTCTATATTTATACACTAAAGAAAAAACAAATAGAAGAAAAGAAACAGAACAATCTTTCAGAAATGGAAAATTCCCGCTGGCTCAGGTGGCCTCAGCAGACAGAGCCTCTGGGATCAGCTCTCTGCAGAGCTCCAGCAGCGCAGCCAGCCGAGCCCCGACAGACGAGGCCGTGTCCTCCATGCCCTGCAGAGCTGATCTTGCAGCCTCTGGAAGACGGAATATCGCTCACTCTGCAGTGCCTGGATGACATACAATGTTTCAAGTGCCAGATCTGACACGGCACTGCTGATGTCCTCTGTCAGGTGTTCCAGGGCTGAAAGAGAAGGGAACAGAGCCATGGTCAGATCGCGGATCTGCGGGGAGCCGAGGAGAGCCCCCTGCCAGGGCCATCGCAGCCGGCTCTAGCCATGGCCAGGAGGGAGCAGGGACCAACGGGACCAGCCCAAAGCTGCTGGCCAGGAATCGCCCAGGTGGCCCTGAAATCTCTGTGTGCTCTCCCCACGCCGCCCCTCGTCCGCACAGGGAGCAGAGCCCTCTGCAGCCGGGCCAGGGCTTGCAGCTCCCCCGGCAGCCCCCGCTGCCAGCCCGCTGCCCTCACTCACCGTGGCAGATGAGCCAGAGCTCTTCCTTCTTCCCCCTCAGGTGCCGCGCGGCCATGCCTGTGAACACAGAGCCTGTCACGGCCCCAGCGGCACAGCTCCCTGCCAGCGGCGCTGCCGGCGCTGTGGCCACACAGGCTGCTGGCCCGGCAGGGCTCAGCCCGGCCCTTGCCGCACGCTGCCGCCCCAGGGCACGGCTGCCAGAGGGCGGCGGCAGCAATGCCCGGGCCAGGCGGGGCTCCACGGCGCCGGGCCCCGCTGGCACTGCTGGGGCAGCAGGCGGGGCCGGGGCCGAGCTGCGCCGGCCGGGCCGGGGAGGGAGCCCGGGCTCGGGACTCACCCGCGAACCTGACGGCCGCCGCTCGCAGGGGCTCCTGTGGGCTCTGCAGGTAGGGCAGGACCCGGCGCAGGTGCTCGGCCGCTCGGCTCCTGTCCTCTGCCAGCTGCAGAGAGCGGCAGGAGGGAAGGGTTGGCGCGGGCTCAGCCCCTGGGCCAGGCGCTGCCTGCGCCCCGCCCTGGCCTCCCCTGCCCGCACAGCCCTGAGGCGCGGCCAGCAGCCGCTGGCGCCGGGCTCCCGAGGGGAGAGGCAGAGGGCCGGCTGCTGCCGGGGAGCCGCGGTGCCGGCCCGCAGCCCCGCAGCCCCTCCGGGCCGGGGCTCCATCGGCCCCGGTTCGGGCCCAAGGGAGCCTGGAGCAGAGCCTTCACGGCTTCTGGGTGCAGCACCGGGCAGGGGCACAGCTGCCAGCCCCACACACTGAGCACCGCGCTCAGGGGGCTTCTCCGGGCTGAGGCTGGGGCTTGCAGGCCCTCCTTACCAGGCACTCGCTGAACTTCCACAGATTCTGCCTCTTCACCAGTCTCTCAAGATTCCTCCTCTTCAGGAACTCGGCCACACAAAGCAGAGTTTCTTGAGAAGCCTGGAGAAGAGCAGAAACGCAGAGATGGAGAGATGGCCCCACAGCCCAGGGTGCAAGGCCCGCGTCCCCTGTGCCAAGGCCTGGAGGAGGCTGCAGCCCGGCAGGTACCAGGGCAGGAGGCAGACGAGCCCCCTGCCAGGGGGACAGCAGCAACCCACGAGCCCTCACCTGTGCCACAAGCCGCTTCTCATTGTGGCAGTGAAAGAAGAGGGGCAGCAGGCTCTGGTGCAGGGGTGTCTTCAGGGCCTTTTTTTCCTTTTCCCCTTCTGAAAGAGTCACCAGTGTTCGGAAGAGCAGTATGGAGAGCAGCTGCACCTGCCAATTGTTCTGTATGGAAGGAAGAAAAAAAGACCTCAGCACTGCGGCTGCATGGGGCTCAGCTTGGCGCAGGCCTGCAAATCCACAGGGCACAAAGTGTCCGGGCGGCACCCAGTGGCCGTGGCTGGGAGCAGTGAGCCTTACGTGGTCAAAGAGTGGCAGGAGCGCCTCAAGCAGCTGCAGTGTGATGGGGCCGGGCATCAGCATGTCTTTGTCCAAGATGATAAAGCTGAGTAGCATGACTGTCATGAAAACGATCTCTCCATCTGCATCCCACAGGAAGTCCACAAGACTTTCAGTCAGGCTCCACATTTTTTTGGTCTGTGCGGAACACAAGTTTGAGAAACGCCATCCTGCTGCCGCAGGGCCCAGAGGCCAAAGGCCTGTCCTGGAGCCCTGGGGCAGCTGAACTGGGAGGCAGGAGGGGTGGGAGCAGCTGCCCCAGCACCCAAAGCCCAGCCAAGCCCAAGCGACCACATTCCCCAGCTCAGCCTCAGCCACTGCCCCCTTCTCACCATTGAGGGCTCCTCAATGAGCTCAAGAAGGGCCCTGAGCGCCAGGCGACGCCTCTCCCTGCACTCGCTCTGCAGCTGCCTTGACAAAATTTGCAGGACTCTGTTAGCACCACGTTCACTCAAGTCCAGGAACTCGAGGACCTGAAAGGTACAGGGCAGTGACAGGGACCCGGCCGGCAGGAGCCCGGAGACGCACGGGGCCGGGCCCAGGCAGCAGCACAGGGCGCGGGCCCCGTGCCAGGCAGCTGCGGCTCCGAGAGGGCAGAGAGCTGGGAGGCAGCTCAGCCAGGCAGCGCTGGCCGTCAGGCTCACCTCTGCAAGGAACGCCATGGCGGGCAGCTCCCAGCGTGGCTCCTGTGTGCTGAGCAGCCGGAGCAGGTAGCGAGCGATCCGGGAACACAAAGGGATGGAGACACAGCACATCTCCCTGGCAGGAGGAAAAGGAACCAAGACTGTGGGCCAGGGGGACAAACCTTTGCCAGGACTGACACACAGAGGTCTGGTCTTTCCCCAGCATCCTGCAAGGGGCCCTGGGCTATTTGGGAGGCAGCTCCTGGTGGGCGCCCTCCTCTCCCAGCCTTTCCCAGTCTGCTTGGCCATCCCTCGGTGACAAGGCCTTCTGGGCCACGACCTCGGGGACTGTGTGGAGCTCCCTGGGCACAGAGCACAAATGTCAGAGGCAGCAGTGGGGAGAAGGGGGTCTCACCTGGCCAGCAGAGCCACGGCATAGTGGTGGGTGTCAGCGCACAGCAGCGTGTCCCAGGCACACCTGCGCTCCATTGCTACCACCACATCCTCATGCTGCATTCGGCAGAGCAGAGACTTCAGGGTGTGCACTGCAAACCTGCGTGCACAGCAAAGCCCAGGTCACGCTGGGAACACTGGCTCCTGCCCAGGGACGTAGCACGGAAAGGAGGATTGGGATGGAGCACCTGTTGGGGCTGGTGGCAAGGCCGTATTCCTCCTGGCATCCCTTCCAGAATGCATCGACCTCCTCTGGCGTATCCAGAGTGCTGGAAAACACTTGGGAGAGCAGATGTAGAAAGAGGCGGGGCAAATACACCGTCACCATATGTGGGACGCAGGGCATCTGGAGGATCTTCCACATAACCACAGTTGCCTGCAAAAGACAAAGCCCCCCGAGACAGGGCTCAGTGCCGAGGTGTCCGTGTGGCAGGGCCCGAGCAGGGCAGGGAGAGGCTCAGACAGACGCAGGGGGAGCACGGGGCCTGGTGGGCCTGAAGCTGCCCCTGGGCCGGGTTTCCACCCGGTGCCTAAGGCAGGGAGATGCAGTGGGGGAAGGAGGACGGAGAGCTGCTGGAGAGGCAGCCTTGGGGCCAGCAAAGGCCAGTTACAGAAACTCACAGCCAGGACAAAGACACCCGTTTTGTCCCCATCCGAGGTGCACATGCTGTGCTCTGGCCAGCTGCCCAGCACATCCAGGAGTATCAGCAGCGCTGGCTCTGCAGTCCTGGGCGAGCACATGATGCTCTTCCACATGGTCAAAGCAGCTCTGTGGGGTTAGAGCTCTGTCTCATACACAGCACCGTGGTCTGGGCAGCAGTGGGGACCTGAGCTGGCTGCCAGCTCTGCCTGTGCCCATTGCCACTCGCCAGCAGCACCCAGGCAGCCCAGGCCACTGGGGACAGGCCCCTGAGGGGCAGCGAGGGAGCACGGCAGCAGGCTCGGGGGCTGACGTGCCGGGGCTGGCCAAGGGAGCAGCCAGAAGGCCCTGGAACTCTCTGTTGGTCACACACCTGGGCCAGGCTGTACAGGCTGATGGGCTGGCGAGCCCTGAGCCCTCTGGGCATTTTGGCCCCATACCTGTCACAGGACGGGGCCACACGCAGGAGCGTCATGACTACGTCAGCAGGCTGTGCTTCGGTGAGATCCAGCAGGGTCCTGTTCAGCCTGTGCTCAGCAAACTGATTGGCCAGGAGCCACTGGTGGATGTACCTGACCAGGGCAGGAACCTGGAGAAGGCACGGGAAGACTTGGAAAGCTGCCAGAGGGAGCAATGTCACCAGCTTCCCCACAGAAGTGCCTCCCTTCCCACCACACTGCCATGGCCTCAAAGAGTTCCAGTGACCAGCAGGCGTGGCTTGGGAGACCAAGCAATTTCCTGGGAGCATGAAACCCTTGCCACAGGCTGCTTACTTGCTTTGGACTGGAGAAGCCCTCCTCTACGAGCATATCCAGCAGGGCAGCACTGGTCTTGGTTTTGAAGATGTGCGAATATGCTCTGAGCCCAGGACCCATGGTGCTGGTCTCTTCCGCCCGAATTTTCTTGATGAATTTGCAAACCAGCTGTAGGAGAAGGGCAAGAAGCCAGGGATGTTGCAGGGAATGCTCCAAGCACGGTGCCAGCAGGCCCAGCCCAGGTGAGGATGGCTGCAGGTACCTGGGCTGTGCTGCGGAAGAGGCCACGGGTGGGGTCCTGCTCCTGTGTGCGCTGCAGGGCTGCACCTGGAAAAGAGCGAGCGCAGCCAGAGCTGAGGGGCTGCGGGAGAGGCCGGAGAACACGGCCCAGCCCTGCGCTCCCCAGGCAGGGACAGCCCCGGGACGCCCCAGGGGATGGAGCATGGCCCCTGCGGGGTGTCTGCCCGGCCCCTCTTCTGTCCTGTCCGTGGGTATGGGATGGGAGAAAATGGGATGGGATAAAATGGGATGAGATGGAATGGTGCCAAGTTGGCTGCAGGCACCAACCCTGTGGCCCAGCTCTGCCACTCACCTTCCTGCGGCAGCTCAGACGGCACCACCGCTTTGGTTTCATGTGCGCGGGCAGCTCCAGGGCTTTCTTCCTCCTCTTCCCCCCAGGCCACCTTGGGCGCTTTCAGGGGTCTCTGCTCCATGAAAATGACTGGATTTGTGAGGGCACCTGCAGAAGAGAAGCCTTGGGAAGGCCACAGGTCACCAAGTCCTGTGGTCTGGCCTCGAGCTCAGCTGCAGGAATAACACCTTGGAAAGGCTCCGGGTCAGACAGGACCGAGTGTGCTGTGTGGGGGCTCCTCACGGCACCGCTCTGTCCCGTTCTGCCCTGTTGTGCGTTCCCAGCAGCTGGGCAAGCTTCTATTTCCCACGTGTCACAAAGGGCCCTTGGTCACCGGGTTCCGTTCCATGGCACCGAGACCGTGCTGCAGCGTGCCACCCAGGGCCCTTGCACACACTGCCTTCTGCCCTGGGGCCGCCCCCAGCCCAGCCAAAGTGGCCCAGGCTGGAAGGAATGCCTGGCCCCCCCAGGTGTCTAAGACAGCCCGCACAGGATCTTTAGGAAGGGCTCAGACCACCAGCAAACGCTGCCCGGCTCTGCGGGCACAGTCCTATCCCCATATCTTTCCCTGAGAGCATTTGAATTACTAAATGAGAATCATTTGAAGGGAGGACATTTACATTTTCCATTTCAGAGAAGGCTTCTGCCTTCCTTAGCAGGCACCTCTCTCTTCAAACCAAGACAATTGTTTATCATCTTGCAGATGCGCAGTTGCTGGGGAGTCCCGTTTTACACCAGGGACCCGGAGAACCATTCCCAGCAATTGGGAAAATCCTAGGTGGTCCATCCACCCACAGATGAGGTCTCCAAATGTGCCCGAAATTGGGTCCAGCTCTTAGAGGCCTAAAAGAGCAAGTCCAAGTGACTTGATGATATTTTTAGCCCAGAAAGCCCTGCAGCTGATGGCACACTTCACAATCAGCAGGGGACACAGCTAGGCCAAAGCCCAGGCCTCTGCTGGGAGCCTTTCTCCTCAAATACCCTTCAAACAAACCTCCATGCAAGTCAGTTGGGAAAGTTTCTTCAAATGATCCATTTCTGGCACATGACTACACAGGGTTAAGTGAAAGATTCTAAAGCAGCTGCTGTGGAGTCAAAGAGCCAGCACTAAGAGTCCTTGTCATCTCTTTGTAGCTAAATGCCACTTTGGGGGATTTGAGGGAGTTTGGAACGAGCTAGAGAGCAGACCTCCGAGTTTTTTAGATGATGCCATTGCTTTTTCTTCTCTTCTACATAGACAGGAAAGGTGAGTTTGGCTCACATCTGCACTGCATGGCTCACAAGGCCCGCAAGACTTGTAGTTACAAGAGCTTTGAAGGATTTCTTGGCCAAGAAGACACTGCCAAAAATAATATTTATGTTTTGGACCCAGTCTCCAATATCTCGTCTTATGGAGTCGTGCTCTCGGGGTCTCTAGCTGGTCAGAGTGACCCCGAGATATGTTAGAAAGTCTCTTTTCCCAGCCCGGCGGTTGAAGAAGGAGTCAGAGCTCTTCATTTCTCGGTCTCCAGGTTGTTTATTGTATCTTATCTATAAAATTCTTTCTCCTGTCTTTCGAGGTCCGCACAGCCAGACAGTCTAAGGCACTCTGCCTCCCGTGGGGCGGTGTTATCTTTTTATACTAAAAACAACTATGTGTACAATATTTGCCATTACTTTCCCATACATATCATCTACGTTAGACAGTGAGCTTCTTCTCTAAACCAATCTAAAAGTGCCAACATCACAGCCGCAGATGGAGGCCAAGAAGAAGAAGGAGAAAGGCTGGACATGCCCAGATTCCTCATCTTCCCCCCTGAAGCCCCATTCTAAAACGCCCCAAAATCTATTTTTCCACTCGGTGATAAATTCACTGTCATTCTGCTTAAACCTTTGTGGCTTGTCATTCTTCCTACAAGGTTGGGAATTGTTTTTTCCAAGGGCTAAATCAAAGGCACACGGGTCTTGGGCTCTGTGCCAAGGCCTCTGAGCCCTCTGACAGGGTCTCGAGTCCTGCAGGGCAGCCAGAGGAATTTCCTGGGTTCCCACATCCTGCTACAGTGTAAGCCTCCTTAGCCAATCATGCTATGACACACAAACTTACAGCACTGCATCCTAAACTTCTTGTTTACCACTGTAACTGATTTGATTTTTTCTAGATCTTGAACTCTAAAACTCTAAACTTTCCTCCACTTCAACGTTCCTCCCCGTGTCTCTGCTATAATAAACTAGAAATCCACATTCTCGCTTCTAGCACCTAGCTTTGGGAGCCCTTTCCAAGGTCTCCCTTCAAATCCTGTGTTTAATTCAAAGCTTTGCTGACAAGACCAAAGGTCTGAGATTTCCCTGCATTTGGATTTCCAACAACACTGATGCTGTTAGTTCCAGAGTGCCCGGGATCCCTCTTGCAAGTCAACTCTGGTAGGAACAAGACGGCTGGCAGGGGGCTGCTTGTGGCCTCTGACAGCCCATTGCTTAGGGCTTGCCAGCGCCCCAGCCCCTCAGGGGCTGCCCCAGCCCGGCCAAGCTGCCCGGCAGCAGCGCCGCAGCCCCACAGCAGCTCCAGAGCAGCCCTATTCAGAGGCACCTGGGAGCCCTCAGCAAGGCAGCCAGCAGCACACGGGCAGGAGGACACGGATGCGCTTTCTGCCCGGCACAGGGCTTGAGGCCATCTCCAGGCACTGCTCTCACAGGGATCCCCGCAGCCCCGGCCCCTGCCCACCCGCTCTGTCACCAGCACAAAGGCTTCAGCAGAACCACCACAGGCCAAGGGGCTTCTGGCCATTTTCCCTGCAACACTGCACGCCTGGGCAGCTTGCTGAGCCATGGCACCCTTCTCCCCCTCTTCCCCAATGCCCTGCGGACCCTGGGCAGCAAAAGAAAGCTCCTGGGAGTCTGTGTATTATAACATACTCTATATTTATACACTAAAGAAAAAACAAATAGAAGAAAAGAAACAGAACAATCTTTCAGAAATGGAAAATTCCCGCTGGCTCAGGTGGCCTCAGCAGACAGAGCCTCTGGGATCAGCTCTCTGCAGAGCTCCAGCAGCGCAGCCAGCCGAGCCCCGACAGACGAGGCCGTGTCCTCCATGCCCTGCAGAGCTGATCTTGCAGCCTCTGGAAGACGGAATATCGCTCACTCTGCAGTGCCTGGATGACATACAATGTTTCAAGTGCCAGATCTGACACGGCACTGCTGATGTCCTCTGTCAGGTGTTCCAGGGCTGAAAGAGAAGGGAACAGAGCCATGGTCAGATCGCGGATCTGCGGGGAGCCGAGGAGAGCCCCCTGCCAGGGCCATCGCAGCCGGCTCTAGCCATGGCCAGGAGGGAGCAGGGACCAACGGGACCAGCCCAAAGCTGCTGGCCAGGAATCGCCCAGGTGGCCCTGAAATCTCTGTGTGCTCTCCCCACGCCGCCCCTCGTCCGCACAGGGAGCAGAGCCCTCTGCAGCCGGGCCAGGGCTTGCAGCTCCCCCGGCAGTCCCCGCTGCCAGCCCGCTGCCCTCACTCACCGTGGCAGATGAGCCAGAGCTCTTCCTTCTTCCCCCTCAGGTGCCGCGCGGCCATGCCTGTGAACACAGAGCCTGTCACGGCCCCAGCGGCACAGCTCCCTGCCAGCGGCGCTGCCGGCGCTGTGGCCACACAGGCTGCTGGCCCGGCAGGGCTCAGCCCGGCCCTTGCCGCACGCTGCCGCCCCAGGGCACGGCTGCCAGAGGGCGGCGGCAGCAATGCCCGGGCCAGGCGGGGCTCCACGGCGCCGGGCCCCGCTGGCACTGCTGGGGCAGCAGGCGGGGCCGGGGCCGAGCTGCGCCGGCCGGGCCGGGGAGGGAGCCCGGGCTCGGGACTCACCCGCGAACCTGACGGCCGCCGCTCGCAGGGGCTCCTGTGGGCTCTGCAGGTAGGGCAGGACCCGGCGCAGGTGCTCGGCCGCTCGGCTCCTGTCCTCTGCCAGCTGCAGAGAGCGGCAGGAGGGAAGGGTTGGCGCGGGCTCAGCCCCTGGGCCAGGCGCTGCCTGCGCCCCGCCCTGGCCTCCCCTGCCCGCACAGCCCTGAGGCGCGGCCAGCAGCCGCTGGCGCCGGGCTCCCGAGGGGAGAGGCAGAGGGCCGGCTGCTGCCGGGGAGCCGCGGTGCCGGCCCGCAGCCCCGCAGCCCCTCCGGGCCGGGGCTCCATCGGCCCCGGTTCGGGCCCAAGGGAGCCTGGAGCAGAGCCTTCACGGCTTCTGGGTGCAGCACCGGGCAGGGGCACAGCTGCCAGCCCCACACACTGAGCACCGCGCTCAGGGGGCTTCTCCGGGCTGAGGCTGGGGCTTGCAGGCCCTCCTTACCAGGCACTCGCTGAACTTCCACAGATTCTGCCTCTTCACCAGTCTCTCAAGATTCCTCCTCTTCAGGAACTCGGCCACACAAAGCAGAGTTTCTTGAGAAGCCTGGAGAAGAGCAGAAACGCAGAGATGGAGAGATGGCCCCACAGCCCAGGGTGCAAGGCCCGCGTCCCCTGTGCCAAGGCCTGGAGGAGGCTGCAGCCCGGCAGGTACCAGGGCAGGAGGCAGACGAGCCCCCTGCCAGGGGGACAGCAGCAACCCACGAGCCCTCACCTGTGCCACAAGCCGCTTCTCATTGTGGCAGTGAAAGAAGAGGGGCAGCAGGCTCTGGTGCAGGGGTGTCTTCAGGGCCTTTTTTTCCTTTTCCCCTTCTGAAAGAGTCACCAGTGTTCGGAAGAGCAGTATGGAGAGCAGCTGCACCTGCCAATTGTTCTGTATGGAAGGAAGAAAAAAAGACCTCAGCACTGCGGCTGCATGGGGCTCAGCTTGGCGCAGGCCTGCAAATCCACAGGGCACAAAGTGTCCGGGCGGCACCCAGTGGCCGTGGCTGGGAGCAGTGAGCCTTACGTGGTCAAAGAGTGGCAGGAGCGCCTCAAGCAGCTGCAGTGTGATGGGGCCGGGCATCAGCATGTCTTTGTCCAAGATGATAAAGCTGAGTAGCATGACTGTCATGAAAACGATCTCTCCATCTGCATCCCACAGGAAGTCCACAAGACTTTCAGTCAGGCTCCACATTTTTTTGGTCTGTGCGGAACACAAGTTTGAGAAACGCCATCCTGCTGCCGCAGGGCCCAGAGGCCAAAGGCCTGTCCTGGAGCCCTGGGGCAGCTGAACTGGGAGGCAGGAGGGGTGGGAGCAGCTGCCCCAGCACCCAAAGCCCAGCCAAGCCCAAGCGACCACATTCCCCAGCTCAGCCTCAGCCACTGCCCCCTTCTCACCATTGAGGGCTCCTCAATGAGCTCAAGAAGGGCCCTGAGCGCCAGGCGACGCCTCTCCCTGCACTCGCTCTGCAGCTGCCTTGACAAAATTTGCAGGACTCTGTTAGCACCACGTTCACTCAAGTCCAGGAACTCGAGGACCTGAAAGGTACAGGGCAGTGACAGGGACCCGGCCGGCAGGAGCCCGGAGACGCACGGGGCCGGGCCCAGGCAGCAGCACAGGGCGCGGGCCCCGTGCCAGGCAGCTGCGGCTCCGAGAGGGCAGAGAGCTGGGAGGCAGCTCAGCCAGGCAGCGCTGGCCGTCAGGCTCACCTCTGCAAGGAACGCCATGGCGGGCAGCTCCCAGCGTGGCTCCTGTGTGCTGAGCAGCCGGAGCAGGTAGCGAGCGATCCGGGAACACAAAGGGATGGAGACACAGCACATCTCCCTGGCAGGAGGAAAAGGAACCAAGACTGTGGGCCAGGGGGACAAACCTTTGCCAGGACTGACACACAGAGGTCTGGTCTTTCCCCAGCATCCTGCAAGGGGCCCTGGGCTATTTGGGAGGCAGCTCCTGGTGGGCGCCCTCCTCTCCCAGCCTTTCCCAGTCTGCTTGGCCATCCCTCGGTGACAAGGCCTTCTGGGCCACGACCTCGGGGACTGTGTGGAGCTCCCTGGGCACAGAGCACAAATGTCAGAGGCAGCAGTGGGGAGAAGGGGGTCTCACCTGGCCAGCAGAGCCACGGCATAGTGGTGGGTGTCAGCGCACAGCAGCGTGTCCCAGGCACACCTGCGCTCCATTGCCACCACCACATCCTCATGCTGCATTCGGCAGAGCAGAGACTTCAGGGTGTGCACTGCAAACCTGCGTGCACAGCAAAGCCCAGGTCACGCTGGGAACACTGGCTCCTGCCCAGGGACGTAGCACGGAAAGGAGGATTGGGATGGAGCACCTGTTGGGGCTGGTGGCAAGGCCGTATTCCTCCTGGCATCCCTTCCAGAATGCATCGACCTCCTCTGGCGTATCCAGAGTGCTGGAAAACACTTGGGAGAGCAGATGTAGAAAGAGGCGGGGCAAATACACCGTCACCATATGTGGGACGCAGGGCATCTGGAGGATCTTCCACATAACCACAGTTGCCTGCAAAAGACAAAGCCCCCCGAGACAGGGCTCAGTGCCGAGGTGTCCGTGTGGCAGGGCCCGAGCAGGGCAGGGAGAGGCTCAGACAGACGCAGGGGGAGCACGGGGCCTGGTGGGCCTGAAGCTGCCCCTGGGCCGGGTTTCCACCCGGTGCCTAAGGCAGGGAGATGCAGTGGGGGAAGGAGGACGGAGAGCTGCTGGAGAGGCAGCCTTGGGGCCAGCAAAGGCCAGTTACAGAAACTCACAGCCAGGACAAAGACACCCGTTTTGTCCCCATCCGAGGTGCACATGCTGTGCTCTGGCCAGCTGCCCAGCACATCCAGGAGTATCAGCAGCGCTGGCTCTGCAGTCCTGGGCGAGCACATGATGCTCTTCCACATGGTCAAAGCAGCTCTGTGGGGTTAGAGCTCTGTCTCATACACAGCACCGTGGCCTGGGCAGCAGTGGGGACCTGAGCTGGCTGCCAGCTCTGCCTGTGCCCATTGCCACTCGCCAGCAGCACCCAGGCAGCCCAGGCCACTGGGGACAGGCCCCTGAGGGGCAGCGAGGGAGCATGGCAGCAGGCTCGGGGGCTGACGTGCTGGGGCTGGCCAAGGGAGCAGCCAGAAGGCCCTGGAACTCTCTGTTGGTCACACACCTGGGCCAGGCTGTACAGGCTGATGGGCTGGCGAGCCCTGAGCCCTCTGGGCATTTTGGCCCCATACCTGTCACAGGACGGGGCCACACGCAGGAGCGTCATGACTACGTCAGCAGGCTGTGCTTCGGTGAGATCCAGCAGGGTCCTGTTCAGCCTGTGCTCAGCAAACTGATTGGCCAGGAGCCACTGGTGGATGTACCTGACCAGGGCAGGAACCTGGAGAAGGCACGGGAAGACTTGGAAAGCTGCCAGAGGGAGCAATGTCACCAGCTTCCCCACAGAAGTGCCTCCCTTCCCACCACACTGCCATGGCCTCAAAGAGTTCCAGTGACCAGCAGGCGTGGCTTGGGAGACCAAGCAATTTCCTGGGAGCATGAAACCCTTGCCACAGGCTGCTTACTTGCTTTGGACTGGAGAAGCCCTCCTCTACGAGCATATCCAGCAGGGCAGCACTGGTCTTGGTTTTGAAGATGTGCGAATATGCTCTGAGCCCAGGACCCATGGTGCTGGTCTCTTCCGCCCGAATTTTCTTGATGAATTTGCAAACCAGCTGTAGGAGAAGGGCAAGAAGCCAGGGATGTTGCAGGGAATGCTCCAAGCACGGTGCCAGCAGGCCCAGCCCAGGTGGGGATGGCTGCAGGTACCTGGGCTGTGCTGCGGAAGAGGCCACGGGTGGGGTCCTGCTCCTGTGTGCGCTGCAGGGCTGCACCTGGAAAAGAGCGAGCGCAGCCAGAGCTGAGGGGCTGCGGGAGAGGCCGGAGAACACGGCCCAGCCCTGCGCTCCCCAGGCAGGGACAGCCCCGGGACGCCCCAGGGGATGGAGCATGGCCCCTGCGGGGTGTCTGCCCGGCCCCTCTTCTGTCCTGTCCGTGGGTATGGGATGGGAGAAAATGGGATGGGATAAAATGGGATGAGATGGAATGGTGCCAAGTTGGCTGCAGGCACCAACCCTGTGGCCCAGCTCTGCCACTCACCTTCCTGCGGCAGCTCAGACGGCACCACCGCTTTGGTTTCATGTGCGCGGGCAGCTCCAGGGATTTCTTCCTCCTCTTCCCCCCAGGCCACCTTGGGCGCTTTCAGGGGTCTCTGCTCCATGAAAATGACTGGATTTGTGAGGGCACCTGCAGAAGAGAAGCCTTGGGAAGGCCACAGGTCACCAAGTCCTGTGGTCTGGCCTCGAGCTCAGCTGCAGGAATAACGCCTTGGAAAGGCTCCGGGTCAGACAGGACCGAGTGTGCTGTGTGGGGGCTCCTCACGGCACCGCTCTGTCCCGTTCTGCCCTGTTGTGCGTTCCCAGCAGCTGGGCAAGCTTCTATTTCCCACGTGTCACAAAGGGCCCTTGGTCACCGGGTTCCGTTCCATGGCACCGAGACCGTGCTGCAGCGTGCCACCCAGGGCCCTTGCACACACTGCCTTCTGCCCTGGGGCCGCCCCCAGCCCAGCCAAAGTGGCCCAGGCTGGAAGGAATGCCTGGCCCCCCCAGGTGTCTAAGACAGCCCGCACAGGATCTTTAGGAAGGGCTCAGACCACCAGCAAACGCTGCCCGGCTCTGCGGGCACAGTCCTATCCCCATATCTTTCCCTGAGAGCATTTGAATTACTAAATGAGAATCATTTGAAGGGAGGACATTTACATTTTCCATTTCAGAGAAGGCTTCTGCCTTCCTTAGCAGGCACCTCTCTCTTCAAACCAAGACAATTGTTTATCATCTTGCAGATGCGCAGTTGCTGGGGAGTCCCGTTTTACACCAGGGACCCGGAGAACCATTCCCAGCAATTGGGAAAATCCTAGGTGGTCCATCCACCCACAGATGAGGTCTCCAAATGTGCCCGAAATTGGGTCCAGCTCTTAGAGGCCTAAAAGAGCAAGTCCAAGTGACTTGATGATATTTTTAGCCCAGAAAGCCCTGCAGCTGATGGCACACTTCACAATCAGCAGGGGACACAGCTAGGCCAAAGCCCAGGCCTCTGCTGGGAGCCTTTCTCCTCAAATACCCTTCAAACAAACCTCCATGCAAGTCAGTTGGGAAAGTTTCTTCAAATGATCCATTTCTGGCACATGACTACACAGGGTTAAGTGAAAGATTCTAAAGCAGCTGCTGTGGAGTCAAAGAGCCAGCACTAAGAGTCCTTGTCATCTCTTTGTAGCTAAATGCCACTTTGGGGGATTTGAGGGAGTTTGGAACGAGCTAGAGAGCAGACCTCCGAGTTTTTTAGATGATGCCATTGCTTTTTCTTCTCTTCTACATAGACAGGAAAGGTGAGTTTGGCTCACATCTGCACTGCATGGCTCACAAGGCCCGCAAGACTTGTAGTTACAAGAGCTTTGAAGGATTTCTTGGCCAAGAAGACACTGCCAAAAATAATATTTATGTTTTGGACCCAGTCTCCAATATCTCGTCTTATGGAGTCGTGCTCTCGGGGTCTCTAGCTGGTCAGAGTGACCCCGAGATATGTTAGAAAGTCTCTTTTCCCAGCCCGGCGGTTGAAGAAGGAGTCAGAGCTCTTCATTTCTCGGTCTCCAGGTTGTTTATTGTATCTTATCTATAAAATTCTTTCTCCTGTCTTTCGAGGTCCGCACAGCCAGACAGTCTAAGGCACTCTGCCTCCCGTGGGGCGGTGTTATCTTTTTATACTAAAAACAACTATGTGTACAATATTTGCCATTACTTTCCCATACATATCATCTACGTTAGACAGTGAGCTTCTTCTCTAAACCAATCTAAAAGTGCCAACATCACAGCCGCAGATGGAGGCCAAGAAGAAGAAGGAGAAAGGCTGGACATGCCCAGATTCCTCATCTTCCCCCCTGAAGCCCCATTCTAAAATGCCCCAAAATCTATTTTTCCACTCGGTGATAAATTCACTGTCATTCTGCTTAAACCTTTGTGGCTTGTCATTCTTCCTACAAGGTTGGGAATTGTTTTTTCCAAGGGCTAAATCAAAGGCACACGGGTCTTGGGCTCTGTGCCAAGGCCTCTGAGCCCTCTGACAGGGTCTCGAGTCCTGCAGGGCAGCCAGAGGAATTTCCTGGGTTCCCACATCCTGCTACAGTGTAAGCCTCCTTAGCCAATCATGCTATGACACACAAACTTACAGCACTGCATCCTAAACTTCTTGTTTACCACTGTAACTGATTTGATTTTTTCTAGATCTTGAACTCTAAAACTCTAAACTTTCCTCCACTTCAACGTTCCTCCCCGTGTCTCTGCTATAATAAACTAGAAATCCACATTCTCGCTTCTAGCACCTAGCTTTGGGAGCCCTTTCCAAGGTCTCCCTTCAAATCCTGTGTTTAATTCAAAGCTTTGCTGACAAGACCAAAGGTCTGAGATTTCCCTGCATTTGGATTTCCAACAACACTGATGCTGTTAGTTCCAGAGTGCCCGGGATCCCTCTTGCAAGTCAACTCTGGTAGGAACAAGACGGCTGGCAGGGGGCTGCTTGTGGCCTCTGACAGCCCATTGCTTAGGGCTTGCCAGCGCCCCAGCCCCTCAGGGGCTGCCCCAGCCCGGCCAAGCTGCCCGGCAGCAGCGCCGCAGCCCCACAGCAGCTCCAGAGCAGCCCTATTCAGAGGCACCTGGGAGCCCTCAGCAAGGCAGCCAGCAGCACACGGGCAGGAGGACACGGATGCGCTTTCTGCCCGGCACAGGGCTTGAGGCCATCTCCAGGCACTGCTCTCACAGGGATCCCCGCAGCCCCGGCCCCTGCCCACCCGCTCTGTCACCAGCACAAAGGCTTCAGCAGAACCACCACAGGCCAAGGGGCTTCTGGCCATTTTCCCTGCAACACTGCACGCCTGGGCAGCTTGCTGAGCCATGGCACCCTTCTCCCCCTCTTCCCCAATGCCCTGCGGACCCTGGGCAGCAAAAGAAAGCTCCTGGGAGTCTGTGTATTATAACATACTCTATATTTATACACTAAAGAAAAAACAAATAGAAGAAAAGAAACAGAACAATCTTTCAGAAATGGAAAATTCCCGCTGGCTCAGGTGGCCTCAGCAGACAGAGCCTCTGGGATCAGCTCTCTGCAGAGCTCCAGCAGCGCAGCCAGCCGAGCCCCGACAGACGAGGCCGTGTCCTCCATGCCCTGCAGAGCTGATCTTGCAGCCTCTGGAAGACGGAATATCGCTCACTCTGCAGTGCCTGGATGACATACAATGTTTCAAGTGCCAGATCTGACACGGCACTGCTGATGTCCTCTGTCAGGTGTTCCAGGGCTGAAAGAGAAGGGAACAGAGCCATGGTCAGATCGCGGATCTGCGGGGAGCCGAGGAGAGACCCCTGCCAGGGCCATCGCAGCCGGCTCTAGCCATGGCCAGGAGGGAGCAGGGACCAACGGGACCAGCCCAAAGCTGCTGGCCAGGAATCGCCCAGGTGGCCCTGAAATCTCTGTGTGCTCTCCCCACGCCGCCCCTCGTCCGCACAGGGAGCAGAGCCCTCTGCAGCCGGGCCAGGGCTTGCAGCTCCCCCGGCAGCCCCCGCTGCCAGCCCGCTGCCCTCACTCACCGTGGCAGATGAGCCAGAGCTCTTCCTTCTTCCCCCTCAGGTGCCGCGCGGCCATGCCTGTGAACACAGAGCCTGTCACGGCCCCAGCGGCACAGCTCCCTGCCAGCGGCGCTGCCGGCGCTGTGGCCACACAGGCTGCTGGCCCGGCAGGGCTCAGCCCGGCCCTTGCCGCACGCTGCCGCCCCAGGGCACGGCTGCCAGAGGGCGGCGGCAGCAATGCCCGGGCCAGGCGGGGCTCCACGGCGCCGGGCCCCGCTGGCACTGCTGGGGCAGCAGGCGGGGCCGGGGCCGAGCTGCGCCGGCCGGGCCGGGGAGGGAGCCCGGGCTCGGGACTCACCCGCGAACCTGACGGCCGCCGCTCGCAGGGGCTCCTGTGGGCTCTGCAGGTAGGGCAGGACCCGGCGCAGGTGCTCGGCCGCTCGGCTCCTGTCCTCTGCCAGCTGCAGAGAGCGGCAGGAGGGAAGGGTTGGCGCGGGCTCAGCCCCTGGGCCAGGCGCTACCTGCGCCCCGCCCTGGCCTCCCCTGCCCGCACAGCCCTGAGGCGCGGCCAGCAGCCGCTGGCGCCGGGCTCCCGAGGGGAGAGGCAGAGGGCCGGCTGCTGCCGGGGAGCCGCGGTGCCGGCCCGCAGCCCCGCAGCCCCTCCGGGCCGGGGCTCCATCGGCCCCGGTTCGGGCCCAAGGGAGCCTGGAGCAGAGCCTTCACGGCTTCTGGGTGCAGCACCGGGCAGGGGCACAGCTGCCAGCCCCACACACTGAGCACCGCGCTCAGGGGGCTTCTCCGGGCTGAGGCTGGGGCTTGCAGGCCCTCCTTACCAGGCACTCGCTGAACTTCCACAGATTCTGCCTCTTCACCAGTCTCTCAAGATTCCTCCTCTTCAGGAACTCGGCCACACAAAGCAGAGTTTCCTGAGAAGCCTGGAGAAGAGCAGAAACGCAGAGATGGAGAGATGGCCCCACAGCCCAGGGTGCAAGGCCCGCGTCCCCTGTGCCAAGGCCTGGAGGAGGCTGCAGCCCGGCAGGTACCAGGGCAGGAGGCAGACGAGCCCCCTGCCAGGGGGACAGCAGCAACCCACGAGCCCTCACCTGTGCCACAAGCCGCTTCTCATTGTGGCAGTGAAAGAAGAGGGGCAGCAGGCTCTGGTGCAGGGGTGTCTTCAGGGCCTTTTTTTCCTTTTCCCCTTCTGAAAGAGTCACCAGTGTTCGGAAGAGCAGTATGGAGAGCAGCTGCACCTGCCAATTGTTCTGTATGGAAGGAAGAAAAAAAGACCTCAGCGGACGTGGTCTGCATGGGGCTCAGCTTGGCGCAGGCCTGCAAATCCACAGGGCACAAAGTGTCCGGGCGGCACCCAGTGGCCGTGGCTGGGAGCAGTGAGCCTTACGTGGTCAAAGAGTGGCAGGAGCGCCTCAAGCAGCTGCAGTGTGATGGGGCCGGGCATCAGCATGTCTTTGTCCAAGATGATAAAGCTGAGTAGCATGACTGTCATGAAAACGATCTCTCCATCTGCATCCCACAGGAAGTCCACAAGACTTTCAGTCAGGCTCCACATTTTTTTGGTCTGTGCGGAACACAAGTTTGAGAAACGCCATCCTGCTGCCGCAGGGCCCAGAGGCCAAAGGCCTGTCCTGGAGCCCTGGGGCAGCTGAACTGGGAGGCAGGAGGGGTGGGAGCAGCTGCCCCAGCACCCAAAGCCCAGCCAAGCCCAAGCGACCACATTCCCCAGCTCAGCCTCAGCCACTGCCCCCTTCTCACCATTGAGGGCTCCTCAATGAGCTCAAGAAGGGCCCTGAGCGCCAGGCGACGCCTCTCCCTGCACTCGCTCTGCAGCTGCCTTGACAAAATTTGCAGGACTCTGTTAGCACCACGTTCACTCAAGTCCAGGAACTCGAGGACCTGAAAGGTACAGGGCAGTGACAGGGACCCGGCCGGCAGGAGCCCGGAGACGCACGGGGCCGGGCCCAGGCAGCAGCACAGGGCGCGGGCCCCGTGCCAGGCAGCTGCGGCTCCGAGAGGGCAGAGAGCTGGGAGGCAGCTCAGCCAGGCAGCGCTGGCCGTCAGGCTCACCTCTGCAAGGAACGCCATGGCGGGCAGCTCCCAGCGTGGCTCCTGTGTGCTGAGCAGCCGGAGCAGGTAGCGAGCGATCCGGGAACACAAAGGGATGGAGACACAGCACATCTCCCTGGCAGGAGGAAAAGGAACCAAGACTGTGGGCCAGGGGGACAAACCTTTGCCAGGACTGACACACAGAGGTCTGGTCTTTCCCCAGCATCCTGCAAGGGGCCCTGGGCTATTTGGGAGGCAGCTCCTGGTGGGCGCCCTCCTCTCCCAGCCTTTCCCAGTCTGCTTGGCCATCCCTCGGTGACAAGGCCTTCTGGGCCACGACCTCGGGGACTGTGTGGAGCTCCCTGGGCACAGAGCACAAATGTCAGAGGCAGCAGTGGGGAGAAGGGGGTCTCACCTGGCCAGCAGAGCCACGGCATAGTGGTGGGTGTCAGCGCACAGCAGCGTGTCCCAGGCACACCTGCGCTCCATTGCCACCACCACATCCTCATGCTGCATTCGGCAGAGCAGAGACTTCAGGGTGTGCACTGCAAACCTGCGTGCACAGCAAAGCCCAGGTCACGCTGGGAACACTGGCTCCTGCCCAGGGACGTAGCACGGAAAGGAGGATTGGGATGGAGCACCTGTTGGGGCTGGTGGCAAGGCCGTATTCCTCCTGGCATCCCTTCCAGAATGCATCGACCTCCTCTGGCGTATCCAGAGTGCTGGAAAACACTTGGGAGAGCAGATGTAGAAAGAGGCGGGGCAAATACACCGTCACCATATGTGGGACGCAGGGCATCTGGAGGATCTTCCACATAACCACAGTTGCCTGCAAAAGACAAAGCCCCCCGAGACAGGGCTCAGTGCCGAGGTGTCCGTGTGGCAGGGCCCGAGCAGGGCAGGGAGAGGCTCAGACAGACGCAGGGGGAGCACGGGGCCTGGTGGGCCTGAAGCTGCCCCTGGGCCGGGTTTCCACCCGGTGCCTAAGGCAGGGAGATGCAGTGGGGGAAGGAGGACGGAGAGCTGCTGGAGAGGCAGCCTTGGGGCCAGCAAAGGCCAGTTACAGAAACTCACAGCCAGGACAAAGACACCCGTTTTGTCCCCATCCGAGGTGCACATGCTGTGCTCTGGCCAGCTGCCCAGCACATCCAGGAGTATCAGCAGCGCTGGCTCTGCAGTCCTGGGCGAGCACATGATGCTCTTCCACATGGTCAAAGCAGCTCTGTGGGGTTAGAGCTCTGTCTCATACACAGCACCGTGGCCTGGGCAGCAGTGGGGACCTGAGCTGGCTGCCAGCTCTGCCTGTGCCCATTGCCACTCGCCAGCAGCACCCAGGCAGCCCAGGCCACTGGGGACAGGCCCCTGAGGGGCAGCGAGGGAGCATGGCAGCAGGCTCGGGGGCTGACGTGCTGGGGCTGGCCAAGGGAGCAGCCAGAAGGCCCTGGAACTCTCTGTTGGTCACACACCTGGGCCAGGCTGTACAGGCTGATGGGCTGGCGAGCCCTGAGCCCTCTGGGCATTTTGGCCCCATACCTGTCACAGGACGGGGCCACACGCAGGAGCGTCATGACTACGTCAGCAGGCTGTGCTTCGGTGAGATCCAGCAGGGTCCTGTTCAGCCTGTGCTCAGCAAACTGATTGGCCAGGAGCCACTGGTGGATGTACCTGACCAGGGCAGGAACCTGGAGAAGGCACGGGAAGACTTGGAAAGCTGCCAGAGGGAGCAATGTCACCAGCTTCCCCACAGAAGTGCCTCCCTTCCCACCACACTGCCATGGCCTCAAAGAGTTCCAGTGACCAGCAGGCGTGGCTTGGGAGACCAAGCAATTTCCTGGGAGCATGAAACCCTTGCCACAGGCTGCTTACTTGCTTTGGACTGGAGAAGCCCTCCTCTACGAGCATATCCAGCAGGGCAGCACTGGTCTTGGTTTTGAAGATGTGCGAATATGCTCTGAGCCCAGGACCCATGGTGCTGGTCTCTTCCGCCCGAATTTTCTTGATGAATTTGCAAACCAGCTGTAGGAGAAGGGCAAGAAGCCAGGGATGTTGCAGGGAATGCTCCAAGCACGGTGCCAGCAGGCCCAGCCCAGGTGGGGATGGCTGCAGGTACCTGGGCTGTGCTGCGGAAGAGGCCACGGGTGGGGTCCTGCTCCTGTGTGCGCTGCAGGGCTGCACCTGGAAAAGAGCGAGCGCAGCCAGAGCTGAGGGGCTGCGGGAGAGGCCGGAGAACACGGCCCAGCCCTGCGCTCCCCAGGCAGGGACAGCCCCGGGACGCCCCAGGGGATGGAGCATGGCCCCTGCGGGGTGTCTGCCCGGCCCCTCTTCTGTCCTGTCCGTGGGTATGGGATGGGAGAAAATGGGATGGGATAAAATGGGATGAGATGGAATGGTGCCAAGTTGGCTGCAGGCACCAACCCTGTGGCCCAGCTCTGCCACTCACCTTCCTGCGGCAGCTCAGACGGCACCACCGCTTTGGTTTCATGTGCGCGGGCAGCTCCAGGGCTTTCTTCCTCCTCTTCCCCCCAGGCCACCTTGGGCGCTTTCAGGGGTCTCTGCTCCATGAAAATGACTGGATTTGTGAGGGCACCTGCAGAAGAGAAGCCTTGGGAAGGCCACAGGTCACCAAGTCCTGTGGTCTGGCCTCGAGCTCAGCTGCAGGAATAACGCCTTGGAAAGGCTCCGGGTCAGACAGGACCGAGTGTGCTGTGTGGGGGCTCCTCACGGCACCGCTCTGTCCCGTTCTGCCCTGTTGTGCGTTCCCAGCAGCTGGGCAAGCTTCTATTTCCCACGTGTCACAAAGGGCCCTTGGTCACCGGGTTCCGTTCCATGGCACCGAGACCGTGCTGCAGCGTGCCACCCAGGGCCCTTGCACACACTGCCTTCTGCCCTGGGGCCGCCCCCAGCCCAGCCAAAGTGGCCCAGGCTGGAAGGAATGCCTGGCCCCCCCAGGTGTCTAAGACAGCCCGCACAGGATCTTTAGGAAGGGCTCAGACCACCAGCAAACGCTGCCCGGCTCTGCGGGCACAGTCCTATCCCCATATCTTTCCCTGAGAGCATTTGAATTACTAAATGAGAATCATTTGAAGGGAGGACATTTACATTTTCCATTTCAGAGAAGGCTTCTGCCTTCCTTAGCAGGCACCTCTCTCTTCAAACCAAGACAATTGTTTATCATCTTGCAGATGCGCAGTTGCTGGGGAGTCCCGTTTTACACCAGGGACCCGGAGAACCATTCCCAGCAATTGGGAAAATCCTAGGTGGTCCATCCACCCACAGATGAGGTCTCCAAATGTGCCCGAAATTGGGTCCAGCTCTTAGAGGCCTAAAAGAGCAAGTCCAAGTGACTTGATGATATTTTTAGCCCAGAAAGCCCTGCAGCTGATGGCACACTTCACAATCAGCAGGGGACACAGCTAGGCCAAAGCCCAGGCCTCTGCTGGGAGCCTTTCTCCTCAAATACCCTTCAAACAAACCTCCATGCAAGTCAGTTGGGAAAGTTTCTTCAAATGATCCATTTCTGGCACATGACTACACAGGGTTAAGTGAAAGATTCTAAAGCAGCTGCTGTGGAGTCAAAGAGCCAGCACTAAGAGTCCTTGTCATCTCTTTGTAGCTAAATGCCACTTTGGGGGATTTGAGGGAGTTTGGAACGAGCTAGAGAGCAGACCTCCGAGTTTTTTAGATGATGCCATTGCTTTTTCTTCTCTTCTACATAGACAGGAAAGGTGAGTTTGGCTCACATCTGCACTGCATGGCTCACAAGGCCCGCAAGACTTGTAGTTACAAGAGCTTTGAAGGATTTCTTGGCCAAGAAGACACTGCCAAAAATAATATTTATGTTTTGGACCCAGTCTCCAATATCTCGTCTTATGGAGTCGTGCTCTCGGGGTCTCTAGCTGGTCAGAGTGACCCCGAGATATGTTAGAAAGTCTCTTTTCCCAGCCCGGCGGTTGAAGAAGGAGTCAGAGCTCTTCATTTCTCGGTCTCCAGGTTGTTTATTGTATCTTATCTATAAAATTCTTTCTCCTGTCTTTCGAGGTCCGCACAGCCAGACAGTCTAAGGCACTCTGCCTCCCGTGGGGCGGTGTTATCTTTTTATACTAAAAACAACTATGTGTACAATATTTGCCATTACTTTCCCATACATATCATCTACGTTAGACAGTGAGCTTCTTCTCTAAACCAATCTAAAAGTGCCAACATCACAGCCGCAGATGGAGGCCAAGAAGAAGAAGGAGAAAGGCTGGACATGCCCAGATTCCTCATCTTCCCCCCTGAAGCCCCATTCTAAAATGCCCCAAAATCTATTTTTCCACTCGGTGATAAATTCACTGTCATTCTGCTTAAACCTTTGTGGCTTGTCATTCTTCCTACAAGGTTGGGAATTGTTTTTTCCAAGGGCTAAATCAAAGGCACACGGGTCTTGGGCTCTGTGCCAAGGCCTCTGAGCCCTCTGACAGGGTCTCGAGTCCTGCAGGGCAGCCAGAGGAATTTCCTGGGTTCCCACATCCTGCTACAGTGTAAGCCTCCTTAGCCAATCATGCTATGACACACAAACTTACAGCACTGCATCCTAAACTTCTTGTTTACCACTGTAACTGATTTGATTTTTTCTAGATCTTGAACTCTAAAACTCTAAACTTTCCTCCACTTCAACGTTCCTCCCCGTGTCTCTGCTATAATAAACTAGAAATCCACATTCTCGCTTCTAGCACCTAGCTTTGGGAGCCCTTTCCAAGGTCTCCCTTCAAATCCTGTGTTTAATTCAAAGCTTTGCTGACAAGACCAAAGGTCTGAGATTTCCCTGCATTTGGATTTCCAACAACACTGATGCTGTTAGTTCCAGAGTGCCCGGGATCCCTCTTGCAAGTCAACTCTGGTAGGAACAAGACGGCTGGCAGGGGGCTGCTTGTGGCCTCTGACAGCCCATTGCTTAGGGCTTGCCAGCGCCCCAGCCCCTCAGGGGCTGCCCCAGCCCGGCCAAGCTGCCCGGCAGCAGCGCCGCAGCCCCACAGCAGCTCCAGAGCAGCCCTATTCAGAGGCACCTGGGAGCCCTCAGCAAGGCAGCCAGCAGCACACGGGCAGGAGGACACGGATGCGCTTTCTGCCCGGCACAGGGCTTGAGGCCATCTCCAGGCACTGCTCTCACAGGGATCCCCGCAGCCCCGGCCCCTGCCCACCCGCTCTGTCACCAGCACAAAGGCTTCAGCAGAACCACCACAGGCCAAGGGGCTTCTGGCCATTTTCCCTGCAACACTGCACGCCTGGGCAGCTTGCTGAGCCATGGCACCCTTCTCCCCCTCTTCCCCAATGCCCTGCGGACCCTGGGCAGCAAAAGAAAGCTCCTGGGAGTCTGTGTATTATAACATACTCTATATTTATACACTAAAGAAAAAACAAATAGAAGAAAAGAAACAGAACAATCTTTCAGAAATGGAAAATTCCCGCTGGCTCAGGTGGCCTCAGCAGACAGAGCCTCTGGGATCAGCTCTCTGCAGAGCTCCAGCAGCGCAGCCAGCCGAGCCCCGACAGACGAGGCCGTGTCCTCCATGCCCTGCAGAGCTGATCTTGCAGCCTCTGGAAGACGGAATATCGCTCACTCTGCAGTGCCTGGATGACATACAATGTTTCAAGTGCCAGATCTGACACGGCACTGCTGATGTCCTCTGTCAGGTGTTCCAGGGCTGAAAGAGAAGGGAACAGAGCCATGGTCAGATCGCGGATCTGCGGGGAGCCGAGGAGAGACCCCTGCCAGGGCCATCGCAGCCGGCTCTAGCCATGGCCAGGAGGGAGCAGGGACCAACGGGACCAGCCCAAAGCTGCTGGCCAGGAATCGCCCAGGTGGCCCTGAAATCTCTGTGTGCTCTCCCCACGCCGCCCCTCGTCCGCACAGGGAGCAGAGCCCTCTGCAGCCGGGCCAGGGCTTGCAGCTCCCCCGGCAGCCCCCGCTGCCAGCCCGCTGCCCTCACTCACCGTGGCAGATGAGCCAGAGCTCTTCCTTCTTCCCCCTCAGGTGCCGCGCGGCCATGCCTGTGAACACAGAGCCTGTCACGGCCCCAGCGGCACAGCTCCCTGCCAGCGGCGCTGCCGGCGCTGTGGCCACACAGGCTGCTGGCCCGGCAGGGCTCAGCCCGGCCCTTGCCGCACGCTGCCGCCCCAGGGCACGGCTGCCAGAGGGCGGCGGCAGCAATGCCCGGGCCAGGCGGGGCTCCACGGCGCCGGGCCCCGCTGGCACTGCTGGGGCAGCAGGCGGGGCCGGGGCCGAGCTGCGCCGGCCGGGCCGGGGAGGGAGCCCGGGCTCGGGACTCACCCGCGAACCTGACGGCCGCCGCTCGCAGGGGCTCCTGTGGGCTCTGCAGGTAGGGCAGGACCCGGCGCAGGTGCTCGGCCGCTCGGCTCCTGTCCTCTGCCAGCTGCAGAGAGCGGCAGGAGGGAAGGGTTGGCGCGGGCTCAGCCCCTGGGCCAGGCGCTACCTGCGCCCCGCCCTGGCCTCCCCTGCCCGCACAGCCCTGAGGCGCGGCCAGCAGCCGCTGGCGCCGGGCTCCCGAGGGGAGAGGCAGAGGGCCGGCTGCTGCCGGGGAGCCGCGGTGCCGGCCCGCAGCCCCGCAGCCCCTCCGGGCCGGGGCTCCATCGGCCCCGGTTCGGGCCCAAGGGAGCCTGGAGCAGAGCCTTCACGGCTTCTGGGTGCAGCACCGGGCAGGGGCACAGCTGCCAGCCCCACACACTGAGCACCGCGCTCAGGGGGCTTCTCCGGGCTGAGGCTGGGGCTTGCAGGCCCTCCTTACCAGGCACTCGCTGAACTTCCACAGATTCTGCCTCTTCACCAGTCTCTCAAGATTCCTCCTCTTCAGGAACTCGGCCACACAAAGCAGAGTTTCCTGAGAAGCCTGGAGAAGAGCAGAAACGCAGAGATGGAGAGATGGCCCCACAGCCCAGGGTGCAAGGCCCGCGTCCCCTGTGCCAAGGCCTGGAGGAGGCTGCAGCCCGGCAGGTACCAGGGCAGGAGGCAGACGAGCCCCCTGCCAGGGGGACAGCAGCAACCCACGAGCCCTCACCTGTGCCACAAGCCGCTTCTCATTGTGGCAGTGAAAGAAGAGGGGCAGCAGGCTCTGGTGCAGGGGTGTCTTCAGGGCCTTTTTTTCCTTTTCCCCTTCTGAAAGAGTCACCAGTGTTCGGAAGAGCAGTATGGAGAGCAGCTGCACCTGCCAATTGTTCTGTATGGAAGGAAGAAAAAAAGACCTCAGCGGACGTGGTCTGCATGGGGCTCAGCTTGGCGCAGGCCTGCAAATCCACAGGGCACAAAGTGTCCGGGCGGCACCCAGTGGCCGTGGCTGGGAGCAGTGAGCCTTACGTGGTCAAAGAGTGGCAGGAGCGCCTCAAGCAGCTGCAGTGTGATGGGGCCGGGCATCAGCATGTCTTTGTCCAAGATGATAAAGCTGAGTAGCATGACTGTCATGAAAACGATCTCTCCATCTGCATCCCACAGGAAGTCCACAAGACTTTCAGTCAGGCTCCACATTTTTTTGGTCTGTGCGGAACACAAGTTTGAGAAACGCCATCCTGCTGCCGCAGGGCCCAGAGGCCAAAGGCCTGTCCTGGAGCCCTGGGGCAGCTGAACTGGGAGGCAGGAGGGGTGGGAGCAGCTGCCCCAGCACCCAAAGCCCAGCCAAGCCCAAGCGACCACATTCCCCAGCTCAGCCTCAGCCACTGCCCCCTTCTCACCATTGAGGGCTCCTCAATGAGCTCAAGAAGGGCCCTGAGCGCCAGGCGACACCTCTCCCTGCACTCGCTCTGCAGCTGCCTTGACAAAATTTGCAGGACTCTGTTAGCACCACGTTCACTCAAGTCCAGGAACTCGAGGACCTGAAAGGTACAGGGCAGTGACAGGGACCCGGCCGGCAGGAGCCCGGAGACGCACGGGGCCGGGCCCAGGCAGCAGCACGGGGCGCGGGCCCCGTGCCAGGCAGCTGCGGCTCCGAGAGGGCAGAGAGCTGGGAGGCAGCTCAGCCAGGCAGCGCTGGCCGTCAGGCTCACCTCTGCAAGGAACGCCATGGCGGGCAGCTCCCAGCGTGGCTCCTGTGTGCTGAGCAGCCGGAGCAGGTAGCGAGCGATCCGGGAACACAAAGGGATGGAGACACAGCACATCTCCCTGGCAGGAGGAAAAGGAACCAAGACTGTGGGCCAGGGGGACAAACCTTTGCCAGGACTGACACACAGAGGTCTGGTCTTTCCCCAGCATCCTGCAAGGGGCCCTGGGCTATTTGGGAGGCAGCTCCTGGTGGGCGCCCTCCTCTCCCAGCCTTTCCCAGTCTGCTTGGCCATCCCTCGGTGACAAGGCCTTCTGGGCCACGACCTCGGGGACTGTGTGGAGCTCCCTGGGCACAGAGCACAAATGTCAGAGGCAGCAGTGGGGAGAAGGGGGTCTCACCTGGCCAGCAGAGCCACGGCATAGTGGTGGGTGTCAGCGCACAGCAGCGTGTCCCAGGCACACCTGCGCTCCATTGCCACCACCACATCCTCATGCTGCATTCGGCAGAGCAGAGACTTCAGGGTGTGCACTGCAAACCTGCGTGCACAGCAAAGCCCAGGTCACGCTGGGAACACTGGCTCCTGCCCAGGGATGTAGCACGGAAAGGAGGATTGGGATGGAGCACCTGTTGGGGCTGGTGGCAAGGCCGTATTCCTCCTGGCATCCCTTCCAGAATGCATCGACCTCCTCTGGCGTATCCAGAGTGCTGGAAAACACTTGGGAGAGCAGATGTAGAAAGAGGCGGGGCAAATACACCGTCACCATATGTGGGACGCAGGGCATCTGGAGGATCTTCCACATAACCACAGTTGCCTGCAAAAGACAAAGCCCCCCGAGACAGGGCTCAGTGCCGAGGTGTCCGTGTGGCAGGGCCCGAGCAGGGCAGGGAGAGGCTCAGACAGACGCAGGGGGAGCACGGGGCCTGGTGGGCCTGAAGCTGCCCCTGGGCCGGGTTTCCACCCGGTGCCTAAGGCAGGGAGATGCAGTGGGGGAAGGAGGACGGAGAGCTGCTGGAGAGGCAGCCTTGGGGCCAGCAAAGGCCAGTTACAGAAACTCACAGCCAGGACAAAGACACCCGTTTTGTCCCCATCCGAGGTGCACATGCTGTGCTCTGGCCAGCTGCCCAGCACATCCAGGAGTATCAGCAGCGCTGGCTCTGCAGTCCTGGGCGAGCACATGATGCTCTTCCACATGGTCAAAGCAGCTCTGTGGGGTTAGAGCTCTGTCTCATACACAGCACCGTGGTCTGGGCAGCAGTGGGGACCTGAGCTGGCTGCCAGCTCTGCCTGTGCCCATTGCCACTCGCCAGCAGCACCCAGGCAGCCCAGGCCACTGGGGACAGGCCCCTGAGGGGCAGCGAGGGAGCACGGCAGCAGGCTCGGGGGCTGACGTGCCGGGGCTGGCCAAGGGAGCAGCCAGAAGGCCCTGGAACTCTCTGTTGGTCACACACCTGGGCCAGGCTGTACAGGCTGATGGGCTGGCGAGCCCTGAGCCCTCTGGGCATTTTGGCCCCATACCTGTCACAGGACGGGGCCACACGCAGGAGCGTCATGACTACGTCAGCAGGCTGTGCTTCGGTGAGATCCAGCAGGGTCCTGTTCAGCCTGTGCTCAGCAAACTGATTGGCCAGGAGCCACTGGTGGATGTACCTGACCAGGGCAGGAACCTGGAGAAGGCACGGGAAGACTTGGAAAGCTGCCAGAGGGAGCAATGTCACCAGCTTCCCCACAGAAGTGCCTCCCTTCCCACCACACTGCCATGGCCTCAAAGAGTTCCAGTGACCAGCAGGCGTGGCTTGGGAGACCAAGCAATTTCCTGGGAGCATGAAACCCTTGCCACAGGCTGCTTACTTGCTTTGGACTGGAGAAGCCCTCCTCTACGAGCATATCCAGCAGGGCAGCACTGGTCTTGGTTTTGAAGATGTGCGAATATGCTCTGAGCCCAGGACCCATGGTGCTGGTCTCTTCCGCCCGAATTTTCTTGATGAATTTGCAAACCAGCTGTAGGAGAAGGGCAAGAAGCCAGGGATGTTGCAGGGAATGCTCCAAGCACGGTGCCAGCAGGCCCAGCCCAGGTGGGGATGGCTGCAGGTACCTGGGCTGTGCTGCGGAAGAGGCCACGGGTGGGGTCCTGCTCCTGTGTGCGCTGCAGGGCTGCACCTGGAAAAGAGCGAGCGCAGCCAGAGCTGAGGGGCTGCGGGAGAGGCCGGAGAACACGGCCCAGCCCTGCGCTCCCCAGGCAGGGACAGCCCCGGGACGCCCCAGGGGATGGAGCATGGCCCCTGCAGGGTGTCTGCCCGGCCCCTCTTCTGTCCTGTCCGTGGGTATGGGATGGGAGAAAATGGGATGGGATAAAATGGGATGAGATGGAATGGTGCCAAGTTGGCTGCAGGCACCAACCCTGTGGCCCAGCTCTGCCACTCACCTTCCTGCGGCAGCTCAGACGGCACCACCGCTTTGGTTTCATGTGCGCGGGCAGCTCCAGGGCTTTCTTCCTCCTCTTCCCCCCAGGCCACCTTGGGCGCTTTCAGGGGTCTCTGCTCCATGAAAATGACTGGATTTGTGAGGGCACCTGCAGAAGAGAAGCCTTGGGAAGGCCACAGGTCACCAAGTCCTGTGGTCTGGCCTCGAGCTCAGCTGCAGGAATAACGCCTTGGAAAGGCTCCGGGTCAGACAGGACCGAGTGTGCTGTGTGGGGGCTCCTCACGACACCGCTCTGTCCCGTTCTGCCCTGTTGTGCGTTCCCAGCAGCTGGGCAAGCTTCTATTTCCCACGTGTCACAAAGGGCCCTTGGTCACCGGGTTCCGTTCCATGGCACCGAGACCGTGCTGCAGCGTGCCACCCAGGGCCCTTGCACACACTGCCTTCTGCCCTGGGGCCGCCCCCAGCCCAGCCAAAGTGGCCCAGGCTGGAAGGAATGCCTGGCCCCCCCAGGTGTCTAAGACAGCCCGCACAGGATCTTTAGGAAGGGCTCAGACCACCAGCAAACGCTGCCCGGCTCTGCGGGCACAGTCCTATCCCCATATCTTTCCCTGAGAGCATTTGAATTACTAAATGAGAATCATTTGAAGGGAGGACATTTACATTTTCCATTTCAGAGAAGGCTTCTGCCTTCCTTAGCAGGCACCTCTCTCTTCAAACCAAGACAATTGTTTATCATCTTGCAGATGCGCAGTTGCTGGGGAGTCCCGTTTTACACCAGGGACCCGGAGAACCATTCCCAGCAATTGGGAAAATCCTAGGTGGTCCATCCACCCACAGATGAGGTCTCCAAATGTGCCCGAAATTGGGTCCAGCTCTTAGAGGCCTAAAAGAGCAAGTCCAAGTGACTTGATGATATTTTTAGCCCAGAAAGCCCTGCAGCTGATGGCACACTTCACAATCAGCAGGGGACACGGCTAGGCCAAAGCCCAGGCCTCTGCTGGGAGCCTTTCTCCTCAAATACCCTTCAAACAAACCTCCATGCAAGTCAGTTGGGAAAGTTTCTTCAAATGATCCATTTCTGGCACATGACTACACAGGGTTAAGTGAAAGATTCTAAAGCAGCTGCTGTGGAGTCAAAGAGCCAGCACTAAGAGTCCTTGTCATCTCTTTGTAGCTAAATGCCACTTTGGGGGATTTGAGGGAGTTTGGAACGAGCTAGAGAGCAGACCTCCGAGTTTTTTAGATGATGCCATTGCTTTTTCTTCTCTTCTACATAGACAGGAAAGGTGAGTTTGGCTCACATCTGCACTGCATGGCTCACAAGGCCCGCAAGACTTGTAGTTACAAGAGCTTTGAAGGATTTCTTGGCCAAGAAGACACTGCCAAAAATAATATTTATGTTTTGGACCCAGTCTCCAATATCTCGTCTTATGGAGTCGTGCTCTCGGGGTCTCTAGCTGGTCAGAGTGACCCCGAGATATGTTAGAAAGTCTCTTTTCCCAGCCCGGCGGTTGAAGAAGGAGTCAGAGCTCTTCATTTCTCGGTCTCCAGGTTGTTTATTGTATCTTATCTATAAAATTCTTTCTCCTGTCTTTCGAGGTCCGCACAGCCAGACAGTCTAAGGCACTCTGCCTCCCGTGGGGCGGTGTTATCTTTTTATACTAAAAACAACTATGTGTACAATATTTGCCATTACTTTCCCATACATATCATCTACGTTAGACAGTGAGCTTCTTCTCTAAACCAATCTAAAAGTGCCAACATCACAGCCGCAGATGGAGGCCAAGAAGAAGAAGGAGAAAGGCTGGACATGCCCAGATTCCTCATCTTCCCCCCTGAAGCCCCATTCTAAAACGCCCCAAAATCTATTTTTCCACTCGGTGATAAATTCACTGTCATTCTGCTTAAACCTTTGTGGCTTGTCATTCTTCCTACAAGGTTGGGAATTGTTTTTTCCAAGGGCTAAATCAAAGGCACACGGGTCTTGGGCTCTGTGCCAAGGCCTCTGAGCCCTCTGACAGGGTCTCGAGTCCTGCAGGGCAGCCAGAGGAATTTCCTGGGTTCCCACATCCTGCTACAGTGTAAGCCTCCTTAGCCAATCATGCTATGACACACAAACTTACAGCACTGCATCCTAAACTTCTTGTTTACCACTGTAACTGATTTGATTTTTTCTAGATCTTGAACTCTAAAACTCTAAACTTTCCTCCACTTCAACGTTCCTCCCCGTGTCTCTGCTATAATAAACTAGAAATCCACATTCTCGCTTCTAGCACCTAGCTTTGGGAGCCCTTTCCAAGGTCTCCCTTCAAATCCTGTGTTTAATTCAAAGCTTTGCTGACAAGACCAAAGGTCTGAGATTTCCCTGCATTTGGATTTCCAACAACACTGATGCTGTTAGTTCCAGAGTGCCCGGGATCCCTCTTGCAAGTCAACTCTGGTAGGAACAAGACGGCTGGCAGGGGGCTGCTTGTGGCCTCTGACAGCCCATTGCTTAGGGCTTGCCAGCGCCCCAGCCCCTCATGGGCTGCCCCAGCCCGGCCAAGCTGCCCGGCAGCAGCGCCGCAGCCCCACAGCAGCTCCAGAGCAGCCCTATTCAGAGGCACCTGGGAGCCCTCAGCAAGGCAGCCAGCAGCACACGGGCAGGAGGACACGGATGCGCTTTCTGCCCGGCACAGGGCTTGAGGCCATCTCCAGGCACTGCTCTCACAGGGATCCCCGCAGCCCCGGCCCCTGCCCACCCGCTCTGTCACCAGCACAAAGGCTTCAGCAGAACCACCACAGGCCAAGGGGCTTCTGGCCATTTTCCCTGCAACACTGCACGCCTGGGCAGCTTGCTGAGCCATGGCACCCTTCTCCCCCTCTTCCCCAATGCCCTGCGGACCCTGGGCAGCAAAAGAAAGCTCCTGGGAGTCTGTGTATTATAACATACTCTATATTTATACACTAAAGAAAAAACAAATAGAAGAAAAGAAACAGAACAATCTTTCAGAAATGGAAAATTCCCGCTGGCTCAGGTGGCCTCAGCAGACAGAGCCTCTGGGATCAGCTCTCTGCAGAGCTCCAGCAGCGCAGCCAGCCGAGCCCCGACAGACGAGGCCGTGTCCTCCATGCCCTGCAGAGCTGATCTTGCAGCCTCTGGAAGACGGAATATCGCTCACTCTGCAGTGCCTGGATGACATACAATGTTTCAAGTGCCAGATCTGACACGGCACTGCTGATGTCCTCTGTCAGGTGTTCCAGGGCTGAAAGAGAAGGGAACAGAGCCATGGTCAGATCGCGGATCTGCGGGGAGCCGAGGAGAGCCCCCTGCCAGGGCCATCGCAGCCGGCTCTAGCCATGGCCAGGAGGGAGCAGGGACCAACGGGACCAGCCCAAAGCTGCTGGCCAGGAATCGCCCAGGTGGCCCTGAAATCTCTGTGTGCTCTCCCCACGCCGCCCCTCGTCCGCACAGGGAGCAGAGCCCTCTGCAGCCGGGCCAGGGCTTGCAGCTCCCCCGGCAGCCCCCGCTGCCAGCCCGCTGCCCTCACTCACCGTGGCAGATGAGCCAGAGCTCTTCCTTCTTCCCCCTCAGGTGCCGCGCGGCCATGCCTGTGAACACAGAGCCTGTCACGGCCCCAGCGGCACAGCTCCCTGCCAGCGGCGCTGCCGGCGCTGTGGCCACACAGGCTGCTGGCCCGGCAGGGCTCAGCCCGGCCCTTGCCGCACGCTGCCGCCCCAGGGCACGGCTGCCAGAGGGCGGCGGCAGCAATGCCCGGGCCAGGCGGGGCTCCACGGCGCCGGGCCCCGCTGGCACTGCTGGGGCAGCAGGCGGGGCCGGGGCCGAGCTGCGCCGGCCGGGCCGGGGAGGGAGCCCGGGCTCGGGACTCACCCGCGAACCTGACGGCCGCCGCTCGCAGGGGCTCCTGTGGGCTCTGCAGGTAGGGCAGGACCCGGCGCAGGTGCTCGGCCGCTCGGCTCCTGTCCTCTGCCAGCTGCAGAGAGCGGCAGGAGGGAAGGGTTGGCGCGGGCTCAGCCCCTGGGCCAGGCGCTACCTGCGCCCCGCCCTGGCCTCCCCTGCCCGCACAGCCCTGAGGCGCGGCCAGCAGCCGCTGGCGCCGGGCTCCCGAGGGGAGAGGCAGAGGGCCGGCTGCTGCCGGGGAGCCGCGGTGCCGGCCCGCAGCCCCGCAGCCCCTCCGGGCCGGGGCTCCATCGGCCCCGGTTCGGGCCCAAGGGAGCCTGGAGCAGAGCCTTCACGGCTTCTGGGTGCAGCACCGGGCAGGGGCACAGCTGCCAGCCCCACACACTGAGCACCGCGCTCAGGGGGCTTCTCCGGGCTGAGGCTGGGGCTTGCAGGCCCTCCTTACCAGGCACTCGCTGAACTTCCACAGATTCTGCCTCTTCACCAGTCTCTCAAGATTCCTCCTCTTCAGGAACTCGGCCACACAAAGCAGAGTTTCCTGAGAAGCCTGGAGAAGAGCAGAAACGCAGAGATGGAGAGATGGCCCCACAGCCCAGGGTGCAAGGCCCGCGTCCCCTGTGCCAAGGCCTGGAGGAGGCTGCAGCCCGGCAGGTACCAGGGCAGGAGGCAGACGAGCCCCCTGCCAGGGGGACAGCAGCAACCCACGAGCCCTCACCTGTGCCACAAGCCGCTTCTCATTGTGGCAGTGAAAGAAGAGGGGCAGCAGGCTCTGGTGCAGGGGTGTCTTCAGGGCCTTTTTTTCCTTTTCCCCTTCTGAAAGAGTCACCAGTGTTCGGAAGAGCAGTATGGAGAGCAGCTGCACCTGCCAATTTTTCTGTATGGAAGGAAGAAAAAAAGACCTCAGCACTGCGGCTGCATGGGGCTCAGCTTGGCGCAGGCCTGCAAATCCACAGGGCACAAAGTGTCCGGGCGGCACCCAGTGGCCGTGGCTGGGAGCAGTGAGCCTTACGTGGTCAAAGAGTGGCAGGAGCGCCTCAAGCAGCTGCAGTGTGATGGGGCCGGGCATCAGCATGTCTTTGTCCAAGATGATAAAGCTGAGTAGCATGACTGTCATGAAAACTATCTCTCCATCTGCATCCCACAGGAAGTCCACAAGACTTTCAGTCAGGCTCCACATTTTTTTGGTCTGTGCGGAACACAAGTTTGAGAAACGCCATCCTGCTGCCGCAGGGCCCAGAGGCCAAAGGCCTGTCCTGGAGCCCTGGGGCAGCTGAACTGGGAGGCAGGAGGGGTGGGAGCAGCTGCCCCAGCACCCAAAGCCCAGCCAAGCCCAAGCGACCACATTCCCCAGCTCAGCCTCAGCCACTGCCCCCTTCTCACCATTGAGGGCTCCTCAATGAGCTCAAGAAGGGCCCTGAGCGCCAGGCGACGCCTCTCCCTGCACTCGCTCTGCAGCTGCCTTGACAAAATTTGCAGGACTCTGTTAGCACCACGTTCACTCAAGTCCAGGAACTCGAGGACCTGAAAGGTACAGGGCAGTGACAGGGACCCGGCCGGCAGGAGCCCGGAGACGCACGGGGCCGGGCCCAGGCAGCAGCACAGGGCGCGGGCCCCGTGCCAGGCAGCTGCGGCTCCGAGAGGGCAGAGAGCTGGGAGGCAGCTCAGCCAGGCAGCGCTGGCCGTCAGGCTCACCTCTGCAAGGAACGCCATGGCGGGCAGCTCCCAGCGTGGCTCCTGTGTGCTGAGCAGCCGGAGCAGGTAGCGAGCGATCCGGGAACACAAAGGGATGGAGACACAGCACATCTCCCTGGCAGGAGGAAAAGGAACCAAGACTGTGGGCCAGGGGGACAAACCTTTGCCAGGACTGACACACAGAGGTCTGGTCTTTCCCCAGCATCCTGCAAGGGGCCCTGGGCTATTTGGGAGGCAGCTCCTGGTGGGCGCCCTCCTCTCCCAGCCTTTCCCAGTCTGCTTGGCCATCCCTCGGTGACAAGGCCTTCTGGGCCACGACCTCGGGGACTGTGTGGAGCTCCCTGGGCACAGAGCACAAATGTCAGAGGCAGCAGTGGGGAGAAGGGGGTCTCACCTGGCCAGCAGAGCCACGGCATAGTGGTGGGTGTCAGCGCACAGCAGCGTGTCCCAGGCACACCTGCGCTCCATTGCCACCACCACATCCTCATGCTGCATTCGGCAGAGCAGAGACTTCAGGGTGTGCACTGCAAACCTGCGTGCACAGCAAAGCCCAGGTCACGCTGGGAACACTGGCTCCTGCCCAGGGATGTAGCACGGAAAGGAGGATTGGGATGGAGCACCTGTTGGGGCTGGTGGCAAGGCCGTATTCCTCCTGGCATCCCTTCCAGAATGCATCGACCTCCTCTGGCGTATCCAGAGTGCTGGAAAACACTTGGGAGAGCAGATGTAGAAAGAGGCGGGGCAAATACACCGTCACCATATGTGGGACGCAGGGCATCTGGAGGATCTTCCACATAACCACAGTTGCCTGCAAAAGACAAAGCCCCCCGAGACAGGGCTCAGTGCCGAGGTGTCCGTGTGGCAGGGCCCGAGCAGGGCAGGGAGAGGCTCAGACAGACGCAGGGGGAGCACGGGGCCTGGTGGGCCTGAAGCTGCCCCTGGGCCGGGTTTCCACCCGGTGCCTAAGGCAGGGAGATGCAGTGGGGGAAGGAGGACGGAGAGCTGCTGGAGAGGCAGCCTTGGGGCCAGCAAAGGCCAGTTACAGAAACTCACAGCCAGGACAAAGACACCCGTTTTGTCCCCATCCGAGGTGCACATGCTGTGCTCTGGCCAGCTGCCCAGCACATCCAGGAGTATCAGCAGCGCTGGCTCTGCAGTCCTGGGCGAGCACATGATGCTCTTCCACATGGTCAAAGCAGCTCTGTGGGGTTAGAGCTCTGTCTCATACACAGCACCGTGGCCTGGGCAGCAGTGGGGACCTGAGCTGGCTGCCAGCTCTGCCTGTGCCCATTGCCACTCGCCAGCAGCACCCAGGCAGCCCAGGCCACTGGGGACAGGCCCCTGAGGGGCAGCGAGGGAGCACGGCAGCAGGCTCGGGGGCTGACGTGCCGGGGCTGGCCAAGGGAGCAGCCAGAAGGCCCTGGAACTCTCTGTTGGTCACACACCTGGGCCAGGCTGTACAGGCTGATGGGCTGGCGAGCCCTGAGCCCTCTGGGCATTTTGGCCCCATACCTGTCACAGGACGGGGCCACACGCAGGAGCGTCATGACTACGTCAGCAGGCTGTGCTTCGGTGAGATCCAGCAGGGTCCTGTTCAGCCTGTGCTCAGCAAACTGATTGGCCAGGAGCCACTGGTGGATGTACCTGACCAGGGCAGGAACCTGGAGAAGGCACGGGAAGACTTGGAAAGCTGCCAGAGGGAGCAATGTCACCAGCTTCCCCACAGAAGTGCCTCCCTTCCCACCACACTGCCATGGCCTCAAAGAGTTCCAGTGACCAGCAGGCGTGGCTTGGGAGACCAAGCAATTTCCTGGGAGCATGAAACCCTTGCCACAGGCTGCTTACTTGCTTTGGACTGGAGAAGCCCTCCTCTACGAGCATATCCAGCAGGGCAGCACTGGTCTTGGTTTTGAAGATGTGCGAATATGCTCTGAGCCCAGGACCCATGGTGCTGGTCTCTTCCGCCCGAATTTTCTTGATGAATTTGCAAACCAGCTGTAGGAGAAGGGCAAGAAGCCAGGGATGTTGCAGGGAATGCTCCAAGCACGGTGCCAGCAGGCCCAGCCCAGGTGGGGATGGCTGCAGGTACCTGGGCTGTGCTGCGGAAGAGGCCACGGGTGGGGTCCTGCTCCTGTGTGCGCTGCAGGGCTGCACCTGGAAAAGAGCGAGCGCAGCCAGAGCTGAGGGGCTGCGGGAGAGGCCGGAGAACACGGCCCAGCCCTGCGCTCCCCAGGCAGGGACAGCCCCGGGACGCCCCAGGGGATGGAGCATGGCCCCTGCAGGGTGTCTGCCCGGCCCCTCTTCTGTCCTGTCCGTGGGTATGGGATGGGAGAAAATGGGATGGGATAAAATGGGATGAGATGGAATGGTGCCAAGTTGGCTGCAGGCACCAACCCTGTGGCCCAGCTCTGCCACTCACCTTCCTGCGGCAGCTCAGACGGCACCACCGCTTTGGTTTCATGTGCGCGGGCAGCTCCAGGGCTTTCTTCCTCCTCTTCCCCCCAGGCCACCTTGGGCACTTTCAGGGGTCTCTGCTCCATGAAAATGACTGGATTTGTGAGGGCACCTGCAGAAGAGAAGCCTTGGGAAGGCCACAGGTCACCAAGTCCTGTGGTCTGGCCTCGAGCTCAGCTGCAGGAATAACGCCTTGGAAAGGCTCCGGGTCAGACAGGACCGAGTGTGCTGTGTGGGGGCTCCTCACGGCACCGCTCTGTCCCTGTTGTGCGTTCCCAGCAGCTGGGCAAGCTTCTATTTCCCACGTGTCACAAAGGGCCCTTGGTCACCGGGTTCCGTTCCATGGCACCGAGACCGTGCTGCAGCGTGCCACCCAGGGCCCTTGCACACACTGCCTTCTGCCCTGGGGCCGCCCCCAGCCCAGCCAAAGTGGCCCAGGCTGGAAGGAATGCCTGGCCCCCCCAGGTGTCTAAGACAGCCCGCACAGGATCTTTAGGAAGGGCTCAGACCACCAGCAAACGCTGCCCGGCTCTGCGGGCACAGTCCTATCCCCATATCTTTCCCTGAGAGCATTTGAATTACTAAATGAGAATCATTTGAAGGGAGGACATTTACATTTTCCATTTCAGAGAAGGCTTCTGCCTTCCTTAGCAGGCACCTCTCTCTTCAAACCAAGACAATTGTTTATCATCTTGCAGATGCGCAGTTGCTGGGGAGTCCCGTTTTACACCAGGGACCCGGAGAACCATTCCCAGCAATTGGGAAAATCCTAGGTGGTCCATCCACCCACAGATGAGGTCTCCAAATGTGCCCGAAATTGGGTCCAGCTCTTAGAGGCCTAAAAGAGCAAGTCCAAGTGACTTGATGATATTTTTAGCCCAGAAAGCCCTGCAGCTGATGGCACACTTCACAATCAGCAGGGGACACAGCTAGGCCAAAGCCCAGGCCTCTGCTGGGAGCCTTTCTCCTCAAATACCCTTCAAACAAACCTCCATGCAAGTCAGTTGGGAAAGTTTCTTCAAATGATCCATTTCTGGCACATGACTACACAGGGTTAAGTGAAAGATTCTAAAGCAGCTGCTGTGGAGTCAAAGAGCCAGCACTAAGAGTCCTTGTCATCTCTTTGTAGCTAAATGCCACTTTGGGGGATTTGAGGGAGTTTGGAACGAGCTAGAGAGCAGACCTCCGAGTTTTTTAGATGATGCCATTGCTTTTTCTTCTCTTCTACATAGACAGGAAAGGTGAGTTTGGCTCACATCTGCACTGCATGGCTCACAAGGCCCGCAAGACTTGTAGTTACAAGAGCTTTGAAGGATTTCTTGGCCAAGAAGACACTGCCAAAAATAATATTTATGTTTTGGACCCAGTCTCCAATATCTCGTCTTATGGAGTCGTGCTCTCGGGGTCTCTAGCTGGTCAGAGTGACCCCGAGATATGTTAGAAAGTCTCTTTTCCCAGCCCGGCGGTTGAAGAAGGAGTCAGAGCTCTTCATTTCTCGGTCTCCAGGTTGTTTATTGTATCTTATCTATAAAATTCTTTCTCCTGTCTTTCGAGGTCCGCACAGCCAGACAGTCTAAGGCACTCTGCCTCCCGTGGGGCGGTGTTATCTTTTTATACTAAAAACAACTATGTGTACAATATTTGCCATTACTTTCCCATACATATCATCTACGTTAGACAGTGAGCTTCTTCTCTAAACCAATCTAAAAGTGCCAACATCACAGCCGCAGATGGAGGCCAAGAAGAAGAAGGAGAAAGGCTGGACATGCCCAGATTCCTCATCTTCCCCCCTGAAGCCCCATTCTAAAACGCCCCAAAATCTATTTTTCCACTCGGTGATAAATTCACTGTCATTCTGCTTAAACCTTTGTGGCTTGTCATTCTTCCTACAAGGTTGGGAATTGTTTTTTCCAAGGGCTAAATCAAAGGCACACGGGTCTTGGGCTCTGTGCCAAGGCCTCTGAGCCCTCTGACAGGGTCTCGAGTCCTGCAGGGCAGCCAGAGGAATTTCCTGGGTTCCCACATCCTGCTACAGTGTAAGCCTCCTTAGCCAATCATGCTATGACACACAAACCTACAGCACTGCATCCTAAACTTCTTGTTTACCACTGTAACTGATTTGATTTTTTCTAGATCTTGAACTCTAAAACTCTAAACTTTCCTCCACTTCAACGTTCCTCCCCGTGTCTCTGCTATAATAAACTAGAAATCCACATTCTCGCTTCTAGCACCTAGCTTTGGGAGCCCTTTCCAAGGTCTCCCTTCAAATCCTGTGTTTAATTCAAAGCTTTGCTGACAAGACCAAAGGTCTGAGATTTCCCTGCATTTGGATTTCCAACAACACTGATGCTGTTAGTTCCAGAGTGCCCGGGATCCCTCTTGCAAGTCAACTCTGGTAGGAACAAGACGGCTGGCAGGGGGCTGCTTGTGGCCTCTGACAGCCCATTGCTTAGGGCTTGCCAGCGCCCCAGCCCCTCAGGGGCTGCCCCAGCCCGGCCAAGCTGCCCGGCAGCAGCGCCGCAGCCCCACAGCAGCTCCAGAGCAGCCCTATTCAGAGGCACCTGGGAGCCCTCAGCAAGGCAGCCAGCAGCACACGGGCAGGAGGACACGGATGCGCTTTCTGCCCGGCACAGGGCTTGAGGCCATCTCCAGGCACTGCTCTCACAGGGATCCCCGCAGCCCCGGCCCCTGCCCACCCGCTCTGTCACCAGCACAAAGGCTTCAGCAGAACCACCACAGGCCAAGGGGCTTCTGGCCATTTTCCCTGCAACACTGCACGCCTGGGCAGCTTGCTGAGCCATGGCACCCTTCTCCCCCTCTTCCCCAATGCCCTGCGGACCCTGGGCAGCAAAAGAAAGCTCCTGGGAGTCTGTGTATTATAACATACTCTATATTTATACACTAAAGAAAAAACAAATAGAAGAAAAGAAACAGAACAATCTTTCAGAAATGGAAAATTCCCGCTGGCTCAGGTGGCCTCAGCAGACAGAGCCTCTGGGATCAGCTCTCTGCAGAGCTCCAGCAGCGCAGCCAGCCGAGCCCCGACAGACGAGGCCGTGTCCTCCATGCCCTGCAGAGCTGATCTTGCAGCCTCTGGAAGACGGAATATCGCTCACTCTGCAGTGCCTGGATGACATACAATGTTTCAAGTGCCAGATCTGACACGGCACTGCTGATGTCCTCTGTCAGGTGTTCCAGGGCTGAAAGAGAAGGGAACAGAGCCATGGTCAGATCGCGGATCTGCGGGGAGCCGAGGAGAGCCCCCTGCCAGGGCCATCGCAGCCGGCTCTAGCCATGGCCAGGAGGGAGCAGGGACCAACGGGACCAGCCCAAAGCTGCTGGCCAGGAATCGCCCAGGTGGCCCTGAAATCTCTGTGTGCTCTCCCCACGCCGCCCCTCGTCCGCACAGGGAGCAGAGCCCTCTGCAGCCGGGCCAGGGCTTGCAGCTCCCCCGGCAGCCCCCGCTGCCAGCCCGCTGCCCTCACTCACCGTGGCAGATGAGCCAGAGCTCTTCCTTCTTCCCCCTCAGGTGCCGCGCGGCCATGCCTGTGAACACAGAGCCTGTCACGGCCCCAGCGGCACAGCTCCCTGCCAGCGGCGCTGCCGGCGCTGTGGCCACACAGGCTGCTGGCCCGGCAGGGCTCAGCCCGGCCCTTGCCGCACGCTGCCGCCCCAGGGCACGGCTGCCAGAGGGCGGCGGCAGCAATGCCCGGGCCAGGCGGGGCTCCACGGCGCCGGGCCCCGCTGGCACTGCTGGGGCAGCAGGCGGGGCCGGGGCCGAGCTGCGCCGGCCGGGCCGGGGAGGGAGCCCGGGCTCGGGACTCACCCGCGAACCTGACGGCCGCCGCTCGCAGGGGCTCCTGTGGGCTCTGCAGGTAGGGCAGGACCCGGCGCAGGTGCTCGGCCGCTCGGCTCCTGTCCTCTGCCAGCTGCAGAGAGCGGCAGGAGGGAAGGGTTGGCGCGGGCTCAGCCCCTGGGCCAGGCGCTACCTGCGCCCCGCCCTGGCCTCCCCTGCCCGCACAGCCCTGAGGCGCGGCCAGCAGCCGCTGGCGCCGGGCTCCCGAGGGGAGAGGCAGAGGGCCGGCTGCTGCCGGGGAGCCGCGGTGCCGGCCCGCAGCCCCGCAGCCCCTCCGGGCCGGGGCTCCATCGGCCCCGGTTCGGGCCCAAGGGAGCCTGGAGCAGAGCCTTCACGGCTTCTGGGTGCAGCACCGGGCAGGGGCACAGCTGCCAGCCCCACACACTGAGCACCGCGCTCAGGGGGCTTCTCCGGGCTGAGGCTGGGGCTTGCAGGCCCTCCTTACCAGGCACTCGCTGAACTTCCACAGATTCTGCCTCTTCACCAGTCTCTCAAGATTCCTCCTCTTCAGGAACTCGGCCACACAAAGCAGAGTTTCCTGAGAAGCCTGGAGAAGAGCAGAAACGCAGAGATGGAGAGATGGCCCCACAGCCCAGGGTGCAAGGCCCGCGTCCCCTGTGCCAAGGCCTGGAGGAGGCTGCAGCCCGGCAGGTACCAGGGCAGGAGGCAGACGAGCCCCCTGCCAGGGGGACAGCAGCAACCCACGAGCCCTCACCTGTGCCACAAGCCGCTTCTCATTGTGGCAGTGAAAGAAGAGGGGCAGCAGGCTCTGGTGCAGGGGTGTCTTCAGGGCCTTTTTTTCCTTTTCCCCTTCTGAAAGAGTCACCAGTGTTCGGAAGAGCAGTATGGAGAGCAGCTGCACCTGCCAATTGTTCTGTATGGAAGGAAGAAAAAAAGACCTCAGCACTGCGGCTGCATGGGGCTCAGCTTGGCGCAGGCCTGCAAATCCACAGGGCACAAAGTGTCCGGGCGGCACCCAGTGGCCGTGGCTGGGAGCAGTGAGCCTTACGTGGTCAAAGAGTGGCAGGAGCGCCTCAAGCAGCTGCAGTGTGATGGGGCCGGGCATCAGCATGTCTTTGTCCAAGATGATAAAGCTGAGTAGCATGACTGTCATGAAAACGATCTCTCCATCTGCATCCCACAGGAAGTCCACAAGACTTTCAGTCAGGCTCCACATTTTTTTGGTCTGTGCGGAACACAAGTTTGAGAAACGCCATCCTGCTGCCGCAGGGCCCAGAGGCCAAAGGCCTGTCCTGGAGCCCTGGGGCAGCTGAACTGGGAGGCAGGAGGGGTGGGAGCAGCTGCCCCAGCACCCAAAGCCCAGCCAAGCCCAAGCGACCACATTCCCCAGCTCAGCCTCAGCCACTGCCCCCTTCTCACCATTGAGGGCTCCTCAATGAGCTCAAGAAGGGCCCTGAGCGCCAGGCGACGCCTCTCCCTGCACTCGCTCTGCAGCTGCCTTGACAAAATTTGCAGGACTCTGTTAGCACCACGTTCACTCAAGTCCAGGAACTCGAGGACCTGAAAGGTACAGGGCAGTGACAGGGACCCGGCCGGCAGGAGCCCGGAGACACACGGGGCCGGGCCCAGGCAGCAGCACAGGGCGCGGGCCCCGTGCCAGGCAGCTGCGGCTCCGAGAGGGCAGAGAGCTGGGAGGCAGCTCAGCCAGGCAGCGCTGGCCGTCAGGCTCACCTCTGCAAGGAACGCCATGGCGGGCAGCTCCCAGCGTGGCTCCTGTGTGCTGAGCAGCCGGAGCAGGTAGCGAGCGATCCGGGAACACAAAGGGATGGAGACACAGCACATCTCCCTGGCAGGAGGAAAAGGAACCAAGACTGTGGGCCAGGGGGACAAACCTTTGCCAGGACTGACACACAGAGGTCTGGTCTTTCCCCAGCATCCTGCAAGGGGCCCTGGGCTATTTGGGAGGCAGCTCCTGGTGGGCGCCCTCCTCTCCCAGCCTTTCCCAGTCTGCTTGGCCATCCCTCGGTGACAAGGCCTTCTGGGCCACGACCTCGGGGACTGTGTGGAGCTCCCTGGGCACAGAGCACAAATGTCAGAGGCAGCAGTGGGGAGAAGGGGGTCTCACCTGGCCAGCAGAGCCACGGCATAGTGGTGGGTGTCAGCGCACAGCAGCGTGTCCCAGGCACACCTGCGCTCCATTGCCACCACCACATCCTCATGCTGCATTCGGCAGAGCAGAGACTTCAGGGTGTGCACTGCAAACCTGCGTGCACAGCAAAGCCCAGGTCACGCTGGGAACACTGGCTCCTGCCCAGGGATGTAGCACGGAAAGGAGGATTGGGATGGAGCACCTGTTGGGGCTGGTGGCAAGGCCGTATTCCTCCTGGCATCCCTTCCAGAATGCATCGACCTCCTCTGGCGTATCCAGAGTGCTGGAAAACACTTGGGAGAGCAGATGTAGAAAGAGGCGGGGCAAATACACCGTCACCATATGTGGGACGCAGGGCATCTGGAGGATCTTCCACATAACCACAGTTGCCTGCAAAAGACAAAGCCCCCCGAGACAGGGCTCAGTGCCGAGGTGTCCGTGTGGCAGGGCCCGAGCAGGGCAGGGAGAGGCTCAGACAGACGCAGGGGGAGCACGGGGCCTGGTGGGCCTGAAGCTGCCCCTGGGCCGGGTTTCCACCCGGTGCCTAAGGCAGGGAGATGCAGTGGGGGAAGGAGGACGGAGAGCTGCTGGAGAGGCAGCCTTGGGGCCAGCAAAGGCCAGTTACAGAAACTCACAGCCAGGACAAAGACACCCGTTTTGTCCCCATCCGAGGTGCACATGCTGTGCTCTGGCCAGCTGCCCAGCACATCCAGGAGTATCAGCAGCGCTGGCTCTGCAGTCCTGGGCGAGCACATGATGCTCTTCCACATGGTCAAAGCAGCTCTGTGGGGTTAGAGCTCTGTCTCATACACAGCACCGTGGCCTGGGCAGCAGTGGGGACCTGAGCTGGCTGCCAGCTCTGCCTGTGCCCATTGCCACTCGCCAGCAGCACCCAGGCAGCCCAGGCCACTGGGGACAGGCCCCTGAGGGGCAGCGAGGGAGCACGGCAGCAGGCTCGGGGGCTGACGTGCCGGGGCTGGCCAAGGGAGCAGCCAGAAGGCCCTGGAACTCTCTGTTGGTCACACACCTGGGCCAGGCTGTACAGGCTGATGGGCTGGCGAGCCCTGAGCCCTCTGGGCATTTTGGCCCCATACCTGTCACAGGACGGGGCCACACGCAGGAGCGTCATGACTACGTCAGCAGGCTGTGCTTCGGTGAGATCCAGCAGGGTCCTGTTCAGCCTGTGCTCAGCAAACTGATTGGCCAGGAGCCACTGGTGGATGTACCTGACCAGGGCAGGAACCTGGAGAAGGCACGGGAAGACTTGGAAAGCTGCCAGAGGGAGCAATGTCACCAGCTTCCCCACAGAAGTGCCTCCCTTCCCACCACACTGCCATGGCCTCAAAGAGTTCCAGTGACCAGCAGGCGTGGCTTGGGAGACCAAGCAATTTCCTGGGAGCATGAAACCCTTGCCACAGGCTGCTTACTTGCTTTGGACTGGAGAAGCCCTCCTCTACGAGCATATCCAGCAGGGCAGCACTGGTCTTGGTTTTGAAGATGTGCGAATATGCTCTGAGCCCAGGACCCATGGTGCTGGTCTCTTCCGCCCGAATTTTCTTGATGAATTTGCAAACCAGCTGTAGGAGAAGGGCAAGAAGCCAGGGATGTTGCAGGGAATGCTCCAAGCACGGTGCCAGCAGGCCCAGCCCAGGTGGGGATGGCTGCAGGTACCTGGGCTGTGCTGCGGAAGAGGCCACGGGTGGGGTCCTGCTCCTGTGTGCGCTGCAGGGCTGCACCTGGAAAAGAGCAAGCGCAGCCAGAGCTGAGGGGCTGCGGGAGAGGCCGGAGAACACGGCCCAGCCCTGCGCTCCCCAGGCAGGGACAGCCCCGGGACGCCCCAGGGGATGAAGCATGGCCCCTGCAGGGTGTCTGCCCGGCCCCTCTTCTGTCCTGTCCGTGGGTATGGGATGGGAGAAAATGGGATGGGATAAAATGGGATGAGATGGAATGGTGCCAAGTTGGCTGCAGGCACCAACCCTGTGGCCCAGCTCTGCCACTCACCTTCCTGCGGCAGCTCAGACGGCACCACCGCTTTGGTTTCATGTGCGCGGGCAGCTCCAGGGCTTTCTTCCTCCTCTTCCCCCCAGGCCACCTTGGGCGCTTTCAGGGGTCTCTGCTCCATGAAAATGACTGGATTTGTGAGGGCACCTGCAGAAGAGAAGCCTTGGGAAGGCCACAGGTCACCAAGTCCTGTGGTCTGGCCTCGAGCTCAGCTGCAGGAATAACGCCTTGGAAAGGCTCCGGGTCAGACAGGACCGAGTGTGCTGTGTGGGGGCTCCTCACGGCACCGCTCTGTCCCGTTCTGCCCTGTTGTGCGTTCCCAGCAGCTGGGCAAGCTTCTATTTCCCACGTGTCACAAAGGGCCCTTGGTCACCGGGTTCCGTTCCATGGCACCGAGACCGTGCTGCAGCGTGCCACCCAGGGCCCTTGCACACACTGCCTTCTGCCCTGGGGCCGCCCCCAGCCCAGCCAAAGTGGCCCAGGCTGGAAGGAATGCCTGGCCCCCCCAGGTGTCTAAGACAGCCCGCACAGGATCTTTAGGAAGGGCTCAGACCACCAGCAAACGCTGCCCGGCTCTGCGGGCACAGTCCTATCCCCATATCTTTCCCTGAGAGCATTTGAATTACTAAATGAGAATCATTTGAAGGGAGGACATTTACATTTTCCATTTCAGAGAAGGCTTCTGCCTTCCTTAGCAGGCACCTCTCTCTTCAAACCAAGACAATTGTTTATCATCTTGCAGATGCGCAGTTGCTGGGGAGTCCCGTTTTACACCAGGGACCCGGAGAACCATTCCCAGCAATTGGGAAAATCCTAGGTGGTCCATCCACCCACAGATGAGGTCTCCAAATGTGCCCGAAATTGGGTCCAGCTCTTAGAGGCCTAAAAGAGCAAGTCCAAGTGACTTGATGATATTTTTAGCCCAGAAAGCCCTGCAGCTGATGGCACACTTCACAATCAGCAGGGGACACAGCTAGGCCAAAGCCCAGGCCTCTGCTGGGAGCCTTTCTCCTCAAATACCCTTCAAACAAACCTCCATGCAAGTCAGTTGGGAAAGTTTCTTCAAATGATCCATTTCTGGCACATGACTACACAGGGTTAAGTGAAAGATTCTAAAGCAGCTGCTGTGGAGTCAAAGAGCCAGCACTAAGAGTCCTTGTCATCTCTTTGTAGCTAAATGCCACTTTGGGGGATTTGAGGGAGTTTGGAACGAGCTAGAGAGCAGACCTCCGAGTTTTTTAGATGATGCCATTGCTTTTTCTTCTCTTCTACATAGACAGGAAAGGTGAGTTTGGCTCACATCTGCACTGCATGGCTCACAAGGCCCGCAAGACTTGTAGTTACAAGAGCTTTGAAGGATTTCTTGGCCAAGAAGACACTGCCAAAAATAATATTTATGTTTTGGACCCAGTCTCCAATATCTCGTCTTATGGAGTCGTGCTCTCGGGGTCTCTAGCTGGTCAGAGTGACCCCGAGATATGTTAGAAAGTCTCTTTTCCCAGCCCGGCGGTTGAAGAAGGAGTCAGAGCTCTTCATTTCTCGGTCTCCAGGTTGTTTATTGTATCTTATCTATAAAATTCTTTCTCCTGTCTTTCGAGGTCCGCACAGCCAGACAGTCTAAGGCACTCTGCCTCCCGTGGGGCGGTGTTATCTTTTTATACTAAAAACAACTATGTGTACAATATTTGCCATTACTTTCCCATACATATCATCTACGTTAGACAGTGAGCTTCTTCTCTAAACCAATCTAAAAGTGCCAACATCACAGCCGCAGATGGAGGCCAAGAAGAAGAAGGAGAAAGGCTGGACATGCCCAGATTCCTCATCTTCCCCCCTGAAGCCCCATTCTAAAACGCCCCAAAATCTATTTTTCCACTCGGTGATAAATTCACTGTCATTCTGCTTAAACCTTTGTGGCTTGTCATTCTTCCTACAAGGTTGGGAATTGTTTTTTCCAAGGGCTAAATCAAAGGCACACGGGTCTTGGGCTCTGTGCCAAGGCCTCTGAGCCCTCTGACAGGGTCTCGAGTCCTGCAGGGCAGCCAGAGGAATTTCCTGGGTTCCCACATCCTGCTACAGTGTAAGCCTCCTTAGCCAATCATGCTATGACACACAAACTTACAGCACTGCATCCTAAACTTCTTGTTTACCACTGTAACTGATTTGATTTTTTCTAGATCTTGAACTCTAAAACTCTAAACTTTCCTCCACTTCAACGTTCCTCCCCGTGTCTCTGCTATAATAAACTAGAAATCCACATTCTCGCTTCTAGCACCTAGCTTTGGGAGCCCTTTCCAAGGTCTCCCTTCAAATCCTGTGTTTAATTCAAAGCTTTGCTGACAAGACCAAAGGTCTGAGATTTCCCTGCATTTGGATTTCCAACAACACTGATGCTGTTAGTTCCAGAGTGCCCGGGATCCCTCTTGCAAGTCAACTCTGGTAGGAACAAGACGGCTGGCAGGGGGCTGCTTGTGGCCTCTGACAGCCCATTGCTTAGGGCTTGCCAGCGCCCCAGCCCCTCAGGGGCTGCCCCAGCCCGGCCAAGCTGCCCGGCAGCAGCGCCGCAGCCCCACAGCAGCTCCAGAGCAGCCCTATTCAGAGGCACCTGGGAGCCCTCAGCAAGGCAGCCAGCAGCACACGGGCAGGAGGACACGGATGCGCTTTCTGCCCGGCACAGGGCTTGAGGCCATCTCCAGGCACTGCTCTCACAGGGATCCCCGCAGCCCCGGCCCCTGCCCACCCGCTCTGTCACCAGCACAAAGGCTTCAGCAGAACCACCACAGGCCAAGGGGCTTCTGGCCATTTTCCCTGCAACACTGCACGCCTGGGCAGCTTGCTGAGCCATGGCACCCTTCTCCCCCTCTTCCCCAATGCCCTGCGGACCCTGGGCAGCAAAAGAAAGCTCCTGGGAGTCTGTGTATTATAACATACTCTATATTTATACACTAAAGAAAAAACAAATAGAAGAAAAGAAACAGAACAATCTTTCAGAAATGGAAAATTCCCGCTGGCTCAGGTGGCCTCAGCAGACAGAGCCTCTGGGATCAGCTCTCTGCAGAGCTCCAGCAGCGCAGCCAGCCGAGCCCCGACAGACGAGGCCGTGTCCTCCATGCCCTGCAGAGCTGATCTTGCAGCCTCTGGAAGACGGAATATCGCTCACTCTGCAGTGCCTGGATGACATACAATGTTTCAAGTGCCAGATCTGACACGGCACTGCTGATGTCCTCTGTCAGGTGTTCCAGGGCTGAAAGAGAAGGGAACAGAGCCATGGTCAGATCGCGGATCTGCGGGGAGCCGAGGAGAGACCCCTGCCAGGGCCATCGCAGCCGGCTCTAGCCATGGCCAGGAGGGAGCAGGGACCAACGGGACCAGCCCAAAGCTGCTGGCCAGGAATCGCCCAGGTGGCCCTGAAATCTCTGTGTGCTCTCCCCACGCCGCCCCTCGTCCGCACAGGGAGCAGAGCCCTCTGCAGCCGGGCCAGGGCTTGCAGCTCCCCCGGCAGCCCCCGCTGCCAGCCCGCTGCCCTCACTCACCGTGGCAGATGAGCCAGAGCTCTTCCTTCTTCCCCCTCAGGTGCCGCGCGGCCATGCCTGTGAACACAGAGCCTGTCACGGCCCCAGCGGCACAGCTCCCTGCCAGCGGCGCTGCCGGCGCTGTGGCCACACAGGCTGCTGGCCCGGCAGGGCTCAGCCCGGCCCTTGCCGCACGCTGCCGCCCCAGGGCACGGCTGCCAGAGGGCGGCGGCAGCAATGCCCGGGCCAGGCGGGGCTCCACGGCGCCGGGCCCCGCTGGCACTGCTGGGGCAGCAGGCGGGGCCGGGGCCGAGCTGCGCCGGCCGGGCCGGGGAGGGAGCCCGGGCTCGGGACTCACCCGCGAACCTGACGGCCGCCGCTCGCAGGGGCTCCTGTGGGCTCTGCAGGTAGGGCAGGACCCGGCGCAGGTGCTCGGCCGCTCGGCTCCTGTCCTCTGCCAGCTGCAGAGAGCGGCAGGAGGGAAGGGTTGGCGCGGGCTCAGCCCCTGGGCCAGGCGCTACCTGCGCCCCGCCCTGGCCTCCCCTGCCCGCACAGCCCTGAGGCGCGGCCAGCAGCCGCTGGCGCCGGGCTCCCGAGGGGAGAGGCAGAGGGCCGGCTGCTGCCGGGGAGCCGCGGTGCCGGCCCGCAGCCCCGCAGCCCCTCCGGGCCGGGGCTCCATCGGCCCCGGTTCGGGCCCAAGGGAGCCTGGAGCAGAGCCTTCACGGCTTCTGGGTGCAGCACCGGGCAGGGGCACAGCTGCCAGCCCCACACACTGAGCACCGCGCTCAGGGGGCTTCTCCGGGCTGAGGCTGGGGCTTGCAGGCCCTCCTTACCAGGCACTCGCTGAACTTCCACAGATTCTGCCTCTTCACCAGTCTCTCAAGATTCCTCCTCTTCAGGAACTCGGCCACACAAAGCAGAGTTTCCTGAGAAGCCTGGAGAAGAGCAGAAACGCAGAGATGGAGAGATGGCCCCACAGCCCAGGGTGCAAGGCCCGCGTCCCCTGTGCCAAGGCCTGGAGGAGGCTGCAGCCCGGCAGGTACCAGGGCAGGAGGCAGACGAGCCCCCTGCCAGGGGGACAGCAGCAACCCACGAGCCCTCACCTGTGCCACAAGCCGCTTCTCATTGTGGCAGTGAAAGAAGAGGGGCAGCAGGCTCTGGTGCAGGGGTGTCTTCAGGGCCTTTTTTTCCTTTTCCCCTTCTGAAAGAGTCACCAGTGTTCGGAAGAGCAGTATGGAGAGCAGCTGCACCTGCCAATTGTTCTGTATGGAAGGAAGAAAAAAAGACCTCAGCACTGCGGCTGCATGGGGCTCAGCTTGGCGCAGGCCTGCAAATCCACAGGGCACAAAGTGTCCGGGCGGCACCCAGTGGCCGTGGCTGGGAGCAGTGAGCCTTACGTGGTCAAAGAGTGGCAGGAGCGCCTCAAGCAGCTGCAGTGTGATGGGGCCGGGCATCAGCATGTCTTTGTCCAAGATGATAAAGCTGAGTAGCATGACTGTCATGAAAACGATCTCTCCATCTGCATCCCACAGGAAGTCCACAAGACTTTCAGTCAGGCTCCACATTTTTTTGGTCTGTGCGGAACACAAGTTTGAGAAACGCCATCCTGCTGCCGCAGGGCCCAGAGGCCAAAGGACCACATTCCCCAGCTCAGCCTCAGCCACTGCCCCCTTCTCACCATTGAGGGCTCCTCAATGAGCTCAAGAAGGGCCCTGAGCGCCAGGCGACGCCTCTCCCTGCACTCGCTCTGCAGCTGCCTTGACAAAATTTGCAGGACTCTGTTAGCACCACGTTCACTCAAGTCCAGGAACTCGAGGACCTGAAAGGTACAGGGCAGTGACAGGGACCCGGCCGGCAGGAGCCCGGAGACGCACGGGGCCGGGCCCAGGCAGCAGCACAGGGCGCGGGCCCCGTGCCAGGCAGCTGCGGCTCCGAGAGGGCAGAGAGCTGGGAGGCAGCTCAGCCAGGCAGCGCTGGCCGTCAGGCTCACCTCTGCAAGGAACGCCATGGCGGGCAGCTCCCAGCGTGGCTCCTGTGTGCTGAGCAGCCGGAGCAGGTAGCGAGCGATCCGGGAACACAAAGGGATGGAGACACAGCACATCTCCCTGGCAGGAGGAAAAGGAACCAAGACTGTGGGCCAGGGGGACAAACCTTTGCCAGGACTGACACACAGAGGTCTGGTCTTTCCCCAGCATCCTGCAAGGGGCCCTGGGCTATTTGGGAGGCAGCTCCTGGTGGGCGCCCTCCTCTCCCAGCCTTTCCCAGTCTGCTTGGCCATCCCTCGGTGACAAGGCCTTCTGGGCCACGACCTCGGGGACTGTGTGGAGCTCCCTGGGCACAGAGCACAAATGTCAGAGGCAGCAGTGGGGAGAAGGGGGTCTCACCTGGCCAGCAGAGCCACGGCATAGTGGTGGGTGTCAGCGCACAGCAGCGTGTCCCAGGCACACCTGCGCTCCATTGCCACCACCACATCCTCATGCTGCATTCGGCAGAGCAGAGACTTCAGGGTGTGCACTGCAAACCTGCGTGCACAGCAAAGCCCAGGTCACGCTGGGAACACTGGCTCCTGCCCAGGGACGTAGCACGGAAAGGAGGATTGGGATGGAGCACCTGTTGGGGCTGGTGGCAAGGCCGTATTCCTCCTGGCATCCCTTCCAGAATGCATCGACCTCCTCTGGCGTATCCAGAGTGCTGGAAAACACTTGGGAGAGCAGATGTAGAAAGAGGCGGGGCAAATACACCGTCACCATATGTGGGACGCAGGGCATCTGGAGGATCTTCCACATAACCACAGTTGCCTGCAAAAGACAAAGCCCCCCGAGACAGGGCTCAGTGCCGAGGTGTCCGTGTGGCAGGGCCCGAGCAGGGCAGGGAGAGGCTCAGACAGACGCAGGGGGAGCACGGGGCCTGGTGGGCCTGAAGCTGCCCCTGGGCCGGGTTTCCACCCGGTGCCTAAGGCAGGGAGATGCAGTGGGGGAAGGAGGACGGAGAGCTGCTGGAGAGGCAGCCTTGGGGCCAGCAAAGGCCAGTTACAGAAACTCACAGCCAGGACAAAGACACCCGTTTTGTCCCCATCCGAGGTGCACATGCTGTGCTCTGGCCAGCTGCCCAGCACATCCAGGAGTATCAGCAGCGCTGGCTCTGCAGTCCTGGGCGAGCACATGATGCTCTTCCACATGGTCAAAGCAGCTCTGTGGGGTTAGAGCTCTGTCTCATACACAGCACCGTGGCCTGGGCAGCAGTGGGGACCTGAGCTGGCTGCCAGCTCTGCCTGTGCCCATTGCCACTCGCCAGCAGCACCCAGGCAGCCCAGGCCACTGGGGACAGGCCCCTGAGGGGCAGCGAGGGAGCACGGCAGCAGGCTCGGGGGCTGACGTGCTGGGGCTGGCCAAGGGAGCAGCCAGAAGGCCCTGGAACTCTCTGTTGGTCACACACCTGGGCCAGGCTGTACAGGCTGATGGGCTGGCGAGCCCTGAGCCCTCTGGGCATTTTGGCCCCATACCTGTCACAGGACGGGGCCACACGCAGGAGCGTCATGACTACGTCAGCAGGCTGTGCTTCGGTGAGATCCAGCAGGGTCCTGTTCAGCCTGTGCTCAGCAAACTGATTGGCCAGGAGCCACTGGTGGATGTACCTGACCAGGGCAGGAACCTGGAGAAGGCACGGGAAGACTTGGAAAGCTGCCAGAGGGAGCAATGTCACCAGCTTCCCCACAGAAGTGCCTCCCTTCCCACCACACTGCCATGGCCTCAAAGAGTTCCAGTGACCAGCAGGCGTGGCTTGGGAGACCAAGCAATTTCCTGGGAGCATGAAACCCTTGCCACAGGCTGCTTACTTGCTTTGGACTGGAGAAGCCCTCCTCTACGAGCATATCCAGCAGGGCAGCACTGGTCTTGGTTTTGAAGATGTGCGAATATGCTCTGAGCCCAGGACCCATGGTGCTGGTCTCTTCCGCCCGAATTTTCTTGATGAATTTGCAAACCAGCTGTAGGAGAAGGGCAAGAAGCCAGGGATGTTGCAGGGAATGCTCCAAGCGCGGTGCCAGCAGGCCCAGCCCAGGTGGGGATGGCTGCAGGTACCTGGGCTGTGCTGCGGAAGAGGCCACGGGTGGGGTCCTGCTCCTGTGTGCGCTGCAGGGCTGCACCTGGCAAAGAGCGAGCGCAGCCAGAGCTGAGGGGCTGCGGGAGAGGCCGGAGAACACGGCCCAGCCCTGCGCTCCCCAGGCAGGGACAGCCCCGGGACGCCCCAGGGGATGAAGCATGGCCCCTGCGGGGTGTCTGCCCGGCCCCTCTTCTGTCCTGTCCGTGGGTATGGGATGGGAGAAAATGGGATGGGATAAAATGGGATGAGATGGAATGGTGCCAAGTTGGCTGCAGGCACCAACCCTGTGGCCCAGCTCTGCCACTCACCTTCCTGCGGCAGCTCAGACAGCACCACCGCTTTGGTTTCATGTGCGCGGGCAGCTCCAGGGCTTTCTTCCTCCTCTTCCCCCCAGGCCACCTTGGGCGCTTTCAGGGGTCTCTGCTCCATGAAAATGACTGGATTTGTGAGGGCACCTGCAGAAGAGAAGCCTTGGGAAGGCCACAGGTCACCAAGTCCTGTGGTCTGGCCTCGAGCTCAGCTGCAGGAATAACGCCTTGGAAAGGCTCCGGGTCAGACAGGACCGAGTGTGCTGTGTGGGGGCTCCTCACGGCACCGCTCTGTCCCGTTCTGCCCTGTTGTGCGTTCCCAGCAGCTGGGCAAGCTTCTATTTCCCACGTGTCACAAAGGGCCCTTGGTCACCGGGTTCCGTTCCATGGCACCGAGACCGTGCTGCAGCGTGCCACCCAGGGCCCTTGCACACACTGCCTTCTGCCCTGGGGCCGCCCCCAGCCCAGCCAAAGTGGCCCAGGCTGGAAGGAATGCCTGGCCCCCCCAGGTGTCTAAGACAGCCCGCACAGGATCTTTAGGAAGGGCTCAGACCACCAGCAAACGCTGCCCGGCTCTGCGGGCACAGTCCTATCCCCATATCTTTCCCTGAGAGCATTTGAATTACTAAATGAGAATCATTTGAAGGGAGGACATTTACATTTTCCATTTCAGAGAAGGCTTCTGCCTTCCTTAGCAGGCACCTCTCTCTTCAAACCAAGACAATTGTTTATCATCTTGCAGATGCGCAGTTGCTGGGGAGTCCCGTTTTACACCAGGGACCCGGAGAACCATTCCCAGCAATTGGGAAAATCCTAGGTGGTCCATCCACCCACAGATGAGGTCTCCAAATGTGCCCGAAATTGGGTCCAGCTCTTAGAGGCCTAAAAGAGCAAGTCCAAGTGACTTGATGATATTTTTAGCCCAGAAAGCCCTGCAGCTGATGGCACACTTCACAATCAGCAGGGGACACAGCTAGGCCAAAGCCCAGGCCTCTGCTGGGAGCCTTTCTCCTCAAATACCCTTCAAACAAACCTCCATGCAAGTCAGTTGGGAAAGTTTCTTCAAATGATCCATTTCTGGCACATGACTACACAGGGTTAAGTGAAAGATTCTAAAGCAGCTGCTGTGGAGTCAAAGAGCCAGCACTAAGAGTCCTTGTCATCTCTTTGTAGCTAAATGCCACTTTGGGGGATTTGAGGGAGTTTGGAACGAGCTAGAGAGCAGACCTCCGAGTTTTTTAGATGATGCCATTGCTTTTTCTTCTCTTCTACATAGACAGGAAAGGTGAGTTTGGCTCACATCTGCACTGCATGGCTCACAAGGCCCGCAAGACTTGTAGTTACAAGAGCTTTGAAGGATTTCTTGGCCAAGAAGACACTGCCAAAAATAATATTTATGTTTTGGACCCAGTCTCCAATATCTCGTCTTATGGAGTCGTGCTCTCGGGGTCTCTAGCTGGTCAGAGTGACCCCGAGATATGTTAGAAAGTCTCTTTTCCCAGCCCGGCGGTTGAAGAAGGAGTCAGAGCTCTTCATTTCTCGGTCTCCAGGTTGTTTATTGTATCTTATCTATAAAATTCTTTCTCCTGTCTTTCGAGGTCCGCACAGCCAGACAGTCTAAGGCACTCTGCCTCCCGTGGGGCGGTGTTATCTTTTTATACTAAAAACAACTATGTGTACAATATTTGCCATTACTTTTCCATACATATCATCTACGTTAGACAGTGAGCTTCTTCTCTAAACCAATCTAAAAGTGCCAACATCACAGCCGCAGATGGAGGCCAAGAAGAAGAAGGAGAAAGGCTGGACATGCCCAGATTCCTCATCTTCCCCCCTGAAGCCCCATTCTAAAACGCCCCAAAATCTATTTTTCCACTCGGTGATAAATTCACTGTCATTCTGCTTAAACCTTTGTGGCTTGTCATTCTTCCTACAAGGTTGGGAATTGTTTTTTCCAAGGGCTAAATCAAAGGCACACGGGTCTTGGGCTCTGTGCCAAGGCCTCTGAGCCCTCTGACAGGGTCTCGAGTCTTTCAGGGCAGCCAGAGGAATTTCCTGGGTTCCCACATCCTGCTACAGTGTAAGCCTCCTTAGCCAATCATGCTATGACACACAAACCTACAGCACTGCATCCTAAACTTCTTGTTTACCACTGTAACTGATTTAATTTTTTCTAGATCTTGAACTCTAAAACTCTAAACTTTCCTCCACTTCAACGTTCCTCCCCGTGTCTCTGCTATAATAAACTAGAAATCCACATTCTCGCTTCTAGCACCTAGCTTTGGGAGCCCTTTCCAAGGTCTCCCTTCAAATCCTGTGTTTAATTCAAAGCTTTGCTGACAAGACCAAAGGTCTGAGATTTCCCTGCATTTGGATTTCCAACAACACTGATGCTGTTAGTTCCAGAGTGCCCGGGATCCCTCTTGCAAGTCAACTCTGGTAGGAACAAGACGGCTGGCAGGGGGCTGCTTGTGGCCTCTGACAGCCCATTGCTTAGGGCTTGCCAGCGCCCCAGCCCCTCATGGGCTGCCCCAGCCCGGCCAAGCTGCCCGGCAGCAGCGCCCCAGCCCCACAGCAGCTCCAGAGCAGCCCTATTCAGAGGCACCTGGGAGCCCTCAGCAAGGCAGCCAGCAGCACACGGGCAGGAGGACACGGATGCGCTTTCTGCCCAGCACAGGGCTTGTGGCCATCTCCAGGCACTGCTCTCACAGGGATCCCCGCAGCCCCGGCCCCTGCCCAGCCGCTCTGTCACCAGCACAAAGGCTTCAGCAGAACCACCACAGGCCAAGGGGCTTCTGGCCATTTCCCCCTGCCCACTGCACGCCTGGGCATCTGGCTGAGCGCAATCATCCTTTTCCCTCTCCTCCCCTATGCCCTGCGGACCCTGGGCAGCAAAAGAAAGATCCTTGCAGTCTGTGTATTATAACATAGTCTCTATTTACATTGTAAAGGAAAAGAAAAAATGAAAAGAGCAATCTTGAAGAAAAAGAAAATTCCGCCTGACTCAGGAGGCCCCAGCAAATGGAGCTTCTGGGATCAGCTCTCCACAGAGCTCCGGCCTGGCAGGCAGGCAGCCGAGCCATGACAGACGAGTCCTTGTCTTCCATGCCCTGCGCAGATGACTTCGGAGCCACTGGAACCTCGAGATGGCAGCCCGCTCTCCTGACTTGAAGATGCACAGTGTTTGAATTGCCAGGCTTCCGACTGCGAGGCTGATGTCTTCTGTTTTGTCTTTAGGGGCTGCGAGAGAGAGGAACAGAGCCACGATCAGAAGCTGGAGCTGCGGGGAGCCGAGGAGAGCCCCCTGCAATGGCCATCGCAGCCGGCTCCTGCCATGGCAGGGAGGGAACAGGGAGCAAGGGGATCAGCCCGAAGCTGCTGACCACCAATGGCACACGTGGCCCTGAAAGCTCCGTGTGCTCTCCCCACGGGAGCAGAGCCCTCCGCAGCCGGGGCAGGGCTTGCAGCTCTCCCCCTGGCAGCCCCCGCTGTCAGCCCGCTGCCCTCACTCACCAGTGCAGATCAGCTGCAGCTCTTGCTGCTGCCCCCTCAGGCGCCGCCCGGCCATGCCTGTGAACACAGAGCCTGTCACGGCCCCAGCGGCACAGCTCCCTGCCAGCAGCGCTGCCGGCGCTGTGGCCACACAGGCTGCTGGCCCGGCAGGGCTCAGCCCGGGCCCTTGCCGCACGCTGCCGCCCCAGGGCACGGCTGCCAGAGGGCGGCAGCAGCAATGCCCGGGCCAGGCGGGGCTCCACGGCACCGGGCCGGGCTGGCGCTGCCGGGGCAGCAGGCGGGGCCGGGGCCGAGCTGCGGCGGGCCGCGAAGGGAGAGGGCAGCCTTGGCTCATGGCTCACCCATGAGCCTGATGGCTGTTTTGCGGAGAAAAGAAGAGAACCCCACATTTTTGTAGAAGTTGTAAAGCTGGTATTGTTATTACAGCGCTGGACGCATGTGGAGATTGTTCTCCTAAGAAAAGGCATGCGTACCTCTGAGAACTTCAGGTCTCTTTTTATCTCTCTCTCAAATACATACGCATACAGTTTCACAATAGGGTCATACATGATCATTTTTATGGGTTTCGCGTGACATTTACTGCTAGTTCCTTTTTATCAGAAAAAAATCCGAGGTCAGGTTGACTTGCCCTTACAGCAGTTCCTGTCTCTCTCTATCATCTTCTGTCTCCCCCCTTTATCTCTGTCCTTCACTGCAGTAACTTCACTGAGCTTAGGCCTTGCAATCTGGCTGAATAACTATGGTTTCTAACCACAGACTCAACTCAAAAATGTACATTTCACCTAAATTAAAATGGATTTCTGTCCTGGAAAATTTTTGCTTTGCCTCAGCGTCCTGATGGGATTAGAGTACACTGTGCACCAGTGTTGACAAAAGCCTTGTATATCTATGGCTCTGGTGTGTCAGGGATCCACACAGCCCAAGAGACACAATTTTCCCTGGCCTCCACCTGTCTAGAGGCAGGGCCTCTCTAGTCCTGGCTACCGTTCCCTCCCTGGGTGTATGTTCTGGATGTTCCTTCAAGGAGATCTGACATATCATCCTCCCTTCTGCTATACCTGGCAGCTCGGTCACAGGGAGCTGGGGTTTCATTCATTTGGGTGGAAATCTCTCTTCTAGTAGGTTCCTCTTTTAGCTCTCATACCCATGCTGCTAGGACAGAGATGAGTTTTCCATTCCACCCTCTCATGTCTTGCCCATGTTCATACAGGAAGAACCACAGGTCCACTCGTGGGGTGTACTCCCTCTCCCTCGCTGGGGTTGTTGGGCTCTGACACTGGGGCCTCTGGTTTGCACTAGTGCCACATGGGAACTGTCCTTGCTCATCTCCTTCCTCATCTTTTCTCTGAATTTTTCCTGTTCATCCTTGAGACAACCACAGCAGAGACATGAGTGTGCATCAGGCCATGGACGATGGTCTCATCATTCCTGAGTTTGCTTGCTACAGAACTCACTGTCTCTTGGTCATCCACGAAATGCTTTGTTCCCATGAAGCTGGAGTATTCAGATGGCCCCTGTTTTGAACGGCTCCACCACATTTGCACTGTGCACCTGACCTTGTCAGGCTCAATGTGTTGTCCATTCCCTGCAAAACGTTATCTCCAATACGGCCATTTGTTTTAGTGTTGGAGGTCAGAATTTTTCCTTTATTTTTCTTGGGCAGCACCCACCCCTCTGCCCCCTCCAGCCCCGGCCCCAGTGGCTGCTGGCTGCCTCACAGGGCTGTGTGGGCAGGGGAGGCCAGTGCTGGCCACAGGGACAGCCCGGTCAAGGGGCTGAGTCTGCACCAGCTGCACCCTCCTGGCACTCTCCAGATGGCAGAGGACAGGAGCAGAGCAGTCGAGCACCTGCACCGGGCCCTGCAGTGCTAGGACAGCCCACAGGAGGCCCTGCAAGAGGCGGCCATCAGGTTCATGGGTGAGCCACGAGCCCGGGCTCTCTGCATGCCCCACCCTCCTTAGCACCACCCAGCCCCACCCTTCCCCACCTTGCCCAACCTCTGTCTGCCCAGCCCTGCCCAACCCCACAGTGCTCTGCCCCGCACTGCTCCACACAATCCAGCCCCTCCCTACCCCACCCTGCTCACCCCTGCGCCATCCTGCCCCACCCTACTCTGCCCCACCCTACCACACCTTGCACCAGCCTGCCACACCGTGCCCCTCCCCTCCCCACCCTGCTGCAGCCCGGCCGTACCTCACCATGCTCCACCCTATACTGCGCCATCCAACCCGGCCCTGCCCTGCCCCACCCTGCCCCACCCTGCCACAGCTCGGCCCTATCATTGCCTGGGGGTCTTTGCACAAATCACCAACGGGATGGGACTGCTGGGGAACGCGTCTTGAGCTGTTTATCTTCCAGCATCAGTCTCATTACATGGTTATGACAATGGGAAAATGCCAGCAGCTCACATCTGTCGCAGACGTCTTTTGTGAAAAATCCTTTCTTAGGATTTTTCTCCTTTCTGAGAAGCTGCAGTTTCAGCAACAAGATGTAAACAATGATTATCTGCTGATGTAGAATGCAACAGGTCCACCTGTGATTAGCCCCTCTTAGATGTTTATAATTAATGGCCAATCAAGATGGAGCTGTCTCGGACAGGGTCTGAGAGAGCTGCCTGTGTTATCATTCTTTTCTATTCTATTCTTAGCAGAGCTAGCTTCTGAGGAAACCTTTTCCTTTCTTTTCTTTTAGTATAGGTTTAATGTAAAATATATATATAAAATAAAATAATAAATCAAGCCTTCTGAACATGAAGTCAATATTCTCGTCTCTCCTTTCACCTGAAAACCCCTGTGACCACAGTCACACACATCCCCAGAAGCAAAGAACTTCATGTTAGAATTTACTTTAAATGTTTTTGACTAATCACACAACGCAGAAGCATATTGACAAGAGTTCTATCCAAGCACTGTAAGCACATGTACCTTCAGTCAAACAATGCTCGCTTATTTTGAATATAATACCTGCTTGTAAGCATTAACATACAATCCACAGGGCTCCATTATTAAGCTTAAAACTTCCTAATATCTTGGTAGATAAACTTTTCTGTAGCTTAGGGAGGTATTCTAGCCAAACATTAATACTCAGACCATTATCCTATTTGTCCGTAGTTTTCTACTTCTTATAAAAACTTTCTGCTGACAAATCTTATGGCTACTGCCTAACTCTAATTGCACTTCTGCTGTCTCTGAGGCCTGCCTTTTGTAGCATTCCTAAAACGCTCTGATTTTCCGGATTCCCACAGGCCCCAGCCCCGCCTGCTGTCCCCGCAGCGCCAGCTGGGCCCGGCGCCGTGGAGCCCCGCCTGGCCTGGGCATTGCTGCTGCTGCCTTCTGGCAGCCGTGCCCTGGGGCGGCAGCGTGCGGCAAGGGCCGGGCTGAGCCCTGCCGGGCCAGCAGCCCGTGTGGCCACAGCGCCGGCAGCGCCGCTGGCAGGGAGCTGTGCCGCTGGGGCCAAGATGAACTCTTTTTTCCTCAGAGATGGCCGGGTTTCCCATGATGAATGAGCAGCAGGAAGAGTTCCAGGATCTCGGTCAGGGTGACTGAGGGCAGCGGCCTAGCCAGGCGAGCTGCAAAGCCTGAGCAGGGAGCTTCAATCCCTGTCCCACGTGCAGTGGGAAAAACTCCACTGCAGAGGAGGATGTGTCATCCCTGATTCCGGGCTGGAGGGATGAAAAGGACAAAATGCCCATCCTTTTGATGCAGGGGATGCCCTGAATGTGGGAGGCCTGCCTGCCCTTCCCACTGGAGCGCCATGCTGAGATACCCTGAGAGCAGCCCAGTGCTCCTCGCTCCTCTCTGCTGACCTGCGAGTCTTTCTCTGCTTTCAGGATAGCCCTGGCTGTGTCAGGGCTGCTATGTGGACATGAGACAGCCGGTCCTGTCCCGCTGGGTCCCAGCAGTTCCTTGCAGCGGCCCTGCACCCACGCCAGGATGCTTGCCAAGAGAGGCCCTAGAAGCTGAGGCAGCTGATTTGAAGCTTTTGCAGATCCACACAGGGGATGGCCGCACACAGGGGATGGCCAACAGCTGTCCTGAGGGGTCTCCCTAATTCAAAGAAATCGGCAGACAAATGCATTGTCCGCCAAAAGCCCTTTTATTGAGCTGGCAGGAGGGCAGGGTCTGCACGCGACTAAAATGCTTCTCTGCCACATGTACATTTCAGTGGGATGATGTCAGAAATTGATCTCAAAATTACCATCCATCTTGACTCTGCTGAGGTGATTCGAAAGGCAGGGCGTTAGAAATACATTCTGTCAGGTTCCTGTACTTGAAGCTGATGTCCAGGCACTGGCCAGGAGCGGCCTCCATGTCCTAAAGCAGCACTTCTTCCTCATGGCTTCCCTGCACAGGGCTCATTTTACACTTGCCCTTAGTTCTTCTGATAGAATGTGTCTAAAGCTTTTTGTCAAGTCCCTCTCCTGTCAAGTTAGGCCAGCCAGGTTTTTCTTATGCTAACTGGTGCTAAGTGCCTGTGTAGGTCTGTGCCAAGTACTTGTTTACTTATGTGAATTGCTTGTGCTTATGTCAAACAAAGGCCTTGTTTCATTCAGCTCTTCTCTTTATCCTGATGCAAATTCTTTTGCAAGATCCTCTGGACAGTCCACAGTACATATGTTGTGTTCTGCTGCTGTTTTAATTTTCTACCAAATCCATAGATTTATGATGCTTCAGAGGAGGGTTAATTTTTTTAAAATTAGAACTGGTTTGCTGAGGAAGCTAAAAATCTGAGGAGCTGTTGGTGGTTCCAGATTTGTCCATATCACAAGAAGATATCTGACTCATGATGTTCTCTTTCTTTCTCTCTTTTGGTGATGATTTCGATAACAACTTTGATACCGGATTTGAGTGTCCATCAGGCTCTGTGAGATGCATTTTTGACTTCTGCCACTAGCCATTCTATATTAGGCTGGTAGGGCATTTGCTTTAGAATGTGAGCGTCCCGTGCAGTTTGGAATTTGGGCACTTGGTGATACCCATCATGTGCATTCTGCAGAATCTCAAGAGAAGTTCTTGTGTGGTGCAGCTGAAGTCGCATCCACTTTTGGTTGTTGTGAAATTACAAATAGAGAAGTTAGTACCATTAGGAGTTTCCTTAAAAGACTCTATTGTAATAGTTGTGCAAGCAGATCTCACACAGGCACAGCCCCTTCCCACATAACACACCTGTGATTGTGCACGGGTAACTGGGCTCATTTCAAAAATACAACTGCTGCCCTCAGCATGCAGACACCGATCCTCTCTTTCAAGCACCGCATTTTTGCACACAAAATTCAGTGCGTCCCTTGGCACACATGCTTTGATACTAAGAGTTTGTCAGCTTCTAGTTTTCTTGTTGAAAATGGCCCAGACATTATGCTGAATGGGTCTGACAGTTATGTGAGTTCTTATAACTCCAAGGGCCAAAATTGGAGTGACACGGTATTTTGTTGCATTCTTAATGGTTAATACAAAAGACTGCAGGGTTTTGTTCATTCTATGTGAAATGGACCAATTGCAACCAAGTGTGGAAGTCTTTTTCCAAATTGCTTTGTGGTTTCATTTTTAGCCATGATTTAGTTAATTCTTGTGGCAATTTCCCCAGCTCTCCTTTTTTGAAGTTTTCCTGAGATTACAGACCATAGCCACACACAGTTGAGCTTGTAAACATTGAAATGCTTAAGAAATGTTACTCTGTAGTTTTCCCATAAAGCCAACAACTGCTTGAAAATCCTGCAGTGTATTGTTGGCCAGGTTGGTTAATAGGTTAGCTGCCAGGCTTTGGGTATGGGCAAGTGACAGCAGGGTTGATCTGAGAGGAGTTTGTATCTGTCCAATATAAGAACTCACAGTGCTTACTGTCTTGAATAAGACTTCTTAATCAATAGAATTTAATACTCCCAGTTCAGACCCAAACCATCCCCTTAAGTCTTTCTTATACCTATGATTTGGTGTCTGGGAATGTATCCACAGCTCCCATTCTTTTAGGCTTTGCTGTATGAGTGGGCAGAATTGCTGTTTAATTATGGAAATATTAGCTTGTACTCTTCACCTCCAGCTTTTTCAGAGAGTACTGTGGATTTAGAGGCAACAATTCTTCATTTGTTTGTCTTACCCCAGAGTGAAAGACTCTATTATTTCACATATGGGTCCCATTCTACGGAGTTGTTTCTGATGTAAAGTTGTTTGTTTTGGTTTTAATTTTAAATGTCTGTGATGTGACCCATTCCGTTTCGCTCCTTGTTGCGTACCCAAGGCATGGTAAGTGGTTTCTTCAGATACATTGCCTGCCTTTAGGGAGGCATTTCGGAAACCTCCAGAAACCTTACACTGGCCCCTGGTAGTATTACAAAGGATACTTTACCAAGTTCCCAGTGCAAATAGTTGAGTATCCTGAGTACCTCAGCCCATTAGAGGATGAAGTTGTGCTATTGGATTCCATGCATATCTGGGTTGCAATCATGTGGCCATGAAATCGGACATGATATACCCTAATAGGCTGATTGTGCTCCTGCCTACCCCTCCAGCTGGATTGCTTACTATTTATGATGGCCTGGAATATCCCAAGAATGAAACTCAATTCTCAAAAGCAGATACTGTATGAGACCCGTTCCATGTACTAAGCGCACAAGCAGGAAAACCTTCTGCCCTTGCCCAGGTTCCTGCCAGCTTCACCAGGGAAAATGGCTGCTGGTGCCAGTCCATTCCCTTGCCCAGAAGGCACCCACTTGTGTTTGGACACCAGCTGCTGGCCACAGCCAGAAAGGCAGCGCCCGCAGCATTGGCCATCAGAGGCTAGGCTGATGATTTTATCCAGAGAGCAAAAAAAATAGCCAGAAGGCACCTTGACAGTATCTCTGTAAGAATGTCATTGTCCTGTGAAACTCAATAGTGGATGGTGGTTTTGTGCTGCAGATAATGACTTCCGAGCAAACATCATTCCAAGAAGGGACAGCTTCTGCCTTCTGACGGATACCCAGTGTGGCCACCAATTGCTCCAGGTGCTCCTGCCAACAGCCACCTGTTGGCAGGAAAGATTGCACAGACACCAAGGCACGTTGGCTTTGGCTGTCCTCTGGCAGAGATGTCCCCCGGGGCCACAGGCCTCTGTGGCAGGAGACAGGCACCAGCATTGGCAGGCCTTGGGGATGGCAAATCTCCTTTGGCAGGGACTCTTCCACAGCTGCTGCTGTAAGCGCTGCCCAGAGGACAGAGCAGCATTGGTGCTCTGGGCCACAGGTCCCGTGCCTGTGACACGCCCCTGCGAGTGTGCCGGCCACCCAGCACCGGGACTGGTCCCAAAGAGGCCGTGGCAGGGCCTGTGGAAGGCCCTGGTGCCCTTCCTGCTCTGCTGTGTGTGCAGCCGTGGGGGCTCATTCTGCTGCCTTGAGCAGGCAGAGCAGAGGAGCAGCTGCTTCTTGTTTGGGCCCTTGCTAAAGTTCATGCTGGGCTTCAACACTTGGGGCAAGGTCTTGCCTGCAAGCTGGTGCAGTTTGGGTGGGGTGGGGGTGTCCCCAGGGCACGTGGAGATGTGTCCTGGGGCTCTCTGTGACACAGTGCACCGTGGTCACTGTGGGATGGAAAGGGACAGAGTGTGCAAGGGTGACCCTTTGTGACACGCCGTGACATAGGTGCTGGCGGCGCCACGGCCACGCCACAGTGCTCGGTGCACGCGACAGGACAGGACGGGACAGAGCAGTGCTGTGAGGAGCCCCCCCCCAGCCAGCTTGTTCCTTGCTGACCCGGAGCTTTTCCCAGGCGTTCCCTGTGCAGGTGACCTCGAGGCCAGGCTGCAGGACTCGGTGACGTGGAGCATTTCCTAAGCGTCTGCCATCCCTGCAGCCGGTGCCCTTGAGGACAGACTGCAGGACTTGCAGTCCTTTTTCCTTCTTGAAACTTCTCTGTTGCTGGTGCCTTTGAGGACGTACTGCAGGACTTCCTATCCTGTAGCCTTCCCAAGGCTCCTCTGTTGCAGGTGCCTTCAAGGCACAACTGCAGCATTTGCTCATCTTCAGCCCTTCCGAGGCCTCTCTGCTTCAGCAAGCGCTCCTAACTGCAAGGAGTGACATGGAGCAGAGAGCCCCCAGTGTGCCCAAGTTGGCCTGGCTGGAGGAGGAAGAGGCTGGAGCTACCTCAGCACAGCAGCCGGAAGAACTGGAGCAGTTCCAGCTGCTGCAGGAGCGTGAGTGTCTGAGATGGGCTGCAGGGCTGGTGCCTGTAGCCAGTTTGGCCCCATCCCATCCCATCCCATCCCATTCCATCCCTGCTGTGGACACATCCATGGATAGGACAGAAGCTGGGCTGGAGCACCTGGCAGCTGCACTCCATCCCCCGAGGCATCCTGAGGCTCTCCCTGCCTGGGCAGCGCAGGGCTGGGCTGTGTTCTCCGGCCTCGCCTGCAGCCCCTCAGCTCTGGCTGCGCTCGCTCTTTGCCAGATGCAGCCAAGGACCGGACAGAGGAAGAAGAGGCCGCCCATGGCCGCTTTGGCAGAACGGCGCAGGTACCTACAGCCATCCCCACCTGGGCTGGGCCTGCGGGCACTGCTCAGCCAAGCACCAGGCTTGGAGCGCCCCATGGATTCTCCCTCCCTTGCTGCCCTTCTCCGGAACACCCTCTGTGAATTCATCACGTGTCTTTTGCAGGAAGTGACCGCCGGTGCCGGCACGGGCATCTTGGAGAACCTTCTGTTCCTCGATGCCGAGACCGGTGCTGCCATGCTGGATTTGCTTGTGGAGAAGGGTGTCTCCAATGCAACGCAAGTAAGCAGCCTGGGGCAAGGGCTCGATGGCCCCAGCAGTGGTGTGGCAACTCGAGCCAGTTCTGCCGGGCTCCCTCGGCCTTTGAGGCCCGACCCAATGCTGCGCTTGGAAGGGAAGCACTTCTCAGGGGAAGGTGCTGCTCTGGCAGCTCTGTGAGTCTGCCCGTGCCTTCTGCAGGTGCCCGCCATGGTGATGTACATCCACCAGCGGCTCACGGCCAATGAGTCTGCTGGGCACAGGCTGGACAAGGCCCTTCTGGAGCTGACCCAGGAATACCCCTGTGACGTGCTGATCACCCTCTTGCGCTGGGCCCTATCGTGTGACAGGTAGGGCAGCCCCACCTGCCTGGAGGGCTTGGAGTTCAGTGGCCCGGCACCCTGTAGAGCCTGTCCCTGCTGAGTGCCAGACAGGCAGGGAGTTCCAGGATCCTCTGGCTCCTCTGTTTTCCAGTGCTGCCATGTCAGCTCCAGAGCCTGGTGCCATGCTCCCTCCCTGCCCCTCGTGGCCTCTGTACCCACATGGGCTGGCTGGCTGCTGCCAGTGGGCAGGGGCAGGGCTGAGGGCCAGTGCGGGCCCCTGCAGCTGCCCAGGCCACGGCGCTGTGGCCGAGACAGCCCTGACACAGACCTCTGACCCCACAGAGCTGCCGCCACCATGTGGGCATCCATCATGTCCTCGAGCAGGACTGCGGAGCCTGCGCTGCAGCTGCTCCTCGATGTGCTGAGCGCCTGGCCAGTGCACAGCGTGTACACCTCCGATGGGGACGACGCAGGGGTCTTTGCCCTGGCTGTGAGTTTCTGGAGCTGGCCTTTGCCAGCCCCTAGGCTGCCTCTCCAGCAGCCAGCTCTCTGTGCTCCCCCCAGCCGCATCCTTCTGCCTCAGACACTGTGCTGAATCCCGCCTTAGGGGCAGGCTTCAGGGGACCAAGGCGAGCTGCTCCACCCGTGTCTCCCCCGGCCTCTCTCTCGCACGCTTGGGCCCTGCCACGTGCATGTCTTGGCCACTGAGCCTTGTCTCTGGCTGTTTTATTTCTTGCAGGCAATCGTGGCGCTGTGGAGAGTCTTCAATCTGGCCTGGCGCTCACGTGTCGTCCTGGAGTATTTCCCTAATCTCTTTCTGCGTCTGCTCTACCAAACTTACATCAGCATGCAGGAGATGCCAGAAGAGGTTGAGACCTTCTGGAAGGGATGCCAGGAGCAACACGGCCTCTCCACCAACCCCAACAGGTGCTCCATGCCAGTCCTCCCAGTCTCCCCATCCCTCCCATGCCCCCAGGGCAGGAGCCAGGGCTCCCAGCTTGACCTGGCCTTTGCTCTGCCCACAGCTTTGCGCTGCAGACCCTGAAGGCCCTGCTCTGCCAAATGCGCTATGAGCACGTGGTGCTGTCCATGGAACGCAAGCGTGCCTGGGACACGCTGCTCTGTGCCGACACCCACCACTGTGCCGTGGGTCTGCTGGCCAGGTGAGACCTCGTTCTCCCCACCGCCCCTCTCCTTCGTGCCCGCAATGCCCCACACAGTTCCTGTGGTCATGGGCAGCAGGGCCTTGTCACCAAGGGAGGGATGAGCAGACTGGAAAAGGCCGGCAGAGGAGGGTGCCTGGGAACAGCCGCCTCCCAAAGTGCCCCTGGGCTGCTCGGGAGCAGACCAGAGCTCTGCCAGTCAGCCCTGAGAGAGGTTTGCCTGCCCGGCCCAGGAGCAATGGTGCCTTTTCCTCCCTGCCAGGGAGATGCACCATGTCTCCATCGGCTGGTGTTGCGACATGGCATCCTGCCTCTTGGACCTGCTCAGCCAAGGCATTTCAGACTGGGAACTGCCCGCCCTGGCCTTCCTGGTGGAGGTGAGCCCCATGGCCAGCGCTGCCTGGCTGAGCTGCCTCCCAGCCCTCTGCCCTCTCGTAGCCGCAGCTGCCTGGGACGCTGCCTGTGCCCTGTGCTGCTGCCTTGGCTCGGCCCTGTGCACTTCTGAGCTCCTGCCAGCTGGGCACCTCTGTGCCTGCTGTGTGCCTTTTAGGTCCTGGATTGCCTGGACTTGAGCGAATGCGGTGAAAAAGTCCTGGAGATCTTGACGAGGCACCTGCAGAGCCAGTCCAGGCAGATGCGTTGCGTCGCGCTCCGAGGCCTCGTGGTGCTCACTTCCATGGTGAGAAGGAAGCAGCAGCTGAAGCTGTGCTGGCAGCGTGGGGCTGGGGCAAGCAGCCCCTTGGGCTTAGCTGGGCTTTGGCAGCTGTGGCAGCTGCTCCCAGCTCTCCAGGGTCACTCTTCAGCTGCCTGAGTGCTTCGGGACAGGCCTTTGGCCTCTGAGCCCTGCAGCAGCAGCAGCAGCAGTGTGGGGTTGCCCAGCCTTGTTTTGCATACAGAATCCAAGCATGTACAGCCTGACTGAAAGCCTTGGGAAGCTACTGTGGGATAGGGATGGAGACATCGTTGAGATGACCCTCGTTGTGCTACGCCTCCTGCTGCTGCAGAAAGACCTGGCAATAGCCAGCCCCATCGCCCTGCAGCTGACTGAGGCGCTCTGGCACCACTTTGACAATGTGAGGCTCTGTGCCCCCAGCCACGGGCACTTGGGTGGTGCCTTGGGCCTGGCCACAGGGGGGCCTGCAGCAGCTGATGTGGAGGCCTTTTGCTTCCTTTCCAACAGGACAACAGCCTTGTGCAGCTGCTCTCCATTCGCCTCTTCCAAGAGGTGATCACGCGGGTAGTGGCAAAGGGAGAAAAGGCCCTGAAGAAGCATGTGAGCCAGAGCCTGCTCCCACTCTTCTTCCACTGCCACCATGAGGACCGGCCTGTGGCACAGGTGAGGCCTCCTGGGCGTCCCCATGGCACGGGGCTCAGCTGTCTCCCCACGCCCTGGCACCTGACGGGCTCCAGCCTCCTCCTGGCCTGGGCACAGAGATGCGGCTCCTGTGCCCTGGGCTGCGCTGCCATCTCTGGCTCTCTGCTGTTCTGCAGGCCTCTCGGGAAACGCTGCTTTCTCCACTAAGGGTCCTGAAGAGGAAGGATCTCAAGTAGCTGCTGAAGACCGATCAGATGTGGAGATTTGCCGAGCGCTTGGTAAGGACAGGCTGTAATCCCCAACCCGATGCCTGCAGAAGCCGCCTGCCCACGGCGCCCAGTCTGTGGGGCTGGCGGCTGTGGCTCCTGCCCAGTGCCGCAGGCAGGGGCACCAGCCTGCGCCCCACACGCCGCTCCCTTCCCTGGGCCGTGCGGGCCCTTCTCCAGGCTCCTCCGGCCCCAAGCGCGGTGCCGACGGAGCCCCGAGCCAGCTGGGCTCTTCTGCGGGGCGGCACCGTGGCTCGGCGGGCCCTCCGCCCCGTCCCGAGCCCGGCACCTTCGTCTACTGGTCGCGCCTCAGGGCTCTCTGGGCAGGGCCAGTGGCGCTGGCCCTAGAGAGCGCCCGGCCCAGGGGCAGGGCCCCCATCAACCCTTTCCCTCCGTGCCCTGCCGCTCTCTGCAGCTGGCAGAGGACAAGAGCCGAGCATCCGAGCACCTGCGCCTGGCCCTTCCGTACCTGCGGAGCGCACAGGAGCCCCTGCGAGAGGCGGCCGTCAGGTTCATGGGTGAGTCCCAAGCCTGGCTCCCTCCCCGGCCCGCCCCATTGCCGCAGCTGGGCCTCAGCCCCACCTGCTGTGCCGGCAGCAGGATCCGGGCGTGGGCATGGGCAGCCCCCGCTGGCCTGGGCATTGCTGCTGCCGCCCTCTGGCAGCCATGCCCTGGGGCACCAGCGTGCACCAGGGGCCTGGGCTGAGCCTTGCCGGGCCAACAGGGCATGTGGCCTCAGGGCTGGCAGCGGCCGTGTGCGGCAGCTGTGGCTCTGAAGGCAGGACACGCTCTGTGTTCCCCAGGGATGGCCGGGCGCTACCTGACAGGGCAGCGGCCGGAGTTCCGCATCATCTGCAGCGGTGAGTGAGGCCCGTGGGCTCTCGGCGGGGTCTGCCACTTGCAGCTGCCCTCCCTGGCATGCCCGCCGATGGCTCCGCTCCCTGCGTGCCCCAAGGGCAGCGTGGCCACAGCACAGACACTTTGCAGGGGCCTGCGGCACATTCCTGGCCAGCAGCTGCCAGCTCATCCTTTTTGGCTCCTGCCTTCTCCAGGCTGTGCCAGGAGCTGCGTGCCATGGACGAGGCTGGAGGCTCTGCCCAGCTCCCCACTGATCCAGCCTTTGACTGTGCCTCTGTTTCTCTCTCTGCAGCCCTTCAGGTCATGACGGATTACAGCAGCCCTGCCATCTCATGCCTGGCGCTTCAAGCTCTGTACATCCTTTTAGCTGTACGGAGCGTTCCCTCCTCCTGAGTGCAGAGGATGCGAGACCAACTGCGCCGCCTCTGGAAGTCATGGCCTTTCCTGTGTGGCCGTGGCTGAGTGTCCTGCCGCGGCGCTGCGGAGAACGGATCCGGGAGGCTGCGTCTGCTGGGGCCACCTGAGCCTGCGGGGAACAGCTCTCCTCTGCCAGCACTTCCTTTCCCTTCACCCACTAGAGGAACATTAAATTGCTGTTGTTGCATAGTCGGGTGTCCAGGAGCTTTCTCTTGGTGCAGAGTGTCTTCAGGCCAATGGGGAAGAGGGGAAAAAGGCTGCTTGCTCTGAGCCAGTTGCTCAAGCGTGCGATGTGGAAGGGAAAGTGGCCAAACAGCCCTTGGCCTTTGGTGTTAAGGCTGAATGACTTCAGGTCCTTTCAGGACAGGCACTCCAGCTCTAGCTCCTATTCCCCCAAGTGAGTTTCCAGGTGCAGGTTCAGATGTGCAGCCCCAGGCCCTCCACAAACACAAGCTGCCCACTGCCTCTTCACCTGCCTTAACTCCTGTCTGTGCTCACAGCACCAAAACCAGGCTGTTCCCAGTCAGGGACCAGAGCCCTGTTCCTGCAGGACGCTCTTGCCAGCACCTTCCAGGACTCTCTGCTGTGCACACAGCGCTTTTCATGCCTGCTCCCAACAGGCTTTGGAATGCAGAGCCCAACCTGGCTGGCTCTGCCACCAGCACAGCCCAAACACAGGCAGAGGAAGAAGCAGCAGGGGTTGTTTTGCGGCCATGCCCAAGAGAAACTGGAAGGGTGCCCTCCCTCTGGTCTCCCTTGCTTGCCTTTCTGACTGGGTCTGAGCCTAGGGCTGCCATTCCTCACTTGTGGGGACCAGAAGCACAGCCAGGATCCCGGCACTGCCTGACAGCACTCCGGGCACTGGCACGGTCACACATCCAAGTCTCGGGCACTGTGCTGCTGCTTCATTTGCCCCTAGGCACACCCAGAGCTCCCTGCTAAGCCTGGATGGTCTCTGGTTCTGCCCTCTTCCTCATCCTGTGCAGGGAAGGAGCACTGCTGTGCTTTCAGGAAGATATTCTTGAAAACTTCCAGCATTCCAAGCTCAGTGACCCTCCATAGATGCTTGCCATGGAATCCCTCACAGCTGGGTTCACAGCATATTCAGGTTGTCTCTTCCAAAATCCAGGAACTCTGAGGTGCTCAGCAAGATCTGGAACTGCACGGTGCTGTGCACCTTCAGCACAGGCACCTTTCCAGCCTGACCTGCCCTTGTTCCTCTGGGTCTGGGCACAAAACAGAGCCTGGAAGAGAACGGCAGCAGGGGTCTATGTGTCCCAGGGCCCCGGGTTTGCTTCAGCTCCACAGGGATGCAGGCAAAGTGAAGAAGCCAAACTGTTTATTAATGAAAGGCAAAGCAAAGGGATGAGCTGGAAGGGAAAAAAGGGGATGGGCAGTGTCTGAGGGCTGGAGGGAGGGAGCTGTCAACAGGGAGGGAGAGTGGAGGGAGAAAATGGTGATGGACAGGCTGAGGGCAGAGCTATCAAAAGGGAGGGAGAGTGGAGAGAAATAAAGGTGATGGGCAGTGTATGAGGGCTGGAGGGAGGGAGTTGTCTACAGGACAGGCAGGGAGAGGGCTGAAGCCACAAGAACTGTGCCCAGCATCAGCTGTGCCAGGACTTCCAGCAGCGCTGAGCAGCGATGTCATCTTTAGTGTCTCCATGTGCTGTTCTTGGGATACTGGTTCACTGGATCCAGAAGATGTCCCTAATTCTTGAGCTCTTTGGGGAAACTCGGCTTAATTTTCCAGGTCAGAGCAGGATGGGCTGGCACATTGCCTCCGGGCTTGAAGGACTGAAAGAGAGAAGAACCGAGCCATGGCAACAGCCCAGATCTGTGGGAATCCTACAAGACCTTCTGAACAGGGCCATCCAAGCCAGAAGCAAGTAGGAGACATTGGAATCAGCTGGGAGGTCTTGCTGAAATAAATGAAAAGGGCAGGAGATTTCTCTCCTTTTTAATGCCTTTATGAAGGTCAGCTTGGGTGGGGCTCGACGGGTCGTGCGCACGCCACCGCCACTGCTGCCAGGAGTGGCAGGGAGGAGGAGGTGTGCAGCTCTGTCCGCTGGTGCGCAGGCAGAGCCGGAGCTTCCGTCCTCGCCAGAGCACCAGGAGATTCCCATTTTAGATTTAACATTTGAGGTCTACTTTCTAGCTGACATCTCCGGGTTAGGGTGAGAGGTTCAAAGGTCTTAGCAGACCCTGGATTCAGTTGCTTACCCTTAGACGTCACTTAGATTGTTTAATTCTGTGGTGGCTCGTTGTTTTAGGGGTTTTCTTTGCTGGACTTGGCCAAGTGTTTCTACATTCGCATCCAAGCTCTGACGTGACTCCCTCCTCACAGTCCCGGGTGCCATTTTCCAGGAAGCAGCAGGGGTGGTACCCGAGAGGGGTTTCTAACAATTAAACTATTAACAACAGGTAATTAAAGAATAAAACTATTAACAACAGGTAATTACAACATGAAACTATTAACAATAAGTAATTAAAGATCTAACTTAGTAGCAATTGGTTTAACTTGTTGACTCTCTAACTTTTAAAAATGGACGACTTTTTACTCCTTACACTCAGGACAAAGAAATGGCTGGGGTGGGCAGAAACCTATCCCTAAACTCTGGGCCACTCCATGTGCCTATTGTAAGAAAGAAAGGCATTGGAAGAGAGACTGCCTGCAACTCAAAGCCAAGGTGGTTGAAGAACTGAATCAATGCAAGGGTTGGCTGGAGGGCATCCCCCCAGAAAACACTCTGGTCCAAAGAGAACTGGGGGAAAAGATGAGGAAAATGAAATGTCTGGTGAATGCAGGTGCAACACATTCTGTGTTAGATATAAAATTGGAGGAAATTGATCCTGGTAAAGTTGTGAATGTTATTGGAACCACAAGTCAACAGCAGAAGGTATCTTTTTAAAACCACGATCTTATGAACTGGGAAACACAGTAGGAATACATCAGATCCTAGATATGCCTACGCCTCCCAAAACGCCTCATTGGAAGGATTTGTTGGAGACATGAGAATGTTGTAACATGTTCCAACAGGCTGAAATGTAGTTTACCCCTGGAGGAGTACAGATCAAAGTCAATGACAAACAAATATCATGTTCTAAGTCTAGCTCTCCTTACAGATTTTCCGAATCAGAAGAGACATAGAAGAAGTTCTTAGTCAGGTTTGTCTTAAAGTCTGGGTGGATGGGACCCCTGGTAAGGCCAAAGCAGCACAACCTGTAATCATTAAACTTAAACCTGGAACATGACCAATAAGAATTAAACAATATCCACTTAAGATGGAAAAAATAAAAAGTGTTAAGCCTATCATAGAAAATTTTCTAAAATTTGGGTTGTTACTGGAATGTGAATCTGAATAGAATACACCCATTTTACCCATACAAAAGCCTGATGGTTTGAACTACAGTCTGGTTCAATACCTACAGGCTATATTAACAAAATAGCTGGAGATCTCCACCCAGTGGTTGCAAATCCATATGCTTTGCTAATCAAACTAAAAGGTGAATATGGATGGTTTACCATTTCAGATCTCAAGGATGCTTTCTTCTGTATACCCTTGGACCCTGGCAGCCAAAACCACTTTGCCTTTGAATGGGGAAACGCAGAGACTGGAAGGACAAGTCAAATTACCTGGACTGGAGGACCACAAGGATTCAACAATAGTCCAACCATGTTTGGAAAACAGTTTGCTGAGGACCTTGAAAGTTGGGTAAGCCCGTCCACAAATGGAATTGTGTTATAATAGGTAGATGATCTACTTTTAGCCACTGAAACTTAAAAAGACTGGAATGGACAGTAAGCCTCTGAAATGACCTGGGATTAAGTGGATACAAGGTATCCAGAAATCAAGCTCAAATAATCAAACAGGAAGTCATTTACCAAGGATACAAAATATCCCAAGAGCAGCAGGGACTAAGACAGGATGGCAAAGGGACCATAACCGAACCCCACTCCCTACTAATGCCAAAGAACTGAGAACCTTTCTGGGAATGACTGGATGCTGTATTAACCATGGTAGTGACTTTGGGCTGCTGGTTAAGCCACTGTAGCAGCTGTTAGAAGACAATCCCAGAGACCTGAAATGGACACCCAAAAGTAAGAAAGCCTTCAAAAGCTAAAGGAGGACTTGAGAAGAGCACCTGCTCTGGGCTTGCCAGATGTCTTGGAACCCTTTCAGCTTTTCTCTTATGAGAGGCAAGGGATGGCATTAGGTGCACTAGCTCAAACAGCTGGACCATAGAAGAGAGCAATAGCATCATTTTCAAAACAACTGGATGAAGTAAGTAGGGGACAGCCTGACTGTAAGCAGTTGCTGCTCTTATTTCAGACATCCAAGGAGCCTGGAAATTCACTCTAGGTCAACAAATAATTGTGTTTATCTCACATCCAGTAGCAGCAATTCTTGACCAACAGGATGGGCATTGGCTTTCCCTCTCCAGATTCCTTAAATATCAGGCAATTTTGGTGGAACAATGCAGCGTTACAAAACAAATCTCTTCTCTAGTTAACCCAGCACCATTCCCAGCTACTCACTAGACAGACAAGGAGCCTTTGTAGCATGACTGGATCAAAACCATTCAGCCCACTTTATTCCAGCTGCCCAGATCTTAAAGAAACCCCAATTCCAAGAGCAGAATCTCAGTACACAGATGGGAGTGGCTTTGTAAGAGCAGATCAGTGAAAATCAGGATATACAATTAGCATGGAGCAATAGGGGATAGAAGCCCTACACAAGTCAGCTCAGAAGACAGAGATAATCACTTTAACCCGTACCCTCTGACCAGCCTGAGGAAAAAGGATTAATACATGAACAGATTCCAAGAATGCCTTCAGCGTAATAGATGCCCATGAAGCAGTTTAGAAAGGTAAAGGACTATTGGCAGCTCAAGGAAAGCAGTTGAAGCATTCAGAAGAAATCTTAAAATTGCTGCAGGCAGTACTACTACCTCAAGAGGTTGCAATTCTGCACTGAAAGGGACAACAGAAAGGAGAAACCGACCCCAAAAGAGGGAACAGGTTGCAAAAAGAGTAGCACAACAAAGCCATGCTGAGATTCAGGCACTAATTCCCAAAGGTAAGGAACAATATGACAATGATGTATGCTGTATAATCAGAAAGATCTAGAATTAACAAAGAATTTGCAAGCAGAATGAAAACATTGTGTTTTTTTCAACTCCTCAGGAAGGGAGAGTTATGCCAGAAAGAACATCATGAAAACTAATTAAAGATGAACATAATTGTATACACTAGGAAGGAGATGTCTTACATAATTATTGGATAAGGACAACAGTAAGATGCAACCCGTACTTTAGTGTAAAGCAGGTAACCCAAGGGTGTGAAATAACGTCTTAGAGCCAATCCACAAACCAGGACTAGACTTGAGCTTGGCCCAGTAGACAAGGGACCATATCCTGGACAGCACTGGCAAGCTGACTTTTCTGAATTGCCAAGAAAAGGGGGGTATAAATACCTTCTGCCTTTAACTGATACCTTCTCAGCATGACCTGAGGCATTCCCAACCCAAACAAAAAAAGCCAAAGTTTTCAACATTTTGTTAAACAATATCATGCCCTGGTTCAGAGTGCCTTTAGACATCTCCTCTGACTGAGGACCATGTTTCCTAGCAAATATTGCACAGCAACTTTGCAATAATCTCCAAATCAACTGGCACCTACGCACACTGTATTGGCCCCAGGCCAGTAGCCAGGTGGAAAAGATGAATTATCCAGTCAAACAACAGATAGTCAAAACTGTACCAGAGGCCAACATACCTTGGCCCCAGGCCCAGCCTTTGGCTTTATAATGGATTTGATAAGACCAAGAGCAAAAGAAAATCTGAATCCCTTTGAAATACTGTACAGAAGACCATGGAAGCAAAACTAGCAAGGGGAGGATACTGTACAAGGTGGAGAGGGGTATCTCCAGAACCATGTTGTCCAACTAACACTACAGCTGCAGAAAATAAACCAACACATTTTGAGCAAGAGGATGCTCCTCTCCACAATCCAGCCTGGGGACCAGGTAGACCAGGTAGAAAGCCTCTTATCCCAAAATGGAAAGGAGTCTATTTAGTACTTTTAATCACTTACACAGCCTTTAAAGCTTAAAGCATTAATCTCTTGGATACATTATTCCAGAAATAAAATACTTCTGCAAAAGGCAAGTGGAGTCCAAAAGTGGACCTCAGAAAGAACAGGAGAAACCAAGATACATTTCACATGATCATTGTCTTCCCGATACTTCTAATCAGAATCCAAGCCACAGCAGATGACTGTCACTACCATAATGATCTCCTTGGCCTGCAAGATCCTGGTAGATGGAACACTCAAAAATATTCAGGACCTAACTGGCTAAAAGGGATTAAAAAGGTAAAAATACTTTATGCCATTTTAAGGATTAATGACTGAGCAGTTAAAGATTGAGGAAACCCTGACTCCATGCTTGCCTTTCTTGTCCCACATGAAAGCAAGATCTCTATGGCTTGTAAATTGGAAACTGACAAACCTCTTTCAGAGAAGATTGCCCGAGTGATCATGCGCATCTGCGACCTTTCTAACAAGTAGTGTGTGGATTCATTTTCATGTGAATCCTATTAGGATTTTTGCCCTATGCAAATTAAAATGGGAGACTATAACCTAGCCAAGATAGTTCCCTTCTTCTGTGGCGCACAGGTGGGGTGGGAGGACCATCATCACACAGAGATACAGGAATGGAGCCCGCCAGCAATCTGACCCAACAAATATTGTTTCCAACCGGCAGCTATTGTGGGACTAGAGTTATAAATTGTCCTGCTTGTACCCTTACTACATGGAACAGGTCTCATCAGGATCTGCTTTTGAGAATTGAATTTCATTCTTGGGATATTTCAGGCCATCAGAAGTAGTAGCGTGTCAAGTTGGAGGGGTAGCCAGGAGCACAATCAGCCTGTTCGGGTATATCATGCCTAATTCCATGACCATGTGATGGCAACCCAAGTATGCATTGAATCCAATAGCTCAACTGCATCCTCTAATGGGCTGAGGTACTCAGGATACTCAACTATTTGCACTGGGAACTTGGTAAAGTATCCTTTGTAATACTACCAGGGGCCAGTGTAAGGTTTCTGGAGGTTTCCGAAATGCCTCCCTAAAGGCAGGCAATGTATCTGAAGAAACCACTTACCATGCCTTGGGTACGCAACAAGGAGCGAAACGGAATGGGTCACACCACAGACATTTAAAATTAAAATCAAAACAAGCAACTTTACATCAGAAACAACTCCGTAGAATGGGACCCATATGTGAAATAATAGAGTCTTTCACTCTGGGGTAAGACAAACAAATGAAGAATTGTTGCCTCTAAATCCACAGTACTCTCTGAAAAAGCTGGAGGTGAAGAGTACAAGCTAATATTTCCATAATTAAACAGCAATTCTGCCCACTCATACAGCAAGCCTAAAAGAATGGGAGCTGTGGATACATTCCCAGACACCAAATCATAGGTATGAAAAAGACTGAAGGGGATGGTTTGGGTCTGAACTGGGAGTATTAAATTCTATTGATTAAGAAGTCTTATTCAAGAAAGTAAGCACTGTGAGTTCTTATATTGGACAGATACAAACTCCTCTCAGATCAACCCTGCTGTCTCTTGCCCATACCCAAAGCCTGGCAGCTAACCTATTAAGCACCCTGGCCAAAAATACACTGCAGGATTTTCAAGCAGTTGTTGGCTTTATGGGAAAACTACAGAGTAACATTTCTTAAGTATTTCAATGTTTACAAGCTCAACTGTGTGTGGCTATGGTCTGTAATCTCAGGAAAACTTCAAAAAAGGAGAGCTGGGGAAATTGCCACAAGAATTAACTAAATCATGGCTAAAAATGAAACCACAAAGCAATTTGGAAAAAGACTTCCACACTTGGTTGCAATTGGTCCATTTCACATAGAATGAACAAAACCCTGCAGTCTTTTGTATTAACCATTAAGAATGCAACAAAATACCGTGTCACTCCAATTTTGGCCCTTGGAGTTATAAGAACTCACATAACTGTCAGACCCATTCAGCATAATGTCTGGGCCATTTTCAACAAGAAAACTAGAAGCTGACAAACTCTTAGTATCAAAGCATGTGTGCCAAGGGACGCACTGAATTTTGTGTGCAAAAATGCGGTGCTTGAAAGAGAGGATCGGTGTCTGCATGCTGAGGGCAGCAGTTGTATTTTTGAAATGAGCCGAGTTCCCCGTGCACAATCACAGGTGTGTTATGTGGGAAGGGGCTGTGCCTGTGTGAGATCTGCTTGCACAACTATTACAATAGAGTCTTTTAAGGAAACTCCTAATGGTACTAACTTCTCTATTTGTAATTTCACAACAACCAAAAGTGGATGCGACTTCAGCTGCACCACACAAGAACTTCTCTTGAGATTCTGCAGAATGCACATGATGGGTATCACCAAGTGCCCAAATTCCAAACTGCACGGGACGCTCACATTCTAAAGCAAATGCCCTACCAGCCTAATATAGAATGGCTAGTGGCAGAAGTCAAAAATGCATCTCACAGAGCCTGATGGACACTCAAATCCGGTATCAAAGTTGTTATCGAAATCATCACCAAAAGAGAGAAAGAAAGAGAACATCATGAGTCAGATGTCGTCTTGTGATATGGACAAATCTGGAACCACCAACAGCTCCTCAGATTTTTAGCTTCCTCAGCAAACCAGTTCTAATTTTAAAAAAATTAACCCTCCTCTGAAGCATCATAAATCTATGAATTTGGTAGAAAATTAAAACAGAGCCAGAACAGTGCATATGTACTGTGAACTGTCCAGAGGATCTTGCAAAAGAATTTGCATCAGGATAAAGAGAAGAGCTGAATGAAACAAGGCCTTTGTTTGACATAAGCACAAGCAATTCACATAAGTAAACAAGTACTTGGCACAGACCTACACAGGCACTTAGCACCAGTTAGCATAAGAAAAACCTGGCTGGCCTAACTTGACAGGAGAGGGACTTGACAAAAAGCTTTAGACACATTCCACCAGAAGAACTAAGGGCAAGTGTAAAATGAGCCCTGTGCAGGGAAGCCATGAGGAAGAAGTGCTGCTTTAGGGCATGGAGGCCGCTCCTGGCCAGCGCCTGGACATCAGCTTCAAGTACAGGAACCTGACAGAATGTATTTCTAACGCCCTGCCTATCGAATCACCTCAGCAGAGTCAAGATGGGTGGTAATTTTGAGATCAATTTCTGACATCATCCCACTGAAATGTACATGTGGCAGAGAAGCATTTTAGTGGGGTGCAGACCCTGCCCTCCTGCCAGCTCAATAAAAGGGCGTTTGGCGGACAATGCATTTGTCTGCCGATTTCTTTGAATTAGGGAGACCCCTCAGGACAGCTGTTGGCCATCCCCTGTGTGCGGCCATCCCCTGTGTGGATCTGCAAAAGCTTCAAATCAGCTGCCTCAGCTTCCAGGGCCTCTCTTGGCCAGCATCCTGGCGTGGGTGCAGGGCCGCTGCAAGGAACTGCTGGGACCCAGCGAGACAGGACCGGCTGTCTATGCTATCCATCCATAGCAGCCTTGACAGAGTCAGGGCCATCCTGAAAGCAGAGAAACACTCGCAGGTCAGCAGAGAGGAGCGAGGAGCACTGGGCTGCTCTCAGGGTATCTCAGCATGGCGCTCCAGTGGGAAGGGCAGGCAGGCCTCCCACATTCAGGGCATCCCGTGCATTAAAAGGATGGGCATTTTGTCCTTTTCATCCCTCCAGCCCGGAATCAGGCTTGACACATCCTCCTCTGCAGTGGAGTTTTTCCCACTGCACGTGGGACAGGGATTGAAGCTCCCTGCTCAGGCTTTGCAGCTCGCCTGGCCAGGCCGCTGCCCTCACTCACCCTGACTGAGATCCTGGAACTCTTCCTGCTGCTCATTCATCATGGGAAACCCGGCCATCTCTGAGAAAAAAGAGTTCATCTTGGCCCCAGCGCCACAGCTCCCTGCCAGCGGCGCTGCCGGCGCTGTGGCCACACGGGCTGCTGGCCCGGCAGGGCTCAGCCCGGCCCTTGCCGCACGCTGCCGCCCCAGGGCACGGCTGCCAGAGGGCGGCAGCAGCAATGCCCGGGCCAGGCGGGGCTCCACGGCACCGGGCCCGGCTGGCGCTTCGGGGACAGCAGGCGGGGCTGGGGCCTGTGGGAATCCGGAAAATCAGAGCGTTTTAGGAATGCTACAAAAGGCAGGCCTCAGAGACAGCAGAAGTGCGATTAGAGTTAGGCAGTAGCCATAAGATTTGTCAGCAGAAAGTTTTTATAAGAAGTAGAAAACTACGGACAAATAGGACAATGGTCTGAGTATTAATGCTTGGCTAGAATACCTCCCTAAGCTAGAGAAAAGTTTATCTACCAAGATATTAGGAAGTTTTAAGCTTAATAATGGAGCCCTGTGGATTGTATGTTAATGCTTACAAGCAGGTATTATATTCAAAATAAGCGAGCATTGTTTGACTGAAGGTACATGTGCTTACAGTGCTTGGATAGAACTCTTGTCAATATGCTTCTGCTTTGTGTGATTAGTCAAAAACTTTTAAAGTAAATTCTAACATGAAGTTCTTTTCTTCTGGGGATGTGTGTGACTGTGGTCACAGGGGTTTTCAGGTGAAAGGAGAGACGAGAATATTGACTTCATGTTCAGAAGGCTTGATTTATTATTTTATTTTATATATATATTTTACATTAAACCTATACTAAAAGAAAAGAAAGGAAAAGGTTTCCTCAGAAGCTAGCTCTGCTAAGAATAGAATAGAAAAGAATGATAACACAGGCAGCTCTCTCAGACCCTGTCCGAGACAGCTCCATCTTGATTGGCCATTAATTATAAACATCTAAGAGGGGCTAATCACAGGTGGACCTGTTGCATTCTACATCAGCAGATAATCATTGTTTACATCTTGTTGCTGAAACTGCAGCTTCTCAGAAAGGAGAAAAATCCTAAGAAAGGATTTTTCACAAAAGACGTCTGCGACAGATGTGAGCTGCTGGCATTTACCCATTGTCATAACCATGTAATGAGACTGATGCTGGAAAATGAACAGCTCAAGACGCGTTCCCCAGCAGTCCCATCCCGTTGGTGATTTGTGCAAAGACCCCCAGGCAATGATAGGGCCGAGCTGTGGCAGGGTGGGGCAGGGTGGGGCAGGGCAGGGCCGGGTTGGATGGCGCAGTATAGGGTTGAGCATGGTGAGGTACGGCCGGGCTGCAGCAGGGTGGGGAGGGGAGGGGCACGGTGTGGCAGGCTGGTGCAAGGTGTGGTAGGGTGGGGCAGAGTAGGGTGGGGCAGGATGGCGCAGGGGTGAGCAGGGTGGGGTAGGGAGGGGCTGGATTGTGTGGAGCAGTGCGGGGCAGAGCACTGTGGGGTTGGGCAGGGCTGGGCAGACAGAGGTTGGGCAAGGTGGGGAAGGGTGGGGCTGGGTGGTGCTAAGGAGGGTGGGGCATGCAGAGAGCCCGGGCTCGTGGCTCACCCATGAACCTGATGGCCGCCTCTTGCAGGGCCTCCTGTGGGCTGTCCTAGCACTGCAGGGCCCGGCGCAGGTGCTCGACTGCTTTGCTCCTGTCCTCTGCCAGCTGGAGAGTGCCAGGAGGGTGCAGCTGGTGCAGACTCAGCCCCTTGACCGGGCTGTCCCTGTGGCCAGCACTGGCCTCCCCTGCCCACACAGCCATGTGAGGAAGCCAGCAGCCACTGGGGCCGGGGCTGGAGGGGGCAGAGGGGTGGGTGCTGCCCAAGAAAAATAAAGGAAAAATTCTGACCTCCAACACTAAAACAAATGGCCGTATTGGAGATAACGTTTTGCAGGGAATGGACAACACATTGAGCCTGACAAGGTCAGGTGCACAGTGCAAATGTGGTGGAGCCGTTCACAACAGGGGCCATCTGAATACTCCAGCTTCATGGGAACAAAGCATTTCGTGGATGACCAAGAGACAGTGAGTTCTGTAGCAAGCAAACTCAGGAATGATGAGACCATCGTCCATGGCCTGATGCACACTCATGTCTCTGCTGTGGTTGTCTCAAGGATGAACAGGAAAAATTCAGAGAAAAGATGAGGAAGGTGATGAGCAAGGACAGTTCCCATGTGGCACCAGTGCAAACCAGAGGCCCCAGTGTCAGAGCTCAACACCCCCCAGCTAGGGAGAGGGAGTACACCCCACGAGTGGACCTGTGGTTCTTCCTGTATGAACATGGGCAAGACATGAGAGGGTGGAATGGAAAACTCATCTCTGTCCTAACAGCATGGGTATGAGAGCTAAAAGAGGAACCTACTAGAAGAGAGATTTCCACCCAAATGAATGAAACCCCAGCTCCCTGTGACCGAGCTGCCAGGTATAGCAGAAGGGAGGATGATATGTCAGATCTCCTTGAAGGAACATCCAGAACATACACCCAGGGAGGGAACGGTAGCCAGGACTAGAGAGGCCCTGCCTCTAGACAGGTGGAGGCCAGGGAAAATTGTGTCTCTTGGGCTGTGTGGATCCCTGACACACCAGAGCCATAGATATACAAGGCTTTTGTCAACGCTGGTGCACAGTGTACTCTAATGCCATCAGGACGCTGAGGCAAAGCGAAAATTTTCCAGGACAGAAATCCATTTTAATTTAGGTGAAATGTACATTTTTGAGTTGAGTCTGTGGTTAGAAACCATAGTTATTCAGCCAGATTGCAAGGCCTAAGCTCAGTGAAGTTACTTCAGTGAAGGACAGAGATAAAGGGGGAAGCCTAGCAATTCAAACACTGTGCATCTTCAAGTCAGGAGAGCGGGCTGCCATCTCGAGGTTCCAGTAGCTCCGAAATCACCTGCGCAGGGCATGGAAGACAAGGACTCGTCTGTCATGGCTCAGCTGCCTGCCTGCCAGGCCGGAGCTCTGTGGAGAGCTGATCCCAGAAGCTCTATTTGTTTGGGCCTCCTGAGTCAGGAGGAATTTTCTTTTTCTTCAAGATTGCCCTTTTCATTTCTTTCTTTTCCTTTACAATGTAAATAGAAACTATGTTATAATACACAGACTGCAAGGATCTTTCTTTTGCTGCCCAGGGTCCGCAGGGCATAGGGGAGGAGATGGAAAAGGATGATTGCGCTCAGCAAGCTGCCCAGGCGTGCAGTGTTGCAGGGAAAATGGCCAGAAGCCCCTTGGCCTGTGGTGGTTCTGCTGAAGCCTTTGTGCTGGTGACAGAGCGGGTGGGCAGGGGCCGGGGCTGCGGGGATCCCTGTGAGAGCAGTGCCTGGAGATGGCCACAAGCCCTGTGCCGGGCAGAAAGCGCATCCGTGTCCTCCTGCCCGTGTGCTGCTGGCTGCCTTGCTGAGGGCTCCCAGGTGCCTCTGAATAGGGCTGCTCTGGAGCTGCTGTGGGGCTGCGGCGCTGCTGCCGGGCAGCTTGGCGGGGCTGGGGCAGCCCCTGAGGGGCTGGGGCGCTGGCAAGCCCTAAGCAATGGGCTGTCAGAGGCCACAAGCAGCCCCCCAGCAGCCGCCTTGATCCTTCCACAGTTGACTTGCAAGAGGGACCCTGGGCACTCTGGAACTAACAGCATCAGTGTTGCTGGAAATCCAAATGCAGGGAAATCTCAGACCTTTGGTCTTGTCAGCAAAGCTTTGAATTAAACACAGGATTTGAAGGGAGACCTTGGAAAGGGCTTCCAAAGCTAGGTGCTAGAAGCGAGAATGTGGATTTCTAGTTTATTATAGCAGAGACACGGGGAGGAAAGTTGAAGTGGAGGAAAGTTTAGAGTTTCAGAGTTCAAGATCTAGAAAAAATCAAAGTAGTAACAATGGTAAACAAGAAGTTTAGGATGCAGTGCTGTAGGTTTGTGTGTCATAGCATGATTGGCTAAGGAGGCTTACACTGTGGCAGGATGTGGGAACCCAGGAAATTCCTCTGGCTGCCCTGCAAGACTTGAGACCCTGTCAGAGGGCTCAGAGGCTTTGGCACAGAGCCCGAGACCACTGTGCCTTTGATTTAGCCCTTGGAAAAAACAATTACCAACCTTGTAGGAAGAATGACAAGCCACAAAGGTTTAAGCAGAATGACAGTGAATTTATCACCGAGTGGAAAAATAGATTTTGGGGCGTTTTAGAATGGGACTTCAGGGGGGAAGATGAGGAATCTGGGCATGTCCAGCCTTTCTCCTTCTTCTTCATGGCCACCATCTGCTGCTGTGATGTTGGCACTTTTAGGCTGGTTTAGAGTAGAAGCTCACTGTCTAACGTAGATAATATGTATGGGAAAGTAATGGCAAATATTGTACACATAGTTGTTTTTAGTATAAAAAGATAACACCGCCCCACGGGAGGCAGAGTGCCTTAGACTGTCTGGCTGTGCGGACCTCGAAAGACAGGAGAAAGAATTTTATAGATAAGATAAAATGAACAGCCTGGAGACCAAGAAATGAAGAGCTCTGACTCCTTCTTCAACCACCGGACTGGGAAAAGAGACTTTCTAACATATCTCGGGGTCACTCTGACCAGATAGAGACCCCGAGAGCATGACTCCATAAGACGAGATATTAGAGACTGGGTCCAAAACACAAATATCCATGTTGGCCGTGTCTTCTTGGCCAAGAAATCCTTCAATGCTCTTGTAACTACAAGTCTTGCGGCCCTGTGAGCCATGCGGTGGAGATGTGAGCCAAACTCACCCTTCATGTCTGTGGAGAAGTGAAGAAAAAGCAATGGCATCATGTAAAAAAATCGGAGGTCTGCTCTCTAGCTCGTTCCAAACTCCCTCAAATCCCCCAAAGTGGCATTTAGCTACAAAGAGATGACAAGGACCCTTAGTGCTGGCTCTTTGACTCCACAGCAGCTGCTTTAGAATCTTTCACTTAACCCTGTGTAGTCATGTGCCAGAAATGGATCATTTGAAGAAACTTTCCAAGTGACTTGCATGGTGGTTTGTTTGAAGGGTATTTGAGGAGAAAGGCTCCCAGCAGAGGCCTGGGCTTTGGCCTAGCTGTGTCCCCTGCTGATTGTGAAGTGTGCCATCAGCTGAAGGGCTTTCTGGGCTAAAAATATCATCAAGTCACTTGGACTTGCTCTTTTAGGCCTCTAAGAGCTGGACCCAATTTCGGGCACATTTGGAGACTTCATCTGTGGGTGGATGGACCACCTAGGATTTTCCCAATTGCTGGGAATGGTTCTCCGGGTCCCTGGTGTAAAACGGGGCTCCCCAGCAACTGCGCATCTGCAAGATGATAAACAATTGTCTTGGTTTGAAGAGAGAGGTGCCTGCTAAGGAAGGCAGAAGCCTTCTCTGAAATGGAAAATGTAAATGTCCTCCCTTCAAATGATTCTCATTTAGTAATTCAAATGCTCTCAGGGAAAGATATGGGGATAGGACTGTGCCCGCAGAGCCGGGCAGCGTTTGCTGGTGGTCTGAGCCCTTCCCAAAGATCCTGTGCGGGCTGTCTTAGACACCTGGGGGGGCCAGGCATTCCTTCCAGCCTGGGCCACTTTGGCTGGGCTGGGGGCGGGCCCAGGGCAGAAGGCAGTGTGTGCAATGGCCCTGGGTGGCACGCTGCAGCACGGTCTCGGTGCCATGGAACGGAACCCGGTGACCAAGGGCCCTTTGTTACACGTGGGAAATAGAAGCTTGCCCAGCTGCTGGGAAGGCACAACAGGGCAGAACGGGACAGAGCAGTGCCGTGAGGAGCCCCCGCACAGCACACTCGGTCCTGTCTGACCCGGAGCCTTTCCAAGGCGTTATTCCTGCAGCTGAGCTCGAGGCCAGACCACAGGACTTGGTGACCTGTGGCCTTCCCAAGGCTTCTCTTCTGCAGGTGCCCTCACAAATCCAGTCATTTTCATGGAGCAGAGACCCCTGAAAGCGGCCAAGGTGGCCTGGGGGGAAGAGGAGGAAGAAAGCCCTGGAGCTGCCCGTGCACATGAAACCAAAGCGGTGGTGCTGTCTGAGCTGCCGCAGGAGGGTGAGTGGCAGAGCTGGGCCACAGGGTTGGTGCCTGCAGCCAACTTGGCACCATTCCATCTCATCCCATTTTATCCCATCCCAGTTTCTCCCATCCCATACCCACGGACAGGACGGAAGAGGGGCCGGGCAGACACCCCGCAGGGGCCATGCTCCATCCCCTGGGGCGTCCCAGGGCTGTCCCTGCCTGGGGAGCGCAGGGCTGGGCCGTGTTCTCCGGCCTCTCCCGCAGCCCCTCAGCTCTGGCTGCGCTCGCTCTTTTCCAGGTGCAGCCCTGCAGCGCACACAGGAGCAGGACCCCGCCCGTGGCCTCTTCCGCAGCACAGCCCAGGTACCTGCAGCCATCCCCACCTGGGCTGGGCCTGCTGGCACCGCGCTTGGAGCATTCCCTGCAACATCCCTGGCTTCTTGCTCTTCTCCTACAGCTGGTTTGCAAATTCATCAAGAAAATTCGGGCGGAAGAGACCAGCACCATGGGTACTGGGCTCAGAGCATATTCACACATCTTCAAAACCAAGACCAGTGCTGCCCTGCTGGATATGCTCGTAGAGGAGGGCTTCTCCAGTCCAAAGCAAGTAAGCAGCCTGTGGCAAGGGTTTCATCCTCCCAGGGAATTTCTTGGTCTCCCAAGCCACGCCTGCTGGTCACTGGAACTCTTTGAGGCCATGGCAGTGTGGTGGGAAGGGAGGCACTTCTGTGGGGAAGCTGGTGACATTGCTCCCTCTGGCAGCTTTCCATGTCTCCCCGTGCCTTCTCCAGGTTCCTGCCCTGGTCAGGTACATCCACCAGTGGCTCCTGGCCAATCAGTTTGCTGAGCACAGGCTGAACAGGACCCTGCTGGATCTCACCGAAGCACAGCCTGCTGACGTAGTCATGACGCTCCTGCGTGTGGCCCCATCCTGTGACAGGTATGGGGCCAAAATGCCCAGAGGGCTCAGGGCTCGCCAGCCCATCAGCCTGTAAAGCCTGGCCCAGGTGTGTGACCAACAGAGAGTTCCAGGGCCTTCTGGCTGCTCCCTTGGCCAGCCCCGGCACGTCAGCCCCCGAGCCTGCTGCCGTGCTCCCTCGCTGCCCCTCAGGGGCCTGTCCCCAGTGGCCTGGGCTGCCTGGGTGCTGCTGGCGAGTGGCAATGGGCACAGGCAGAGCTGGCAGCCAGCTCAGGTCCCCACTGCTGCCCAGGCCACGGTGCTGTGTATGAGACAGAGCTCTAACCCCACAGAGCTGCTTTGACCATGTGGAAGAGCATCATGTGCTCGCCCAGGACTGCAGAGCCAGCGCTGCTGATACTCCTGGATGTGCTGGGCAGCTGGCCAGAGCACAGCATGTGCACCTCGGATGGGGACAAAACGGGTGTCTTTGTCCTGGCTGTGAGTTTCTGTAACTGGCCTTTGCTGGCCCCAAGGCTGCCTCTCCAGCAGCTCTCCGTCCTCCTTCCCCCACTGCATCTCCCTGCCTTAGGCACCGGGTGGAAACCCGGCCCAGGGGCAGCTTCAGGCCCACCAGGCCCCGTGCTCCCCCTGCGTCTGTCTGAGCCTCTCCCTGCCCTGCTCGGGCCCTGACACACCGACACCTCGGCACTGAGCCCTATCTCGGGGGGCTTTGTCTTTTGCAGGCAACCGTGGTTATGTGGAAGATCCTCCAGATGCCCTGCGTCCCACATATGGTGACGGTGTATTTGCCCCGCCTCTTTCTACATCTGCTCTCCCAAGTGTTTTCCAGCACTCTGGATACGCCAGAGGAGGTTGATGCATTCTGGAAGGGATGCCAGGAGGAATACGGCCTTGCCACCAGCCCCAACAGGTGCTCCATCCCAATCCTCCTTTCCCTGCTACGTCCCCGGGCAGGAGCCAGTGTTCCCAGCGTGACCTGGGCTTTGCTGTGCACGCAGGTTTGCAGTGCGCACCCTGAAGTCCCTGCTCTGCCGAATGCAGCATGAGGATGTGGTGGTGGCAATGGAAGGCAATTGTGGCTGGGACACGCTGCTGTGCGCTGACACCCACCACTATGCCGTGGCTCTGCTGGCCAGGTGAGACCCCCTTCTCCCCACTGCTGCCTCTGACATTTGTGCTCTGTGTCCAGGGAGCTCCACACAGTCCCCGAGGTCGTGGCCCAGAAGGCCTTGTCACCGAGGGATGGCCAAGCAGACTGGGAAAGGCTGGGAGAGGAGGGCGCCCACCAGGAGCTGCCTCCCAAATAGCCCAGGGCCCCTTGCAGGATGCTGGGGAAAGACCAGACCTCTGTGTGTCAGTCCTGGCAAAGGTTTGTCCCCCTGGCCCACAGTCTTGGTTCCTTTTCCTCCTGCCAGGGAGATGTGCTGTGTCTCCATCCCTTTGTGTTCCCGGATCGCTCGCTACCTGCTCCGGCTGCTCAGCACACAGGAGCCACGCTGGGAGCTGCCCGCCATGGCGTTCCTTGCAGAGGTGAGCCTGACAGCCAGCGCTGCCTGGCTGAGCTGCCTCCCAGCTCTCTGCCCTCTCGGAGCCGCAGCTGCCTGGCACGGTGCCCGTGCCCTGTGCTGCTGCCTGGGCCCGGCCCCGTGCGTCTCCGGGCTCCTGCCGGCCGGGTCCCTGTCACTGCCCTGTACCTTTCAGGTCCTCGAGTTCCTGGACTTGAGTGAACGTGGTGCTAACAGAGTCCTGCAAATTTTGTCAAGGCAGCTGCAGAGCGAGTGCAGGGAGAGGCGTCGCCTGGCGCTCAGGGCCCTTCTTGAGCTCATTGAGGAGCCCTCAATGGTGAGAAGGGGGCAGTGGCTGAGGCTGAGCTGGGGAATGTGGTCGCTTGGGCTTGGCTGGGCTTTGGGTGCTGGGGCAGCTGCTCCCACCCCTCCTGCCTCCCAGTTCAGCTGCCCCAGGGCTCCAGGACAGGCCTTTGGCCTCTGGGCCCTGCGGCAGCAGGATGGCGTTTCTCAAACTTGTGTTCCGCACAGACCAAAAAAATGTGGAGCCTGACTGAAAGTCTTGTGGACTTCCTGTGGGATGCAGATGGAGAGATAGTTTTCATGACAGTCATGCTACTCAGCTTTATCATCTTGGACAAAGACATGCTGATGCCCGGCCCCATCACACTGCAGCTGCTTGAGGCGCTCCTGCCACTCTTTGACCACGTAAGGCTCACTGCTCCCAGCCACGGCCACTGGGTGCCGCCCGGACACTTTGTGCCCTGTGGATTTGCAGGCCTGCGCCAAGCTGAGCCCCATGCAGCCGCAGTGCTGAGGTCTTTTTTTCTTCCTTCCATACAGAACAATTGGCAGGTGCAGCTGCTCTCCATACTGCTCTTCCGAACACTGGTGACTCTTCCAGAAGGGGAAAAGGAAAAAAAGGCCCTGAAGACACCCCTGCACCAGAGCCTGCTGCCCCTCTTCTTTCACTGCCACGATGAGAAGCGGCTTGTGGCACAGGTGAGGGCTCGGGGGCTGCTGCTGTCCCCCTGGCAGGGGGCTCGTCTGCCTCCTGCCCTGGTACCTGCCGGGCTGCAGCCTCCTCCAGGCCTTGGCACAGGGGACGCGGGCCTTGCACCCTGGGCTGTGGGGCCATCTCTCCATCTCTGTGTTTCTGCTCTTCTCCAGGCTTCTCAGGAAACTCTGCTTTGTGTGGCCAAGTTCCTGAAGAGGAGGAATCTTGAGAGACTGCTGAAGAGGCAGAATCTGTGGAAGTTCAGCGAGTGCCTGGTAAGGAGGGCCTGCAAGGCCCAGCCTCAGCCCGGAGAAGCCCCCTGAGCGCGGTGCTCAGTGTGTGGGGCTGGCAGCTGTGCCCCTGCCCGGTGCTGCACCCAGAAGCCGTGAAGGCTCTGCTCCAGGCTCCCTTGGGCCTGAACCGGGGGCCGATGGAGCCCCGGTCCGGAGGGGCTTCGGGGCTGCGGGCCAGCACCGCGGCTCCCCGGCAGCAGCAGGCGGCCCTCTGCCTCTCCCCTCGGGAGCCCGGCGCCAGCGGCTGCTGGCCGCGCCTCAGGGCTGTGCGGGCAGGGGAGGCCAGGGCGGGGCGCAGGCAGCGCCTGGCCCAGGGGCTGAGCCCGCGCCAACCCTTCCCTCCTGCAGCTCTCTGCAGCTGGCAGAGGACAGGAGCCGAGCGGCCGAGCACCTGCGCCGGGTCCTGCCCTACCTGCAGAGCCCACAGGAGCCCCTGCGAGTGGCGGCCGTCAGGTTCGCGGGTGAGTCCCGAGCCCGGGCTCCCTCCCCGGCCCGGCCGGCGCAGCTCGGCCCCGGCCCCGCCTGCTGCCCCGGCCGTGCCAGCGGGGCCTGGCGCCGTGAAGCCCCGCCTGGCCCGGGCATTGCTGCTGCCGCCCTCTGGCAGCCGTGCCCTGGGGCGGCAGCGTGCGGCAAGGGCCCGGGCTGAGCCCTGCCGGGCCAGCAGCCCGTGTGGCCACAGTGCCGGCAGCGCCGCTGGCAGGAAGCTGTGCCGCTGGGGCCGTGACAGGCTCTGTGTTCACAGGCATGGCCGCGCGGCACCTGAGGGGGAAGAAGGAAGAACTCTGGCTTATCTGCCACGGTGAGTGAGGGCAGCGGGCTGGCAGCGGGAGCTGCCAGGGGAGCTGCAAGACCTGGCCCGGCTGCAGAGGGCTCTGCTCCCTGTGCGGATGAGGGGCGGCGTGGGGAGAGCACACAGAGATTTCAGGGCCACCTGGGCGATTCCTGGCCAGCAGCTTTGGGCTGGTCCCGTTGGTCCCTGCTCCCTCCTGGCCATGGCTAGAGCCGGCTGCGATGGCCCTGGCAGGGGGCTCTCCTCGGCTCCCCGCAGATCCGCGATCTGACCATGGCTCTGTTCCCTTCTCTTTCAGCCCTGGAACACCTGACAGAGGACATCAGCAGTGCCGTGTCAGATCTGGCACTTGAAATATTGTATGTCCTCCAGGCACTGCAGAGTGAGCGATATTCCGTCTTCCAGAGGCTGCAAGATCAGCTCCGCAGGGCATGGAGGACACGGCCTCGTCTGTTGGGGCTCGGCTGGCTGCGCTGCTGGAGCTCTGCAGAGAGCTGATCCCAGAGGCTCTGTCTGCTGAGGCCACCTGAGCCAGCGGGAATTTTCCATTTCTGAAAGATTGTTCTGTTTCTTTTCTTCTATTTGTTTTTTCTTTAGTGTATAAATATAGAGTATGTTATAATACACAGACTCCCAGGAGCTTTCTTTTGCTGCCCAGGGTCTGCAGGGCATTGGGGAAGAGGGGGAGAAGGGTGCCATGGCTCAGCAAGCTGCCCAGGTGTGCAGTGTTGCAGGGAAAATGGCCAGAAGCCCCTTGGCCTGTGGTGGTTCTGCTGAAGCCTTTGTGCTGGTGACAGAGCGGGTGGGCAGGGGCCGGGGCTGCGGGGATCCCTGTGAGAGCAGTGCCTGGAGATGGCCACAAGCCCTGTGCCGGGCAGAAAGCGCATCCGTGTCCTCCTGCCCGTGTGCTGCTGGCTGCCTTGCTGAGGGCTCCCAGGTGCCTCTGGATAGGGCTGCTCTGGAGCTGCTGTGGGGCTGCGGCGCTGCTGCCGGGCAGCTTGGCGGGGCTGGGGCAGCCCCTGAGGGGCTGGGGCGCTGGCAAGCCCTAAGCAATGGGCTGTCAGAGGCCACAAGCAGCCCCCTGCCAGCCGTCTTGTTCCTACCAGAGTTGACTTGCAAGAGGGATCCCGGGCACTCTGGAACTAACAGCATCAGTGTTGTTGGAAATCCAAACGCAGGGAAATCTCAGACCTTTGGTCTTGTCAGCAAAGCTTTGAATTAAACACAGGATTTGAAGGGAGACCTTGGAAAGGGCTTCCAAAGCTAGGTGCTAGAAGCGAGAATGTGGATTTCTAGTTTATCATAGCAAAGACACGGGGAGGAACGTTGAAGTGGAGGAAAGTTTAGAGTTTTAGTGCTGAAGATCTAGAAAAAATCAAAGTAGTAACAATGGTAAACAAGAAGCTTAGGATGCAGTTCTTTGAGTTTGTGTGTCATAATTGGCTAAGGAAGCTTACACTGTAGCATGAGTCCCTAAGACGAAATATTGAAGGATTGGTGGCAAAACATAAAGATTATTGTTGGCAGTGTCTTCTTGGCCAAGAAATCCTTCAAAGCTCTTGTAACTACAAGTCTTGCGGGCCTTGTGAGCCATGCAGTGCAGATGTGAGCCAAACTCACCTTTCCTGTCTATGTAGAAGAGAAGAAAAAGCAATGGCATCATCTAAAAAACTCGGAGGTCTGCTCTCTAGCTCGTTCCAAACTCCCTCAAATCCCCCAAAGTGGCATTTAGCTACAAAGAGATGACAAGGACCTTAGTGCTGGCTCTTTGACTCCACAGCAGCTGCTTTAGAATCTTTCACTTAACCCTGTGTAGTCATGTGCCAGAAATGGATCATTTGAAGAAACTTTCCAAGTGACTTGCATGGAGGTTTGTTTGAAGGGTATTTGAGGAGAAAGGCTCCCAGCAGAGGCCTGGGCTTTGGCCTAGCTGTGTCCCCTGCTGATTGTGAAGTGTGCCATCAGCTGAAGGGCTTTCTGGGCTAAAAATATCATCAAGTCACTTGGACTTGCTCTTTTAGGCCTCTAAGAGCTGGACCCAATTTCGGGCACATTTGGAGACCTCGTCTGTGGGTGGATGGACCACCTAGGATTTTCCCAATTGCTGGGAATGGTTCTCCGGGTCCCTGGTGTAAAACGGGACTCCCCAGCAACTGCGCATCTGCAAGATGATAAACAATTGTCTTGGTTTGAAGAGAGAGGTGCCTGCTAAGGAATGCAGAAGCCTTCTCTGAAATGGAAAATGTAAATGTCCTCCCTTCAAATGATTCTCATTTAGTAATTCAAATGCTCTCAGGGAAAGATATGGGGATAGGACTGTGCCCGCAGAGCCGGGCAGCGTTTGCTGGTGGTCTGAGCCCTTTCCAAAGATTCTGTGCGGGCTGTCTTAGACACCTGGGGGGGGCAGGCATTCCTTCCAGCCTGGGCCACTTTGGCTGGGCTGGGGGCGGCCCCAGGGCAGAAGGCAGTGTGTGCAAGGGCCCTGGGTAGCACGCTGCAGCACGGTCAGGCACTGGGACGGGTTCCCCATTGATATAGCACAGCGGAGCCCGGGCTGGCTCTTGGGAAAACTGCGGCGCTGCGCCAGGAGTGGGGAACGGCCAAGGCGTGGGTCCTGCCTGCGGCTGACCCTGCTGAGCCACTGCTCAGTGGTTCAGGATCTACTAACTGCAGCACGGAGCAGCCAAAAAGAAGGAGGAGGCTCCTCAATTGTGAGGTTCCACAGGCAAAGGTTTATCCCAAGGGAAGGATTCAGCAGCATAGATCCACCAGCACTTCTGTGCATGAGATTTTATCGGGGTACAACTCAGGGGGGCGGATACAAAGGATTGAGCAAAAAGGAATCTGCAGGGGAGGAGCGAGGGGATTCCATCAGTTGCTTGGCACTAATTAGGACAGATGAGAGGAAAGGGTAGGTCACATGGGCCAGAGGGGCTTCCAGCAATAGGGAATTCCAAAGGGGTGGTGCAGTCAGGGATTGGTCCAAGGCAAAAGTGACAGGGAAGGTTCAGGAATAAAGAGCTGGATTATCTTGAGAGGCAGGGAAGGAGCTGGAACAAAGAGCGGGGAATGGCATGAGGGACAGCTTTGAGGGAGGGAAAAACCTAGGGGTAAACCAACTTGGGGAAAATACGGGGTACATGAAAGAAACCATTCTACCATAACTGATAAATAAACACGAACCGGAACACCCCAGGGAAATGGGCACAGCATCAATCCCGTCTGACTTTGAGAAGTGTTTGAACAACTTGGAGCAGTCACGCAAGCTTTTAGACACTACATCAAAAGTAGAAAGTGTACGATAGTCAAGAGCGGGAAAAAGAGCTCCCTGCAGCCATGGTGGCAGCTCTGGATCGGCACCAGGGAGAGGACTGATGTAGGCGTGGTTGAAGCAGAGGCAGGGGCGAAAAGAGCAGAAGCAGAGGAGGTTCAAAGCAGCCACAGACCAAGCTGCGGCCAAATCAATGTGCATCTTGTAAGAAATCAGGACACTGGAAATAGGGCCAGTGCCCAGAGTTAGCAGACAAAGTACACTAAACTCTTGCAGCCACTCTAGATGATAAGAAATGACCGAGACTGGCAGTTCTTACCCTGGCAGGCCACTGTTTAAAATACAGCTAAAGAATGATGAAGAAGTTGAAATTTTAAGAAATAGCGGAAACACATTTTCACTCTTGAATCAAGCACTGATACCCAAAAGTGAAAACTATTTTCAAGCACTAGGAGCAACTATAGAGCATCCATAAAATGCATTCTTCCTGAAACCACTTCGATGTAAAATCAAGAAGAAAATGGGAATACATCAGTTTCTTTATTTACCAAACTCACCCAAATCTGTCCTATGCAGGGATTTGCTTGAAAATTTGGAAGCAACAGTTCCATTTAGAAAAAGAAAACTTCAATGGAAGGTACCTGAAGACAAATGTGCGGTTTTAGCAGTAGGACTGACAATTGACACCAGACCAACAAACAAGAAGAACTAGTTAGAGGAAGTATTGAATCAGGTATACCCAAGAGTATGGGATACTGATAGCCCAGGAAAATCCAAACGAGCAGACCCTATGAAAATTGAGCTACAGACAAGAGTTAGGGCAGTCAGAAAGCAATACCCTTGAAGATTAGAAGCTAGGAAATAAGTCGAACCCAAATAAGTTCGGATCCCCGAACACTCCCAGGACTCCAAAATGATCCCCCACATCTCTGTACAGCCCTCCGGAAGCTCTCCAAACCCTGCAGGACATCCCAGTGACATCCCAATTTTCCTCAAAGCCCACTCTGGATGACCCTGAAGCAGAACCAAGACCCTCTATATTCCTCTAGAACGCCCAGCCAAGCCACTGTGGGCTCACTTTCCCCGAGCTCAGGCGACCTGGGTGCTGCCAACCACTTTCCCCACTCTGAGGGCTTTTCCTCACTCCAGGACGCCCATCCCCTCCATTGTCACTCACTCCGTTGTGCCACCAGTGACAGCCCCTACTGACAGCCACGAGCAGGAACAGGGGGGTCCTGCCAATATTCACAGCCACTACTGGGGCCAGAGGGGACACACCTTCGACCCTGGGAGTCCTGAACATCCCGGCGACCCTGCGTGACTCCACCTGTGACCCAGGGTGAGCCAGATGTCACCTCCAGGTCCACCTAAGGTGTGAGTGCCTTGAACGCGTAGTGCCCGTCCTGTCCCAGCAGGTTGGTGGCCATGCACTGGTAGGTGCCTGAATGTCTCACATCGATGTCCCCAAGCTCCAGGAGGGGACCCCGAGCCACCTCGTGCCCCTTGTGCAGCCAGGTGACAAGTGCTGAGCCCACCTGCACTGAGCAGCGCAGGGTCACGGCATCACCTGCATGCACCTGGTGTGCCAGGGGACCAGGGGCGATGGTGGCATTGGCCACGGGCACTGTGGGGACAGAGACAGGGCTGAGGGCACTGGGCAAGGTGGAATAGCGGTGCTGTGGGTGGAGTCACCCCCAGCCCGAGGGTCCTGCTCACCCAGGATGGTGACATTCAGGAGGACACTCAGCCACACTGTCCTGGCATTGGTACTGACCACTGTCATTGTCCCCAACATGGCGCAGCTCCAGGTGGGGGCCGGTGCCTGGCAGTGCCCCTGAGCCCTCCCGGTGCCAGGAGGACAGAGGACCTGTCCCAGCAGCCACCGCACAGCTCAGCACCAGGCGGTCCTTGAGTGCCACCTGTGCCCCTGGGGGACTGCGCCCACTGGGGGACCCCTGAGTGTGGGACCTCTGCAGGAGGGGGGGACAGCAGGGGACAGTGAGGGACCTGGGGGTCTGTCAGGGAGGGGCAGGGGAACCCCAGTGAGGGCAAGGGGGTGCAGAGATGAGGGGTATGGAAAGGAACTCTGAAGAAGGATGCGGGTTCAGGGAGAGGACACTTGGAGAAGAAGAGGGGGGACCTCAGGAAGGGGTTGGTTTGGGGCACTGTGGGGGTGTTGCTATAGAGCACAACAGAGCAAAAAACACCACAACTCCATCAGAAGGGTGTAAAAGAGAGATTTATTATAGTTTTTTTAATAGTTTTTCAAGATATTTACATTTACTTAAAAGACACATTCAGTGCCCATTGGTCGTAAGAGAGAAACAAAGTTCTCAGTAGGTGTACAAGGAGCCACGTCATTCTGTGAGCCAGCTAGAGTCCGTATCTTTTAGCTTTCTCTCCTTCATCATGTCTCCGAGGTGACAGCCTCGGCGTCTTCCTCGGGAGAGATACGAGGCTTTCCTTATCTTTAGGAAGCCTTTACTGACGCACAAGAACAGCACAAAATGCCTTTCCTACAATTCCCCCTTTTTGTATTTGACCCAGAAACACAACTGCTAAGGACTTTTGCAGGGTCCTTGCAATAATCCAAGCAGACAGAGGATCCATTCTTCATTCACTTACAGATAACCAACTTCTTCCAACTCCACAACACACACCCTCACAATCCTAACATTCATATACAAACAAGGTCCATAAAAACAGATCTTCAAATACCGTTACAGACCTCACAATTTTCAGATGACACATTTGTAGCAGAATGACACCTTCACCTCTAATCAAATAACTTTCTCCCACACAGAATCAGAGACCAAGTCATCTGCCTAGTCACCACTTAGAACCAAGTAGCATCCACTTAACTTTACAATTGGTTGCTGCTCTCATAACCAACCTAATTGCTCGAAGTCTGGACTTCAGCAACTAATTCAACCCTTATGCAAAGGCAACATTTCTCCCTGAGGTACATCAAATTCCCCTATTTTTGGAACTGTGTGTGCCCTGCAAAAGGAAATGGTACAAGACACATTTCTCAGTACTACCAACCTCTCTATAGGAGAATTCAAAGAAAAGAAGCAAAAGTAACATCCATTACCTTAAATTTTTGATTTTCAGCGTAAGCCTGTAACTCCCTTTACTCTGTCTTGAATTACCATCTTTACCATACATTCCTTGAGGGTCCATGCTTCCATCCACCTAATAATCAACGCAATTACCTACTCATTTTGCTTCTGCTGTAGAACTACTTATCCTGTCCTTTTCTTTGGGTTCCAAATAAGGTTTAACGAAATGGACAGAGACACAACGATGTCCATTTTCTGTTAAAATGCATGCATATCCTCTTCCCCATGTTACTAATTCCACTGGGCCAGTCCACCTTTCTGTGATTAAGTCTTTTACCCATACCTTAATACCTTTCTTAAAGCTTGGCTGTTTTGAATTCAAAGACAGAAAATGATAGAATATAGGAGACACATGTAAGTCAGGTAAAGGACGCAAAAAGTTTAAGACATAAATGGCTTTGTCTAATCTCACTTGAGGCAATTCCCTTTGCATTCCCCATTTTTGTTTTTGTACCTAGCACTTCAACACACCATGATCACGTCCAATAATTGCTTGGCCTGTTGAGGCATAAGGACTACCAGTGGAATGATCAACACCCCAGGCACAAAAAACCACCTGGAATTTCTTTGAAACATATGCCGGGCCGTTATCCATCTTTACATGTGATGGAACAACTAAGATGGAAAAGGTGTGGCAAAAATGATAAATAACATCCCGAGATGTTTCACCTGCCAACGCTGAGGCAACCATGGCATGAGAAAAGGTGTCAATTGTAACATGAACATACTTTGACAGCCAAATTCAGGCATTTTTGTAACATCTGTTTGCCATTCTTGCAAAGGGAGTAAGCCTCTAGGATTAGTAGCGTAATATTGTGAAACATGAGATGTATGACGATGAGGGCAAGAAGAAATAATTGACTTTGCTTCACTATGTGATAATTTAAATTGCTGCTGTAGTGTCTGAGCACCGTAATGAAAATTTGGTGAGATAGAACAGCTTGCTATAACACATTAGGCACCATTTTTACTGCTGAGGCAGCCACAAGGGAATCCACATAGGCGTTACCTTCAACAAAGAATCCAGGTAGCGATGTATGGCTACAAATATGCATAATGAAATAAGAATGCTTTTAATTATGAATAACAGTCCACAATTTCAACAACATAACAAATAATGGTTTCTCCTTTACATTATAAAACACAGCTTGATCCAACTGTATTACTAAATTAGCATCATGAACAGAATCAGTAACTATATTTACGGAACTAGGAAATAAGGTAAAGGCTAAGAGTATGGCACAAAGTTCAATTAATTGAGGAGACTCTTGTTGAACCATTACTTCATATTCCTAGTGGTCATCTTTCTTCCAGGCTACAGCAGCTTTTCCAGTTCTTCCTGATCCATCTGTAAAAACTGGCACAGCTAAAAACTGTCACAGCTTCCCCTGGCACAGAAGAGCAAAGTTGTTTCCCCTGAAAAGGAATCCTCTTAGTGAAATTCAAAATAGGATGAGAAGGTGTGCTGGTTTGATGGGGAAATGGAAATTCTGGGATGCTGTAGTCAAACCAATGTGTGCTCAGATTTTAATATTGGCACCTGATGTAGCCAGTGAGGTTTGGACACACCTCTGAGAACACACAGGAGTTAAAAACCAGAGCTGCGCCCCTGGGAAGCTGTCTTGAGACTTCGAGGGAAAGAAGTCAGATCTCCCTCCACCGTCCAGCTGCTGCTGCTGGGTGGGGGAGAGGCAGCCATGTGGTAGGCCTGGGCCTGGACAGAGATGGGGGGGAGAGGAGGCCCTTGAAGATAGAAGGGTGGAGGAGCACCAAGAGACATCGGGCAGCCTCCCCTCCCCCCATCCCCAGGAGAGAGAGAGAGGGAGAGCCGGCATCTGAATTTGATAGCGGCCGGCCCGGAACGAGAAGAGGGGGGAGCGTGGGGAGAAGGTGCCCGGCCAGAGCAGCGTGGGAGTTCCGGAGCTCTAAGACAAGCAGAGACTGAAATTTTTAACCCTTTTCTTGCATGATTGAGACCTTGCAAATGCTGATCCTCCTGAAGCTGAATGGGAAGAGAGCTAAGCGATGAGATAAGAAGGGATTAGCCACGAAGAAAGTAGAGAAGACTCTTGAATGAGGGGAGAGATGATAGAGTAGCCTTTTGGCTGGACTTTTTTTGTGTAGCCATAGACTGAACCATTTTTTTTCCTGTGACATAGAGACTGCATTTAGGGGGAGGCAGTGCCTCAGAACCAGGAGGGTTCAGTGTGGGTACCCCTCAGCCCCAGGGGGTGGAAAAACTAGAGGGGACAGATGTCCGGAAGGAAAGACTGTGCCTTTTTTAGAGTGAAACAAGACATCCTTGAAAGACAACCCTAGAAGCAGTTCTGGTCCATGCACAGTAGTGAAAGCACTAAGCATAGAAGGAAGGTGTCACAATAGCACAGAACTTTCCGAGCAGTGCTGAGTGACATAGAAGCACACGAAGTTTCAACGTGTTTCCAGGAGAAGCCTATAGTGCAAGAAGGACTCCTCTCCTCTTCATGAACTGAGGATTGAGTATTCTAAAGAGTGGTGCCAGACTGAGAGTCAGTGATTTAGGAGAATGTATTGCATTGAGAAATTTGGTGGAGGGGAGGAGAAAATTGCTTTTGTAAGGTTTTCATTTTCCTTGTATTTTTTTTTTCTTCTTTTCTTGTAGTTTAGTTAATAAAGTTTTCTTTATTTCTAAGCAAGAGCCTGCTTCGCTTATTCCTAGTCACATCACACAGTTGACACCAGAGAGAAGGTATTCTCATAGAGGCACTAGCATTGTGTCAGAGTCCAACCATGACAGAAAGTAAATTATATACTATTTGACCTGTAAGGAAGATAAAGCAGATTGTAGCTCATGATTGTTTTGAAAACACCACTCAAAATACCATTGTTGTACTGGTATGACAATAGTTACAGGACCATGGCCTAAGGTGTCATGGCAGTGTCTGCGACCTTTGATAATGATGTCTGCAAAAAGCTTGTACAGACCTGGAGCTGTTTTTCAGGACCTGAAAGATAAAAATATCCAGTCCAAAAGATATGCAATTTTTCTTCCCTTTTATCATTCTATTGACACAACAATCTGCATGATATTTCATCATCTCTCAAAATAAAGAATTGCACACCAACAGAAACATCTATCCTTGTAACAAATCCAGATGTCAAGGCTAATTCAACTTCTACAGCCTTTTTTGCTGCAGTGGTCAAATGTCTCTCATCGGTAGAGGAAGTTTTCCCTGATAGTAAGTCATACAAAGGTTGTAGTTGGTGATTAGTTATCCCCAAGTATGGCCTAAGCCAACCTATTGCAACAACCAATTTCTGCACATCAGCAGAGGTTTTAATTTCAATGTCCAATTTTACAGGTTAAGGCACAATTTGTGTATTGGTGACTATCAACCCCAAATATTTCCAAGGCATCTGTCTTTGAACTTCCTCTGGGGCGATAACCAAACCAACTAGAGTGTACACATCGTCCAGCAGTTTGAGGGCATTGGGTCTTCACATGCCCTGATTCTTCACAAGCTGAACATCTGGGTGAGGACTTTATGACTTTGCCAAAGCGGTCATTTTATGCTCAACCGAACCAACCTTTGAGCAAGCAACTACAAGATCAGACAGCAAGGGATCTCCCAGTAAAGAATCAATAATTCCCCTGCAATCATCGTTCGCATTTTCCTGTGCTAGCTGTCTGCATAAAATTTACCTCAACTTATCATCTTCTACTTGCTTCTCAAGGGCTGCAGCAACCCTCTCCAAAAACTGCAGAAAAAGTTCCTTCACCCCTTGCTGGATGGTAATATACCTTGTTTTAGGACCTGCCATCGCCATTGTTTTAAGTAAGGCACTCATACCCAGCTGCTGGGCCTGTGCCAGAACCAGGGGGTCCCATCTTGCCTGTAAATACAGGTTAGAGAATGGTCCATTGCCCAGCAAGGCATCAACTCCCACAGCATGACGTAGATCATGCTGAGGTAACTGCATATTGTCCAATGCTATTCTTTCAACCATTTGTTTCCAGGTAGCTTGAGACACACCATACTGCACTGGCTGAAACAGAATCCTAGAAAGGTGAACAATATCATAAGGGGCGAGTACATCAGCATTTAAAACACGAATCACTTGCATCACCTGTGAAGAGTTAACACCATACTGATCTACTTTTGACTGAAAGTCCTGTACAACCCTCCATGCAAAAACCTGATGACTATCTTGTTGTCCTGAATTAGGAGCAGCTTTGAAAACAGGAAAAGCCACAAGCCCACCAGAAGCAGCAGCAGCAGCAGCCATCTCCATCCTTTTAGGTGGACCTATTTTCTCTAACAAATTCCAATCTCCCACTTCAGCTGCTTTCATTCTCACATGCTCCCAAAATTGTAAAGAGTGTAAAGGAGTCACAGCCACCTGGCAGGGAGGCAGAGCACAAGAAACAGCTGGCCTGGATCTGCTACGAGGTCTAACAAATTCCTGGGTCTTTTTAGGTGTACTTTCAACTGGCAGTTCATTGTCAGAACTATCACTAGACAAAGAAGGACACAATGTTAAGGATTGAATTTTTCAACCAGTTCAGGAGGGAGGAGGAGGGCAGACGGTGCAACAGGGGACTGAGCAGAGGCAGATGACTCGAAGGAGGGCAGAGAAGGGGTGGATGGCTCAAGGGAAAGCAGGGGCTGGAGCAGCCGACCAAGGGGAGGGTGAGGGGGGAGCAGATGGCCCAGGGGGAGACAAAAGGGCCAATGACCCAGCCTGTTTTTCACTTCACTTCTGTAACTTCATTTTTGCTAACTGCTGTGCAGGCGTAAGATACTTTGGTTTTCTACTCAGTTCAATTAACGGCTGAGCAGGTGAACTATGCACAGGTTTAACATGGTCTTCTGGAGATAAATACCAAGAAACAGTCTTAGCCTGCCGTTTGATTCTCACAATAGCAAACCCTGGGGGAACCTCCACAACAGCTGCAGCAGCCTCCTCAGGGGGAGATACATTGACAGGCTCAGCCTCATCTTCCACCTGTTCCTCTACTTCAGTTTCTTGCTCTAATTCCTGCTCCTCCAGTTCCTCCTCGCTATCTTATTCTGCTTTCCATTCCTTCAATGCCTCATACAACAGTCTCCAGGTAGTAGCCAAATGGACAACCGTCTTATCCCCCTTAGATATCACTTCCCATAGTCTCTTCCAAACCTCTTTCCATGCCCAGACACTGAAGGCATTGTCGGCATCAGCTTCAAAGTCCTGTGATTTACACCATATCAGTAAGCTACAAAGAGCATAATCAGAAGCTTTAACATTTTTCCTTTTCAATAAAGATTTCCATGTGGACAAAATAGTCCTTTCCTTGTTTGATAAATTATGTCCCATTATTTTTCCCAATTATTCACCTCGAATCAGATGTTTGAATTAGGTCTGGACCTCTGCAGCATCCTTGCTGCCTTCACTCAGTTTTAGGGTACCCGTCACCTTTTTTCTCTCTTTTTTCTTTCCATTTTTTACAGTCCAGTTGCAATCAAGGGGGGCAGGCACCAGATGTGGCTATAGAGCGCGACACAGAGCAAAACACCACAACTCCATCAGAAGGGTGTGAAAGAGAGATTTATTAGAGCAACATGTTGCTTTTATAGTTTTTCAAGATATTTACATTTACTTGAGACACATTCAGTGCCCGTAGGTCATAAGAGAGAAACAAAGTTCTCAGTGAGTGACCAAGGAGCTACATCATTCTGTAAGCCAGCTAGAGTCTGTATCTCTTGTCTTTCTCTCCTTCATCGTGTCTCCATGATGACAACCATTGTGTCTTCCTCAGGAGAGATAGAGGACTTTCCTTATAATCAGGAAGCCTTTGCCGGCTCACAAGAACAGCACAGAATGCGTTTCCTACACTAAACTATAAAATATTTATCACATTAAAATATATTTTCTACACTGAGATTAGGGTAAAAAGGCTGACAATTTTTAGTGTATCAAAACAGTTAAAAAGTGACTAGAAAGTGCATTATATCAGAATAATTTGCAATAACCAATATAATAGTGAAAGCCAATGACTACATAGTCCTTCATAACAGAGAAAAGGTGTACTGGAGGATTTGTTTACCTTCTTCTTATCCTACTCTGATTTTATCATCAATAAATTCAATTCATATCTCTAAATCATAAGCAGTTTTACCCGTGACAGGATTTGATGAGTGATCTCTCCTAGTCCTTGTCTCAACCCAGGAAGCCTTTGCTCAATTTTCTCTCCCCATCCAGGTGTGGAGAGCAGTGAGAGAGAGGCTGTGGTGGGTGCAGGGCATCCGGCCACTGTCCATCCACAGCCAGGCAGGGAGGAGGAGGAGGGTCCAGGTCAGGTTGTTGAGCAGACTGGTGTGGGATTTGCAGTTGTTCTTGGGCTATCTCAGTGTCTTGGGGACAGGTACAAAATTATATATTGCTGCATTTCTGGACTGGTTCCCCCACATGTCCCCCTGCAGCGGCAGTTTGCAGCCAGCCCTGCTCTGAAAACCATCAAAGGCCCTCCCAGAGCCTCTGCTTCGGCTCCCTTTGGGTTTTGTGCTTCTTGAAGAGCTGAGCAAACCACAGGCAGGCCTTTTTCCACCCACACAATTCTCACCTCTGCAGCAGCTCTAAAGCTGCCAGAATCAAAGCCAAGGGGGCAGGGGGGACCCTCAGGTGCTGGCTGCCACCTGGGCTGGGCAGAGCAGGGCTGGGCAATGGCCATCCCTGTGCAGTGGGGCTGGGCCATGGCTGGGCCCCACCCTTGGATGGCCACTGGCTTCACAGAGCAGGAGTTTGGGAGCTCCTTCCTGCCCAGGGCTCCATTCCCCAGCGGCTCTTGCCGGCTCAGATCCTGCAGGGGACGAGCAAGAATGGAGAAGTCTGGACCCCCCCGGAGCTGCCATGCACCAGGACAGGAGTCCCTTGTCCAGCATGTGTCGCCCCTGGAATAGGGTTCCCCCAGGACAGGTACCCCCTGGTTGTGCCCTCCCAGGACAGAATCTGCCCTCCCCCGTGTGACACTCAGCACAAAAGGCCTCTTCCTTCTTCTGTGCAGGAAAGAGAAATTGTTGGGGGGGCACTGTCAGACACCCACATCCCCCACAGCCTCCTCAGCCCTCCCTGCAGACCCTTCAACTCGGCTTCCCCCACGCTGGGCTTCCCTCAATCTGTTCCCTGCTCAGGTGCCCCCCAGGATCATGAAGGGATGAACTGGGGTCTTGTGAAATTGAGAGGCAAAATAATGGAAATGGAAATAAAGAGGGGAAAAAGCCCTTGGGGGCTGGGGGAACACAGACCCAGACCCTGTCAGAATCTCCCTGCCATGACCCTTGTTTTGCGGAGAAAAGAAGAAACCTCACAACTTTGTAAAAGTTGTAAAACTCGGTATGCTTTTATTACGACGCGCCGGACGCAAGCCCCCCAAAAAGGCATGTGTGCCTCTGAAGACCTCGGGTGGTCTTTTATCCCCCTTCCAAATGCATATGCATACAGTTTCACAATAAGTTCATACATATTCATTCTGCGTGACATTTAGCACTAGTTCTTTATCAAAGGAATTTCTAAGTCGGGGGCAAATCGACCTTGTGGTCTTTTTGTTTTTCTTTCTCTGTCTCCTTGCTGTCTGGCATGCGAGTTTTTCCTTCAGCTTTGGCCTCACAGACTTTTCACCTTTCTTAGGCACTTCACTTAATTCAGAATGGATCTTTACTCTGTCTCACCCTCCCAAACCACAAGCACCCTGGGGGGACTTTGCTGAGCCCTGGGCCACCTCAAAATCTGATCCAGCCAGGGAAGGAGCTTTGACCCACGGGCTCACCAAGCCACTGCCCATTCCTGGCACCCTCATTCCCCAGGGATCCCAATCATGGGACCCCGATTCCTTCCATCCGCCCTCCCCTGGGCCTCCCATCCTTGTACTCCCATTCCCCAGGACCTCCATGTCCCAGCACCCGATTCTCAAGGAACCCTCTCCTGTTCATTCCAACCCCTGAAAGGCCCCTTTCCCCAGGACCTTGATTCTCTAAGGAACCCCTATTCCCACGGGATCCCTCATTTCCCCAGCATCCCCACCTCATGACCCCAAATCCCTGGAGCCCACGTTCCCCTGGCACTCCCATCCCTGAGTCCCTCCAGCCCGGACGACCCCCATTCCCATGGCCCCCCCATGCCCAGTGAATCCCCAGTGATTCCCCCTCATCAGCACCCCCATTCCCAGGGACCCCCCATTCCCCTGGACAGTCATGTCCATGTCCCCCAAAGGCCCTGAGCCCCCCAGTCCTGGGAACCCCATGTCCCACCTTGTCCCACCCAGGCTTGTCCCCATCCTGTCCCCGCCCTGCTCACAGCCTGTGCCCAGCTTGTGACCATCCTGCCCCCACCAAGGGCCACCTACGCATGGGGATGAGACCTGACCTCGCTTCTTTCCCCTTTGGCTGAAGAGCAACCACCCAGGGGACAGCCACCCCCTGCAGCGAGTGACAGCCAGTGCACATGGCGGGGGACACCGGGATGGCCGGGAAGGTGGCACTGCTCCTGTGGCGTGAGTGCCCTGGGCACGGGCCTGACACCCCAGGGATGGGGAGGGGAGGGGGCACAGAGGGGCTGTGGGGTCCCCTGATGTCCTCAATGCCAGCAGAGCCAAAGCATGGGGTCTGCTGGGGTCGTGGAGTGGTCATGGGGACAGGAGAAGGGGGACAGGAACATGGGGACAAAAAAGGCGGGACAAGGGTTTGGGGAGGCATCATGGGGCTGGTGGGGGTGACCTGTGCCAGCACAGGGTGGCCGTGGCATCCTCAGTTCAGAGGTGTCCACAGTGTCCCTATGTCCTGCCTGAGCAAGGGGTGGCTGCAGTGTCCCTGTCCACAAGGACAATGTCATACAATGGACAGGTGGGGACAGCCCCCCACCCCCCCTACCCCTGTGCCTCTGTCCCCATGGTGCCACCCCCACTGAGCCATGTCCCTTCTGCCTTCCAGCCCAGACCCTTGGCCTCACTGGTGAGTCCTTGGGGATGCCATGTCCCCACCCTGCTGTCCCCAGTCCCACACTGGGCCTGGCAGGCTGGTGTCTCCTGTCACCCACAGGTGCCCAGACCACCCAGCTCCTCGTGGAGCCCCCCTGGAGGCCGGCGGTGCTGTGGGACCGGGTGACACTGACCTGTCAGGGCTCGGGGACCATTGGTGCCACCACCTGGTACAAGGACGGGAAGCACTGGGGGCAAGTGGAATGCGACCACCTCAATGTCACCGAGAGTGGCACCTACACATGTGACAGGCCTGGCAGTGGGCACAGCCCCCCCGTGAGAGTCGTAGATGGTAAGGGGGAATCTTAAATCATCACGGTGGCCCTCGATAGGTCTGGGTGGGCTCCATTTCGTAGGTGGCCTCACATCCCCCGCATGGCGAGAGCCTGTGCCCTGCACACAGGGAAATCCCATTGCACCCCAGTGCACCTCAGTGCACCCAGATGTCCTCGGTGCCGTGGGGACCCACCTAGGACCTCTCTCAAGCCCCTCAGTGAGATGGTAGTCTCCTGTCCTACAGACGAGCTGGTGCTGCAGATGCCAGCATGGGCACTGCTGGAGGGGGACACAGTGACACTGCGCTGCCGGGGCCGGTGGAACAGCCCAGTACCCAGGATGCGATTTTACCAGGACGAGAAGGACCTGACAGAGTCCCTCAGAGGGACCGAGCTGTCCCTGCAACCCCTGCAGCGGCACCACAGCGGCCACTACCTCTGCGAGGGCTTTCTGAGGTCCTGGCCATCATGGTCAGCACCAGTGACAGTGACAGTGCATGGTGAGCACCCCCATGGCTGGAACTCCAATCTCCTCATACCCCCAAAAATACCTCCCAGCAGACTCAGAGTGACAGTCCTCACCTCCCCTCTCCTTCCCTGAGCTCTTCCCTGTGCAAGTGCTGGAGGATTCCCCCAAACCCACTCTGTGGTCCCCCCTGACTCTCAGCTGCCTCAGCACCCCCAGCCCCCTGTGGCCCCGAGCCCCCCTCCTGCACATGTTCTATTGGGACGGGCAGGTGATGGGGGGCCCACAGGGGTCCCCACATCTGCTGGTGCCCACCGTGGGGGTCTCCCACTCGTGGAATTACAGCTGCCAGGTGCGCTCTGAGGGGGGGGCCGTGCTGAAGAGCAGCGCCCGGCTCCACGTCACGGTGCGCAGTGAAAGCGGGGATGGGCACTGGGAGCCCCCACAGCCTCCTTGAGCGCTCTGGTTGGGCACCTCCATGTCCCCCAGACACATTGTTGGGTCCCTCTGCCCAGTGTCCCCTCTCCCCTCTGTGGTGTGACCCCATTCCTGACATCCCCCACCACACCCATCCCCTCCCTCCCTATCCCCTCACACTGGCTGCCAGCCCCTCGCTGTGGCCTCAGCCCTGTCTGTGTCCCCGCAGTGCCTGTGGACAATGCCACCATCACACCCGGTGTCCTGGAGCTGACACCACGGGGCACAGGGACACACAGGGACACAGGTGGGGTCACACAGTGTCACCAGGGAGTGCAGGACCCCTGGGGTGATGGGTGAGCCTGATGTGTCTCCCTCTGTTACTTGCAGCGGCCGCAGGGGTGAGTGGGGCCTTTTTGTTCCTGCTCCTGCTTATGGGTGTCATTGTGGCTTGGTACCACTCGCACTGCCCGGGTAGGTGACAATAGGGGAACAGGGGTCCTGGAGATCAGTGGGAAGGCCCCCAGAGAAGGGGGCCATAGGGCTGCACACACAGCCCCTGACTTGGGAGGGGCTGAGCCCCCAGTGACCATGGCTCAGAGCTCTGGGAGCTGTTGGAGGGTCCTGCAGGGATGTTGGGGGTTCTATCAGGGGTCCCCCTCCCTGCCAGGCACGGGGTTCTGGGAGCTCAGGGTGTTGGTGCAAGTGGCGTGGGTCAGGGATACTGGGGGTGCATCAGGGATACTGGGGGACCCTGGGAGGAATTGTGTGTCTGGTGGTGGTTCAGCATTCCCAAGGGTGGATGGGAGCCCCTGGGTCTCCAAACTCACCCCTCCAGTTTTCCTTTGCAGATGCCAGGAAGCACCAGGAAAGGTGAGTGCAGCCTCCAGCCATGATACACCTTTTACCCAAACTCCCAGCACCTCCCATCCCCTTCCACACACCCCCTTATTCCCACAGGCCCCCCCTAGACCCCCTGGCACTCCCAGTGGAGGATCCTCAGGCAACGTACATGGAGCTGCACAGGCAACCGTGGGAACCCAGTGACATCTATGAAAATCTACACCAAAAGTTGTGATGCTCTGGGAAGTGGGAGGAACTGGGTGACACTGGGGGTGCTCCCTCCATGCCTCCTGTGGTTGCCCATCCTTCCAAGGGAGGTGGTCATGAGTCAGGGGGAGGCTACACAGGGCACCCTGTGCTCCCCATTTCCTCTCCCAGTACCCCCAAGGGCTCCCCCATCCCTTTGCTGCTACCTGCAGGGGCTCCCCAGCCCCATCCAAGTGCCCAAGTACCCTCAGGGACTGCCCCATTCTCTCCCCACAGTGCTTGCAGTACACCCAGGGCTTCCCCATTCCCCCTCCCACTACCCCTGTCCCATCCCGCTGTAAAAGGGGGAGTCGGGGAAGATTTTGCTGAAAGGTTTCTCAGATGAAAATGAAGCACAAAAGTGGCAATATTATATCTGAGAACAGTTTCTTGATAAAGGAGGATAAGTGTTTGTACCGAAGGGGAAGAGAAGGGAGTAGAACGGGAAAAGGATAGAGACAGAAACAGAAGACAGGGACAGCGTTACCGCAAGGAGCCCGGGCGCTCTGTGGGCATCAGCTAAGCAGATGGAGTGTGTGTGCTGCAAGCCAGGGCGAGCCCACATGGCTTTTGTGAGTGGCTGGCCGTGATTTCCAAGGACGGCACCTGCGTGTCTCTGGCATGGGCGAGCGATGGCTGCAGGCTGGCTGCTGCGGGCTGGCTGCGGGCTGGTGCTGCGGCACTGGTGGCTCTGGGTTGGCTGCTGTGGGCTGGGGCTGCAGTGGGCAGGTGCAGCAGGCTCGGTGCTGTGGGCAGCACGGGAAATGCGGCAGAGGCAGTGGGTGGGTGCAGGCAGCATCTGCTCCATTGGGGAGCAATGAAGGAACATCCAGGACGAACAGGAATGAGATGCCTCGGGGAAGCAGCAAAGCAGGGAAGAATGGATGCAGGCAGGGAAGAAGGACCACCGGGAGGAAAAGTTGAGGCGGGGGGAGTACCAGTGATATTTTTGCCTGACGACTAGGAGGAATGATGCATCTGACTCCATCTTATCAGAAGGCTAATAATTAGTATACTAAATTATTCTATATGATATTACATTACATTTAAACGGAATCTGACAAGCACTCAACTGCACTCCACTGCACACAGTCTCATGACTTTCAGCCGACAGTCCCCCCACACACACACACCTGGATTCAACTGGTCAGTGAATCAAAACACTCACACCAGAATCCAATTATTAATTCCCTTCAGGTAAACAATCTTCCACAATTCATTCTACTTGCAAAGAACACAGGAGCAGTAAATGAGATAAGAATTGTTTGGATCATTCTTTGCTTCTCTCAATACTTCTCCCAGGTTCAGAGAATGTGAATCGCACAGGGAAGGAGGGTGAAGCTGACCCTCTGAGCGAGCCCCTGATCCCTCCAAGAAACCCAAAGCAAAACGCTCCTGTTGTGTCACAGTCTGCTGCTTTTATTTGCAAAGGGTCCTTCCAGAGCCCGATTTTCCCAGGCATTTTTCCCCACACATTTTTCCTGGCCATCTGTCCCACCAGCCAGTGGGGGTCACTCACAGCCCAATCACTGAAGCTTTCTCTCCCCTGATTCTCTGTTATGTGAAGCCTAGCCAGGGACAGGGTTCCCAGCACATGTACAATCCACAGAGTCATTTTCCACCTCATGTGTAGCATATGTTGAGACGTAAATCAAAACCAGATTTGTTCCTCTTAACCCCCATGTGCTTAGTAGCTCTGCAATCCCCCTCCCAGTGCTCCCGCTAAGGTGGCTTACTGGTGCCCGTCCCAGTTCCAAGGGGGCACAGGACCTGGTTCTTTGCTCCTGGGACAAAAATGCAGCTCTTTGGTTAACCTGGCAGAAATGGTGTTTCTTTGTTCAGCTCTGTCAAGGAAGCTGAACAAGGTGGGAACCTCCCTCGGAATGGAAAATATGACCCCCTTCTCTCTGAACTATTGTAACTTTGAAATTATGGGGCTTTTAGGCAAAGATGTGGGAACAGGAATAACAGTTCTTCACTGGTATGTATTGTGAGAAATAAGTTAATGGAAGTTGACTTTCGCTGGATATTTTACAAATTGATATAACATTATTGATTATATTGTTGATTAAATATTGTGATGTTGTTGGGACAGTGATGTGCATTGTGGAGTGGCTGATGTTGTTGGGGTGGCCATCCATGTGTGGGGCCCAGTCATGGCCCAGCCCCACTGCACAGGGATGGCCATTGCCCAGCCCTGCTCTGGCCAGCCCCAGGTGGCAGCCAGCACCTGAGGGTCCTCCCTGCCCCCTTGCCTTTGATTCTGGCAGCTTTAGAGATGGATGGGAAATTGAGGAGAGCCATTCCCAGCAGCATTCCAGGAGCAACTTCCTCTGATAAATCCCTTTTTTTGAGAATGTGGAAGGGGCTCTACCCAGAGCAGGAGGTTCTGGCATTTCCCAATACAGGATGGAATAGCCTCTTTTTCCTTCATTCTATGGGAAATTACCATGTGAAAAGCTTTGGATTCAGTGGGTGGAAGCTCATGGAATTCCTCTCCCACCCCTTTTCCAGGGAGCTGGGAAGAAGCTCCTCAGCCCAGTGCAATATTCCCTGGATATAATGGAGGCAGTGTGGAAAACATCTCATCCACCAGCTGGGGCGGGATCTGGAATTCTTCTATTGGGAAAAACAGAGCTGCTGGCAAAGGCTGGGAGATCCTGGGATCTGGGAATCTTCCATTGGGAAGAGCAGAGCTGCTGGCAAAGCGTGAGAATGAAGCAGAATTCCCATCAGGCCAACACGGATGAGCAAGGGCCCTATGACACGGAAAAATTTCTGGGGTTCCTGTTCTGACAGGGATTGAGTCATTTTCCACCAGGATTTGGGAAAATTCCCTGACTTGGGGTCTGTCAGGGGAATTCACTGTGAGGAGCTGGGCAAGAAGAATCCTGGAGATGGAGGCCCCTGGGAATGGATGGGGTGCATGAAGGATCTGAAAAATTCCAGAGGGAAGAGAAGGAGAGGGGAGGGAAAAGGAGGGGGAAAGGGGAAAAGCGGAAAGAAAAGAATGGGAAGAGGAATCAGCTGTGGATCAAAGGGATTTTAGCTTCCACTTCCAATCCATTTCCTAAATTTTCTAAGGTTAAAGACCCCTCAGAGCTTCTGGACAAGGAAATTCCCACTGCCTGTTCCTGGGGTGAATTCCCAGCAGCGCCTTTGGTGAGCAGAACACCAGGAATGCACCGAGCCAGCAGCTCCCACTGCAGTGTAGAGACCATTCCAGACCTTTCCAAGGTAGAGCCGGCTTCTCCCATCCCACAAAATGGAAATTGAGTCCACAGAGAGAGGGACAGTCCAACCTCCTGAGGGAAAAGCCTTTGGCCTGTCAGGGTCCGTCCTAGTGGACAGATGACCTGATGGTTCGTAGGAATGATCTCAGAGTGCAAAACACCAACACGGTAGAAGGGGGTTTGCAGTGATAATCAAATCAAATGCAATTTTATTGAAATAGTCACAGCAAAAATGCAATAGAGGGATTAAGGGAGAGAAAAAGATAGAGAAAGAGAGAGAGGGAGAGCGGGAGGGAGAGGGGATATAGCTACCAACGCAGAGATGAAGTCCTTTGGTGCAGTCCAGCCGAGGGTCCGCCTGCTATGCTGGGGAGATCTCAAAGGCTCTAGCTAACTCAGAGGTTTTTATTACTGAAAATTGTGAGAGGGGGAGAAACAGATACAATAGGGAACAGATGTAACAGGTAGTCCATGTTCTCAGCAGTAAATGAGCTTGATAGATGTAACAGGTAGTCTATGTTCTCAGCAGTAAGCGAGAGCCATTGTTTTCTTGGTTCAGTGATCACAATCTGCAGGCAAACATCTCGCTTCGGTCAGCTTGCCTGCCCCACACACCTCCCCCGGGCTGGGGGTTTCAGTCCCAGTCCTTGGAAGGAGCAGAGGGGCCTTTCAGGAGTTTCATGTCTCAGTCCTTGGTGGAGAAGCTTCTCACATCTCCATCTGTCTGTCACGGTGGTTGTAAAACAGGTGAGGGTCTTCGGTAGGAGACCACCTGAAACTCAGGAGAAGTCCAGTCAGGCCGAGAGATGGGACAGCTTCCAGAGCCGCTATTGTTGCAAACGGGGCATGGTGCCCCCTTCTCTAGCATACAGCAAACAGTCCTGTGAAAACAATAGCTCAACACTGAGGTTTCAGGTCTCAGGGCCCGTGGTGTGTGACTTTTCTCCTTCAGAGCCAGATATAGACGGGAGGGGTCTTCTCTTCAGTGGTCTCCCAAGGACGATCCTGAGGCAGATGAGGGAAAATTCTGACAGACTCTCACACCCAGGGCATTGCCATGGCACAGGGGCAGGGAAAATGTATTGGCTGTATGCAGCAGTGAGAAAGGCACTGGCCCAGGCAGCTGCTGCCATGTGGGCACAAGCTCTGCTGCCCAGGAGGGTCCCGTAGTGCAGAGGTTTGCAGATGGACACGGAGCAGTCATAGCACATGATGGTTAGGAGGGAAAGCTCTCCTGAGATGAAGAACAAAAAGAAAAAGAGCTGTGCAGCGCATCCTCTGTAGGAGATGTTCCTGGTGTCCCAGAGGAAATTGTGCATGGCTTTGGGGACAGTGGTACAGATGCAGCCCAGGTCACTGAGGGCCAGGTTGAGCAGGAAGAGGAACATGGGCGTGGGCAGGTGGTGGCCGCAGGCTACGGCGCTGATGATGAGGCCGTTGCCCAGGAGGGCAGCCAGGGAGATGCCCAGCAAGAGGCAGAAGTGCAGGAGCTGCAGCTGCCGCATGTCTGTCAATGCCAGCAGGAGGAAGTGCCTGATGGAGCTGCTGTTGGACATTTGCTGTGTCTTGGCATGGGGATCTGTAACAAAAAGTAACCATGGAATAGTTGGGTTTGGAGAGGACTTGAAATATCCCTGCACAGCCTTGGGGCACTTTCCCCCCCTGCCCAGGGCTCTGCTGCCTGGAGCTGTCCCTGCCAGCAGTTGCTTCTCTGTGCCCAGGGCTGGGCCCTGCCAGTGCTGCCAGAGCCCAGCCCAGCCCTGGGGGCTCAGCTCTGCCCTGCAGACCCCTCTCAGCTCTAGCACTGCCCAGCGGATGCTCTGGCTCTGCAGGATCAGATGGCAACGTCAGAGCAACCCTGAGGAGGCTGGAAAAGCGACACTGATGTGCAATCATAGCCTCCAATTATGTACTTTAATTAGTCCCTGGAGAGGCTTTGTCAGTAACAACAGACAGTGGGGCTCATTAATGCTTCAAGGTACTTCAGTTTTTTAAGCTACTTGGTGTTTTACTTTTGATACAGACTATGAGAAGGATTGTGCAGTCACAGCCTCCAATTATCTACTTTAATTAGTCCCTGTAGAGGCCTTATCATTAATGAGAGTCCATGGGGTTATTAATGCTTCAAGGTACTTTGGTTACTTTAAGGTACTTGGTGTTTCCCCATTTCATACAAACTCTATGACAAATTTGTGCAATCGTGCCCCCAATTATCTGGTTTAATGAGTCCCTTGAGAGTTTTGTACTGACACTCAGTGGAGCTTATTAATACCTTGAGATACTCAAGGTTTTTAAGGTACTTTTGATTTTCTTTTCCACACTGATTCTCTGAGAGGTTTTTGTGCCATCCTGGCCTCCAATTCTCTCCTCCAAGGAGTCCATGAGGAATCTGTGTTGGGGATGGACCTCAGTGGGGGCCATTCATGCTTTGAGACTGTTTGGGTGCTTCCTCTGACTCTGACTCCTGGCAAGGTTTGTGCAATCTCCTCTCAAGCCCTGAGGTTCAAGGGCTCAGCTCCAAATGCACCACGGAGCTCATTAGAATCAGGCAAGTCCTGACAAACCATGGCTCTCCTTCGATTTCCCTCTATTCTTGTGCCGTTCATCAGGAAGGTTTCTGTAGTGGTTTTGGTTTGCCATTTTGAGATTTCTTGGCAAATGCTTTAATTACTGTGATGGGTTCAGTGTTGGCTAATTACCAGTGCACTCACTGGAATATACTTATTCATTTCCTGCTGTGAGATAGGATTAGGAGGAAGGCAAAGTAGGCTCAAAACTTTAAAATGGTATAAAGAAAAATTACAATAGTAACTAAAAGATTAAGTAATAAAAGGCTATAAGAAAAGTTTATCAATGGTAACTAAAAGAAAAAGGAATAAGAATCAGAACAAAACTTTCAGAACACTCTTCTTCTCCTTAAAAACTTTTCTTCCTTACTGAAAATGTAAGGAGACAAAACGTAAAATTTTCAGTCAGTTTAGCACCTCTGGAATAGTTTTGTTCAGTTCACTTAAGGAGAGGAGTCTCTCTATTGTGCTATGGAGACTTCTCCACAAGAAAACCGTTCTCTCGTGGCTCTCAATTCCACAAATAGCAGTCGCCTAAAAAATCTGAAATTGTCAAGTCCCTCCAATTTTATCACCACTTTTTCCACAGCTGTGTTTATGGGCCATGTCAACTTATGGGATATTAAAGATGAGCTGTTCAAGAGCAAACGTTCTCTTGTTTAAGAGCAAAGGTTCTCTTCATCTATTTCTGAAATCATCTTCATCTCTGGGAACAGAAGTCTTATCTCCCTGATGAAATAAACATGGCAGGAGACTTTTTCTCCTTTTAATGCCTTTAATTAAAGTGATCAGCTCATAATTGGGCAGCTCGACGGGTCTGCAGTCTCCGTCGGCTGTCCCAGCGTGATGAGGAGGAGAAGGATATGCACAGCTTTATCCACTAGGAGCAGAGCTGGGGGTCCAGTCCTCGTAGGAGCCAAATGTTAATCTTCGCAGCCTCGCCCCCTCCAGGTCCTGGTTTCAGGATGACTTTTGTGCTCAGGGTGAGGGGCTACAAAGGTCTCCAGTATCTCTGCAGGCTCAGCACTCTGCTCCTCACATTCACACATCACTCTAATTTCCTAACTTTATGTTAGCTCATTGTTTTGGGGGTCTTTTCAGTAAGTTTGGAGTAGTAGCTTCTCATGGCATGCTGGTCCTGAAGTTAGTTTGCATGCACCCCCTCCCAAGTCTCAGTCCCTTCTCTTCACCGTTTGGGGAAGTCCCCACCCTTCTCAGGAGAAGAGCCATTAATTTAGCTCCAGCAGGGGCCTTTACTGATACAAAAAAGAACCATTAATGATAACGACTTGTAATTATCATAACAAACAAGTTATGATATGAACAAACTTTAGCAGCACAGCAACAGTGGTCTGACTAGTTTTTGTAACTTTTTTTTACAGAAAAATTGGCAGAATTTTGTTTATAACAGTCCCCCCTCTTCTTCTTTGATCGAGCTTAAATTTAAGCTTGCATCAACTTGCAATTTCTGACCCATGAGCTTCATATTTCTTTAATTTTTGGTATTGATTATAAATTTCTTGCGCACTCTGGTAATCGTGGTTACTTAACTTCGTTACCTTTCTTGGTTTCTTTAGGTTGGTCTGCATGGCCAATGCTACTATTTTAATTGTCCTGGTTTAGGGCAAATTTGTTAAAAAATCTGCAAAGGATCCTCCAGAAAGCAAAACCCACACGGCCCCTCCCCCCAACTGGTTCGGGAAAAAATTCCTCGGAGAGAGGTGGAAAGAACCTGTTTATTTGACTGGCCCAGCACCCCCCCAGCACACAAAATGAACAATACCAGATGACACTGCTCTGAGAAAGATGACAAAATCAGAAAGTCTCTTTCGGGGGTGGTTGCTCTGTTCTCAGTCCCTCCGGCGCTGGGGCAGCTGCTGCAGCCAAACCTTCGGTGTTCCCGGGTCCCAGTCCGGAGCAGGTTCGAGATGGTCACAGCAACAGGAGAGGAGAAACAGTCCGGGAAGGAATTTGGACTGTTTAGCTAGAACTAGCTAATAAGCAGAAGCAAAAGCGAGAGCAGAAGCAAGAGCAGAAAAGCAAGCAAGCAAAGCAGCAAGCTGAAAGCAAGAAGTGAATAACAGCCCCAAGTACTGCCCGTCTCTGTGTCCCTGATAAGAGAAACCCAAACAAAACTTCCACTCTTCAGAGTCGGTCTTAAAGGCACAGAACAGATGAATGGGGATACAAGCATCATAACGTCACTCCAGGACAGGAAAACAAGCACAGTAAAAAGAGCAATCCTCCATGTATACACAGAGTGAGAAAAACTACTTTTTCCCATACATCCTTATTGAAAATCCATAGGTTATCTCACCAACTGGAATCAAGTGCAAGAGTTTGTTCTTGGTTATTTACACACGCTAATTTTTTTTTTATTTCATTTGAAATGTTTCTAATAATTGCATCCTTCATCTTTAATACTCCCTGGAGCCTGATGATTCTATTTAACATAGATATTGGGGTCTGAACTTGGCTTTACAATTTTGGACTTTCTCTATTTCTATTGCACTTTGCTTCTTCTGTTTGGTTTCTCCTAAATCATTGCATATAGGCACTCCTAAACTTGATCCAGTTTCTTTGGGTAATAAGAAGAAAGCTGGTTTTATTATTCTAGCTGTGCAGCTGCCAGACCAGTCTTCTGACAATTTAGTGTATGCTGTAGTACTAGAGATCAAAACCAGGTGTTTAGAGCTCTCCCAAAATGTGTCATCAGTTTCTGTTGGGCATTTCCAATATTTACACAGTTCTTTCATTTTCCAAACGAGTTTATCTCTTTTTCAGTACACTCATAACATTCATATACTTCATAGTGGGTACACTTGTTCTTTCTTTTTTTCAACAGACTCTAATTTGTTTGGATCTCTTGGGATCCCCTGGGTAGCTGAATATTTTACTGCTAAATACTTGTTACAAACCATCTTTCTTACTGTTTTTACAATTTCTTTTCTTTTTACTAGATCTACTGAGCTTGTTTCAGCAGCATCCCACTCAAAGCACAACCAGGCTTCTCCTATAGAGCACTCTCCCAGGAGTGGCTGCCTAAAAGTGGCAGTATTCTGGGCCATCTAATGCATTGTCTTATTTTTCTGATAAAGGACCAATTGGGAGAGGTTAACGCAAGTAGGGTTAGAATTGATGAGGACTCCAGACAAGGAGCTCACTTCTTCCTCCTCATCGAGGGGTTGGTAGCACTCACTGCCCGGCTCTCCTGGGCTCCCCAGAGCACCACCAGCAATCAGAGTCATCATTACTACCCTTCCCAAGAGTCCTGTATGGGTCATCTTGCAGAGCCTGCCCACCCGGCCTTGCCTCTTGGGGAATTTTACTGAGAAGAAGCTTCCAAGCTCTTTAGAGTCTCTTCTACCCGCTTCTCTGGTTAAACTTCTCTTGGTCTTTTCTCTACCAATTTTGGTTTCTCTTAGTGGAGTGCTCTGTAGGGGATTAACCTGGAGTCTTTAGAGCCAAATTGGGGAACTTAACTAGAATGGCTTATTTACAGTCTTAAACTTTTTACAAACTTATTTTACACACAGAACTGTCTAGAAACATTTTAAGCTATGTTAGGGCTCTAATACCAATTATTTTTCTATACAGTTCAGTCTTTTTGACTCCTCCTTCTGAGAGTCAACTTTAAATCTTTTGGTCTTTTTATCGCAGTATACTCGGATGAATTAACTTGTGATGTGGTTGAATCCTGTCCAGTGCCCGGTGATGAGAGTGATGCAGAATCTGGTCCAATGCCAGAGAGAGAAGCTGATGTCAGATCTGGTCCTATACCTGGGGATGAGACTGGCCCTTTTATTCTTGTAATGTGAGTCCAACCTTTTTGTCTGGTCCGCACAGCCGAATTAGTGATGAGGAGTACCTGAAAGGGGCCTTCAAATTTAGGCATTAATGGTCCTGTATTCCATGATTTTATCAAAACCCAGTCTCCTGGGCTAAGTTATGTCTTCAACTTTCGTGTCAAGAGGGGAAGTTTGGGGGAGGTATCCTCTTTTTCTAAGTCCTTCCAGAGTTCTTCCAATTATCTCTAAATACTTTCTGGTAGCCTCTTCCCCTTCCAGATAGTCTCCTGTGCTATGGGGTGTTAACAAGAATGGCAGTCCAAACATCATTTCATAAGGTGAAATTCTTATGTCAGACCGAGGTCTTGTTCTGATGCGCAAAAGCGCTAGGGGCAAACACTTTCGCCAATTCATTTTTATTTCTTCAATCAATTTAAATAATACATTTTTGAGAGTTTTGTTCATCCGCTCCACCCTCCCAGAACTCTGGGGGTGCCACGGAGTTTGTAATTTCCATTTTATTCCTAAAGCTCCAATTATATTTTGCAATGTTTGGGACACAAAATGTGGACCTCGGTCTGAGTCTATTGTGTTCACCATTCCATATCTGGGGATAATGTTGTCTAGGATTACTTTTGCTACAACTTGAGTTGTTTCCCTTCTGGTTGGGAAGGCTTCTACCCAATGGGTGAGATGATCTACCATAACCAGTAAATATTTGTATCCTTGCACTGGGGCCATCTCTGTGAAATCTATCTGTATGCTTTGGAAAAGTCTTAAAGCTAATTCTCTCCCTCCAGGTGCTACTTTTCTCATGACTTTCTGGTTCCCTTTTTGACAAATGACACACCCTCTTGTAATTGCTTTGGCTAGGCCATATACACCTATGCATAGGTTATTTCTTAAGAAATGATCACATAGTCCTTGAACTCCCCAATTAGTTAATTTATCTAATTCTGTTAGCACTGTCCGAGCCAGTGCTTTATTCAAAAACACCCGTCCATCTGACGTTAACCATTCCCCTCGTTGCCCTTGGAGTAACTTTAAATATTTTATAGCCTCCAATTCTTTTTCACTAAATACAGGTTCTTCTCTTCTTTCTCCTTCTTCAGGTGTTGTTCCTGCTTTAACATTTTTTACTGGATCCCCTGGTTCTAAAGCTGCTTCTTTTGCTATCTGATCAGCCAGTTGGTTTCCTCTAACTTCAACACTGTCTCCTCTTTGATGCCCCTTTATATGGACCACTGCTATTTCTGTAGGTTTCTGTAGAGCTTCTAACACTGCTCTAAGTTCTCATGGGCTAAGCTTTTTCCTTTTGAACTTAAATATCCACATTCCTCCCATATTTCCCAACTGTGTGAACTATCCCATATGCATATTGGGAGTGTGTATAAATGGTTCCCCGGTCCCCCTCCAGTAAGTCCAGTCCCCTCTTCAGGGCATATATTTCACAGCTTTGAGCTGACCAATTTGGGGGTAGTTTCCCTTTTTCATCAATTTGCAATGTTTCTCCATCTGTAATAGCATAACTTGAAGCCCTTTTTCCATCTACTACCCTCAAAGAGCCATCTATGAATAAGATTCTTCCAGTTGCTAGAGGCTGATCTTCTAAATCTTCTCTTACTTTTGTTTGGAGGTTAACCAATTCAAGGCAATCATGTTCTAAATTCTCTATAGGCTCTCCCATTAGGAATTGTGCTGGATTGAGGGCATTGGAAGTCATAAATTCTAAGTCCTCTGTGTTCATTAGTATTATCTCATACTTTAATATTCTGGCATCAGTTAGCCACTGCTGAGCCTTCTGTCTCGGTACCGCCTTAAGGTCATGAGGAGTATGTACTTCAACTTTTCCTTGTAAGGTCCATTTTTGAGTCTCCTCTATCAGGATTGCGGTTGCTGCTACTGCTTGTGTACACACTGGCCAGCCTCTAGCCACTGGATCTAACAATTTGGAGATGTAAGCCATGGGTTTTCTGCAACCTCCCCACTCTGGAGTTAGTACACCATAGGCTATACCCCCTTCCGCACTCGCAAACAGGTCAAAGCCCTTCCTGAGGTCTGGTAAGCTTAGGACCGGGGCAGAAGGCAATTTGCCATTTAGGTTCTCCAACTGTCGGTCATCTTCAGCTGTCCAAATCAGGGGATCTGGAGCTACTAATATATTGTATAAAAATTTTACACTCTGTGTGTATTGATCTAACCATAACTTGCAATATCCAAACAGGCCCAGGAGTTTTTTCACATCTCTTTTTGTTTTTGGGGCCGGGAGAGCTAAAATGTCTGAAATTCTGTCATGGCTTAACTTCTTATACTCCCCTCCTATTATGTGCCCCAGGTATGTTACTTTTGATTGCACAAATTGTAGTTTTTCTTGGGAAACTTTTAATCCTTTCTCCCCTAGAAAATTCAAAAGCTTAATGCTAGTTTGTCTGACCTGATTATAGATTTATAGTGTTATAGATTTGAAGGACGCTTTCTGGGCGTATCCTCTAGCAAGGGAATGTAGAGATTGTTTTGCCTTTGAATGGGAGGACCCGAGTACAAAAAGGAGACAACAGCTAAGGTGGACCTGATTGCCACAAGGGTTCACGGATTCCCCCAACCTCTTTGAACAAGCTTTAGAGAATTTGTTGGAACAATTTGTCCCTGAAGATGAAGTGCAGATCCTGCAGCATGTTGATGACCTGATGGTGTCAGGAAAGGGAAAAGATCCAGGTCAGACAATCAGAGAGATAAGCTATTTACTTGGTTGCTAAAAATGTATAGATTTAAAAAATTATTAAAAAGTGCAGGATATTATATTAATTAGAATAATATGTTTATTATTTTTTTATTAATAATTTATATTTTTAAGGAAAACTGCTTAAATTTTTATATGTTTTGGAATGTCAGTCCCAGGTGGGTGATGTCAGACATGGTGAGGCTGGGGGTGAAGAGCAGTTTGTCCAAAGAGGCTCAGCCTGCAATGGGCTCATTCTTCTCTGTGCCCAGACCTCCTAAGGAGTCATTCAGCATAAAGATCTCTTGGGGGAATGCTTCTATCCCCTCTTCTCATAACTGGAAAACAAAAAAATACTCGTGAATAAAAACCAAAAATCATGATGTGCACTCTGGAATCTCCCTCCTGAAGACAACTCCAAACTGACTCCAGTCACTGCACAAGCCCTGGAGACTCAAAGACAATGGAAGGGTGACAAAGAGCTCCTGAGGGCTTTCTGTATTTTAATCAGCCCCACACTGGATTTGGGGCTGGGTCCAGGAGCCTCAGGCGCTCAGAGAAGGATGAAGAAGCTGCTCAAGGAGTCAGCAGCAAAACTCCAAGTCCCTTGGAGCAGCACTGGGCCCCAGTGAGGGCAGGGAGTGCCAAAGGCTGCCCAGGGCCTGGTGAGAGCAGATCCTTGAGGCAAGGATTGCAGGGAGCCAAAGGCTCTGAGCAGGGAACTGCAATGCTGAGCAAGGCCTGGGCTGGCTGGGGGAAGCAGAAAGGCCAAGCCCTGAGCCCAGCCTGGGCCAACAGGGCCTGTCCCTCACAGCTGCCTTGGGGCTGTTTGTGGGCCAGGGGGATGTGAGGGGCAGCAAGGACAAATGTCATAAACCTGCAGCCCCTGCCAGCCTCCCCAGGGAGGCCGAGGGAGAAGCAAAGTGCAGCCCCTGCCAGGAAAGTTCCTCCTGTGGGGCCTCCAGAGGCGCTGCCCGAGGCCAGGGCACAAAGGCCTGGGTGCCCGTGGCCCTGCCAGCCCTGCCCAGCCCTTGGCCATCTGTCCTGCAGGCTGTGCCCCCTGGGCGTGCTGCTCCTCTGCCCTGGCTGGCTGCACTCGCCCATCTCGCTGTGCCCCAGCATTTCTCACCCAGCGTTGCTGTGCCCTCCCTGGGCTCCCTGCACCCAGCGCTGCCAGCTCCTGGCACACAGAGCCCGGCCATGGCCCAGCCTCACGCTGCCACACCTCCAGCACCAACATTCTGCCCTGCGAGGGACTTTGCTTTCTCCTCAGATCCAGCCTGAACTCTCCAAGATTCACTTTGGGGAGGTTTCCTGCAATTCCCACTGCCAAGGAAAGCTCTGTCTCCTGCTGGTCACAAACAGAGAAGGGCTGGTGGGAGATGTGGTGGTCAGAGGCTGTTTGGGGCACAATGACCATGAAATTATTGAGGTTTTATATATTCTGTGAAAGGAGGGGCATCATCAAATCTTCTGCATTGGATTTTTAAGAGCAGACTTCAGCCTATTCAGGATGCAGATTTGGAGAGTACTGAATCAGGTACTGATTTTTTAAAGGGAAACAGCCCTTAAAAACAAAGGATTCCAGGAAGGATGGACACCCTTCAAGATAGAAATTTCAAAGGAGCAGCAACAGCCTTTACCTCTGTGCCCAAAACTGAGTTAGCATGAGAAAGGACGGGCCTGGCTGGGCAGGGAGCAAATTACAGTCCAGCATCAGCAAATTTGCAGATGACACCAAGGTGGGTGTGAGTGTGGATCTGCTGGAGGGCAGGAGGGCTCTGCACAGGGACCCGGACAGGCTGGATCCAGGACCCAAACCCAACAATGTGAGGTTGAACAAGTCCAAGTGCTGGGTCCTGCATGTTGGACACAACAACTCCTGCAGCTCTATAGGCTGGGGACAGAGTGGCTGCACAGCAGCCAGGCAGAAAGGGACCTGCAGGGGTGATGGACAGCAGGCTGGACATGAGGCAGCAGTGTGCCCAGGTGGGCAAGAAGGCCAATGGCTCCTGGCCTGGATCAGGAATGGTGTGGCCAGCAGGAGCAGGGCAGGGATTCTTCCCCTGTGCTCAGCACTGCTTGGGCAGCACCTTGAGTGCTGTTTGCAGTTCTGGTGCCCCCAATTTAGGAAGGACATGGAGGGGCTGGAGCGTGTCCAGAGAAGGGCAACAAGGCTGGGGAGGGGTCTGGAGCACAAGGTCTGTGAGGAGTGGCTGAGGGAGCTGGGGTTGTTTACCCTGGAGAAGAGGAGGCTCAGGGGAGACAAGGTGGTGTCAGGGCACAGGGTGGACTTGATGATCTCCATGGCCTGTTCCAGCCTTGCTGATTCTGGGATTCTCTGAAACCACCCTTGGAGCAGTTGCAGGATGAGCCCTGGGGCTCCTGTTCAGAAGCTCCAGCAGCCCAGGTCCCTCAGCTTCTCCTGCCAGCCCCAAAGCCCATCCTGTCAGTCCTGCAGAGCCTCTGCAGCTCCTCCTCACTGCCCAGAACAGGGAGCCCCAGAGCCAGACACAGCAGCCCAGATGTGCCCTCCTGGCCTGGGGTGCCTCTGCAAGGGAGCAGCACCAGGCACTGCAGGAGCCTGCAGACAATTCCTGCAGCACTTGCAGGATGATCCTGCTGCCCAAGGGACGTTCCCATGGTCAGGAACTGCAATGGGGAGTGGGGCCAGAGACGAAAGGGCAAGCATGGATGAGCTGTTTGCAGGGGAGGGAACAGGGGTGGGCAATGGGAAGACATTTGTATCAGGAAGAGTAAAGAAAGCAAAGGGGAAGCCAAGGAAATGCTCAGGGCTGTTTGGGGGTGGCTGCCAGGCAGCCCTGGCTCTGAGCAACAGCATCTGCAGTGGCACAGGAAACTCCCAGCTGATGGGAACAAACTTTCTGGCTGACTGCAGAGGCCAGGACAAAGCTGAGTGGTTTCCCTGGTGTCCCCCAGCCCTTGGTGGCCCCAGGGGCTGATGGCATTTGTGCTCCCCCAGGTTCATGTCCCCACACCAACAGCATGGGGGTGCTCCCGCCTGCTGTGTGCAATGCAAACAGGGGCTGCGGAGCCAGTGCTGCCGTGTCTGTGCCTACAAGGATGGGGCACCTGTGTGAGCTGGGGGAGAGGCAAGGGCTGCAGAGGGGGGATGTTGTTGGCAGCTCCATCAGGACGCTCTGGGACGCTGCCCTGGGCTGTGCAGTGCACTGGGGATGGATCAGCCCCTGCTCTGCTGCTCCTTCCCGTCTGCCCCAAGGCCCTTGCAGAGCACCAGCTGTTGCTGCCCTCAGCTGCCATGGCAGCCCTCAGGACAAAGCGGTGCCAGGGCTGTTCCAGGTACAATTCAGTGACATATGTTGGTGCCACGGCAACGCCCACGGTGACCCGTTCCTTGGTTTGGTGCCATAGCAGCCAATGCCTGGAGCCGTTGTGATGTTGGTGGCCATGGAAAGCTGCCCTGGCCCCTTGCTCAGGGCTGGTGTCAGTGCCCAGAGCCAGAGGGGATCCCTTGCTGGGGGCTGTGCCATGGCCACCTGCCCTGTGCCGCGCTGGCCGCTCAGGCACCAGGAACCAACAGCCAACGGCACTGCCAGGGCCAAAGGCCAGGTCAGTCAGACAGAAAGGGGCGGGGCTGGGCACTGTTGCCATGGCAACCGGCACTGGGGGAACACCTGGGTCACCTGGCCTGGCAGTTGCCATGGAAACCCCTGGCAGGGACTGAGGGCACAGCCCCTGGCACTGAGACACTGCTGGGCCGGGTGCTGAGCACAGGGCTGAGCACACAGAGATGGTTTTGTTCTTGCTGAGCTGCAGCACAGCCAAGGCCTGTCCTGCCCCTCGTCCAGCGACGCTGGGGAGGGGCTGGGGCTGCGGGGGAGCTGGGCAGGGGACACAGCCAGGACAGGGGAGCCCAACTGACCCCGGGCATACCCCAGACCAGAGCACATCATGCACAGGGTGTAAAGGGGGGAACAGGGAGGAAGGGGGGAATTTTGGAGGGTGGGCTTTTGCCTTCCCAGGGAACACTTAGGCAAGAGGGGGCCCTGTTTCACCAGTGGGCAAGGTCACTACCAAAGACACAGACACCAACTTAAGGAATTATGTCATTTATATCATGCACAGCTGCAGAGATTTACAAAAGGATAAGCTCAGCAAAGCACATCATCATTAGCAAAGAATTACAAAAGAAGCTCAGCAATCCATCATAAGCCATCATTACATTTTGATGACCAATCCCTTGGTGAAACAACAGAGGTGTTTGTGGCAGACAAAGATTCTGGCTGACTATCAAGGTACACCTTACAGACATCAGTAGTACTTTAGTGACACCATTCTTTGTTCTTTTTGCTCAATCTCATTCCAATTAGGAACAAGAATTCTGTTGTCCCTGGAGCTGGCACCTTTTTAATTCCAGAATAATGCCCCCAGGCCCTTTGCTGTTCAGCTTTCCCATGCTGTCTGTGGCTAACAAGGCTTGGGGGGCCCTTTCCCCTCTGGCTGGAAGTTTCCGGGTCCCAGTCCCTGTGGGGCACCCAGGCTCCGGGATGGAATTCCTGTGCAAGTCCCTCAGTGTCACAGCAGCCTTCACATGGAGCCCCGTGGATCAGAGCATTTTCCACAGGGGCCCTTGGGGCAAACAGAGAAGATCTGGTCTGGCAGGATGTGTAAAACAATATTCTGTCAGATCTCCTTGTTCTCACACAGAATCCTTGGCTGCAGGGACACATTCCCATTGTTCCTGCCCAGGTTTCAGGACTCAGAGTTGTCTTTCCCAGGAGCTGCTCCTTCAGCTGCCTCGGGAGGGCCATTTGGCCTCTGGACCAACACTCTGGCTCCATTATTAGGGCTGCTGGATCCAAACCCTTTATCTCCACAAATGGTGGTGACTGGAGCTGGATCTCCTTTTTTCACAATCATTCTTAAAATTTCAAAATCGATAATTGTGCTACTCTGTCATGGGGTTGAATAATCCAATATTGTTCATTATTGTTTACAGAATTACTATAATTTCTCCTTGATATTCTGCATCAATTCCTCCTGCCATGACAGGACCACTTTGCAAGGCCAAGCTCCAAGGGAGCAGTTACCAAAGCAAAGTGTCCTGGAGGAATCTGAATTCTTCTTTCAGAATTGATAGCTCTCATTTGCTTTGAATTTATCCTAATTAATTCCAATGCATGAAGGCCCAGCCCTGCAGCCTCTGGGCTGGCCCTGCCAGGGGCCATCACAGCCAGAACAATTTCCCAGGCAGCCCAAGTCTCACTGCCCATGGCTGGATTTGCAAATTGGGGGCAGCCGTGCACAGCCAGGGGGTTTCTATTTCCCCAGTGGGCCATTGTGAAGGGCATGGAGCACATCCGGGAGATGGGTTCTCCATGGGAAAGTTCCCATCTCCTCATTTTTTCAACTGCTCTTTTAACAACCCCTTCACCCATTCAAGGAATCCTGCAGCTTGTGCATAGTCTGGTACATGAAAAACCCTGCAGACAAAATCACTGTGTTTTTCACAGGAATGGACAAAGCATTCTGCATCACAGTATCAGCAAACCCTGTAAAAATAACCAATTTCCTCCCTTCCTCCTTTTTCCATTATATACAATCTCACAAAGTTGACCACTGACATTAGGGTCCTGGCCAATCCTGTTCTGTAGGATATTTAGTGTTACATCCCTGAGCAGCCAAAGATACCAAATTAGTATTGTCAGCACTATTTCACATTATTATTATTTTATATGTACATATTGATATGAAAATATAGATAGATATAGATATAGACATATCTACATAAATCTATAAATATAAATATAAAGGTCTTATTATCCCATAAATATGTATATAGTTTTTTATTATATTGATCTTTCACTTGCACAAGTGCATCTGAGCTCAAGATGAAAACCTTCTTCTGTTGCTCCATGTGGGAGCATTCCAACAATCATTGTTCCTTCTGAAGGTGCTGTTTCCTATGTACTCTCAACAAATTCATCTTTGTCAGCCCAAACCCACAAGGTCTTTTCCTTTTCCATATGCAATTTCTGGATGCATTTGAAGCCATCCAGGGGTGCAGCGTCTTTTACCCAACTGCCCCACTGCTCACACGGGGCTCCGACCTCAGCCCACTCCAGAGCCAGGGAATTCCAGGGAAGGGCTTCCCAGCTGGGAATTTCTGATGGCACTGATTCCTCACATTTACATTGAACAAGTGACATTTTGTTGGGATCTGGCCAGACTGTGCCAGTTTTGTTTTACCAGTGGGCAGGGTCAGCACCAAAGCCACAGACTCTAACTGAAGGAATCAGTGTCATTTCCTGCAGTTCAGAGCAGCAAAGAATCACAAAAGGAGCTGCTCAGTAATGCACCCAACCATCCCCACCAAAGACTACCTGCAGTGATTAACAAAGATCCAGCAGCATTTACCCTCAGCCTTTACCATCCCCCAGACCCACACAGCAGCTGGGGAAGCTGTCACAGCCAAGGGCTGCAGAGCCACTCCTGGGCACTGGGAATTCCTGCAGGTGCCTCCAGCCCCAGGTGAGGCTCCAACCCCACTGGGAGAGGGCCCAGCTCTGACAGTGCTGAATGAACAAACTGACAGCACTGCTAGTGTGGCAACATCTGCTTTCATCCTCCTCTTGGGTCCCTCCCAAAGCCTGGCCAGGGCTCAAGGAGAAACCAAGGGAGGTGACTTTGATCCTTCAGCCCCAAACAAGGCCAGATGTCAGATTTCATGGCCTTGTCTGGCTTCTAAATACACAAAGGTCAATACATGTCCCACTAATGAGTGGCTACATCTATTACAGGGCTAATGACCATGCATATTTCATTAGGGAGCAAATACAAAGATAACCTTTGGTTGGAAGGTTCATCCAGAGGCCACCTTTGGCTCAGGGCCTACTGTCCAGGTCCCACTCAGGGCTGGTGTCCAGGCCTTGGCACTTCAGGGACGTGCTTTAGTGCTGGGCTTGGCACTGCTGGGTGAGCGGCTGCACTGGGTGAGCTCAGAGGGCTTTTCCAACAGAAACGATTCTGTGATTCCATGATTGTCGGAGGAAGGAGACCCAGACACCAGTTGGTTCATCCAAGTCCGATTTATTGATCGAATATGGCGGGTTAAATATAGTTCTTAATAAGCTTCATACATATTGCAAAAGTTGAGCTCAGGATTGGTTAGTTACATATCAGCAACTACACCTACTTCTACATTCTTGTGCTTATTCTTCTGTTACATTCTGCAGATATTCAGGACTAATCTCACCTCCCTTTCCTCATGTTGCAGCAAGGCCATCCGGTATTCTTGCCTGTCAGCAGTCGCTGAATCAGAGACTGCTGACCTCCCTTTCAAGCTTAACCAGCGGCATTAGGTCAGTATGGCCTTTCTCAGCTAACCAACTCTTAATAAAATCCTCCACATTTCCCCTGTTTTCTTCTTGAGCAAGGAGATTAGTTTGCCAGGTTTTTGCTATCATACGGCTAACCATGTTTTGAATACAAGTAAAAATACAAGGCAAAATAAGCAAAAACATTAAGATCACACCCAGTAAGCCGATAGCATATGTCACAATGTTCCTTAACCATGGTCCAAGCCCTAAGCCTTTAAGCCATTCGTCAATTCCTAAACCTTCTTCTTCTTTGAGATTGTGAAGTCCCTGTTGTAGTTCTTTTATCTTAGTATGAATGGACACCGAATGATCAGACAAATTCATACAACACATTCCCTCAAATTCTTCACATCCATGCCCTTGTGCTAAGAGCAAAAAGTCTACAGCAGCTCTATTTTGTAAAACAGCATGGTTAACACTTTGCACATCTGCAGTCATCATGTCCAGAATTTGGGATGTCTGGTTCAGCTCATTTCTTGTCCAGCACCCTAATTGTTTTGCTAAATTCATAGCCTTATTGGCAGGTCCTCCTGGTAAGATAGTTGAAACTACTACTTGTCTGAATGTACCCCAAAACTTTGGATCTCCAATCTGGCTGCAGTCCAAGTCATGTATACTACGCTTTTTCCTGTTTGATGTTTGACTGAGCTGCATTAGCAAGGACACATTAGGGTGAAACAAGGACAATTTTCCCAAATAACAGGGTCCACCCTGTGGCTTAGCTGGTACACCATTCCACGCCCTGTCTCCAAAAATTAGAAATATTCCTGTAGGTAATTTCATTGGTGCCATGATGTTTGTGCCGTTACATTGACTGTAATACTGTGGAGAGAATTCACTCAAATTCAGGGATGAATCTAAGGTGGCCCATGTGTCTTTAGGTTGATTTAAATTCTGGGCATCTAAGGGTTTGAAACTAAACCATCCGCCAGCTGTGGTGTTAGGCATACTGGCATTTGCACTTCCAAAAAGATCCAATTCCTCAGGAGGAGAATGCAAAGAGGTGTTAAGTGATTGGATTAGTAAGCATTGGCGATAGCCATCACTCTGACCTGCAGTATATCCTTGCTGCACTGGCAATGTGATGTTTGACATGTTAGACATACATAAGGTTTGATTATTTATCAAACCGCAAAATTCTCCTGGAGACCACACTGGAAGTCCTACCAGGCATGTTCGAAATAGATTAGTAACTCCTCCAAGACTAAGACAAAGCGATGATTGGTTAATCTGTTTAGCAAGTGTTACCCATAAATTCTCTCTTGGCTGACTAAAATGCGTTATTCCTACTGCTTCACTTGCTACAGCATTGAGCAGTATAAAAACAAACCTCATTTTTCTTTCTGCTTTCTCTGTTTTTCCTTTCTTCGTTGTCTTTTCCCTGGTTTGTTAGAATGTCTATTGTAAGGCTGAGTCAATTTCTGAATACACTGATCTAATTCCAAATCAGCATCCTTGCTTACAGGTATAGCGTGAGGTAAGTTTAAAGGCAAATCAGCTTTACAGTGAGCTGCTATGATGCGTGAGGATGTAGTAATTTCAAGCTCTCTAAGTACTTGCTGTAATTTCCACCTTATATGTGCTATAGCCACTTGTTCTGCACTCTCAAAAAGCTTTAATCCTGCCCTTCCTGGCAGGCCAGTACTTTGCTCAAGAGCTCTATACCAGGAAGAATATTGAATCCACTTCCCAAAACAAGGGTGACACCATAAAATTCCTACTGTCCTCTGTGAATACCAATAAACCTTATTGCAATCAGCACAATGCAAAGCTACCCAAGCATAGCACTTATCATTATCCCTTTTGCAAACATAACAAGGAAGTGTATATAGGAAAGGATCAGTATTAAAGTTTGTCTGTGTGATCCAATCCAACCAGTTCAATGGTGGTGATTGCAAAGCCTCTTCAGCTTTCTTACTATATACAGCTACCAATTCAAGCTCCTTCTTTAATACAAAATGTATCTTATCTCGTAATCGCTGTTCTTGTTCTTCAACACCTATAGCATGCCACGAAGCAGGGTCCCATGGAGCTACATCATCCCACAAGGCAGGGTCCCATAGATGTGAAATTGCCCTAATCATAGAAAGCTAATTAGCAATCACTAATAGCCTTATTTAGATGAGGTTGTTCCCTATCTTACCTTCTTTTTCTTATCTGTTTTCAGTTTTGCTGCTCCTAATTTCACTGGTCCTGTTACTTGCAAACTTAATTTTTTGCAACTTTTCAATGCAGCAGTCTAATGCTCTTTCAGGATTCCGTCTGAAGGATCCTACAATAGAACGTTACGTTAAAGGTACTAATTTTCTACACCTTACAGAGACTATATGTGATTTACCTTGAACCTGAATTCTATTCACAACACATTGTACTTCCCATCGATAATAAGCAAGAATTTTCTGTTCAGGAGACTCATAAAGATTTAAAGCTATATATGCATTTTGCCCTGTTTGTCTCCTTAATTCATCTTGCCAGCTTTTACCCCACGTGTGCTCGTGCTTACAAATGTGACACCACAAATCCCATAATAATGATTGTTCTATCCAAAAAGTTCTATCACAACCCCCACAACGTAGGGCTATCCAGGCAGCACAATGTGGATCGTGACAGTCAAGGCAATGTTCCTTTGCTGGATTTGTTAAACGAAAAGTTGATAATGAGTCAATAAAACCAATCAGCTCCTGGGCCGTCCGATAGTGACGTGTCAGTGCTCTGTCCAACACTTTTGAGTGTCCCTTCAACTATAACAGTAGTGATCGTAGGATTAGAAACAGTTTCTTCCCCAGTAGCTCCTTGTCCTCCTCCGTGAGACAGTCCACCAGAGGCTGCATCAAAAACAGGTTTAGTCCACTTAGCAGGCACCCACAAAGGCCCTGTAGGTGAGGAAACACAAAGATATCCCCGACCCCAGTATAATACTTTTGCAGGTTTTTCCCATAATCCTGTAGTCGAGTTTTAATTTCCTGACCTGACCTCGGATGATGTTTAATTGCAGGAGGGATATCGTCTTCCCCAAAAATACATAAATGATTGATCACATACAGAACCTTAGCTAAGCATGATTGTGGGTCTGTTAAATCTTGATGCTTCTCAATATACTGCTTAAGGGTACCATTTGCTCTTTCCACTATTGCCTATCCAGTAGGAGAGTGTGGAATACCTGTCACATGCCTAACAGACCACTGATTCAAGAATTTCTGGACCCTAGCACTCACATAAGCTCGACCATTATCCGTTTTGATACTCTTTGGGACTCCCATGACAGCAAAGCAACTTAACAGGTGCCTGATAACATGTGTAGCTTTTTCCCCGGCCTAAGCCGTAGCCCATATGTAGTGACTATATGTATCTACAGTGACATGCACGTACTTAACTTTACCAAATCTGACTATATGTGTAACATCCATTTGCCATTTCTCATTTATTTCTAAACCTCGAGGATTAACTCCAATGCCTAAACTTATTCTACCATTATGATAACTACATGTTGGACATGCTCTAACAATAGCCTTAGCTTCTGACAAACTCAGCTCAAAGTGCTTTGCTAATCCTTTTGCATTTTGATGATATTTACTATGTGCTTCTCTGGCCAATGTATGCTTATCAATAGGACAAGAGTTATCAATGGGTAAGGTAACCAATTTATCTGCACGTTCATTCCCTTCTCCTAAACCTTCAGACCATTTATGACTCCCAATATGAATCTCAGAATACAGTGCATTTCTCTCTCGTAAAGCTTTCCTTAATTGTATCAATAACTCATACAATCGTTTATTATTCACTTCCTTAATTGCTGCTTCCTCTATTCGTCTGGCTACTCCGGCAACATACATAGAGTCTGTGACCACATTTAAAGACTCCTGTAAATTAGACACTGCCCATACTACTGCCAACAATTCCAAAGTTTGTAAACTATCTGCAGGATCTGCTGTAAGAAGTTGATGCTTCCATTGTCCTTTTTCTTGCCAGGTGACAGCAGCACGCCTTGATTTCTTTCCTGCATCTGTAAAAGCTGTAATAGCTCCTGTATCCAATAATCCATAAAGGGTTATGCTTTGATGCCCATGGGTAATTTCCACTTTTTGTTTTGGTCTATTTTGTAAATCCACAGTTAAAAGTGTAACACCAGTAGAGCCAAAACCCTTTTCATCCCGCGTTTGTCCAGTAAATGATGGTATACCAGATGTCATTTGTGATAGTGGTATTAATTGTGCAATGCGTTGTCCTTTTGTTATTCTAATAGGAGGATAAAGGGTGTAAACCATGATTTGTATTTCCCCTGTATAATCCGCATCGATAACACCAGGTAATACAAATAATCCCAGCATAGTTATTGAAGAACGTCCTAATAACAATGCTCCACATCTTTATCCATTTAATATAAGAGGACCCTTTACTCCAGTTTGTATTCTCTCAGGCCGGTTCGTCATTAGTGTGACGTCTACTGCTGCTGATAAATCCAAATCGAGGCTCTCTGCTGTTGCTGGTTGCAAGCAGGAGGTGACAGCGATGTTGCGTCGGCAGCTGATGTCTCCGATGTCACGGCGGCTACTTGTGTCTGGGCACGTATGTCCCTCATTGCCGCATCAGTAACACTTGATGAATGGTCTCGAGCTCTGCGTGTCCGCCAGTGAGCCGCTTCGGAGAGGAGCAAGAGCAGCTAACACCTGATTCTGAGCAGCTAACACCTGATTTTGAGTAGACTCTGCTTGCTTTTGTAACCCTAATCCTAATTCCTTTAAAGTTTCTGCTATAAATGCCTGTGAAGCTGTTGGCATTAATGCCATTCACTCTAAAGCTTCCTCAATAGTCCAATTTGCCCCTAAAGTAGCTAACACTCTTGCATTTGCCTAACAGGTTCACTTTTTACTCCAAACTGACTAACCGTAGAACGTAACTGCGCTAACAACTTCCAATCTAAGGGAGTATATTCCGCTATATTATGTGTAAGGTTCCCCTGTGCATCATACTGTGGTGTGTATGTGACCGGACATGCAAGATTAGAAGCTACTTCCACTGCCTCGCCATCCCCCATTTGCATTACTTCTTTTGCCACAGCAGCCCAAGCTTCCCTCCTCTGTTTAGCCATCTCCCCCATAGATCATGGTGTGCCCCTGGGATGGGATCTGGCTCTTTAAGGGTGCTATGCTGCTGGCACTTCGGTACCGAGACCGAGCTCTCGCACGGGGAAGGCGGTGGAGCAGGGGCCGGCTCGCGCGGGGAAAGCGGCCCCTCCGCTGAGGCCGGCTCGCGCGGGGGAAGCGGCCCCCCCGCTGCTGGAGCTGACAGTGAAACCGGAGATGACTCGCGCGGGGGAAGTGGCCCCCCGGGAGCCGGCCTGCTCGGGGGAAGCGGCGGAGGCAAAGGTGGCGGTGGAGGCGCAGCTGGCTTGCTCCCACCCCCACCATCCGACCCGCCTGAAGCTGGCGGCGGAGGCAAAGCTGGCTTGCTCTTACCTCCACCATCCAACTCGCCCTCCTCCCCCAACAGTAAGGGTGCAGACGGTTCCACATTATCTATAGGAAAATCCTGCACACCACTCTGCTGGGGACTCTTAGGCATAAGTATCTGAGTTACAGAAGGTGCCAGGGGATCATCCTCACGACCATACCCTATATTCCTCTTATGAGCTTCTGTTGCCCTTTCTGCTGCCTTTCTCTCAGAGACCTGCTGAAGTAACGTATTATATACCACCCGCCATAACTTGCCAAATGTCTTTGCTGACTTATCATCATCTAACACTGTATCCCACAGGATATCCCCAAACCTTTTCCACTCTACTATCTCATGAACTGTATGTGAGTTAGCAAAAATCCCTTTAGAATAACCATAAGCTAATAACCCTGGTAATTCCTTTTTTAAATCTACCCCTTTTACTCCTCGCCTTTCTAAATATGAGGAGAAGGGATCGTATGTCACTTGCCTATCCATACCTATATATCAGCGCGCGCTGTTGCAGCCCTCCAGGCTCCGGCGACACGTAGAGACTTGAGATACCTTTTGTGATCCTCAAGGGTGCTTTTAAAATCCGGCACCGTCCTGGCTGCAAGGACTCTCACCCAACTTCCCCGACCGTGGCGAATTTATAATCCAAGAGAGCGAACGTTCAGAGTGCCTTTGCCCGCATTCTCCACCATTTGTCGGAGGAAGGAGACCCAGACACCAGTTGGTTCATCCAAGTCCAATTTATTGATCGAATATGGCGGGTTAAATATAGTTCTTAATAAGCTTCATACATATTGCAAAAGTTGAGCTCAGGATTGGTTAGTTACATATCAGCAACTACACCTACTTCTACATTCTTGTGCTTATTCTTCTGTTACATTCTGCAGATATTCAGGACTAATCTCACCTCCCTTTCCTCATGTTGCAGCAAGGCCATCCGGCATTCTTGCCTGTCAGCAGTCACTGAATCAGAGACTGCTGACCTCCCTTTCGAGCTTAACCAGCGGCATTAAGTCAGTATGGCCTTTCTCAGCTAACCAACGCTTAATAAAATCCTCCACAGAAACACTTCCATCTCAGCCCACTTAAGCCACTGCAGAGCAGGAGTTGTTGCTTTGGTAGCAGATGTGCTGTCAGGGTCCTTACAGCTCCACAAGATGTGCCTCTCCTAGAACAGATTTTTGCATTTTTGTACAATAAAAGCTATGTTTTAAATCACACCAGTGTAAGTCATGCACTCCTGTAGATGTGTTTTCAGACAGAGATATTTATATATATGCCTAGTGAATGGCCTCCTGGGCAGCAGGAACAAATGAGGAAGGAAACTGGGCTGATAAAACATGCTTCTGCTTCAAGAAAAACCCCCCAGTCTTCCCTTTCCAGAGAAGGCTATAAACCTTTTCTTGATTGGCCTAAAGGGGATAAACAAGTCCCTCCATGTCCTGATCTTTTACTAGTCTCAAATTATTTAGAAAAGTTTTAATTTTTTTTTTTTGTGGGGGGGTGGTGGTGTTCGGGTCTGCACTTCAGACCTGTTCTCCCAGCAGCCAGGGACCTACAGCTGCTGTGGGTGGGGCAGGTGCTCAGGCAATTACCAACAGGTGCTTGGTAATTGCTAACAGCAGTTGAGCTGAGAAGTTGGCTTGTGCCTGGCTGAGAGCTTGAGGACTGAGGTGAGAGAAGGGATAGGGAGTGGAGTGGAAAATATTAGTTACACATACAAATCTGAGGTGTAGGTGGGATTTAACTGGATTAGGTACTGCATTTCATGGTCTTAATCACAATTTATGAAGAACTGAACATTTAACTGTGAGAAAGGACTATTTAGTTGTTTTTCTAGATGCTGCATTTACTAATATGTAATGTAGTTTTTTTGTATTTTGCTCAGAAGCTGTCTCAAAAACATTGAAGTCCAACTAAAGTCTTCATAAACACAAGTTAATAGCTTACTTTTTGTTAAAAACAGAAGTTGAAAGGGCCAATGGCTCTTGCATTCAGTAATTCACACATTTTAAAAGAAGTGGCTGTCTCTTGTTCCTGTGGCTAGCTTGTCTCTTCAGGCTAGAAAACATTTCTGGGAGCATTTCCTTGCTGCTCCTATATCTCTATGCCCTTGGAATCTGATGCTAATACTGTATTTTTCTAAAATTAGAAAATTTTAAATTTCTGTAGGCCCTTTCATTTTGTAATTTGCACCTGTCACTCGGGGGGGGGGGGGGAAAGTCTGATAAGTTTTTTTTCTTGTAGGCCTCTCAAATTGCAGCCCATTGCATTTAGCTGCAAAATCCTAGGTCATGCTAACAGGATGCCTGAAATGGACACTGGTAGAGGGTAAAAAAAATTGCCTGATACAGATGCTATCAACTATTTTTAGTTCCTGACAGTCCAGTATTTCCCTTACCTAAGGGATACCTGTTAATATTTCTTCCTCTTTTTCTTGAAGCTCTCAGTTCTGTGATGACTGAGAAACAAAAATACAAAGTAAGGGTGTGCAGAGTAGATGGACTTTATGAGAATTAGGGGGCAATTTGACTATACACTGATCGGTATGATTGCCTTCTTCTGTGAGATTGTAGTGATGTTGTAATATATGTTGGGAAATAATTCATGCTATAAAAGCATGTATTTCATAAAGATTGCAAAATCCAAACAAGTCTCTGACCACAAGCAGCCTGAGACAGGCATCTATTCAAATTCCGAAATTCCTGAAGGTGGCCAGATAACGATCGGCACTTTAGCCCAAGAATGGACACACCCAGTGCGATGATCACCATTATCCCAAGACATGTCATGTCAATCGGAAGACGCCTGAGAGTGATCATTGCCCTGTTGATAACATCGATCAAGATAGTCAAAGTCGCCAGAAAGATACGTGTGAATACGTGACTTCCCTGAATCCGATCAGTGCTGGCTATCAACAAGGAAATGGCGATTGTCCAGCTCTGCACAGTGAAAGAACCAACTATGAATATGCAGAGTTACAAAAGAAACTGGGACTTCTTTGCTCAGGCATAATAAACTGTATAAAGCATCCCTGCAAGAAGCGGCTCTCGTGAATGGTGGAGGGTCCGATGCAATAGAGGGGGGATCCAGGTTTACCCCGCACCAACCCTGGGCTCGACACTGTCTCTTTGGCTGTGGTGGTTTTGAAGACCATGTTTTAATAGCAGAAAAAGATAAAGAAATCTTTTCAGATTTTTTATAATTTGGCTTTCGATTGATCATTCATAACAGTTCCATATAGATGATTCCACATTTGGTGTCTTGGTGCCTAAATCAAGAGCACAATCAGTTCATGATAAGCACCAGTACAAGCTGGACTTCCCAGAGCAGCCAACTGAAAGAATCTGAAAAGAAGAAATGCAGGAAATGCCTTGGTAAACCTTGCCTGGAAGATGGGTGATTTTTTATCAGTAATCTATACTCCATTCCCTTGGCCTTTGGCTTTCTTGACAAGGCCATTTGCATTCCAGATTCCCCATGAAGTGCGAAGCCTGAGCTTGTGGAAGCGACTGAAAGATTCCCTGTTTCTCTGCAGGGACATTCAACTGGAACAGGAGCCGGAGCGCTGTCTGGGGAAGCCTTCTTGGAGCTGGAATTTGTGCCGTGTTGGGAGAGGAGGAGGAGGGGGAGAAGACTGGTGCTGTGTGGCAGGAGCAGGAGGTTTGAGCCACAGGACATTCCGTCTGCGCCGCTGCCCCACAATGGGGGCCGTGCCTGTGGCTCTGGGCCTGGCCCCGCGTGCGCTGAGCTCCCTGGGCTGGGCTCAGGTTCCCGCTGGGCCTGGGCAGAGCCTGGGTTCAAACTGGGGGCAGCAGCAGTGCAAAACACCTCTGGGCATCTGCGTTTCCTGCTGCTGGGAAGGAACAATGAAGCGAGTTTAGAAGTTCTGATTTCTGCTTCCCCTAGTTGATTTTTTAATTTAACTCCACACTGTGGAGGCGAATTCTGTGACAGCCTCTGTCAGCTTGTTCTATTTCAACAGTGCTAGCAACAGGGCTCTGTTTGAGCCCTGCAAATGTGGCCTGTGAAGCTTTAATTCCCCTCATCTTAGTGTTCAGGGGCTGGTAAGCATTCCAGTATCTGCTGATCTTTATGCCTGTGACAAAAATACTGACTTCACTGTCATGAAAGCACCGTGGGTAGCACCAACTGAAAGAGGCACTTGCATTTTTATGGATAAAATTCAGGTTGCAAGCAGAAGAGGGCCAAGAGCAGCCATAATCTGCAATTCCCAAGGCAGAGGCACCAGCCGCCTCCTCCTGTCACCTCAGGGTGAGTCAAACAGAGCTGGAAACAGTGCTGGAACCCAATCCTTTCTTCCTCTGAGGGCTGGCTCAGGGGAGCACAGGCGGGCCCTGAGCAGTCAGGGCTGTGTGTGGGTGCTGGCTGCTCTGCGCCAGAACTGAGCTGGAAAAAGCCCTTGGGAGCAGAGGCAGGAGCAGGCGAGAAGGGGCCGGCACTGCTGCTGCTCCTGGCCGGGAGCCCTGGCTGGGCCGGGCCGGCGCCCCCTGCGCTGTGGCTGCTGCTGCTGCCAGAGCCGGGCGGGACTCGGGGACAGGGAACAGACACGGGGGGGGACAGCAAAGGCCTGGTGGCTGCAGGGATGGTGGCGCTCGGGCCAGCGCCAGCACAGAGCTTCAGCCCGCAGTTAACCCCGAGGGAAACACTGGGCAAAGGCTCCATTTCAGCCTTTCTGCACTCGTGGCTGTGAAAGGACTGAAATGAAAGGAGAGCAATCAGTGCCCGACACCTTCTCCTTTGGGAGGAGCCCCGCATCTGGGGCTGTGAGGGGCCATGAGGGACTGTGAGGGGGTGTGAGGGGCCGTGAGGGGCCGCGAGGGGCCATGGGGAACTGTGAGGGGTTGTGAGGAGCCATGAGGGGCTGTGAGGGGCCATGGGGAACTGTGAGGGGCTGTGAGGGGCCATGAGAGGCTCTGAGGGGCCATGAGGGGCCGTGAGGGGCTGTGAGTGGCTGTGAGGGGCCATGGGGAACTGGGAAGGTGTTGTGAGGGGCCATGAGGGGCTGTGAGGTGTCACTGTTGAGTCGAGAATGTCACAGAACTAGGCAGGAGGCAGTTGTGTAGAGAGAGTGAAAGAAGGTTTTATTCAAGAGAACCATGCAGTTTTTATAGAGAAACAGAAAGACGAAGTAGAACAACACCACCTGCAGATTGTTTATACTTAACAAGTTATCACATCCCTACCATACCCTAAAAATTCTCACATGCTGCTGTGAGAAACACTTGCTGTTTCTCTCTCTCTCTTCCAGGGCATCCTCAGTGAGAGGCTGTGAGGGATCTCGGGGAACTGTGAGGGGCCATGAGCTGTGGGAGGCTGTGAGGGGCCATGAGGGGCCATGGGGAGCTGTGAGGGGCCATGGGGAACTGTGAGGGAGCCATGAGGGGCTGTGAGGGGGCATGAGGGGCCATAAGGGTCTGTGAGGGGCTGTGGGAGGCCAGGCCCCTCATGGAACCAAGGATCCATTGTGACTGCAGTACCAAGGAAATCATTGTTGACAGTACAGAACCTCATGGAACCAAGGGGCCATTGTGGCCCAGCAAGACCTTGTGGAACCAAAGGCACCATGGTGACACTATGGAACCTCATGGTACCACAGATCCATTGTTACACAGCAGCCACAGCAGGGCCCCAGAACCAAGGAGATCATTGTGACACTGCACAACCTCATGGAATCAAGGCATCCATGATACACTACTGAACCTCATGGAGCAAAGGGTCCATTGTGACACTGTGGAACCAAGGAGACTGTTGTTGGCAGTAGGAAAGCTCATGGAACCAAAAGTCCATTGTGACGTAGTGGGGTGTCATGGAACCATGGAGACCATTAGGACACTTCAGGACCACTGGTACCAAGGGGCCATTGTGACACTGCAGGGCCTTGTATAACCAAGGGGTCCTTGTAGCATGGCAGGGCCTTATGGACTCAAGGGGATCAAAGTGACACTGTGGGGCTCCATAAGGGGCTGTGGAGCTCCATAAGAGGCTGTGGGGTTCCATGAGACCACGGGGCCATTCTGACCATGGAACCAAGGATACCATTGTTACACTACAGAATAAAAGAGGCCAGTGTGAACCAGCAGGGGAACCCACTGGGACTATTGTGACACTTCAAGGGCATTGTGGAACAGCAGGGCCTTGTGGAAGCGATGAGACCATTGTGACATCCCAGGGCCTCATGGGAGCAGGGGGCCATTGGGACACTGTGGGTCCCCATGAAAAAGGGGCCAGTGTAACACATCCAGGCCTGTTGGAACCAAAGGGCCACTGTGATCCCAGGGAACCCAATAGAACCAAGGGGCCATTTGGAGACTCTGTGACCTCATGGAAGCAAGGGGCCATTGTGGCATTGTGCAGTCCCATGGCAAGAAGGAAACCATTTGGACACTGCAAGGCCACTTGGAAAGCAAGGGGCCACTGTGCCACTGCAGAGGCAAGGAGACCATTGTTATATCACTGGGCCTCATGGAAACAAAGATCTGTGGTGATCCTACAGGGCCTCATGGAACCAAGGGGCAATTTTGATGCTGCAGGGCCCCAAGGATCCAAGAACATGGAACAGGTCTGGGTGGCTGGGCCTCCTGGGGGCTGCTTGACTGGTCCAGCTGGCCTTGGCATGTTGAGAGTTGCTTCTTATCAACCCCTGAAACCCTGGAATTCTTTGCATTCCTTCCTGTGGGAAGGAACTGTCCTTCTCCAGGGGTTCAAGGCTGAAATTGGGATTCCTCCTCCAAATTTGATTATATCCAAGGATTATTCCCATATGAAACCTGCCAGGACAGAAGCTCTGGCTGGCCTTGGCCTCTTGGGGGCCACTCCTCATCTGCCTTCAAAACACTGGGGGCCCGTTCTTTTCTTCCCATTGAAAAAAACACTTTCAAGTCCAGACATCCATGGCAAAAACTGAGAATCCGCCTCCAAAATTCCTTATATCCAAAGGTGGCTCCCAGACAAAAGCTGCCAGGGCTGTCTAGATTCTCTTGACTGCCCTGGTGGCCCTGGTGTTGCTGTAGGGCCTGAGTGCTCTCGGGGCCGGGCGCAGTCCTGGGTGTGGCAGTGCCGGGGCTGAAGCAGGGACAGGCCATGGGCATGGCTGGGGCAGCGCTGACAGCTCAAGACAGGCCATGGGGCCTCCAGGCTCCTTGACCAGGCTCTCTCAAGAACATGGCCAGGCCAATGCTCAGCACAGAAAAGCCCCTTGAGCAGCCCCAGGCTGGCCGTGGGCAGGCTGGAGGCAAACAGCACGGCTGGGGCTCTGCAAGGGCCATGGGGGAGACGGGAAGCAGCAGCAGAGCAGGGGCTGATCCATCCCCAGTGTGCTGCACAGCCCAGGGCAGCGTCCCAGAGTGTCCTCATGGAGCTGCCAACAACATCCCCCCTCTGCAGCCCTGGCCTCTCCCCCAGCTCACACAGGTGCCCCATCCTTGCAGGCACAGACACGGCAGCACTGGCTCAGCAGCCCCTGTTTGCATTGCACACAGCAGGCGGGAGCACCCCCATGCTGTTGGTGTGGGGACATGAACCTGGGGGAGCACAAATGCCATCAGCCCCTGGGGCCACCAAGGGCTGGGGGACACCAGGGAAACCACTCAGCTTTGTCCTGGCCTCTGCAGTCAGCCAGAAAGTTTGTTCCCATCAGCTAGGAGTTTCCTGTCCCACTGCAGATGCTGTTGCTCAGAGCCAGGGCTGCCTGGCAGCCACCCCCAAACTGCCCTGAGCATTTCCTTGGCTTCACCTTTGCTTTCTTTCCTCTTCCTGCTGCAAATTTCTTCCTATTGCCCACCCCTGTTCCCTCCCCTGCAAACAGCCCATCCCTTTTTGCCCTTTCCTCTCTGTCCCCACTCCCCATTGCAGTTCCTGACTTGGCACCACGGGAATGTCCCTTGGGCAGCAGGATCATCCTACAAGTGCTGCAGGAATTGTCTGCAGGCTCCTGCAGTGCCTGGTGCTGCTCCCTTGCCAGAGGCACCCCAGGCCAGGGGGGCACATCTGGGCTGCTGTGTCTGGCTCTGGGGCTCCCTGTTCTGGGCAGTGAGGAGGAGCTGCAGAGGCTCTGCAGGACTGACAGGATGGGCTTTGGGGCTGACAGGAGAAGCTGAGGGGCCTGGGCTGCTGGAGCTTCTGAACAGGAGCCCCAGGGCTCATCCTGCAACTGCTCCAAGGGTGGTTTCAGAGAATCCCAGAACCAGCAAGGTTGGAACAGGCCATGGAGATCATCAAGTCCAACCTCTGCCTATACACTGCCTTTTCTCCCCTGAGCCTGCTCTTCTCCAGGATAAACAACCTCAGCTTCCTCAGAAACTTAACACAGCTCTTGTGCTCCAGACCCCTCCCCAGCCTTGTTGTCCTTCTCTGGACACGCTCCAGCCCCTCCATGTTCTTCCTAAACTGGGGGCTCCAGATCTGAACACAGCACTTGAGGTGCTGCCCAAGCAGTGCTGAGAACAGGGGAAGAATCCCTGCCCTGCTCCTGCTGGCCACACCATTCCTGAGCCAGGCCAGGAGCCATTGGCCTTCTTGGCCACCCGGGCACACTGCTGGCTCATGTCCAGCCTTCTGTCCATCAGTCCCTGCAGGTCCCTTTCTGCCTGGCTGCTCTCCAGCCCCTCTGGCACCTTGCTGAGGGAGGGAGGCAGGGAGGGAACAGGTCCAGGTCAAATCCTTCCTGAAATGTGGTTTTTGCTGGCACTGCCAGTTCCCAGATCTTGATATTTCCCTATTCTGGTACAGCCCAAGTGCAGCAATTTGCTGGCAAAGAAAGCCAAAACCAAGCAAAGACCTGGTACCTACAGCAAACTGATCTCATGTTTGCTGACACTGCCAGTACCCAGATCGGGAATGTCTTAGATGCCTGCACAGCCTAATTCCAGCAGTTTGCTGGCACTGCAAAATTAGCATCTGGAAATTTCTCAGTGCCAGCAAAACATAAATGCAGCAATTTTCTGGCAAAGAAAGCCAGAACCCAGCAGCTTCCCAGTGCTGCCACCAGCACCACCCAGGTCTGGTGTTTGCTGCGCAAGTGCCCAGATCTGGAAATTTCCCAGTGCTGGCACAGCCCAAGTCCAGCAATTTGCTGGCACAGAAAGCCAAAAGCCGGTAGTCTCCTGATGCCAGTACAGGTGCCCAGACCTGGTGTTTGCTGCCACTGCCAGTGCTCAAATCTGGATATTTCCCTGTTCTGGCAGAGCCAAGTCCAGCGATTTTCTGGTAAAGAAAGCCACAATCTGGCAATTCCCTGCTACCGTCATTGGCAATGCCAAGATCCGGTGTTGGCTGGCACCACCAGTGCCCAGATGCGGGAATTTCCCAGTGCCAGCACAGCCCAAGTCTAGTAATTTTCTGGCAAAGAAAACCAAAACCTTGCAAATACCTGGTACCTACAGCAACCCAATCTTGTGTTTGCTGACACCACAGTGTCCAGATCCGGAATTTTTCAGATGCCTGCACAGCATAATTCCAGCAATATGCTGGCACTGAAAGTTCACATTTGGCAATTTCCTGGTGCTGGCACATTCTCCACCCAGATCTGGTGTGCGCTGGCACTGCCAGTGCCCACATCTGGCAATTTCCCTCTTCGGGCACCACCCATGTCCAGCAATTTGCTGGCAAAGAAAGCTAAAACCTGGCAATTTCCCCTTGCCAGCACCACCCAATCTGGAGTTTGCTGACAGCAGGATCCCAAGAAAGAAGGAAGGAAAGAAGGAAATAAAAGAGGATGGCATCCAGATCCAGTCCTTCCTGGAGCCTGAAATGGGCTGTTTGCTGGCACTGCCAGTGCCCAGATCTGGAAATTTCCCTATTTTGGCACAGTCCAAGTGCAGCAATTTGCTGGCACAGAAATCCAAAACTTGTGGCAGCTTCCTGCTACTGGGTCTGGCACCGCCCACATCTTGTGTTTGCTGCACCAGAACCCAGATTTGGAAATTTCCTGGTGCCAGCAGAGCCCAAATCTGGCAGATTTCTGTCGCTGGCAATGACACCACCCAGATCTGGTGTTTGCTGGCAGCACCAGCGCCCAGATCTGAAAACTTCCTGGTGCTGGCACAGCCCAAGCCCAGTGATTTGCTGGCACAGAAAGCCAAAGTTTGGAAATTTGCAGGTTCTGGCTCCAGCACCATCCAGCTCTGGTGTTTGCTGGGACCGCCAGTGCCCAGATTTGGAAATTTCCCGATGCCTTCACAGCCCAGGTCTAGCAATGTGGTTTTAGCTAGCTTAGGAAGAGAAGTTCCTCGGACTGTGACTTTCCTTTTTCTTGGAACTGTTTAAACCTGCTCTGGACTGAAAACCCACACAAACACCGGCAGCTCACACCTGTGGCCCCCCGAGCTCTGGGACGCTGCATTCCAGAACCAGAGGGACTTAGAAGAGACCGAGTGAGCCAACTACAACCCACAAAAAGGACTTTCTGAATTTGCCATCGCTTCAGCACTGCCTGCCAGAGGTTTTATTTAATATTATTCATTTTCCATGCTTGCGAATACTTTACTTGTTAAATAAACTGGGGTTTTTTTCACTTTTCTCAAGGGAACTCTTTTCCTGAACTAGTAGGGGTAGGGGACACTTGAACTTGCTTTCTAGATGGACCCCTTTTGGAGATTTCCTCCCAAAATTTGCCCTAAACCAGCACAAACAGTCATCATGAAAATTTCACCAGTGACATAATTTCCTGATGGCAAATCTTGTGACAGAAGCTTGACCTTGTTCTCCATGAGAGATTCTTGGGAAGAGCAGACAGGAGAAGATTCCTGGAAAACTGAAACAGCTTTACAGAAGGGAAATGAAAATGGAAGAAACAATCCAAGATGTTTTCCTCTGTTAATTTCTATGCTCTCCTTTTCCATGTTGCACTACTTCTCCATCCCAGTAATTCCAGATGCACCTCACCTCTAAGACTGGTGACTTGGTGATTTCTAGACACTCTAAAATCCCATGAGCCACACACAGTTTTCCTTCCCCTGTTTTTACTGGAAAGCAACACTGGAGATGTAAGTGCAGTGCTGGGCTTAGGTAGGAATCCTACCCCAAGGGAAGGTGGCCCGACAGTGTTTGCCCCTCCGCAAGGACAATGCACAGCAGCAGGCGAGGGGATCGCTGTGCCAGAGTGCAGGAGTCATGGCTCTGCATCTGGGCTCAAGGCTGCAAAGTTCCCGTGTTTGGGCAGACGGAGGGGCTGGCCCCGGGGCGCGGGGGATCGAACGTGGGGCTCGTGGGGCGAGCGGGGAACGGACACGGGGACGAACGGCCCCGGTGCCTCAGTTGCAGCAGCGGCAGCAGCAGCGGCGGCAGCAGCAGCGGCAGAAAAAGCAGATATTCTACAACACTCACTCTCTTTCTTTGTCCTTCTCTCCCTTTCCCGCTGTCGGGCACCCTTCTCTCGGGGTCCCTTGCCCGACGTCCCTCTCCTCTCCCCGCCTCCCTCTCCCCTGCCGGGCTGGGCCATGCCCCCGGCCCTGGGCGGGGCTGCCCCGTGCCCGGCCCCGGCCGTCCCGCCGCGGTCTCGCCTCCGCCTGGCTCTGGCCGTACTGGCGGTGGCGCTGCTGGGCGGGCATCGCCGCCCTTCGGCTCCGCCTGGCCCGAGCCCGGCTCCGGACCCGAGGCAGGGTCCAGTCCCGACCCCGGCCCCGGCCCCGGCTCCTCCCGGGGCCCGCGGAGGACACACGCGGCGCGGCCGCTCCCGCCGCTTCCGCTGCGGCTTCCCCGGCCCGAGCTCGGCCTCTCGGCAGCGCGGCCGCCGGCCCCGAGCCTCCCGTGCCGCCTTCCCGGGAGCGAACGCCTGGGCATGGCCGGCCCGGGGCGGGTGAGGGGCGCTCGGGGGCCGTTGCTGGCCCCGGGCCGAGCGCTGACCGCCGAGTCCCGCCCGCAGGGCAGGTTCAGCAGGGCCTGAAGGAGCAGTACAGGCTGGGTTCGCTGCTGGGGCGCGGCGGCTTCGGCAGCGTCTTCGCGGCCACGCGGCTCTCGGACGGCGCCCCGGTGAGCGGCGGACGAGGAGGAGGGGGCGGAGGAGGAGGAGGACGGAGGGCAGAGAATGGGGCTGGGCAGGGAAGGCGGCGAGCTGAGCCTGCTGCTCCCCTTGACTTGCAGGTGGCCATCAAAAGGGTGCCACGGAACCGCGTCCTGCACTGGGGCGAGCTGGTGAGTGAGCGGGGCCAGCAGCCGGGGCTGCCGGGCGGGGATGAGCTGGCGCCCGGCACGGTGGGAGCCTCCAGGACGCCCCGAGGGAGAGCGGGCGTGGGGCCAGAGCAGGGTGCAGAGCATCCCGGGCTGGCTGAGGGCTTCACGAGCCCCGGCACGGTATCGGCTCCACTGACGGCATCGTGCTCCTCCCACAGCCCGACGGCACCAGCGCACCCCTGGAGATCGTGCTGCTGGCCAAGGTGTCCACTGGCTTCCCCGGTGTGGTCCAGCTGCTGGAGTGGCTTGAGCTCCCCAAGGACATCTTGATGGTGCTGGAGCGGCCAGAGCAGTGTCAGGACCTGCAACGTTTCATTCGGGCACGGCGGTTCCTGCCTGAGGAGGAGGCACGGGAGCTGTTCTGCCAGGTGCTGGAGGCCGTGCGGCACTGCACCAGCTGCGGGGTCCTGCACCGCGACATCAAACCAGGGAACATCCTGGTTGATCTGGCCACCGGGCAGGCCAAATTGATTGACTTTGGCTGTGGCACCTACCTGCAAGACACAGCCTACACTCACTTTGCAGGTGAGCCCACGCAGGGCTCCTGGGCCCAGCATCTCATGGCCCAACATCTCCCAGCCCAAGCTGGCTGTGGCAGCAGGGATTCTCTCTTTTGCGGCCCTTCATGGCACTGAGTCTTCAGCGAGTTTCTTTTGAAACTCAGGGCTGGGTGGGCAGCCATCTTCCAGCCCTGCTGGCAGCCTTTGCCCCCCACTCTGCCCAGAACTGGTGCTGGGGCAGCCAGCCCAACAAAAACACCCGTGGGTGGGGGTAGCAGAGAGGGGGGACTGGAACCTGTGCCCAGCCGGTTTGGTGTGCAGGTGAGAAAGGGCTTGGACTGCTCCACTCACCTGGTCTGTTGGGGTTCATAATGTTTTTTGGGGCAATGCAGGCAGGGAGGATGAGAGCATGGTTTTTCCCAGCACTGGGTGGGTTCTTCCTTGTTATGGTCAGGCCTTGCCAGGGCTTCCACTGCCCTCTTGAAACACCAGAGGCTTCTTTTCCAACCCCAAGTCTGTACACAAGTCCCAGGTGCTGGTGAGAGGGCAATGCTCACCTGTGTGCCACTGAGGCAGCCCCCACATGCCCAGGGATGCTGCGGCCAGGCTCTGGGAGCACCAGCTTCCCCCTGATGAACTCCATCTGTATTCCATAGGAACACGGTCATATAGCCCCCCGGAATGGACCCACTTTGGCCGGTACTATGGCAAGCCAGCTACCATCTGGTCCCTGGGCATCCTGCTGCACCAGATGGTCTGTGGGGAGCACCCTTTCAGGAGGTGCCAGAACATCAGCTGGGACCATCAGCTCTCGCTGCCACAACAGCTCTCTCAAGGTGGATCCTCATCTCTGGGCACGGGGGGAATCCCAGTGCTGGGAGACAGCAGCAGGCTTGTGGGCATCCTGCTCTGGCAGCTGCTGAGGAGGTGGCACATGTCCTGCTCTCCTCCAAAACAGGGAATGGATGGGAATGTTTAGGCCCACCTTTGAGCACATCCAGCATGGCCTGTGCATGGGAATGGTGGGGCAAAGCCAATAGGAGCCTTCTCCAACTAACTGGTGGTTTCTGGTTTCCCTGCCCAGAGTGCCAAGATCTGATCAAGCAGTGTTTATCCATGCTGGACTTGGAAAGGCCCTCATTAGAAGAGCTGTTCTGTCATCCTTGGATACAGGATATTCATCTGCCCTAGAAGAAGGGAGAGAGCACAGGCACACTTTGATCCAGGGCCCTGCTAAGTTCCAGCTCCACACGTGCCTTGGCAATGAGAAGCAAAGGAACCCAGCCCTTTTTGTGCTGCCAGTGTCACTGCACCGGGGTCATGGGATGGGAACATGCAGCCCTTGGGCTGGAGCTGAGCTGCTCTGCCCAGCACTGGTGGCCGCCATCCAAGCTGGTTTTGCTTGTCCTGGTTCCCTGACAGCTGGGGCCCTGGGCAGAGCCCTGAGAGCCTGGTCTGCCCCCAGGGAAGGAGAAGAAGCCCCTGGAGAAGCTGTACTGGGTGGGGATGCTGCTGCTGGAGAGAGTGAGGATGACACCAAGGATGACAAGCTCTTCCTCAGCCTGGCCAGCTAAAGATGATGGACTTTGATTCTGGCACCTTCTTCAAAGCCAGGCTCCACAGTGAATTTGCAGATGAGTCCACATGCAGGGGGATGCTCTCAGATTTGGGCATTGCCCAGCCTGGCTGGGAACCAAAGGCTCCCCCTTTGCTGGGGCAGATGCAACTCATTCTTCAGTGGCTGCCCAGCTGCTTTTGGCAGGGCTGGGGCATGGGCTGGGGTGGGTACGAAATGGGAGTGGGCTCCTGGCCCTGCCAACAGCCCCCAGCACCCACCGTGCCCCGGGCTGGGGCTGGGGCTGGGGCAGCCAGCCCGACACAAACAAAGCCCCATGGTGGGAGCAGAGGTGGGACTCCCGAACCTGTGCACAGCTGCTTTGCTGTGCAGGCAAGGAAGGGCTTGGGCTGCTCTACTGCCCTTGTTTGCTTTGGGGTCACTGTGATTTGGGGGGCAGTGCAGAGGGGAAGAGAGAAAGTGCAGGCTTCCCTCACCCATGGCTGGGTTTTTCCCTTGCATGCAGGGGTTTGGCCTTCCTCAAGGCCCTGACAGAGATGGGAGTTTTTACCGTTTTTCTTGTTTTCCCTTTTTGCATCTAATATCTTTTCAAGAATGTGTTGTTTGTTTTTCCAGAGGAAGCATTCCAGGTGGTCCAGTGTGGATGGGGAAGTGCTGGGGAGCAGCTGTGGCGTGGATGGGCCATGCCCTTGGAGAAGGCTGAGGCCATGGTTTGGGAGCAGCTTTTCTTGCAGCCGTGGGTGGCATGAGGTGGGTCCCTGTGTGCTTGGCAGGGTGGGATCAGAGCTTTTGGGAGCTGGCAGCGAGCACAGGAGCATCCTGCTCTGGGCAGCTGCTGAGGGCTGGATGTGCCGTGGCTGGCTGCAGGCTGGGCACATGTCCTGCCCTCCTGCTCTGCTGCCAAAGGCAGCAGGGATGGGCAGCTCTGGGCACAGCTCTGGGCACAGCCAGCATGGCCTGGGCACCGCAGGCCTTGGCACAAGGGCACAGGAGCCCTCAGCTGACGGGCGGTTTCTGCTTTCTCTCCTTGCAGCCGGGCTCTGCGGGTGCTGAGGCTGCTCTGGGCTCTGCCAGGGCTCTGCTGGGCTCAGCCCTGGGCCCAGCTGGGCTGGCTCTGCCCTCACATTGCTCTGACAGCTCTGCATCAGACGAGCCCGTTGCGAGCGCAGCGCCTGAGCTTTCTGCTTTGGCAGGTGAGTGAGACTCTGCTGCAGGCCCAGAGATTGCAGCTGGGGACACACATCCAACTGGCAAGGACCCAAACTCTCCACAGTCCCAGCTGAATGCCTGGATCTGTACAGGGTGTTTTGTCTGTCCCATTCTTCCTTCTTGATTGGCTGGAATTGTGCAATTGCACTTTCTTCCTCCTCTAGAAGTGCCATGAGTGGGCCAAAGCTGGCGAGTGGGCCGTGCTCCTGAGGCAGTGCAGTCTGGAGCTGGTGGATGGAGAATTGCCCTTTCTGCACTGCCAAACCAGAGCAAAAAGCTGTCAGTGGGACTTTGCGTCTCTAAGAAATCCCTGACAGTTTCAAAGAGAATGTGCAGCTCATTTCCAGGCTGAGAAGGAAGGTCATCTTCTGAAGGATTTGGGCTTTGACAGGGTTTCCATTCCCAGTCCTGCTTGGAGCTGGAAGGGCACAAAGCAATTTCCTCTTGCTTCAAGCACAATTTCAGATACAAATTTCAAATGTTTGGAAACAAAGCCCAAAATCTTTTAAAAGGCTGCTGAGGTCAGTAAGACGGATCCATGCCATCAGCACATTTACAATGTAAATAACTGAGTTCTCTTTATAAAAAGATCATTTACCTTTTAATGCAAAGAATTTACCTTTTCCTTTATGTTTTGTTTTTTCAGTAACACCTGGATTTTATTCCTATCTTTTACAATTTACCTAGTTTTTTCCTTTTTCCTTTTTTTTCCTTTAAATAGAAAAAATGTCCTATCAAAGGAATGTCCTTTGCTCCTGATTCCCGTGTGGAGCAGCTCCCTTCCTGCTGGCTGAGCTGCTCAAGGAGAGCCCGGCAGCTCCTGGCTCTGCAGGGCTGAGGCTTTTCCCCGTTGCTGGGCACAGACTGATGGAGCAGCACTGCTGAACACGGGCACACAGAGGGACCAGCAGCAGCTACCTTTGGCCACCTGAGGCTCCAAGGCCCAAACTCTGAGCAGCCAGGGCTGGAAGAGACTGGCAGGATCTGATCCCTGACTCTGGGCCAGGGCTGCACAAATGACCCTGAAGCCATTCATTACAATGAACAGTAGTTTCCGAGGAATAAAAGAATTAAAAGATCTGAGGAATAAAAGAATTAAAAGACACTCTATCAAGGGAAACACAGAAGTTAATAAATAACCTAAAATACATTGTTTGGGAAAACTTTGATTAGGTAAGTTAATAAATAGTCTAAAATACACTCACAAAAGAAACTTTGGAATAAGAATATTTGAAGAAGCGAAAGTAGAAGCCAAAAAGTTACGGTGACCTGCCAAGCCGTCAGAATCAAGCCAAGTGCAACAGTGATTTCTGCCAAGTCATGGAAAAACACGCCAAGGATGACAGGAAGATGCCCAAATTAGGAGAAGCTTAAAATTTAACTAAGGAAGACCAAGAGTTCCCGGAAGACTCCGCCTATATTCCTACCTGCCTATGAATATGCATGTAATAAATGATGTAATTCTTGTTCAAAATTGTATAAAAACCTGCTTTTGCTGTACCTAATTTAGAAATCCACTTGGTGATTTCTCCAACGCGTTGTCAATAAATACCTCCTGCCTATAGACCTCAAATCTAGTCTCTGGGCAGCTTATTATCGCCTTTTGGGGCAAAATTCGGCATCAACCCCACAGCAGCAGCAGCAGCAGCAGCAGCAGCAGATGGAGCTGACTTTGAGCACAGCCCCTGCCCCTCTTCCCTCCCGTGTGCAGCGGTGTCACCTGGGAGCAGCCTGAGGCACCTGGGAGCCCCCAGTGCCAGCAGGGACTGGAGATGGCCGCCCTGGGCTCCTGGAGGCTGTGCAGGGAACGGAGCTGGGCACTCCCTGTCCATGGGGAGCTTCCAGATGGAAAAGGCTGCTGTGCCCAGGCAGCTCCAAGGGCACAGAAAGGAGGCTCTGGAGCACTGGATCTGTGCCAGTGCCACAGTCCTGGGCAGAAGCCAGCGAGCCCTGGGGAAACAGAGGGCACAGCACGAGGGACAGAACCAGGCAAGGGCAGAGACTGGAGAGAGCCAGGCCTGGGAGCACGAACAGCTGCTCCATTGCACTCTTGGAGAAAGCTCTTGGCTGTTACAAAGTGCTGAAGGGCGTGAAGGGCAGAGAGGAGGCCACAGCAAACAATGCTCCTGTTTGCACAGCCTCCCCTCTTCATGTCCCAGAAGGAATTGCATGGACTCTGTTCTTCTCTCCGAGTCATCTTGTTCAGCATGAGCAACTCAGCACCAGGAGCTGAAGGAGCTGAAGCCTCAGGCCACAGGAGCTGGGCAAGAAGGAGTTTTAGGAGCAAAGTAATGCTGCTAAAATAGCCCCAGCTGGATGCAGTGGATATAATCATGGAATCACAGAATCCTTTCTGTTGGAAAATCCCTCTGAGCTCACCCAGTGCAGCCAGGCACCCAGCAGTGCCAAGCCCAGCACTAAAGCACGTTCTTGAAGTGCCAAGGCCTGGACACCAGCCCTGAGTGAGGCCTGGACAGCAGGCCCTGAGCCAAAGGTGGCCTCTGGATGAACCTTCCAACCAAACGTTATCTTTGTATCTGCTCCCTAATGAAATGTGCATGGTCATTAGCACTGAGATAGATGTAGCCACTCCTTAGTGAGACATGTATTGACCTTTGTGTATTTAGAAGCCAGACAAGGCCATGAAATCTGACATCTGGCCTTGTTTGGGGCTGTATGGTCAAAGTCACCTCCCTTGGTTCCTCCTTGAGTCCTGGCCAGGCATTGGGAGCAACTCAAGAGGAGGATGAAAGCAGATGTTGCCACACTAGCAGTGCTGTCAGTTTGTTCATTCAGCACTGTCAGAGCTGGGCCCTCGCCCAGCGGGGTTGGAGCCTCACCTGGGGCTGGAGGCACCTGCAGGAATTCCCAGTGCCCAGGAGTGGCTCTGCAGCCCTTGGCTGTGACAGCTTCCCCAGCTGCTGTGTGGGTCTGGGGGATGGTAAAGGCTGAGGGTAAATGCTGCTGGATCTTTGTTAATCTCTGCAGGCAATCTTTGGTGGGGATGGTTGGGTGCATTGCTGAGCTTCTCCTTTTGTGATTCTTTGCTGCTCTGAACTGCAGGAAATGACACTGATTCCTTCAGTTAGAGTCTGTGGCTTTGGTGCTGACCCTGCCCACTGGTAAAACAAAACTGACACAGTCTGGCCAGATCCCAACAAAATGTCACTTGTTCAATGTAAATGTGAGGAATCAGTGCCATCAGAAATTCCCAGCTGGGAAGCCCTTCCCTGGAGTTCCCTGGCTCTGGAGTGGGCTGAGGTCGGAGCCCTGTGGGAGCAGTGGGGCAGTCGGGTAAAAGGAGCTGCACCCCTGGATGGCTTCAAATGCATCCAAAAATTGTACATGGAAAAGGAAAAGACCTTGTGGGTTTGGGCAGACAAAGATGAATTTGTTAAGAGTACATAGGAAACAGCACCTTCAGAAGGAACAATCATTGTTGGAATGCTCCCACATGGAGCAACAGAATAAGGTTTTAATCTTGAGCTCAGATGGACTTGTGCAAGTGAAATATCAATATAATAAATAACTATATACAGATTTATAGTATTATAAGACCTTAATATATGTTTATATATTTATATATATGTCTATATCTACATATCTATATCTATATTTCTATATCAATATGTACATATAAAATAATAATAATGTTAAATAGTTCTGACAATGCTAATTTGGTAGCTTTGGCTGCTCAGGGATGTAACACTAAATACCCTACAGAACAGGACTGGCCATGACCCTAAAGTCAGTGGTCAACTTTGTGAGATTGTATACAATGGAAAAAGGAGGAAGGGAGGAAATTGGTGATTTTTACAGGGTGTGCTGATACTGTGGTGCAGAGTGCTTTGTCTGTTGCTGTAAAAAATACTGTGATTTTGCCTGAAGGGTTTTTCACGTACCAGACTATGCACAAGCTGCAGGATTGGTTGCATGGGTGAAGGGGTTGTTAAAAGAGCAGTTGAACAAATGAGGAGATGGGAACCATGGAGAACCCATCTCCCGGATGTGCTCCATGCCCTTCACAATGGCCCACGGGGGAAATAGAAACCCCCTGGCTATGCACGGCTGCCCCCAGTTTGCAAATCCAACCATGGGCAGTGAGACTTGGGCTGCCTGGGAAATTGTTCTGGCTGTGATGGCCCCTGGCAGGGCCAGCCCAGAGGCTGCAGGGCTGGGCCTTTATGCATTGGAATTAATGAGGAGAAATTCAAAGCAAATGAGAGCTATCAGTACTGAAACAGGAATTCAGATTCCTCCAGGACACTTTGCTTTGGTAACTGCTCCTTGGAGCTTGGCCTTCCAAAGTGTTCTTGTCATGGCAGGAGGAAATGATGCAGAATATCAAGGAGAAATTACAGTAATTGTGTTAAACAATAGTTACCAGGATTGGATTTTTCAACCCCATGACAGAGTAGCACAATTATCGATATTGCAGTTTTAAGAGCAATTGTGAAAACAGGAGATCCACCTCCAGTCACCACCATTTGTGGAGATAAAGAGTTTGGATCCAGCAGCCCTAATAATGGAGCCAGAGTGTGGGTCCAGAGGCGAAAAGGCCCTCCCGAGGCAGCTGAAGGAGCAGCTCCTAGGAAAGACAACTGTGAGTCCTGAACCCTGGGCAGGAACAATGGGAATGTGTCCCTGCAGCCAAGGATGCTGTGTGAGAACAAGTAGATCTGCCAGGATATTGTTTTATACATCCTGCCAGACCAGATCTCCCTGTTTGCCCCAAGGGCTCCTTTGGAAAATGCTCTGATCCACGGGGCTCCATGTGAAGGCTGCTGTGACACTGAGGGACTTGGACAGGAATTCCATCCAGGAGCCTGGGTGCCCCTCAGGGACTGGGACCCGGCCCCTTCCAGCCAGAAGGGAAAGGGGCCCCCCCAAGCCTTGTTAGCCACAGACAGCATGGGAAAGCTGAACAGCAAAGGGCCCTGGGGCATTATTCTGGAATTAAAAAGGTGCCAGCTCCAGGGACAACAGAATTCTTGTTCCTAACTTGAATGAGATTGAGAAAAAAGAATGAAGAACGGTGTCAGTAAAGTACTACTGATGTCTTTAAGGTTCCTTGATAGTCAGCCAGAATCTTTGTCTGCCACAAACACCTCTAGTGTTTCACCAAGGGATTGGTCATCAAAATGTAATGGTGGCTTATGATGGATTGCTGAGCTTCTTTTGTAATTCTTTGCTAATGATGATGTGCTTTTCTGAGCTTATCCTTTTGTAACTCTTTGCAGCTGTGCATGATATAAATGACACAATTCCTTCAGTTGGTGTCTGTATCCTTGGTAGTGACCCTGCCCACTGGTGAAACAGGGCCCCCTCTTGCCTAGGTATTCCCTGGGAAGGCAAAAACCCTCACTCCAAAATTCCCCCCTTCCTCCCTGTTCCCCCCTTTACACCCTGAGCATGATGTGCTCTGGTCTGGGGTATGCCCGGGGTCAGTTGGGGTCCCCTGTCCTGGCTGTGTCCCCTGCCCAGCTCCTCTGCAGCCCCAGCCCCTCCCCAGCATGGCTGGATGAGGGGCAGGACAGGCCTTGGCTGTGCTGCAGCTCAGCAAGAACAAAACCATCTCTGCGTGCTCAGCCCTGTGCTCAGCACCCGGCCCAGCAGTGTCTCAGTGCCAGGGCTGTGCCCTCAGTCCCTGCCAGGGGTTTCCACGGCAACTGCCAGGCCAGGTGACCCAGGTGTTCCCCCAGTGCCGGCTGCCATGGAAACAGTGCCCAGCCCTGCCCCTTCCTGTCTGGCTGAGCTGGCCTTTGGCCCTGGCAGTGCCGGTGGCTGCCGGTTCCTGGTGCCTGAGCGGCCAGCGCGGCACAGGGCAGGTGGCTATGGCACAGCCCCCAGCAAGGGATCCCCTCTGGCTCTGGGCAGTGACACCAGCCCTGAGCAAGGGCCCAGGGCAGCTTTCCATGGCCACCAACCATCACAAGGGCACCGGGCATTGGTTGCCATGGCACCAAACCAAGGAATGGGTCCCCCCATGCCGTTGCCATGGCACCTGGTGACACCAATGAGCGTCACTGCAACTGTACCTGGAACAGCCCTGGCACCACTTTGTCCCAGGGTTGCCATGGCAGCTGAGGGCAGCAACAGCTCTGCAGGCAAGTGGCCATGGAACCTGGCTGCAGAAATGACTCTTTGGGCTGGTTTCCAAGGAAACCTGAACTGATGGGGGTTGCCATGGCACCCAGACACGGCATTGGGGTCCCTGAAGTGTCCATGGCAACAGTCCCTTGAAATGGCACCACTGCATGTTGGGATGATGATCCACCCTCACAGCTGGCCCTGGGCAGGTCTGGAGTGCTCCTGGTGGCAGTTTGGGCTTGGCACACACTTGAGGAGGATGTCTGTTTGAATGGGGAAACTCAGGAGTTTTAGATTGCTTAAAAATCAAAGAAGGAAAATCCCTCTTTGGCTGTGTGCAGCCACTTCTCCAAGCAAAGCAGGTCCCAGGTGAGTGCGGAGAGACACGATGGGCTTGGGGAATGTGGAGCAAGGTTGTCTACACTGGCTCAGAGCTCAAGGTACAGCTTCTCTGAGCAGGCCAGGGCTCCTTAGGAGAGTCCCTGCATCAATATCAGTCACTGAATGCTGCAATCACCTCTTGTGTAATAGGAACAGCAATAAAAGACACCCTTTAAAATAGGACTACATATTTCCTGGAAGCTCTTTGAACTATTTCTCCATAACTGTCAAAGGAAACTGTCCTAATGAACTGCACTGGAGCAGAGGGAAATCAAGGCAGAGCCAGGGTTTGTCAGGACTTGCTTGATCCTCATGAACCTCACTGTGCATTTGGAGCTGAGCCCTTGAACCTCAGGGCCTGGGAGGAGATTGCACAAACCTTGCCAGGAGTCAAAGGCAGAGGAAACACCCCAAGTTTCTCCAGGCATTCATGGCTCCCACTGAGGTCCCTCTCCAACACAGGCTCCTCATGGACTCCTTGGAGGAGAGAAATGGTGGCCAGGATGGCACAAAAACCTCTCAGACAGTGTGGAAAGGAAAATCCAAAGCACCTTCAGCACCTTGAGTGTCTCAAAGCATTAATGAGGCCCATTTTGTGTCAGTACAATGCTCTCCAGGGACTAATTAACGCAGATAATTGGGGCCATGATTGCACAAGCCTCTCCCAGAGTCTGTATCCAAAGGGAAACACCAAGTACCTTAAAAGAACTGAAGTACCTTGAAGCATTAATGAGCCCCACCGAGTGGTGTAACTGACAAAGCCTCTCTAAGAACTAACTGCAACACATAATTGGAGGCCATGACTGCACAAAGCTCTCAGAGACACCAAAGCAAAAGCAAAACTCCAAGTCCTTTGAAAAGCCTGAAGTCCCTGCAGGGAGCATTCAGGAGCCCCCAGGGCCATTGCTGAGCAAGGCTCCCCAGGGACTCCTTCCAGCAGATCCTTGAGGCCACTGGGATGTGGGCTAGGGCGGGTGCTGAGGGCAGGACAAGGGGCTGACAGTGCCCAGCCTGGCTGGGGCTGTGCCAGGAGGCCCCAGGGCCTCAGGACAACGTGTCTCCTCACAGCCCTTGGTGGCACAGACCCTGCTGCTGTGCTCCAGGGCACCAAGAACTGGCTTCTCTTTGTCCGCAGCTGCCATCAGTGCCTGCAGTTCTCTGCTCTGCCTGGGGCCTGGGGACACTTTCCCTGTTGTGTCCCTTACAGGGATCTCTTCAAAGTCCAAGAAACTTCAGTGTTTCAATAGAACTGAGTTCTTGAGGATTCTTGAAGGTTCTGTGACATCCCAGAGCTGGCTGTGACATCACAGAGTAGGGTCTGAGGCCATAGAACAGAGTCTGCCATCATAGAGGGTGGCTCTGTGGCATCAGAGAGTTGGTTGTGACATCACCTGGTGGCTGTGGAACATCATAGAGCAGGCTGTGACATCACAGAACAGATTGTGACATCACAGGGTGACTTTGTGACATCAGTCTTCTGTGATGTCACAGCACTGCTGTATGACATCACAAGGTGACATCGAGTTGGCTCTGTGACATCAAAGGGGCAGTGTCACATCACAGAGAAGGCTGTATGACATAACAGGGGCTCTGTGACATCACAGGAGCTGTGTGACATCACAAGGGCTGTGTGACATCACGGGAGCTGTGTGAGGTCACTGGGGAGGTCACTCTGCCCCGGCCCCCCTCACAGCTCCCCCCAGAGCAGTCCAACCCTGCTCATGCACAGCGGGGGACACGGGGACGCTGCCGGGGGGTCCCTGTCCTCCCGGATCCCCCCGCCCCTGGCCCCGCAGCATCCCCCAGAGGATGTTCCACAAGATTGACCCCAGAGCCTGACACAGGGATGGGGGGCTGGGGCCCTGGGGGTGGCACAGGGGGACAGGGACCCCCCAGCAGCGTCCCCGTGTCCCTCAGGGCCAGAGCCTGGGCCAGGGCTCCTTCACCCTGCTACCAACGAGGCCTTGAGAGCGCTGAAAAACTCCCCAGCAAAGGAGCAGCAAAAACCAGATTTAATATTAACCAACAGCAGCACAAAGTTCCTTGGCAAGAGTCACTCTGCTCCTGACTGGACTCTTCAGGCACACCGGGGAAACAAAGCAACAACAAAACCAAACAGAACCCAGGCAATCAAACCAGAAATTAACTGAGAACTGTCCCTCTGTGTGTGTGTGTGACACAAGGACAGCAAGGGCAAGGATAAAAGGAACACGGCCTGAAAGCTTAACAGAGCTCAAACTTAACAGGACTTTACTTATACATTAACCTTAACTGATACTTTCAACCTCACAATTTAGCAAAAGAGCAGAGTATAACAGCATGTAACCTAACTTAAACCTATGACTTCGCAATTTAACAGAGGAATAACACTTAACAATATTGAACTTAACATAAAACTTATATTAAAGGTAACCACTTAGCAAAAGAAAAACTCTCAGCAGCATTTAATTTAACTTTGGCCTTGTGATTTTACCTTCCCTACAGGCCTGACTGACTCAGCTATCCAAGGCACAACAACCCCTCAGAGAGCAGCATTTCTGCCACATTTCCCCAGCACAGGCACTCGTGTGCGCACACAGACACCAAGAGTCAGTGCAAGGCACCTGTGAGAAATTCCCCTGAGGGCAGGAAATGCTCCCTGTGGATCCTTTGGCATTTCCCCAGTGGGCAAAGGGTTGAGCCTGGAGGAGTGGGGGGATCGGCCCAGTATCCATCGTTGTTTGAGATCCTCGAGTGCAGCAAATGGGAGAGTTCCCGGCTGGGAGAGGCCCCACTCAGAGGGAGTCACTGGCCCAGGAGAGCTCCAAGGGCCCCTTTTGGAGCGCTGTGTGCAGGGCCCCAAGAGAGAGGCTTCAGTCCCAGCAATGGTTCATCCTGGCCGCACTTGGCATCAACAGCTTTCTTTGGCAGTGTGAGAAGAGGGATCTTGTGCCACTGAGGGAACAAAAACAGTTCCCAGGGCTGCTCCTACAGAAACCAGGAGCTGGTTGGGCAGCAGCAGTGCCTGGAGCAGACAGTGTTTGTGATGAGCTGCAGAGGAGCTGAGCCCAGGGGCTGTTGGCCAAGGCCGAGCCCCAAGGAGCATTTTTCAGCTGGCAGGGCGGCCTGAGAAGGGGAGGGGGGAATGCAGCAGCACAGGGCCATGGAACCAAGGGAGCATTGTGACACTGTGGGGCCCTGTGAGACCAAGGGACCACTGTGACACTGTGGGGCCCTGTGAGACCAAGGGACCATTTTGGCAATGTGAGGCCTCATGGTGTCATGGAGACTACTTCCACATTGCTGGGCCTCATGGAACCAAGGGGACTGTACTGACGCTGTGTGACTCCATGGAATGTAGGGATCATTGTGACATTCACAGGCCCCATCGAACCAAGGGTCCATTGTGACACCACCGGGCCTCATGGAACCATGGAGACCATTATGACACTTTGTGGTGTCATGGAACCAGGCAGCCATTGTGACACTGTGGGACTCCATGGAACCAAAGGTTCATTGTGACATTGCAAGGCCTTGTGGAACCATGAAAAGACAATTGAGACACTTTACAGCCTCATGGAACCAAAGGGCTATTGTGACACTGAGGGGCCCATGGAATCACAGAGACCATTGTGACACTCAGGGGACTCATGGAAACCATTGTGACACTATGAGGCCCCATGGAATAAGCAAAGCATTGTGAGACTGTGAAGCCTCATGAAACCAGTGAGACCACTGTGACCCTGGGAGGAGCATTGTGATATTGTGGGGCCTCGTGAAACCAAGAGGCCTTTGTGACACTGCAGGGCTGCATGGAACCAAAGGTCCATTGTGACACTGCAGGGCCTCATGTCATCAGTGGTCCACTGTGACACTGGGCAACCAAAGGAGACCATTGTGACACTGCAGGGCTGCATGGAACCAAAGCTTCAGGGCGACACAGAGTGGCCTCCTGTCATCAATGGTCCATTGTGACACTGTGGACTCAAAGGAGAGCATTGTGACACAGCAAGGGCTCATGGAATCCTTGGGACCATTGTGACAATGCAAGGGCTCATGGAATCCTTGGGACCATTGTGACACTGTGGGGCCTTATGACACCTGGGGGCCACTGTGACATTTTGGGACCCCATTGAACCTGGAGGCCAGTGACACTGCAGGTCTTCTTGCAATCAAGGGGCCATTGTGACACTGCTGGAACCCATGGAATCAAGTCACCATTATGACACTGCGGGGCCCCATGGATCCAAGGCACCATTGTGACACTATGAAGCCCCATAAAACCAAGGGAACACAGAACAGCTCTGGCTGCTTTGGCTTTCCATGGACTGCCTGACAGGTCCAAGTGACCTTTGCATGTTGAGGGTCACTTCTCATCTGCTGCTGAAACACTGGGGCTCTGTGCTTTCCTTCCCAATGGAAAAGAACTGTCCTTCTGCTCCAGGCACCCATGGCCAGAATTGGGATTTCACCTCCAAAGGTCCTTATATCCAGAGATTGTTCCCATAGGAATATTGCCAGGATAAGTCTGGCTGGCAGTAGTTTCACAAGGGTCACCTCTCATCTGTCCCCAAAACACTGGGGGAGGCTCCATGCTCTCCTTCCCATGGGAAAGAACTGTCCTGCTTCTCCAGGTGCCCATGGCCGAGATTGGGTTTCCACCTGCAAATTCCCTAAATCCAAACTCTGCAATTACTGACAAGTCTAGCTGGCCTTGGCCTACTGCGGCTCTCACCTGCCTTCCAAATCTTGGGGCTCTGTGCTTTCCTTCCTATGGAAAGAACTGTCCTTCTCAGCCAGGTGCCCCTGGCCACAATTGGGATTTCACCTCCAGCATTGCCTGTTGTGATGGACTGGAGGAGATTGTTGGCTCTAAACATTTTGTATGTGGGGGAGGAAGGGGCAGGTCCAGCCTTGCCCTGCCCTGTAAGCCCAGCCCTGCCCTGCCCTGTGACCCCAATCCCCCCAGGGACCTCCAGTGGGTTTACGGTTTCTACCTGACGTGCGGCACACTGAATCCCCAGCACTGCTATCCCACCCTGGGCACTGGGGCCCTCTTGGCTCTACTCAGTGCTGCTGCTCTACTCAGGTCACCCTAAACCCCGGTTGGGACCTGTGTCCCCCCACTGCAGGGATTGTGCGCGACTCACACTGCCCCGATCCTCCACGCACCCGGAGCTCCATTTGGGGTTTGCGTGCCAACTCACCAATTCATCTGCCACCTTTACTCGAGTTTGGTGCACAGGGAAAACACCAGCCAGATATCTGCAAGAGGTCAGGAATTACACAAAATTTTACAAGCAAAGTACAAAAAACCAAGAAACTTTGGAAGAGGATTTCATGCAACATCCAATTACAAAGAAAACACTTATCATAGCAATAACTTCATTAACTTAGTTCATTAGACATAGAAATCAATGAACATGTAAGCTGTTGAGGTACCCAAAAATGTTGCATATAAAGAGCATTAGAAGGAGAAGACAGACAGAGAGACAGACAGAAGCTCTATAGAAAGACACACATATGACTAACAGCTCCTAGGGTTCCAGCATGTGTGAAACACAAACCCCAGGAGAAGGCAGAGTCCACACCAGGGGCTGACCTTGCACTCCATGTTTTTAAGCCTCCAGGCCTTTGTGGGCCTCCCCCCAGGTGGGATTTCTGATCGCTCAGGCAATCAGGGCTGGGTTAGCACTGTCCCCACTGTGTGACTGATTGACAGCTCATCCCACAGTGTCTCAGGATATTGATCTCATCCATCCTCTGATAGTGACTATGGTGACACTGGGGAACCTCATGGAACCATGGGTCAGTTGTGACCAGGTGGGTCCAAGGACACCACGGTAACATCAGGGAACCTCGTGGGAACAAGTGGCCATTTTGATGCTGTGGATCCCCATGGAACCAAGGGAACATGGAACAGGCTGATGCCTTCAGTTTTAGCTGTCATATTTCCAGATTCTCTACTGCATTAGTCTGTAACTCTGGACTTCATACACAGTGTTAGCAAGTTCTCTTCACAGTGTAGTCAGACAAAACAATCCTTTTCCAGCCCCAGAACCGGACACTGTTGCAGCTTCAGGCACAAAAAGTGCAAATATCAGCGAATTGAGGAAAACAAACTCGGAGGATGGGACTGCATAATCGGAGGCTGTAAATGGACGACTAACCCCAATATTTAAATGGACCATGTGGGATCTCAGCCTCTCAGGGCTGAGGGGCAGAGTGACCGAGACCACCCCTGGGGGGCTCGGGAGTCCTGGAATGTTGCCAGAAATATCTGGTGGCTGGACTTTGATCCCACAGGGGAGATGACATCAGTATGAGGATAGGAGGATTTCACTGGGGTGAACGGTGAAGGGATAAGTTAATTGGAGTGTGAGATACAGGGTTTAAGATTTCTGTACAGGGGGGTCTAGAGAAGTAAGATGGAGGAATTGGGGCGTGCCCTTCTCCTTCTTCTTCTTCCTCTAGGCCTCCATCTTCTGTGGTGATGTTGGCACTCTGGGATTGGACCTTACTAGGGGAACACTGGTTAATAAGGATAGAGGGTATTGGAGAAAAATGATAAATATTGTATACGTAACTCCAAGTATAAAGATAGACGACCGCCCCAGGGGCTCTCAGTGTGTGCCCATGGCTGACTGCTGAGCAGAACTCTGTCAGGCCCAGAGAAAATCTTTTAGATAAGCATTTAATAAACACCGAGACCGAGAAAAGATCTGAAGTCCCTTCTCGCCCTTTGGAGCGCGGGCGGCCCAAGGCCATCTTCGGGCTTTTCCAGACCATCTAAACAGCCCAAAATCCGACAGACCAAACCTTATAAAAGTGTGAAAACTCCTGACCAGCCATCCATTTTGAGTGTAGCCTCGACTGGGCTCTTGTCCTGCTCAAGGTGAATCCTTTGAAGGCCTTTTAATAAATCACAGCAAGAGGAAGAAGCCATGAGAAAGCTGACAACTCTTTGTGAGGACAGAGTTGTGGAGCAGTGAAAAACAACTTGTTTTTCCTGAGAAAGAGCTCTAGGACTGTGAAAACAACCTACTTTCCCTGAAAAAGAGCTGTAAGACTGTGATAAAAACCAGCCACCTGTATAAACTGTATTTTCCCTCTTAGATAGAAAAATGAAAACTATCTCTAACAAAAAACTTTTCCTGCACATACACACCAGGGGTTTGAGTGACCAATCAATACAGGGTAACAATTTGTTGCTGACCAACTGGGGATAGACAGGGGATGTTCTTAAAAAACCCTACAAAAAGGCCTATAAAAAGACTGCATAAAAATAGCACAGGATCGATCCTTTCTTTTTGCACCATAAAACATGTCCTGCATCCCTCTATATCGGGCGCTGTTGCAGTGCCCTTTTATTTCATAGCTTTTTGGATGGTCTGTTCCAGTTCACCCCCTGTATGTTGTCTTTCCCCAAGCTGGATTATTCCCAGGTTATATCCCTCCCCTTTTACCCTTCAATCATTATAATCCCCACCCTGTATTCCAGTGCCTTCCCTATCCATCCCTGTAAACTCTGCCCCTGTTCTGGACCCTTCCCTGTCAGTCTCCTGTAAACCCCTCCCCTGCAGGTTCCACCCCTTGGGAATTCCCCTCATGGATGATGCCCCATTGACCCATGTGACTTGCCCTCTCCACCCCCTTATCCCATTAGTCCCTGAGATGTATTCCCCTCCTTTTGCTCCTCCCTCCCTGATTCCCTATTGGCTCAGCGATTGTGCCCACCCACAGTTCTAGTGCTGTAAAAAATCCTGAGCACACTGGGGGTTGATGCTCTTCAGTGCCTGTTCCCTCTGATGAGTAAAGCTTCCTCAGAATCTCACACCAAAGGCCTCCCTCTCCTCTTTAGTCTGCTCCCTGACGCTGACACCATTCTAGCTGTGGAGCAGGTGGCTCCAAGGTTCAGCTCTCCCTGTTTCAGGGGAAGCTGTTCCCCACTCATGGCACGCGGCACCACTGAGCCAGCTGTGTAGTCCATCGCGGTGTCAGCCTGGGGCTCCTGCTGGCAGGGAGCTGTGCCGCTGGCGCCATGACAGGCTCTGTGTTCTCAGGCATGGCCGCGCGGCACCTGAGGGGGAAGAAGGAAGAGCTCTGGCTCATCTGCAGCGGTGAGGGAGGGCAGCGGGCTGGCAGCGGGGGCTGCCGGGGGAGCTGCAAGCCCTGGCCCGGCTGCAGAGGGCTCTGCTCCCTGTGCGGATGAGGGGCGGCGTGGGGAGAGCACACAGAGATTTCAGGGCCACCTGGGCGATTCCTGGCCAGCAGCTTTGGGCTGGTCCCGTTGGTCCCTGCTCCCTCCTGGCCATGGCTAGAGCCAGCTGGGATGGCCCTGGCAGGGGGCTCTCCTCGGCTCCCCGCAGATCCGGGATCTGACCATGGCTCTGTTCCCTTCTCTTTCAGCCCTGGAACACCTGACAGAGGACATCAGCAGTGCCGTGTCAGATTTGGCACTTGAAACATTGTATGTCCTCCAGGCACTGCAGAGTGAGCGACATTCCATCTTCCAGAGGCTGCAAGATCAGCTCCGCAGGGCATGGAGGACACGGCCTCGTCTGTCGGGGCTCAGCTGGCTGGGCTGCTGGAGCTCTGCAGAGACCTCTGTCTGCTGAGGTCACCTGAGCCAGCGGGAATTTTCCATTTCTGAAAGATTGTTCTGTTTCTTTTCTTCTATTTGTTTTTTCTTTAGTGTATAAATATAGAGTATGTTATAATACACAGACTCCCAGGAGCTTTCTTTTGCTGCCCAGGGTCTGCAGGGCATTGGGGAAGAGGGGGAGAAGGGTGCCATGGCTCAACAAGCTGCCCAGGCGTGCAGTGTTGCAGGGAAAATGGCCAGAAGCCCCTTGGCCTGTGGTGGTTCTGCTGAAGCCTTTGTGCTGGTGACAGAGCGGGTGGGCAGGGGCTGGAGCTGCGGGGATCCCTGTGAGAGCGGTGCCTGGAGATGGCCACAAGCCCTGTGCCAGGCAGGAAGCGTCATCTTTGTCCTTCTGCCCGTGTGCTGCTGTCTGCCTTGCTGAGGGCTCCCAGGTGCCTCTGGATGGGGCTGCTCTGGAGCTGCTGTGGGGCTGCAGTGCTGCTGCCAGGCAGCTTGGCGGGGCTGGGGCAGAGACTGAGGGGACTGGGGCATGAAGGGACCAGTGGCTAGGAGGCCCTGACAGGACATGGCAGTTGGAAGGTGTGGAGAGCTTTGTGGACAGGTAATTAGCTGAGAAAGGTCACGTCGACATAATTCCGCTGGTTTAGCTTGAAGGGGAGAAGTATAGGAGTCAGCAGTCAGTGTCCAATAACAGGCAAGGACATTGTGCTGTTGGTGCAACAACAGGATAGGGAAGAAAATCTTTAGCAGAAACACAAAGAATAGTTTCAATAAAATATCCACAAGAATTCAGAAGCAGGCGTAGTTGGCTGATATGTAACTGGCCAATAGTGAGCTCCCGTTTGCAATATGTATGAGATTCATTAACACCAATATAAATATGTGTGCCTATAAATGAAGTTCGAGATTTGCTGTTCACTCATATTGTGTGCCGCATTTCTCCCGCCAATCCCAACAACATGGTGACCCCAACGACATCATATCGGTAATGGCGACCACGGGGGATCGGTGAAGGAGTTCGGGTCCTGTCGCAGCAAGGAAGGCGAAAAAGCACCGCTGAAAACAGGGGAGGTGCTGAGCCCTGGGTGACTCAAAGGAAGGCCTGGGCAATACGTTCTGCCACCACCTTTGGGGCTGTAACAGCACTGATGTTTTTAAAATTTAAAGGCAAGCAGCATATGATTTATTTACTTGCTTTTTAAAAAAGCGACAGATTAAGGGCATAGATTTGCAGAAAGAGCTTCATGGGTTATTAGTTTATGGGTATGCACAGGGATTTTTTCAAAATCCTCATACAGTTCATGAATTGAGTGGCGAAAGTTTGGAGATAAGCTGTGGGAGGCTGTTTTAGATGATGATAAAACTGCAAAGAAGTTAGGGAAGTTATGGCGAGTGGTGCATAATGAGTTAGTACAATATCAGGTAGAAAAGAAGGCTGCGCAGCAACCTACTGTGGCTCATGACAAGAATAAAAGTTAAGGGGATTGGTCGGATTGCCCATTACCCCCTGCCACATCGACAGTCATCTTGCCACCAACGTCGGCTCCTGCTTCAAGCAGCAACTCACCCCCCATAACAGCACCATCCGCACCGCCTGTGCCCTGGCCAGACCCTCCCTCTCCCCCTCCTAGCAATGAGCTGATCCCTGGGGCAGAGAGTGACCTAGCAGGGGCCATTGCACAAGAGCGGAGGAAGGCATGGGCAGCGGTAGCAAAAGAGATAATGGATTCAGGGGATAGTGAGGGTACAGCAGAAGCTATGGAAGTGGCTTGCCCCGTGGTGCATACTCCTCTGGATGGGGGTGGATTACAGGCAGCAATTACTGCTCTAGATTGGAAACTGTTGTCGCAGTTACAGTCCACAGTTAGTCAGTTTGGGGTGACCGGTGAGCCCACAAAGCAAATGCTTGACTATATTTGGGGGACCCAGGTGTTATTGCCAGCCGATTGCAGAGGAATTGCGAAGCTTATTTTTACTCAACATCAGCAGCTTCTGTTTAATGCACATTGGCAAGCACTCTGCCAGGAGTGCGTAGCAGTGGTACAGCAACAAGGGACCCTTTACATGGGGTAACCTTAGATGAATTATTGTGTATAGAGGCTTTTGCTCAAACAGAAGCACAAGCGTTAATCAGTCCTGATAAATATCGAGAGGCTATGCGACTGGTGAGACTGGCTATAGATAGGATAAAAGAACCAGGCGGGGTTCCCTCATACATGGGTATAAAGCAAGGAAGGGATGAATCGTTTGGATCTTTTATAGATAAGGTGGCCGCTGCTATCAAGCGAGCTGGCGTGACAGATTTTATGAAAGGGGCCCTTCTTAAAGAGTGTGATATTCAAAATAGCAACCAGGCTACGAAAAATGTGTTTAATACCCTAGGAGCTAATTGGACTATAGAAGAAGCTTTAGAACGCATGGCAAATGTTCCCCTAGGTAGTCAGGCAATGTTAGTAGAAGCTATTAGAGAACTAGGGGCAGGATTGAAGGAGCAGGCAGCAGCATCGCAGAGCCAAGTCCTTTCTGCCCTTGCGCCCCTACAGGCAGTGGCAACAAATAGTCCACGATCTCCATCTACTGGCTGATTTAAATGTTACCGGTGCTGGGGTATGGGACATACCCAGCGAGCCTGCCAAGCAGCTAGCATCTGGTGTCACAGCTGTCGCCCGGATACCCACAATACCGGAGCCTGCCAACGCCGCTCCGGAAATGGGAGGCCCAGTGCGCCCAACAGCCGCCGCGCCCAGACACAAGTAGCAGCTGTCAACACCTCAGCCCAGCCCTCCTTCAACCAGCCACCGTCGGGAGCCTCGGGCTGGACGTGGCAGCCTCAGTAGCGGTAACATTGATGATTACCCAACTGGAAAAGGTCCCGACTGGAATAAAGGGACCAATCATCATTGATGGACAACCTATGGGAGCTTTGCTTTTGGGGCGATCTTCAGCTACCGTGAGGGGATTATTTGTTTTAACTGGGGTAATAGACGCTGATTTTACTGGGGAAATTTGTGTTATGGTACATACTACTTTTCCACCAATATGAATCGAGAAAGGACAGAGGATAGCTCAATTAGTTCCATTGGAACAAATGACTAAAACATTACCCCCCCATCAATCAAAGTCCAGGGGGGAACGGGTCTTTGGCTCCACTGGAGGACTTACTCTGTTAATAATGAACTTAAACGATTGGCCAAAATGTGCTGTATTGATAGAGTATCAGGGTGACAGGCAAACCTTGGAAGGTTTATTAGATACTGGTGCAGACTCCAGCATTATCAGCCCGGATTGCTGGCCCCACAACTGGCCGTTATAGCCAACCACAGTAGCAGTTGCCAGGGTTGGAGGCTTAATGCTTGCAAGAAAATCACCCATGTTATCAGTAACTATCGATGGAAAAATTTTACGGAGTGTTTTCTCTGTTGTGCCTTTGGCCCCTACTGTGCAGTGCCTCATTGGTCGGGACATTTTGGCTCAAATGGGGGTAGTGCTGACAAATGAGTACCTTTTGGGCTAATGTCCATTGCGTGGACTTTCCCAATCCCACTCATTTGGACCACGGACACACCAGTGTGGGTTAAGCAATGGCCATTAGAAAGGGAAAGTCTGGAACAAGCACATGTACTAGTACAAGAACAATATGAACAGGGTCATTTACAGTTGTCAGTAAGCCCATGGAATACCCCTATTTTTGTTATTAAAAAGAAGTCGCAAAAAGTATCGTTTGCTTCAGGATTTACAGGCTGTAAATGAACAAATGAAGCCTATGGGAGCCTTACAATCAGGTTTGCCTAACCCAGCCATGTTGCCAAAAGACTGGCCACTGTTAATTGTGGATCTTAAGGACTGCTTTTTTACTATTGCTCTTCACCCTTGAGACACTTGGAGGTTTGCATTTACCTTACCGGCTTTAAACAGGGAAGAACCAGACAAGAGATTTGAATGGCTTACTCTCCCACAGGGCATGCGCAACAGCGCCCCCTTGTGTCAGCTGTATGTTGACAATGCTTTACAACCTTTGCAACAGGCCTGGGCCAAAACAACCACTTATCATTACATGGATGATATTTTATTTGTGCAGCTGCAACCTTTTACAGGTCAACAAATTCAAGAAATACATAAGGTCCTGGAGCTACATGGCTTAGTTGTAGCTCCTGAAAAAATTCAATTATCTGCACCCTGGAAATATTTGGGATGGACACTTACTGATCAGGTTGTTACCCCCCAGAAATTGCAATTGAATATTAAAATACATACATTGCATGATGCTCAAAAATAACTTGGTGATCTGCAATGGCTGTGCCCTATTGTGAGCATCCCAAATGAGTTGTTAGATGAACTTCGACCTTTACTAAAAGGGACTAACCCAGCACAAGCTGTCCATATAACCTCTGAGCAGGTTAAGACACTTCAGCAGATATTGGACTTTGGGACACAGGGCAGTGTCCGGAGACGAGATCTTAACCTCCCCATACAGCTGACAGTTTGGTGTGGAACTAAATTTTTACTGGGTGCACTTATTCAGCAAAACAGAAAAACGGGGGAGGCGTGGGCCTTAGAATGGATATCTCCTCCACCTCAACAGCATAAAACCCTTCTTCAAAAAAATCGAAATTTTGGCTGACCTGCTTAAGAAGGGTCGTAAACAGGCATTACAGATTACGGGAAAGGAGCCTGATCAGATACGGATACCAATGAAGAAAGATACATTGACCTGGTACTTGATAAACAGTATGGAATTACAAGAGGCCTGCTGGGAGCTGGAAGCGTGATTGCCACTGATGATATTCCCAATATACCATTGAACTGGATAGGGCACTGGGGTTGGATTCAATGCCCAAAAGGATCACAGAAGCCCCTGTCGGATGCTATTACAGCCTACACAGATGCAGGAAGAAAATCAAGAACTGCTGCAGTGACCTGGCAGGAGAAGGGACAATGGCACCATCAAATTCTCCAGGCTTCCGAGTCGGATACTTTACAAACGATGGAGCTATTGGCTGTTGTATGGGCCATGATGCATTTTTCGGGGCCCCTCAACATAGTGACAGATTCTTTGTATGTTGCAGGAGTGTGTGAGTGAATAGAGGATATTTCTATAAAAGAGGTTCAAACCAGCAGGTTACATGAGCTGTTTATTCAGTTACAGAGGGTGATTAAGCTGAGAAAACGTCCCTTTTCTGTTATCCATATCAGAAGTCACAAATGGGATATTGGTCTGGGAGAGGGTAATGCACGAGCAGATAAGCTAGTCTCAATTACACAAGTGACTCCAATTCCCAGGCAGACTATGGCCAGAGAGGCACATTCCATATTTCACCAAAATGCAAAGGGCCTCCATAGAGAATCTCAGATATCTATGGACGAGGCACAGGCAATAGTCAAAGCCTGTCCCATATGTAGTCATCATAATGGGGGCTGCGGGTTAGGTCTGGGAGTTAACCCAAGAGGGTTGAGTACAAATGAGACCTGGCAAATGGATGTCACACATGTTGCTGAGTTTGGTAGGATGAAGTATGTGCATAGTATATGAAGTATGTGTTACTATAGACACCTATAGTCATTTTATATGGGCCACAGCACAGTCTGGTGAGAAAGCCGGGCAAGTGGAGAGGCATCTCAGCAGCTGCTTTGCTGTAATGGGAGTGCCACAGTGTATTAAGACAGATAACGGGCCTGCCTGCTGCAGAAAAAGAATAAAGCAGTTCATGCAAATGTGGGGGATAGAACAAGTGACAGGCATTCCTAATTCCCCGACAGGGCAAGCAATCGTAGAAAGAGCTAATGGTACCTTGAAAAGATATCTAGGTAAATACAAGGATATTAGAGAGCCGCAAGAAAGACTGTTAAGGTGTTTATTTGTTTTAAATCACTTGTGTGTTTTTGGGGAAAGCAAGGTTCCTGCTGTAATTCGCCACTATGTACAGGAGAAAGAAAGTGTAAAGCAAGATGTAAGGGTAAAATACAGAGATCCCAAAACAGGACAATGGCAAGGTCCTGCTAAGGTGTTATATTGGGGCCACGGATATCTTTGTGTTTCTACCCCTACAGGATCCTTATGGGTACCTGCTAAATGGACCCGAGGAGCTGTGTTAGATGGAACCACCAGAACTCCATCAACTGAGCGCAGAAGACCGTCAAAGAGTGGAGACGAAGCTGTTGACCAATACTTCTTAAGCTGAAAGGACAGTGTAGTTTGGCTATCGACCGAGTGATTGATCGGTGTAAATCCTTAGATTATATACTTAGCCTGCTTCAAGCGCTTTCTATGTTTGAATTTAGAGGGCTTAGGAACCTAGCTTGTATTGAGTGTCATAATAGACAATGTGCTGCATGGGTATTGTTTTTTTGCGGGGGTTGTCAGCAAACTAAGTGGGTACATCAGACTCAATTACCTGACTTGTGGTGCAGGATCTGTGGATTTTATTGGCAGTTGGGCTCCTGGCAAGCAGAACTTCAGGCCTTTACAGGATTACCTGGCTACCAAGGGTTACAGTTTTATGAGTCACCAGAACAGAAAATTATTGCATGGTTTAGGTGGGAAACTCAGCATTTAGTTAAACGTGCTTTGGGACAGTCCAAGTCGCATATACAGACTAAGTGTGGTAAGGGTATTCCCCTTTCACAAACGAGTATAATAGGTCCAATTTCTGCAGATCAAGATCCCAACCAAGCGTGGGACATTTGTCTCAGAGATGTAAAGAAGTTAAATCTGGGCAGATCAAGGAGAAAGAAGAGGAAAGGAAAGAAGAGACATTCTTAACGACTTGTGGGAAACATGTTTATCTCCCAAATGTCTGGGTGGTTCAAAGCAGCACCTGGGGAGACCAGGGTGATGTGGCACATTTATGCTGTTACCTTACTAATCCTCACCCTCTTAGCAGACAGTGCAGATGCTGCCGGAGAAATGAAAACTCATCATGCATGCGCCCCACCTCAGCCTAAGACTAACATTTGGGTTGCCCTGGCAAACTTAACTAACCAGGAGGCTATTTGCCTGTCATTATCTTCTCCTGGTAATCCATTTACGACTTGCTTGGTAGGGCTACCAGCAGATCCCTGGCCATGTCCCTCAGGTGTACCCACCTGCAAAACTGACAATCCTAAGACAAGTGTAGATAATTGGGACCAATGGGTTTCTCACTTCCCCGTAGCACCACAGGAACCCCAAGAATTGGAGCTGTTAGGTTCAGTGATGGCAGATGCATGTATTAATTTTAACCATAGAAGCTAGCTTTCAGCAAAAAACCATCCCACCATTGTAACTTCCAGCATGGCTGTGTATCGTAATGTAACAGTTTGGTGCAATTATACCACAGGGAAAGTGTCAATCTCATCAAATGATCCTATTCAACTGCCAGCAGGTTACTTCTTAATCTGTGGGGACCGTGCTTGGCCTGGTGTCCCATCAATGCTGCGCGGGAGGCCATGTACAATTGGACGGCTGTCTCTGCTTACACCCAATACGTCCATGATATTAAACATGAGCCGCCGCCGTCGTCAGCATAAGAGAATGATCCATGCATTTACTGCTGACTGCAAAGACGATGTAAAATTTTGGTCCCCAGGGGCCATAATTGCAGCATCCTTTCTGACTCCAGTGGTGGCAGCTGCAGGTGCCCATGGTGCCCTAAATAATTTGGGATGCTGGCTTGCAAAGCAAACCAATGCCACCTCTTTGGCACTTTCTAGCCTTTTGCTTGATGTTGATTCTATTCATCATGCAACACTTCAAAATAGAGCTGCGATTGACCTTTTTTTACTTGCACAAGGCCATGGCTGTGAAAAATTTGAGGGCATGTGTTGCATGAATCTTTCTGATCATTCGCAGTCCATCCATGCCCAGCTCACTGAATTGCAAAGGTTGATTGGAAAGTTACAGGTAGAATGAGGTTTCGGTATTGATGTATGGCTCTCATCATTAGGCCTGGGATCATGGTTACATTCTGTTGTTAAAGTTAGCATTATAGTGGGCATTATAGCTCTGTTAGTAGTGTTAATTTTGCCGTATTTTTGCATGTGCTTACAGAACATGGTGCAAAGACTGATATCCACTACATTTAGTCAGACTATGCTTGTCCAACAGAAAAACGGGGGAAGTGTGGAGAGCTTTGTGGACAGTTGGTTAGCTGAGAAAGGTCACGTCGACATAATGCTGCTGGTTAAGCTTGAAGGGGACAAGCATAGAAGCCAGTAGTCAGTGTCCAATAACAGGCAAGGACATTGTGCCCTTGGTGCAACAGCAGGATAAGGGAGAGCATCTTTGGCAGAAATATGAAGAAAAGTTTCGGTAAAATATCCACAAGAATGCAGAAGTAGGCGTAGTTGCCTGATAAGTAACTAACCAATAGTGAGCTCACCTTTGCAATATGTATGAGATTCATTAACACCGATATAAAGATGTGTAGCTATCAATAAAGTTTGAGATTTGCTGATCACTCATATTGCGTGCCACATTTCTCCTGCCGGTCCCAACAGAAATCAATCTGGGATGACCCCAAATGACATTTTTCAGCTTGCTCAAGCGGTAGCTCAGCCCTTCTTTGAACAGTTCTCTCCCGTCCCACCTGCCTTTTACTTCCACACTGCTCCCTCTTTTCCCTCAGTGAGTTCCCAGCCCATTGCAGTCTCCATCACACTGTTGCCTTCCTTGGTGCCCCTCACCCCAAGAAAGGCTGAGCCCCAGGCTTAGGGACTCATCCTGTCACTGGCTGAGGAGCAGCAATGTCTCAGAGGTCCAGTGGGATTTTAGTGTCATTCAGAGCTGCCAGCTGCCAGCACTGCCCCTCTGGGCAAGGCCAAGTCTGATGGTCTTTCTCATTCCAGAGGAGTCGGCGCTGAGCCTTGGCAGGGCCTGGAAGGGCTGGAGCCAGGTCTGGCCACTGCCCCGGACTCGCTGCCCACCAACCACCCCCATCTGCTGTGCTCCATCCTCAGGGACAGAAAGGTCTGTGTGTGCCAGGGGCTCTGGGATGTCTCTGTATTCATGGACAGAAGGGTCTGTGTGTGCCAAGGGCTCTGGGATGTCTCTGTATCCATGGACAGAAGGCTCTGTCTGTGCCAGGGTTTCCATAATGTCTCTGTATCCATGGGTATGGGGAGGAACACAGTCTAAATGTCAGTCACGTTGCTTGCACACTCCTTCCTTTGTATGCAAGACACATCCATGCACAGCCTCACGTATGGATATATTAAAAGGACAGGCATGGATAGAGGTTTCCCACAGAGCTCTAACTTTTGCCTTGTAAGCCAGTGGCCAGGGGATTTTTTTTTCCCCAGCTCTGTGTGATAAGGTGTCGAAGAGCTGAAGGAGCAGCATTCAGAAGCAGTTTCAGGGTTTCTAGGCAGGAAGTGGAGCTGACAATCATCCACATAACTTGCTGTATCCATCAGGATTGGCTGCTGGTTCTTTAGGAATATGGCCCAATGGAGACACGAGACTTGGAAAAATCCCATCTCTCTGTGGGTTTGTGCAAAGGGGGAGAAGCAGAAACTCTTCATGTCTTGGGGACTCAAGGTCCAAGGAGCTGTGGCTGCAGAGGGTGACCTGGGCTGGTGGCAGGTGAAGTTCTGTTTCTTGACATCCCAGAGTGGGACAGTAGAAAGCTCCAAGCACCTCCAACCCAACTGAAGTCTTTGTGATGCTGCAGATCCTGTAGGAAAAGCTGCTGTCACACAATCCACTGGCATTTATGACTTTCATTTTCAATACTTGAGGTCAAAGTTTCAAACTGCAATATTTTTACCCTCAAGACACAGTCATGCACAACCCATCTTTCAATTTCCTATTGCTTCAACCACAATTTAAAATAATTAAATATTGGAAAACAACCCTATAATCTGTGAAAGAAGGCAGCTGATGGATCTTTGTCACCAGCACATTTACAGAGTAACTGAGCTCTCTTTTTGAAAAGATCAGCTGCCTCTTTCTTAATCCAAAGTTAAAGATGATTTTTAACTACACATTTGGTGCCAGTTTTTATATTTCTTTTTATCTTTTTTTTTAAACAGAAAACACCTCTGAAAAAAGGAGTGTCCTTTGCTCCTGCAGGGCTGAGGCTTTTCCCCGTGACTGGGCACAGACTGATGGAGCAGCATGGCTGAACATGGGGGCACACACAGGGACCAGCAGCAGCTGCCTTTGCCCACCTGAGGCTCCAAGGCCCAAACTCTGGGCAGCCAGGGCTGGAAGAGACTGGCAGGCTTCCTGTTGGCTGTGCTACCCCAATTGTGCCCGGCCCAGCTCTGCGTGAGGCAGAGGGAGAACAAGGGGCAGCTCCCTCCCAGTCCCAGGGACCCCTCCAGCCCCGGAGCTTGGGGCACTATCAGCACCTGCTGCTCCAGCCACTGCTTCTGCTGGCCCTGACAGAACACCCAAACTGAGGCTGATCCCGAGGGAGCAGCAGCAGGGCCTTGATCTGATTCCTGACTCTGGGCCAGGGCTGCACAAATGACCCTGCAGCAGCAGCAGCAGGAGCAGATGGAGCTGACTTTGAGCACAGCCCCTGCCCCTCTTCCCTCCCGTGTGCAGCGGTATTACAGCAGCCTGAAGCACCTGGGAGCCCCCAGTACCAGCAGGGACTGGAGATGGCAGCCCTGGGCTCCTGGAGGCTGTGCAAGGAACAGATCTGGGGACTCCCTGTCCGTGGGGAGCTTCCTGATGGAAAAGGCTGCTGTGTCCAGGCAGCTCCAAGGGCACAGAAAGGAGGCTCTGGAGCACTGGATCTGTGCCAGTGCCACAGTCCTGGGCAGCAGCCAGCGAGCCCTGGGGGAACAGAGGGCACAGCAAGAGGGACAGAACCAGGCAAGGGCAGAGACTGGGACGAGCCAGACCTGGGAGCAGGAGCAGCTGCTCCATTGCACTCTTAGAGAAAGCTCTTGGCTGGTTCAAAGCACTGAAAAGCATGAAGGGTAGAGAGGAGGCCACAGCAAACAATGCTCCTGTTTGCACAGCCTCCCCTCTCCATGTCCCAGAAGGAATTGCATGGACTGTGTTCTTGTCTCTGAGTTATCTCGTTCAGCATGAGCAGCTCAGCACCAGGAGCTGAAGGAGCTGAAGCCTCAGGCCATAGGAGCTGGGCAAGAGGAAACTTTTCGACCAAAGTAATGCTGCCAATATGGACCTGACTGAATCCAGCAGATGGAATAATGGAATTATAGAATCCTTTCTGCTGGAAAAGACCTCTAAGCTAAACCAGTCCAGATGGTCACCCAGCAGTGTCAAGCCCAGCACTAAACCACGTCCCTGCAGTGCCAAGGCCTGGAAACCAGCGAGTGAGGCCTGGACAACAGGCCCTGAGCCAAAGGTGACCTCTGGATGAACCTTCCAAGCAAAGATTATATTTGTAACTGCTCATTAATGAAATATGATGGTTGTTAGAGCTGTGATAGATGTATACACTCATTAGTGAAACATGTATTGACCTTTCTGTGTTTAGAAGCCAGACAAGGCCATGAAATCTGACATCGGGCCTTGTTTGGGGCTGTATGGTCAAAGTCAGCTCCCTTGGTTCCTCCTTGAGCCCTGGCCAGGCTTTGGGTAGAACCAGGAGGAGAATGAAACCAGATGTTCCTGAATTAGAAATGTTGTCAGTTTGTTCATTCAGCACTGTCAGAGCTGGGCCCTCTCCCAGTGGGGTTGGAGCCTCACCTGGGGCTGGAGGCACCTGCAGGAATTCCCAGTGCCCAGGAGTGGCTCTGCAGCCCTTGGCTGTGACAGCTTCCCCAGCTGCTGTGTGGGTCTGGGGGATGGTAAAGCCTGAGGGTAACTGGGGCTGGATCTTAATCACTGCAGGCAATCTTTGGTGGTGATGATTGGGTGCATTGCTGAGCTGCTCCTTCTGTGATTCTTTGCAGTTTTGCAGTATAATAAAGCACACAATTCCTGAACTTGGTGTCTGTCTCTTTGGTGCTGACCCTGCCCACCAGCAAAACAAAGACTGAGGGCCCACAGAACCAAACGTACCTTGTGACACTGTGGGGCCTGGTATGACCAAGGGGGCCATAGTGACACTGTGGGGCCACATGGAACCACTGGGACCTTAGTGACACTGCAGGGCCACATGGAACCACCGGGACGTTAGTGACACTGGGATCTCACGGAGAAGATTATTTGGACACTGTGAGGCATCATGGAACTAAGGGGCCATTGTGGTACTGCAGAGCTTCATGAAACCAAGTGGACCAGAGTGAGAATGTGGGACCCTATGAAACCAAGTGTTCATTGTGACACCATGGGGGCCACATGGAACCAAGGGGCAATTCTGACATAGTGCAGCCTCGTAGAATAATTACACAGGGCATTCCAAAGTTCCAGGGACTTGTATGTCCAAATATCCAGTGATTTCTTCTCCTTGGCACTGCCCTGTTCAGCTCTCCCTGGCCCTATCCCAGCCCTGCAGAGCAGCCCAGCCCTGTCTGGCCCTGCAGCAGGAACTGGAGGCCCTGGAGGTCAGGGACAGCCACTCTGTGTCTGGAGTGCTCAGCAGATGACCAGCTCAGGCAGCTTCTGCAGCCCCAGGGCCAGCCCTGCTGCCCAGCACAGCGCAGAGTTAGCCCCGGGGCTCCTCAGGCAGCTCCTGCTGGCCCAGGGACAGGGCATCCTCTTGCCAGATCTCCTCTGCACACCCACGGGCTCCTGCTTTTCTCCTGGTCCATGCCAGCTGCCCCCAGAGCCTTTCCCAGAGGAACACTTCTGTGCTGGCCCGAGCAGCCATTGCTGCAGCCCCTGCCCTGCTCCCCAGAGCCTGAGCTGGGGCTGCTGCTCTGCAGAGCACGGGGGCTGTGCTGCCCGGGGCCCTGGGTGCCTCTGCTGGGCTCTGCTGCTCAGCCTGGCACACAGAGGCAGCTGATGGTGCTCCCTGCCTGCACTGACCCCCTCCCACACAGTATCTGTGTGGCTATGGAGGGGGCTCAGAGGTGCCTGCCTTGTTCCAGGGCTGCCAGAGGGGCTCAGGGCTGCCCTGGATCCTCCTGGGGGAGTTCCCTGTGTCAGAGGAGTCAGTGCCCAGACTCCTTTCCCTGTGCCTGCTGTGTCCCTGGGCTGCAGAGCTCTCCTGGCTCACAGCACACAGCTTGCTGTGTCCCAAGCTGCCAGAGCACTCCGGCCTTACAGCCACAGCAGGGCTGGGAAGGACAGGGTGGAGTCGGGCAGAGCAGATGTGGGAAGAGCCAGGGCCATTGTTCCTGGCTGTGCTGCTGTGCTGGGAGCCTCTACCCTTCACCTCTGCTCAAAGGCAGAGACAGAGAAGGGCTCAGGAAGAATCCGGGATAGACAGGTTAGAGCAAGAACTTGTTTTTATTTAAATGCCAAGAGAACAAGCCTCTTGTAAGTCTTTTTATTTCAAAAGAAAGGTGGATATTCATGTAGAAATGCTAAGAGCAATACTACAGTATTTTGTGAGAAACATTACAACAATAGAAAAAGTTGCCATAGTAAAAATAGACAAATAGGGGGAAAAGGCTGAGATTGTAAAGAGTTATATTCTGAAGGTTCTGTAGCAGAAAAGAGAATTTCTTGCTTCTGAAGTTGCAGTCACCAGTTTTCCCAGGGCATCCTTGAGCTCCTGGTTCCTCAGGCTGTAGATGAAGGGGTTCAGGGCTGGAGGCACCACCGAGTACAGAACTGACCTGGCCAGATCCAGGGATAGGGACGAGATGGAGGGGGGCTTCAAGTAGACTAAAAAGCCAGTGCTGACAAACAGGAAGACCACAACCAGATGAGGAAGGCAGGTGGAAAAGGCTTTGTGCTGTCCCTGCTCAGAGGGGATCCTCAGCACAGCCCTGAAGATCTGCACATAGGAGAAAACAATGAACACAAAACAACCAAAATATAGATCAGCACTTAGCAGAATGAGCCAAAGTCCCCTGAGTTTGGAGTGTGAGCAGGAGAGCTTGAGGATTTGTGGATTTCACAGAAGAACTGGCCCACAGCATTGCCATGGAACAGGGGCAGGGAAAATGTATTGTCTGTGTGCAGCAGAGCATTGAGAAAGCCACTGGCCCAGGCAGCTGCTGCCATGTGGGAACAAGCTCTGCTGCCCAGGAGGGTCCCATAGTGGAGGGGTTTGCAGATGGACACGTAGCGGTCGTAGCACATGACAGTGAGAAGTGCAAATTCTGCTGACATGAAAAAGGCAAAGAAGAAAACCTGCACAGCACATCCTGAGTAGGAGATGTCCCTGGTGTCCCAGAGGGAATTGTGCATGGCTTTGGGGACAGTGGTGCAGATGGAGCCCAGGTCGCTGAGGGCCAGGTTGAGCTGGAAGAGGAACATGGGCGTGGGCAGGTGGTGGCTGCAGGCTACGGCGCTGATGATGAGGCCGTTGCCCAGGAGGGCAGCCAGGGAGATGCCCAGCAAGAGGCAGAAGTGCAGGAGCTGCAGCTGCCACATGTCTGCCAATGCCAGCAGGAGGAAGTGCCTGATGGAGCTGCTGTTGGACATTTGCAGCCTTGGGTTATGGTTATTTATAGAGGACTATCACCTGTCTGGAAAGGAAATGGCAGTGCCAGATTAGGCACTTCTTCACTCTGGGAATCGTGGACTGTTGAAAGAAGACTTGAATAGCTGGACAAAGTCTTTATGTTAATCCTATGTATTTTATTTGGAATCCCCTTAAAATTACTTCACTTCCCGTAATGGAATTTTGCTAAACTTTATTTGAGTTCGGGTTTGTGCTGCTGAGTTTCTGCTTCACAGAGTTTCTGCCTCATATTCAGCACTGCTCTCAGCCTGAACACTGCAGAGCCCAAAGGGAAAACAGGGCTCCCTGTGCCCCAGTGCAGTCAGACCTGCTGGAACCACACTGGTGCCCTTTGTTCATTTCACCACTTTTGATTTCAGCGTGATCACACTTAAAATTTTCTTGAAAAATAAAGTGAACTTTTTGAATTCTCCAGTTAAAAAATTATTTTCTCCAAACCCTTCTCTCTTTCCCTGTGCAGCTGGACAGGATGAGATACAAAGGGTTGGTCTGGCTCTCTGCTGCCTGGAGTTGTGCCTACTGGGAACTGCTTCTCTCTATCCAAGCCTTGTCCCTGCCTGTGCTGCCAGGGCCCAGCCCAGCCCTGAGGGCTCAGCTCTGCCCTGCAGACACCTCCCAGAACAGGGCACTGCCCAGGGGCATCTCCCTGGCAGCAGGGCCTTAAGGGCAGGCCAGACAAACAGAGATGCTGCAAGCCAAGGTGCTGCTGCTGCTGCCTGTAGGGAGAGGAGGCTGAGGAGGCACTTTCTGAGGGAGATCTGAGGCCCATCTGCTGATGCCCAGGGAGAAAGTGCAAGAGTCTCAGTGACACAGCCAAAGCTGACAGCCCCTTTCCCTTCCCTTCAGGAGAAAGCTGAGAGCAGCCCTGGCCATGCAGCACCATCTCCAGAGCAGGAGGAATTTGCCCTGATGGGGGTGGCTCCTTCCACCTCCAATTTCTCCCCTGCAGCGTCCATGGGAAGCTGCCAGGCAGGCTGAGAGCTGCCCCTGGCAGGTGGCACATGCCCTGGGCTGGCCAAGAGCCCTGAGGGCTGCAGGAGCTGCTCTGCAGGACAGCCCTGGCTGCACATGCAGTGCATGTTCATGTCCCAGTCATGCTGTGCTATGGCTGCTTTTCAAGTCTGCTTTAAGCCAAATAAATAGGAGCGATAATATCAGGAAGGGGAAATTCTGAGCTGGCCCTGTTGTGCCTTCTCCTCCTGCTGCCTTTGCTGATCCAAGTCTTGGCCAGCCCCCTGGCCTGTTGGCTCAAGGTGCTGATCCCCTGGAAAACCTTTTTGTTCCAATGGGCTTCCAGCACAGCCAGAGCTCTGAGCCAGGTCCTGGCAGGGCCATGTGCAGGCAGGATCTGGGGGCTGCAGCTGTTTGTTCCATCCCTTACCTGCTTGACTACCTGAGCAGAGTTAAGGACAGTGCAAATCTGGAGAAGATCTGGGTATTTCTGAGAGCTGAAAAGTTCTGGATGTGTCCCAGGCATGTCTGGAATCACTCTGTCTCCAGTGGTTTCCTCCTGTGTTAAACACCTGTCTACAGACAAGGCCAAACTCCCTCTTCCCGACTGAGCTGTGCCAGGAGTTACTGACCTCCTGTGCCAGGCTCTGGAGCTGCTCTCATCATGCCCAGATTTCCCTCTGGGAATGTTTGCCTGGCTTGAAACCACTGGCCTGAGCCAGCCTGCCTGAAGAGACCTGGGAGGTGGCCACAGACCCATTTGGTGAGCAGCAGACCATTGCCTCTTCCCAGGCTCAGCATCCAGCAGAGGATCTGACACCAGCCCCAGGCACACACGCACAGAGCAGATCATGTCCCTGCAGCCCAGCGAGCTGTGACACCTCTGGGAATTTACTGGAAAGCCCTACCACCTCTCTAAGGCTCTCAGGAACAACCATGAGGGAAGGAAATAAAAAATAAGCCCTCAGAAAAACAGAAAATGCTGTGTGAAGTACCTGAAATGCCCCCAACAGTTTAACTAGAGCATGGAGTAAGCTGAGAAAATGTATGAACAAATGAATCAAACAAGTGAGCACACAGCAGACAAGTTGGCATATAGGTGTCTACTGAGAAAGCTTAAGCACAGCAAGGGGAGAAAAAGCAAACTCAAACCAAGGCATAATATCCCTCACATTTTGGAGCAGAGCTCTCAGACCATGTATCATCCAAACCACTCCAAATTACCATCTGCCAGAATGTCCTTCAAAGAAAAAAGGTCCACAAGTTTGCAAAGCAGCAGTTTAATGTTGTCCTATCAGATGAGAGGCTCTCTCCAAAGAAGATTTTTGCACTTGAGTAAGAAACACTACACAAAAGTGTGACTCTCGTGGCCACTGCTACACTGTCAGGTACCATGAGACAATGAATTTTTGGAGTCCTGGCCATGTCATGGCAGGTACATCTGGAAAGAAGCTCTTTAGCAGCCCCTGTCATTTCATAAGTTACCTGCAAATGTTTCCAGATCCTCTGCATGATCTTCTCTGTATGCAGAAAGAGTCTACATAAAGAACCTGAGCAAACCACTCTGGTATTGTTTCAGAGACAAAGATACACCAGAATATGAAGAGCAGGTTTTGTTTCTCGTGTATCTTCCTGTCATCCCTAAATCAGGCTCTGTTTCAGACTAGAAGCTGGATCCTTCCCTGGTATAAACCTGGGTACCTGCTCCTGTCCATGAGGCCCATCACTCCACACACGCTGAGGGCCAACGGCATTGCATATGAGATTGCCAAGTAAATGCAGGTCTGTGCATGCACCATGTGTTAGACTAGGCCATAAATAATTTATGGTGCTGGAGAAGGTGACTGTATTTTTAGGTGTAGAAATATGCAAATAAAACAGTCCTGACCTTCAATTTTCACTCTGCACTTCTGATCATGAATTTGAGTCCATCCAATGCATTTCTAAAGCCTCTGCACCTCTGAATGAGCAACACATCCCCTGCAAAGCCCCAAAACCCATAAATCAAAAAAGGGGCACCAGGAAAACCCATGGAGCCCACAGGATACCTCCTGTAGCCAGCACTACACAGGATGCCCCAGCATAAGGAAGAGCAGGCTCCTTCCCCTGAACCTCAAATATTCTGCAGGTCAGTCTCCTCTGGATTCTGGCTGCTGACCCTTATTCCTGACCCCACATCTAATCAACACGCCTTTGATGTCAGAGGCACGTGTTCATGGGGCCCAAATCTCTCTCTAAAGACCACAGGAGCTGCTCAAATCAGCCCCTTGCCATCCGGAGGCAGCCCAGGAGCAAGGATGAGGAAGGACAAAGGTGCTCACTGGGGTGCTTGTAACTGTACCCTCTGTTACATCTTCCCCCAGAGAGAGCTGTCAGTGGGACAGAAGGAGAATTATTCCTTCCTTGGACTTTGTAGAAACAGGGAGCCCAGGGAAACCAAGAAACAATCATAGATTTGACACCACATTACTTCTGGATGTGTCCAATGAGCAAGATAAGGACACACTGAGGAGAAGGGGAAACAGATGTTGCAAGGGCAAGGAAGCAGACAAGACAGTTTTGTGGTGTGTCACAACACAGCTTTTGGTCTCTGCTATCAGAAATAAACCAAGGGAGGTGGAGAGAGGCACAGAGCCCCGGTGAGGGCAGGTCTCACCTGGACAGGGCAGCTCCCAGGACAAAGGCTGTGTGTTCCTTCAGCGAGGCCTCGCTGCTGTTCAGCCCCTCGATCACCAGCCGGAGCCCACCCATGGACAGGAAATCCTTGGCATTGTCCACCTGGGAGAGAGCAGCTTCCATCAGAACAAAGCCCCAGCCCCTGGAGAACACCTCCCTTCACGCCCACAGCATCCCTTCCCTCCTGCTCTGACCAGCAGGGAGTTTTACAAGGGATTAAAAATTCTGAGGGAATGGCTGTGGCTGAGCATAGCGCAGCCCTGCCCACGAGCAGAGATGTCACAGCTGCCCAGGCACAGTGTCCTCGTGGGAGGACATTGTCACACTCAGAAGGCATCACTGGAAACTCAAATACTTTGATTATAGCTATCAAAACTGCTCTTGACATGTATTTTGGCAATTCAGGTGGTGTCAAAAACTCGATATATCTGCTGATGTCAAAAAACTCCAGCTCTTTGCTCTCCCCTGAGCAAGGCTTTACTAGGGATCCAGGGAATTGCATGTTTAGCAAATGAAGTTAATTAATTGATGCTGTAATTGTAGCACCAGGAGTCAGGGATGTTTAGGAGCCTGTCAGCACCAACAGGGTGCAAAGGGGGCATGGGAGCGAGTAGCATGGGCAGTTCTGGGAGTTCTCCATGAGTTCCATCAACAACTTCCCATGGACAAGGAAGGAAAAAGCCAGTCCCAGCTTGGAGGGGTCATCCAGGAGCTTCCCCAGGGAGCAGCCCCATAATGACTTTTCTAAGCAAACAATAATGGATTAACTGCCAGTAGGGAAAAGTTTGCACATTAGTGGGAATTCATCAGCCTCTGGCTCTAAGTGGATCAGGGGCTAGCCAGGCACAGTCCCAGTGGGCATCTGCTCTTGGAGAGGAGATCAGAAAAGGCTCTGAGTGCTCACAGACAAAATTTAGAGAAACAGCACAAACTACTTCAAGTACAAAATTCAGTCCAAAGTCAAATCAATGCATTTTGGTATTCAATGATTTTTTTTTTCAGTTTAAAAGAGGATCTGATGAATGCTCAGAACTGCCTGCACAGAAAAATCAGTTTCTGCCTGCACAGAAAAATCAGGTTTAGAAATTCAACATATCTCTCTGAAAGACAGGGACACAACAGCAATCATTGGCTGATGGAAACAGAATATAAAAATGAGTTATCAGCAGGGCAAGCCGACCCCCTGATGAGGTGGAACAGGACCACAAGCCATGCAGGGCAAGTGGGACCCTCTTCTAGTCAATGACTTCATGCTCAGTGTTATATGTATCTCAACCATGTACCTTCATCAAAATTGGCCCTAAGTCAGATATTTCAGGTACCCAGGAGAAGAAGAAGCTTTGTGTCCTACAGGTCTGTCGTTACCAACCAAAGCAGGACCTGGGGAGCTCCAGCTCATCTCTGCTCCCCAGTGGGACAATACCCACCTGTCCCTCTGCAAAGCTGCTCTCTGCAGGTCTGCTGGGGCTGATTGAGGATTTGCAGCAGCTTTTGTATCCTTTCAGATGCTGTTCTTTTAACTGTCCCTATAAACCAGGCCTGCCAGAGCTCTCACTTTTCTGCAGACCCATCTTTATCTACAACGAAATCTATGCAGCAACCCAATTTCAGCTGCCAGTGGGTCCTTTTATTACTCAGCCTCTGTAAAAACTGGTTTAGTGCTGGAATCAGACATTGACTTCTGCATGAGAGGGAATATATGGACAGGCAGGAATTTGCATCCAGCAGCTGGAGTGGTAAAACCATCCCCTGCTGTAACCTCAGCAGCACCAGAGTCCTTTGTGCTGCCCCAGCGTCAGTGAGACACCACAACAGCAGAATGTATTTGTGCTGTTGTGCTGTAAAGCTTATTCTGAAGATGTGCTTATCTTTTTTAACCAGAGTCTGTTGTGAGAGCTCCAGTTCTAAAACTAACAAAATCCCCAAACTTAACAACTTGGAGGTATTAACCTCTCTGGGGAGCAGTGTATGCTGCAAGGCAGCAGCTTCTACCTCACTTCAGTCCACTGAAATCAGAACAGAAGAAAAACCAAAGATCAAAAGAGCTCTTGAGTAAAGTACACAGGCAAAGCAGGCGAGGGGAGGGATGGGAGAAGAGCAAATATGACAGCAGTTATTCAGGGAGCAGGTTTGAATTGAAGGAGAAAGAAAATAGGGAGGGAAGGTGAGAGAGAAAATGTTAGAAAACAAGAGCGAGGGAAAGCAGCATGTCAACTGCACACGATGGAGAGGAAATTAGCAGAGAGAGATGGTGTAGCATGTCAGAGCAGAGGAGAGGGGAAGATAAGCAGAGTAAATAATTGAGAGAAAGAGCCTGCAATGCCTGAGAACGGGCCTTGGCTCCACACACTGCTGTGCAAGCACCGTGAATGCTGTTTATGAGTTACGCTCTGCCCTCTTCACATTTGCATTTGGGTTTTATGCGTTACAGATAACCCAGCAAGCCAAACCTTCCTACTCCTTCTCCAAGACGGGCTCCCAAACATGCCAAGCTGAATCGTGGCTGAGGAGAAGCAAACTAGAGCTGGCAACCAAAAGCTGAGCAAAGTCAGAGCCCTTGGGCTGACTCTTCAAAGGCAGGAGAGAGCATCTCCCCGGGCTGGGCACCAGCCATGGCTCCCACGGCACACTCCGAGGCACGAGCTGCCCCGCACCCACTGCTCCAGGGTGACCATGGCAAAAAGCAGGGAGCAGCCTTTGCTTGCACGCCCTCCAGGGCATGGCATTTTCCACTCCACAGGGCATCCTGTGTCCCGGAGACAGCAGCAGGATGGCCGGGAGCTGAACAGTTTGGAAAAGCCACGGCACGGCATGGTACTGCTCTGATGGAGGCTGGGGAAGGTGGGACTTGCAAAGTGGCCCTACACAAGTCCTTGGCCACCCACATCTGCAAGGATCCCCTGCTCCCACAGCAGGGCTGTGACTCGCTGCAGAAGAGTCCTGGCAGTTCAGCCCTTCCAGAGTTATGCAGCACCAGCGTCCTTTGGCTGCTGTTCAGTAATTACATTAAGCCACTGCTGCTAAAGTCAGTCCCAAGCTGAGATAATGCTCTGGACGCATTCAACTGACTGGAAGAAGAAAGAGGAGGAAAAGCCATGCTGGCTTAGAGACAAGTCATATTTCTTATCAGCTTCCTGCCTGACGAGAAGGTGCTGCCCAGCCATCTGCCCTGACAGCGCGGGCACAGAGCAGCGCTGTGATCGGCGCACAAAGGAGCCCCTGTGCTCCTGCCAGCCTCCTGCCATTCCCCCTCTCTGACCCCTTTGATGCTGCATGTGTTTCCCTTTGATGCTCCAGTCCCTGCTCCTCTGCCATTCTGAAATTGTTTGCCCCATCCTGTGCTGCAGGGATTTTCTGCTGGAATAGTCCAGATTGCTATGCTGGAATTCAAGGCATGCCAGGGCATTTGGGGGTTGCTTTTTAGCACAATGGCCTGATGCTCTGGCACCCTTAATCAGGCAAGATTAGCCCTGAGTACAAATATGAAGCTCTTTGGGTGCCCATTGTTCACAGTTATTCTCTGAGTCACACAGATGCCATCAGTGACACAAAAGCAGGGAGAACAAACAGCAGGGAAGCCTCTGCATGCCCACAATGACAATTCAGAGTGGAAATTCAAGACAAAGAGCCCTGGAAATAACACTTGTATCAGCTGGCACATGGACTCTCTCTCTCACAGCAGCAACACTTCAGCTGCCTGCCTCCAAATACCACATTTGGTTCAACAAGTGCTGTTCCAGTGAAAGGGCTTGCACTGGCACCTCCCAAGAGTTGTCCTATTCACCCTCTGAAATGACAAAGTGCCATTGGAAACTCTCCCAGTGCACTCCAGACTCTCCCCAGTCACTGGGGAGGGAGAAGCCAAGTCCCTTCCCACACGGCAGAGCAGAGGCTGGATGCCCAGACACCCTCCCAGGGGTGGCACCAAGGCAGGCACCAAGCCCAGGGGAGCAGAGTTCTGTGCCTGCAGCTGCATCCAAGGGGAGGTAGGAATGTGTGAGCTGAAAGCAGAGCAAGAGAGATCAGAGAGAGGGGGGAAAAGTGTGAGCACAAACCCCAGGAAGCGAGATGCCAGGAAATATGTTCACCCTCACACAGAGCTAATTAGCACAGCGAGGCTCTGCTTGCCACTGCTTACTCACACCAATGCAAAACAGGGGGTTTTGGGTGGCTGTCACCTTTCCTGGTACAAAGACGTTCTCTGTGAACTGATATAAAGGCACCTACCATCAACCACGGCAGCTTTCCATGGAAGCAGAGAGAAAGTAATTATTTTCGGAGCAACCACCACTCTACTTACCCAAAAATGGCAGCTAAAACACCATTTTGAAACATTAAGGAGATAAAAAAGGAAAAAGAGAAGATAAGAAAACCAGCCTGAGAACAGACAACAAATCAGGCAACCACCAGGATACTGCTGGCTCCTGGCACAAGCGATGATTAATTCCAACCTGGATATAAAATAAGCCTGCACTAGTCCTCTGCTGTCTGTTATTGTCCCAGGATTATGGTAATTAAGCAATTTGTATTACCTGATACTGATAAGAAAAATAAAGCCCCGTTTATGACACCGTATCCCCTGGATTTTACACGGTAGTTACTGAGGCATTCTTGTTACCTGGTGAACATAATATTCGAGATCATAAAGCGCCGCGACTTTCTCATCCAGCGTGGAGGCAGAGCTGTTGAATTTGCTGATTAATTTAACCATAATTTCATAATCTGTTTCTATCTTCATGTTCAGCTTTTCAAACTCCTCCTTCAGCTGATCTATGGGCCAGAACTTCTTCCTCACCTCTTCCTCTCGGGCCTTGGAAACAAAAGGAGGAAAAACCAGATGTGAGATAACAAGATAGGAGATGAAGAGAGACAAGACAGACACAGAAAGGAATGCCAGCCCCAACATTCACAAAGGGAACCGGGCTGTCTGTGCCAATGGATTTATTGCTCTACATCAGAGGTGCAGGGGCAGGGTCCTTCTGAGAAGCCCAGGAACCCAGTTAGCTGTGATATACCCACAACATGAGAGAACAGTAGAGCTCTGTGCACCACTTCTACATCTCTACAGCATTTGTGCACTATTTCTACATCCCATTTCCATCCAATTCAACATCAAGCCCACAGGCAGCAGTACTGCTGTTCTCTGCTTGCCTGCAAGTGGATCTTCTCAAAACCTGGCTGCAAAAAGCCCTGAGGCACCTCCCTGATCTTACAGCTGAACCTCTCTGGAACTGGACATGAGGCTGGAGAGCTCCAGAGGTCCCATCCAGCCCAAAGTGCCCAGAGACTCCAATGAGTTCTCAGACAGAGACAAAGATGCTTTTGCCTTTCCAAGTGTTGAGCAAATTCCTGGAAGGGTCTATCTCCTAGGGAGAGGTGTGAGGACAGAAGCTGTCAGAAAGGGAGGCAGAAGGAGCAGTGATAAGCTGGGGGCAGCTGACGTGCTGTGCCATGGGGCTTGGCCAGCACACAGCCTGTCCTGAGCTCATCTCCCTCGCAGTAACAGCACCCCAAGGGCTGCCCTGAACAGAGAGTTGACACAAAACATGTGGTGAGGAGGAAAGGCTCTGTCAGAGATCTCAGAGAGCCCCAGAGGTGCAGGAACATCAGCACTGGTGGCACTGGGGACAGACCCTGCTGCTGCAGGGGACAGAAGCAGCAGAGAGGCCATGCTGGAGCTGGGCTGCTCCAAGGACAGGAGAAAGGCAGAAAGCCCCTTTTGGAAGGCATTTGTCACAAATGCCAAGATGTGTTTGTATGCGGAGTGAGCCTCAGCTGGAGGGTTTGCACTGTCCTGCTCCCCATGAGGGATCAGAGAGGGCTGGAGGAAAACCAAGTGAGCAATGGAGGTGAAAGCTGTGTCAATGGAATGGTAAATTACCAGAGGTACCACACCCAACGCATCCCTCCCCGAGCTGCCTCTGCCGGAGCACAGAGGGGCTCAGTGTAACTCCATTTCCTCTGACACTGAGCCTTCAGGGATGGATTTGCTCTCTGCAGGAGTGACTGCAAATGGAATACTTTAGGTTCATTAGATGTAGCTGCTTTTAGCCTAGTTGCTGGGACAAAAGCTATTCTAACAGGGGGTTTTAAAATATGGCTTATTTTCCCCTAATAGAGTATCACTAATTTTTGCATTTCAATGATCCTCATTTCCAGCAGCCCTTTTCAGCAGCCCTGCAATCAATCAGCAATGCTACTATGGAAATAATCTCCAGCAAATGAAATCATGCCGTGCTGCCACATAAGGGAAGAAAAAGCCTTTCTGTGACACCAGAACTTTAGAGCCTTGACTCCTCTTTCAGTTTTTGTTTGAGTGAGCCAAGACCAAGGCAGCAGGAGGAGCGAGGGTTAAAGAAATACTTCTGAGGGGGAGAAGGGAAAGAGGCTCTGATGTACCTGATGAGTCACACATCTTCCCACCTATTTACTTCAGGTAGTGGGTTGTTTTGTAACTAAATGGACAACTTGGAGCTTGTGTAAGGAAATGTCAGCCCCTGCTTCCCCATGGCCACTTGGGTTTTGCTATCCAGAGCACAAGGTTGGAAATCCAAAGCAAGGAGAGTAAAGGGAAATACCCTCTGTAAATATCATCAGCTGCAATCCAGTTCCCTTTGGGGTCTGCAGACATTTTTGTGAATTGAGCTGCAGTGAAACAGATAAATTACATTGTTCAGAGCAGCTGTGGCTGCCCCTGGATCCCTGGAAATGTCGAAGGCCAGCTTGAATGGGGCTTGGAGCAACCTGAGATAGTGGAAGGTGTCCCTGCCCATGGCAGGGGTGGGACTGGATCACCTTTAAGGTCGTATCCAACCCAAACCACTCACAGAATCTTCGAGTCATACAGAAAAGTCAGGGAACAATATCACTAACAGGTTAATAAAGGTATTTTAGGTCCATATTCACTACAAAATTAGTTTGCATAGTGTTTTCCAAGCAATCATTTTAACCATTGTGTTTCAGCAGAGTGTAACAGGATGTTTTCAGATCCCTGCAATGTGCATTGCTTTAGAAATGGGAAACTCACCTTCCTTTCTGCCTTCTCACTTTCCTTCATTTTAGCCAAGGCCTTTTTAAGCTCCTCAGATGTGAATGAATTTGCATCGAGATCAACCTTGCCCAGCCTTGCAGAAGAAACAAAACAAACAAGAACATGTAATGAGTGAAAAACGGCCTCAATTCTATTTTCATGGTGACATTCTAGCAATGGCTAAGGGCAGGAGGAAAGGAATGAAAAAACCTACCATACTCAAGAAAAGATTAGTCTGAGTGCTGGATTCTGTGTCAGGCTCACAGACACCACCCCCTGACAATAAAGGGCTCTGCTGACCCAAATTCTCAGATCCCACCACAATAAAAACAGCTGATGAATTGATACCTCAGAATTTCGTGTTGCCATTGAGGAACCACCCCAGCGCCACTATATAACTGCAGAGGGCCTACAAGCTTCAACTTGCAGATTTCAGCTTATGAACATTGTACAGAGAATCACAGGAGACCTCAGCACCTTTCCAGTGAGGGAAGGGACTACAGAGAAGTGGGAGAGGACTCTTGGTCAGGAACTTTAGTGACAGGACAAGGAGGAATGGGATCAAACTGCAAGAGATGGAAGAGATTTGATGATGGGAAGAAGTTCTTTACTCTCAGGGTGCTTGTCCCCGACACAGGGACCAGTGCAGAGAGGCTGTGGATGCCCCATCCGCAGCAACATCCAAGGCCAGGTGTGACAGGGGCTGCAGCAACCTGCTGTGCTAGGAGCTTGCTCAGCTTGGAACCACATCATCTTGAGGGTCCCTTCCAAGCCAAACCATTCAAGGATTTGATCAATCTGACATCCCCATCTCCCACTGAGCAGCGGCCCTGAAACTTCAGTGACATCACAGCTCCCAGAGGGTTCCAGGTGGAACGTCCAGGACCTGGAAACGAGCACAGCAGACACTTCACCGGTTGCCAAGGGTCAGTTGCCACTCGCTCTGCGCTCTGACCCTCAGCACAGAGGTGCTGCTGCTGCCTGGGCTTTTCCTGCAGCCAGATCTGGGGCGCTAATCCCAGCAGGACATGCTCTGCTGTGCCCATGGAGGTACAGTGCCAAGCCAGGAAGGGGGCACCCGGCTTGGGCAGGCTGCAGCCATGTGGGAATGGATGGTGTGGGACAGAAAGCCCATTGGGAGATTGTGCTGCCCCTTGCAGAATGACAGAGACACTGTGAAGGAAATGGAAGTGGACCAGGGGTTGGATAAGGAAGAAATGATGGAGGTGGACTCCTCCTCTACTTCCATGTCCAACCTGGTTGAGGACATGGAAGTAGAGGAGGACGACAACATCGACAAGATGGAGGTCGATGAGGAGGATAACATCAAGGACATGGAAGTAGATGAGGAGGATGAAAACGAGCCCATGGTCCTTGGATGAAGATGCAGCCCCACAGGTAAGACAGGCAGATGCTTCCCACATCCTGCCCACACACACACTGGGTCCCCTGACGCCAGGCTGGGGCTGGGCTGGATGGCCCCGCTCAGGGACACGGTGCCCGCAGGGGGCCTGGATTGTGCTGCCACAAGCACCAGCCCCGGCCTGCCCTGCGCTTGCCTGGGGCCACGCCAGCCCTGCCAGCCCCGGCCCAGCCCCTGGGGCCCAGCTCCCAGCCCTGCTGGGCCCAGTGCTGCCAGCTGAGTCCAGCTCTGCTTCTTCCTTTCTTCCAGGACTCATGCACATGATGGCACAGACCTGATGCCTTTGTAAATACGATCGAAGTTTAGAAGTTCCTTGTAAATATGTTTACTACGTTGGAAGTTTTTTGTAAATACATTTTGAAGATTGTTAGCCCATCAGATCCCATGTCAATATGTTCTGTATGTTTTTGTGGTTGTTGTTATAACAATTGTTATAATGACACATGTTCTGTAAATCCTAGGTTTGCCGATCTTCGGCAAATAAATACTGTTTCTTTTTTAAACCTCACTTCTCTTGGCCATTCCTTTGGGCACAGGCAGCCTTTGCACAATTGTAGGTTCCACTTGTTCCGCCTTCCCGGGGCTGGAGGTCCCTGGGGGTGTTGGAAAAGAAATGAAATTTAGCAAAATGTGTAATTATAGTTTAGTTATGAGTTGTGTGTGAATTGGTTTGTTAAAAGCAGTTTTGCAGTTTTGTAGCCGTTGATAGTGTGTGTGTTGGGTTTGTGCGTAACCTAGCAGGTAGTCTTAGGAATTTAATAAATAATTAAACTAGTGCAGGAAAGTAAGAATGCTAACCTGTCTGGAGGCAGCATACAATGCTCTTAGAATAAGATAAGCAGAAGATTTATGATCTTGCTTGTGAACTAAGGAATGTATTACAAGGGGACCGTGACTAGGCAAGGGGAACTGTTTCTTGGAGACTTTGTTATGAATCGCATGTATAAGAGGGAAGCACCCATACGTGAAATCGGGGGCTCGGGTTTTTTTTGGGACGTGAGTCCCCCCAGCTCCCCGGGCCCTTAATAAAGCACCCACAAAACTTATTCAAGTTTTGTGTCATTTATCAATCGGGCAACAGTTTTTATGGCGACCGCGGCAGGACTCCGAGGGCAGCCGGGGCGGTTCCGCGTCTCGATCCACTCCAAGCCGGCACCGAGCATTTCTCGGGGAGTCATCGGTCGTGTCCGACCCCCGCGCCTGTTGGACAAACTGCATCAAGGTAAGCCCAAAGATGCTTTATATTGGAAAAAGGTGATAATTGGATTTGGATTTGGTGGTTGGTAAAAAAGCCTAGGCTCCGGCCATAAGACGTCTAAGGACGCAGGACCGGAACTCGCCTCCTGTTTTTTTTTTTTTGGGGGAAGGACGGCGAGAAGGTATATTGGTTTAAGGTGTATTGGTTTACTGGGACTAAAGGTGGAATTAAAGGTTGTAATATGATGTCTTGTAAAACTTTTAAAACCTTACTGCAAGCCAATGGTAAAATACCTGGAAATACGTCATTAGGTTGTATATTGCAACGGTGGAAAAGTGAGGGGTATTATCAAGAATTGGATAAAAGTAAAATGATAGATTATTGTAATCATTGGTGGCCTGAATATGAGAGTGGGCAAGCGGGATGGCCGGTGAATGGTACACTGGAATTGGGGATAATGGAATCTTTGATGCAATTTTTAAGGAGAAATGAGAAATGGGATGAAATACCATATTTGGATTTGTTTTTCGTTTTGTACTGGAAAGATGAATGGCAAAAGGAGTGTGGTATTTTGGTTTTAGAAGTGAATGATGAGAGGGAGTGCGTGGGATGTAAAGAAAGAAAGGAGCGTAATTTGTATCCTTCAGTTGAGGAAGATTTGTCTTATTGTATAGCACGCCCGAGGGCTCTGGTTGCTCCTAATCTGCCCCCTGCTCCCCCTGCGGATATAGCTATAAAAATGGGATCTAGTGAGAGTGATAGTGATGGTGATAGTGAAAAGAATGAGAGTGTTAAAAGAACTCCGTTAGCAGGGCGGACTCGCAAGGGGAGGAAGGGGGCAGAAGGGGCCACAGTTAATTGCGCCGTTAAGGGAAGCTGTGGGACCACAGGGAGAAAGGATACTTATAAAGGTGCCTTTCTCCCCCGGGGATTTGGTAATATGGAAGCAATCAGTGGGGAGTTATCGGGAGGATCCTGAAAGGGTAGCAAGGGTGGTTAAAATGGTAATAAAGACTCAGAATCCAGACTGGAATGATTTACAGGTATTATTAGATACTATAATGGATTCCACGGAAAAGGAAATGGTTATTAGAGCCACTAGAGAAAAGGCTCGTGAGGAAATTCAGTTGAGACAACTAAATGAAACAGTTGATGAATTGGTACCTAGTGAGGAACCAAGGTGGGACCCAAACTCTACGGGAGGAATAAGGGCTGTAAAACGATATCAGGAATTGTTGGTGGAAGGAATTAGAACAGGAATACCTAAGACTATGAATTGGTCCAAGTTGTATTCGGTTAAGCAGGACAAGAATGAGTCTCCGTCTGCCTTTTTAGAACGATTAAAAGACATGGCTCGGAAGTTTACTAATTTACATGTAGAGGATCAATCAGGAAAACTTCAATGGGCATTGTTGTTTATGGGGCAATCACAAGAGGATATTAGGAAAAAGTTACAAAAGCTGGAAGGAGAGGACACTCGGAGTTTGGATAAAATGTTGGAGGTAGCGTGGAAGGTGTACAACAACAGGGAAAAAGAAACTGCAAAAAGACAACAAGCTAGTATTCTGGCTGTAATGCAACAGACAGGGGCAGGAGGAAGACCCATTAGGGGTCGAGGTCGGGGAGGAGCTAGTCACGGACAGAGGGGGCTGGCAAGAGGTCAGGGAGGATTTGGGTTTGCACCTAACATGGGGAGGTTGGATCCAAACCAGTGTGTGTTTTGCCGACAATTGGGACACTGGAAAAATGAATGCCCGGTTAGAGGAGGTATGGGCATGGGAAACATAGGATTAAGGACAGGTCCAATGGGGAATGCTCCTGTGGGAGGATTCACGGGAGGACTAACAGAAGTCGCTCAAGCACTAGTTTTGGGAAACTATCAGAATCAAAGCTGACTAGAAAAGGATCTTAGGGTAGTTTTAGAGATAGATGGAAAGGATCAAGAATTTATGGTAGACACTGGAGCAACATGTTCTGTACTTAATAGACGATTGGGACCTTTGAGTGACACAACAGTACAGGTGGTGGGGGCAACAGGGAAGCTAGAGGAACAACCATTTTTAAAACCTTTAAATCTTAGGTTTGGGGGGAAAGAATTAGATCACCAATTTTTGTATATGCCAAATTGCCCCACACCCCTTCTTGGCAGAGACCTGTTTTCCCGACTTAATGTGAAAATAATATTTGAGGGAGGAAGGGTGAAATTGGAAATACCTGAGGAACAAATAGCAGGCATTTTTGTGATCAAGGAAGTGGATGCCTCTCCTATTCCAGAAGAAATTGAGCAGGCTGTAATACCCTGGGTATGGGAGTCAGGGGTCCCCGGAAAATCTAAAGCTGCACAGCCAGTAAAGGTGGAACTAAAGGAAGGGGCCCAACCAGTGAGGGTAAAGCAATACCCCTTGAAGCTTGAGGCAAGGAGGGGAGTAGCCCTGTTAATTAAACAATTTTTGGCTCAAGGAATATTACAGGAATGTGAATCGGAGTATAATACTCCAATTTTTCCAGTAAAGAAACCTAATGGTAAGTACCGTTTGGTACAGGACTTAAGGGCTATTAATGAAATAGTGAAAGACATACATCCAGTTGTTGCTAATCCTTATACCTTGTTAACATCTGTATCGGAGGAGTTTAAATGGTTCTCAGTGATTGACCTTAAAGATGCCTTCTTCTGCATCCCACTGGCAGTAGAGAGTAGGAAATATTTTGCCTTCGAGTGGGAGAGTCCTGATTTTGGGAGAAAGAAGCAGCTTACGTGGACGAGACTCCCACAGGGATTTAAATGCTACCCTACTATTTTTGGAAATCAACTGGCCAAGGAGCTGGAGGAATGGAAGATAACCCAGGTAACAATATCCCCATCCTTGTATGTAGTCCTGCAGTAGGTGGACGACGTTTTTCTGGCTACTAAGGAAAGGGAAATGTGTGTGGAATTAACAATTAAATGACTCAACATGCTGGGCCAAGCAGGGTATCGGGTTTCTAAGGAAAAAGCTCAATTGGTCAAAAATAGCGTTAGTTATCTCGGTTGTGAGAAGGGCAGAGACGTTTGGGAGTAAACCGAATAGAGGCAATATGTGCTATTCCTTTGCCTCGTAACCATCAGGAATTGAGATCTTTTCTAGGAATGGTGGGATGGTGTCGACTGTGGATCATGAATTTCGGTCTCCTAGCCAAGCCACTGTATGAGGCCTTGAAGCAGCATCGACTGGAGTGGACGACACAGCAAAAGAAGGCCTTCCAGGAATTGAAGCAGGCACTAAAGGAGGCTCCAGCCCTAGGACTCCCTGACCTGACCAAGGAATTCCAGTTGTACGTGAATGAGAGGCAAAAACTGGCATTGAGGGTCCTCACCCAGAAGGTGGGATCCTGGAAGAGGCCAGTGGGATACTTCTCTAAACAACTGGATTCGGTAAGTTCCGGGTGGCCCTCAGGTTTACGAGCCGTGGCGGCAACAATAATTCTTATTCAAGAGGCCCGGAAATTGACTTTGGGGGCAAAAATGAAAGTGTTTGTTCCCCATATGGTCATGGCCGTTTTGGAGCCAAAGGGGGGTCACTGGCTATCATCCAGTCGAATGTTGCAATACCAGGCCATCCTGAGAGAACAGGATGATATTGAAATAAGGACTACTAATCATGTTAATCCAGCAGAATTTTTAGGCAGTGATCAGGAGGCTGGGGGACTGGTGCACGATTGCGTAGAGGTAATTGAACAAGTATATGCCAGCAGACCCGACCTAAAGGATGAACCATTGGAAGACCCTGAATGGGAACTATACACTGATGGATCCAGTTTTGTCGAGAATGGGACTCGCTATGCCGGGTATGCAGTGGTAACATTGGATCAGGTAATAGAGGCAAAGGCTTTGTTACCTGGAACTTTGGCCCAGAAGGCAGAGGTGATTGGACTCACCAGAGCCCTGTATTTGAGCAAGGACAAAAGGGTTAATATCTGGACGGATTCTAAATATGCCTTTGGTGTGGTTCATGTACATGGGGCGTTATGGAAGGAAAGGGGGCTTTTGAATTCACAGGGAACTAACATCAAGCACCGGGAGGAAGTGCTGCAGCTACTGGATGCAGTACATAGTCCCAAGGCAGTTGCAGTTATGCATGTTAGAGGACATCAGACTGCGGAAGGAGACGTTTACAGAGGAAACCGATTTGCTGATGCTACAGCACGGCAAGTGGCATGGGAAATATGGATTCAAATGGCATTGGTACCGGTAAGAACGAATCCGGCTACCCCATACCTGAATCAGGAGCCCAAATATTCAATAGAAGATGGAAAACTAATAAACTTGCTAGGGGCACAGAGGAATCAACTTGGGTGGTATGTTACACCAATGGGACAAATAGTGGTACCAACCCGCATAATGAAATTTATTTTGGAATCAGAACATAACAAATGTCATTGGGGGGCAGAAGTATTGGTAAAATTTTTGAAGAATGAGATAATCTCTAATCAGATGTTAACAATGGCAAAAAGAGTTAATGCAATGTGCCCGGTATGTTTGAAAAATAATCCAGTAGTTAGGAGACAAATACAAATGGGAAAGCTGCAAGTCGGGTCACAACCGGGAGATTACTGGCAGGTTGATTTTTCCGAATTGCCTAGGGCACAGGGATACAGATATTTGTTAGTGTACGTATGTACGTTCTCAGGGTGGCCGGAAGCTTTTCCATGTAGAACTAATCAGGCTAAGGAGGTGGTAAAAACCTTGTTAAAAGAAATAATACCAAGATTTGGAGTACCTTTAGGATTGTCATCAGATAGGGGTCCACATTTTATAGCCGGGGTAGTGCAGGAATTAGCACGACTGTTAGATATAACCTGGAATTTGCATACCCCCTGGAGACCTCAGTCTAGTGGGCAGGTGGAAAGCATGAATCAAACCCTGAAAGGACAAATCAAAAAGATTTGCCAGGAAGCTAAACTGCACTGGCCTCAAGCTTTGCCTTTGGCCCTACTCAGGATTTGAATTAAGCCAAGGGAAAAGGTAGGCGTAAGTCCATATGAGATACTATATGGCAAACCATATCATGCAACTGTATTAAAAGGGGAGGTACATGTGAGTGGGGACCAGGCAATTGCAGACTATGTTATGTCACTTAATAAGATCTTAAATTCTTTAAGAAATGCCTTACAGTGGAATAGACTGCTCACGCTGGAGAATTCTGTCCACGACATCCAGCCTGGGGACCAGGTGTACGTCAAGAAGTGGATCACGGATCCGCTATGGGAATCATGGAGCGGACCCCACCAGGTGATGATGATGACCTACACGGCGGTGAAGGTCCAGGGGATGGATGCTTGGATCCATTACACCAGGGTAAAGAAGGCACCGTTCCAATGGGAAACCCAGATGGTGTCTCCAACCCGGATGATCTTCCGCGCAAAGCCGCCTTCTTAATTATATTACTGCTAGTGATCATGAGACTATTACCCGTTCAAGGGTCTACTCTAGTACAGGTTGAAGAAACAAAGGTTACAGTCATGGAAGGGATGGATGTTCAATCAACTTGTGTTATATTTGACAGCCAGAGAGTTGAGGCCGATGAAGTTATTGCAATATGGCAACGGGGGGCTGAAAGAAGCCGAGGCAAGATGGGAGTCGGTTGGGATCAGGATAAACAACAAGGAAACACAGTACTGAATCTTACTAAGGTAACCACAAACGATACGGGAGAATATGCATGTTTGATCAAGATACGTGATAGTGTTGATTAAAAAAGAGTGAGTATGAGGGTTTTGCCAGGGACAGGGGATCGTGCTGAAAACATAAAGGTTGATGCAGTATCAATGACAGCGAACATGTGGGATGGGCCACCCCTTAGAATAAATTGTTCCTTCCTAGTAAGATCAAGATATCAAAGGAACCTACGGGTCAAATGGTGGAAGCAAAATAGGGAACTGACCTGGGACAGAATAGAGGATGGGACCAGTTGGTGGGAGAAGGAAGGCAAAGGTTGTGGGTGGTTGAACGTCACTAATCCCAGAATAGGAAATGCATGGTGGAGGCATGACAGAATGATGTTATCCTTACAGAGACACGGTAGAAGGAGTAGACGGGAGGCTAATGATACAATAGAACGGAATACTGAGCAGGAAAACTTAGTGGTAGGATTAATTAGAGATTTTGGGATCATGCAGAACGTGACTAAAATAACAGCTTGCCTACCATTACCACAGGCTGCAGGTGAACCAATTCCCTGGGGAATAATACCGGTAACCAAAATGCCTGAAACATTCAAGAATGTTTCATGGTCCTGCCAGTCAGTTTCCAAACCAGTAGATGTATGGAGGGATTTGTGTATGACCTTTCGGGCTATGACTAGAGAGGAATGTGAAAAGAAACCCAATCATTATGGTTGGATTCAAAATACCAGGAGGTGTTTGATTGCAACCCCAATAGATGAGCCATGCAATACAGTACGAATAAGAACGAAATCCCACCGAAATGAGATGAGTTGTCAGAATGTCACACAGAATTTTGACACCTGGAATAGTTGGAAGACATTATGGGGACCTAGTGTTTTGGAACACTATAATTACCTTGGGGAAGTACAATGGTGCATCCAATGATCAGGAGTAAAGAATCAGTCACATTATAGGGCCCTTATCACATCTACATCTTCCCGAGAGCTCAGACCGCAGAAAGAGGATTGGAATTGTACTGAGGTTTTTACATGTGATACACCAGAAGACCGAATTGGATTGGTACCAGTGAAAATGGCATTAAAGTGGGGATGCGAGTGTAGGGGATATGATCATACGGTTAGCAGAGAGTCCATGGAGGGACCTATAGATTGCAGATATACTACTGTGCATAGCCCTGGAAATCTAGTCTGGGTGTTGGGACATGGACAGTGGACCACACATTTACCTCTAGATGGAACAGTAACACAAATCACCCTAGGGGTTCCCACATTGTGTCCATACTGGAAACAGAATAGATTGATCCAAAGGAAAGGACTCAGAAAGAGGGAAGAATCTCTAGAGGAGCAGTGGCGTGAACCTGGCTCAGGAGTACACTTTGGATGGATACTAGAGTCATTATTCCCTCTGGTAGCAACATATTGAAATAGGGAGATGCTCAACAACTTGTTAGGACAGAAAGGTTGGCAGCAGCTACTAAGAAGGGTTTTAAAGATCTAAATTTGCAATTGCAAGCTACATCAAGAATGACCCTACAAAACAGAATGGCACTGGACTTGCTACTGTTAAAAGAACATGGAGTTTGTGGTTACCTGAGTAAGAGAATAGATCATTGCTGTGTACACATTCCAAATGTTACACTTGAAGTTGAGAAAGATATTTCTCAACTGGCAGAAGTGGAAACAAAAACCAAGGAAATTGAAAAGGAAGCACAGCATAACTGGATAGGAGCAGTATTTGATTCTTTGGGGCTTCACCTGTCTGGCTGGATTACGTCTGCTATACAGTATACACTAATGTTTTTAGTATTTTTAGTGACTGCATGGATTGTATATAGATGCCGCTTAGGTGTGATCGAAAAGGAAAAGAAACGATCTCTCCGGTTGCTGAAGGCGATGACCCGCGGGCGGCAGAATGAAGAACACTCCCCACCTCGTTATGAAGATGTTACTGTCAATACTGTTGATTGAGCATCCTTGCAGCAGGACTGAAGGATGCTCAAAAGGGGGGAAATGTTGGAAAAGAAATGAAATTTAGCAAAATGTGTAATTACAGTTTAGTTATGAGTTGTGTGTGAATTGGTTTGTTAAAAGCAGTTTTGCAGTTTTGTAGCCGTTGATAGTGTGTGTGTTGGGTTTGTGCGTAACCTAGCAGGTAGTCTTAGGAATTTAATAAATAATTAAACTAGTGCAGGAAAGTAAGAATGCTAACCTGTCTGGAGGCAGCATACAATGCTCTTAGAATAAGATAAGCAGAAGATTTATGATCTTGCTTGTGAACTAAGGAATGTATTACAAGGGGACCGTGACTAGGCAAGGGGAACTGTTTCTTGGAGACTTTGTTATGAATCGCATGTATAAGAGGGAAGCACCCATACGTGAAATCGGGGGCTCGGGTTTTTTTTGGGACGTGAGTCCCCCCAGCTCCCCGGGCCCTTAATAAAGCACCCACAAAACTTATTCGAGTTTTGTGTCTTTTTTCAATCAGGTAACAGGGGTGCTGGCACGGCGACCCCGGGGCTGGGGGTCCCTGTGCACAGGGGCTCCCACTGACACCACTCCTGGCACTGGGCACTGCTGCTCTTCCTGGCCTGGGGCACAGTGCTGTCCCCAAGAGCTCAGCTCTCACCAGCTCTCACACAGGGGGCTCTCCCAGCACTGGCACCTGCAGCCATGCCACCAAAGCAGGCAGAAAACCTTCAGCCACCCTTCCTGCTGACGCCACAGGGACTCCTGGGCCCAGAGCCGCCAGCAGGCCACAGCCATGCAAAATTCACCTGCGCACTCTCAAGGCCACCACAACCTTGGCAACTGGGCCAGCTACATCTGGGCTGCTGCAGGGGCTGATCTTTAAGCCTTGCAGCCTCCAAAGGCTTTGGGCTCTTCTTCCCAGCCTGCTCTGCACTGCCCTGAGCCCACATTGTTCCAGAGACACAAGCCAAGCCAGGGCATCCTCACCCTGCCCGCTTTCCTGCTGCTTCCAGCGGCCACTCGTCTCCCTGGGCCCCACTCGGGTGACAGCTGCAGAGACAGGGCAGCCTGTGCTGGGCAGGGGGCACGGGTCTTCAGGCCCTGGGGCTGCTGCTGCTGCCGCTGGGGGCCATGGGCCTAACAGGGCCCCGAGCTCAGCCCCTGCCCGGGCAGCTGCCCCCAAAGCCCCACACTCCCCGAGCATCCCCATCAAAGCTGCCAGGGGAAATCCCACGGGATTCAGGAACGCAATTTCCCATAGTGACTACACCACAGGGTCCAAGGGGAAAGTCAGCACCAGCTGAGGTTTACAGCACCTTGACAAAGGTAGCTGCAGGGCAGGTGAGATCTCCAGCGCCTCTGGCAGTGCCTGCTCTTCACGGGAGCCTGTGGGGCTGCTCCCACTGGGACACAGCACCAGGATTAGGCCAGCCCTCAGCCCCTTACAGATGATCCCAAGGAGCAGGCTCAGAAAGCATTTCCAGACCACTTCCTGCAGATATTTCAAAGGACCACATGTCATTGAAGGAAGCCACCTTGAATATTTAGTTTTGGTGTCGTGGCATGAGAAGCCATGAAGGTGCCTCTGAATGTGCACTCAGGGCACTTCCACTGCCATCCCAACACAGGGATCACAAAGGACAGGCCTCTGCTTTCAGCACTGCTGAGCTCCTCACTACAATGATATCTCAGTAGGACGCAAGGTTTTGGAGGCCCAGGGGCCTATTACAGGAATTATAATACCGCACGACAAAAATGATAAATTACAATAAAGTGAGGCAGCCCTTTTAATGCAATGTTTTATCAGTTTTACCTGGGTATACTAAATGCAGCGTTGACACCCTGAAGCAGCAACAGGGCCCTCTCAGCTGGTGAAGCCCAGGGGATATTTTGAAACATCTGCATCCAGCACCACCAGAGCAGGGTATGTGGGGACAGGCACCTGCAGTGCAGGATCCTTGGGTGATTTTTTAGTCCTGTGGGTGGGCCACCCTTTACATCAGGGGCAGCTCTGAGTAACAAATTATCCAAAGCTGAGAGGGACATATATGTTCCAGTTAGGTAGTCTATCCTTGCAGAGTGGAAGACTTTTACTACAGGAAGTTGGAAGTCATTTGTTCATTGGCTGTTTACGGAGTTCCCAGACATTTCTGTGTGTTCTTTTTGTCTTATAGCATTCTGGGACTGAGTCAGAGAAAGTCTCTATTTTTAGAAAATTCAGGTAGTGATAAGAGTCACAAAATTTTTTCCCAACTTTTCATATGATATATGGAGTTTTCTCAAGGGTTCAAAGTTCTTATATTCAATCCAGTCTTCCAGTTCTTCCCCCCGCATTCCTGAACCGTCTGACAGCATTAGGATGAGAGATGGAAACTGCTGTAAAGCACAGACAAGCCACCTTCTGTCTGACATCTCCCCTCCTTCTCTACCCCCTTCCCACCTCTGTAGTGATCACACAGGACTGGATTCTACCCTAACCTATTCTCCAGTACCTCTCCTCCCTGGATCCCCCTCAGATAGCTCACAAAATGGAGTCCCTCCTCTGGAGGGGGTCGTCAATGTCAAACTCCCTCCCATCCCCAGCTCTCTCATCGTGTCATGCCCCTGTGTTGGGTCCCAGCTCTGTGTCAGGAACCACCCCTGCATTGGGATCCAGCGCTTCCTTGCCTACTCCCGCTGGCCTACTCCCTCCAACTCAGCCCCTTGTGGATCCCACACTGTTGGAGCTGGAAATGTGAGGGGCCGTTACCGGAAGGCCGCCATCTTGGCTACCAAAGGCCCACAACACCGGGCCTGGCCAGTCACACCAAGGCCCAGCTCCTCTGCCAAAGAACAAGTTCCCTCTTCTGGAGAGGAGAGGGAAGGTTCATCTGACGTTCAGCATGAGCCTGAGGATTCTTGGCAGAGGATGCGGAAGCTGGCGGCTGAAGAGGGGGACTGGGAATTGGTAGCTAAAATACAAGCAGCACCGGTGCAGTACCAGAGTGGGGCTAACCCCCAATGGGAAGCTGTCACACACGGGGAGATGAAAGACCTTTGTAAAGCAACGAAAGACCATGGGAGGGGGTCACCATATTTTAATAATTTGTTAAATGCCACCTTCACTGCACATGTTATGGTGCCTCACGATCTGCTCCATTTTATGCACATCCTACTTTCTCCCACTGAAATTATTCTGTGGGAAGAAATGGGGAAAAAACTAATAAAACAATTATTAAAAGACTATACTAGGGAAGACAGGTGGGCACACCTAACACTAGTCCATCTAGCCAGTGAGGAAGATTTCACAAAACCTCATTCAATAGACCTTCCCAGAGCTCTGTTAGAAGAGATAGAAGTGCTTCAAAGACAGCTCTCATGCAGACACACAATGGAACAACACCTACTCTAGATTTCACAGACATTCTGCAGGGACCTGGGCAATCCTTTCTAAAATTTATTGACCACCTTCCACAAGCAATAGAGAAGCAAGGTGAACATCCAAAAGCCAGGAAGGTACTCCTTACTAAACTTGCTGAAACAAATGCTAACAAGACTTGTAAAGACATTTTACCTTCTCTACCAGTCACCACAAAGCCTAGCATTGCGCAAATGGTCGAGGCATGCACACTTAGGGCATCCTTACTCTGTCACGCCAGCCTAGCTAAGGCTACCAGTCAGGGTGTGGTAGAGTTGCTAGTAGCCTCCCAAGTTATTCTCTGGCATACACATGAAAAAGGACCTGGCTTTAAGTCTAGGGAGATGGGGCATTTTCAACAGAATTATAAAAATAAAGGCTATTACCAGGGACCTTCTAGCTGTTACAGCCACTGTCCTCACTGCCCCCCTCGTCTACATGCTTTCAAACACCGGCAAAACCGGTGGCCTGCGGGAAAACCCACACAGACACAGAAAGGGCCTGTGCAATGACACCAAACGCGAGGCTGTTCCACCCTACTCTCCCCAACACTGTGGAGAATCAGCAAAGCGACCTTCTCAGATCCAGCAGGACACCTCGATCACTGCAGAAAATGCGACAAAAGACTGTTCTGCCCTGAAGCCGAAAGACAGCTGGTAGGGGCCTTTTCATTTCTAATCCATGATATTTATGTTCATCATATTCCAACAGGCAAACACAGGCCTGAAGAACAGGCCAGAGACATTTTGATTTTAACCAACACCAGGGAAGGGATGGAGACACTCAGTATACTACCTGAGGTAGTCACCTTGATATCTTTGCAGGAGATAACTGTCCAGGAGTTATGCTTAGACTCTCCCCTTTTCATTCCAAAAGGAACAGTTACAGCCAGACCCATCCTCCTACGGGACATGATCACCACACCATCTCATCCAATGGTGATGTGGGCACAGACAACATGCAGAAATAGACCTGTTCTAAAGTGTGCTTGGTCATTTAAAGCGAGAAAGAGATGTCTTTCAGGACTATTAGATACAGGAGATGACATCACCATAATTTCCCACTCTGATTGGCTAAAACAATGGCCCCTGGTTCCAGCTGCTGGGGTAGTTATTAGGTACCAGGGGAGCCACTACCAGCTTCTGGAGTCAAGGTACCATCTGCATGGAAGGTCCTGAGGGCACAGTGGTACACCCGGGCACCAATAACAATTTGAGGAAAAGATTTCTTGTCCCAAAGGGGGACAAGGCTAGAGATCCTATCAACACCTCAGGATTTCTAGACAGGGCCACTGAGCTGCGTGCCACCCTTCAGTCAACCTGGAAGTTCCACAACCCCATATGGGTGGATCAGTGGCCCCTCCCAGGCAGAAAGTTAAAGGCCCTGCAATCCCTCGTACAGGAGCAGCTGTCTGTGGGACACATTTTTTTTTGTACCATCTACTAGCCCCTGCAATGCACCTTTGCTTGAAATACGAAAGCCTGGCAAAGAAAAGTGGCAGCTCCTGAGGTCCTCAGGAAAATCAACGAGGTCATTGAGGACATTGGTGCCCTCCAGTCCAGCCAGCCCTCAGCCTCCATGTTACATCGAGTTTGGCAGATGGTTGTTATACATCTAAATTACTGCTTTTTTGACACCCCCTTGCACCCCAATGAAAACCCCTTGCTCGCCTTTTAATCCATAAGTGGACAAGCACCTTTTACAGAGGTACGAGTAGACCGTATTGCCTCAAAGAATGAAGAAGAACCCAAATACTGATCAATACCTTGGAGCCCAAATTCTCTTGCCCCACTGGAAAAGACAGTCTAATGCTATAATTTTTCATTACATGGACAATACAGTTGTTTGTGCAGAAGCTCAAATAGTTTTGGATGTTGCAGTACAAGATGTCATCACGGTTGTACAGCAGAAAAGTTTTAAGATTACAGCAGATAAAGTCCAAAGACAGCGCCCTGGAAGTAGCAAGGCCTAAAAAGCACAGAGAAAACCATCACACCCCAAACACTGCACATCAAGGACAAGCCAAAGACTCTGCAGAGACTCCACCAGCTCTGTGGAAGCATCAGTTGTGTACGTTCACTGCTGGGAATCACCACAGAAGATCTCACGCCACTATTCCTGCTTCTCCTTAAAGGCCGTGAAGGACTCGATTCCTGTGATCACTGACACCAGAGGCCGAAGCAGCTGTACAAAAGGTATCCTGGGTGATTCAAACTAAACAGGTACACAGATACCACCCTAATTTTCCTTTCTCCCTGGCAATCCTTGGTGTAAGTCCAAAATTCCATGCATTATTCTTTCAGTGGGACTATACTATCTCAGATCCTGATAATATTTGGATGCGTTTTCAGAGCACACCGACCTACTAAAACGATTACAATCCAACAGAAAGTTATTGCAGAACTATTGCAGGAAACCTAGAGTGCGTCTGTGCACTCTTGCAGGAATAGACCTTGTGAATATTTACTTACTTCTCACTCAAGAGCACCTCAATTGCCTACTTCAAACATCTGAAACACTGCAATACGCCTCAAATCAAATTTACACAGACTAGGATCAGCCAAAAATTCTACCACCAAAATATTCCTGTGCTGCTCAGGATGTTCAAAATTACCTGAGACCAGGCAAGGTCCATTGTAGCCACCTGCCCAAATTGTCAGGAACATGGCCTTGCTTCTGTCAGAGCAGGAGTCAGTCCAAGAGGATTAGAGAGTCTCCACATCTGGCAATCAGACACCACACACTAAGCCCCTTTGGGCACACTAAAATTCATCCACTTCTAAATCAATGTCTTTTCCAGTGTGATTTTTGCCTCTGCCCATGCTGTTAAAAAATCAGAAGATGCTATAAAACATTACTTTTTCGTTTTTTCCACCTTAGCAATCCCACAGGAAATTAAAACTGCTAATGCTCTTGCTTATACCTTGCACTGATTCCAACAAGCTTCTGACCACTGGGGTATAAAACATGTCACAGGCATACCACACTCTGCCACAGGACAGTCCATAGCCGAGAGGGCCCACTGAGCCATCAAAAGGATCCTTGATCAGCTGAGCTGGGGAGTCCAGATATTATCTTCCATTGAGAGACTGGCCAAGGCCTTTTACGTATTCAACTTTTTGAACAACCCATTTATGGAGACAACTCCCCCAGTCATCAGGCAGTTTACTAATTCAACTGCAGCCCAATTACAACACCAGCAACCTGTGCTGAGCAAAGACCCTGAATCTAAACAAATTATGGGCCCTTTTCCATTAATTACTTGGGGAAGCGAAGATGCCCTTGTCTTTACAGTAACACTCCTAAGATGGATCCCAGCAAAATATGTAAAAACTCTTTCTGGGAACTGTGAGGCAAACACCAAAGCTACCATCAGAAGAACAGAATGAAAGCCTAAGAGAGACAGCAGCAGCCTGGAAAAGAAGAAGGAGAAGGACAGAAGAAGATCTCCTAAGCAGCGTTGACCACACACACCAAGACCAAGATAGCTCAGACACCACTTACCAGGATCTATGTCTTAACATTTGTAAAAACTATATTTTAGCATTGCTCTATGATTGTTGTAATAAGCTGTGTTCACACCCTTGCCTTACAGAAGAGAAAGTTTAGTGGGAACACAACTTACGTTTCACTTTCTACTCGCTTTATCTGTTTACTTTTAGGCCATCAAAGCCTCCAGATAACAAATTATCAAAGTCAGAGGATGCTGCCATTGGTTGCTGCTGCAGCAGGAATCTGGATGCTCCTCACTGAGCCGCATGCTTTCAACTGGTTGCTTGCACAGACAAGCCACAATTTCTTGTCCATAACCATGCCTGTCAGGCATTTGAAGGCATGTGTTTTTTCTACCTGCTATCATATAGGGAGTCAGTATACCAGGGCATCCAGCTGCTAAAAGATCAAGGAAAAAAGATCCAGATGGAAGGCAACAACGACTGGTTCACTGGACTTTTCAAATATTGGGGGATGAAAGGCTGGCTTCCATCTTTAGTTAAGACCGTTTTGTGGACTTGGTTTATTGTATTCATTGTGTTGGTTATTTTATCCATTTTTGCTAAATGCCTGCAAAATTCTATGGCAGAAGCCTTGTTTATAGATAACAAAAAGGGGGAGATGTGAGGGCCCCGGGGCCTACCATTGGAGCTGTAATACCTCAGGGCAAAGTGACCATGGTAAAAGAGAGACACGACTCTGAATGCAATGGTGTCGCCCATGGGCATTTGCAGGTTCATGTGTATGCAGCACGTTTTCTCCATATCACCCAGTTCAACTGCTGAATTTTCCATATATGTGTTCCCCTAGACTGTTCCAACTCTCTTTACCGTTTTGCTCCTGGCTTACTGTAATGATCCTGCACTGTTCACCCCCATATTGTGTGCCCAGCCCCATTTTGGTCTCCCTCCCAGGACCCTCCTAATTGCAATCCACATTGGTTAGAGTTCCACAAAAATCCCACACTCACCTTGTTAACAAGCAGTTAAACAAGCGTGCTCCCAGCTCTGGGAGTGCAGGTCCCTCACACAGGCTGGCTGTGGACAGGCTGCAACACAAGAACTGAGTGCACAAGGGAACGTGGCCTCTAATGAAAGGCACGAATCCCACATACCACACAACCCAAACCAATGCCTGCATGTCTCTACTTTTTCCGTCTTCGCTCAGTTCTCAAGCCACTTTCCCCATTTTCTCTGACTGGGTACGTGGCTTTTCTCTCTCCTGTCTGCAAGTTAAGCTACATGCGTAACCCTGCAGGAACAACCTGACCCACAGGGAAGTGGGAGAGGATACTTTGTCAGGATATGCAGGGGGAGGAAACGGAGGAATGGGATCAAACTGAAGGAAGTGGATCAGATTTAATGATGGGAAGTTCTTTACTCTCAGGGTGCTTGTCCCTGACACAGGGACCAGTGCAGAGAGGCTGTGGATGCCCCATCCCCAGCAACATCCAAGGCCAGGTGGGACAGGGGCCGCAGCAACCTGAGATGTTGCTCAGCTTGGAACCAGATCATCTTCAGGGTCCCTTCCAAGCCAAACCATTCACGGATTTGATCATTCTGCCATGCCCATCTCCCACGGTGGTGTGGCCTTGAAACTTCAGTGACATCACAGCACCCAGAGGGTTCCAGGTGGAATATCCAGGACCTGGAAACGAGCACAGCAGACACTTCAGCGGCTGCCAAGGGTCAGTTGCTGCTCACCCTGCACTATGACCCTCAGCAAAGAGCTGCTGCTGCTGCCTGGGCTTTTCCTGCAGCCAGATCTGGAGCGCCAATCACAGCACAATGTGCTCTGCTGTGCCCGTGGAGGTACAGTGCAATTCCAGGCACAGGGCATCCGGCTTGGGCAGGCTGCAGCCATGTGGGAATGGATGGTGTGGGACAGGAAGCCCACTGGGAGATTGTGCTGCCCCTTACAGACTGACAGAGACACTGTGGAGGAGATGGAAGTGGACCTGGGCCTGGATGAGGAAGAGATGATGGAGGTGGACTCCTCCTCTACTTCCATGTCCTCCACTGTGGAGGACATGGAAGTAGACGAGGAGGAGACCATTGAGGTGATGGACGTAGATGCGGAGGGCAACATCGAGGATATGGAAGTTGATGAGAAAGGTGAGGAGGAGCCCATGGTCCTTGGATGAAGATGCAGCCCCACAGGTAAGACAGGCAGATGCTTCCCACATCCTGCCCACACACACACTGGGTCCCCTGACACCAGGCTGGGGCTGGGCTGGATGGCCCCGCTCAGGGACACGGTGCCCGCAGGGGGCCTGGATTGTGCTGCCACAAGCACCAGCCCCGGCCTGCCCTGCGCTTGCCTGGGGCCACGCCAGCCCTGCCAGCCCCGGCCCAGCCCCTGGGGCCCAGCTCCCAGCCCTGCTGGGCCCTGTGCTGCCAGCTGAGTCCAGCTCTGCTTCTTCCTTTCTTCCAGGACTCATGTACATGATGGCACTGATGCCACGCCTTTGTAAATACATTTGAAAGTTTTGAAGATTTCTGTAAATACGTTTGAAACTTTAGAAGATTTCTGTAAATACGTTCACTACTTTTGAAGTTCTCTGTAAATACATTTTGAGGATTGTTAGCCCATCGGATCCCATGTAAATATGTTCTGTACATTGTTGTTTTTGTTGTTATAACAATTGTTATAATGACACATGTTCTGTAAATCCTAGATTTGCCAATCTTTGGCAAATATATCCTGTTGCTTTTTAAAACCTGACTTTTCTTGGTCACTCCTTTGGGCAAAGGTAGCCTTTGCACACTTGTGGGTTCCATGTGTTCCGCGTTCCCGGGGCTGGGGGTCCCTGGGGGTGCTGGCACAGCCACCCTGGGGCTGGGGGTCCCTGTGCACAGGGGCTCCCACTGACACCACTCCTGGCACTGGGCACTGCTGCTCTTCCTGGCCTGGGGCACAGTGCTGTCCCCAAGTGCTCAGCTCTCACCAGCTCTCACACAGAGGGCTCTCCCAGCACTGGCCCCGGCAGCCAGGCCACCAAAGCAGGCAGCAAACCTTCAGCCACCCTTCCTGCTGCAGCCACAGGCACTCCTGGGCCCAGAGCCACCAGCAGGCCACAGCCATGCAAAATCCACCTGCATGCTCTCAAGGCCACCACAGCCTTGGCAACTGGGCCAGCTACATCTGGGCTGCTGCAGGGGCTGATCTTTAAGCCTTGCAGCCTCCAAAGGCCCTGGGCTCTGCTTCCCAGCCTGCTCTGCACTGCCCTGAGCCCGCTTTGTTCCAGAACCAAAAGCCAAGGAAGGGCATCCTCACCCTGCCCGCTTTCCTGCTGCTTCCAGCGGCCACTGGCCCCAGGGCCCCACTTCGGTGACAGCTGCAGGGACAGGGCAGCCTGTGCTGGGCAGGGGCCACGGGGCTTTGGGCCCTGGGGCTGCTGCTGCTGCTTCTGGGGGCCATGGGCCCAACAGGGCCCCGAGCTCAGCCCCTTCCTGGGCAGCTGCCCCCAAAGCCCCACACTCCCCGAGCATCCCCATCACAGCTGCCAGGAGGAAATACCACAGGCTTCAGGAAAGAAATTCCCCATAGTGACTAAACCAAGGGGTCCAAGGGGAAAGTCAGCACCATCTTAGGTTTACAGCTCCTTTACAATGGTGGCTGCAGGGCAGGTGAGATCTCCAGCGCCTCTGGCAGTGCCTGCTCTGCACATGAGGCTGTGGGGCTGCTCCCATTGGGACACAGCACCGGGCTCAGGCCAGCCCTGAGCCTCTCACTGATGATCCCAAGGAGCAGGCTCACAAAGCAGTTTCAGACCACTGCCTGCAGATATTTCAAAGGACTACATGTCATTCTAGGAAGCCACCTTGCACATTTAGTTTTGGTGTCGTGGCATGAGAAGCCATGAAAGTGCCTATCCATGTGCACTTAGGGCACTTCCACTGCCATCCCAACACAGGGAACACAAAGGACAGGCCTCAGCTTTCAGGACTGCAGAGCTCCTCACTAGCAATAAAGTCTCAGGACAGGCAGGAACTGAGTGCACCGGGGAACCTGGCCTCTAATAAAAGGCATGAATCCAACAGCCCATCCAAACCAATGCATGCATGTCTCTACATTTTCCGTCTTCTCTCATCTCTCGTGTCACTTTCCCCATTTTCTCTTACTGGGAATTGGCTTCTCTCTCTCCTGTCTGCAGGTTAGGCCACACGTGTGACCCTGCAGGAACAGCCTGACCCAAAGGGGAGTGGGAGAGGACTCTTGGTCAAGAACTGTAGAGACAGGACAAGGGAGAATGGGATCAAACTGCAAGAGTTGAAAGAGATTTGATGATGGGAAGAAGTTCTTTACTCTCAGGGTGCTTGTCCCTGACACAGGGACCAGTGCAGAGAGGCTGTGGATGCCCCATCCCCAGCAACATCCAAGGCCAGGTGGGACAGGGGCCGCAGCAACCTGCTGTGCTGGGAGCTTGCTCAGCTTGGAACCACATCATCTTCAGGGTTCCTTCCAAGCCAAACCATTCCAGGATTTGATCATTCTGCCATCCCCATCTCCCAATGCACAGCGCCCTGCAACATCAGTGACATCACAGCTCCCAGAGGGTTCCAGGTGGAATATCCAGGACCTGGAAACGAGCACAGCAGACACTTCAGCGGCTGCCGAGGGTCAGTTGCTGCTCACTCTGCGCTCTGACCCTCAGCGCTGAGGTGCTGCTGCTGCCTGGGCTTTTCCTGCCGCCTGCTCTGGAGCACCAATCACAGCACAATGTGCTCTGCTGTGCCCGTGGAGGTACAGTGCCATGCCAGGCAGGGGGCACCCGGCTTGGGCAGGCTGCAGCCATGTGGGAATGGATGGTGTGGGACAGGAAGCCCACTGGGAGATTGTGCTGCCCCTTGCAGACTGACAGAGAAACAGTGGAGGACATAGAAGTTGACCTGGGCCTGGATGAGGAAGAAATGATGGAGGTGGACTCCTCCTCTACTTCCACGTCCTCCACTGTGGAGGACGTGGAAGTAGACGAGGAGGACAACATCGAAGAGATGGAGGTGGATGAGGAGGATAACACCGAGGAGATGGAAGTTGACGTAAAGGATGAGGAGGAGCCCATGGTCCTTGGATGAAGATGCAGCCCCACAGGTAAGACAGGCAGATGCTTCCCACACCCTTCCCACACACACACACTGGGTCCCCTGACACCAGGCTGGGGCTGGGCTGGATGGCCCCGCTCAGAGACACGGTGCCCGCAGGGGGCCTGGATTGTGCTGCCACAAGCACCAGCCCCGGCCTGCCCTGCGCTTGCCTGGGGCCACGCCAGCCCTGCCAGCCCCGGCCCAGCCCCTGGGGCCCAGCTCCCAGCCCTGCTGGGCCCTGTGCTGCCAGCTGAGTCCAGCTCTGCTTCTTCCTTTCTTCCAGGACTCATGTACATGATGGCACTGATGCCACGCCTTTGTAAATACATTTGAAAGTTTTGAAGATTTCTGTAAATACGTTTGAAACTTTAGAAGATTTCTGTAAATACGTTCACTACTTTTGAAGTTCTCTGTAAATACATTTTGAGGATTGTTAGCCCATCGGATCCCATGTAAATATGTTCTGTACATTGTTGTTTTTGTTGTTATAACAATTGTTATAATGACACATGTTCTGTAAATCCTAGATTTGCCAATCTTTGGCAAATATATCCTGTTGCTTTTTAAAACCTGACTTTTCTTGGTCACTCCTTTGGGCAAAGGAAGCCTTTGCACACTTGTGGGTTCCATGTGTTCCACGTTCTCGGGGCTGGGGGTCCCTGGGGGTGCTGGCACAGCCACCCTGGGGCTGGGGGTCCCTGTGCACAGGGGCTCCCACTGACACCACTCCTGGCACTGGGCACTGCTGCTCTTCCTGGCCTGGGGCACAGTGCTGTCCCCAAGTGCTCAGCTCTCACCAGCTCTCACACAGGGGTCTCTCACAGCGCTGGCCCCTGCAGCCATGCCACCAAAGCAGGCAGCAAACCTTCAGCCACCCTTCCTGCTGCAGCCACAGGCACTCCTGGGCCCAGAGCCACCAGCAGGCCACAGCCATGCAAAATCCACCTGCACACTCTCAAGGCCCCCACAGCCTTGGCAACTGGGCCAGCTACATCTGGGCTGCTGCAGGGGCTGATCTTTAAGCCTTGCAGCCTCCAAAGGCCCTGGGCTCTGCTTCCCAGCCTGCTCTGCACTGCCCTGAGCCCGCTTTGTTCCAGAACCAAAAGCCAAGGAAGGGCATCCTCACCCTGCCCGCATTCCTGCTGCTTCCAGCGGCCACTGGCCCCAGGGCCCCACTTCGGTGACAGCTGCAGGGACAGGGCAGCCTGTGCTGGGCAGGGGCCACGGGGCTTTGGGCCCTGGGGCTGCTGCTGCTGCTGCTGCTTCTGGGGGCCATGGGCCCAACAGGGCCCCGAGCTCAGCCCCTTCCTGGGCAGCTGCCCCCAAAGCCCCACACTCCCCGAGCATCCCCATCACAGCTGCCAGGAGGAAATACCACAGGCTTCAGGAAAGAAATTCCCCATAGTGACTAAACCAAGGGGTCCAAGGGGAAAGTCAGCACCATCTTAGGTTTACAGCTCCTTTACAATGGTGGCTGCAGGGCAGGTGAGATCTCCAGCGCCTCTGGCAGTGCCTGCTCTGCACGTGAGGCTGTGGGGCTGCTCCCACTGGGACACAGCACCGGGCTCAGGCCAGCCCTCAGCCCCTCACTGATGATCCCAAGGAGCAGGCTCACAAAGCAGTTTCAGACCACTGCCTGCAGATATTTCAAAGGACTACATGTCATTCTAGGAAGCCACCTTGCACATTTAGTTTTGGTGTCGTGGCATGAGAAGCCCTGAAGGTGCCTCTGAATGTGCACTCAGGGCACTTCCACTGCCGTCCCAAAGGGATCACAAAGGACAGGCCTCAGCTTTCAGCACTGCTTAGCTCCTCATTAGCAATGATATCTCAGGAGGACGCAGGGTTTTGCAGGCCCAGGGGCCTCTTACTGGAACTATAATACCTCATGACAAAAATGATAAATTAAAGTGAGGCATCCCTTTGAATGCAATGTTTTATCAGTTTTATCAGGGCTTGCTGATTGCAGCGTCGGCACCCTATGGCAGCATGAGGGATGAGGGCTGGCTCAGCTGCTGAAGCCCAGGGGACATTTTTAACACCCGCATCCAGAGCAACCAGAGCAGTGAGCTGGGGGATGGCAGCCTGCACTTCAGGATCCTTGGTTAATTTTTTAGTCCTGTGAGTGGGCCACCCTTTACATCAGGGGCAGCTCTGCGTAACAAATTATCCAAAGTTGAGAGGGACATATATGTTCCAGTTAGGGAGGTTCTCCTTTCATGGGGCAAGAGTTTTATGAAGGGAACTTGGAAGTCATTTGTTCATTGGCTTTTAATGGAGTTCCCAGATATTGCTGTTGATTCAATTCGTCATGTAGCTTTTTGGGACTAAGTTCGGGAAAGGCTCTTTCTTTTGAAAACTCAGGGAGGGATAAGAGTCGCAAAATTTTACCTAATTTTTCACATGATTTATACAGTTTTCTCAAGGGTTCAATGTTCTAATACTCAAATCATATTTTGAGTTCTGCCCCTGGCATTCCTGAACCCACTGATACCAAGATAAGGGTGAGAGACAGGAACTGCTGTAAAGCACAGACAAGCCACCTGCTGTCTGACATCTTCCCTCCTTCTCTACCCCCTGCCCAGGTCACACAGGCCTGGATTTTACCCTAACCCATTCTCAAGTACCTCTCCTCACTGGATCCCCCTCAGATAGCCCATAAAATGGAGTCCCTCCTCTGGAAGGGGTCGTCAATGTCAAACTCCCTCCCATCCCCAGCTCTCTCATCGTGTCATGCCCCTGTGTTGGGTCCCAGCTCTGTGTCAGGTACCACCCCTGCATTGGGATCCAGCGCTTCCTTGCCTACTCCCGCTGGCCTACCCCCTCCAACTCAGCCCCTTGTGGATCCCACACTGTTGGAGCTGGAAGTGTGAGGGGCCGTTACCGGAAGGCCGCCATCTTGGCTACCAAAGGCCCACAACACCGGGCCTGGCCAGTCACACCAAGGCCCCGCTCCTCTGCCAAAGAACAAGTTCCCTCTTCTGGAGAGGAGAGGGAAGGTTCATCTGACGTTCAGCATGAGCCTGAGGATTCTTGGCAGAGGATGCGGAAGCTGGCGGCTGAAGAGGGGGACTGGGAATTGGTGGCTGAAATACAAGCAGCACCGGTGCAGTACCAGAGTGGGGCTAACCCCCAATGGGAAGCTGTCACACACGGGGAGATGAAACACCCTTGTAAAGAAGCGAAAGACCATGGGAGGGGGTCACTGTATTTTTATAATTTGTTAAATGCCACCCTCACTGCACATGTTATGGTGCCTCACGATCTGCTCCATTTTATGAACATCCTACTTTCTCCCACTGAAATTATTCTGTGGGAAGGAATGGGGAAAAAACTAACAGAACAACTATTAAAAGACTATGCTAGGGAAGACAGGTGGGCACACCTAACACTAGTCCATCTAGCCAGGGAGGAAGATTTCACTAAACCTCATTCAATAGACTTTCCCAGAGCTCTGTTAGAAGAGATATCAGTGCTGCAAACACAGCTCTCAAGCAGACAGCCAATGGAACAACACTTACTCTAGATTTCACAGACATTCTGCAGGGACCTGGGCAATCCTTTCTAAAATTTATTGACCACCTTCCACAAGCAATAGAGAAGCAAGGTGAACATCCAAAAGCCAGGAAGGTGCTTCTTACTAAACTTGCTGAAACAAATGCTAATAACACCTGTAAAGACATTTTACCTTCTCTACCCCTTAACCCAAAGCCTACCACTGCACAAATGGTAGAGGCATGCACACTTAGGGCATCCTTACACTGTGATGCCAGCCTAGCTAAGGCTACCAGTCAGGCTATAGTTGAGGTGCTAGTACCCTCCCAAGTTATTCGCTGACATACACATGAAAAAGGACCTGGCTTTAAGTGTAGGGAGATGGGGCATTTTCAACAAAATTTATAAATAAAGGCTATTACCAGGGACCTTCTAGCTGTCACAGCTACTGTCCTCACTGCCCCCCTCGTCTACATGCTTTCAAACACCAGCAAAACCGGTGGCCTGCGGGAAACCCCACACAGACACAGAAAGGCCCTGTGCAATGACACCAAACGCGTGGCCGTTCCACCCCACTCTCCCCAACATCGTGGAGAACCAGCACAGCAACCTCCTCAGATCCAGCGGGACAGCTCGATCACTGCGGAAAACTCGACAGAAGACAGCTCTGCCCTGGAACCCAAAGGCAGCTGGTAAGAGCCTTTTCAATTCCAATCCTCGATATTTATGTTCACCATATTCCAACAGGCAAATACAGGCCTGAAGAACAGGCCAGAGACATTTTGATTTTAACCAACACCAGGGAAGGGATGGAGACACTCACTCTACTACCTGAGGTACTCGCCTTGATGTCTTTGCAGGAGATAACTGTCCAGGCTCTATGCTTAGACCCTCCCCTTTTCATTCCAAAAGGAACAGTTACAGTCAGAGCCATCCTCCTACAGGACATGATCACCACACCAGCTGATCCAATCGTGATGTGGGCACAGACAACAGGCAGAAACAGATCCATTCTAAAGTGTGCTTTATCATGTAATGGGAGAAAGAGGTGTCTTTCAGGACTATTAGGTACAAGAGCTGATGTCACCGTAATTTCCTGCTCTGATAGGCTAAAACAATGGCTCCTGGTTCCAGCTGCTGGGGTAATTATTAGCTACCAGGGAGTCACTACCAGCTTCTGGAGTCACAGTAACCTCTGCAGGGAAGGTCCTGAGGGCACAGTTTCTACAGTAAGATTTTTTGTCACCCGGGCACCAATAACAATTTGAGAAAAAGAGACCTCTTGTCCCAAAGGGGGACAAGGCTAGAGAACCTATCAACACCTCAGGATTTCTAGACAGGGCCACTGAGCTGCGTGCCACCCTTCAGTCAACCTGGAAGACCAACGACCCCATATGGGTGGATAAGTGGCCCCTCCCAGGCAGAAAGTTAAAGGCCCTGCAGTCCCTCTTGCAGGAGCAGCTGTCTGTGGGCCACATTGTACCATCTACTAGCCCCTGCAATGTGCCTGTCATTATCATATGAAAGCCTGGCAAGGACAAGAGGCGGCTCCTGCAGGACCTCAGGAAAATCAATGAGGTCATCGAGGACAGTGGTTCCCTCCAGTCCAGCCTGCCCTCAGCCTCCATGTTACCTTGAGATTGCCGATGGTGCACCATGCTGTAGTTGTGGGTAGCAGTTTTTGTAGTCCTCCTATTTTTCGGATATCTTGTTCGACATTTAGGCTGTGATTGATGGAGCCTGAGCATAGGAAGAGCATTGCTTTGAAGATTGCATGGGTAAGATCTGAAGGAAGGCTAGTTCAGGGAGGTTTAATCCAATTGTACCTATGATTACACTGTTATTGGCAGATGGTTGATATAGATCTTAATGACTACTTTTTTGACACCCCCATGCAGCCCAATGACACCCTCCTGGGTTGCCTTTTCCATCACTAAATCGACAAGCACCTTTACAGAGGTACCAGTGGACTGTATTGCCTCAACGACTGAAGAGTAGACCAAATATTTGCCAATTGCTTGATGTCCAAATTCTTTCGCCCTAATGGTAATCGCTTTTCATTATATGGACCATTAAATGAACATCCTAATGCTATCATTTTTCATTACATGGACGACACAGTCGTTTGTGCAGGAGCTCAAATCATTTTGGATGTTGCAGTACAAGATGTCATCACTGCGGTACAGGAGAAAGGTTTTAAGATTGCAGCAGATAAAGTTTGAAGGACAGCCCCTTCGAAGTGTCTTGGCCTAAAAACTGCAGAGAGAACCATCACACCACAAGCACTGCACATCAAGGACAACCCAAAGACTCTGCCAGAACCCCAAATGCTCTGTGGAAGCATCAGTTGGGTACATTCACTGCTGGGAATCACCACAGAAGACCTCACGCCGCTGCTCCTGCTCCTTAAAGGCAGTGAAGGACTCGATTCCAGTGATCACTGACACCGGAGGCTTAAGCAACTGTACATAAGGCATCCTGGGTGATTCAAACTAAACAGGCACACAGATACCACCCTAATTTTCCTTTCTCCCTGGCAATCTTTGGTCGAAGTCCAAAATTCCATGCATTATTCTTTCAGGGGGACTCAACTATCTCAGATCCCCTCAAAGAAATTGAATGCGTTTTCAGAGAACACCAACCTAGTAAAATGATAACAACCAAACAGAAAGTTATTGCACAACTAATCAGGAAAGCTAGAGAGCATCTGTGCTCCCTTGCAGGTACAGACCTTGTGAATATATACTTACTTCTCACTCAAGAGCCCCTCAATTGCCTACTTCAAACATCTGAACCACTGCAATACGCCTTAGATCATTTTTACACAGGTTAGGATCAGCCAAAAATTCTACCACCAAAATATTCCTGCCCTGCTCAGGATGTTCAAAAACACCCAAGACCCGTCAAGATCCCTTGTAGCCACCTGCCCCAATTGTCAGGAACATGGCCTTGCTTCTGTCAGAGCTGGAGTCAATCCAAGAGGATTTGAGAGTCTCCACATGTGGCAATCACACATCACACACTAGGCCCCTTTTGGCAGACTAAAGTACATCCACGTCTCAATCAACACCTTTTCCAGTGCGATTTTCATCTCTGCCCATGCTGGTGAAAAATCAGAAGATGCTACAAAACATTACTTTTTAGTTTTTTTCCACCTTCGCAGTTCTACAGGAAATTAAGTTTGATAGTGCTCTTGCTTATACCTCACACTGATTCCAACAAGTTTCTGACCACTGGGGTATAAAACATATCACTGGCATACCACACTCCACCACTGGAAAGTCCACAGCGGAGAGGGCCCACTGATCAATCAAAAGGATCCTTGATCAACTGAGAGGGGTAATCCAGATATTATCTTCCATTGAGAGACTGGCCAAGGCCTTTTACGTATTCAACTTTTTGAACAACCCATTTATGGAGACAACTCCCCCAGTCATCAGGCAGTTTACTAATTCAACTGCAGCCCAATTCCAACATCAGCCACCTGTGTTGAGAAAAGAACCTGAATCTAAACAAATTATGGGCCCTTTTCCATTCATTACTTGGGAAAGAAAAGATGCCCTTGTCTCTACAGCAACATTCCTAAGATGGATCCCAGCAAAATATGTAAAAACTCTTTCTGGGAACTGTGAGGCAAACACCAAAGCTACCATCAGAAGAACAGAATGAAAGCCTAAGAGAGACAGCAGCAGCCTGGAAAAGAAGAAGGAGAAGGACAGAAGATCTCCTAAGCAGCGTTGACCACACACACCAAGACCAAGATAGCTCAGACACCACTTACCAGGATCTATGTCTTAACATTTGTAAAAACTATATTTTAGCATTGCTCTATGATTGTTGTAATAAGCTGTGTTCACACCCTTGCCTTACAGAAGAGAAAGTTTAGTGGGAACACAACTTACGTTTCACTTTCTACTCGCTTTATCTGTTTACTTTTAGGCCATCAAAGCCTCCAGATAACAAATTATCAAAGTCAGAGGATGCTGCCATTGGTTGCTGCTGCAGCAGGAATCTGGATGCTCCTCACTGAGCCGCATGCTTTCAACTGGTTGCTTGCACAGACAAGCCACAATTTCTTGTCCATAACCATGCCTGTCAGGCATTTGAAGGCATGTGTTTTTTCTACCTGTTGTCACATAGCGAGTCAGTATACCAGGGCATCCAGCTGCTAAAATATCAAGGAAACAAGATCCAGATGGAAGGCAACAACGACTGGTTAACTGGACTTTCCAAACACAGGGGTTTGCGAGGATGGCTTTCATCTTTAGTTAAGACCGTTTTGTGGGCTTTGGATTTTGTATTCATTGTGTTGGTTATTTTATCCTTTTTTGCTAAATATCTCCAAAAGTCTATGGCAGAAGCCTTCTTTATAGATAACAAAAAGGGGGAGATGTGAGGGCCCAGGGGCCTTCCACTGGAACTGTAATACCTCAGGGCAAAGTGACCAAGGTAAAAAAAGTCACCGCTCTGAATGCAATGTTGTCGCCCATGGGCATTTGAAGGCTCATGTTGATGCAGCACATTTTGATGGCATCACCCAGTTCAACTGCCGCACTTTTCTTATATGTACTGGCTCGGAATGTTCCAACTCTCTTGTATCAATTTGGTCCTGGCTTACTGTAATGATCCTGCACTGTTCACCCCCATATTGTGTGCCCAGCCCCATTTTGTCTCCATTCCTGGACCCTCTTCAGTGCAATCCACACTATTTGGATTTCCACACAACGATCCCTCTCTTGCCTCATCCATCAGCCATCCAAGCAAGCCAGCTCCCACCTCTGCTAGTGCAGGTCCCTCACAGAGGTTTCTGTGGGCAGGCTGCAATACAGGAACTGAGTGCACCAGGGAACGGTCCTCTAATAAAAGGCATGAATTCCACAGCCCATGCAACAAAAAGCCTTGCATGTCTTTTCTTTTTCCTTATTCTCTCAGTTCTCAAGCCACATTCCGCATTTTTCCTGACTCGGAACTTGGCTTCTCTCTCTCCTGTCTGCAGGTCCAGCCACAGGTATGACCCTGCAGGAACAGCCTGACCCAAAGGGAAGTGGAGGAGCACAATTCGTCAGGAACTTTGGAGAAAGGATAAGGAAAAATGGGATCAAACTGCAAGAGGTGGAAGATATTTGATGATGGGAAGAAGTTCTTTACTCTCAGGGTGCTTGACCCTGACACAGGGACCAGTGCAGAGAGGCTGTGGATGCCCCATTCCCAGCCACATCCAAGGCCAGGTGGGACAGGGGCCACATCCACCTGGTGTGCTGGGAGGTTGATAAGCTTGGAACCACATCATCTTGAGGGTCCCTTCCAAGCCAAACCATTCACGGATTTGATCATTCTGCCATCCCCATCTCCCACGGCGGAGTGGCCCTGCAACATCAGTGACATCACAGCACCCAGAGGGTTCCAGGTGGAACATCCAGGACCTGGAAACGAGCACAGCAGACACTTCAGCGGCTGCCAAGGGTCAGTTGCTGCTCACCCTGCACTCTGACCCTCAGCACAGAGCTGCTGCTGCTGCCTGGGCTTTTCCTGCCGCCTGCTCTGGAGCGCCAATCCCAGCAGGATGTGCTCTGATGTGCCAATGGAGGTACAGTGCAATTCCAGGCAGGGGGCACCTGGCCTGGGCAGGCTGCAGCCATGTGGGAATGGATGGTGTGGGACAGGAAACCCACTGGGAGATTGTGCTGCCCCTTACAGACTGACAGAGACACTGTGGAGGAGATGGAAGTGGACCTGGGCCTGGATGAGGAAGAGATGATGGAGGTGGACTCCTCCTCTACTTCCACGTCCTCCACTGTTGAAGACATGGAAGTAGACGAGGAGGACAACATTGAAGAGATGGAGGTGGATGACGAGGACAACATCGAGGATATGGAAGTTGATGAGAAAGACGAGGAGGAGCCCATGGTCCTTGGATGAAGATGCAGCCCCACAGGTAAGACAGGCAGATGCTTCCCACGCCCTGCCCACACACACACTGGGTCCCCTGACGCCAGGCTGGGGCTGGGCTGGATGGCCCCGCTCAGGGACACGGTGCCCGCAGGGGGCCTGGATTGTGCTGCCACAAGCACCAGCCCCGGCCTGCCCTGCGCTTGCCTGGGGCCACGCCAGCCCTGCCAGCCCCGGCCCAGCCCCTGGGGCCTAGCTCCCAGCCCTGCTGGGCCCAGTGCTGCCAGCTGAGTCCAGCTCTGCTTCTTCCTTTCTTCCAGGACTCATGCACATGATGGCGCAGATCTGATACCTTTGTAAATACGTTTGAAAGTTGTGAAGTTCCTGTAAATATGTTGACTACATTAGAAGTTTCCTGTAAATACGTTTTGAAGATTGTTAGCCCCTCGGATCCCATGTAAATATGTTCTGTATATTGTTGTTGTTGTTGTTATAACAATTGTATAATGACACATGTTCTGTAAATCCTAGATTTGCCAATCTTTGGCAAATAAATACTGTTTCATTTTAAAACCTGACTTCTCTTGGCCATTCCTTTGGGAACAGGCAGCCTTTGCACAATTGTGAGTTCCACTTGTTCCACGTTCCTGGGGCTGGAGGTCCCTGGGGGTGCTGGCACGGCCACCCTGGGGCTGGGGGTCCCTCTTCACAGGGGCTCCCACTGACACCACTCCTGGCACTGGGCACTGCTGCTCTTCCTGGCCTGGGGCACAGTGCTGTCCCCAAGTGCTCAGCTCTCACCAGCTCTCACACAGGGGGCTCTCCCAGCACTGGCCCCGGCAGCCAGGCCACCAAAGCAGGCAGCAAACCTTCAGCCACCCTTCCTGCTGCAGCCACAGGCACTCCTGGGCCCAGAGCCACCAGCAGGCCACAGCCATGCAAAATCCACCTGCATGCTCTCAAGGCCACCACAGCCTTGGCAACTGGGCCAGCTACATCTGGGCTGCTGCAGGGGCTGATCTTTAAGCCTTGCAGCCTCCAAAGGCCCTGGGCTCTGCTTCCCAGCCTGCTCTGCACTGCCCTGTGCCTGCATTGTTCCAGAGACAAAAGCCAGGCTAGGGCATCCTCACCCTGCCCGCATTCCTGCTGCTGCCAGCAGCCAGTGGCCCCTGGGCCCCGCTCGGGTGACAGCTGCAGGGCAGCCTGTGCTGGGCAGGGGCCACGGGGCTTTGGGCCCTGGGGCTGCTGCTGCTGCTGCTGCTGCTGCTTCTGGGGGCCATGGGCCCAACAGGGCCCCGAGCTCAGCCCCTGCCCGGGCAGCATTCCCCCAAAGCCCCACACTCCCCAAGCATCCCCATCACAGCTGCCAGGGGCAAATCCCACGGGCTTCAGGAAAGAAATTCCCCATAGTGACTAAACCAAGGGGTCCAAGAGGAAAGTCAGCACCAGCTGTTGCTTACAGCACCTTGACAATGGTGGATGCAGGGCAGATGAGATCTCCAGCGCCTCTGGCAATGCCTGCTCTGCACGTGAGGCTGTGGGGCTGCTCCCACTGGGACACAGCACCGGGCTCAGGCCAGCCCTCAGCCCCTCACTGATGATCCCAAGGAGCAGGCTCACAAAGCAGTTTCAGACCACTGCCTGCAGATATTTCAAAGGACTACATGCCATTCTAGGAAGTCACCTTGCACATTTAGTTTTGGTGTCATGGCATGAGAAGCCCTGAAGGTGCCTCTGAATGTGCACTCAGGGCACTTCCACTGCCATCCCAACACAGGGATCACAAAGGACAGGCCTCAGCTTTCAGCACTGCTGAGCTCCTCACCCAGCAATGAAATCTCAGGAAGAGGCAGGAATTATGTGCTTGTCCTGGTTTAGGACAAATTAGGGGAAATCTCCAAAAGGGTGTCCCCCCAAAAAAATAAACCTCCAACCACCCCTCCCCCCAATACCGGGTTCGGGAAGGAATTTCTTGGAGGAGCAAAGTGGAAAGCAAAACCTGTTTATTGACAAATAACAAAAGAACACTCCCCAACACAAGAAAAGGAGAGAAACCAGTCAGTGTTGTGGAGGGCGCCGAGCTTCTCTCGCAGACTCCAGGGATCCCGGACGTCCCAGGTCAGGTCCGGAGCCGGTCCAGTATCTTCAGGGTAGGGTAAGAAAGAGAGGACGAAAGAGAAGGAAAAAAAACAGCGCAGAAAGCAGAAAGCAGCAAAGGGAAAAAAGGCAGCTATCAGCTAGGGCTAAGGCAGTAGCAAGCAAGTAAAGCGTCAAGCCAAGCAAGCAGGCCAGCCAGCAAGCAAGCAGCAAGCAAAGCCAAACAGCCGAAAGCGAATGTGCCCCAGTCCCCCTCACTCCTCCCTCCCTGCCCCACCGCGGCAAGACGGCCGGGGGGTGGGGGGGAGAGAGAGAGAGAGAGAGAGAGAGAAAAAACACAGCTGCCAGACCAATACACGATACTGGGATAAAGGCTGTCACCCCATGACACTTCACCCCTTATCCCATATCGTGAACATACAATAAAAAACTTTCATTTTACTTACTCACACCTTTGACACTTACGCATTCCTCTCATCTTACTTGCTCAGACCTTTGACACTTACAGTTTCCTTCTGTCTCACATTCAACAAACAATGACATTCATATATGAGTCTCACCCCACAATCGGGTCTCCCTGAGGTACACACCATGTTGTTCCATCTTTCTGCATTATCCACCATGTATAACCTGGTCCTTGAGGAAAAACAATCCCACGGATGGGTTTGTCTGTACTCGAGGCAGGGTTGATCCATACTGTCTTTCCCAACAAACCTCTGACATGGGCCACTGGGGCTTTATCCCCATCTACTATATTAAGGAGCTCAGACTGAGCAGGACCCGCTCGGTTGGTGAAACCTCGAGTGTTAACTAACCAGGTAGCCTTTGCCAAATGCTGCTCCCAGTTTTTTAAAGACCCCCCACCCAATGCTTTTAAGGTGGTTTTTAACAATCCATTATACCTTTCCACTTTCCCTGCAGCAGGTGCATGATAGGGGATATGGTATACCCACTCGATGCCATGTTCCAGTATGTCCGGTACAGCCGCACTCAGTGGTGGAGTCACTTCATTCAAGGCACGATAGTCCACAGTCAATCTCCATTCTCCGTCAGATTTTCGCACGGGCCAGATAGGGCTGTTAAAGGGTGAGTGGGTTTTACTGACCACCCCTTGGCTCTCCAGCTCTCGGATCATCTTGTGGATGGGGATCACGGCATCTCGATTCATCCGGTATTGCCTGCGGTGCACTGTTGAGGTGGCAATTGGTACTCGTTGCTCCTCTACCTTCAAGAGTCCTACTGCAGATGGGTTCTCTGATAGTCCAGACAAGGTATTCAATTGTTTAATACCCTCTATCTCCACTGCAGCTATTCCAAAAGCCCACCTGAATCCCTTAGGATCTTTGTAATAGCCATTCCGGAGGAAGTCTATGCCCAAAATACACGGAGCCTCTGGACCAGTCACAATCGGATGTTCCTGCCACTCCTTCCCAGTCAAGCTCACCTCAGCTTCCAATAAAGTCAACTGTTGTGATCCCCCCATCACTCCAGCAATGGAAACAGGTTCTGTCCCCACGTGTTCCGATGGCATTAAGGTACACTGTGATCCATTGTCAACCAATGCTTCATAGTCTTGTGGCTCTGATGTGCCAGGCCATCTAATCCACACCTTCCAAAAAACCCGGTTTTCCCGTGCCTCTTCCTGGCTAGAGGCAGGGCCCCTCTAAGCCAGATTGTCCTTCTTTCCTTGGGCGTATGCCTTAGAAGTTCCTTCAAGGGGATCGGACATGTCATCGTCATACTCAACATCTCAGCTACGAGCAACCAGAGCTGCTCTCTTTTTGGTGATACTTCCTCTTTTCTTCAAATCACGCACCCGTTGTGCCAAAGCAGCGGTGGGTTTTCCATCCCATCTCCTCATGTCTTCTCCAGACTCACGCAGAAAGACCCATAACTCAGCCCATGGGGTGTACCTTCTCTCCCCATCAAAGGAGCGCCAGCGTTGGATACCAGGGCCTCTAATTTGCACAGCTGAGATTTGAATAAGGTCCTCCTTAATCTCTTCCCGGAGTTTCTTATGATTCTCCTCTATTTTGTCCTCTAGTTTCTGCAGTCGGGTTTCCACTGCTGCAATTCTGGCATGAGTTGGTCCATGCACAGCATCTGCATACACTCGAAGCTTCTTCGCCATATCGAGCACAGTCTCATATGTATCATCCCGCTTCATTATTGCTAGGACAGAAGCGTATTCAGGTGGCCCAAGTCGCACAAGTTTCCTCCACATTACGGGTGTGCATGGTACCAGGTCCGGATTCCTAGTTGTTATATCATCTGAGAAAATGAGCTCTGCCACCGCCATCTCTCTCAGGCGTTGGATCCCCTGTTCTATGGTCTTCCACCGTGTCTGCTGTATATAGAGATCATCTGCACATAAGTATCTTTGTGCTACACTATCCAGGACCCGTTCCCAGAGGCTGTGAGGGCTAGCCCTGCTCATCATACCTTGATCGATGACAGGATCATGTGACAGGGATCCCAAATGCCTCGCTTCAATACCATCCAAAATCGTAACCTCCCCTGCAGCATCCCAAAGGCGGACTAACCAACTAATTATAGATTCGTCAGGTTGTCGTCTGTAATCCTTTCTTAGGTCTCTGAGGTCCTTCAGAGAAAAGGAGTCAATATTAGCTCCAGAATCTGTGCCCTTTGATGTGGCCTCTGATTTTGGTGAGGGTCCTTCTCCTGCATCATCATCATCATCTTCCACCTTTCGATCGGTCTTGCCTTTACACTTTCCACCTCTTGTATTAGCTGCGACAGCCATGGGTTGAGGCCTATTGTCTGATTCAGCTGCTAGCCTGGAGTCTGGGATGTTAGCTGCAGCCTGGGTCACTGGGATAGTAACTAACTTATCTCCCTGTTCCCTTTCTGCTATCTGCTGCTCCACAGTATCTAGCAGAGTACGGTAAACAAGCGCCAAGACCCAGCTCGCTGCAGTAATCCTTTCCTCCTTAGTATTACCATGGCACTTCTCCCTCAAATACTTTGCCACCTCGACTGGGTTCTGAATTTGATCAGATGGAAAGTCCCAGTCTATAGGATCAGAAAATTCCTTTAAAGTCTGGCCCATATCCTCCCATTTCCCACTCCAGTCAAGATTTTTCCTGCTTTGTTTTACTCCTGAATCAGGAGTCTCTCTAACCCCTCTAGAAATCTCGGCTTTCATTTTATATACACTCCAGACAGTATAGAAAAGGCTTAATAAATTAAATGCCAGAAAGATGGTTTCTTTTAAACTCAGGGGAAATTCAATATTTTCTAATAGAGATGTCAACAATTTGGAGGAGAAGAAGGAAGACAAAAGCTGAGAAGCCCCTTCCCCTTCTTCTCCCCAAACAAACTGAGTACACAGCCATGACAGCAATCCATACATTCCTGAAACAAAGTCTTTCATAAACCTCCGACAAATCAGCACACATACGACCAGCCCAATGACTATTCTGGTTAGTGCCCCCCGCTTACAAAGGTTACTTATTAGGGACAACACCAGAGCTATTTCTGGGTAAGGAAATAACCCTAGGGACCACAAAGGTATTAAAGCTTCAAAAACCCCAAGGGACCAGAAATACCGGCAAGCTTTCACCCCAAATGACATTATGAATTACCAATATGCCCACAAAACAACCAAAACCAAAATATTATTGTTATAGGTTTTTTTCCACTGTCTTTGGCCTCTGTTTTCTGGCCAACGCACCAAAAAGATTGTCCTGGTTAGGACAAATTAGGGGAAATCTCCAAAAGGGAGCCCCCCCAACAGACAAACCTCTGACCACCCCTCCCCCAATACCGGGTTCGGGAAGGAATTTCTCGGAGGAGCAAAGTGGAAAAGAAAACCTCTTTATTGACAAGTAACAAAAGAACACTCCCCAACACAAGAAAAGAAAAGAAACCAGTCAGTGTTGTGGAGGGCTCTGAGCTTCTCTCGCTGACTCCGGAGATCCCGCCGGACGTCCCAGGTCAGGTCCGGAGCCGGTCCAGTATCTTCAGGGGCGGGTAAGAAAGAGAGGACGAAAGAAAAGAAAAAAAACAGCGCAGAAAGCAGCAAAGGGGAAAAAAAAAAGGCAGCTATCAGCTAGGGCTAAGGCAGAAGCAAGCAAGCAAGCAGGCAAGCAAGCAGGCCAGCAAGCCAAAAGCGAAAGTGCCCCAGCCCCACTCACTCCTCCCTCCCCGCCCCGCCAGGCAAGACTGCCGGGGGGGGGGGGGGGACGGGACCAGGCCATGCCACTTGTGCCCTGAGGTGCCCAGCTAGGATTGGATCTCTCCGAAAGCACCTGAGGGAGAGCAGAGCACCTTGCAAGCTGCAGGTCCCTGACAGCCCCGCAGGGCTCCTGTCCCATCAACATCTGCTCTGCTCCAGTCTGAAACAGGGCCCAGCATGGTGCCAGGATCATCAGAGAGCTGAGGTGTGTGCTGGAATTCAATGCCCTCCCCATCCTGCAGCAGCCCTGCATTTCCCTCCTGCAGCCTTGGTCTCCAGCACAGCCATGGAGGCTCTTTGGGCTCTGGACTGTTGCTGCAGCCCCCAAGGGCAGCTGAGCTCTGCCTTTGGCACAGTCAGGTCTGGTCAGCACAGGCCATGCTCAGCAATGTCTTGTGTAAGCCTGGCCTTGCTGTCAGCCCCGGCAGTGGCTGGGCCTGTGCTGGCCCAGCCATGGTGGCCCAGCCCCTGTGCAGGCCCAGCCCAGGCCAGGAGCATTGCGGCTGGGAACGGCCCCTGTGCCGTGGTGCCCACAGCAGCCTTGGGGCTCTGTGCCCCATGGCCTCCCTGCTGGGCAGCCTCTGCCAGCTCCTGCAGAGCCCCTGGCACCTGTGGGGCTGCACAGACAGCCCTGCGCTGGGCTCTGCCGGCGTCTGGGCCAGCAGAGAGGCAGCCAGGGCTGGCCATGACTGGGAACAGGCCCTGACCCTGCAGGAGGATGGAGCTGGGCCACAGCCAAACTCAGCCCAGGCAGAAGCTGGGCTCAGCAGCCAGGGCTGCAAAGGCCTGGGCACAGAGGCTGGTGCTGACAAATGTTCTGGACCCCCTCCCTCCTCCATCCCTGCCATCAAGGGCACAGAGCAGCCTCCTCTCTGGGCCACTTGCCTGTTTGCAATGCCTTGCACAGGCTCTGGCCCTACCTCACAAGGCCTGGCCTGAGTTCTGCCCCTGCACGCTCAGTCAGGCTGAGATGGACACTGATGTTTTCTAGGCCAGGCTGTCTGAGCCCAGCCCAGCTCCCTGCAAGCTCTGCCAGCTGCCCTGAGCTCTGGGCAGCACCAAGGGCCTCTCCCCAGCCCAGCCCAGCTGGCTCTGGCCCCACAGCTCTGCTCAAGCCAGGCTGCTCTGGGCACTGCCCCATGGCCTCAGCCCCTGGCAAGGGCACAGCAGCAGCCACAGGACTCGGCTCCAGCCATGAGGGAAGGTGCTTGGCCAAGGCCAAAGGAGGCTCCCTGGCTGCCCTGCTCCCCTCGGCCTGAGGTGCTGAGAGCTCTGCAGCCCCTGCTGCCATCCCATCTACCCAGGGCAGCACAAGAGCCCCGGCCTTGGGGACCTCAAGAGCTGCTCTTGCTCCAGGCCCAGGGCCCATGCCAAAGCTGGGGCAGCCACAAAGCTGTGCCCATTTCTGTTCATTGCTGCTCTGATGGAGATGGATCCTCAGCCACTTGGAGGGTGCTGATGAATTTTACTACTCCAGAGGCCTCTTCTTTCTTGAGCTACTCAGTTGAGGAATTCAGTGAAAAAGGCTATTAAACATTTGTTTAAAACATTTCAACAAGAAAACCCCGTGGGAAATATTGAAGTTTTCAATTGTTCTGTGGTTAATTAGTCAGATTTCAGAGGTGTATTTAAAGTGAATATGGTATATTGAAAACTAAACAGAGAGAACTGGTTTTTTCCAGTTTTCTTTTCTTGTTTATAGATTGGTATCTTGTTTATAGATTGGTATCCAGTTGATATGGATCCCCAGCACCTCTTGACTTCAGGAATTAAGTAAGAAAAGCTCATAAACATTTGTTCAAAACACCCAAAACAAGAAAATCCCATGGGAATAATCTAAGTTTTCAGATCTTCTGTGGTTAATTAGACAGATTTCAGAAGGCTATTCAAAGTGAGTATACCATATTGAAAACAATGCAGAGAGAACTCTTTTGTCCTGTTTTATTTTCTTCTTTATAGATTGATATCAGCAATCCCCAGTTGATATTGATCCCCAGCACCTCCTAATGCAGTTTGAGCAGATATGAAAATCAAGACCCTTCATGGCTGACAGTCAATCACACTTTGTTCCTACCCCAACACCACCATTTCTCTCATCCAACCCCTGGCAGTCAGAGCAGCTGAGGAATGGGGTCACATCCAGGGGTGTCCCCAGGGCTCAGGATTGGGGCCAGGTCAGCGAAATCTCTTTATTGCTGATCTGGATGAGGCCATTGAGGGTACCCTCAGTCAGTTCCCAGGTGAGCCCAAGCTGGGTGGGAGTGTGGCTGTGCTGGGGGGGCAGGAAGCTCTGCAGAGGGATCTGGCCAGGCTGGAGCCATGGGCCCAGGACAATTGGATGAGGTTCACCAAGGCCAAGGTCTGAGTCCTGCCCTCGGCTCACAACAGCCTCCAAATCCCTGGCTGTGCCCTGCCCCTGATCCCCAGAGCCTGTCCTGTTTCCTTCATCCCTGCATTGCCAAGAACTTTCTGGGTCAAGGGAGCTCTGCTCTGGCTATGGAGGGAAGTGCAAGTGCAGCCACTGGAGTGGGAAACACAACTCATCGGGTTTGTGTCCTTTGGGGGTCAGGAACTGGTGAGACTCAGAGGCACAGAAATTTTCCCTTCATGGCCAACAGACCACAGTTGAACAGGAAACAATTTATTAACAATTATGAAGGGCAGACTTTGGCTTATTTAGGATGCAGATTTGGGGAGTAATGAATCAGGCACTGATTTTTTTTAAGGAAAATATCCCTTACAAACAAAGGGGTCCAGGAAGGATGGACACATTTCAAGAAAGTAATCTTAAGGGGGAAGGAGCAGCCTGTCCCAGTGTGGCAAAAGATGAGCTAGTGAGGAAAATGACTGGCCTGGCTGGCCGTGGAGATTTTGTGGGAACTCAAGGGTAACAAGAGGTGCATCAACTTTGGACAGAAGGTCAAGCAGCTTAGGAAATGTTTAAGGATGTTGTAAAGTCGTGCAGAAAAAAAGTCAAGAGATGAAAGCTCAATTAGAGTTTAACCTGACCACTTCTGTGAAAAAAATAGACAATGTTTCCACAATTAAATTAATAGCAAAACATGGGATAAGGAGAACCTCTACTCTTTATTGGATGCAGTGGGGAATATAGTAACTAAAGATAAGGAGAAGGCAGAGCTACTTAACATCTTGTTTCTCTCAATTTTCAATATTAGGACAGGCTGTCCTCAGGACAAGTGCTCTCCTGAGCTGGTAGATGGGCACAGGGACCAGAACAGCCCCCCTAGAATCCAGGAGGAAGCAGCTGGTGACCTGCTGAGCCACTCAGATGCTCACAGGTGAATGGGATTGGATGGGATCCATCTCAGGGGGATGAGGGAGCTGGTGGATGAGCTCCCCAAGCTGCTCTCCATCATTTACCATCAGTGCTAGCTCAGCAGGGAGGTCCCAGAGAACTGGAGGTGCCAGTGTGAGCCCATCCCCAAGAAGGGCTGGAAGGAGGAGCTGGGGAACTCCAGGCCTGTCAGCCTGACCTGGGTGCCCGGCAAAGTTATGGAACAGATCACCTTGAGTGCCATCCCAGGGCACCCACAGGATGGCCGAGGGGTCAGAGCCAGCCAGCGTGGATTTCAATGTCTGCATGGAATGGTCTGGATGAGGGGATTGTCTCCAACATCAGCAAATCTGCAGATGACACCAAACTGGGTGTGAGTGTGGATCTGATGGAGGATGGAGGTAGGAGGGCTCTGCACAAGGCCCTGGACAGGCTGGATCCAGGTACCAAATCCAACAAGGTGAGGTTTAACAAGTCCAAGTGCCGGGTCCTGCACTTTGGCCACAACAACCCCTGCAGCAATACAGCCTGGGGACAGAGCGGCTGGAGAGCAGCCAGGCAGAAAGGGACCTGCAGGGACTGATGGACAGCAGGCTGGGCATGAGCCAGCAGTGTGCCCAGGCGGGCAAGAAGACCAATGGCCTGGATCAGGAATGGTGTGGCCAGCAGGAGCAGGGCAGGGATTCTTCCCCTGTGCTCAGCACTGCTTGGGCAGCACCTCGAGTGCTGTGTCCAGTTCTGGGTCCCCTGAGGAGGGCAATTAGAAGAAATTTGTATCAGGAAGAGGAAAGAAAGCAAAGGTGAAGCAGAGGAAATGCTGAGGGCAGTTTGGGGGTGACTGCCAGGCAGCCCTGGCTCTGACCAACAGTGTCTGCAGTGGCACAGGAAACTCCCAGCTGATGGCAACAAACTTTCTGGCTGACTGCAGAGGCCAGGACAAAGCTGAGTGGTTTCCCTGGTGTTCCCCAGCCCTTGCTGGCCCCAGGGGCTGATGGCATTTGTGCTCCCTCAGGTTCATGTCCCCACAGCAACAGCATGGGGGTGCTCCCACCTGCTGTGTGCAATGCAAACAGGGGCTGCTGAGCCAGTGCTGCCGTGTCTGTGCCTGCAAGAATAGGGCACCTATGTGAGCTGGGGGAGAGGCAAGGGCTGCAGAGGGGGGATGTTGTTGGCAGCTCCATGAGGACGCTCTGGGACGCTGCCCTGGGCTGTGCAGCGCACTGGGGATGGATCAGCCCCCGCTCTGCTGCTCCTTCCCATCTCCCCCAGGGCCCTTGCAGAGCCCCAGCTGTTGCTGCTCTCAGCTGCCATTGCAACCCTCAGGACAAAGCGGTGCCAGGGCTGTTCCAGGTACAATTGCAGTCACACTCGTTGGTGCCACCAGGTGCCATGGCAATGGCCACGGGGACCCGTTCCTTGGTTTGGTGCCATGGCAACCAATGCCCATCCCCGTTGTGATGGTTAGTGGCCATAGAAAGCTGCCCTGGCCCCTTGCTCAGGGCTGGTGTCAGTGCCCAGAGCTAGAGGGGATCCCTTGCTGGGGGCTGTGCCATGGCCACCTGCCCTGTGCCGTGCTGGCCGCTCAGGCACCAGGAACCAGCAGCCAACGGCACTGCCAGGGCCAAAGGCCAGGTCAGCCAGACAGAAAGGGGCAGGACTGGGCACTGTTTCCATGGCAATGGGCACTGGGGGAACACCTGGGTCACCTGTCCTTACAGTTGCCATGGAAACCCCTGGCAGGGACTGAGGGCACAGCCCTGGCACTGAGACACTGCTGGGCCGGGTGCTGAGCACAGGGCTGAGCAAGCAGAGATGGTTTTGCTCTTGCTGAGCTGCAGCACAGCCAAGGCCTGTCCTGCCCCTCATCCAGCCACGCTGGGGAGGGGCTGGGGCTGCGGGGGAGCTGAGCAGGGGACACAGCCAGGACAGGGGAGCCCAACTGACCCCGGGGTACCCAGACCAGAGCACATCATGCTCAGTGTATGAAGGGGGGAACAGGGAGGAAGGGGGGAATTTTGGAGGGAGGGCTTTTGCCTTCCCAGGGAACACTTAGGCAAGAGGGGGCCCTGTTTCACCAGTGGGCAGGCTCACTACCAAAAATACAGACACCAACTGAAGGAATTGTGTCATTTATATCATGCACAGCTGCAAAGATTTACAAAAGGATAAGCTCAGCAAAGCACATCATCATTAGCAAAGAATTACAAAAGAAGCTCAGCAATCCATCATAAGCCATCATTACATTTTGATGACCAATCCCTTGGTGAAACACCAGAGGTGTTTGTGGCAGACAAAGATTCTGGCTGACTATCAAGGTACACCTTACAGACATCAGCAGTACTTTTGTGACACCGTTCTTCATTTTTTTTTCTCAATCTCATTCCAATTAGGAACAAGAATTCTATTGCCCATGAAGCTGGCACCTTTTTAATTCCAGAATAATGCCCCCAGGCCCTTTGCTGTTCAGCTTTCCCATGCTGTCTGTGGCTAACAAGGCTTGGGGGGCCCTTTCCCCTCTGGCTGGAAAGGGGCCGGGTCCCAGTCTCTGAGGGGCACCCAGCCTCCTGGATGGAATTCCTGTGCAAGTCCCTCAGTGTCACAGCAGCCTTCCCATGGAGCCCTGTGGATCAGAGCATTTCCCAAAGGGGTCCTTGGGGCAAACAGGGAGATCTGGTCTGGCAGGATGTGTAAAACAATATCCTGGCAGATCTACTTGTTCTCACACACAATCCTTGGCTGCAGGGACACATTCCCATTGTTCCTGCCCAGGTTTCAGGACTCAGATTTGTCTTTCCTAGGAGCTGCTCCTTCAGCTGCCTTGGGAGGGCCTTTTGGCCTCCGACCCACACTCTGGCTCCATTATTAGGGCTGCTGGATCCAAACCCTTTATCTCCACAAATGGTGGTGACCAGAGCTGGATCTCCTTTTTTATCAATTGCTCTTAGAGTTGCAATATCAATAATTGTGCTACCCTGTCACAGGATTGAATAATCCAATCTTGTTCATTATTGTTTACAGAATTACTGTAATTTCTCCTGGATATTCTGCATCAATTCCTCCTGCCATGACAGGAACACTTTGCAAGGCCAAGCTCCAAGGGAGCAGTTACCAAAGCAAAGTGTCTTGGAGGAATCTGAATTCCTGTTTCAGTATTGACAGCTCTCATTTGCTTTGAATTTATCCTAATGAATTCCAATGCATGAAGGCCCAGCCCTGCAGCCTCTGGGCTGGCCCTGCCAGGGGCCATCACAGCCAGAACAATTTCCCAGGCAGCCCAAGTCTCACTGCCCATGGCTGGATTTGCAAACTGGGGGCAGCCGTGCACAGCCAGGGGGTTTCATTTCCCCAGTGCGCCATTGTGAAGGGCATGGAGCACATCTGGGAGATGGGTTCTCCAAGGGCAAAAGTTCCCATCTCCTCATCTTTCCAACTGCTCTTTTAACAACCCCTTCACCCTTTCAACCAATCCTGCAGCTTGTGCATAGTCTGGTACATGAAAAACCCTGCAGACAAAATCGCTGTATTTTTCACAGGAACAGACAAAACACTCTGCATCACAGTATCAGCACACCCTGTAAAAATAGCCAATTTCCTCCCTTCCTCCTTTTTTCATTGTATACAATCTCACAAAGTTGACCACTGACATTAGGGTCCTGGCCAATCCTGTTCTGTAGGGTATTTAGTGTTACATCCCTGAGCAGCCAAAGATACCAAATTAGTATTGTCAGCACTATTTCACATTATTATTATATGTACATATTTATATATAAATACAGATATAGACATGTAGATATAGACATATATACATTAAAAGCTATAAATATAAACCTAAAGGTCTTATTATACTATAAATATGTATATAGTTATTTGTTATATTGATATTTCACTTGCACAAGGGCATCTGAGCTCAAGGTGAAAACCTTCTTCTGTTGCTCCATGTGGCAGCATTCCAACAATCATTGTTCCTTCTGAAGGTGCTGTTTCCTATGTACTCTCAACAAATTCATCTTTGTCTGCCCAAATCCACAAGGTCTTTTCCTTTTCCATATACAATTTTTGGATGCATTTGAAGCCATCCAGGGGTGCAGCTTCTTTTACCCAACTGCCCCACTGCTCCCACGGGGCTCTGACCTCAGCCCACTCCAGAGCCAGGGAACTCCAGGGAAGGGCTTCCCAGCTGGGAATTTCTGATGGCACTGATTATTCACATTTACATTTAAAAAGTGACATTTTGTTGTCATCTGGCCAGACTGTGCCAGTTTTGTTTTACCAGTGGGCAGGGTCAGCACCAAAGACACAGACTCCAACTGAAGGAATCAGTGTCATTCACTGCAGTTCAGAGCAGTAAAGAATCACAAAAGGAGCAGCTCAGCAATGCACCCAACCATCCCCACCGAAGATTGCCTGCAGTGATTAATAAAGATCCAGCAGCATTTACCCTCAGGCTTTACCATCCCCCAGACCCACACAGCAGCTGGGGAAGCTGTCACAGCCAAGGGCTGCAGAGCCACTCCTGGGCACTGGGAATTCCTGCAGGTGCCTCCAGCCCCAGGTGAGGCTCCAACCCCACTGGGAGAGGGCCCAGCTCTGATAGTGCTGAATGAACAAACTGACAACACCGCTAGTGTGGCAACATCTGCTTTCATGCTCCTCTTCGGTCCCTCCCAAAGCCTGGCCAGGGATCAAGGAGGAACCAAGGGAGGTGACTTTGATCCTTCAGCCCCAAACAAGGCCAGATGTCAGATTTCATGGCCTTGTCTGGCTTCTAAATACACAAAGGTCAATACATGTTTCACAAAGGAGTGGCTGCATCTATCTCACTGCTAATGACCATGCATATTTCATCAGGGAGCAGATACAAAGATAACCTTTGGTTGGAAGGTTCATCCAGAGGCCACCTTTGGCTCAGGGCGTGCTGTCCAGGCCTCACTCAGGGCTGGTGTCCAGGCCTTGGCACTGCAGGGACGTGGTTTAGTGCTGGACTTGGCACTGCTTGGTGAGCGGCTGCACTGGGTGAGCTCAGAGGGCTTTTCCAACAGAAAGGATTCTGTGATTCCATGATTATATCCACTGCATCCAGCTGGGGCTATTTTAGCAGCATTATTTTGCTCCAAAAGTTCCCTCTTGCCCAGCTCCTGTGGCCTGAGGCTTCAGCTCCTTCAGCTCCTGGTGCTGAGTTGCTCATGCTGAACTAGACGCCTCGGAGAGAAGAACACAGTCCATGCAATTCCTTCTGGGACACGGAGAGGGGAGGCTGTGCAAACAGGAGCATTGTTTGCTGTGGCCTCCTCTCTGCCCTTTATGCCTTTCAGCACTTTGAACCAGCCAAGAGCTTTCTCCAAGAGTGCAATGGAGCAGCTGTTCCTGCTCCCGGGCCTGGCTCTCTCCAGTCTCTGCCCTTGCCTGGTTCTGTCCCTCGTGCTGTGCCCTCTGTTCCCCCAGGGCTCGCTGGCTGCTGCCCAGGACTGTGGCACTGGCACAGATCCAGTGCTCCAGAGCCTCCTTTCTGTGCCCTTGGAGCTGCCTGGGCACAGCAGCCTTTTCCATCTGGAAGCTCCCCATGGACAGGGAGTGCCCAGCTCTGTTCCCTGCACAGCCTCCAGGAGCCCAGGGCTGCCATCTCCAGTCCCTGCTGGCACTGGGGGCTCCCAGGTGCCTCAGGCTGCTCTGACACTGCTGCACGCGTGAGGGAAGAGGGGCAGGGGCTGTGCTCAAAGTCAGCTCCATCTGCTGCTGCTGCTGCTGCTGCTGCTGTGGGGTCATTTGTGCAGTCTCGGCCAAGAGTCAGGGATCAGATCCTGCCAGTCTCTTCCAGCCCTGGCTGCTCAGAGTTTGGGCCTTGGAACCTCAGGTGGCCAAAGGTAGCTGCTGCTGGTCCCTCTGTGTGCCCGTGTTCAGCAGTGCTGCTCCATCAGTCTGTGCCCAGCAACGGGGAAAAGCCGGGCTCTGCCTGAGCAGCTCAGCCAGCAGGAAGGGAGCTGCTCCACACGGGAATCAGGAGCAAAGGATGTTCCTTTTGTAGGACATGTTTTCTATTGAAAGGAAAAAAAAGGAAAAAGGGAAAAATAGGTAAATGGTAAAAGATAAGAGTAAAATCCAAGTGTTAGTGAAAAAAACATAATGCTAGTGAAAAAAAACAAAATATAAAGGCAAAGTTAAATTCTATGCTTTAAGAGGTAAATGATCTTTTTAAAAAGATAACTCAGTTATTTACATTGTAAATGTGCTGATGGCATGCATCCATCTTACTGACCTCAGCAGCCTTTTAAAAGATTTTGGGCTTTGTTTCCAACACTGGTATTTGAAATTGTGGTTGAAGCAAGAGGAAATTGCTTTGTGCCCTTCCAGCTCCAAGCAGGACTGGGAGTGGAAACTCTGTCAAACCCCAAATCCTTTAGAAGATGACCTTCCTTCTCAGCCTGGGAATGAGCTGCACATTCCCTTTGAAACTGTGTCTCTAAGAAATCCCTGACAAAGTCCCACTTACAGCTTTTTGCTCTGGTTTTGCAGTGCAGAAGGGCAATTCTCCATCCACCAGCTCCAGACTGCACTGCCTCAGGAGCACGGCCCACTCGCCAGCTTTGGCCCACTCGTGGCACTTCTAGAGGAGGAAGAACGTGCAATTGCACAATTCCAGCCAATCAAGAAGGAAGAATGGGACAGACAAAAGAGATCCAGGCGTTCAGCTGGGACTGTGGAGAGTTTGGGTCCTTGCCAGTTGGATGTGTGTCCCCAGCTGCAATCTCTGGGCCTGCAGCAGAGTCTCACTCACCTGCCAAAGCAGAAAGCTCAGGCACTGTGCTCGCCAGGGGCTCGTCTGATGCAGAGCTCTCAGAGCAATGTGAGGGCAGAGCCAGCCCAGCTGGGCCCAGGGCTGAGCTCCGCAGGGCCCTGGCAGAGCCCAGAGCAGCCTCAGCACCCGCAGAGCCCGGCTGCAAGGAGAGAAAGCAGAAAGTGCCCGTCAGCTGAGGGCTCCTGTGCCCTTGTGCCAAGGCCTGCGGTGCCCAGGCCATGCTGGCTGTGCCCAGAACTGCCCATCCCTGCTGCCTTTGGCAGCAGAGCAGGAGGGCGGCACATGTGCCCAGCCTGCAGCCAGCCATGGCACATGCAGCCCTCAGTAGCTTCCTAGGGTCAAAAAGCAGCTGGGCAGCCGACTGAAGAATTCATTACATCTGCCCCAGCAAAGGGGGAACCTTTGGTGCCCGGCCAGGCTGTGCCATGCCCAGATCAGGGAGCATCCCCCTGCCTGTGGACTCACCTGCAAATTGGGCCTGGAGCCTGGCTTTGAAGAAGGTGCCAGAATCCAAGTCCATCATCTTCAGCTGGCCAGGCTGGGAAGAGATTGTCATCCTTGAGGTTGTCCTCGGTGTCTCCAGCAGCAGCCCCACCTGGAACAGCTTCTCCAGGGGCTCCTTCTCCTGCCCTGGGGCCAGACCAGGCTGTCAGGGCTCTGCCCGGGGCCCCAGCCATCCATGAACAGGACAAACAAAACCAGGGGGATGGTGGCCACCAGTGCTTGCTACACCAGGTCTGCAGCTCAGCTCCAGCCCAAGAGCTGCGTGTTCCCTTCTGCTGACCCCCGCTCAGAGCTACAGGCAGGACAAAACCAGCCTGGTTTGCTTTGCCACTGATTGCCAAGAGATGCGTGGAGCTGGTACCTGCCAGGCCCCTGGATCCAAATGTGCACGTGGATCTCTCCCATCTTCTAGGGCAGAGGAACACCCTTCACCCAAGGATGACAGAAAAGATCTTCTAAGGATGGCCTCTCCGAGGGCTGCATGGACAAACACCTCTTAATGATATCCTGGCACTCTGGGGAGAGAAACCAGAAATCATCAGTCAGTTGGAGAAGTTGCCCTCCCGTTCCCATGCCCAGGCCATGCTGGGTGTGCCCAGAGCTGGGCCTAAACTTCCCCATGGATGCTCTGTTTGGAGGAAGGCAGGAGAGCAGGACATGTGCCACCTCCTCAGCAGCTGCCAGAGCGGGATGCCCATGAGCCTGCTGCTGTCTCCCAGCACTGGTATTGCCCCCGTGCCCAGAGATGAGGATCCACCTTGAGAGAGCCATCGTGGGAACAAGATCCGCCCCCGGATGATCTCCTGGCCCCTCCTGAACGGATGCTTCCCCATGACCAGGTGACACAGAAGGAGGCCCAGGGACCAGATCGTGGCTGCCTCGCCGTGGTAGCGTTGGTGCTGGATCCATTCTGGTGGGCTGTAGGACAGGGTTCCTGTGGAATACAGACAGAGATCAGCAGGGGGATGCTCCTGCTCCCAGAGCCTGGCCCCAGCATCCCTGGGCATGTGGGGGCTGCCCCAGAGGCACATGGAGTGAGAGCTGCCCTCTCACCAGCACCTGGGACTTGTGCACAAACTTGGGGCTGGAAAAGAAGCCACTGGTGCTGGAAGAGGGCAGCAGAATCCCTGGGAAGGCCCAACCATGACACACAAAGAAGAAACCCACCCAGTAGTGGAGAAAACTCACTCTTCTCCCCACCTCCATGGCCCCCAAAAATGTTAATAAGCCAAGGCAAATAAGGAGAGCGGAGCAGTCCAAGCCCTTCCTCGCCTGCACACCAAACCATCCGAGGCATGGGATCAGACCTCCTTCTCTGCTACCCCCATGGGGGTTTGTGTTGGGCTGGCTGCCCCAGCTCCAGCCCCAGCCCAGGCCACAGTGGGTGCTGAAGGCTGTCAGCAGGGCTGGGAGCTGGCTGCCCTCACACCCCACCCAGAAAAACTCGGCTCCAGCATCAATCCTATCCCGGCTGCAATAGGGGGAAGCCCCAGTGCTGCACCCAGGCTGGGCCACGAGATGCCCAGGAACACCCCCTGCGAGGGCTCACCTGCAAACTGGGTGTAGGCTGTGTCTTGGAGGAAGGCGCCACAGCCAAAGTCGATCAGTTTCAGCTGCCCGCTGGCCAGGTCGAGCAGGACATTCTCGGGCTTGATGTCCCTGTGCAGGACCCCGCAGCTGCTGCAGTGCCGCACGGCCTCCAGCACCTGGCGGAACAGCCCCTGCGCCTCCTCCTCCGGCAGGAACCCCCGCTCCGCCAGGAAACCCGAGAGCTCCTGGCACCGCTCCGGACGCTCCAGCACCAGCAGGAAGCTGTCGGGGAGCTCAAGCCACTCCAGGAGCTGAATGACACCGCCACAGCCACGGGACACCTTGGCCAGCAGCACGATCTCCAGCGGGGCGCTGGTGCCGTCGGGCTGCGGGAGGAGCGCGGTGCCGTCAGTGGGGCCGAGGCCGTTCCGGGGCTCTGCGAGCCCTCAGCCAGCCCGGGATGCTCTGCACGCCCCGCTCAGCCCACGCCCGCTCTCCCCGCAGGGCTCACGGCGGCTCCCACCCTGCCGGGCCCCGGCTCCTCGCCGCCCGGCACGGCCCGGCTGCTGCCGCTCACTCACCAGCTCGCCCCAGTGCCGGATGCGATCCCGCGGCACGCGTTTGATGGCCACCTGCGAGCGAGGGAGAGCAGCGGGCTGAGCTCGCCGCCCGTCCCGCCGCGCCCCGACCTTCTCCTCCTCCTCCCTCCTCCTCCGCCCCCTCCTCCCGCGCCCGCCGCCGGCCCCGCCGCTCACCGGGGCGCCGTCCGAGAGCCGCGTGGCCGCGAAGACGCTGCCGAAGCCGCCGCGCCCCAGCAGCAAGCCCAGCCGGTACCGCTCCTGCAGGGCCTCCTGCGCCTCACCTGCGGGCGGGACGCGGCTGTCAGCGCTCGGCCCGGGGCCAGCAACGGCCCCCGAGCGCCCCTCACCCGCCCCGGGCCCGGCATCCCCACCCGCCCCGGGCCCCGGCGGCTTAGGGCTGGCGGCCGCGCTGCCGAGCGGCGGAGCTCGGGCCGGGGAAGCCGCAGCGGAGACTGCCGGAGCGGCCGCGCCGCGTGTGTCCTCCGCGGGCCCCGGGAGGAGCCGGGGCCGGGGCCGGGGCCGGGGTCGGGACTGGACCCTGCATCGGGGCCGGGGCCGGGCTCGGGCCAGGCGGAGCCGAAGGGCGGCGATGCCGTCCCCGCACCAGGCACTGATTCCCGCCCAGCAGCGCCACCGCCAGTACGGCCAGAGCCAGGCGGAGGCGAGACCGCGGCGGGACGGCCGGGGCCGGGCACGGGGCAGCCCCGCCCGGGGCCGGGGGCGGGCCGGGGGCATGGCCCGGCCCTGCAGGGGAGAGGGAGGCGGGGAGAGGAGAGGGACGCCGGGCAAGGGACCCCGAGAGAAGGGTGCCCGACAGCGGGAAAAGGAGAGAAAGAGAAAGTAAAAGAGAAATAGAAAGAGTGTTTAAAACTATCTCTTTGCTGCTGCTGCTGTCGCCGCTGCTGCTGCCGCTGCTGCTGTCGCCGCTGCAACTGAAGTACCGGGTGCGTTCGTCCCCGTGTCCGTTCCCCGCTCGCCCCACGAGCCCCACGTTCGAGCCCCGCGCGCCCCGGGGACAGCGCCTCCGTCTGCCCAAACACGGGAACTTTGCAGCCTTGAGCCCGGATGCAGAGCCCTGACTCCTGCGCTCTGGCACAGCGATCCCCTCGCCTGCTGCTGTGCATTGTCCTTGCGGAGGGGCAAACACTGTCGGGCCACCTTCCCTTGGGGTAGGATTCCTACCTGACCCAAGCACCACACTTACATCTCCAGTGTTGCTTTCCAGTAAAAACAGGGGAAGGAAAACTGTGTGTGGCTCATGATATTTTAGAGTGTCTAAAAATCACTAAGTCATCGATCTTAGAGATGAGGTGCATCTGGAATTACTGGGATGCAATATGAAAAAGGGGAGCATAGAAATAGATAGAGGAAAACATCTTGGATTGTTTCTTTCATTTTCATTTCACTTCTGGAAAGCTGTTTCAGTTTTCCAGGAATCTTCTCCTGTCTGCTCTTCCCAAAAATCTCTCATGGAGAGCAATGTCAAGCTTCTGTCACAAGATTTGCCACCAGGAAATTACGCCACTGGTGAAATTTTCATTGTGACTGTTTGTGCTGGCTTAGGGCAAATTTTGGGAGGAAACCTCCTAAAGGGGTCTGTCTAGAAAGCAAGTTCAAGCGGCCCCTCCCCCTACTAGTTCAGGGAAAGACTTCCCTCGAGAAAAGTGAAAAAACCCCCAGTTTTTTTAACAAGTAAAGTATTCACAAGGATGAAAAAATGAATAATATTAAATAAAACCTTGGACAGTGCTGAAGAGTTGGCAAATTCAGAAAGTCCATTTTGTGGGTTGTAGTTGGCTCACTTGGTCTCTTCTAAGTCCCTCTGGTTCTGGAATGCAGCGTCCCAGAGCTCGGAGGGGCCACAGGTGTGAGCTGCCGGTGTTTGTGTGGGTTTTCAGTCCAGAGCAGGTTTAAACAGTTCCAAGAAAAAGGAAAGTCACAGTCCGAGGAACTTCTCTTCCTAAGGTGGCTAAAATCAAATTGCTGGACCCGGGCTGTGAAGGCATCGGGAAATTTCCAAATCTGGGCACTGGCGGTCCCAGCAAACACCAGATCATGGTGGCGCTGGAGCCAGAACCTGCAGATTTCCAAACTTTGGCTTTCTGTGCCAGCAAATCACTGGGCTTGGGCTGTGCCAGCACCAGGAAGTTTTCAGATCTGGGCACTGGCACTGCCAGCAAACAGCAGATCTGGGTGGTGTCATTGCCAGCGACAGAAATCTGCTGGATTTGGGCTCTGCTGGCACTGGGAAATTTCCAAATCTGGGTTCTGGTGCAGCAAACACAAGATGTGGGTGGTGCCAGACCCAGTAGCAGGAAGCTGCCACAGGTTTTGGATTTCTGTGCCAGCAAATTGCTGCACTTGGGCTGTGCCAGAACAGGGAAATGTCCAGATCTGGGCACTGGCAGTGCCAGCAAACAGCCCATTTCAGGCTCCAGGCTCCAGGAAGGACTGGATCTGGATGCCTTCCTCTTTTCTTTTCTTCTTTCCTTCCTTCTTTCTTGGGATCCTGCTGTCAGCAAACTCCAGATTGGGCAGTGCTGGCAAGGGGAAATTGCCAGGTTTTTGCTTTCTTTGCCAGCAAATTCTAGACATGGGTGGTGCCAGAAGAGGGAAATTGCCAGATGTGGGCACTGGCAGTGCCAGTGCACACCAGATCTGGGTGGGGAATATGCCAGCATCAGGAAATTGCCAGATGTTAACTGTCAGTGCCAGCATATTGCTGGAATTATGCTGTGCAGGAACCTGAAAAATTCTGGATCTGGGCACTTGTGGTGTCAGCAAACACAAGACTGAGTTGCTGTAGGTACCAGGTATTTGCAAGGTTTTGGTTTTCTTTGCCAGAAAATTCCTAGACTTGGGCTGTGCTGGCACTGGGAAATTCCCGCATCTGGGCACTGGTGGTGCCAGCAAACACCGGATCTTGGCATTGCCAATGACGGTAGCAGGGAATTGCCAGATTGTGTCTTTCTTTGCCAGAAAATTGCTGGACTTGGCTCTGCCAGAACAGGGAAGTATCCAGATGTGAGCACTGGCAGTGGCAGCAAACACCAGGTCTGGGCACCTGTATTGGCATCAGGAGGTTGCCGGATTTTGGCTTTCTGTGCCAGCAAATTGCTGGACTTGGGCTGTGCCAGCACTGGGAAATTTCCAGATCTGGGCACTTGTGCAACAAACACCCGACCTGGGTGGTGCTGGTGGCAGCACTGGGAAGCTGCTGGGTTCTGGCTTTCTTTGCCAGAAAATTGCTGCATTTAGGTTTTGCTGGCACAGAGAAATTGTCAGATGCTAATTTTCTGTGCCAGCAGACTGCTGGAATTAGGCTGTGCAGGCATCTGAAACATTCCCAATCTGGGTACTGGTGGTGTCAGCAAACACGAGATTACGTTGCTGTAGGTACCAGGTCTTTGCTTGGTTTTGACTTTCTTTGCCAGCAAGTTGCTGGACTTGGGCTGTGCCAGAATAGGGAAATATCAAGATCTGGGAACTGGCAGTGCCAGCAAACACCACATTTCAGGAAGGATTGGATCTGGACCCATTCCCTCCCTGCCTCCCACCCTCAACAAGGTGCCAGAGGGGCTGGACAGCAGCCAGGCAGAAAGGGACCTGCAGGGGCTGATGGACAGCAGGCTGGACATGAGCCAGCAGTGTGCCCAGGTGGCCAAGAAGGCCAATGGCTCCTGGCCTGGATCAGGAATGGTGTGGCCAGCAGGAGCAGGGCAGGGATTCTTCCCCTGTGCTCAGCACTGGTTGGGCAGCACCTCGAGTTCTGTGTCCAGTTCTGGGGCCCCCAATTTAGGAAGGACATGGAGGGGCTGGAGCATGTCCAGAGAAGGGCAGCAAGGCTGGGGAGGGGTCTGGAGCACAAGTCCTGTGAGGAGCAGCAGAGGGAGCTGGGGTTGTTTATCCTGGAGAAGAGGAGACTCAGGGGAGACAAGGGAGTGTCAGGGCACAGGTTGGACTTGATGATCTCCATGGCCTGTTCCACCCTTGCTGATTCTGAATTCTCTGAAACCACCCTTGGAGCAGTTGCAGGAGGAGCCCTGGGCCTCCTCTTCAGGAGCTCCAGCAGCCCAGGTCCCTCAGCTTCTCCTGCCAGCCCCAAAGCCCATCCTGTCAGTCCTGCAGAGCCTCTGCAGCTCCTCCTCACTGCCCAGAACAGGGAGCCCCAGAGCCAGACACAGCAGCCCAGATGTGGCCCCCTGGCCTGGGGTGCCTCTGGGAGGGAGCAGCACCAGGCACTGCAGGAGCCTGCAGACAATTGATCTGAAGGCCAGAGCTCCTTAGCTCCTTCTGAAAGAGCAGGAACAGTTCCTCATTCGAGTGTGGTGGAATGCTGGGCACCACAGCTCCAGGTGAGGACTGGACACAAGTTTGCTCCCACTGAGTGCTGTGATGGGTTCTGCAGGAGCTCTGGGCTCCTGTGCTTGCCAGGCACAATGAGGAGAGAAGGAGCCAAGTGCACTGATGTGGGAAATGGATTTGTAGAAAGATTTTAGGGCCTAATAGAAGGCCCACAAAGTATGAATCTGTATATAAATCTTTAGACAAGAAATGCTAACTTAAAAATTTCCATGGAATAGGACAGATATTGTTGAGAGAGAAATGGAGCTGGAAAAAAGTTCCAAAAGATGGCCTTGCAAATAAGATTTTGGAAAAACAGAGCTATGAAAGATGCATTGTAGTGGGACCCACAAACAGTATTTTTAAATAATTGGCTTTAAGGCATCTACAACATGGCATGGAAAAAGGCTGATAGACCAAGAAACGCTTATAGTGTGTTATAATTAGGAAGTCGTTGGCTTCTGATTGTGATGGCGTGAATGATAACATCTATATTGTCTTACCCTTCTCATGAGACTGAAAATGGAACATAAGTTTTTATAACACCTCTCAGTGTCCCCATCTCTAGGTCAAGAAAAGAGTATTATCCAACACACTGACACACCTTTGCCTCGAGCATAACCCAGCCTGGACCAAACACCCTGAAAGTTTTCCCCTTTGGCCCATGTCTCGAAACATCAGGTCTGCTGTTTGACAACTCAGGTTGGGTTGGTGTCAAGGAGCTCCCTCAGAAATACTGGGTTTGTCTTCCTCTGTGCCTTCCCCTCAGCAGCCTTGGGGATGCTCCTGTGTGAAGCCATCTGTCTCACACAGTTTGAGACAACTTCAAACAGGATATTGTGCAATAAGTCGTCTCCTCTAAAGTGTTCCAACAATCCCTTTCCAGCAATAGGAAATTATTACTAATAGATGAAAGTGGAAAACCCCCAACAGTTTATTAACAAACAGAATCCCCCCATGACACGCGGTCCAAGAAGGTGCCAGGGTCTCTCTCGGAAGAACAGGAGCTGTCACGGAGCAGTTCCAGCAGCTGATGGAAGCTCGGGGGCTCGTCCGGCGTCGGCTTTCTCCCATGGCAGAGCTCCATGGGGCGGGCAGGGCAGTGAAGCAGCTGGGCTGGAGCCCCTTGCTGCCTTTTCTCCCCGGAGTGTCTCAGCTCACAGACTCTCGGGCTGGGAGCGGGGCCGCTCCGCTCCTGCCGGCACCGTGTCCCTGGGCTTGGACAAACAGTTTCCTGCCAGGAGAGCCCTGCATACTGCTCCACAGATCTTTCATAAAGGCCCAAACCAACTCCAAACACTCTGTCTGCAGCAGCTTTTCACAAAGGGCTGCAGCAATCCAGGACAGCTGCAAGTGAGGGTTGGAAGGCTCTTGTCTTGTTCCTGACAGCAGAATTCTTGATGATCTTGTGCAATTTTATTCAGATGTAACATGAGAGCTGAGGTTTTTTTGTTAAAATATTTCATGATGAGTAACAAGCCGTGGGAGCATGAGGTACAGGACTGACATGTGAAAGCACGAGCATATCCTCCAAAGTGGCCAGTTTAATTGTCCATTTTATTACTCTTGTATTTATTCCACACTAATAAGGAAAACCAAGCTTTGCTTGGAGGCAAAATAGGCATGGGATACACTACAGTCCCTCGCAGGCTCACCAGGGCTGGCAGTGACACAGCAGGCAGTCTGCTTCATTGTGAACCACTACAGAGCTACATCCCAATCTGGTTTAAGTAGCATGGTATTATTAAGAGCTCCTTTTCTGCATGAGATAGAAAAAGGAGATCCCAAATGATCTCAATGCAAGCATGCAGTAAAGAACTGGTCCTGCTATCCTAACAAAGCGTTTGCTTTGGCAATTACACTCTTCCCATTCATCTTTTGATGCAGACACTTCAGGTTTTCCCCCACACCCCTGCGAGGCTGGCAGTCGCTGTTTCCCATTTCCTGATCTTCCCTAGAGATGGTGCAGTGGCTGCTTTGAAACAAAAAGCCCTGGGATCTGGACCGCTTGAAGGAGCATGAAATGGAAATTAAGTGTTCATATTGGTAATACCCAGGTCTGTCCTTCCCAGGGCTTTGAAGCAGCAGCAGCAGGACCATGCATCATTCCTGTTGGTGGATGTTCATGTTTCTGGTGTGCAAGAGCAATGACTTTGAGGAGGGACAAAAATGCCCCTATTAAAACAGTGGGTGTGCAAGGAGGTGTGAAGTTTCACAGCCTTTTCTAGGATATTTCAGAAAGATCTGAGAGAATATTGTGGCATGGAGTAGGTCACTAAATTTGTCTCCAGAGAAGTCCCGAAAGGGCACATTCACTCTGCTGCTGATGGCAAGCCCATAAGCTCATGGACCAGTTTTCCCTGCAACGTTCCACCCTGCCTGGGCTTTACTAGGCTGGGACTAGACCCAGAGCTAAGCAAACACAGGCAGCCAGGTGACATTGTGTAACATCAGAAGCTGGCAACCATGAGGACTTTGCTGTCAAAAGGTTACAGTTTGCACTGGGCCCAGAAGTGTTTTTCCCTAAGGCAAAGCAAATTGAAATGTGAAGTTTCAAAGTTTCAAATGACTATGAAAGGAAACTGCAGAATAATTTCTGGAAGGGCATCATTGTCAATGATCATGCAGTCCACCAAGAGCTGGAGCTGAATCCAGAATTGCTTCTTCCAGCTGTGCAGGAATTCATTCCACTGGCAAGCACTGGTCCATGGGAACAAATGATCCCCTAGCTCTGGGCTGAATGGCGCCCAGGCTGCAGTGCAGATTTGAGGAGACCTTGTCACTTGTTATTGGCCTCCCAGTGCACTCATCCTTCTGCAAACAAGGGGCAAACAACACAGCTGCACTGCTGTCCCCAGTAAATATACATACAGGTGACTTTGCCAAAGCAGTGCATCATTTCCCAGTGAAATACATGACCTCTTCTTACCTATGGAATTGTGATTGAAGACACCTGTGAGCCAGATCTGTGGGAGATTGCAAAGGAGCAAAGCTTTGGGATTTGGGCACACTTCTCTTGGTTTCTTTGCTCAGGCCTTTGGTGAGCACAGAACACACCTAGGTAGAAAACCTTTGACTAGACAGGATCTTTTGGATCCATTGTCCCTCAAACAGGTCAACAGGTGACTCTGTTGTAATGCCAAGAAACAAAGAGCAGCACAAATGACACAAAGAAACCATGGCTAAAGGGGAAGAGGAGAGGCCCAATGAGGAAAGGATGTGGTGAGACACTGGCACACTGAATGAGCTGCCCTCCCATAATCTCTAGGCTAGCAGGTCCTGGTCTCACATTCTCCTCTTGGTTTATTTAAATTTTTTTTTTTAAATTATTTTTTTCATCATCAAAATAAAATATATCCAATTAAAAATATGTCACCAAATTTTAAAGATACAATCAAAACACAATAATTCAAAACTACATCTAAAGATCAGAACATATGTACAGCTGTAACTATCAAGCCTAACGCATCAATCCTATTCTTCAAACACTCTTCATACAGGTGGCAGCTTCTTCCTGAGCTTGGAGGAAAGAGAGCTCTTCTGGATGGGAGGCGAGGACTTTGTGGGTGAGGGAACATGGGAAGTGTCCGGAGAAAACTTCTCGGTAGGACTGTAACCAGCCAGATCTGCAAAATGGAGACACAAAGTTTAACAGAGAGGCAAAGTTTAACAGAGGCCACCATGTAAACCTAAAGCATCTGAAGCTCCATAATTCCTGGGACACATTTCCTGGAAATGTCCAAACAGCTGCACAGGGAAACATGCTCCTGCTGGCAGACACTGAGGCAGGCCAGGGCAAAACCCTGAGCCACTTGCCCAGAGCTGGCACAGGCACAGCCTGGCCTCTGGGCTGCCCTGGGACAGCAGGGAGCCCAGAGCCCTGTGCTCCCCAGGAATGGCTCAGCTGCACATGCGCCCTCCTGCTCCTCTGCCTGCCCCACAGCTCAGCAGCCCTACAGCTCCAGGGGCACTGGCAGCAGCACAGCTCATTGCAGGGGTACGTGCAGGGCACAGCTGTTCCCTGGCAATGTGCACAGCCTCTCTGGGCTGCCACAAGACCCTTCCTCCCAGCAGGGATTGGCCCAGCTCCCCCCTCACCTCTGTGTGAGGCTGAGCCATGATTGCCTTCACCTTGTCCTCCATCTGGAGCTGCTTCAGGCCCCCCATGCCATGACTAGGAAATGTGATGGAGAGAGCAGGGCCAGATGCACACCCTTCCTTAGGATTTTGTCATTTTTGGCACAGCTCAAAAGGCAAATCCAGAGGTGTCCAACTCAGCGCTTCCTCAGCCTTCTGGAGAACATCTAGCCTTCACCAGCCCAACATTTTGGAGAGGTTTTCCCGCACATGTGGAGGCTTGCTGGCAGCACATTTCTTCAGCTGGGTGCCCATCACCTTGCAGAGGGCAGAGGCGAACTTGGTGGCCACGGTGCAGACGTTGGTGCTCCGCACAGGCAGCGCCTTGTTCTCCAGGCAGGACCAGAGCACGGGCAGGGCGTCGCGCTGGGCGACTTCAGGGCTCCTGGCATGAACCCCCTGCACAAGCACTGCCGGGACAGAGACACAGCTCCTTACCCACCAGCCTCACTGCAAACAAGGATCTGCCTCTGCTTCTGCTTCTTGCCAGCCTCTCTGGCCAAGAGCAGCAAAATAGCACCCAGAGCCCCTTGATCCAGAAACGGGCAAAGCAGCTGAGCATCCTGGAAACAGAACCACCAACCCCTCAGCACTAATTGCTCCAACCAGAGCCCCTGTCCCTGTGGCAGACTTCCTACCTTTACTAAATTGTTTCACAATGTCTGCATGACCAATGAATGAAATGTCCAATTGCCTTTGATTTCCATTAAGAAGTTGTCTAAACCCACACTGAAGATTTGGAAATGCACCATAGAGAGGAAATGGAGAGATTTCTAATAAAAGGGATGATTCCATTTTTGTAACTTTGATGTCAAGTGCCAGATGCCTAATCTGGCTCTTCCCTTTGCTCAATGGCACACAGCAAAGGGCAGGATTAGAACTCACCTCAAAACTCCAGCCCACCAGAGATGGCTGCTGCCTGACAGCTGGATGAGAAACATCAGTGACCAGCTGGGGTCTTTGGCAGAATGCTTTTGGGGCTTCCAACAAAGAGCTGTTTCAAACCTCAGGGCATCTCTAGAGAATTACCCAGACCCCATTGCCTTGGCATTTGGGCATCTCTATATTTTAATGCCATTTCCCCTCCCAATGTTAATGGCATTTTTTCTTATAATGTCCACTCAAATAGGGGCATAGAGAAAGAAAAATGCTACACAGGGGACTGAAATGTAACCAAAATACGAGTGTTTTCTCATATTGTTTCTGAAATCTCTCTGCCCATTTTCTGAACTTAACTGTATCGGTTCAGTTCAAAAAATGGGCAGATATTTACTACCCACAGGCTCCTTGCAACAGGCAGATTTGGCTAAGAGATGAAAACCTGAAATGCTCTGGAGACCATTCTTATTTTCTGATCAGACAAAATGTTATTTAGCAGCCATTTAATATTCTGTGGTGGAAGAGACTTCATTTTCTCTATGCTGTTAATCCACCAGCAGACATCAACATTGAAAGAGCTCCTGCAAGTACCCAAAACCAATTCTGCTAAGCAGGAAAGGGTTATGGTACCCATTTTAAAATGGGAATTCATTTGAATTTAAATGCAATTAAAGACATCGGTGACTACTAAATGTGAGGAACAGCTGTCCAGTCCTGCTAAATCTCAGAGAGAAGATCTGCTTTTTCTAAAGTAGTCCTAATTTATGGTTAATTCCTTTATTTGAAAAAGAGATCAAAAGAAGTGCTAAACTAAATGCCCTGTTGCTGGAGATCTACTTTATTCAAATGCTCTTTAAAGGGCCTTTGACATTCCCAATCGCTGAACATGCCCTTTTGAGATTCCTAATGAAGACACAAAGTGTATTAAACCTTGCATTTAAAGATGTTGGCCTAATTAGCAGTGGATTTAGCCCCAGTTAAAGCAAGGCTATCAATCATCTTCTCTGCTATATATTGAGATTATCCTTTTTCCATTCCTTGGCTATTGCTGACATAGCAAGCTCCTCTGAGGAATCAATTATCAGCTGCATTTGTAGCATTTTGGACAGCGCTGACCCAGGCAGACACTGTTTGCACACCCTGAAAGGCTCAGTCCAAGGCCACTCTGGCAGCACAGGCAGGGAGCCTCAGCACTCTGCTTCTGTCCCTGTGCCCCAGAGGTGCCTTGCACTGAACCCGTGCCTCTGATACCTGTGTGGAGTTCTGACCTAAGCTGTGACCCCCAGGCTCTGCACGGTTCAGCCTCAAAACTTTCCAAGAGAAAAACAAGAAATCTGTGAGGACAAAACAAACTGATGCTCTGAAACAGCATTTGCCACCATTTCCCCTCAAAGATCACAGATGTCCCTGAGCTCCCCAGAGAGGAGCCAGCTGGGGCATTTTTAGCCCTCCCTTTGCTGGAGGTGGTTCTGAGATGCCCCAGTGAGAGCTCAGCCCCAGGCCGAGTGCTGCACCCATCTCAGATGCTGCCCAGCTCTGCAGCAGCCAGGGAAAACCTGCCAAACCCACCTGCCTTGGCTATGGGGCAGCAGGGACACGCTCAGCACCTCCTGGTTTGGAGGAGCTGCTCTGCTGTCTGCTCACAGGCATTCCCTGTAAATGCTCCCTGGGAAGAGCTCTTGGCTCAGAAGGGGAGGCCATACCTGTGATATGCTCGGTGACATCCAGCAGGGCTTGGCCACTCAGGTGATTCCATTGGTGGCTGGACTCTTTCAGCAGTGACACTTTATCTACAAGGGAAACACACATTTCTGCTCACTTTGCTCAGGTCATAGGTGAAAGGACAGTGGGGAGGGAAAGGGCAAGGCCAAACCCATTTTATAAAATCAAGTACATTTCTGTGGATTTTTGAATCCTTTTCTTCTTTCGTTACAGCCTGCTTGGTAGGGTTTTAAATTCAGAAAGAAAAGCTCTCCTCTCACAGTTGTAAATCCAAACTTTTCTGCTGTAGCAGGAGCTGTGTTAAAACATTTCACATCAGGGACCTCGAGAGTTCAGACACATGGAAGCAGTGAAAAGGTTTGGCAACCCAGAGCAAAAAGGAAGAGCCCCATACTTGGGTCACAGAAAGGCACTGAGTCAGGCAGTTCCTGAGATCACAAAGCAGCTGGGGAGGAGAAAGTGGAAACTCCCCTTGAAGACCTGCCTCTTCAACACTCCTTTTTCAGGCATATTCCCCCAGTGCAGCATTCTCAGAGCTGACATAAATCTGTGTGGCACAGGAATTTAGAGCAGCCCTTGCCTATGTAGTTAATTGCTGTGGCCATTTTGGCCCATGCAAAACAACATGTGGAACAAGGCATCATTGACAACTGGGTTTATACCTCTTTGTTCTAAAGAAATGAACTTGGTGAATCATCAGTTCCCCTTTGAACAGAGAAGACAAAGAAGAAAAGTGGAAAATAGGCAGCTAATGCCTCTAATGTAGAGCCTTCCAGGTGGCTGCTCTGCAGAAGCTCTGATGGGTCAGTGTCCCTTCATGCCAACAGCAAAGCTGTTCATTTATGAAGTCAGACGGGGCCCAAGCAAACTCCAAACCCCCTTTGCCTCTGAACTGTAGCAGAGCTGCAGTCCAGGACTTGCCCTTCAGACAAGCAGCACAGAGCCAAGGGCTCCTGGGACTGTTGGGGAATGCTGATCCCATTCCAGCCTGTTGGGGATGGTGCATAAGGACTGCACCTGCACAGCCTCTGGTGGGTGTCAGCTGCAGTGTTCCACAGACAAGAGCAGCTGTCAAGGCACTCAGCGCTCTCTTGTGCAGGAGAGACAGAGACCAAGCTGAGGAGAGTCCCTGCCAGGGCTCAGCCTTGCCCAAATGAGCAATGGATTCTTCCAGTGCTTTCACAGCTGCCCCACGAACCCTGGCATCCTTTGAGTTCAGGTTCTTTGTTATTCCTTCCACCAAACCAACGATCACCGGGTTCAAGGCATCTTTCAGGACTCCTGTGATTTCAGCCAGCACGTCCAGCGCCCTCTGCTTCACTTTCTTTGGCTGTCAGATATTCTCAGGACAGACATAAATAATCAAAAATCTGTGAAGAGAACAAGCAACGTGAAAGCTGGATTCAAATGTCCTTGTTTGAAGAGTGGCTGTAGCAGTCAGCAATGTCAAAGATGAAAGTGATTCTTTCTGTCAGGTCAGCACTCACTTGCACAATTTCACTGTTTTCCTGGGGGCAACTCACTGGAATGGTGGCACAACCTCATGCTGGTTGAAAGATTTTCTTCTGTTTTTAGGAGGTTTGGCTGGGGACAGGATAGTTCCTATGGTATTTCTCTCCATCTATAAATCATTAAATTAATTCAATTTATTAATGCTAAAGAGTACCTTTGCTTTGAATGGAAGCAGATATTTACAATGCCCGGTTTTCTATACAGTTGCCTCAAGTACTGAGGGCAATTATGATTTTGCCAAAACTATGGCTGGAGGAGATCTAAGTTTTCTTTTGTTTGTCTCAGAGCCAGTGTCTGGAGCAGTGCAGGGCTATGATCAACTCTTCCAGGATCCGGACCATTTCTCTAAGTAACAAGTAGACTTCTGAAATGTCATGTGCTGTACAGCTCTCATTAGAGCAGGTTCAGTCCCTTGACAGCCTCATTATCAGGCACCTTTTCCTGGAAAAAGGGAAAAAGCAGCTACTGGGAGGAGAAGGCAGAGATGAGTCCTTAGCTGTTTTCCTCCTTTTCCAAAGAGAAAAACAGACCCCCAAGAAGGGAGAGCACTGTCTTTACCAAGAGGAATAGGAACAAGGAGGGAAATGAGTAGCCAGAGCTGTGCCTGTGTAAGACAAGATGGAGTATATAGAAGTGTTCTTAAAAAAAGCAACTGGGTTTAAACCAACCCAGCCTGATACTTCTCTTCCCTATGCAAACCCATTTTTGGTCTAGAGAACAATTGCCATGCTTTCAGGGGCTGGTTTCCTTTCACTTCACCCAGCTGGGAGTAGGAGAGAGCAGCAGTTACACCAGCAGAAAATTCTGCCATCATCTGATGAACAGCATCAATAGGCACCCGCCAGACAAATACAGCGGGACTGAAACAACTTGTCCTGAAGCCTGGACCTGAATTAAATTTTTTCTGGGTAAGAGGGACCAGAGTGTCCCAAACAGCCCGGACAGAGTGCCAAGACACACTGAATTAACTTTGCTGCTACAGGCTCAGGAAAGGAGCTAAAGGAAAGGAGCAGTGAAGATACCCTACATACTTGGGCAATGTTAGTGGAGATGAGCTGGGGGCTGGTTTTGCACAGGTCTAGGAGGAGTTCCACTCCTTCCATCCTTGTCTGAAACCCCTTGGCTTCCAGGAGATGGTAAAGCTTCTGGAGCAGCTCCGTTTCTTCCACAGCTGGAGGTGACGTGACCTGGGCTTTTGCACAGTGTAGGAGGTGTCCATCAGAGGGAGATTTCACCCTGGAAAATAAAACCAAATGAGGACCTGGTGGTGTTAATTATCGCAGCATGGCATCCCTGTCGAGGAAATAATTAGCATTGACTCCGTGATTCCAGAAGGCTGATCAATCACTTTATTATACTATACTATACTATACTATACTATACTATACTATACTATACTGAAACTCATCACCCTTACAGACAGTCTGATACACACAGACCAGATTGGTCAATTGAATCCAAAACACCATCACCAGTGGCCAATTAAGAAATTACCCTTTTGTAAACAAATCTCCATACCACATTCCACATGTTCACAACAACAGGTGCAGCAAGTGAAGATAAGAATTGTTTCTCATTATTTTCTCTGATCTTCTAACATCCTTCCCCAGGACAATGCCTGGCAAAGTTGTGCCTGCTGCTCTCTATGGAGAGAGCTGCAGCCACAGACAATACCTTCAGTTAATTGTGATCAAAACATCTTGAGCAGCTTCCCTAATCATGTGATTTCAAGCTGGAAAATCATGAGGCTCTGAAGAACAACGTGGACTTCATGTTAATCGTTATGGCAGACAATCTGCAAGTGACATTCTCACCAGTGCTCACTCAGGAAAACCAAGGATGAGATGCATCTGATCTATCTTCAGATGGCTGCCAGGGCACACAGGTCACAATGGGTGTCTTTTTGTCTCTCCATTTTTGTGGAAACCCCTCCAGAGAAGTTGTGTTCAGCACAATGCAGAAGTAGACATTTTTTATCCTAGAGCATATCTAGAGTGGGGAAAGGAAACAATCTGTGGCACTGGTCATCTCTGCCAGAAAGTTTTTCCTGAGGAAGAGGCATGTAAAGCTTGCCATGTGCTTTGTCACATCTAAGAAAAGTGCTCAGTACCGTTTGCTAGCAGAGAATGTGGCCTGGGGCTTCTTTGAGCCATCGTTCCTCTCCTTCACCGGCTCCTTGACAGATGGGCCTTCAGCCTTCTGGTTTTCCATCCCCTACAAAGACATAGAGAAACCTCATCAATCTTTAGAATATAAAACAGGAAATTCCCTGTTTAAAGCACAAGTTAGAACCAGGATCACTGCTACCAAGGCTTAGGGAAACATTTCCTAACTTACAGATGGAAACAGACCAGAGATTCAGTGATGCCAACTCTTTGTTTTCAATAGCCCAAGGCAGGTTATGGGTGCTACCACACTGAGCAGCAGTCTAAAATCCCAAATTCCTTAGTCTTGAGCATAAATGGGAATAATGCAAACTGGTAGGCAACAAGTGTTTGTAAAGGAATCAACAGAAAAAATTGGACTCTTTTGGGGGTTGGCCCGTTGTGTTGGAAGTCGATTTGGTTCAACACTCACTCTCCCTGTGCCTGCACAAAGGCAGGCTCCCTTCTTTAATGTCGATTTAAAAAAATATAAAATCCTCCCCCAAACAAACAAAGGATTTTTCACTCGATGCTGCTGAATTCACCAAGCTTCTTCCAACTCCACAGGGCTGGACAGCAGGGCAGTATTCCCAAAAGACAGACAGTCATTGTAGTAACTAGGATTGACCTGGACATCTTTTGTAAATTTGGGAATTTTCTTGGCACTACTACTTCCAGTGTCCTTTGCAAAGACTCTGTTGTCTTCAGAAGCACAATTCTCACTTAATTGCTTTACAGGGGGCAGAGTAGGGAGAGCATGGTGGGAGCTTACACTTAAATGTAAACCCATTTTCTCCTCTTTCCCTTTCCTCTTTGTGACCGATATTGAAAATATTCAAAACCCCACTTTTCCCTAATAATATCAGTTCCTTTGTGGTCTGCAGATGAACAGGCTGAGGATTAACAGCTCATTCCCAGGAGCAAAATGATTCAGCAGAACAGGATAGAGCTAAAGACAGATTTGGTATCTTTGATTTCATGTTAGCAGAGGCAATACTTGCACAAAGGAGACATTTCTCCTGCCAAGCACTTACTTTCTTCTGAGTTCTTGTCAGAATATCTTCCAGGTCATGGGGGAAAAGAGATTGTTCCAAAAGCATTTTAAATTGTTGATGATTGAGCAACATCTTCACCATCTCCTGTCCATAATGCCTAAGGAAGGAAGGCAGGAAGGAAGGAAAGAAGCAAAAGAAAAGTGAACAAACAAAGGAAGAGTGTTAACAGAAGAGGCTGATGCCTTAAACTCATCAGGTGCAATCCTTGCACGAGAAGGCATTACCTACTCAGCAAAGAGGGAGATTTACCTCACTTGACACTGCACAGTGCTGTCAGCTGAACACAAGAGGCAAGAGGAGAATATGGGGCAACAGAAAAATAGCATTTCACTCTGAAACTGGGGCTGTGCTTCTGTGGCATCAAAGGATCCCAGGGAACAAGCAAAACACATCTGCTTTGTTGTCAGAGCCTATTAGCAGTGTCTTGCTGCCATTGCACAGTAATTTGCCTTTCTTTAACTGGCAGGGAAGCCAGGACAAAGCACCTCATGCATCCTCTTGATAATTCTATACTATGGGTATGCACAGGGACAGCTAGTTGCTCTGCTAGTTGCTCTTGGCAGCGATTCATGGGAATTTCATCACCAAAGGAAGGGGATTTTGGTGGTTGGGGTGGATTTTGCTACAAGGAAACCACAGTTTTCTTCAAGAAGAAACGTGGAGCTCACTGAGCCACAGATAACAGCATTCTAGAAATCTGCAGAACAGATTTAGAAAGACTGAATATGTTGGCTAAAGACGCCTGAAATATTTCTAGGATAGTCTGAAGCTAATGAGAAATGGATGTTTGGGATGCTTCAGTGATGAACATTAGCCAACATTTTGGCTTTGTGTTGTGCACCTGAGGCCAAACAAAAGTGTTGGACTGGCTGATCTGAGCTCTTTTGATCTCAGTAAAGAATCCTTCAAGCCACAGCAAAAAGGTGGCAATGCTCCTTTTTGCTGGCCAACCTCAGGTTTCCCAGTACAGCCATTTGCCCAGGCAACCCAGAGCAGTGGTCACAGTGCCAAGGCTGACAGAGCTCAAGAAGAGTTTGGACAATGCTCTCAAGCACATGGAGTGACTCTTGGAGTCACTGCCCATGGCCAGGAGATGGACTCGATGACCCTGATGGGCCCCTTCCAACTCAGCATATTCCATGATTCTATGACCCTTATTCACACCGTGAGGTAACTTCATATTCTCTTTAGTTTCCACTCTTGTATGGTTTCACCTTTATAGCCAGACACAAAGCAGTTTTCCTGTTTTGGGAGGTGAAATGAAGATCATTACCTTGTGTCCTTGTGGCAGTCCTGAGCAAACTTCCCTGCCACGTGTGGCAGCCTCTCAGCCCTGGGTGTGCCTGCGAGCTGGGTGACTCCAATTCTCTCCATCAGGGACAGGAGGAGTTGGGCCACGCACTCGCGCACCGGGGCGGGGAGGCTGCTGGGGAGGAGAGAGCAAACCCTGGGCACAGGGACAAGGAGCAGCAGCAGCGCCGGCCTTGGCCAGAGCTGCTCCCTGCCCTGGCTGGGGGAAGGAGCCTGGGCTCTCCCTGCACCTTCAGGCACCTGCACAAGGTTCTGGGGTCAGGGAAACACAAAGGTAGCATTGTACACAAGGCCTGCCTGCACGGAAGAGGGAGAATTCAGTCTCCCTGCACTGTCGGATACTCAATTTCTTTCACAGTATTTACTCTGAGAAAGATTAAAGAAATAGATGACACATGAATAATTTAGAAATTAAGAACAATTGATGCTGACCCATCAGAGGGCACTCACTTTACAGAGCTGCAGCAAGATTGAGGCTCTTTCCAGCCATTTATCCCCAAATCTGCAGAACTTTGGAAAACAACAAATGCAGGGAAAACACGTTGTGGGCCATGAAGTTGCAGAATATCCCGCAATGCAGCCTGTTTCTTCTGTGAGGCTTGGCAATGGATCCATCTGAATGTTTTACCCTATTGCAAAGCTGAGGAAAGGGTGGCAGGCAGTTTAGCCAGGCTGTCCTGCTCTAGAGAGTGTCTCTTGGGAACTAGCAGGCCCAGCACCAACATTTAAGGCAGCATTTGCTTCAACTGTCCCATGGCAGTCAGCCTGTGAAGGTGCCTGTAAAGTGATTCATCATCTCAAGGCTAACATGAAACATCAGTTGGAATAGAAAGTAGAGCTCTGAGGCCAGGACAGTCATACAAGACTCCTTTGGCAGGAGCTGCACCTGCAGTGCAGGCTGTGCCACACCCAGCAGATTGTCCCCCATGTGCTCCACGCCCCAGCAAGGACCCTCTTCATTTCTCAAGTTAATGGCATCATGAGGAGACATGGTTTTCTCAGGGCCTCTCTGGTTAGCACTGTGAAATACCAAACACTGGTCACAGTTGCAATTGCAATTGTCCCTCTGCCCACAAAAGCACAAGGCTCTATCCTTGGCCTTTGCAGGCACTTTCCCTTCCCCATCAGTCACCACATCTAGGAAAATCTGACAGACTGGGAGAACTCCAGGAAGCAGCAGGAAGCTGAGTCAGAGGAGCTTTAGTTTGGACATCAGGAAAAAGGGGTTTTCACCCAGAGGGTGGCTGGGCACTGGAACAGGCTCCCCAGGGCAGTGGTCACAGCACCAAGCCTGACAGGGTTGAAGGAGCATTTGGACAACAATCTCAGGCACTTGGTGTGACCCTTGGGCTGTTCTGGGCAAGGCCAGGAGCTGGACTTGATGGTCCTGATGGGCCCATCCAACTCCCCATATTCTCCAGTTCTGTGATTCTGAGAACTAATAGGCTGCAGGAGGGCAGAAATAGGTGACAAGAGGAAAGAAGTGAGGTTGGTTGGAGAATCAAGTCACTGAGTTCACAGGAGATGCAGGATACAGGACCCTTCCCTCCCACCATTCCCATTCTCTGTCTCATCCCTTCTCCCTCCCACACACACAAAGGTGAAGAATATCACTAAAAGAAAAGGAACCTACTTGACTCCCATGTCCATGGGAGCAGTCACTGCTCGTGCAGGAGTCGCATTCTCCACCATGATCCCCAGGGTCTGACTGGCTGCTTTCTGAACAAATTCTGGGGAGCTGGACACCATCTGGAGAGGGACCCGAGCAACCTCATCCCCCTCAGAGTCCATGTCCTTCTTCAAGGTCACAGAGAGCTCTCCCAGAGTGACAATGGCAGAGCAGGACACCTTGGAACGGAGGTTGGTCACCTGGGGAAGCCATGAGGGGAAACATAGGAATCACCTTGAAAAGAAAACCAGTTGCCTTCAACAGAAGTCCCAGAAAATGACAACACGTCCTACTGTGTCCAGAGGGACATACAAGTACAGGAAGAGCAGGAGAGCACAAGCACAGAAAGGCACTTACTCTGGCACCAATTTCTGGCCTCAGACCTGCTCACTGCAGGCCTAAAATAAAAATTTTCATTCAGTGTTCTACTTAACGCTTCTAAAATATCCACAGCTTTGATTTTAGGCCCTTTTACTAAAAAATAAATCAAGGGCTGCTTTCAAATCATAAATGCACAGGTGATAAAGATAAAAGAGTCAGGTGCTCCTGTTCAAAAAACCCACACCAGCAGTTGAAGCACTCAGCCAGGAAACAGAAAACACAGGCTCAGGTCTACAGAATAATTTGCAGTGTTGAATTACAGCTTGGGGAGAGACTGGGACTCTGGCAAATAATGTCATTAGTGTCTCATTTTCTGCATTTGCACATTGCATTATAAAGGCACCACACTCAAAGATGAGTGTCAGATACCCAACCTGCCAGTAGTTACAGCTGCATGTGCCCACAGATCCTACAGATAGCTGACAGACATTAGAAATCTCAGGTCTAAAACCAGAAATGAAGGCAGACCCTGAGCACACATGGAGATGAACAAGCACATACCTACTCTACACACTGTGTATGAAGTATGGGGGACAATTCAGAACAATGTTCTCTCCTCGCTGGTAACTGCCAAGCAAACCTCACCAAGTCTACAAAGCAGGAGCTCTGAATGGGACCCAGCCAGGTGTTTGATGCTGAAGAGTCCCTTCTCCTTCAGCTCCCTGAAAGGCAGAAGATTGATTTTTCTCTCCACCAAGGCAGCACCCTCTGAAATGACCAGGCTGGCAGCTCAGTTGAACAATGGGAGGTGCTTTTCAAGGAGCGCTTAATGAAATCGTGGAACGCGTTGCCCCAGGATGCTGTGGCTGTCAAAAGCATTCAGAAACCCAAGAGGCAAAGAGAGGGGTTTCAGAGTGGCCATTTGAGACGACAGCCTTTCTGAAATCTCTGGCACATGAGGCCCCTCTGTCACTGCTTCCTAGGAGCTGTGAGACCGGGCCATGCTGCTGTTTGTTGTCACCTCCCTGTACCTGTCCCTGAGGCACAGTGCCACCGGGCTGTTATTGGGGCATTTTCCTTCTTTGCCAGCCCCAGCAGGCATTCAGCAGGGAGAGTCTGCACTGGCTCTCTGGAGCTGAGTTTCCACTCTATGATCTCGGCCTCTCTGTCACCCCCTCCACTCCCCCTCACACATTCCCCAAAAAAGCAGCAGGATGTCTGCTGGGACCCCCTCAGCCTGCAGGAAGGCCAAGTGGGTCCTGGCCTCTCCTGACCCACAGCACAGCTTTCTTTCATCCCAGCATGGAAATATAAAAACTGTATTATCACATCACACAGAGGGCCAGGAGCTTTTTATTTTGGCTGCAAGTGTCCACAGGGCATTGGGGAAGAGGAGAGAAAGAGTGTTTTGCAGCAAGCAACCTGGCTGCTCAGGCAGGATGGTAGGAAAAGTGTCTGGAAGCTGCTTTTTAGGACTTTGGTTGTTCTGCTGCAGCTTCTGACAGAGCTGATGGGCAGATCCCAGAGCTGTGGAGAGTTCCTGGGAAATTTGTCCTTGGATCTGTCTACGAATGCTCTCCCAGCCATGAACTGCCATCTGTGTCCTGTCCATATGTTACTGCCTTGACTGTTGAGTGTCTGAGGTGCCTCTTGAGGCTGCTATGGACCTCCTTCACCAAGGAATGGGTTGTGACACCACATCCCTTTCTGCTTCTGTTTGGGCACTGACAGAGCCTGGAGCACTCTGGCTCGAGCTTGGGCTCTGGCCAAGCAAGATTGCAAATGAGAGCAGCTCATGGTCCTCAGCTCTTCCCTGCTGCTGGGACAGACAGACATGGCCATGGGGACAGAATGGAGCTGCCCCATCTGCCAGGGCACTAAGAAGGATGTGAGTTTTTCTCTGCCCTGTCACCACTAGTTCTGCCTGGGCTGCATCCTGCAGTGGGCAAAGAGAAATCCAGCATGCCCACTCTGCAGAAGAATGATAGAAGCTGTCAGGTTTTCTGAGTAGGATGAACAGGACTACATACAATGTGCCATCAGTTCCCCTAAACAATTGCTGGAGTCCAGCAGGGAGAGAGCCTGGCCACCTTGCAGAAACCAGCCCCCCAGACCCTGTGATGGCTGCTCCATCTTCCCCACAGGGAACACTGTCCCCAGCTGAGCAGGGGCTGCAGGACCAGAGCCTGTGGATGGCCTCCTGCCCAAGGTGTGGGCCGAATTTTTCAAATAACAATGTCATCTGCTGGACCAAAGGTGGCCCTGGCTGCACCAGAAGCTGGAGGGAATATGCCAGCACCAGAGATGGCTGGTTAAGGAATTCATAGAGCAGCATCCTGCACACCCTCTGTGCCTATGGTCAAGTTGCCAAAATCTTGGTGCCAGTACTGCAGCTTCTCCTCTGGAGCAGTCTGAATTGCTGCTAGCACAGTCCAGGGTAAAGAAGCTAAAAGGACCTTTGCATAATCTCCACAGATGTTTTATTCAGCCGTGCAGGGAGATGTTCAGGTCCCAGCACCCACACACAGAGGGTCTCACTTTGTCTCCACAGGGGCCCGGGGGCTGACCCTGATCTCGGGGCAGTACAAAGATAAGGGAGGCAATCAGGGAATAGGGAAGGTGTGGCTCAGGAGCACAGGAACAGACACAGGAACAGGGGAAGGAGCCAATGGGGTCTAACAGCTTTTTGAGGGAAGCTTCTTGTGTCTCCTTAGACCAGGGAATTCCCCCCAGGGTCTCCACAATTCCCTGTGTTTTATATTATTAGGAAAGCTTCTCTGAAGGATCAACTGAATCAACAAAAAATGACAAAAACAATCAAAAGCACTCATAAGACAATTGTTCAAAATGCAAACAATTCTGAGTTCCCACTGTGCCAACAGATTTCTTGGAGTGTCTTAGATCTGTCAGGAGGGATGCAGGGTTTTCTCAGCACAGTTTATGAGGAAACTGAGTCACACATACTGAACCTCTGGTCCATGGCCTCCTCACTGCCCTCGTGCAGCAAGGAGGCCCAGAGGCTGCTGTGCTCTGGTCCTGTAAGGGATGAACACAGCGACTCTGTGGCCAGTGCCAGCTCCAGCTCCAGCAGCTCACAAGAGGAGACTCCTTCCAGAAGCTCTGCTGGCTCCAGTGTGGCAGACCAGCAGAGCCCACTGGAAGCCACCCTCCATTGCAGCCCCCCCAGCTGCGCCCATCATCACTGCAGAGCAGGAGCTGCCCCAGAGGAGCCGCGGCAGGAGCTCATGGCAGTGGCAGGTCCCTGTGCCCAGGGCAGAGCCACAGAACCTCTGCTCCTGCCTGGGACAGGGGCTGCTCACCCTGGTGTCCCACTGAGAGGAGGGATCCTGGGCCCCAGACTCTGCCCAGCCCTGCAAAAGGCCACCCTGCCAGCAGTGCCAGCAAGGTTCCTGCAGCCATTCAGTCAAATCAGAGGAAACAAATGTCTCTTTAGCTGACACAGTCTCTGCACACAGCTTCCTCCCCCTTCTCCTGGTGCCTTTCCCTGACTCCAGGAAGGGCTGCAGGAAATGCTGTGTGAGCCATGATGATGGAAGAGCTACTGATAAAAACACTGGGGTGATGCTTTCAGAGGAGTCATGAATGGAAGACTGACCAACCTTCCAGCCAATGGTGTGCCAAAAGTTTCCATTCTTTAAATAATAGACTGCAATAAATTAGTAAAAAGAAAGATATGGAAACAAATTAAATCTCCCACAGCTGCTGGCTTTCCTCAGGCTCCATGGCCTATGTATTGCTAGACCTTGTTCATTTAGGCAGAATATTACCTGCCCTGACTTGTTGGAGACTGACCACAAGGTCTCATCTGTGGTGAGCAGTCACTAAAATTAGCTCAGCAGAGGCATCTTCAGCTGTTGAAGTGTAGCAGAAATACATATTCTCTGCTTCATGACTGTGTGGCAGCAGCTGCTGGTGTGGGTTTGTCAGCGTTACTTCATGGATTACTCCTGGGAAGGAATTGTGTGCACAGGCACAGTGTGATGGCTTCGATCTCCTCTAATTACTCCAATCGGATGATGGCCAGAACTTTTAGGCAAAAAGCATCATGATAGAATAATTTACAATATTCTCCAAACTACTCCTGTTGTTTTGATTTTCTTACTGATTAGGTTCAGTGTCTGGCCTCAAGAAATCAGTCCAGAAAGAACAGGCAAACCGCAGCTTGCAAGTTAGAGTGCAAGTCTTTAATCTGCCATTTTTGCAGCATTTATAAACTGCTTTTCAACATATTTGCAAAAAAATCTCTTAGTTCTTGCTATACCTGTCCAGAACCTGACTCTCTCCTTGTTTTATTTTGATTTGAGATCTCAGCATGATTTTTGTCTGGACAGGGAAGTAAGAACCAGCTGCAAATACAGACTACAAGTGTGAATCTATACTGCAGGAACTGAGCTGTAGCTTGGAATTAAAGGCAGGAAGTGATGCCATGGTAAATGTGAACGTTTAGTGCTGGCATAGGAGCCTTCTGCAATGCCCCACCAACCCATGGTTCACATTGCTACAAACTCTCTTTCTGATGTTACAAAGAGTGTTGAAGAGCTGACTGTAAGTAAACAAAATAGCCAGAGTGTCAATTTTTGTTAATATGGCGAACAATGACCATCTAATAATTCAGAGCTCATAGAAGTGAGTATTCAGATTTCCACTTAGTACGTGCTGGCAGTTTTAATTTGAAATCAACATGTTTATCCAAATCAAGTTATCCATAGGAATTAATTTGCTCTATGATCTGACTAAAAATGCCTCATTGTCTTATAAGTTTAGTAGAAATTTGCAAAGTCAACAGTCCACAGATTTTCATTTCTTGTTTAGTGGCTATTCTGCAGGAAAGCTTTTACAGACGAATCAGTTTGGATGCAATTAAAATGCCAGTACATTTCATCTAGCCATTTTGGTATTAGAACAAGACCATATGACTGCACGGCCTTTAAAAAAATATTTTAAAATCAATTTTCAAATCAAGAGTCTGAGTAGGACTCAGAATAAAAACTCTACCAAGCTTCAACTCCATTGGAAGATTCCCTTGTCACCCTGTGAACCAACTCTACATTCAGAAGATTAAAAGTCCCCATTATGGTGGTTTTAGTATGGTTAGGAATTGGGGAAGGGTCTTCTTCCTTCTCAGCTCCATGCTGCAGTGCCTTTGGGATGTGGCCTGCTGGCCGTTGTTTGTGCAGCCCTGGTATTTCTCCATGAGGCAGAAAGTGCAATTGCATTTCCAGCCCAGAGCCCGTGAGGAGTGGGGCGTGCAGAGCTGTGCCAGACACAGGCCAGCAGCTGTGCCACCAGAGGGTTTTGGTTCCTGCCCAGGGCAGCTGGTGCATCTCTGCCGTGAGTGCCTCCCCTTGCCAGGTGCCCATGGACAGCAGGTGCAGGGTTCTGCAAGGGGCATGGAACAGGGTGGGGATGTCTGCTGGCAACAGAGTGCAGCGGAGAGCAAACAGTCCAGGATGGTCCTGGAGTGTGTGACAGAGAACTCCTGACACAGCTGATGACTGAGCCAGTGAGGGAAGGCACTGCTGGGCCTGCTGTTTGTGAGGAGAGAAGGGCTGCTGGGTGACAGGAGGGCTGGAGGTGGCCTTGGGCTCAGTGATCACAAAATGCTTGTGTTTGGTTCCCAGAGAAGGAATGAGAGACGTTGGGGAAGAGTTGACCTGCAACAAATTGTGAATTTGTTAAGCTTTACCAGGCAGTGCTTAGTCGTACCTTCCCTCACAGCAGTGGGTAATGTGTGCAAGTGGATGTCTTAGCCTTGAGAATAAAGACAGTGGGCCTACTGAGGAGGTAGCTGCAATGAATTCAAGGAGGAGAAGGCTCCTAACCATTAAAGGAGAATTTGAGGAATGGGATGTTCACCACATGACCAGCAGAGACCCGCAAGAGACCCCTACTCTAAATGTCAGTAATTTTGGGGAAGTGATTTAAACATGTCAAATACTTTGTGAGAATGTTTAGCCTGCGAGTTTGAGCAAAGTAATGAATAAAAGTAATGAAAGTAATGTCTTATTTCTATGGACACTAACACGTGGGTGTGCATGTTTCAGGGCAGGGATTCCTCACACACCCAGCACTGAAATAAAGTAATGCCTCTTTTCTCACACTGAGCTGGCAGTGTGGATCGGCCCTGCTCGGCAACTTTCATTTTGGCCATTTCTATTGAAGCATAAAGAATGATTGAAATGAAATCTTTTCCAGCTGTTTCCCTTTGGTTTATCTGTTTGAGGGTTAAGATTCTGTGCTGCAGGTGTGCTGGGTGTGTGCAGAGCAGTGCAGCCCCAGAAACCCCTTGGCTTGCCCACAAGTTGTCATGCCTTGTGGCCAGGTGTGCCCAGCTGTGGCAGGAGAAGGAGCCCGCAGCGCAGTGGGCACCGTGCCCTGCCCAGCCGGGGCTCTCTGGCACAGAGCAGCAGCAGCGCCAGCACCGTTCAACCCGCTCCTGCCTTGGCTTCCCCTGGCACACAGAAGCCTCTGGAAATCAGCACCGCCAGTGGCGTTCCCAGCTTGGAGCAGCTGCTCCTGGCGGGCAGATGCTGCCAGTTCGACTGCTGCTAAAGGGGAAGAAAGGCAGAGCAGAGGAAGAGATGTACATACACAGCAGCCCTAGGAACATCCTATAAACATGCAGATATATGGGGTGATTTGTTAGGAATTTCTTCAGCTGCTATGCCAATAGTGCTTTCTCTCCTGGTTCTGTACAATGCTTTGGGCCATTTTCTTGGTCTGGTTTCCTTTGCTTGTGTCGCATCTGAGGGCTCAGCTGGGGTACAGGCTGTAGGTGCTTCGGGCACTCTTGGAGTTCCTCTTGGATCCCTGAACAACAGGGTTTGGCCCATGGGGGGAGTTTGTGCTGCTTTGTGTCAGAGGAGAACTTCCAAGGCCATTTTGTGTTTGCTGTAGGAAAGGCTGGTTATTGCTTTGCATAAATTCACAGACTAATATGCTTTGTGATGCTTTGCTTTGTCATACTTTGCTTTGTGATATCAGGGCATGGTTGCCACATTGTCGTGGTGACATCAGAAGGTTGCCTTGGTGCACGGAAGGCCTCAGTGCCAGAGCAGTCCTAGGGGTTGCTCAGATCAGGAGCGTCCTCCTGACTGTGGCCTTTGTCAACGTGTAGCTGCACACTGACAGGAGTCTTGGTTGGAGTAAACTTGAAGCACAGTGCTACAATGATTGAGCAACTCGCTGCTGCAGTTTGCACCATGTATGGCACTGTTTATTCCGCCTATTTCATTACCAGCCTGGCAAGTAAGTAGAGGTTTCAACTCTATTTAGGCTAGGGTATAACCTAACCTAACCTGGCTTTTGCATGTCTTCTCGCTCTTTCTTAGTGGCTGAGTTGATTTTGAAAGAGAAAGAGCATTAGGATGCCTCTGGTTTGGTAAAGCTCCTGTCAAGAGGTTCAGCTAAAAGGGGGTGTCTGTAGCCACAGGGGCAGCATTTGCAGGGGAACCTGCAGGGCTTCCGTTCCCTCCACGGGAGAGTCTGTGGCAGCAGAGTCTGTCATTTCCTCAGGTTGCTGGGACAAGCAGGACAACTTCCAAAATGCAGACTGGGAGGCCCTCTCAGAAGGCCTTCTAAAGACTTTGTAATTCTCCCCAGAACTCAGGGAAAGCTTCTTTTATTCTAAATTTTGTAATGAAAGGTTTTGACTGTCTGTTTTGACCCTTGCCTGAGTGCTAAAAGAGTGATTCCCTTTGCAGTGAAGTGCAAATGCCAAAGCAGTGAGTGTCTGCTCCTGAGCCCTGGAGCTGCTGCTGTGCTGTTTCACAATAGAACTGCCACAGCTCAGGGGGATTTGGGGCAAGCTTTTCTGGGTGACTGTTTTCAGCAACTTAATGGGAATTAGTGCATGCAACTTCTTTTTTGAAAAAAGTACCTGAAAGACAAGAGAACAAAAGCTGCTTTATCTGTTGGACAGAACAGAAGCATTGAGTGTTGAAGAACAATTTGCATTTTCTTGATCATGTTTGTATTCATTTACTGACTAGACAGGCCAAAGTGTAGGCACAGCCAAGATTATTGTCCTGATCTCTTGCTGGCTGTGTGAAAGAACTATGTCATGTGGAGGGATGTTGATAAAGAAAAATACTCTCTGTTTGGGTTGACCTCTTCTGTTGGATTCAGCAGCCCAGGCAGTTTTCTCACAGCACTTGTTCATTTTCCGTTGCCCACTACAAGTCACCTGAAGCGTGTATTCAGAGGTGCTGATCCTGAGGTGAGTGAGAAAGGAACATTTCATGTTCCTGGTGCTTAGGAATTGTAGAGCAAGCTGTGAGCTTGGTCTGTGGCACTAGAGTGTAGAGGGCCAGCTGGGTAGGCTGAAAGAAAATCCATTATTTCCATGTCTGCAGCAGCAATAACAAAGGCATCGCTGGCTATTTCCTAATTTTCCATTTCAGAACTTTCAAGGAATGAAAAGCTCATTTTGCAGGGAGAATCTTGCTTCTTGATAGTAGCCAGGGCATAATGTCTAAATCAGAACTATTAGCAATTCTGTTGAATTAGCCCATTTAAATTTAGTTGCAGTGACTTAGAATCCCATTGTTATCAAAGTTTCTGATTTGTCCTTAGCAGAGCTGGTTGTAGAAATAGAGCTGAATAGAATAAAGTGCGGAATGGAAATAAGGTTATAAATGATAGGTAACTTTCTGTCCCTCACACTGCTGTCTGTCCACAGATCCCAGAACCAACAGCAGTCTCTCCTCTGGCTCCCTCTGCTCATGGAGAGGAGGCCGAAGAGGAGGCAAATGAGGTGGATGAGCGCCAGCCTCCAGCTGTGCTCACACCACAGCCTGAACATTCTGAGCCAGTAAGTGCCAGCTGTGTGTGCTGCTGTCTTTAGTGCAGGGCAGAGCTGCAAGTTTCTGACCAGCCAGCACTTGCTGCTGCTGGCTGAGGATGCTGAGTGCTGGAGTCCTGCCAGGGCCTGGTGATTGCCCCCAGCCTGTGACAGCTGGACAATGGGCTTTGGTCTGTCACGTTTAGGCACCAGCTTCCTGGCATTTTGATAGGGGCCAGCCTAAAGCACGAAGGCTCCCTGTTCCCAGAGCAGGGAGCATGTCACAGACACTGTGCTCAGCCTTGTTGGATACACAGGGGACACTGTGGGGTGGAGAGACCTGTCCCCCTGCACAGACTGGCCAAGTTGCTGCAGGCACTAAAAAATATTGATCTGACCAGAAAAGCTCTTGGTGGTGCTTTGTCCCCACAAACTTCTTGGGTGTGCTTCCTTGGGAGTATTTCAGAGACACACTGGGGATGTAGAGTTGCTGCTTGAAGTCAGGGATTTTGGTGCCTTTGTTGCCAGGTTGCTCTTTTGCCCCTTCAGGCAGAGCAGCCAGTAGCAGAGCAGATAGGTGCTCTGAGTCTGCCTGTTTCTTGGTCTTTGATAAGCTGCAAGGAGATGACTGTGTTGTCCATGAAGCTGTGGGGGAACATCCTTGTCTAGTGTGGCAAAAGAAACAAAGGGAGTAGTTCTGAACCCTTCTTCTGAGGCAAAAACCAGACACTGCATGTGTCTGTTGATACCTTCTATTGTGCAGTTTGCTTTGAAAATTGCATTGGAGCCTAGAATGGGAGCCAAGCTGCAAGTCCTTGACTGCTGTCTTGTAATGCTAAAACCAGGGTGTACACCTTGCAATGGAGCCTGCAGTATCTGAAGTGCAATGGGCACCTTTGTGGCTGGGGAGCTGCGTGGGCCAAAAGGACTCAGGGCTGGCGGCCCTGAGCAGCTGCAGATGAGGCAGCGTGGGGCCAGGGGGCCAAGAAGGCCAAGGGCACGGTGGCTGTGCCAGCAGCAGTGGGGCAGCAGGAGCAGGGCAGTGAGCGTGGCCTGTGCTGGGCAGCGCTGCGGCCACAGCTGGAGTGCTGTGTGCAGCTGTGGGCCCTGGGAAGCAGAAAGTCATGGAGGGGCTGCAGCGTGTGCACAGAAGGACAGGGGAGCTGGGCAAGGGGGTGCAGCACAAGGCCAGGGAGGAGGGGCTGAGGGAGCTTTAGCCTGGACAATGGGGGCTCCTGAGGGGCCTTCAGGCAGACTTCCATAGATCCCTGCCTTAGATCCGTAGAGCCAATGCTCAGCACAAGGGCTGTTTCCCTGCCAAACATCCCTTCACTGCACCCAAGTGCTTTAGACACCGGAGTGGGTAACACTTTCATATTTTGTTTGTTTATTTGTTTGTTTGTTTTCTAGAAGGAGAAGCCTTGTGTAATTTCTCCTTCTCCAGGGAGCAAGGGAGCTTTTTCTCAATCTTTCCTGCCCTTTCCCAGCACTGGCAGAAACACATCACTTTCAGGTTAACAGCTCCTGTGTCTTTTGGCAGTCCAGGGAATCAGTGTGTGTTGTGTTTGGGAACTGAGCAGGAAATCAATGCCCTTGCATTCCAGCTGGTGCTCAGAGATTAGAGGAGCTGGAGGGGCTGGGCTGCATTTCTGACTTCAGCCACTTTAGCCCCATCAGTGTGGTTGAGTCCAAGAGAAGAACTTGCCCGAGCACAGATGCACAAAGAGAGCAGTTCCCAGGGCAATGCTCTGGGTCTGGTTGCATTCCATAAGGACCCACACGCTCCAGATTCCCCAAGAGTGTGGCTTATTGAAGCAACAGGAGAGCAAGTTCAGGACGGCTGCTGATCAGGGCACTGCTACCGAGTGCTGATGTGTGTAGCGACAGAAAGGACAGAATTGATTCAGGGTGACCCCCCCATAGGGAATAATGTGCTTTGGCTCTATGATTTAGAATGTTAAACAAATGCTTTCTTAAGCTGTGGTATATTACACTAGCAGTATATTAAAACTATACTAAAGAGATACTATACTATAAAGCTACTAAAGAAAAACTCGTGACAGTCTCCAGACAGTCATGACACAGCTTTTATGTAATTAGCTGATCAAGCTAAACAACTATCACTAAAATCCAATTAACAAATCACTTTCAGTAAACAATCACTATAACACATTCTACATGTATTAAACAACAAGAAGAGCAAGTAGAGATAACAATTGTTTTCTCTTCTTCTCTGAGTTTCTCACTACCTTCCCTTAAAAAAAACCTAGGAGAGAGAATTATATCTCTCTCTGTTCAAAGAATGTAAATACCACAGCACAGTAAAGAGAGATTATAAAAGTGAGATCTGTCTATCTGTCTATTTGAATCTTCCTGGCTCTGCTCCAAAGCAGTGGAAGATGCAAAGCTCACCTAAAGGCATCCCTTCAGGAGAGGAGTAGAGACAAGTTCCACTGACTAATCGCGAGCAGGCAGAGATGTTTCCCCCTCCAGAGATGGTTGTTTTTTTCCCCTCATGTTTTCCTGCTCCAGCCTTTTCTGACCTGAAGCCTTCATTTGTCCTTTAAATTTTTGCATGTCCTAAGGGAGTGGAACTATCCCATGCTGTAGCTGGGGTCTGGTGACTTTGCTCATACACGCATTACATGACACATGGTTTCCTTCACTGGCATCCCCAGGGCTGTGTCAGTGCATTCGTTAATGGGGCCTTATGAGAAACTCTGTTACTGCTGGTCAGAATTCTCAGTTGACAAAAGAGGGAGAAGAAACACCTTGGTCCTCCTCCATATACTGAGATGGCCATAGAGGTTCTCTGACTTCCATCAGAGATCTTTGCATGCATCCTCATCTCCTGAATGACCCGGTTTTCTAACAAGAATGTGGATGTCAGGAAGGAGGAATGCTGGTGCAGGCCTGAAGAGAAGGTGAACTCCAGAAGTGTCTCTGACAAGGAGTGAGCTCACCCAGGAAGCCCCTGCAGAGCCAGGATGGAGCTGTGGGACAGGGTGGGGTGTCAGTCGCTACTGAAAGGCAAACAGGACATGGCAGAAGCAGAGGGAGGCCCTCACCAGACCCTTGAGAAATGCCACCCCTTCCCTGTCAGCTGCCTGAGAGGCTGTTGGAGCTTCAGTCCCAGAGGGCCCCTGATTGTAGGGCCAGGGTCACTTTGGAATCTGTGCCTCCCCTCGGGCAGAGAACGACCCAGGAGAGCAGCAGCACAGTGCTTTGGGAACGTGTGAGCCCAGCAGTCTGTGAGTCTTGGCCCACAAAGGGCGTATGGGAAGTTGAAACCCATCTTGTCTTGCTTTCTGTGCAGGTGCTTCTAGAGAAAGAGCAGGAGCACACTGCCTCATCTGAGATGCCATGCCAGACTCAGGGAGAGCTGTTCCCTGCCCGAGGGCAGGAAGAGCAGCTCAGGCAGCAGGTGGAAGAGCCACAGGAGAATGGCCAGGTGAGCCTGACTGGCCAGGGGACAGAGGGAAGGGCAGGAAGAGGGGCATAAACCAGAGCTCCTGGGACTGAGGAGGCCAGGAGTCCCACAGGCACTGGAAGCACAGAGCCTTGCAATCTGCAGAGATCAGCACCAGGACAGGATGGTTACAGTGGAAACAGAGCTGGGTAGGGAAGCAGAAAGAAAGGGCTGAATAATGTGATTTTGAGGCTAAAAGAGGGAAAAGCTGAGCCTGATGGCAGCTCTCAGTCACTGGCTCTGCTTTTGTGTGTACATCAAGGCAGAGCCACAAGCAGAGCTGCCTGAAGCTCAGAGTGCCATCATGGCAGTGAAGAGGAGGAATGAAGACATCCAAGAGGAGAAGAATCTCCCTATGCAGAGGGGCAATCAACAAAAACAGGTGAATGAAGGAATGGCAGCCACTCATGAAAGAGAGTCCTTTCCGTTGTTGTTTACAGAAAATTGACAAACAGCTGGAGGCACAGCTGCAGGAAACTGAGGCTAGGATCAAGGTAAGGAAGAAGAGGCTAGACGAAAAGATTAAAATTATCAAAGAGAAAATGAATTGCCTCCTTCAGGAGCAAAAGGCTCTAGAAAAGCATGTAAGTGAAATAGCAATAGGCACTGCAGTCACCCAAGGGGTGGTTTCTGCCCTCTTTGCCTTTCCAGTGCAGAGCAGCAGGGGGGTGGGTGATGCCTCTGAGTGCCATCCTGATGAGGCCTCTGTCAGAGCTGCTCTCAAGGACACTGCCTGCTCTGCTGGATCTCAGCTGATGCTCTAGACAGTGGCATTACTCCTTTGGCCATTTAGCCAGCAGTCATCTGAATGAACTCCTGCTGGCTTCTTCCAGGTGGCCTTGTTTCTTGAGGTGTTTTTGCAGTTCACTCACATAGATTTGGAATACGAGCTACAAGCTGTCTGTATCCCTTGTGAATGCTCCTGTCCTTTTCTTTACTTTCTTCCCAGTCGATGACTCCTGGCTGACGGGGACAAGCTGTAGGCTCTGACTGCTTTGTTCTGTTTGACTTGAGGTGGAAGTGTCGCCATCCTACCTTGCAGCCTGCAGAGAGTTCCAGCAAATGACGGGCAACCAAGAGCCCTGAGGCTGGCATGAGGCCCAGGCACTGAACCATCCAGAGATGCTGCAGGATAAGGTCGTCCCGAGGAAGGTGCAGAAAAAGAGAATTTCATGGCAGGAGGTAGAACATTAGAATGAGGAGCTGCAAATGTATCTGCAGACCTAGGAGGGGGAAAGGAGTCTTTGGGAGGAAGTGGAGCGGTCTTTGCTGCAGTCATCCTTCAGAACAAGAAACTGGCTATGAACTCGAGTAAAACCAGCCTTTGGTTTTGACCATTTGGTTTCACAAGTGGACATCCAAAGCAACCCAGCTGAGCTGCATGTGGCTGACAGCAGCTTCCTAAGGGCTTGCATTTCAAATGGCAATCTCTCTTGCATTTCAGGGCAATCTCTGCCACACCTTCCTGACATCAACTCATTTCTTGTCTCAGACCTACACCGACTCTGACACTGAAGCTGCTGCAGAAGCAGCAGTGCCATTCCAAGGAGTCCTTGCTCTCCAGCTGAAGAAGTGGAGCCTGAGCCCTTGGTTCACCTCCTGTGCTGACCCAGCTGCTGCTCAGCAACAGGAGATGGCGGGTGACTCCCTGGAGCAGCAGAGTACGTCTGGTATCTTTCTTATCTGAGGGACAGTGTGTTGTGTGCACGTGTCAGCATAGCTGTACCAAAGGGTTCTGCTCAGTTTAGTGTCACAGAAGTGCTGGCATTGCTCCGAGGCAGCAAGAGAGAGCTCTGGGTGTTCCTGCTGCCTCTGAGGGCAGCTTAGACAGGCTGGAGTTTGCCTGGGCTTCCCTCTCTGCCAAAGGCAGAAGCAGGGATTGTTCCTGGATCAGCAGAAGGCTGTGACTGCTTGAGTCCTAGCCACTGGCAGAAGCCCTGCTGAGATCAGTCTCTAGGAGAACACATCAAGCCCTTTGTGATTCTGCAGCACAACCCAATGAATCTGCTTCTTGCCCATAACAGCTGCCAGTGCTGTGCTCTCAGATAAGATCTGGTAGGGTTGAGAAGAGAGCCCAGTGGATTCTGTGTCTACCATCACCTGTTGGGACAAAAAGGGCACTGATCTGCACCTCGGTGTGGCTGATCTCAAAGCCCATCCTGTTGTGTCCTGAATGAGGGCAACAGGGTGAAGAGAAGTGGCGCGGTTCTTCACGCGGGGCATGGGCAAGGGCGTCTTTGGGCTCAGCCTGCTCATAAAGGGTGAGGGTCCTGATGCTGAAAGCCCCGTGGGGATTGGTTCTAGCATGAGCTGCTCTGGTTTACAAATGCAGAGGCATTCTTCTGGCAAACTGCTGCAAGGTGGAAAAGATGGGAACACTTAGCAATATTCCTCCTGTTCTGAACTTGGCATCTGTTCAGAGGAATTGATTCTAGATGTCCAGGTGCATTTAATCTTAGCAAGTAGGAAACCTTTTCTAAATCTCACAGTGTTCATTCCCAAGAAAACAAAGGCACTGTTAGTTCCAGCTCTCCTTAATGTTTCTAGATGACAAACTTACTTGCCTTGGTCGGTATTCTCTTCTGCTCTCAGTCTCCTCTGAATGTATCTCCCTGTGCTTCCCTGTGTGTCTGCTGTCAAGCGGTCTCTCCCTTCAAAGGACGCTAGAAATCAGTCTCTGTGCCAGCCACTTGTGCTGTGGGCATGCTGTTCTTTTCTTGTTGTTCCAGTTGCTGTTCCTGTTGTTGTTAGCCAGCTGTCCACCAAGAAAGGGCTCAGAACCCTAGACAGTGGGGCTGCCTTTTGTATCTCCTAGAAGGTGGGATCTCTGCTTTAAAGTGAACATCTTGCATTTTGTTTCCCTCAGGGAGAATGGTAAAGATGGAAAATCCTATTCTAAAATATATTGAACTGGAAAATCTTGGCAGTGGGTGAGTCCAAGCAATGTTAATTGTACAAAACTATGCATCAGGTGTTTTGCTGGTGGAATAGGTATCAAGTGTGAAGTCAGACAAGCTGCAAATGTGTTCAGGCACTGGGCTTAGATTGTCAGTGCTGATCAGAATTTCTAAGTGTGCTCAGAAGGCATTGTCAAAGACATCTCCATGCTTCCAGTGTCCTGCAGGTCTTAGGCATTGACAGCACAGATCTCCTGTGTGGGCTGGCTTTCACTGCAAGATCTAAATGGCTTCTCCTTTCTCTGCTTATGTTTTGTTTCTAGGACTTTTGGAGATGTTTTTAAAGCACTCAACACTGCCACTGGAGGAGAGGTAAATGTGAACAGCCCCTGCAGACTCTGCTGCACTCGAGGGCTTTCCCCTCTGGTGTGAGCTGTGGCTGGAGCTTTGGGCAGAGCTGTGCTGAAAAGGCACAAGAAGCACAGACTGGTGCCAGCCCACAGAACACATTTGGGACTTTGTCCTCCTCAGCTGCCGGAAGGAAGGCACGGAGGGCAGCGGTTCCTTTCAGAGAAGGACGCGCTCACTCGCTCTCCATTGCTAAAACAAAGGTGGTGCCTGCGAGCACCTCACTGCTCTTTGAGGCTACAGCTTCAGAGTCCTGAGTTCTCATTTCTGGCTGCCAGCAAATCCATCTCAAAGTTACTGGTAGTTCCTTAGCCACCTGCAGTGCTGCACTTGGGAACTGCACATAGGGAGAGATCAGCAAAGAATCCCTGAAAGCCCTACGCCCTGCCCATAGCCCAGGATGTATCCACAGAGTATTAAGGCAAGGATTACTTCTTCTGAATCCCAAAAGATGCAGCAGAAAGTGTGGTCAGAGGTTTGTGGGTGATAACTGAGACACCGCTGTTACCAAGTGGTCAAGGCAAAATGTCAGTGGCCCCACGTGTCCTGTAACTGGCTCCCGAGGGAGCAGAGAAATGGGCTGTTGGAATGTCAGTTCCTAATTACTGCAGTGCCTAATCACAAGGCAGTTTGGCACAGCTCAGCTGTGTCATTGCAAAATCACTTGCTCCACATGCCTTGTGGTTTCGTGCCACCAACCTCTCAAGTTACTCATTTTCAATGTCATTTTAGGTGGCCATCAAGAAAATACGCCTTCAAGGACTGAGGAAGGAGGAACTAAAAGTCAATGAACTCATGGTCATGAAGGTGAACAGGAATCCCAACCTGGTCAACTGTTTAGACAGGTGAGTTGTGCTTTTGTCCTATGAATGTTTGTTCACATATTGCAAACATGCAAGGTAAAATCCCACTTTGGTCACTGGCAGAAAATAGAGCTCTAATTATTGGCTAATTATTATTGCTCTTTTCATCTCCAGTGGATGGGAAGAGATGGCATTTTGTCTGCATGAGTCTTCGCTGGCACATGGTATTTGAAAATTGTTCAAGAACCCAGATGAGTCGTGTCTTACTAAATCAATGATGTCTATGTTCACAGCCACCACTTTGTTTTGGAGCCTGATTTTTTTCAAGTGTCTTCTTACGTCCAGGTAAACTAGCAAGGATTTCCCTTGGATTGTTGCCACTGTTTTCCACTGCTATGCAGGCCAGGAAGACTAGGTGCTTTTTTCCAGAAACACCATGCATGACAGGCTTTTTATCTGGGCTGTTACTAAATTGCACATTTTGCTTGCTGCCCATCTAAGACATCTCCTTTTTTGCAGCTGTGCCTTTCTTTCTCCTTGAGACTGGACAGATGGCAAACAATGCACAGCCAAGAGGGAATGTCTATTCCTTTATTTTGTCTTTGTCTCAAAGGGATCTGAAAAGAAGAGGCAACCCGTCTTTTCCAAACAGCAACCTAGCCATGTACATTCATCTCCATGCCCTTGTTTTCCTTCTTTCAGCTACCTTGTGGGTGAGGAACTGTCCCTGGTTATGGAGTACATGGATGGAGGCACTCTGAGCAATGTCATCAGGCAGACCTACCTGTCGGAGGATGAGATGGCAGCCATCAGTCGGGAGGTCAGCAATCCCAGCTGTGTTTCCAAGGGCTTGGGCAGGATTGTCTGGGAAACAGGGCCTCAGAGCTGGAGTGATTTCCTGTGCCAAGCTTTGTTTCTGTGTTGCTGCTATTCTATGGGCAAGCAAAAGCATCTTAAGTGAAAGGCCTGCCAGTGCCCCTGCACTCCCTGTACTCAGTGCCAGTACTCTTAGCTCCTGCTGTTGTATTCTCGCTCTGTCTCTTGTATTTGTATTTGCTGTTCTCCACCTTGTCTCTCTAAATGTTTGCCTGGAGTCTGTCTTCACTGCATTTTTGCCTGTAAAAGCAAAGGTGGTGGTGGCAGGATTTGAAATGATCAGCAAAGAAAAACGACTCATTTCTCACAGTCCTCAGCTGAAAAGGATAGTAGTGCAGCCAAAATGCTCTTTGCTTCTGGAAGGTGACTGGTGTGATACATCCAAGCCTGTGCTGAGGCCAGCAAGAAAATCTTTGTCATGCAGCCTCCCACCCAAAAGTGGTCCGCTTCACACCAAAGGGAGGGACTTTTCCTTTCCAAACCCCTCCTTTGTCCTCTGCATGGAAAAAGCACGTCCACTGCAGCAGGAGTCATCCTGGCTGGTTGGCAGGGGACAGCCTACAACAGCAGGTGCTGTTGCTCTTTCAAAAGCTGACGTGCCTTTCCTCAGAAAGGTCCTGCTCTGCAGGTGTTGGAGCAGCAAGCTCTTCCTCTCAGTGGCCATTACTGTTCTGCCATTACTCCCCATTCCCCTGGAGAGGGAATCTTTTAGGTTTGTTTCCTTTCTTGTGGGATGAAATCACATCACTCATTTTTGACCTCCTCTTTCTGTTTTCTCTCTCAGTGCCTGCAAGGACTGCAATTTCTTCATTCAAACCACATCATCCACCAAGATTTGAAGAGCAGAAACATCCTTCTCAGAACTGATGGTTCTGTCAAGCTGGGTCAGTATATTCTTGGTCAGGTGCAGCATTCCAGGGATGTGGGTGTGGGGCTGCTTGGAGTGACAGCCAGCTCCCCAAAAATGGTGCTGGTGGCAGTGCAGGGACCCCTGCTGCGAGCTGAGGGCACAGTTGCAACGTGCACAGAGGTATAAGGAGCCACAAGCAGTCAAGAGTGGCCTTGCTCTGTGTGTGTCCCTTCCAGACAGAGGGAGCGACAATCTAAAGCTTCAGGGGAATAAAGTCCACTGCTGTGAACAGTGTTAAGAAACCTGGGTTTTTTTGGAAGTGGCACATTCCATACTCCCTTGGCTAAAGCTCCAAGGATATCACGCATGGACAGTTCTCCAGGAGATTCAACAGCACATTCTTAGTCCGAGAGTGGGGAATTCTTTTGCTTGGTTTCCTAATTGGAGCTGGCTTTCATGGTTTGTTGTTTTCTCCACAGCTGACCTTGGCCTCTTTGCTCAGCTCAGCCCTGAGCAGGGCAGACGGAGCTCCGTGGCTGGCGCTGCTGGGTGGCTGGCGCCTGAAGTGCTGACAGGTCAACCATGTGGCCCCAAAGTGGACATATGGTCTCTGGGAATCGTGGGCATCGAAATGGTGGAACGAGAGGTTCCTTCCTGGAATGCAACTCCTGTCTTGGTAAGGTGTAAATACTCACTGATCCCACTGTCTTTCTCACCTGTCCCATGCTCTGTGTGCCATTGGACAAAATCCCATTGCCATCTGCTGGCACCACTTCCACCAAGGTCTCCTTCTAAAAATGCCCCTGCAACACATCAGCATCTGCTGTAGCTTTGATTGTATCAGAAAGGGAAGTGGCAGTGAAACCTAACCAGTTCAGAAACCTGCCGTTTTGGCCTCCAGCCATGCCTGACATTTCTCACTTGTTTTTTGAACAATGTTGGAACTCTGTTTCTGAAGGACAAGAATTTTTCAGTGGAGAGGGTAGACATGTGATAAACATCCTGAGCAATGGAGGTTAGACCTTACCAGTTTCAATTTTACAGAAAACCTAAGAAAAAAATGAAAAAGTAAACAAAAAAGAAAAAGAGAAAAAAAACCTACTACCAAAGCAAGGCCCAAGCAGTTCTGCTTGCTTTTTCATTTTTTAAACACAGCTCTTCTCTTCCATTCTGTAGCATCTTTTCCAAATCCTGTGGATCTTCGAAACTTTCAGGCTTTCAAGTCATCTGTACATTGTTCAGTCACGTATGTGGGTGGCCTGGATAAGTTTCAGATGTGTTTTTCTCCGACTGCAGTTAAAATTGTTTGCCAAACCCTTGGCTGTTTCTGGGTACTTTAACAAGTTGATGAGCTTGCAGGCAGGTGCCTGGGCTGGGATCCAGTGTGGGCAGTTGACAGCGGTGATGTGTTTCTTTACCACAGGAGCAGGGCCATCCCTGGCCTGCACAGTTCTAATGACAGGGAGGGCTCCAGCTCCCCACCATGGCCAGTGGCTGAGCTCAGCTGAGACTCAGGATAAAACCCTCTTTGTCACCTCTGGTGATGTGGGGAAAGGACAGAAAGCCGCGTAAATTATTTGTACGCAAGGGGCGTGCATTGCCATTTCCAGCTTTGAAATTCTCCTTTGGCTTAAAGAGGATAATAGCAAAGTCTCTTTGGTCACCATCTACTTCAGTGCCACGAGCACAGAGTTATCATGACAGTGGTGGGCATTTTTATGGAGACTCCAAGGCCTCTTGCCATTGTTATTTTTGTCTATTTGAGATGGATTCTGCAAGTTGAGGTTTGAATAGTTCCAAGTCGGTGTCTTATGTTTCTAAATACCATCTTGCAAAAGCAGAATGAGCTCTCTCCCTCTGACTTGTCAGCGTGTGAGAGCTTGGTTCCACATGAACCATACTGGATAATGATCAGCCGATGTCTTGCCAATCTATACTGTAATTCCTTGGCCTGAGGAGTATCAGAAAGACCTGCTGAGCTCCGTGGACACTGTCAGCTGCATGGAAGTGAGCATCCTTGGCCTTGCTGAAGAAACTGGAGCTCAGCTTAGGTTAGATGCTCTTGAGCAGGAGAAAGGCTGGAATCCTCAGGGGTTTCCAGAGGCCTGCGTGCCCAGAGGGACTGAGTTCTGGGGAGCAGCTGGATGTTTCTGCACATCATGGAAAGGGATTGCCAGACAGCTCAAGCCTCACCACAGGCAAACACTCCCCAGCTCTTCTCAGGCAACATTTGCTTTGGGTTTCAAGTTGTTCCCACTTATCTGTCGGTGAAGATGCGCCTCAAACTACAAGGCAAGCCTCTCAGAACTGGTGTTACATTTCCAGGAATGAAGAAAGGAAACCCAAACTCAAGAAAGTTGCTAAGGCACTGATTTTTAGAGAGGAACTTAACCCCCTGTGCAGTTTCTTCTCACTGGGAAACATGCCTGAAACCTGGGCATGAGGGTCTAAAGGCCACAGAGTCTCTTCTGCTTCTTGTGTAGTGCTGCTGAAACACTCAGTGACCGTGTTTCTCTCCTAGCCCAAATCAACATTCTCCACATCACCAAGCCAGAGCCTGGTGATGTGGAGAGCCTGCCAAAACCTCCCATTTGTTTCCTGGCACTTTCTGGGATGGGCCTACCATTCATGCATTGACTTGTGTAGCCAAATGAGTAGAGGGTGACCGTAGGGATGGAACCTCTCCTTCTGATTTGACCGTGAAAAGTTTTTCTTTTCCATGTAAGGAAAGCAGAATTTTTCAGACTGCTGAGAGACAGAGCTGCAGGTGGCTCCTGTGTGTCCCAGCAGGCGTTTTCATCCCAGTACATTTGTGCATGCATCTCAATGTGTCTGTGTTGAAGATGAGATTCCAAATGTTTGTTTCCTTGCCTGAGGAATACCTGGTGGATTTCCTTTCTTTCCTTGCAATTCCCATTGTTTTCAAGAACAAAGCAAAAAGCTTGATTGGTTTTGTTTTATGGCAGCTGTGCTTAAGAGACAAGAAGCACTGCAGAGATACTTTTCATATCCTAACCCTTGGATGCAGTAGAGTAAGTATAGCAAAGTCCTTCTTCCAAAAAAGCCTCTCAAGCTAATATGAATTGTCAGGGAAGGAAATGTGCTTGTGCTGATGTAGTTCCCACTAACTAGGTCAGGCAATGAAATCAGCTGCCAAGGCAAGATCTGCAGGATGGTGGAAAAGCTGTGGCTGCATCGGAGTTTGGGTTTTTGGTTGGTAAAGGAAAGTCATCTCTGGGTCTCTGCCAGGGCAGAAACTGCCCCTGCAGAGTGGAGCTTAATCAATGGGATCTGGGAGAGCAGGGACAGATGGGAAAGAAGCAGGTGGAGCCTGGTGTCTCCTTTTTCCCCAGCCTCAACTCCTGATAGCCACAGGAGGAAGACAAAAGCTGCAGCAGCCCAACCTATTTTCATCTTGCCTGCGTGACTTCCTGAGCTGCTGCCTGCAGAGAGACGAGGCGCGGCGCTGGTCTGCCAAGGAGCTCCTGCAGGTAAAATGTGAAGGGGCTGCAGGTGAAACAGGCTCTGAGGGATGGGCTCCTCCTCCACTCAAGCCCAAGGCAGCAGATGAGCTCCCTTCCTCCTCACCTCCATTCTTGCTGCTCCTTAAATGAAAAGAGTGAGGAATCCTAGACTGGGCTGGGTGGCAGGGCCCTGTAAAGGTCCTGTGGTGCAAGTGTCCTGCAACGAGCAGAGACATCTTTAAAGAGATCAGGTTGCTCAGAGCCCTTTGCCACTGGAGCTGGAATGGTTGGAGGGATGGGGCACCTACAAGCTCTTGGGGCAAGCTGTGCCAGGGTTCCAGCATGCTCCAAGAAAACTAGTTCTTCCTTAGACCTACTCTGATTAGATGTCCTTTGTGTTTAAAAATATTTGTCCATGAACTATTGTAACTGACCCCGTTAAAAAAGATGTCCCCCACTTTCTTCAAAGCCACTCTGAAATCTTGGAAAGTGGCAATAAAGTCTCCCTGGGGCCTGTTCTTCACAAAACTGAATAACTCTAGCTCCCTCTGCATTTCCTGAGAGGAGAGACGCTCTGTCCTCTGACTGTTTCTGTCACCCTCTTTTGTAATTTGGTGGAGTGCTCAGTTTTATCTAATGGCAAAAGAATTGAACTAGAGCAATGCAGGGTACAGAGACATGAAATGGTGGTGGAGGAGCCCAAGGAAGCCAGTCCCAGCTGAGCAGTCAGAGATTTGGCTGTGGGCAGGAGGGGCTGTGGTGGGCTCACTCTGAGGGGCCCTGCTTTGTGCCCCCCAGCCCACCCTTAGAGGTTTCTGCTACGCAAACAGGGACAGCTGGGAGGGACTCCTCCCAGCCCCATCTGCTGCCTGGCACCCTCAAGCAGACGGGAACTGCGCCAGGGTTACTGCCAGGTTGTGTGGCAGAGAGGGAACTGCAGGGCCCAGTGCCACTGGGCTGGCCCTGCTGGGAAGGAAGGTGCCATCCAGCACACGAGGGCCAGGGCATGGAAAGGTAGACACTGCTTTCTGTCCCTGTGGGAATCAGCACAGTGCCTGTCTTTCAAAGGCAGGGACCCGTGTGAGCCATTGGAGTTTCCTGAAAGGAAGAAAGCCCAAGGACAGAAAGCACCATTTCTAGAGCACTGGCAGGGCAAAAATCCCAACAAGATAAAGAAACCTGAATAAATGGATGAGTGGGATTCTTGGCCAGGTTTGCCTGTGATGGCAGGGTCCTGCACATGACTGCTGGGTAGCAGATGGTCCCACTGCTCCTCTTTCTGGGTCTTTTTAGGACCCAGAGCCATCCCAACTGAGCCTGTGAAGCACTGAGCTTGGAAAGTAATGGTTCACTGTTCACTGTTCTTTGTCTTTTTGTTGTTTGTTTTTGGTTTGTTTTGGTTTGGTTTTTTTGTTTGTGTTTTGTTTTCTTTTTTGGTTTTGTTTTTGTATTTGTTTTTTTGCTTTTTTGGTTTTTTTTTGTGAACAGCATCCATTTGTAACATCAGCCGAGGCTGCATCCACCCTGGCACCACTCATCATCTCAGTGAAGAGGAGGATGGAGAAGCAAACAGTGCTATAATCATATCAGGACCATTTTCTCCATAGCCATCTTAGAGTAGGATTGTAGAGTAGGACTGTAGAGTAGGATTTAGAGTAGGACTATGTGGAGAAAAGACAAAAGACTCTGCACAATTTAATGTGAATCAAGGAGAAGCCATTAATTGTGCTTCTAAACATAGTTTATAATTAGTTCCTATCCTATAGCTTTCTGTAGTCATGCATTGTTTGGTTGCATCTTTTTCTTAATCTAATTGGTAGATGCTGTAAGGGTCATTTTATTTGGGTTGCTACCCCTTTGTCTGTCAGCAACTCTTCTGCTTCTTCTTTCTGCTTGCAACATCAACTTTTTATCCACAAAGTTGAATGCAGCTTTATTAAAAACCTGACCTTGTCCTAGAGGGTTAGTTAGTTTAGTTAGCTCCAGAAGGTTAGGCTGGTTCATTTAGTGGCTGTCCATTTTTCTGTAAATACCACCATACAGGACTATAGAGTAGGATTGTAAATAAATAAAGTTTCTGAAACTTTAACTCATCTGGAAGAATCCTTTCTTTCTCACCCTGTGAACAAGCTGAGCATTTCCTTCTGAGTTGTCAGCTGTCTCTTAAAGGTGCAATGGCTTCTTTGGTGTTGTGAAAAGTACATATTACAGGACAGGCTCTTCACAGATATTAAAATTTATATATATATATACATATATATATAAATTAATAAACTGTATGTGTTATGTTGTCTTAATTAGTAGTACTGTATATTTTAAGTAGTGTGGTATGTTGCAGTGTGATGTCATGGTTTGCCTCAGATACCCCAGGTTCCTCCCTGATAATTCCCTGCCAGGTGTGTCAATCATCCCTCCTTTCCACACCCTGAGCCCTGCTGAGCGCTGTCTGTCAATCCTGGCATTCCAGAAGGGCATCAAGTGATTGGCAGAATTCAAAAGATGCCCTCCCCTCCTGGAAGGACATTGGGCCATCCAGGTGTCCTCTGTCCCTTGACACTTCCCCGCCCCGTACCTGGTTGGTGGTCCCCGTGTTCCTTCCCTGCCCCTCTGCCCCGGGTAAAAGGGTGAGCAAACCATGTGGTTGGGAGTTCTCCTGGAGCCCTTGCTGGATCCAGAGGCCTGTGGGCCAGGAATAAAGCTCTGTATAGAAACCCTCCATCAGAACTGACTCCTTTCCTTCACCTCGCCTTAAAGCTTCTCCACCAAAGGTAAACCTGAGCTCCTGCATGCCTGGACTTGACTCCAAGCGCCCAGCTGCAGCACCCAGCTAGCCAAAAGTGTCTCTGGGGTAAAATTCCACAGTTGCCGCTATTTGGTCAAGCAGCAAAGGCCAGACAAGCTCATGTACGTCCCGTCCAGCTATATTGGTAATTATTTCAGTGGTAAATATAGTTTTAGGTTATAACATTACGTAAAACAGGAGCTATGCGATGTAAGATAGTTTTTTAACTAGCTCAAGAAAGGGATGGGGTAATCAAGAAATTCTTTGCCCAGAGATGACAGCAACAGGACACCAAGAGCCCCAAGGGCTGAATTCTTGCGTCCTTATTGGAAAAGACCAACTTTCTTTCACCTCCTTCCCAACTTTGAGAAGCCAACAGGATTAAGGGGGAGAACTTGACAATAAGCAGAGAACACCCTTTGTTTGAAAAGAATTTATGCATCATATATGAGATATATGAATATGCAACAGGCTATTGCTTTTAAGGGCTATTCCTTTGTTAGCGTGTGTGCTTTCGGGGCATAATTGCCCAGGAGGCACCAGGACTGTCCGTATGTCTTTGTTTTTATTGTCCTTTACTGTTCTAACTCTGATTGTCCAAATTCTTATTATTCTAACTTCTATTACTATCTTAATAACCATTTTATTGCTACTAAACTGTTAATATTTAAAAAGAAGGGATTGTTGTTTTTCGCAATGTGCTTTGAAAGCTGGGAAGACTCTTCATTCATCATCTCCAGAGCACACTGCCTTTGGCCAGCACACTGGCCCGTTTTGGTGCATCTGTGACACTTCTAGTTGAGGCAGAAAGGGCAATGGCATTTGAAGGCAAAACCAAAGGAAGAATGGAGCAGCCCAAACATCTTGTGCAGATGCAGGCCTTCAGGTGTGACTGGAGAGTATTGGGGTTCCTGCCACTTGGATTTGCATCCCTAGGTGCAATATCTTTGGCTGCAGGAGAGCCTTGCTCAAGTGAGAAGGCAGAAAGATCAGAGAGGGTGCTTGGGAAGGTCTCCTGTGGTGCAGAGCTCTCAGCGCCTGTGAGGTGAGAGCGGGCCCGGCCTTGCCCGGGCTGGAGCCCCAGCAGAGCCCTGGCAGAGGCCGGAGCAGCCTGAGCTCGGCAGAGGCAGGCTGGAAGGAGACCCTTGGAGCTGCAAGAGGCAGCAGCTGGGCCCTGGGTGCCTCTTGCTGGGAGCGGGCGAATCCTCCGCTCTCAGAGCCCAGGTGGCAGCTGGCTGCTGCTGAGGGGAAGCGCAGCCATGCTGGGCACAGCCCGGCCTGGAGGCATTGGCCGTCTGGAGTGTGCCCAGGAGCAGGGAAAGGCCAAGGGCAGCCGCGGGCCGCTGGGCTGGCTGAGGATTCCTCCTCTTCTGCCGGCTGCCCTTCAACTCCTGGCAAAGGCCAGCAGTGTGTGCAGCACTCTGGGCACCGGGGCAGGGAGCCGGGCTGCTCGGCAGGCTGGAGCACAGGGCAGCTCCTTAAGGCCGGCACTTGTGCCAGGGGAAGCGAGGCCAGCGTGAGGCAGGGACAGCTTGGCAGCGCACATCTGCAGCAGCCAGCGCCTCACACAGCTCTGGGAAGAAGCGCCTGCAATCCTGCAGTTCTGCACTGAGCCAGAGCAAAGGTGTGAGATGCAGAGTGATTGGCAGAAATATTCAGGCCCACCAGGCCAGCCTGCTTTGTGCTCTGTGGCGCACAGCAAGCGCTGTGCAATGCAGCTCTGAGCTGCTGGGAGAGAGGCAGTCAGGGATGTGCCTGAGGTGAGTCAAGGGGTTAGCTGAAAATGGAATTAGGATACTTGAAAACTGCAGATGAGTCAAGGGGCCAGCTGGGAATAGAATTGAGATAGTAGGAGACTGCATGTTTTAGTTAAGATTTGAAAATGAGGTAAGAAGCTAAGTTAGTAATACAACTAGCAGAAATCACGTACCTTAGTTAAAGAGTACCAAATATATCAGGAACATAAAGCTAGGAGTGACAGGGATAGAGGAAGCAATTGTGAAGAAGCAGAGACCATAGAAATACCTTGCCTTAAGAATAATTGAACAGTTAGGAGAAGCTTGGACCATGAGCAGCAGGTCCAAAGGTCTTGCCAACTGGCCATGGGAGAAGAGTTCACCATGAGGAAGATGGCTTTCTTCCTCCCATACAACCACTCCCTCATTTCAAAATCCCACTGACCGAGTTAAGGGAGTACAATTGCACAGCTGTAATAGATATTCAGCTGATAAAAATGCGAAGCAGGCATGTAAGAATTATGTATTATGGGTCCTTAGAAACCTAATGTAAAACTTTTTCTGTAGAAATAGAGAGCAGGAGTCTGCAACTTCTTGCACGTGTCTTTGGAAACTAGTTCACATGTGTCCAGGGCTCCAATAAATACCCTTCTTTTCTACTACAATTAGTTGAAGAGTCATCTGTCCGTGCTTCAAGGGTTAGGCCGGAGTAGTGAACTGATTTGGAAGGAGTAGAAGAGTTTCAGCAGGCAATTTTTGGAAGAGATGGAAGGCTCTTGTGACTGAAGGGAATGCCTTTTGGAATGGAGTAATGATCCCAAAGTCCATACAATTGTATCTTTGTGCCTGAATTTAAATCAGAATGCTTATAGATAGCTTCATGCAATTTGTCTACAAATTTATCAAAGTCTTCATTCTTTCTTTGACAAATCTGTGTAAAAGATTTAGTGTGTAACCCATCTGGAAGTGCAAGGATAGCATTATATGCCAGTTGTTGGCTCATCCGCTCTTAGCCTGGGCAGTGGCAGTAGCCCAGGGCCCTTTGCCAAGTAACTGTTGTGCTGTTAAACCATACAGAGGATCACCCTGCACTCTAGGTCTTGCTGCTTCTTGAGCACACTTTTCCTCCCAGCTTTTATAACACATCGCCTGCTGATGGGGTGGCATTCTAAGTCTTATTAGAGTATGCACATCAGCTGGAATTAATGTGTTAGATGGAAAAATATACTGCAGAACTGACTGTGCAAGTTGGGATTTTCAACCAAATTGTGAAATTGCAGCTCTCAACTTTTCTAAAATCTTCCAATTGAAAGGTTTTTAACCTCTACTTGCAGCATTAGTTACTACAGGAAAAGCTTCTACATCATTGGAGAGAAAAGTCCCTTCTGCAATAGCTTCTGGAATAACTTTTTTCTACTTTTGTTTCTGAGCTGCTTCCATTTCAGGGTCACATTCCAACTCTAATTCCACATTCTTTACAGCGTGACAGGGAGGATTTTGTTTAACCGGCTCGAATGCTGGCTCAGAGATAGAATGGAGGAGTTTTTCCAAGACAATGGCCATATTCAGCCAATGCCCAATCCAGCCTGCTTGTAATAATGGACAATGAACACGTTCACAAAGAATGAATTATGGACATATTCAGAATTGGGGTTTGTATATCCTTGAAAAAGATACAACAAGAAGAGTTATCAGGACTCAGCAAGTTTGTCAGCAAGCTTAGCAAAGTGAGACATGGGTGGGCCAGACAACCACAGCAAGATGTGTAAAAAATAAGATGATCCAATCAGCATTCTAATTAAGATGTGTGAACAGCTAGGATTAACCAATCATGTATTAGCTAGAGATGCGTGGATAGCAGAGACTTATTTTAAACAGAGACTTTTAAAGGATAATAAATTTGATTTCACTAGATCATATTGGTTATGGTGTGATGTCCCAGAACCTCCGCGTCACACAGCCTGTTCCCGCAGGAGGCTCTGGTGAGCCCCTTCCAGGACGCTCTGCCGTACATGCAGCCCTTCTCCTGCCCGCCCAAAGCGCTCCTGGGACAGAAGGACACAAGCTGGCCAGCTCTGGGCTCAGCACACCCCAAACAGAAGGGCAGGAAGACGCAGCGTCTGTTTTGCAGCCCTGCCCAAGAGAGGTGGGAAGGGTCTCCTCCCTCTGGTCTCACTTGGTTGGTTTTCTGACTGGGCCTGAGGCAGGGGCTGCCGTTGCTCATTCTGGGAAGACCAGAGTTGCCAGAACCAAAACGAAGGTGCAGGCACTGCCTGACAGCGCTGCCGCCACTGGGACAGTCGCGCTTCCGAGTCTCAGCCACTCCCTGCTGCTGCTGCTGCTGCTGCTGCTGCTGCTGATGCTGCTGCTTTTAGGCACACCCAGAGCTCACTGTTAGGCTACGACAGTCTCTGCTTCTGCCCTCTTCCTGTCTCTGTGTAGGGATGGAGCATTGCTGTCCTTTCAGGAAGCTCTTTGTGGAAACTTCTGTCATTGCAAGCTCCTTTGCCTTCCGTGGATGCCTGCACTGGAATTCCTCATGGCTGGGTTCAGAGCACACTCAAGCTGGCTCTTCTACAACTCAGAGTCCTTGTCCCCTTCAGCGTGCTCAGCATGCCCTTTAAGTCCACGCCGCTGTGCAACTGGAGCAGCGGGACAGGGAACTTTGCAGCCTGAGCTGCCCTTGTTCCTCTCTGTCCGTGCCCAGAACACAGCAGGCAGGAGAAGGGCAGCAGGGCCCTGCGTGTCTCCGGGCTCAGGTTTTGTGTCACTTCAGCTCCATGGATATGCGGTTCAAGTGAAAAACCCAAACTGTTTATTAAGGGAAAGCGAAGGTAAGGGGTGAGCTGGGAGGCAGAAAAGGGGATGGGCAGGGCCTGAGGTCTGCAGGGAGGGAGGTGCCAACAGGGAGAGAGATGGCAGGAGCTGCTGGGGCTTCACACAGGCTCAGCTCTGAGCAGCCATGCCGTGCCTGGAGCTCCAGCTGCTCCATCCTGTTCTGCAGGTGCTCCCATCTTCAATGGGCACTTGAAATCGCTGATGGACACTGGTACATCTGATCCATCAGACAAAGTCCTGCAGATCTTCCTTCAAAGATCATCTGAAGCAGTTTGCTCAGGCACGATGAACTCTCATCTTCCTTCAGGGCTTGAAGAGCTGGAAGAGAGAGGAACAGAGCCAAGGTCAGAGGCCAGATTGAGGAAATCCAAGGAAAGCCTCCTGCCAGGGCCATCCCAGCCAGCTGCAGAGGCCCGGCTCTCACTGTAGCCAGGGCAGCAGCCGGGCTGGGGGCAGGGAGGGGCGCCGGGCTCAGGGCTCACCCATGAACCTGACAGCTGCCTCTCGCAGGGTCCTCTGTGGGCTCTCAGCCGCTCGGCTCTCGTCCTGCAGCAGCTGCGGGGAGCACCAGCAGGGAAGGCTTGGCATGGGCTCTGCCCCTTGGCCGGGCTCTCCCTGGCCCCAGCACCGGCCGAGCCGGCCCACACAGCCCGGGACAGGGAGCAGCATGGGGGGCACAGGCTGGCGGGCCTGGCTGCGGCGCTGGGCAGTGGCACAGCTGCCGGTCCTCCACATCGTGCACCAGGGGCAGGGCTCGATCTCCCCGGCTGTCCTTACCAGGCTCTCAGCAAACTTAATCCGCCACGCCTTCGTCAGCAGCTCCTCAAGGTCCCTCCTCTTCAGGAAGCGTGCCGCACAAAGCAGGGCTTGGAAAGAGGCCTGGAGAGTGGCAGAGAGCTGCAGGTGGCACCAGAGCCCAGGGCACAGGACCTGTGTCCCTGTGCCATGACCATGGGGAGGCTGGAGCCCGCCAGGTGCCAGGGCAGGAGGTGGCCAAGCCCCCTGCCAGGGATGCGGCACCATCACACAAAACCTCACCTTGGCCACATACAGGTTCTCATCGTGCCAGCGCAAGAATAGAGGGAGCAGGCTCTGGTTCACAAATGTCGTGAGAAGCTCTTCCCCCTCTTCCACTACCAGCTCCATCACCTTGCAAAAGAGCTGAATGGAGAGCAGCTGCACGTGGCTGTTGTCCTGGAAGGAAAGCAAAAGACCTCAGCACCAACTACTCCAGGCCCATTGAGGCAAAGGCCCAGAACTGCACAGAGCACAAAGTTTCCAGGTAGCATCCAGTGCCCTTGGCTGGGGGCACATAGCCTTACGTTCTCAAAGTGTGGCAGGAGGGACTCAGCCAGCTTCAGGGCGGTGACGCTGGGTAGCAGGAGGTCTTTGTCCTGGAGCGTATGTGTGAGCACACAGAGGCTCATCCAGACCACCTCTGCATCTGGGTCAGCCAGCTGCTCCACCAGGTGTGGATAGAGGCAGCATATTCCTCCGGCCTGTGTGCAAGACCAGGCTGTGCTGTGAAGCCGTGAATGGCCGCAGCACCAACAGCTGCTTGGGGCACTGGGGCAGCTGAAGCAGGAGGCAGGAGAGCTGGGAGCAGCTGCCTCTGCTGCCAAAGGCCAGCCAAGCCCAGAGGTCTGCGTTGCCCAGCCCCACACTGCCAGCATGGCTTCAGCCACTGCCCCTTCTCACCAGCGAGGGCTCCTTGCTGAGCACCACAAGGCCTCTGAGCGCCCGGCGCAGCCTGTCCCTGCACTGGCTCAGCAGGTGCCTGGATACCACCAGCAGGGCACTGGGACCGTGTTTGCTCAAGTCCAGACACTCCAGGACCTGAAAGGCACAGGGCAGTGATGGGGGAGCCGGCCGGCAGGAGCCCAGAGCCTCATAGGGCCAGGCCCAGGCAGCAGCAGTGGGTGTGGGCAGCCTCCCAGGCGGCTGCAGCTACGGGAGGCCCAAGAGCTGGGAGGCAGCTCAGCCAGGCAGCGCTGGCCATCAGGCTCACCTCCACAAAGAACGCCAGGGCAGGCAGATGCCAGCGGGGCTGCTTCCCGAGGAGCAGGCTGAGCAGGTGTGAGGCCATGTGGGGACACAAGGGGCTGAAGCCACGGCGCATCTCCCTGGCATGGGAAAAAGGAAACAAGGCCCTGAGCCGGGCGGGCAGACCTCTCCCAGGCGTGGTCTCACAGAGGTCTGATCTTTCTCCAGCACTCTGCAAGGGGACATGGGGCCCTTGGGAGGCGGCTGCTGCTGGGCATCCTCCTCTCCCAGCCTTTCCCAGTCTGCTCGGCCCTCCCTCGCTGACAAGGGCTCTCGCTTACAGCCCCAGGGACTGTGTGGGGCACTCTGGGCAGGGAGCACAAATGCTGACGGTGGCGGCGGGGCGTAGGAGATCTCACCTGGCCAGCAGATCTGCTGCATAGTGCTGGGTGTCGGCACAGAGCAGCTTCTCCCAGACCCGCTTGTTCTCCAGAGCCACCAGCTTCTTGTCAAAGCCCAGGCGGGAGAGCAGAGCCTTCATGGTCTGCACTGCAAACCTGCATGCCGAGCAAAGGCCAGGTCACTCTGGGAGCGCTGGCCCTGGCCACGAGGGCGTGGGAAGGACAGGGCGACTGGCACCTGTGGGGATGGCAGGGAAGGCCGTGTTCTTCCCGGCACGCTCTCCAGAATCTCCCAGTTTCAATGTCCCCTGGCATCTGCTCTGTGGTGGTGAAAATTTGCAAGAGCAGAGCCACAAACAGTTGGGGAGAATGAAGCAGAATGGCACAGTGCCACTCACACATGGGAGCAATCCTCCACAGCACCAGAGTTGCCTGCAAGAGACAAAGCAGCCTGAGGCAGCGCTCAGTGCCAGGGTGTCTATGAGGCAGGGCCCGAGGGGAGACGCAGGGGGAGCACGCGGCCTGCTGCCCCTGAGCCTGCCCCTAGGCCAGCTTTGAGCCCAGGCAGGGAGCTGCAGGCTAGGGAGAGCAGGGAGAGGTGCTGGAGAGGCAACCAGGAGGGCGAGCAAAGACCAGCTCCAGAAACTCACAGCCAGGGCAAAGACAGCCTTGTCTCCGCAGGAGAAGCTGCCATAGGGCGGCTGCTCCTCCATGGCAGAGAGCAGCGCTGGAAGCACCTCCTGGGCGGCCACTCCGGACGTGCCGATGGCTCTCCACATCAGCGCGGCGGCTCTGTGTGAGCAGAGCTGTGCGTCAGCACCGTGCCCCGTGCGGCTGCGTGGGGCTGGGTGACAGAGCCCCGGTGCCCTGAAAAGCAGAGAGGGAGCATGGCAGAGGCTCAGGAAACAGAGGGGCCCGAGGCTCCCGCAGCTCTCTGCCTGTCTGGCAGAGCCCACTGGACAGGCTGTACAGGGTGAGGGGCCCTACGGGCCGGTGAGCACTGAGCTCTCGAGGCACTTGTGCTCCGTACCTGTCACACGTTGGGGCACAGCATAGGAGGCTCATCACCACTTGAACAGGGTGTTCCTCTGTCAGGTTCACAATCTCCATTTGCAGCCTGGCATCCACGGTGACACAGGACGCCAGTCTCCGGAGAATATCCCTGACCATGGCTTGCACCTGGAGGACGCGGCGTGGGGAAGACTTGGAGCGCTGTCCAAGGGAGCAACTTGCCCAGCTTCCCCGAAGAAGTGCTTGCCTTCCCACCCCTCTGTAATGGCCTCAAAGGCTGAGGGGGTCCAGCGGATGTAGCTTGAGGAGCCACATGATCCTGGGAGGCCTTCAGCCCTGGCCCCAGTTTGCTTAACTGTGGAGAGCTTTTTTCAGACATGGCTTATAGAAAAAGGCCATGATCACATACAGCTGGTTAAAAAGTAAAAGGCAGCTGTAACCAGCAAGTTCTCAGGCTTTTCCTTAAAAACAATAAATACCTTGTCCTTGGCTAAGTTATGAGAAAAACATGGTGGAAAACATGGAGTCCTTGAAGGGTGCTCAATAACAAGTCAACAGCAGGATCAGAAGAACAAGTATTAGCCTCAACAAGAAACCACAGGTATTGACAACAAAGGAGGGGTTGGCGTGTAATCTGTAACCAGTGATGAGCTCGGGTTTTGCAATATGTATGAACTTAATTAAGACTACTATAAAAGTGTGTAAGCTGGATCAATAAATCTGAGATCGATGCTCATCAATCGGATGTGTGCTCGTTCTCCCTTCACTTTCGTCACTTACCTGCTGTGGAGAAGCTGCACGCTTCTGGAAAACCTCCAGAGTGGGTGCAGGAGCCACGGTCAGTGTGGGCTTGGCCTGAGTGTCTGGCATGCCCTGAGCCTGGGTGTGGGTGATGGCCATGCCCTCAGTCAGGGCCATGCCAGCCTCCGCCCTGCCCTGGGCCGTGTCCTGCTCAGAGGCTGCTGCGAGCTCCGAGGACGCTGAGATGGCAGCAGCCTCTGCCCGCAGCTGGCCAGGCCTGGAGTCGGGCTGGGCCGTGCCCTTGGTGCCGGTGCCACGGGTCTTTGTGCGGCCCAGGTGCAGAAACCTCCGCAGTGTCTGCAGCAGAAGGAGGGAGGGAGGGGAGGGACGTTCCATGGCCTGCTCCAAGCGCAGGGATCAGCCAAGCAGCGCCAGTAGGCCCGGCCCAGGTGGGGATGGCCGCAGGTACCTGCGCTGTTCTGTGGAAGCGGCCACGGGTGGGCTCCTGCTCTTGAGTTGGGTCCCTGGCTGCATCTGTTAAAGAGCAAGCGCAGCCAGAGGTGAGGGGCTGCGGGAGAGGCTGGAGAACACAGCCCAGCCCTGCGCTCCCCAGGCAGGGACAGCCCCACGGGAGCCCAGGGGATGGAGCACGGCAATTCAGGGACGCAGCCCCGGTCTCTCTCCCATCCCGTCCATGGGCATGTCCACAGGGATGGGATGGGATGGGATGGGATGGGATGGGATGGGATGGGGTGGGGCAGGGCCAGGCCAGCTGCAGGCACCGGCCCAGCAGCCCAGCTCCACCACTCACCGTCCTGCAGCATCTGCAACTTCTCTGGCTCTGCAGGCTTCTGCACTGGGGCAGCTGCAGGGCCTTTGCTTTTCTTGCCCCGAAGCCCCTTGAACAGACTGAGCAGTCCGCCCGCCATCCTGCTGTCTAACCTTTCAAATGCCTTGGCAAAGGCCTGCGTCAGCAAGGGCTGCAGTCTTGCCTTGAAGGCACCTGCAACAGAGGAGCCTCAGAAAGGCGAGAGCACAGCAAGTCCTGCACTCGAGGGCTCCTGCCACAATGACAGGACACTCCTGGCAAACAATGGAGGTCAGCAAGTCCCACGGCCTGGCCACGAGGGCACCAGCTGCAGGGATGGGAGATGCCTCGGAAAAGCTCCGAGTCACCAAATGCCGAGGTCTGGCCGTGAGGCCAGCCACAGGAGGAATGCCTTGGAAAAGCTCCAGGTCAGCAGCCAACGAGCTGACTGTGCAGGGTCCCCTCACAGCACCGCTCTGTCACCTCCTGTCCCGTTGCGTGCACTGAGCACTGTGGCGTGGCTGTGTGGCTGCCAGCCCCTATGTCAGCGCGTGTCACAAAGGGCTGCCAAGACACGGTGTCCCTTTCGGTTCCACAGGGAACCTGCTGCACCGTGTCACAAAGGGACATGCTGCCACGTGCCCCGGGGCCAACCACTCCCCACCCAAGGTGCCCCCGCTTGGAAGGAATCCATTGCCCCAAATGTCTAACACAGCCCTGGACACACCAAGAGCTGCCAAGTGCTCGGGGAAGGACTCTCCACGGGGCCCGCACAGCCCAGCTCGCTTCTGGCCCTGAAGCAGAGCAGCTTCCAGCAAGCAAGAGGCAAATGCATCTTGCCAAGAGTTAAAACACAGCAGATAGGGAAGATGGCATGAATGTGCATAAAGGCCTTTGAATTCACAGGTCTCTGAGAGGCATTTGGGGCTCTTGGCTGGACAGAGATTATCCCCCTCTGTCCTGTGCTCAAAGGTGGCGGACACACCCTGCCGCTGGTGCTTGCCTTGGTCTCTGCAGGCCCAGGCAGATTGCCAAAGCTGCTCTTCACAGCCTTCTCCCTTGCCATGCCCCTCTGCCAAGTGCAAGGGGCCTCAAGGATGGAAAGGAGCGCAAGGAGCCAAAGGGAGACAGCTGCACCTAGCTCACTAGAGGCTCCTGGGGAAGCACTTTACTTGAGAAGCAAGCCCCTCTCTTCCAAAGGCATTTCCCCAAATGTGTCCATTTCCCGGGGAACACCAACACACTTAAGAAACCCTGGCAAGGCTCAATTACTTCTGCACCTTGTAGCACAGGCACTCCAGCTCCAGCTCATCTTCCTTCTCCCGAGCCTGTTTCCTCGTGTCCATTGTGGCACGCAGCCCCCGACCCCCTATAAACAAGAGCTGCCCGCTGCCCCTTCAAGTGCCCGAGCTCCTGCCTGCGCTCATGACAGCAAAACCAGGCTGTTCCCAGGCAAGGAGCAGAGCCCTGTTCCCGCAGGAAGCTCTCGTGACCCCCTTCCCCACAGTGCAAGCGGCACTTCTGCCTGCCTGCCTGCCCAGAACGCTCTTGGCACAGCAGAGCACAAGCTGGCTGGCTCTGGGCTCAGCACAGCCCAAACACAGGCACGGGAAGACACAGCTGCGGCTGTTTTGCAGCCATGCCCCAGAGGGATGGGATTGGGCCCCTGCCTCTGGTCTCACTGCCCTCTTCCTGTCCCTGTGTAGGGATGGAGCATTGCTGTGCTTTCAGGAAGCTCTTTGTGGAAATTTCTGCCATTGCAAGCTCCTTTGCCCTCTGTGGATGCCTGCACTGGAATTCCTCATGGCTGGGTTCAGAGCACACTCAAGCTGGCTCTTCTACAACTCAGAGTCCTTGTCCCCTTCAGCGTGCTCAGCATGCCCTTTAAGTCCACGCCGCTGTGCAACTGGAGCAGCGGGACAGGGAACTTTGCAGCCTGAGCTGCCCTTGTTCCTCTCTGTCCGTGCCCGGAACACAGCAGGCAGGAGAAGGGCAGCAGGGCCCTGCGTGTCTCCGGGCTCAGGTTTTGTGTCACTTCAGCTCCATGGATATGCGGTTCAAGTGAAAAACCCAAACTGTTTATTAAGGGAAAGCGAAGGTAAGGGGTGAGCTGGGAGGCAGAAAAGGGGATGGGCAGGGCCTGAGGTCTGCAGGGAGGGAGGTGCCAACAGGGAGAGAGATGGCAGGAGCTGCTGGGGCTTCACACAGGCTCAGCTCTGAGCAGCCATGCCGTGCCTGGAGCTCCAGCTGCTCCATCCTGTTCTGCAGGTGCTCCCATCTTCAATGGGCACTTGAAATCGCTGATGGACACTGGTACATCTGATCCATCAGACAAAGTCCTGCAGATCTTCCTTCAAAGATCATCTGAAGCAGTTTGCTCAGGCACGATGAACTCTCATCTTCCTTCAGGGCTTGAAGAGCTGGAAGAGAGAGGAACAGAGCCAAGGTCAGAGGCCAGATTGAGGAAATCCAAGGAAAGCCTCCTGCCAGGGCCATCCCAGCCAGCTGCAGAGGCCCGGCTCTCACTGTAGCCAGGGCAGCAGCCGGGCTGGGGGCAGGGAGGGGCGCCGGGCTCAGGGCTCACCCATGAACCTGACAGCTGCCTCTCGCAGGGTCCTCTGTGGGCTCTCAGCCGCTCGGCTCTCGTCCTGCAGCAGCTGCGGGGAGCACCAGCAGGGAAGGCTTGGCATGGGCTCTGCCCCTTGGCCGGGCTCTCCCTGGCCCCAGCACCGGCCGAGCCGGCCCACACAGCCCGGGACAGGGAGCAGCATGGGGGGCACAGGCTGGCGGGCCTGGCTGCGGCGCTGGGCAGTGGCACAGCTGCCGGTCCTCCACATCGTGCACCAGGGGCAGGGCTCGATCTCCCCGGCTGTCCTTACCAGGCTCTCAGCAAACTTAATCCGCCACGCCTTCGTCAGCAGCTCCTCAAGGTCCCTCCTCTTCAGGAAGCGTGCCGCACAAAGCAGGGCTTGGAAAGAGGCCTGGAGAGTGGCAGAGAGCTGCAGGTGGCACCAGAGCCCAGGGCACAGGACCTGTGTCCCTGTGCCATGACCATGGGGAGGCTGGAGCCCGCCAGGTGCCAGGGCAGGAGGTGGCCAAGCCCCCTGCCAGGGATGCGGCACCATCACACAAAACCTCACCTTGGCCACATACAGGTTCTCATCGTGCCAGCGCAAGAATAGAGGGAGCAGGCTCTGGTTCACAAATGTCGTGAGAAGCTCTTCCCCCTCTTCCACTACCAGCTCCATCACCTTGCAAAAGAGCTGAATGGAGAGCAGCTGCACGTGGCTGTTGTCCTGGAAGGAAAGCAAAAGACCTCAGCACCAACTACTCCAGGCCCATTGAGGCAAAGGCCCAGAACTGCACAGAGCACAAAGTTTCCAGGTAGCATCCAGTGCCCTTGGCTGGGGGCACATAGCCTTACGTTCTCAAAGTGTGGCAGGAGGGACTCAGCCAGCTTCAGGGCGGTGACGCTGGGTAGCAGGAGGTCTTTGTCCTGGAGCGTATGTGTGAGCACACAGAGGCTCATCCAGACCACCTCTGCATCTGGGTCAGCCAGCTGCTCCACCAGGTGTGGATAGAGGCAGCATATTCCTCCGGCCTGTGTGCAAGACCAGGCTGTGCTGTGAAGCCGTGAATGGCCGCAGCACCAACAGCTGCTTGGGGCACTGGGGCAGCTGAAGCAGGAGGCAGGAGAGCTGGGAGCAGCTGCCTCTGCTGCCAAAGGCCAGCCAAGCCCAGAGGTCTGCGTTGCCCAGCCCCACACTGCCAGCATGGCTTCAGCCACTGCCCCTTCTCACCAGCGAGGGCTCCTTGCTGAGCACCACAAGGCCTCTGAGCGCCCGGCGCAGCCTGTCCCTGCACTGGCTCAGCAGGTGCCTGGATACCACCAGCAGGGCACTGGGACCGTGTTTGCTCAAGTCCAGACACTCCAGGACCTGAAAGGCACAGGGCAGTGATGGGGGAGCCGGCCGGCAGGAGCCCAGAGCCTCATAGGGCCAGGCCCAGGCAGCAGCAGTGGGTGTGGGCAGCCTCCCAGGCGGCTGCAGCTACGGGAGGCCCAAGAGCTGGGAGGCAGCTCAGCCAGGCAGCGCTGGCCATCAGGCTCACCTCCACAAAGAACGCCAGGGCAGGCAGATGCCAGCGGGGCTGCTTCCCGAGGAGCAGGCTGAGCAGGTGTGAGGCCATGTGGGGACACAAGGGGCTGAAGCCACGGCGCATCTCCCTGGCATGGGAAAAAGGAAACAAGGCCCTGAGCCGGGCGGGCAGACCTCTCCCAGGCGTGGTCTCACAGAGGTCTGATCTTTCTCCAGCACTCTGCAAGGGGACATGGGGCCCTTGGGAGGCGGCTGCTGCTGGGCATCCTCCTCTCCCAGCCTTTCCCAGTCTGCTCGGCCCTCCCTCGCTGACAAGGGCTCTCGCTTACAGCCCCAGGGACTGTGTGGGGCACTCTGGGCAGGGAGCACAAATGCTGACGGTGGCGGCGGGGCGTAGGAGATCTCACCTGGCCAGCAGATCTGCTGCATAGTGCTGGGTGTCGGCACAGAGCAGCTTCTCCCAGACCCGCTTGTTCTCCAGAGCCACCAGCTTCTTGTCAAAGCCCAGGCGGGAGAGCAGAGCCTTCATGGTCTGCACTGCAAACCTGCATGCCGAGCAAAGGCCAGGTCACTCTGGGAGCGCTGGCCCTGGCCACGAGGGCGTGGGAAGGACAGGGCGACTGGCACCTGTGGGGATGGCAGGGAAGGCCGTGTTCTTCCCGGCACGCTCTCCAGAATCTCCCAGTTTCAATGTCCCCTGGCATCTGCTCTGTGGTGGTGAAAATTTGCAAGAGCAGAGCCACAAACAGTTGGGGAGAATGAAGCAGAATGGCACAGTGCCACTCACACATGGGAGCAATCCTCCACAGCACCAGAGTTGCCTGCAAGAGACAAAGCAGCCTGAGGCAGCGCTCAGTGCCAGGGTGTCTATGAGGCAGGGCCCGAGGGGAGACGCAGGGGGAGCACGCGGCCTGCTGCCCCTGAGCCTGCCCCTAGGCCAGCTTTGAGCCCAGGCAGGGAGCTGCAGGCTAGGGAGAGCAGGGAGAGGATCTGGAGAGGCAACCAGGAGGGCGAGCAAAGACCAGCTCCAGAAACTCACAGCCAGGGCAAAGACAGCCTTGTCTCCGCAGGAGAAGCTGCCATAGGGCGGCTGCTCCTCCATGGCAGAGAGCAGCGCTGGAAGCACCTCCTGGGCGGCCACTCCGGACGTGCCGATGGCTCTCCACATCAGCGCGGCGGCTCTGTGTGAGCAGAGCTGTGCGTCAGCACCGTGCCCCGTGCGGCTGCGTGGGGCTGGGTGACAGAGCCCCGGTGCCCTGAAGGGCAGAGAGGGAGCATGGCAGAGGCTCAGGAAACAGAGGGGCCCGAGGCTCCCGCAGCTCTCTGCCTGTCTGGCAGAGCCCACTGGACAGGCTGTACAGGGTGAGGGGCCCTACGGGCCGGTGAGCACTGAGCTCTCGAGGCACTTGTGCTCCGTACCTGTCACACGTTGGGGCACAGCATAGGAGGCTCATCACCACTTGAACAGGGTGTTCCTCTGTCAGGTTCACAATCTCCATTTGCAGCCTGGCATCCACGGTGACACAGGACGCCAGTCTCCGGAGAATATCCCTGACCATGGCTTGCACCTGGAGGACGCGGCGTGGGGAAGACTTGGAGCGCTGTCCAAGGGAGCAACTTGCCCAGCTTCCCCGAAGAAGTGCTTGCCTTCCCACCCCTCTGTAATGGCCTCAAAGGCTGAGGGGGTCCAGCGGATGTAGCTTGAGGAGCCACATGATCCTGGGAGGCCTTCAGCCCTGGCCCCAGTTTGCTTAACTGTGGAGAGCTTTTTTCAGACATGGCTTATAGAAAAAGGCCATGATCACATACAGCTGGTTAAAAAGTAAAAGGCAGCTGTAACCAGCAAGTTCTCAGGCTTTTCCTTAAAAACAATAAATACCTTGTCCTTGGCTAAGTTATGAGAAAAACATGGTGGAAAACATGGAGTCCTTGAAGGGTGCTCAATAACAAGTCAACAGCAGGATCAGAAGAACAAGTATTAGCCTCAACAAGAAACCACAGGTATTGACAACAAAGGAGGGGTTGGCGTGTAATCTGTAACCAGTGATGAGCTCGGGTTTTGCAATATGTATGAACTTAATTAAGACTACTATAAAAGTGTGTAAGCTGGATCAATAAATCTGAGATCGATGCTCATCAATCGGATGTGTGCTCGTTCTCCCTTCACTTTCGTCACTTACCTGCTGTGGAGAAGCTGCACGCTTCTGGAAAACCTCCAGAGTGGGTGCAGGAGCCACGGTCAGTGTGGGCTTGGCCTGAGTGTCTGGCATGCCCTGAGCCTGGGTGTGGGTGATGGCCATGCCCTCAGTCAGGGCCATGCCAGCCTCCGCCCTGCCCTGGGCCGTGTCCTGCTCAGAGGCTGCTGCGAGCTCCGAGGACGCTGAGATGGCAGCAGCCTCTGCCCGCAGCTGGCCAGGCCTGGAGTCGGGCTGGGCCGTGCCCTTGGTGCCGGTGCCACGGGTCTTTGTGCGGCCCAGGTGCAGAAACCTCCGCAGTGTCTGCAGCAGAAGGAGGGAGGGAGGGGAGGGACGTTCCATGGCCTGCTCCAAGCGCAGGGATCAGCCAAGCAGCGCCAGTAGGCCCGGCCCAGGTGGGGATGGCCGCAGGTACCTGCGCTGTTCTGTGGAAGCGGCCACGGGTGGGCTCCTGCTCTTGAGTTGGGTCCCTGGCTGCATCTGTTAAAGAGCAAGCACAGCCAGAGGTGAGGGGCTGCGGGAGAGGCTGGAGAACACAGCCCAGCCCTGCGCTCCCAGGCAGGGACAGCCCCACGGGAGCCCAGGGGATGGAGCACGGCAATTCAGGGGCGCAGCCCCGGTCTCTCTCCCATCCCGTCCATGGGCATGTCCACAGGGATGGGATGGGATGGGATGGGATGGGATGGGATGGGATGGGATGGGGTGGGGCAGGGCCAGGCCAGCTGCAGGCACCAGCCCAGCAGCCCAGCTCCACCACTCACCGTCCTGCAGCATCTGCAACTTCTCTGGCTCTGCAGGCTTCTGCACTGGGGCAGCTGCAGGGCCTTTGCTTTTCTTGCCCCGAAGCCCCTTGAACAGACTGAGCAGTCCGCCCGCCATCCTGCTGTCTAACCTTTCAAATGCCTTGGCAAAGGCCTGCGTCAGCAAGGGCTGCAGTCTTGCCTTGAAGGCACCTGCAACAGAGGAGCCTCAGAAAGGCGAGAGCACAGCAAGTCCTGCACTCGAGGGCTCCTGCCACAATGACAGGACACTCCTGGCAAACAATGGAGGTCACCAAGTCCCACGGCCTGGCCACGAGGGCACCAGCTGCAGGGATGGGAGATGCCTCGGAAAAGCTCCGAGTCACCAAATGCCGAGGTCTGGCCGTGAGGCCAGCCACAGGAGGAATGCCTTGGAAAAGCTCCAGGTCAGCAGCCAACGAGCTGACTGTGCAGGGTCGCCTCACAGCTCCGCTCTGTCACCTCCTGTCCCGTTGCGTGCACTGAGCACTGTGGCGTGGCTGTGTGGCTGCCAGCCCCTATGTCAGCGCGTGTCACAAAGGGCTGCCAAGACACGGTGTCCCTTTCGGTTCCACAGGGAACCTGCTGCACCGTGTCACAAAGGGACATGCTGCCACGTGCCCCGGGGCCAACCACTCCCCACCCAAGGTGCCCCCGCTTGGAAGGAATCCATTGCCCCAAATGTCTAACACAGCCCTGGACACACCAAGAGCTGCCAAGTGCTCGGGGAAGGACTCTCCACGGGGCCCGCACAGCCCAGCTCGCTGCTGGCCCTGAAGCAGAGCAGCTTCCAGCAAGCAAGAGGCAAATGCATCTTGCCAAGAGTTAAAACACAGCAGATAGGGAAGATGGCATGAATGTGCATAAAGGCCTTTGAATTCACAGGTCTCTGAGAGGCATTTGGGGCTCTTGGCTGGACAGAGATTATCCCCCTCTGTCCTGTGCTCAAAGGCAGCGGACACACCCTGCCGCTGGTGCTTGCCTTGGTCTCTGCAGGCCCAGGCAGATTGCCAAAGCTGCTCTTCACAGCCTTCTCCCTTGCCATGCCCCTCTGCCAAGTGCAAGGGGCCTCAAGGATGGAAAGGAGCGCAAGGAGCCAAAGGGAGACAGCTGCACCTAGCTCACTAGAGGCTCCTGGGGAAGCACTTTGCTTGAGAAGTAAGCCCCTCTCTTCCAAAGGCATTTCCCCAAATGTGTCCATTTCCCAGGGAACACCAACACACACTTAAGAAACCCTGGCAAGGCTCAATTACTTCTGCACCTTGTAGCACAGGCACTCCAGCTCCAGCTCATCTTCCTTCTCCCGAGCCTGTTTCCTCGTGTCCATTGTGGCACGCAGCCCCAGACCCCCTGTAAACAAGAGCTGCCCGCTGCCCCTTCAAGTGCCCGAGCTCCTGCCTGCGCTCATGACAGCAAAACCAGGCTGTTCCCAGGCAAGGAGCAGAGCCCTGTTCCCGCAGGAAGCTCTCGTGATCCCCTTCCCCACAGTGCAAGCGGCACTTCTGCCTGCCTGCCTGCCCAGAACGCTCTTGGCACAGCAGAGCACAAGCTGGCTGGCTCTGGGCTCAGCACAGCCCAAACACAGGCACGGGAAGACACAGCTGCGGCTGTTTTGCAGCCATGCCCCAGAGGGATGGGATTGGGCCCCTGCCTCTGGTCTCACTGCCCTCTTCCTGTCCCTGTGTAGGGATGGAGCATTGCTGTGCTTTCAGGAAGCTCTTTGTGGAAATTTCTGCCATTGCAAGCTCCTTTGCCCTCTGTGGATGCCTGCACTGGAATTCCTCATGGCTGGGTTCAGAGCACACTCAAGCTGGCTCTTCTACAACTCAGAGTCCTTGTCCCCTTCAGCGTGCTCAGCATGCCCTTTAAGTCCACGCCGCTGTGCAACTGGAGCAGCGGGACAGGGAACTTTGCAGCCTGAGCTGCCCTTGTTCCTCTCTGTCCGTGCCCAGAACACAGCAGGCAGGAGAAGGGCAGCAGGGCCCTGCGTGTCTCCGGGCTCAGGTTTTGTGTCACTTCAGCTCCATGGATATGCGGTTCAAGTGAAAAACCCAAACTGTTTATTAAGGGAAAGCGAAGGTAAGGGGTGAGCTGGGAGGCAGAAAAGGGGATGGGCAGGGCCTGAGGTCTGCAGGGAGGGAGGTGCCAACAGGGAGAGAGATGGCAGGAGCTGCTGGGGCTTCACACAGGCTCAGCTCTGAGCAGCCATGCCGTGCCTGGAGCTCCAGCTGCTCCATCCTGTTCTGCAGGTGCTCCCATCTTCAATGGGCACTTGAAATCGCTGATGGACACTGGTACATCTGATCCATCAGACAAAGTCCTGCAGATCTTCCTTCAAAGATCATCTGAAGCAGTTTGCTCAGGCACGATGAACTCTCATCTTCCTTCAGGGCTTGAAGAGCTGGAAGAGAGAGGAACAGAGCCAAGGTCAGAGGCCAGATTGAGGAAATCCAAGGAAAGCCTCCTGCCAGGGCCATCCCAGCCAGCTGCAGAGGCCCGGCTCTCACTGTAGCCAGGGCAGCAGCCGGGCTGGGGGCAGGGAGGGGCGCCGGGCTCAGGGCTCACCCATGAACCTGACAGCTGCCTCTCGCAGGGTCCTCTGTGGGCTCTCAGCCGCTCGGCTCTCGTCCTGCAGCAGCTGCGGGGAGCACCAGCAGGGAAGGCTTGGCATGGGCTCTGCCCCTTGGCCGGGCTCTCCCTGGCCCCAGCACCGGCCGAGCCGGCCCACACAGCCCGGGACAGGGAGCAGCATGGGGGGCACAGGCTGGCGGGCCTGGCTGCGGCGCTGGGCAGTGGCACAGCTGCCGGTCCTCCACATCGTGCACCAGGGGCAGGGCTCGATCTCCCCAGCTGTCCTTACCAGGCTCTCAGCAAACTTAATCCGCCACGCCTTCGTCAGCAGCTCCTCAAGGTCCCTCCTCTTCAGGAAGCGTGCCGCACAAAGCAGGGCTTGGAAAGAGGCCTGGAGAGTGGCAGAGAGCTGCAGGTGGCACCAGAGCCCAGGGCACAGGACCTGTGTCCCTGTGCCATGACCATGGGGAGGCTGGAGCCCGCCAGGTGCCAGGGCAGGAGGTGGCCAAGCCCCCTGCCAGGGATGCGGCACCATCACACAAAACCTCACCTTGGCCACATACAGGTTCTCATCGTGCCAGCGCAAGAATAGAGGGAGCAGGCTCTGGTTCACAAATGTCGTGAGAAGCTCTTCCCCCTCTTCCACTACCAGCTCCATCACCTTGCAAAAGAGCTGAATGGAGAGCAGCTGCACGTGGCTGTTGTCCTGGAAGGAAAGCAAAAGACCTCAGCACCAACTACTCCAGGCCCATTGAGGCAAAGGCCCAGAACTGCACAGAGCACAAAGTTTCCAGGTAGCATCCAGTGCCCTTGGCTGGGGGCACATAGCCTTACGTTCTCAAAGTGTGGCAGGAGGGACTCAGCCAGCTTCAGGGCGGTGACGCTGGGTAGCAGGAGGTCTTTGTCCTGGAGCGTATGTGTGAGCACACAGAGGCTCATCCAGACCACCTCTGCATCTGGGTCAGCCAGCTGCTCCACCAGGTGTGGATAGAGGCAGCATATTCCTCCGGCCTGTGTGCAAGACCAGGCTGTGCTGTGAAGCCGTGAATGGCCGCAGCACCAACAGCTGCTTGGGGCACTGGGGCAGCTGAAGCAGGAGGCAGGAGAGCTGGGAGCAGCTGCCTCTGCTGCCAAAGGCCAGCCAAGCCCAGAGGTCTGCGTTGCCCAGCCCCACACTGCCAGCATGGCTTCAGCCACTGCCCCTTCTCACCAGCGAGGGCTCCTTGCTGAGCACCACAAGGCCTCTGAGCGCCCGGCGCAGCCTGTCCCTGCACTGGCTCAGCAGGTGCCTGGATACCACCAGCAGGGCACTGGGACCGTGTTTGCTCAAGTCCAGACACTCCAGGACCTGAAAGGCACAGGGCAGTGATGGGGGAGCCGGCCGGCAGGAGCCCAGAGCCTCATAGGGCCAGGCCCAGGCAGCAGCAGTGGGTGTGGGCAGCCTCCCAGGTGGCTGCAGCTACGGGAGGCCCAAGAGCTGGGAGGCAGCTCAGCCAGGCAGCGCTGGCCATCAGGCTCACCTCCACAAAGAACGCCAGGGCAGGCAGATGCCAGCGGGGCTGCTTCCCGAGGAGCAGGCTGAGCAGGTGTGAGGCCATGTGGGGACACAAGGGGCTGAAGCCACGGCGCATCTCCCTGGCATGGGAAAAAGGAAACAAGGCCCTGAGCCGGGCGGGCAGACCTCTCCCAGGCGTGGTCTCACAGAGGTCTGATCTTTCTCCAGCACTCTGCAAGGGGACATGGGGCCCTTGGGAGGCGGCTGCTGCTGGGCATCCTCCTCTCCCAGCCTTTCCCAGTCTGCTCGGCCCTCCCTCGCTGACAAGGGCTCTCGCTTACAGCCCCAGGGACTGTGTGGGGCACTCTGGGCAGGGAGCACAAATGCTGACGGTGGCGGCGGGGCGTAGGAGATCTCACCTGGCCAGCAGATCTGCTGCATAGTGCTGGGTGTCGGCACAGAGCAGCTTCTCCCAGACCCGCTTGTTCTCCAGAGCCACCAGCTTCTTGTCAAAGCCCAGGCGGGAGAGCAGAGCCTTCATGGTCTGCACTGCAAACCTGCATGCCGAGCAAAGGCCAGGTCACTCTGGGAGCGCTGGCCCTGGCCACGAGGGCGTGGGAAGGACAGGGCGACTGGCACCTGTGGGGATGGCAGGGAAGGCCGTGTTCTTCCCGGCACGCTCTCCAGAATCTCCCAGTTTCAATGTCCCCTGGCATCTGCTCTGTGGTGGTGAAAATTTGCAAGAGCAGAGCCACAAACAGTTGGGGAGAATGAAGCAGAATGGCACAGTGCCACTCACACATGGGAGCAATCCTCCACAGCACCAGAGTTGCCTGCAAGAGACAAAGCAGCCTGAGGCAGCGCTCAGTGCCAGGGTGTCTATGAGGCAGGGCCCGAGGGGAGACGCAGGGGGAGCACGCGGCCTGCTGCCCCTGAGCCTGCCCCTAAGCCAGCTTTGAGCCCAGGCAGGGAGCTGCAGGCTAGGGAGAGCAGGGAGAGGTGCTAGAGAGGCAACCAGGAGGGCGAGCAAAGACCAGCTCCAGAAACTCACAGCCAGGGCAAAGACAGCCTTGTCTCCGCAGGAGAAGCTGCCATAGGGCGGCTGCTCCTCCATGGCAGAGAGCAGCGCTGGAAGCACCTCCTGGGCGGCCACTCCGGACGTGCCGATGGCTCTCCACATCAGCGCGGCGGCTCTGTGTGAGCAGAGCTGTGCGTCAGCACCGTGCCCCGTGCGGCTGCGTGGGGCTGGGTGACAGAGCCCCGGTGCCCTGAAGGGCAGAGAGGGAGCATGGCAGAGGCTCAGGAAACAGAGGGGCCCGAGGCTCCCGCAGCTCTCTGCCTGTCTGGCAGAGCCCACTGGACAGGCTGTACAGGGTGAGGGACCCTACGGGCCGGTGAGCACTGAGCTCTCGAGGCACTTGTGCTCCGTACCTGTCACACGTTGGGGCACAGCATAGGAGGCTCATCACCACTTGAACAGGGTGTTCCTCTGTCAGGTTCACAATCTCCATTTGCAGCCTGGCATCCACGGTGACACAGGACGCCAGTCTCCGGAGAATATCCCTGACCATGGCTTGCACCTGGAGGACGCGGCGTGGGGAAGACTTGGAGCGCTGTCCAAGGGAGCAACTTGCCCAGCTTCCCCGAAGAAGTGCTTGCCTTCCCACCCCACTGTAATGGCCTCAAAGGCTGAGGGGGTCCAGCGGATGTAGCTTGAGGAGCCACATGATCCTGGGAGGCCTTCAGCCCTGGCCCCAGTTTGCTTAGCTGTGGAGAGCTTTTTTCAGACATGGCTTATAGAAAAAGGCCATGATCACATACAGCTGGTTAAAAAGTAAAAGGCAGCTGTAACCAGCAAGTTCTCAGGCTTTTCCTTAAAAACAATAAATACCTTGTCCTTGGCTAAGTTATGAGAAAAACATGGTGGAAAACATGGAGTCCTTGAAGGGTGCTCAATAACAAGTCAACAGCAGGATCAGAAGAACAAGTATTAGCCTCAACAAGAAACCACAGGTATTGACAACAAAGGAGGGGTTGGCGTGTAATCTGTAACCAGTGATGAGCTCGGGTTTTGCAATATGTATGAACTTAATTAACACTACTATAAAAGTGTGTAAGCTGGATCAATAAATCTGAGATCGATGCTCATCAATCGGATGTGTGCTCGTTCTCCCTTCACTTTCGTCACTTACCTGCTGTGGAGAAGCTGCACGCTTCTGGAAAACCTCCAGAGTGGGTGCAGGAGCCACGGTCAGTGTGGGCTTGGCCTGAGTGTCTGGCATGCCCTGAGCCTGGGTGTGGGTGATGGCCATGCCCTCAGTCAGGGCCATGCCAGCCTCCGCCCTGCCCTGGGCCGTGTCCTGCTCAGAGGCTGCTGCGAGCTCCGAGGACGCTGAGATGGCAGCAGCCTCTGCCCGCAGCTGGCCAGGCCTGGAGTCGGGCTGGGCCGTGCCCTTGGTGCCGGTGCCACGGGTCTTTGTGCGGCCCAGGTGCAGAAACCTCCGCAGTGTCTGCAGCAGAAGGAGGGAGGGAGGGGAGGGACGTTCCATGGCCTGCTCCAAGCGCAGGGATCAGCCAAGCAGCGCCAGTAGGCCCGGCCCAGGTGGGGATGGCCGCAGGTACCTGCGCTGTTCTGTGGAAGCGGCCACGGGTGGGCTCCTGCTCTTGAGTTGGGTCCCTGGCTGCATCTGTTAAAGAGCAAGCGCAGCCAGAGGTGAGGGGCTGCGGGAGAGGCTGGAGAACACAGCCCAGCCCTGCGCTCCCCAGGCAGGGACAGCCCCACGGGAGCCCAGGGGATGGAGCACGGCAATTCAGGGGCGCAGCCCCGGTCTCTCTCCCATCCCGTCCATGGGCATGTCCACAGGGATGGGATGGGATGGGATGGGATGGGATGGGATGGGATGGGGTGGGGCAGGGCCAGGCCAGCTGCAGGCACCGGCCCAGCAGCCCAGCTCCACCACTCACCGTCCTGCAGCATCTGCAACTTCTCTGGCTCTGCAGGCTTCTGCACTGGGGCAGCTGCAGGGCCTTTGCTTTTCTTGCCCCGAAGCCCCTTGAACAGACTGAGCAGTCCGCCCGCCATCCTGCTGTCTAACCTTTCAAATGCCTTGGCAAAGGCCTGCGTCAGCAAGGGCTGCAGTCTTGCCTTGAAGGCACCTGCAACAGAGGAGCCTCAGAAAGGCGAGAGCACAGCAAGTCCTGCACTCGAGGGCTCCTGCCACAATGACAGGACACTCCTGGCAAACAATGGAGGTCAGCAAGTCCCACGGCCTGGCCACGAGGGCACCAGCTGCAGGGATGGGAGATGCCTCGGAAAAGCTCCGAGTCACCAAATGCCGAGGTCTGGCCGTGAGGCCAGCCACAGGAGGAATGCCTTGGAAAAGCTCCAGGTCAGCAGCCAACGAGCTGACTGTGCAGGGTCCCCTCACAGCACCGCTCTGTCACCTCCTGTCCCGTTGCGTGCACTGAGCACTGTGGCGTGGCTGTGTGGCTGCCAGCCCCTATGTCAGCGCGTGTCACAAAGGGCTGCCAAGACACGGTGTCCCTTTCGGTTCCACAGGGAACCTGCTGCACCGTGTCACAAAGGGACATGCTGCCACGTGCCCCGGGGCCAACCACTCCCCACCCAAGGTGCCCCCGCTTGGAAGGAATCCATTGCCCCAAATGTCTAACACAGCCCTGGACACACCAAGAGCTGCCAAGTGCTCGGGGAAGGACTCTCCACGGGGCCCGCACAGCCCAGCTCGCTGCTGGCCCTGAAGCAGAGCAGCTTCCAGCAAGCAAGAGGCAAATGCATCTTGCCAAGAGTTAAAACACAGCAGATAGGGAAGATGGCATGAATGTGCATAAAGGCCTTTGAATTCACAGGTCTCTGAGAGGCATTTGGGGCTCTTGGCTGGACAGAGATTATCCCCCTCTGTCCTGTGCTCAAAGGCGGCGGACACACCCTGCCGCTGGTGCTTGCCTTGGTCTCTGCAGGCCCAGGCAGATTGCCAAAGCTGCTCTTCACAGCCTTCTCCCTTGCCATGCCCCTCTGCCAAGTGCAAGGGGCCTCAAGGATGGAAAGGAGCGCAAGGAGCCAAAGGGAGACAGCTGCACCTAGCTCACTAGAGGCTCCTGGGGAAGCACTTTGCTTGAGAAGCAAGCCCCTCTCTTCCAAAGGCATTTCCCCAAATGTGTCCATTTCCCAGGGAACACCAACACACACTTAAGAAACCCTGGCAAGGCTCAATTACTTCTGCACCTTGTAGCACAGGCACTCCAGCTCCAGCTCATCTTACTTCTCCCGAGCCTGTTTCCTCGTGTCCATTGTGGCACGCAGCCCCCGACCCCCTATAAACAAGAGCTGCCCGCTGCCCCTTCAAGTGCCCGAGCTCCTGCCTGCGCTCATGACAGCAAAACCAGGCTGTTCCCAGGAAAGGAGCAGAGCCCTGTTCCCGCAGGAAGCTCTCGTGACCCCCTTCCCCACAGTGCAAGCGGCACTTCTGCCTGCCTGCCTGCCCAGAACGCTCTTGGCACAGCAGAGCACAAGTTGGCTGGCTCTGGGCTCAGCACAGCCCAAACACAGGCACGGGAAGACACAGCTGCGGCTGTTTTGCAGCCATGCCCCAGAGGGATGGGATTGGGCCCCTGCCTCTGGTCTCACTGCCCTCTTCCTGTCCCTGTGTAGGGATGGAGCATTGCTGTGCTTTCAGGAAGCTCTTTGTGGAAATTTCTGCCATTGCAAGCTCCTTTGCCCTCTGTGGATGCCTGCACTGGAATTCCTCATGGCTGGGTTCAGAGCACACTCAAGCTGGCTCTTCTACAACTCAGAGTCCTTGTCCCCTTCAGCGTGCTCAGCATGCCCTTTAAGTCCACGCCGCTGTGCAACTGGAGCAGCGGGACAGGGAACTTTGCAGCCTGAGCTGCCCTTGTTCCTCTCTGTCCGTGCCCAGAACACAGCAGGCAGGAGAAGGGCAGCAGGGCCCTGCGTGTCTCCGGGCTCAGGTTTTGTGTCACTTCAGCTCCATGGATATGCGGTTCAAGTGAAAAACCCAAACTGTTTATTAAGGGAAAGCGAAGGTAAGGGGTGAGCTGGGAGGCAGAAAAGGGGATGGGCAGGGCCTGAGGTCTGCAGGGAGGGAGGTGCCAACAGGGAGAGAGATGGCAGGAGCTGCTGGGGCTTCACACAGGCTCAGCTCTGAGCAGCCATGCCGTGCCTGGAGCTCCAGCTGCTCCATCCTGTTCTGCAGGTGCTCCCATCTTCAATGGGCACTTGAAATCGCTGATGGACACTGGTACATCTGATCCATCAGACAAAGTCCTGCAGATCTTCCTTCAAAGATCATCTGAAGCAGTTTGCTCAGGCACGATGAACTCTCATCTTCCTTCAGGGCTTGAAGAGCTGGAAGAGAGAGGAACAGAGCCAAGGTCAGAGGCCAGATTGAGGAAATCCAAGGAAAGCCTCCTGCCAGGGCCATCCCAGCCAGCTGCAGAGGCCCGGCTCTCACTGTAGCCAGGGCAGCAGCCGGGCTGGGGGCAGGGAGGGGCGCCGGGCTCAGGGCTCACCCATGAACCTGACAGCTGCCTCTCGCAGGGTCCTCTGTGGGCTCTCAGCCGCTCGGCTCTCGTCCTGCAGCAGCTGCGGGGAGCACCAGCAGGGAAGGCTTGGCATGGGCTCTGCCCCTTGGCCGGGCTCTCCCTGGCCCCAGCACCGGCCGAGCCGGCCCACACAGCCCGGGACAGGGAGCAGCATGGGGGGCACAGGCTGGCGGGCCTGGCTGCGGCGCTGGGCAGTGGCACAGCTGCCGGTCCTCCACATCGTGCACCAGGGGCAGGGCTCGATCTCCCCAGCTGTCCTTACCAGGCTCTCAGCAAACTTAATCCGCCACGCCTTCGTCAGCAGCTCCTCAAGGTCCCTCCTCTTCAGGAAGCGTGCCGCACAAAGCAGGGCTTGGAAAGAGGCCTGGAGAGTGGCAGAGAGCTGCAGGTGGCACCAGAGCCCAGGGCACAGGACCTGTGTCCCTGTGCCATGACCATGGGGAGGCTGGAGCCCGCCAGGTGCCAGGGCAGGAGGTGGCCAAGCCCCCTGCCAGGGATGCGGCACCATCACACAAAACCTCACCTTGGCCACATACAGGTTCTCATCGTGCCAGCGCAAGAATAGAGGGAGCAGGCTCTGGTTCACAAATGTCGTGAGAAGCTCTTCCCCCTCTTCCACTACCAGCTCCATCACCTTGCAAAAGAGCTGAATGGAGAGCAGCTGCACGTGGCTGTTGTCCTGGAAGGAAAGCAAAAGACCTCAGCACCAACTACTCCAGGCCCATTGAGGCAAAGGCCCAGAACTGCACAGAGCACAAAGTTTCCAGGTAGCATCCAGTGCCCTTGGCTGGGGGCACATAGCCTTACGTTCTCAAAGTGTGGCAGGAGGGACTCAGCCAGCTTCAGGGCGGTGACGCTGGGTAGCAGGAGGTCTTTGTCCTGGAGCGTATGTGTGAGCACACAGAGGCTCATCCAGACCACCTCTGCATCTGGGTCAGCCAGCTGCTCCACCAGGTGTGGATAGAGGCAGCATATTCCTCCGGCCTGTGTGCAAGACCAGGCTGTGCTGTGAAGCCGTGAATGGCCGCAGCACCAACAGCTGCTTGGGGCACTGGGGCAGCTGAAGCAGGAGGCAGGAGAGCTGGGAGCAGCTGCCTCTGCTGCCAAAGGCCAGCCAAGCCCAGAGGTCTGCGTTGCCCAGCCCCACACTGCCAGCATGGCTTCAGCCACTGCCCCTTCTCACCAGCGAGGGCTCCTTGCTGAGCACCACAAGGCCTCTGAGCGCCCGGCGCAGCCTGTCCCTGCACTGGCTCAGCAGGTGCCTGGATACCACCAGCAGGGCACTGGGACCGTGTTTGCTCAAGTCCAGACACTCCAGGACCTGAAAGGCACAGGGCAGTGATGGGGGAGCCGGCCGGCAGGAGCCCAGAGCCTCATAGGGCCAGGCCCAGGCAGCAGCAGTGGGTGTGGGCAGCCTCCCAGGCGGCTGCAGCTACGGGAGGCCCAAGAGCTGGGAGGCAGCTCAGCCAGGCAGCGCTGGCCATCAGGCTCACCTCCACAAAGAACGCCAGGGCAGGCAGATGCCAGCGGGGCTGCTTCCCGAGGAGCAGGCTGAGCAGGTGTGAGGCCATGTGGGGACACAAGGGGCTGAAGCCACGGCGCATCTCCCTGGCATGGGAAAAAGGAAACAAGGCCCTGAGCCGGGCGGGCAGACCTCTCCCAGGCGTGGTCTCACAGAGGTCTGATCTTTCTCCAGCACTCTGCAAGGGGACATGGGGCCCTTGGGAGGCGGCTGCTGCTGGGCATCCTCCTCTCCCAGCCTTTCCCAGTCTGCTCGGCCCTCCCTCGCTGACAAGGGCTCTCGCTTACAGCCCCAGGGACTGTGTGGGGCACTCTGGGCAGGGAGCACAAATGCTGACGGTGGCGGCGGGGCGTAGGAGATCTCACCTGGCCAGCAGATCTGCTGCATAGTGCTGGGTGTCGGCACAGAGCAGCTTCTCCCAGACCCGCTTGTTCTCCAGAGCCACCAGCTTCTTGTCAAAGCCCAGGCGGGAGAGCAGAGCCTTCATGGTCTGCACTGCAAACCTGCATGCCGAGCAAAGGCCAGGTCACTCTGGGAGCGCTGGCCCTGGCCACGAGGGCGTGGGAAGGACAGGGCGACTGGCACCTGTGGGGATGGCAGGGAAGGCCGTGTTCTTCCCGGCACGCTCTCCAGAATCTCCCAGTTTCAATGTCCCCTGGCATCTGCTCTGTGGTGGTGAAAATTTGCAAGAGCAGAGCCACAAACAGTTGGGGAGAATGAAGCAGAATGGCACAGTGCCACTCACACATGGGAGCAATCCTCCACAGCACCAGAGTTGCCTGCAAGAGACAAAGCAGCCTGAGGCAGCGCTCAGTGCCAGGGTGTCTATGAGGCAGGGCCCGAGGGGAGACGCAGGGGGAGCACGCGGCCTGCTGCCCCTGAGCCTGCCCCTAGGCCAGCTTTGAGCCCAGGCAGGGAGCTGCAGGCTAGGGAGAGCAGGGAGAGGTGCTGGAGAGGCAACCAGGAGGGCGAGCAAAGACCAGCTCCAGAAACTCACAGCCAGGGCAAAGACAGCCTTGTCTCCGCAGGAGAAGCTGCCATAGGGCGGCTGCTCCTCCATGGCAGAGAGCAGCGCTGGAAGCACCTCCTGGGCGGCCACTCCGGACGTGCCGATGGCTCTCCACATCAGCGCGGCGGCTCTGTGTGAGCAGAGCTGTGCGTCAGCACCGTGCCCCGTGCGGCTGCGTGGGGCTGGGTGACAGAGCCCCGGTGCCCTGAAGGGCAGAGAGGGAGCATGGCAGAGGCTCAGGAAACAGAGGGGCCCGAGGCTCCCGCAGCTCTCTGCCTGTCTGGCAGAGCCCACTGGACAGGCTGTACAGGGTGAGGGACCCTACGGGCCGGTGAGCACTGAGCTCTCGAGGCACTTGTGCTCCGTACCTGTCACACGTTGGGGCACAGCATAGGAGGCTCATCACCACTTGAACAGGGTGTTCCTCTGTCAGGTTCACAATCTCCATTTGCAGCCTGGCATCCACGGTGACACAGGACGCCAGTCTCCGGAGAATATCCCTGACCATGGCTTGCACCTGGAGGACGCGGCGTGGGGAAGACTTGGAGCGCTGTCCAAGGGAGCAACTTGCCCAGCTTCCCCGAAGAAGTGCTTGCCTTCCCACCCCACTGTAATGGCCTCAAAGGCTGAGGGGGTCCAGCGGATGTAGCTTGAGGAGCCACATGATCCTGGGAGGCCTTCAGCCCTGGCCCCAGTTTGCTTAGCTGTGGAGAGCTTTTTTCAGACATGGCTTATAGAAAAAGGCCATGATCACATACAGCTGGTTAAAAAGTAAAAGGCAGCTGTAACCAGCAAGTTCTCAGGCTTTTCCTTAAAAACAATAAATACCTTGTCCTTGGCTAAGTTATGAGAAAAACATGGTGGAAAACATGGAGTCCTTGAAGGGTGCTCAATAACAAGTCAACAGCAGGATCAGAAGAACAAGTATTAGCCTCAACAAGAAACCACAGGTATTGACAACAAAGGAGGGGTTGGCGTGTAATCTGTAACCAGTGATGAGCTCGGGTTTTGCAATATGTATGAACTTAATTAAGACTACTATAAAAGTGTGTAAGCTGGATCAATAAATCTGAGATCGATGCTCATCAATCGGATGTGTGCTCGTTCTCCCTTCACTTTCGTCACTTACCTGCTGTGGAGAAGCTGCACGCTTCTGGAAAACCTCCAGAGTGGGTGCAGGAGCCACGGTCAGTGTGGGCTTGGCCTGAGTGTCTGGCATGCCCTGAGCCTGGGTGTGGGTGATGGCCATGCCCTCAGTCAGGGCCATGCCAGCCTCCGCCCTGCCCTGGGCCGTGTCCTGCTCAGAGGCTGCTGCGAGCTCCGAGGACGCTGAGATGGCAGCAGCCTCTGCCCGCAGCTGGCCAGGCCTGGAGTCGGGCTGGGCCGTGCCCTTGGTGCCGGTGCCACGGGTCTTTGTGCGGCCCAGGTGCAGAAACCTCCGCAGTGTCTGCAGCAGAAGGAGGGAGGGAGGGGAGGGACGTTCCATGGCCTGCTCCAAGCGCAGAGATCAGCCAAGCAGCGCCAGTAGGCCCGGCCCAGGTGGGGATGGCCGCAGGTACCTGCGCTGTTCTGTGGAAGCGGCCACGGGTGGGCTCCTGCTCTTGAGTTGGGTCCCTGGCTGCATCTGTTAAAGAGCAAGCACAGCCAGAGGTGAGGGGCTGCAGGAGAGGCTGGAGAACACAGCCCAGCCCTGCGCTCCCCAGGCAGGGACAGCCCCACGGGAGCCCAGGGGATGGAGCACGGCAATTCAGGGGCGCAGCCCCGGTCTCTCTCCCATCCCGTCCATGGGCATGTCCACAGGGATGGGATGGGATGGGATGGGATGGGATGGGATGGGATGGGGTGGGGCAGGGCCAGGCCAGCTGCAGGCACCGGCCCAGCAGCCCAGCTCCACCACTCACCGTCCTGCAGCATCTGCAACTTCTCTGGCTCTGCAGGCTTCTGCACTGGGGCAGCTGCAGGGCCTTTGCTTTTCTTGCCCCGAAGCCCCTTGAACAGACTGAGCAGTCCGCCCGCCATCCTGCTGTCTAACCTTTCAAATGCCTTGGCAAAGGCCTGCGTCAGCAAGGGCTGCAGTCTTGCCTTGAAGGCACCTGCAACAGAGGAGCCTCAGAAAGGCGAGAGCACAGCAAGTCCTGCACTCGAGGGCTCCTGCCACAATGACAGGACACTCCTGGCAAACAATGGAGGTCAGCAAGTCCCACGGCCTGGCCACGAGGGCACCAGCTGCAGGGATGGGAGATGCCTCGGAAAAGCTCCGAGTCACCAAATGCCGAGGTCTGGCCGTGAGGCCAGCCACAGGAGGAATGCCTTGGAAAAGCTCCAGGTCAGCAGCCAACGAGCTGACTGTGCAGGGTCCCCTCACAGCACCGCTCTGTCACCTCCTGTCCCGTTGCGTGCACTGAGCACTGTGGCGTGGCTGTGTGGCTGCCAGCCCCTATGTCAGCGCGTGTCACAAAGGGCTGCCAAGACACGGTGTCCCTTTCGGTTCCACAGGGAACCTGCTGCACCGTGTCACAAAGGGACATGCTGCCACGTGCCCCGGGGCCAACCACTCCCCACCCAAGGTGCCCCCGCTTGGAAGGAATCCATTGCCCCAAATGTCTAACACAGCCCTGGACACACCAAGAGCTGCCAAGTGCTCGGGGAAGGACTCTCCACGGGGCCCGCACAGCCCAGCTCGCTGCTGGCCCTGAAGCAGAGCAGCTTCCAGCAAGCAAGAGGCAAATGCATCTTGCCAAGAGTTAAAACACAGCAGATAGGGAAGATGGCATGAATGTGCATAAAGGCCTTTGAATTCACAGGTCTCTGAGAGGCATTTGGGGCTCTTGGCTGGACAGAGATTATCCCCCTCTATCCTGTGCTCAAAGGCGGCGGACACACCCTGCCGCTGGTGCTTGCCTTGGTCTCTGCAGGCCCAGGCAGATTGCCAAAGCTGCTCTTCACAGCCTTCTCCCTTGCCATGCCCCTCTGCCAAGTGCAAGGGGCCTCAAGGATGGAAAGGAGCGCAAGGAGCCAAAGGGAGACAGCTGCACCTAGCTCACTAGAGGCTCCTGGGGAAGCACTTTGCTTGAGAAGCAAGCCCCTCTCTTCCAAAGGCATTTCCCCAAATGTGTCCATTTCCCAGGGAACACCAACACACACTTAAGAAACCCTGGCAAGGCTCAATTACTTCTGCACCTTGTAGCACAGGCACTCCAGCTCCAGCTCATCTTACTTCTCCCGAGCCTGTTTCCTCGTGTCCATTGTGGCACGCAGCCCCCGACCCCCTATAAACAAGAGCTGCCCGCTGCCCCTTCAAGTGCCCGAGCTCCTGCCTGCGCTCATGACAGCAAAACCAGGCTGTTCCCAGGAAAGGAGCAGAGCCCTGTTCCCGCAGGAAGCTCTCGTGACCCCCTTCCCCACAGTGCAAGCGGCACTTCTGCCTGCCTGCCTGCCCAGAACGCTCTTGGCACAGCAGAGCACAAGTTGGCTGGCTCTGGGCTCAGCACAGCCCAAACACAGGCACGGGAAGACACAGCTGCGGCTGTTTTGCAGCCATGCCCCAGAGGGATGGGATTGGGCCCCTGCCTCTGGTCTCACTGCCCTCTTCCTGTCCCTGTGTAGGGATGGAGCATTGCTGTGCTTTCAGGAAGCTCTTTGTGGAAATTTCTGCCATTGCAAGCTCCTTTGCCCTCTGTGGATGCCTGCACTGGAATTCCTCATGGCTGGGTTCAGAGCACACTCAAGCTGGCTCTTCTACAACTCAGAGTCCTTGTCCCCTTCAGCGTGCTCAGCATGCCCTTTAAGTCCACGCCGCTGTGCAACTGGAGCAGCGGGACAGGGAACTTTGCAGCCTGAGCTGCCCTTGTTCCTCTCTGTCCGTGCCCAGAACACAGCAGGCAGGAGAAGGGCAGCAGGGCCCTGCGTGTCTCCGGGCTCAGGTTTTGTGTCACTTCAGCTCCATGGATATGCGGTTCAAGTGAAAAACCCAAACTGTTTATTAAGGGAAAGCGAAGGTAAGGGGTGAGCTGGGAGGCAGAAAAGGGGATGGGCAGGGCCTGAGGTCTGCAGGGAGGGAGGTGCCAACAGGGAGAGAGATGGCAGGAGCTGCTGGGGCTTCACACAGGCTCAGCTCTGAGCAGCCATGCCGTGCCTGGAGCTCCAGCTGCTCCATCCTGTTCTGCAGGTGCTCCCATCTTCAATGGGCACTTGAAATCGCTGATGGACACTGGTACATCTGATCCATCAGACAAAGTCCTGCAGATCTTCCTTCAAAGATCATCTGAAGCAGTTTGCTCAGGCACGATGAACTCTCATCTTCCTTCAGGGCTTGAAGAGCTGGAAGAGAGAGGAACAGAGCCAAGGTCAGAGGCCAGATTGAGGAAATCCAAGGAAAGCCTCCTGCCAGGGCCATCCCAGCCAGCTGCAGAGGCCCGGCTCTCACTGTAGCCAGGGCAGCAGCCGGGCTGGGGGCAGGGAGGGGCGCCGGGCTCAGGGCTCACCCATGAACCTGACAGCTGCCTCTCGCAGGGTCCTCTGTGGGCTCTCAGCCGCTCGGCTCTCGTCCTGCAGCAGCTGCGGGGAGCACCAGCAGGGAAGGCTTGGCATGGGCTCTGCCCCTTGGCCGGGCTCTCCCTGGCCCCAGCACCGGCCGAGCCGGCCCACACAGCCCGGGACAGGGAGCAGCATGGGGGGCACAGGCTGGCGGGCCTGGCTGCGGCGCTGGGCAGTGGCACAGCTGCCGGTCCTCCACATCGTGCACCAGGGGCAGGGCTCGATCTCCCCAGCTGTCCTTACCAGGCTCTCAGCAAACTTAATCCGCCACGCCTTCGTCAGCAGCTCCTCAAGGTCCCTCCTCTTCAGGAAGCGTGCCGCACAAAGCAGGGCTTGGAAAGAGGCCTGGAGAGTGGCAGAGAGCTGCAGGTGGCACCAGAGCCCAGGGCACAGGACCTGTGTCCCTGTGCCATGACCATGGGGAGGCTGGAGCCCGCCAGGTGCCAGGGCAGGAGGTGGCCAAGCCCCCTGCCAGGGATGCGGCACCATCACACAAAACCTCACCTTGGCCACATACAGGTTCTCATCGTGCCAGCGCAAGAATAGAGGGAGCAGGCTCTGGTTCACAAATGTCGTGAGAAGCTCTTCCCCCTCTTCCACTACCAGCTCCATCACCTTGCAAAAGAGCTGAATGGAGAGCAGCTGCACGTGGCTGTTGTCCTGGAAGGAAAGCAAAAGACCTCAGCACCAACTACTCCAGGCCCATTGAGGCAAAGGCCCAGAACTGCACAGAGCACAAAGTTTCCAGGTAGCATCCAGTGCCCTTGGCTGGGGGCACATAGCCTTACGTTCTCAAAGTGTGGCAGGAGGGACTCAGCCAGCTTCAGGGCGGTGACGCTGGGTAGCAGGAGGTCTTTGTCCTGGAGCGTATGTGTGAGCACACAGAGGCTCATCCAGACCACCTCTGCATCTGGGTCAGCCAGCTGCTCCACCAGGTGTGGATAGAGGCAGCATATTCCTCCGGCCTGTGTGCAAGACCAGGCTGTGCTGTGAAGCCGTGAATGGCCGCAGCACCAACAGCTGCTTGGGGCACTGGGGCAGCTGAAGCAGGAGGCAGGAGAGCTGGGAGCAGCTGCCTCTGCTGCCAAAGGCCAGCCAAGCCCAGAGGTCTGCGTTGCCCAGCCCCACACTGCCAGCATGGCTTCAGCCACTGCCCCTTCTCACCAGCGAGGGCTCCTTGCTGAGCACCACAAGGCCTCTGAGCGCCCGGCGCAGCCTGTCCCTGCACTGGCTCAGCAGGTGCCTGGATACCACCAGCAGGGCACTGGGACCGTGTTTGCTCAAGTCCAGACACTCCAGGACCTGAAAGGCACAGGGCAGTGATGGGGGAGCCGGCCGGCAGGAGCCCAGAGCCTCATAGGGCCAGGCCCAGGCAGCAGCAGTGGGTGTGGGCAGCCTCCCAGGCGGCTGCAGCTACGGGAGGCCCAAGAGCTGGGAGGCAGCTCAGCCAGGCAGCGCTGGCCATCAGGCTCACCTCCACAAAGAACGCCAGGGCAGGCAGATGCCAGCGGGGCTGCTTCCCGAGGAGCAGGCTGAGCAGGTGTGAGGCCATGTGGGGACACAAGGGGCTGAAGCCACGGCGCATCTCCCTGGCATGGGAAAAAGGAAACAAGGCCCTGAGCCGGGCGGGCAGACCTCTCCCAGGCGTGGTCTCACAGAGGTCTGATCTTTCTCCAGCACTCTGCAAGGGGACATGGGGCCCTTGGGAGGCGGCTGCTGCTGGGCATCCTCCTCTCCCAGCCTTTCCCAGTCTGCTCGGCCCTCCCTCGCTGACAAGGGCTCTCGCTTACAGCCCCAGGGACTGTGTGGGGCACTCTGGGCAGGGAGCACAAATGCTGACGGTGGCGGCGGGGCGTAGGAGATCTCACCTGGCCAGCAGATCTGCTGCATAGTGCTGGGTGTCGGCATAGAGCAGCTTCTCCCAGACCCGCTTGTTCTCCAGAGCCACCAGCTTCTTGTCAAAGCCCAGGCGGGAGAGCAGAGCCTTCATGGTCTGCACTGCAAACCTGCATGCCGAGCAAAGGCCAGGTCACTCTGGGAGCGCTGGCCCTGGCCACGAGGGCGTGGGAAGGACAGGGCGACTGGCACCTGTGGGGATGGCAGGGAAGGCCGTGTTCTTCCCGGCACGCTCTCCAGAATCTCCCAGTTTCAATGTCCCCTGGCATCTGCTCTGTGGTGGTGAAAATTTGCAAGAGCAGAGCCACAAACAGTTGGGGAGAATGAAGCAGAATGGCACAGTGCCACTCACACATGGGAGCAATCCTCCACAGCACCAGAGTTGCCTGCAAGAGACAAAGCAGCCTGAGGCAGCGCTCAGTGCCAGGGTGTCTATGAGGCAGGGCCCGAGGGGAGACGCAGGGGGAGCACGCGGCCTGCTGCCCCTGAGCCTGCCCCTAGGCCAGCTTTGAGCCCAGGCAGGGAGCTGCAGGCTAGGGAGAGCAGGGAGAGGTGCTGGAGAGGCAACCAGGAGGGCGAGCAAAGACCAGCTCCAGAAACTCACAGCCAGGGCAAAGACAGCCTTGTCTCCGCAGGAGAAGCTGCCATAGGGCGGCTGCTCCTCCATGGCAGAGAGCAGCGCTGGAAGCACCTCCTGGGCGGCCACTCCGGACGTGCCGATGGCTCTCCACATCAGCGCGGCGGCTCTGTGTGAGCAGAGCTGTGCGTCAGCACCGTGCCCCGTGCGGCTGCGTGGGGCTGGGTGACAGAGCCCCGGTGCCCTGAAGGGCAGAGAGGGAGCATGGCAGAGGCTCAGGAAACAGAGGGGCCCGAGGCTCCCGCAGCTCTCTGCCTGTCTGGCAGAGCCCACTGGACAGGCTGTACAGGGTGAGGGACCCTACGGGCCGGTGAGCACTGAGCTCTCGAGGCACTTGTGCTCCGTACCTGTCACACGTTGGGGCACAGCATAGGAGGCTCATCACCACTTGAACAGGGTGTTCCTCTGTCAGGTTCACAATCTCCATTTGCAGCCTGGCATCCACGGTGACACAGGACGCCAGTCTCCGGAGAATATCCCTGACCATGGCTTGCACCTGGAGGACGCGGCGTGGGGAAGACTTGGAGCGCTGTCCAAGGGAGCAACTTGCCCAGCTTCCCCGAAGAAGTGCTTGCCTTCCCACCCCACTGTAATGGCCTCAAAGGCTGAGGGGGTCCAGCGGATGTAGCTTGAGGAGCCACATGATCCTGGGAGGCCTTCAGCCCTGGCCCCAGTTTGCTTAGCTGTGGAGAGCTTTTTTCAGACATGGCTTATAGAAAAAGGCCATGATCACATACAGCTGGTTAAAAAGTAAAAGGCAGCTGTAACCAGCAAGTTCTCAGGCTTTTCCTTAAAAACAATAAATACCTTGTCCTTGGCTAAGTTATGAGAAAAACATGGTGGAAAACATGGAGTCCTTGAAGGGTGCTCAATAACAAGTCAACAGCAGGATCAGAAGAACAAGTATTAGCCTCAACAAGAAACCACAGGTATTGACAACAAAGGAGGGGTTGGCGTGTAATCTGTAACCAGTGATGAGCTCGGGTTTTGCAATATGTATGAACTTAATTAACACTACTATAAAAGTGTGTAAGCTGGATCAATAAATCTGAGATCGATGCTCATCAATCGGATGTGTGCTCGTTCTCCCTTCACTTTCGTCACTTACCTGCTGTGGAGAAGCTGCACGCTTCTGGAAAACCTCCAGAGTGGGTGCAGGAGCCACGGTCAGTGTGGGCTTGGCCTGAGTGTCTGGCATGCCCTGAGCCTGGGTGTGGGTGATGGCCATGCCCTCAGTCAGGGCCATGCCAGCCTCCGCCCTGCCCTGGGCCGTGTCCTGCTCAGAGGCTGCTGCGAGCTCCGAGGACACTGAGATGGCAGCAGCCTCTGCCCGCAGCTGGCCAGGCCTGGAGTCGGGCTGGGCCGTGCCCTTGGTGCCGGTGCCACGGGTCTTTGTGCGGCCCAGGTGCAGAAACCTCCGCAGTGTCTGCAGCAGAAGGAGGGAGGGAGGGGAGGGACGTTCCATGGCCTGCTCCAAGCGCAGAGATCAGCCAAGCAGCGCCAGTAGGCCCGGCCCAGGTGGGGATGGCCGCAGGTACCTGCGCTGTTCTGTGGAAGCGGCCACGGGTGGGCTCCTGCTCTTGAGTTGGGTCCCTGGCTGCATCTGTTAAAGAGCAAGCACAGCCAGAGGTGAGGGGCTGCGGGAGAGGCTGGAGAACACAGCCCAGCCCTGCGCTCCCAGGCAGGGACAGCCCCACGGGAGCCCAGGGGATGGAGCACGGCAATTCAGGGGCGCAGCCCCGGTCTCTCTCCCATCCCGTCCATGGGCATGTCCACAGGGATGGGATGGGATGGGATGGGATGGGATGGGATGGGATGGGATGGGGTGGGGCAGGGCCAGGCCAGCTGCAGGCACCAGCCCAGCAGCCCAGCTCCACCACTCACCGTCCTGCAGCATCTGCAACTTCTCTGGCTCTGCAGGCTTCTGCACTGGGGCAGCTGCAGGGCCTTTGCTTTTCTTGCCCCGAAGCCCCTTGAACAGACTGAGCAGTCCGCCCGCCATCCTGCTGTCTAACCTTTCAAATGCCTTGGCAAAGGCCTGCGTCAGCAAGGGCTGCAGTCTTGCCTTGAAGGCACCTGCAACAGAGGAGCCTCAGAAAGGCGAGAGCACAGCAAGTCCTGCACTCGAGGGCTCCTGCCACAATGACAGGACACTCCTGGCAAACAATGGAGGTCAGCAAGTCCCACGGCCTGGCCACGAGGGCACCAGCTGCAGGGATGGGAGATGCCTCGGAAAAGCTCCGAGTCACCAAATGCCGAGGTCTGGCCGTGAGGCCAGCCACAGGAGGAATGCCTTGGAAAAGCTCCAGGTCAGCAGCCAACGAGCTGACTGTGCAGGGTCGCCTCACAGCACCGCTCTGTCACCTCCTGTCCCGTTGCGTGCACTGAGCACTGTGGCGTGGCTGTGTGGCTGCCAGCCCCTATGTCAGCGCGTGTCACAAAGGGCTGCCAAGACACGGTGTCCCTTTCGGTTCCACAGGGAACCTGCTGCACCGTGTCACAAAGGGACATGCTGCCACGTGCCCCGGGGCCAACCACTCCCCACCCAAGGTGCCCCCGCTTGGAAGGAATCCATTGCCCCAAATGTCTAACACAGCCCTGGACACACCAAGAGCTGCCAAGTGCTCGGGGAAGGACTCTCCACGGGGCCCGCACAGCCCAGCTCGCTGCTGGCCCTGAAGCAGAGCAGCTTCCAGCAAGCAAGAGGCAAATGCATCTTGCCAAGAGTTAAAACACAGCAGATAGGGAAGATGGCATGAATGTGCATAAAGGCCTTTGAATTCACAGGTCTCTGAGAGGCATTTGGGGCTCTTGGCTGGACAGAGATTATCCCCCTCTGTCCTGTGCTCAAAGGCGGCGGACACACCCTGCCGCTGGTGCTTGCCTTGGTCTCTGCAGGCCCAGGCAGATTGCCAAAGCTGCTCTTCACAGCCTTCTCCCTTGCCATGCCCCTCTGCCAAGTGCAAGGGGCCTCAAGGATGGAAAGGAGCGCAAGGAGCCAAAGGGAGACAGCTGCACCTAGCTCACTAGAGGCTCCTGGGGAAGCACTTTGCTTGAGAAGCAAGCCCCTCTCTTCCAAAGGCATTTCCCCAAATGTGTCCATTTCCCAGGGAACACCAACACACACTTAAGAAACCCTGGCAAGGCTCAATTACTTCTGCACCTTGTAGCACAGGCACTCCAGCTCCAGCTCATCTTCCTTCTCCCGAGCCTGTTTCCTCGTGTCCATTGTGGCACGCAGCCCCAGACCCCCTATAAACAAGAGCTGCCCGCTGCCCCTTCAAGTGCCCGAGCTCCTGCCTGCGCTCATGACAGCAAAACCAGGCTGTTCCCAGGCAAGGAGCAGAGCCCTGTTCCCGCAGGAAGCTCTCGTGATCCCCTTCCCCACAGTGCAAGCGGCACTTCTGCCTGCCTGCCTGCCCAGAACGCTCTTGGCACAGCAGAGCACAAGTTGGCTGGCTCTGGGCTCAGCACAGCCCAAACACAGGCACGGGAAGACACAGCTGCGGCTGTTTTGCAGCCATGCCCCAGAGGGATGGGATTGGGCCCCTGCCTCTGGTCTCACTGCCCTCTTCCTGTCCCTGTGTAGGGATGGAGCATTGCTGTGCTTTCAGGAAGCTCTTTGTGGAAATTTCTGCCATTGCAAGCTCCTTTGCCCTCTGTGGATGCCTGCACTGGAATTCCTCATGGCTGGGTTCAGAGCACACTCAAGCTGGCTCTTCTACAACTCAGAGTCCTTGTCCCCTTCAGCGTGCTCAGCATGCCCTTTAAGTTCACGCCGCTGTGCAACTGGAGCAGCGGGACAGGGAACTTTGCAGCCTGAGCTGCCCTTGTTCCTCTCTGTCCGTGCCCGGAACACAGCAGGCAGGAGAAGGGCAGCAGGGCCCTGCGTGTCTCCGGGCTCAGGTTTTGTGTCACTTCAGCTCCACGGATATGCGGTTCAAGTGAAAAACCCAAACAGTTTATTAAGGGAAAGCGAAGGTAAGGGGTGAGCTGGGAGGCAGAAAAGGGGATGGGCAGGGCCTGAGGTCTGCAGGGAGGGAGGTGCCAACAGGGAGAGAGATGGCAGGAGCTGCTGGGGCTTCACACAGGCTCAGCTCTGAGCAGCCATGCCGTGCCTGGAGCTCCAGCTGCTCCATCCTGTTCTGCAGGTGCTCCCATCTTCAATGGGCACTTGAAATCGCTGATGGACACTGGTACATCTGATCCATCAGACAAAGTCCTGCAGATCTTCCTTCAAAGATCATCTGAAGCAGTTTGCTCAGGCACGATGAACTCTCATCTTCCTTCAGGGCTTGAAGAGCTGGAAGAGAGAGGAACAGAGCCAAGGTCAGAGGCCAGATTGAGGAAATCCAAGGAAAGCCTCCTGCCAGGGCCATCCCAGCCAGCTGCAGAGGCCCGGCTCTCGCTGTAGCCAGGGCAGCAGCCGGGCTGGGGGCAGGGAGGGGCGCCGGGCTCAGGGCTCACCCATGAACCTGACAGCTGCCTCTCGCAGGGTCCTCTGTGGGCTCTCAGCCGCTCGGCTCTCGTCCTGCAGCAGCTGCGGGGAGCACCAGCAGGGAAGGCTTGGCATGGGCTCTGCCCCTTGGCCGGGCTCTCCCTGGCCCCAGCACCGGCCGAGCCGGCCCACACAGCCCGGGACAGGGAGCAGCATGGGGGGCACAGGCTGGCGGGCCTGGCTGCGGCGCTGGGCAGTGGCACAGCTGCCGGTCCTCCACATCGTGCACCAGGGGCAGGGCTCGATCTCCCCGGCTGTCCTTACCAGGCTCTCAGCAAACTTAATCCGCCACGCCTTCGTCAGCAGCTCCTCAAGGTCCCTCCTCTTCAGGAAGCGTGCCGCACAAAGCAGGGCTTGGAAAGAGGCCTGGAGAGTGGCAGAGAGCTGCAGGTGGCACCAGAGCCCAGGGCACAGGACCTGTGTCCCTGTGCCATGACCATGGGGAGGCTGGAGCCCGCCAGGTGCCAGGGCAGGAGGTGGCCAAGCCCCCTGCCAGGGATGCGGCACCATCACACAAAACCTCACCTTGGCCACATACAGGTTCTCATCGTGCCAGCGCAAGAATAGAGGGAGCAGGCTCTGGTTCACAAATGTCGTGAGAAGCTCTTCCCCCTCTTCCACTACCAGCTCCATCACCTTGCAAAAGAGCTGAATGGAGAGCAGCTGCACGTGGCTGTTGTCCTGGAAGGAAAGCAAAAGACCTCAGCACCAACTACTCCAGGCCCATTGAGGCAAAGGCCCAGAACTGCACAGAGCACAAAGTTTCCAGGTAGCATTCAGTGCCCTTGGCTGGGGGCACATAGCCTTACGTTCTCAAAGTGTGGCAGGAGGGACTCAGCCAGCTTCAGGGCGGTGACGCTGGGTAGCAGGAGGTCTTTGTCCTGGAGCGTATGTGTGAGCACACAGAGGCTCATCCAGACCACCTCTGCATCTGGGTCAGCCAGCTGCTCCACCAGGTGTGGATAGAGGCAGCATATTCCTCCGGCCTGTGTGCAAGACCAGGCTGTGCTGTGAAGCCGTGAATGGCTGCAGCACCAACAGCTGCTTGGGGCACTGGGGCAGCTGAAGCAGGAGGCAGGAGAGCTGGGAGCAGCTGCCTCTGCTGCCAAAGGCCAGCCAAGCCCAGAGGTCTGCGTTGCCCAGCCCCACACTGCCAGCATGGCTTCAGCCACTGCCCCTTCTCACCAGCGAGGGCTCCTTGCTGAGCACCACAAGGCCTCTGAGCGCCCGGCGCAGCCTGTCCCTGCACTGGCTCAGCAGGTGCCTGGATACCACCAGCAGGGCACTGGGACCGTGTTTGCTCAAGTCCAGACACTCCAGGACCTGAAAGGCACAGGGCAGTGATGGGGGAGCCGGCCGGCAGGAGCCCAGAGCCTCATAGGGCCAGGCCCAGGCAGCAGCAGTGGGTGTGGGCAGCCTCCCAGGCGGCTGCAGCTACGGGAGGCCCAAGAGCTGGGAGGCAGCTCAGCCAGGCAGCGCTGGCCATCAGGCTCACCTCCACAAAGAACGCCAGGGCAGGCAGATGCCAGCGGGGCTGCTTCCCGAGGAGCAGGCTGAGCAGGTGTGAGGCCATGTGGGGACACAAGGGGCTGAAGCCACGGCGCATCTCCCTGGCATGGGAAAAAGGAAACAAGGCCCTGAGCCGGGCGGGCAGACCTCTCCCAGGCGTGGTCTCACAGAGGTCTGATCTTTCTCCAGCACTCTGCAAGGGGACATGGGGCCCTTGGGAGGCGGCTGCTGCTGGGCATCCTCCTCTCCCAGCCTTTCCCAGTCTGCTCGGCCCTCCCTCGCTGACAAGGGCTCTCGCTTACAGCCCCAGGGACTGTGTGGGGCACTCTGGGCAGGGAGCACAAATGCTGACGGTGGCGGCGGGGCGTAGGAGATCTCACCTGGCCAGCAGATCTGCTGCATAGTGCTGGGTGTCGGCACAGAGCAGCTTCTCCCAGACCCGCTTGTTCTCCAGAGCCACCAGCTTCTTGTCAAAGCCCAGGCGGGAGAGCAGAGCCTTCATGGTCTGCACTGCAAACCTGCATGCCGAGCAAAGGCCAGGTCACTCTGGGAGCGCTGGCCCTGGCCACGAGGGCGTGGGAAGGACAGGGCGACTGGCACCTGTGGGGATGGCAGGGAAGGCCGTGTTCTTCCCGGCACGCTCTCCAGAATCTCCCAGTTTCAATGTCCCCTGGCATCTGCTCTGTGGTGGTGAAAATTTGCAAGAGCAGAGCCACAAACAGTTGGGGAGAATGAAGCAGAATGGCACAGTGCCACTCACACATGGGAGCAATCCTCCACAGCACCAGAGTTGCCTGCAAGAGACAAAGCAGCCTGAGGCAGCGCTCAGTGCCAGGGTGTCTATGAGGCAGGGCCCGAGGGGAGACGCAGGGGGAGCACGCGGCCTGCTGCCCCTGAGCCTGCCCCTAGGCCAGCTTTGAGCCCAGGCAGGGAGCTGCAGGCTAGGGAGAGCAGGGAGAGGTGCTGGAGAGGCAACCAGGAGGGCGAGCAAAGACCAGCTCCAGAAACTCACAGCCAGGGCAAAGACAGCCTTGTCTCCGCAGGAGAAGCTGCCATAGGGCGGCTGCTCCTCCATGGCAGAGAGCAGCGCTGGAAGCACCTCCTGGGCGGCCACTCCGGACGTGCCGATGGCTCTCCACATCAGCGCGGCGGCTCTGTGTGAGCAGAGCTGTGCGTCAGCACCGTGCCCCGTGCGGCTGCGTGGGGCTGGGTGACAGAGCCCCGGTGCCCTGAAGGGCAGAGAGGGAGCATGGCAGAGGCTCAGGAAACAGAGGGGCCCGAGGCTCCCGCAGCTCTCTGCCTGTCTGGCAGAGCCCACTGGACAGGCTGTACAGGGTGAGGGGCCCTACGGGCCGGTGAGCACTGAGCTCTCGAGGCACTTGTGCTCCGTACCTGTCACACGTTGGGGCACAGCATAGGAGGCTCATCACCACTTGAACAGGGTGTTCCTCTGTCAGGTTCACAATCTCCATTTGCAGCCTGGCATCCACGGTGACACAGGACGCCAGTCTCCGGAGAATATCCCTGACCATGGCTTGCACCTGGAGGACGCGGCGTGGGGAAGACTTGGAGCGCTGTCCAAGGGAGCAACTTGCCCAGCTTCCCCGAAGAAGTGCTTGCCTTCCCACCCCACTGTAATGGCCTCAAAGGCTGAGGGGGTCCAGCGGATGTAGCTTGAGGAGCCACATGATCCTGGGAGGCCTTCAGCCCTGGCCCCAGTTTGCTTAGCTGTGGAGAGCTTTTTTCAGACATGGCTTATAGAAAAAGGCCATGATCACATACAGCTGGTTAAAAAGTAAAAGGCAGCTGTAACCAGCAAGTTCTCAGGCTTTTCCTTAAAAACAATAAATACCTTGTCCTTGGCTAAGTTATGAGAAAAACATGGTGGAAAACATGGAGTCCTTGAAGGGTGCTCAATAACAAGTCAACAGCAGGATCAGAAGAACAAGTATTAGCCTCAACAAGAAACCACAGGTATTGACAACAAAGGAGGGGTTGGCGTGTAATCTGTAACCAGTGATGAGCTCGGGTTTTGCAATATGTATGAACTTAATTAACACTACTATAAAAGTGTGTAAGCTGGATCAATAAATCTGAGATCGATGCTCATCAATCGGATGTGTGCTCGTTCTCCCTTCACTTTCGTCACTTACCTGCTGTGGAGAAGCTGCACGCTTCTGGAAAACCTCCAGAGTGGGTGCAGGAGCCACGGTCAGTGTGGGCTTGGCCTGAGTGTCTGGCATGCCCTGAGCCTGGGTGTGGGTGATGGCCATGCCCTCAGTCAGGGCCATGCCAGCCTCCGCCCTGCCCTGGGCCGTGTCCTGCTCAGAGGCTGCTGCGAGCTCCGAGGACGCTGAGATGGCAGCAGCCTCTGCCCGCAGCTGGCCAGGCCTGGAGTCGGGCTGGGCCGTGCCCTTGGTGCCGGTGCCACGGGTCTTTGTGCGGCCCAGGTGCAGAAACCTCCGCAGTGTCTGCAGCAGAAGGAGGGAGGGAGGGGAGGGACGTTCCATGGCCTGCTCCAAGCGCAGGGATCAGCCAAGCAGCGCCAGTAGGCCCGGCCCAGGTGGGGATGGCCGCAGGTACCTGCGCTGTTCTGTGGAAGCAGCCACGGGTGGGCTCCTGCTCTTGAGTTGGGTCCCTGGCTGCATCTGTTAAAGAGCAAGCGCAGCCAGAGGTGAGGGGCTGCGGGAGAGGCTGGAGAACACAGCCCAGCCCTGCGCTCCCCAGGCAGGGACAGCCCCACGGGAGCCCAGGGGATGGAGCACGGCAATTCAGGGGCGCAGCCCCGGTCTCTCTCCCATGCCGTCCATGGGCATGTCCACAGGGATGGGATGGGATGGGATGGGATGGGATGGGATGGGATGGGATGGGATGGGGTGGGGCAGGGCCAGGCCAGCTGCAGGCACCGGCCCAGCAGCCCAGCTCCACCACTCACCGTCCTGCAGCATCTGCAACTTCTCTGGCTCTGCAGGCTTCTGCACTGGGGCAGCTGCAGGGCCTTTGCTTTTCTTGCCCCGAAGCCCCTTGAACAGACTGAGCAGTCCGCCCGCCATCCTGCTGTCTAACCTTTCAAATGCCTTGGCAAAGGCCTGCGTCAGCAAGGGCTGCAGTCTTGCCTTGAAGGCACCTGCAACAGAGGAGCCTCAGAAAGGCGAGAGCACAGCAAGTCCTGCACTCGAGGGCTCCTGCCACAATGACAGGACACTCCTGGCAAACAATGGAGGTCAGCAAGTCCCACGGCCTGGCCACGAGGGCACCAGCTGCAGGGATGGGAGATGCCTCGGAAAAGCTCCGAGTCACCAAATGCCGAGGTCTGGCCGTGAGGCCAGCCACAGGAGGAATGCCTTGGAAAAGCTCCAGGTCAGCAGCCAACGAGCTGACTGTGCAGGGTCCCCTCACAGCACCGCTCTGTCACCTCCTGTCCCGTTGCGTGCACTGAGCACTGTGGCGTGGCTGTGTGGCTGCCAGCCCCTATGTCCGCGCGTGTCACAAAGGGCTGCCAAGACACGGTGTCCCTTTCGGTTCCACAGGGAACCTGCTGCACCGTGTCACAAAGGGACATGCTGCCACGTGCCCCGGGGCCAACCACTCCCCACCCAAGGTGCCCCCGCTTGGAAGGAATCCATTGCCCCAAATGTCTAACACAGCCCTGGACACACCAAGAGCTGCCAAGTGCTCGGGGAAGGACTCTCCACGGGGCCCGCACAGCCCAGCTTGCTGCTGGCCCTGAAGCAGAGCAGCTTCCAGCAAGCAAGAGGCAAATGCATCTTGCCAAGAGTTAAAACACAGCAGATAGGGAAGATGGCATGAATGTGCATAAAGGCCTTTGAATTCACAGGTCTCTGAGAGGCATTTGGGGCTCTTGGCTGGACAGAGATTATCCCCCTCTGTCCTGTGCTCAAAGGCGGCGGACACACCCTGCCGCTGGTGCTTGCCTTGGTCTCTGCAGGCCCAGGCAGATTGCCAAAGCTGCTCTTCACAGCCTTCTCCCTTGCCATGCCCCTCTGCCAAGTGCAAGGGGCCTCAAGGATGGAAAGGAGCGCAAGGAGCCAAAGGGAGACAGCTGCACCTAGCTCACTAGAGGCTCCTGGGGAAGCACTTTGCTTGAGAAGCAAGCCCCTCTCTTCCAAAGGCATTTCCCCAAATGTGTCCATTTCCCAGGGAACACCAACACACACTTAAGAAACCCTGGCAAGGCTCAATTACTTCTGCACCTTGTAGCACAGGCACTCCAGCTCCAGCTCATCTTACTTCTCCCGAGCCTGTTTCCTCGTGTCCATTGTGGCACGCAGCCCCAGACCCCCTATAAACAAGAGCTGCCCGCTGCCCCTTCAAGTGCCCGAGCTCCTGCCTGCGCTCATGACAGCAAAACCAGGCTGTTCCCAGGAAAGGAGCAGAGCCCTGTTCCCGCAGGAAGCTCTCGTGACCCCCTTCCCCACAGTGCAAGCGGCACTTCTGCCTGCCTGCCTGCCCAGAACGCTCTTGGCACAGCAGAGCACAAGCTGGCTGGCTCTGGGCTCAGCACAGCCCAAACACAGGCACGGGAAGACACAGCTGCGGCTGTTTTGCAGCCATGCCCCAGAGGGATGGGATTGGGCCCCTGCCTCTGGTCTCACTGCCCTCTTCCTGTCCCTGTGTAGGGATGGAGCATTGCTGTGCTTTCAGGAAGCTCTTTCTGGAAACTACTGCCATTGCAAGCTCCTTTGCCCTCCGTGGATGCCTGCACTGGAATTCCTCATGGCTGGGTTCAGAGCACACTCAAGCTGGCTCTTCTACAACTCAGAGTCCTTGTCCCCTTCAGCGTGCTCAGCATGCCCTTTAAGTCCACGCCGCTGTGCAACTGGAGCAGCGGGACAGGGAACTTTGCAGCCTGAGCTGCCCTTGTTCCTCTCTGTCCGTGCCCGGAACACAGCAGGCAGGAGAAGGGCAGCAGGGCCCTGCGTGTCTCCGGGCTCAGGTTTTGTGTCACTTCAGCTCCACGGATATGCGGTTCAAGTGAAAAACCCAAACTGTTTATTAAGGGAAAGCGAAGGTAAGGGGTGAGCTGGGAGGCAGAAAAGGGGATGGGCAGGGCCTGAGGTCTGCAGGGAGGGAGGTGCCAACAGGGAGAGAGATGGCAGGAGCTGCTGGGGCTTCACACAGGCTCAGCTCTGAGTAGCCAGAGCCGTGCTGGAACTGCAGCTGGTCCCTTCTGCTCTGTAGATTCTCCCATCTTTGATGGGCACTGGAAATCATCGAAGGAGGCCGGTATAGGTACATCTGATGCAGGAGACAAATGAAGTTATGCATATCTTCCTTCGAATTTCAGCTGAACCCATTTGTTCATGCAGGATGGGCTCTCATCTTCCCTGACGAGCTGGAAGAGAGAGGAACAGAGCCACGGTCAGAGGCCGGATTGAGGGAATCCAAGGAAAGCCTCCTGCCAGGGCCATCCCAGTCAGCTCTTGCCATGCCCAGGAGGGAGCGGGAGACAAGGGCTTCAGCCAGAGGGTGCTGGCCACAGACCCCCCGTGTCCCCGAAAGTTCTCCGGGCTGTGACCCACCACCCCTGGTCCGCACAGGCAGCAGAGCCCTCCGCAGCCCGGGAACGGATTGTAGCTGCGGAGCCGGGATTTGCAGCTGCCCCCACACCCCTGGCAGTGCTCGCTGCCACGTGGCTGCCCTGACTCACCCTCAGTGAGTACCTGGAGCTCCTCCTGCTGCCCCATCACGAGCACTCCGGCCACCCCTGGCAAGACAGAGCATGTGGCGGCACCAGGCGGCACAGCTGCCCGACACGGGCTCTGCCAGCCCTGCGGCCGCACGCTCTCCTGGCGGGCAGGGGTGCTGCCGGGCCCTGCCGCCCGCTGCCACCCCAGGGAACGGCTGCGGGAGGGCGGCGGCAGCAATGCCCAGGGCGGGCGGGGCTGCAGTGGCCGGGGCGCGGCTCCCGCTTTAGCCGGGGCAGCAGCCGGGCCGGGGGCAGGGAGGGGCGCGGGGCTGCCGGCTCACCCATGAGCCTGACGGCCGCCTCTCGTAGGGGCCTCTGTGGGCTCTGCAGGTGCGGCAGGGCCCAGCGCAGGTGCTCGGCCGCTCGGCTCTCGTCCTGCAGCAGCTGCGGGGAGCGCCGGCAGGGAAGGCTCGGTGCGGGCTCTGCCCCTGGGCAGAGTACTATACAGTAAACAGTACTATAATGTTAGAAATGAGAAGCTTGACTAGGTCATTATTCAAGCAGTAATCAATTTATTAATTATTCTGGTAAAGTATGAGCAATACAGCGCTGAGTACAGTGCGGGAAGTTTTCCCTCCAACTGCACACGGATAGTTGAGGCTTACCAGTATTTATAGGGGCATTCCTAAGCTTTCTCAGCAGTTTCTAGTCCAAATTCTTTACTCATCAGTAGTTTCTTTTCCCATTTTTTACATCACAATTCTATACAGTATTGTGATTATTTTTTCTCAGGATGTATCCCAGAAAAGGAATATCCCAGGTGGTGGGGGGTCCAACTTCTGAACGAAGAAAGAAGTCTCCCAGCTGGTGGGGTCCAGATTCCAGACATGGCTTTACCTTTTGATTGCATGGACTATAAATCTCACAACAGCGATATCCAGCTTCCCTTGGTCAAAATCGTTAGTCCTTGCGTTGATATTCATATTCATTCCTCAAGCTGCTTTTCACTGTTTTGTCAAGGCCTGAGATAGGCATATTTCCTTTTTATATATTCTAAAGCTATAGTTTCAGAGATCCTTACTACAAGCAATATTCTGAAATTATACTTCAAAAGGTTATTATTGCAAAACTCTTGAAGGCTTAGCTACAAGCAGAAAGTTCCTGTCAAAAAGCAACATCCTCAAAGCTTTAATTCAAATGCTTCTAAATCAATTTAAGACTTATAAAAGCTAATTAGGAACAAAGGATAGGTTCAAAGGCCTTCTTCCATGCTTTGCTTTCCTCAGTTATATTAGAATTCGTCTTTATAAGTGTCCCATGGTTGGTTTCCACACATATCAAAATCACAAATACACACGTTGCCTGTATGTACCTGACACAAAATACAGCTTTGTATTTGAAAAAAGGAGAGAAAGGAGAGCGATTTAGAAAGATGCATCACCAATTGCCTAAATTGTTTATCATCTTGCAGATCTGCACTTGCTGGGGAGCCTGATTTTACACCAAGGACCTGGAGAACCATTCCCAGCAATTGGGAAAATCCGAGGTCGTCCACGCGCTCATTGATGAGGTCTCCAAATGTGCCCAAAAATTTGGTCCGGCTCTTAGAGGCCTAAAAGAGCAAGTCCAAGTGACTCGATGATATTTTTCAGCCCAGGATGCCCTGCAGCTGATGGCACACTTCACAATCAGCAGGGGACACAGCTCGGCCAAAGCCCAGACCTCTGCTGGGAGCCTTTCTCCTCAAATACCCTTCAGACAAACCTCCATGCAAGTCAGTTGGGAAAGCTTCTTCAAATGATCCATTTCTGGCACATGACTACACAGGGTTATGGGAAAGATTCTAAAACAGCTGCTCTGGAGTCAAAGAGCCAGCACTAAGAGCCCTTGTCATCTCTTTGTAGCTAAATCCCACTTTGGGGGACTTGAGGGAGTTTGGAACAAGCTAGAGAGCAGACCTCTGAGTGTTTTAGATGATGCCATTGCTTTTTCTTCTCTGCTACATAGACAGGAAGGGTGAGTTTGTCTCACGTCTCCACCGCATGGCTCACAAGGCCCGCAAGACTTGTAGTTACAAGATCTTTGAAGGATTTCTTGGCCAAGAAAACACTGCCAACAAGGATATTTATGTTTTGCAGCCAATCCTTCAATACTTCGTCTTAGGGGCTCATGCTACAGTGTAAGCTTCCTTAACCAATCATGTTATGACACACAAACCTACAGCACTGCATCCTAAGCTTCTTGTTTACCATTGTAACTACTTTTATTTTTTCTAGATCTTCAGCCCTAAAACTCTAAACTTTCCTCCACTTCAACCTTCCTCCCCATCTCTCTGCTATAATAAACTAGAAATCCACATTCTCGCTTCTAGCACTTAAGTTTGGAAGCCCTTTCCAAGGTCTCCGATCAAATCCTGTGCTTAATTCTAAGCGTTGCTGACAAGACCAAAGGCATTTGGGTTTCCATCAACACTGATACTGTTAGTTCCAGAGTGCCCAGGATCCCTCTTGCAAGTCAACTCTGGCAGGAACAAGGCGGGCAGCTGCCAGGGGGCTGCTTGTGGCCTCTGCCAGCCCATTGCTCAGGGCTTGCCAGCGCCCCAGCCCCTCAGGGGCTGCCCCAGCCCGGCCAAGCTGTCCGGCAGCAGCGCCGCAGCCCCACAGCAGCTGCAGAGCAGCCCCATCCAGAGGCACCTGGGAGCCCTCAGCAATCCAGCCAGCAGCACACGGGCAGGAGGATACAGAGGGTGGTTCCTTCCTGGCACAGGGCTTGTGGCCATCTCCAGGCACCGCTCTGGCAGGGATCCCCACAGCCCCGGCCCCTGCCCACCCACTCTGTCACCAGCACAAAGGCTTCAGCAGAGCCACCACAGGACAAGGGGCTTCTGGCCATTTTCCCTTGACCACTGCATGCCTGGGCAGCTTGCTGAGCCAGAATACCCTTCTCCCCCTCTTCCCCTATGCCCTGCAGACCCTGGGTAGCAAAAGAAAGCTCCTGGGAGTCTGTGTATTATAACACACTCTATATTCATATACTAAAGAAAAAAAAACAAAAAGAAGAAAAGAACAATCTTGAAGAAATGGAAAATTCCAGCTGGTTCAGGTGGCCCCAGCAGACAGAGCCTCTGGCATCAGGTCTCTGCAGAGCGGCAGCAGAGCAGCCAGCCAAGCCCCGACAGACGAGACCGTGTCCTCCATGCCCTGCGGAGCTGATCTTGCAGCCCCTGGAAGAGGGAATATCGCTCACTCTGCAGTGCCTGGAGGACATACAGTGTTTCTAGTGCCATGTCCGACACGGCACTGCTGATGTCCGCAGTCAGTGGTTCAAGGGCTGCAAGAGAGAGGGACAGAGCCATGGTCACATCTCGGATCTGCAGGGGGCCAAGGAGAGCCCCCTGCCAGGGCCATCCCAGCCGGCTCTAGCCATGGCCAGGAGGGAGCAGGGACCAAGGGCACCAGCCCAAAGCTGCTGGCTACGAATCCCCAAGGTGGCCCTGAAATCTCTGTATGCTCTGACCACGCTGCCCCATATCTGCACAAGGAGCAGAGCCCTCTGCTACAGGGGCAGGGCTTTCAGCTACTCCGGCAGCCCCCGCCGTCAGCCCGCTGCCCTCATTCACTCACCAGTGCAGATCAGCTGCAGCTCTTGCTGCTGCCCCCTCAGGTGCCACCCGGCCACGCCTGTGAACACAGAGCCTGTCACAGCCCCAGTGGCGCAACTCCCTGCCAGCGGTGCTGCCGGCGCTGTGGCCACACGGGCTGCTGGCCCGGCAGGGCTCAGCCCGGGCCCTTGCCGCACGCTGCCGCCCCAGGGCACGGCTGCCAGAGGGCGGCAGCAGCAACGCCCAGGCCAGGCGGGGCTCCACGGCGCCGGGCCAGGCTGGCGCTGCCGGGGCAGCAGGCGGGGCCGGGGCCGAGCTGCAGCGGGGCCGGGGAGGAGCCCGGGCTCAGGACTCACCCATGAACCTGACGGCCGCCTCTCGCAGGGACTCCTGTGGGCACTGCAGGTAGTGCAGTGCCCTGCGCAGGTGCTCGGCCGCTCGGCTCCTGTCCTCTGCCAGCTGCAGAGAGCGGCAGGAGGGAAGGGTTGGCGCGGGCTCAGCTCCTGGGCTGGGCGCTGCCGGCGCCCATCGCCGGCCTCGCCTGCCCGCACAGCCCTGAGGCGCGGCCAGCAGCTGCTGGCCAAGGGCTCCCGAGGGGAGGGGCAGACGGCCGGCTGCTGCCCGGGGAGCCGTGGTGCCGCCCCGCAGCCCCGCCGGGCCGGGGCTCCATGGGCACCCGACTCAGGCCCACGGGAGCCTGGAGAAGAGCCCGCGCACCCTCTGGCGTCCACGCCACAGCTGCTCCCAAGCACTTCCCCATCCACACTGGACCACCTGGAATGCTTCCTCTGGAAAAACAAACAACACATTCTTGAAAAGAGATTAGATGCAAAAAGGGAAAACAAGAAAAACAGTAAAAACTCTTATCTCTGTCAGGGCCTTGAGGAAGGCCCAACCCCTGCATGCCAGTGAAAAACCCAGCCACGGGTGAGGGAAGCCCACACTTCCTCTCTTCCCCTCTGCACTGCCCCCCAAAATCACGGTGATCCCAAAGCAAACAAGGGCAGTGGAGCAGCCCAAGCCCTTCCTTGCCTGCACAGCAAAGCAGCCGCAGCACGGGTTCTGGAGTCCCACGTCTGCTCCCACCATGGGGCTTTGTTTGTGTCAGGCTGGCTGCCCCAGCCCCAGCCCCAGCCCGGGGCACGGTGGGTGCTGGGGGCTGTTGGCAGGGCCAGGAGCCCGCTCCCATTTCATACCCACCCCAGCCCATGCCCCAGCCCTGCCAAAAGCAGCTGGGCAGCCACTGAAGAATGAGTTGCATCTGCCCCAGCAAAGGGGGAGCCTTTGGTTCCCAGCCAGGCTGAGCCATGCCCAAATCTGGCAGAATTTCCCCAGCTGGGGAATCATCTGCAAATTCCCTGTGGACTTTGGCTTTGAAGAAGGTGCCAGAATCAAAGTCCATCACCTTCAGCCTCCCGTGGCCAGGCTGAGGAAAAGCTTGTCATCCTTGATGTCACCCTCGCTGTCTCCAGCAGCAGCAGCAGCAGCAGCAGCAGCAGCAGCATCCCCACCCGGTACAGCTTCTCCAGGGGCTCCTTCTCCTTCCCTGGGGGCAGACCAGGCTCTCAGGGCTCTGCCCAGGGCCCCAGCTGTCAGGGGACCAGGACAAGCGAAACCAGATGGGATGGATACTCCAGGGACCTGGAGAGCCATTCCCAGCAACTGGGAAAATCCTAGGTGCTCCATCCACCCATAGATGCGGTCTCCAAATTTGCCCCAAAATTGGGTCCAGCTCTTAGAGGCCTAAAAGAGCAAGTCCAAGTGACTTGATGACATTTTTAGCCCAGAAAGCCCTGCAGCTGATGGCACACTTCACAATCAGCAGGGGACATAGCTAGGCCAAAGCCCAGACCTCTGCTGGGAGCCTTTCTCCTCAAATACCCTTCAAACAAACCTCCATGCAAGTTACTTGGCAAAGTTTCTTCCAATGATCCATTTCTGGCACATAACTACACAGGCTTATGTGAAAGATTCTAAAGCAGCTGCTCTGGAGTCAAAGAGGAAGCACTAAGGGTCCTTGTCATCTCTTTGTAGCTAAATCCCACTCTACAGGAGTTGAAGGAGTTTGGAACGAGCTAGAGAGCAGACCTCTGAGTATTTTACATGATGCCATTGCTTTTTCTTCACTTCTACACAGACAGGAAGGGTGAGTTTGGCTCACATCTCCACCGCATGGCTCACAGGGCCGCAAGACTTGTAGTTACAAGAGCTTTGAAGGACTTCTTGGCCAAGAAGACACGGCCAACAAAGATATTTGTGTTTTGGAGCCAACCCTTCAATATTTCGTCTTAGGGACTCATGCTACAGTGTAAGCTTCCTTAGCCAATCATGTTATGACACACAAACCTACAGCACTGCATCCTAAGCTTCTTGTTTTACATTGTAACTACTTTTATTTTTTCTAGATCTTGGACTCTAAAACTCTAAACTTTCCTCCACTTTAACATTCCTCCCCGTGTCTCTGCTATAAACTAGAAATCTGCATTCTCGCTTCTAGTACCTAAGTTTGGAAGCCCTTTCCAAGGTCTCAGATCAAATCCTGTGCTTAATTCTAAGCGTTGCTGACAAGACCAAAGGTCTGAGATTTCCCTGCATTTGGGTTTCCCACAGCACCAATGATGTTAGTTACACAGTGCCCGGGATCCCTCTTGCAAGTCAACTCTTTCAGGATCAAGGCAGCTGCTGGGGGGCTGCTTATGGCCTCTGACAGCCCATTGCCCAGGGCTTGCCAGCGCCCCAGCCCCTCAGGGTCTCCCCCAGCCTGGCCAAGCTGCCCGGCAGCAGCGCCGCAGCCCCACAGCAGCTCCAGAGCAGCCCCATCCAGAGGCACCTGGGAGCCCTCAGCAATGCAGCCAGCAGCACGTGGCCAGGAGGACACGGATGGTGCTTCCTGCCTGGCACAGGGCTTGAGGCCATCTCCAGGCACCGCTCTGGCAGGGATCCCCACAGCCCCGGCCCCTGCCCAGCCACTCTGTGGGCAGCACAAAGGCTTCAGCAGAACCACCAAAGGCCAAGGGGCTTCTGGCCATTTTCCCTGCAACACTGCACGCCTGGGCAGCTGGCTGAGCACAAGCACCCTTTTCCCCCTGCAGGGCCTCATCACCCCTCAGCCTGCTGTGCTGCTGAGCACAAGCTCCCTTTTCACCCTTTCCTTCCTCTTGTCCTGCAGACCCTGGGCAGCAAAGAAAAGCTCCTGGCAGTCTGTGTATCATAATACATTCTATAATTATTTACAGTAATCTATAATCTATAATAATATATATAATTATATATACCCTATAATTTATTTATTTTCAATATAGATAAAACAATGAAAAGAAGAACAGAAAAATATTAAAGAAAAGGAAAATTACCCCTGGCTCAGGTTGCCCCAGCCTCCAGGATCAGCTCTTCTCCTAAGTCTTCCGGCAGCACAGCCAGCCGAGCCCCGACAGACGAGGCCGAGTCCTCCATGCCCTGTGCAGCTGATCTTGCAGCCTCTGGATGGTGGAATATCGCCCACACTGTATTTCCCCCAGGACATGGAGTGTTTCAAGTGCCAGCTGCGACACGGCACTTCTCCTGTCATCCGTCAGGCGTTCCAGGGCTGCAAGAGAGAGGAACAGAGGCACGATCAGAGCTGGATCTGTGGGGAGCCGAGGAGAGCCCCCTGCAAGGGCCATCCCAGCCGGCTCTTGCTGTGGCCAGGAGGGAGCAGGGAGCAAGGGGATCAGCCCGAAGCTGCTGGCCACCAATGGCCCACGGGGCCCTGAAAGCTCCGTGTGCTCTGCCCACGGGAGCAGAGCCCTCCGCAGCCGGGGCAGGGCTTGCAGCTCCCCTCGGCAGCCCGCGCTGTCAGCACGCTGCCCTCACTTACCACTGCAGATCAGCTGCAGCTCTTGCTGCTGCCCCCTCAGGCGCCGCCCGGCCATGCCTGTGAACACAGAGCCTGTCACGGCCCCAGCGGCACAGCTCCCTGCCAGCGGCACTGCCGGCGCTGTGGCCACACGGGCTGCTGGCCCGGCAGGGCTCAGCCTGTGCCCTTGCCGCACGCTGCCGCCCCAGGGCACGGCTGCCAGAGGGCGGCAGCAGCAATGCCCAGGCCAGGCGGGGCTCCACGGCGCCCCAGGGCACGGCTGGCGCTGCCGGGGCAGCAGGCGGGGCTGGGGCCAAGCTGCGGCGGGCCGGGGAGGGGAGGGGCAGCCCGGGCTCGGGACTCACCCATGAACCTGACGGCCGCCTCTCGCAGGGACTCCTGTGGGCTCTCCATGTAGCGCAGGGCCCGGCGCAGGTGCTCGGCCACTTGGCTCCTGTCCTCTGCCAGCTGCAGAGAGCGGCAGGAAGGAAGGGTTGGTGCGGGCTCAGCCCCTGGGGCGGGCGCTGCCTGCGCCCAGCGCCGGCCTCCCCTGCCCGCAGAGCCCTGAGGCGCGGCCAGCAGCCGCTGGCCAAGGGGTCCCGAGGGGAGGGGGCAGAGGGCCGACTGCTGCCGGGGAGCCGTGGTGCCGGCCCGCCCCGCAGCCCCGCCGGGCCGGGGCTCCATGGGCACCCGGCTCGGGCCCACGGGAGCCTGGAGAAGAGCCCGCGGGGCCTCTGGCTGCAGCAGCGGGCAGGGGCACAGCTGCCAGCCCCGCACACTGAGTACCACCCTCAGGGGCCTTCTCCAGCCTGAGGCTGGGGCATGCAGGCCCTCCTTACCAGGAGCTCAGTGAACTTGGAGAGTTTCTGTTTCTTCACAGTTTTTTCAAGATCTTTCCTTTTCAGGAACTTGACTGCACAAAGCAGCGTTTCCCAAGAAGTCTGGAGAGCAGCAGAGATGCGGACATGGCCCCACAGCCCAGGGCACAGGAGCCGCAGCCTGGAGGAGGCTGCGGTCCAGCAGGTGCAGGGCAGGAAGCAGCCGAGCCCCCTGCCAGGGGGACAGCAGCAGCCCACGAGTCCTCACCTGTGCCACACGCAGATTCTCATCATGGCAGTGGAAGAGCAGTGGGAGCAGGCTCTGCCACACTTGTGTCATCAGGGGCTTTTTTCCTTCTTCTTCTACAGCAGAAATCAAGGTGTGAAAGACAATCATGGAGAGCTGCTGCACCTGGCTATCACCCTGTAGAACAGGAAGGCAGCAAGAGCTCAGCATCACCTGGTTCTGGCCCACATTGGCACAGGCCTGCATCTGCACAGGGCCCCAAGTGTCCGGGCAGCAGCCAGTGGCCGTGGCTGGGGGCACAGAGCCTTACGTGGTCAAAGAGTGGCAGGAACACCTTAGCCAAATGCAGGGCAATGGGACTGGGTATGCGGGCACCACTATCCAGGAACAGATAGCCCAGTAGCATGGTGGTCATCCTGACCCGCAGGAGCTCCACGAGCCTTTCGGTCAGGCTCCACATTCTTTCGGCCTGTGTGGAACACGACTTTGTGAAAGGCCACCCTGCTGCCGCAGGGCCCAGAGGCCAAAGGCCTGTCCTGAAGCACTGGGGCAGCTGCAGCGGGAGGCAGGAGAGCTGGGAGCAGCTGCCACAGCGCCCGAAGGCCAGGCAAGGCCAAGCGACTGCGTTGCCCAGCCCCACGCCGCCTGCACGGCTTCAGCCACTGCCCCCTTCTCACCAGCGGGGAATGGTCCCTGAGCGGGAGGAGGGCCCTGAGCAGCTGGCTGCCAATGTCTGCGCGGTCCCTCTGCAGGTGCCATGACAAGACAAGGTCCATGATGCTGTCCCTGCATTCCCTCAAGTCCAGGCACTCGAGGACCTGAAAGGCACAGGGCAGTGACAGGGGATCCGGCTGGCAGGAGCCCGGAGCCGCACGGGGCTGGGCCCAGGCAGCAGCGCAGGGCACGGGCACCGTCCCAGGCGGCTGCGGCGACGAGAGGGCAGAGAGCTGGGAGGCAGCTCAGCCAGGCAGCGCTGGCCATCAGGCTCACCTCTGCAAAGAATGCCAGGGCAGGGAAATCCCAGTATGGCATCTCTATGCTGAGCATCTCAAGGAGGCAGCATAAGATCCTTTTACACAAGGGCCTGGATGCATGGCACATCTCCCTGGAAGGTGGAAAGTGTCACTAAGACCTTGAGCCGGGGGGGGAAGCCTCTCCCAGCACTGACTCACATGGTTCTTGTCCTTCCCCACCACCCACTGCCAGGGGACCTGGGCCCTTTGAGATGTGCTCCTGGGCACCCCCTTTTCCAGCCTTTTCCAGTCTGCTTGCCTGTCGCTCGTCCCTTTGACCCACAGCCATGGGGACTGTGTGGGACAGCCTGGGCACAGGGCACAAATGCCAGGAGCAATGGGGAGAAGGGGGTGTCTCACCTGGCTAGCAGAGCCACGGCAGAGTGATGGGTATCAACGCAGAGCAGCGTGTCCCAGCCACGCTTGCCTTCCATTGACACCACCACCTGCTCACACTGGAGAAGGCAGAGCAGGGACTTCAGGGTCTGCACTGCAAACCTGTGTGCACAGCAAAGCCCAGGTCACACTGGCAGCACTGGCTCCTTGGCAGGCCATGTGGCAGGGACAGGAGGAGTAGGATGGAGCACCTGTTGGGGCTGGTGGCAAGGCCGTGCTCTTCCTGGCATCCCTTCCAGAAGGTGTCGACCTCCTCTGGCATATCCAGAGTGCTGAAGAACACTTGGAATAGCAGATGCACAAATAGGCGGGGGAAATACACCTTCAAGATCCGTGGGAGACAGGGCACCTAGAGGATCTTCCACGTCACCACAGTTGCCTGCAAAGGACAAAGCCCCCCGAGACAGCGCTCAGTGCTGAGGTGTGTGTGTGGCAGGGCCCGAGCGTGGCAGGGAGAGGCCAGGAGAGACCATGGCAGGGGGAGCACGGGGCCTGGTGGACCTGAAGCTGCCCCTGGGCCAGGTTTCAGGCCAGCGCCTGAGGCAGGGAGATGCAGTGGGGGAAGGAGGATGGAGAGCTGCTGGAGAGGCAGCCTTGGGGCCTGCAAAGGCCGGTTGCAGAAACTCACAGCCAGGGCAAAGACAGCCGTTTCGTCCCCATTGGAGGTGCGGGTGCTGTACTCTGGCCAGCTGCCCAGCACATCCAGGAGGATCAGCTGCGCCAGCTCCGCAGTCCTGGCTGAGCCCATGATGGTCTTCCACATGGCCATGGCAGCTCTGTGGGATTAGAGCTGTGTCTCAGGAGGGTCTCAGAGAAAGCACCGGGGGCAGCTTAGCCGGCTTCCATTTCTGCCTCTGCCCAGTGCCCCCCTGCCAGCAGGAGCCAGACAGCCCAGCCCTGTGGGGACAGAGCCCTGAGAGGCGGCAAGGGAGCACGGCAGCAGGCTCAGGGGCTGGCCTGGCAGGGCTGGGAAAGGGAGCATCCAGAGGGCCCTGGAACTCTCTGTTGCTCCAACACCTGGGGCAGGCTGTGCAGGGTGATGGGCTGGGGAGGCCTGAGCCCTGTGGGCAGGTGGGCCCCATACCTGTCACAGGACGGGGCCACACGCAGGAGCGTCATGACTGCATCATTTGGCTGTGCTTCGGTGAGATCCAGCAGGGTCTTGTCCAGCCTGTGCTCAGCAGAATCATTGGCCATGAGCCACTGGTGGATGTAGCTGACCATGGCAGGCACCTGGAGAAGGCACGGGGAGACTTGGAAAGCTGCCAGAGGGAGCAATGTTCCCAGCTTCCCCAGAGGAGTGCTTCCCTTCCCACCCCACTGCCATGTGGCCTGAAAGGCTCACAGCAAGCAGCATGCATGGATTGGGAGGCCAAGCAATTACTGGGAGGATCAAAGCCTGGCCCAGGCTGCTTACTTGCTTTGGAGTGTAAAAATCTTCCTCTACAAGCATACGCAGAAGGCCAGCACTGGTCTTGCTGAGGAAGATGGGCGAGTATGGTCTGAGGCCTATGCCCGTGGCGATGGTCTCTTCCTCCTCAATTCTCTTGAGGAAGTTGCAAACAAACTGTAGGAGAAGGGCAAGAAGCCGAGGATGTTGCATGAAGTGCTGCACACACGGTGCTGGGCTGAGCAGGGACAGCAGGCCCAGCCCAGGTGGGGGTGGCTGCAGGTACCTGCGCTGTTCTGCGGAAGCGGCCACGGCTGGACTCCTGCTCCTGTGTGCGCTCCAGCTTGCTTTCCCACTCATTTTGCTGTGCTTCCCCTCAGCTAGTTTTGTGGCTATTTATGCAAAAGCAAATTTCTCCGTCCCTGAGCTGGAGAATCTCCTTCGGACACATCCCAGGTTGCAGCCCTGAGTCATGGCCTGTGCATCTCTGGGGCAGCAGAGCTCACTGCTGTGACTTTGCAGAATCTGTTGGTTATTCCCACCCCTGATTTTCACCCCCCAACCCCTGAAGGACCAGATCTTGCCCACCAGCCTTCTCCTTTGCTGAGGAGAACCACAGAGCTGAGACAGGAGGGATGGAGGGCAGAATCCTCCAGCAACAGATGTAGGAGGGAAAGTTGTCCCATCTCCGTGGTGAGGACTTCTTGTGAGGAGGCTGAAGGAGAGAGAGAAGGGGACAAAGGGAACCTGTTGGAGCAAGTCCAGAGGAGGCCACAAAAATCACAAAAAGGGCTAAAAAATCACAAAAGGAGCATCTCAGCTACAGAGACAGGCTGACAGAGCAGGGGTTGTTCAGCCTGGAGAAGGCTCTGGGAGACCTCAGAGCCCCTTCCAGTGCCTAAAGGGGCTCCAAAGGGCTGGAGAGGGGCTTTGGACAAGGATCTGGAGTGACAGGCACAAAGGGCAATGGCTTCAACCCGCCAGAGGTCAGGTTAGATTGGATATTGGGAAGAAATTCTTCCCTGTGAGGGTGATGAGGCCCTGGCACATGCTGCTCAGAGAAGCTGTGGCTGCTCCATCCCTGGAAATGCTCAAGGCCAGATTGAAAAAACCTGGTCTAGTGGAAGGTGTTCCTGCCCATGGCAGGGGGTTGGAATGAAACATCCTTTAGGATTCTGTCCCAGCCAAACCAATCTATGATTCTGTGGTTCTAGGAAATGGAAGGTGGGAAGAGCAGCCCTGAAGCCAAAAGACCTGGCACTGCTGAGGAACAGAGATGGACTAAAGAAAGTAGAGCATGTGCGGTGTGATGCTGATGGATGTTTGGCACAGGGTTTTTTTAGATCCCTTGTTGTCATGTCTGAGCTCCTGCCTGCCTATTTTGAGTGGCCCACAGTGGCTGCATGTACTTGCCCTGTTGCCTGTTTAGACTGGGGATTTGTGACACCCTTGCTCAAAATGTGGCAGCAGAAGTACCAAGGTCACAGCTCCTTTTGAAAGGGGGAGTTTTAGGATTTTTCCAAGAAAAGGGATTGCTATTAGATTGGGTGCTGTTAAATCAAAGAGGCCCATGGCTCACAAACTCCCTTTGTTCCTGCTTTCAGCACTCTGAAGCCTGGATAGATTGCATGACAGAGTGAAATAATCCATAAATAGAGCAACATGGTTTTGTATCTTGGCAAGGATGATGCTGCTGAACCATGCAAACTGACTTTGCTCTCTCTCCCTCAGTGCAGAGATCCTGTCTGGCTGCAGGGAAGGAGTGATGCCAGCTCTCCACAGTGCTGGGGGACACAGACAGCCCCTTCTCCCATCTCAAGTTGTGTGCTTCAGCAACCTCTGAACTGCCCTTGGGTTAGAAAGTGCACAATAATATCCTTCCCCAGCTGGAATCACCCTCACCTCACAGTACAACACCTCCCATGCTTGGATTCACAGAATCTCACAGTCCTTGAATGGTTTGGGTTGGAAGAAACATCAAGGTCATCCAATTCCAACCCCTTGGCATAAGCAGGATTCTTGGAAATTCGCTCTTCCTGTGGCTGAACTGCTGCAAGGGCCTTTGAGAGGAAATCATATCCTGTTCAACCAGCCCACTCTTGCAGCAAAAGGGGTTTGTCCTGTAGTCTGTGTTATTTCTGAGGGAGGATGTAGCTCCAGTGCTGATGGAGGCTCCTGCTGCCAGCAGTGGTCAGGGAGAGCATGGCTGCTTCCCTCCCCTCTGGGCCTGAAGCCAGGCAGGAAGGGCTGGAGCCTGCAGCAGCACCAGCACTGCCAAACAGCACATTTTCAGTGTAGTGAAATGAAGAATGATCCTTCAAGAAACCAAGCAGGAAACTTGATTTTTCCAAGGAAACCATTGAAAGAATCAGCATCATCCTGTAGGCTGCTTTTGGCTGCATTAGATCACCATTTTCCTGGCCAGAGAGAGGGGCCCAGGCAGAGCCTGAGCTGTCTCTGTCCATTCAATAAACATCAGTTTCTCTGTGTGTTTCCAGCCGGGCATGTGCAGTGAATGCTCCAAGAATAGCTCATGTCATGCTGATTTCATTCAGTGATGAGGAATAAAAACAGAAGCTCTGCAGTCAACATGAAATTAAGATTAATGGCTTTTCAGGTTGATTTCCTCTGTGTGAAACAAACCCCATATTGTGATTTGGCTATTTAATGTTTGCTCAATGTTAGTCATTAATAGCAACTTCTCCACATGCACAGGTCATTTGCTCACATATTTTGGAGTTTCTCTGATCTCAGCCTTGCACTGCTCTTGCTTTGTTTAGCCACAGGGGAAATCGTAGGATGACAGGATGGATTGTGCTGGAAGGGACCTTAAATGTCATCTATCCAACCTTCATGGCATTAAAATTTCTGGAGATAATCACCTGCCACCAGGGACCCAGCACAAAGGGGCAGAGAATGAGCCCAGCCCCTGCTGCTGGTGTTTGTCCTTGTCCCTGCATCCCAGAGGTGACTGGGAGGTGGCAATGGAAAGCCACCAAGGGCTCTCCCTGTGCTTTGCTTTGGCATCTGCACCGAGGTTTAATTTGCATGTGCTAGGCTGGAAAACTGCTTCATCATCTGGTGAGTGTCAGCGATGCCACTGAGCCCTTCTGCCTGGGGATATCCCCCAGGAATTGTGGAGGATGAGCTGGAGACCAGGCTGGATGGGGCTCTGAGTACCCTGGTTAGTGGAAGGTGTCCCTGCCCATGGCAGGGGGTTGAAACTGGATGATCTTTAAGGTCCTTTCCAACCCAAACCATTCTGTGATTCTCTGAGTCTGTGAATTGTGATTCTGTACTTCTGTGATTCAGTGATTCTATGATTCTGTGATTCCATGAGTCTGTGACTCTGTGAGTCTGTGAATCTATGATTCTGTGAGTCTGTGAGTCTATGATTCCATGATTCTGTGAGTCTGTGGTTCTGTGATTCCATGATTTTGTGAGTCTCTGATTCCATGATTCTGTGAGCTATTGGTTCTGACCTGCCCCATCCATCATGAAATGGTGTCCATCAGCCTCACACCCCAGCTCCTGGTCAGCGTGGATGAAGGAGCTCAGCTGGGTGTGGCCATGGCATGAAGGATCCTGCTGAACCCATCACATGGATAAAGGAAATTTAATTACATCTGTAGGATTTCCATCAATGCTGAGCAGCAGCAGGCTGGGTCTCAGGGGAGATTTTTCATTGTGTTGAAATCTGACTTTGTTAATTACCAGTCTCTGATCTCATTTGAGGGTTAAGGTTATGAAACAGAATCCTTATTTCTCTGATTTCCTTTTCCAGCTGGTTTATTGAGTCTTGTCCAGGGGGTGGTTTGGACCTTAGAAATTCCCAAGTTTTCTCACACTTCTGGCATGAGCTGTGCAGAAGCATTGGAGCAAGGGGAGGTGATGGAGATATGCAGAAGTCCTGGTGAAAGACACAGCAAGAAATCATCTCAGGAAAACTGAAAATGAGGACAAAGGTCTTGCTGCCAAATTATAGCTTCTTTTACCCTCAAAGGGAACTCCCCCTTCCCACATGGGAAGCACCCACCCCAGGCAGCCAGGGAACATTGTGGTGGGGGCCTTTAGCAGTGACACCAGCCTTTGGTGCACCCCAGGCTGTTGACTTCCTCTTGGGGAAAGCTTCCCATCCTCTGTTTACTCAGGAAGCACCAAATTTGACGGCTGTAGGCAGTCAATAGAGCGCCTGGTTTTTATCCACACATCAAATTTACTTTCTTTTTTAAAGAGAAAATAGCCACTGAACAGCCCTTGAAGCTTGGGGCTAGTGTCTAATTCCACTTGAAGAGCTTTGTTAGATAATTGCAGTATTTTTCTGAGAGAAAATAGAACAAACAAGGCTTGTAATTAAAAGCCATTCAGGCAGCTTTGATCCTTCTCTCTGCGTCTTCACTTACCAAACACAAATGCCAACAAGACTCATGGCAATATTTACAGTCACTATTTTTGGCCTTTGCCTTTAAATTAACTCCTCTTCCTCGCTTCCAGTCAAAAGAAGGGGGAGGGAGGGAAATGGGGCTTTTCAACAGGTGTTTCTTTAGAAAGATTATTTTGGAGGATCCCTGATATCATAGAATAATTAAGTTTAGAGAAGCTCAACGAGTCCAACTATCACACACTAGCCACACCACCACATTCACCACTACACTAAATGAAATGTCACACACAGAGGTTTTTTGAACACTTCCAGGGATGGTGACCCCACCACTGCCCTGGGAAGCCTTTTCCAGGGCTTGACCACCATTTTGGTGAAAAAAATATTTCTGATAATCTAATCAAACCTCTAAATATCTAAAAAAATCTAAAAAAAAAAATCTAAACATATTTCTAATATCTAATCAAACCTCCCCTGGCACAACTTGAGGCCATTTCCTCTCATCCTGTCACTCCACAATGACAAACCTGGAGCTCCTCTGGAGACCTCAGAGCTGCCATAGATCAAATTTATCATCCCAAAACTGCCTCCAGGCACAGCCTCAGCTGCAGTGGTGGTGTGGATGGGACAAGATCCACACACTCTGCCCTGGGCATGGACAGGGAGCTGCCAGGGCCATGTCCCACAGCCCACAGGGGATCCTCAGGTGAGCTCCTGACTCACTGGGAGAGGAATCCAGCCTGGGAAGTCCCAGCAGCAGGTGGGGATGTCAAACCTTGATGTGCTGAGACCCTCTGAAGGCACCAAACTGGGCTGGTTTCTCCCAGAATTGGCAGTACAGCCAGTGGGTTGTCATTTCATTGGGTTTATGGTGGGACCAACAGCGGCTCATCAGCACCCAGGGGCTCCCAGCAGTCCCAAGGAAACAAGGTGAGTGCTACAGGTGTCAGGTTGTACAGGGAAGGGACAAATTCTCTTCCTTGGCTTGATTTGAACACTGTCTTCTGGATATCCTTCTGCTTCTCATCTTTCACAGTCCAAGGTTTTGCTTATCCATGTTTAATTTTTATTTCCATATTTTCCTCACATCAAGATGCTTCTGAGAGCCACGCCTTCAACTCTCAGTGGGCTATTATTTCTTTTCTCACCCAAAAATCGTGACCAGCCTTGGGGAGGCAGTGTGAGACTGTGTAAGACCCAGGGGACTGGAGCTTCCCGGGAGAACAAGCTGCAGCACGGCTCGGATGAGGACAATTGATCCAAACAGACAATATTGCTGCGGCATGAAGATTTAAAAAGCAACAACAGCTTCTGATCGCCCACCCTAGCTGAGATGCCTGCATGGAAAGCCTGTGGTGGGAATATGAGCCCTAATTCCTACAAGTGGGAATATGAGCCCTAATTCCTAAAAATGGGAATATAAGCCCTAATTCCCGGTGGCTGCCCCGCACCTTTGCACCCATTGATGCAGCACACACTGTTCCAGAAGGAAATCCACCCAGCTTTGAGGCTGAGCTGACTCTGTGCATGGCTGGGAAGGGGTTAGGAGGAGGAGGAAAGCCTGGGTTCCTAATTCAGCCTCCCTGCAGACCCCAGACAGGGTGCTTGCTTTAGGAAGGGATTTATGCAGTGAATCGCTAATGGGGTTTGTTTTCCTGCTTCCAGTGTTCAGGATGCAGCCGATGTGGGCTGGTGTGACAAGCCAGCCCCAGCAGTGGGAGGAAATTCAAAGGAACGAGCTGGCGTGTGGGGTTTCCCTGGGCAAATCTTGTGCTGGGAGTAGGCAAGCATCTCCCTGGAGGTGTTTTCTGCTCTCCCAGAAGGAGCCGAAGCAGCCTGGCTTCTGATGCTGTGCTCCGAGGGTCTGCCCAGGCGCAGGAAGCCCGAATGTGCTGTTTCCCCGCAGGAGCAGAGTGCCAGGCTGTATGTGAGGCTGAAGATGCTGCGATGGGGGGGATGCAGCGATGCTGAGCTGAAAGCAGCGAGTGCCGCTTAGTGCCGCCGGGCTGAACCGCACCGGGGCTCCGCGGGAGCTGCAGCCTCCCCTGGGCTCGGGAGGGCACCTGGACAGCCCAAATCCTTCTCCCCCGGGAGCCTGGCACCCGCACGAGCGGCCAAGGCTCCTGTCGGGTGTTTGGCACGGAGAAAATCGCGGATGCAGCAGGATGCTGCCATAGGGAGATGCTGAGATGAGGCTGCCCGTGCTCAGAAAGGGAAGGGGCAGGGGATGCAAGAAACATCTGGAAATGCCCGTGGAGGGTTCAGAGAGGAGGGAACCAGACTCTCCTCAGTGATATCCAGTGACAGGAGACACGAACTGAAACATGGAAAGTTCCATTAAATCACAGGAAGGAAATTCACTGTTCAGGTGGTGAAGTACAGGAACAGGTTGTCCACTGTAGCATCTCCATCCTCAGAGACATTCAAACCCGAGTGGACACAGTGCTGGGAAATTTAACCCTGCTTGAGCCATGCTGTGACTGTGACTATCATATCATTTTTTCCATTTAATGGAAAAAACTCCAGCTATATCATTGTCATGTCTGAAGTGGTTAACTCACACTGAAAAGCTCCTTTCCATGCAAAAAAATACAGTAGTTTTTCTACTTAATAAAATATATTGCCTTTCCTAGAGCCCCAGTGCCAGTGAACAGCGATGTTTCAGCTGATTGGGCAGCTTGTGTGAGAGGTGACATAATTTGAGTCAGTTTTCTCACACAGAGAGGTTTTTCCACCCGGGAAACCCATTGCCAGCAGGTGGCAACCACGCCAAAGCAAAATTCCTGGAGAAGGTTTGCCTGGAAGAATGTGTTCTCCTTCATTGTTCTACCACAGCTAGCACCTTTAATATGGAGAAGGCAACAGAGTGATCTTGTGTACACACATCTGTTTTTAGTTTTCCATCAATTAAATTGGAATCCCGAGGTATCGAGGGTTGTCAGTTTGGGTGTTGGGGTGCCCAGGGCACTGAATTTCCCCGAGCAGTCTCACCTGGGGTCTCCACCCACACCCACCCATGGCTCTGGGAGCCCATTTAAGCTGAGAACTGCAGCCTCCTTTCCTTTTATGTTCCCTGTACTGCCTTTTCCTGGGGGAATTTGGACAGGTAAGAGCCAAGCTTGGTGCCTGGGGTCGGAGGAAAGCTTAAAAGAAATATTTTAGCTATGACAGCCTTCCTAACAGCAGTAAGATACAAACTTCACTACTAGCAGGGCTAAAGGGTGTGAGAATGAGTTTTCCAAGCTTTCTATATGGAGTTTCTGATCTCCAGACTCTTCCAGTCAAGTTCTTTTGTTCCAATACTTTTGTTCAAGTATTTTGACTATTTATCTGTGAAAGAAGAAACTTTATATCTGCAGTGCTCACTACAGTCATACTTATGGCTTACAAACCACCTTAATTTTGTTACAAACCTGCTGTGTTTATTTTATAATAGGCAAAATGCAATATATATAGCAAAGATATGGCACAAGTAGCATAAATTTTCTCTTGTGAAAGAAGGACCAGTCTCTTTATTCCCCCATGAGGTTTATTTCATTACTCACTCTTAAATAAATATGTATTTGACACTTTACAGGAACAACTAGTTCAAAATGATTTCTAACACAAGTTCTCGCAGTTGTTATAGTATTTGTATGGTGTGCTGTTTGGCACCATTTTTGAGACTCAAATCTTCCTTTTGGCCTAAATTTAACAAGTCAGAAAAGAGGAAATTTGTGGTGGGGTGGAAGATGGACAATCCTTCAAAATCAAAAGAAAGCCATAACACACAGGAACATACACGAACATTGAAAATAATTTCTTTTCTCTTCTAAATACTCATCCTCTCTTTTACAGATGTTTCATTGAAAGTGCTCATTAGCTCTGCTCCATTAAACAATCCTCCCTAATAACTCAGTGATAAAGAACTGAGCTTTGCACTCCTCTGGAAATTGGTCTCCAGCCTGTCCGTGCTGTACAGCAGATGGCAATAAAGGACCACTCTGTGGCAGAAGCACACCCCTGAAAAGGAAATGTTCTGTCCTTAGTAATTCAGGGGGTGAAATTAAAATCAGGGTCTAGAAATGCAAGTTGGTGGGAGCAAAGAGGGGAAATACAAGAGTTGCAAATGGGCAGGACAAACCCTGTTGCTGATGAGGGTTACAAATAGACCACACATTACATATAAACCAAAGAAAGGACGTTGTGCATTCATTGGCCACTCCTCCAGTCTGCAAAGTTTCTCCTGAAAAACCCTGGAAGGGCAGGGACCTGCCAGCCCCAGCCCCCTGTTCAAGAAGTTCTGCATTCCAGCAGCTTCCGGAAACTTTTCCGAAAACTGTCATCCAGGAAAGCGTACAAGAAAGGATTCAAGCATGAATTGGCATAGCTTAGGCTGGTGATGAAGTAGGATATCCCAATGACCATGGAGGTCTGGGGTAAGTCAGTGGTCAAAGCCACGATGGTAGCCAGGTGGAAAGGGGTCCAACAGAAGAGGAACACAGCCAGGACTATGAAGACCATGATGGTGACTTTCTTCTTGGCTTTGTCCAGGGTTCTGGCATTGCAGTTCAGGTGCATGTTCCTCAGCTTGTAGAGCATCATGGTGCAGAGGATGCAGATGGTGGATACTGGAATGGCAAAGCCAAGGATGAGGGTGTAGATCCTGCTGGCTTTGAACCAAAACCTCTCAGGCTTGGGGAAATTGAGACCACAACTCTTGATCTCCAGGTCGTCAGTGTAGACATTGGCAAAGATGATGAAAGGGAGGACTATGATGGTGACCAGGATCCAGATGCACAGGCTGACAATCCTGGCTGCTCGGTACGTGCGGTGGGGCATCCTCTTGGACCTGACCGTAGCCAGCACCACCAGGTACCTGTCTATGCTCATCACTGTCAGGAAATAAATGCTGGAGAAGATATTGTAGTGATCTATGGACAAGATGACCTTGCAGAGGATTTTTCCAAAGGGCCAGTAGCGGAGGAGGTGCTCTGCAATATTGATGGGCAAGACAAGGGTGAACAAGTCATCAGCGATAGCGAGGTTCAGGATGAACATGTTGGTCACAGTCTTCATCTTGGGGGCCTTGAGGATCACATAGATGACAGCAGTGTTGCCTGTGAGCCCCACCGCACAGATCACAGAGTAGATCATGGGCAGGACAATGTAGAAATCAGCTGCCTGCTCTTGGAGGGTGAAGTTGAACCTCATGCTGTTTTCCAGCTAGCAGCTGTTGCCTGCGTTGCTGCAGGAGCTGTTCAGATCATCCCAAAAGATGTTTCCCATGCCTATTGACCACAGACCACCTCCAGATACCACTGAAAGCCTCACTAGCCCAGAAGTGAGAGGTTTTTTGCTTGGTTGGGATATTTTCCCCCTCCTGTGAGAAGCAGCTGTTACCTCATTTAGGTGCAGCTTATTTTCAAAGGTGAGTTGTGAGGCTTCTTGGACCACCTAACTTACCTCTCCCCCCCGTTGGAGAAGTTAGATTTTGAAGTGGCGATGGGAGAAGAAAATGTTTGGAAGACATAAGGCTCCATGAACCAAGAGAACAAGAGAATAATGTCTTTCTAAAGAAGTCAAGGAACTCTTCTTTCTGAGAGCATTCCGGTGAGCTTTGGCTTTTCTTTGCTGGGGGAGTTGAGCGGCTCTCATTCAGCTGTCTAAAGTGACAGTTCTTTTGGGGCTGGCAGGAACAAGGAGGCAGAAGGGGGAATTTTGTGCCTGGCTGGCTGTTCACAGCCCTTGGAGGACTCGAGGGATGGCTGCAGTTTCTCTGGCACAGCTCTTGCTTTCCGTGCTGGAGCAGAAGCGTTCCAGTGGTTAATTAGCGCCTGCCTTTGTGTGGAGTTCAGGCTCTTCATGGACAGCGATTTCACAAACAATGAAGAAGTTTCTGACACTGCTACTCCCCACTCCCAGGGTCCCCTAGCAAAAGAAGGAGGGGGAAAAATAGTTCAGGGAGTATTTCTGAAATTAACATTTAAAGGGGATTTCCCTGCAATCAAAGTACACCTTTAAGCAAGGGTGGGTTATGAACTTACTCACTCTGAAAACCATCCCCAGTACGAACAACTGGCAGCCCCCCAAATTTGGCACAGATAGACAAACCTGTACATCTCAGAAGTTCAGGATTAATCGGGGAAGAGAGAGAAAAGTACCCTGAAAGAGACACAGCAGGAATCATCTCACCTGTAGCAGTCACCACATCCATCACTATTGCCTGACCCATACTTCCAAGAATTCCTCCACAGGGAATGAACAAAAAACCGACCCCTACCCCCCTCCACCATGAAGATCAAAGGTTTGGCAACCGGTCCCAGGCTCTGCAGAGAGAAGTGCCTCACTTCTCCTGCCTTTTGTTGTCGCACAGCAGTAAAGTGAGCTGGACTGCCGGCGCTGGGGATGGGGAGTGAAGTGTCCCTTACCTGGGAAGCGGCTCCTCTGCCTCCTCCAGCACCTGCTGCTCTCACTGGTGAGCCTCTTCCCTCTGATCTGAGCTGGAGGAGGGTCTCTGGGCTGCTGACGTATGGGGATTTGCAATCAGATCAACACGATGCTTCTGTGTGTGCGTGTTGTGTGTCTGACCAATTAGCACTTGCTCGGATCGGGGAAGGGGGGAAAAAGGGTTTTCTCTCTGCAGGGTTATTGAAAGAGTAAATACGGTGGATGTTTCCTTCAGGAATGAGGGAGATGTGGAGGGACACAGGCAGCACTCAGGACTGGCTGAGTGAGGGATGAAAGGATGGGAAGCAGGGGGTTAAACTGCTTCAATAGGGAACAGTGGCTGGTTTTAACAAAGGGAGCAGGAGGAGGGTGAGCTACATTACAACGCGCAAAATAAACAAATAAACAGATGTACCTTGCCAGATCTGTGCTGTTTTCGGCTGCTCTGGGGGAGTTTGGCTGAGTTCCTCCAGCTGGGTCTCTGATCCGGCTTTGGAAATCCAGTGAAATCCTTCAGATGTGCATCAGAAGGTGCAGGAGTCCCGTGAAGCTTCTTGGAAATGCACCCCAGGTTATAGAGCAACAATGTAAGATCACTTTACCAGCATGTTCCTAAAGAAAAAAAAAAAGAAAAAGGAAATCCAGACTCTTTTGATTCTCTTTTAGTCTTTTAAGTATTGCCTGACCTTTGTTTCGAGACAAAGCAAGGGAAAACAGGAATCCATCACTGCCATGCCTGGCTGAGTGCATTAAACCAGGAGGGCCAGGTCATAGATCTGAGCCAGTAGCCAAGAAGTGTGTCTGACTTTGCTCCTCTTTTTGGATGTTTTATATTCTTCTGGCAAGATTATTGTGCACCAGTAGCTGGGTGGGAGTAAAACATTTCATTGCACTTCTTAAAGACATGGCTATAACCGACTTCAGCAGATGGGATTTTTTTTTTTTTTAATGTACAACTCTTCAAGATATTTCCTTGACCAAAATCTAAGCAGACATTGGGCTTAAGGAAAATGAAACAGGAATTATATTGTCCAATTATATTGCATAGGAATTATATGGATGATACTTCTTCAGATGAAACACCCCTGGAGCTTTCTTCTTGCCTGTTTTGGGAAAGCTGGTGTGGTTTATAAGGAGTTGTAAATGAAGCAAGGCTTTGGTAGGTCTGCAGGGGGAATGCAGTTTCCAGGAATTGCTGTTGTCTTTTTTCAGAGAATAGCATACAGAAGGCAGAAAAATTCAGGAGAATGTGATGTTACATTTGCTGATCTGTAACTATTCCCTGGGACAAAAGGGTTTTAAAGTATTTTTCATCCACAATCCTTTGAGGCTTTCTGTTTTTCAGCATAAAGTACATCTCTGGTCTCTGGGATAGTTTAAAAGCTGTTCCTTTTTTCCCAGTTTATATTATCTTGGAATTAGCTGCCATGGCCAGGGGTTGTGTGCCTGGGTGCTGTGTGTTTCAGGAGCTGTGGTGCTGATGATGGTTCCTTGTGCTTTTACCCTTGCCTTGTGCCTTACTCCTCATTATCCATAGTGAACATGCTCTCTGTGCCTTGGTTAGGATGTGCTTGATTAAAATAACCTGTCAGAGAAGAGATGGAGACTAATTAAAGCTCATTGCCGGGTGTGGGTACAGGGGCTTTTGCTTATATGCCCCAAACAAATTACTGGCACCTCCTTTAAGAACTACTTGCCTGGTTCTCCAATAAAACTTGTTTGCTTTGGGGAGGACAATTGCCAACAGATCTAAATTCATGTAGGGGATTGCTTTGCAGTAGGAACTATTCTATCAACAGAGAAAATATTTCTTCTGTGCATCTCTGGGCTCGACCAGGGCCAGGGGCTGTGCACAGGGGAAACAGATCTATTTATATTGGTGTGATGAGGAGTGCTTGGAGAGAATGTTTTACTCTTCTTGTCTTCTCTGGCTGGGCATTCCTTGATTATAAATATTACAGCGGCATAAAGCCCTGGAAATCACTGGTTTGGAAATGCTGCTACAAAGGGCACGAGCTGCCTGGACCTATTTTTGTGCCAACAGCTCCATCATCAGCACAGTGCAGCAGGGACAAAGAGTTTATTCCTGGCAAATCTGTGCCATGGAGATGGACTTTGCCTCTTGAAGCCCATGTTCACACTGTGCTGCTTGGGTCAGCTGTGCAAACAAAGAAAAGGCAGCATTTTAGGGAGGGGAAATCCCTGCCAATGCTAAATCAGTGCTGCTTTATTGCCTTCCTAAAGCTGATGCGCTGCTGGCTCCAGACAAAGGCCATCCACCATTTTGGAATTATGGACAACCTGTTTTGTTGGGCTCCTGCTGCTGTCAAGGAGTCAAGTTCATCTCAAGGACACAGATATACAATCAATAATCTGTTTACCAAAACAAAATGTTCTCGGCTGGCTGTCTTGCAGTCACTGGTTATTAAGGTGATTTATTTGTATGAAGTGTTCAGGCTTTTAAAAGCATTGCAGGTTAATAATAGAATCAGGGAGTAGTTTGGGTTGGAAGGGACCTTTAAAGGTCATCTAGTGCAACCCCCCTGCAATGAGCAAGGACATCATCAACCAGATCAGATTGCTCAGAACTCAACCATCCCAACCTGACCTTGAATGCTCCCAGGGATGGGGCATTTACCACCTCTCTGGGTAACCTGTGGTAGTGCCTCACCATCCTCATTGTAAAGAAATTTCTTTCTTATATCTAATTTAAATCCACCCTCCATCTGTTTAAAGCCATTCCCCCTTGTCCTACCACAACAGGACCTGCTGTCCTGAAAAATGTCCAGAACTGATTACATCAAATGGGCTGAAATTGCTTCTGGTAAGGTAAGTGTGCCTGGTCAGGCTATTTGTAGGATAACACTCACCCACAAAGCTGGGATGTCCTTCTGCTTCCCCCCAAAACCTTCCCAGCCTTATTGAGCCAGGCTGGCTTAGGCAGGTGATGGTGCTCACCTTGTAGGACAGCTCAGGGAACCAGGCAAGAGCTGCAGGGCAAATGTCACCATCGGTAAACTGGTGAATTGTGGCAAAGAAAGTGCTTTTGAACGGTGATAATTGTCACAGATCCAGGGGCTGGTGACACATCCTGCCCACCTGAAAGCTGCAGTGAAGGCAAAGGGGTTCAGGAAGCGATTTAAGGAAAATGGGAGTCCATAAACAGCCTGTTTTTGTCAGGGAAAGCACATATCAATAACTGCCCCGTCTGGCTCTGCAGGGGAGCAATCCACACAAACCGTGCAGCAATTTCCTCAGACCAGCTGTGATGGGGAATAAAAGCTGCAGCCCTGGGAGCTGGTGGGTGGCTGGCTGGAGCTATTTGCTCCCTGCCAGCCAGGAAAGAGGTTGGGAGGCTCCTGCAATGGGTTACCCTCATTCCCAGCACTTCTTGGAGACCCTGGCTCTTTTACCACACCTTCCCCAGCCCCACCAGTCGTGGAGGGGAAGTGGCATTGCAAGAGGCTGCCTGGCTGCCAGCAGGAGCTGTGCTGGCAGGTGTGTTAATTAAGGGAGCTCTGGTAGAGTACTGGTGACAGTGGGAGCAAGGACACGGTGCCAGTCTTGCTGCAGTTAATACCTAACTGTGAGAATCTGAGTGCAGAGGGAATGCTGCTTTCAACACCCTCGTTTCCTCTCCCACTCCCCCCTGGTCCGGGTTCGAGCAGCCTTGCTCCAGAGAGAAATTAAAATCTGCTTCCATTCCAGGATGCTTTTACTCTCCAGCATTTATTCCTACTTTTCTCCAGGGCTGGAAGTGAGGGCGTACTTTGGTTGGTTTGCTGCCCTGAGCCAGCTCAGTGTGCTGAAAGCAGAGCCCTTTGGAAGAGGGAGATTTCTGGAAGTGGACTGTCCCTTTTCCAGTGCTGCTCATCACCTTTGTGGGGTGTGAGGGGCTCAGGGCAGTGGCTGGGGCTTCCCTTGTGTCAGTGCTGCCATGAGGAGAGGGCAAAAACCTTCCCATGGCTCTGACTGTGCCAGAGGTGCTGCTGCCTCATCCTCCTGAACTCTGGAAGCAGGAGAAGCTAATCTGCTGCATCAATCTATGGGTCAGTTAGTCCTCTGGACTTGGAGCTTTTGTGCTTCCCTATCTCAGAGTTCTTCCATTAGCCCACGTGAGTGACAACTTTTGTGTAATTTGTCTGTGGGACCTGTGAGGAAAAAGCCTTGGATGTGATGGGATCTGGTGCTGCAGTACTCTGGGGTACAGCTGATTGCTTCCTTTTGGAGTTCTCTTGGCCATGGATTTATTAACAGGGCTCTGTTTCCTGCTGGTTGCCTTTATCAGATGTGCACAGAGGGTGTGCAAGGGCATTCCTCAGCACAGCTGAAGATTAAAACATAAGGAGGAATCCTAGTTTGAAAGGATGAGAAAACAAAACCAAAATAAAAAGATATTTTTTACCCAAAATTAGCATGAGTCAGCAGGTAGGAATCAGCTCTTCCCTGGACCCCTGTCCTTCCAGTGCTGCTGGCAGATGAGGGTGTCCTGCAGTGCTGTGATCCATCAGCATTCCTGGCAGGAATATACATTATTTAGTTGCCATTAAGCTGGTTGTAACACAGCTGCTAAGAGCCCTTGGTATCTGCCACGTCCAAGTGAGAGGAGTTGTTATTTTGACTTTTTTAATGCCATCTGAACTTTCACTTGTGAAAAGTCACCCTTCTGTCATTGCTTGACCTGCTTGGAAAAGCTGTGACTCTTTACAAACATCAGCACTGCAACAGGGCTATAATGCATCCTTGGAAAAACAGCCAGGAGCCCTTCAGGGATCTCACCGGAGAGCAGGCTCTGTGCAATATATTCCAATATCTCTAAGCAACAGCTTAATGTGTTGCCTTGTCTGCTTAAGTAGCAGAGCTCCTCTGGCCTAAAAGCCTCATCACCAGAGGGTTATGGAGTGCAAATTGCTGCTGAATGAATTTGCTGCTTTGTTCACTCTGGTTTCCCTTCCCTTTTGTGTGTGCTATGACAGTGAAATGACTCATCTTCACCTTAAGATCATGTTTTGGAGAAATGGTCTAATATTTTGTACAATGCTCAATGTAAAAAACCCCAAACCAACAAAACAGATGAAATCTGTTTCCTGGAACAACGTTTTCCAGTGCAATTACACAGAGCCAACTCCTTTCTCCACACTCTTTTGGGCAACAGACATTGCGGAGTACAAAGTTTACAATACCATCAACTATTGTAAGGAAAAGAGGGAAAAGCAGAAGGAAAAGAAGCAAAAGCAGGTTTGAGCTTAGTGAAACCTGATTCTGGCTTTGGGCTGCAATAATTTATTACAGCTCTGTTTTACAATTAATGCCAGCCTGACCTACTTAAATAGAACATCATAATTCTTGTGGCCATGTATGTGGTCATGAAAATTCAGTGCTAAGAGCGTGAGCCATGTTGGTTATGTCAGTGTGATGGAGAAAAATGTAATTTGGATAACTCAGGTGAATTGAGTAGGAAATGGTGTGCTATAAAATGCATAAAAATAATTAAAATGCAAAAGATAAAAGGAAAAGGGAAGGGATTACTGCAAGATGGGGTTTATGGCTGGTGCTCTCTGCTTATCGGGACCCCATGGTCATGGCCATAGTGGGGATGTTAGGGACTGGATTCAGCGTGGGTCCCAGAAACAGCCAAAACAGCAGTGACAGTCAGGAACACCTGGCTCTCCTTTCTTTAAAATCTGATTTCAGGCCCAAATTTAATTCCCTGGGGATTTAAGCTGTGAGACCTTTGAGTCTGTGTGCTGGGTAAATAAAGCCCCCATCAGAAATCATATTAATGCAAATTATAGGTGACCACACCAAAAAGAAGTTTTGGATGCTTATGGAGGAGAAGCAGAAAAAGCAAAGAAATAAAGATACTTCTGTGTTTTCCACAGGGAATAATTTCTGAAGTGCAGAGCTCCCCAGGCCATGCAGGGCCTCCTGCCAAGGGGAATGATTTCAGACAAGTGCTGACTGTGTGGGAGAGGGTGTTTTGTGTTGGAGGGCTGAGTTATCACTGAAGTTTTTCACTTCTAATACTTGGTAATATCAGTGTCATTTTGTCAGTAAGGAGCACACTCAGTGTCTGAGACATCTCCATCTCCACCTGCTTCACAACTCCACTTGAAGGCAGATGAAAATTATTTCCTTGTAAATGACGTGTTTTCAACAAATTCTGCAAACCCTTGCTGAGGCTCCTTGCCATGAAGTTGATTTTCTATTTATTTTTTCCTATTTTTTTTTCTAATAAGAAGAATTGCTTTCTTGCAAATGTTAGGTAAATTTTTCCCTTCCTGGGATGTCAGGAGGTGCACATCCTGTACAGAAACACTCCCCAGCTGCATCAATAACCTTTTTGCACTGTTCAGTGAGTCCTAGAAAACTGCAGAGCAGTTTTGTGTCTCTGCAGGTTACTTGGCAATCAATTCTCCATCTCTGATAAATCCTAATTTACAGGGAGGATGTGACGAACTCCCTCCTCTGCAATCAGGAGTTGGCAGTGCCCATTCTTCTGCAAATTTATGGGTTCAGCAGAATAATATCATAGGAACAGAGGTGTTGTGCAGCATTCCTGCTTGATTTGCTCCTCATTTCATGGGGCAGACAGCAGCATTCTACAGCCCTAAAAAGGGCAGGGAATTTTCTGGACTGGGAAGAAAAGCATCCTTGAGAGAGGCAGAATATGATGCTGTTACCCATGGCTGGTGTTCCCCCCTCTGTTATCAAATTTCCCTCCCTTGCTGCCCTGGGGCACCTGAGAATGGGTGATGTAGTGATGTTTTCCATAATGAAATCAGTCAAAGAGTTTGTGGACTTCTTTCCAGCATGAAAACGAACCCTGTTCTGCTGGTTGTATGAGGGAAAAATTATTTCAGGCAGAGAGAGGCAAGAAAAAGGTGAGAGACCAGTGATTTTTTTTCCATGTGGCTGCAGGGAGGGAGAACAATTGTGGTGTGGAGATGCATTGTTAATGTAAAAGCCACAAAAGCAACCCAAACAGGGAGTGAGCATCACTGGAACTGCACCTCTGTCAGTAAGGGATGGATCCCTCCTGCTCTTTCTCCTGTCTGGGGCACCTGTGTGGGGCTGGTTGTCCCTGTCATTCACCTTTTGATTGCACAACCATTTCTTAGAAAACAGTTGGCTCTTCAGACTCTCCTGGGCATTCAAGTGAGTCCAGGAGATGTGGGGGTGAGCTGGTAAGTGGGTTTGGATGATCTTGACTGTTAGGTGTTGCTACGTTTCCTGATGCTGGTCTCCAAAGCAATCCCTGGCACGCTGCTTTTGTGGAAGGCAGAAGAGCTCATGAGAAAAATGCACTTGAAATTACGTGTTCTGGGGAAATGCAATGAATTTTCTGCTAGGAACTGCTTGTGAACAAAGATGGAGCCTGAATTAGGGATCTGCCCTTGTGGGGGTCCCTTGCACTGACACAAAGCTCTCTGTGCCTCTCAAGAGGGTTGCCACCATGCAGAAACATGTCACTTCGGTGTAGGGAGGGGGATTTGACATCACAAAACATCGAGGGGAAAAACATCGAGGCAAATTCTCCTTTTCTGGTCAGGAAAACCAGGGTGTGTGCCTGCTGTGTTCCACAAGTAGGAAATCAATTGCTGAGGGATTTCTGCTGGGAGATTTGTGCTTTATGAAATTCCTGCCAGGGGCAGAGGACTGGGGAGCTGGAAACGATAGCGCTGTCTTCCTCCCCTCTGCTTCTTTAATTGTTTGTAGTGATTTAATAAGCAGCACTATTCTTCCCTGCAGCAAACACAGACAGGTGGCATTTTATTACCTTTATTAGGGCCCCTGTTTGGAATTTCTTTGCTGTATTTCCTTCTTTGCAGGCTTGGCCCAAAACTTGGAGAGATCAGTGCGAGAACTGGACTTTGTGCTGTCAACATTCTGAGTGTTGAGCCAGCACCAAATCCATGCAATTATATGGGAAGGAAATAATAAGGACAAATGACATGATTTAAACAAAGAAATGCTCCCGGCTTTGGCATTTTATGTACATAAATGCACACCAGAAGAGGAAGAGCAAAGCAGGTACAAGCTCCCAGTACTTGCAGAAGAATGAATGGAAATAACTTCCTGTTTAGGCTGGAAACTAGGAGAAAATTTGTACCCATCAGAGGGATGTTGAAGTGGAGCAGCTGCCTAGTGACAACAGACAGGTGGAGAAGTGAAACCCCAAATTAAAGGCTTTTAATGTGGAGTTTTTTGGATACTGAGGTCTTTACAAACAGATCATGTGAGTCCCATGGGCAATGCAGGTGGATTCCCAGGGGAATTCTCTGTCCGGTACCAGGGATTGGCTGCCCTGGTCCCACAGAGTGATCTGGGTTGTACCTGATGGCCCAGCAGAGCTTGGGGAAATGCCTCAATGTTTGTTGGATTTGAATGGCATTTGGGTCAAATCAAATTTCTCCTCTGAGGAATGGAGTCTTGACCTCTCACAGGTTTCACTTGAACATTTCTTTAATCTGTCCCCCACCCCAAAACCCCCAGCAGATCCCCTGCTCCTGCCACTCTGTGTCTCCCACAGCTGAGATCCTCAGAGCTTTTCCCTTACACTAAAAGAAGTGGAAATCGGCTGGGTTTTGTTACCTCTTGGCAACAAAATTGTCTCCTATTGTGCAGCTCAGGGGGAAAGAAACCTTTTCCTCCCTTCAGTCTGCTGCCACAAAGTGTTTTGTTCCTCTTTGTGAAGAACCAGGAAGAAACACTTCATTTTAAGATGAGGGAGCCCAATTCAATTCCCTTATCATTCTGAGCAAAATTACCCAGTTATTTATGTTGAAAGTCACTCCAAAATTTTGAAGAGATCTTTTTAGAAAATATTTCTCTTGGTGACTGATTATGAGTGGGTATGGGAAGAAACTCTTTGCATTGAACCACTCAAAGCAGTAATTTCTTCCCAAAGAGTAGATGTAATTATATTTTGTGGGTGAAAAAAAATAAGTAGTAGTGGACCAAAGGAGCTTCAAGCTGATCTCTATTTGCTGCCAATGACTGAATTAAATGCACAGGGTTCCTATCAGCTCTGCCAGACAAAACGTTGTATTTGGGTTATTGGGGGTTTTGTCAGAAATCTTTGTAGCATGAATAGTTCATGGACTTATCTCTGCTGGCTTCAGCCATTCCTGCTGTCCATCATATCTTGCTATTATAAGGCAGCTCTTTTCATTATGTTGTCTTTTAATTCAGATATCTGAGCCTTTTTCTACTTCTAGACCCACTTTTCAGTAGGACAAACATTTTCTTATCTGTGAGTGTATTCAGTGGTGGCCACACAAGTGAAGGTAAGGAGCTGGCAGGTGATAATTTATGAAACTTTCTATAATGGAAAAAACTCAGCATTCAATTTCCATCTCCTTAGAAATCTCTATTTCTTTTCTTGTCTCTTGTGCTCTTTGTGGCTGGTCTGAGTTTAGTGCTTGGAAATGCAATTATATGGATTCCAATTCTTTTGAGAGAGAATAATCTTGTATACAAAGCCAAATAAATTTAACTTTTCAATATTAGAGCAGTTTGACATCCAGGTTGGGGACCTGGCAGTGGTTAGTGCCTGGCCAGCCTCAGAACACAGAGTTTGATTTAGGTGAAACTTCATTCATTGGAGACAAAGTAAAATTGCCTCTTATTTGCTCAGCACTAAAAATCCATCTGAAGCTGATTGCCAAGACTTGCTGCTGAATGATGGGATTAACTCCTGCAATGGTACCATGAAATGAGAGACGGGGAGAGGAATATTAAAAAAAGGCATTTCCAACCATGTGCAGGCCCTCATGTCCTGCTGTTGGCTTGGTCCTCTCAAAGGGGCTGATTTTGATGGTTTTAGAGGCACTAACCTGGGCAGTGAAATGCACCTCAGGCAGCAATTGCTTCTCTGGTGTCTGCAAGTACCTTTATCTCCCTTCGTGCTCCTCAGAACTGAAATCCTGCACAGACCGAGTGAATCTGAGGCTTTGGGAAGGCTCAGTGGTGACAGATTTTGGTGAGACTTGAGTCAGGAGATGGAAGCAGCAGCTGAAGATGCTGTAATCTTCATCCTTGGGCTCTCCTGCAGGCTGATGCGGTGTGAAGGAGGCAGGGATTCCATAAAGCAGCTTCTGTAGCTCCTGAGGGAAAAAAAAAACAAGTGGAAAGTTCTTTAATTTGTTAGAGTTTCAGGCTGTGCTGCACCTCAGGGCCAGGCTCTGCCCCTCTCTGCTCCAGCTGGTGCTTCCCTCCGTGGTTTTTATTTGCAAACCACCTCTCTGACCAGCTTCCACTTTGCTTTAAAAATTCAGCACCACATTTGTGGCTGAATGGGTCCCAGAGCTGGGGAGAAGGGTTTGAGATGCAATTTGCATCACAGAGTTGTTACAGCAGGGAAATTGTCCCATCCCTCCTGTGCCTGGAGCTGCTAATCTTGTTCTGAACATTGAAAAACTCTTCAGCTTCTCGCATTATACCTAAATTTGATTACTGCTTTGATTTCACACCTCTTTCACGCAGGCTTTTCCTCTCTCCTTGGCTGGAATTCTCTGAAAAGATAAATTTTATCAAGCCTTGGGACAGTTCCCATCATCTATCTCTGCTCCAAATGCTGCTTTTAATTATCTTGGCAACCTGAGCAAGAGGGAAACTGGGAGGAGTTTAGTGAGAAGAAAAGGAAGGCACAGAGGCCGAAGTGTAAATGCAGAGTCTGGGTCACCAGAGTCTGCAGTGTTGAGGGGGTCTGGGCCGTGCAAACTGATGTTTTTCTCTGTGAATGGCTGATTCCTTCTGTATCTCCTCCTGAAATTCCTGTGCACGAGGGCTGGTGCTGGAACTGCAGCCACACAAACTCCCCATGGAGCTGTGTGGGACACAGTGGGAATCATTTATTTGCTGCTTTTGATGAAAAGTTGTGACATGAACCTCAGTGTCAGGGAGGTGACACGTTAATGCTGCTGCTGTCAGACAGTGCCCACACACTGTGTCTGGAGACAGCTTAGGAGAAGATGAAGAAAAACCAGGATTAAATCCCATGTGCCACTGAACTCTATCAGAGATAAACTGCTTGGAGTGAAGTCTGTGAAGTGACTGGGGAGAGCTGGATGAAAGGGACAGCTCTGAGAAGTGTGTGGTACGTCAGTGATGTCCTAACACTCATCTTGGCACAGAGATGAAAAAGTATCAGTTTGCATGGCCTGAGTGTCTAGGTGTGGAAACTGTGTGTTGCACCAGCTGTGCTGAGCTCATCTGGCTCTGAAATATCATCTCTGCACCTTAGCCAGGAACAGCAGCAGAGTTCTGAACAGATTAATAAAAATCAGTCACAACCCAGAAGCAATACACATCTGTGGCAGGTGAGGAGACCAAAAGCTTTCATTATTGTTCAATAAAAAAATCGTCTCTCTTGGCATTAAAATGCTTTAGTTTCAGCTCTGCCCCAGACTATCAATGTCAAGTGTTTCTCTGGGTGTTGAGGGTAGGTTCTCCCCCATAGCTCTCTGCAAGTTGGTGCTAATTAATAATGTTCTGTCAGGTTCAGATGTTTTGGTGCCTGACCAGGGAGTGCAGAACAGGGATTACAAGTGCTGACATTTACTGTATTAGAAAGTCCAAGGGAAAAATTTGTGCCAATTAACACCTTTAACTAGGAGGATCAATTCCTGTTGTGCTTGTACCAGAGTCTGAGCACAGACAGGGTTTCCAAGAGAAATCTTGGTCCATGTAGGGCTGGGGCTCCCTCCAGGCTGGTCCAGCCCCTCAGGGTGCTCAGGAACAGGGGTTCCCCACAGCCCAGGGCACCCTCCTTAGCCCTGGGGCTCCCAAGGGCAGAGCCATGGCTGAGGCTCTGCAGGAGCAGGCAGGCTCAGCCCTACTCCAACATGGGATCCCATGGGACAGGGCACGCTGGGATTTGCCCCTGCAGCTACCAGGTGTGTCCAGAGAAACTGCAGGAAGCGGGTGACCTCTGTCAGTGGGACCCCTCTGTGCACAGGTGCCCCCACTCCTGGGGTGGCTGTGCCAGCTCTCCCGGGGACCTCCAGCCCTGAGAACCTGGAGCAAGTGGAAACCACAACTTTGCAAATGCTGCCTGTGCCCAATGCAAATGGTAAGAGAACGGGGGTGTGAAAAAAAAAATTGTTTATTACAGAATTGTTTATCAACAACAATACAGAACAATTTTAGAATGTAAGAACATTTGCAACAACAACAACAATCCATAGAACATATATACATAAGAACCTATCTAACTAAACTATATTAAATCTATTTGTAGAAGACAAAAAATTCTTAAAGTCTTAAGTCCTAAATCCTATTCTAAATACAAAAAACTGTAGAACAATGTAGAACTGTAGAACTATGTACAAAAGGGTGCCATCGCTGTCTGGAATGTTCATCGGGGTAGAAGAAAAGCAGGTGTCATGGTTACTGCAGTCAGGCACAGACGGCTCTTCCATGTGTCCCCAGGTTGGCACATGTGGGCAAAGCAGGACTCTGCTACCAGAGCTGAGCTTGGCTGGGTCTGGAACGGAGCTTGAGTGGCCCAAAGAGAGGACAGGGCAGGCAGTGTGTGGCCACCAGACTCCAGTTTGCGAGGTACCACGTCCCTGAGCAGGGACCAGCCTAGCTCCAGTCTGGCAGCAGGGGACCCACTCTGCCTGTGGGGATCACGTGCCTGTCCTGCTGCTGGCATTGTTCTTCACCCCAAAATCATGTCCTCTTCCTCATCTTTTACATCAACGTCCATGTCCTCAATGTGTTCTTCCACCTCCACTTCCATGTCCTCCTCTTCCTCATAAACATCCACCTCCATCTCTTCATCCACATCCACCTCCATCTCTTCATCCATATCCACCTCCATCTCTTCTCCAGTCTCTTCCTCCATTTCCACATCCTCTACTGTAGGACTCGGGACATCCACCTCCATCTCCTCCACTCTGTCCATGGCAGCCTGCAGAGGTGGAAAAACCTCAGAGTGGGGTCCCTGTCCCACACCATCCCCACAGAGCTGCAGCCCACTCGGGCAGCTGGAGGTGTCCACCTCCATGGAATGGCACCATACCTCCCTCAGCTGACAAATTAGACAAAGGATAAACGTGAGCATCTTGAAGTGAGGGGTGACAAAATGCAGGCACCAGGGAGCTCTCAGCACTGATGGGAGTAGCAGAGGGCAGGTGGCAAGAAGGGCGGCAAGAACAATCACGAGGGTGAGCAGGCGCAGACTGAACGGTGGGCTGACACAAGGGCCAGTGGTTGAGTTGTGCTCTTTGCTGGGGGGTGGCAGTTCCAGTTGGAACGTGGGATGTGACATCACACAGATTCCAAGATTCCAGGGTCAACAGAAGTGGTCACTGGGGATCCCTGAATGGTTGGGCTTGAAACGGACCCTGAAGATCATCTTGTTCCAAGCTGAGCAATCTTCCCCCAGACCTTGGGGGAGCCCTGTTCCCAAGGATGGGGCATGCACAGCCTCTGTGCCCAGCCTGGGCAGTGCCTCACCACTCTCAGTGTAAAACAGCAGCTTCCTTAGATCCACCTTCAATCAGCCTCCTGCAGCTGAAAGCCATCCCCCTTGCCCTGTCACCACAGGCCCTGTTGAACACTCTGCCCCCTTCTTTCCTGTGGGACCCTCCCAGTCCTGCACAGCCACAGTGGAGCCTCCCAGTGTCTCCTCTTTTCAGGCTGAGCATCCCCAGTCCCACTTGGACAGCAGTCAGTCAGATCAGGGGATGTCAAGGCTGAAGGGTAGCAAATAGCATCAGGAACTGAGAGATGAAAGTTTTAGACCCAGATTTGCCTCTAAATGTACAAAATTAATAACAGCGGAGGGAAAGATGGTGGGACACTTGTTCTAACTGGTGAATTTTATTTTTTTCTTCTTTTCTGTCATGCTGACGGTTTTTCTGTTTGAAAGGAAGCTTGGCACAATGTCCAATGTCTTCTCCATTTGTGAAGCACCAAGCAGAGTCTGGGCAGGCTGATGATGCAGAGCAAAACCTGCAAATATACTGGTGATCCTGAGTCTAGGGATGCAGCTAAACCCAGCCAAAAGTAATTTCTGGAAAGTCAAGCCTGATTTACATTTTCTTGAGTTTGGCTATGCCAACTTAACCAGTCATTTATAAAAAAGCAAATAAAAAGCTCAAACCAAAACAGACAAAAACCCAAATAAACAAGCCCACACAAACCAATCAAAAAAATAAAAAACCCCAAATAAAACCAAAGGGAATGAGGAGTTAGTGTTAGTTTTGAGGATATCACAGCAGGCAAATGGCTGCTTCCCACAGGATCACCATAAAAAGCCACATAAAACAGCTGCTCCAAAATATACCCAACAGGAGAAAAAATAAAAAGTGATACATGGCAACTTTGAGGGCAGCTCCACATTAAGGTGAAGGATGAGCAGTGGTTCAGACCCAGCATTCCCCACCCTCCAGGCTGCTGTTTGCTCCTGATAAAAGACCCTTTCAGGACTGTGGCCCCTCTCAGTGCAGTGTAAATCATCCCCACAGCTCTCAGCTGAGCCACTGGCATTTCCAGAGCAAGATCCAGGCACAATCCTGAGCATCTGTGGAAGATCCTGAGCATCTTCATGCCCGGAACCACAAAACAGCTCAGGCTCTCCCTGGACTGGGTTTTCAGGGGAGGTTTCCATATGCCTGTGGGATCGCTTCATCCCTCAACATATCTGACTTTATGTACAATGATGCATTTTAGTTCCTTCCTTGCTCCTGTGTGCCAGTGAGGAAGCATCCATGTGAATGGAGGATGTTTTGCACAGGAACATTTATTCCTGGATTGCCATTTTGCTTCACTGTCACTCAGCTGAACATGGTCCTTTTCTAAGAGGGACTTAGAAGAAATGTGTAGGAATTTTGGCTCTGAGAGGAGCAGAAAGCACATTTTCTACACCCCATTCTCAGCAGATGCAGTTTCCCTGGCAGAACAGTGATTGCCGTTCATCTTCCTGGGAAGATTGTTGGAGACATTCAGAGATCACAGGTTCAGCTGGCCTTTGGCTTTGTGTCCCTCATTTCACATGGCCAGTTTCAAGGGCCATTGAAAGAGGCTCATGTTTGCCTTGCTACCCAGAAGTGCTGTAGTTATTTCCAGGAGAAAACAAAAAATTGATTGTCCTCTGGTGTAGAAATCCCACCACAATTGTGAGTCTGTGAGTAAAGACAGCCTGTGCTTTTTGGGGCTGTAACAGCTGAGAGTGTGGCAGAGCAGTTTTTATATTATTTTTAGAGTGCTGAAAACATTGTTCCCAAAACAATCTTTCTCTCCTGTCTTCTATCATAAACTGTGGAACAGAGAAAATGGAAAGGAGCAGAGGTTTGTTTAAATTGGCTGGGGTTTTTAAAGTCTTAAAATAGTGTCAGCTTGATGCATGATACTTTAGATATTGGATTAGTAGCACCTATTTCATCCCACCAGAGCGGTGGGATTGAAGACTTCCAACAACAGAAACACTAGATGTGGAAGAGCTCAGTTTTCCACCCCTCACACAAGTGTCTTGCTGTACTATTTTAAGCAGCTCAGCCAGATATATTAAAATATTGCTCCAAACAACAACAGAATGAAAATGTTCCACCAAATGGGGAAAAATAAGAAAAGTGGGCGGCAGCCCTTTCTGAAGAGCTTGTGTTGATTTTGCAAAGTTGGATGCAAACAAGGTTTGCCATATTTCTTTCCTAGAAAAATGTAGATATTTAATAGAAATCTGTGTCTGAGGCTGCTAAATTTGGTATGATTTTAGATCTGGGTGGAGCAGAACAGGTTCCAGAGAAGCTGTGCTTGTGTCCCCCTTGGAAGTGTTCAAGGCCAGGTTGGATGGGGCTTGGAGCAACCGGGTCTAGGGGAAGTGTCCTGAGTATGGTGAGTCCATGGAAAGAAACTTTTGGTTTTCCTCAGGTGATGCCCTTGCAAGGGGAGCTCACAAATACCCCATAGTTTGAAATGCTCTGAGCAGAACCCAGCTGTGCTTTCTCACAGGTGATGAGGGATTCTCACTTGTATTTTATGGGGGATTTTCAGAGGGCAGTGCAAGAGCAGCTGAGTGTGTTTGACAGGCAGAGAGGGCCAGTGTGGCAGCAGCTTAATGCAATGGAGCTTTTCCTTTTGTGATCCTGTATAACCTGAGGCACTCTGGGGCTCTTGGACCTGGCAGCTGGACAAGTTAATCATTGTAACAAGTGATAAATTAACCTTCTCCACTCTCCTTAGCATGGCTGTGATGAGCATTAAGTAAACCAGCGAGCCCTTGCCAAGGTGGGAGCTTGTTCTTAGCCAGGGAGCAGGGAGAAAACATTGCTTGGAGTAAATAAAACAACTCTGCTTCCCCAGGAAGAGGAAAAGAAGTAATTAAATATGTGAGTGCTGCATGGAATAATTTGCACAAGGATACATCTTGTCTGCTATGCAGGAATGTTCCCAATCAACTATGCTTCTCCTGACCTTTATTTTTCTGTATTTCTACCACATCATATAAGAGACTCTTGATTTAAAAAAACCAAAGCACCTTGTCTCTTGTCTCTTTCAGTGCCAAGAAAGGGAAACAAGTACACCAAATACCCCCAAAACCCCCAAATTCTCCCAGTTATCTCCCTGAATCCCAGATTCCCCTGAAACACAAGTAAAAAGTGAGGCTTTAGATGCCCTTGATGAATTTATTGATTTTTACCCCAATTTTCTCTGTTTTAAAGGGATGAAGATGAATAAAAAAAAAATTAGGGCCAAAACAAAAGAATAACCAGCCCAATGTCTCCCCAACATGGATCACAGGGAATGTGGATCGCCAGGGCTCTGACCAATGTGGGTCCTCCCATGGGGGATGAAGCTGGAGCAGTGCATGAAGCTTCTCCTTCAGCTGAACCACTGCTCATCCTTCACCTTAATGTGGAGCTGCCCTCAAAGTTGCCATGCATCACTTTTTATTTTTCTCCTGTTGGGTATATTTTGGAGCAGCTGTTTTATGTGGCTTTTTATGGTGATCCTGTGGGAAGCAGCCATTTGCCTGCTGTGATATCCTCAAAACTAACACTAACTCCTCATTCCCTTTGGTGTTATTTGGGGTTTTTTATTTTTTTGATTGGTTTGTGTGGGTTTGTTTATTTGGGTTTTTGTCTGTTTTGGTTTGAGCTTTTTATTTGCTTTTTTATAAATGACTGGTTAAGTTGGCATAGCCAAACTCAAGAAAATGTAAACCAGGCTTGACTTTCTGGAGCCAAAAGAAATTACTTTTGGCTGGGTTTAGCTGCATCCCTAGACTCAGGATCTTTTTTTCTCTTTGGAAAAGGAGGAAAACAGCTAAGGACTCATCTGTGCCTTCTCCTCCCAGTAGCTGCTTTTTCCCTTTTTCCAGGGAAAGGTGCCTGATAATGTGGCTGTCAAGGGACTGAACCTGCTCTAATGAGAGCTGTACAGCACATGACATTTTAGAAGTCCACCTTTTACTTAGAGAAATGGTCTGGATCCTGGAAGAGTTGATCATAGCCCTGCACTTCTCCAGACACTGGCTCTGAGACAAACAAAAGAAAACTTAGATCTATTCCAGCCATAGTTTTGGCAAAATCATAACTGCCCTCAGTACTTGAGGCAACTGTATAGAAAACCGGGCATTGTAAACACCTGCTTCCATTCAAAGCAAAGGTACTCTTTAGCATTAATAAATGGAATTGATTTAATGATTTATAGATGGAGAGAAATACCATAGGAACTGTTCTGTCCCCAGCCAAACCTCCTAAAAACAGAAGAAAATCTTTCAACCAGCATGAGGTTGTGCCACCATTCCAGTGAGTGGCCCACAGGAAAACAGTGAAATTGGGCAAGTGAGTGCTGACCTGACAGAAAGGATCACTTTCATCTGTGACATTGGTGACTGCTCCACCCACTCTTCAAACAAGGACATTTGAATCCAGCTTTCACATTGTTTGTTCTCCTCGCAGATTTTTGATTATTTTGTCCTGAGAATATCTGACAGCCACAAGAAAGTGAAGCAGAGGGCACTGGATGTGCTGGCTGAAATCACAGGAGCCCTGAAAGATGCCCTGAACCTGGTGATCATTGGTTTGGTGGAAGGAATAACAAAGAACCTGAACTCAAAGGATCCCAGGGTTCGTGGGGCAGCTGTGAAAGCACTGGAAGAATCCATTGCTCATTTGGGTAAGGCTGAGCCCTGGCAGGGACTCTCCTCAGCTTCGTCTCTGTCTCTCCTGCACAAGAGAGCGCTGAGTGCCTTGACAGCTGCTCTTGTCTGTGGAACACTGCAGCTGACACCCACCAGAGGCTGTGCAGGTGCAGTCCTTATGCACCATCCCCAACAGGCTGGAATGGGATCAGCATTTCCCAACAGTCCCAGGAGCCCTTGGCTCTGTGCTGCTTGTCTGAAGGGCAAGTCCTGGGCTACAGCTTTGCTACAGTTCAGAGGCAAAGGGGGTTTGGAGTTTGCTTGGGCCCTGTCTGACTTCCCAAATGAACAGCTTTGCTGTTGGCATGAAGGGACACTGACCCATCAGAGCTTCTGCAGGGCAGCCACCTGGGAGGCTCTACATTAGAGGCATTAGCTGCCTATTTTCCACTTTTCTTCTTTGTCTTCTGTTTTCAAAGGGGAACTGATGATTCACCAAGTTCATTTCTTTAGAACAAACAGGTATAAACCCAGCTGTCAATGATGCCTTGTTCCACCTGTTGTTTTGCATGGGGCAAGATGGCCACAGCAATTAACTACATAGGCAAGGGCTGCTCTAAATTCCTTTGCCACACACATTTATGTCAGCTCTGAGAATGCTGACCTGGGGAAATATGCCCGAAAAAAGGAGTGTTGAAGAGGCAGGTCTTCAAGAGGAGTTTCCACTTTCTCCTCCCCAGCTGCTCTGTGAACTCAGGAACTGCCTGACTCAGTGCCTTTCTGTGACCCAAGTATGGGGCTCTTCCTTTTTGCTCTGGGATGCAAAACCTTTCACTGCTTCCATGTGACTGAACTCTCGAGGTCCCTGATGTGAAATGTTTTAACACAGCTCCTGCTACAGCAGACAAGTTTGGATTTACAAATGTGAAAGGAGAGCTTTTCTTTTGGAATTTAAAACCCTGCCAAGCAGGCTAGAAGGAAAGAAGAAAAGGATTCAAAAATCCACAGAAATGTACTTAATTTTATAAAACGGGGTTGGCCCTGCCCTTTCCCTCCCCACTGTCCTTTCTCCTATGACCTGAGCAAAGTGAGCAGAAACGTGTGTTTCCCTTGTAGATAAAGTGTCACTGCTGAAAGAGTTCAGCCACCAATGGAATCACCTGAGTGGCCAAGCCCTGCTGGATGTCACCGAGCGTATCACAGGTATGGCCTCCCCTTCTGAGCCAAGAGCTCTTCCCAGGGAGCATTTACAGGGAATGCCTGTGAGCAGACAGCAGAGCAGCTCCTCCAAACCAGGAGGTGCTGAGCTTGTCCCTGCTGCCCCACAGCCAAGGCAGGTGGGTTTGGCAGGTTTTCCCTGGCTGCTGCAGAGCTGGGCAGCATCTGAGATGGGGGCAGCGCTTGGTCTGGGGCTGGGCTCTCACTGGGGCATTTCAGAACTACCTCCAGCAAAGGGAGGGCTAAAAATGCCCTAGCTGGCTCCTCTCTGGGGAGCTCAGGGACATCTGTGATCTTTGAGGGGAAATGATGACAAATGCTGTCTCAGGGCATCAGTTTGTTTTGTCCTCACAGAATTCTTGTTGATCTCTTGGAAAGTTTTGAGGCTGAACCGTGCAGAGCCTGGGGGTCACAGCTTAGGCCAGAACTGAACAGAGGTATCAGAGGCACAGGTTCAGTGCAAGGCAGCCTCTGGGGCACAGGGACAGAAGCAGAGTGCTGAGGCTCCCTGCCTGTGCTGTCAGAGTGGCCTTGGACTGAGCCTTTCAGGGTGTGCAAACAGTGTCTGCCTGTGTCAGCGCTGTCCAAAATGCTACAAATGCAGCTGATAATTGATTCCTCAGAGGAGCTTGCTATGTCAGCAAAAGCCAAGGAATGGAAAAAGGATAATCTCAATATATAGCAGAGAAGATGATTGATAGCCTTGCTTCAACTGGGGCTAAATCCACTGCTAATTATGCCAACATCTTTGAATGCAAGGTTTAATACACTTTGTGTCTTCATTAGGAATCTCAAAAGGGCATGTTCAGCAATTGGGAATGTCAAAGGCCCTTTAAAGAACATTTGAATAAAGTAGATCTCCAGCAATAGGGAATTTAGTTTAGCAGTTCTTTTTATCTCTTTTTCAAATAAAGGAATAAACCATAAATTAGGACTACTTTAGAAAGAGCAGATGTTCTCTCTGAGATTTAGTAGGAACAGACAGCTGTTCCTCACATTCAGTAGTCACCGATGTCTTTAATTATATTTAAACTCAAATGAATTCCCATCTTAAAATGGGTACCATAACCCTTTCCTGCTTAGCAGAATTCGTTTTGGTTACTTGCAGGAGCTCCTTCAATGTTTCAATGTTGATGACTGCTGGTGGATTAACAGCATAGAGAAAATGAAGTCTCTTCCACCACAGAATATTAAATGGCTGCAAGATAACATTTTGTCTGATCAGAAAATAAGAATGGTCTCCAGAGCATTTCAGGTTTTTTCTCTCAGCCAAATCTGCCATGCAAGAAGCCTGTTGGTAGTAAATATTTGTCTGTGTTTGATACAGTTCAGTTCAGAAAATGAGCACAGATATTTCAGGGACAATGTGAGAAAACACTCATATTTTGGTTACATTTCAGTCCCCTGTGTAGCATTTTTCTTTCTCCATGCCCCTATTTCAGTGAACATTATAAGAAAAAATGCCATTACCATTGGGAGGGGAAGTGCCATTAAAATGTGAAGATGCCCAAATGCCAAGGCAATGGGGTCTGAGTAATTATCAAAGACACCCTGAGGTTTGAAACAGCTCTTTGTTGGAAGCCCCAAAAGCATTCTGCCAAAGACACCAGCTGGTCACTGATGTTTCTCATCCAGCTGTCAGGCAGCAGCCATCTCTGGTGGGCTGGAGTTTTGAGGTGTGTTCTAACCCTGCCCTTTGCTGTGTGCCACTGAGCACAGGGAAGAGCCAGATTAGGCATCTGGCACTTGACATCAAAGTTACAAAAATGGAATCATCCCTTTTATTAGAAATCTCTCCATTTCCTCTCTATGGTGCATTTCCAAATCTTCAGTGTGGGTTTAGACAACTTCTTAATGGAAATCAAAGGCAATTGGACATTGCATTCATTGTTCATGCGGAGATTGTGAAATAATTTAGGAAAGGTAGGAAGTCTGCCACAGGGCCAAGGCTCTGGTTGGAGCAATTAGTGCTGAGGGGTTGGTGGTTCTGTTTCCAGGATGATCAGCTGCTTTGCCCGTTTCTGGATCAAGGGGCTCTGGGTGCTATTTTGCTGCTCTTGGCCAGAGAACTGGCAAGAAGCAGAAGCAGCAGAGGAAGATCCTTGTTTGCAGTGAGGCTGGTGGGTAAGGAGCTGTGTCTCTGTCCCGGCAGTGCTTGTGCAGGGGGTTCATGCCAGGAGCCCTGAAGTCGCCCAGCGCGACGCCCTGCCCGTGCTCTGGTCCTGCCTGGAGAACAAGGCGCTGCCTGTGCGGAGCGCCAACGTCCGCACCGTGGCCACCAAGCTGGCCTCTGCCCTCTGCAAGGTGATGGGCACCCAGCTGAAGAAATGTGCTGCCAGCAAGCCTCCACATGTGCGGGAAAACCTCTCCAGAATGTTGGGCTGGTGAAGGCAAGATGTTCTCCAGAAGGCTGAGGAAGCACTGAGTTGGAAACCTCTGGATTTGCCTTTTGAGCTGTGCCAAAAATGACAAAATCCTAAGGAAGGGTGTGCATCTGCCCCTGCTCTCTCCATTGCCCTTCCTAGTCATGGCATGGGGGGCCTGATGCAGCTCCAGATGGAGGACAAGGTGAAGGCAATCATGGCTCAGACTCACACAGAGGTGAGGGGGGAGCTGGGCCAATCCCTGCTGGCAGGAAGGGTCTTGTGGCAGCCCAGAGAGGCTGTGCACATTGCCAGGGAACAGCTGTGCCCTGCATGTGCCCCTGCAATGAGCTGTGCTGCTGCCAGTGCCCCTGGAGCTGTAGGGCTGCTGAGCTGTGGGGCAGGCAGAGGAGCAGGAGGGTGCGTGTGCAGCTGAGCCATTCCTGGAGAGCACAGGGCTCTGGGCTTCCTGCTGTCCCAGGGCAGCCCAGAGGCCAGGCTGTGCCTGTGCCAGCTCTGGGCAAGTGGCTCAGGGTTTGCCCCGGCCTGCCTCAGTGTCTGCCAGCAGGAGCATGTTTCCCTGTGCAGCTGTTTAGACATTTCCAGGAAATGTGTCCCAGGAAATATGGAGCTTCAGCTGCTTTAGGTTTGCATGGTGGCCTCTGTTAAACTTTGTGTCTCCATTTTGCAGACCTGGCTGGTTACAGTCTTACCGAGAAGTTTTCTCAGACACTTCCCATGTTCCCTTACCCACAAAGTCCTCGCCTCCTGTCCAGAAGAGCTCTCTTTCCTCCAAGCTCAGGAAGAAGCTGCTGCCTGTATGGAGAGTGTTTGAAGAATAGGATTGATGCATTAGGCTTCATAGTTACAGCTGTACATATGTTCTGATCTTTAGATGTAGTTATGAATTAATGTTTTTTGATTCTGTCTTTAAGTTTTGATGACATATTTTTAATTCTATATATTTTAGTTTGATGATGAAAAAAAGTAAATAAATAAACAAAATTGAAAAAACCAAAAGGAGAATGTGAGACCAGGACCTGCTAGCCTAGAGATTATGGGAGTGCAGCTCACTCAATGTGCCAGTAACTCACCACATCCTTTCCTCATTGGGCCTCTCCTCTGCCTCTTTGGCCATGTTTTCTTTGTGTCATTTGTGCTGCTGTTTTCAACTTGTCATTGTAAGAGGGCCACACATTTGGGGGACAATGGATCCAAAAGATCCTGTCTAGTCAAAGGTTTTCTACCTAGGTGTGTTCTGTGCTCACCAAAGGCCTGAGCAAAGAAACCAAGAGAAGTGTGCCCAAATCCCAAAGCTTTGCTCCTTTGCAATCTCCCACGGCTCTGGCTCACAGGTGTCTTCAATCACAATTTCATCTTTAAGAAGAGGTCATGTATTTCACTGGGAAAAGATGCACTGCTTTGGCAAAGTCACCTGTATGTATATTTACTGGGGACAGCAGTCCAGCTCTGTTCACTTTGCCCCTTGTTTGAAGAAGGATGAGTGCACTGGGAGGCCAATAACAAGTGACAAGGGTTCCTCCAATCTGCACTGCAGCCTGGCTGCCATTCAGCCCAGAGCTAGGGGATCATTTAGTCCCATGGACCAGTGCTTGCCAGTGGAATGAATTCCTGCACAGCTGGAAGAAGCAATTCTGGATTCAGCTCCAGCTGTTGGTGGGCTGCATGATCATTGACAATGCTGCCCATCCAGAAATTTTTCTGCAGTTTCCTTTCATAGTCATTTGAAGCTTTAAAACTTCACATTTCAATTTGCTTTGCCTTAGGGAAAAACACTTCTAGGCCCAGTGCAAACTGTAACCTTCTGACAGCAAAGTGCTCATGATTGCCAGCTTCTGATGTTACACAATGTCACCTGGCTGCCTGTATTTGCTTAGCTCTGGGTCTAGTCCCGGCCTAGTAAAGCCCCGGCAGGGTGGCACGTTGCAGGGAAAACTGGTCCATGACCTTATGGGGTTGCCATCAGCAGAAGAGTGAATGTGCCCTTTGGGGATTTCTCTGGAGGCAAAATTAGGGACCTACTCCATGCCACAATATTCTCTTAGATGTTTCTGCAATATCCTAGAAAAGGCTGTGAAACTTCACACCTCCTTGCACACCCACTGTTTGAAGAGGGGCATTTTTGTCCCTCCTCAAAGTCATTGCTCTTGCACATGAGAAACATGAACATCCACCAACAGGAATGATGCATGGTCCTGCTGCTGCTTCAGAGGACTGGGTAGTGCAGACCTGGGTGTTACCAATATGAGCACCTAATTAGCATTTCATGCTCCTTCAAGCTGTCCAGATCTCAGGGCTTTTTTGTTTCAAAGCAGCCACTGCACCATCTCTAGGGAAGAACAGGAAATGGGAAACAGCGACTGCCAGCCTTGCAGGGGTGTGGGGGAAAACCTGAGGTTTCTGTATCAACAGATGAATGGGAAGAGTGTAATTGCCAAAGCAAACGCTTTGTTAGGATAGCAGGAGCAGTTGTTTACTGCATGCTTGCATGAAGATCATTTGGAATCTCCTTTTTGTATCTCATGCAGAAAAGGAGCTCTTAATAATACCACGCTACTTAAACCAGATTGGGATGTAGCTCTGTAGTGGTTCACAATGAAGCAGACTGCCTGCTGTGTCACTACCAGCCTTGCTGAGCCTGCGAGGGACTGTAGTGTATCCCATGCCTGTTTTTGCCTCCAAGCGAAGCTGGGTTTTCCTTATTAGTGTGGAGTAAATATAAGAGTAATAAAATGGACAATTAAACTGGCCACTTTGGAGGATATGCTCATGCTTTCGCATGTCAGTCCTGTACCTCATGCTCCCAAGGTTTGTTATTCATCATAAAGTATTATAACAAAAAAACCTCAGCTCTCATGTTACGACTGAAAAAAATTGCACAAGATCATCAAGAATTCTGCTGTCAGGAACAAGACAAGAGCCTTCCGACACTCACGTGCAGCTGTCCTGGATTGCTGCAGCCCTTTGTGAAAAGCTGCAGCAGACAGAGTGTTTGGAGTTGGTTTGGGCCTTTATGAAAGATCTGTGGAGCAGTGTGCAGGGCTCTCCTGGCAGGAAACTGTTTGTCCAAGCCCAGGGACACGGTGCCGGCAGGAGCGGAGCGGCCCCGCTCCAAGCCCGAGAGTCTGTGAGCTGAGCCACGCCGGGGAGAAAAGGCAGTGAGGGGTTCCAGCCCAGCTGCTTCACTGCCCTGCCCGCTCCATGGAGCTCTGCCATGGGAGAAAGCCGATGCTGGACGAGCCCCCGAGCTTCCATCAGCTGCTGGAACTGCTCCATGACAGCTCCTGTTCTTCCGAGAGAGACCCCGGCGCCTTCTTGGAACGCGTGTCATGGGGGGATTCTGTTTGTTAATAAACTGTTGGAGGTTTTCCACTTTCATCTATCAGTAATAATTTCCTATATCTGGAAAGGGATTGTTGGAACACTTTAGAGGAGACGACTTATTGCACAATATCCTGTTTGAAGTTGTCTGAAACTGTGGGAGACAGATGGCTTCACACAGGAGCATCCCCAAGGCTGCTGAGGGGAAGGCACAGAGAAAGACAAACCCAGTATTTCTGAGGGAACTCCTTGACACCAAGCCAACCTGAGCTGTCAAACAGCAGACCTGATGTTTTGAGACATGGGCCAAAGGGGAAACCTTTCAGTGTCTTTGGTCCAGGCTGGGTTATGCTCGAGGCAAAGGTGTGTCAGTGTGTTGGATAATACACTTTTCTTGACCAAGAGATGGGGAAACTGAGAGGTGTTTTAATAAGTTTTATTCCATTTTCAGTCTCATGAGAAGGGTGAGACAAGACAGATGTTATAATTCAAGCCATCACAATCAGAAGCCAACTATTTCCTAATTATAATACATTATAAGCGTTTCTTGGTCTATCAGCCTTTTGCCATGCCATGTTGTAGATGCCTTAAAGCCAATTATTTAAAACTGCCCATCGTGGGTCCCACTACAATGCATCTTTCATAGCTCTGTTTTTCCAAAATCTTATTTGCAAGGCCGTCTTTTGAAACTTTTTTTCCAGCTTCATTTTTCTCTCAACAATATCTGTCCTGTTCCATGGCATTTTTAAGTTAGCATTTCTTGTCTCAAGATTTATATACAGATTCCTACTTTGTGGGCCTTCTATTAGGCCCTAAAAGCTTTCTACAAATCCATTTCCCACATCAGTGCACTTGGCTCCTTCTCTCCTCATTGTGCCTGGCAAGCACAGGAGCCCAGAGCTCCTGCAGAACCCATCACAGCACTCAGTGAGAGCAAACTTGTGTCCAGTCCTCACCTGGAGCTGTGGTGCCCAGCATTCCACCACACTGGAATGAGGAACTGTTCCTGCTCTTTCAGAAGGAGCTCAGGAGCTTTGGCCTTCAGATCAATTGTCTGCAGGCTCCTGCAGTGCCTGGTGCTGCTCCCTTGCCAGAGGCACCCCAGGCCAGGGGGGCACATCTGGGCTGCTGTGTCTGGCTCTGGGGCTCCCTGTTCTGGGCAGTGAGGAGGAGCTGCAGAGGCTCTGCAGGACTGACAGGATGGGCTTTGGGGCTGGCAGGAGAAGCTGAGGGACCTGGGCTGCTGGAGCTCCTGAAGAGGAGGCCCAGGGCTCATCCTGCAACTGCTCCAAGGGCGGTTTCATGGAATCCCAGAATCAGCAAGGGTGGAACAGGCCATGGAGATCATCAAGTCCAACCTGTGCCCTGACACCGCCTTGTCTCCCCTGGGCCTCCTCTTCACCAGGATAAACAACCCCAGCTCTCTCAGCCACTCCCCACAGCTCTTGTGTTCCAGATCCCCCCCCAGCCTTGTTGCCCTTCTCTGGAAACGCTCCAGCCCCTCCATGTCCTTCCTAAATTGGGGGCCCAGAACTGGACACAGCACTTGAGGTGCTGCCCAAGAAGTGCTGAGTGCAGGGGAAGAATCCCTGCCCTGCTCCTGCTGGCCACACCATTCCTGATCCAGGCCAGGAGCCATTGGCCTTCTTGGCCACCCGGGCACACTGCTGGCTCATGTCCAGCCTGCTGTCCATCAGTCTCTGCAGGTCCCTTTGTGCCTGGCTGCTCTCCAGCCACTCTGGCACCTTGCTGAGGGTGGGAGGCAGGGAGGGAATGGGTCCAGATCCAGTCCTTCCTGAAATGTGGTGTTTGCTGGCACTGCCAGTTCCCAGTTCTTGGTATTTCCCTATTCTGGCACAGCCCAAGTGCAGCAATTTGCTGGCAAAGAAAGTCAAAACCAAGCAAAGACCTGGTACCTACAGCAACCCGATCTCATGTTTGCTGACACCGCCAGTGCCCAGATCGAGAATGTCTCAGATGCCTGCACAGCCTAATTCCAGCAGTTTGCTGGCACTGGAAAATTAGCATCTGGAAATTTCTCACTGCCAGCAAAACCTAAATGCAGCAATTTTCTGGCAAAGAAAGCCAGAACTCAGCAGCTTCCCGGTGCTGCCACCAGCACCACCCAGGTCTGGTGTTTGCTGCGCAAGTGCCCAGATCTAGAAATTTCTCAGTGCTGGCACAGCCAAGTCCAGCAATTTGCTGGCACAGAAAGCCAAAATCCGGCAGTCTCCTGATGCCAGTATAGGTGCCCAGACCTGGTGTTTGCTGCCACTGACAGTGCTCAGATCTGGATATTTCCCTGTTCTGGCAGAGCCAAGTCCAGCAATTTTCTGGTAAAGAAAGCCACAATCTGGCAATTCCCTGCTACCGTCATTGGCAATGCCAAGATCCGGTGTTTGCTGGCACCACCAGTGCCCAGATGCGGGAATTTCCCAGTGCCAGCACAGCCCAAGTCTAGGAATTTTCTGGCAAAGAAAGCCAAAACCTTGCAAATACCTGGTACCTACAGCAACCCAGTCTTGTGTTTGCTGACACCACAAGTGCCCAGATCCAGAATTGTTCAGGTTTGTGCACAGCATAATTCCAGCAATATGCTGGCACAGAAAGTTAACATTTGGCAATTTCCTGGTGCTGGCACATTCCCCACCCAGATCTGGTGTGCGCTGGCACTGCCAGTGCCCACATCTGGCAATTTCCCTCTTCTGGCACCGCCCATGTCCAGAATTTGCTGGCAAAGAAAGCTAAAACCTGGCAATTTCCCCTTGCCAGCACTGCCCAATCTGGAGTTTGCTGGCAGCAGGATCCCAAGAAAGAAGGAAGGAAAGAAGAAAAGAAAAGAGGAAGGCATCCAGATCCAGTCCTGCCTGGAGCCTGGTGCCTGAAATGGGCTGTTTGCTGGCACTGCCAGTGCCCAGATCTGGACATTTCCCTGTTCTGGCACAGCCCAAGTGCAGCAATTTGCTGGCACAGAAATCCAAAGCCCGTGGCAGCTTCCTGCCACTTGGTCTGGCACTGCCCACATCTTGTGTTTGCTGCACCAGAACCCAGATTTGGAAATTTCCTGGTGCCAGCAGAGCCCAAATCTGGCAGATTTCTGTTGCTGGCAATGACACCACCCAGATCTGGTGTTTGCTGGCAGCGCCGGCACCCAGATCTGAAAACTTCCTGGTGCTGGCACAGCCCAAGTCCAGTGATTTGCTGGCACAGAAAGCCAAAGTTTGGAAATTTGCAGGTTCTGGCTCCAGCACCATCCAGCTCTGGTGTTTGCTGGGACCGCCAGTGCCCAGATTTGGAAAATTCCTGATGCCTTCACAGTCCAGGTCTAGCAATTGTTTTTTAGCTAGCTGGGGCAGAGAAGTTCCTCGGGCTGTGACTTTCCTTTTTCTTGGAAGTGTTTAAACCTGCTGTGGACTGAAAACCCAGACAAACACCGACAGCTTACACCTGTGGCCCCCTGAGCTCTGGGACGCTGCATTCCAGAACCAGAGGGACTTAGAAGAGACCGAGTGAGCCAATTACAACCCACAAAAAGGACTTTCTGAATGTGACATCTCTTCAGCACTGTCAGAGGTTTTATTTAATATTATTCATTTTTCATGCTTGTGAATGCTTTACTTGTTAAATAAACTGGGTTTTTTTCACTTTTCTCCAGGGAAGTCTTTCCCTGAACTAGTAGGGGGAGGGGACGCTTGAACTTGCTTTCTAGATGGACCCCTTTTGGAGATTTCCTCCCAAAATTTGCCCTAAACCAGCACAAACAGTCACAATGAAAACTTCACCAGTGGCATAATTTCCTGGTGGAAAATCTTGCGACAGAAGCTTGACCTTGCTCTCCATGAGAGATTCTTGGGAAGAGCAGACAGGAGAAGATTCCTGGAAAACTGAAACAGCTTTCCAGAAGTGAAATGAAAATGAAAGAAACAATCCAAGATGTTTTCCTCTATCTATTTCTATGCTCCCCTTTTTTATGTTGCACCCCAGAAATTCCAGATGCACCTCATCTCTAAGATTGATGACTTAGTGATTTTTAGACACTCTAAAATCCCATGAGCCACACACACTTTTCCTTCCCCTGTTTTTACTGGAAAGCAACACTGGAGATGTAAGTGCAGTGCTTGGGTCAGGTAGGAATCCTACCCCAAGGGAAGGTGCCCCGACAGTGTTTGACCCTCAGCAAGGACAATGCACAGCAGCAGGCGAGGGGATCGCTGTGCCAGTGCGCAGGAGTCAGGGCTCTGCATCCGGGCTCAAGGCTGCAAAGTTCCCGTGTTTGGGCAGACGGAGGGGCTGGCCCCGGGGCGCGCGGGACTCGAACGTGGGGCTCGTGGGGCGAGCGGGGAACGGACACGGGGACGAACGGTCCCGGTGCCTCAGTTGCAGCAGCGGCAGCAGCAGTGGCAGCAGCAGCGGCAGCAGCAGCAGCGACAGCAGCAGCAGCAAAGAGATAGTTTTAAACACTCTTTCTATTTCTCTTTTTCTTTCTCTCTTTCTTTCTCTTTCTCTCCCTTTCCCGCTGTCGGGCACCCTTCTCTCGGGGTCCCTTGCCCGGCGTCCCTCTCCTCTCCCCGCCTCCCTCTCCCCTGCAGGGCCGGGCCATGCCCCCGGCCCGCCCCCAGCCCCGGGCGGGGCTGCCCCGTGCCCCGCCCCGACCGTCCCGCCGCGGTCTCGCCTCCGCCTGGCTCTGGCCGTACTGGCGGTGGCGCTGCTGGGCGGGTGTCAGTGGCTGGTGCGGGGGCGGCATCGCCGCCCTTCGGCTCCGCCTGGCCCGAGCCCGGCCCCGGCCCCGACGCAGGGTCCAGTCCCGACCCCGGCCCCGGCCACGGCCCCGGCCCCGGCTCCGGCTCCTCCCGGGGCCCGCGGAGGACACAGGCGGCGCGGCCGCTCCCGCCGCCTCCGCTGCGGCTTCCCCGACCCGAGCTCCGCCTCTCGGCAGCACGGCCGCCAGCCCCGAGCCTCCCGTGCCGCGTTCCCGGAAGCGAACGCATGGGCATGGCCGGCCCGGGGCGGGTGAGGGGCGCTCGGGGGCCGTTGCTGGCCCCGGGCCGAGCGCTGACCGCCGCGTCCCGCCCGCAGGTGAGGCGCAGGAGGCCCTGCAGGAGCGGCACTGGCTGCGTTCGGTGCTGGGGCGCCAGAGAGCCTCGAGAGTGCCCAAGCTGACCACTGTAGAGGAGGAGGAGGAAGAAGGCTCTGGAGCTGCTCCAGCAGAGTAGAATGAAGACAGTGCCATTCCATCCACCGCAGGAGGGTGAGTGGCAGAGATGGGCTGCATGACTGGAGCCTGCAGCCAACTTGGCTCCATCCCATCCCATCCCATCCCATCCCATCCCATCCTATCCCCTGGGGAAATGCCCATGGACAGGATGGAAGAGGGGCCGGGCAGACACCCCGCAGGGGCCGTGCTCCATCCCCTGGGGCATCCCGGGGCTCTCCCTGCCTGTGAGCACAGGGCTGGGCTGTGTTCTCCGGCCTCTCCCGCAGCCCCTCATCTCTGGCTGTGCTCGCTCTTTGCCAGATGCAGCCCTGGAGCGCACACAGCAGCAGGAAAGCAGACGTGGCCGCTTCCGCAGAACAGCGCAGGTACCTGCAGCCACCCCCACCTGGGCTAGGCCTGCTGTCCCTGCTCAGCCCAGCCCCCTGTGTGCAGCATTCCGTGCAACATCCCCGGCTTCTTGCCCTTCTGCTACAGCTTGTTTGCGACTTCATCAGGAGCATTTGGCAGGAAGAGACCAGCACCATGGGCACTGGGCTCAGAGCACACTCCGAGCTCCTCCATCATGAGACCAGTGCCGCCCTGCTGGATTTGCTGCTGGAGAAGGGTGTTGCCAGGCCAGAACAAGTAAGCAGCCTGGGGCCAAACTTCAATTCCCCCATGAGTCCCATGGCTTTCCCAGCCACGCCTGGTGGTCCCTGGGAGCCTTTGAGGCCATGGCTAGTGCGCTGGCAAGGGAAGGACTTCTCTGGGGAGCCTGGGGACATTGCTCTCTCTGGCAGCTTTCCAAGTCTCCCCGTGCCTTCTCCAGGTGCCCGCCATGGTGAGGTACATTCACCGCTGGCTCATGGCCAATGATTTTGCCGAGCACAGGCTGGACAAGGCCCTGCTGAATCTCACCACAGCACACCCGGGTGATGCAGTCGTGACGCTCCTGCATGTGGCCCCGTCCTGTGACAGGTATGGGGCCCACCTGCCCACACGGCTCAGGCCTCCCCAGCCCATCACCCTGTACCACCTGTCCCAGGTGTCTGAGCAACAAAGACTTCCAGGGCCCTCTGGTGTTGCCTTCTGGAGCAAGGCAGGCGACCTGGTTCAGAGGAACAGCACGGCGGCCCAAACTCTCCAGGGCCGCTCGGGCCAATGACACACACAGGCATCAATATGATGGACGGTCAAAAGGCCTTTATTATCTCATCTCTTGGGTTTTTATAGTCTAAGGGGTCTCTACGTCAGCGTGGGTCTGTCTTTACCATCTATAGTTAGTAAGGAGTGGAAAGTTACTGGGTAGGGGATGGAAAGTTACTGGTGTTCGGTTGAGGGAGGCTACATTCCTATGTTAATTTCTTATCTATGGGGAACAGATGGTCTTATCTAAGGGGAACAGAGGGTCCTGCCTTTCCATGACATCGCGAGATCTTCCGCAGCGCCTTTTCCTTATCTACCACACTCTGGCTGCTGCCTTTCCCAGCCCTGCTATGACAGCCCCTGAGCCTGCTGCCATGCTCCCTTGCCGCCTCTCAGGGCCCTGTCCCCACAGGGCTGGTCTGCCTGGCTGCTGCTGGCAGGGGGGCAGTGGGCAGAGGCAGCACCAGCGGTCAGCCCGGGCCCCTAGGGATGCCCAGGCCACGGTGCTGTGTCTGAGACGCCCCTGAGACAGAGCTCTGACCCCACAGAGCTGCCATCTCCATGTGGAATACCATCATGGGCTCAGCGAGGACTGCGGAGCCAGTGCAGCTGATACTCCTGGATGTGCTGGAGAGCTGGCCAGAGCACAGCATGCGCACCTCCAATGGGGACAAAACGGGTGTCTTTGTCCTGGCTGTGAGTTTCTGCAACTGGCCTTTGCTGGCCCCAAGGCCGCCTCTCCAGAGCTCTCCATCCTCCTTCCCCCACTGCATCTCCCTTCCTCAGGCACTGGCCTGAAACCTGGCCCAGGGGCAGCTTCAGGCCCACCAGGCCCCATGCTCCCCCTGCCAAGGTCTCTCCTGGCCTCTCCCTGCCACGCTCGGGCCCTGCCACATGCACACTTCGGCACTGAGCGCTGTCTCGGGGTCTTTGTCCTTTGCAGGCAACTGTGGTGATGTGGAAGATCCTCCAGGTGCCCCCTGTCCCACGTGTAGTGGAGCCGTATTTCCCCCGCCTATTTGTGCATCTGCTCTTCCAAGTGTTCTTCAGCACTCTGGATATGCCAGAGGAGGTTGATGCGTTCTGGAAGGAATGCCAGGAAGAGCACGGCCTTGCCACCAGCCCCAACAGGTGCTCCATCCCACTCCTCCTTTCCCTGCTACGTCCCTGGGCAGGAGTCAGTGCTCCCAGCATGACCTGGGCTTTGCTGTGCACGCAGGTTTGCAGTGCGGACCCTCAAGTCTCTGCTCTGCCGAATGCAGCACGAGGATGTGGTGGTGGCAATGGAACGCAATTGTGGCTGGGACACGCTGCTGTGTGCTGACACCCACCACTATGCCGTGGGTCTGCTGGCCAGGTGAGACCCCCTTCTCCCCACTGCCTCTGACATTTGTGCTCTGTGCCCAGGGAGCTCCACACAGTCCCCGAGGTCATGGGCCAGAGGGCCTTGTCACCGAGGGATCTCCAAGCAGACTGGAAGAGGCTGGGAGAGGAGGGTGCCCACAGGGAGCCACCTCCCAAATAGTCCAGGGCCTCTTGCAGGATGCTGGGGAAAGACCAGACCTCTGTGTGTCAGTCCTGGCAGAGGTTTGTCCCCCTGGACCACAGTCTTGGTTTCTTTTTCTCCTGCCGGGAGGATGTGCTGTGTCGCCATCCCCTTGTGTTCCCAGATTGCTCACTACCTGCTCTGGCTGCTCAGCACACAGGAGCCACGCTGGGAGCTTCCCGCGCTAGCATTCCTTGTGGAGGTGAGCCTGATGGCCAGCGCTGCCTGGCTGAGCTGCCCACCAGCTGTCTGCCCTCTCGGAGCCGCAGCTGTCTGGCACGGTGCCCGCGCCCTGTGCTGCTGCCTGGGCCCAGCCCTGTGCGGCCCCGGGCTCCTGCCGGCCGGGTCCCTGTCACTGCCCTGTGCCTTTCAGGTCCTCGAGTGGCTGGACTTGAGTGAACGTGGTGCTAACAGGGTCCTGCAAATTTTGTCAAGGCAGCTGCAGAGTGAATGCAGGGAGAGGCGTCGCCTGGCACTCAGGGCCCTTCTCAAGTTCACTGATGATCCCTGCATGGTGAGAAGAGGGCAACAGCTGAAGCTGAGCGGGGGAATGCAGTCACTTGGGCGTGGCTGGGCTTTGGGTGCTGGAGCAGCTGCTCCCAGCTCTCCTGCCTCCCAGTTCAGCTGCCTGAGTGCTTCGGGACAGGCCTTTGGCCTCTGGGCCCTGCAGCAGCAGGATGGCATTTCATAAACATGTGTTCTGCACAGACCAAAAACATGCAGAGCCTGACTGAAAGTCTTGTGGAGCTCCTGTGGGATGGAGAGATTGTTTTCATGGCAGTCATGCTACTCAACTCTATCATCTTGGACAGTGACAGGCTGCTGCCCAGCCCCATCACACTGCAGCTGCTCGAGGCGCTTCTGCCACTCTTTGACCACGTAAGGCTCACTGCTCCCAGCCACAGCCACTGGGTGCTGCCCAGACACTTTATGCCCTTGCAGGCTTGTGCCAAGCTGAGCTCCTTGCAGCCAATGCTGAGGTCTTTTTTTCTTCCTTTCATACAGGACAATAGCCAGGTGCAGCTGATCTCCATATTGCTCTTCCAAACATTGGTGACTCATCCAGAGGAAAAGGCAAAAAAGGACCTGAAGACACCCCTGCGCCAGAGCCTGCGGCCCCTCTTCTTCCACTGCCATGATGAGAATCAGCGTGTGGCACAGGTGGGGACTCGTGGGCTGCTGCTGTCCCCCTGGCAGGGGGCTCGGCTGTCTCCTGCCCTGGCGCCTGCCGGACTGCAGCCTCCTCCTGGCTGGGAGGAGGGTGGGTCCTGTGCCCTGTGGGTCCTGTGCCCTGGGCTCGGGGACATCTCCACGTCTCTGCTGCTCCCCAGGCTTCTCAGGAAATGCTGCTTTGTGTGGCTGAGTTCCTGAAGAGGAGGGATCTTGAAAGACTGCTGAAGAGCAAGAAGCTATGGAAGTTCGCTGAGTTCCTGGTAAGGAGGGCCTGCAAGCCCCAGCCTCAGCCTGGAGAAGGCCCCTGAGGGCGGTGCTCAGTGTGCGGTTCAGGCAGCTGTGCCCCTGCCCGCTGCTGCAGCCAGGGCCGCCAGCCTGTGCCCCACACGCCGCTGTCTTCCCTGGGCCGCGCAGGCTCTTCTCCAGGCTCCCGATGGCCCGAGCCGGGTGCCCATGGAGCTCCGGCCCGGCGGGGCTGCGGGGCGGGCCGGCACCGCGGCTCCCCGGGCAGCAGCCGGCCCTCTGCCCCCTGCCCTCGGGAACCCGGCGCCAGCGGCTGCTGGCCGTGCCTCAGGCCTCTGCGGGCAGGGGAGGCCGGGGCTGGGCGCAGGCAGCGCCCGGCCTAGGGGCTGAGCCCGCGCCAACCCTTCCCTCCTGCCGCTCTCTGCAGCTGGCAGAGGACAGGAGCCGAGCGGCCGAGCACCTGCGCCGGGCCTTGCGCTACCTGCAGAGCCCACAGGAGCCCCTGCGAGCGGCGGCCGTCAGGTTCATGGGTGGGTCCCGCGCCCGGGCTGCCCCTCCCCTCCCCGCCCGCTGCAGCTCGGCCCCAGCCCCGCCTGCTGCCCCGGCAGCGCCAGCCCGGCCCGGCGCCGTGGAGCCCCGCCTGGCCTGGGCATTGCTGCTGCCGCCCTCTGGCAGCTGTGCCCTGGGGCGGCAGCGAGCGGCAAGGGCCGGGCTGAGCCCTGCCGGGCCAGCAGCCCGTGTGGCCACAGCGCCGGCAGCGCTGCTGACAGGGAGCTGTGCCGCTGGGGCCGTGACAGGCTCTGTGTTCACAGGCATGGCCGGGCGGCGCCTGAGGGGGCAGCAGCAAGAGCTGCAACTGATCTGCACTGGTGAGTGAGGGCAGAGGGCTGACAGCGCAGGCTGCCGAGGGGAGCTGCAAGCCCTGCCCTAGCTGCGGAGGGCTCTGCTCCCGTGGGCAGAGCACACGGAGCTTTCAGGGCCACGTGGGCCATTCGTGGCCAGCAGCTTCGGGCTGATCCCCTTGCTCCCTGCTCCCTCCTGGCCATGGCAAGAGCCGGCTGGGATGGCCCTGGCAGGGGGCTCTCCTGGACTCCCTGCAGATCCGGCTCTGACCATGCCTCTGTTCCACTCTCTTGCAGCCCTGGAATGCCTGACGGAGGACACGAGCAGTGCCGTGTCGCAGCTGGCACTTGAAACACTGCATGTCCTCCTGGCAATACAGCGTGGGCGATATTCCACCATCCAGAGGCTGCACGATCAGCTGCGCAGGGCATGGAGGACTCGGCCTCGCCTGTTGGGGCTCGGCTGCCTGCACTGCCAGATGACTGAGGAGGAGAGCTGATCTGGGGGGCTGTCTTTGTTGGTGCAACCTGAGCCAGGGGTAATTTTCCTTTTCTTTAATATTTTTCTTTTCTTCTTTTCCATTTTTTATCTTTATTGTAAATAAATAAATTATAGAGTATATAGAATTATATATATTATTATAGATTATAGATTACTGTAAATAATTCTAGAATGTGTTATGATACACAGACTGCCAGGAGCTTTTCTTTGCTGCCCAGGGACTGCAGGGCAAGAGGCAGGAAAGGGCGGAAAGGGTGCTGTTGCTCAGCAGCACAGAAGGCTGAGGGGTGATGAGGCCCTGCAGGGGGAAAAGGGTGCTTGTGCTCAGCCAGCTGCCCAGGCGTGCAGCGGGAGAGGGGAAATGGCCAGAAGCCCCTTGGCCTTTGGTGGCTCTGCTGAAGCCTTTGTGCTGCCCACAGAGCGGCTGGGCAGGGGCCGGGGCTGTGGGGATCCCTGCCAGAGCGGTGCCTGGAGATGGCCTCAAGCCCTGTGCCAGGCAGGAAGCACCATCTGTGTCCTCCTGCCCCGGTGCTGCTGGCTGCCTTGCTGAGGGCTCCCAGGTGCCTCTGGATGGGGCTGCTCTGGAGCTGCTGTGGGGCTGCGGCGCTGCTGCCGGGCAGCTTGGCCGGGCTGGGGCAGCCCCTGAGGGGCCGGGGCGCTGGCAAGCCCTGAGCAATGGGCTGTCAGAGGCCACAAGCAGCCCCCTGGAAACTGCCTTGATCCTGACAGAGTTGACTTGCAAGAAGGATCCTGGGCACTCTGCAACCAACAGCATTGGTGTTGTTGGAAATCCAAATGCAGGAAAATCTCAGACCTTTGGTCTTGTCAGCAAAGCTTAGAATTAAACACAGGATTTGGTCTGAGACCTTGGAAAGGGCTTCCAAACTTAGGTGCTAGAAGCAAGAATGCAGATTTCTAGTTTATAGCAGAGACACGGGGAGGAAAGTTTAGAGTTTTAGAGTTCAAGATCTAGAAAAAATAAAAGTAGTTACAATGGTAAACAAGAAGCTTAGGATGCAGTGCTGTAGGTTTGTGTGTGATAACATGATTGGCTAAGGAAGCTTACACTCTAGCATGAGTCCATAAGATGAAATATTGAAGGGTTGGCTCCAAAACACAAATATCCTTGTTGGCAGTGTCTTCTTGGCCAAGAAATCCTTCAAAGCTCTTGTAACTACAAGTCTTGTGGCCTTGTGACCCATGCGGTGGAGATGTGGGCCAAACTCACCCTTCCTGTCTGTGTAGAAGAGAAGAAAAAGCAATGGCATCATCTAAAAAACTCAGAGGTCCGCTCTTTAGCTCGTTACGAACTCCTTCAACTCCCCCAAAGTGTGATTTAGCTACAAAGAGATGACAGGGACTCTTAGTGCTGCCTCTTTGACTCCAGAGCAGCTGCTTTAGAATCTTTCACTTAACCCTGTGTAGTTATGTGCCAGAAATGGATCATTGGAAGAAACTTTGCCAAGTAACTTGCATGGAGGTTTGTCTGAAGGGTATTTGAGGAGAAAGGCTCCCAGCAGAGGTCTGGGCTTTGGCCTAGCTGTGTCCCCTGCTGATTGTGAAGTGTGCCATCAGCTGCAGGGCTTTCTGGGCTACACTATCAAGTCACTTGGACTTGCTCGTTATGGCCTCTAAAAGCTGGACCCAATTTCGGGGCAAATTTGGAGACCTCATCTATGGGTGGATGGAGCATCTAGGATTTTCCCAATTGCTGGGAATGATTCTCCAGGTCCCTGAAATATCCAGGTCCCTGGTAAGTTCCAGCTCCACACATGCTGTGGCAATGAGAAGCAAAGGAACCCAGCCCTTTTTATGCTGCCAATGTCACTGCACCGGGGTCATGGGGTGGGAACACACAGCCCTTGTGCTGGAGCTGAGCTGCTCTGCCCAGCACTGGTGGCCGCCATCCCAGCTGATTTTGCTTGTCCTGGTTCCCTGACAGCTGGGGCCCTGGGCAGAGCCCTGAGAGCCTGGTCTGCCCCCAGGGAAGGAGAAGGAGCCCCTGGAGAAGCTGTACCGAGTGGGGCTGCTGCTGCTGCTGCTGTTGCTGCTGCTGCTGCTGCTGCTGGAGACAGCGAGGGTGACATCAAGGATGACAAGCTCTTCCTCAGCCTGGCCACTGGAGGCTGAAGGTGATGGACTTTGATTCTGGCACCTTCTTCAAAGCCAAACTCTACAGGGAATTTTTACCTAGGGAAATTCTGCCAGATTTGGGCATGACCCAGCGTGGCAGGGAACCAAAGGTTCCCCCTTTGCTGGGGCAGATGCAACTCATTCTTCAGTCGCTGCTCAGCTGCTTTTGGCAGGGCTGGGGCATGGGCTGGGGTATGTACGAAATGGGAGTGGGCTCCTGGCCCTGCCAACAGCCCCCAGCACCCACTGTGTCCCGGGCTGGGGCTGGGGCAGCCAGCCCGACACAAACAAACCCCCATGGTGGGAGCAGAGGTGGGGCTCCAGAACCTGAGCACAGCTGCTTTGCTGTGCAGGCAAGGAAGGGCTTGGGCTGCTCCACTGCCCTTGTTTGCTTTGGGATCCCTGTGATTTTTGGGGGGCAGTGCAAGGGGGAAGAGAGAAAGTGTGGGCTTCCCTCACCCGTGGCTGGGTTTTTCCCTACCATGTAGCAGTTGGGCCTTCCTCAAGACCCTGACAGAGATGGGAGTTTTTACCATTATTGTTGTTTTCCCTTTTTTTGTCTCTAATCTCTTTTCAATAATGTGTTGTTTGTTTTTCCAGAGAAAGCGTTGGAGGTGGTCCAGTGTGGATGGGGAAGTGCTGGGGAGCAGCTGTGGCATGGATGGGCCGTGCCCTTGGAGAAGGCTGAGGACATGGTTTGGGAGCAGCTTTTCTTGCAGCCGTGGCTGGCGTGAGGTGGGTCCCTTTGTGCTTGGCAGGGTGGGATCAGAGCTTTTGGGAGATGGCAGCGAGCATAGGAGCATCCTGCTCTGGGCAGCTGCTGAGGGCTGCGTGTGCCGTGGCTGGCTGCAGGCTGGGCACATGTGCTGCCCTCCTGCTCTGCTGCCAAAGGCAGCAGGGATGGGCAGCTCTGGGCACAGCTCTGGGCACAGCCAGCATGGCCTGGGCACCGCAGGCCTTGGCCCAAGGGCACAGGAGCCCTCAGCTGACGGGTGCTTTCTGCTTTCTCTCCTTGCAGCCGGGCTCTGCGGGTGCTGAGGCTGCTCTGGGCTCTGCCAGGGCTCTGCTGGGCTCAGCCCTGGGCCCAGCTGGGCTGGCTCTGCCCTCACATTGCTCTGACAGCTCTGCATCAGACGAGCCCGTTGCGAGCACAGTGCCTGAGCTTTCTGCTTTGGCAGGTGAGTGAGACTCTGCTGCAGGCCCAGAGATTGCAGCTGGGGACACACATCCAACTGGCAAGGACCCAAACTCTCCACAGTCCCAGCTGAATGCCTGGATCTGCACAGGGTGTTTTGTCTGTCCCATTCTTCCTTCTTGATTGGCTGGAATTTTGCAATTGCACTTTCTTCCTCCTCTAGAAGTGCCACGAGTGGGCCAAAGCTGGCGAGTGGGCTGTGCTCCTGAGGCAGTGCAGTCTGGAGCTGGTGGATGGAGAATTGCCCTTCCGCACTTCCAAACCAGAGCAAAAAGCTGTCAGTGGGACTTTGTGTCTCTAAGAAATCCCTGACAGTTTCAAAGGGAATGTGCAGCTCATTTCCAGGCTGAGAAGGAAGGTCATTTTCTAAAGGATTTGGGCTTTGACAGAGTTTCCATTCCCAGTCCTGCTTGGAGCTGGAAGGGCACAAAGCAATTTCCTCTTGCTTCAACCACTATTTCAAATACCAATGTTGGAAACAAAGCCCAAAATCTTTTAAGAGTCTGCTGAGGTGACAAAGATGGATCCATGCCATCAGCACATTTAAAATGTAAATAACTGAGTTGTTTTTTTAAAAAGATCATTTTCCTCTTAATGCAAATAATGTAACTTTGCATTTATGCTTTGGTTTTTTTTCATTACCTGTATGTTATGTTTCTTCACTAACACTTGGATTTTATTCTTATCTTCTACAATTTATCAATTTTTTTCCTTTTTCCTTTTTTTTTTTCCTTTCAATAGAAAACATGTCCTATAAAAGGAATGTCCTTTGCTCCTGATTCCCGTGTGGAGCAGCTCCCTTCCTGCTGGCTGAGCTGCGCAGGCAGAGCCCGGCAGCTCCTGGCCCTGCAGGGCTGAGGCTTTTCCCCGTTGCTGGGCACAGACTGATGGAGCAGCACTGCTGAACACGGGCACACAGAGGGACCAGCAGCAGCTGCCTTTGGCCACCTGAGGCTCCAAGGCCCAAACTCTGAGCAGCCAGGGCTGGAAGAGACTGGCAGGATCTGATCCCTGACTCTGGGCTGGGGCTGCACAAATGACCCCACAGCAGCAGCAGCAGCAGCAGCAGCAGCAGCAGATGGAGCTGACTTTGAGCACAGCCCCTGCCCCTCTTCCCTCCCGTGTGCAGCAGTGTCACAGCAGCCTGAGGCACCTGGGAGCCCCCAGTGCCAGCAGGGACTGGAGATGGCAGCCCTGGGCTCCTGGAGGCTGTGCAGGGAACAGAGCTGGGCACTCCCTGTCCATGGGGAGCTTCCAGATGGAAAAGGCTGCTGTGCCCACGCAGCTCCAAGGGCACAAAGGAGGCTCTGGAGCACTGGATCAGTGCCAGTGCCACAGTACTGGGCAGCAGCCACTGAGCCCTGGGGGAACAGAGGGCACAGCAAGAGGGACAGAACCAGGCAAGGGCAGAGACTGGAGAGAGCCAGGCCCAGGAGCAGGAGCAGCTGCTCTATTGCACTCTTGGAGAAAGCTCTTGGCTGGTTCAAAGGGCTGAAAGGCGTGAAGGGCAGAGAGGAGGCCACAGCAAACAATGCTCCTGTTTGCACAGCCTCCCCTCTCCGTGTCCCAGAAGGAATTGCATGGACTGTGTTCTTCTCTCCGAGTTGTCACATTGAGCATGAGCAGGTCAGCACCAGGAGCTGAAGGAGCTGAAGCCTCAGGCCACAGGAGCTGGGCAAGAGGGAACTTTTGGAGCAAAGTAATGCTGCTAAAATAGCCCCAGCTGAATGCAATGGATAGAATAATGGAATCACAGAATCCTTTTTGTTGGAAAAGCCCTCTGAGCTCACCCAGTGCAGCCGCTCACCCAGCAGTGCCAAGCCCAGCACTAAACCACGTCCCTGAAGTGCCAAGGCCTGGACACCAGCCCTGAGTGAGGCCTGGACAGCAGGCCCTGAGCCAAAGGTGGCGTCTGGATGAACATTCCAAGCAAACGTTATCTTTGTATCTGCTCCCTAATGAAATATGCATGGTCATCAGCCCTGTGATAGATGTAGCCACTCATTAGTGAAACATGTATTGACCTTTGTGTATTTAAAAGCCAGACAAGGCCATGAAATCTGACATCTGGCCTTGTTTGGGTCTGTATGGTCAAAGTCACCTCCCTTGGTTCCTCCTTGAGTCCTGGCCAGGCATTGGGAGCAACTCAAGAGGAGGATGAAAGCAGATGTTGCCACACTAGCAGTGCTGTCAGTTTGTTCATTCAGCACTGTCAGAGCTGGGCCCTCTCCCAGCGGGGTTGGAGCCTCACCTGGGGCTGGAGGCACCTGCAGGAATTCCCAGTGCCCAGGAGTGGCTCTGCAGCCCTTGGCTGTGACAGCTTCCCCAGCTGCTGTGTGGGTCTGGGGGATGGTAAAGGCTGAGGGTAAATGCTGCTGGATCTTTGTTAATCACTGCAGGCAATCTTTGGTGGGGATGGTTGGGTGCATTGCTGAGCTGCTCCTTTTGTGATTCTTTGCTGCTCTGAACTGCAGGAAATGACACTGATTCCTTCAGTTGGAGTCTGTGTCTTTGGTGCTGACCCTGCCCACTGGTAAAACAAAACTGGCACAGTCTGGCCAGATCCCAACAAAAGGTCACTTGTTCAATGTAAATGTGAGGAATCAATGCCATCAGAAATTCCCAGCTGGGAAGCCCTTCCCTGGAGTTCCCTGGCTCTGGAGTGGGCTGAGGTCAGAGCCCTGTGTGAGCAGTGGGGCAGTCGGGTAAAAGAAGCTGCACCCCTGGATGGCTGCAAATGCATCCAAAAATTGCACATGGAAAAAGAAAAGACTTTGTGGGTTTGAGCAGACAAAGATGAATTTGTTGAGAGTACATAGGAAACAGCCCCTTCAGAAGGAACAATTATTGTTGGAATGCTCCCACATGGAGCAAGAGAAGAAGGTTTTAATCTTGAGCTCAGATGCACTTGTGCAAGTGAAATATCAATATAATAAATAACTATATATATATTTATAGGATAATAAGACCTTCATATTTATATTTATAGATTTATGTAGATATGTCTATATCTATATCTATATTTTCATATCAATATGTACATATAAAATAATAATAATGTGAAATAGTGCTGACAATACTAATTTGGTATCTTTGGCTGCTCAGGGATGTAACACTAAATACCCCACAGAACAGGATTGGCCAGGATCGTAATGTCAGTGGTCAACTTTGTGAGATTGTATACAATGGAAAAAGGAGGAAGGGAGGAAATTGGCTATTTTTACAGGGTGTGCTGATACTGTGATGCAGAATGCTTTGTCTGTTCCTGTGAAAAATACAGTGATTTTGTCTGCAGGGTTTTTCATGTACCAGACTATGCACAAGCTGCAGGATTGGTTGCATGGGTGAAGGGGTTGTTAAAAGAGCAGTTGGAAAAATGAGGAGATGGGAACTTTCCCAAAGAAAACCCATCTCCCAGATATGCTCCATGCCCTTTACAATGGCCCACTGAGGAAATGGAAACCCCCTGGCTGTGCACAGCTGCCCCAAATTGGGAAATCCAGCCATGGGCAGTGAGACTTGGGCTGCCTGGGAAGTTGTTCTGGCTGTGATGGCCCCTGGCAGGGCCAGCCCAGAGGCTGCAGGGCTGGGCCTTCATGCATTGGAATTCATTAGGATAAATTCAAAGCAAATAAGAGCTATCAATTCTGAAACAGGGATTCAGATTCCTCCAGAACACTTGGCTTTGGTAACTGCTCCCTTGGAGCTTGGCCTTGCAAAGTGTTCCTGTCATGGCAGGAGGAAATGATGCAGAATATCAAGGAGAAATTACAGTAATTCTGTAAACAATAATGAACAAGATTGGATTATTCAACCCCATGACAGGGTAGCACAATTATTGATCTTGCAATTTTAAGAACGATTGTGAAAAAAGGAGATCCAGCTCCAATCACCACCTTTTGTGGAGATAAAGGGTTTGGATCCAGCAGCCCTAATAATGGAGCCAGAGTGTGGGTCCGGAGGCCAAATGGCCCTCCCGAGGCAGCTGAAGGAACAGCTCCTAGGAAAGACAACTCTGAGTCCTGAAACCTGGGCAGGAACAATGGGAATGTGTCCCTGCAGCCAAGGATTCTGTGTGAGAACAAGTAGATCTGCCAGGATATTGTTTTATACGTCCTGCCAGACCAGATCTCCCTGTTTGCCCCAAGGGCCCCTTTGGAAAATGCTCTGATCCACGGGGCTCCATGTGAAGGCTGCTGTGACACTGAGGGACTTGCACAGGAATTCCATCCCGGAGCCTGGGTGCCCCTCAGGGACTGGGACCCGGCCCCTTCCAGCCAGAGGGGAAAGGGCCCCCCAAGCCTTGTTAGCCACAGACAGCATGGTAAAGCTGAATAGCAAAGGGCCTGGGGGCATTATTCTGGAATTAAAAAGGTTCCAGCTCCATGGACAACAGAATTCTTGTTCCTAATTCGAATGATTGAGAAAAAAGAATGAAGAATGGTGTCACTAAAGTACTACTGATGTCTGTAAGGTGTACCTTGATAGTCAGCCAGAATCTTTGTCTGCCACAAACACCTCTAGTGTTTCACCAAGGGATTGGTCATCAAAATGTAATGATGGGTTTTGATGGATTGCTGAGCTTCTTTTGTAATTCTCTGCTAATGATGATGTGCTTTGCTGAGCTTATCCTTTTGTAAATCTTTGCAGCTGTGCATGATATAAATGACACAATTCCTTCAGTTGGTGTCTGTGTCTTTGGTAGTGACCCTGCCCACTGGTTAAACAGGGCCCCCTCTTGCCTAGGTATTCCCTGGAAAGGCAAAAACCCTCACTCCAAAATTCCCCCCTCCCTCCCTTTTTTCCCCCCTTCATACCCTGTGCATGATGTGCTCTGGTCTGGGCTATGCCCGGGGTCAGTTGGGCTCCCCTGTCCTGGCTGTGTCCCCTGCCCAGCTCCCCCGCAGCCCCAGCCCCTCCCCAGCGTGGCTGGACGAGGGGCAGGACAGGCCTTGGCTGTGCTGCAGCTCAGCAAGAACAAAACCATCTCTGCCTGCTCAGCCCTGTGCTCAGCACCCGGCCCAGCAGTGTCTCAGTGCCAGGGCTGTGCCCTCAGTCCCTGCCAGGGGTTTCCATGGCAACTGCCAGGCCAGGTGACCCAGGTGTCCCCCCAGTGCCAGTTGCCATGGAAACAGTGCCCAGCCCTGCCCCTTTCTGTCTGGCTGACCTGGCCTTTGGCCCTGGCAGTGCCGTTGGCTGCTGGTTCCTGGTGCCTGAGCGGCCAGCGCGGCACAGGGCAGGTGGCCATGGCACAGCCCCCAGCAAGGGATCCCCTCTGGCTCTGGGCACTGACACCAGCCCTGAGCAAGGGGCCAGGGCAGCTTTCCATGGCCACCAACATCACAACGGCTCCAGGCATTGGTTGCCATGTCACCAAACCAAGGAATGGGTCCCCGTGGCCGTTGCCATGGCACCTGGTGGCACCAACGAGTGTCACTGAATTGTACCTGGAACAGCCCTGGCACCGCTTTGTCCTGAGGGTTGCAATGGCAGCTGAGGGCAGCAACAGCTGGGGCTCTGCAAGGGCCCTGGTGGAGATGGAAAGGAGCAGCAGAGCAGGGGCTGATCTATCCCCAGTGCGCTGCACAGCCCAGGGCAGCGTCCCAGAGCGTCCACATGGAGGTGCCAACAACATCCCCTCTCTGCAGCCCTGGCCTCTCCCCCAGCTCACACAGATGCCCCATCCTTGCAGGCACAGACACGGCAGCACTGGCTCAGCAGCCCCTGTTTGCATTGCACAGAGCAGGGGAGCACCCCCATGCTGTTGGTGTGGGGACATGAACCTGAGGGAGCACAAATGCCATCAGCCCCTGGGGCCAGCAAGGGCTGGGGGACACCAGGGAAACCACTCAGCTTTGTTGTGGCCTCTGCAGTCAGCCAGAAAGTTTGTTCCCATCAGCTGGGAGTTTTCTGTCCCACTGCAGACGCTGTTGCTCAGAGCCAGGGCTGCCTGGCAGCCACCCCCAAACTGCCCTGAGCATTTTCTGGGCTTCACCTTTGCTTTCTTTCCTCTACCTGATACAAATTTCTTCCCATTGCCCACCCCTGTTCCCTCCCCTGCCGACAGCCCATCCGTGTTTGCCCTTTCCTTTCTGACCCAACTCCCCACTGCAGTTCCTGACTTGGCACCACGGGAACGTCCCTTGGGGAGCAGGATCATCCTACAAGTGCTGCAGGAATTGTCTGCAGGCACCTGCAGTGCCTCATGCTGCTCCCTTGCAGGGGGGCACATCTGGGCTGCTGTGTCTGGCTCTGGGGCTCCCTGTTCTGGGCAGTGAGGAGGAGCTGCAGAGGCTCTGCAGGACTGACAGGATGGGCTTTGGGGCTGGCAGGAGAAGCTGAGGGACCTGGGCTGCTGGAGCTCCTGAAGAGGAGGCCCAGGGCTCATCCTGCAACTGCTCCAAGGGTGCTTTCAGAGAATCCCAGAATCAGCAAGGGTGGAACAGGCCATGGAGATCATCAAGTCCAACCTGTGCCCTGACACCGCCTTGTCTCCCCTGAGCCTCCTCCTGGATAAACAACCCCAGCTCTCTCAGCCACTCCTCACAGCACTTGTGCTCCAGACGCCCCCCAGCCTTGTTGCCCATCTCTGGACACGCTCCAGCCCCTCCTTGTCCTTCCTAAATTGGGGGGCCCAGAACTGGACACAGCACTCAAGGTGCTGCACAAGCAGTGCTGGGCTCAGGGGAAGAATCCCTGCCCTGCTCCTGCTGGTCATACCATTCCTGAGCCAGGCCAGGAGTCATTGGCCTTCTTGGCCACCTGGGCACACTGCTGGCTCATGTCCAGCCTGCTGTCCATCAGTCCCTGCAGGTCCCTTTCTGCCTGGCTGCTTTCCCAGCCTGTAGAGCTGCAGGGTTTGTTGTGGCCAAAGTGCAGGACCTGGCATTTGGACTTGTTAAGCCTCAGCTTGCTGGATTTGGCCCCTGGATCCAGCCTGTCCAGGGCCCTCCTACCTTCCAGCAGATCCACACTCACACCTAGCTTGGTGTCATCTGCAAATTTAGTGATTATCTATTCTTTTTCACATATGTGATAATCATTTCCTCAAAATCATTAACATATTTCCCCTCCCCTCATGCATGTGTTCTTCTCTCCTGGAGGTCTCTCTGGTGGTCCCTGGTGCTTGTGGATCCCAATGTTCCCATGGGCCTGGCTGAGCTGGAAGGACACTGAGGCTGGTGAACTTCCAGTTCCGCTTCTCACACAATGGGCATTGTGTGGTTTCCATAGGCCTGGGGTTTTGGAGAACAAGCTCCAGGTGTGAGCTCACCTGGTGTAGACAATTTATCATCTGGTAACATGAGGTCACAGAGTGAGCTCTGATATCACAGAGTGTGTTATGTGGGGTCATTGAGCAGTCATGACATAATAGACTGCCTCATTGACATCACAGGACAGAAGTCGGAAACCACAGAGCCAGCTGTGACATCACACTGCAGAGGTCTGACATCACAGAGTTGGCTGTGATATCAGGGACCAGCTTTGTGACATTAGAGAATGGGCTGTGACCTCACAGAGCAGTCTGTGACATCCCAGAGGGGCTGTGTGACATCCCAGCAGGGCTCTGTCAGGTCACTGGGTTGGTCACTCTGCCCCAGCTCCCCCTCACAGTTTCTCCCAACAAGCCCAATGCTGTTCATGCCCAGCAGGATCCCTGTCCCCCAGGATCCCCCCAGCCCACCTGGAGCCACAGCCTCCACCAAAGGGTGTTCCACAGGATCCACCCCAGAGCCTGACATGGGGACAAGGGGCCAGGGCTGTGTGACCAGGACATCAAGGACGGGGACTATCCAGATCACTGTGGCCTGGGTTGGGTTTCCCAGGGCAGGAAAGATGTCTGGCAGCTGGAGCAGGGTCTGGGAAGGGCCTCCAGGGTGAGGCTGGAGCCCCTGCGCTGTGAGCAGAAGCTGAGGGAGCTGGGCTGGTCCAGCCTGGAGCAGGGAAGGCTGAGGGGCTCCTCATCCCAGCCTGGCAGTGCCAGCGAGGAGGGGATGGAGAACACAGAGCCAGGCTCTTCACCAGGGGGCTGAGGGGAGACAAAAGCCAATGGATGGAAGGGGAAAGAGGGGAGATCAGCCAGGACAGGAGGAGATGAAATGAGTCAGGCTGGTTTCAGCATTTCCTCAACACCAAGAGCAGCCTGACCTCCCTTCTCCATCCACCACTGACAGCTTTGCAAATCAGGAATAGTTTGAGCTGTTTTGCCCCTACTCCAAGATGAGAATCCTGATACAAGAACTAATTGTATTTGTATCTATCATAAAACCATGTTTGTCTGAAAGTAGTTTTAGTATGGAAATCACCTGTGGATGGCAGAATCATCAGACACTGCTGGGATGTAGCACATTGCTCAGGGAAGAGCTGTGATTGTTATTAAATTGTGTCCTGTTCAACTATGGTCTGTCGGCCATGAAGAGAAACTTTCTGTGTCTCTGAGTCTCATCAGTTCCTGACCCCCAAAGGACACAAACCTGATCAGTTGTGGCTCTCATCCAAGTGGTGGCACTTGCATCTCCCTCCATCCCCAGAGCAGAGCTTCCTTGTCCCAGAAAGTCCCTGGCAATGCAGGGATGAAGGAAACAGGACAGGCTGTGGGGATCAGCGGCAGGGCGGAGCCAGGGAGAAGAATGACTTGCATTTGATGGAGCTGTGCCTCCCCTTGGCTTTGTTGGCATGCAATAAATGAACATCCCTCTGTGTCTCGAGCACCTCCTTCTCCAAGGAAAGCAGGTAGGAGTTGGAGCCAAGGAGCTGAAAGCTGCAGGTGCAGCCTGGGCTGGAGGGAGCTCAGATTTGCACAAGACTGCTCTGAGTGCCAGGGCTTGGATGGGGGAAATGGTGGGGTGGGGGTAGTGACAGAGTCTGATTGATTGTCAGCCATGAAGGGTCTTGATTTTCATCTTTATTCAAATTGCATGAGGAGGTACTTGGATTCAATGTCAATTGGAGACTACACATACTGATTTATGAACAGGAAAAAAACTGAAGAAGGACCTAAAAAAAGTTTTCTCATTATCTTTGTAAATAGAATATATTCCGTTTGAACACACTACTGAAATCGGTCAAGTTAACCACAGATGATTTGAAAACTGAAATCAAATTATTCCCAGAGGCTTGGCTTGTTGAGATGCTCTGAATGTTAATGAGCCCTGGGCCACTGAATTCCTGAACTGAAGAGCTGAAGGCTGAACAAGTGATTTGGAAAATTAAATTAAATTATTCCCTGAGGCTTGGCTTGTTAAGGTGTTCTCAATGTCAATGAGCCCTGGGACACTGAATTCCTGCACTGAAGGGCTGAAGGCTGAACAAGCCTCTGGAGCAGGAAAATTCAGCAGCAGCCTCCAAGTTGCTGAGGATGTCAGCAGCCCCCACTGAGGCCATCCCTGCCCAGAGACCGTGGGGGAATGGGCAGACAAGGAGAGCGTCCCTGGGGCTGGGGCAGCACAACTCAGAGGCACCAGGGGCTCCAGCTGGGAAATGGAGTGTGGAATGTGGCTGGGAAAGCCCTGCCTGGGCTGTGCCCAGCAGGACACACAAGCCCTGACTCCCATCCACTAAAAAACTTTCTCAATGAGAGGTTTAAAAGAAATTGCAATTGTTTGTTTCCTCTGAGTTGGACACGGTGCAGAAATTCTGACAAGAGATCATCAGGAGCTCAAAAGAACAAGACAGCTTTTACTAGTTATATTAGAAAATTATGGAAACTTGGCAAATGGTTTAATATGACATTCAATGAAAAAAAAAAAAAACACTTATCAAAGCTTTAAATTGGACCATTCACCTTCACAAACTCTAAGCCTGTGCAGTTTTAAGTTACTCAAGATTTGCAAGAGAAGAGAAATGGAAGAAATATACACAGAAAGAGAAAAACAAAAAACATGTACAGAAGCACCCACACAGCTACCAAGTCCTGGATTCCAGGAGTGTTCAGATGGAAATTCCAAGTGGAGGTAGGGTCAAGATGTGTGCTTGCCTTGTGGTCAGCTTGGTTTCCCTGGGCCCTTCCCCCAGGTGGGACTTGGGCTCATTTGGTCCCTCAGGAGCTGGGCTGGGGCTGCAGAGGTGGCTGTGGAGCATTGCCTGTGCTGTGCCAGGGACTGGCAGACACTGCTGGGCTGGGAGAGAGGCTCTGGGGCGATTGGGGTTCCAGGACACAGCAGCATTGGAGTTCCAGGGCAGGGCAAGGCTGGACCTGCCCCTTCCTCCCCTGTGCAAAAATGTTTTGAGCCAACAATCTCCTCCAGTCTCTCACAACAGGGAATGTTGGAGGTGAAATCCCAATTCTGCCCATGGGTGCCTGGAGGAGAAGGACAGTTCTATTCCACAGGAAGGAAAACACAGGGCTCCAGTGTTTGGAAGGCAGCTGAGAGCCTCACAAGGCCAAGGCCTGGCAGACTTGTCAATAAGGGCAGATTTTGTCTGGGAGCAGTTTTGAACTGAAGGAATTTTGGAGGTGGAAGGCCAGTCTTGGCCATGGGCACCTGGAAAAGCAGGACAGTTCTTTCCACAGGAAGGAAAGCATGGAGCCTTCCCCAGTATTTTGGGGACAGATGGGAAGTGACCCTCATGAAACCACTGGCAACTAGACTTGTCCTGGCAATATTCCTACTGGAACAATCTCTGGATATAGGGAAATTTGGAGGTGAAATCCCAATTCTGGCCATGGGTGCCTGGCGGAAAAGAACAGTTCTTTTCCATTGGGAAGGAAAGCACAGAGGACCAGTGTTTCAGAAGCAGATGACAAGAGAGTCTTAATGTTCCAAGGTCAGCTGGACCAGTCAGGTGGCCCCTGGGAGGCCAAACCAGCAAGACCTGTTCCATCTTCCCTTGGTTTTGTGGGGCCCCATAGTGTCACAATGGTGCCTTGGATCCATGAGGCCCCACAGTGCCATAATGGTGTTACATGGCTTTGCAAGGGTTCCTCAGGGGTAAAGAGATAGATGAGAATCTTGGCTTCATGATCAGAAGGCTGGATTTATTAATTCATTATATATAATACATTATGACTATACTAAAAGGAATAGAGAGAAAACTTCAGAAGCTGCTAAGCTAAGAAAAGAATAGGAATAGCAATAAACAAGAGAGCTCTCTGTGAACCTGTCCCAGAGAGCTTGGTCCTGATTGGCCCTTAATTGTAAACATGGAACATGGGCCAATCATAGGTGCACCTGCTACATTCCACAGCAGCAGATAACAATTGTTTCCATTCTTCTTCTGGGGCCTCAGCTTCCCAGAAGAGGAAAAATCCCAAAGAAAGGATTTTTATGAAAAAATATCAGTGACATATTGGTGTCTTGTTTCCATGGGGTCCAGCAGTGTCACAATGTCCCCTCGGCTCCACAAAGCCCTGAAGTCTCACAATGGTCCCACTGATTCCATGAGCCCTTGCAGTGTCACAGTGGTCTCCATGGTTCCCCAGGCCCCACAATGTCACGTGACTCCTCTGTTCCACGAGGTCTGCAATGTCACAATGGACCTTAGGACCCTGAGGGTTTACCGTGCCACAATGGTTTCCTTTGGCTCCACAGTGTCACAATGGACCATTGATGACATGAGGGCCTGCAATGTCACACTGGACCTTTGGTTCCAGGCAGCCCTGCAATGTCACAAAGGCCTCTTGGTTTCACGAGGCCTTACAGTATCACAATGGTCCTCTTGGTTTCTGTGGGGACCTCCAGGGTCCCAGTGGTCTCACTGGTTCCATGAGGCCTCACAGTGACATAATGCTTTGGTTATTCCATGGGGCCTCGTAATGTCACAATGGTCTCCATGATTCCATGGTGCCCCTAAGTGTCACAATGGTCTCCTTCATTCCATGAGGCTGTGAAGTGTCCTAATGGTCTCTCCACGGTTCGATGAGGCCCTGCAATGTCACAGTTTGGACCCTTGGCTCCATGGAGTCTTGCAGTGTCACAATGGTCCCTTGGTTCCATGACTCCCCAAAGTGTCATAATGGTCTCCACAGTTTGAGGACTCCCGGCAGTGTCACAATGCACCCTTGGTTTGATGGCGCCTCTCAGTGTCACAATGATCCCTACATTTCATGGAGCCACACAGTGTCAGGACAGTCCCCTTGGTTCCATGAGGCTCAGCAATGTCACAGTGGTCTCCATGATTGCATGAGGTCCCACAGTGTCACAGTGGTCCCTTGGTCTCACAAGGCCCCACAGTGTCACAGTTGTCCCTTGGTTCCATGGGCCCTATACTGCTGCATTCCCCCCTCCCCTTCTCAGGCCGCCCTGCCAGCTGAGAAATGCTCCTTGGGCCTGGGCCTTGGCCAACAGCCCCTGGGCTCAGCTCCTCTGCAGCTCATCACAAACACTGTCTGCTCCAGGCACTGCTGCTGCCCAGCCAGCTCCTGGTTTCTGTAGGAGCAGCCCTGGGAGCTGTTTTTGTTCCCTCAGTGGCACAACATCCCTGTTCTCACACTGCCAAAGAAAGCTGTTGATGCCAAGTGTGGCCAGGATGAACCATTGCTGGGACTGAAGCCCCTCTCTTGGGGCCCTACAAACAGTGCTACAAAAGGAGCCCTTGGAGCTCTCCTGAGCCAGCGACTCCCTCTGAGTGGGGCCTCTCCCAGCCGGGAACTCTCCCGTTTGCTGCACTCGGGGATCCCCAACAACAAGTGGGGGGATCGGAGCCTGGGCCGATCCCCCCACTCCTCCAGGCTCAACCCTTCACCCACTGGGGAGGTGCCAAAGGATCCACAGGGAGCATTTCCTGCCCTCAGGGGAATTTCTCACAGGTGCCTTGCACTGACTCTTGGTGTCTGTGTGCACACAGGAGTGCCTGTGCTGGGGAAATGTGGCAGAAATGCTACTCTCTGAGGGGCTGGAGTGCTTGGGATAGCTGAGTCAGTCAGGCCTGTAGGGAAGGTTAAATCACAAGGCCTAAATGAAGTTAAATGCTGCTGAGAGGTTTTCTTTTGCTAAGCGGTTACCTTTAGTATAAGTTATATGTTAAGTTCAGTATTGTTAAGTGTTATTCCTCTGTTAAATTGCGTAGTCATAGGTTTAAGTTAGGTTACATGCTGTTATACTCTGCTCTTTTGCTAAACTGTGAGGTTGAAAGTATCAGTTAAGGTTAATGTATTAGTAAAGTCCTGTTAAGTTTGAGCTCTGTTAAGCTTTCAGGCCATGTTCCTTTTATCCTTGCCCTTGCTGTCCTTGTGTCACACACACACACAGAGGGACAGTTCTAGGTTCATTTCTGGTTTGATTGCCTGGATTCTGTTTGGTTTTGTTGTTGCTTTGTTTCCTTGGTGTGCCTGAAGTGCCCAGTCAAGAGCAAAGTGACTCTTGCCAAGGAACTTTGTGCTGCTGTCCCTTAATATTCAATCTGGTTTTTGCCGATCCCTTACTGGAGAGCACTTTTCAGTGCTCTCAAGCCCTCGTTCGTAACAGGGTGAAGGAGCCCTGGCCCAGGCTCTGGCCCTAGGGGACACGGGGATGCTGCCAGGGGGTCCCTGTCCCCCTGTGCCACCCCCAGGGCCCAGTCCCCCGTCCCCATGTCAAGCTCTGGGGTCGATCTCGTGGAACATCCTCTGGGGGAGGCTGCGGGGCCGGGGGCGGGGGGACCTGGGGGGACAGGGGACCCTGCTGTGCACGAGCAGGGTTGGACTGCTCTGGGGGGAGCTGTGAGGGGGGCCGGGGTAGAGTGACCTCCCCAGTGACCTCACACAGCCCCCGTGATGTCACACAGCCACCTGTGATGTCACTCAGCCCCTCTAAAGTCACACTGACCCTGTGATATCACACTGACCCTGTGATGTCACAGAGCCAACTCTATGTCACCCTGTGATTTCATAGAGCAGTGCTGTGACATCGCAGAAGACTGATGTCACAAAGTCACCCTGTGATGTCACAATCTGGTCTGTGATGTCACAGCCTCCTCTATGATGTTACACAGCCACCAGGTGATGTCACAACCCACTCTCTGATGCCTCAAAGCCAACCTCTATGATGGCAGACACTGCTCTATGGCCTCACACCCTGCTCTGTGATGTCACGGCCAGCTCTGTGATGTCACAGAACCCTTAAGAACTCAGTTCTATTGAAACACTGAAGTTTCTTGTACTTTGAAGAGATCCCACTGAGGGACATGACTGAGAAAGTGTCCCCAGGCCCCAGGCAGAGCAGAGAACTGCAGGCACTGATGGCAGCTGCGGACAATGAGAAGCCAGTTCTTGGTGCCCTGGAGCACAGCAGGGTCTGTGCCACCAAGGGCTGTGAGGAGACACCTTGTCCTGAGGCCCTGGGGCCTCCTGGCACAGCCCCAGCCAGGCTGGGCACTCTCAGCCCCTTGTCCTGCCCTCAGCATCTCCCCCTAGCCCACATCCCAGTGGCCTCAAGGATCTGCTGGAAGGAGTCCCTGGGGAGCCTTGCTCAGCAATGGCCCTGGGGGCTCCTGAATGCTCCCTGCAGGGACTGCAGGTGTTTCAAAGGACTTTGGGTTTTGCTTTTGCCTTGGCGTCTCTGAGAGCTTTGTGCAGTCATGGCCTCCAATTATGTGTTGTAATTAGTCCCTGCAGAGGCTTTCTCAGTAACACCACTCAGTGGGGCACATTAATGCTTCAAGGTACTTCAGTTCTTTTAAGGTACTTGGTGTTTCCCTTTGGATACAGACTCTGTGAGAGGTTTGTGAAATCATGGCCCCAATTATCTGTGTTAATTAGTCCCTGGAGAGCTTTGTACTGACACGAAATGGGGCTCATTATTGCTTTGAGACTCAAGGTGTTGAAGGTACTTTGGATTTTCCTTTCCACACTGTCTGAGAGGTTTTTGTGCCATCCTGGCCACCAATTTTGTCCTCCAAGGAGTCCATGAGGAGCCTGTGTTGGAGAGGGACCTCAGTGGGAGCCATGAATGCCTGGAGACACTTGGGGTGTTTCCTCTGCCTTTGACTCCTGGCAAGGTTTGTGCAATCTCCTCCCAGGCCCTGAGGTTCAAGGGCTCAGCTCCAAATGCACAGTGAGGCTCATGAGGATCAAGCAAGTCCTGACAAACCCTGGCTCTGCCTTGATTTCCCTCTGCTCCAGTGTAGTTCATTACGAGGTTTTCCTTTGACAGTTATGGAGAAATAGTTCCAAGACCTTCCAGGAAATATGTAGTCCTATTTTAAAGGGTGTCTTTTATTGCTGTTCCTATTACACAAGAGATGATTGCAGCATTCAGTGACTGATATTGATCCAGGGACTCTCCTAAGGAGCCCTGGCCTGCTCAGAGAAGCTGTGCCTTGAGCTCTGAGCCAGTGTAGACAACCTTGCTCCACATTCCCCAAGCCCATCGTGTCTCTCCTCACTCACCTGGAACCTGCTTTGCTTGGAGAAGTGGCTGCACACAGCCAAAGAGGGATTTTCCTTCTTTGATTTTTGAAGCAATCTAAAACTCCTGAGTTTCCCCATTGCAAACAGACATCCTCCTCAAGTGTGTGCCAAGCCCAAGCTGCCACCAGGAGGACTCCAGACCTGCCCTGGGCCAGCTGTGAGGGTGGATCATCATCCCAACATGCAGTGGTGCCATTGCAAGGGACTGTTGCCATGGACACTGCAATGACCCCCACTGCTGGGTTTGGGTGCCATGGCAACGCCCATCAGTTCAGGTTTCCTTGGAAACCAGCCTAAGGAGCCATTTTTGAAGTCAGGTTCCATGGCCACTTGCCTGCAGAGCTGTTGCTATCCTCGGCTGCCATGGCAACCCTGGGACAAAGCGGTGCCAGGGCTGTTCCAGGTACAATTGCAGTGACGCTCATTGGTGCCACCAGGTGCCATGGCAACGGCCACGGGGACCCGTTCCTTGGTTTGGTGCCGTAGCAGCCGATGCCTGGAGCCGTTGTGATGTTGGTGGCCATGGAAAGCTGCCCTGACCCCTTGCTCAGGGCTGGTGTCAGTGCCCAGAGCCAGAGGGGATCCCTTGCTGGGGGCTGTGCCATGGCCACCTGCCCTGTGCCGACAGCACTGCCAGGGACAAAGGCCAGCTCAGCCAGACAGAAAGGGGCAGGGCTGGGCACTGTTGCCATGGCAACTGGCACTGGGGGGGACACCTGGGTCACCTGGCCTGGCAGTTGCCGTGGAAACCCCTGGCAGGGACTGAGGGCACAGCCCTGGCACTGAGACACTGCTGGGCCGGGTGCTGAGCACAGGGCTGAGCACACAGAGATGGTTTTGTTCTTGCTGAGCTGCAGCACAGCCAAGGCCTGTCCTGCCCCTCGTCCAGCCACGCTGGGGAGGGGCTGGGGCTGCGGAGGAGCTGGGCAGGGGACACAGCCAGGACAGGGGAGCCCAACTGACCCCGGGGTACCCAGACCAGAGCACATCATGCTCAGGGTATGAAGGGGGGAACAGGGAGGAAGGGGGGAATTTTGGAGGGAGGGTTTTTGCCTTCCCAGGGAACACCTAGGCAAGAGGGGGCCCTGTTTCACCAGTGGGCAGGGTCACGACCAAAGACACAGACACCAACTTAAGGAATTGTGTCATTTATATCATCCACAGATGCAAAGATTTACAAAAGGATAAGCTCAACAAAGCACATCATCATTAGCAAAGAATTACAAAAGAAGCTCAGCAATCCATCATAAGCCATCATTACATTTTGATGACTGACCTCTTGGTGAAACACTAGAGGTGTTTGTGGCAGACAAAGATTCTGGCTGACTATCAAGGTACACCTTACAGACATCAGTAGTACTTTAGTGACACCATTCTTCATTCTTTTTTCTCAATCTCATTCGAGTTAGGAACAAGAATTCTGTTGTCCATGGAGCTGGCACCTTTTTAATTCCAGAATAATGCCCCCAGGCCCTTTGCTGTTCAGCTTTACCATGCTGTCTGTGTCTAACAAGGCTTGGGGGGCCCTTTCCCCTCTGGCTGGAAGGGGCCGGGTCCCAGTCCCTGAGGGGCACCCAGGCTCCTGGATGGAATTCCTGTGCAAGTCCCTCAGTGTCACAGCAGCCTTCACAGGGAGCCCCATGGATCAGAGCATTTCCCAAAGGGTCCCTTGGGGCAAACAGGGAGATCTGGTTTGGCAGGATGTGTAAAACAATATCCTGTCAGATTTACTTGTTCTCACACAGAATCCTTGGCTGCAGGGACACATTCCCATTGTTCCTGCCCAGGGTTCAGGACTCAGAGTTGTCTTTCCTAGGAGCTGCTCCTTCAGCTGCCTCGGGAGGGCCATTTGGCCTCTGGACCAACACTCTGGCTCCATTATTAGGGCTGCTGGATCCAAACCCTTTATCTCCACAAATGGTGGTGACTGGAGCTGGATCTCCTTTTTTCACAATTGTTCTTAAAACTGCAATATCGATAATCGTGCTACCCTGTCATGGGGTTGAATAATCCAATCCTGGTCACTATTGTTTAACACAATTACTGTAATTTCTCCTTGATATTCTGCATCAATTCCTCCTGCCATGACAGGAACACTTTGCAAGGCCAAGCTCCAAGGGAGCAGTTACCAAAGCAAAGTGTCCTGGAGGAATCTGAATTCCTGTTTCAGTATTGATAGCTCTCATTTGCTTTGAATTTATCCTCATTAATTCCAATGCATGAAGGCCCAGCCCTGCAGCCTCTGGGCTGGCCCTGCCAGGGGCCATCACAGCCAGAACAATTTCCCAGGCAGCCCAAGTCTCACTGCCAATGGTTGGATTTGCAAATTGGGGGCAGCCGTGCACAGCCAGGGGGTTTCCATTTCCCCCGTGGGCCATTGTGAAGGGCATGGAGCACATCCGGGAGATGGGTTCTCCGTGGTTCCCATCTCCTCATTTTTTCAACTGCTCTTTTAACAACCCCTTCACCCATGCAACCAATCCGGCAGCTTGTGGATAGTCTGGTACATGAAAAACCCTGCAGGAAAAATCACTGTATTTTTCACAGGAACAGGCAAAGCACTCTGCATCACAGTATCAGCACACCCTGTAAAAATCACCAATTTCCTCCCTTCCTCCTTTTTCCATTGTATACAATCTCACAAAGTTGACCACTGACTTTAAGGTCATGGCCAGTCCTCTTCTGTAGGGTATTTAGTGTTACATCCCTGAGCAGCCAAAGCTACCAAATTAGCATTGTCAGAACTATTTCACATTATTATTGTTTTATATGTACATATTGATATAGAAATATAGATATAGATATGTAGATATAGCCATATATATAAATATATAAACATATATTAAGGTCTTATCATACTATAAATCTGTATATAGTTATTTATTATATTGATATTTCACTTGCTCAAGTCCATCTGAGCATAAGATTAAAACCTTCTTCTGTTGCTCCATGTGGGAGCATTCCAACAATCATTGTTCCTTCTGAAGGTGCTGTTTCCTATGTACTCGCAACAAATTCACCCTCGTCTGCCCAAATCCACATGGTCTTTTCCTTTTTCATGTGCAATTTTTGGATGCATTTGAAGATATCCAGGGGTTCAACCTCTTTTACCCGACTGCTCCACTGCTCCCACAGGGCTCTGACCTCAGCCCACTCCAGAGCCAGAGAACTCCAGGGAAGGGCTTCCCAGCTGGGAATTTCTGATGGGACTGATTCCTCACATTAATATTGAAAAAGTAACATTTTGTTGTCATCTGGCCAGACTGTGCCAGTTTTGTTTTACCAGTGGGCAGGGTCAGCACCAAAGACACAGACTCCAACTGAAGGAATCAGTGTCATTCCCTGCAGTTCAGAGCAGCAAAGAATCACAAAAGGAGCAGCTCAGCAATGCACCCAACCATCCTCACCAAAGATTGCCTGCAGTGATTAAGAAAGATCCAGCAGCATTTACCCTCAGCCTTTACCATCCCCCAGACCCACACAGCAGCTGGGCAAGCTGTCACAGCCAAGGGCTGCAGAGCCACTCCGGGGCACTGGGAATTCCTGCAGGTGCCTCCAGCCCCAGGTGAGGCTCCAACCCCACTGGGAGAGGGCCCAGCTCTGACAGTGCTGAATGAACAAACTGACAGCACTGCTAGTGTGGCAACATCTGCTTTCATCCTCCTCTTGGGTCCCTCCCAAAGCCTGGCCAGAGCTCGAGGAGGAACCAAGGGAGGTGACATTGATCCTTCAGCCCCAAACAAGGCCAGATGTCAGATTTCATGGCCTTGTCTGGCTTCTAAATACACAAAGGTCAATACATGTTTCACTAATGAGTGGCTACATCTATCTCAGTGCTAATGATCATGCACATTTCATTAGGGAGCAGATACAAAGATAACGTTTGCTTGGAAGGTTCGTCCAGAGGCCACCTTTGGCTCAGGGCCTGCTGTCCAGGCCTCACTCAGGGCTAGTGTCCAGGCCTTGGCACTACAGGGACGTGTTTTAGTGCTGGGCTTGGCACTGCCCGGTGAGCGGCTGCACTGGGTGAGCTCAGAAGGCTTTTCCAACAAAAAGGATTCTGTGATTCCATGATTCTATCCATTGCATTGAGCTGGGGCTATTTTAGCAGCATTACTTGGCTCCAAAACTTCCCTCTTGCCCAGCTCCTGTGGCCTAAGGCTTCAGCTCCTTCAGCTCCTGGTGCTGAGCTGCTCATGCTGAACAAGACAAATCAGAGAGAAGAACACAGTCCATGCAATTCCTTCTGGGACATGGAGAGGGGAGGCTGTGCAAACAGGAGCATTGTTTGCTGTGGCCTCCTCTCTGCCCTTCACGCCTTTCAGCGCTTTGAACCAGCCAAGAGCTTTCTCCAAGAGTGCAATGGAGCAGCTGTTCCTGCTCCCAGGCCTGGCTCTCTCCAGTCTCTGCCCTTGCCTGGTTCTGTCCCTCTTGCTGTGCCCTCTGTTTCCCCAGGGCTCGCTGGCTGCTGCCCAGGACTGTGGCACTGGCACAGATCCAGTGCTCCAGAGCCTCCTTTCTGTGCCCTTGCAGCTGCCTGGGCACAGCAGCCTTTTCCATCTGGAAGCTCCCCATGGACAGGGAGTGCCCAGCTCCGTTCCCTGCACAGCCTCCAGGAGCCCAGGGCTGCCATCTCCAGTCCCTGCTGGCACTGGGGGCTCCCAGGTGCCTCAGGCTGCTGTGACACCGCTGCACACGGGAGGGAAGAAGGGCAGGGGCTGTGCTCAAAGTCAGCTCCATCTGCTCCTGCTGCTGCTGCTGCTGCTGTGGGGTCATTTGTGCAGCCCTGGCCCAGAGTCAGGGATCAGATCCTGCCAGTCTCTTCCAGCCCTGGCTGCTCAGAGTTTGGGCCTTGGAGCCTCAGGTGGCCAAAGGCAGCTGCTGCTGGTCCCTCTGTGTGCCCGTGTTCAGAAGTGCTGCTCCATCAGTCTGTGCCCAGCAACGGGGAAAAGCCTCAGCCCTGCAGGGCCAGGAGCTGCCGGGCTCTGCCTGCGCAGCTCAGCCAGCAGGAAGGGAGCTGCTCCACACGGGAACCAGGAGCAAAGGACATTCCTTTGATAGGACATGTTTTCTATTTAAAGGAAAAAAAAGGAAAAAGGAAAAAAAATAGGTAAATTGTAAAAGATAGGAATAAAATCCAGGTGTTAGTGAAAAAACAAAACATAAAGGCAAAGTTAAATTCTTTGCATTAAGAGGTAAATGATCTTTTTCAAAAGAGAACTCAGGTATTTACATTGTAAATGTGCTGATGGCATGCATCCATTTTACTGACCTCAGCAGCCTTTTAAAAGATTTTGGGCTTTGTTTCCAAACATTTGAAATTTGTATTTTAAATTGTGCTCGAAGCAAGAAGAAATTGCTTTGTGCCCTTCCAGCTCCAAGCAGGACTGGGAATGGAAACTCTGTCAAACCCCAAATCCTTCAGAAGATGACCTTCCTTCTCAGCCTGGGAATGAGCTGCACATTCCCTTTGAAACTGTCAGGGATTTCTTAGAGACACAAAGTCCCACTTACGGCTTTTTGCTCTGGTTTGGAAGTGCAGAAGGGCAATTCTCCATCCACCAGCTCCAGACTGCACTGCCTCAGGAGCACGGCCCACTTGCCAGCTTTGGCCCACTTGTGGCACTTCTAGAGGAGGAAGAAAGTGCAATTGCACAATTCCAGCCAATCAAGAAGGAAGAATGGGACAGACAAAACACCCTGTGCAGATCCAGGTGTTCAGCTGGGACTGTGGAGAGTTTGGGTCCTTGCCAGTTGGATGTGTGTCCCCAGCTGCAATCTCTGGGCCTGCAGCAGAGTCTCACTCACCTGCCAAAGCAGAAAGCTCAGGCACTGTGCTCGCAACGGGCTCGTCTGATGCAGAGCTGTCAGAGCAATGTGAGGGCAGAGCCAGCCCAGCTGTGCCTAGGGCTGAGCCCAGCAGAGCCCTGGCAGAGCCCAGAGCAACCTCAGCACCCGCAGAGCCTGGCTGCAAGGAGAGAAAGCAGAAACCACCCGTCAGCTGAGGGCTCCTGTGCCCTTGTGCCAAGGCCTGCGGTGCCCAGGCCATGCTGGCTGTGCCCAGAGCTGTGCCCAGAGCTGCCCATCCCTGCTGCCTTTGGCAGCAGAGCAGGAGGGCAGCACATGTGCCCAGCCTGCAGCCAGCCACGGCACATCCAGCCCTCAGCAGCTGCCCAGAGCAGGATGCTCCTGTGCTCGCTGCCAGCTCCCAAAAGCTCTGATCCCACCCTGCCAAGCACACAGGGACCCACCTCACACCAGCCAGGGCTGCAAGAAAAGCTGCTCCCAAACCACGGCCTCAGCCTTCTCCAAGGGCATGGCCCATCCACACCACAGCTGCTCCCAAGCACTTCCCCATCCACACTGGACCACCTGGAATGCTTCCTCTGGAAAAATAAACAACACATTCTTGAAAAGATATTAGATGCAAAAAGGGAAAACAAGAAAAACGGTAAAAACTCTTATCTGTGTCAGGGCCTTGAGGAAGGCCCAACCCCCACATGCCAGGGAAAAACCCAGCCATGGGTGAGGGAAGCCCACACTTTCTCTCTTCCCCCCTGCACTGCCACCAAAAATCACAGTGACCCCAAAGCAAACAAGGGCAGTGAAGCAGCCCAAGCCCTTCCTTGCCTGCACAGCAAAGCAGCTGTGCTCAGGTTCTGGAGTCCCACCTCTGCTCCCACCATAGGGGTTTGTTTGTGTTGGCCTGGCTGCCCCAGCCCCAGCCCCAGCCCGGGACACGGTGGGTGCTGGGGGCTTTTGGGAGGGCCAGGAGCCCACTCCCATTTCGTACCCACCCCAGCCCATGCCCCAGCCCTGCCAAAAGCAGCTGGGCAGCCACTGAAGAATGAGTTGCATCTGCCCCAGCAAAGGGGGAACCTTTGGTTCCCAGCCAGGCTGGGCAATGCCCAAATCTGAGAGCATCCCCCTGCCTGTGGACTCATCTGCAAATTCACTGTGGAGCCTGGCTTTGAAGAAGGTGCCAGAATCAAAGTCCATCATCTTCAGCTGGCCAGGCTGAGGAAGAGCTTGTCATCCTTGGTGTCCTCCTCACTCTCTCCAGCAGCAGCAGCCCCACCCGGTACAGCTTCTCCAGGGGCTTCTTCTCCTTCCCTGGGGGCAGACCAGGCTCTCAGGGCTCTGCCCAGGGCCCCAGCTGTCAGGGAACCAGGACAAGCAAAACCAGCTTGGATGGCGGCCACCAGTGCTGGGCAGAGCAGCTCAGCTCCAGCCCAAGGGCTGCGTGTTCCCATCCCATGAGCCCGGTGCAGTGACACAGGCAGCACAAAAAGGGCTGGGTTCCTTTGCTTCTCATTGCCAAGGCATGTGTGGAGCTGGAACTTACCAGGGCCCTGGATCAAAGTATGCCTGTGGCTCTCTCCCTTCTTCTAGGGCAGATGAATATCCTGCATCCAAGGATGACAGAACAGCTCTTCTAATGAGGGCCTTTCCAAGTCCAGCATGGATAAACACCGCCTGATCAGATCTTGGCACTCTGGGCAGAGAAACCAGAAACCACCACTTAGTTGGAGAAGGCTCCTATTGGCTTTGCCCCACCATTCCCATGCACAGGCCATGCTGGATGTGCTCAAAGCTGGGCCTAAACTTTCCCATCCATTCCCTGTTTTGGAGGAGAGCAGGACATGTGCCACCTCCTCAGCAGCTGCCAGAGCAGGATGCCCACGATCCTGCTGCTGTCTCCCAGCACTGGGATTCCCCCCGTGCCCAGAGATGAGGATCCACCTTGAGAGAGCCGTTCTGGCAGCGAGAGCTGATGGTCCCAGCTGATGTTCTGGCACCTCCTGAAAGGGTGCTCCCCACAGACCATCTGGTGCAGCAGGATGCCCAGGGACCAGATGGTAGCTGGCTTGCCATAGTACCAGCCAAAGTGGGTCCATTCCGGGGGGCTGTATGACCGTGTTCCTATGGAATACAGATGGAGTTCATCAGGGGGATGAGGCTGTTCCCAGAGCCTGGCCCCAGCATCCCTAGGCATGTGGGGGCTGCCCCAGTGGCACACAGGGTGAGCATTGCCCTCTCACCAGCACCTGGGACTTGTGTACAGACTTGGGGTTGGAAAAGAAGCCACTGGTGTTTCAAGAGGTCAGTGGAAGCCCTGGCAAGGCCTGACCATAACAAGGAAGAACCCACCCAGTGCTGGGAAAAACCATGCTCTCATCCTCCCGGCCTGCATTGCCCCAAAAAACATTATGAACCCCAACAGACCAGGTGAGTGGAGCAGTCCAAGCCCTTTCTCACCTGCACACCAAACCGGCTGGGCACAGGTTCTGGTTCTCCCTCTCTGCTACCCCCACCCACGGGTATTTTTGTTGGGCTGGCTGCCCCAGCACCAGTTCTGGGCAGAGTGGGGGGCAAAGGCTGCCAGCAGGGCTGGAAGATGGCTACCCACTCAGCCCTGAGTTTCAAAAGAAACTCGCTGAAGACTCAGTGCCATGAAGGGCCGCAAAAGAGAGAATCCCTGCTGCCACAGCCAGCTTGGGCTGGGAGATGTTGGGCCATGAGATGCTGGGCCCAGGAGCCCTGCGTGGGCTCACCTGCAAAGTGCGTGTAGGCTGTGTCCTGCAGGTAGGTGCCACAGCCAAAGTCAATCAATTTGGCCTGCCCGGTGGCCAGATCAACCAGGATGTTCCCTGGTTTGATGTCACGGTGCAGGACCCCGCAGCTGGTGCAGTGCCGCACGGCCTCCAGCACCTGGCGGAACAGCTCCCGCGCCTCCTCCTCGGGCAGGAACCGCCGTGCCCGAATGAAACGATGCAGGTCCTGACACCGCTCTGGCCGCTCCAGCACCATCAAGATGTCCTTGGGGAGCTCAAGCCACTCCAGCAGCTGGACCACACCGGGGAAGCCAGTGGACACCTTGGCCAGCAGCACAATCTCCAGGGGTGCGCTGGTGCCGTCAGGCTGCGGGAGGAGCACGATGCCGTCAGTGGAGCCGATGCCGTGCCGGGGCTCGTGAAGCCCTCAGCCAGCCCGGGATGCTCTGCGCCCTGCGCTGGCCCCACGCCCGCTCTCCCTCGGGGCGCCCTGGCGGCTCCCACCGTGCCGGGCCTCGGCTCATTCCCGCCCGGCACGGTCCGGCTGCTGCCGCTGGCCCTGCTCACTCACCAGCTTGCCCCAGTGCAGGACGCGGTTCCGTGGCACCCTTTTGATGGCCACCTGCAAATCAAGGGGAGCAGAGGGCTCAGCTCACCGCCTTCCCTGCCCAGCCCCATTCTCTGCCCTCCTCCTCCTCCTCCTCCGCCCCCTCCCCTCGTCCGCCGCTCACCGGGGCGCCGTCCGAGAGCCGCGTGGCCGCGAAGACGCTGCCGAAGCCGCCGCGCCCCAGCAGCGAACCCAGCCTGTACTGCTCCTGCAGGCCCTGCTGAGTCTGCCCTGCGGGCGGGACGCGGCGGTCAGCGCTCGGCCCGGGGCCAGCAACGGCCCCCGAGCGCCTCTCAAGCGCCCCGGGCCGGCCATGCCCAGGCGTTCGCTCCCGGGAACGCGGCACGGGAGGCTCGGGGCTGGCGGCCGCGCTGCCGAGAGGCGGAGCTCGGGCCGGGGAAGCCGCAGCGGAAGCGGCGGGAGCGGCCGCGCCGCGTGTGTCCTCCGCGGGCCCCGGGAGGAGCCGGGGACTGGACCCTGCGTCGGGTCCGGGGCCGGGCTCGGGCCAGGCGGAGGCAAAGGGCGGCGATGCCGTCCCCGCACCAGGCACTGATGCCCGCCCAGCAGCGCCACCGCCAGTACGGCCAGAGCCAGGCGGAGGCGAGACCGCGGCGGGACGGCCGGGGCCGGGCACGGGGCAGCCCCGCCCGGGGCCGGGGGCGGGCCGGGGGCATGGCCCAGCCCGGGAGGGGAGAGGGAGGCGGGGAGAGGAGAGGGACGCCGGGCAAGGGACCCCGAGAGAAGGGCGCCCGACAGCGGGAGAGAGAGAGAAGAACGAGAATGAGAGTGAGAATGAGAATGAGAATGAGAATGAGAATGAGAAGCAGTGTTTAGGGTCTGTGGTCTTTTTTCTGCCGACGCTGTTGCTGCTGCTGCCGCTGCTGCCGCTGCTGCCGCCGCTGCCGCCGCTGCAACTGAGGCACCGGGGCCGTTCGTCCCCGTGTCCGTTCCCCGCTCGCCCCACGAGCCCCACGTTCGAGTCCCGCGCGCCCTGGGGACAGCCCCTCCGTCTGCCTAAACACGGGAACCTTCCAGCGCTGAGCCCAGATGCAGAGCCCTGACACCTGCACTCTGGCACAGCGATCCCCTCGCTTGCTGCTGTGCATTGTCCTTGCTGAGGGTCAAACACTGTCGGGCCACCTTCCCTTGGGGTAGGATTCCTACCTGAGCCCAGCACTGCACTTACATGTCCAGTGTTGCTTTCCAGTAAAAAGAGGAGAAGGAAAACTGTGTGTGGCTCATGGTATTTTAGAACGCCTAAAAATCCCTAAGTCACTGATCTTAGAGGTGAGGTACATCTGGAATTACTGGATGCAGCATGGAAAAGGGGAGCATAGAAATAGATAGAGGAAAACATCTTGGATTGTTTCTTCCATTTTCATTTCACTTTTGGAAAGCTGTTTCAGTTTTCCAGGAATCTTCTCCTGTCTGCTCTTCCCAAGAATTTCTCATGGAGAACAAGGTCAAGCTTCTGTCACAAGATTTGCCACCAGGAAATTATGCCACTGGTGAAGTTTTCATTGTGACTGTTTGTGCTGGCTTAGGGCAAATTTTGGGAGGAAATCTCCAAAAGGAATACATCTAGAAAGAAAGTTCAAGCAGCCCCTACCCCTACTAGTTCAGGAAAAGACTTCCCTCGAGAAAAGTGAAAAAAACCTCAGTTTATTAAACAAGTAAAGTATTCACAAGCATGAAAAATGAATAATATTAAATAAAACCTCGGACAGTGCTGAAGAGATGGAAAATTCAGAAAGTCCTTGTTGTGGGTTGTAGTTGGCTCACTCGGTCTCTTCTAAGTCCCTCTGGTGCTGGAATGCAGCGTCCCAGAGCTCGGGGGGCCACAGGTGTGAGCTGCACGTGTTTGTCTGGGTTTTCAGTCCAGAGCAGGTTTAAACAGTTCCAAGAAAAAGGAAAGTCACAGTCCGAGGAACTTCTCTTCCTAAGCTAGCTAAAACCAAATTGCTAGACCTGGGCTGTGAAGGCATCGGGAAATTTCCAAATCTGTGCACTGGCAGTCTAGGCAAACACTAGATCTGGATGGTGCTGGAGTCAGAACCTTGAAATTTCCAAATTTTAGATTTCTGTGCCAGCAAATCACTGGACTTGGGCTGTGCGGGCACCAGGAAATTTCCAAATCTGGGTACTGGGGCAGCAAACACAAGATATGGGAGGTGCCAGACCCAGTAGCAGGAAGTTGCCGGGTTTTGGATTTCTGTGCCAGCAAATTGCTGCACTTGAGCTGTGCCAGAATAGGGAAATTTTCAGGTCAAGGCACTGGCAGTTCCAGCAAACCCCACATTTCAGGAAGGATTGGATCTGGACCCTTCCCTTCCCTTCCCTTCCCTTCCCTTCCCTTCCCTTCCCTTCCCTTCCCTTCCCTTCCCTTCCCTTCCCTTCCCTTCCTCCACAAGGTGCGAGAGGGGCCAGACAGCAGCCAGGCAGAAAGGGACCTGCAGGGACTGATGGACAGCAGGCTGGGCATGAGGCAGCAGTGTGCCCAGCTGGCCAAGAAGGCCAATGGCTCCTGGCCTGGCTCAGGAATGGTGTGGCCAGCAGGAGCAGGGCAGGAATTCTTCCCCTGTGCTCAGTAATGCTTGGGCAGCACCTCAAGTGCTGTTTGCAGTTCTGGTGCCGCCAATTTAGGAAGAACATGGAGGGGCTGGAGCGTGTCCAGAGAAGGGCAACAAGGCTGGGGAGGGGTCAGGAGCACAAGTGCTCTAAGGAGTTGCTGAGGAAGGAAGCTGAGGTTGTTTATCCTGGAGAAGAGGAGGCTCAGGGGAGACAAGGCGGTGTCAGGGCACAGGCTGGACTTGATGATCTCCATGGCCTGTTCCAGCCTTGCTGATTCTGGGATTCTCTGGAACCACCCTTGGAGCAGTTGCAGGATGAGCCCTGGGCCCCCTCTTGAGAAGCTGCAGCAGCCCAGGTCCCTCAGCTTCTCCTGCCAGCCCCAAAGCCCATCCTGTCAGTCCTGCAGAGCCTCTGCACTCCTCCTCACTGCCCAGAACAGGGAGCCCCAGAGCCAGACACAGCAGCCCAGATGTGCCCCCCTGGCCTGGGGTGCCTCTGGCAAGGGAGCAGCACCAGGCACTGCAGGAGCCTGCAGACAATTCCTGCAGCACTTGTAGGATGATTCTGCTCCCCAAGGGATGTTCCCATGGGGCCAAGTCAGGAACTGCAATGGGGAGTGGGGCCAGAGAGGAAAGGGCAAACAGGGATGGGCTGTTTGCAGGGGAGGGGACAGGGCTGGGCAATAGGAAGAAACTTGCAGCAGGAAGAGTGAAAAAAGCAAAGGTGAAGTCAAGGAAATGCTGAAGGCATTTTGGGGGTGGCTGCTAGGCAGCCCTGGCTCTGAGCAACAGCGTCTGCACTGGGACAGGGAACTCTCAGCGGATGGGAACAAACTCTCTGCCTGACTGCAGAAGCCAAGAAAAAACTGAGTGGTTTCCCCGGTGTCCCCCAGCCCTTGCTGGCCCATGGGGCTGATGGCATTTGTGCTCCCTCAGGTTCATGTCCCCACACCAACAGCATGGGGGTGCTCCCTCTGCTCTGTGCAATGCAAACAGGGGCTGCTGAGCCAGTGCTGCCGTGTCTGTGCCTGCAAGGATGGGGCACCTGTGTGAGCTGGGGGAGAGGCCAGGGCTGCAGAGGGGGGATGTTGTTGGCAGCTGCATGAGGATGCTCTGGGACGCTGCCCTGGGCTGTGCAGTGCACTGGGGATGGATCAGCCCCTGCTCTGCTGCTCCTTCCCATCTGCCCCAGGGCCCTTGCAGAGCCCCAGCCATGCTGTTTGCCCCCAGCCTGCCCACGGCCAGCCTGAGGCTGCTCACGGGGGTTTCTGTGCAGAGCATTGGCCTGGGCGTGTTCTTGAGAGAGCCTGGGCAAGGAGCCTGGAGCCCCCAGGGCCTGGCCTGAGGCGTCAGCACTGCCCCAGCAGTGCCCATGGCCTGTCCCTGCTGCAGCCCCGGCAGTGCCACCCCCAGGGCTGTGCCCGGCCCCAAGAGCACTCAGGCCCTGCAGCAACACCAGGGCCACCAGGGCAGCGGGGCAGGGCCACGGCAGCAGCACTGGCAACACCAAGTGTGGCTGCTGCTGCTGGGCACAGCTGCTGGGCCAGCACTGATCTGCCCCCAGCTCTGCACACAGACATTGCTGCTGCACCTCCAGAGAAGGCAACAAAAGGGCATCTCTGCAGAAAACTTGGCTGGGAGATCCTTTAGTTCCTTTAAAGCCACCAAGACTGCAGCCCCTCCTTGACACAGTCTGTGGCCACAGGAACTCTTGAGATACACAAAATGTGAAATGGAATGAACTGTGGCTTTTCTTTTGGAAAATATGGAAAAACTACAATCAAGGGAAAAAAAACCACCAGCAAGAAAACCAACAAGAGCTATCTAAGATGACTTTTATTACAAGTGATTTGCAAAAACTGTCATCTAATTTAGTCTTTCTGAATGCATCCAGCCATCAGTCTCCACACGGCAGCCTTGAGCTCCTGGTTCCTCAGGCTGTAGATGAGGGGGTTCAGGGCTGGAGTCACTACCGAGTACAGAACTGACAGGGTCAGATCCAGGGATGGAGAGGACATGGAGGGGGGCTTTAGATAGGAAAATATACCAGTGCTGATAAACAGGGAGACCACAACCAGGTGAGGGAGACAGGTGGAAAAGGCTTTGTGCCGTCCCTGCTCAGAGGGGATCCTCAGCACAGCCCTCAAGATCTGCACATAGGAGAAAACAACGAATACAAAACAACCAAAAGCTAAGGAGGCAGTGAAAACAGAAACTCCAAGTTCCCTGATGTAGGGTTTGGAGCAGGAGAGCTTGAGGATCTGCGGGATTTCACAGAAGAACTGGCCCAGGGCAGTGCCATGGCACAGGGGCAGGGAAAATGTATTGGCCGTGTGCATGAGAGCAGTTAGAAAGGCACTGGCCCAGGCAGCTGCTGCCATGTGGGCACAAGCTCTGCTGCCCAGGAGGGTCCCGTAGTGCAGAGGTTTGCAGATGGACATGTAGCGGTCGTAGCACATGATGGTCAGGAGAGAAAACTCTGCTATGATAAAGAAGAGAAAGAAAAAGAGCTGAGCAGCACATCCTGTGTAGGAGATGTCCCTGGTGTCCCAGAGGGAATTGTGCATGGCTTTGGGGACAGTGGTGCAGATGAAGCCCAGGTCAGTGAGGGCCAGGTTGAGCAGGAAGAAGAACATGGGTGTGTGCAGGTGGTGGCTGCAGGCTACAGCGCTGATGATGAGGCCGTTGCCCAGGAGGGCAGCCAGGGAGATGCCCAGCAAGAGGCAGAAGTGCAGGAGCTGCAGCTGCCGCGTGTCTGCCAATGCCAGCAGGAGGAAGTGCCTGATGGAGCTGCTGTTGGACATTTGCTGATCCTTGGCATGTGGACCTGTTCATGGAGTAAAAGACAGTGTAGAGATAGAGGAGACACCCGTAAGCAAAATCAAAGCAATTTCCCATACGCTGTCCCCTGTAAGTGACACAGACCTCCTTTTGTGTTCAAGTGTTCTGCAGTTTTCTTTTTAAGCTCCCTCCATGTCTGTCTTGGTATTCTTGGATATCATAAGCCCTCAGCATTTTTGCTGCCCCCCGGGAGAATAGAGTGATTTCTCTGAGACAAAGTGATGAGTGGAGACTAAGGGGAGGTGTTCTTTCATTCTGATCTGTTCAGATTTTGTCAGGGGTTTAAACTTTAGCAGGTGGAGGGTGATCAACTTCCCATGTTTATTCCCAAAAATGCCTTAGGTACTGCTGAGAGCAGATGGATCCACCACAGCCCAGCTCCACATTTGTGGCCAAGGGCTCTCTTTGCTCATTTCACCAACCCAGCAGCATTTTCAGTGTAACAACACCGCTGCCTTTCCCCACCAATCTTATATCTCAGAGATACTCCAGGACAGGTTTGCGCCCTGGATTGAAGCTCCCAGCTTGGACTGAAATCTCAGGGACACTTCCAAGTGTCCTTATGATGGCATTGGATGAGGGAGATGCAGCTCCTTCCCTGGCTGCACTGACAGCATTGCCCAGAGCCGGGCACTGGGGACAGCGTCACCCTGAGCCAGCGGTGCCCCCTGCCAGAGCCCCCAGGGCCGGGCAGCTGCTCCCAGCCCTGTGCTCTGCAGAGGGAACTGGGCCCGGGGCTGCAGAGCTGCCCCACGGCTCTGCTGCAGTTCTGCCTGCACAGGAGGGGCTGCACGCCTTGGAGCCCCGGCCCTGAGGGCAAAGGCTTGGCTGGGGCACAGGAGGGAGGGGGCTTGTTCAGAGGGAGGGGCTGCACTGGAGGGGATCCTGTGGGCATCTCTAAACTCTCCCTGCCACAGCACTGCTGGGTTTTGTTTTCTTTCATTCCCTGATCTTCTCTCTGCTTCCTGCAGATTTCCCTGCTGCAGGTGTTTCCCTGTGCCTGATCTCTCTGTGCCAGCACTCACAGACCCCAAAAAATCTCTGTGCACTCTCCTTGGTCCTACAGAACCCTGCCTGTTTGCAGGGCACTGGATGGGACAGGTTCTGTTTGCAGCTTGGAGAAAGGACAGCTCAGACTGAGCCTGATGGGTCATGCAAAGGTGATGCTGGTGCTGTCCATGGGCAGAGGAGTGGCTGAAAGTACATTAGGAATCTCCTGTGAACCTATTGATCACTAAAAGTAACAGTTCAGATTTCTCAGGTACTTGTCAAAATTCATAATCATCCTTTAATATTTATACCCCCTCCCCGTCATCCTCCAATAGTAGGAAACTGAATACAGTCTTAGGAATTTTCCTCATTTTTATCAAAATCCTTGTCTTGGAAATATTCTGTGACTGATCAGAACCCCTCAGTACATCAGAGCTTCATGAGCATTTCACCTCCCCTGCACCAGAAATACCCAGAGTTGTACTCACAGAGTCTATAGGCATTGGAATGGTCCAGCAGCAGGAGATGGCTCCAGGAGCTGCAGCTGCATTGTCCTGCAGCCAGAGGTTCCTGTGTCAAGGGCTGGCAGTGATTCTGCCCCAGGCACTTCTCAGCACCTTCCCAGCCCTGACTGATTGAAGCTCTCTGTGCCTCTGTGCTGTGCCCAGAGTGGCTGCAGGCAGTGCCCCAGCCCTGCTGGGCTGGCAGAAGAGCTGCTCATCAGGAGAAATGTGCTTTTGAAGCTCTTCTTGGTTACCAGGAACTGCATCTGTACCAGGAGCCCAGCTCAGCTCAGCAGCACAGATACAGGACTAGGACTGTAATGAGCCTCTGGGGCTTTGTGCTCAGGCCCTGAACATCAGTCCCTGAGAAGGAGCTGAAGAAACCTCTCCAGAACTCCAAGTCAGAATCCAACTCCAAAGTTTCTTGGACTTGTAATGGGTCCCACTGAGGGACATGACTGAAAAAGTGTCCCCAGACCCCAGGCAGAGCAGAGAACTGGAGGCAGTGATGACAGGTGGGGACAAAGAGAAGCCAAGTCTTGGTGCCCTGGGGCACAGCAGGGTCTGTGCCACCAAGGGCTGTGAGGAGACACCTTGTCCTGAGGCCCTGGGGCCTCCTGGCGCAGCCCCAGCCAGGCTGGGCACTGTCAGCCCCTTGTCCTGCCCTCAGCATCCCCCCCTAGCCCACATCCCAGTGGCCTCAAGGATCTGCTGGAAGGAGTCCCTGGGGAGCCTTGCTCAGGAATGGGGACTCCTGAATGCTCCCTGCAGGGATTGCAGGTTTTTCAAAGGACTTTGGGTTTGGCTTTTGCCTTGGAGTCTCTGAGAGCTTTGTGCAATGATGGCCTCCAATTATCTGCTGTAATTAGTCCCTGGAGAGGCTTTGTCAGTAACAACACTCAGTGGGGCTCATTAATGCTTCAAGGTACTTCAGTTCTTTTAAGGTACTTGGTGTTTCCGTTTTGATACAGACTCTGTGAGAGGTTTGTGCAATCATGACCCCAATTATCTACTTTAACAAGTCCCTTGGGAGCTTTGTACTGACACTCAGTGGGGCTCATTAATACTTTGAGATACTCAAGGTTTTTAAGGTACTTTGGAATTTCCTTTCCACGCTGAGTCTCTGAGAGGTTTTTGTGCCATTCTGGCCTTCAATTCTGTCCTCCAAGGAGTCCATGAGGAGCCTGTGTTGGGGATGGACCTCAGTGGGAGCCATGAATGCCTTGAGACACTTTGCGGTTTTCTTCTGACTTTGACTCCTGGCAAGGTTTGTGCAATCTCCTCTCAGGCCCTAAGGTTCAAGGGCTCAGCTCCAAATGCACAGTGAGGCGCATGAGGATCAAGCAAATCCTGACAAACCATGGCTCTGCCTTGATTTCCCTCTGCTCTCATGGAGCTCATCAGGAAGCTGTCTGTAGTGGTTTTTGTTCACTAATTTGAGATTTCTTGGAGAATGCAGCAATGTTTGTGATGGGTTCAGTGTTGGCTATATACCAGTACACTCACTAGATTATACGTACTTATTTCCTGCTGTGAGGTAGGATTAGGAGAAAGGCAAAGTAGCCTCAAAACTTTAAAAGGGTATAAAGAAAAGTTTATTACCAGTAACTAGAAGAAAGAGTAATATGAATGCAAAAAAACTTTTGGAACTTCTCCTCCTTTGGAACTTCTCCTCTCCCTGCAAGCTTTTCTTTCTTACTGACAATGAAAGAGACAAAACCTAAAATTTTCAGTCACTTTGCCACCTCTAGAATAGTTTTTCTTCAATTCACGTAGGGAAAGGAGTCTCTCTTCCATGCTATGGAAGCTTTACAAGAAAACATATTTCTCGTGGCTCTCAATTCCCATGAACATCAGCCTCCCAGAAAATCTGCAATCATGAAGTCCCTCCCATTTTTTCACATCTTTTGCCACATCTGTGTTTATGGGCATGTTAGTTTATGGGGTATTAGTTTAAAGATGAGCTGCTTAGGAACAAAGGTTCTCTTCATCTATTTCTGAAATCATCTTCATATCTACAAACAGAGGTCTTCTTCTCCTCATGAGGCACAGGGTCTCATCACTAGTCTCTCTTTCTCTGTTCAAATTTCTCATGGGATCATAGCTACAAGGTTTGCTTACTTTAGCATGGAGGTTTATGCTGAACAAGTCATCTTCCCATGCTTTTCAATGCCTTATAGGGAAAAAGAGAGTCTGATGTATCAATTACATCCTTCTCCATTGCTTTACAAGAGGATTTCAGCTCCAAGATCAAGACATCTCCTCATCCCTCCTATCTGGGACTCAGCTTCCACTTCACTGACCCCCATGTCTTTGTGCTGCTCATGTATGTATCTGCACTTTGTCCTTTTCTCTCCCTCGAGGGAGGATGGAAGCACTGAAAGAGTTCATATCTCACCCGGGGCCTGCAGATGGTTCTGTGACCCCAGCCGGGCTCGGTGCTTGTGGCCGGAGCTGTTTTATGATGGAGGTTTCTGCAGCAGCTGCGCTGGGGCTGTGTCAGGATGGGCCGCGCTGGGGCAGGGCCAGGATCTCAGCAGCCAGGCCAGAACTCAGCAGCAGCAGCATGGCCGGGGCCGATGGCTTCTCCTCCCCCTGCCTGGGGCTTGCGGCTGAACCCCAACGGTGGCAGAATCTTGGCCGAGCCGGCCCGGCCCGGGGCTGCTCCTGGGGCCCGGTGGATCATGGCTCAGCCTGGGCTGGCGGCGGGGCAGGGCTCAGCAGAGCCCAGATGGTCACAACTGCAGCCATGGCCTGGCCGGGCCTTGGCCCCGCGGCCTCCCCTGCCCTGCCCGGCAGCCGATGGGGCCTGGCGGGGTCCCTGGGAATGGGCCCGGCCCCATGGCAGGAGCCGCCCGGCCCGGCCTGGCTGAGATGGGGGCCGGGTCGGCCTTGTTACCTCTTTGCCAGCCAGAAGGGAAAGAGACCCTCTGTCCTGGTTTGAAAAGCAAGTGAGTTTTTTGGGATGCTGTAGTTAAACCAATAGGTACCCAGATTTGAATATTGGTACGTGGTGTGGCCACTGAGGACATGGATACGCCTCTGAGAACACAGGGGGTTAAAAGCAGAGAACTGCCAAGAAAACTTTCTTTTGGTTCTGGTGGGTGAAAGAAACCTATGTTGTTAGCTTTTTCTGCTATTTGAAATATTCCTGATTGTTGGATCCAAATTATTCCTAATTGCTGTAAGTTTCTTGTTCACTGCATGTATTATTTTGCTATGATGTTTCATCATACTTATAAAAAAAGACATGCATCTCATTCTTAAAAAACAAAAAAGAAGAGGAATGAACGCCTTATGAACATTCAAGTAATGCAATATGTACATGAGAAATTTGGACAACTAATCATTTTGAATAATGCAATATTTACATGAGAAATTTGGAAAAAAGATCATCACATCTAAATCCCAATAGGCTCTATCACAGTGAAGCCTAATTAATTCATTAACTTCAGGAGAAGATGTGCCTGTGTTTTATCATCAGCAGTTCAAAGCAGTCACCTGTTCATTCCATCAGATACTGATCAGTTCTGAAAAAATGAGGCCCAATGAAAGGAGAAATAACCTCATCACCTTGCAGCCTTTGTGGCCAGAGCAGGAGCAGAAGGAGCACTGCCAAGACATGGCTGTGGCTGGAAACTGACAGAGGCAATTTGCCAACAAAAGCCTCATGGCATCCTCATGGTACAGTGCTCCTACGAACCTTCTGCAGTTATTCCCTGTTCCAGTGCCCAGGAGGACATTCAGTGATGTCAAAGATCAGCATTTCCAGCTCACAGACTTTCTCATCCTTCTCAACTAATTGGAAACAATGGTCATTTCTTTTCATTTCCCTAAGAGACATTGGACATTTTTCTTTTGTTTTCTCATGCTGCAAAACCCTGTGTCAATGACTTGATAGAATTTGGTAAGTTTTGTTGATTGTAATTGGTCTTTTATCTATCTTATCCCATATCTAATAGATAACCAGTGACAACTGTGATGAGATAATACCCTCACAAGAGTGAGCTGTTTCAACATCAGAACATAGGAGCCTTTTTTAAATGAACGAAAAGGGGGAGATGTCATAGACCAGTAGAATAATGATAAAAGAAAGGCCTTTTGAAATCAGGCCTTCTTCTGCCATATTAATAGCTGGCCTGTCATCTCTTCTGAGTGCAGCTAAGCAGTTACAAGTTCCCATGTGAAGCTATTTGGAGAATGAGACTTTGTGAACAATCTATTCTGAGGGTGAAAAACTGCAAAAATGCACCTGCAACAACAAGGGATTAGTCCCATGAGACTCGGTGAAGAGAACAGGTAAACAATACAATCGAGAGATTTGATGCACAAGTAAAATCTAATTTATTAACCAATAACAGAAGAACTGCTAAGAAATCTATGAACTAATGTTGCACACGAGGTCTGTCAAACTGTGTAAAACAAATTTTGTGAATAAAGAGTAAAGAGTTCTCCAGCTCAGCTGGGTCTTCTGGGATTGCAGCTCCCCCCTTCTTTAGGGCTTTGCTTTCGCACTTCTCAGGGCTTTGGTTTCACTCTTCTCTGGAGCTTTGGGTTCCTTCTTCTTTAGGGCTTTGGTTTCCTTCTTTTCTGGCGCTCTGGTTTCCTTCTCTGGGATTTTGGTTTCCTTCCTCTCTGGGAATTTGGTTTCCTTCTTTTCTGGGATTCTGCTTTCCTTCCTCTGTGATGCTTTCGCATGGGCTTCTTTCTTCTCCCGGGTCTTGGTTTTCCCCTTCGCTGGTTTTGGAGCTTGCTTCCCAACAGAGACACTCTTCTTTTCCTTCTTCTGCCTCTCTTCCTCCTTCCCCCTGTCTTCCTCCTCTAAGGCTTTTGCCTCCTCCTCGACCTTTTGAGCTGGCTCCTTCAGCTCCCTTCTGCAGACAAAACAGAAAACATGGCTGCGAGTCCCACCAGAAACTTGGGCTCCCTAGTCCTGGCTGGCCCTGCACTTCATTCCTTGACCCTGAGGCCATTTCCATGAATTCTCCTCAACCCACATAGGTTGGGAACATCCCAAGTGAGGGCATGGGTGGAAGGGGACCTCCAGGACCAGCCAAACCTGAGCTTTGCCATCATAAGGTGTTGGCTGTGCAAGCTCCCTCTGAAGGCACAGCCAGACCCCTCCAGCCCCTGCCAAAGGCTGATCCAGCAGCTCTCTGCGCTGGTGCCTGGAAACGCCCTTTGTCTCTTGGCTTCCCAGTTTAAAGCAGAGCACAGATTGCTGACATCTGCTTAGCTCTCCTACAGTTCTTACTCAGCTCATTCAGCTCCCTTCTCCCTGGGCATAGCTGAAGCATGATTTTAAAGAGTTCAGATTTCAGCTGAGGGTTAGAAGCAATTCCCATTGATCAGGATGTAGGTTAGATAGGCAGACCATAGGTTAATGATTATGAGATGCTTAAGCTGGAGCTGATTGTGCTATTGTATACCATTAGGAGCTTCTTTCTAGAAGGAAGTGGAGGAAGTGAACTGTTATAAGAACATCTTGAAACCAGGAGAACAATGGTTAGCACCTGGGCTTGATGTCAATCAATCACTAAGTTGGGGACCTTGGATAGTGCCAGAGGGTCACAGAGATCTGATGAAGATATTCCTGACTTCATCCCTTAAGACCACTGACCCAATTCAAGACCATTGACCCAATTCAAGGGAAGAATTGCACAGGAGTGAAGGACCAATGACCTCATTTGAATACAGAGCAGGGATGGGAGGTGCTGGGGTTGTGCAGATGTATTGTATGTAAGATCTTGGGAAATAAGGAGAGGGCAAAGAGCCTTGGACAGCGTGGTTATGCCTTTTAGGGACGGCTCTGGTGCCGCCCGCCGGTGTTATTAAACATCCCACAATCTAACTTTAATTAGTTAGAGAGTCTCTGTCCGTGATCTTCGGTTTTAACGACTCCTAGCCTGCTCCTTCATGAGAACAATCCTATCAGTCAGAAAGCAAAGGCTGCAGGAACCCCTCTCCTGCAAGACAGGCTCTTGTCAGGCAGATTTCCTGCTGGAACCCAGCTGGGACCAAGCAAACCAGTGCTGGCTGCCATGGAAACCATTGGAAGCAGCCTCATCCATCTCCTCCCCATGAAACCAACTTCAGCCTGGCCTGAAGAAGTCCTGATGCACAGGCTTGCTTTAAGCAGCCTCCACTCCCAGCTCCACACTTGTGCCTGTGTGTCCTGAGCTGGGCTGCCTTGCTGGAGCTGAGCTTCTCCTGTGCTTGCCTACGGCTGCAGCTGCAGGGGAGCCTAAAGGACAGGAGCTTTTCTGGCTGCTGTGCCACCATAAGGAGAACCCTGGCAAATCAGCAGTGCAAGGACTTCATCTGTGGCAGGAGCAGGACCCAAAGCAAGGTTTGCTCTGTGCCCCACGCCTGCCCATACCACAGTCCCACTGTTCTGGTGAAGAAGGCAGATGATGAAGAAGATGCCACGCAACACCATGGACTTCAAGACACCTCTAGAGGTGGTGCCAAGGCAAGCCCAGAGCCCAGCTCTCTGCAGACAGCAGCTAAGCCAGCAGGGCTCAGAACTCAAATACAGAAGAAGATGTTCTGTCTCAACAGAAGAAGGTCCTTCCTCTCTTGGCAGCCAGGGAGCTCAGAGTAGCCATCCCTGTGTTGCTGCTGGCCTTTGCTCTTCAGCTCCTCTGAGCTCAGAGGCCTTGGAGCAGGGAAGCCCTGCAGGGACAATAACCCATGGCAGAGCAGGAACCCACGGAAGGCTGACTCACCTGTCCCTGAGAGGGGCCTGTGAGCCACAGTTGATCTCCTGGGGGCTCAGGGAGGAGCTGACACGTGAGGCCTCCGCGGGCACCAGCACCTCGGAGGTGGAGCCTACCTCCATGTGGCACAGCTCCGGGACATTGCAGGTGGTGTTGAGCTTGCCAGAGAAGGTGGAGGAGACCTGCTGGCTCTCTCCTGGCTGCAGCACACCTGGCAGTGGCAGGATACTGAAAGCCTGGATGGAAGACAGGAGAGATTGAGGTGTTGAGCATGGAAATGGAAGCAGAAGAGCATCTTGGAGCAAACTGCTGCTGTAGCCAGAGGGGCTTATTCCCCAAACACTGCCAGAATCACCCTCACCTCATCCTGCATCCATGCCACTGACCAGTGCAGGGACCATGGGGAAAATCTTCTCCCATACTCACGGGTCAATGCATTAATTAGTACATGACATGCAAGTGAACTGGGATGGCTCCTGGCAGTAGAAATTCTCTCTGATGCCCAACTTGCCTTTAAAAAGTTTCAAAACTTCCTGCTTTTAGAAAAGGAGGAGACTCAGAGTGAGAGCTCTTGGAGCTGAGGGAAGGAGTCCAGCCCAGCTCATCTGACTCCTGAGGCTCTTCCCCTCTCTCTCTGATTTAAATGCTTCTTTCTAAAGGTGCTACAGCAAAAGCTCCTGCAAAAATTTCCTATGGAGCACCTGAGGAGTTCCAGGGGGAGCAGTGCCCTCCACAGGTGCCGCACAGCGTCCTTGGACATCCCTGCACGGCCTCTCCAACAAGCAGCTGCTCCGGCAGCACTTTGTGATGGGCCTGCAGGGATGGGAGGCCCCTCTGTGGCCAATGCTGAGGGCCCCCAATGGCACTGGCAGCTCCAGCCCTGCTTGCCACACTGACAATGGACACGGGAGACAGATTCCCTCTTGCCTTCTCCGCTCCCAGGGGAGTGTGCGCCACGTCCAGGGAGCACCTGAATCCCTCCAAGCCTCGAGGGAGGTGAGGGTGCTCAGCAGTTGGTGCTGGCACCCAAAAAACAAGCCATTTTCTATGCTGGGAAGAAGAGACAGCCCCTCTGCAAAGTCTCCCTTTGTCAGACAGCTCCAGGGCCAGCAGTGCAATAGCAGCTCTGGGTGAAAGCAGAGCCCTGCAAACAGGGAGTCTGGCTGCCTTGGGAAGAGGCTCCATGGAGATCAGGATCACCCCAGCTTGCTCTGGGAGGGAAGCTGGAGGTGTAACCATTATAATGCAGAGAAAAGCCTCATCTTACATTGGGAAGGAAACAAGGCAAAAAATCCCACACTCAGCACAGGCCTGTAGGATCTGAGTCAGCTTCTCCAAGGAAAACTGTCCTATTTCTACCTCTCCCTCAGCCCATGTCCAGCCACTGGCCCGGCTGCCCAGCCCACTGTAAGGGCACAGCACAGCAGGGCAGCAAAAAGGGAGCTCAGCATGAGCAGGACTTAGTGCTGGCAGGCTGGGGAGGCAAAGCAAGCAGTAGGTGCACAAGAAAATCCACCTCTGCTCCTGAAGAGTGGGTAAAATCCTGCACTTCTTTCAGGGCTCTGGCTGCCTCCTCCTGTCCAGTCCTGAAGTGCCTCCATCGAGTTGCTGCACAATCCAGACTGGTTCTTCTCTCCTTCGGTGGCTGGGGTTTGAATTTAGGTGGGTGGAGCTCATCTCTGGAAAATAAATAACTATGAACAGGGACCTGCAGTGGGACGGAGGGAGGGACACCTGCACGAGCAGCTCCTGGCCAGGATGCAGCCCCTGGCTGAGGGCTCGCACGTTGAACTGAGAAATGGTTTGATCCAGCCCTTCCCAATCCAGGCTGGGGCAGGTCTGTTCTAAAGGCAGCCCAGGGGTGACACTGAGGTGCTGCAGCAGCTGCAACTGCTTGCATTGAGCAACTACAGAGGACAGGCATTTACACCTGGTGGGGATGCAAAAAGCACAGTGGGAGAGGAAAAGACAGAGAAGGCAGCAAAAAGGTGAGATTTGAGACACCGAGGGGCAGACCCAGCCAGTGCCCAGCCAGCACAGCCCCCCCAGTGCCCAAGGCCAGAAACTCTGCAGCTCCACCTGGGATTTATCAGGAATGTTGCCCTGACACTGCTGGTGGGTTGGTTGACATTTTCCAACACTCCCAGGTGACTCAGGTCGCATTCCCCATCCATCCATCCTTCCATCCATACATACACAGGCTGTGGTGCTGGGATCCTGCCAAGCTCTGCCAGCCTTGGGCTTGGGGAGATTTCTGCCAGCCATCCTGAGCTCCGTAATTGTGCCCTCTGTTCCAGGAAGCAAGCAAGAAAGATTTTAAAAAACCCAAAACAAACCACAACAGACAAACCTAAAAAACCTTCAACAGCTCAACCCTGCTCAAGTTTTTTCTTTAGGGACAGCTACCACTCTCCAGCTGAAATGCTGGGCTTTTGGGGAAAAAGAAAATTACATGTTCACCTCCAAATCAAAAAGGATTAAGGTAAGAGAACCTTTCAAACTAAAAATTATTGGCCCAAAGCTTTAATCTTTGCAAAAAATCTCTAGGTAAGACCAGCCTGACAGTTAAACAACTGGTTCTTCTGGTGGGGAGAAACCCTCCTCTTTAAGAGAAGCAGCCTGATACTTAAAAGCAACTGTTTGGTCAAACTTCAGGCTCCCTGGCACAGCCTGCATTGCCTTTCCTTTCTGTTCACTGATTTACAGGCAGTGCCACAATGGCCCAGGTTCAGATGTTTGGTGCCATCCAAGGAATTTGGCATTGCCATTTCCATATGTTTTAATCGAAGTTTCAATCCTTTCAACCAGTCTTCAAATGCCAGCTTTCCTTTCTTTTACAGAAAGCTCAAGGTTCCTAGAAGACTTTTGACATCCTCTTTTGTGCTCAGAGAGATGACATTTTCAAACAGATGTTTCCAAAGTTAACAGCATTTGAAAGAATAATGAACTCAAATGCCCCTGGATTCCAGCTTAGCCCAACTCCATTCTGTGTCAGACACTGAGATTCCCACCTCTAAGGCAGGAGCTGTTTGTGCCCCCATCCCTCCTGTCCTTCTCCCCAGCAGCCTGTGCCTGTTTTCCTCAGCACAATCCCTGTCCCTGTGCACCCTGCCAGGAGCAGCTGCACACAGGCTCACATCTCCCCTTGCCCTCACCAGGGGGTTTCTCTCATCCCCGAACACGCCGATGAGAACGTTGGTGCGATGAGTGCCCAGGGCCTGCACTGCCACCACAACTGGGATCTCTGCTGTGCTCTGGGGCTGCACAATCCCACAGGGCCTGGGGCTGGAGTAGAGCACAGCAGAGTCCTCCTTGCGTTTCTGGAAGGGACACAATGAAACGCAGATTCAGAGGGACCTCTCAAGAAACTTTAGGCTCCTTAACATCCACCACAACAGCAACTAACACACACCTTTAAAACTCCCCAGGACAAAGGTCAAAGGCACAAACAAGATGCCAGAATTGTAGGGTAAGCACTCCCAGGGCATCCTGCAAGGAGGCTGCCAGCACAGGCACTGGTGTCTGTGGGTGCAGCAGCTTTTCACAACCCTCTAAGATCTCCCACAGGAAAACACCCTGAGGACTGGAACATCAACTGTTTCCTCAGGAGCTTAAACTGCCTCCTAAAGTTTACAGTTGGGTAGGATCCTGTTCTCAGCAGATCTTTAAGACTGATTAGAAACCAGCAAGGTCTTATCCAAACCCTTTTTTCCCCCAATAATCTCCTCAGGAATATTTGATAGGAGGAGGTGGATGTGATGCCAAACCTGGGGAATAAGCCCATAGCAGCCAGGAAGGTGGCTGGGATTCCTAATGAGGATCTTCCTCTCATAGGGCACCTTCAGGTGGCACTCATCACACAGCAGCACTTGGGGGGACACTTGGAGCTCAGGAACGAGACATCTGGGCAAAGAGATGACCCCAGGACAATCAGAGATACTGAGAGAATGGAGAATGCCTACCCCCAAAGATTGTGAAATGGAGCAGAACACATTGGTCACTGTCAAATGCACATTGAAGAGCCCTACAGGGATAAATTGCCTTCTACCTCTTCCCACTCCAACATGTCTTGTCAAGGAGGGGCAAACCCTGAGAGGCAGCACCCAGAGGCTGCCAACTTCCCCATGCAGAGCATTTTGCCCCACAGCTGCCTCATCCCCTCCTTTACACAAGAAGGCTTGCAAGGACTCCTGGAAGAGTCCCAGTGACCCACGAGCTCTGGGGGAGCCTTCCCAACAAGGATCAGTGCTCCCTAAGGCTCAAGGAACACACAGCTCCAGGGTCTCAGTAAAAATGACTCCCTTCTCTGCCATGGTGCTGTTGCCCTGCCTGAGAACTCAGCTCTTTGCCCCAGCCCTGGAGGGCACGAGACAGCAGCTGCCCCACAGAGGGGCTGATCAGCCCCTGCCAGGCCCTGCAGCTCCCTGGCTCCTTCACTGCACAGCTCCAGGCACTGCCTGGCCCCAGCTCCACCTGCTATACACAATGGCAGCCCAGGCACTGCCTGGATGGCTCTGCCTGGCACAGGGAACAGCACCAGGGAGCTGCATCCCTCTGGGCATCACACTGACACCCACAGCAGCACAGCAGCATGGAATTCTGCTGCAGCAACAACGACTTTTGGTCTCAACTCTGACAACATTAAAGCTCAAAATGGGAAGCAGAGGGAAGGACAAAAACTGGAGCTGACCTGCCACATCAAGGGCTGCTTTCCCCTTGTCAGACCTTGCCCTCCCCACTCTTGCTGGGAGCCACTTCCCCCCTGCCATGTGCCCTCATGGACAGAGCCAGAGCCCGACTCTCAGCAGCTGCTTGCTGTGGCCCAAACCAGTGCACGGTGCTCACAACCAGCACAACCCCACGTCTTGCAGCCAGAAGGAGAGGAGGCCCTTGGGAAATTTGTTCCACCTCAAGCACCAAAAACAAGGCCAATCAATGATATCATTCCTGGTGCCTTTAGAAGAGGGCCCAGGACCATGCTGAGCTGTGAGCAAACGTGCTTTTCACCACGGGCTGCGGCCCAAGCACTGCTGTTCTCGTGTCCAGCTGGCACAACATGAGGGCATTCAGCAGCACTTCTCCTTGGCAGCTGCAGCCAGCACAGCCTGGGCAAGGCAGTGCCTGCGGGAGGCCAGGCAAGGGCTGGTACCTGGCTGTGATGATCAGGGCTGCCACTCCCTTGCCAATACCCTCCAGGTCCACCAGCAATCTCCGGTAGAACTCCATCACTGTGTTGGAGCACAGGGTCACCTGGTGGAAGAGAAGAACAGTCAATTCTTCCTTCCAAAAGCTCATTACCCACGGGTGATATCCTCCAGTTCCTGAGGGAGGATTTGCCCTTCATTCTTCTGCTGCTCCATATGTAGAGCACAGTCTCAGAGTAACAAAAGCCTTCTGGCAATACCAGATTTGTTTAACACACCTTGCTATCAGGGCACAGGTCAGCTACATTAAAACATTAGACTACAGCTCCATGCACCACTGCATTCAAATTAAGGGGCCAATTGCTCATCTGACTACAAAGACATCCATGCAGAGGAAATCTGACTTGACCACAATGAGTTCAGCTTTGCAGCAGGAGGCTGAGGGCAAAGTGTGGCCCAGCAGGTGCTGGGCAGTTCATGGCTGCCCTGGCACCCCGAGCCCAGGCTGGCTCTGAGAACTCCAGCCCCAAGCCAGGAGTGGGGAACTGTGCTGGGGTGGGCATTGACCAGAGGCAGAATCCTCAGAACTGCCCCAGGGTGGGCATTCACCACAGGCAGAACCCTCAGAGCCTCTTGCTCAACACCGCAAGAGACAAGCCACCAACGGGACCAGGCAGAGAAGAAAGGAGAAGGATCTCTGTCTTGAAGTTCCACAAGGAAGGGTTTATTCCAAGCAAAAGGATCAGAGCCAAAAGAGCCCTGGATACTCCGGTGCAAGGAATTTTGTACAGACAAAAAGCAGGGGGTGGATACAAACAGCAAACCAAAAGAGAATCCTCAGGGGAGCACTGAGGGGATTACATCAAGTGTCTGGGGCCACTTTGGGTAGGAGGGTGGGGAGGATGGCTCACATGGGCCAATGGGGCCTCCAGGAATAGGGGAATTCCAAAGGGGTGTTGCAGACAGGGATTGGCTCCAGGTTAAATTGGCAAAGAAGGTTGGGGAACAAAAGGGGCTGGGTTTGACAGGAAGGAAGAGAGCTGGAAAAAGGGGCAGGGAATGGCATGAGGGACAGCTTTGAGGGAGGGTAAAACCCAGGGGTAAACCAACTCAGGGAGAACACGGGGTACAACAGAACAAACCACTTAACAAGGAATCAATACAATAAATTTGAACCGCTACACATGGCTGCAGATTTTTTGTCTCCACTGGAGCTTCCTGCAGTGAACACAAATCATTCTGCTCCCCAGGAGGAAGGAAAAGAAACCAAGAAGAAAAGCTAACTGCTTTATACAATGACATCTCTCTAACAGCCACCTTCTGCCCTCATCCTTGCTCTGCCCCGTTGCAATCAAATCAGTCGCTCTCAAAAACACAAGAATTGCTTCAGGCCTTGGCCATAAGGTCTGTGAGCTCAGCATATGATTTTGGAAAGCAAACAGTGCTCCCTGAGGAACATCCCGAGTAAGCCAGCTAGCAGAGGCCTCCCAGCAGTGCAGATCTCTCAGTGCCAGGATGCTCCAAGCTGGCACCAGAGCTAAAGCCCTCCCACCCTGCAGTGCAGCTCCAGCCCTGGTGCTGCAGCGTCAGTGGCTGGGCTCTTGCCGTACCTCGATGTCCTGGTGTCCCTGGGGGAGGATGGTGCCTTGGCTGGGATTGATGGTGAACTCCCTGGGCTCCACATGGAAATGGATTCCCTTCCTCCAGGCCGGGTCGGTGTCCCTGCGGATCTGATCCACGCTGTCCACAGCCGACTGCGTGCCATCGTCCGACATGCGGAGCTGGAACGCCAGGGGCACCGCGGAGCTGTTGGTGAGGCGGCAGCGCTGCGTGTAGGGAAAGCCTGGGCAAGGACACAAATATCCATTCAGGCACCCAGCAGGGCATGATCCTGGGGGCAAGATACTACAGCTCACCTAGAAGCTACATGAGGAATTAATCGTCACTTAGTTCCCTTTGACACAGATTCCAGACTGCAGCCTTGAAAATGCCCACTCCTAGCCCTGCTGAACACTGCAAGCTTCTCTCTTTGGGATGGGAACCAGCTCCCTCACCTGCCCCAAACCAGCACCAGTTCTCTCTCAGTGATGAGTGTGCACCCAGACCCAGCATTTACTCTGAGAATTCAAGCTGTCCAATTCCCTGCTCAGCCTGCCAACACTCCCACCGTTTTCAAGACATATAAACAGTGAGTTGTCAGTGAGAAGAAGCTACAGCGAAAGAAAGTGAGGATGGAATCAGGAACTAGAACGTGATGCAAAGCACCCTAATGCAGCTTCTCTCTGCAGGACCCTTAAGGCATCTCTTGCTTTGGGCCAAACAAACTGAGCACGTGACAGCTCAGAGCCCACTCAACTGGGGGCACAGACAAGCCTTGCTTTGAGATTAGCAATTAGGAACCAGGTCCCACCTCAGCCCACAAACAGGGACATCACAGCCATGCTGCTCACTGAGAGTGCTGCCTGCAAGGCTTCACCCCACCTTGGCTCTGAGATTTGCTTTCCATCCTGCAAAGCCAGAGATACAGCCCCTCATGGTGGGGATGTCCTGCAGAGCGCGCAGAGCAGCCACAGCCTGCTCTGCACTGCACATCTGTCTGGGCAAGCCAGCTCTGTGGGGAGGAGACTTCTCCCCAGGCCTGCTCACCAAGAGTCACTGGGACACAGATGGGGAGAAAAAACAACTGCAGCTGCAGCCCAGAGCTTCTCTGTGCCCATCCAATTGACCACTGCCAGCTCCAGCAGGGACTCCAGCAGGGAGGCAAGACAGGCACAAAAAGGACAAACCCAGATGTCAAAACCTCCAATGAGACTGAGGCCAGCACATGCAGACAACAGTCAACAGTTACAAAGAAGCAAAGATACAACAGCTGCCTTCAGCCCAAGAGCCCTTAGGAATGAAATTGGATTCAGCAGGATCTGAATCTCCTGCTTCAGACCCATATTTCCATCTCTTGCCTTTTGTGTTTCATTCCTTCCAAAGGCAACTTGACAAGCGCCTCCGTGGTGATGCAGGCTGGGGAAGAAGCAGCTCAAAAAAGGCAATGGGTTTCCTTCAGAAGTTCATGAACTTCATTATTCTGGGTTTAGGCTTGGCAGTGAATGTTGCCCTTGGTCTGGGAAGGGGGATAGCGGTTCTGGGAGGTTCTGGGGGGGTTTGGCCCTGGGCTGGGCTTTTCCCTTGGGGTTTTTTGGGAGTTGTGGCGTGATGCCGTGGGCGGCTGTGCAGTGGGAGCTGAGGCTGGGCAGGGAGCGGAGCTTCCCTTCCTCCCGCTCCGGGGTCGCAGCTCGGCCCCTGCTGCTGCGGGAGGTTTGTGCTTGGCCCGGGGCTGCCCTGGCTGCAGCTCAGCGCTGGCACCGACCCTGCCTGCCTGCCCCGCTTCTGCTGCTGCTGCTGGGCACTGCCCACATCCCCCTGCCCTCTGGGGCTGTGCAAAAGGAGCATTTCCTCCTTCCCTTCCCTTCCCTTCCCGCACCGGCTGGGGGGGGATCACTGCCCTGCCAGAGCCCACAGCTCCTCCTGCTGTGACCACAACTCCACCAAAGGGGAAAAACAGGACTTGGCATCTGGGAAATGTCTGTTCTTGTCTTGTCTGTGCTCTCCTGAGATAGTCTAGCAAAGAACTGTTATTCCTTTTCCCACAGTTTTGCCTGGGAGCCCTGTCATTTCAAAGGGATAATCATTTGGAGGGAGGGGCTCATCTTTCCATTGCAGCAAGATTCCCACCTTCCTTGGCAGACATCTGTCTTTTAAAGCAGCACAGAGACACCAGAAAATACTGCCTTTCTATTCCTTGCTTCCATTGGATCTCACAATGGCAAAATGCCCCCTGAGGCAGCAGCAGCAGCAGCAGCCCTGCAGTTCACAGCCTGAAGAGGCTGCTGGGGCAGAGCAGGAGTGAGGGATGCTTTTCTGTTGGAAGGCACACATCCCTGAGGCTGTGTCCCAGCCCAGGGAACACTCACCAAAGGAGATGTCCCCGAAGTCGAGCTCAGCCAGGTCGAAGTGTAAACTCGGTGCAGTGACGCTGCCCCTGCAGGCCGAGGACAGAGCAGGCAATGGCTCGGTTAAAGGCACAAGACTCTGTGCTTTGATGCTCAGGGACAGCTCAGGGGAAATGTGCTTCTGCCCAGCAGCTGCTGGGCTTTGTGCCCTTCTACAGCCCCAGTGAGAAAACAAAAGTTCCTGGCCCTGGTGCATTGTTGCTGGTCAATCTGTCACTTCAAATGTGTTCTGGGGACTTTGCTGATGAATGCATCACACAAAAAAACAAAGAGAACATCTGCCAAGCTGAACTTTGTTCATGTCAGTAGTAACGGCTGATAAACTCGCTTCAGGTTCTGCTCATTAAGGACCTCTTGCTGTAATTATGGGCTGACCTGTTCCCATTGCCACTGGTGAGAACATCACTGCTGGCTGATGGAGAAGCCTTGGGCCAGCAATGTTCATGTGCTGGACGTGAGACTTTGGAGGCAGGGGAGGAAAGACAAGGCCCCAGCAGCCCCAGAGCCAGATCAGTGCTCGTGCTCCTGCATCTGCCCCGGGGCTGATGCCAGCACGGCTGCAGCTCTGCTGGGGCTGGGGGGATCAGGGCCTGCTGGGGGCAAGGCACAGCATTCTGTTCTTAGTCTTTGGCCAGAAATTTCACCACAATAGAGAAGCTGCCAGTTAGGGGAATCCCTGGCCAAGCTTCAGCACTACCTTCCATTCCATTCCCTTCCCACTCCTGCCCCATGTTACATGCTCCTGCCTTCAGGTGGCAGGATGGGAATAACATTGCAGGGATGACTTCAGGGCTTGCCTGAGAAAGAGGGTGTCTTCTTCTTTTCAAATTATCAGGAGAAGAGGATCCAGCCAAGTTCAGGACTCAGCTGTCAGCACTGAAAAACTGAGTGCAAATCAGCCCACACATCTCTTCAATCCCTGGGCGGTACCCACCAGACTCCTCTGTTCCTGCTGTAGCAGTCATCTCTCACACACACCTGGCTCCCCAAGACCCAAAGACACAAGCTCTACAAGTCTACAGCTAAACGTAACTCCTCTGAATTTCAGCCAACACCACTAAACTGTTCCCTGAGCCCACAGCTAGAAGAGCTGTGAAGGAGACATCCCTGACACTGTAAGAACCAAATGAAAATCACTGCCAAGAGATAGGCCTGGAAAGCTAAATTTTGGGCTTTTCTCTGTTAATTGTGAGCTGCTCCTTAAGACACTTCTCATCCTGTTAGATCCATCCTCTCAATGAATCACTGCTGCACCTGACAGGCAGAAAAGATAAGGTATGGAGGGGTTTTAAAAAGGTTGTTTTCTTCTGCTTTTATAACTAGGTCCATTGACATGTTTGTTTTCTTGTATGGCATCTAAAGACAGGTCCATGTCTCCCAATGGCACCTTGCAACCCCCAGACACTGCTCTTGCTTTGAGCAGTGTGTTTGCTCAGATGATTTCCAGAGGCCCCCTCCAGGACCACTGCAAAGCCACGTGCCTGTGGCCTCCCAGAGAATGGCTCTGTTTGGCTGACAGTGCTGAGGAAGCATTTCAGAAGCTGCTTGTGCTCAGCAGGGTGCAAGCCAGCTCCCAACATGTTCCAGCAGCCTCCAGGGAATCTGGGACACAGAAAGCTCCAAGGCCACTGAAAGCAAGAGCAGCTGCCTTCCATCCTGCTCACTTCCAGCCAGGCTGCAGGGCAGCAGATGCGACGCTTGGCTCATTCTGTAGCTCTTTCCAAACTCCGCTCTCACCCAAAGGTGTTTGCACAGGGACAGATGAGCTGCCTCACCTCTGGGTGCTCAGCTGGTACCGAGCTGCCCGGGCACCGACATTGCGCACCAGCCGAGTCTGCTGGGCGCTGACCTTGACTGGACACTTGGAGTAGTCCAGCTGGGCAGGGAAGTCCAGCACAGCTCGGGCACCAATGGCCCGAATTGGCACAACGATCCTTTCCCTTGCAGTGAGGCACACCAGCTCGTGGCAATAATCCTGCAGGAAAAGAAACTGGCTCAGCACAGGACATTTAGTGCCATCCCCATGGCAGAAGAAAAACCATTTCCTATACCCCTTCAAGGGCATCCATTTACCTATTGCACCCTCAAATGAACACGAAGTTCTACTACTATGTCACATTTTAAAGGCACCAGTGCACTTTGCAAAATCTGTCTCAGTGGCATTCAGCTCTTGTGTCACTTGGCTCATAGAGATAACAGCCCTAGGCCACCATCATTCCTACTCTAAACTTTAATGATGTTAAAGAATTCCTAAGCCCCTTCTAAGCAACATGGAGCTGGGGAACACAGGACATTGCTCTTTAGGCTTCTATATTCCCACTGTCTGAGAATAGGACAAAGTGTTCAACTGACTCTAAGCAGCAAAAGGAAGAGGAGAAAACAGCTGCACCCAAAGACATCCTGCACCTCGTGCCTGGTGCAGAAACATCAGCTGGCTCACAACTCCCCTCTAACTTTGCCTGTCCAACCAAGTCAGCAGAAGAACAGTGCTAAGAGGTAGCAGGATGCTGTTGGAAAGGGCCTCTCTTTGTTTCCCTGCCAGGCTTCCTCCCTTCCATGCCATGCCCTCAACCCTTCTGTATGAACAAGCCTCCAGATCAGAACATGAACCCTCCAGATCCCAGCACTGAGATCAGACTTGCCAGGGCCTCAGCACTGCTGTTCAAACCTCCCCACAAAAGCACCTTTGGCACGGAATGGGTGCCAGCTGACAGAGCAAGCACAGCGACAGGCATGAAGACAGAGCCCCAGCAGTGTCACTGCCACGGGCTCTGGGCTCACAGCTCTGCCTGCAGCTTGTACCTGCCCTACACCAGCTCCTTCAGGCAGGTGTCCAAGTCCCCTGCAGCTCAGCAATCTCCTGCTGACCAAGGGCACCCAGAGCCCAGTGTGCCTGTGCCAGGCCGGGCTCACAGGCACAGCACATCCTCTGCCCTGGCCCTGCAGCTGTGCCATGCTCACTTGTGCTCTGGGACAGCACAGCTGCAAGGCTGCACAACAGAGGGAGTGAAAAAGCACCGGCTTTGCTCCAGCCCAGGGGCAGGCATGGAAGCTGTTGGCAGTCCAGGAAGGAGGAAAGCTCTCTGACCTCTTTGTTCCTCTGGTGTTTTCCATCAGAATGAAACCCCTTCCACTGCACCTAGAGATGGCCCAACATCTATCAGCAGCCCTCTGTCATTTTCATCCTGTTTCCTGTGCATCTTCCCTTGGCAATGCTCAGCAATGTGCACGGAGGGGAAGCAGAGCCTCTCAGGCCTGGCTGCAGTGCCTGCCAGCAGTGCCAAGGTGTGACTGGCTGCAGGCTGCCTGCCCACGCCTGGAGCCCAGCTCACAGCATGCAATGGGCTGGAGCCAGAGTGCAGGGAAAACAATGGCTGTGGAGATCATTGTGTGCTTTGGCTCCTCCAGCCTCACCTTGTTCTTGCTGGGGGTGAAGCGGATGCGCACAGGGGCAGAGGCGCCCGGCGGCACGGCACGGTACGCATCGCTGGAGCTCACCAGCTGGAAGTAAGGTGAGCTCTCCATGGAGACCTTCACCACGTGAAGAAACTGCAGCAAAGACATGAAATTTGATTTTGCCACTTGTGGAAACAGGACGAGAGGAGACCTGTCCATGCCCTGCTAACATCCCTCCCTTGCCCCTTTTCCAAAGCACTTTCAGCTGAGCAGGCACAGGCACATCATTCACAAGGCTGAACTTGAATCCCTTCTCTCTGGCTCCAGCATTTTGGCCAGGGGCAGTAGGGCAGTGCCTGCTGGAAAGGAAGGGCCGAGCAGGTCAGCACCAGCAGGATGGAGACACAGCATCTGAACCAAGTCACCTGCGTATTCAACAAGGCCAAAAAACCTGCTGGCTTCTGCCTGCACACAGCCATGAAGTTGTCATGTTCCAGAGGGGGAATGTGCTACCTAAAAGCAAACCAGCACATTACTGTGGGGCAAGGAAGAAATTCCCTTCCAGCAGATCAGGTTTGGGTAGGGACCTTCTGGGGATACAGTCAGGCAGGCAGAGCAGCAAGACAGGAGACCAAACACTGTGGTCTTACTGGGAATAAAAGATAACCTGAAAAGCAAAAGAAGGAATGAACACAGCAAGACAATCCCTAAAACAAGGAGATGGCAAAGAGAACTTAAATGGGCAGTAAAGCAGCAAGGAAGAATCATAAAACCATGAGAGCAACCAGCTTGCCAAAAGTAACAGAAACACAGACAGGCGGTGTCTATTGACCATGGGGCTTCAGAGGCATTTTCTGCCTGGAGAAACAGGACCAGCACTGACTGACAGTGTGGTTCCAGTATGCAAAGCCAATCTTGGCTCTCCAGGGCTTCCTGCTGCCTGTGAAGGCAAGCTGGGCTGCTGGGCATTCCTGCCTGCAGCCAGGAGGCCAGGTTCTGCCCTCTGGGGTACCCATGCACAGCACACATGCATTTTCTAACACACTGATATCATAACCCCTGAGCACCAAAATGCTCTCCAAAAGTCTAAACCAGATGATTTGGACTCCCTCCTGTCTCCTCCCACCAGCCCACTTTTGGCACAAGCCTCACTTGAGAAAATGTTTCCCTGACTGAAATTCAAATGGTCTCAAGTTTTCCTCTTTACAGTGGAACACAACTGACATTTTTCAACTTTTTCCCTCTCAGCTCTCTTGGGAAACTGCAAAACAATCCCAATTTCTTCAGCTGAAGGTGGAAACCTCCAGGAGCACATGGCTGTGGATGTGCTGTGCTTCTGCAAAGGGAAAGCAGAGCACCGTGTTGCTTTTGGAAAAGCTGAGCAGAGCTGGATGAAGCTGAGCAGGAGCCTCAAGTGGCACCTAAAGGCCTCTCACTGCTTCTGCTCCATCACTCTGATTGCAGGGCTCTTGCAGAACACGGTTCCTGCAGGGCCAATGCCATTAATGAGAAGTGATTCCAGCATAAAGTGCAGGAGGCTCAGCCCCTGAGCTTTGCCTGTGAGCTGCATAAAGGGAGCCAAACTGGCTGAGAGAGGCAGAGATTCCTACCAGGAGCCAAGATTAACCAAGGACACACAGGGTGTGCTATAGACCCAAGGCAAAGCATGAGAGCAGGTAAGAACTGTACAGCCCTCAACATTCCTGTCAATCCAGAGCTTTCGAGAGAAGGAAACTCCTTTGGGATAGACACCATCAACGCCTGGCCAAAATCTGGGGACAATTCCCAGCACAGGAAGATTTCCACCATCTTGCAGAACAAGGTGCTGAGACATTTTCTTCTGCATGTGCTGCAGCAGATAACTTGCTTTGCTGTACACTGAGGGAATGACAGCACTCTCCTCTTCCAGCACAGTGTTAAAGCTTCACGTGCCAGCACTTACCTTGTCCTTATTCATGAGAGACAGCACCATTTCAGAGACCTCCCGAGTGACGAAGTTCTGAAATACCAGCTCTGGTGGGGAAACCCCAAACCAGCTCTGTTTCGGAGCAGCTGACGGCAGCTGGAGAGGAGAGAGAGCAGGGAGAGCTTCAGCTGCTGGGAGGAAGGTTCATGCAGGAGAATCTTCCACTGATCCCCAGTGAAGTACAGACTCTGGGGGAGCACGTCTGCCCAGCCCACACTGGGCAAACAGTGGCTCACCCACCTCTGCTCTGAGCTGATCCACAGCTGCTGGGCCACACAGAGCAGGCTCAAGCCAAGCTGCTCTTCTGGCATGGATTTCTCCAGGTTTCTTTCTCCAGAATGCCAGGCAGCACTTTCCTAAAACACAGCCCTGTGCCCATGTGGTCACAGAGCTCTGGGGCACTGACTGAGCACTCAAGGAGTAAGTAAAACCCATGAATTTTCAGGAGACTCCATAGGAAAGAATTTGGGATGTCTTTTACTCTGAGACAGGGAAACCGAGGCCCACACAACTGCAAATATCTTTTTTGCTCTACAACTTAGACATCTGTAAGAAGAGCACAGGACCAGAGGTGGTGTGAGAGATGAGGTGACACTTGGCTGAAGCCAAAAGGTTATTAGGCAAAAGAATGGAATTTGTTGGTTCTGTGTGTTATTTGTGGTTTGCATTTGTTCAGGTTGGTTTGTTGAGTGTCACAGTGAGAGGGACAGGGTTGAAGACCTGACCAAAAGGAAGGAGGACGAGAAGGGAGGGCACAGAAAAGTTGGTGCTCAGTAGAGAATGGAAGCTCCTGAGTAGCCATCCAATGGCAAAGGGCACAGGGACTGCCCCAGCCGGGTACAAAGGGGATACAAAGATGGCCATTTTCTCAGAGGGTGTGTGTGTGCGCTTGGCTCTCAGGGAGGGAGACATCCCCAGCTCAGCTGAATCGTTACTAAAGAACACTTTTCTTTTGCTGTGATGATTTTTTTCCTTTTCATTGTATTTAAAAGTTAGTGTGTTCCAAAGAGAGGAAAAGGCAAAAATAAAAAGACAAATGAGCTGAAAATAAAAAGACAAGTGAGGTGAATGCTGAATGAGGATAAGGTTCAGTTATTTTCTCAGCAACTTGGGTAAAAGTAGAGTTGGTATCTCCTTTTTCAGTGGCCTTTAAATGGGTGCTTTCTTGTCACTACTGCGATCCAATTTCATGCCATTCTAGAGGCACGTCTGGAATGACACAACAACAGCAAATGCTTCTGGAGCAGAGACATTGCTTGGAGAAAACTCTGCCCTGCTTTCTCTGCCTTCTCCAGCCACACTGCTGTCACTGCAGAGATGCAAGCAGCTCTCCTCTGTGACTTCACAGCAGACACATTCCGCTGAAGGGAGTGGCTGCAGCACACTGTCCCTTAGCTGTGCCCTTCCCTGAGGTGTTCCCAAGGCTCCTCTCCAGGACAATCCTTTACCTGGATTGTGTCTCTTGCTGCCAATTTCCTGCTCAACAGCCCACCTCAGTCACCTACCCGTTTGGACTGTGCTTTATACCGAGCTAGTCCTGCCAGAAAGGCAGCTTTAAACACACCTCTGAGAAGGCACTGATCCAGATAAAGCACATCCATTCCCCTCTGCCCAGGGCCCGTCCCCTGTACATCTGGCAGCCTGCAAAATCTAACACCCTGTCAGGGTCCAACACATTGTTCCAGCCCAAAGCAGTAATGCAATTTGTTGTGTTCAATCTGAAGTAATTCCTGCACATCCTTGGCCTTCAAAGGCCAACGCTGCCACTCTGCAGGGAATCCTGTGACCCCGAGCATTTGATGGTGACCACACCAAAACAAGAGGTGGCTCCTTCAGCAGGAGAATGGCAAAGGGCAATTTTGTGCCTTTGTGTCCCCAGCCTTCCTCCCATTGTTTTAGCAATGGCAGCTGCACTCCAGCACACCCCAGCAGCTTCAGCAGAGGGTATTTGTGTTGGCTTAGTGCAGATCAGGACTCCCAGTCCACCACTCCCAGCACCTTGCAATGACAGCAGGACCTGGACACTGAGGTATTTTGCTGGAGGCAAGCCTGTCACAAACACACACCCTCTTCAAACTTCATGGGAAGCAGAAAGGAAAAGAGCAGGAAAAGGCTACCTTTGGGCGAGTCTCACTCCTGTCTAGAAATGGGCCAATTCTGGGCAGAATACTCCCCCCAGTGCTGGCCTCCTTCTTCCTGCTGAGAAACTTCTCCCTCTGGAACTTAGAGGGAAGCAGCTGAAAGGCAAAAGTAAACCAGCTAGAGCCTCAGAGTTGTGCTTGTTCAGAAAGGCTTTTCGTGAACAAGTGGCACTGCTGAATAACTTGTGATCACAGCCACTAGGACAGCCCTGGGAGCCCTGGGAATTTCCTGCTGAAATACTTAGCATCAGTGAATTAATAATAAAGAGTGGAACACACATACTCCAGCCATATGGCTCTGTCCCATTGGCTTCTCCATGATTGCATGGGACATGGTTGGGGATTTCTGCTCTTTGGGCATTTGTTTCCTCTTATGTTTCGTTGGATTGAGGCAGTGACCTTTCCAGAGAATGGGGAGGAGCTCTCAGAACTGCCTGAACTCCATCCCTGCGCAACGCTCAGAACTCACAGCAAGGAGATATCGCTGCTGGATGAGTCCAAGAGATGCAAGAAAGGAACACTGTACCAAGAGTGAGGTGCACAGGAATGTTTCTTGGTTTTAGTTCTCCCTGTTAATTATTTTCTCTGTTTGGGCTGACAGAGCCCTCCACAGAAGAAAACAGAGTCATCTCCTTGACAGAGCCTCAGCAGTGGGGCATCTTCAGCCAAGTGAGCTTTGTGGCCCTGGCTCCAGCGCTGCCTGCAGGGCTGCATCTGTGCCCACACAGGAGCTGGGAGAGAACAGCTGCTTTGGAAGCTCTTCCAGCTGGGACCAGCCGTGGCTCTCAAGACTTTGGGCAGAGTTTGAGCTTCCCCCCTCTCCATGCCCAGGTGCCCAAGGGCAGGATGGTCAGAGCAGCACAGGTGAGTGCCCAGCCTGACAGAAGGAATTCCTGTGGCAAAGGGAAAGGGACAGAACACATGCTCAGGCCTTCAGCTGTGCATTGGTTTCACTTGGCTCTGCTGGCACAGCCAGGCAAGACACAGCTGAAGCATCCCACAGTGTTCCCTATTGCACCAGGACAGCCCCAGCAACAGCAGCACAGCACAAAGGGCTGGGCAGGGGCTCTGCAGCTTCACAGCACTGCTGGACAACAGGGGCAGGGAGAGCAGGGACACCAGGGCAGTGCCAGCCTTAACACAGCCACAGTGGGTACTCACAGTATGAGGCTTCAGCCCTTCCCTGGACAAAAGACGAGGTGTTGGTGTCTTCTTTGGCAATCCAGACGCCATTTCCAAGGGACGATGTCGCAGGTCAGCGACAATGCCTCAACAAAACTGGAAGGAGCAACAATGGAACTCTGAAAATCCACAACCCAATTCATGGCAGATTCAAGGCATATTCTGGTGCTAAAAATGTTACATTACTTGAAAGTAGCTAAGTGCTTGTTTGGTGTAAGTAGCTAGTATAGTTAGGCCTGTAGTTGGACTTTATTTGAACTATATGGCTACCTTGTGCAATTCAAAGTTAGATCATACTGAAACCTGGTGCTAAAAATCTGAACATTATTAACAGTTTGAACAGACAAAGCTGTAGCTTAAATATTACTCAAAAATAGCTAGAGTGGGCCTCCTCTTCTTTAGGCTAAAGCACCCTTGCTCTATCAGCTGCTTCTCACACCTGAGACACTAATGAGAGACTGGAATGTTATGGCTAATGGCTTAAATATCATTATAAAGGACTTTCTGCCCATTGTGACAAAACTGTATAAAGAAGCTGCGACCACCCAAGACCACCCTTCCCTGAAAATGCCTCCTGACTGGAACATGGCACTGTGAGTTAAGCTGCCTAAGGGAACTTGAGACAAGATCAAGGTGACACTATTGTCCCATTAGCTCAGGTCTGGGGAGAAGTAAACAAGGCTGAGGAGAAAAACCTATCCACAACAAAGCCAAACCCAGCAGCTGTCCTGAAAATCACCTCTTTCTGGGTTCAGGCTGGGGAAGTCATAGCCACAGACTCTTCTGCTGAGGCCAGGTTTGCACACAAACCTCCCAGCAAAGACCTCCACAGTGCCTCCAGACCCATTCCGGAGGCCTTGCACCAGACGACTGCAGGGCATGCAAAGCAACACAACAAATCTGAAAATCCAGAACCCAACTCATGGCAGACTCAAAGGATATACGGGTGCTAAAGATTTTGTATTTTATGAAAGTAGCAAGAGACAGAGTCCAACTTGCCCCCCCCGGGAGGTACCTGGGCAAGGTATCATCTTGCCCAAATCTCCATTAATCCATTGGAGTCTTACATTTTGCCAGACCTCACCACAGAGAAGACCACAAGAGGATTTAATGGTAGGCCAATGGGATCCATGGAATGGTGATATTTTCTGCTAAATCTCTCTCTGTCACTCTCTTTCTCCTCCCCCCCTTTCCAACCTCCACCCCCCTCCCACTTTTCTTTCTCTCTCTTTCTCCCTCACATTTACTGTTCCATAAAATCCAGACCATTGACTTTGGCATATGGTCTCGTTTGCACCTCAACACAGAGGCATCTCCCTAAAAATTTTAAAACCCAGATGATAAAAACCCACTGAAACTTGAACAGAACTCATTCACCTTTAAGCAGTTTAAGCAGTTACTATAGGACAAAAATGTATAGACTACTATCTTTGGAAAATGTTGCATTTCTTCAGTAAAAAAAGCACTATCAGTAGTCCATTTATTGGTTATCCTCTCAGGTGTACATGTCACTGAACTACTGTGCCAGAAGACTGGCATGATCACATTCTCTGTATCCCTTTGGCATTCTCTTTCAGAGCACAAATGAAACAAAACCAAAAAGTTCAACTTTAGTCGGTCTTTACCTTCAAATGAAATTCAGGACTCCCTAGCAGACACCAGTGTTCTGCACGCTGAGGAGCTTTTCGCAGAGGCCAATGCTCTGCACCTTTAGCAATTCTCTACGCCGACAATTCCCCTGGCGAATGGCCCGGTGCAGCCGCCTGCAGGAGCCCAGGCTGCGCACACCCAGCCAGGGCCGCGCTCTCAGGCAACTGAGGCCGCGCCGCTGTCACAGACGCTGAGGGCCCGGGCGCGGTTACCGGGCAACCGCGGCACCGAGTGCGGGGCCGGGCGGGGCCGGGCCGGGCCGCAGGGATTTGCAAAGGAGATTGGCACTGCAGCGACGGACTGCAGTTTGGGGCTTCCCAAGAGTCTTTCTGTAACTAATGAAAGGTTAAAATGTGGTGACGAAGGCACCTATGCCAGGTCTGTACAGTGCTCTTCGCAGCACTAGTATCCGACCCTGGCTGGAACAGCAGGAGGGGCTGAGGCAGCAGGGAAGGGGGCTCAGCCCTGAGGAAAGGAGGCTCAGGGGGGAACCTTCTGGCTCTGCACAACTCCCTGAAAGGAGGGGACAAGAGGCTGCTGCAAGTTCAGGCAGCGCCGGAGCCGCCTGGCTCCCCCTCTCTTCCCCCGCTCCGCCTCTTCCTCCCTCCTCCTCCTCCTCCTCCGCTCCCGCAGCCCTCGCAGCCCCCGGGAGGGGCGGGGATGGAGCCGGGACAGGTCGGAACGCAGAGAGGCCTGGGGAGATGCCAGGACTGGGAGTGACTGGGCTGTACTGGGATCATCCTGGGAGCAGCTCCTGGGTGACTGAGTTCTACTGGGATCATCCTGGGATCACACTGGCAGTGAGGAGGAGCAGGGCAATGGCTCCAGCGCTGGGGCTGAGGGCGCTCCTGGGGGGCCAGGGGCGAGTGGGACCCCCAGCACTGGGACCCTGAACCGCCACTGCCAGCACCGGGACCCCCCTGCTCCCCTTAGCCTGCACAGGGGCCCCCTGAATTCCCCTGTTGTGGACATCAGGACCCTCTGCTCCCTTTTTCCCGGGCATCCCATGGCTCCCAGCCTCCAGACTTGGCGTGGGCTTGACTCTGGGACAACGTGGAACGCCTTGGTCTCCCTTTCCTGCCTTTCCCAGGCACACCTTTCTGCAAAACCAGAGACCCCCTGAACTCCCCCTTTCCGAACATCCCGTGTGTCCCCACTCTGGTCCCCCCTTTTTGGGAAACCCTGGACTCCCCTTTCCTGGGCTCAAGGACCCCCTGGAACTCCATTCTACCTCTCCACGTCCCTGCCCTCCCCCCCTCATTTTCATGACCCTGAGATCCCCCTGGCACCCCCATTCCTGAGAACCCAGACCCCCCTGCATCTCTTCATCAAGCACTAACGCAACCTTTTCCCGGCCCCCCCCCCCCCGCCTCTCCCAGCCCCCAGCCCCACCCTTTTCTCTGGCCTGGGACCAGAAGTGCAACTGACTGGAAACAAATGTGACAGAAAGCAATAATTTTGCGCCTTTTATTTACTATTGAAATACAATTTCCTCCCTTTCTCACAAATCTCCTCCCAGTGTCATTCAGCAGGGTGGTCAGAAAGTCCTTAATTCTGGGTGGGTGTTCCAAGCTGCAGGCACAAGGAAACAGGGAATGGGGATTTTCCTGCTCCTGGGAAGTTTGACATCCTCAGCTGAGGAGAGGAGGCACCAGAAGGAAAGGGCAGCTGGGCTTCATCTTTCCACAGGGAAGAGGAGGGGAAAATCTCTCATCCTGTCTGCAGCTTCTCCCACAGGGATGTGAGGGCTGATCCCAGAGCCCTAAGGATCACAGTCAGGGCTGCCCTCAGGGAATGCTTGCCTGGTATGGTGGGGCAGTGTGCGAGCACCTGGATCTTGGGGCACCCAGCTGCCCCTCATGTTTGGAGGTGCCTGAGGAGGGCTGGGATGATGCCTGGGACATCCTGCAGTGACATCCCCTCTGTCCCGCTCTGGGTGAGCTCAGTCCCAAACCTGACCCTGATCCTGGTCTCAATCTCACTCCACGTTTAGACAAACTCACAGTTCTGTATTTAATCACATCCCAATTCCAAACTTGTCTAGCCCCAGACCACAACCCAACCCCAGCCCAAAGCCAATCCCATGTCTAGCCTTAACCCCAATCCCAGCTCTAATCCAAATCTCAGCCCCAACTCCAACTCAGCCCCAATTCCAGCCCCTTCCTAAATCCTCAACCCCAAATCAAACCCCAGTTCTGCCGTTCTGGGGGTTTGCGGGTGTCTCTGTCCCTCTGACCCCGATGATGTTTGGCTGGGGTCACACCAGGGCTGAGAGGGACAGAGACTGCCCCGACCTCCGCAGGTGTGAGAAGGTCGGAGAGCCCCCCCAGCCCCAAGCACCCTCATCCGTGAGCAGCACCCCTGCCGTGTCCTTTCTCTGGTGACAGCACAGACATTCCTTTATGCCCAGGTCTGTGCCAGCCCCGCACACAGCACTGCTCTGCGGCAATGGGGACACGGGAAACGGTGCCCGTCGTGTGTCCCCTTTGTGTTGCCGTGTGTCCCCCCATGTCCGGCTGTGTTCCCCCAGCCAGGGAGCTGCTATGGCCCGGGATGGCCGGGCCCAGCCGCCGGGCCTCGCCGGCAGCGGGAAGGAGCTGGCCCGGGCTGTGGGACACGGCGGGGCTGCCATGCTGGAAAGCAGCTCTGGCTCCCGCCAGGGAGTGTGGGCAAGGGGCTGCCGGCTGTGCGGGAGAAAAGCCGCTGGGGCAGCCCCTAACGCTGCCCCGCAGAAAGGAAAGGGAGGAGGGAGCTCAGAATGTGGCAGTGCAGAGATGAAGGGACAAGTGCCCTTGGGGGCCGCGGGTCGGGGCCAGCCCTCGGGCACGGCTCTGAGCGTCTCCTGAGCCGGCATGAGGGCTGTCTGTAAGGATTGCAGGCGGCAGCCGAGAGCAGCAGCGCCGGCAGTGCCAGCCGGGCCCCATGGCCATCTGCCCGTGCCTTCGCAGCCCGTGAGGGCCGCGGGCTCTGCAGCGCAGCTCCTGCTCCCACAGCCGGCCCGGAGCCTCAGGGCTGCCCCGCAGGCGCCGCGGGAGCAGCAGCGGCCTCAGGGCCTGGCCCGGGGCTCGAACTGCTCAGCCCGGGGGCAGAACCACAGCAGGGGGGAAGGAGCTGAAGGAGCACCAGGGAGCCTGGGGAGAGGCAGGCTGTGAGACAAGGCTCTGCCCATAATTTTAACAGTTTTTATTAACCTAATAACTATATACAACTAACTTAGTTATTATATACAAGTAAAAAGTCAAGTTCCTTATGACAGTTGTCACAGGTGTTTCTCGCTTCGGACAAGATGTCCCAGGTTGAGCATTGGGCACTGAGTCCTTTCCAGCTGGCCGGGGGCTGTTGATGTCTGGCAGGGCTGGAGAGGCTGCTCGAGCCCTGGGGCCCATGAGAGCTGTCGAGGAGCTGTGCCCGTCCGGTGCTGTCCTGAGGCGGCAGGGCCTGGGCGGTGAAGGACAAGGGTGAGCCGCCACAGGTGCTGGCCCCAGCGCACCAGGACTCAAGGTCTTGTCCCACACTGGGCATGGCCATTCTCCCACGTTATTCCAGCTCCAAGCTCAGTTGCCCCATGTGCCAGTCCTCCTGCTCCATTCTGCCCCTTCCTTCTTACCCCAGACGCAAAATACCCATGCCACATTACCCAGCTCTGTACACAGAGCCCTACTCATCCCCCAGCTAGCACCCTGCAGATAATCAGGCCCCTGTCGTCACTGACCCCCTCGCCCTGACAGGGCCATATATGACACATCCTGTGTCCTGATCGCCGTGCGATGCTGGTCATTACGGCCCCTCGAGATGTGTCCATCACCGTGCAGCAGGGTCACACTAGGCTGAGGAGGAGAGGGCAGCTGGCTGCAATGCAGGGCCCAATCCAGCACCCCCCAATAACCCTCCCAACCCAGGTCTCCCTGGGGACTGAAGGCACAGATTCCTCCTGGATAGTCAGCAATGCTTAAAGCCTCAGTCACCATTCTGTGTCTCTACCTTCATCACACCTACCTTGTTGTGGTGTACCAGGAGATGCTGCAGCTGTGCACTTGTATGTGAGGAAGTCTTGATGTTCTGCATCGTGAAACTGCTGCTTTGATGGTCCCCAGAGATCTGAGGCATACGGGGGACACTGGCACAGACCAGCGGCCTCCTGTGGGATGGGACAGAGGAGGCTCAGTGCCCAGCCCTGTGGCATGCAGGGCCTCACCCTGCTGTGCCAGGGAGGGCACTAGCAGTGCTGCTTGCAGGGGCATGTCCCTGCCAGCTCCTGTCCACCTGCTGCAGGAGCCCCGAGCCTATCCCACCAGGCTTGATCTGCTGGCTCTGTCCCCACAGCAAGGTGTGCTGGCCATGGCCATGGCAGGTCCCTGTGCACAGGACACCAGCTGGCAGGGATTGGTTTTGGGAACTCCTTTCACAGGAGGCACACAATTCCCCACCAAGCCTGAGCTCAGACTGAAAACAGACACAGCTCATCAGATGTGCTTTCAGCAACCTTGGGACAGAGAAGTGGGCCAGACAGGGCAGTGCAAGGCAAGGAATGCAAAAGCCCCCAGCCCTGGGGCAAGCACTGGCCCTCCACAGCTGCCTTCTGCTCCCCTACCCTGCCCCGTCCCCCCAGGCTCCTCTGCCCCAGCCCAGGTGCAGAGCCCTCCTTGCTGTGTCAGGGCTACCCTGCACCCCAGGCGCGGGGAACGTGTCCTCAGAGCCCTTACCTTCGGCTGGGCGGTGGCTCCTTGCTAGGGGGCATCGGCTGCAAATACAGGAGTTTTTTGGGGTACCTGGGGAGGGCAGGGGTCACAGGTGTGTGGCAGGGGACAACGAACCTGTTCCTGTTGGAGGCAGCACCCCCAAGGCCATGGGATTGTAGCCCATGGCATCTCGCTGCCTGTAGCCCTTGGGATGAGCCCCCACAGGCCCTGCTGATGGGCAGGGCTGCAGAGGGGGCTCCCCACATCAGCCCCTCCCAAGCAGACACTGTCACCCCTGTGCCCAGCGCAGCGGGTCACTGCTGGCACCCATCTCCCCCCATGCCAGCCCTGCTGCCCTTGATGCACTGGTGCTACTCACTGGCCAGGAACCTGCACACTGAGCATGCGGTCACAGGACAGACATGTGAAAGGGACTGGCAGCTGCCTATGGAGGGTGAGGGAAGAGGGCCAGCTGAGCTCCTGGGGCCACAGGCCTGCAGCACACAGGCAGCAGCTCCCTGCAGCAGCCAGCTGCTGGGCAGGTCACTGCACAGGCTCACAGCCATTGCAGGGTGAACCGTGGGCTGTTGAGCCTGTTTCTCCCCATCCCCAAGGTGCTGGCTGATGCCAGGTGAAGGGCACAGGCACCCATGCCACCATCTCAAGCAGCCCCTGCAGCGCTTTCAGCCCCTCTCTGGCACCAAAGTCCCCCCGTGTGCATGGCCAGGAGGGCAGGACACGGCCCAGCTCAGGGGCATGGTGTGTGACAGCCCTGCCTGGGAGGAGCAGTTGCCATCTCTGTTCCCAAAGCCATCAGAATCTCCATTGCACTCACTTCTTAATCCCAGCGGCGTTTTCACGCAACAGCCTATCCTCGAGTTCCTCCATGCTCCTGTTCCAGGAGTCCTCCAGGTGTTTACGGAAAGTCTTCAGCTCCAGGCGATCCAGCTGTGAACAGGTGCACAGCCTCAGCCAGCTGCTCCAGGATGTGACATGGAGCTCTCCAGGGAAAAGCCTGGAGGGGGAATCCTCAGAGGGATGCTGCCGCAGGCTGTCAAGTCCCAAAGGTGCCAGTTCCTCATGGTGGGGACGAAATACCCCTCACCTTGTCTTCAATTGCATTGCTGAACTGCTGCTGCATGTTGTTCCAGTGCTGCTCCTGGCCTGAAATCTGGCTCTGCAACTCCTGAATCCTCCCATCCAGCTCCTCCATGTTCTCTTCAAACTGGCTGCAATCGACTTTGCTGTCCAAGGCAGCTTTGTCCGCCTTCTAGCAGAGGGGAACGGCAGGAGAGCGGCAGGGAAAGGGATGAGGAATGCCAGGCAGGGCCAGCGTGTGAGGGGCAGAGGGAGGAGTGCTTCCTCCAGGCCATCACGCCCCTTTCAGGGTGCTGTGGCCCCATTTGCCCCATCACCCTGGTGAGCTTGGTCCCACCATGTGAAGGGTGAGGGACCCCATGAGCTCAGGAAATTCCCCCTCCCAAGGGGACAATTTCTGCCACCCAGCCCCCAAGGGACAAGGGGCATTTGTCACCCTGCCCGGGAAGCCCTGGGCTGGCACAGAGGCCCCTTAGACTGTACCATGTCCATTGCAGCCATCATGTCCCGTGGATCTGCTTTCTCCTTCTGCAGCTTCTCCAGAGACTGGGACAGCATCTTTCAGCACAGAAAGGAACCCATGACACCACAGCAAGGCTGGGGCACACCCCAGGATGTAGGAGCACACTCCTCTCCCCCTTGTCTGCACACACTCTGTCCTTGATTTGTCACAAGCCTTCTGCCCAGTTGGGTCTGTTAGAGACGAGCAAAATGGACGACAAACAGGGTGAACAAAAGGGTTGATAGAAGCAATGAGCAAAGCAATGATAAAAATGATGAGCAGCCAGCAGGCTCCTTCTCCTTCCGAATCCCTTGCAGGACTGAGGCCCTCCTCAACACAACTCCTGTTGCCAGGCAACGCACCCCACTCCACTCCTGGGAGCCAGTGGGTCCCATTAAGTCATAGATAATGGAGTCTTGGAATGGCATGGGCTGGAAGGGACCTAAAAGATCATCTCGTTTCACCCCCTGTCAGGGACAGGTAAAGGAACATTTTCCACTAGACCTGGTTGCAGCAAGATCCCATCTAAGCTGGTCTTGGATGCTTCCAGGAATGGGGCAGGCTCTGTTAAGGCATCACCATGCTCACAGGGAAGAATTTCTTCCCAATATCCCACCTATCTTTCCCCTCTGTCATTGTGACGCCATTTCCATGCCAAGCCCTTGTACAAAGTCCACCTCCAGCCCTTTTATAGTCTTTTTAATTCCTATAAAGTGCTCAAAGTTCTCCCAGGAGAGTACAGCCTCATTGTTTTTCTTTTGATCAGTTTAAGATGTGCATCACATCTGAGCCAGTTCCCCCACTGCTGCAAACCCTCAGCCTGGTTTGGAGCATCCATTGGGATCAGCCTTTGCCAGGGGGGCTGTGCATGAGCCCCTGGCTGAGCTATGGGGTTGTTGGGGCACAGAATCCTTTCTTCTTAGGAGTTCAGGGCAAAAAGTCTCTGTGGGTGAAGCCTTTGGACATTTTCCTCCAAGTCAGGTTTTATGTCAGCTTGACAGTCCATAAAGAAGACAATGACATAATTTCTCCTGCCAATGTCCCCAAGACTGTTGGGGAAGACAAATCAAGTTCTTCCCTTCAATACCTGCCATTTACTAGATGTTCTACTTTAGGTGTCCACAGAGCCCCATAATTACCTTGGGCCGCCTTGATTTGTTACCAAGTTCTCAAGGTAGCACTGACTGTTCCATTAACTGCCACTTTTGCAAAATTTGCTACAGTTTCAGTGAGGTTTTATTGTCCCCTGGGGAATGGCTTGGGGTGACAGGGACAGGGACAACCCTCCCAAGCCCCTCCCAAGCATCCCCCAGGGCGAGAGGCACAGAGACCCCTTGAGCATCTCCTGGGCACTGGACAAAATAAACTTGACAGAAATCAAACTGAACTCTGCATAAATCACTTTGAAGAATATTTGCTCTTCCCACAAGTAACTTGTGATGGAAATGCAAACAAATCCCAAATATGAATAAACCGACAATCCAAGCAGTGATGTGGCAATTCCAAGTTTCATTGGTTCCTGCACAGCTCTAGCTCAGCTTCTGGCAGGTTCTGATAGAAGAAAAGAGAAAATTTGGCCCAATACAGATTATTAAAAGGAAGGGGAAGCTCTGTGTAGCTGTCACAAAGGTGACAGGGATCAAGAGAAAAATGATTCTCACATTTGGCAAAGAACCCAAGCCTGGGAATTCAGGAGATATTCAGGAATTTAGGTACTTGAGCTGGGCTTCTTGTAGGACTTTCAGCAGCCTTATGTTCCTCACTGTGGGGTGAATGAACCTTGTCAGTCTCGCTGGTAACATTTGCTCCCTTTCCTCCAATGATTTTAACACACTTTTCAAGGAAGGACAACAAAATATTTTCTTTTCACTGGCCACCCACAACAGCCATTTTCCTCATCAGTTCTCCCGTAAGTTGCTCAGAGGAAGCTGTGTCCAAGTTTCCAAGAGTTCCTCCAGAGAGAACCACAACCTCCTCAGAGGACAGGAACCGTGCTGTTGTCAAAGGCACTTGGGGACAGACAACAGTGCCCTGAACTCACTGTGCCAAAATCATGTCGCAATCTGGTTAAGAAAATTGTCAGAGAGATGCCTCAGCCCCAATTAAGGCGCTAACAAGACCAAATCCAAAGTGGATTTTATTGAACAGTAAATGTGAGGTAGAGAGAGAGATGGAAAGAAAGAGAAAAGGGGGGGAGAGCAAGGGAGTGACAGGGACAGAGACCTCCCCTTGAGCAGGTGTAAGAGTCTGTCCGAATTTTCCCTCACCTGCCTCACGATCGTCATTTGAGGACCACTGAAGAGAAGATCCCCCTGTCTCCTCTGTAGGAGAAAGTCATATGCCACAAGGCCCTGAGACCTGAGAGCATTGCTAAGCTACTGTTTCCACAGGTGTTGTTTGCTGTATGCTACAATGAGCCCAATGAGAAGAAGAGGGCACCGTGCCCTTTTTGCAACAACAGCCTTGGAAGCTGCCCCACCTCTCGGTCTGGCTGGACTTCTCCTGAGTGGTGGAACCCTGCCGAAGACCCCTCTCACTCGTTTGCAACCACCGTGACACACAGACTGAGATGTAAGAAGCCTCTTCATCAAGAGACCAAGACATCAAACCCCCATGTGAGAAGGCCCCCTCTTATACTTTCCAAGGACTGGGACTGAGACCCCCAACCCGGGGGAGGTGTGTGGGGAGAGGCAAGCTGACCAAAGCAAGATGGATGTTGCAGGTGTGAGCATTGGACCACAAAAACAATGGCTCACGCCCACTGCCGAACATGGACTGTGTGTACCCTTTTAAAACACCATTCTTTCCCCAAAACTACCTTTGATTCAGTTGCAAAATTCATTCTCCCTTCCCCCATTGAAAAAGAGTATAATTGGGGTCCAGATGAACTGTGCCTCTGAGATCTCCCCGACGTAACAGGCGGATCCTCAACTGGACTGGACCAAAGGACTTCATCTTTACGTTTGGTAGCTATACCCCCCTCTCTCTCTCTCTTTTCTCTCTCTTTCTCTGTATTTTTCTCTCCCTTAATCCCTCTATCGCATTTTGCTGTGGTCATTCAATAAAGGTGCATTTGTTTTGATTATTACTGCAAATCCCCCTGTACTGTGTCGGCTTTTTGCACCCTGAGATCAATCCATGAACAATCACGAAACCCGTTCATAAGGATGGATTGTGACACTGGGGTTAATGGGAGCTACCAGGCCCATGCTGGGAGCTCTCTGTGCACACAGTGGGAGGAACTGGGAGCAACTGGGAATGACAGGATGCATGCTAGTGACAACTGGGATGTCCTGGCAGTGACTGGGATAAAACTGGGGGCAGCTGAACCATGCTGAGGTAACTGGGAGTGCCTGGCAATGACTATGAGAATGTTCAGGGCAGCTGGGATATACTGGGAGTGCCTGAGACCATGCAGGCAATGACTGGGACTGGACTAGGAGCGACTGGGAGCCACTGGGAGCGTGCTGCGGGGAACTGGGACCATGCTGGGGGCAACTGGGGGCAAGTGTGAATGACTGCGGCCCTGCTGGGAGAGACTGGCATCATACTGGGAGTTACTTGGGGCTACACTAGGGGCAACTGGGAGAACTGGGAACACACTGGATCAAAGAGGGAGCAACTGAGACCAACTGGAACTGTGCCAGGGGCAAATTGCATCATAATAAAGAATGACTGGGAGCAACTGGGATCATACTAGGAGCAGCTCCTGGGTGACTGAGTTCTACTGGGATCATCCTGGGAGTGAGGAGGAGCAGCGCGATGGCTCCAGCGCTGGGGCTGGGGGTGCTCCTTGGGCCCCAGGGGGGAGTGGGACCCCCGGCACCGGGACCCCCCTGCTCCTCTTATCCTGCACAGGGACCCCCTGAATCCCCCATTCTGGACATCAGGACCCCCTGCTCCCCTTTTCCTGGCCATCCCATGGCTCCCAACCTCCAGACTTGCCATGGGCGTCACCCTAGGATGCCCTGGAGCACCTTGGATCCCCATTCCTGCCTTTCCCAGCCCCCAGCCCCACCTTTCTGCAAAAACAGAGACCCTCTAAACTCCCCCTTCCCGAACATCCCATCCCGAGTGTTCCCACCCTGGTCCCCCCTTTTTGGGAAACCCTGGACTCCCATTTCCTGGGCTCAAGGACCCCCTGGAATTCCCTTCTACCTCTCCACGTCCCTGCCCCTGTCTCCTGTCCCTCAGCTGTCCCCTGTCCCTCGGCTCTGTGAGGCCAGGGACAGCAGCAGGACGCAGGGCAGCCCAGGGGGAGAACAACCCTCAGCCCCAGCTGGGCCAGTTACCCCAGTTCCCCCCAGGTCACTCCCAGCATGGGCCCTGTGGCTCCCAGTCACTTCCAGTTACACTCAGTGTGATCCCAGTATCATCCCAGTCACTCCCAGTATGATCCCAGTATGATCCCAGCATGGTCCCAGCACAGTCCCAGCTGTTCCCATTCACCCCTACCATAGCTCCAGGCACTCCCAGTATGGTTCCAGTCCTTCCCAGTATGATTCCAATATGAACCCAGTCACTCTCAGTACAGTGCCATTTGCCCCCAGTATGATTCCAGTCACTCCCAGATACTCCCAGTATTATTCCAGTAACTTTAAGCTTCCTCTGTGATCCCAGTCACTCCTGGTCTCCCCCAGTATATCCCAGTTGTCCTTAATGTGTTTCCACTCACTCCCAGTTGCTCCCAGTAGTTTCTAGCATTATTCCAATTGCTCATAACCACTCCCAGTAACCTCCAACATGATTCCTGTCACTTCCTGTATATCCCAGTTGCCCCAGCATGGTCCCAGTTGCCCTCAGCCTGTTCCCAATCACTTCCAGTATGATTCCAGAAGGATCCCAGTCACCCTCAGTGTGGTGCCAGTTGCTCCCAGTATGATCCCATTGGTCCCCAGCATGTCCCCATTTCCTCCCAGTGTGATCCCAGTTGCCTCTAGCACAGACCCAGTCCCTCTCAATATGATCCTTCTCTGATGCCATGATGATCCCAGTTGCTCCTAGTATGGTCCTGGTTGCTCCCAGTTGCTCCCAGTCCGATCCCAGTTGCTCCCAGCGGCCCTGTGTTATGCTTTGGAGTGGGAGGAAATTTAGGGAAGTGATGCAAAGTTTTTTGTGTATCTGACAGTCTGTTGAGCTACTGAAAGCTAGACACGCTTTTGTGAAACACACATGGTAAAGATGAAAAAATTCAGAAACTTTTTTTCTTTGTTGGTCAGCAGGGAGCTGCTGGGTTTTGGCTTCTGCTCTGTGTCTGGGCTGGGCTGGGCAGTCTTGCTGCAGGCTGGGCTTCTTTTCTATTTTCTGGGCTGCTTGCTAGCTTCTCTCTCCATGGGCTCTGGTTTGGCCGCGCTGGGCCTCAGCAGCTGCTGGGCAAGGAGACAGGGGAGGCTGCGGAGCTTTAGCCAGAGCAGGGCTGGCTGTGGCTGTGAAGATCTCGCTGTCAGGCTGCTTCTTCTTCTTCTTAGCGTGGCTGAGACCAGAGACTTCTGTGGCTGGTGTAGAAAACTAAACACTAACTATAAAGCTGATCTGAACACAACTGAGCCACAGCTTTCTGTTAGTAGTAATTGGTGGGTTAGGTAGGCCTCATGCGTGATGTTAAGTTTTTCAGTACTTCAGTCTTCTTCGGAGTGAGAGAAAAGAACAAAATGCAAGTATATAAAAAACAACATGAAGACACTAAAGTCAATAAAGAAGAAGTTAAGTCTTAGATGAGAGGGCTGAGAAGATGCTTTGTTTTTAGAGCTGAAATCTTCTTGTAAGCTGTAAAGGAGAGGAATAGTGGATTTGTTTTTACTAACAATCTGTGGGTCTGCTCGTAGATAAAACCAGCTCTGGAAGATAAAAGAAACAATGGGAAGGATTCCACTGATTGATGATTGGAAAAAGATATTTGCTTTTACAAATACACTTTAGGTTTGCAGATAAACAAAATAAGCCATTGAGAAATGAAAGAAACAATGGGGAAGAAAAACCCCTAAACTCCGTAAGAATTAAAAACTAAAAGGGAGGGTTATACATTAGAGGGAAATCTTTGGGAAATCTTCGGTGTCAGGCGTATCAGGGCATCTGTACCTCTCAAGCACCTCAGCCAAGGGGAAAGAGAGAAGGGAAATGTGGCCAGGAAATTAGGATAAAAAGAAGGTTGCATCCTCCAAAATTTCAAGAGATCCCAGGGGAATGCCCCATGGCCTCTCCCTTTATTGGAATAAAGCCAGAAAGGACTCCTCTGTCTCCTTTGTGAACATAAACCTCTGGTGTTTCTGGATTAATTTTCCCAACAAGAAAATACTCCCCCCAGGAGCGCCCTCAGCCCCAGTGCTGGAGCCATCGCGCTGCTCCTCCTCACTGCCAGTGTGATCCCAGGATGATCCCAGTAGAACTCAGTCACCCAGGAGCTGCTCCCAGGATGATCCCAGTACAGCCCAGTCACTCCCAGTCCTGGCATCTCCCCAGGCCTCTCTGCGTTCCAACCTGTCCCGGCTCCATCCCCGCCCTCCCGGGGGCTGCGAGGGCTGCGGGAGAGGAGGAGGAGGAGGAGGGAGGGAGGAAGAGGCGGAGCGGGGGAGGAGAGGGGGAGCCAGGCGGCTCCGGCGCTGCCTGAACTTGCAGCAGCCTCTTGTCCCCTCCTGTCAGGGAGTTGCGCAGAGCCAGAAGGCCCCCCCTGAGCCTCCTTTCCTCCAGGCTGAGCCCCCTTCCCTGCTGCCTCAGCCCCTCCTGCTGTTCCAGCCAGAGTCGGATACTAGTGCTGCAAAGAGCAATGTACAGACCTGGCATAGGTGCCTTCGTCACCACATTTTAACCTTTCATTAGTTACAGAAAGACTCTTGGGAAGCCCCAAACTGCAGTCCGTCGCTGCAGTGCCAATCTCCTTTGCAAATCCCTGCGGCCCGGCCCGGCCCCACCCGGCCCCGCACTCGGTGCCGCGGTTGCCCGGTAACCGCGCCCGGGCCCTCAGCGTCTGTGACAGCGGCGCGGCCTCAGTTGCCTGAGAGCGCGGCCCTGGCTGGGTGTGCGCAGCCTGGGCTCCTGCAGGCGGCTGCACCGGGCCATTCGCCAGGGGAATTGTCGGCGTAGAGAATTGCTAAAGGTGCAGAGCATTGGCCTCTGCGAAAAGCTCCTCAGCGTGCAGAACACTGGTGTCTGCTAGGGAGTCCTGAATTTCATTTGAAGGTAAAGACCGACTAAAGTTGAACTTTTTGGTTTTGTTTCATCTGTGCTCTGAAAGAGAATGCCAAAGGGATACAGAGAATGTGATCATGCCAGTCTTCTGGCGCAGTAGTTCAGTGACATGTACACCTGAGAGGATGAACAATAAATGGACTACTGATAGTGCTTTTTTTACTGAAGAAGTGCAACATTTTCTAAAGATAGTAGTCTATACATTTTTTCCCTATAGTAACTGCCTAAACTGCTTAAAGGTGAATGAGTTCTGTTCAAGTTTCAGTGGGTTTTTATCATCTGGGTTTTAAAATTTTTAGGGAGATGCCTCTGTATTGAGGTGCAGACGAGACCATATGCCAAAGCCAATGGTCTGGATTTTATGGAACAGTAAATGTGAGGGAGAAAGAGAGAGAAAGAAAAGAAAAAGTGGGAGTGGAATGGAGGTTGGGAAGGGGGGGAGGAGAAAGAGAGTGACAGAGAGAGATTTAGTAGAAAATATCACCATTCCATGGATCCCATTGGCCTACCATTAAATCCTCTTCTGGTCTTCTCTGTGGTGAGGTCTGGCAAAATGTAAGACTCCACTGGGTTAATGCAGATTTGGGCAAGGTGATACCTTGCCCAGGTACCTCCCAGGGGTGGGGCAAGTTGGAATCTGTCTCTTGCTACTTTCAAATAATATAAAATCTTTAGCACACATATATCCTTTGAGTCTGGCATGAGTTGGGTTCTGGATTTTCAGATTTGTTGTGTTGCTTTGCATGCCCTGCAGTCGTCTGGTGCAAGGCCTCAGGAATGGGTCTGGAGGCACTGTGGAGGTCTTAGCTGGGAGGTTTGTGTGCAAACCTGGCCTCAGCAGAAGAGTCTGTGGCTATGACTTCCCCAGCCTGAACCCAGACAGAGCTGATTTTCAGGACAGCTGCTGGGTTTGGCTTTGTTGTGGATAGGTTTTTCTCCTCAGCCTTGTTTACTTCTCCCCAGACCTGAGGTAATGGGACAATAGTGTCACCTTGATCTTGTCTCAAGTTCCCTTAGGCAGCTTAACTCACAGTGCCATGTTCCAGTCAGGAGGGGTGGGCTTGGGTGGTCGCAGCTTCTTTATACAGTTTTGTCACAATGGACAGAAAGTCCTTTATAATGATATTTAAGCCATTAGCCATAACATTCCAGTCTCTCATTAGTCTCTCAGCTGTGAGGAGCAGCTGATAGAGCAAGGGTGCTTTAGCCTAAAGAAGAGGAGGCCCACTCTAGCTATTTTTGAGTAATATTTAGGCTACAGTTTTGTCTCTTCGAACTGTTATTAATGTTCAGATTTTTAGCTCCAGGTTTCAGTATGATCTAACTTTGAATTGCACAAGGTAGCCATATAGTTCAAATAAAGTCCAACTACAGGCCTAACTATACTAGCTACTTACACCAACCAAGCACTTAGCTACTTTCAAGTAATGTACCATTTTTAGCACCAGAATATGCCTTGAAGCTGCCATGAATTGGGTTGTGGATTTTCAGAGTTCCATTGTTGCTCCTTCCAGTTTTGTTGAGGCATTGTCGCTGACCTGCGACATCGTCCCTTGGAAATGGCGTCTGGATTGCCAAAGAAGACACCAACACCTCGTCTTTTGTCCAGGGAAGGGCTGAAGCCTCATACTGTGAGTACCCACTGTGGCTGTGTTAAGGCTGGCACTGCCCTGGTGTCCCTGCTCTCCCTGCCCCTGTTGTCCAGCAGTGCTGTGAAGCTGCAGAGCCCCTGCCCAGCCCTTTGTGCTGTGCTGCTGTTGCTGGGGCTGTCCTGGTGCAATAGGGAGCACTGTGGGATGCTTCAGCTGTGTCTTGCCTGGCTGTGCCAGCAGAGCCAAGTGAAACCAATGTACAGCTGAAGGCCTGAGCATGTGTTCTGTCCCTTTCCCTTTGCCACAGGAATTCCTTCTGTCAGGCTGGGCACTCCCTGTGCTGCTCTGACCATCCTGCCCTTGGGCACTTGGGCATGTGGCGGGGGGAAGCTCAAACTCTGCCCAAAGCCTTGAGAGCCACGGCTGGTCCCAGCTGGAAGAGCTTCCAAAGCAGCTGTTCTCTCCCAGCTCCTGTGTGGGCACAGATGCAGCCCTGCAGGCAGCGCTGGAGCCAGGGCCACAAAGCTCACTTGGCTGAAGATGCCCCACTGCTGAGGCTCTGTCAAGGAGATGCCTCTGTTTTCTTCTGTGGAGGGCTGTGTCAGCCCAGACAGAGAAAACAATTAACAGGGAGAACTAAAACCTGGACACATTCCTGTGCACCTCACTCTTGGTACAGTGTTCCTTTCTTGCATCTCTTGGACTCATCCAGCAGCGATATCTCCTTGCTGTGAGTTCTGAGCGTTGTGCAGGGATGGAGTTCAGGCAGTTCTGAGAGCTCCTCCCCATTCTCTGGAAAGGTCACTGCCTCAATCCAACGAAACATAAGAGGAAACAAATGCCCAAAGAGCAGAAATCCCCAACCATGTCCCATGCAATCATGGAGAAGCCAATGGGACAGAGCCATATGGCTGGAGTATGTGTGTTCCACTCTGTATTAATAATTCACTGATGCTAAGTATTTCAGCAGGAAACCCCCAGGGCTTCCAGGAATGTCCTAGTGGCTGTGATCACAAGTTATTCACCAGTGCCACTCGTTCAAGAAAAGCCTTTCTGAACAAGCACAACTCTGAGGCTCTAGCTGGTTTACTTTTGCCTTTCAGCTGCTTCCCTCTAAGTTCCAGAGGGAGAAGTTTCTCAGCAGGAAGAAGGAGGCCAGCACTGGGGGGAGTATTCTGCCCAGAATTGGCCCATTTCTAGACAGGAGTGAGACTCGCCCAAAGGTAGCCTTTTCCTGCTCTTTTCCTTTCTGTTTCACATGAAGTTTGAAGAGGGTGTGTGTTTGTGACAGGCTTGCCTCCAGCAAAATACCTCAGTGTCCAGGTCCTGCTGTCATTGCAAAGTGCTGGGAGTGGTGGACTGGGAGTCCTGATCTGCACTAAGGCAACACAAATACCCTCTGCTGAAGCTGCTGGGGTGTGCTGGAGTGCAGCTGCCATTGCTAAAACAATGGGAGGAAGGCCGGGGACACAGAGACCCAAAATTGCCCCTTGCCATTCTCCTGCTGAAGGAGCCACCTCTTGCTTTGGTGTGGTCACCATCAAATGCTCGGGGTCACAGGATTCGCTGCAGAGTGGCAGTGTTGGCCTTTGAAGGCCAAGGATCTGCAGGAATTACTTCAGATTGAACACAACAAATTGCATTTCTGCTTTGGGCTGGAACAATGTGTTGGACCCTGACGGGGTGTTAGATTTTGCAGGCTGCCAGATGTACAGGGGACTGGCCCTGGGCAGAGGGGAATGGATGTGCTTTGTCTGGATCAGTGCCTTCTCAGAGGTGTGTTTAAAGCTGCTTTTCTGGCAGGACTAGCTCGGTATAAAGCACAGTCCAAACGGGTAGGTGACTGAGGTGGGCTGTTGAGTAGGAAATTGGAAGCAAGAGACATGGAACACAATCCAGGTAAAGGATTGTCCTGGAGAGGAGCCTTGGGAACACCTCAGGGAAGGGCACAGCTAAGGGACAGTGTGCTGCAGCCACTCCCTTCAGCAGAATGTGTCTGCTGTGAAGTCACAGAGGAGACCTGCTTGTGTCTCTGCAGTGACAGCAGTGTGGCTGGAGAAGGCAGACAAAGCAGGGCAGAGTTTTCTCCAAGCAATGTCTCTGCTCCAGAAGCATTTGCTGTTGTTGTGTCATTCCAGACGTGCCTCTGCAATGGCATGAAATAAGATCGCAGTAATGACAAGAAAGCACCCATTTAAAGGCCACTGAAAAAGGAGATACCAACTCTACTTTTACCCAAGTTGCTGAGAAAATAACTGAAACTTATCCTCATTCAGCATTCACCTCACTTGTCTTTTTATTTTCAGCTCATTTGTCTTTTTATTTTTGCCTTTTCCTCTCTTTGGAACACACTAACTTTTAAATACAATGAAAAGGAACAAAATCATCAAAGCAAAGGAAAAGTGTTTCTTAGGAAGGATTCAGCTGAGCCGGGGATGTCTCCCTCCCTGAGAGCCAAGCGCACACACACCCTCTGAGAAAATGGCCATCTTTGTATCCCCTTTGTACCCGGCTGGGGCGGTCCCTGTGCCCTTTGCCATTGGATGGGTACTCAGGAGCTTCCATTCTCTACTGAGCACCAACTTTTCTGTGCCCTCCCTTCTCGTCCTCCTTCCTTTTGGTCAGGTCTTCAACCCTGTCCCTCTCACTGTGACACTCAACAAACCAACCTGAACAAATGCAAACCAAAAATAGCACACAGAACCAACAAATTCCATTCTTTTGCTTAATAACCTTTTGGCTTCAGCCAAGTGTCACCTCATCTCTCAAACCTTCTCTGGTCCTGTGCTCTTCTTACTGATGTCTAAGTTGTAGAGCAGAAAAGATATTTGCAGTTGTGTGGGCCTCGGTTTCCCTGTCTCAGAGTAAAAGACATCCCAAATCCTTTCCCATGGAGTCTCCTGTAAATTCATGGGTTTTACTTACTCCATGAGTGCTCAGTCAGTGCCCCAGAGCTCTGTGACGACGTGGGCACAGGGCTGTGTTTTAGGAAAGTGCTGCCTGGCATTCTGGAGAAAGAAACCTGGAGAAATCCATGCCAGAAGAGCAGCTTGGCTTGAGCCTGCTCTGTGTGGCCCAGCAGCTGTGGATCAGCTCAGAGCAGAGGTGGGTGAGCCCCTGTTTGCCCAGTGTGGGCTGGGCAGACGTGCTCCCCCAGAGTCTGTACTTCACTGGGGATCAGTGGAAGATTCTCCTGCATGAACCTTCCTCCCAGCAGCTGAAGCTCTCCCTGCTCTCTCTCCTCTCCAGCTGCCGTCAGCTGCCCCAAAACAGAGCTGGTTTGGGGTTTCCCCACCAGAGCTGGTATTTCAGAACTTTGTCGCTCGGGAGGTCTCTGAAATGGTGCTGTCTCTCATGAATAAGGACAAGGTAAGTGCTGGCACCCAGAGCTTTAACACTGTGCTGGAAGAGGAGAGTGCTGTCATTCCCTCAGTGGACAGCAAAGCAAGTTATCTGCTGCAGCACATGCAGAAGAAAATGTCTCAGCACCTTCTTCTGCAAGATGGTGGAAATCTTCCTGTGCTGGGAATTGTGCCCAGATTTTTGCCAGGCGTTGATGGTGTCTATCCCAAAGGAGTTTCCTTCTCTTGAAAGCTCTGGATTGACAGGAATGTTGAGGGCTGTACAGTTCTTACCTGCTCTCATGCTTTGCCTTGGGTCTATAGCACACCCTGTGTGTCCTTGGTTAATCTTGGCTCCTGGTAGGAATCTCTGCCTCTCTCAGCCAGTTTGGCTCCCTTTATGCAGCTCACAGGCAAAGCTCAGGGGCTGAGCCTCCTGCACTTTATGCTGGAATCACTTCTCATTAATAGCATTGGCCCTGCAGGAACCGTGTTCTGCAAGAGCCCTGCAATCAGAGTGATGGAGCAGAAGCAGTGAGAGACCTTTAGGTGCCACTTGAGGCTCCTGCTCAGCTTCATCCAGCTCTGCTCAGCTTTTCCAAAAGCAACACGGTGCTCTGCTTTCCCTTTGCAGAAGCACAGCACATCCAAAGCCATGTGCTCCTGGAGGTTTCCACCTTTACCTGAAGAAATTGGGATTGTTTTGCAGTTTCCCAAGAGAGCTGAGAGGGAAAAAGTTGAAAAATGTCAGTTGTGTTCCACTGTAAAGAGGAAAACATGAGACCATTTGAATTTCAGTCAGGGAAACATTTTCTCAAGTGAGGCTTGTGCCAAAAGTGGGCTGGTGGGAGGAGACAGGAGGGAGTCCAAATCATCTGGTTTAGACTTTTGGAGAGCATTTTGGTGCTCGGGGGTTGATGATATCAGTGTGTTAGAAAATGCATGTGTGCTGTGCATGGGTACCCCAGAGGGCAGAACCTGGCCTCCTGGCTGCAGGCAGGAATGCCCAGCAGCCCAGCTTGCCTGTACAGGCAGCAGGAAGCCCTGGAGAGCCAAGATTGGCTTTGCATACTGGAACCACACTTTCAGTCAGTGCTGGTCCTGTTTCTCCAGGCAGAAAATGCCTCTGAAGCCCCATGGCCAATAGACACCGCCTGTCTGTGTTTCTGTTACTTTTGGCAAGCTGGTTGCTCTCATGGTTTTATGATTCTTCCTTGCTGCTTTACTGCCCATTTAAGTTCTCTTTGCCATCTCCTTGTTTTAGGGATTGTCTTGCTGTGTTCATTCCTTCTTTTGCTTTTCAGGTTTGCTTTTATTCCCAGTAAGACCCCAGTGTTTGGTCTCCTGTCTTGCTGCTCTGCCTGCCTGACTGTATCCCCAGAAGGTCCCTACCCAAACCTGATCTGCTGGAAGGGAATTTCTTCCTTGCCCCACAGTAATGTGCTGGTTTGCTTTTAGGTAGCACATTCCCCCTCTGGAACATGACAACTTCATGGCTGTGTGCAGGCAGAAGCCAGCAGGTTTTTTGGCCTTGTTGAATACGCAGGTGACTTGGTTCAGATGCTGTGTCTCCATCCTGCTGGTGCTGACCTGCTCGGCCCTTCCTTCCCAGCAGGCACTGCCCTATTGCCCCTGGCCAAAATGCGGGAGCCAGAGTGAAGGGATTCAAGTTCAGCCTTGTGAATGATGTGCCTGTGCCTGCTCAGCTGAAAGTGCTTTGGAAAAGGGGCAAGGGAGGGATGTTAGCAGGGCATGGACAGGTCTCCTCTCGTCCTGTTTCCACAAGTGGCAGAATCAAATTTCATGTCTTTGCTGCAGTTTCTTCACGTGGTGAAGGTCTCCATGGAGAGCTCACCTTACTTCCAGCTGGTGAGCTCCAGCGATGCGTACCGTGCCGTGCCGCCGGGCGCCTCTGCCCCTGTGCGCATCCGCTTCACCCCCAGCAAGAACAAGGTGAGGCTGGAGGAGCCAAAGCACACAATGATCTCCACAGCCATTGTTTTCCCTGCACTCTGGCTCCAGCCCATTGCATGCTGTGAGCTGGGCTCCAGGCGTGGGCAGGCAGCCTGCAGCCAGTCACACCTTGGCACTGCTGGCAGGCACTGCAGCCAGGCCTGAGAGGCTCTGCTTCCCCTCCGTGCACATTGCTGAGCATTGCCAAGGGAAGATGCACAGGAAACAGGATGAAAATGACAGAGGGCTGCTGATAGATGTTGGGCCATCTCTAGGTGCAGTGGAAGGGGTTTCATTCTGATGGAAAACACCAGAGGAACAAAGAGGTCAGAGAGCTTTCCTCCTTCCTGGACTGCCAACAGCTTCCCTGCCTGCCCCTGGGCTGGAGCAAAGCCGGTGCTTTTTCACTCCCTCTGTTGTGCAGCCTTGCAGCTGTGCTGTCCCAGAGCACAAGTGAGCATGGCACAGCTGCAGGGCCAGGGCAGAGGATGTGCTGTGCCTGTGAGCCCGGCCTGGCACAGGCACACTGGGCTCTGGGTGCCCTTGGTCAGCAGGAGGTTGCTGAGCTGCAGGGGACTTGGACACCTGCCTGCAGGAGCTGGTGTAGGGCAGGTACAAGCTGCAGGCAGAGCTGTGGGCCCAGAGCCCGTGGCAGTGACACTGCTGGGGCTCTGTCTTCATGCCTGTCCCTGTGCTTGCTCTGTCAGCTGGCACCCATTCCGTGCCAAAGGTGCTTTTGTGGGGAGGTTTGAACAGCAGTGCTGAGGCCCTGGCAAGTCTGATCTCAGTGCTGGGATCTGGAGGGTTCATGTTCTGATCTGGAGGCTTGTTCATACAGAAGGGTTGAGGGCATGGCATGGAAGGGAGGAAGCCTGGCAGGGAAACAAAGAGAGGCCCTTTCCAACAGCATCCTGCTACCTCTTAGCACTGTTCTTCTCCTGACTTGGTTGGACAGGCAAAGTTAGAGGGGAGTTGTGAGCCAACTGATGTTTCTGCACCAGGCCAGAGGTGCAGGATGTCTTTGGGTGCAGCTGTTTTCTCCTCTTCCTTTTGCTGCTTAGAGTCAGTTGAACACTTTGTCCTATTCTCAGACAGTGGGAATATAGAAGCCTAAAGAGCAATGTCCTGTGTTCCCCACCTCCATGTTGCTTAGAAGGGGCTTAGGAATTCTTTAACATAATTTAAGTTTAGAGTAGGAATGATGGTGGCCTAGGGCTGTTATCTCTATGAGCCAAGTGACACAAGAGCTGAATGCCACTGAGACAGATTTTGCAAAGTGCACTGGTGCCTTTAAAATGTGACATAGTAGTAGAACTTCGTGTTCATTTGAGGGTGCAATAGGTAAATGGATGCCCTTGAAGGGGTATAGGAAATGGTTTTTCTTCTGCCATGGGGATGGCACTAAATGTCCTGTGCTGAGCCAGTTTCTTTTCCTGCAGGATTATTGCCACGAGCTGGTGTGCCTCACTGCAAGGGAAAGGATCGTTGTGCCAATTCGGGCCATTGGTGCCCGAGCTGTGCTGGACTTCCCTGCCCAGCTGGACTTCTCCAAGTGTCCAGTCAAGGTCAGCGCCCAGCAGACTCGGCTGGTGCGCAATGTCGGTGCCCGGGCAGCTCGGTACCAGCTGAGCACCCAGAGGTGAGGCAGCTCATCTGTCCCTGTGCAAACACCTTTGGGTGAGAGCGGAGTTGGGAAAGAGCTACAGACGGAACCAAGCATCGGATCTGCTGCCCTGCAGCCTGGCTGGAAGTGAGCAGGATGGAAGGCATCTGCTCTTGCTTTCAGTGGCCTTGGAGCTTTCTGTGTCCCAGATTCCCTGGAGGCTGCTGGAACATGTTGGGAGCTGGCTTGCACCCTGCTGAGCACGAGCAGCTTCTGAAATGCTTCCTCAGCACTGTCAGCCAAACAGAGCCATTCTCTGGGAGGCCACAGGCACGTGGCTTTGCAGTGGTCCTGGAGGGGACCTCTGGAAATCATCTGAGCAAACACACTGCTCAAAGCAAGAGCAGTGTCTGGGGGTTGCAAGGTGCCATTGGGAGACATGGACCTGTCTTTAGATGCCATACAAGAAAACAAACATGTCAATGGACCTAGTTATAAAAGCAGAAGAAAACAACCTTTTTAAAACCCCTCCATACCTTATCTTTTCTGCCTGTCAGGTGCAGCAGAGATTCATTGAGAGGATGGATCTAACAGGATGAGAAGTGTCTTAAGGAGCAGCTCACAATTAACAGAGAAAAGCCCAAAATTTAGCTTTCCAGGCCTATCTCTTGGCAGTGATTTTCCTTTGGTTCTTACAGTGTCAGGGATGTCTCCTTCACAGCTCTTCTAGCTGTGGGCTCAGGGAACAATTTAGTGGTGTTGGCTGAAATTCAGAGGAGTCACGTTTAGCTGTAGACTTGTAGAGCTTGTGTCTTCGGGTCTTGGGGAGCCAGGTGTGTGTGAGAGATGACTGCTACAGCAGGAACAGAGGAGTCTGGTGGGTACCGCCCAGGGATTGAAGAGATGCGGGGGCTGATTTGCACTCAGTTTTTCAGTGCTGACGGCTGAGTCCTGGACTTGGCTGGATCCTCTTCTCCTGATAATTTGAAAAGAAGAAGACACCTTCTTTCTCAGGCAAGCCCTGAAGTCGTTATTGGAAATGTTATTCCCATCCTGCCACCTGAAGGCAGGAGCATGTAACATGGGGCAGGAGTGGGAAGGGAATGGAATGGAAGGTAGTGCTGAAGCTTGGCCAGGGATTCCCCTAACTGGCAGCTTCTCTATTGTGGTGAAATTTCTGGCCAAAGACTAAGAACAGAATGCTGTGCCTTGCCCCCAGCAGGCCCTGATCCCCCCAGCCCCAGCAGAGCTACAGCTGTGCTGGCATCAGCCCCGGGGCAGATGCAGGAGCACGAGCACTGATCTGGCTCTGGGGCTGCTGGGGCCTTGTCTTTCCTCCCCTCCCTCCAAAGTCTCACGTCCAGCACATGAACATTGCTGGCCCAAGGCTTCTCCATCAGCCAGCAGTGATGTTCTCACCAGTGGCAATGGGAACAGGTCAGCCCATAATTACAGCAAGAGGTCCTTAATGAGCAGAACCTGAAGTGAGTTCATCAGCTGTTACTACTGACATGAACAAAGTTCAGCTTGGCAGATGTTCTCTTTGTTTTTGTGTGTGATGCATTCATCAGCAAAGTCCCCAGAACACATTTGAAGTGACAGATTGACCAGCAACAAAGCGCCAGGGCCAGGAACTTTTGTTTTCTCACTGGGGCTGTAGAAGGGCACAAAGCCCAGCAGCTGCTGGGCAGAAGCACATTTCCCATGAGCTGTCCCTGAGCATCAAAGCACAGAGTCTTGTGCCTTTAACCGAGCCATTGCCTGCTCTGTCCTCGGCCTCCAGGGGCAGCGTCACTGCACCGAGTTTACACTTCGACCTCGCTGAGCTCGACTTCGGGGACATCTCCTTTGGTGAGTGTTCCCTGGGCTGGGACACAGCCTCAGGGATGTGTGCCTTCCAACAGAAAAGCATCCCTCACTCCTGCTCTGCCCCAGCAGCCTCTTCAGGCTGTGAACTGCAGGGCTGCTGCTGCTGCTGCTGCCTCAGGGGGCATTTTGCCATTGTGAGATCCAATGGAAGCAAGGAATAGAAAGGCAGTATTTTCTGGTGTCTCTGTGCTGCTTTAAAAGACAGATGTCTGCCAAGGAAGGTGGGAATCTTGCTGCAATGGAAAGATGAGCCCCTCCCTCCAAATGATTATCCGTTTGAAATGACAGGACTCCCAGGCAAAACTGTGGGAAAAGGAATAACAGTTCTTTGCTAGACTATCTCAGGAGAGCACAGACAAGACAAGAACAGACATTTCCCAGATGCCAAGTCCTGTTTTTCCCCTTTGGTGGAGTTGTGGTCACAGCAGGAGGAGCTGTGGGCTCTGGCAGGGCAGTGATCCCCCCCCAGCCGGTGCGGGAAGGGAAGGGAAGGGAAGGAGGAAATGCTCCATTTGCACAGCCCCAGAGGGCAGGGGGATGTGGGCAGTGCCCAGCAGCAGCAGCAGCAGCGGGGCAGGCAGGCAGGGTCGGTGCCAGCGCTGAGCTGCAGCCAGAGCAGCCCCGGGCCAAGCACAAACCTCCCGCAGCAGCAGCAGCCGAGCTGCGACCCCGGAGCGGGAGTAAGGGAAGCTCCGCTCCCTGCCCAGCCTCAGCTCCCACTGCACAGCCGCCCACGGCATCACGCCACAACTCCCAAAAAACCCCAAGGGAAAAGCCCAGCCTAGGGCCAAACCCCCCCAGAACCCCCCACAACCCCTATCCCCCTTCCCAGACCAAGGGCAACATTCACTGCCAAGCCTAAACCCAGAACAATGAAGTTCATGAACTTCTGAAGGAAACTCATTGTCTTTTTTGAGCTGCTTCTTCCCCAGCCTGCATCACCACGGAGGCGCTTGTCAAGTTGCCTTTGGAAGGAATGAAACACGAAAGGCAAGAGATGGAAATATGGGTCTGAAGCAGGAGATTCAGATCCTGCTGAATCCAATTTCATTCCTAAAGGCTCTTGGGCTGAAGGCAGCTGTTGTATCTTTGCTTCTTTGTAACGGTTGACTGTTGTCTGCATGTGCTGGCCTCAGTCTCATTGGAGGTTTTGACATCTGGGTTTGTCCTTTTTGTGCCTGTCTTGCCTCCCTGCTGGAGTCCCTGCTGGAGCTGGCAGTGGTCACTTGGATGGGCACAGAGAAGCTCTGGGCTGCAGCTGCAGTTGTTTTTTCTCCCCATCTGTGTCCCAGTGACTCTTGGTGAGCAGGCCTGGGGAGAAGTCTCCTCCCCACAGAGCTGGTCAGCCCAGCCAGATGTGCAGTGCAGAGCAGGCTGTGGCTGCTCTGCGCGCTCTGCAGGACATCCCCACCATGAGTGGCTGTATCTCTGGCTTTGCAGGATGGAAAGCAAATCTCAGAGCCAAGGTGGGGTAAACCCTTGCAGGCAGCACTAGTGAGCATCATGGCTGTGATGTCCCTGTTTGTGGGCTGAGGTGGGACCTGGTTCCTAATTGCTAATCTCAAAGCAAGGCTTGGCTGTGCCCCCAGTTGAGTGGGCTCTGAGCTGTCACGTGCTCAGTCTGTTTGGCCCAAAGCAAGAGATGCCTTAAGGGTCCTGCAGAGAGAAGCTGCATTAGGGTGCTTTGCATCACGTTCTAGTTCCTGATTCCATCCTCATTTTCTTTCGCTGTAGCTTCTTCTCACTGACAACTCACTGTTTATATGTCTTGAAAAAGGTGGGAGTGTTGGCAGGCTGAGCAGGGAATTGGACAGCTTGAATTCTCAGAGTAAATGCTGGGTCTGGGTGCACACTCATCACTGAGAGAGAACTGGTGCTGGTTTGGGGCAGGTGAGGGAGCTCGTCCCCATCCCAAAGAGGGAAGCTTGCAGTGTTCAGCAGGGCTAGGAGTGGGCATTTTCAAGGCTGCAGTCTGGAATCTGTGTCGAAGGGAACTAAGTGACGATTAATTCCTCATGCAGCTTCTAGGTGAGCTGTAGTTCAGATAATAAAGAGCTCAGCTCCAATCCCACTTTGATCCTGCCAGGATCTTGCCCCCAGGATCATGCCCTGCTGGGTGCCTGAATGGATATTTGTGTCCTTGTCCAGGCTTTCCCTACACGCAGCGCTGCCGCCTCACCAACAGCTCCGCGGTGCCCCTGATGTTCCAGCTCCGCATGTCGGACGATGGCACGCAGCCGGCTGTGGACAGCGTGGATCAGATCCGCAGGGACACCGACCCGGCCTGGAGGAAGGGAATCCATTTCCATGTGGAGCCCAGGGAGTTCACCCTGAATCCCAGCCAAGGCACCATCCTCCCCCAGGGATACCAGGACATCGAGGTACGGCAAGAGCCCAGCCACAGCCGCTGCAGCACCAGGGCTGGAGCTGCACTGCAGGGTGGGAGGGCTTTAGCTCTGGTGCCAGCTTGGAGCATCCTGGCACTGAGAGATCTGCACTGCTGGGGGCCTCTGCTAGCTGGCTTACTCGGGATGTTCCTCAGGGAGCACTGTTTGCTTTCCAAAATCATATGCCTGAGTTCACAGACCTTATGGTCAAGGCCTGAAGCCATTCTTGTGTTTTTGAGAGCGATTGATTTGATTGCAACGGGGCAGAGCAAGGATGAGGGGACAAAGTGGCTGTTAGAGAGATGTCATTGTATCAAGCAGTGAGCTTTTCTTCGTGGTGTCATTTCCCCCCTCCTGGGGAGCAGAAAGATTTGTGTTCACTGCAGGAAGCTCCAGTGGAGACAAAAAAATCTGCAGCCATGTGTAGCGGTTCAAATTTATTGTATTGATTCCTTGTTAAGTGGTTTGTTCTGTTGTACCCCGTGTTCTCCCCGAGTGGGTTTACCGCTGGGTTTTACCCTCCCTCAAAGCTGTCCCTCATGCCATTCCCTGCCCCTTGTTCCAGCTCTTTCCCTGCCTGTCAAACCCAGCCCCTTTTGTTCCCCAACCTTCTTTGCCAATTTAACCTGGAGCCAATCCCTGTCTGCAATGCCCCTTTGGAATTCCCCTATTCCTGGAGGCCCCATTGGCCCATGTGAGCCATCCTCCCCACCCTCCTACCCAAAGTGGCCCCAGACACTTGATGTAATCCCCTCAGTGCTCCCCTGAGGATTCTCTTTTGGCTTGCTGTTTGTATTCACCCCCTGATTTGTATCTGTACAAAATTCCTTGTGCAGGAGTGTGCAGGGCTCTTTTGGCTTTGATCCTTTTGCTTGGAATAAACCCTTTCTTGTGGAACTTCAAGACAGAGATCCTCCTCCTTTCTCCTCTGCCTGGTCCCGTTGGTGGCTTGTCTCTTGCGGTGTTGAGCAAGAGGCTCTGAGGGTTCTGCCTGTGGTCAATGCCCAGCCTGGGGCAGTTCTGAGGGTTCTGCCTGTGGTCAATGCCCACCCTGGCGCAGTTCTGAGGGTTCTGCCTCTGGTCAATGCCCACCCTGGGGCAGTTCTGAGGGTTCTGCCTGTGGTCAATGCCCACCCTGGGGCAGTTCTGAGGGTTCTGCCTGTGGTCAATGCTCACCCTGGGGAAGTTCTGGCTCTGAGGGTTCTGCCTCTGGTCAATGCCCACCCTGACGCAGTTCCCCACTCCTGGCTTGGGGCTGGAGTTCTCAGAGCCAGCCCGGGCTCGGGGTCCCAGGGCAGCCATGAACTGCCCAGCACCTGCTGGGCCACACTTTGCCCTCAGCCTCCTGCTGTAAAGCTGAACTCATTGTGGTCAAGTCAGATTTCCTCTGCATGGATGTCTTTGTAGTCAGATGAGCAATTGGCCCCTTAATTTGAATGCAGTGGTGCATGGAGCTGTAGTCTAATGTTTTAATGTAGCTGTCCTGTGCCCTGATAGCACGGTGTGTTTAACAAATCTGGTATTGCCAGAAGGCTTTTGTTACTCTGAGACTGTGCTCTACACATGGAGCAGCAGAAGAATTAAGGGCAAATCCTCCCTCAGGAACTGGAGGATATCACCCGTGGGTAATGAGCTTTTGGAAGGAAGAATTGACTGTTCTTCTCTTCTACCAGGTGACCCTGTGCTCCAACACGGTGATGGAGTTCTACCGGAGATTGCTGGTGGACCTGGAGGGTATTGGCAAGGGAGTGGCAGCCCTGATCATCACAGCCAGGTACCAGCCCTTGCCTGGCCTCCCGCAGGCACTGCCTTGCCCAGGCTGTGCTGGCTGCAGCTGCCAAGGAGAAGTGCTGCTGAATGCCCTCATGTTGTGCCAGCTGGACACGAGAACAGCAGTGCTTGGGCAGCAGCCCGTGGTGAAAAGCACGTTTGCTAACAGCTCAGCATGGTCCTGGGCCCTCTTCTAAAGGCACCAGGAATGATATCATTGATTGGCCTTGTTTTTGGTGCTTGAGGTGGAACAAATTTCCCGAGGGCCTCCTCTCCTTCAGGCTGCAAGAGGTAGAGTTGTGCTGGTTGTGAGCACCGTGCACTGGTTTGGGCCACAGCAAGCAGCTGCTGAGAGTCAGGCTCTGGCTCTGTCCATGAGGGCACATGGCAGGGGGGAAGTGGCTCCCAGCAAGAGTGGGGAGGGCAAGGTCTGACAAGGGGAAAGCAGCCCTTGATGTGGCAGGTCAGCTCCAGTTTTTGTCCTTCCCTCTGCTTCCCATGTTGAGCTTTAATGTTGTCAGAGTTGAGAGCAAAAGTCGTCGTTGCTGCAGCAGAATTCCATGCTGCTGTGCTGCTGTGGGTGTCAGTGTGATGCCCAGAGGGATGCAGCTCCCTGGTGCTGTTCCCTGTGCCAGGCAGAGCCATCCAGGCAGTGCCTGGGCTGCCATTGTGTACAGCAGGTGGAGCTGGGGCCAGGCAGTGCCTGGAGCTGTGCAGTGAAGGAGCCAGGGAGCTGCAGGGCCTGGCAGGGGCTGATCAGCCCCTCTGTGGGGCAGCTGCTGTCTCGTGCCCTCCAGGGCTGGGGCAAAGAGCTGAGTTCTCAGGCAGGGCAACAGCACCATGGCAGAGAAGGGAGTCATTTTTACTGAGACCCTGGAGCTGTGTGTTCCTTGAGCCTTAGGGAGCACTGATCCTTGTTGGGAAGGCTCCCCCAGAGCTCGTGGGTCACTGGGACTCTTCCAGGAGTCCTTGCAAGCCTTCTTGTGTAAAGGAGGGGCTGAGGCAGCTGTGGGGCAAAGTGCTCTGCCTGGGGCACTTGGCAGCCTCTGGGTGCTGCCTCTCAGGGTTTGCCCCTCCTTGGCAAGACATGTTGGAGTGGGAAGAGGTAGAAGGCAATTTATCCCTGTAGGGCTCTTCAATGTGCATTTGACAGTGACCAATGTGTTCTGCTCCATTTCACAATCTTTGGGGGTAGGCATTCTCCATTCTCTCAGTATCTCTGATTGTCCTGGGGTCATCTCTTTGCCCAGATGTCTCGTTCCTGAGCTCCAAGTGTCCCCCCAAGTGCTGCTGTGTGATGAGTGCCACCTGAAGGTGCCCTATGAGAGGAAGATCTTCATTAGGAATCCCAGCCACCTTCCTGGCTGCTACGGGCTTATTCCCCAGGTTTGGCATCACATCCACCTCCTCCTGTCAAATAATCCTGAGGAGATTATTAAGGGAAAAAAGGGTTTGGATAAGACCTTGCTGGTTTCTAATCAGTCCTAAAGATCTGCTGAGGACTGGATCCTACCCTACTGTAAACTTTAGCAGGCAGTTTAAGCTCCTGAGGAAACAGTTGATGTTCCAGTCCTCAGGGCGTTTTCCTGTGGGAGATCTTAGAGGGTTGTGAAAAGCTGCTGCACCCACAGACACCAGTGCCTGTGCTGGCAGCCTCCTTGCAGGATGCCCTGGGAGCGGTAAACCTACAATTCTTGCATCTTGTTTGTGCCTTTGACCTTTGTCCTGGGGAGTTTTAAAGGTGTGTGTAAGTGTCTGTTGTGGTGGATGTTAAGGAGCCTAAAGTTTCTTGAGAGGTCCCTCTGAATCTGCGTTTCATTGTGTCCCTTCCAGAAACGCAAGGAGGACTCTGCTGTGCTCTACTCCAGCCCCAAGCCCTGTGGGATTGTGCAGCCCCAGAGCACAGCAGAGATCCCAGTTGTGGTGGCAGTGCAGGCCCTGGGCACTCATCGCACCAACGTTCTCATCGGCGTGTTCGGGGATGAGAGAAACCCCCTGGTGAGGGCAAGGGGAGATGTGAGCCTGTGTGCAGCTGCTCCTGGCAGGGTGCACAGGGACAGGGATTGTGCCGGGGAAAACAGGCACAGGCTGGTGGGGAGAAGGACTGGAGGGATGGGGGGCACAAACAGCTCCTGCCTTAGAGGTGGGAATCTCAGTGTCTGACACAGAATGGAGTTGGGCTAAGCTGGAATCCAGGGGCATTTGAGTTCATTATTCTTTCAAATGCTGTTAACTTTGGAAACATCTGTTTGAAAATGTCATCTCTCTGAGCTCAAAAGAGGATGTCAGAAGACTTGTGGGAGCCTTGAGCTTTCTGTAAAAGAAAGGAAAGCTGGCATTTGAAGAGTGTTTGCAAGGACTGAAACTTCGATTAAAACATATGGAAATGGCAATGCCAAATTCCCTGGATGGCACCAAACATCTGAACCCGGGCCATCATGGCACTGCCTGTAAATCAGTGAACAGAAAGGAAAGGCAATGCAGGCTGTGCCAGGGAGCCTGAAGTTTGACCAAACAGTTGCTTTCAACTATCAGGCTGCTTTCCTTAAAGAGGAGGGTTTCTCCCCACCAGAAGAACCAGTTGTTTAACTGTCAGGCTGGTCTTACCTAGAGATTTCTTGCAAAAATAAAAGCTTTGGGCCAATAATTTTTAGTTGGAAAGGTTCTCTTACCTTAATCCTTTTCAATTTGGAGGTGAACATGTAATTTTCTTTTTCCCCAAAAGCCCAGCATTTCAGCTGGAGAGTGGTAGCTGTCCCTAAAGAAAAACCTTGAGCAGGGTTGAGCTGTTGAAGGCTTTTTAGGTTTGTCTGTTGTGGTTTGTTTTGGGTTTTTTAAAATCTTTCTTGCTTGCTTCCTGGAACAGAGAGCACAATTACGGAGCTCAGGACGGCTGGCAGAAATCTCCCCAAGCCCAAGGCTGGCAGAGCTTGGCAGGATCCCAGCACCACAGCCTGTGTATGTATGTATGGATGGAAGGATGGATGGATGGATGGATGGATGGATGGATGGATGGATGGATGGATGGATGGGGAATGCGACCTGAGTCACCTCGGAGTGTTGGAAAATGTCAACCAACCCCCCAGCGGTGTCAGGGGAACATTCCTGATAAATCCCAGGTGGAGCTGCCGAGTTTCTGGCCTTGGGCACTGGGTGGGCTGTGCTGGCTGGGCACTGGCTGGGTCTGCCCCTCGGTGTCTCAAATCTCACCTTTTTGCTGCCTTCTCTGTCTTTTCCTCTCCCACTGTGCTTTTTGCATCCCCACCAGGTGTAAATGCCTGTCCTCTGTAGTTGCTCAATGCAAGCAGGTACAGCTGCTGCAGCACCTCAGTGCCATCCCTGGGCTGCCATAGAACAGACCTGCCCCAGCCTGGATTGGGAAGGGCTGGATCAAACCATTTCTCAGTTCAACGTGCCAGCCCTCAGCCAGGGGCTGCATCCTGGCCAGGAGCTGCTCGTGCAGGTGTCCCTCCCTCCCTCCCACTGCAGGTCCCTGTTCATAGTTATTTATTTTCCAGAGATGAGCTCCACCCACCTAAATTCAAACCCCAGCCACCGAAGGAGAGGAGAACCAGTCTGGATTGTGCAGCAACTCGATGGAGGCACTTCAGGACTGGAAAGGAGGAGGCAGCCAGAGCCCTGAAAGAAGTGCAGGATTTTAGCCAATCTTCAGGAGCAGAGGTAGATTTTCTTGTGCACCTACTGCTTGCTTTGCCTCCCCAGCCTGCCAGCACCAAGTCCTGCTCATGCTGAGCTCCCTTTTTGCTGCCCTGCTGTGCTGTGCCCTGACAGTGGGCTGGGCAGCAGGGCCAGTGGCTGGACATGGGCTGAGGGGGAGGGAGAAATAGGAGAGTTTTCCTTGGAGAAGCTGACTCAGATCCTACAGGCCTGTGCTGAGTGTGGGATTTTTTGCCTTGTTTCCTTCCCAATGTAAGATGAGGCTTTTCTCTGCATCATCATGGTAACACCTCCAGCTTCCCTCCCAGAGGAAGCTGGGATGATCCTGATCTCCATGGAGCCTCTTCCCAAAGCAGCCAGACTCCCTGTTTGCAGGGCTCTGCTTTCACCCAGAGCTGCTATTGCACTGCTGGCCCTGGAGCTGTCTGACAAAGGGAGACTTTGCAGAGGGGCTGTCTCTTCCTCCCAGCATAGAAAGTGGCTTGTTTTTTGGGTGCCAGCACCAACTGCTGAGCACCCTCACCTGCCTCGAGGCTTGGAGGGATTCAGGTGCTCCCTGGACGTGGCACACACTGCCCTGGGAGCAGAGAAGGCAAGAGGGAATCTGTCTCCCTTGCCTATTGTCAGTGTGGCAAGCAGGGCTGGAGCTGCCAGTGCCACTGGGGGCCCTCAGCATTGGCCACAGAGGGGCCTCCCATCCCTGCAGGCCCATCACAAAGTGCTGCCGGAGCAGCTGCTTGTTGGAGAGGCCGTGCAGGACACGTTGCAGGGCTGCCCAAGGACGCTGTGCGGCACCTGTGGAGGGCACTGCTCCCCCTGGAACTCCTCAGGTGCTCCATAGGAAATTTTTGCAGGAGCTTTTGCTGTAGCACCTTGAGAAAGAAGCATTTAAATCAGAGAGAGGGGGGAAGAGCCTCAGGAGTCAGATGAGCTGGGCTGGACTCCTTCCCTCAGCTCCAAGAGCTCTCACTCTGAGTCTCCTCCTTTTCTAAAAGCAGGTAGTTTTAAAACTTTTTAAAAGCAAGTTGTGCATCAGAGAGAATTTCTACTGCCAGGAGCCATCCCAGTTCACTTTCATGTCATGTACTAATTAATGCATTGACCCATGAGTATGGGAGAAGATTTTCCCCATGGTCCCTGCACTGGTCAGTGGCATGGATGCAGGATGAGGTGAGGGTGATTCTGGCAGTGTTTGGGGAATAGGCCCCTCTGGCTACAGCTGCACTTTGCTCCAAGATGCTCCATTGGATCCATTTCCATGCTCAACACCTCAATCTCTCCTGTCTTCCATCCAGGCTTTCAATATCCTGCCGCTGCCAGGTGTGCTGCAGCCAGGAGAGAGCCAGCAGGTCTCCTCCACCTTCTCTGCCCACCTCAACACCACCTGCAATGTCCCGGAGCTGTGCCACATGGAGGGAGGCTCCACCTCCGAGGTGCTAGTGCCCAGGGCGGCCTCACATGTCAGCTCCTCCCTGAGCCCCCAGGAGATCAACTGTGGCTCACAGGCCCCTCTCAGGGACAGGTGAGTCAGCCTTCCGTGGGTTCCTGCTCTGCCATGGGTTATTGTCCCTGCAGGGCTTCCCTGCTCCAAGGCCTCTGAGCTCAGAGGAGCTGCAGAGCAAAGGCCAGCAGCAACACAGGGATGGCCACTCTGAGCTCCCTGGCTGCCAAGAGAGGAAGGACCTTCTTCTGTTGAGACAGAACATCTTCTTCTCTATTTGAGTGCCGAGCCCTCCTTGCTTAGCTGCTGTCTGTGGAGAGCTGGGCTCTAGGCTTGCCTTGGCACCGCATCTAGAGGTGTCTTGAAGTCCATGGTGTTGAGTGGCATCTTCTTCATCATCTGCCTTCTTCACCAGAACAGTGGGATTGTGGTATGGGCAGGCGTGGGGCACAGAGCAAACCTTGCTTTGGGTCCTGCTCCTGCCACAGATGAAGTCCTTGCACTGCTGATCTGCCAGGGTTCTCCTTCTGGTGGCGCAGCAGCCAGAAAAGCTCCTGTCCTTTAGGCTCCCCTGCAGCTGCAGCCGTAGGCAAGCACAGGAGAAGCTCAGCTCCAGCAAGGTAGCCCAGCTCAGGACACACAGGCACAAGTGTGGAGCTGGGAGTGGAGGCTGCTTAAAGCAAGCCTGTGCAGCAGGACTTCTTCAGGCCAGAGTGAAGTTGGTTTCATGGGGAGGAGACAGACGAGGCTGCTTCCAATGGTTTCCATGGCAGCCAGCACTGGTTTGCTTGGTCCCAGCTGGGTTCCAGCAGGAAATCAGCCTGACACGAGCCTGTCTTGCAGGAGAGGAGTTCCTGCAGCCTTTGCTTTCTGACTGATAGGATTGTTCTCATGAAGGAGCAGGCTAGGAGTCGTTAAAACCAAAGATCACGGACAGAGACTCTCTAACTAATTAAAGTTAGACAGTGGGATGTTTATTAACACCGGCAGGCGGCACCAGAGCCGTCCCTAAAAGGCGTGCCCGCGTTGTCCAAGGTTCTTTGCCGTCTCTTTATTTCCCAAGATCTTACATAAAATACATCTGCACAACCCCAGCACCTCCCATCCCTGCTCTGTATTCAAATGAGGTCATTGGTCCTTCACTCCTGTGCAATTCTTCCCTTGAATTGGGTCAATGGTCTCGAATTGGGTCAGTGGTCTTAAGGGATGAAGTCAGGAATGTCTTCATCAGGTCTCTGTGACCCTCTGGCACCATCCAAGGTCCCCTGCTTAGTGATTGATTGACATCAAGCCCAGGTGCTAACCATTGTTCTACTGGTTTCAAGATGTTCTTATAACAGTTCACTTCCTCCACTTCCCTCTAGAAAGAAGCTCCTAATGGTAAACAATAGAACAATCAGCTCCAGCTTAAGCATCTCATAATCATTAACCTATGGTCTGCCTATCTAACCTACATCCTGATCAATGGGAATTGCTTCTAACCCTCAGCTGAAATCTGAACTCTTTAAAATCATGCTTCAGCTATGCCCAGGGAGAAGGGAGCTGAATGAGCTGAGTAAGAACTGTAGGAGAGCTAAGCAGATGTCAGCAATCTGTGCTCTGCTTTAAACTGGGAAGCCAAGAGACAAAGGGCATTTCCAGGCCCCAGTGCAGAGAGCTGCTGGATCAGCCTTTGGCAGGGGCTGGAGGGGTCTGGCTGTGCCTTCAGAGGGAGCTGGCACAGTCAACACCTTATGATGGCAAAGCTCAGGTTTGGCTGGTCCTGGAGGTCCCCTTCCACCCATGCCCTCACTTGGGATGTTCCCAACCTCTGTGGGTTGAGGAGAATTCACGGAAATGGCCTCAGGGTCAAGGAATGAAGTGCAGGGCCAGTCAGGACTAGGGAGCCCAAGGTTCTGGTGGGACTCGCAGCCATGTTTTCTGTTTTGTCTGCAGAAGGCAGCTGAAGCAGCCAGCTCAAAAGCTTGAGCAGGAGGAGGCAAAAGCCTTAGAGAAGGAAGAGAGGAGGAAGGAGGAAGAGAGGCAGAAGAAGGGAAAGAAGAGTGTCTCTGTTGGCAAGCAACCTCCAATACCAGCAAAGGGGAAAACCAAGACCCGAGAGAATAAGGAAACCAAAATCCCAAAAAAGGAAACCAAAATCCCAGAGAGGAAGGAAATGAAAATCCCAGAGAAGAAGGAAAGCAAAGCATCAGAAGGGAAGAAAGTCAAAGCATCAGAGAAGAAGGACACCAAAGCATCAGAGAGGAAGGAAACCAAAATCTCAGAGAAGAAGGAAGACAAAGACCCAAAGAAGGTGGAACCCAAAGCTCCAAAGAAGGGAGAACCCAAAGCCGTCAAGAAGGGGGGAACTGAAATCCCAAAGGACTAAGCTAAGATGGAGAAGAACTCTTTATTCTTTATTCATACAACTCATTTTACAAAGTTTAACTGACCTTGTGTGCACCTTTAGTTCGTTCAAAGATTTCTTATCAGTTAGTTGATTATTGGTTAATAAAATAGATTTTACTTGTGCATCAAATCTCTCTATTGTATTGTTTACCTCTTCACTGATTCTCATGGGACAAATTACTTGTTATTGCAGGTGCATTTGTTTTTCACCCTCAGAATAGAATGGTCACAAAGTCTCATTCTCAAAATAGCTTCACATGAGAACTTGTAACTGCTTAGTTGCACACAGAAGAGATGATAGGCCAGCTATTGATATGGCTGAACAAGGCTGCATTTCAAAAGGCTTTTCTTTTATCATTATTCTACCTGTCTATGACATCTCCCGTGGTGTCCTTGGACCCACATTGTCAGAACTGACCCATGGTTCCATGAGGTTCCCCTGTGTCACCATGGTCACTGTCAGAGGCTGGATGAGATCAATGTCCTGAGACACCCTGGGATGAGCTGTCAATCAGTCACACAGTGGGTACAGTGCTAACCCAGCCCTGATTGCCTGTGTGATCAGAAATCCCACCTGGGAGAGGCTCACAAGGGCCCGGGGGCTTAAAAACATAGAGCACAAGGTGAGCCCCTGGTATGGACTCTGCCTTCTCCTGGGGTTTGTGTCTCACCCACACTGGAACCCTAGGAGCTGTTAGTCATATGTGTGTCTTTCTATAGATCTTCTGTCTTTCTGTCTCTCTCTCTTTCTTCTCCTTCTAATGCTCTTTATATGGAACATTTTTGGATACCCTAACAGCTTGCGTGTTTTAATGTTTCCAGGATAAATGGGCTAAGTTAATGAAGTTACTGCTATGATAAGTGTTTTATGTGTGATTTGATGTTGCGTTAAATCCTCTTCCAAAGTTCTTGATTTTTTGCACTTTGCCAGTAGAATTTTGTGTCATTTTGACCTCTTACGAATATCTGCTTGGTGTTTTTCCTGTGCACCAAACTCGAGTAAAGGTGGCAGATGAATTGGTGAATTGGCACGCAAACCCCAAACGGAGCTCTGGGTGCATGGAGGATCGGGGCAGTGTGAGTCACACACAATCCCTGGAGTGCGGGGACACGGGTCCCTACCAGGGTTTGGGGTGCCCCGAGTACAGCAGCAGCACTGAGTAGAGCCAAGAGGGCCCCAGTGCCCAGGGTGGAACGGCGGTGCTGGGGGTTCAGTGTGCCGCGGTTCAGGTAGAAACCATAAACCCACTGGAGGCCCCTTGGGGTCACAGGGCAGGGAAGGGCTGTGCTTACAGGGCAGGGCAAGGCTGGAGCTGCCCCTTCCACCCCCCCCCCACACACAAAATGTTTAGAGCAGACGATCTCCTCCAGTCTGTCACAACAGGCAGTGTTGGAGGTGAAATCCCAATTGTGGCCATGGGCACCTGGCTGAGAAGGACAGTTCTTTTCCATGGGAAGGAAAGCACAGAGCCTCAAGGTTTGGAAGGCAAGTGAGAGCCTCAGCAGGCCAAGGCCAGCTAGACTTGTCAGTAATTGCAGGGTTTGGATTTAGGGAATTTTGGAGGTGGAAACCCAATCTCAGCCATGGGCACCTGGAGAAGCAGGACAGTTCTTTCCTTAGGAAGGAGAGCATGGAGCCTTTCCCAATGTTTTGGGGACGGATGAGAGGTGACCCTTGTGAAACCACTGCCTGCCAGACTTGTCCTGGCAATATTCCTATTGGAAGAATCCCTGGATATAAGGACCTTTGGAGGTGAAATCCCAATTCTGGCCATGGGCGCCTGGAGCAGAAGGACAGTTCTTTTCCATTGGGAAGGAAAACACAGAGCCTCAGTGTTTCAGCAGCAGATGAGAAGTGACACTCAACATGCAAAGGTCAGTTGGACCAGTCAGGCAGTCTATGGGAGGCCAAAGCAGCCAGACCTGTTCTGTTTTCCCTTGGTTTTATGGGGCTCCATATTGTCACAATGGTTCCTTGGATCCATGGGGCCCCGCAGTGTCATAATGGTGACTTGATTCCATGGGTTCCAGCAGTGTCACAATGTCTCCTTGATTAAAAGAAGACTTGCAGTGTCACACTGGCCCCTAGGTTCCATTGGGTCCCACAATGTCACAGTGGCCCCCAGGTGTCATAAGGTCCTGCAGTGTCACAATGGTCCCAAGGATTCCATGAGCCCTTGCAGTGTCACAATGGTCTCTGTGGCTCCCCAGGCCCCACAATGTCACAGGACTCCTCTGTTCCATGAGGTCTGGAATGTCACAATGGACCTTTGGACCCTGGGGTTTTGCTGTGTCACAATGGTCTCCTTTGGCTCCACAGTGTCACTATGGACCACTGATGACAGGAGGCTACTCTGTGTCACCCTGGAGCTTTGGTTCCATGCAGCCCTGCAGTGTCACAATGGTCTCCTTTGGTTGCCCAGTGTCACAATGGACCACTGATGGCAGGAGGCCCTGCAGTGTCACAATGGACCTTTGGTTCCATGCAGCCCTGCAGTGTCACAAAGGCCTCTTGGTTTCATGAGGCTCCACAATATCACAATGGTCCTCCCAGGATCACAATGGTCTCACTGATTCCATGAGGCCTCACAGCGTCACAATGGTCTCCATATTTCCATGAGTCCCCTGAGTGTCACAATGGTCTCTGTGTTTCCATGGTGCCCCTCAGTGTCACCATGGCCCCTTGGTTCCATAACACCCCAAAGTGTCCAAATGGTCTCCATGGTTCCATGCAGCCCCACGCTGTCACAATGGCCCCTTGTTTTGATGAGGCCTCTCAGTGTCACAATGATCCCTACATTCCATGGAGCCACACAGCGTCAGTACAGTCCCCTTGGATCCATGAGGCCCAGCAATGTCACAGTGCTCTCCATGATTCCATGAGGCCCCACAGTGTCACAATGGTCCCTTGGTGTCACAGGGTCCCACAGTGTCACAATGGTCCCTTGGTGTCACAAGGCTCCACAGTGTCACAATGCTCCCTTGGTTCCATGGCCCTGTGCTGCTGCATTCCCCCCTCCCCTTCTCAGGCCGCCCTGCCAGCTGAGAAATGCTCCTTGGGCCTGGGCCTTGGCCAACAGCCCCTGGGCTCAGCCCCTCTGCAGCTCATCACAAACACTGCTCCAGCCACTGCTGCTGCCCAACCAGCTCCTGGTTCCTTTAGCAGCAGCCCTGGGAACTGTTTTTGTTCCCTCAGTGGCAAAACATCCCTGTTCTCATACTGCCAAAGAAAGCTGTTGATGCCAAGTGCGGCCAGGATGAACCATTGCTGGGACTGAAGCCCCTCTCTTGGGGCCCTGCACACAGCGCTCCAAAAGGAGCCCTTGGAGCTCTCCTGGGCCAGCGACTCCCTCTGAGTGGGGCCTCTCCCAGCCGGGAACTCTCCTGTTTGCTGCACTCGGGGATCCTGAACAATGACAGAGCCTGGGCCGATCCCCCAACTCCTCCAGGCTCAGCACTCTGCCCACTGGGAAGATGCCAAAGCATCCTCCGTGAGCATTCCGTGCCCTCAGGGGAATTGCTCACAGGTGCCTTGCACTGACTCTTTGTGTCAGTGTGCACACAGGAGTGGCTGTGCTGGGGAAATGTGGCAGAAATGCTGCTCTCTGAGGAGTTTGAGCGCCTTGGATAGCTGAGTCAGTCAGGCCTGTAGGGAAGGTTAAATCACAAGGCCTAAGTGAAGTTAATTGCTGCTAAGAGTTGTTCTTTTGCTAAGTTGCTACCTTTAGTGTAAGTTATAAACTAAGCAAAATATTGTAAAGTTTTATTCCTTTGTAAAATTGCAAAGTCAAAAGGTTTTATTTAGGTTGAATGCTGTTACGCTCTGCTCTTTTGCTAAATTGTGAAGTTGAAAGTATCAGTTAAGGTTAAGATATAAGTTAAGTCCTGTTAAGTTTGAGCTCTGTTAAGCTTTTAGGCCATATTCCTTTGATCCTTGCCCTCACTGTCCTTGTGTCACACACACACACAGAAGGACAGTTCTGGGTTAATTTCTGGTTTGATTGCCTGGATTCTGTTTGGTTTTGTTGTTGCTTTGTTTCCCTGGTGTGCCTGAAGTGTCCAGTCAGGAGCAGAGCGACTCTTGCCAAGGAACTTTGTGCTGCTGTTGGTTAATATTAAATCTGGTTTTTGCTGCTCCCTTGCTGGGGATTTTTTCAGCGCTCTCAAGCCCTCATTCGTAACAGGGTGAAGGAGCCCTGGCCCAGGCTCTGGCCCTGGACGACACAGGGACACTGCCGGGGGGTCCCTTTCCCCCTGTGCCACCCCCAGGGCCCCGGCCCCCCGACCCCATGTCAGGCTCTGGGGTCGATCTCGTGGAACATCCTCTGGGGGAGGCTGCGGGGCCGGGGGCAGGGGGACCCGGGGGGACAGGGGACCCCGCTGTGCACGAGCAGAGTTGGACTGCGCTGGGGGGAGCTGTGAGGGGAGCCGGGGCAGAGTGACCTTCCCAGTGACCTCACACAGGCCCTGTGATGTCACACAGCCCCTGTGATGTCACACAGCCCTTGTGATGTCACACTGACCCTGTGATGTCACAGAACCAACTCTATGTCCCCTTGTGATGTCATACAGCAGTGCTGTGATGCCACAGAAGTCTGATGTCACAAAGTCACCCTGTGATGTCACAATCTGTTCTGTGATGTCACAGCCTTCTCTGTGATGTTACACAGCTACCCGGTGATGTCACAACCCACTCCCTGATGCCACAGAGCCACCCTCTCTCATGGCAGACTCTGCTCTATGGCTTCACATCCTACTCTGGGATGTCACAGCCAGCTCTGGGATGTTACAGCCAGCTCTGTGATGTCACCATCCCCTCAGTGATGTCACAGAACCCTCAAGAACTCAGTTCTGTTGAAACCCTGAAGTTTCTTGTACTTTGAAGAGATCCCTGTCAGGGACACAACTGAGAAAGTGTCCCCAGGTTCCAGCTAGAACAGAACCCTGCAGGCAGTGATGCCAGGTAGGGACAAGCAAGGGAAAGCTGTCTCTGGTGCTCCCCACAAGCCCCACGTTGGCTGGAGATTGTGCCTGTGAGACTGAGAGTGAGTGACTGAGTGGCAGAGAGGTCCCAGGGGTTTGGGCGTCTGATTTTCTGTTCCTGTGGGTGTGCATTCCCTCTTCCATTGGGGGCAGCTACGGGAAATACTCCTTCCCAAGCTGAAAAGGATGTTTTTGTTAAGTTTTGGAGAGTTTTAAATTTAGAGGGGAGTTATATTTCTGAAGGGAGTTTAAAAGGGATTGTTCATGGTTATTTGAGGAGCTTCCTGATATCTCTGTTGATTCTGTCTATCAGTTATCATTTTGGGATGCTGTTGGGGAAAAGTTTTATATTTTACAAACACAAGGGGTTTTAAAAGTTGGGAAATTTTATCTGTTGTTTCATTCAATTTATAGGATCATTTAAAGAGTTCATGGTTCCAACCCTTTTCCCTGGTTTATTCAACCCGCCCTTCACGTTCCTGAACCCAGGTTCCCTGAGAACAGGATGGGAGATGGCGCCCGCCCTTTGGCACAGACAAGCCATCTGCTGTCTGCCATCTCCCCTCCTTTTCTGTCCTCTCCTCAGGGTGGTAGTGGCCATACTGCCTTGACATATTCCCTCACCCACATTCCTTCATTCCCTAGTTCTAATCCTCCTTCCTATAAATCACAAGACGGCAATACTGTTAGAGCGACCGCCATTTTAGATTCCCTCCCACCTTCATCCCCATTTCCCACCTTTGCTTCAGGTGCCTCCTCTGTGACGGGTCTCACCTTAATGTTGAATTCTACCGCTGCATTGGGTCCCTCCCCTGTCATCAGAAAGCTCCTCCCCGGCGCAGGCTCCACCTCTCCACTTCCAGACCCCTTCTCCAGTCCAGCTTCTTCCAGTTCCCACATCACTGGAACGGGACATGGGGCCAACTGGAAGGAAGCCATTTGGGCTACCAAAGGCCTTCAATGCCAGGCATTGCCGGTCAGCAGAAAGGCCTGCGCCTCTGCCAGCAGACCTGCCTCCTCTACAGAGGAAAAGAGTGATAGCTTATCTGAGAGTGAGGATGAGCCCAAGGATTCTTGGCAGAGGATGCGGAGAAAAGCTGCAAAGGAGGGGGACCGGGAGGTGATATCCAAGATTCAGGTGGTGTGCAGTATAAGCAGGGGCCAAAACCTAAATGGGAATCCATAGGGAATAGATTCCCATTTAGGCTTTGGCCCCTGGGAATCCATAGGGAATAGATTCCCATTTAGGTTTTGGCCCCTGCTTATACTGCACAGGTGCCACCTGAATCTTGGATTCCCTACCTCCATAGGGAAATGAACGACTTAGTAAAGGCTGCCAAGGATTATGGGAGGGGTTCTCCCTATTTTAACAATTTGCTGGACGTGCCATTTACTGCCCACACAATGGTATCACAAAATTTAAAATGGTGTATGAAAATTATATTTTCACCCGATGAATTTATTTTCTGGAAAGGAGTTTGGATAAAAAAAGTTCATGAGTCACCAAAAGGTTATGTTGAGGAAGAAGGGCGACAACACCTCACAATGGACCGCATTACCAGGGAAGGAGACTATACTAGACTGCAGTATCAGGCTGAAGTCTTCCCCCAGTCAATACTGGAAGATCTCAAAGGCGCTGCATGGTCCACCCTCCTCCAAACACCTGATAATTCTACACCCCACACTGACTTCACTGACATTCACCAGGGCCCGGATGAGAACTATATCAAGTTCATAAAGCACCTTATGAAAGCCCTGGAAAAACAGGTAGATGATCAAAAGGTCCAGGATGATCTTATTAGCAAATTAGCTTTCTATAATGCCAGTATTGACTGCAGAAAGGTTCTTCACAGCCTCCCCCTTGACCCTGAGCCTACCATTGCTCAGATGGTTGATGCTTGCATATTCCAAGCGGTCTCAGACCGTGACTCCAGCCTAGCCAAGGCCGCCAGCCAGGGTGCAATTGAAATGCTGGTTGCAGCAAACGTGCTTCCCCACAATACAGAATGTAATAAAGGCAGTGGAAACTGTTATAACTGCAGGAAAACTGGACATGTAACAAAAGATTATAAATACAAGAATACTGTTCTGGTTTTTTACCCAACCCTCAGTCCTACAGCCATTACCCAAACTGTTCCTGAAGCCAACAGCACTACCAGCCCTCGGGAAACTCCCAGCAGAGCACAAAATGACACCAAATATGAAGTTATTCAGTCCCACCCTTCCATTGGTGAGAGATGACCTAGGTTACAATATAAAGATGTACTCTATTCCCATCCTCAAGAGCTGTTGAAACAGGAGGGGTATTGTTTTATCCCTTATCTCCTGTTAATAGGCCTATCAATGCCTTTCTGCATGACTCAGAGATAATGCCCTCCAGGAGCCATTTCTGTTTAATGGACCCACCTCATGACTGATATCATAATGATATCCCTAACCCATATCATGAATGATATCAGCCCATTGTGAGATGCTCCACCCAGGGGGGAAGAGCTAAGCATGCCCCCCTGGATATTATCTGGGCTTTGGGACAAAACAAGCTGCCTTTCCACTTGATTCCCCAGAGCAACAGCTGCCATTTCCACTGGAACTTCAGAGGTAGGCTACACCCTGCTACAGGATCACTGCTCCAACATAACCACATCTGCCACTCCAGGAGGACTGCAGCCACCATTCCAACTGGACTGCTATCAGCACCCTGACCAAGAGAGTGACAGGTTATATTCTGACTTTATCAGTGGTTTTTTTTATGTATTATTGCATGATTTTTGATTTTTTTTTCCTAATAAATTGTATTTCTGGCATTGAGTCTCTCTCTGGTTTTGCTTTCAAACCAGAACAAATGGAAAACCCTGAGTGGGTTTCCTGAAAAACAAACCCACCTCAGAAACAACCTGCTCAGTCCAGACTGCCTGGAATGATGTCACCTTTCTACAAGGGACAGTGTGAGCAGAAATGATCTCTGGGAGCAGAATTCTCTGTGTCTTGCACCTGAATTCTCTGTCCCTGTTGTTTCCCTGGATCTCTGTTGCAGATGAAGCTGCTCCTGCCATCCTCACCTTTTACCTCTCTCTTGAATGCAAACAGATGTTCCCAGGTGTATTGATTTTTCAAAGTTTCTACAAAACTTTTTTGTTCCTCATGGAACCAAGGGGCCATTTTGGCACTGAGGAGGTGACGTGGAAGCAAGGAGTCAATTATGACCCTGGGGTCCCATGGAACCAAGGGGCCATGGTGACACAGCAGGGCCACGTGGATCCAGTGGTCCATGGTGACACTGTGGATCCCAGGAGACAATGGAGACACCCCCAGAACCTCGTGGAACCAAGGAGTCCATGGTGACCCAGCGGGGCTGCATGGAGCCAATGGCCCATGGTAACACTGCCCATCCAAGGAGGCCATTGTGACACTGCGGAAGCTCATGGAGCGAGGGAGGCCATTGTGACACTGAAGAACTTCATGGCACCAAATATCCATGGTGACACAGCAGGGCATCATGGGAACCAAGGAACCGCTGTTGGCAGTAAGGACACTCATGGACCATGGGGCCCTTGTGGCACTGCAGAACCAACAGAGCTGCTGGACCTTGTCCACTGGCCCTGCAGAGCTCCTTGGGAGGCACGGCAGGAGCAGCACCCTGGGAGCCTCGGGAATGCCCCTCTGGGATCCATGGCACACACTGCCAGGGGCTGGAATTCCCATTCCCAGGCAGGAAAAGATGCTCCAAGTGGAGCACGATCTTACAGTGACATTTCACTGCCAGCCTTCATAGCTTCACCTGTGGTTGTTGTAGCTCCGGGAGTGGGAAATAAATCAGGGCAGGGTCTTTGGTGGGAGCTGCCCTGGGTCAAGAGAGACACTGAGAGAGAAACAGAGCAGGCAAAGAAAGGCAGGAGAGAAAGAAGGGCACAAACACAAACAGCTGCGAAGGTGGCACTCTGAAAAACAAACTGGAACTGACAAAAAATGAATGGGACAGAAATCAGTCATTCTGGAAGTTTTATTTACTATCAAAATACAGGCCACACACCCAGCCCCACACAATTCCAATCCCACACCCTCAAATTTGGATGCCACTTCTCCCAATCTCCTTCCAACCCCCTCTCACCCTGGACACTGTGGAATCAAGTAGATTTGTCATGGGACTGAATTTTTCCTAGGTGGGAATAAGGCATTTTGACATGGATTGGTCAATTTTGGGGTAAAATTGAGGTGTTTTCAATGGGATTGAATCATTTTGAGGTGACAGACCAATCTATCTGGAATTCTGGAGTGCAAAGATATGGAGAACACTTGCTGAAATCCCCCAAGAACCCACAAATCCTACAGAACAAATGTTCACAAACCATAAGTTCCACCTCAAATACCTGTTAAATGGTGGGACTTCAGACATCCTTGATCAATTACTTTCATTTTAGTCCTGTTTCAAGTGTTTTTAAGTGATAAAACAAATCAGAAGAAAATTAGGGCCAAAAGGATAACCAGCCAGGTCTCCTCCCAACATGGATCACTGGGAATGTGGGTCACCAGTGTTCTGACCAATGTGGGTCCTCCCATGGGGGATGAAGCTGTGCCAGTGCACAAAGCTCCTCCTGTAGTTGGAGCACACGCAGGGCTTCCCTTACCGGTGCCTCCGTTGGTGTCGGGACAAGGTAGAGCTGTTTGAGAAGCTCTTCCCACGCTGGGGACACTTGTAGGGCCTCTCCCCAGTGTGGGTGCGCTGGTGGATGCTGAGGTGGGAGTTGTGTTGGAATCCCTCCCCGCACTCAGGGCAGTGGAAGGGCCTCTCCTCAGTGTGAATCCGCTCATGCAGGAGGAGATGGGAGCTGATCCGAAACCTCTTCCCACAATGGGAACACTCGTAGGGCCTCTCCCCAGTGTGGATGCGTTGGTTCCTGATGAGTTCTGAGCTGCAGCTGAAGCCCTTCTTACATTCCTCACACTTGTAGGGCCATTGCCCGGTGTGGATCACCTGGTGGCGGATCAGGGTGCTGCTCTGCCTGAAGCTCTTCCCACACTCCAAGCACTTGTAGGGATTCTCCCCATTGTGAAGCTGCTCATGCACCACCAGCTCCGAGCTCTGGCTGAAGTTCCGTCCACCTTCCTGGCCCAGGGTGGGTCTTTCCTCCTCAGAGCACACTGGGCTGGGTTTGCAGCCCCTCTTCCTGTGGGATCTCCAGGGCTTTTCCTCTCCATTGGATTCTTGTGCCATGGAGCTGCGCAAAACAGCCTCTTCCACGAGGTTCTGCTGTGGGGATTTGTCCGCCCTGGTTTCCATCCTCAGCTCCTTGTCTGGGGCAGGAAGGACAAAGAGAGGATGAGATGTGCCTCTGTGACAAAAGGAAGGGGAAGGAGATCTCTTCAGTGCTTCCCTGGCAGGACGGCATTGGCAGCAGGGTTGTCCTGCAGCTGGGGGCTGTGCTGGGCTGGGAGATGGAGCAGGAGAAAGGGGGAAAGGGGCACTGACTTCCTCCTCACCCACCTGGGTGTCCTGGGGCATTGTCTCGGTTTGAATATACAGGTGTCTGCTAAGGAAGGCAAGAGCCTCCCTTGAAATGGAAAATGTAAACAACCTCCTTCCAAACAGTTATAATTTTGAAATTATGGGGCTCTAAGGAAACAGATATGGGAATAGGAATAACAGCTATTTAGCAGGAAAATTAAAATATAAACACAATGGTACAAAGAAAAAACACTGACAGATTCAGAATACGACCTGACACCCTGTGGGTCACAGTGGCAGTGGCAGGGATCCTGCAGAACAGTGGGGTTTTCCTCTGAAGATCCAGTGGTGGTGGTGTTGGGCCTGGTCTTCCTCTGGCAATCCAGTGGAAAAGGCTGACTCTGGTCTTCCAGCCCTCTGATTATATCCAGGTAGGAATGCTTGGCTCCTCCCTCTGGGGGGAGCTTCTCACAATGGGATGATGGAATTTTATCAGTCATGCAGTGGCACTCAATGGCCCATTAACAAAAGATATCTCCTGGGAGGGAGGTTGGGTTGTGAAAGAGATAAAGAAAACTGCCCAATTAACATAAGATAACTGCCCCATCAGATAGGAATAGAATACACCCCCACTGTCCAACCTAAGACAGCTGGGAAATGCTTTGCAGTATTCTTTGTCTGTGTGTCTGTGTTCGTGTGTATTTTACACTCAAAGTCCCCCAAATTTCCAAGAGGTTTTCTTTGGGGTGTTGTCTTGCCCCTGTGTCTATCTGCACCTCCCGTCACTCTGTCACTGTCACCTCCAGCCATCTCTGAGCCCACCGGCGCCTCCCAGGTTTGCACTGAATCCCTCCCTCCTGCCCTCCAGCACCAGCAATGACCATGGCAGGGAGCTCAGAGCAGGAGCAGCCAGGCCAGGGCTAGCACCAGGATCAGGAGCACCTGGCAGAGGCAGGAGGAATCCCCCATTCCAGGGGCTGCAAGGGCTGCAAGGGGGGCACCTTTGTCCCCTCCCAGCCCCAGGGCTACAGACCAGGGAGGAGATGCCTCAACTGCCTCAGCTGAATTGCTTCCCTCAGCCCTTGGCCCAGGAAGTCTCCGGCTGGAGCACAACCTCTAGAGGAGAGTTTCCACAAGGAAGAGAAAAGAAAGGAACTGTTTCTTCCCTTTCTCTCATCCGTGCCCTGTGTGCTCATTTTCTTGTCATCTCTTAGCAAAACCAACAAAAAAGCATCAGGAATGAGGTGTTTCCCAGGGTCGGTTCCTAATTAAGGCCAAAGGAAGGTTTTCTGCCACGGAAAAAGTGACAAATGTGGGATTTGTTCAGACAGTTGAAAATATGACAATTTCTAAGCACTGGAAATCCAAAGACTATAAAAACCGGAGTTTGCAGTTGTAATGGTCCATTGTCCTCCCTCTTCCCACTGCTGATTTGTCACATCCCAACTCCGGAGGAGCAGATTATGGAAAGAAGACCTGCAGGGAGTGTTGGAGGCCTAATCCCAGAGACTGGAAGAAAGAGTGAAATCAAGAAAATATTTCCAGTTGTTTTCTTATCATATTGACCACAAATAGCTCTATAGTCCATATGCAATATCCAGATGAAGAAGCACGTTCCTGGTTTTATTTCCAAATTGCAGTACTTTGGAACATCTTTCTGGATGAGAACAAACCACAGGCCAATAATTGACCCACTTTGGTTCCCAAATCAGAAATCATTCAACTTCTACCAAGATGTCTTCCTCTGCAGGTGTCCCAGATTGCAAGGCAAAATGGATTTTATTTGCCATCTCTATGGCAGTTTTCCTTATCTCTTCCACAACCACTCCTCCCTCCAGGGGTGAAGGCATCTGCTGATAACAGCCTATTGAATGTCACTGCATGGCTGATAAGAATTACAGCATCCCATTGGGAGATTCTCCGCCCAGAGGGAAGAGCCAAGCATTCCTAACTGGATAGAATCTGGAGATTCTGGAATAGCAGCACAACTTCTCCACTGGATTTCCCAGTGGAATAGCAGCTGCCTTTTCCTCCACTGGATCCTCAGAGAAAGACTACACCCTTTTCTACGGGAGCCCCTGCACCAACAGAACCACACCTGCCACTCCAGGAGGACTGCAGCCACATTTCCAATTGGATTGCTATCAACAGCCTGACCAACAGGGTGTCAGGTTGTGTTCTGACTCTGTCAGTGTTGTTTGACTGTACTGCATTGTTGATTTTATCCTTTTATTTTCTTCCCTATTAAATAACTGTTATTTCCGGCTCCTATACTTTTTTATTTTTTGCCTGAGAGCCCCTTAATTTAAAATTATAGCAATTCAGAGGGGGAGGGTTCACATTCTCCATTTCATGGGAGGCTCCTGCCTTCCTTAGCAGGCACCCGTCTTTCAAACCAAGACAGCAGGACAGAAGGCACTTTGATTCCTTATGTCCCAAGTTTCTCCTGAGTTCATGACTCATGACTTCAGATGAACTGGAATGGTCCTGACTGCACAAAAGCAGCCACAATGAGCAGGATCAAATGCCCTGGTCACCATTAATTGCACTCGATCCACGCCTTGCACAGCCCAGCAGCAATTCCTACCTGTGTCCCCAGCTCTGGCTCAGCCAGAGGGGCATCGCTCTGGTGTGTGCGGGACCGGCTCCTGCAGGACACAGCGCTGGGAGCCGCTCTGTGTCCCACAGCTTCAGCATCTCAGGCACTGTTCCATGGCTGTAGTTCCTGTGTAACCACTGTTCCATGGCTGTAGTTCCTGTGCCACCACTGTTCCATGGCTGTAGCTCCTGTGCCACCACAATTCCATGGCTGCAGTTCCTGTGCCACCACTGTTCCATGGCTGTAGTTCCTGTGCTACCACTGTTCCATGGCTGTAGCTCCTGTGCCACCACAATTTCATGGCTGTAGTTCCTGTGCCACCACTGTTCCTCCTTTTCCATGCTCACTCCACTGCTGTTCAAAAGCTGTGTGGTGCAGTTTCAGCACGGTTCCTCAGCTCCTCCACCACTGCTCCACTGCTGCTCCAACACTGCTCATCTACCACTGTTCCACTGCTCCTTCTCTGCTCCTCCCCTGCTCCCCTGTTCTTCCATGGCTGCTGCTTCGGTTTTAGTTCTGCTGCCACAGCTGCAGTGTCACAGAGAGGGGAACGTTCAGGCAGCAACCGCTGTGGTGTCACAGAAACCGGGACAAAGGGACTGCCACAGCTGTGGTGTCACAGAGAGGGGAACACTGGGGCTGCCAAAGCTCAGGTGTCATGGAGAGGGGAATGTTGGGGTGGCTGCTGCTGTAGTGTCATAGAAGGGACAACTGGGGCTGCCACCACTGAGGCGTCACAGAGAGAGGAACGTTGTGGCTGCCACCACAATGGTATCATACACATGAGAATGCTGGGGGCTGGGGGCTGCCTCTGCTGTGGAGTCATAGAGAGGAGAATGTTGGGGCTGCCAAAGCTGTGGTGTCACAGACAGGGAACTCTGGGCCTTCCACTGCTCTGGTGTCACAGAGAGGGGGACTTGGGGCTGCCACAACTATGATGTCACAGAGAGGGAAATGCTTACACTGCTAGGGTTCCACAGACAGGGGAATTCTGGGGCTCCCACTGCTGTGGTATCATAGAGAGAGGAATGTTGGGGCTGCCATCCTTGTGGGCTCAAAGACAGGGTAATCTTGGGGCTGCTGCCCCTGTGGTGTCCTGCAGAAGTCAATGCTGGAACTGCCAACTCAGTGGTATCACAGAGAGGGGAATGTTGGGGGAGTCACTGCTGTGGTGTCACAGGGGAGCATTTGGGGCTGCCACCCCTGCAGTGTCACTGAGAGGGCAATGTTGGGCTTGCCACTGTGGTGCTGTCATAAAGAGGAGAATGCTGCGGGTGCCACCTCTGTGGTGTCACAGAGAGGGGAACACTGGGCTTGCAATTGCTTTGGTGTCATAGACAGGGGCACATTGGTATTGCCACTGCTGTCATGTCACAGACAGGGGAACTTTGAGGTTGCCACCACTGGGGTGTCACTGACAGGGGAATGCTCGGTCTTGAACATCTGTGTTATCTTAGAGATGGGAACGTTGGTGTTGCCACCACTGTTGTGTCACAGACATGGAAGCACTGCCAAACCTCCCCTGGTGCTGTGCCCACTCCAGTGCTGCTCCTCTGTGACACTGCACTGCCTCCTGGGGACATTGTCACACTGCAGTGTCTCCTGGGGACATTGTCACACTGTGAAGACTCATGGGACTGTAGGGGCCCTGTGACACTCCAGGGTCTTGTAGAATCCATGGAAGCAAGAGGAGACTGTGAAACTCTGGGACTTCATGGAACCATCCATTGTGATACCTCAGGGCCTCATTCTTTCCAGGAATCCTTGTGACACTGCAGAACTAAATGGAACAAAGGGGACATTGTGACACTGTGGAGTTCATGGAACTGAGGAGATGCTCTGAGACTCTGGTGCCTAAAGATGCTCAGGAACCATTGTGAAGCTGTCGCTTGTGGAACCAAAGGGACACGGTAGCACTGTGGAGTCTCAAGGAATCCTGAGGCCCTTGTGACTCAGCGAGGCCAGTTGGAACCAACAATCCATTGGGATCCCCCAGAACCTTGTTGTGTCCCGGGATTCTTGTGACATTGTGGGGCCTCATGGAACCAAAGGGACACTGGGACACTGTGTGATCGCAGGGAACCAAGGGGACTCAGAGACACTGTGGGGCCTCCTGGCTCTCAGTAACTTCAGACACTTGTGTCCATCTACAAGGGGGCAAAAGTCAGCAGCCTGAGCCTGTTGATCCAGAATATTCCTATCTCCATGGAGGGTGTTCCTGCCAGCTGTGGTGTTTGTGTTCTCTCTGCTCTCTGGGGGAATTGCATCCTGCAAGAGACACTGACCACTCCAGTAGCTGACACCACAGGGCCTCCTGTGGGGTGGGGGCAGAGGCATCTTTCACTCCATTATGTTGCTCAGAGCCCATCCAAGCTGGAATATTTCCAAGGATGGGGCATTCACTGGCTCTCCACCAAGGCTAACGGAGAAAGCAGGGCACTGGGGGAAGGCAGCAGGGAGAGCAGACGCTGTGCTGGATGAGCGAGGGAAGAGGATGAGTGCAGAAGGCACAGCCCACCAGGAGGCCACCAGGCAGAGCCGTGGAGCCTCCCCAGGTGAGAGTGACCTGCCCAGGGAGCGCCCTGCTGCCCTCAGGACTGTGCTGCCACCCTTGGCAGAGGTGTTTTCCCAGCAGGATGTCCCCTGGTCACCCGGGGCCGTGCCGCTGCCCCTGGCGGGAGGGCGCCGTCAGCTGAGTGTGCCGTCCCTGGAGTCGGTGGTGGAGGTGCCCGGAGCAGCCTGGCTGTGTTAAATGAGCACCCTGCAGCCCCTCCGTGCCCTGCCGTGGCTGCCAAGACTCCTGAAAGGACTGGCTGCTGTGCGGCTGTGCCCTCTGCTGCCCACTGAGAGATGTCTGAGTGCTCAGCCTCATTCCTGTGCCTGCAGGCAGATCAGTCGATAGAGTGACTGGGAGATGGGGGTTCACTATCCAATAGAGTGGCCGTTAGCCACCCTGGGGGTGGGCACCAGAAGCGAGAGCCCCCCTCAGGGTTTGCCCCCCCGCCTCACTGGGTAAGTGAAAAAACAATCAGAGTAGTGGTATTTCACCAACAGCCGGGACGCCAGCGGGCGGGTCACCCCACACTGCCGAGCGCATGCCCGGCCTCCCACTTATTCTACACCTCTCATGTCTCTTCACAGTGCCAGACTAGAGTCAAGCTCAACAGGGTCTTCTTTCCCCGCTGATCCTGCCAAGCCCGTTCCCTTTGCTGTGGTTTCGCTGGATAGTAGGTAGGGACAGTGGGAATCCGTGCATCCATTCATGCACGTCACTAATTAGATGACGAGGCATTTGGCTATTTTTCAAACACACATAAATAATATATGTTCCTTTTCCGGGTTAAATAAAGGTGGCCCGTCCACCTTGGACAAATCCGGTAAATTGTTTCAAATACAGTAAATTGGTCTGAATCGGGTGGTAATTGATGCGTTATGAATTAAAGTCTTTGTCCCTACTCACTATGAGCTACCTAACTGGCTTGTGGCTTCCTTACGAACCTAGCTACTCTCTAGTTTATTAAAATGTAAAAGCGATACAAAAAAAAAAAAAATTGCATACAAAAATCAACATATTAAAACAGCAATAAAAATCTACAAAACATTACAAAGTACAAAAAATGCAAAAATTCACTACCCTGAATCCTGTAATCTTCTGGCCCTACTGGTGAACATATGTACAATCTCCACAGACGATAGGAGTGCTTCTGTGGATAAAGTCTTTGCAACCATTGCTTGCCTCGATTTGGAGAGGCCAAGTGTACACAAAAGTTCAAAGTTCCCCTTGTACCATTTCCCCCACGCTCCAAGGGGAAAGCCCATAGAAACAACGTCCTTTGCGTTGGTGAGGCTTTGCACCTTGGTTTCCAAATGTTTGTACTTGTTTACTTTCTCTGCAGCCACTTCTTCCAGAGATGTTTTGGAGGCTTCGTATCGTACTGTCACTTTCACGATGAATGCACGTCCGTCCTTAACAGATATCAGATCTGGTTTGTACAGCTTCTTGATGGTTTCCCTTATGGGTGGTTCTTTGAACACTACCCAGTCCCTCTTCTTTGCCTCCTCAATAAGCCTTTCACAGATATGATTGTGCCTCTTGATTCGAGCGCCCTGAATCACTGGGCAGTAGCCGAGGATTAGGGTGCAGGTTTCGTTGTCCGCATCACAGTGCCTACAGGCCTTGATGTAATTTTCCTCTCTACCCCAGGAGAGAAATTCTCTTGTGGGGTAGAAGTTGGCCCTAAGTTGTAGTGTAGTGAGAAGTTTCCTGTGAGGAATGCATCTATAGTATTGGAGCCAATCACTACTAATTTTATCACCTTCAAAGCTTTTAATTCCACGGCCTTGGGATACTAATTTGGTCCATTTCTTGAATTCTTTTCTCCGTCAATCACAAGGTTTAGGAAATTTAGTTTTAAGGGTCGGTGCTTCCCACTCCGAGGTTGTGTCTGCACTGTTGGATGGTTCATTCACCAGTAGTGCTTCCCAAATTGAGGGTATCTTCTCGCTTTCCCCTCCAGCTTGAATCCACAATTTCTTATACAGTTGTTCCATTTGATCTTTCTCTAGGAACTCCTTCATTGTTTCATCCGAGGACTGTGCAATCCAGTGCAGTCTCCGGGCCTGTACACTGGGGATCAGTCCCGCCAACTTGGTGACGCCCAAACCGCCGTCCTTCGTGCTCGAGTACAAGATGGCACTGCAGGTGCACGGAGGTAGTTGCAGCCAGTCCTTGACCGCTGTTCGGATCTTCTGGTCAAGGGCTTCAAGGGCCCCTGTTTCATTTGTGAATGGTCAGCCAGGTAGGTCAGTCGAGGGATGGTGTATGTTTTGAGGATATCAAGTATTTGCAGAGGTTTAAGTGGAGCTTGATCAATTCATTCAAGCCAGAATTCTAGTTTTGTGGGGAGGTTGGCTTTTGCTATCCCAGTCCAGGGGTCAAAGTGTAGGCCAAGGTATTTCTCATATTCCCTGGGGTTGATCATGTTCAGGGGTGCGCTGTTGATGGTCCATGCAGCGCAGTTATTGAAGATGTAAGAGTCTTTTGTGGGCTTGATGTAGAAGCTGTGGCACTTTTCCCCTTGTGTTTTGAGAACGGTGAAATCGCAGAAGGTCTCTAATATCTTGATATTTGTTTTCATGTTTTCCCAGGAGTCGCTCAACAAGACCAGATCGTCAGCGAATGCCACTGCTGTTATACTACTCTGTCCTCGGTGGAATCCTTTACCACTCTCTTCCAGCTTGCACAACAGGGGGTCCATTGCCAGGTTAAATAAAAGGGGTGACAGCGGGTCACCCTGCTTTACTCCAACCCGGATCTGGATTTTGTCTGTGTGTGTGTTCATTTTTGTGGTGACATACATATTGATGTCTTTGTACATATTGTTCATCAGGCCAATGATGTGGGGATCCACTCCCCTCAGCTGCAAAGCATGTATGATGTGATGATGGCTTATGGTGTCAAAAGCCTTGGCGATATCCACAAATACAACACCCAGTGGTCTGTGTTCACTTTAGGCAGTCTGAAGTATAGTTTGCAGGAGTTTCAGGTTTTCAGAGCATCCTGCTGCTCTAATAAAGCCTCTTTGCCTTGGGTTGAGGGGGCACGCTTTGCTCAGCCTTGCTTTTACAATCCTGGAGAACAGTCTCAACAAGATGGAATTGATTGTGATAGGCCTCCAGTTATTAATGTCCTTTACATGTTCCGGTTTTGTAGATTTGGGAATCAAAACAGTTCTGCACCCCCTCACCATGTCTGGGATCTCCCCAGATGTTAACCATAAGTTGAAGAGCTCAGCCGTCCAGGAATACCTGGGATTCACCTTTTTGATGTCCTCAAGCGTAACCCTATCTGGACCTGGAGCTGAGCCCTTGCTCATTTCCTGCACATATCTTTCAATTTCTTTGGCCGTGATTAAGCCTCTGAAGGTGCTGTTGTCTGCCTTCCCATTAATTTCAAAGTCCCTGATGCCAGCAAAAGTACCAGGTGTTTCCCATCTGGCTTTAAATACGGAGTAAATTTCACTGGATGATATATCCCAGGACAAACACTCTACGTCATCCAAAATAATTTTTGCTAGTTTCCCCCTGTCAAGATGGAATAAATGCTGAAAGCAAAGGTAATTACCTTTTTTGATCACTCTGTCCTTCATCCACCTCTGAAATGGCTTTCTTGGTTGCTTCTCCTGGGTCTCCTTCCCATTTTACCACGTGTAGCAGTTCTTATCTGGCTTATTGATTCTAGGCATCCAAAGCAGTCCTGCACTGCCTGATTAATCATTGTCAGCATCTCTTGGCCGTCCATCAATTGCTTGAATGCTCTGGGGAAGTGGTTAATTGCTCCAGCTGATAAGTGTTCCTTGACTGTCTTTTGGTAATGAGCCTGCAGCTGCCCGGCCCTCTGCTGGTTTCTGGCGGTGGTTGTCCTTATCAGGGCGTCGTCTTAATTTATCCATTGTTTTCTCTCTGGCAGCTGGCCTCCCTGGCGGATGGTTCTCCCCAGGTCCATTGTCCACGGTTCTTGCCTGGGATTGCTGACTCAACCCAGGTTCCATTCCCATGCCTTCAGCTGCTCTCCTGGTGTGATGACTCACCTCAGGTCCTCTGTCAGCTCCATCTGTTGGTTTCCTAGGCAGCAATCTTCTTTTGTAACTAATTTGCTTAGCTGTTTCTGTTGTTACGTGTTCAGCGATAGGTTTATTAATGTTTTTGTTTCCCTCGAACTGTGCCTCCAGTCTTATCAGCAGTTCTTCCTCCTCTTTTGTCCAGCATCTTTTGTGGGCTCCTGGATTTGATGTTTCTTTCAGTTGGGAAGTAATGATCCTTTCTTGGTTTCTTATCAATGGGTGTGCCAATCTTTTGTGTTGTCCCAGGCCAATTTTGGTTCTGAAGTCTCTGACGCATACTTCACAGATCCACTCTCCAGCTGGAACCCTTTCAGTTTCTGGACCTCTGCATTTTGCAAAATGACAAATAACACTATGATAGTTAATATTTTCCTTTACACACTTGGCACACCAAAAGCAAACCCTCCTTTTCCAGTGCGACTCCTTTAGATGTTCAATCAGGCTTAACACAGAGTTTACCCGGGTACCACACAACAGGGACAAGGTGGATTTTTGTCAGCAACAGTCACCTTCACCATGTTATCCGGTGATTGCCCTCCGTGTTCCCCAGGCACTGGAGGCAATGCCTCTGGTGTGCCTTCACTCACCTTTTTGCTGCTTCCCTCACCAAGCACAAATGGTTCAGTGTCTCGTGGGAGGCTAGGATCTAAGTCTGAGTGCCCACTGATACCCTGGACAGGCGTACTGGCAGCCCCCAGACCACCCACCCCCGCCCCCCTAAGGACAAAATCCGGATTTTGAGCCATCGAATTGGGGCCACATTTACGGCGAGAACGGAGTGGGTGGTCACTCCACTCCGGAGCTCTTTGCCCCGTCTGCAACCGGGGAGCCAGGTTTCAAGCAATAAGCCAGGCGGCATTTACCAAGGAATTTGTTTCACCGAATTTGGTAGGAGTTCATTGGTGACTTGGTTTGGAAAGACAGGAGTCTGCTAAGGAAGGCAGGAGCCTCCCCTGAAATGGAGAATGTAAACCCTCCCCACTACTCCGAATTGCTATCAATTTTAAATTAAGGGGCTCTCAGGCAAATATATGGGAGCAGGAAATAACAGTTCTTTAAGGGGGAAAAGAAAAAAATTAAAGGATGAAATAAAACAATGCAGTACACCAGAACAACACTGACAGAGTCAGAACCCAACCTGACGCCCTGTGGGTCACAGTGTTGGTGACAGTCCAATTGAAAATGTGACCGCAGACTTCCTGAAGTATCATTTGTGGTTCTGTTGGAGCAAGGGGGATCTGTAGAGAAGGATGTATTCTTCTTCTGAAGATCCACTAGGAGAAGAGACAGCCGCTGTTCCTCTGGGGAATCCCATGGAGAAAGCCATGCCGGTGTCTCAAAAACCTCTGGATTATATCTGGGTAGCAATGCTTGGCTCCTCCCTCTGGGCAGAACATCTCACAATGGGATGTTATAGTTCTTATTAGTCATGCAGTGACATTCAATAGTCTGTTATCAGCAGATGTCCCCTCCCGAGGGAGGTGTGAATGTGGTCACTCAAAGAGAAAGATAAAGCAAACTGCCTACTTGACAAAGGTAATCTGCCATACAGATGGTAATGGAAAACATCTTGCATGCAATCTTCAACATTATCCACCCCTTTTTCTATTTCCATCTGCACCACAAAAACAAAAACAAAAGCAAAAACAAAAACAAAAACAACAACAACAAAAAAATTTCACACAGTTCTCACTTAAGACTAGGTCTCCATGTTGTACACAATGGCTTTCTCCATCTTTCTGCATTACCCACCAAGTGTAAACAGGTCATTGAGCAAAAACAATTCCATGGATGGTTTTGTCTTTGCCTGAGATGGGATCAATCCAAACAGTCCTTCCTAAAATACCTTTCATGTGTACAACAGGGACTTTATTTCCATCCACTGTGTGCAGGGGTTCAGACTGGGCAGGACCAGCTTGATTTATGGAGCTTCTGGTGTTGACCGTCCAGCTGGCTTTTGCTGAGGTCATTTCCCAATTTCTAAAAGTCCCCCCCCGAGTGCCTTCAGGGTTGTTTGAAGTAGTCTGTTACACTGTTCAACTTTCCTGGCAGCTGGTGCATGATAAGGAATATGATATATTCAATACCATGTACCCTGGCCCAAGCATTGATAAGGCCGTTCTTGAAATGGGTCTCATTTTCTGACTCAATTCACTCAGGGGTGACATGTCTCCACAGGATTTGCTTTTCCAGGCCCAGGATGGTGTTCCAGGCAGTGGCGTGAAGCACAGGGTAGGTTTCCAACCATCCAGTGGTGGCTTGCATCATGGTCAGCACGTAGCGCTTGCCCTGGCGTGTCTGGGGCAGTGTGATGGAGTCAATCTGCCAGGCCTCCCCATACTTGTACTTGGACCACCGCCCACCTTACCAGAGCAGCTTCACTCGCTTGGCCTGCTTGATGGCAGCACACGTCTCAGTCATGGATAACCTGAGAAATACTGTCCATGGTTAGATCCACCCCTTGGTCTCGTGCCCACATATAGGTGGCATCTCTACCCTGATGACCTGAGGCATCATGGGCCCATTGAGCTAAGAACAACTCCCCCTTATGTTGCCAATCTAAGTCTATCTTTGACACCTCTATCTTTGCTGCCTGATTTACCTGCTTGTTGTTTCGGTGTTCCTCATTAGCCCGACTCTTGGGAACATGAGCATCCACATGGTGGACTTTCACAGGTAGCTTCTCTAACCGAGCGGCAACGTCTCTCCACTCATCAGCAGCTCAGATGGGTTTTCCCCTAGGCTGCCAGTTGGCTTTTTTTCACCTTTCCAACCAGCCCCAAAGAGCATTGGCTACCATCCATGGATCAGTATAAAGGTAGAGCTTTGGCCATTTCTCTCTCTCAGCAATGTCCAGGGCCAGCTGAACAGCTTTGAGTTCTGCAAGTTGACTTGATCCACCCTCTCCTTTGGTACCTTGTGCAACCTGTCGGGTGGGGCTCCATACGGCTGCTTTCCACTTCTGGTTCATCCCTGTGATGAGACAGGAACCATCAGTGAAAAGAGCGTAGCGTGTTTCCTCTTGTGGCAGTTGGTTTTAGGGAGGAGCTTCTTCAGCACGTGTCACTGGTCCTTGTTCCTCTTCACCAGTCAGACAAAAGTTCTCACCTTTGGGCTAGTTTGTAATTATTTCCAGAATCCCAGGGCGATTCAGGTTTCCAACACAGGAGCACTCTGTGATAACAGCAATTCATTTACTCCATGTCATGTCAGTGGCGTGGTGGGTGGAAGGAACCTCGCCTTTGAACATCCACCCCAGCCCCAGTAGTCAGGGTGCCAGGAGGAGTTGTGCTTCTGTACCAGTCACCTCTGAGGCAGCCTGGACTCCTTCATAGGCAGCCAAGATTTCCTTCTCTGTGGGAGTGGAGTTGGCTTCAGACCCTCTGTATCTTTGACTCCAAAATCCCAGTGGTTGGCCTCGAGTCTCCCCAGGCACCTTCTGCCAAAGGCTCCAGGACAAGCCATGGTTCCCAGCTGCAGAGTAGAGCACGTTCTTCACCTCTGCTCCTGTCCTGACTGGGCCAAGGGCAATCACATGAGCGATCTCCTGCTTGATCTGGGCAAAGGCTTGTTGCTGTTCAGGACCCCAGTGGAACTCGTTCCTCTTGCAGGTAAAGAGGGCTCACAATCTGACTGTATTCAGGAATGTGCATTCTCCAAAACCTATGGCACCCAGGAAAGCTTGTGTTTCCATCTTGCTAGTTGGTGGAGACATCGCGGTGATTTTGTTGATGACCTCAGTGGGAATCTGATGCAGTCCGTCTTGGCACTTTACTCCCAGGAACTGGGTCTCTCAGGCCCATCCCTTGACTTTGTTCTTCTTGATAGCAAAGCTGGCTTCTAGCAGAATCCTGATGATCCTCTCTCCTTTCTCAAATACTTCCATTGCCGTGTTCCCCCACACAATGATGTCATCAATGTACTGCAGGTGCTCTGGAGCCTCACCCTTTTCCAGTGCAGCCTGGATCAGTCCATGGCAGATGGTGGGGCTGTGCTTCCACCCCTGGGGCAGTCGGTTCCAGGTATACTGCACTCCCCTCACGGTGAAAGTAAACTGAGGCCTGCATTCTGCTGCCAAAGGAATGGAGAAAAATGTGTTAGCAATGTCAATGGTGGCAAAGCACTTTGCTGCCTTGGACTCAAGCTCGTACTGGAGTTCCAGCATGTCCGGCACAGCAGCGCTCAGTGGTGGAGTCACTTCATTCAAGCCACGATAGTCCACTGTCAATCTCCATTCTTTGTCAGACTTGTGCACAGGCCAAGTGGGGCTGTTGAAGCGTGAGTGGGTCTTGCTGACCACCCCTTGGCTCTCCAGCTCACGGATCATTTTGTGGATGGGGATCATGGCATCTTGATTCATCTGATACTGCCGGCGATGCACTGTCTAGGTGGCAATTGGTGGTCTTTGCTCTTCCACCTTCAGGAGTCCTACTGCAGACGGGTTTTCTGAAAGTCTAGGCAAAGTGTTCAACTGCTTGGTGTTTTCTGCCTCCACAGCAGCTATGCCAAAAGCCCATCTGAGTCCCTTTGGTCTTTGTAATAGCCGTTCAGGAGGAAACCTATGCCCAGAATACACGGGGCCTCTGGGCCAGTCACAATAGGATGTTTTATCCACTCTTTCCCAGTCAGGCTCACCTCAGCTTCTAACAGGGTCAATTGCTGTGATCCCCCCGTCACCCTGGCAATGGAAATAGGTTCTGCCCCCACATGTCCCAATGGTATTAGGGTACACTGTGCACCAGTATCAACTAAAGCATTGTACTTTTGTGGTTCTGATGTGCCCGGCCATCGGATCCACACCATCCAGAAAATCCGGTTTTCCCGTGCCTCTCACTGGCTGGAGGCAGGACCCCTCTAACCCTGGGTATTCATGGTAGAGGTACCTTCCAGGGGATCTGACAGATCATACTCAGCAGCTCGGTCATGGGAGGTTGAGGCTACCTTCGCTTTACTGGAGTTCCCTTGATTTGTGTTTCCCTCCTTGAGCTGACGCACCCGTGCTGCCAGGACAGAAGTGCGTTTTCCATCCCACCTTCCCATGTCTTCCCCATGGTCACGCAGAAAAAACCACAGGTCAGCCCGTGGGGTGTACCCCCCCTCTCTCTAGCTGGGGAACGTTGGGCTCTGACTCTGGGGCCTGTGACTCACAGCGGTGCAATGTGGGAATTGCTCCTCCTCACCTCTTCCCTCACCACCTCCCTCATCTCCTCTTTGATATCCTTAATCACAGCAGAGATATGAGCCTGCATCAGTCCATTGATCATACTTTCATAATTCTTAAGCTTGTTAGCTACAGAACCCACTGTCTCTTGGTTGTTATCAGCATTAATTGTTGCAATAAAGGTGGTGTATTGGGATGGTCCCAGGTTTGCCAGTCTCCACAACATTTGCCCTGTGCACCTGACTTTGTCGGGGTCATTATCATGCTGTCCATCCCTTCCAAAGAGTCCCTCCAATACTGCCACTTCTCTCAGCTGTTGAATCCCTTCCTCAAGGGTCTTCCAGCACATTCTATGGTGCTGGTCCTGCATTCTCTCCCTGTGGACAAACCTCTCTCTGACACTCATTAAAAGCCGCTCCCAGAGGGAAACAGACCCTGGCTCCTTTACAACAATCTGATTGATACCTGAGTCGTGGGTCAAGGGTCCCAAATTCCTTGCCTCACCATCATCCAGCTGGACGCTTGTACTCATAAGATCTCAGATGCGAAGTAGCCAGGTTGTATAAGCCTCACGTCCCTGTCATACAATGTCTTTGCACAGATTACGGAGACTTTTGTACGTCAGGGACTCGGTGATGATCGCAACCTCTGGCTCCCCTGTGGGTTGTGAGGGCCTTCTTTTATCTGGGTGCTCTGCTTTTGTCTTAGATCTCTTTGTTTCTAGAGGGGCAACTGCTGCTGGCTGTGTCTGCCTTTGCAATTCAGCTGGAACCTGGACAGTTGTAACATCTGTGGGTTCTGCTGCCGCACTATTAGACTTTCCCTCTTCAAGGCAGAGGGAGGGCTTCTCACCAGCTGGGGAAGTGTATTCCTTCAGCATCCGGCCCATCTCACGTATCTCCTTCACCAGACCCCCCAGCCAATCTGGGTAGTTCACATCTGGGGGGGGATGTGGGGCAGGGTCAGGCTCTGGGGCAGCAGCATCCCTAGACTCTGGTGGTGTATTAGATTCTGGGGTTGGTGTCAGGGTGGTTATCCAGGTTAGTCACCCCTTCTCTCTAAATGCTAAATAGAGCAGGCCTATCAGCAACACCAGCCACTGTATGATATCATTAATATTTGGAGTGGATCTGAACCCTTCAAAAACTGGTGGGGCGGACCCAAAGAGATGGCTAAAGGGTTGGGAGAAGATTTCACCTGGTGTCATTTCCTTATAGCAGGTGCCATTATTAAAGTAACCTCAAAAACATACTGTTAGTGTTTGATAGCTGTGAATCTGTGTGCCTGCTTTCCAGAGGAAGTTAAAAATCCATTAATTCCTCACCTTTTTCACCCATAAAACAAACCGGATAACAGACACAGTAGCCTTGGTTATAGGACCAATGTTTAGATAAGGGCCTATAAATGGGAGAAATACAGCCATGATCACGTGCCACCCAAACCAGGGCCAGCTGGACCACATGGCGTCGCATAATGAGGTTTCTATAGCTACACACAAAAATTAGATTACTCAAGAACTGTTATTCCTTTTTTGTTTCTGTGCCCTCCAGCCGCACGTTAGGCGCCAAAATCTGTCTTGGTTTGGAAAGACAGGAGCCTGCTAAGGAAGGCAAGAGATTCCCCTGAAATGGAGAATGTAAACCCTCCCCACTACTCCGAATTGCTATCAATTTTAAATTAAGGGGCTCTCAGGCAAAAATATGGGAGCAGGAAATAACAGTTCTTTAATAGGAAAAAAAAAATATATAAAATTAACAATGCAGTACACTAGAACAACACTGACAGAGTCAGAACCCAACCTGACGCCCTGTGGGTCAGGGTGTTGGTGGCAGTCCAATTGGAAATGTGGCTGACGCCCTCCTGAAGCGTCAGATGTGCTTCTGCTGGAGCGGGGGGGGATCTGTAGAGAAGGATGTGTTCTTCCTCTGAAAACCCAGTGGGAGAAGAGACAACTGCTGTTCCTCTGGGGAATCCCGTGGAGAAAGCCATGCCGGTGTCTCAAAAACCTCTGGATTATATCTGGGTAGCAATGCTTGGCTCCTCCCTCTGGGCGGAACATCTCACAATGGGATGTTATAGTTCTTATCAGTCATGCAGTGACATTCAATAGTCTGTTATCAGCAGATGTCCCCTCCCGAGGGAGGTGTGAATGTGGTCACTCAAAGAGAGAGATAAAGCAAACTGCCTACTTGACAAAGGTAATCTGCCATACAGATGGTAATGGAAAACATCTTGCATTGCAATCTTCAACACCAGCGCACACCAGATCTTGGAAGGGAATATGCTGACACTGAGAAATTGTCAAATGTTTCTGTGCCAGCAAACTGCTGGAATTATGCTGTGCAGGCATCTGAAAAAATCCAGATCTGGGCACTGGTGGTGTCAGCAAACACAAGATTTGGCTGGTGTAGGCACCAGGTATTTGCCTGGTTTGGCTTTCATTGCCAGCAAATTGCTGCACTTGGGCTGTGGTGGCACAGGGAAATGTCCAGATCTGGGCATGGGCGGTGCCATCAAATACAAGGTCTGGGTGGTGACAGACTTGGAAATTGCTGTGTTTTGTCTTCTTTTTCCAAAAAATTGCTGCTCCCCTATTGGTGCATCCTGTGGCACCCCACCTTATCTCCAGCTCTGGCTCCCTTCTCCATTGGATCATTTGTATCCTGACCCCTCCTGCCTTCCTCCAGTTATATACCCTGGCCCCAGTCCTGCTCCTGGCTCTTCGCCTCTGGTTCCCTTCAGTAGATGTTGTGCTCCTGCTTGCTCCTGTTTCCCTCTGCACCCTCACTTCCCCTGGATCCTTGGATTTTCCCTTAATAAACCCAGCTGGATCTGCTCTGCAAGGAGTCCTCTCGTCCCTCTGCTGAGGCTTTGATTGCACCATCCGGGCTCAGGGTCTGCTGGGCTGGGGAAGTTGTCAAGGCAGCCCCAAGTGGAGACGCTTTCGGTGCTGCAGGCACCTGACAGCACCTGCCTGGGGAAGCTGCTCTGGCCACCCGCAGCAACCAATTCCTTTTTCCAAGCAGCAGCTCCCAGTGTCCTCCTCCGAAGCCCAGAGAGAGAGGGAGCAGCTGCCCTCAGCCCTGTCCTTTACCGCATCCCAATTCTCATGGAATGTCCCCCCTCGGAGAGAAACTCCCAGACAAGAGAAGTGCGACCAGATCCCCTCCTCCCCTGAGCTTGATCACTTCTTTTGTTTCTTAAGGATCCAGTCCATCAGAGCGGTGGTATTGCACTGAGAGCTGGGACACCAGCAGGGGATCACCCCACACTGCCCAGTGTGCACCAGGCTCAACAAGGTCTGCTTCCCCCTGATTCCACCAGGCCTCTTCCCTTGGATGTGGTTTGCTGGATAGTGGGTCAGGACAGTGAGAATCTCCTTCATCCATTCATTCACTATTTAGGGCCCTGCAGACACTTCCTCAATTTCTCTCCAAGGTGACCCCACCCACCAATGATGTCACAGCTCTTGTCCATCTAGTCAAGAATCCCCCATGAGGGACACTCTGGTGTCTTCTCCAAGGGCACAAAGCAGCAAAACCCCCATGGAAAATCTTCCCCCTTGGGCCCTGCGCCTCCTTGGGTGAGTTCCAGAGCAAACAGTCAGGGCAGTGGCCTGAAATGTTTTCCCAGATGAGTCATAAGACTTCTCTGATGGATCCACATTGTCCCTGGGGAAAGAGATGTGCAGAACCCTTCACTAATGCCCTGGAATGTCAAACAGGAATCACAGCCATAGACAGCTCTTCAGAACCACTTCACCCTGGATTTTCCTTCCTGGAAGCCCAAGATGTCTGAATGTCCTCCTGGTGCCTCAGGCCCTGGGTAAACAGGGCTTGTCAGAGATGCTGGCAGGGCACCAACACCCCTCCTCCTCACAGGGCACCTCTGTTACCCCAATTAGCTCCGAGTGGCTGCCTGGGGACAGGCGCCCACTTCCCCATGTGCCTGGGATGGGCACATCCTGCTCGGGGCCAGTGCTGGCCTGGGCCCAGAGCCAGGGCCATGACCCAGGTGCTCTGAAGGGCTCCGTGGCTGCGGGTGTGACAGGATGAGGGGCAGGGCAGGGCATATTCTCCTCTGGACAGTGCTCTGGGCATGGAGCTTGGTCGGGTTTGGCATCTGCGGGGAAAGGGGTGTCGGGTTGTGTGGATGTGGGAATTGTCACTGCTGAGGCATTCCCCAGCCCTCAGCCTTGTCTGCAGGTGATCAGCATTGCCCAGTGCTCCCCAGTGTCTGCAGTGCCTGAGATGCCAATCAGCCATCTGATCACATGTCCCTTGTTCCCCTTGTTCTCCCACGTGTTGGGTTTGCGGCCGGGCTCAGCTCTGGGGTGTCCCCCAGGGAAAGCTCTGGGAGGGGAGGGGCAGCAGGAGATGGGGGATCTGGCACTGGGGGCTGTTGGAGGATGGATTGTGTTGGACTGGGGGTTGTCCCCACAGGGTCCCCAGGTGCCTTTGGCTCCCTGCCTGCCCCCCCTTGGCCCCCCAGGTGCCTGGGCCCTTCCAGGGGCAGCTGCCCCGTGCAGGAAGCTGGAGGGATGCCGAGCAAGGGGGCTGGATCTGTGCCACAGGTGGGGTGGGATGGACTCTGTGCCAGGGCTGGGCTTGTGGCCAGGGCTAGGGGCTGTGCCAAGCCGGGCTTTGGCCTGGGGGCTGGCAGGGAGGGTGCGGGGAGGAGTCCCGGCAGGGATAAAGGTGCTCCTCACCTGCTGCAGCCTCAGGCAGCGCTGCCCAGAGCAAGAGGAAGATGAAGGTGGCTGTACTCAGCTTGGCCCTGCTCTTCTCCATCCTCCTCCATCCACAGGCCAAGGTAAGGCACCAGCCAAACGCTGTCCCCACATCCTGCCCTTTTTGGCCTCCCATCCCACCCTTTTGGTCCCTCCTCTGTGTCCCATTCAGGGTCCCCAGCTGCCCTCCCACTGACCATTCCTGAGGCCTTTCCTTTCATGTCCCCCCTCAATCCTTTGCCTTTCTTCCTGGCCACTGCAGAGGGGTCCCCTTGTACAATTCCCTGACTCACCCCCCAATCCCACACCATCTCCCAGTCCTGTTGGTTTTGTCCCCACCTGTCCTCATTCTCCTGTCCCCACCAAGCCCCTCCCTTGCACTCCCATGTCCCTACACCTCAATTCCTTTCTCCTCCCCTGTACCTCACACGCTGCTCCTTCCACACCCCCAGCCCTGTCTCTTGGACTCTCAATGTTTTTGGGTCTCCCCCCACCTCAAACAGATCTTTTTGGAGGCCCTGAATTCCCATCCCTCTGCCTGCACCCTGCTCCCTGCACCCGTGTGTCACCCCAGCCCCACAAGCTCCAGTCCGGACCCAGCCTTTGTTCTCCTTTCCAGGCACTCCTGGAAGTAACCCAAGATGATCTGCGGGAGGTGAGTGGGCTGCTGGCATTGGAGGACATCCCCTCAGGGAATTGGGGGGCAGTGCTGTCCCCCCATCCCTTGCTGGCACCGGGGACATCCCAGTGACCAGCGAGGTCTACTGGTCTCTCTGCAGTTGGATTTAGACAATGTCGCAGTCCTGGAGACACCTCTGGTGGGTACCACGAGTTCTGCCGGTGCCAGACCCTCCCATTGCATGGCCACCACAGCCCAGGCCATCCCAGTGTGTCCCAGCACAGCCCAGTGCACCCCTCCTGACAGCCCAGACAATGCCCTGCCCCAGGGCTCCTCCCCAGTGAAGCCTTTGCCCAGGGCCCTGCTGCATTCCACCCCTGTCACCCCAGGACCCCCTGGATGAGCCAGGACGCAGCCCCTGCCCCAGCTGTGGCTCTTGGCCAGGAGGCCAGTGCTGCTGGGCAGCAGCACAGCAGCTCCTGCACCCCATTGCTGCCACAGCCCCTTCCCCAAGGCCCCCCTGCTCTCCCCTGCCTCCCAGTGCAGCCCGCTGCCCCCATTGTGTCTCTAACGCTGCCTTTTCCCCAGCCCCCTGTGGCTGAAGAGCTGCGGGCTCTCCTGCAGCAGAAGCGCCTGGCTGCCTCTCTTGATGCCTAGGTGAGCCGTGCCTGCAGGGACAGGGCTGGAGACAAAGCCCATCCATGTGCCAGTGGGCTCCAGAGGTCACGTTCTGGGGTTTGTCTTTTAGGGTGTGAAGGACCAGTGTACTTTTTCCTCCAGTGGCATGAGGAAATGATCATCGCTGGAGGAAACCCCTGAACTCTTTGAGCCCTGGGCCATTTTCCCTGAAGAATCAATCCTCAAGAATCAATAAATCCTTTGAGCAAAGCTTTGCTCTGTGTCCATGTGTGTCCATGGATCTGGATTTCCTCCTTTCCAGTGGTCCAGGGAAGTCAGGCCAGGTCTGGGCTTTGCTGCCTTTACACAGTCTGTGCCTTCCCCCAGACAAATGGTGTGTTGGGAGTTGTGCAGAGTTCAGGGGGAGTGGGTTGACGGGGGGGTGGATGTCCAAGTGGTTAGAAAGGCAGTGGTTCACTGTCAGCATGGTAGGAATGACCTGGGTTTAAAAGAAAAAGAAGTAATTTCAAAGAAACTTTCTTTTACAACTTTTTCTCCCCGTGAGAAATCACCATTTACTTCTCAATATTTTGAAAGGTCTATTAAAAACTTAATAAAACTTACAACAAAAGGACTAAATAAGGAAAAAGTTACAACGCTGGGAGCCTCCCCCACTTGGTGGCTGGTAACCACGTGGCTGGCTCATCCACACAATGGCTGCTCTCCCTTTTATATCCTTGCTGCTGCAACAGGCAGCCCTAGCTCCTTCCAAAGGCTGTCTGTTGACTCTTGGTCACTATCCATTGGTGTAGACTGCTTTCGTGGAACTGCATTGGAGGGCAGGTGTTGCTAAGCCGTGCCTCTTAGGAACAATCTGCCCCTCCCCAAATGCCCGGACTACCAATATCAGCCCGGGATAACAATGCTGGGTGGGGAGGACACATTGCAGTAACATAACTATACATCTGTACAACTTCTCTTAACATACTTATCATGTTCACCCTTTAACTGGGAGAGCCAACCATCTCATTACTCATCTCAAACATTGTGGCATTCACATTCTCTGAAAAAATCCCTTTGCCCAGGATTTTTCTCCTGGGAAGCTGAGAAGCCTCAGAGAAAAAGGAAAACAATTCTTATCTCATTTGCTTTTCCTGTGTTGTGCTCATGTGCAGAATGTGTTTGGAGATTGTTTACCCACAGGTGATTGTTTAACTGGATTCTGGTGTGAGTTATTTTGACTCATTGGCCAATTATGGCCAAGCTGTGTCGAGACTCTGGAAAGAGTCACGAGTTTTCATTATTATCTTTTGAACATTCACTAAGAATCCTTTCTCTGTTCTTCAGTATAGTATAGTATAGTATAGTATAGTATAGTATAGTATAGTATACTTTATTATAAGATAGTATTATAAAGTAATAAATTAGCCTTCTGAGAACATGGAGTTAAATGCATCATTCCTGCCTTTGTTGGGCAACCCTGCAAATAGAATATTACACCCCCAAAATTCTTGATTTACTCAAAAGAATTTAAATGCCAAAAAAAATCTTTCTATGTCAAAAGTATGTTGAAATTATTTATTGGTCTTGAAATTTGGTTTCCTGGCGGGATGGGGCTGCTGGGTCTACCTGTCTACGGGGCACTGTGGGGCTCTGGGGTTTCCTGGGTGAGGGGCCCTACACGGTCACCTGTAATGCCTGGCCACGGTGGGGTAGAGCCACCGCAGTGTCCTGGAAAAGGGTGAGTGGTTCTACCTGGCTCTTGGGTCGTTCTTGGCCGCTGGGTCCATCGGCTCCAGCAGGACTTGGGTGAATTTTAGGGTGGGCCAGGTGGATCAGTTGTCCCCGGCCATCCTGAGAGCTCACCAGTCATGTTCGCTGACTCCAGTTCCAATACTGAAGGAACCACTGGTGCCAGCATCGCCCCAAGGAAGCCTCACAGCAGAACTGGCACAGGGCATTCCCCTGGCAGAGGGGCAGGGAAAATGTCTTGGCCACGAGCAGCAGAATGGCCAGAAAGCTGCTGGTGCAGGAGTTGCCCACCCCAGCAGATTGAAGGCAGGTTTGGGTTGCATTCCTGCTGTCCTGGCAGTGAAATTCTGAGCAGAGGGCACAGAGGTGTCTTCTCCTCGGGGCTCACAGGTGACACCAAGATGCTGTGGGGGAGCTGAGCCCTGCCTGAGGGCAGACTCAGCCCAGCAGGAGCCCCGGACTGACACCGCGATGGACTACACAGCTGGCTCAGGGGTGCCGTGTGCCATGAGTGGGGAACAGCTTCCCCTGAAACAGGGAGAGCTGAACCTTGGAGCCACCTGCTCCACAGCTGGAATGGTGTCAGCGTCAGGGAGCAGACTAAAGAGGAGAGGGAGGCCTTTGGTGTGAGATTCTGAGGAAGCTTTACTCATCAGGGGGAACAGGCACCAAAGAGCTTCAAGCACCAGTGTGCTCAGGATTTTACAGAGCACTAGAACTGTGGGTGGGCATGATCGCTGAGCCAATAGGGAATCAGGGAGGGAGGAGCAAAAGGAGGGGAATACATCTCAGGGACCAATGGGATAAGGGGGTGGAGAGGGCAGGTCACATGGGCCAATGGGGCATCATCCATGAGGGGAATTCCCAAGGGGCGGAACCTGCAGGGGAGGGGTTTACAGGAGACTGACAGGGAAGGGTCCAGAACAGGGGCAGAGTTTACAGGGATGGATAGGGAAGGCACTGGAATACAAGGTGGGGATTATAATGATTGAAGGGTAAAAGGGGAGGGATATAACCTGGGAATATCCCAGCTTGGGGAAAGACAACACACAGGGGGTGAACTGGAACAGACCATCCAAAAAGCTATGAAATAAAAGGGCACTGCAACAGCGCCCGATATAGAGGGATGCAGGACACGTTTTATGGTGCAAAAAGAAAGGATCGATCCTGTGCTATTTTTATACGGTCTTTTTATAGGCCTTTTCGTAGGGTTTTAAGAACATCCCCTGTCTATCCCCAGTTGGTCAGCAACAAGTTGTTACCCAGTATTGATTGGTCACTCAAACCCCTGGTGTGTATGTGCAAGAAAAGTTGTTTGTGAGAGATAGTTTTCATTTTTCTGTCTAAGAGGGAAAATACAGTTTATACGGGTGGCTGGTGTTTATCACAGTCTTACAGCTCTTTTTCAGGGAAAGTAGGTTGTTTTCCACAGTCCTAGAGCTCTTTCTCAGGAAAAACAAGTTGTTTTTCACTGCTCCACAACTCGGTTCTCACAAAGAGTTGTCAGCTTTCTCATGGCTTCTTCCTCTTGCTGTGATTTATTAAAAGGCCTTCAAAGGATTCACCTTGAGCAGGACAAGAGCCCAGTTGAGGCTACACTCAAAATGGATGACTGGTCAGGAGTTTTCACACTTTTATAAGGTTTGGTCCATTTAAATATTGGAGTTGTTGTCCAGTTACAGCCTCAGATTATGCAGTCCCATCCTCCCAGTTTGCTTTCCTCAATTCGCTGTTATTTGCAATTTTTGTGCCTGAAGCTGCAACAGTGTCTGGTTCTGGGGCTGGAAAAGGATTGTTTTGTCTGACTACACTGTGAAGAGAACTTGCTAACACTGTGTATGAAGTCCAGAGTTACAGACTAATGCAGTAGAGAATCTGGAAATATGACAGCTAAAACTGAAGGCATCAGCCTGTTCCATGTTCCCTTGGTTCCATGGGGATCCACAGCATCACAATGGCCACTTGTTCCCACGAGATTCCCTGATGTCACCATGGTGTCCTTGGACACACCTGGTCACAACTGACCCATGGTTCCATGAGGTTCCCCAGTGTCACCATAGTCACTATCAGAGGATGGATGAGATCAATGTCCTGAGACACCCTGGGATGAGCTGTCAATCAGTCACACAGTGGGTACAGTGCTAACCCAGCCCTGATTGCCTGTGTGATCAGAAATCCCACCTGGGGGGAGGCCCACAAAGGCCTGGAGGCTTAAAAACATGGAGTGCAAGGTCAGCCCCTGGCATGGACTCCGCCTTCTCCTGGGGTTTGTGTCTCACCCACACTGGAACCCTAGGAGCTGTTAGTCATATGTGTGTCTTTCTATAGAGCTTCTGTCTTTCTGTCTCTCTCTCTTTCTTCTCCTTCTAATGCTCTTTCTATGGAACATTTTTGGATACCCTAACAGCTTGCGTGTTTTAATGTTTCCAGGATAAATGGGCTAAGTTAATGAAGTTACTGCTATGATAAGTGTTTTATGTGTGATTTGATGTTGCGTTAAATCCTCTTCCAAAGTTCTTGATTTTTTGCACTTTGCCAGTAGAATTTTGTGTCATTTTGACCTCTTACGAATATCTGCTTGGTGTTTTTCCTGTGCACCAAACTCGAGTAAAGGTGGCAGATGAATTGGTGAATTGGCACGCAAACCCCAAACGGAGCCTAGGGTGCGTGGAGGATCGGGGCAGTGTGAGTCGCACACAATCCCTGGAGTGCAGGGACACGGGTCCCTACCAGGGTTTAGGGTGCCCTGAGTACAGCAGCAGCACTGAGTAGAGCCAAGAGGGCCCCAGTGCCCAGGGTGGAACGGCGGTGCTGGGGGTTCAGTGTGCCGCAGGTCAGGTAGAAACCATAAACCCACTGGAGGTCCCTGGGGGGATTGGGGTCGCAGGGCAGGGCAGGGCTGGGCTTACAGGGCAGGGCAAGGCTGGACCTGCCCCTCCCCCCCCCCCCCACAAAATGTTTAGAGCCAACAATCTCCTCCAGTCTATCACAACAGGCAATGCTGGAGGTGAAATCCCAATTGTGCCCACAGGCACCTGGCTGAGAAGGACAGTTCTTTCCATGGGAAGGAAAGCACAGAGCCCCAAGATTTGGAAGGCAGGTGAGAGCCGCAGTAGGCCAAGGCCAGCTAGACTTGTCAGTAATTGCAGAGTTTGGATTTAGGGAATTTTGGAGGTGGAAACCCAATCTCGGCCATGGGCACCTGGAGAAGCAGGACAGTTCTTTCCTTAGGAAGGAGAGCATGGAGCCTTTTCCAATGTTTTGGGGACGGATGAGAGGTGACCCTTGTGAAACTACTGCCAGCCAGACTTATCCTGGCAATATGCCTATGGGAACAATCTCTGGATATAAGGAACTTTGGAAGTGAAATCCCAATTCTGGCCATGGGTGTCTGGAGCAGAAGGATAGTTCTTTTCCATTGGGAAGGAAAGCACAGAGCCCCAGTGTTTCAGCAGCAGATGGGAAGTGACCCTCAACATGCAAAGGTCACTTGGACCAGTCAGGCAGTCCATTGGAAGCCAAAGCAGCCAGACCTGTTCTGTTTTTCCTTGGTTTTATGGGGCTCCATATTGTCACAATGGTTCCTTGGATCCATGGGGCCCCGCAGTGTCATAATGGTGACCTGATTCCATGGGTTCCAGCAGTGTCACAATGGCCCCTTGATTGCAAGAAGACCTGCAGTGTCACTGGCCCCCAGGTGTCATAAGACCCTGCAGTGTCACAATGGTCCCAAGGATTCCATGAGGCCTTGCAATGTCACAATGGTCTCCGTGGTTCCCCAGGCCCCACAATGTCATGTGACTCCTCTGTTCCATGAAGTCTGCAATGTCTCAATGAACCTTTGGACCCTGGGGCTTTGCTGTGTCACAATGGTCTCCTCTGGCTCCACAGTGTCACAATGGACCATTGATGACAGGAGGCCACTCTGTGTCACCCTGGAGCTTTGGTTCCATGCAGCCCTGCAGTGTCACAATGGTCTCCTTTGGTTGCCCAGTGTCACAATGGACCACTGATGACATGAGACCATGCAGTGTCACAATGGACCTTTGGTTCCATGCAGCCCTGCAGTGTCACAAAGGCGTCTTGGTTTCACGCGGCCCCACAATATCACAATGGTCCTCCCAGGATCACAATGGTCTCACTGGTTCCATGAGGCTTCACAGTCTCACAATGCTTTGCTTATTCCATGGGGCCTACTAGTGTCACAATGGTCTCCATGAGTCCCCTGAGTGTCACAATGGTCTCTGTGATTCCATGGGCCCCTCAGTGTCACAATAGCCCTTTGGTTCCATGAGGCTGTAAAGTGTCTTAATTGTCTTTTCATGGTTCCACGAGGCCTTGCAATGTCAAAGTGAACCTTTGGTTCCATGGAGTCCCACAGTGTCACAATGGCTGCCTGGTTCCATGACACCACAAAGTGTCATAATGGTCTCCATGGTTCCATGAGGCCCGGTGGTGTCACAACGAACCCTTGGTCCGATGGGGCCTCTCAATGTCACGATGATCCCTACATTCCATGGAGTCACACAGCGTCAGTACAGTCCCCTTGGTTCCATGAGGCCCAGCAATGTCAAAGTGGTCTCCTTGACACCATGAGGCCTCACATTGCCAAAATGGTCCCTTGGTCTCACAGGGCCCCACAGTGTCACAATGGTCCCTTGGTGTCACAGGGCCCCACAGTGTCACAATGGTCCCTTGGTCTCACAAGGCTCCACAGTGTCACAATGCTCCCTTGGTTCCATGGCCCTGTGCTGCTGCATTCCCCCCTCCCCTTCTCAGGCCGCCCTGCCAGCTGAGAAATGCTACTTGGGCCTCGGCCTTGGCCAACAGCCCCTGGGCTCAGCTTCTCTGCAGCTCATCAGAAACACTGCTCCAGCCACTGCTGCTGCCCAACCAGCTCCTGGTTCCTTTAGCAGCAGCCCTGGGAACTGTTTTTGTTCCCTCAGTGGCACAACATCCCTGTTCTCACACTGCCAAAGAAAGCTGTTGATGCCAAGTGCGGCCAGGATGAACCATTGCTGGGACTGAAGCCCCTCTCTTGGGGCCCTGCAAACAGCGCTCCAAAAGGAGCCCTTGGAGCTCTCCTGGGCCAGCGACTCCCTCTGAGTGGGGCCTCTCCCAGCCGGGAACTCTCCCGTTTGCTGCACTCGGGGATCCTGAACAACGACAGAGCCTGGGCCGATCCCCCAACTCCTCCAGGCTCAACCCTTTGCCCACTGGGGAGATGCCAAAGGATCCACAGTGAGCATTTCCTGCCCTCAGGGGAATTTCTCACAGGTGCCTTGCACTGACTCTTGGTGTCTGTGTGCACACACGAGTGCTTGTGCTGGGGAAATGTGGCAGAAATGCTGCTGTCTGAGGGGTTGTTGTGCCTTGGATAGCTGAGTCAGTCAGGCCTGTAGGGAAGGTTAAATCACAAGGCCTAAGTTAAATTAAATGCTGCTGAGAGTTTTTCTTTTGCTAAGTGGTTACCTTTAATATAAGTTTTATGTTAAGTTCAATATTGTTAAATGTTATTCCTCTGTTAAATTGTGAAGTCATAGGTTTAAGTTAGGTTACATGCTGTTACGCTCTGCTCTTTTGCTAAATTGTGAGGTTGAAACTATCAGTTAAGGTTAATGTATAAGTAATGTCCGGTTAAGTTTGAGCTCTGTTAAGGTTTCAGGCCGTGTTCCTTTTACCCTTGCCCTTGCTGTCCTTGTGTCACACACACACACACAGAGGGACAGTTCTGAGTTAATTTCTGGTTTGATTTCCTGGATTCTGTTTGGTTTTGTTGTTGCTTTGTTTCCCTGGTGTGCCTGAAGAGTCCAGTCAGGAGCAGAGCGACTCTTGCCAAGGATCTTTGTGCTGCTGTTGGTTAATATTAAATCTGGTTTTTGCTGATCCCTTGCTGGGGATTTTTTTAGCGCTCTCAAGCCCTCGTTCGTAACAGGGTGAAGGAGCCCTGGCCCAGGCTCTGGCTCTGGGGGACACAGGGACCCTGCCGGGAGGTCCCTGTCCCCCTGTGCCACCCCCAGGGCCCCGGCCCCCATCCCCGTGTCAGGCTCTGGGGTCGATCTCGTGGAACATCCTCTGGGGGAGGCTGCGGGGCCAGGGGTGGGGGGACCCGGGAGGACAGGGGACCCCGCTGTGCACGAGCAGGGTTGGACTGCTCTGGGGGGAGCTGTGAGGGGGGCCGGGGCAGAGTGACCTTCCCAGTGACTTCACACAGCTCCCGTGATGTCACACAGCCCCCGTGATGTCACACTGCCCCTGTGATGTCACAGAGCCCCTGTTATGTCACACAGCCTTCTCTGTGATGTGACACTGCCCCTTTGATGTCACAGAGCCAACTCGATGTCACCTTGCGATGTCATACAGCAGTGCTGTGACATCACAGAAGACTGATGTCACAAAGTCACCCTGTGATGTCACAATCTGTTCTGTGATGTCACAGCCTGCTCTATGATGTTCCACAGCCACCAGGTGATGTCACAACCAACTCTCTGATGCCACAGAGCCACCCTCTATGATGGCAGACTGTGTTCTATGGCCTCAGACCCTACTCTGTGATGTCACAGCCAGCTCTGGGATGTCACAGAACCTTCAAGAACCCTCAAGAACTCAGTTCTATTGAAACACTGAAGTTTCTTGTACTTTGAAGAGATCCCTGTAAGGGACACGACAGGGAAAGTGTCCCCAGGCCCCAGGCAGAGCAGAGAACGGCAGGCACTGATGGCAGCTGCGGACAAAGAGAAGCCAAGTCTTGGTGCCCTGGGGCACAGCAGCAGGGTCTGTGTCACCAAGGGCTGGGAGGAGACACCTTGTCCTGAGGCACTGGGGCCTCCTGGCACAGCCCCAGCCAGGCTGGGCACTGTCAGCCCCTTGTCCTGTCCTCAGCATCTCCCCCTAGCCCACATCCCAGTGGCCTCAAGGATCTGCTGGAAGGAGTCCCTGGGGAGCCTTGCTCAGCAATGGCCCTGGGGGCTCCTGAATGCTCCCTGCAGGGACTTCAGGCTTTTCAAAGGACTTGGAGTTTTGCTTTTGCTTTGGAGTCTCTGAGAGCTTTGTGCAGTCATGGCCTCCAATTATGTGTTGTAGTTAGTTCTTAGAGAGGCTTTGTCAGTAACACCACTCAGTGGGGTTCATTAATGCTTCAAAGTACTTCAGTTCTTTCAAGGTACTTGGTGTTTCCCTTTGGATAGACTCTGGGAGATATTTGTCCAATCATTGCCCCAATTATCTGCGTTAATTAGTCCCTGGAGAGCTTTGTACTGACACTCAGTGGGGCTCATTAATGCTTTGAGACACTCAAGGTGCTGAAGGTGCTTTGGATTTTCCTTTCCACACTGAGTGTCTGAGAGGTTTTTGTGCCATCCTGGCCACCAGTTCTCTCCTGCAAGGAATGCATGAGGAGCCTGTGTTGGAGAGGGACCTCAGTGGGAGCCATGAATGCCTGGAGACACTCTGGGTGTTTCCTCTGCCTTTGACCTCTGGCAAGGTTTGTGCAATCTCCTCCCAGGCCCTGATGTTCAAGGGCTCAGCTCCAAATGCACAGTGAGGCTCATGAGGATCAAGCAAGTCCTGACAAACCCTGGCTCTGCCTTGATTTCCCTCTGCTCCAGTGCAGTTCATTAGGACGGTTTCCTTTGACAGTTATGGAGAAATAGTTCAAAGAGCTTCCAGGAAATATGTAGTCCTATTTTAAAGGGTGTCTTTTATTGCTGTTCCTATTACACAAGAGGTGATTGCAGCATTCAGTGACTGATATTGATCCAGGGACTCTCCTAAGGAGCCCTGGCCTGCTCAGAGAAGCTGTGCCTTGAGCTCTGAGCCAGTGTAGACAACCTTGCTCCACATTCCCCAAGCCCATTGTGTCTCTCCTCACTCACCTGGAACCTGCTTTGCTTGAAGAACTGGCTGCACACAGCCAAAGAGGGATTTTCCTTCTTTGATTTTTGAAGCAATCTAAAACTCCTGAGTTTCCCCATTGCAAACAGACATCCTCCTCAAGTGTGTGCCAAGCCCAAGCTGCCACCAGGAGCACTCCAGACCTGCCCTGGGCCAGCTGTGAGGGTGGATCATCATCCCAACATGCAGTGGTGCCATTGCAAGGGACTGTTGCCATGGACACTGCAATGACCCCACTGCTGGGTTTGGGTGCCATGGCAACCCCCATCAGTTCAGGTTTCCTTGGAAACCAGCCCAAGGAGCCATTTCTGCAGCCAGGTTCCATGGCCACTTGCCTGCAGAGCTGTTGCTGTCCTCAGCGGCCATGGCAACCCTGGGACAAAGCGGTGCCAGGGCTGTTCCAGGTACAATTGCAGTGACACTCGTTGGAGCCACCAGGTGCCATGGCAATGGCTACGGGGACCCGTTCCTTGGTTTGGTGCCATGGCAACCAATGCCGGAGCTGTTGTGATGGTTGGTGGCCATGGAAAGCTGCCCTGGGCCCTTGCTCAGGGCTGGTGTCAGTGCCCAGAGCCAGAGGGGATCCCTTGCTGGGGGCTGTGCCATGGCCACCTGCCCTGTGCCATGCTGGCCGCTCAGGCACCAGGAACCAGCAGCCAACGGCACTGCCAGGGCCAAAGGCCAGGTCAGCCAGACAGAAAGGGGCAGGGCTGGGCACTGTTTCCATGGCAACCGGCACTGGGAGGACACCTGGGTCACCTGGCATGGCAGTTGCCATGGAAACCCCGGGCAGGCACTGAGGGCACAGCCCCTGGCACTGAGACACTGCTGGGCCGGGTGCTGAGCACAGGGCTGAGCACACAGAGATGGTTTTGTTCTTGCTGAGCTGCAGCACAGCCAAGGCCTGTCCTGCCCCTCGTCCAGCCACGCTGGGGAGGGGCTGGGGCTGCAGGGAAGCTGGGCAGGGGACACAGCCAGGACAGGGGACCCCAACTGACCCCGGGGTACCCCAGACCAGAGCACATCATGCTCAGGGTATGAAGGGGGGAACAGGGAGGAAGGGGGGAATTTTGGAGGGAGGGCTTTTGCCTTTCCAGGGAACACTTAGGCAAGAGGGGGCCCTGTTTCACCAGTGGGCAGTGTCACTACCAAAGACACAGACACCAACTGAAGGAATTGTGTCATTTATATCATGCACAGCTGCAAAGATTTACAAAAGGATAAGCTCAGCAAAGCACATCATCATTAGCAATGAATTACAAAAGAAGCTCAGCAATCCATCATAACCCATCATTATATTTTGATGACCAATCCCTTGGTGAAACACCAGAGGTGTTTGTGGCAGACAAAGATTCTGGCTGACTATCAAGGTACACCTTACAGACATCAGCAGTACTTTAGTGACACCGTTCTTCATTCTTTTTTCTCAATCTCATTCGAATTAGGAACAAGAATTCTGTTGTGCATGGAGCTGGCACCTTTTTAATTCCAGAATAATGCCCCCAGGCCCTTTGCTGTTCAGCTTTACCATGCTGTCTGTGGCTAACAAGGCTTGGGGGGGGCCCTTTCCCCTCTGGCTGGAAGGGGCTGGGTCCCAGTCCCTGTGGGGCACCCAGGCTCCTGGATGGAATTCCTGTGCAAGTCCCTCAGTGTCACAGCAGCCTTCACAGGGAGCCCCATGGATCAGAGCATTTCCCAAAGGGGCCCTTGGGGCAAACAGGGAGATCTGGTCTGGCAGGATGTGTAAAACCATATCCTGTCAGATCTCCTTGTTCTCACACAGAATCCTTGGCTGCAGGGACACATTCCCATTGTTCCTGCCCAGGTTTCAGGACTCAGAGTTGTCTTTCCCAGGAGCTGCTCCTTCAGCTGCCTTGGGAGGGCCACTTGGCCTCGGGACCTACACTCTGGCTCCATTATTAGGACTGCTGCACCCAAACCCTTTATTTGCACAAACAGTGGTGATTGGAGGTGGATCTCCTTTTTTCACAATCATTCCTAAAAATGCAGTATCAATAATTGTACTACCCTGTCACAGGGTTGACTAATCCAATCCTGGTCACTATTGTTTACAGAATTACTGTAATTTCTCCTTGATATTCTGCATCAATTCCTCCTGCCATGACAGGAACACTTTGCAAGGCCAAGCTCCAAGGCAGCAGTAACCAAAGCAAAGTGTCCTGGAGGAATCTGAATTCCTGTTTCAGAATTGATAGCTCTCATTTGCTTTGAATTTATCCTAATTAATTCCAATGCATGAAGGCCCAGCCCTGCAGCCTCTGGGCTGGCCCTGCCAGGGGCCATCACAGCCAGAACGATTTCCCAGGCAGCCCAAGTCTCACTGCCCATGGTTGGATTTGCAAACTGGGGGCAGCCGTGCACAGCCAGGGGGTTCCATTTCCCCTGTGAGCCATTGGGAAGGGCATGGAGCACATCTGGGAGATGAGTTCTCCATGGACAAAGGTTCCCATCTCCTTATTTTTCCAACTGCTCTTTTAACAACCCCTTACCCGTGCAACCAATCCTGCAGCTTGTGCATAATGTGGTACATGAAAAACCCTGCAGGGAAAATCACTGTATTTTTCACAGGAACAGACAAAGCACCCTGCACCACAGTATCAGCAACCCCTGCAAAAATAGCCAATTTTCTCCCTTTCTCCCTTTTTCATTGTATACAATCTCAAAAAGTTGACCACTGACATTAGGGTCCTGGCCAGTCCTGTTCTGTAGGGTATTTAGTGTTACATCCCTGAGCAGCCAAAGCTACCAAATAAGTATTGTCAGCACTATTTCAGGTTATTATATAATTTCATAGATAGATAGTGATATAGAAATATAGATAGATACAGACATAAATAAATTTATATAAATAGATATATTGAGGTCTTATTATACTATAAATACAAATATAATTATTATGTATATAGACATTTCACTTGCACAAATGCATATCAGTTCAAGATTAAAACCTTCTTCTCTTGCTCCATGTGGGAGCATTCCAACAATCATTGTTCCTTCTGAAGGTGCTGTTTCCTATGTACTCTCAACAAATTCATCTTTGTCTGCCCAAACCCACAAGGTCTTTTCCTTTTCCATGTGCAATTTTTGGATGCATTTGAAGACATCCAGGGCTGCAGCTTCTTTTACCCGACTGCCCCACTGCTACCACGGGGCTCCGACCTCAGCCCACTCCAGAGCCAGGGAACTCCAGGAAAGGGCTTCCCAGCTGGGAATTTCTGATGGCACTGATTCCTCACATTTACCCTGAACAAGTGACATTTTGTTGGGATCTGGACAGACTGTGCCAGTTCTGTTTTGCCAGTGGGCAGGGTCAGCACCAAAGCCACAGACTCCAGCTGAAGGAATCAGTGTCATTTCCTGCAGTTCAGAGCAGCAAAGAATCACAAAAGGAGCAGCTCAGCAATGCACCCAACCATCCCCAACAAAGATTGCAGCAGTGATTAAGAAAGATCCAGCAGCATTTACCCTCAACCTTTACCATCCCCCAGACCCACACAGCAGCTGGGGAAGCTGTCACAGCCAAGGGCTGCAGAGCCACTCCTGGGCACTGGGCATTCCTGCAGGTGCCTCCAGCCCCAGGTGAGGCTCCAACCCCGCTGGGAGAGGGCCCAGCTCTGACAGTGCTGAATGAACAAACTGACAGCACTGCTAGTGTGGCAACATCTGCTTTCATGCTCCTCTTGGGTCCCCCCCAAAGCCTGGCCAGGGCTCAAGGAGGAACCAAGGGAGCTGACTTTGACCATACAGCCCCAAACAAGGCCAGATGTCAGATTTCATGGCCTTGTCTGGCTTCTAAATACACAAAGGTCAATCCGTGTTTCCCTAATGAGTGGCTACATCTATCTCAGTGCTAATGACCATGCACATTTCATTAGGGAGCAGATACAAAGATAACGTTTGCTTGGAAGGTTCATCCAGAGGCCACCTTTGGCTCAGGGCCTGCTGTTCAGGCCGCACTCAGGGCTGGTGTCCAGACCTTGGCACTTCAGGGACATTGTTTAGTGCTGGGCTTGGCACTGCTGGGTGAGCGGCTGCACTGGGTGAGCTCAGAGGGCTTTTCCAACAGAAAGGATTCTGTGGCTCCATGCTAATATCCACTGCATTCAGCTGGGGCTATTTTAGCAGCATTACTTTGCTCAGAAAGTCTCCTCTTGCCCAGCTCCTGTGGCCTGAGGCTTCAGCTCCTTCAGCTCCTGGTGCTGAGCTGCTCATGCTGAACGAGACCAATCAGAGAGAAGAGCACAGTCCATGCAATTCCTTCTGGGACACGGAGAGGGGAGGCTGTGCAAACAGGAGCACTGTTTGCTGTGGCCTCCTCTCTGCCCTTCACGTCTTTCAGCGCTTTGAACCAGCCAAGAGCTTTCTCCAAGAGTGCAATGGAGCAGCTGTTCCTGCTCCCAGGCCTGGCTCTCTCCAGTCTCTGCCCTTGCCTGGTTCTGTCCCTCGTGCTGTGCCCTCTGTTTCCCCAGGGCTCGGTGGCTGCTGCCCAGGACTGTGGCACTGGCACAGATCCAGTGCTCCAGAGCCTCCTTTCTGTGCCCTTGGAGCTGCCTGGGCACAGCCGCCTTTTCCATCTGGAAGCTCCCCATGGACAGGGAGTGCCCAGCTCCGTTCCCTGCACAGCCTCCAGGAGCTCAGGGCTGCCATCTCCAGTCCCTGCTGGCACTGGGGGCTCCCAGGTGCCTCAGGCTGCTGTGACACCGCTGCACACGGGAGGGAAGAGGGGCAGGGGCTGTGCTCAAAGTCAGCTCCATCTGCTGCTGCGGCTGCTGCTGCTGCTGCTGCTGCTGCTGCTGCTGCTGTGGGGTCATTTGTGCAGCCCTGGCCCAGAGTCAGGGATCAGATCCTGCCAGTCTCTTCCAGCCCTGGCTGCTCAGAGTTTGGGCCTTGGAGCCTCAGGTGGCCAAAGGCAGCTGCTGCTGGTCCCTCTGTGTGCCCGTGTTCAGCAGTGCTGCTCCATCAGTCTGTGCCCAGCAATGGGGAAAAGCCTCAGCCCTGCAGGGCCAGGAGCTGCCGGGCTCTGCCTGAGCAGCTCAGCCAGCAGGAAGGGAGCTGCTCCACATGGGAACCAGGAGCAAAGGACATTTCTTCTGTAGGACATGTTTTCTATTTAGAAGGAAAAAAAGGAAAAAGGAAAAAACTAGGTAAATTGTAAAAGATAAGAATAAAATCCAAGTGTTAGTGAAAAAACATAACACAATGTTAGTGAAAAAAAACAAAACATAAATGCAAAGACACCTTCTTTGCATTAAGAGGTAAATGATCTTTTTCAAAAGAGAACTCAGTTCTTTACATTGTAAATGTGCTGATGGCATGGATCCATCTTACTGACCTCAGCAGCCTTTTAAAAGATTTTGGGCTTTGTTACCAACACTGGTATTTGAAATTGTGGTTGAAGCAAGAGGAAATTGCTTTGTGCCCTTCCAGCTCCAAGCAGGACTGGGAATGGAAACTCTGTCAAACCCCAAATCCTTTAGAAGATCACCTTCCTTCTCACCCTGCAAATGAGCTGCACATTCCTGTTGTAACTGCCAGGAGTTTCTTAGAGACACGAAGTCCCACTGACAGCTTTTTGCTCTGGTTTGGCAGTGCAGAAGGGCAATTCTCCATCCACCAGCTCCAGACTGCACTGCCTCAGGAGCACGGCCCACTTGCCAGCTTTGGCCCACTCGTGGCACTTCTAGAGGAGGAAGAAAGTGCAATTGCACAATTCCAGCCAATCAAGAAGGAAGAATGGGACAGACAAAACACTCTGTACAGATGCAGGCGTTCAGCTGGGACTGTGGAGAGTTTGGGTCCTTGCCAATTGGATGTGTGTCCCCAGCTGCAATCTCTGGGCCTGCAGCAGAGTCTCACTCACCTGCCAAAGCAGAAAGCTCAGGCGCTGTGCTCGCAACGGGCTGGTCTGATGCAGAGCTGTCAGAGCAATGTGAGGGCAGAGCCAGCCCAGCTGGGCCCAGGGCTGAGCCCAGCAGAGCCCTGGCAGAGCCCAGAGCAGCCTCAGCACCCGCAGAGCCCGGCTGCAAGGAGAGAAAGCAGAAACCGCCTGTCAGCTGAGGGCTCCTGTGCCCTTGTGCCAAGGCCTGCGATGACCAGGCCATGCTGGCTGCGCCCAGAGCTGTGCCCAGAGCTGCCCATCCCTGCTGCCAAAGGCACAGATCAGGAGGGCAGCACATGTGCCCAGCCTGCAGCCAGCCACGGCACATCCAGCCCTCAGCAGCTGCCCAGAGCAGGATGCTCCTGTGCTCGCTGCCATCTCCCAAAATCTCTGATCCCACCCTGCCAAGCACACAGGGACCCACCTCACGCCAACCACGGCTGCAAGAAAAGCTGCTCCCAAACCACGGCCTCAGCCTTCTCCAAGGGCACGGCCCATCCACACCACAGCTGCTCCCAAGCACTTCCCCATCCACACTGGACCACCTGGAACGCTTCCTCTGGAATAACAAACAACACATTATTGAAAAGAGTTTAGAGACAAAATGGGAAAACAAGAAAATTGGTAAAAAATCTTATCTCTGTCAGGGTCTTGAGGAAGGCCCAACCCCTGCATGCCAGGGAAAAACCCAGCCATGGCTGTGGGAAACCCACACTTTCTCTCTTCCCCTCTGCACTGCCCCCCAAAATCACGGTGACCCCAAAGCAAACAAGGGCAGTAGAGCAGCCCAAGCCCTTCCTTGCCTGCACAGCAAAGCAGCTGTGCACAGGTTCTGGAGTCCCACCATGGGGCTTTGTTTGTGTCGGGCTGGCTGCCCCAGCCCCAGCCCCAGCCCAGGGCACGGTGGGTGCTGGGGGCTGTTGGCAGGGCCAGGAGCCCGCTCCCATTTCGTACCCACCCCAGCCCATGCCCCAGCCCTGCCAAAAGCAGCCGGGCAGCCACTGAAGAATGAGTTGCATCTGCCCCAGCAAAGGGGGAGCCTTTGCTTCCCCGCCTCGCTGGGTCATGCCCAGATCTGGCAGAATTTCCCGGGTGGGACTCATCTGCAAATTCCCTGTGGAGTTTGGCTTTGAAGAAGGTGCCAGAATCAAAGTGCACCACCTTCAGCCTCCAGTGGCCAGGCTGAGGAAGAGCTTGTCATCCTTGATGTCACCCTCGCTGTCTCCAGCAGCAGCAGCAGCAGCAGCAGCAGCAGCAGCATCCCCACCCGGTACAGCTTCTCCAGGGGCTTCTTCTCCTTCCCTGGGGGGAGACCAGGCTCTCAGGGCTCTGCCCAGGGCCCCAGCTGTCAGGGAACCAGGACAAGCAAAACGAGCTTGGAGGGTGGCCACCAGTGCTGAGCAGAGCAGCTCAGCCCCAGCACAAGGGCTGCGTGCTCCCATCCCATGACCCCGGTGCAGTGACACAGGCAGCACAAAAAGCTCTGGGTTCCTTTGCTTCTCATTGCCAAGGCATATCTGGAGCAGGAACTTACCAGGGCCCTGGATCAAAGTGTGCCTGTGGCTCTCTCCCTTCTTCTATGGCAGAGGAATATCCCACATCCAAGGATCACAGAACAGGTCTTCCAGTGCGGGTCTGTCCAAGGAGTTCACGGATAAACACCACCTGATCAGGTCTTTGCACTCTGGGAAGAGAAAGCAGAAACTGCCGGTCAGCCAGAGAAGGCTCCTGTCTGCTTTGCCCCACTATTCCCACACCCAGGCCATGCTGCATGTGCTCAGAGCTGGGCCTAAACTTTCCCATCAATTCCCTGTTTTGGAGGAGAGCAGGACATGTGCCACCTCCTCAGCAGCTGCCAGAGCGGGATGCCCACTAGCCCGCTGCTGGCTCCCAGCACTGGGATTCCCCCCATGCCCAGAGAAGAGGATCCACCTTGAGAGAGCCCTTGTGGCAGCGGGAGCTGGCCCCAGCTGAGGTTCTGGCCCCTTCTGAAAGGGTGCTCCCCGCAGACCATCTGGTGCAGCAGGATGCCCAGGGACCAGACTGTTGCTGCCTCGCCATGGTACCAGCCAAAGTCGTTCCATTCCGGGGGGCTGTAGGACAGTGTTCCTATGGAATACAGATGGAGTTCATCAGGGGGATGCTGCTGCTCCCAGAGCCTGGCCCCAGCATCCCTGGGCCTGCAGGGGCTGCATCAGGGGCACACAGGGTGACCACTGCCCTCTCGCCAGCACCTGGACTTGTGCACAAACTAAGGGCTGGAAAAGAAGCCTCTGGTGTTGGAAGAGGGCAGCCCTGGCTAGGCCCGACCATGACATGCAAAGGAAAAACCCCCTCTGTGCTGGGGAAAAAACATGCCCTTATCCTCCCTGCCTACATTGCCCCAAAAATATTATGAAGCCAGGCAAACAGGGTGAGTGGAGCAGTCCAAGCTCTTCCTCTCATCTGCACACCAAACTGGCTGGGGCATAGGTTCCGCCCCCCCTCTCTGCTACCCCACCCACGGGGGTTTTGGTCGGGCTGGCTGCCCAAGCCCAGCCCTAGTCCTGGGCAGAGTGGCTGGCAAAGGCTGCCAGCAGGGCTGGAAGATGGCTGCCCACCCAGCCCTGCTCTAAAGCAACCCAGCTGAAGATTCAGTGCCCTGACTGGCAGCAAAAGGGAGAATCCCCGCTGCCACAGCCAGCTTGGGCTGTGATATGTTGGGCCATGAGATGCCAGCAGCGGGAGCACAGCCCTGCATGGGCTCACCTGCAAAGTGAGTGTAGACTGTGTCTTGCAGGTAGGTGCCACAGCCAAAGTCAATCAGTTTGGCCTGCCCGGTGTCCAGGTCAACCAGGATGTTCTCTGGTTTGATGTCACGGTGCAGGACCCCGCAGCTGGTGCAGTGCCGCACGGCCTCCAGCACCTGGCGGAACAGCTCCCGTACCTCCTCCTCGGGCAAGAACCGCCGTGCCCGAATGAAACGATGCAGGTCCTGACACCGCTCTGGCCGCTCCAGCACCATCACGATGTCCTTGGGGAGCTCAAGCCACTCCAGCAGCTGGACCACACCAGGGAAGCCAGTGGACACCTTGGCCAGCAGCACGATCTCCAGGGGTGCGCTGGTGCCGTCGGGCTGCGGGAAGAGCACGACGCCGTCAGTCGGGCTGATGCCGTGCCAGGCCTGGGGAAGCCTTCAGCCAGGCCGGGATGCTCTGCGCCCTGCGCTGGCCCCACGCCCGCTCTCCCTCGGGGCGTCCTGGCGGCTCCCACCATGCCGGGCCCCGCCTCATCCCCGGCCGGCAGCCCCGGCTTCTGCCACTGGCCCCGCTCACTCACCAGCTCGCCCCAGTGCCGGACGCGGTTCCGTGGCACCCTTTTGATGGCCACCTGCAAGCCAAGGGCAGCAGCGGTCTCAGCTCGCCGCCCGCACTGCGAGCCCCATCCTCCGCCCTCCGCCCTCCTCCTCCTCCATCCCCTCCTCCTGCGCCCGCCGCCGGCCCCGCCGCTCACCGGGGCGCCGTCCGAGAGCCGCGTGGCCGCGAAGACGCTGCCGAAGCCGCCGCGCCCCAGCAGCGAGCCCAGCCGGTACCGCTCCTGCAGGGCCTCCTGCGCCTTCCCTGCGGGCGGGACGCGGCGGTCAGCGCTCGGCCCGGGGCCAGCAATGGCCCCCGAGCGCCCCTCACCCGCCCCGGGCCGGCCATGCCCAGGCGTTCGCTCCCAGGAACGCGGCACGGGAGGCTCGGGGCTGGCGGCCGCGCTGCCGAGCGGCGGAGTTCGGGCCGGGGAAGCCGCAGCGGAAGCGGCGGGAGCGGCCGCGCCGCGTGTGTCCTCCGCGGGCCCTGGGTGGAGCCGGGACCGGGGCCGCGACCGCGACCGCGACCGGGGCCGCGGCCGAGGCCGGGGCCGGGGTCGGGACTAGAGCCTTCCTCGGGTCCGGGGCCGGGCTCGGGCCAGGCGGAGCCGAAGGGCGGCGATGCCGCCCCGGCCCCAGGCACTGATGCCCGCCCAGCAGCGCCACCGCCAGTACGGCCAGAGCCAGGCGGAGGCGAGACCGCGGCGGGACGGCCGGGGCCGGGCACGGGGCAGCCCCGCCCGGGGCCGGGGGCGGGCCGGGGGCATGGCCCAGCCCGGCAGGGGAGAGGGAGGCGGGGAGGGGAGAGGGACGCTGGGAAACGGACACCGAGAGGAGGATGCCCGACAGCGGGAAAGGGAGAGGGAGAGAGAGAAAGAGAAAGAAAGAGAGAGTATTCAAAACTATCTCTTTGCAGCTCTCGCCGCTGCTGCTGCCGCTGCTGCTGCCGCTGCTGCAACTGAGGCACCGGGACCGTTCGTCCCCGTGTCCGTTCCCCGCTCGCCCCACGAGCCCCACGTTCGAGCCCCGCGCGCCCCGGGGACAGCCCCTCCGTCTGCCCAAACACGGGAACTTTGCAGCCTTGAGCCCGGATGCAGAGCCCTGACTCCTGCGCACTGGCACAGCGATCCCCTCGCCTGCTGCTGTGCATTGTCCTTGCTGAGGGTCAAACACTGTCGGGGCACCTTCCTTTGGGGTAGGATTCCTACCTGACCCAAGCACTGCACTTACATCTCCAGTGTTGCTTTCCAGTAAAAACAGGGGAAGGAAAAGTGTGTGTGGCTCATGGGATTTTAGGGTGTCTAAAAATCACTAAGTCACTGATCTTAGAGGTGAGGTGCATCTGGAATTACTGGGATGCAACATAGAAAAGGGTAGCATAGAAATAAATAGAGGAAAACATAGTGGATTGTTTCTTTCATTTTCATTTCACTTCTGTAAAGCTGTTTCAGTTTTCCAGGAATCTTCTCCTGTCTGCTCTTCCCAAAAATCTCTCATGGAGAACAAGGTCAAGCTTCTGTCACAAGATTTGCCACCAGGAAATTATGCCACTGGTGAAGTTTTCATGATGACTGTTAGTGCTGGCTTAGGGCAAATTTGGGGAGGAAACCTCCAAAAGGAATCCATCTAGAAAGCAAGTTCAAGCAGCCCCTCCCCCTACTAGTTCAGGAAAAGACTTCCCTGGAGAAAAGTGAAAAAACCCCAGTTTATTTAACAAGTAAAGTATTCACAAGCATGAAAAATGAATCATATTAAATCAAACCTCTGACAGTGCTGAAGAGATGTCACATTCAGAAAGTCCTTTTTGTGGGTTGTAGTTGGCTCACTCGGTCTCTCCTGAGTCCCTCTGGTGCTGGAATGCAGCGTCCCAGAGCTCGGGGGGCCACAGGTGTGAGCTGCAGGTGTTTTCCTGGGTTTTCAGTCCAGAGCAGGTTTAAACAGTTCCAAGAAAAAGGAAAGTCACAGTCCAAGGAACTTCTCTGCCCCAGCTAGGTAAAAATAATTGTTAGACCTGGGCTGTGAAGGCACTGGGAAATTTCCAAATCTGGGCACTGGCATTGCCAGCAAACACCAGATCTGGATAATGCTGGAGCCAGAACCTGGAAATTTCCAAATTTTGGGTTTCTGTGCCAGGAAATCATTGGACTTGGGCTGTGCCAGCACCAGGAATTTTCAGATTTCGGCGCTGGCGCTGCCAGCAAACATCAGATCTGGGTGGTGTCATTGCCAGTGACAGAAATCTGCCAGATTTGGGCTCTGCTGGCACAGGGAAATTTCCAAATCTGGGTTCTGGTTACATGAAAAACAAGATGTGGGTGGAGCCAGACCCAGTAGCAGGAAGCTGCCATGGGCTTTGGATTTCTGTGCCAGCAAATTGCTGCACTTGGGCTGTGCCAGAACAGGGAAATGTCCAGATCTGGGCACTGGCAGTGCCAGCAAACAGCCCATTTCAGGCTCCAGGCTCCAGGAAGGATTGGATCTGGATGCCTTCCTCTTTTCTTTCCTTCTATCCTTCCTTCTTTCCTGGGATCCTGCTGCCAGTAAACTCCAGATTGGGCGGTACTGGCAAGGGGAAATTGCCAGGTTTTAGCTTTCTTTGCCAGCAAATTGCTGGACATGGGTGGTGCCCGAAGAGGGAAATTGCCAGATGTGGGCACTGGCAGTGCCAGCGCACACCAGATCTGGGTGGGGGATGTGCCAGCACCAGGAAATTGCCAGATGTGAACTTTCAGTGCCAGCATATTGCTGGATTTATGCTGTGCAGGAACCTGAAAAATTCTGGATCTGGGCACTTGTGGTGTCAGCAAACACAAGATTGGGTTGCTGTAAGTACCAGGTATTTGCAAGATTTTGGCTTTCCTTGCCAGAAAATTACTAGACTTGGGCTGTGCTGGCACCAGGAAATTCCCGCATCTGGGCACTGGGGGTGCCAGCAAACACCGGATCTTGGCATTGCCAATGACGGTAGCAGGGAATTGCCAGATTGTGGCTTTCTTTGCCAGAAAATTGCTGGACTTGGCTCTGCCAGAACAGGGAAATATCCAGATCTGAGCACTGGCAGTGGCAGCAAACATCAGGTCTGGGCACCTGTACTGGCATCAGGAAATTGCCGGATTTTGGCTTTCTGTGCCAGCAAATTGCTGGACTTGGGCTGTGCCAGCACTGGGAAATTTCCAGATCTGGGCACTTGCGCAGCAAACACCAGACCTGGGTGGTGCTGGTGGCAGCACTGGGAAGCTGCTGGGTTCTGGCTTTCTTTGCCAGAAAATTGCTGCATTTAGGTTTTGCTGGCAGTGAGAAATTTCCAGATGCTAATTTTCTGTGCCAGCAAACTGCTGGAATTAGGCCGTGCAGGCATCTGAAACATTCCCAATCTGGGTACTGGCGGTGTCAGCAAACCCGAGATTGAGTTGCTGTAGGTACCAGGTCTTTGCTTGGTTTTGGCTTTCTTTGCCAGCAAATTGCTGCACTTGGGCTGTGCCAGAATAGGGAAATATCAAGAACTGGGAACTGGCAGTGCCAGCAAACCCCACATTTCAGGAAGGATTGGATCTGGACCCATTCCCTCCCTGCCTCCCTCCCTCAGCAAGGCGCCAGAGGGGCTGGACAGCAGCCAGGCAGAAAGGGACCTGCAGGGACTGATGGACAGCAGGCTGGACATGAGCCAGCAGTGTGCCCAGGTGGCCAAGAAGGCCAATGGCCCCTGGCCTGGATCAGGAATGGTGTGGCCAGCAGGAGCAGGGCAGGGATTGTTCCCCTGTGCTCAGCACTGCTTGGGCAGCACCTCGAGTGCTGTGTTCAGTTCTGGAGCCCCCAATTTAGGAAGAACATGTAGGGGCTGGAGCGTTTCCAGAGAAGGACAAGGCTGGTGATGGATCTGGAACACAAGTGCTGTGATAAGTTCCTGAGGAAGCTGAGGTTGTTTATCCTGGAGAAGAGGAGGCCCAGGGGAGACAAGGCAGTGTCAGGGCACAGGTTGGACTTGATGATCTCCATGGCCTGTTCCACCCTTGCTGGTTCTGGGATTCTCTGAAGCCACCCTTGGAGCAGTCACAGGATGAGCCCTGGGCCTCCTGTTCAGCAGCTCCAGCAGCCCAGGTCCCTCAGCTTCTCCTGCCAGCCCCAAGGCCCATCCTGTCAGTCTTGCAGAGCCTCTGCAGCTCCTCCTCACTGCCCAGAACAGGGAGCCCCAGAGCCAGACACAGCAGCCCAGATGTGGCTCCCCTGGCCTGGGGTGCCTCTGGCAAGGGAGCAGCACCAGGCACTGCAGGAGCCTGCAGAAAATTGATCTGAAGGCCAAAGCTCCTTAGCTCCTTCTGAAAGAGCAGGAACAGTTCCTCATTCCAGTGTGGTGGAATGCTGGGCACCACAGCTCCAGGTGAGGACTGGACACAAGTTTGCTCCCACTGAGTGCTATGATGGGTTCTGCAGGAGCTCTGGCCTCCTGTGCTTGCCAGGCACAATGGGGAGAGAAGGAGCCAAGTGCACTGATGTGGGAAATGGATTTTTAGAAAGCTTTTAGGGCGTAATAGAAGGCCCACAAAGTAGGAATCTGTATATAAATCTTGAGACAAGAAATGCTAACCTAAAAATGCCATGGAACAGGACAGATATTGTTGAGAGAAAAATGGAGCTGGAAAAAAGTTTCAAAAGACGGCCTTGCAAATAAGATTTTGGAAAAACAGAGCTATGAAAGATGCATTGTAGTGGGACCCATGAGGGGCAGCTTTAAATAATTGGCTTTAAGGCATCTACAACGTGGCATGGCAAAAGGCTGATAGACCAAGAAACGCTTATAATGTATTATAATTAGGAAATAGTTGGCTTCTGATTGTGATGGCGTGAATTATAACATCTGTATTGTCTCACTCTTCTCATGAGACCGAAAATGGAAGAAAAGTTATTAAAACACCTCTCAGTGTCCCCGTCTCTAGGTCAAGAAAAGAGTATTATCCAACACACTGACACACCTTTGCCCTGAGCATAACCCAGCCTGGACCAAACACACTGAAAGGTTTTCCCTGTGGCCCATGTCTCGAAACATCAGGTCTGCTGTTTGACAACTCAGGTTGGTTTGGTGTCAAGGAGCTCCCTCAGAAATACTGGGTTTGTCTTCCTCTGTGCCTTCCCCTCAGCAGCCTTGGGGATGCTCCTGTGTGAAGCCATCTGTCTCTCACAGTTTGAGACAACTTCAAACAGGATATTGTGCAATAAGTCGTCTCCTCTAAAGTGTTCCAACAATCCCTTTCCAGCAATAGGAAATTATTACTAATAGATGAAAGTGGAAAAACCCCAACAGTTTATTAACAAACAGAATCCCCCCATGGCACGCGTTACAAGAAGGCGCCAGGGTCTCTCTCAGAAGAACAGGAGCTGTCACGGAGCAGTTCCAGCAGCTGATGGAAGCTTGGGGGCTCGTCCGGCATCGGCTTTCTCCCATGGCAGAGCTGCATGGAGCGGGCAGGGCAGTGAAGCAGCTGGGCTGGAGCCCCTTGCTGCCTTTTCTCCCCGGCGTGGCTCAGCTCACAGACTCGGGCTGGGAGCGGGGCCGCTCTGCTCCTGCCGGCACCGTGTCCCTGGGCTTGGACAAACAGTTTCCTGCCTGGAGAGCCCTGCACACTGCTCCACAGATCTTTCATAAAGGCCCAAACCAGCTCCAAACACTCTGTCTGCAGCAGCTTTTCACAAAGGGCTGCAGCAATCCAGGACAGCTGCAAGTGAGTGTTGGAAGGCTCTTGTCTTGTTCCTGACAGCAGAATTCTTGATGATCTTGTGCAATTTTATTCAGATGTAACTTGAGAGCTGAGGTTTTTTTGTTAAAATATTTCATGATGAGTACGAAGCCTTGAGAGCGTGAGGTGCAAGACTGATGTGTGAAAGCATGAGCATATCCTCCAGATTGGCCAGTTTAATTGCCCATTTTATGACTATTGTATTTATTCCACACTAATAAGGAAAACCAAGCTTTGCTTGGAGGCAAAACAGGCATGGGATACACTACAGTCCCTCACAGGCTCAGCAGGGCTGGCAGTGACAAAGCAGGCAGTCTGCTTCATTGTGAACCACTACAGAGATACATCCCAATCTAGTTTAAGTAGCGTGGTATTATTAAGAGCTCCTTTTCTGCATGAGACACAAAAAGGAGATCCCAAATGATCTTCATGCAAGCATGCAGTAAAGAACTGGTCCTGCTATCCTAACAGAGCATTTGCTTTGGCAATTACACTCTTCCCATTCATCTTTTGATGCAGACACCTCAAGTTTTCCCCCACACCCCTGCAAGGCTGGCAGTCACTGTTTCCCATTTCCTGTTCTTCCCTAGAGATGGTGCAGTGGCGGCTTTGAAACAAAAAGTCCTGGGATCTGGACCGCTTGAAGGAGCATGAAATGCTAATTAAGTGCTCATGTTGGTAACACCCAGGTCTGCACTACCCAGTGCTCTGCAGCAGCAGAAGGACCATGCATCATTCCTGACTGTGGATGTTCATGCTTCTGGTGTGCAAGAGCAATGACTTTGAGGAGGGACAAAAATGCCCCTCTTCAAACAGTGGCTACGCAAGGAGATGTGAAGTTTCACAGCCTTTTCTAGGATATTGCAGAAAGATCTAAGGTAATATTGTGGCATGGAGTAGGTCACTGAATTTGTCTCCAGAGGAATCCCCAAAGGGCACATTCACTCTGCTGCTGATGGCAACCCCATAAGCTCATGGACCAGTTTTCCCTGCAACGTGCCACCCTGCCTGGGCTTTACTAGGCTGGGACTAGACCCAGAGCTAAGCAAGCACATGCAGCCAGGTGACATTGTGTAACATCAGAAGCTGGCAACCATGAGGACTTTGCTGTCAAAAGGTTACAGCTTGCACTGGGCCCAGAAGTGTTTTACCCTAAAGCAAAGCAAATTGAAATGTGAAGTTTCAAAGTTTCAAATGATTATGAAAGGAAACTGCAGAATAATTTCTGGAAGTGCAGCATTGTCAATGATCATGCAGCCCACCAAGAGCTGGAGCTGAATCCAGAATTGCTTCTTCCAGCTGTGCAGGAATTCATTCCACTGGCAAGCACTGGTCCATGGGAACAAACGATCCCCTAGCTCTGGGCTGAATGGCACCCAGGCTGCAGTGCAGATTTGAGGAACCCTTGTCACTTGTTATTGGCCTCCCAGTGCACTCATCCTTCTGCAAACGAGGAGCAAACAACACAGCTGGAGTGCTGTCCTGGGTAAATATACATACAGGTGACTTTGCCAAAGCAGTGCATCTTTTCCCAGTGAAATACATGACCTCTTCTTACCTGTGGAATTGTGATTGAAGACACCTGTGAGCCAGATCTGTGGGAGATTGCAAAGGAGCAAAGCTTTGGGATTTGGGCACACTTCTCTTGGTTGCTTTGCTCAGGCCCTTGGTGAGCACAGAACACACCTTTGACTAGACAGGATCTTTTGGATCCCTTGTCCCTCAAACAGGTCAACAGGTGACTCTGTTGTAATGCCAAGTAACAAAGAGCAGCACAAATGACACAAAGAAAACATGGCCAAAGAGGAGGAGGAGAGGCCCAATGCGGAAAGGATGTGGTGAGACGCTGGCACATTGAGTGAGCTGCACTCCCATAATCTCTAGGCTAGCAGGTCCTGGTCTCACATTCTCCTTTTGTTTTTTTTTTAATTTTGTTTATTTATTTACTTTTTTTCATCATCAAAAAAAAATATAGAATTAAAAATATGTCATCAAAACTTAAAGACAGAATCAAAACACGTTAATTCAAAGCTTTATCTAAAGATCAGAACATATGTACAGCTCTAACTGTGAAGCTGTTATGTTTGCCCAATTATCCCATCATAAAAAACCCCCAAACAATATTAAAAGTAGTCGCAATTTCATTTGAATAGTTAAAATAAAAAAAATATAAAATCGGATACAATATAATTTGATTAAAATAAGGGATAATTTGGTTCCAATAATAGCACATAAGCAAAAACAACCGCGGGGTACGGATTGCGGGGTTCAATGACCCTTTCCACTTCACGTACAAGCTTGCCAAGTGAAAATCACCCCTTATATGCTATGTGTCAATTCCATCTCCTCCCATTTTTGGTTCGTCATATCTCTATCTCCCCCTTCATTACCACCCTTATCACGCATGCGCCACCATTCGGTTTGGTGGTCGCACAAGTCTTTGGGGGTTGTCACTGATGAAGGCTCTGTAGTCTTCTTCGTTGTCCTTTAATTCACCTTTGGGTTACACATGCGCACCAAGCCAGTACAATGTAAGCCAAGACTAACGTATCACTGCATCTGCATATCAAGGCAATAAATCCCTTATAATTAGCATTTTCTGAGATCCAACCAGGTTCTTGGTCATTTTTAGAAACTGTATCTTCAGCTTCTTTCCTGTGGTCCTTGAGAACAGCTGCTGGGAAGGGCGGGTGGAGCCCCTCCTCTCCCTCTCTTCTTTGGCATTACAACTTTAAACTATTTTATTATTCTCAAATATTAATTACTCTATCAATATTGACTACTGTTTCAATATTTATCAGCACAAATCATACCTATTTATCACAGACTGATGTCACTGGAAAAATTCCCTCTTTTCCAAAGGTTTTCATTTGCTTTGGCTGTACTTTGTATGGCTGCAGGTCACATTTCCTTTGGCTTAAGGAAGTATCTTGGCAGTTATTCTTGGTAATATATCTTGCTAATTCTGCCCTTGGAGGAATTACTCAGTTCTGCAGTCCTTATTACACGCCCTGTTCTAAAAGACTTTTATATTGTTTTCCCTCTCTCTGTGTTTTCACACTTGTTCAACAAGGTTTTCTTTCTAAGAATATTAATCTCAATATCCCAAATGATTAAAAAATGCTTAGGTATTTTTCCCTAAGTATTTACTAAAGAAAAATAATAATAATTAAAAAAAAACCTGTATGCGTGCTGGATGTAAAATACAAACAGAAATCAACTTGAGAGTTCTCCCAAAAACCTTAAGAAAAAGCCCCATGTATTCTATAAAACCTGGAGTATTCATCTACAGTATACAAAAATGGGCATGTTCTAGAAGAGAAAATTTGTGCAATGGTTCTGCACAGAATTCTATGCTTTCAAGCTGTTTGCCCTTCAGGGGCAGTGCCATTCTCTGAACTGTAATGCTCTGAGCATGTTCTGCTCACCACGGCAGCTTTCTGCTCTGCCCTGGTACAGATCATCCTCCCAGCAAAGGGGGAGTGCAGCCACCACAACTCGCAGCACCTTCCCACAGAGCAAGAACCTGAAGGAGAGAGATGGCTTTCACCAGCTGCTGCGGGTTCTAATAGTGCCACCTCTCGGCTCCTGAAAGCCTGAATTTCTTTGTTGCAGTGTGGTAGTTTATTGAGTCAAATGTTGTTATATAGTGGTATGTTCAAGTGTTCCCTGAGTTATTAGAGTTAGTCTCTCCCCTCTGTTATGCCTTCCTACCCAAGTGTCCCTCAAGGAATTCCCTCCCTCCTCACCAGATTTTTCCCTGTCTGTCAAGTCAACCCGGCCCCTTTGCCCCACCCATCAGCCCAAACCCTACCCTTTGTTCCAGAAAGTTCCCTGTCTCTCACCCTAAGATCCAATCCCTATCCCAACGCTCTCTCTTCCCCTTTTTCTGATTTGTTGTAGCCCTGAAAACCACATCCCAAGAGTCGCTTATTGGTTACTATATGGTGTCCACCCCCTGTTTTGAAAGATTTTAGAAACCAGTGCACAGGGGTGCTGCGGGTTCTCTGAACATCTGTTCCCTTTGGGAATTCTGACTTGTAGAACCTTCCCCCTGCCTCTCCTGATGAATTTGCTGCACTTTACACCGCAGAAGAGCCTCCTGTGCTTCCTTCACTCGGTCCTCCAGGGGTCTCTACTGCTCGGCATTTGGCCTAGAGGTTCTGGCTCAGGCAAAACCCTAACCTAGCCAGATCCCCACTCTTGCTGTTGTCCCTGGAGCATCACAGAGCTAGCCAGGGCTGCGGAGGGCAGTGACAGTGACCCATGCCCTGGCATGTCACAGCCCCCAGAGCCACACCTGCCAGGCCACAAGCCCCAGCCCTGGGCCCCACTGCCGGCCTCAGGGGCTCCTGGGCACCCTCACCCTGAGTGCAAAGGCAGCCTCAGGAGCCCCCCAGGGTGCTCTGGATCCAGGCTGCAGACACCATAAAGCCAGCACTGAAAGAGACGTGGATGGGGACTGCAGCTGGATCTTGCAGTGCTCACCACTCCTGACTACTCTCTAAGTGAACCCAAACCTCATTGGCAGCACCTTGAGCACATTGACCCTGCTTGCCCCTCCTGGAACGTGGTGTTCCCACATCCTACACCAGCCCTTTGCAGGGAGTGACCAGCTCCCAGCTGCTCTGCTACCCTGGCCTTACTTTCTGTTTGCCGGCAATGAACTTAACGGATACACTCCTGAGAAACCTAGCACAACCTTTGCTTCTCAGGAGCTCTGTGGCAAAAAAACTCCACTAATCCCTAGTTTTGCACAGAGAAGGAGGTCCTGACAAAGCATAAGGCACAGGCAGGGCTCTGGCATATGAATTCATGAGCCACAGGATTCCACCCATTGTTGTTCCTAGCTGCTTTGGTGATATTTTAGAGCCAGTTCTGGACAAGGGCTGCTGCTGACAGGATAGAAAAATATGGAGAAAAAAAGGTGCAGGAGACAACAAAAAAAAAAAAACCAAGGGGGAAAACCCTTAGAAATACAGAGCACAACAGAAGTCCTTGGAGATGGTTCAATAGAAAATGCCAGCAGCAGTGAGCAGAGCCTGAGGTTGCTCACTGCCACCCCAGGGGCTCCTCAGTCCCCTGCTGGTTTGTGTCTGATGCAGCCCTGCCTGGAAAGGGCTCCAGGCTCTGGTGTTCCCAGCTTGCTCCAGGCTACATTCTTAGCAGCACTGAAAGAAGAGGTGAAACAAAGAGCCATTTTCTGTGCTGCCTGCAAACTCTTCTTCTTCAGTGCCACTGCCAGAGATCATCCCTCTGTCAGCTTCGCACTGTGCCTGCTGCGTCCTTGTCCCTGTCCCATGCATCAGCTCCTGCACATGATCAGCACTTGCTGGACCACATCATGAACAGAGAGAGCTGTGTCAGAAGAGCAAGGAGTGCATTTTCTTGGCCTTTCTAACAGACACAAGAAGCATGAGTCCAAATAACTTTGTTGTTTGTTCCTGCCCTCCTTTTTGATAACTCTTTTCTGCTTTAATGCAAAAGCCTCATTTCATACATGGATGGAATAATCTGGAATTGGCAGTTCCTTCAGGCTGTCAGGCACCATGGGAGTTTTCTCTTGTCTCTGATAAGGATTTGGTGAATTTTCCATTGGTCACTTGGTGGTGTCACCATGGGCTGAGCTCAGCGGCCGACTCTGCTGTCCCCAGGGGATGCATTGGGACGCCAAGCCCCTCATGGCTGGGATTCGGGGGAGGGCGGGCTCGGAGCGCCCAGAGCCTGGGCCCGTGAGGAGCTGTCCTGAGCAGCCGCGGCCATGGCGACAAAGCTGCCTCATCTTCAGCTGCTCACGGCCGCCAGCCCTGCGTCCTTTGGGCCCACGCAGCTCCCCAGCCACAAAGGTGCCCATTGCACTTCAGATACAGCAGGCACCATTGCAAGATGGCCTTCCTGTTCTACCACCTCATGTTCCAAGCAGATATCATAAAGTTTGATAAGAATAGGAGTCTAAGTCACTCTGTTTAAATTAAAATTATATAATTCAACTGTAGAGGAAATTGCTCTTAATTAAATTTTCCCTATCTGCTGTCAGCAAGCATCATTCTCTTTTCAAAACTAGGTTTTTAATTCTTTAAACTCTGAGAAGGAAATTTAAAAATATCTATCGCTGCCGTTATTATTTTTGTTACAGGCAGGAATATGGATTTTCTTTCAGCCTTCCTAGCTGGCCCTGTACAGTCTACTGCTACTGGCCAAGCTCACATCTTCCTCTACAATTCTTAAACACCAGGAACATGAAATGTTCCTTTCTCACTCACCTCAGGATCTTCAGCACTGCTGAATACATGCTTCAGTTGTCCTGTAGTGGGAAGGGAAAATTAACCAGACGCTGTCAGAAAACTGCCTGGGCTGCTGAATCCCACAGAACAAGTCAACCCAAACAGAGATGATTTCCTGTTTCACAACATCCCTCCCGGAGACACATTTCATTCACACAGCCAGCAAGAGATCAGGACAATATTCTTGGCTGTGCCCACACTGCAGCCAGTTTAGCCAGTAAATTAATTCAAATATGATCAAGCAAATGCAAAGTGTTTTTCTTTAACACTCAATGCTCCTGTTCTACCAAACACATAAGACAGCTTCTGAAATTTTCTCCTTCAGGTACTCTTTTTTTTTATCACTCAGTGTCATGCACTCATTCTGATTAACTTGCAGGAAACAGTTGCCCAGAAAAGCTTCCCCACAGTCCCCCTGCAGATGATGCAGTTCTATTGCTGAAGAGCACAGCAGCACTTCCATTCAAAGGGAACAACTATTTTAGCACTCAGTAAAAGGTCAAGTTAGTAAAATCCTTTCATGACAAAATTTAAAATGAAATAAGCTTTCTCTGAATTCTGGGAAAAACTGCAGAGTTTTTGGAAGGCTTTAAAGAAGGTCTGCCAGTCTACATTTTTAAAGGTGTCTTGCTTGTCCCAGCAACCTGAGTAAATGACAGACTCTGCTGCCACAGATTCTCCTGTGGATGGAACAGAAGCCCTGCAGGTTCCCCTGCAATTGCTGCCCCTGTGGCTACAGACACCCCCTTTTTAGCTGAACCTCTTGACAGGAGCTTTACCAAACCACTGGCATCCTAATGCTCTTTCTCCTACAAAATCAGAAACGCAGCCACCAAGAAAGAGCAGGAAGAAATACAAAAGCCAGGTTAGGGTACACCCTAACCTAATTAGAATGGAAAACTCTACTTACGTGCGAAATTTGTAAAATAATAAATGGAATAGGCAATTCCATATGCAGCAAAAGCTGCAGTGGCCAGATGGTTAATAATTGGCATTTCTGCAATTTTTCTAAAAGCTTAAAAAACAAGCCTCTTGTCAGTGGGCAGCTGCCTACTGACAGATGCTTTGACCAGGAAGGTTCTCCTGATCTGAGCAAGGCCTAGGGCTGCTCTGACACTCAGGCCTTCTGTGCACCAGGGCAACATTCTGATGCCACTATGACGACGTGGCAACCATGCCCTGACATCACAAAGGGACAGTTCTGTGTTGGTCTATGAGTTTATGCACAGCAAAACTCACCTTCCCTACAGCAAACACAAAAGAGCCTGGGAAATTCTCATCTGTCACAAAGCAGAAAAAATTCCCCTCATGGGCCAAACCCTGTTGTTCAGGGGATCCAAGAGGAACTTCAGGAGTTCCCCAAGCACCTACAGCCTGTACCCCAGTTGAGCACTCAGATGGGACACAAACAAAGGAAACCAGACCAAGACAATGGCCCACCGCATTGCACATGTGAGAAATGACTCTCACTTTTAAAATTTTAAAGGTTTAGTAAACCTTAACAAAGGACTGAATAAAGAAAAGTTGCAGCATTGGGACTCTCTGTGACTAGCAGCCATGTGCTCATCTACAAAAAGGATGCTCTGCCTTTTATACCCTTAGCTCCTCCAAAAGTTTTGTCAGTCAACTCTTTCTCTGCTGTCAGTTGGTGGAGATTACTTTCTTGCATCCTGACTGGAGGTCAGGTGTTGTTACACCCTGCCTGCTGGTCACGAGCCAGCCCTCCCCAGACGCCCTGACTACCAAGGCGATTACAAGGGGGACGGGAAAGAGGACTATGGGTGGATATATTACAATACCATCACTACACATTTGAACATCCACATAAACATCTACTTCTTAATTGTCAGAGCCAACCATTGCATTACTTGTCTAGAACACACAGGACCAGGAGAGAAGCCACTGTTGGCATGACAGCTGAAATGCTTCCTAACAAATCTCCCCACATATTTGCACCTTTATTGGACATGCCCAGGGCTCCGGTGCGGGTACATCTCTGCCTTTCTTCCCCTTTAGCAGCAGTCGAACTTTCAGCATCTGCCCGCCAGCAGCAGCTGCTCCAAGCTGGGAACGCCACTGGCCGTGCTGATTTCCAGAGGCTTCTGTGCGCCAGGGGAAGCCAAGGCAGGAGCGGGTTGAACGGTGCTGGCGCTGCTGCTGCTCTGTGCCAGAGAGCCCCGGCTGGGCAGGGCACGGTGCCCACTGAGCTGCGGGCTCCTTCTCCTGCCACAGCTGGGCACACCTGGCAACAAGGCATGACAACTTGTGGGCAAGCCAAGGGGTTTCTGGGGCTGCACTGCTCTGCACACACCCAGCACACCTGCAGCACAGAATTTTAACCCTCAAAGAGGTAAACCAAAGGGAAACAGCTGGGAAAGATTTCATTTTGACCATTTTTACCTGCTCAACAGAAGTCTTCAAAATGAATGTTACCAAATTGAGGAAGACATCTTGGCTTCATGAGAAGGAGACCATTCCCTGCTTTAAAACCCACCAACCCATGTGATGTGAAAGAATCCGCAAATATGAGGGAACTTTGGACTCAATTATAATACATTTTAATACAAAGGGGGTAGGTGGGGTTACCTAATTAATATGTATTAGTCATTTTGGGAATTATATGAATATGTAGGACTTTTCTAGATAAGTAGAGCGGCAGTGATTCTTCACACATGTCTTTAGGAGAAAACTCCTCGTGTGCCTTGCGCCTTAATAAACATACCACATTCTACCTTTAACTGTGGTGAGTTCTATTCCACACCTCATTTGGTGACCGCGGCAGGAACGCTTCTCTGCTCCAGCAAGAACAACCGGGCTCTGGACGTCTCTGGGTGCTGCCAGGACATTCCTTTCCTGGAGGCACCTCCGCTCTTAGCTGTTCCTCGTGGGGGACAGACAAGACTGCTGGGACTGTGGAGAAAGGGAACGTTTAACTCTGTATAAAGTAACCCGTAAGGCGTGCGCAGGGGAAGGCCTGTTCACAAGTCACACAGAGATGTCCTGTGCACAACGTACGCCTGTACAGTTTGGGTTTGGGTCTGGCTGCTGGCAGAAAGGATTTGCTGTGTCAATAAGGACCTGCTAGCAATTCTGGGGGTGAATTGAGCAAATCCTGTTTCATTGCTGCTATTTTTCCTGTGGGTTGTAATTGTGGTTGTGTTTTCAGTGTGTGAATGTTTGAGGAAGATGATGGTGGTGGATGCTGATGTGGTGGATGGTGTGTGTTGTGTTGAGAAAAGTGAGCACTCTGTCCCCTCATAAAGATATACTCCTTTCCCAGTGAGCCTGTGTGCGTGGACTTTCTAGTTGCAGGGGTTGGTGCTCCCTGTGACACCTGGTGCTTGGGTATACAGGGGGGTTGAGCGGTTTTCCTCCCACATTGTGGTCATTTGGAACTGCACGGTTGTGTTTGGGGAGATTTTAGGATTTTGTTTGCAACAAGTGCAGCAATTTACGCAGAAAACTTCAGTGTGGTGATTTATTATGTTGAATTATGGTAGTTCCTTTCTACCCACCCTCCTCCCCCAGGGTTTCAAATCCCCTGCCATGAGGTGGACGCTCTCTATCCTCCTCTGGACATCTTCTTTCCTCTCCTGGACACTCCCTTTCTCCACTGGAGTTGTTCTCCATTAAAGCTGTGGGACTTTGGTCCCAGGAAGAGAGAGCGCCTCTCGTCTTTTGCTTTTGTCCTTGTCAGTGTCACTGGGCCCAGAGCCCACCAAAGTGATCCCCCACGAGATGAAAACTGTCAAATGGCCCCATATACACAGCTCAAAAATTGGCCACATTTTTGATGGACTGGGGTGTTCGCCACATTTTGGAATTCCCTATTCCCACGCAGGTCAGGCAATTGTTGAAAGGACACACCACACTCTAAACTCATTCTAGATCAACAAAAGGGGGAGTGGCTCAAGCAACAACCCAGACGAGGTTGAGCAAAGCTTTATATGTTTTTATGTTTTGAATAGCTCATTTGCAGGACCTAATCCTCCAATTTTTAGGCACTTTTCAAACAGCACACAGGAAAAATTGAAAGAAAATCCTTCAGTTTTGATCAGAAACCTTGAGTAAGGACAAATTGAAGGACCATTTCTGCTAATCACTTGGGGCAAAGGGTATGCTTGTATTTGCACAGGTGCTGGACCTAAGATGGTCCGTGTGAAGGACGTGAAACCGTCTCATACACAAGAGTGCAGTGACAATTCCACCAGCAGGGAAATGAGCACGCAGACGTGAGCCGCATGGAGAAGCTACGGTGCATGCCACCTGTTCCCAGTTCAGCCTGTGAAAGCTACAAATCTTGAGTTTGATGTTGATTTTTGGACTGTGAAAATGGTTTGTATCATAGAGCTCTTTCAGCAAAAGCGTGGTATCCATTATGTTCAAAAGAATTCTAAGATATCCAAATTTGTAAATATTGAAGGTTAGAGGGACAGTTTAGTGCCCTATAGTTGGCCAGTCCCTGAACAAATGCTAAAAGATTTGCTTGAGAACTGAAATAGATGTGGAAGCTTTTGCCAAAAAACAGCTGAGCAGGAACATGGAGCTTGATCAAATGATATACAGGCGCTTGTTGGTTTTGCTTGCTTGCTTTTGCATGCATACATGCCTGTAGATCAACCAAAAATGAATGTTTGCCTTGCTTTAGCCAAGTCAGCAGGCTCAGACACCATGTGTTTGACCAATTTGAGCCCAGATAAATCCTTTGCAACCCTTTTGGTCGGTGTGCCTGTGCCAGCCAAGGAGTAGCCAATACCCAATCATGACAAATATTGGTGTGAGGCTGCCAACGAGACCAATCCCATAACCAGCTGACATCACTGGGCCCCTGATCTTCTTAAAGCACCTTCTGAACCTCAAGAATTGGAATTCTTGGTTCATTGGTGATGGAATTTTGTGCTGAGTTTCAGTACCAGGGAGATCCACAGTTAAATGTTACTCCCCATCATCCTGAGGACAGATACTCAAGTTTGTGGTGCAATTGTACTACCCCAGTGCCCCCTAAAGGTGAAACTGCTGACAAGTAGATGACCTAGATGAATCCCCATGACAATTAGCAACAAAATATTGGCTCATTTGTGGAGACAGAGCCTGGCAGGACATTCCCTCAAAAATTAAAGGTGGCCCATGTAGCATCATGCAACTCACTGTGATAGCACCTATCGTTAAAAAGCCATCAAGAGAAAACACAGAGAAAAAAGATTTGCCCATCATTATAAAGAAAACTGTAATAGCAATTTCAGACCCTAGGGCCCTGCAAAATGAGGTACATGGAATTTATTTCTACATCAACTTGCCTCAGGCGAGGCACTGAAACCAATATACCGATTGGGTTATTGGCAGAAGAAAGAAGACAGTGCTACTTCCATTGCAATTAGTCACATGATGACTGATGTTAGTGCTGTCAGACATGCAACCTTACAGAACAGAGCAGCAATTGATTTCCTTAGCAGCCATTCCATGTGTTCAGTGTCATCCCCATGTTCAACACTGTCACTGTCAGCTTGACAGCCTTTGGACTGTGTTTGAGAAGTCAAATTTTTCTGACTGTTGAAGGGCTTTGGGGCCCAGAGTTCTTGTTAGGAACAAGGGATTAAGTGTGTGAGCCATGGAGATGTTGGACCAGGTGTTTTGTGTAAGTGGCGAGAAGGGTTTCTTCCTTTCTGTTTCTCTTTCAAGGGGAATATTAATGTTGCCCCTGAGTCCTCAGGAGGGGAGCCTGTGGACTGAGCTGCAGCAGAGGGAGCTTTGCCTGGCACCGAGAGCTGTGGGAACAGTTCCCAGGAGCCCGAGGAGCTTGGTAAGGACAGAGCCCCCACTGGTTTAGAGAGGGGTGAGATGGCTGCTCTGAGCCTGCCTCTGGCAGTGAGGGAGATGAGAAGGGTTGAGTTCCTCTCTGCAGGCTTGGTGCTTCCTGGTGCCTTGAGTTCAAATCCTGCACTGGCACAACCTGCCTGAGCCCTGCCCTCCACGCTTCTCCAGAGGCTCTGGCACTCAGTCCTCTTAGGAAATCCACAAAATTAGAGGGTTTTGGGAAAGCTGCAAAAGGCAGGTCTCAGATACAGTAGAACTGTTATTAGAGCCAAGCAGCAGCCATGAGATAGGTCAGCAGAAAAATTATTTAAACTGCAGAAAAGCAAAGAAAAATAGAACAATGGTCTGTGCATTAATGCTGGTCTAGAATACCTCTCTAAGCTACAGAAAAGTTTATCTAGCAAGATATTAGGAAGGTTGAAGCTTAATAATGGAGCTCAGTGCGTTGTGTTTTAAGGCTTACACGTAGGTATTGTATTCGAAATAAGCAAGCATTGTTTTAACCAATGGAACATGTGCTTATGGTGATTGGATAGAACTACTGTCAATAAGCTTTTGCTTTGTGTGATTGGTCAAAAAATTTATAAAGTAAGTTGTAACATTAAGTTCTTTGTCTGCTGCCTGGGATGTGAGCTGCTGGCATCTTCCCATTGTCATAACCATGTAATGAGATTGATGCTGGAAAACAAACAGCTCGAGGCGCGTTCCTCAACAGTCCCGACCCATTCGTGATTTCTACATAGCCCCCTGCCAGCGTCAAATGGCATGGCTTGATTTGCAGGGCAGACAGTCTTAAACATCTGCAATATCCTATCAGAGTCCTAGTTTGGCTTCATTCAAAGAAAGAGGAGAGTGCACCTAACCCTGACCACTTGTTAGGCAATATCTTCCACCTTGCCCTTGTACCCCTAAAGAGAGGCTGTCTGCAAAATGCCCAGAACACCATCCAAATCTGCAGCGAGGACTGGAAAATCAGGCAGAGAATCTTTCTGTTTTCAAGGTCCCCCTTCCTAGGTGACTTGACCCTTTCCACCTGATTCTCACTTGAGATCTACCCATGATAGAGCACTGCAGGAAAACACTTTAAAGGGTCGTTAACCAGGACCTGCTTGGAAAGCAAGGGTAGAAACTCTTTCCCTCCCTGATAGGATGCGGGCTGGCAACTGCTGCTCTGAAGATGTGCAGCTGCTCCTCTCTGGAGAGGCCATGGAAGGGCTGTGATGGTCTACGGGAACCAGAGGAACGATGAGCTCAGGTTGGCATTTAAGCTTCATGGGAACAAGCAGAATGAAGAGCTCACAGTAGAGATGAAATTTGACTGTGCCTGGCTCCTCCGAGGAAACCGCAAGAAGTCCAGATGAAGCAAACACCTTCTCCCAAGAAGCTAGGAAAACCTCAGAGTCCTGAGCACCTGCACTTAGCCTGGAAGGGCCTGGAGGCAGCTCTAAATGCTCAGGTGAGGCAGCACTGAGGTCCTGGTATGAGAGCGCTGTGTAGCAGTGAGGGAAGGAAAAGGGAAGCAAAGGGAAGGCTGGGTCACTATTGGTCTTTGGGTGTGTTTCCCTTGGCAGCAACTGTACTGTCAGGGAAAACAAAAGCTCCCTGAATTGTTAAAACTGAAAATCAGGGACAAAGACTCTCTAACTAGTCAAAGTTACAAAGTGGTGTGTTCATTACGCCGGCGGGCGGCGCAGGGGAGGGTCATTCCCGAAATGCGTGACCACTGGCCGGGCTCGGCTCGGCTCGGCACAGCACAGCAGGATCCAGCAGGACAGGGAAGGGCAAGGCAGGCACGGAAGGGCAGGGCAGGGCACTGGGGGCAGTGACAGGCTCTGTCCCCACGCTGCATCCCATGCCTGGGTAACCATCGGGGACAGAGAGGAAGGACATTGCTCTGTCTTGGCTGCGGAAAGGATGAAAAGGGGGAGTTAGAAAACATTCATTTGGACTCCTTTTCAGCAGACTAGCTGGTTTTATCTCACCATGTCTGCCTGTCTTTGGCAGAGTTGGCACATTGCTCATTAATTGGAGTCAGCTACGGCAGCAGGAATGGGAAGCAATTTTGTCAGCATTGATATCAAAGCCAAAGTGCTGCCCCATGGATGGATGGTGCTTTCTTCAGGGGATATCGGGCCTAGAGTTGTAGCAAACTCACACTGGTGTCTTCCCAAGCAGCGTTGCCTTTTTCTTTCCTCAGGAATCACCTCTTCTTTTTCTTCCCCCCAATCTGTGGAGAGCTCCCATGCAAATGTGTCGGAGGAAGGAGACCCAGACACCAATTGGCTCATCCAAGTCCAATTTATTGATCGAATACAGCGGGTTAAATACAGTTCTTAATAAGCTTCATACATATTGCAAAAGTTGAGCTCAGGATTGGTTAGTTACATATCAGCAACTACACCTACTTCTACATTCTTGTGCTTATTCTTTTGCTACATTCTACAGATATTCAGGACTAATCTCACCTCCCTTTCCTCATGTTGCAGCAAGGCCATCCGGCATTCTTGCCTGTCAGCAGTCACTGAATCAGAGACTGCTGTCCTCCCTATCGAGCTTAACCAGCGGCATTATATCAGAATGGCCTTTCTCACTTAACCATTTATTAACAATATTCTCCACACAAATGCTTCCTGCAGCCAACTCCTGTCACTGTAGACTGACAAAGGAGATCTTGCAGTGGGGAGAGACTCCCTAGAGCTGCTGTGGAGAGCTGAAGGGGGAAGCTTTGTCCCTTAGTCTTGAAGTGTTGTTGGGGAGCTGCTTGTGCTCTGGGGGGCGGACACCAATGATGTTTATCCAAGCCTTGCAGGTTCATTCCTGAGCTTGCTGACACACCACAGAGACTTTGGGGTTGTCGTACTGGCAAACAAATTTCAGTCTGGGCACTTCTTGAAATGCTTCAATTATTCTTTTTTTGCTTTTCTGCAGAAATGTTGTCATCATCTATTCCTTCAAGAGAATCTTTTCCTACTTTTTGGGGAATTCCTTTTGCTGCCCTCCCAGACCAGGCCAATTCCCAGGGCTCCTTCCCAAAGTGAGGTGCAGCCCATGGCCTCCACTCTCCAGCTGGAACAGAAGGAAGCACAGAGTTTGCGGTTGTGGGAGAGGAGCTTCTCATTCCTGCCTGCTTTCCCTTTGGGACAGATTGGTGTGTGCTCATTTGATAAAGGCAGGTTTAAACTCTGAAGCAGTTTTGTTTCAAACTGCTCCCTTCTCCAGGTCTTCTGTGGGTATCCTTGGACAAAAGGCCTCTTGGTCGGAGCTCCCAATGGCAGGTTAAGGAAGGAGGTTGATATTTCAGGGTTGTGACTGCTGAAAGCAGCTGGTTTCTGGAGGTGTCCAGAACTGGGAGTGGTTCCTTTTCTCTTCTGCCTGCAGAAAAGGAAGTTGCAAAGTAGGAATTTCATTTGTGGAGATGGCCATCAGGGGTGTTTGCCAAGAGATGGGCTGGCAGAGAGGCAGGTCTCATGCTAAACTGGTTGTGTGTTTGTTTTGATGGTGGGGAGGGTCAGAGATGTAGACACACCAGCTGAAGGAACAGTGTGATTCACTGTAATGCCAAAGTGTAAAAAAGAGTCAGGAAAGGATAAGCTAAGCAATGCACCTCAGCATTATTACAAAAGGGTGCCTCTGGTGATTAAGGAAGATCCATTACCAGGTAGCCCAATGGTTTCCCCTTTATCCAGAGCTGCACATCAGCTGGGGGAAGCTGTCCCAGCCCAGCCCTGCAGAGCCACGGCCGGGAACCGGGAAATCCTGCGGTGCCTCCACCTTTGGCGGCCACGAGGCTCCCGAGAGCACTGTGAGAGTAGCCCGGCTCCGACAGTGCTGCGCGAGCAATGTGCCAGAGCTTCTGCTGGGGGCACAGCTGGTGTCATTCTCCTCTTGGTTTTCTCCCCAGGCCTGCCCAGGGCTCAAGGAGTTACCAAGGCCAGGTGTGGCCTTGTCCATTTTCCTCATGCAGAAAGGTGAAGACGTGTTTCACCAGTGAATGCATGCAACAATCCTTTTGATAATAACATTTGATTAAGGAGCAGATAGATTGAACATTGGGTTGGGAATGTCACCTATAGGGCAGCTTTGGCTCAGGTCCTGTTGTTGAGGCTTCAGTCAGGGTCTGTGGTTCAGGCCTTAGCCCTTCAGTATTTTGTGGTGCACATCACACCTGTGCAGAGCTGCAAACAACCAGGTCTATCATTAGCACATTTGGGACAGGGAACAGGATTAGCCCGGCAAGGCCAGGCTAGGGCTAGGAGCAGAAGGCCAGCACCCTGCTTTTGCCCACAGGCAGCCCTGCAGAGCAAGCAGCCCCTCCTGCCCAGGGGCTGAGGTGCCCGAAGCTGCCTCTCCGCTGTGCAGCTCTGCAGAGCCCGCGGGGCGCAGGGTCCTGGGCAGCCAGGGCAGCCCGGCTGCCTTGGGGCACAAGGAGTGGCCCAGAGAGAAGCTGCTGCCCTTTGCTTTGGAACTGTTCCTCAGAGTCTTGTCAATAATCCACAGTGTCTGATGTGTTTTCCTTTCCTCTCCCAAGTTTAACACAGCTTTTTGAGAAAATTGACTGATGTAGCTGCTGCTGGTGGTGATGCTTTTGTCTGAAGGTAAGGGCAGGTGATTTGGACCAAGGACGGAGTCCATTGTTAACACCCCAGCCTTTGCCAAGCCAAGAAAACCATTCACAATTGGGCTACCTGTGCTGAGCAGTTTTCCTAGGTTTTGGAAAGCTACCACCTTAAGAAACCAAACAGATTTTCCTCCAGGAGGATACCAGCAGTAGCATGATGCCAATGTTTTCCACCCCTTTTCTGTGTCTTTTAAGAGTTCCACAGTGCCCAGCAGGAATGAAATGTCCTGTGATAATGTGATTTGAGAGCTCTGTGTTGTTCGTTGCCACATGAGTGTTCATGACAAGCTGGACACCCCACTTGTGGCTCTGTCGAGTTAAATTCATCCCAATTCTGTGCAAACAGCAGCCCCGAGATGCTAAGAAGAGCAGGCACAGTGGGTGGGTGTGCATGCACGCCACCGGGGGCTGACAGCTCTGTGGGCAGATGGTTTTGCACTGTTGTAAATCTTCACTGTCCCAAGCTAAAAGACTATTTCAAATATATATCTTAAATGAAAATATATATCAAAAAATGAAATTGTCCAAAAATACATGTGCATTAAATTTCATGCATATTATATATTATATATTTTGATTAATATAATAATAACATAAAAAAATAACATAAAATAACATAAAATAACATAACGTAATGTAATATAATATAACATAACATAACATAACATAACATAACATAACATAACATAATATAATATATACATACATAACATAACATAACATAATATAATATATACATGAGATCATTTTTGAAGCCATTGCTTTTGGGGGATATTAGATGATCTCCTAGTGTTTGTACATTTTTTGCTTTCTGCTACTGCTGATCCTAGCAGCAACTCCCTGTCAGTTCTTCCAGGTCACTTCACACAAAGGGATTCCATCATTTCAGTGCCTGTGAGAGTTTGGCACTGAAATGCCAAGTTGATTCCCAGCTCTCCAGCCTCCCTCTGGATTTTGGGGCATCTCAGCACTTGTGTCCATGGCCCTTCCTTCATCCCCAGCCTGCAGCAGTCACAGTCGCTGCTGCCTCCCCCTTGCTGCAGCTCATTTGCCAAAGTGCTGCCAAAGGCAGCAGAGCTGGCTCAGGATCCCTGCTGGCTTCTGCTCTCTGGGATGAGCTTCAGGGGCACACTTGGAGCACTTTCCTAAAGAGCTGCCCGTGGGATGAGGGATTTGTCCTCCCGGGTGGCTCCTGCTTGGATTCTGTGCTCATGGAGCCCCGGAGTTTTCTCAGCAGCCTCTGCAGCGAGTTCTGAGCCAACGTGGGGCTCTGCTGCCAGCCCAAATCTGCGCTTCCCCTGCCCAGCCTGAGTGCAGGTGGGGCATGTGCTGGGCATGGCCGGAGATTTGCATGGCCAGAATCCTCCAGCATTTACACCTGCCCATGGCTTTGGATAGCACAAATCTACACTTACTTCAGTTGAAACATTGCATTTATTGCAGATAGTTACACCCGCACTACTAATGTACAAATACACAAACATTAACTTATGTTTAAATATGAAATTTATTTTAAATTGCAACACCTGTGCTACCAATATAGAAACACAGAAATATCAATTTATGAATAAAATTTAATTTATTCTGAGAATTGTGCTATGTAAATATATACAGATATCAACTTCAGTGAAAAAAAATTGTTGCAACCCTCTGCAACAACTCACTGTACACAAATATTGAAGTTACTGAATTGAAGTTTAACAATTAAATTCATTACTTATTACTACAAATGTACAGCCCATATACAAATAGAGAAACAGCAATATCCCTCTGTAAAGGAACTCAGATCCAGAACTAAATAAAAAGAATTTTAGAACTATACAACTCCATACATAATAAATAGAAGTAAATACCTATATAGGCATAACAATATAGAGATGTAAACATGCATTACATATTTCATGACATATAACATGACAATATAATACAAACATAACAAACCTTTCTATAAATACACAAATATCAATGGACCAATAGAATATTCTATACATCCCCAGCAATAGAAATGCACAGCTACAGAGCTATACAAGTATGTAGACAGATGAATATACACGCATCAATATAACAATATACATACATAATATCCCTATACAAATATCAGTCAGTGTATGTAAATATCCCTATACTTGTAACAATCCAAATCTAGCTACACATCCACAAACAGCGCTAGATCAGGAGGGATTGCAGCCGCCAATGTTCCCAGGCTCTCGCTCGGTCTCCTCCTCCCGAGCAGTGCAGCTCTCCTGGACAGGGACAGCAGATGGGACATCTGGCAAGCAAAGGGAACACTGAGTGAGTGTGGGGACGTTTCCCTTGGCAGCAGCTGCGCTTCCATCAGGGAAGAGGAAATGTCAGAGGCTCCCCAGGAGGGTCAGAAGGAAAAGCAGCCGAGCAGGCCGAGCTGTGGTGAGCTGCTCACTTCTTTCTGGCATCCCAGTTGCTCTGAGGGAACTCCCTCATGTCACGTTATTGAACCACCTCTGCACTTATCAAGACTGTGGCCCCCAAATCAATCAGCATTTATGTCTCCAGCTGCTTGCACCAATGACAGGGAATGTCCTCTAACGGTGCTGGGGCACAAAGTTACCTTGCACAGGTCATCTGACAGGGCCTTGTTCTTTCTGTGCTTCCTGTGTTTCTCCTTACCTTCCACTTGGAACTTTTACAGCATTTCTTTTTTTTCCCCTTGATCAGTGCTGAAATGCGTGTTTCTCTTCCAAGTTACAGTTTGTTCAGTGATCCCCGTCAAGCCTTTTCTCAGAAGCTTTTATCATGGAATTGAGAGTTAATTTCAGCAATTTTGGTGATTTTCTGTGAGATTTATGCGAGTGTCCTGCTCATTGGGCACCATTTAGGAAGGTACAAAAGATGCAAAGGATGCTCTGTAGGTCAGTTCACTAGTGGAATATCCATTGATAGAGAGAGTGATTAGCTGAATTTTACATCTACTCCTAACCTAAAAGTGCAACAGGTCATTTGGGGAGAAATTAAAGCCTGATTTCTCCTTCTACCAGCCTGTATTCAAATGTAAAGTAAATAGAGCAGGGTGAGAATGTCAGTGTTCAGTTCCTGAAGTGCCTTATTAAGGTGTTCTTAAAGTAATGGAGATAAAATCTGGGTGGGCATTCCTAATTTCCAGCCACTCATTGTCAATTTCATTGACTCTGAAAACAGCAGAGATGTGTACATCATACCTTATCAATCCATTTGGGGATGGTTTGGGTTCAGATTCCGTGAGGGTTTAGATTTTTAGATCTCTAGACAATGCTTCCAGGAATCTAAATAGCTTTCAGAAATTAAACTTTTTTCCTTTTTTCCTCAGTCTTTGCACTCATGTGCACCAGAGACCTTCAGTGAATGGATTCCACTCTAATCCATCTCCAAGCTGAATCTCCCAGCTGTGCTCACATTGGTGGTTTGTGTGTCTCTTCTGCACAGTGCAATTTTAAAATCTTTGTTCCTTATTATCTCTGCCCTTCCTTTTCTGTTTTAGCTTGCAAATGCATGCAGATGTATCAGAAATTATTCACCTAATTTCTGACGCATCAGTTCCTGTCTAGCACTTTCATTTTATCCTGTGCTGATGTTATGCTAGCCTTCTATGTTTTATTCTAAGTGGACTCCTGTTTTCTTGCATGTGGAAGTTTTACAATGCAATGCTCTCATTCATCTGCTTTCATGAAACCCTTCATTAACATTAGCACAAGTAACTGTGTGATTCCCTTCTGCTTTGTAGACGATTTGGGAAACTCAAGTCCTGCTCAGCTACAGAAAAACATACATGGTGCTTGGTAATTCCCCTAAGAGCTTAAGTTAATGGTAAACAACTGCAGCTTATTGATTTCACAGAAATTGGGAGAAACGACATTGCAAATATTGAGGAATGTAGTGCAATATTAATGGGCATCCCTCAGTTATCCAGACAGACTGATGTCACTGGCAAAATTTTCCAAAGGTTTTCATTTGCTTTGGTTGTGCTTCGTATGGCTGCAGGTCACATTTCCCTTGATTTAAGGAAGTATCTTGGCAGGTGTTCTTGGTGATATATCTTGCTAATTCTGCCCTTGGAGGAATTACTCAGTTCTGCAGTCCTTATTACATGCCCTGTTCTAAAAGACTTTTATATTGTTTTCCCTCTCTCTGTGTTTTCACACTTTTTCAACAAGGTTTTCTTTCTAAGAATATTAATCACAATATCCCAAAGGATTAAAAAATGCTTAGGTATTTTTCCCTAAGTATTTACTAAAGAAAAATAATAATAAAAAAACACTGTATGCATGCTGGATGTAAAATACAAACAGAAATCAACTTGAGAGTTCTCCCAAAAACCTTAAGAAAAAACCCCATGTATTCTATAGAACCCGGAGTATTCATCTACAGTATACAAAAATGGGCATGTTCTAGAAGAGAAAATTTGTGCAACAGTTCTGCACATAATTATATGCTTTCAAGCTTTTTGCCCTTCAGGGGCAATGCCATTCTCTGAACTGCAATGCTCTGAGCATGTTCTGCTCACCATGGCAGCTTTCTGCTCTCCCCTGGTACAGATCATCCTCCCAGCAAAGGGGGAGTGCAGCCACCACAACTCGCAGCACCTTCCCACAGAGCAAGAACCTGAAGGAGACAGATGGCTTTCACCAGCTGCTGCGGGTTCTAACAGTGCCACCTCTCAGCTGCCAAAAGCCTGAATTTCTGTGTTGCAGTGTGTTAGTTTACTGAGTCAAATGTTCTGTTATGTAGTGGTATGTTCAAGTGTTCCCCGAGTTATTACAGTTAGTTTCTCCCCTGTGTTATGCCCTCCTACCCAAGTGTCTCTCAAGGAATTCCCTCCCTCCTCACCAGATTTTTCCCTGTCTGTCAAGTCAACCTGGCCCCTTTGCCCCACCCATCAACCCAAACCCTACATTTTGTTCCAGAAAGTTCCCTGTCCCTCACCCTAAGATCCAATCCCTATCCCAACGCTCTCTCCTCCCCTTGTTCTGATTTGTGGTAGCCCTGAAAACCACATCCCAAGAGTCGCTTATTGGTTACTATATGGTGTCCACCCCCTGTTTTGAAAGATTTTAAAAACCAATGAACAGGGGTGCTGCGGGTTCTATGATCATCTGTTCCTTTTGGGAATTTTCGCCTGTAGAACCTTAGTCCTACCTCTCCTGATGAATTTGCTGCACTTTACACTGCAGAAGAGCCTCCTGTGCTTCCTTCACTCGGTCCTCCAGAGGTCTCTACGTCTCGGCATTTGGCCTAGAGGTTCTGGCTCAGGCAAAACCCTAACCTAGCCAGATCCCCGCTCTTGCCATTGTCCCTGGAGCATCACAGAGCTAGCCAGGGCTGCGGAGGGCAGTGACAGTGACCCATGCCCTGGCATGTCACAGCCCCCAGAGCCACACCTGCCAGACCACAAACCCCAGCCTTGGTCCCCACTGCCGGCATCAGGGGCTCCTGGGCATCCTCACCCTGAGTGCAAAGGCAGCCTCAGGAGCCCCCCAGGGTGCTCTGGATCCAGGCTGCAGACACCCTAAAGCCAGCACTGAAAGGGACATGGATGGGGACTGCAGCTGGATCTTGCAGTGCTCACCAGCCCTGACTACTCTCTAAGTGAACCCAAACCTCATTGGCAGCACCTTGAGCACATTAACCCTGCTCGCTCCTCCTGGAATGTGGTGTTCCCACTTCCTACACCAGCCCTTTGCAGGGAGTGACCAGCTCCCAGCTGCTCTGCTACCCTGGCCTTACTTTCTGTTTGCCGGCAATGAACTTAACAGATACACTCCTGAGAAACCTAGCCCAAACTTTGTTTCTCAGGAGCTCTGTGGCAAAAAGTCTCCACCAGTCATTTGTTTTGCACAGAGAAAGAGGTCCTGACAAAGCATGAGGCACAGGCAGGGCTCTGGCATATGAATTCCTGAGCCACAGGATTCCACCCATTGTTGTTCCTAGCTACCTTGCTGATATTTTAGAGCCAGTTCTGGACAAGGGCTGCTGCTGACAGGATAGGAAAATTTGGAGAAAAAAAGGTGCAGGAGAAAACAAAAAACAAACCAAGGGGGAAACCCCTTAGAAATATAGAGCACAACAGAAGTCCTTGGAGATGGTTCAATAGAAAATGCCGGCAGCAGTGAGCAGAGCCCGAGGTTGCTCACTGCCACCCCAGGGGCTCCTCAGTCCCCTGCTGGTTTGTGTCTGATGCAGCACTGCCTGGAATGGGCTCCATGCTCTGGTGTTCCCAGCTTGCTCCAGGCTACATTCTTAGCAGCACTGAAAGAAGAGGTGAAACAAAGAGCCATTTTCTGTGCTGCCTGCAAACTCTTCTCCTTCAGTGCCACTGCCAGAGATCATCCCTCTGTCAGCTTGGCACTGTGCCTGCTGCATCCTTGTCCCTGTCCCTTGCATCAGCTCCTGCACATGATCAGCACTCGCTGTCCCACATCATGAACAGAGAGAGCTGTGTCAGAAGAGCAAGGAGTGCATTTTCTTGGCCTTTCTAACAGACACAAGAAGCATGAGTCCAAAAACCTTTGTTGTTTGTTCCTGCCCTCCTTTTTGATAACTCTTTTCTGCTTTAATGCAAAAGCCTCTTTTCCTACATGGATGGAATGATCTGGAATTGGCAGTTGCTTCAGGCTGTCAGGCACCATGGGAGTTTTCTCTTGTCTCTGATGAGGATTTGGTGAATTTTCCATTGGTCACTTGGTGGTGTCACCATGGGCTGAGCTCAGCGGCCGACTGTGCTGTCCCCAGGGGATGCATTGGGATGCCAAGCCCCTCAGGGCTGGGATTCGGGGGAGGGCGGGCTCGGAGCGCCCAGAGCCCGGGCCCGTGAGGAGCTGTTGCTGGCGCTGGCTGTGCTCAGCCCGCTGTGCCGAGCAGCCGCGGCCATGGAGACACAGGCGGGAGCTGTGGCTGAGGCCGGCAGGTGGCCCGGGCCGGCTCGCAGGTGCGAGGACGCCGGCAGCCTGTGCCCTGAGGCCGAGGTCGTGGCGGGCGGTTTGCGGGCAGGGCTTTTCCGAGCCTGCGGCAATGTGCTGCCTCCCGTGTGGGCCCGGCTGCGGCAGAGGCAGGCGGGAGCGCGGCGGGGCCGGCAGCGGCGGGCAGAGGCCGCAGAGAGCAGCAGCCCGGCTGGGCCCGCTGCGGAGCGGCACGGAGCCGCCGGGCAGCCCTCGGCCGTGTTTGTGCCCACAGGGGAGGAGCAGAGGCCGGAGAAGAGGCAGGAGCAGAGGCAGGAGCCGGCCATAGCGGCAGCTCGCCGTGCCCGGGGCCGCAGCCACAGCTCTCCCCTGCCAGCCACAGCAGCAGCCGCTCGCCTCCGAGGCTCCGGCGCATCCCGAAGACGAAGGGCCCGGCCCCCAGCACACCCTGGAGCCCCGCAGCGAGAGCAGCCGCCGGCACCGCAAAGGGCAGCGTAGAGGGTGCAGGTTGAGGAGGAGGACATTAAGCTCTCTCTGGGCCGGGCTGTGGCAGCTGTGCCCTGTCAGCCTTCGCCTTGAGCCCTTTGCTTCTTTTCCATGAGCCTTGATCCTCGTCCTTGGCCAAGGGCCCCCGCAGCCCTTTCCAGGGCTGCAGGAAAAGCTGCCTCAATCACAGAATCAGACAGACACTTTCAAGATGATCGAGTTCAATCTGTGGCCTAATATCTCAACTAAAGCAGGGCACCGAGTGCCACATCCAGTCTCCTTTCAAAGGCTTGCAGGGATGGCGAGTCCACCAGCTCCCTGCAGGGGTCTGTCCCAGGAAGAACCAAGATAACACTGGGGCCTTCTACCCCCCGGCGCTTGGAGCTCTGGAAGTTTGTCTTTCTGCTTAGGCAAAGGCCATGGAAATAGACTGGGAAAAGTAGTCACAAATCGAGTAGCCTACAGAGCTCTAAATTGATGTGCAAGGAATACAGAAAAGACAGAAAAGAAAAAAGGCAAAACCCAAACGGCATCAGCAAAGTCTTGGGCATGAACACATAGCTGCAAAGGGTCTTCTCAGCCCTATTTCTTTGTATTTCTGGGAACCAGAGGAATCCTGCTTGAGCCTCTGGGGAGATGGGTTTGGGAGGTAAAAGTTCATGTCTTTTTTCTCCTTGGGGCAGCTCCTGTTCCTAGCGTCAGCTGAGTCTCTCTTCAGCCTGATGCTTGTTCTGATTGTTGCAGCAAAACAACTCAAGGCAGACAGAAGACACTGACGCTTGCAGAGACGTGACTTTTTCCAGTGCCAGCTGGGAGTGGGAGTCAGAAGAAAAACTCCCGAAAGCACAACTCCATTGGAAGATTGCCTTCCTTTTCATTGCGTAAAGAAGCTCTAGATCCACTTGTGAATTGTCAGTTGTTTGTTAAGGATGGGAAGTTTTCTTTCCTGATTTTTTTCCTGTGGTTTGGAAGTGGATGAGGCTCTCGTTCATTCACAAACTCCAGACCAGAGTGCCTTTGGAAGATGGCCCACGTGGCAGTTTTTGCCCAGCCATGGTACTTGTGGATATAAGAAAGCAAGGGCAAAAGGTATTTGCAGCCAAAACCCAGCAAAGCTTGGCTCAGCCAAAACATCCTGGGGAGAGAGAGGCCACCAGAGCTGTTCCTAGAAATCAGCAAGTTCCAGCCAAATGGTTGTGTAGAACTAAGTGCAATCTCTTTGCCTGGATCAGAGCCTTGCTCAGCCGAAGAAGCAGAAAGATCAGCAAGGAGCTCTCAATGGCCCCTCACATCATTTTGATTTTGCTCATCTTGTGTAAGTTTGCAACTGAACGTGTGTTTGCAGTTGAGCTAATGAGAGAAAAAAAAAGTAAATAGAAGCTTTACGGTGGGGCCATGATATTCCACAAGAGGAATCACTGGTGTGCATTTAATTGGCGCTCTCTCAATCCTATAAAAGTATTGTAGCCCTGATTTAAAATAGGCCGATATAAACCAATTTGGAGAGACAGAGACTAAAATGGTTTATGGGGGTTTTTTTTAAGAGTGAGAAAAACTACCCAAAAGGTGTTGTTTTGTGGCATTTCAAAATATACTACCTCAAAATTACCAACTGCAATAAATCAAGAGTTTAAAATGGAGTGTTTAGGTATATGAATAATTAAAACCACAAAAATGTGAAGATATGAATGCAGTTTTTCATAAAAATCATTAAATTATAGACCAAAAAATACATGCCCTGAACTACAATGCAAAGGCAGGTAGAACTGTACTTGAATGGTCTCTTTTTAGATTGCTGGAGTTTTTTCCTTGTGAGGAGGAGCTCGGGTATTGCTGAAGAAAAGTGGCACAAGCAGGACGGTGCAGCGTGCCGTGCTCCGTGCAGAGGCTGCCAGGGGCTGCCCGAAGAGCGCCCTGCTGCAGCCAGAGCCCTCCTGGCCTGGGGCCCGGGAGCAAAGGGCCAGGGCAGGCGCCTCCTCCTCGTCGTGACCCTGCCACCGCTCCCTGCTGCTGCTGCTGCTGCTGCTGAGGGAAAGAGAAGACTCTCCTAAGGCCCCATGAACGAATGCACTTACGCAGCCATGGGGATGCCAGTGAAGGAAACCATGTGTCACATAAAGCATGTGTGACCAGAGTCACCAACACCACCTAAACATAGAATTGTTGCACCTCTCTAGGACAGGCAGAAATTTAAAGAATTAACTGGGGACTTGAGGGCAGAAGAGGCTGGAGGAGGAAAACAACTCTGAGGGGAAAAAAACGACCATATCTGAAGGGGGAAACATCTCCGCCTTCTCAGAACTGGTCAAGGGAACATGTCTCTAATTCTCTCCAGGAACGGATACTTTAGGTGAGCTCTGCACCTCCAACTGCCTTGGACCAGAGCCAGAACCAGGAAGATTCAGTTATGTAAATGTTATGTAGATAGATGGATGGATGGATGGATAGATAGATAGATAGATAGATTGATTGATTGATAGACAGTAGATAGATAGACAGACAGATCTCATTACTGAAATCTCTCTTTACTGTCCTCTCTGTTGCTACACACATCAGAACTTGGTATCCAGTGCCCCGCTCAACTACAATCCCGAGATTGCTCTCCTGTTGCTTCAGTAACCCAAACTCTTGGGGCATCTGGAGCATGTACGTCATTATGAAATGCAATAGACACCAAGCATTGCTGGGAACTGCACTCTTTGTGCATCTGAGCTTGGGCAAGTTGGCAAGTTCTTCTCTTGGACTCGACCACACTGATGGTGCTAAAGTGGCTGGAATCAGAAATGCAGCCCAGCCCCTTCCAGCTCCTCTAATCTCTGAGCACCAGCTGGAATGCAATTGATTTCCTGCTCAATTCCCAAACACAACACACACTGATGCCCTGGGCTGCCAAAAGACATGGGAGCCGTTAACCTGAAAGTGATGTGTTTCTGCCAGTGCTGGAAAAGGGCAGGAAAGATGGAGAAAAAGCTCCCTGGCTCCCTGGAGAAGGAGAAATTACACAAGGCTTCTCCTTCTAGCAAACAAACAAACAAATAAACAAACAAACAAAAAAAAGAAAGTGTTACCTACTCCAGTGTCTAAAGCACTTGGATGCAGTGAAGGGATGTTTGGCAGGGAAACAGCCCTTGTGCTGAGCATTGGATCTATGGATCTAAGGCAGGGATCTATGGCAGTCTGCCTGAAGGTCCCTCATGAGCCCCCATTGTCCAGGCTAAAGCTCCCTCAGCACCTCCTCCCTGGCCTTGTGCTGCCCCGCCTTGCCCAGCTCCCCTGTCCTTCTGTGCCCACGCTGCAGCCCCTCCATGACTTTCTGCTTCCCAGGGCCCACAGCTGCACACAGCACTCCAGCTGTGGCCGCAGCGCTGCCCAGCACAGGGCCACGCTCGCTGCCCTGCTCCTGCTGCCCCACTGCTGCCGGCACAGCCACCGTGCCTTTGGCCTTCTTGGCCCCCTGGCCCCACGCTGCCTCATCTTCAGCTGCTCACGGCCGCCAGCCCTGCGTCCTTTTGGCCCACGCAGCTCCCCAGCCACAAAGGTGCCCATTGCACTTCAGATACAGCAGGCACCATTGCAAGATGGCCTTCCTGTTCTATAACCACATCTTCTAAGTAGATATCATAAAGTTGGATAGGAATAGAATTCTAAGGGACTCTGACTAAATTATAATGGTCTTATTCAACTGTACAGGAAATTGCTCCTATGTAAATATTCCACCCTATCTGCCGTCAGCAAGCAAGGTTCTCTCTTCAAAACTAGGTTTGTAGTTCTTCAAAGCTCTGATATAGAAATTTAAAATATCCATTTCACACTTTGTTATTTTTTCTTCAGGCCTGAAAATGTTTTTTCTTTTGGCCTTCCTTGCTGGCCCTCTACACTCTACTGCTACTGGCCAAGCTCTCAGCTTCCTCTACAATTCTTAAACACCAGGAACATGAAATGTTCCTTTCTCACTCACCTCAGGATCTTCAGCACTGCTGAATACACGCTTCAGTTGTCCTGTAGTGGGAAGGGAAAATTAACCAGCTGCTGTCAGAAAACTGCCTGGGCTGCTGAATCCCACAGAACAAGTCAACCCAAACAGAGATGATTTCCCATTTCACAACATCCCTCCAGCAGACACATTTCATTCACACAGCCAGCAAGGGATCAGGACAATATTCTTGTCTGTGCCTACACTTCGGCCTGTGTAGCCAGTAAATGGATACAAATGTGATCAAGAAAATGCAAATTGTTCTTTAATACTCAATGCTCCTGTTCGACCAAAGACATAAAACAGCTTCATAAATCCTCTCCTTCAGGTACTTTTTTTTTTTTTCAATCAGATACATGCACTAATTCTCATTAACTTGCAGTAAACAGTTGCCCAGAAAAGCTTCCCAACATTCCCCTGAGCAGCGGCAGTTCGATTTTGGAAGAGAACAGCAGCACCTCTAGGGTTCAGGAGTAGACACTCACTGGTTTAGAGTTTGCACTTCCTTTCAAAGGGAATAACTATTTTAGCACTCAGTAAAAGGTTATTAAGTTAGACAGTCAAATCCTTTCATGACAAAATTTAAAAAGAAAGAAGCTTTCTCTGAATTCTGGGAACAACTGCAGAGTTTTTGGAAGGCCTTAAAGAAGGTCTTCCAGTCTACATTTTCAAAGCTGTCTAGCTTGTCCCAGCAACCTGAGTAAATGACAGACTCTGCTGCCACAGACTCTCCTGTGGAGGGAACAGAGCCCTGCAGGTTCCCTTGGAAATGCTGCCCCTGTGGCTACAGACACCCCCTTTTTAGCTGAACCTCTTGACAGGAGCTTTACCAAACCACTGGCACGCTAATGCTCTTTCTGTTTCAAAATCAGAAACTCAGCCACCAGGAAAGAGCAGGAAGACATACAAAAGCCAGGTTAGGATACACCCTAATCTAAGTAGAATGGAAAACTCTACTTACAAACAAAGTGTGTCACGTAATACGTGGAAAAACAAACATCATAAGCAGCAAAAGCTGCTGTGGCCAGATGGTGAAACATGGTAGCAGTGTTGTGGGAATTCACCACAACACTGGAAGACACAAGACTCTTGTCAGAGTGCAGCTGCCCACTGACAAATTCCCCAACCAGGAGGATTCTCCTGATGTGAGCCAGCACTAGGGCTGCTCTGACACTCAGGCCTTCCATGCACCAAGGCAACCTTCTGATGTCACTACGACAATGTGGAAACCATGCCCTGACATCACAAAGCAAACGCTCCATGTTGGTCTGTGAATTTATGCAAAGCAATAACCAACCTTCCCTACAGCAAGCACAAAAGAGTCTGGGAAGTTCTCATCTGTCACAAAGCAGCACAAAATCCCCTCATGGGCCAAACCTTGTTGTTCAGGGGATCCAAGAGGAGCTCCAAGAGTGCCCCAAGAACCTACAGCCTGTACCCCAGCTGAGCACTCAGATGGGACACAAGCAAAGGAAACCAGACCACGAAAATGGCCCCACATCATTGCAGATGTGAGAAATGACTCTCACTTTTAAAATTTTAAAGGTTTAATAAACCTCAACAAACGACTAAATAAGGAAAAATTGCAGCATTGGGAGTCTCTGTGACTAGCAGCCATGTGCTCATCTACAGAAAGGATGCTCTGCCTTTTATACCCTTAGCCTCTCCAAAAGTTTTGTCAGTCAACTCTTTCTCTGCAGTCCATTGGTGGAGATTACTTTCCTGCATCCTGACTGTAGTCAGGTGTTGTTACACCCTGACTGCTGGTCACAAGCCAGCCCTCCCCAAATGCCCTGACTGCCAAGGCTATTACAAGGGGGACTGGAAAGAGGACTATGGGAGGATATATTACATTACCATCGCTACACATTTGAACATCCACATAACATCTGCTTCTTAATTGTCAGAGCCAACCATTGCATTACTTGTGTAGAACACACAGAACCAGGAGAGAAGCCACTGTTGGTATCACAGCTGAAATCCTTCCTAACAAAACTCCCCACATATTTGCACCTTTATTGGACATGCCCAGGGCTCCGGTGCGGGCACATCTCTGCCTTTCTTCCCCTGTGGCAGCAGTCAGACTGGCAGCATCTGCCCGCCAGCAGCAGCTGCTCCAAGCTGGGAACGCCACTGGCGGTGCTGATTTCCAGAGGCTTCTGTGTGCCAGGGGAAGCCAAGGCAGGAGCGGGTTGAACGGTGCTGGCGCTGCTGCTGCTCTGTGCCAGAGAGCCCCGGCTGGGCAGGGCACGGTGCCAACTGCGCTGCGGGCTCCTTCTCCTGCCACAGCTGGGCACACCTGGCAACAAGGCATGACAACTTGTGGGCAAGCCAAGGGGTTTCTGGGGCTGCACTGCTCTGCACACACCCAGCACACCTGCAGCACAGAATTTTAACCCTCAAAGAGGTAAACCAAAGGGAAACAGCTGGAAAAGATTTCATTTTGACCATTCTTACCTGCTCAACAGAAGTCTTCAAAATGAACGTTACCAAGCAGGGCCCAATCCCTGCTGCCAGGTCAGGGTTAGAAAAGAGGCAATCCTTGATCTCAGCACTGGGTGTGTGGGGAGTCACTTTCCTAACACGTGCACACCCAGCAATCTCAGTTACTAGTTTGTATCCATGGATCTAAGACATATTCAATACTTTGCTGAAACTCACAGGCTAAATATTCCCCCAAATTATTTGATTTACTCATTGATACTTATTGACTTATTGATACTTAAATCACTTCTCCGAATTTACTGACATGAGAATAGGAGTGTCCTTTAGTCCCTGCCAGTCTTTGACACAGGTTCAGGAGGAGACCCATGCACAAAATAACCCAGGACAAAACTGGGATTGCAAAGCAAATTCATTCTATTTGTTGCAGTAGCAAATCATACATACCAAGCCCTGGATTCCTAAAAATCTGCTGAGCAGGAGAAGGAGGTGGAGCGTGGTGCTCGGCAGCAGGGGCAGGTAGGCAGTGCACTTTCAGGACATCCCCTGGATCAAAACGCTGTGCATCTCATCCTTCTCACCCTTCCAGCCCAGAACCAGGCCTTGTATCTCCTGCTCAGGAGTGGAATTTCCCAGGTACGGCATTGCCTCACACATCGCTGGTGTGTGAGATGAGGCCAATGAATCCAGGATTTAAAAGAACTGGAAGAGTTAAAATTTTAGCAAGATTTAGTTAGGCAGAAAGAGTATAGCAAGAAGAGTAGAAATAATAAGGGATAGTTAATTTTTAGCAGATAAGGTAGTTAAGGCTAGGGTAATATATTACTTGCCTGTCTTTACTATGTTTAAAGAAGCGGGATGGGATGTGGATTTCTTTGTGACAAAGAAGAGGACCATAGCCTGCACCTGGGCCCCGAAATTTCAGCTTTAGCCAAGGGGTGCAAAAGCCTGCCAACAGGTCATAAGGAAAGAGGTCAAATTGAGGAAGACGTCTTGGCCTTAATCTGAAGGAATACATGCCCCACTTTAAAACCCACCGACCCACGTGATGTGAAAAAATCAGCAAATGTGATGGAACTTTGGACTCAGTTATAATACATTTTAATACAAAGGGGGTAGGTGGGGTTACCTAATTAACATGTATTAGTAGTTTTGGGAATTATATGAATATGTAGGACTTTTTTAGATAAGTAGAGCGGCAGTGATTCTTCACACATGTTTGTAAGAGACAACGCCTCGTGTGCCTGGCTGTAATAAACATACCACATTCTACCTTTAACTGTGGTGAGTTCTATTCCACACCTCATTTGGTGACTGCGGCAGGAACGCTTCTCTGCTCCAGCGAGAACAACCGGGCTCTGGACGTCTCTGGGCGCTGCCAGGACATTCCTTCCCTGGAGGCACCTCCGCTCTCGGCTGTTCCTCATGGGGGACAGACAAGACTGCTGAGACTGTGGAGAAAGGGAACGTTTAACTCTGTATAAAGTAACCCGTAAGGTGTATGCAGGGGAAGGGCTGTTCACAAGTCTCACAGAGATGTCCTGTGCACAACGTACGCCTGTACAGTTTGGGTTTGGGTCTGGCTGCTGGCAGAAAGGATTTGCTGTGTCAATAAGGACCTGCTAGCAATTCTGGGGGTGAATTGAGCAAATCCTGTTTCATTGCTGCTATTTTTCCTGTGGGTTGTAATTGTGGTTGTGTTTTCAGTGTGTGAATGTTTGAGGAAGATGATGGTGGTGGATGCTGATGTGGTGGATGGTGTGTGTTGTGTTGAGAAAAGTGAGCACTCTGTCCCCTCATAAAGATATACTCCTTTCCCAGTGTGCCTGTGTGTGTGGACTTTCTAGTTGCAGGGGTTGGTGCTCCCTGTGACACCTGGTGCTTGGGTATACAGGGGGGTTGAGTGGTTTTTCTCCCACATTGTGGTCATTTGGGACTGCACGGTTGTGTTTGGGGAGATTTTAGGATTTTGTTTGCAACAAGTGCAGCAATTTATGCAGAAAACTTCAGTGTGGTGATTTATTATGTTGAATTATGGTAGTTCCTTTCTACCCACCCTCCTCCCCCAGGGTTTAAAATCCCCTGCCATGAGGTGGACGCTCTCTATCCTCCTCTGGAAATCTTCTTTCCTCTCCTGGACACTCCCTTTCTCTCCTGGAGTTGTTCTCCATTAAAGCTGTGGGACTTTGGTCCCGGGAAGAGAGAGCGCCTCTCGTCTTTTGCTTTTGTCCTTGTCAGTGTCATTGGGCCCAGAGCTCGCCAAAGTGATCCCCCACGAGATGAAAACTGTCAAATGGCCCCATATACACAGCTCAAAAATTGGCCACATTTTTGATGGACTGGGGTGTTCGCCACATTTTGGAATTCCCTATTCCCACACAGGTCAGGCAATTGTTGAAAGGACACACCACACTCTAAACTCATTCTAGATCAACAAAAGGGGGAGTGGCTCAAGCAACAACCCAGATGAGGTTGAGCAAAGCTTTATATGTTTTTATGTTTTGAATAGCTCATTTGCAGGACCTAATCCTCCATTTTTTAGGCACTTTTCAAAGAGCACACAGGCAAAATTGAAAGAAAATCCTTCGAGTTTGATCAGAAACCTTGAGTAAGGACAAATTGAAGGACCATTTCCGCTAATCACTTGGGGCAATAGGTATGTTGCATTTGCACAGGTGCCGGACCTAAGATGGTCCCTGTGAAGGATGTGAAACCGTCTCATACACAAGAGCGCAGCGACAATTCCACCAGCAGGGAAATGAGCATGCAGACGTGAGCCGCATGGAGAAGCTACAGTGCATGCCACTTGTTCCCTGTTCAACCTGTGAAAGCTACAAATCTTGAGTTTGATGTTGATTTTTGGACTGTGAAAATGGTTTGTATCATCGAGCTCTTTCAGCAAAAGCGTGGTGTCCATTGTGTTCAAAAGAATTTTAAGATATCCAAATTTGTAAAAATTGAAGGTTAGAAGGACTGTTTAGTGCCCTATAGTTGGCTAGTCCCTGAACAAGTGCTAAAAAATTTGCTTGAGAACTGAAATAGATGGGGAAGCTTTTGCCAAAAAACAGCTGAGCAGGAACACGGAGTTTGATCAAATGATATACAGGCGCTTGTTGGTTTTGCTTGCTTGCTTTTGCATGCATACATGCCTGTAGATCAACCAAAAATGAATCTTTGCCTTGCTTTAGCCAAGTCAGCAGGCTTAGACGCCATGTGTTTGACCAATTTGAGCCCAGATAAATCCTTTGCAACCCTTTTGGTCGGTGTGCCTGTGCCAGCCAAGGAGTAACCAATACCCAATCGTGACAAATATTGGTGTGAGGCTGCCAACGAGACCAATCCCATAACCAGCTGACATCACTGGGCCCCTGATCTTCTTAAAGCACCTTCTGAACCTCAAGAATTGGAATTCTTGGTTCATTGGTGATGGAATTTTGTGCTGAGTTTTAGTACCAGGGAGATCCACAGTTAAATGTTACTCCCCATCATCCTGAGGACAGATACTCAAGTTTGTGGTGCAATTGTACTACCCCAGTGCCCCCTAAGGGTGAAACTGCTGACGGGCAGATGACCTAGATGAGTCCCCATGACAATTAGCAAGAAAATATTGGCTCATTTGTGGAGATAGAGCCTGGCAGGACATTCCCTCAAAAATTAAAGGTGGCCCATGTAGCATCATGCAACTCACTGTGATAGCACCTTTTGTTAAAAGAGCCATCAAGAGAAAACACAGAGAAAAAAGGTTTGCCATTCATCATAAAAAAAACTCCTGTAATAGCAATTTCAGACCCTAGGGCCCTGCAAAATGAGGTACATCGAATTTATTTCTACATCAACTTGCCTTGGGCGAGGCATTGAAACCAATATACCGATTGGGGTGTTGGCAGTAGAAAGAAGACAGTGCTACTTCCATTGCAATTAGTGACATGATGACTGATGTTAGTGCTGTCAGACATACAGCCTTACAGAACAGAGCAGCAATTGATTTTCTTTCACAGGCACATGGGCTTGGTTTTGAGGAATTTGAAGGATTGCATTGCATGAACCTGTCTGATCACTCTGAATCCATCCACAAAAGCATACAAAAGCTGAAAGATTTGACAGCTCCAATTAAAGAAGATGGTGGGTCGTGGTTAGATCATTTGTTCCAAGGATGGAGCTTTGCACCTTGGCTAAGGGAACTTTGTAGAATAGGTCTCTATATGTATTGGGTGTTTTGGTAGTGATAGTAATAGTAATGCCTTGCATATGTCGGTGTGTGTGACAAATGATGGACAAAACTATCAAAGAAGTTTTTATCACACATGACAGAGAGGTAGGAAATGGATTCACAGAGAGTTCTTTAAATGGATGATGGTATAGACATGGAGGAAGGTTTTGAATTAAAACTTCGGAACAGGCGAGACTTTTTTTGGACAACGACTTGTAATTGCTATCAGACATGACTTAAGCCCTTTGAACTGACTTGACTTCCACAGCATTAATACAGCAAGGCTTAATGTGAGCAAAAAGGATGCTTTAAGCAAGAAATAAGCAGGTATACTATAGTAAAGCTATGAAATGCAAGGTAGTTTGTGGAGGATTTAATTAATGAGTGGTTAGCAGAGAAAGGCCATATTGACATAAGGCCGCATACTGACATAATGCCTCTGGTTAAGCTCAAAAGGGAGGTCAGCAGTCTCTGATTCAGTGACTGCTGACAGGCAAGAATGCCGGATGACCTTGCTGTAGCATGAGGAAAGGGAGGTGAGATTAGTTCCGAATATCTGCAGAAAGTATCAAAAGTATAACCATAAGAATGCAGAAGTAGGTGTAGTTGCTGATATGTAACTAACCAATCCTGAGCTCAACTTTTGCAATATGTATGAAGCTTATTAAGAACTGTATTTAACCCGCCGTATTCGATCAATAAATTGGACTTGGATGAACCAATTGGTGTCTGGGTCTCCTTCCTCCGACAAATGGTGGAGAATGCGGGCAAACCCCTGAACGCTTGCTTTCTTGGATTACAAAGAAACTCGCCACGGTCGAGGAAGTTGGGTGAGAGTCCTTGCAGCCGGGACGGTGCCGGATTTTAAAAGCACCCTTGAGGATCACAACGGTGACTCAAGTCTCTACGTGCCGCTGGTAGCCTGGAGAGCTGCAACAGTGCGCGCTGATATATAGGTATGGATAGGCAAGCGGCATATGGTCCCTTCTCCTCATATTTAGAAAGGCAAGGAGTAAAAGGGATAGATTTAAAAAAGGAATTACCAGGGTTATTAGCTTATGGTCATTCTAAAGGAATTTTAGCTAATTCACATACAGTTCATGAGATAGCAGAGTGGAAAAAGTTTGGGGATATCCTGTGGGATACAGTGTTAGACGATGATAAGTCAGCAAAGAAATTAGGGAAGTCATGGCGGGTGGTGTATAATACGTTACTTCAGCAGGTCTCTGAGAGAAAGGCAGCAGAAAGGGCGACAGAAGCTCATAAGAGGAATATAGGGTATGGTCGTGAGGATGATCCCTTAGCACCTTCTGTAACTCAGATACTTATGCCTAAGGGTCCCCAGCAAAATGGTGTGGAAAACTTTCCCTTAGATACAGTGGAACCATCTGCACCCCTTCCTGCCGGAGGGAGAGGGCGAGTTGGGTGGTAGAGGTAAGAGCAAGCCAGCTTTGCCTCCGCCGCCAGCTTCAGGCGGGTCGGATGGTGGGGGTGGGAGCAAGCCAGCTTCGCCTCCGCCGCCACCTTTGCCTCCGCCGCTTTCCCCGAGCGAGCCGGCTCCGGCGGGGGGGCCGCTTTCCCAGCGCGAGTCGGTCTCAGCGGGGGGGCCGCTTTCCCAGCGCGAGTTGTCTCCGGTTTCACTGTCAGCCTCAGCGGGGGGGGGCGCTTCCCCCGCACGAGCTGGTCTCAGCGGGGGGGGCACTTTCCCAGCGCGAGTCGGCTCCTGCTCCACCGCCTTCCCCGTGCGAGAACTCGGTGTCTGTACTGAAGTGCCAGCAGCATAGCACCCTTAAAGGGCCAGATCCTATCCCGGGGGCACACAGTGACCTATGGGGGGAGATGGCTAAACAGAGAAGGGAAGCTTGGGCTGCTTTGGCAAAAGAAGTAATGCAAATGGGGGATAGCGAGGCGGTGGAAGTAGCTTCCAATCTTGCATGTCCGGTTACATACACACCACAGTATGATGCACAGGGGAACCTTACACATAATATAGCTGAATATACTCCCTTAGACTGGAAGTTGTTAGCTTAGTTACGCTCTTCGGTTAGTCATTTTGGAGTAAAAAGTGAACCTGTTAGGCAAATGCAAGAGTGTTAGCTACTTTAGGGGCAAATTGGACTATTGAGGAAGCTTTAGGTGGCATTTATAGCAGAAGCTATAAATGGGCATTTATAGCAGAAGCTTTAAAGGAATTAGGATTAGGGTTACAAAAGCAAGCTGAGTCTACTCAAAATCAGGTGTTAGCTGCTCAGAATCAGGTGTTAGCTGCTCTTGCTCCTCTCCGAAGCGGCTCACTGGCGGTTACACGAGGAGGCTCGAGACCGTTCATCAAGTGTTACCGATGCGGCAATGAGGGACATGCGCGCCCAGACACAAGTAGCCGCCGTGACATCGGAGACACCAGCTGCTGCCGTAACATCACTGACAGCAACAGCAGGGAGCCTCGATTTGGACTTATCAGCAGCAGTAGACGTCACACTCATGACGAACCGGCCTGAGAGGATACCGACTGGAGTAAAGGGTCCTCTCATGTTAAATGGACAAAGATGTGGAGCATTGTTATTAGGACGTTCTTCAATAACCATGCTGGGATTATTTGTATTACCTGGTGTTATCGATGCTGACTATACAGGGGAAATACAAATCATGGTTTACACCCTTTATCCTCCGATTAAAATAACAAAAGGACAACGCATGGCACAATTGATACCACTATCACAAATGACATCGGGTATACCAGCATTTACTGGGCAAACACAGAATGAAAAGGGTTTTGGCTCTACTGGTGTTACACTTCTGACTGTGGATTTACAAAATAGACCAAAACAAAAAGTGGAAATTATCCATGGACATCAAAGCACAACCCTTTATGGATTATTGGATACAAGAGCTATTACAGCTTTTACAGATGCAGGAAAGAAATCAAGGCGTGCTGCTGTCACCTGGCAAGAAAAAGGACAATGGAAGCATCAACTTCTCACAGCAGACCCTTCAGATAACTTACAAACTTTGGAATTGTTAGCAGCAGTATGGGCAGTGTCCAACTTACAGGAGCCTTTAAATGTGGTCACAGACTCTATGTATGTTGCAGGTATAGTCAGACGAATAGAGGAAGCAGCAATTAAGGAAGTGAATAATAAACGATTGTATGAGTTATTGATACAATTAAGGAAAGCTTTACGGGAGAAAAATGCAGCGTATTCTGTGATTCATATTAGGAGCCATAAATGGTCTGAAGGTTTAGGAGAAGGGAATGAACATGCAGACAAATTGGTTACCTTACCCATTGATAACTCTTGTCCTGTTGATAAGCATACATTGGCCAGAGAAGCACATAGTAGATATCATCAAAATGCAAAAGGATTGGCAAAGCACTTTGAGCTGAGTCTGTCAGAAGCTAAGGCCATTGTTAGAGCATGTCCAACATGTAGTTATCATAATGGGGGAATAGGTTTAGACATGGGAGTTAATCCTCGAGGTTTAGAAATAAATGAGAAATAGAAAATGGATGTTACACATATAGCTAGATTTGGTAAAGTTAAGTGTGTGCATGTCACTATAGATACATATAGTCACTACATATGGGCTACGGCTCAGGCAGGAGAAAAAGCTATACATGTTATCAGGCACCTGTTAAGTTGCTTTGCTGTAATGGGAGTTCCAAAGAGTATCAAAACGGATAATGGTCGAGCTTATGTAAGTGCTAGGGTCCAGAAATTCTTGAATCAGTGGTCTGTTAAGCATGTGACAGGTATTCCACACTCTCCTACTGGACAGGCAATAGTAGAAAGAGCAAATGGTACCCTTAAGCAGTATATTGAAAAGCATCAAGATATAAAGGACCCACAATCATGCTTGGCTAAGGTTCTGTATGTGATTAATCATTTATGTATTTTTGGGGAAGATGATACCCCTCCTGCAATTAAACATCACCCAAGGTCAGGTCAGGAAGTTACTAAGGAAACAGAGGTCTGGGTTAAGTATAGGAACCCGAGTACAGGATTATGGGAAAAACCTGCAAAAGTATTATATTGGGGTCGAGGATATCTTTGTGTTTCCTCACCTACAGGACCTTTGTGGGTGCCTGCTAAGTGGACTAAACTTGTTTTTGATGCAGCCTCTGGTGAACTGTCTCATGGAGGAGGACAAGGAGCGACTGGGGAAGAAACTGCTTCTAGTTCTACGACCACTACTGTTACAGTTGAAGGGACACTCTAAAGTGGTGGACAGAGCACTGACACGTCACTATCGGATGGCCCAGGAGCTGATTGGTTTTATTGACTCATTATCAACTTTTCGTTTAACAAATCCAACAAAGGCACCTTGCCTTGACTGTCACGATCCACATTGTGCTGCCTGGATAGCCCTACGCTGTGGGGGTTGTGATAACACTTTTTGGATAGAACAATCATTATTATGGGATTTATGGTGTCACATTTGTAAGCACAAGCACACGTGGGGTAAAAGCTGGCAAGATGAATTAAGGAGACAAACAGGGCAAAATGCATATATAGCTTTAAATCTTTATGGGTCTCCTGAACAGAAAATTCTTGCTTATTATCGATGTGTTGTGAATAGAATTAAGGTTCAAAGTAAATCACGTATAGTCTCTGTAAGGTGTAGAAAGTTAGTACCTTTAACGCAGCATTCAATTGTAGGGCGTTTCAGGGGGAATCCTGAAAGAACATTAGACCACTGCATTGAAAAGTTGCAAATATTGAGTTTGCAAGTGACAGGACCAGTGAAATTGGGAGCAGCAAAATTGAAAATAGAAAAGAAAAGGAAGGCGAAAAAGGGAGCGACCTCATCTAAATAAGACTATTAGTGATTGCTAATTAGTTTTCTATGATTAAGGCAATTTCACGTCTATGGGACCCTGCCTTGTGGGATGCTGTAGCTCCATGGGACCCCGCTTCGTGGCATGCTATAGGTGTTGAAGAACAAGAACAGCGATTACGAGATAAGATACATTTTGTATTAAAGAAGGAGCTTGAATTGGTAGCCTTATATAGTAAGAAAGCTGAAGAGGCTTTGCAATCACCACCATTGAACTGGTTGGATTGGATCACACAGACAAATTTTAATACTGATCCTTTCCTATATACACTTCCTTGTTATGTTTGCAAAAAGGATAATGATAAGTGTTATGCTTGGGTAGCTTTGCATTGTGCTGATTGCAATAAGGTTTATTGGTATTCACAGAGGACAGTAGGAATTTTATGGTGTCACCCTTGTTTTGGGAAGTGGATTCGATATTCTTCCTGGTATAGAGCTCTTGAGCAAAGTACTGGTCTACCAGGAAGGTCAGGATTACAACTTTATGAGAGTGCAGAACAAGTGGCCATAGCATATATGAGGTGGAAATTACAACAAGTACTTAGAGAGCTTGAAATTACTACATCCTCACGCATCATAGCAGCTCGCTGTAAAGCTGATTTGCCTTTAAACTTACCTCATGCTATACCTGTAAGCAAGGATGCTGATTTGGAATTAGATCAGTGTATTCAAAAACTAACTCAAGTCCACTTTAATTGTTCTAACAAACCAGGGAAAAGACAACGAAGAAAGGAAAAACAGAGAAAGCAGAAAGAAAAATGAGGTTTGTTTTTATTATACTGCTCAATGCTGTAGCAAGTGAAGCAGTAGGAATAACACATTTTAGTCAGCCAAGAGAGAATTTATGGGTAACACTTGCTAATCAAATTAATCAATCATCGCTTTGTCTTAGCCTTGGAGGAGTCACTAACCCATTTCGAACATGCCTGGTGGGACTTCCGGTGTGGTCTCCTGGAGAATTTTGTGGTTTGATAAGTAATCGAACCTTGTGTACGTCTAACATGTCAAACATCACATTGCCAGTGCAACAAGGGTATACTGCAGGTCAGAGTGATGGCTATCGTCAGTGTTTACTAATCCAATCACTTAACACTTCTTTGCATTCTCCTCCTGAGGAATTGGATCTTTTTGTAAGTGCAAATGCCAGTATGCCTAACACTACAGCTGGTGGATGGTTCAGTTTCAAGCCCTTGGATGCTCAGAATTTAAATCAACCTAAAGACACGTGGCCCACCTTACATTCATCCCGGAATTTGAGTGAATTCTCTCCACAGCATTACAGTCAATGTAACGGCACAAACATCACGGCACCAATGAAATTACCTACAGGAATATTTCTAATTTGTGGAGACAGGGCGTGGAATGGTGTACCAGCTAAACCACAGGGCAGACCCTGTTATTTGGGAAAATTGTCATTGTTCCACCCTAATGTGTCCTTACTAATGCAACTGAGTCAAAATTCAAACAGGAAGAGACATAGCATACATGACTTGGACTGCAGCCAGATAGGAGATCCACAGTTTTGGGGTACATTCAGACAAGTAGTAGTTTCAACTATTTTACCAGGAGGATCTGCCAATAAGGCTATAAATTTAGCAAAGCAATTAGGGTGCTGGGCAAAAAATGAGCTGAACAAGACATCCCAAATTCTAGACATGCTAACTGCAGATGTGCAGAGTGTTAACCATGCAATTTTGCAAAATAGAGCTGCTGTAGATTTTTTGCTCTTAGCACAAGGACATGGATGTGAAGAATTTGAGGGAATGTGTTGTATGAATCTGTCTGATCATTCGGTGTCCATTCACACTAAGATAAAAGAATTGCAACAAGGACTTCACAATCTCAAGGAAGAAGAAGGTTTAGGAATTGACGAGTGGCTTAAAAACTTAGGACTTGGGCCATGGCTGAGAAACCTTGTGATCTACGCTATAGGACTACTGGGTGTAGTTTTACTGTTTTTGCTTATTTTGCCTTGTGTCTTTAATTGTATTCAAAACATGGTCAGCCGTATGGTAGCAAAAATGCAGACTAGTTTTCTTGCTCAAGAAGAAAATGGGGGAAATGTGGAGGATTTTATTAATGAGTGGTTAGCAGAGAAAGGCCATATTGACATAAGGCCGCATACTGACATAATGCCTCTGGTTAAGCTCAAAAGGGAGGTCAGCAGTCTCTGATTCAGTGACTGCTGACAGGCAAGAATGCCGGATGACCTTGCTGCAACATGAGGAAAGGGAGGTGAGATTAGTTCCGAATATCTGCAGAAAGTATCAAAAGTATAACCATAAGAATGCAGAAGTAGGTGTAGTTGCTGATATGTAACTAACCAATCCTGAGCTCAACTTTTGCAATATGTATGAAGCTTATTAAGAACTGTATTTAACCCGCCATATTCGATCAATAAATTGGACTTGGATGAACCAATTGGTGTCTGGGTCTCCTTCCTCCGACAGTAGTTAATAAACAACATGGTTACAAAGGTTTCTTTTTAGTTGTACCGAGAGGGGGAATTGTGGGAATCCTTCAAATCAGAGGGTTTTGGGAAAGCTGCAAAAGGCAGGCCTCAGAGACAACAGAACTGCAATTAAGCTAAGCAGCAGCCATAAGATTTGTCAGCAGAAAACTTATATAAGAAGTAGAAAAGTAAGGACAAATTGAACAATGGTCTGTGTATTAATACTTGGCTAGAATGACTCCCTAAGCTTCAAAAAAATATCTCTAGCAAGATATTAGGAACTTCTAAGCTTAATAATGGAGCTCGGTGCATTGTGTTTTAAGGTTTACAAGCAGGTTTTGTATTCAAAATAAGCAAGCAGTGTTTTAACCAAAGGTACGTGTGCTTATAGTGGTTGGGTAGAACTACTGTCAATATGCTTCTGCTTTGTGTGATTGGTCAAAAAACTTTTCAAGTAAGTTGTATCATTAAGTCCATTGCCCACTGCCAGAGATGTGAGCTGCTGGCATCTTCCCATTGTCATAACCATGGAATGAGACTGATGCTGGAAAACAAACAGCTCGAGGCGTGGTCCTCAGCAGCCCCGTTGTGATCGTGATTTTTACACATACCCCCTGCCAGCAATAGTATATAGGTGTTAAATTACAGATATGATAAATTAATATGTATTATTTCATTCATTTTTATATCTTTTCATTCCATATAGATTTATATCTTTTCATATAGATTTGTTTTCTTCCTCCAGCTTGGGAGTGTGATGATTTACAACAGTTCAAAACCTTCTGCCCACAGAGCAGTCAGCCTCTGGGTGTGTGCATGCACACCCACCCACTGTGCTTGCTCTTCTCAGCATCTCAGGGCTGCTGTTTGCACAGATTTGGGATAAATTTAACTCGACAGAGCCACAAGTGGGGTGTCCAGCTTGTCATGAACACTCATGTGGCAACGAACAACATGGAGCTCTCAAACCACATTATCACAGGTCGTTTCATTCCTGCTGGGCACTGCGGAACTCTTAAAAGACACAGAAAAGGGGTGGAAAACATTGGCATCATGCTACTGCTGGTATCCTCCTGGAGGAAAATCTGTTGAGTTTCTTAAGGTGGTAGCTTTCCAAAACCTAGGAAAACTGCTCAGCACTGGTAGCCCAATTGTGAATGGTTTTCTTGACTTGGCAAAGCTGGGGTGTTAACAATGGACTCCGTCCTTGGTTCAAATCACCTGCCCTCACCTGCAGACAAAAGTACTATCACCACCACCAGCAGCAGCTACATCAGTCAATTTTCTCAAAAAGCTGTGTTAAACTTGGGAGAGGAAAGGAAAACACATCAGATACTGTGGATTATTGACAAGATTCTGAGGAACAGTTCCAAAGCAAAGGGCAGCAGCTTCTCTCTGGGGCACTCCTTGTGCCCCAAGGCAGCCGGGCTGCCCTGGCTGCCCAGGACCCTGCGCCCCGCGGGCTCTGCAGAGCTGCACAGCGGGGAGGCAGCTTCGGGCACCTCAGCCCCTGGGCAGGAGGGGCTGCTTGCTCTGCAGGGCTGCCTGGGGGCAAAAGCAGGGTGCTGGCCTTCTGCTCTTGGCCCTAGCCTGGCCTTGCAGGGCTAATCCTGTTCCCTTTCTCAAATGTGCTAATGATAGACCTGGTTGTTTGCAGCTCTGCACAGGTATGATTTGCACCACAAAATACTGAAGGACCAAGGCCTGAACAACAGACCCTGACTGAAGCCTCAACAACAGGACCTGAGCCAAAGCTGCCCTCTAGGTGACCTTCTCAACTCAATGTTCTATGTACCTGCTCCTTAACCAAGTGTTATTATCAAAAGGATTGTTGCATCCATTCACTGGTGAAACATGTCTTCACCTTTCTGCATGAGGAAAATGGACAAGGCCACACCTGGCCTTGGTTCCTCCTTGAGCCCTGGGCAGGCTCGGGGAGAAAACCAAGAGGAGAATGACACCAGCTGTGCCCCCAGCAGAAGCTCTGGCACATTGCTCGCCCAGCACTGTCGGAGCCGGGCTACTCTCACAGCGCTCTTGGGAGCCTCGTGGCCGCCAAAGGTGGAGCCACCGCAGGATTTCCCGGTTCCCGGCCGTGGCTCTGCAGGGCTGGGCTGGGACAGCTTCCCCCAGCTGATGTGCAGCTCTGGATGAAGGGGAAACCATTGGGCTACCTGGTGATGGATCTTCCTTAATCACCAGAGGCACCCTTTTGTAATAATGCTGAGGTCCATTGCTCAGCTTATCCTTTCCTGACTCTTTTTTACACTTTGGCATTACAGTAAATCACACTGTTCCTTCAGCTGGTGTGTCTACATCTCTGACCCTCTCCACCATCAAAACAAACACACAGCCAGTTTAGCACGAGACCTGCCTCTCTGCCAGCCCATCTCTTGGCAAACACCCCTGGTGGCCATCTCCACAAATTAAATTCCCACTTTGCAACTTCCTTTGCTGCCGGCAGGAGAGAAAAAGAGCCATTCCCAGTTCTGGACACCTCCAGAAACCAGCTGCTTTCAGCAGTCACAACCCTGAAATATCAACCTCCTTCCTTAACCTGCCATTGGGAGCTCCGACCAAGAGGCCTTTTGTCCAAGGATACCCACAGAAGACCTGGAGAAGGGAGCAGTTTGAAACAAAACTGCTTCAGAGTTTAAACCTGCCTTTATCAAATGAGCACACACCAATCTGTCCCAAAGGGAAAGCAGGCAGGAAAGAGAAGCTCCTCTCCCACAACCGCAACCTCCATGCTTCCTTCTGTTCCAGCTGGAGAGTGGAGGCCATGGGCTGCACCTCATTTTGGGAAGGAGCCCTGGGAATTGGCCTGGTCTGGGAGGGCAGCAAAAGGAATTCCCCAAAAAGTAGGAAAAGATTCTCTTGAAGGAATAGATGATGACAACATTTCTGCAGAAAAGCAAAAAAAGAATAATTGAAGCATTTCAAGAAGTGCCCAGACTGAAATTTGTTTGCCAATACGACGACCCCAAAGTCTCTGTGGTGTGTCAGCAAGCTCAGGAATGAACCTGCAAGGCTTGGATAAACATCATTGGTGTCCGCCCCCCAGAGCACAAGCAGCTCCCCAACAACACTTCAAGACTAAGGGACAAAGCTTCCCCCTTCAGCTCTCCACAGCAGCTCTAGGGAGTCTCTCCCCACTGCAAGATCTCCTTTGTCAGTCTACAGTGACAAGAGTTGGCTGCAGGAGACATTTGCATGGGAACTCTCCCCAGACTGAGGGGAAGAAAAAGAAGAGGTGATTCCTGAGGAAAGAAAAAGGCAACGCTGCTTGGGAAGACACCAGTGTGAGTTTGCTACAACTCTAGGCCCGAAATCTCCTGAAGAAAGCACCATCCATCCATGGGGCAGCACTTTGGCTTTGATATCAATGCTGACAAAATTGCTTCCCATTCCTGCTGCCGTAGCTGACTCCAATTCATGAGCAATGTGCCAACTCTGCCAAAGACAGGCAGACATGGTGAGATAAAACCAGCTAGTCTGCTGAAAAGGAGTCCAAATGAATGTTTTCTAACTCCCCCTTTTCATCCTTTCCGCAGCCAAGACAGAGCAATGTCCTTCCTCTCTGTCCCCAATGGTTACCCAGGCATGGGATGCAGCGTGGGGACAGAGCCTGTCCCTGCTCCCAGTGCCCTGCCCTGCCCTTCCGTGCCTGCCTTGCCCTTCCCTGTCCTGCTGGATCCTGCTGTGCTGTGCCGTGCCGAGCCGAGCCCGGCCAGTGGTCACGCATTTCGGGAATGACCCTCCCCTGTGCTGGCCGCCGGCGTAATGAACATACCACTTTGTAACTTTGACTAGTTAGAGGGTCTTTGTCCCTGATTTTCAGTTTGAAAAATTCAGGGAGCTTTTGTTTTCCCTGACAGTACAGTTGCTGCCAAGGGAAACACACCCAAAGACCAATAGTGACCCAGCCTTCCCTTTGCTTCCCTTTTCCTTCCCTCACTGCTACACAGCGCTCTCATACCAGGACCTCAGTGCTGCCTCACCTGAGCATTTAGAGCTGCCTCCATGCCCTTCCAGGCTAAGTGCAGGTGTTCAGGACTCTGAGGTTTTCCTAGCTTCTTGGGAGAAGGTGTTTGCTTCATCTGGACTTCTTGGGGTTTCATCGGAGGAGCCAGGCACAGGCAAATTTCATCTCCACTGTGAGCTCTTCATTCTGCTTGTTCCCATGAAGCTTAAATGCCAACCTGAGCTCATCGTTCCTCTGGTTCCCATAGACCATCACAGCCCTTCCATGGCCTCTCCAGAGAGGAGCAGCTGCACATCTTCAGAGCAGCAGTTGCCAGCCCGCATCCTATCAGGAAGGGAAAGAGTTTCTACCCTTGCTTTCCAAGCAGGTCCTGGTTAACGACCCTTTAAAGTGTTTTCCTGCAGTGCTCTATCATGGGTAGATCTCAAGTGAGAATCAGGTGGAAAGGGTCAAGTCACCTAGGAAGGCGGACCTTGAAAACAGAAAGATTCTCTGCCTGATTTTCCAGTCCTCGCTGCAGATTTGGATGGTGTTCTGGGCATTTTGCAGACAGCCTCTCTGTAGGGGTACAAGAGCAAGGTGGAAGATACTGCCTAACAAGTGGTCAGTGTTAGGTGCACTCTCCTCTTTCTTTGAATGAAGCCAAACTAGGACTCTGATAGGATATTGCAGATGTTTAAGACTGTCTGCCCTGCAAATCAAGCCGTGACATTTGACACTGGCAGGGGGCTGTGTAGAAATCACGAATGGGCTGGGACTGCTGAGGAACGCGCCTCGAGCTGTTTGTTTTCCAGCATCAGTCTCATTACATGGTTATGACAATGGGAAGATGCCAGCAGCTCACATCCCAGGCAGCAGACAAAGAACTTAATGTTACAACTTACTTGATAAATTTTTTGACCAATCACACAAAGCAAAAGCTTATTGACACTAGTTCTATCCAATCAGTATAAGCACATGTTCCATTGGTTAAAACAATGCTTGCTTATTTCGAATACAATACCTACGTGTAAGCCTTAAAACACAACGCACTGAGCTCCATTATTAAGCTTCAGCCTTCCTAATATCTTGCTAGATAAACTTTTCTGTAGCTTAGAGAGTTATTCTAGACCAGTGTTATTGCACAGACCATTGTTCTATTTTTCTTTGCTTTTCTGCAGTTTAAATAATTTTTCTGCTGACCTATCTCACGGCTGCTGCTTGGCTCTAATCACAGTTCTACTATATCTGAGACCTGCCTTTTGCAGCTTTCCCAAAACCCTCTAATTTTGTGGATTCCCTCAGAGGACTAAGTGCCAGAGCCTCTGGAGAAGCGTGGAGGGCAGGGCTCAGGCAGGTTCTGCCAGTGCAGGATTTGAACTCAAAGCACCAGGAAGTACCAAGCCTGGAAGAGGAACTCAACCCTTCTCATCTCCCTCACTGCCAGAGGCAGGCTCAGAGCAGCCATCCCACCCCTCTCTAAACCAGTGGGGGCTCTGTCCTTACCAAGCTCCTCGGGCTCCTGGGAATTGTTCCCACAGCTCTCGGTGCCAGGCAAAGCTCCCTCTGCTGCAGCTCAGTCCACAGGCTCCCCTCCTGAGGACTCAGGGGCAACATTAATATTCCCCTTTAAAGAGAAACAGAAAGGAAGAAACCCTTCTCACCACTTACACAAAACACCTGGTCCAACAACTCCTTGGCTCACACACTTAATCCCTTGTTCCTAACAAGAACTCTGGGCCTCAAAGCCCTTCAACAGTCAGAAAAATTTGACTTCTCAAACACAGTCCAAAAGCTGTCAAAGCTGACAGTGACAGTGTTGAACATGGGGGTGACACTGAGCACATGGAATGGCTGCTAAGGAAATCAATTGCTGCTCTGTTCTGTAAGGTTGCATGTCTGACAGCACTAACATCAGTCATCATGTCACTAATTGCAATGGAAGTAGCACTGTCTTCTTTCTTCTGCCAACACCCCAATCGGTATATTGGTTTCAATGCCTCGCCTGAGGCAAGTTGATGTAGAAATAAATTCGATGTACCTCATTTTGCAGGGCCCTAGGGTCTGAAATTGCTATTACAGTTTTCTTTATAATGATGGGCAAATCTTTTTTCTCTGTGTTTTCTCTTGATGGCTCTTTTAACAAAAGGTGCTATCACAGTGAGTTGCATGATGCTACATGGGCCACCTTTAATTTTTGAGGGAATGTCCTGCCAGGCTCTATCTCCACAAATGAGCCAATATTTTCTTGCTAATTGTCATGGGGACTCATCTAGGTCATCTACTCATCAGCAGTTTCAATCACCCTTAGGGGGCACTGGGGTAGTACAATTGCACCACAAACTTGAGTATCTGTCCTCAGGTTGATGGGGAGTAACATTTAACTGTGGATCTCCCTGGTACTAAAACTCAGCACAAAATTCCATCACCAATGAACCAAGAATTCCAATTCTTGAGGTTCAGAAGGTGCTTTAAGAAGATCAGGGGCCCAGTGATGCCAGCTGGTTATGGGATTGGTCTCGTTGGCAGCCTCACACCAATATTTGTCACGATTGGGTATTGGCTACTCCTTGGCTGGCACAGGCACACCGACCAAAAGGGTTGCAAAGGATTTATCTGGGCTCAAATTGGTCAAACACATGGCGTCTGAGCCTGCTGACTTGGCTAAAGCAAGGCAAACATTCATTTTTGGTTGATCTACAGGCATGTATGCACAGCAAAAGCAAGCAAGCAAAACCAACAAGCGCCTGTATATCATTTGATCAAGCTCCATGTTCCTGCTCAGCTGTTTTTTGGCAAAAGCTTCCCCATCTATTTCAGTTCTCAAGCAAATCTTTTAGCACTTGTTCAGGGACTGGCCAACTATAGGGCACTAAACTGTCCCTCTAAACTTCAATTTTTACAAATTTGGATATCTTAGAATTCTTTTGAACACAATGGACACCACGCTTTTGCTGAAAGAGCTCGATAATACAAACCATGTTCACAGTCCAAAAATCAACATCAAACTCAAGATTTGTAGCTTTCACAGGTTGAACAGGGAACAGGTGGCATGCACCGTAGCTTCTCCATGCGGCTCACGTCTGCATGCTCATTTCCCTGCTGGTGGAATTGTCGCTGCGCTCTTGTGTATGAGACGGTTTCACATCCTTCACAGGGACCATCTTAGGTCCGGCACCTGTGCAAATACAAGCATACCCTTTGCCCCAAGTGATTAGCGGAAATGGTCCTTCAATTTGTCCTTACTCAAGGTTTCTGATCAAACTCGAAGGATTTTCTTTCAATTTTGCCTGTGTGCTGTTTGAAAAGTGCCTAAAAAATGGAGGATTAGGTCCTGCAAATGAGCTATTCAAAACATAAAAATATATAAAGCTTTGCTCAACCTCATCTGGGTTGTTGCTTGAGCCACTCCCCCTTTTGTTGATCTAGAATGAGTTTAGAGTGTGGTGTGTCCTTTCAACAATTGCCTGACCTGTGTGGGAATAGGGAATTCCAAAATGTGGCGAACACCCCAGTCCATCAAAAATGTGGCCAATTTTTGAGCTGTGTATATGGGGCCATTTGACAGTTTTCATCTCGTGGGGGATCACTTTGGCGAGCTCTGGGCCCAGTGACACTGACAAGGACAAAAGCAAAAGACGAGAGGCGCTCTCTCTTCCCAGGATCAAAGTCCCACAGCTTTAATGGAGAACAGTTCCAGGAGAGAAAGGGAGTGTCCAGGAGAGGAAAGAAGATGTCCAGAGGAGGATAGAGAGCGTCCACCTCATGGCAGGGGATTTTAAACCCTGGGGGAGGAGGTTGGGTAGAAAGGAACTACCATAATTCAACATAATAAATCACCACACTGAAGTTTTCTGCATAAATTGCTGCACCTGTTGCAAACAAAATCCTAAAATCTCCCCAAACACAACCATGCAGTCCCAAATGACCACAATGTGGCTGAAAAACCACTCAACCCCCCTGTATACCCAAGCACCAGGTGTCACAGGGAGCACCAACCCAACCCCTGCAACTAGAAAGTCCACACACACAGGCACACTGGGAAAGGAGCATCTCTTTATGAGGGGACAGAGTGCTCACTTTTCTCAACACAACACACACCATCCACCACATCAGCATCTACCCACATCATCTTCCTCAAACATTCACACACTGAAAACACAACCACAATTACAACCCACAGGAAAAATAGCAGCAATGAAACAGGATTTGCTCAATTCACCCCCAGAATTGCTAGCAGGTCCTTATTGACACAGCAAATCCTTTCTGCCAGCAGCCAGACCCAAACCCAAACTGTACAGGCGTACGTTGTGCACAGGACATCTCTGTGTGACTTGTGAACAGCCCTTCCCCTGCATACACCTTACGGGTTACTTTATACAGAGTTAAATGTTCCCTTTCTCCACAGTCCCAGCAGTCTTGTCTGTCCCCCATGAGGAACAGCCGAGAGCGGAGGTGCCTCCAGGGAAGGAATGTCCTGGCAGCGCCCAGAGACGTCCAGAGCCCGGTTGTTCTCGCTGGAGCAGAGAAGCGTTCCTGCCGCAGTCACCAAATGAGGTGTGGAATAGAACTCACCACAGTTAAAGGTAGAAGGTGGTATGTTTATTACAGCCAGGCACACGAGGCGTTGTCTCTTACAAACATGTGTGAAGAATCACTGCCGCTCTACTTATCTAAAAAAGTCCTACATATTCATATAATTCCCAAAACTACTAATACATATTAATTAGGTAACCCCACCTACCCCCTTTGTATTAAAATGTATTATAATTGAGTCCAAAGTTCCCTAATATTTGCGGATTCTTTCACATCTCATGGGTTGGTGAGTTTTAAAGTGGGGAATGGTCTCCTTCTGATGAAGCCAAGACGTCTTCCTCAATTTGACCTCTTTCCTTATGACCTGTTGGCAGGCTTTTGCACCCCTTGGCTAAAGCTGAAATTTCGGGGCCCAGGTGCAGGCTACGGTCCTCTTCTTTGTCACAAAGAAATCCGCATCCCATCCCGCTTCTTTAAACATAGTAAAGACAGGCAAGTAATATATTACCCTATCCTTAACTACCTTATCTGCTAAAAATTAACTATCCCTTATTATTTCTACTCTTCTTGCTATACTCTTTCTGCCTAACTAAATCTTGCTAAAATTTTAACTCTTTCAGTTCTTTTAAATCCTGGATTCATTGGCCTCATCTCACACACCAGTCATGTGTGAGCTGATGCTGTAACTGGGAAATTCCACTCCTGAGCAGGAGATACAAGGCCTGGTTCTGAGCTGGAAGGGTGAGAAGGATGAGATGCACAGCGTTTTGATCCAGGGGATGTCCTGAAAGTGCACTGCCTACCTGCCCCTGCTGCCGAGCACCACGCTCCACCTCCTTCTCCTGCTCAGCAGATTTTTAGGAATCCAGGGCTTGGTATGTATGATTTGCTACTGCAACAAATAGAATGAATTTGCTTTGCAATCCCAGTTTTGTCCTGGGTTATTTTGTGCATGGGTCTCCTCCTGAACCTGTGTCAAAGACTGGCAGGGACTAAAGGACACTCCTATTCTCATGTCAGTAAATTCGGAGAAGTGATTTAAGTATCAATAAGTCAAAAGGTATCAATGAGTAAATCAAATAATTTGGGGGAATATTTAGCCTGTGAGTTTCAGCAAAGTATTGAATATGTCTTAGATCCATGGATACAAACTAGTAACTGAGATTGCTGGGTGTGCACGTGTTAGGAAAGTGATTCCCCACACACCCAGTGCTGAGATCAAGTATTGCCTCTCTTCTAACCCTGAGTTGGCAGCAGGGATCAGGCCCTGCTTGGTAAAGTTCATTTTGAAGACTTCTGTTGAGCAGGTAAGAATGGTTGAAATGAAATCTTTTCTAGCTGTTTCCCTTTGGTTTAGCTGTTTGAGGGTTAAAATTCTGTGCTGCAGGTGTGCTGGGTGTGTGCAGAGCAGTGCAGCCCCAGAAACCCCTTGGCTTGCCCACAAGTTGTCATGCCTTGTTGCCAGGTGTGCCCAGCTGTGGCAGGAGAAGGAGCCCGCAGCGCAGTGGGCACCGTGCCCTGCCCAGCCGGGGCTCTCTGGCACAGAGCAGCAGCAGCGCCAGCACCGTTCAACCCGCTCCTGCCTTGGCTTCCCCTGGCACACAGAACCCTCTGGAAATCAGCACCGCCAGTGGCGTTCCCAGCTTGGAGCAGCTGCTGCTGGCGGGCAGATGCTGCCAGTTCGACTGCTGCCAAAGGGAACGAAAGGCAGAGATATACACGCACCGGAGCCCTGGGCGTGTCCAGTAAAAGGTGCAAATATGTGGGAAGATTTGTTTGGAAGCATTTCAGCTGTGATGCCAACAGTGGCTTCTCTCCTGGTTCTGTGTGTTCTAGACGAGTAATACAATGGTTGGCTCTGACAATTAAGAAGCAGATGTTATGTAGATGTTCAAATGTGTAGTGATGGTATTGTAATATATCCTCCCATAGTCCTCTTTCCCGTCCCCCTTGTAATAGCCTTGGTAGTCAGGGCATTTGGGGAGGGCTGGCTTGTGACCAGCAGGCAGGGTGTAACAACACCTGACTCCAGTCAGTATGCAAGAAAGTAATCTCCACCAATGGACAGCAGAGAGAGAGTTGACTGACAAAACTTTTGGAGGAGCTAAGGGTATAAAAGGCAGAGCGTCCTTTTTGTAGATGAGCACGTGGCTGCTAGTCACAGAGACTCCCAATGCAGCAATTTTTCCCTTTTCAGTCCTTTGTTAAGGTTTACTAAACCTTAAAAATTTTAAAAGTGAGAGTCATTTCTCACATGTGCAATGCTGTGGGCCATTGTCTTGGTCTGGTTTCCTTTGCTTGTGTTCCATCTGAGTGCTCAGCTGAGGTACAGGCTGTAGGTGCTTGGGGCACACTTGGAGTTCCTCTTGGATCCCCTGAACAACAGGATTTGGCCCATGAGGGGATTTTGTGCTGCTTTGTGACAGAGAAGAACTTCCCAGGCTCTTTTGTGTTTGCTGTATGGGAGGTTGGTTATTGCTGTGCATAAATTCACAGACCAACGTGGAGTGTTTGCTTTGTGATGTCAGGGCATGGTTTCCACATTGTCGTGGTGACATCAGAAGGTTGCCTTGGTGCATGGAAGGCCTGAGTGTCAGAGGAGACCTAGTGTTTGCTCACATCAGGAGAACCCTCCTGGTTGGGGAATTTGTCAGTGGGTAGCTGCCCACTGACAAGAGCCTTGTTTTTTCTATATTTACCTAACTTTCAAAAAGGACAATGTTTCACCATCTGGCCAAGGCAGCTTTTGCTGTGTATGGCATTTCTTTCTCCATGTATTACGTGACACACTTCACCTGTAAGTAGAGGTTTCCCTTCTACTTAGGTTAGGGTGTAACCTAACCTGACTCTTGCATGTCTTCCTGCTCATTCTTGGTGGCTGAGTTTCTGATTTTGAAAGAGAAAGAGCATTAGGATGCCAGTGGTTTGGTAAAGCTCCTGTCAAGAGGTTCAGCTAAAAAGGGGGTGTCTGTAGCCACAGGGGCAGCAATTGCAGGGGAACCTGCAGGGCTTCTGTTCCCTCCACGGGAGAGTCTGTGGCAGCAGAGTCTGTCATTTCCTCAGGTTGCTGGGACAAGCAGGACAACTTCCAAAATGCAGACTTAGAGGCCTTCTCAGAAGGCCTTCTAAGGACTTTGTAGTTTTCCCCAGAACTCAGGGAAAGCTTCTTTTATTCTAAATTTTGTAATGAAACGATTTGACTGTCCGTTTTGACCCTTGACTGAGTGCTAAAAGAGTGATTCCCTTTGCAGTGAAGTGCAACCGCCAAAGCAGTGAGTGTCTGCTCCTGAGCCCTGGAGCTGCTGCTGTCCTGTTTCACAATAGAACTGCCACAGCTCAGGGGGGTTTGGGGCAAGCTTTTCTGGGTGACTGTTTTCAGCAACTTAATGGGAATTAGTGCATACAACTTCTTTTTTGAAAAAAGTACCTGAAAGACAAGAGAACAAAAGCTGCTTTATCTGTTGGACAGAACAGAAGCATTGAGTGTTGAAGAACAATTTGCATTTTCTTGATCATGTTTGTATTCATTTACTGACTAGACAGGCCAAAGTGTAGGCACAACCAAGATTATTGTCCTGATCTCTTGCTGGCTGTGTGAAAGAACTATGTCATGTGGAGGGATGTTGATAAAGAAAAATACTCTCTGTTTGGGTTGACTTCTCTTCTGTTGGATTCAGCAGCCCAGGCAGTTTTCTCACAGCACTTGTTCATTTTCCCTTGCCCACTCCAGGTCACCTGAAGCGTGTATTCAGAGGTGCTGATCCTGAGGTGAGTGAGAAAGGAACATTTCATGTTCCTGGTGCTTAGGAATGGTAGAGCAAGCTGTGAGCTTGATCTGTGGCAGTAGAGTGTAGAGGGCCAGCTGGGTAGGATGCAAGAAAATCCATTTCCATGTCTGCAGCAGCAATAACAAAGGCATCGCTGGCTATTTCCTAATTTTACATTTCAGAACTTTCAAGGAATGAAAAGCTCATGTTGCAGAGAGAATGTTGCTTCTTGATAGTAGCCAGGGCGGAATGTCTAATTCAGAACTATTAGCAATTCTGTTGAATTAGCCCATTTAAATTTAGTCGCAGTGACTTAGAATCCCATTGTTACCAAAGTTTCTGATTTGTCCTTAGCAGAGCTGGTTGTAGAAATAGAGCTGAATAGAATAAAGTGCTGAATAGAAATACGATTATAAATTATACGTAACTTTCTGTCCCTCACACTGCTGTCTGTCCACAGATCCCAGAACCAACAGCAGTCTCTCCTCTGGCTCCCTCTGCTCATGGAGAGGAGGCCGAAGAGGAGGCAAATGAGGTGGATGAGCGCCAGCCTCCAGCTGTGCTCACACCACAGCCTGAACATTCTGAGCCAGTAAGTGCCAGCTGTGTGTGCTGCTGTCTTTAGTGCAGGGCAGAGCTGCAATTTTCACACCAGCCAGCACTTGCTGGTGCTGGCTGAGGATGCTGAGTGCTGGAGTCCTGCCAGGGCCTGGTGATTGCCCCCAGCCTGTGACAGCTGGACAATGGGCTTTGGTCTGTCACGTTTAGGCACCAGCTTCCTGGCATTTTGATAAGGGCCAGCCTGAAGCACGAAGGCTCCCTGTTCCCAGAGCAGGGAGCATGTCAAAGACACTGTGCTCAGCCTTGTTGGATACACAGGGAACACTGTGGCGTGGAGAGACCTGTCCCCCTGCACAAACTGGCCAAGTTGCTGCAGGCGCAAAAAAATGTTGATCTGACCACAAAATCTCTTGGTGGTGCTTTGTCCCTACAAACTTCTTGGGTGTGCTTACTTGGGAGTATTTCAGAGACACACTGGGGATGTAGAGTTGCTGCTTGAAGTCAGGGATTTTGGTGCCTTTGTTGCCAGGTTGCTCTTTTCCCCTTCAGGCAGAGCAGCCGGTAGCAGAGCAGATAGGTGCTCTCAGTCTGCCTAATTCTTGGTCTTTGATAAGCTGCAAGGAGAAGACTGTGTTGTCCATGAAGCTGTGGGGATCCATTCTTGTCTAGTGTGGCAAAAGAAACAAAGGGAGTAGTTCTGAACCCTTCTTCGGAGGCAAAAACCAGACACTGCATGTGTCTGTTGATACCTTCTATTGTGTAGTTTGCTTTGAAAATTGCATTGGAGCCTAGAATGGGAGCAAAGCTGCAAGTCCTTGACTGCTGTCTTGTAATGCTAAAACCAGGGTGTACACCTTGCAATGGAGCCTGCAGTATCTGAAGTGCAATGGGCACCTTTGTGGCTGGGGAGCTGCGTGGGCCAAAAGGACGCAGGGCTGGCGGCCGTGAGCAGCTGAAGATGAGGCAGCGTGGGGCCAGGGGGCCAAGAAGGCCAAGGGCACGGTGGCTGTGCCAGCAGCAGTGGGGCAGCAGGAGCAGGGCAGTGAGCGTGGCCTGTGCTGGGCAGCGCTGCGGCCACAGCTGGAGTGCTGTGTGCAGCTGTGGGCCCTGGGAAGCAGAAAGTCATGGAGGGGCTGCAGCGAGTGCACAGAAGGACAGGGGAGCTGGGCAAGGGGGTGCAGCACAAGGCCAGTGAGGAGGGGCTGAGGGAGCTTTAACCTGGACAATGGGGGCTCCTGAGGGACATTCAGGCAGACTTCCATAGATCCCTGCCTTAGATCCAATGCTCAGCACAAGGGCTGTTTCCCTGCCAAACATCCCTTCACAGCATCCAAGTGCTTTAGACACTGGAGTAGGTAACACTTTCATATTTTGTTTATTTGTTTGTTTTCTAGAAGGAGAAGCCTTGTGTAATTTCTCCTTCTCCAGGGAGCAAGGGAGCTTTTTCTCAATCTTTCCTGCCCTTTTCCAGCACTGGCAGAAATTCTGCTAGAATTTTAGTATTCAAGGAGGCAGTTCTGGATAATGCAGTATTTTTGCACAAGAACACATAGTTTGGGGCAGGGATGTTGGTGCAGAACAAGCTGTTCTGGTGCCAGACCAGCCAGTAGGGCTTGCCCATCATTTTCAAGTTAACGGCTCCTGTGTCTTTTGGCTGCCCAGGGAATCAGTGTGTCTTGTGTTTGGGAATTGAGCAGGAAATCAATGCCCTTGCATTCCAGATGGCACTCGGAGTTTAGAGGAGCTGGGAGGGGCTGGGCTGCATTTCTGATTACAGCCACTTTAGAACCATCAGTGTGGTCAAGGGCAAGAGAAGAACTTGCCCAAGCACAGATGCACAGAGAGTGCAGTTCCCAGTGCAGTGCTCTGGGTCTGGTTGCATTCCATAGGGACCCACACGCTCCAGATTCCCCAAGAGTGAGGGTTACTGAAGCAACAGGAGAGCAAGTTCAGGATGGCTGCTGATCAGGGCACTGCTACCGAGTGCTGATGTGTGTAGCGACAGAAATGACAGTATTGATTCAGGGTGACCCCCACGTGGTGAAAAATATGCTTTGACTCTATGATTTAGAAGGTTAAACAAATGCTTTCTTAAGCTATGTTATATTACACTAGCACTATATTAAAACTATACTAAAGAGATACTTTACTAAAAAGCTGCTAAAGGAAAACTCGTGACTGTCTCCAGAAAGTCATGACACAGTTTTTATCTAATTAGCTAATCAAGCTAAACAATTATCACTAAAATCCAATTAACAAATCACATTCAGTAAACAAACACTATAACACATTCTTCATGTACTAAAAAACAAGAACAGCAAGTAGAGATAATAATTGTTTTCTCTCCTTCTATGATTTTCTCACTACCTTCCCTTAAAAAAAACCTAGGAGAGAGAATTATATCTCTCTCCATTCAAAGAATATAAATACCACAGTACAGTAAAGAGAGATTATAAAAGTGAGATCTATCTATCTATCTATTTGAATCTTCCTGGCTCTGCTCCAAAGCAGTGGAAGATGCAAAGCTCACCTAAAGGCATCCCTTCAGGAGAGGCGTAGAGACAAGTTCCATTGACTGATCCTGAGCAGAGAGAGATGTTTCCCCCTCCAGAGATGGTTGTTTCTTCCCCTCAGTGCTGTTTTCCTCCTCCAGCCTCTTGTGCCCTGAAGCCTTCTTTTTATCCTTTAAATTTTTGCATGTCTTAAGGGAGTGGAACTATCCCATGCTGTAGCTGGGGTCTGGTGACTTTGCTCATACATGCCATACATGACACATGGTTTCCTTCACTGGCATCCCCAGGGCTGTGTAAGTGCATTCGTTAATGGGGCCTTACGAGAAACTCTGTTACTGCTGGTCAGAATTCTCAGTTGACAAAAAAGGGAGAAGAAACACCTTGGTCCTCCTCCATATACTGAGGTGGCCATAGAGGTTCTCTGACTTCCATCAGAGATCTTTGCATGCATCTTCATCTCCTGAATGACCCAGTTTTCTAACAAGAATGTGGATGTCAGGAAGTCACAAAGCTGGTGCAGGCCTGAAGAGAAGGTGAACTCCAGAAGTGTCTCTCACAAGGAGTGAGCTCACCCAGGAAGCCTCTGCAGAGCCAGGATGGAGCTGTGGGACAGGGCGGGGTGTCAGTCACTACTGAAAGACAAACAGGACATGGCAGAAGCACAGGGAGGCTCTCACCAGACCCTTGAGAAATGCCACCCCTTCCCTGTCAGCTGCCTGAGAGGCTGTTGGAGCTTCAGTCCCAGATGGCCCCTGACTGTATGGCCAGGGTCACTTTGGAATCTGTGCCTCCCCTCGGGCAGAGAACGACCCAGGAGAGCAGCAGCACAGTGCTTTGGGAACGTGTGAGCCCAGCAGCCTTTGAGTCTTGGCCCACAAAGGGCGTATGGGAAGTTGAAAAAACCCATCTTCTCTTGCTTTCTGTGCAGGTGCTTCTAGAGAAAGAGCAGGAGCACACTGCCTTATCTGAGATGCCATGCCAGACTCAGGGAGAGCTGTTCCCTGCCCGAGGGCAGGAAGAGCAGCACAGGCAGCAGGTGGAAGAGCCACAGGAGAATGGCCAGGTGAGCCTGACTGGCCAGGGGACAGAGGGAAGGGCAGGAAGAGGGGCGTAAACCAGAGCTCCTGGGACTGAGGAGGCCAGGAGTCCCACAGGCACTGGAAGGACAGAGCCTTGCAATCTGCAGAGATCAGCCCTGGGACAGGAGGTTTGCAATGGAGGCTGATGTGGAGAGGGAAGCAGAAAGAAATGGCTGAATAAATGTGATTTTGAGGCCAAAAGAGGAAAAAAGCTGAGCCTGATGGCAGTTCCCAGTTACTTGCTCTGCTTCTGTGTGTACAGGACATCAAGGCAGAGCCACAAGCAGAGCTGCCCGAAGCTCAGAGTGACATCATGGCAGTGAACAGAAAGAACAAGGAAGACATGGGAAAAATTCAAGAGGAGAATCTCCATCAGCAGAGGGGCGATCAACAAAACCAGGTGAATGAAAAAGTGGCAGCCACTCCACTCATGAAATGTTCTCTCTTTTGTTTGTTAGAGAACATGAAGGAACAGCTGGATGCAGAGCTTCAGATAGCTCACAGTATGACCAAGGCAAGGCATAAGCAGCTGGAGGAAGAAATGAAAATCATCAGAGAGAAACTTAATCGCTTCCATCAGTCTCTGCAAAACCTAGTGAGTGAAAGAGGGATGCAGCCACTGCAGTCACCAATCTGGTGGGTTCTGCCCTTCTTGCCTTTCCAGTGCAGAGCAGCAGGGAGTGGGGCCATGCCTCTGAGTGCCATGCTGCTGTAGTGTGTGTATCACAGTCACTCTGAAGGACATTTCCTGGTGTGCTGAATCTCAGCTGCTGCCCTGGACAGTGAAACTTGTCCTTTGGCCTTTTGGCCAGCAGTCATCCAAATTGATTCCTGCTGGCCTGTTCCTGCTCTCCGTTTTTCTTGAGGTGTTTTTACAGTGGAACTTGGTGACCCAGACGGAGGATTGAAACAAGCTATTGTATCCGCTGTCAATCTGTTCTTTGCCATTCCGCACAGTCGATGACTCCTGGCTGACAGGGACAAGCTGTAGTGTCTGACTGCTTTGTTCTGTTTGACTTGAGGTGCAAGTGTTGACATCTCACCGGGCAGCCTGCGAAGACTTGCAGGGAATGTGTGGCAATGAAGGACCCCAAGTTAGGAGTGAGGCACAGGAACAGTGCCCACCAGAAATGCTCCAGGTTCAGCACATCCTGGGCTCTGAACCTGCTGCTGCAGCAGCATCACCTCAAGGAAACCCTTCTGTGAAACCTGGGAACTCAAGCTCGGGGAGATCCTGGGAACAGGAGATTGAGGAGGAGTACCTGGAGCTGCTGGGTACGTCTGGGGTGTTTCTTATCTGAGGGACAGTGAATTGTGTGCGGGTGTCAGCAGAGCTGTACCAAATGCTCCTCCTGAGCTTGGTGTCACAGGGCCATTTAGGACTCCCCAGAGGCAGTGCTGTGCTCCGAGGCAGCGAGAGAGCTCTGGGTGTTCCTGCTGCCTCTGAGGGCACCTGGGACTGGCTTGGGTTTGCCTGAGCTTCTCTCTCTGCTAAAGGCTGAAGCAGGGATTGTTCTTGGATCAGCAGAAGGCTGTGACCTAGCAAATGATCTAGGCAAGTCCTGTGTGCTAGTGGCCAAACTGAACAGAATTTTTAGCTTCCTAAATTCTCCTTAGACTCCTGACTTCCAACCAGTCATCAGAGCAAAAAAACTTCAGAGAAATGGACTGGCTTTGGAGTTTTGTCTTTTTGGTTGGGGAATCTTTTTTGGGGGGAGGGGGGGTGGGATTGCTTTTGTGTTGTTCATTTTTGGTGGGGATTTTTTGTTGTGTTTTTCTCCATCCTGAGGGAGCCCTTCTACCCCACATCTTACTGATGTCATTTTTATGACTGTTACTGTTACCACTACTACATCTGCAGTTTATTTGCATGAGAATGCTATGTTTTTGTCAATAAGAGAATGCTATCTTTTGTCAATAAGAACTACTTTGAAAGAACATCAGGTTACAGGACAAATAGAGAGCACGAGGTATTTTCCATGTGCCCCAAAGAAAAAACAGAGACTTTGATAACAACCTTTATTTAATCTTCTAGTTTTATGCTTGTCAAGATGTGTCCAGGAGACACATCCAAGTGGCGTGATCAGATAAAAGTGTACTGCAGGCATTTCTCAGGAGAGAGCCTCCAGCTCAGCCATGGTATATTCCTCAGATCCATGGCACTTTTCCATACCTGATTCCCACTCTTTCCCATGACTGTTAGAATCCTACCCATTGGCCCAGGCCCTGCTCTAGGAAAACACATCAAGCCCTTTGTGATTCTGCAGCACAACCCAATGAATCTGCTTCTTGCCCGTAACAGCTGCCAGTGCTGTGCTCTCAGATAAGACCTGGTGGGGCTGAGACCAGAGCCCAGTGAATTCTGCGTCTGCCATCACCTGCTGGGACAAAAAGGGCACTGATCTGTGCCTCGGTGTGGCTGATCTCAAAGCCCATCCTGTTGTGTCCTGAGTGGGGGCAACAGCTTGTCTGGGGCCCAGGCTCACTCTGGCTTCTTCCCATCAGTGCCTGTCAGTGCTCATGCTTGGGCTTTGCCAGCCGTGTTGTGCTAGCTGCCCTGTCCCTGAGGGCTGGAGGCACTGCAGAGGCTGGAGCCTTCCTTAGCTGGGAGAGGGGCATCTTGGAGCTCAGCCTGCTCATAAACAGGTCAGGGTCCTGATGCTGAAAGCCCCGTCAGAATCAGTTACAGCTTGAGGTGCTCTGGTTTACAAATGGGAAGGCATTCCTTTGGCAAATTGCTGAAAGGTGGGGAAGATGTCCTCCTCTCCTGGGATTGCAGGTCCCTGTGCTTTGTTTCCTGTCAAGAGAACTCTTCAAAAGACTGTACAAATCAGTCTCTGTGCTGGCCACTTGTGCTGCAGAGCTGTCTGCCTGCCTGGTTGTGGTCGTTGTTACCCCGCCGACCACAAAGGGCTCAGAGCCCCAGGCGCTGGGGCTGCCTTTTCTATCTCCTGGAAGCTGGGATCTCTGCTTTAAAGTCAGCATCTTGCATTTTGTTTCCCTCAGGGAGAATGGTGAACCCTACTGAAAATCCCCATATGAAATACACGCATCTGAATTATATTGGCAGCGGGTGAGTCCAACAGCAGTTACTCCTGTACAACCATGGGCCAGGTGTTTTTGGGGTGGAATGTCTATCCAGTGTGAAGTCAGGCCAGCTGCAAAGATATTCACACACTGGGGATAGATTGTCCCATCTCTCAATGCTGCTCAGAATTTGTGAGTGGGCTCAGAAGGCATTGTTAGAGATGCCTTGCTACCGAGGTCTTGCCTGCATCAAGGGACAGGACCTGGAAGGTCTCCTTGTCTCTCAAGTGTGGGACAGCTCTGTGTTAATTTCTTTAGCATTTTTTGTATGTCTCAAAATCATACTGGCACACTAATGAAAAGAGAAGAAACTTGCTTGCCTGAAAGAGCAACCTATGCCCTATCAAAGCTGAGAGATAACAGTTCCCAGGAACAATTCTTTCCCCTGGTTTGAGGAAGGAAACACTCTGTGGTCAGGATAGGAATCACACCATTTAGACAGTGAAACCCAAGAGGAAATACTAACCTCCCTTTAGAAGTTGAACCCCAGTGCTTCAGGAACAGGCCCAGTGCCCACGCACTTGAGAGGAAAATGCATCATCTGCCTTCTGGCAGAGCCCTCCTGCATCCTGCAGGTTTTGACACTTCCAGCAGAGATTTCCTGTGTGGGCTGGCTTTCACTGCAAGGTCTAAACAGCTTCTCCTTTCTCTGCTTCTGTTTTGTTTCTAGGGGGTATGGAGATGTTTACAGAGCACTCGACACTGCCACAGGAGGAGAGGTAAATGTCAACAGGCCCTGCAGGCTCTGCTGCACTCGAGGGCTTTCCCCTCTGGTGTGAGCTGTGGCTGGAGCTTTGGGCAGAGCTGTGCTAAAAAAGCACAAGAAGCACAGACTGGTGCCAGCCCACAGAACACATTTGGGACTTTGTCCTCCTCAGCTGCCGGAAGGAAGGCACGGAGGGCAGCGATTCCTTTCAGAGAAGGACGCGCTCACTCGCTCTCCATTGCTAAAACAAAGGTGGTGCCTTCAAGCACCTCACTGCTCTTTGAGGCTACAGCTTCAGAGTCCTGAATTCTCATTTCTGGCTGCCAGCAAATCCATCTGAAAGTTACTGATAGTTCCTTAGCCACCTGCAGTGCTGCACTTGGGAACTGCACGTAGGGAGAGATCCGCAAGGCGTCCCTGAAAGCCCAAAGCCCTGCCCATATCCCAAGATGTATCCATAGAGTATTAAGGCATGGATTACTTCTTCTGAGTCCCAAACAAAGCAGCAGAGAGTGCGGTCAGAGGTTTGTGGGTGATAACTGAGACACTGCTGTTACCAAGTGGTCAAGGCAAAATGTCAGTGGCCCCACGTGTCCTGTAACTGGCTCCCAAGGGAGCAGAGAAATGGGCTGTTGGAATGTCAGTTCCTAATGACTGCAGTGCCTAATCACAAGGCAGTTTGGCACAGCTCAGCTGTGTCATTGCAAAATCACTCGCTCCACGTGCCTTGTGGTCTCGTGCCACCAACCTCCCAAGTTACTGATTTTCAATGTCATTTTAGGTGGCAATTAAAAACATAAATCTTCAAGGAGTGAGGAGGAAGGAGCTAACCTTTAATGAAATAATGATCATGAAGAGGTATAGGAGTCCCAATGTTGTGAATTATTTAGACAGGTGAGAGGCCATGGTCTTATCCCATGGATGTGTGTTTACATAAAGCAAACATTAGAGGTTAAAAACCCACTTTGGTCAGTGGCAGCAAGTAAAGCTGTTAATTTTTATTTATTCATATTTCTCTACTCATCTCCAATGGATGAGAAGAGAGTGTATCTTGTCTGCATCAGTCTTCCCTGGCACACCTAGTTTGAAAATTACTCCAAAATTATTCAAAACCTGGATCAGCTGTATCTTCCTAACTCAATAGCCTCAAATTCACTGCCTCCACATTTATTTGGGATTGATTTTTTAAAGTTTCTTAAGTGCAGATGAACCATCCTAAAGTGGATTACCCTTGGATTGTTGCCCCTCTTTGCCATTGCTATGCATGCCAGGAAGACTAGGTGCTTATTTCCAGAAACACCATGCCTGACAGGTTTTTTATCTGGGCTGTTTCTAAACTGCACTTTTCATTTGCTGCCCATCTAAGACATCTCCTTTCTCAGAGAGAAAGATGTGTCTTTCTCTCTGAGACTGCACAGATTGCAAACAATGCACATCCAAGAGGGAATATCTATTCCTTTGATTCTGTCCTTGTCACAAAGGCATCTGGAAATAAGAAACCTGGAAGCAAAAATCAATGTAGCCATACATGTTCATCTCTACCCCCTTGTTTCCTTCTTTCAGCTACCTTCTGGGCGAGGAACTCTTGCTGGTTATAGAGTACATGGATGGAGGTGTCCTGAGCGATATCGTCAGCCAGACCTGCCTGTCTGAAGATGAGACAGCAGCCATCAGTCGGGAGGTCAGCAATCCCAGCTGTGTTTCCAAGGGCTTGGGCAGGATTGTCTGGGAAACAGGGGCTCAGAACAGGAGAGGTTTCCTGTGCCAAGCTTTGTTTCTGTGTTGCTGGTATGCTATGGGCAAGTAAAAGCATCTCAAGTGAAAGGCCTGCCAGTGCCCCTGCACTCCCTGTACTCAGTGCCAGTACTTTTATCTCCTGCTGTTGTATTCTCGCTCTGTCTCTTGTATTTGTATTTGCTGTCCTCCACTTTGCCTCTCTAAATGTTTGCCTGGAGTCTGTCTTCACTGCATTCCTTGCCTGTAAAAGCAAAGGTGCTGGTGGCAGGATTTGAAACAAACAGCAAAGAAAAAAGAGAGAGACTCGTTTCTCTCAGTCCTCAGCTAAAAAGGATAGGAGTGCAGCCAGAATGCTCTTTGCTTCTGAGCACATGCACTGCAGCAGGAGTCATCCTGGCTGGTTGGCAGGGGACAGTCTACAACAGCAGGTGCTGTTGCTCTTTCAAAAGCTGACGCGCCTTTCCTCAGAAAGGTCCTGCTCTGCAGGTGTTGGAGCAGCAAGCTCTTCCTCTCAGTGGCCATTACTGTTCTGCCATTACTCCCCATTCCCCTGGAGAGGGAATCTTTCAGATTCTTTGTTTCCTTTCTTGTGTGATGAAATCACATCACTCATTTTTGCCCTTCTGTTTCTGTTTTCTCGCTCAGTGCCTGCAAGGACTGGATTTTCTTCATTCAAACGATGTGATCCATCGAGATGTGAAGAGTGACAACATCCTTCTCAAAACTGATGGTTCTGTCAAACTGGGTCAGTATATTCTTGGTCAGGTGCAGCATTCCAGGGATGTGGGTGTGGGGCTGCTTGGAGTGACAGCCAGCTCCCCAAAAATGGTGCTGGTGGCAGTGCAGAGACCCCTGCTGTGAGCTGAGGGCACAGTTGCAATGTGCACAGAGGTATAAGGAGCCACAAGCAGTCAAGAGTGGCCTTGCTCTGTGTGTGTCCCTTCCAGAGGGAGGGAGTTACAAGTCCAAAGTTTCCAAAGAACAAAAGCCACTGCTAGAGGCAGTGTAAAAAATGGGGGGATTTTTAAAGTCACCAATGCCAGGAGATTCAACAGCACATTTTCAATCTTCTACTGGGGAATTCTTTTGCTTGCTTTCCTAATTGCACAGAATTCAGATAAAACCAGTATTTTGTTTTCTCCTCAGCTGATTTTGGCCTCGCTACTCAGCTCATCCCTGAGCAGAGCAGACGGTGCTCGCTAACCGGGACTCCTTGGTGGATGGTGCCTGAAGTGGTGACAGGTCAACCATATGGCCCCAAAGTGGACATATGGTCTTTGGGAATTGTGGGAATTGAAATGATAGAACAAGAACCTCCTTACTTGAGTGAAAGTTCTGGCACGGTAAGGAGCAAATACTCACTGATCCCACTATCTTTCTCACCTGTCCCATGTCCTGTGTGCCACTGGACAAAATCCCATTGCCATCTGCTGGAATTACTTGCAACAAGGTCCCCTCCTACAAATGTCCCTGCAACACATCAGCATCTGCTGGACTTTTGGTTGCATCAGTGGGGGAATTCAAGCCTTACCACATGCAAACAAACTCCAAACAAACAAAGTGTTCTCAGGCAACACTTTCATTTGGGTTAGTGGTTCCAGTTCTTTTGTCTGTGTAGATGGCCTTAATAACAGGAAAAGAGCATCTTAAGAGTGTCGTTATCTTTCCAGAAATGAAGGAAGGAAACCCAACCCCAACAAAGTTTCTAAAACTGTGGTCTTTAGAGAGGAGCCTAACCCTGTGTGCAGTTTCTTCTTATTGGGAAACATGGGCATGCGGGTGTAAAGGCCACAGAGTCTCTTCTGCTTCTTGTGCAGTGCTGCTGAAACACTCAGTGACCGTGTTTCTCTCCTAGCCCAAGCAGCATTCTGCACGTCACCAAGCCAGAGCCTGGTGATTTGGAGAGCCTGCCAAAACCTCCCAGTGATTCCTGGCACTTTCTGGGATGGGCCTACCATTCATGCATTGACTTGAGTAGCCAAATGAGCAGAGGGTGGCCATAGGGATGGAGCCTCTCCTTCTTCTGACCTAGGCAATTTTTCTTTTGCTGCAAAAATGGGAAGCTGAAATTTTCAGACTGCTGAGAGACAGAGCTGCAGGTGGCTCCTGTGTGCCCCAGCAGGCATTTTCATTCCAATACATTTGTGCAGGCATCTTAATGTGTCTGTGTTGAAGAGGAGATTGTAAATGTTTCCTTCCCTACCTGGGTATTAACTGATGGATTTCCTTTCTTTTCTTCCAATTACCATTGTTTTGGAACAAGAACAGCACAAAAAGCTTGATGAGTTTTGTTCTAGGGCACGTGCGCTTAAAGGACCAACAAGCAATGCAGAGATGCCTTTCATGTACTAACCCTTGAAATTACTTAGTATAGCAAAGTCCCTCTTCCAAAAAGCCTCTGAAGCTGGCATGAATCCTCAGAGATGCAAATGTCCTTTTGCTGATGTAGTTCCCACTAACTAGGTCAGGCAATGAAATCAGCTGCCAAGGCAAGATCTGCGGGATGGTGGAAAAGCTGTGGCTGCATCGGGGTTTGGGTTTTTTGGTTGGTAAAGGAAAGTCATCTCTGGGTCTCTGCCAGGGCAGAAACTGCCACTGAAGAACAGAGGTTAAACAAAGGGATCTGGGAGAGCCTTAGAGATGTGAAGGCAGGAGGTGGAGCCTGGTGTCTCCTTTTTCTCCAGGCTACACACCTGATAGCCACAGTAGGGACTCCACAGCTGCGGCAGCCCAAGCTCCTCTCGGCTTTGCTGCGTGACTTCCTGAGCTGCTGCCTGCAGACAGACGAGGAGCGGCGCTGGTCTGCCAAGGAGCTCCTGCAGGTAAAATGTGAAGGGGCTGCAGGTGAAACAGGCTCTGAGGGATGGGCTCCTCTTCCACTCAATTCCAAGGCAGCAGATGAGCCCCCTTCCTCCTCACCTCCACTCTTGGTGTTCTTCAAATGAAAATGGTGAGGAATCCTCGACTGGGCTGGGCTGGCAGGGCCCTGTAAAGGTCCTGTGGTGCAAGTGTCCTGCAATGAGCAGGGACCTCTTTAAAGAGATCAGGTTGCTCAGAGCCCTTGGCCACCGGAGCCAGAATGGTTGCAGGGATGGGGCTCCTACAAGCTCTTGGGGCAAGCTGTGCCAGGGTTGCACCATGCTCCGAGTAAACAAGTTCTCCCTTAGACCTACTCTGATTAGATGCCCTTTGTGTTTAAAAATATTTGTCCACATCCTATTGTAACTGGCCCTGTTAAAAAAGATGTCCCCCACTTTCTTCAAAGCCACTGTGACGTCTTGGAAAGTGGCAGTAAAGTCTCCCCAGAGCCTGTCCTTCACAAAACTGAATAACTCCAGCTCCCTCTGCATTTCCTGTGAGGAGAGGTGCTCTGTCCTCTGACTGTTTCTGTTGCCCTCTTTTGTGATTTGGTGGGGTGTTCAGTTTTATCTAAAGGCAAAAGAATTGAAGGAGAGCAATGCGGGGTACAGAGACATGAAATGGTGGTGGAGGAACCCAAGGAAGCCAGTCCCAGCTGAGCAGTCAGAGATTTGGCTGTGGGCAGGAGGGGCTGTGGGGGGCTCAGTCTGAGCCTCTGAGGGGCCCTGGTTTGTGTCCCCCAGCCCACCCTTAGACGTTTCTGCCATGCAAACAGGGACAGCTGGGAGGGACTTGTCCCAGCCCCATCTGCTGCCTGGCATGCTCAAGCAGACGGGAACTGCGCCAGGGTTACTGCCAGGCTGTGTGGCAGAGAGGGAACTGCAGGGCCCAGTGCCACTGGGCTGGCCCTGCTGGGAAGGAAGGTGCCATCCAGCACACGAGGGGCAGGGCATGGAAAGGTAGACACTGCTTTCTGTCCCTGTGGGAATCAGCACAGTGCCTGTCTTTCAAAGGCAGGGGCCTGTGTGAGTCATTGGAGTTTCCTGAAAGGAAGAAAACCCAGGGACAGAAAGCGCCATTTCTAGAGCACTGGCAGGGCAAAAATCCCAGCATGATGAAGACATCACAATAAACACATGAGTGGGATTCTGGGCCAGGTTTGCCTGTTATGGCAAGGTCTTGCACACTGGAGATGACTGGGGAGCAGATGGTCCCATTGCTCCTCTTTCTGGGTCTTTCCAGGAACTTGATGTATCCTGATTGAGTCCCTGAAGCAATGAGCTTGGAAAGTAATGGTTCACTGTTCTTTGTTGTATTTTTTTTTCCGGTGGACAGCATCCATTTGTAACTTCAGCCAAGCCACCATTCATCCTGGCACAACTCATCAACTCAGTGAAGAAGACGAATAACCCTAACCCTAAACCCTAACCCTAACCCCTAACCCTAACCTTAAATGCTAACCCAAACGCAAACACTAACCCTGTCCCTATCTGTAACCCTTACCCTATCCCTAACCTTACCCTGACCCCAACCCTAAGTCTAAGCCTAGGCCTAAACCTAAGCCTAAGCCTAAACCTAAGCCTAAACCCAAACCTAAACCTAAACCTAAGCCTAAACCTAAGCCTAAGCCTAAGCCTAACCCTAACCCTAGGAGACGAGAACATAGCAATCATGTCAAGATGTTATCTCTGTTACCAATTTAGAGTAGGATTGTAGAGTAGGGTTGCTGAACAAATTTGTAGCATAGAATTACAGATTAGAGTTGTAATTAATAAAGTTTCTGAAACATCAACTCATTTGGAAGATTCTCCTCCTTCTGACCCCTTCAGAAAATTCAACATTTCCTTCTGAATTACCAATTGTTTTTTATTGGTGCTAAGTCACACATATGGCTTCTTTTGTATGGTTTCATAAGTGAGGAGGGCTCCTCTTCATTCATCCTGTCCAGAGCACACTACCTTTGGAATATGACCCACTGGCTGGTTATGGCACAGCTGCGATATTTTAGTTGAGGCACTAAGGGCAATGGCATTTGAAGGCAAAACCAAAGGAAGAATGAGGCAACCCAAACATCTTGTGCAGATGCAGGCCTTCAGCTGTGACTGGAGAGCATTGGGGTTCCTGCCACTTGGATTTGTATCCCTAAATGCAATAATCTCTTTGGCTGGAGGAAAGCCTTGCTCAAGTGAGAAAGCAGAAAGATCAGAGAGGGTGCTCGGGAAGGTCTCCTGCGGTGCAGAGCTGTCAGCGCCTGTGAGGTGAGAGCGGGCCTGGCCTTGCCCGGGCTGGAGCCCCAGCAGAGCCCCGGCAGAGGCCGGAGCAGCCTGAGCCCCGGCAGAGGCAGGCTGGAAGGAGGCCCTTGGAGCTGCAAGAGGCAGCAGCCGGGCCCTGGGTGCCTCTTGCTGGGAGCGGGCAAATCCTCCGCTCTCAGAGCCCAGGTGGCAGCTGGCTGCTGCCGAGGGGAAGCGCAGCCGAGCTGGGCACAGCCCGGCCTGGAGGCATTGGCCATCTGGAGTGTGCCCAGGAGCAGGGAAAGGCCAAGGGCAGCCGCGGGCCACTGGGCTGGCTGAGGATTCCTCCTCTTCTGCCGGCTGCCCTGCAACCCCTGGCAAAGGCCAGCAGTGTGTGCAGCACTCTGGGCACCGGGGCAGGGAGCCGGGCTGCTCGGCAGGCTGGAGCACAGGGCAGCTACTTCAGGGCCGGCATTTGTGCCAGGGAAGCGAGGCCAGTGTGAGGCAGGGACAGCTTGGCAGGGACCATCTGCAGGAGCCAGCGCCTCACGCAGCTCTGGGAGGAAGCGCCTGCAATCCTGCAGTTCTGCACTGAGCCTGAGCAAAGGTGTGAGATGCAGAGTGATTGGCAGAAATATTCAGGCCCACCAGGCCAGCCTGCTTTGTGCTTTGTGGTGCACAGCATGCGCTGTGCAATGCAGCTCTGAGTTGCTGGGAGAGAGGCAGTCGGGGATGTGCCTGAGGTTTGTGCTTGAGGAGTGAACTGATTTGGAAGGGGGCAGAAGAGTTTGAGCAGGCAATTTGTGTTTTCTTCATTAATTTCTGAAAGAAAGTCATAATGTGTTGCACACAGGTAGGGTTATTAGAAAAGAAAGGCCTTATAAAATCAGGCCTTGCTATAGTAAATTCCCAGATAGCCTGTTACATCTTCTACGTGCAGCCAGCAAACTTCCCATGGGAACAGTCATGAGTGCAGTTAGCACAACAAGCTATTGTGCTAAGAAAACTGTTTGCATCTGTAATAAACAAGAAATCTCTCCCATGAGCATCCACGAAAAAAAATGTAATCACCTGAGTAAGAGTGAGTCTTAAAAAGAGTGAGTCTTTGCATGTACACACTAATACACCTTCTAAGCAATCAATTGTGTGGCAAGGAAACTACCAGCCAGCTGGACTGAACACGAGATCTGTGAAAACCGTGTAAAAATGAGTTATGTGAATGAAGAATTGGCTTTCCCTGCATGAAGAAACTGAGTCCCAGCTGCTTTATTGACACAGCAATGTGGCTTCACACAGCAAGAGCACTTGCAGGGTGTATTGATGAAACGCTTGTGTTTGATTCCCAGAATAGGAAGAAGAGGCATGTAACAAACAGGGCTTAGTCTTTTGAATTCTTTTAGCTTTAACAGGAGTGCTGAAGCCTGTATTCCCCCACTGCAGTGCTTACTGTGTGCAACTGGCGATCTTGGCCTTGAGAATAAGGAGAGTGCCCCTGCTAAGAACATAGCTGGAATGCATTCAAAGGGAAGAAAGTGTTTTTAGGAGGCTCTTGACCACCAAAGGAGAATTTGAGGAATGGGAATATTTCCCAAACAACTGTGTCAGGAACCAGAGACGGGCCCGAAGCCCTGCCATATTTGATCCATGTTTGAGCAGGTTGACAAGACAGTGAAGGAAAGTGTCTTGTTTAACATGGGGGACCTTGACCCTTGAAAGAGAAACAATGTATTGGTCAATCGGTGGGCAGTCAAGCTGTGAAAGGGGAACAATGGAGCCGTCGGTGGCAGGGAGTCACGGAGTCATCCTGAGCCATCATCTCACACGCCAGCCATGTGTGAGCTGGTGCTGTAACTGGGAAAATTCCACATCCTTAGCAGGAGATACAAGGCCTGGTTCTGAGCTGGAAGGGTGAGAAGGATGAGATGCACAGCGTTTTGATCCAGAGGATGTCCTGGAAGTGCACTGCCTAACTGCCCCTGCTGCCGAGCACCACGCTCCATCTCCTTCTCCTGCTCAGTGGATTTTTGGGAATCCAGGGGTTGGTATGTATTATTTGCTACTGCAACTAATGGAATAAAGTTGCTTTGCAAGCTCAGTTGTGTCTTAGGTTCTTTTGTGCATGGATCGCCTCCTGAACCTGTGGCAACGACCAGCAGGGACCTACAGGACACTCCTATTCTCATGTCAGTAAATTCTGAGAAGTGATTGAAATATGTCAATAAATTTGAGGTAATGTTTAGCCTATGAGTTTCAGCAAAGTATTGAATATGTCTTAGTTCCATGGATACAAAACGGGTAGGTGAGATTGCTGGGTGTGCAGGGCTTAGGGAAGTGATTCCCTATGCACCCACCACTGAAACAAAGTAATGCCTCCTTTCTAGCCCAGAGCTGGCAACAGGGATCAGGCCCTGCTTGGAAACTTTCATTTTGGCAACTTCTGTTAGCAGGTAAGAAAGGTCAAAATGAAACATTTTCCAGCTGGTTTATCCTTTTAGGCACCAAAGCTCTGTGCCACGGGTGGCCTGGGTGTGTGCAGAGCAATGCAGCCCCCACAAAGCCCTTGGTTTCCCCTCAAGTTGCCAGTTTGACTGCTTCCAAAGGGAAAGAAAGGCAGAGATGTACATCCACAGGAGCCCTGGGCTGTGGGCCATTTTCTTGGTCTGGTTTCCTTTGCTTGTATCCCATCTGAGTGCTCAGCTGGGGTACAGGCTGTAGGTGCTTGGGGCACTCTTGGAGCTCCTCTTGGATCCCCTGAACAACAGGGTTTGGCCCATGAGGGGAATTTGTGCTGCTTTGTGACAGAGGAAAACTTCCCAGGCTCTTCTGTGTTTGCTGTAGGGAAGGTTGGTTATTGCTTGGCATAAATTCACAGACCAACATGGAGCGTTTGCTTTGTGATGTCAGGGCATGGTTGCCACATCGTCATAGTGGCATCAGAAGGTTGCCTTGGTGCACAGAAGGCCTGAGTGTCAGAGCAGCCCTAGTGCTGGCTCAGATTCAGGAGAACTTTCCTGATTGGCACCTTTGTCAGTGGGTAGCTGCCCACTGACAAGAGCATTGTTTCATCTATTTACCTAACTTTCAAAAATAACAATGTTTCACTATCTGGCCAGGGCAGCTTTTGCTGCTTATGGCATTTCTTTTTCCGCGTATTATGTTACCCACTTTGCACGTAAGTAGAGTTTTCCATTCTACTTAGGTTAGGGTGTATCCTAACCTGGCTTTTCTATGTCTTCCTGCTCTTTCTTGGTGGCTGAGTTTCTGATTTTGTAGGAGAAAGAGCATTAGGATGCCACTGGTTTGGTAAAGCTCCTGTCAAGAGGTTCAGCTAAAAAGGGGGTGTCTGTAGCCACAGGGGCAGCATTTGCAGGGGAACCTGCAGGGCTTCCGTTCCCTCCACGGGAGAGTCTGTGGCAGCAGAGTCTGTCATTTCCTCAGGTTGCTGGGACAAGCAAGACAGCTTTGAAAATGCAGACTGGCAGACCTTCTTGGAATGCCTTTTAAAATCTCTGCAGTTGTTCCCAGAACTCAGGGAAAGCTTATTTCTTTTTAAATTTTGTCATGAAAGGATTTAACTCTCTAACTTGACCCTTTACCAAGTGCTTAACTAGTGATTCTCTTTGCAAGGAAATGTAAACTCTAAAGCAGTGAGTGTCCGCCACAGCTCAGAGGGGATTTTGAGGAAGCATTTCTGGGCAAGCATTTCCAGCAAATTAAAGAGAATTAGTGCATGCAACTGATTAAAAAAAAAAAATAAAAAACCAAACAAAAAAAAACCCCAAAAAAAGACCTGAAGGAGTGGATTTAAAAAGCCGTTTTATGTGTTTTCTAGAACAGGAGCATTGAGTGTTGAAGAACAATTTGGATTTTCTTGGTCATGTTAGTATTCATTTACTGGCTAAACAGGTTGAAGTGTAGGCACAAGCAAGAATATTGTCCTGACCCCTTTGCTGGCTGTGTGAATGAAAGGTGTCTCCTGGAGGGATGTTACAAAATGGGAAATCTTCTCTGTTTGGGTTGACTTTTCTGTTGGATTCAGCAGCCCAAGCAGTTTTCTCACACCATCTGGTTCATTCTCCCTGCCCACTACAGGTCACCTGAAGTGTGCATTCAGCAGTGCTGACCCTGAGGTGAGTGAGAAAGGAACATTTCATGTTCCTGGTGCTTAAGAATTGTAGAGGAAGCTGAGAGCTTGGTCAGTAGCAATAGAGTGTAGAGGGCCAGCAAGGAAGGCTGAAAGAAAATCAGTTTTCATGCCTGCAATGAAAATAACAAAGGCATAAGTGGATATTTTAAAATTTCCATCTCAGAGCTTTAAAGAACTACAAATCCAGTTTTGCAGAGAGAACCTTGCTTGCTGACGGCAGATAGGGTGGAATATTTACTTAAGAGCAATTTCCTGTACAGTTGAATTAGACCATTTTGATTTAGTCAGAGTGCCTTACAATTCTATTCTTATAACACTTTATGATATCTACTTAGAAGATGTCGTTGTAGAACAGGAAGACCGTCTTGCAATGGTGCCTGCTGTACCTGAAGTGCAATGGGCACCTTTGTGGCTGGGGAGCTGCGTGGGCCCAAAGGACGCAGGGCTGGCGGCCGTGAGCAGCTGAAGATGAGGCAGTGTGGGGTCAGGGGGCCAAGAAGGCCAAGGGCACGGTGGCTGTGCCAGCAGCAGTGGGGCAGCAGGAGCAGGGCAGTGAGCGTGGCCTGTGCTGGGCAGCGCTGCGGCCACAGCTGGAGTGCTGTGTGCAGCTGTGGGCCCTGGGAAGCAGAAAGTCATGGAGGGGCTGCAGCGTGTGCACAGAAGGACAGGGGAGCTGGGCAAGGGGGGGCAGCACAAGGCCAGGGAGGATGTGCTGAGGGAGCTTTAGCCTGGACAATGGGAGCCTCGTGAGGGACCTTTAGGCAGACTTCCATAGATCCCTGCCTTAGATCCATAGAGCCAATGCTCAGCACAAGGGCTGCTTCCCTGCCAAACATCTCTTCACTGCATCCAAGTGCTTTAGACACTGGAGTAGGTAACACTTTCATATTTTATTTGTTTGTTTGCTCGAAGGAGAAGCCTTGTGTAATTTCTCTTTCTCCTGGGAGCTTTTTCTCAGTTTTTGCTGCCCTTTTCCAGCACTGGCAGAAACACATCACTTTCAAGGTTAATGGCTCCCGTGTCTTTTGGCAGCCCAGGGCATCAGTGTGTGTTGTGTTTGGGAATTGAGCAGGAAATCAATGCCCTTGCATTCCACCTGGCGCTCAGGGATCAGAGGAGCTGGGGTGGGCTGGGCTGCATTTCTGATTCCAGCCACTTTAGCACCACCAGTGTGGTCGAGTCCAAGAGAAGAACTTGCCTGAGCACAGATGCACAAAGAGTCCAGTTCCCAGTGCAATGCTCTGAGTGTCTGGTTGCATTCCATAAGGACCTACATGCTCCAGATTCCCCAAGAGTGTGCTTTTTTGAAGCAACAGGAGAGCAATCTCAGGATTGTAGTTGAGTGGGGCACTGGCTACCAAGTTCTGATGTGTGTAGCAATAGAGAGGACAGTAAAGAGAGATTTCAGTAATGAGATCTGTCTGTCTATGTATGTATGTATGTATCTATCTATCTATCTATCTATCTGTCTATCTATCTATCTATCTATCTATTTATCTATCTATGTAACATTTACATAATTGAATCTTCCTGGCTCTGGTCCAAGGCAGTTGGAGATGCAAAGCTCACCTAAAGCATCCCTTTCAGGAGAGGATTAGAGGCATGCTCCCTCGACCAATTCTGAGCGGGCAGAGATGTTTCCCCCTTCAGATATGGTCGTTTTTTTCCATCAGAGTTGTTTTCCTCCTTCGGCCTCTTCTGCCTTCAAGTCCCCAGTTAATTCTTTAAATTTCTGCCTGTCCTAGAGAGGTGCAACAATTCCATGTTTAGGTGGTGTTGGTGACTCTGGTCACACATGCTTTATGTGACACATGGTTTCCTTCACTGGCATCCCCAGGGCTGCGTAAGTGCATTTGTTCATGGGGCCTTAGGAGAGTCTTCTCTTTCCCTCAGCAGCAGCAGCAGCAGCAGGGAGCGGTGGCAGGGTCAGGACGAGGAGGAGGTGGCTGCCCTGGCCCTTTGCTCCCGGGCCCCAGGCCAGGAGGGCTCTGGCTGCAGCAGGGCGCTCTTCGGGCAGCCCCTGGCAGCCTCTGCACGGAGCACAGCATGCTGCTCCGTCCTGCTGGTGCCACTTTTCTTCAGCAATACCCTAGCTCCTCTTCACAAGGAAAAAACTCCAGCAATCTAAAAAGAGATCATTCAAGTACAGTTCTACCTGCCTTTGCATTGTAGTTCAGGGCATGTATTTTTTGGTCTATACTTTCATGATTTTTATGAAAACATGCATTCATATCTTCACATTTTTGTGGTTTTAATTATTCATATACCTAAACACTCCATTTTAAACTCTTGATTTATTGCAGTTGGTAATTTTGAGGTAGTATATTTTAAAATGTCACAAAACAACACCTTTTGGGTAGTTTTTCTCACTCTTAAAAAAACCCCCATATGCCATTTTAGTCTCTGTCTCTCCAAATTGGTTCATATCAGCCTATTTTAAATCAGGGCTACAATACTTTTATAGGATTGAGAGAGCTCCAATTAAATGCACACCGGTGATTCCTCTTGTGCAATGTCAGGGCCCCACCGTAAAGCCTCTATTTACTTTTTTTTTCTCTCATTAGCTCAACTGCAAACACACGTTTAGTTGCAAAATTACACAAGATGAGCAAAATCAAAATTATTTGAGGGGCCTTTGGGAGCTCCTTGCTGATCTTTCTGCTTCTTCAGCTGAGCAAGGCTCTGATCCAGGCAAAGAGATTGCACTTAGTGCTACACAACCATTTGGCTGGAACTCCGCTGATTTCTAGGAACAGCTCTGGAGGCCTCTCTCTCCTCAGGATGTTTTGGCTGAGCCAAGCTTTGCTGAGTTTTGGCTGCAAATACCATTGCCCTTGCTTTCTTCTATCCACAAGTACCATGGCTGGGCAAAAACTGCCACGTGGGCCATCTTCCAAAGGCACTCTGGTCTGGAGTTTGTGAATGAACGAGAGCCTCATCCACTTCCAAACCACAGGAAAAAATCAGGAAAGAAAACTTCCCATCCTTAACAAACAACTGACAATTCACAAGTGGATCTAGAGCTTCTTTACGCAATGAAAAGGAAGGCAATCTTCCAATGGAGTTGTGCTTTCGGGAGTTTTTCTTCTGACTCCCACTCCCAGCTGGCACTGGAAAAAGTCACGTCTCTGCAAGTGTCAGTGCCTTCTGTCTGCCATCAGTTGTTTTGCTGCAACAATCAGAACAGGCATCAGCCTGGAGAGAGGCTCAGCTGATGCCAGGAACAGGAGCTGCCCCAAGGAGAAAAAAGACATGAACTTTTACCTCCCAAACCCATCTCCCCAGAGGCTCAAGCAGGATTCCTCTGGTTCCCAGAAATACAAAGAAATAGGGCTGAGAAGACCCTTTGCAGCTACGTCTTCATGCCCAAGATTTTCCTGATGCCATTTGGGTTTTGCCTTTTTTCTTTTTTGTCTTTTCTGTATTCCTTGCACATCAATTTAGAGCTCTGTAGGCTACTCGATTTGTGACTACTTTTCCCAGTCCTTTTCCATGGCCTTTGCCTAAGCAGAAAGACAAACTTCCAGAGCTCCAAGCGCCAGGGGGTAGAAGGCCCCAGTGTTATCTTGGTTCTTCCTGGGACAGACCCCTGCAGGGAGCTGGTGGACTCACCATCCCTGCAAGTCTTTGAAAGAAGACTGGATGTGGCACTCGGTGCTGTGCTTTAGTTGAGGTATTAGGCCATAGTTTGGACTCGATCATCTTGAAAGTGTCTGTCTTCCAAGCCAGGGATTCTGTGATTCTGTGATTGAGGCAGCTTTTCCTGCAGCCCTGCAAAGGGCTGTGGGGGCCTTTGGCCATAGACGGGGATCAAGGCTCATGGAAAAGAAGCAAAGGGCTCAAGGCGAAGGCTGACAGGGCACTGCTGCCACAGCCCGGCCCAGAGCCAGCCTCATGTCCTCCTCCTCAACCTCCGCCCTCTGCGCTGCCCTTTGCGGCGCCGGCGGCTCCTCTGGCTGCACGGCGCCAGGGCGTGCTGGGGGCCGGGCCCCTCGTCTTCGGGAAGCGCCGCAGCCTCGGAGGCCAGCAGCTGCTGCTGTGGCCGGCAGGGGAGAGCTGCGGCTGCGGCCCCGGGCACGACAAGCTGCCGCTATGGCCGGCTCCTGCTGCGGCTCCTGCCGCGGCTCCTGCCTCTGCTCCTGCCCTGTGGGCACAGACACGGCCGAGGGCTGCCCGGCAGCTCCATGCCGCTCCGCAGCGGGCCCGGCCGGGCTGCTGCTCTCTACGGCCTCTGCCCGCCGCTGCCGGCCCCGCCACGCTCCCGCCTGCCTCTGCCGCAGCCGGGCCCACATGGGAGGCAGCACATTGCGGCCGGCTCGGAAAAGCCCTGCCCGCAAACCGCCCGCCACGGCCTCGGCCTCAGGGCACAGGCTGCCGGCGTCCTCGCAGCTGCGAGCCGGCACGGGCCGCCTGCCGGCCTCGGCCACAGCTCCCGCCTGTGTCTCCATGGCCGCGGCTGCTCGGCACAGCGGGCTGAGCACAGCCAGCGCCAGCAACAGCTCCTCACGGGCCCAGGCCCTGGGCGCTCTGAGCCCGCCCTCCCCCGAATCCCAGCCGTGAGGGGCTTGGCATCCCAATGCATCCCCTGGGGACAGCAGAGTCGGCCGCTGAGCTCAGCCCATGGTGACACCACCAAGTGACCAATGGAAAATTCACCAAATCCTTCTCAGAGAAGAGAGAAAACTCCCATGGTGCCTGACAGCCTGAAGCAACTGCCAATTCCAGATCATTCCATCCATGTAGGAAAAGAGGCTTTTGCATTAAAGCAGAAAAGAGTTATCGAAAAGGAGGGCAGGAACAAACAACAAAGTTATTTGGACTCATGCTTCTTTTGTCTGTTAGAAAGGCCAAGAAAATGCACTCCTTGCTCTTCTGACACAGCTCTCTCTGTTCATGATGTGGGACAGCGAGTGCGGATGATGTGCAGGAGCTGATGCAAGGGACAGGGACGAGGACTTAGCAGGCACAGTGCCAAGCTGACAGAGGGATGATCTCTGGCAGTGGCACTGAAGGAGAAGAGTTTGCAGGCAGCACAGAAAATGGCTCTTTGTTTCACCTCTTCTTTCAGTGCTGCTAAGAATGTAGCCTGGAGCAAGCTGGGAACACCAGAGCATGGAGCCCTTTCCAGGCAGGGCTGCATCAGACACAAACCAGCAGGGGACTGAGGAGCCCCTGGGGTGGCAGTGAGCAACCTCGGGCTCTGCTCACTGCTGCCGGCATTTTCTATTGAACCATCTCCAAGGACTTCTGTTGTGCTCTGTATTTCTTAGGGTTTTCCCCCTTGGTTTTTTTTGGTTGTCTCCTGCACCTTTTTTTCTCCAAATTTTCCTATCCTGTCAGCAGCAGCCCTTGTCCAGAACTGGCTCTAAAATATCAGCAAAGTAGCTAAGAACAACAATGGGTGGAATCCTGTGGCTCAGGAATTCATATGCCAGAGCCCTGCCTGTGCCTTATGCTTTGTCAGAACCTCCTTCTCTGTGCAAAACTAGGGATTAAGGGAGTTTTTTAGCCAAAGATCTCCTGAGAAGCAAATGTTGTGCTAGGTTTCTCAGGAGTGTATCTGTTAAGTTCATTGCTGGCAAACAGAAAGTAAGGCCAGGGTAGCAGAGCAGCTGGGAGCTGGTCACTCCCTGCAAAGGGTTGGTGTAGGATGTGGGAACACCACGTTCCAGGAGGGGCGAGCAGGGTCAATGTGCTCAAGGTGCTGCCAATGAGGCTTGGGTTCACTTAGAGAGTAGTCAGGGCTGGTGAGCACTGCAAGATCCAGCTGCAGTCCCCATCCATGTCCCTTTCAGTGCTGGCTTTAGGGTGTCTGCAGCCTGGATCCAGAGCGCCCTGGGGGGCTCCTGAGGCTGCCTTTGCACTCAGGGTGAGGATGCCCAGGAGCCCCTGAGGCCGGCAGTGGGGACCAGGGCTGAGGCTTGTGGCCTGGCAGGTGTGGCTCTGGGGGCTGTGACATGCCAGGCCATGGGTCACTGTCAATGCCCTCTGCAGCCCTGACTAGCTCTGTGATGCTCCAGGGACAACGGCAGGAGTGGGGATCTGGCTAGGTTAGGGTTTTTCCTGAGCCAGAACCTCTAGGCCAAATGCCGAGACGTAGAGACCCCTGGAGGACCGAGTGGAGGAAGCAGAGGAGGCTCTTCTGCGGTGTAAAGCGCAGCAAATTCATCAGGACAGGCAGGGGGAAGGTTCACAGCACAGAATTACAAAAAGGAACAAACGTTCAGAGAATCCCCAGCCCCCCTGTACATGGGTTTTTAAAATCTTTCAAAACAGGGGGTGGACACCATATAGTAACCAATAAGTGACTCTTGGGGTGCGGTTTTGAGGGCTACAACAAATCAGAACAAGGGGAAGAGAGAGCATTGAGATAGCGATTGGATCTTAGGGTGAGGGACAGGGAACTTTCTGGAACAAAGGGTAGGGTTTGGGCTGATGGATGGGGCAAAGGTTCCGGGTTGTCTTGACAGACAGGGAAAAATCTGGTGAGGAGGGAGGGAATTCCTTGAGAGACACTTGGGTCGGAGAGGATAACACAGGGGAGAAACTAACTGTAATAACTCGGGGAACACTTGAACATACCACTATATAACAACATTTGGCTCAATAAACTAACACACTGCAACACAGAAATTCAGGCTTTCAGGAGCCGAGAGGTGGCACTGTTAGAACCCGCAGCAGCTGGTGAAAGCCATCTGTCTCCTTCAGGTTCTTGCTGTGTGGGAAGGTGCTGCGAGTTGTGGTGGCTGCACTGCCCCTATGCTGGGAGGATGATCTGTACCAGGGGAGAGCAGAAAGCTGCCATGGTGAGCAGAACATGCTCAGAGCATTACAGTTCAAAGAATGGCACTGCCCCTGAAGGGCAAACAGCTTGAAAGCATATAATTATGTGCAGAACCGTTGCACAAATTTTCTCTTCTAGAACATGCCCATTTTTGTATACTGTAGATGAATACTCTGGGTTTTATAGAATACATGGGTTTTTTTTCTTAAGGGTTTTTGGGAGAACTCTCAAGTTTATTTCTGTTTGTATTTTACATCCAGCATGCATACAGTTTTTTTAATTATTATTATTTTTCTTTAGTAAATACTTAGGGAAAAATACCTAAGCATTTTTTAATCTTTTGGGATATGGTGATTAATATTCTTAGAAAGAAAACCTTGTTGAACACATGTGAAAACATAGAGAGAGGGAAAACAGTATAAAAGTCTTTTAGAAAAGGGCGTGTAATAAGGACTGCAGAACTGAGTAATTCCTCCAAGGGCAGAATTAGCAAGATATAACACCAAGAATACCTACCAAGATATGTGGGATCTCAGCACATCAGTCCTGATGTGCAGAGTCACCGAGATAACCCTTGGGGGGTTCAGAGGTCCTGGAATGTTGCCAGAAGTGTCTGGTGGCTGGACTTTGATCCTGCACAGGAGATGACACCTGTATGAGGATGGGAGGATCTCACGGGGATAAATGGTGAAGGGATAGGTTAATTATAGTGTGAAACACAGGTTTTAGAATTTCAGTACAGGGGGGTCTAGAGAAACAAGATGGAGGAATGAGGGCGTGTCCTGTCCTCCTTCTTCTTCTTGGCCTCCATCTTCTGTGATGGTGGTGGCACTTTGGGATTGGTTCTTACTAAAAGTGCACTTGTCAATAAGGGTGAAAGGTATTGGGGAAAATAGGTAAATATCTTATACGTAGTTTTGGGTATAAAGATAACTGACCGCCCCGAGGGCTCTCAGTGTGCTCATGGCCGACGTGCTGTGCGAACCTCTGTCGGGCCGGGAGAAAATCTTGTAGATAAAAACTAATAAACACTGAAGACCGAGAAAAAACCTGAAGACTCTTTTCGTCCTTTGGAGCGCGGGCTGTCCCAAGGCAATCCCGAGCCTTTCCAGGCCATCAAAAACAGCCGAGAACGGGACAAAGATACTTCCTTCAACCAAGGGAAATGTGACCTGCAGCCATACGAAGCACAGCCAAAGCAAATGAAAGCCTTTGGAAAAGAGGGAATTTTGCCAGTGAGATCAGTCTGTCTGGATAACTGAGGGATGCCCATCAATATTGCACTACGTTCCTCAATATTTGCAATGTCTTTTCTCCAAATTTCTGTGAAATTATTAAGCTGCAGTTTTTTACCATTACCTTAAGCTCTTAGGGGAATTACCAAGCACCATGTATGTTTTGCTGTAGCTGAGCAGGACTTGAGTTTCCCAAATCTACAAAGCAGAAGGGAATCACACAGTTACTTGTGCTAATGTTAATGAAGGGTTTCATGAAAGCAGGTGAATGAGAGCATTGCATTGTAAAACTTCCACATGCAAGAAAACAGGAGTCCACTTAGAATAAAACATAGAAGGCTAGCATAACATCAGCACAGGATAAAATGAAAGTGCTAGACAGGAACTGATGCATCAGAAATTAGATGTATAATTTCTGATATATCTGCATGCATTTGCAAGCTAAAACAGAAAAGGAAGGGCAGAGATAATAAGGAACGAGGATTTTAAAATTGCACTGTGCAGAAGAGACACACGAACCACCAATTTGAGCACAGCTGGGAGATTCAGCTTGGAGATGGATTAGAGTGGAATCCATTCACTGAAGGTCTCTGGTGCACATGAGTGCAAAGACTGAGGAAAAAAGGAGAAAAGTTTAATTTCTGAAAGCTATTTAGATTCCTGGAAGCATTGTCTAGAGATCTAAAAATCTAAAGCCTCACAGAATCTGAACCTAAACCATCCCCAAATGGATTGATCAGGTATGATGTGCACATCTCTGCTGTTTTCAGAGTCAATGAAATTGACAATGAGTGGCTGGAAATTAGGAATGCCCACCCAGATTTTATCTCCATTACTTTAAGAACACCTTAATAAGGCACTTCAGGAACTGAACACTGACATTCTCTCCCTGCTCTATTTACTTTACATTTGAATACAGACTGGTAGAAGGAGAAATCAGGCTTTAATTTCTCCCCACATTACCTGTTGCACTTTCAGGTTAGGAGTAGATGGAAAATTCAGCTAATCACTCTCTCTATCCATGAATATTCCACTAGTGAACTGACCTACAGAACATCCTTTTTCTCTTTTGTACCTTCCTAAATGGTGCCCAATGAGCAGGACACTCGCATAAATCTCACAGAAAATCACCAAAATTGCTGAAATTAACTCTCAATTCCATGATAAAAGCTTCTGAGAAAAGGCTTGACAGGATCACTGAACAAACTGTAACTTGGAAGAGAAACACGCATTTCAGCACTGATCAAGGGGAAAGAAAAAGAAATGCTGTAAAAGTTCCAAGTGGAAGGTAAGGAGAAACACAGGAAGCACAGAAAGAACAAGGCCCTGTCAGATGACCTGTGCAAGGTAACTTTGTGTGCCAGCACCGTTAGAGGACATTCCCTGTCATTGGTGCAAGCAGCTGGAGACATAAATGCTGATTGATTTGGGGGCCACAGTCTTGATAAGTGCAGAGGTGATTCAATAACCTGACATGAGGGAGTTCCCCCAGAGCAACTGGGATGCCAGAAAGAAGTGAACAGCTCACCACAGCCCGGCCCGCTCGGCTGCTTTTCCTTCTGACCCCCCTGGGGAAGCTCTGACATTTCCTCTTCCCTGATGGAAGTGCAGCTGCTGCCAAGGGAAACGTCCCCACACTCACTCAGTGTTCCCTTTGCTTGCCAGATGTCCCATCTGCTGTCCCTGTCCAGGAGAGCTGCTCTGCTCGGGAGGAGGAGACCGAGCGAGGGCCTGGGAACATCGGCGGCTGCAATCCCTCCTGATCTAGCGCTGTTTATGGATGTGTAGTTGGATTTGGATAGTTACAAGTATAGGGATATTTACATACACTGACTGATATTTGTATAGGGATATTATGTATGTATATTGTTATATTGATGCGTATATATTCATCTGTTTACATACTTGTATAGCTCTGCAGCTGTGCATTTCTATTGCTGGGGTTGTATGGATTTTTTTATTGGTCCGTTGATATTTATGTATTTATAGACAGGTTTGTTATGTTTGTATTATATTGTCATGTTATATGTCATGAAATATGTAATGCATGTTTACATCTCTATATTGTTATGCCTATATATGTATTTACTTCTATTTATTATGTATGGAGTTGTATAGTTCTAAAATTCTATTTATTTAGTTCTGGATCTGAGTTCCTTTACAGAGGGATATTGCTGTTTCTGTATTTGTATATGGGCTGTACATTTGTAGTAATAAGTAATGAATTTAATTGTTAAACTTCAATTCAGTAACTTCAATATTTGTGTACAGTGAGTTGTTGCAGAGGGTTGCAATAATTTTTTTTCACTGAAGTTGATATCTGTATGTATTTACATATCACAATTCTCAGAAAAAATTAAATTTTATTCATAAATTGATATTTCTGTGTTTCTATATTGGTAGCACAGGTGTTGCAATTTAAAATAAATTTCATTTTTAAACTTAAGTTAATGTTTGTGTATTTGTACATTAGTAGTGCGGGTGTAACTATCTGCAATAAATGCAATGTTTCAACTGAAGTAAGCGTAGATTTGTGCTCCCCAAAGCCATGGGCAGGTGTAAATGCTGGAGGATTCTGGCCATGCAAATCTCCGGCCATGCCCAGCACATGCCCCACCTGCACTCAGGCTGGGCAGGGGAAGCGCAGATTTGGGCAGGCAGCAGAGCCCCACGTTGGCTCAGAACTCGCTGCAGAGGCTGCTGAGAAAACTCCGGGGCTCCATGAGCACAGAATCCAAGCAGGAGCCACCTGGGGAGGACAAACCCCTCATCCCACGGGCAGCTCTTTAGGAAAGTGCTCCAAGTGTCCCCCTGAAGCTCATCCCAGAGACCAGAAGCCAGCAGGGATCCTGAGCCAACTCTGCTGCCTTTGGCAGCACTTTGGCAAATGAGCTGCAGCAAGGGGGAGGCAGCAGCGACTGTGACTGCTGCAGGCTGGGGATGAAGGAAGGGCCATGGACACAAGTGCTGAGATGCCCCAAAATCCAGAGGGAGGCTGGAGAGCTGGGAATCAACTTGGCATTTCAGTGCCAAGCTCTCACAGGCACTGAAATGATGGAATCCCTTTGTGTGAAGTTACCTGGAAGAACTGACAGGGAGTTGCTGCTAGGATCAGCAGTAGCAGAAAGCAAAAATGTACAAACACTAGGAGATCATCTAATATCCCCCACAAGCAATGGCTTCAAAAATGATCTCATGTATATATTATATTATATTATATTATATTATATTATATTATATTATATTATGTTATATTATATTATATTGTATTATATTATATTATATTATATTATATTATATTATATTACATTACGTTACATTATTTTATGTTATTTTATGTTATTATTATATTAATCAAAATATATAATATATAATATGCATGAAATTTAATGCACATGTATTTTTGGACAATTTTATTTTTTGATATATATTTTCATTTAAGATATATATTTGAAATAGCCTTTCAGCTTGGGAGAGTGAAGATTTACAACAGTGCAAAACCATCTGCCCACAGAGCAGTCAGCCCCCGGGTGCGTGCATGCACACCTACCCACTGTGCCTGCTCTTTGCACAGAATTGGGATGAATTTAACTCGACAGAGCCACGAGTGGGGTGTCCAGCTTGTCATGAACACTCATGTGGCAACGAACAACACAGAGCTCTCAAATCCCATTATCACAGGTCATTTCATTCCTGCTGGGCACTGCGGAACTCTTAAAAGACACAGAAAATGGGTGGAAAACATTGGCATCATGACACTGCTGGTATTCTCCTGGAGGAAAATCTGTTTGGTTTCTTAAGGTGGTAGCTTTCCAAAACCTAGGAAAACTGCTCAGCAGTGATAGCCCAATTGTGAATGGTTTTCTTGGCTTGGCAAAGGCTGGGGTGTTAACAATGGACTCTGTCCTTGGTCCAAATCACCTGCCCTCACCTGCAGACAAAAGCACCACCACCAGCAGCAGCTACATCAGTCAATTTTCTCAAAAAGCTGTGTTAAACTTGGGAGAGGAAAGGAAAACACATCAGACACTGTGGATTATTGACAAGACTCTGAGGAACAGTTCCAAAGCAAAGGGCAGCAGCTTCTCTCTGGGGCACTCCTTGTGCCCCAAGGCAGCCGGGCTGCCCTGGCTGCCCAGGACCCTGCGTCCCGCGGGCTCTGCAGAGCTGCACAGCGGGGAGGCAGCTTCGGGCGCCTCAGCCCCTGGGCAGGAGGGGCTGCTTGCTCTGCAGGGCTGCCTGTGGGCAAAAGCAGGGTGCTGGCCTTCTGCTCCTGGCCCTAGCCTGGCCTTGCCGGGCTAATGATGTTCCTGTCTCAAATGTGCTAATGATAGACCTGATTGTTTGCAGCTCTGCACAGGTGTGATTTGCACCACAAAATACTGAAGGACCAAGGCCTGAACAACAGACCCTGACTGAAGCCTCAACAACAGGACCTGAGCCAAAGCTGCCCTCTAGGTGACCTTCCCAACCCAATGTTCTATGTACCTGCTCCTTAACCAAGTGTTATTATCAAAAGGATTGTTGCATCCATTCACTGGTGAAACATGTCTTCACCTTTCTGCATGAGGAAAATGGACAAGGCCACACCTGGCCTTGGTTCCTCCTTGAGCCCTGGGCAGGCTCGAGGAGAAAACCAAGAGGAGAATGACACCAGCTGTGCCCCCAGCAGAAGCTCTGGCACATTGCTCGCCCAGCATGATCAGAGCCGGGCTACTCTCACAGCGCACTCGGGAGCCTCGTGGCCGCCAAAGGTGGAGGCACCGCAGGATTTCCCGGTTCCCGACCGTGGCTCTGCAGGGCTGGGCTGGGACAGCTTCCCCCAGCTGATGTGCAGCTCTGGATGAAGGGGAAACCATTGGGCTACCTGGTGATGGATCTTCCTGAATCACCAGAGGCACCCTTTTGTAATAATGCTGAGGTGCATTGCTTAGCTTATCCTTTCCTGACTCTTTTTTACACTTTGGCATTACAGTAAATCACACTGTTCCTTCAGCTGGTGTCTGTGTCTGCATCTCTGTCCCTCTCCAACATCAAAACAAACACACAGCCAGTTTAGCAGGAGACCTGCCTCTCTGCCAGCCCATCTCTTGGCAAACACCCCTGGTGGCCATCTCCACAAATGAAATTCCTACTTTGCAACTTCCTTTTCTGCAGGCAGGAGAGAAAAGGAGCCATTCCCAGTTCTGGACACCTCCAGAAACCAGCTGCTTTCAGCAGTCACAACCCTGAAATATCAACCTCCTTCCTTAACCTGCCATTGGGAGCTCCCACCAAGAGGCCTTTTGTCCAAGGATACCCACAGAAGAGCTGGAGAAGGGAGCAGTTTGAAACAAAACTGCTTCAGAGTTTAAACCTGCCTTTATCAAATGAGCACACACCAACCTGTCCCAAAGGGAAAGCAGGCAGGAAAGAGAAGCTCCTCTCCCACAACCGCAAACTCCGTGCTTCCTTCTGTTCCAGCTGGAGAGTGGAGGCCATGGGCTGCACCTCACTTTGGGAAGGAGCCCTGGGAATTGGCCTGGTCTGGGAGGGCAGCAAAAGGAATTCCCCAAAAAGTAGGAAAAGATTCTCTTGAAGGAATAGATGATGACAACATTTCTGCAGAAAAGCAAAAAAAGAATAATTGAAGCATTTCAAGAAGTGCCCAGACTGAAATTTGTTTGCCAGTACGACAACCCCAAAGTCTCTGTGGTGTGTCAGCAAGCTCAGGAATGAACCTGCAAGGCTTGGATAAACATCATTGGTGTCCGCCCCCCAGAGCACAAGCAGCTCCCCAATCACACTTCAAGACTAAGGGACAAAGCTTCCCCCTTCAGCTCTCCACAGCAGCTCTAGGGAGTCTCTCCCCACTGCAAGATCTCCTTTGTCAGTCTACAGTGACAGGAGTTGGCTGCAGGAAGCATTTGTGTGGAGAATATTGTTAATAAATGGTTAAATGAGAAAGGCCATTCTGATATAATGCCGCTGGTTAAGCTCGATAGGGAGGACAGCAGTCTCTGATTCACTGACTGCTGACAGGCATGAATGCCGGATGACCTTGCTGCAACATGAGGAAAGGGAGGTGAGATTAGTCCTGAATATCTGTAGAATGTAACAAAAGAATAAGCACAAGAATGTAGAAGTAGGCGTAGTTGCTGATATGTAACTAACCAATCCTGAGCTCAACTTTTGCAATATGTATGAAGCTTATTAAGAACTGTATTTAACCCACTGTATTCGATCAATAAATTGGACTTGGATGAGCCAACTGGTGTCTGGGTCTCCTTCCTCCGACAAATTTGCATGATAACTCTCCCCAGATTGGGGGGAAGAAAAAGAAGAGGTGATTCCTGACGAAAGAAAAAGGCAACGCTGCTTGGGAAGACACCAATGTGAGTTTGCTATAACTCTAGGCCCGAAATCCCCTGAAGAAAGCACCATCCATCCATGGGGCAGCACTTTGGCTTTGATATCAATGCTGACAAAATTGCTTCCCATTCCTGCTGCCGTAGCTGACTCCAATTCATGAGCAATGTGCCAACTCTGCCAAAGACAGGCGGACATGGTGAGATAAAACCAGCTAGTCTGCTGAAAAGGAGTCCAAATTAATGTTTTCTAACTCCCCCTTTTCATCCTTTCCGCAGCCAAGACAGAGCAATGTCCTTCCTCTCTGTCCCCGATGGCTACCCAGGCATGGGATGCAGCGTGGGGACAGAGCCTGTCCCTGCCCCCAGTGCCCTGCCCTGCCCTTCCGTGCCTGCCTTGCCCTTCCCTGTCCTGCTGGATCCTGCTCTGCTGTGCCGTGCTGAGCCGAGCCCGGCCAGTGGTCACGCATTTCGGGAATGACCCTCCCCTGCGCCGCCCGCCGGCGTAATGAACACACCACTTTGTAACTTTGACTAGTTAGAGAGTCTTTGTCCCTGATTTTCAGTTTTAACCATTCAGGGAGCTTTTGTTTCCCCTGACAGTACAGTTGCTGCCAAGGGAAACACACCCAAAGACCAATAGTGACCCAGCCTTCCCTTTGCTTCCCGTTTCCTTCCCTCACTGCTACACAGCGCTCTCATACCAGGACCTCAGTGCTGCCTCACCTGAGCATTTAGAGCTGCCTCCAGTCCCTTGCAGGCTAAGTGCAGGTGCTCAGGACTCTGAGGTTTTCCTAGCTGCTTCGGAGAAGGTGTTTGCTTCATCTGGACTTCTTGGGGTTTCATCGGAGGAGCCAGGCACAGGCAAATTTCATCTCCACTGTGAGCTCTTCATTCTGCTTGTTCCCATGAAGCTTAAATGCCAACCTGAGCTCATCGTTCCTCTGGTTCCCATAGACCATCACAGCCCTTCCATGGCCTCTCCAGAGAGGAGCAGCTGCACATCTTCAGAGCAGCAGTTGCCAGCCCGCATCCCATCAGGGAGGGAAAGAGTTTCTACCCTTGCTTTCCAAGCAGGTCCTGGTTAATGACCCTTTAAAGTGTTTTCCTGCAGTGCTCTATCATGGGTAGATCTCAAGTGAGAATCAGGTAGAAAGGGTCAAGTCACCTAGGAAGGGGGACCTTGAAAACAGAAAGATTCTCTGCCTGATTTTCCTGTACTTGCTGCAGATTTGGATGGTGTTCTGGGCATTTTGCAGACAGCCTCTCTGTAGGGGTACAAGGGCAAGGTGGAAGATATTGCCTATCAAGTGGTCAGTGTTAGGTGCACTCTCCTCTTTCTTTGAATGAAGCCAAACTAGGACTCTGATAGGATATTGCAGATGTTTAAGACTGTCTGCCCTGCAAATCAAGCCATGCCATTTGACACTGGCAGGGGGCTATGTAGAAATCACGAATTGGCCGGGGCTGCTGTGGAACTGCCTCGAGCTGTTTGTTTTCCAGCATCAGTCTCATTCCATGGTTATGACAATGGGAAGATGCCAGCAGCTCACATCCCAGGCAGCAGACAAAGAACTTAATGTTACAACTTACTTGATAAATTTTTTGACCAATCACACAAAGCAAAAGCTTATTGACAGTAGTTCTATCCAATCACTATAAACACATGTTCCATTGGTTAAAACAATGCTTGCTTATTTCGAACACAATACCTACTTGTAAGCCTTAAAACACAACGCACTGAGCTCCATTATTAAGCTTCAACCTTCCTAATATCTTGCTAGATAAACTTTTCTGTAGCTTAGAGAGTTATTCTAGACCAGCGTTAATGCACAGACCATTGTTCTAGTCTTTGCTTTTCTGCAGTTTAAATAATTTTTCTGCTGACCTATCTCACGGCTGCTGCTTGGCTCTAATCACAGTTCTACTGTATCTGAGACCTGCCTTTTGCAGCTTTCCCAAAACCCTCTAATTTTGTGGATTCCCTCAGAGGACTCAGTGTCAGAGCCTCTGGAGAAGCGTGGAGGGCAGGGCTCAGGCAGGTTGTGCCAGTGCAGGATTTGAACTCAAGGCACCAGGAAGCACCAAGCCTGCAGAGAGGAAGTCAACCCTTCTCATCTCCCTCACTGCCAGAGGCAGGCTCAGAGCGGCCATCTCACCCCTCTCTAAACCAGTGGGGGCTCTGTCCTTACCAAGCTCCTTGGGCTCCTGGGAATTGTTCCCACAGCTCTCAGTGCCAGGCAAAGCTCCCTCTGCTGCAGCTCAGTCCACAGGCTCCCCTCCTGAGGACTCAGGGGCAACATTAATATTCCCCTTGAAAGAGAAACAGAAAGGAAGAAACCCTTCTCGCCACTTACACAAAACACCTGGTCCAACAACTCCATGGCTCACACACTTAATCCCTTGTTCCTAACAAGAACTCTGGGCCCCAAAGCCCTTCAACAGTCAGAAAAATTTGACTTCTCAAATACAGACCAAAAGCTCTCAAAGCTGACAGTGACAGTGTTGAACATGGGGGTGACACTGAACACATGGAATGGCTGCTAAGGAAATCAATTGCTGCTCTGTTCTGTAAGGTTGCATGTCTGACAGCACTAACATCAGTCATCATGTCACTAATTGCAATGGAAGTAGCACTGTCTTCTTTCTTCTGCCAACAACCCAATCGATATATTGGTTTCAGTGCCTCGCCCAAGGCAAGTTGATGTAGAAATAAATTCGATGTACCTCATTTTGCAGGGCCCTAGGGTCTGAAATTGCTATTACAGTTTTCTTTATAATGATGGGCAAATCTTTTTGCTCTGTGTTTTCTCTTGATGGCTTTTTTAACAAAAGGTGCTATCACAGTGAGTTGCATGATGCTACATGGGCCACCTTTAATTTTTGAGGGAATGTCCTGCCAGGCTCTTTCTCCACAAATGAGCCAATATTTTCTTGCTAATTGTCATGGGGACTCATCTAGGTCATCTACTCGTCAGCAGTTTCACCCTTAGGGGGCACTGGGGTAGTACAATTGCACCACAAACTTGAGTATCTGTCCTCAGGATGATGGGGAGTAACATTTAACTGTGGATCTCCCTGGTACTGAAACTCAGCACAAAATTCCATCACCAATGAACCAAGAATTCCAATTCTTGAGGTTCAGAAGGTGCTTTAAGAAGATCAGGGGCCCAGTGATGTCAGCTGGTTATGGGATTGGTCTCGTTGGCAGCCTCACACCAATATTTGTCATGATTGGGTATTGGCTACTCCTTGGCTGGCACAGGCACACCGACCAAAAGGGTTGCAAAGGATTTATCTGGGCTCAAATTGGTCAAACACATGGTGTCTGAGCCTGCTGACTTGGCTAAAGCAAGGCAAACATTCATTTTTGGTTGATCTACAGGCATGTATGCATGCAAAAGCAAGCAAGCAAAACCAACAAGCGCCTGTATATCATTTGATCAAGCTCCATGTTCCTGCTCAGCTGTTTTTTGGCAAAAGCTTCCCCATCTATTTCAGTTCTCAAGCAAAATTTTTAGCACTTGTTCAGGGACTGGCCAACTATAGGGCACTAAACTGTCCCTCTAACCTTCAATTTTTACAAATTTGGATAACTTAGAATTCTTTTGAACACAATGGACACCACACTTTTGCTGAAAGAGCTCTATGATACAAACCATTTTCACAGTCCAAAAATCAACATCAAACTCAAGATTTGTAGCTTTCACAGGCTGAACAGGGAACAGGTGGCATGCACCGTAGCTTCTCCATGCAGCTCACGTCGGTGTGCTCATTTCCTGCTGGTGGAATTGTCGCTGCGCTCTTGTGTATGAGACGGTTTCACGTCCTTTGCGGGGACACACTTAGGTCCGGCACCTGTGCAAATACAAGCATACCTTTTGCCCCAAGTGATTAGTGAAAATGGTCCTTCAATTTGTCCTTACTCAAGGTTTCTGATCAAAACTGAAGGATTTTCTTTCAATTTTGCCTGTGTGCTGTTTGAAAAGTGCCTAAAAATTGGAGGATTAGGTCCTGCAAATGAGCTATTCAAAACATAAAAATATATAAAGCTTTGCTCAACCTCATCTGGGTTGTTGCTTGAGCCACTCCCCCTTTTGTTGATCTAGAATGAGTTTAGAGTGTGGTGCGTCCTTTCAACAATTGCCTGACCTGTGTGGGAATAGGGAATTCCAAAATGTGGCGAACACCCCAGTCCATCAAAAATGTGGCCAATTTTTGAGCTGTGTATATGGGGCCATTTGTCAGTTTTCATCTCGTGGGGGATCAGTTTGGCGAGCTCTGGGCCCAGTGACACTGACAAGGACAAAAGCAAAAGACGAGAGGCGCTCTCTCTTACTGGGACCAAAGTCCCACAGCTTTAATGGAGAACAACTCCAGGAGAGAAAGGGAGTGTCCAGGAGAGGAAAGAAGATGTCCAGAGGAGGATAGAGAGTGTCCACCTCATGACAGGGGATTTTAAACCGTGGGGGAGGAGGGTGGGAAGAAAGGAACTACCATAATTCAACATAATAAATCACCACACTGAAGTTTTCTGCATAAATTGCTGCACTTGTTGCAAACAAAATCCTAAAATCTCCCCAAACACAACCGTGCAGTCCCAAATGACCACAATGTGGGAGAAAAACCACTCAACCCCCCTGTATACCCAAGCACCAGGTGTCACAGGGAGCACCAACCCCTGCAATTAGAAAGTCCACACACACAGGCTCACTGGGAAAGGAGCATCTCTTTATGAGGGGACAGAGTGCTCACTTTTCTCAACACAACACACACCATCCACCACATCAGCATCCACACACATCATCTTCCCCAAACATTCACACACTGAAAACACAACCACAATTACAACCCACAGGAAAAATAGCAGCAATGAAACACGATTTGCTCAATTCACCCCCAGAATTGCTAGCAGGTCCTTATTGACACAGCAAATCCTTTCTGCCAGCAGCCAGACCCAAACCCAAACTGTACAGGCGTACGTTGTGCACAGAACATCTCTGTGAGACTTGTGAACAGCCCTTCCCCTGCATACACCTTACGGGTTACTTTATACAGAGTTAAACGTTCCCTTTCTCCACAGTCCCAGCAGTCTTGTCTGTCCCCCATGAGGAACAGCCGAGAGCGGAGGTGCCTCCAGGAAAGGAATGTCCTGGCAGGGCCCAGAGACGTCCAGAGCCCGGTTGTTCTCGCTGGAGCAGAGAAGCGTTCCTGCCGCGGTCACCAAATGAGGTGTGGAATAGAACTCCCCACAGTTAAAGGTAGAAGGTGGTGTGTTTATTACAGCGCCAGGCACACGAGGAGTTGTCCCCTAAAGACATGTGTGAAGAATCACTGCCGCTCTACTTATCTAAAAAAGTCCTACATATTCATATAATTCCCAAAACGACTAATACATATTAATTAGGTAACCCCACCTACCCCCTTTGTATTAAAATGTATTATAATTGAGTCCAAAGTTCCCTCATATTTGTGGATTCTTTCACATCACATGGGTTGGTGGGTTTTAAAGCAGGGAATGGTCTCCTTCTGATGAAGCCAAGATGTCTTCCTCAATTTGACCTCTTTCCTTATGACCTGTTGGCAGGCTTTCGCACCCCTTGGCTAAAGCTGAAATTTCGGGGCCCAGGTGCAGGCTACGGTCCTCTTCTTTGTCACAAAGAAATCCACATGCCATCCTGCTTCTTTAAACATAGTAAAGACAGGCAAGTGATATATTACCCTAGCCTTAACTACCTTATCTGCTAAAAATTAACTATCCCTCATTATTTCCACTCCTCTTGCTATACTCTTTCTGCCTAACTAAATCTTGCTAAAATTTTAACTCTTCCAGTTCTTTTAAATCCTGGATTCATTGGCCTCATCTCACACACCAGTCATGTGTGAGCCGATGCTGTAACTGGGAAATTCCACTCCTGAGCAGGAGGTACAAGGCCTGGTTCTGAGCTGGAAGGGTGAGAAGGATGAGATGCACAGCGTTTTGATCCAGGGGATGTCCTGAAAGTGCACTGCCTACCTGCCCCTGCTGCCGAGCATCACGCTCCACCTCCTTCTCCTGCTCAGCAGATTTTTAGGAATCCAGGGCTTGGTATGTATGATTTGCTACTGCAACAAATAGAATGAATTTGCTTTGCAATCCCAGTTTTGTCCTGGGTTATTTTGTGCATGGGTCTCCTCCTGAACCTGTGTCAAAGACTGGCAGGGACTAAAGGACACTCCTATTCTCATGTCAGTAAATTCGGAGAAGTGATTTAAGTATCAACAAGTCAAAAGGTATCAATGAGTAAATCAAATAATTTGGGGGAATATTTAGCCTGTGAGTTTCAGCAAAGTATTGAATATGTCTTAGATCCATGGATACAAACAAGTAAGTGAGATTGCTGGGTGTGCACATGTTGGGGAAGTGACTCCCCACACACCCAGGGCTGAGATCAAGGATTGCCTCTGTTCTAACCCTGAGCTGGCAGCAGGGATTGGGCCCTGCTTGGTAACGTTCATTTTGAAGACTTCTGTTGAGCAGGTAAGAAGGGTTGAAATGAAATCTTTTCTAGCTGTTTCCCTTTGGTTTACCTGTTTGAGGGTTAAAATTCTGTGCTGCAGGTGTGCTGGGTGTGTGCAGAGCAGTGCAGCCCCAGAAACGCCTTGGCTTGCCCACAAGTTGTCATGCCTTGTTGCCAGGTGTGCCCAGCTGTGGCAGGAGAAGGAGCCCGCAGCTCAGTGGGCACCGGGCCCTGCCCAGCCGGGGCTCTCTGGCACAGAGCAGCAGCAGCGCCAGCACCGTTCAACCCGCTCCTGCCTTGGCTTCCCCTGCACACAGAAGCCTCTGGAAATCAGCACCGCCAGTGGCGTTCCCAGCTTGGAGCAGCTGCTGCTGGCGGGCAGATGCTGCCAGTTCGACTGCTGCCACAGGGGAAGAAAGGCAGAGATGTACCCACACCGGAGCCCTGGGCATGTCCAATAAAGGTGCAAATATGTGGGGAGATTTGTTAGGAAACATTTCAGCTGTGATACCAACAGTGGCTTCTCTCCTGGTTCTGTGTGTTCTAGACAAGTAATGCAATGGTTGGCTCTGAAAATTAAGAAGTAGATGTTATGTGGATGTTCAAATGTGTAGTGATGGTATTGTAATATATCCTCCCATAGTCCTCTTTCCCATCCCCCTTGTAATAGCCTTGGTAGTCAGGGCATTTGGGGAGGGCTGGCTCGTGACCAGCAGGCAGGGTGTAACAACACCTGACTACAGTCAGGATGCAAGAAAGTAATCTCCACCAATGGACAGCAGAGAAAGAGTTGACTGATAAAACTTTTGGAGGAGCTAAGGGTATAAAAGGCAGAGCGTCCTTTTTGTAGATGAGCACATGGCTGCTAGTCACAGAGACTCCCAATGCTGCAATTTTTCCTTAGTCAGTCCTTTGTTAAGGTTTACTAAACCTTTAAAAGTCAGAGTCATTTCTCACATGTGCAATGCTGTGGGCCATTTTCTTGGCCTGGTTTCCTTTGCTTTTGTCCCATCTGAGTGCTCAGCTAGGGTACAGGCTGTAGGTCCTTGGGGCACTTTTGGAGTTCCTCTTGGATCCCTGAACAACAGGGTTTGGCCCATGAGGAGATTTTTTGCTGCTTTGTGACAGAGAAGAACTTCCCAGGGTCTTTTGTGTTTGCTGTAGGGAAGGTTGGTTATTACTTTGCATAAATTCACAGACCAACATGGAGCGTTTGCTTTGTGATGTCAGGGCATGGTTGCCACATCGTCATAGTTGCATCAGAAGGTTGTCTTGGTGCACAGAAGGCCTGAGTGTCAGAGTAGCCCTAGGCCTTGCTCGCATCAGGAGAACCCTCCTGGTTTGAGCATTGGTCAGTGGGCAGCTGCACTCTGACAGGACACTTGTTTTTATAGTGTTGGTGAAAACTTGCACAGCACTGGGACAATGATCCACCATCTGGCTGCAGCAGCTTTTGCTGCCTATGGTGTTTGTTTTTCCGCATATTACGTTGCACACTTTGTTCGTAAGTAGAGTTTTCCATTCTACTTCGGTAAGGGTGTATCCTAACCTGGCTTTTGTATGTCTTCCTGCTCTTTCTTGGTGGCTGAGTTTCTGATTTTGAAACAGAAAGAGCATTAGAGTGCCAGTGGTTTGGTAAAGCTCCTGTCAAGAGGTTCAGCTAAAAAGGGGGTGTCTGTAGCCACAGGAGCAGCATTTACAGGGGAACCTGCAGGGCATCCGTTCCCTCTGCAGGGGAGTCTGTGGCAGCAGAGTCTGTCATTTACTCAGGTTGCTGGGACAAGCAGGACAGCTTTGAAAATGTAGACTGGCAGAGCTTCAGGGAAGGCCTTCTAAAAACTCTGCAGTTGTTCCCAGAATTCAGAGAAAGCTTCTTTCTTTTTAAATTTTGTCATGAAAGGATTTGACTGTCTAACTTAATAACCTTTTACTGAGTGCAAAAATAGTTATTCCCTTTGAAAGGAAGTGCAAACTCTAAAGCAGTGAGTGTCTGCTCCTGAACCCTAGAGGTGCTGCTGTGCACTTCCACAACAGAACTGCCACAGCTCAGGGGAATTTTGGGAAGCTTTTCTGGGCAACTGTTTCCTGCAAGTTATTGAGAATTAGTGCATGTATCTGATTGGAAAAAAAAAAGAGTACCTGAAGGAGAGGATTTCAGAAGCTGTTTTATGTGTTTGGTAGGACAGGAGGATTGAGTGTTAAAGAACAATTTGCATTTTCTTGATCATCTTTGTATTCATTTACTGGCTAAACAGGCTGAAGTGTAGGAACAGCCAAGAATATTGTCCTGATCCCTTGCTGGCTGTGTGAATGGAATGTGTCTCCTGAGGGAGGTTGTGAAACGGGAAATCGTACCTGTTTGGGTTGACTTGTTCTGTTGGATTCAGAGGGCCAGGCAGTTTTCTGACAGCATCTGGTTCATTTTCCCTTCCCACTACAGGTCACCTGAAGCATGTATTCAGCAGTGCTAAAGATCCTGAGGTGAGTGAGAAAGGAACATTTCGTGTTCCTGGTGTTGAGGAATTGTAGAGCAAGCTGGGAGCTTGGCCAGTAGCAGTAGAGTGTAGAGGGCCAGCTAGGAAGGCTGAAAGAAATCAGTTTCCATGCCTGAAAGAAAAGTAACAAAGGCAGCTATAGATATTTTTAAATTTCCTTCTCAGAGATTGAAGAACTAAAACCTAGTTTTGAAAAGAGAACAATGCTTGCAGACAGCAGATAGGAAAAATTTAATTAAGACCGTTTTGCTGTACAGTTGAATTAGATAATTTTAATTTAAACAGAGTGACTTAGAATCCTATTCCTATCAAATTTTATGATATCTACTTGGAACATGAGGTGGTAGAAAAGGAAGGCCATCTTGCAATGGTGCCTGCATCGTCTGAAGTGAAATGGGCACCTTTGTGTCTGGGGAGCTGCGTGGGCCCAAAGGACGCAGGGCTGGCGGCCGTGAGCAGCTGAAGATGAGGCAGCGTGGGGCCAGGGGGCCAAGAAGGCCAAGGGCACGGTGGCTGTGCCAGCAGCAGTGGGGCAGCAGGAGCAGGGCAGTGAGCGTGGCCTGTGCTGGGCAGCGCTGCGGCCACAGCTGGAGTGCTGTGTGCAGCTGTGGGCCCTGGGAAGCAGAAAGTCATGGAGGGGCTGCAGCGAGTGCACAGAAGGACAGGGGAGCTGGGCAAGGGGGTGCAGCACAAGGCCAGGGAGGAGGTGCTGAGGGAGCTTTAGCCTGGACAATGGGGGCTCCTGAGGGACCTTCAGGCAGACTTCCATAGATCCCTGCCTTAGATCCATAGATCCAATGCTCAGCACAAGGGCTGCTTCCCTGCCAAACATCCCTTCACTGCATCCAAGTGCTTTAGACACTGGAGTGGGTAACACTTTCATATTTTGTTTGTTTATTTATTTGTTTGTTTGCTAGAAGGAGAAGCCTTCTAGCCTGTAATTTCTCCTTCTCCAGGGAGCTTTTTCTCAATCTTTCCTGCCCTTTTCCAGCACTGGCAGAAACACATCACTTTCAGGGTAACGGCTCCCATGTCTTTTGGCAGCCCAGGGAATCAGTGTGTGTTGTGTTTGGGAATTGAGCAGGAAATCAATGCCCTTGCATTCCAGCTGGTGCTCAGAGATTAGAGGAGCTGGGATGGACTGGGCTGTATTTCTGATTCCAGCCACTTCAGCACCATCAGTGTGGCCAAGGGCAAGAGAAGAACTTGCCCGAGCACAGATGCACGAAGAGTGCAGTTCCCAGTGCAATGCTCTGGGTCTGGTTGCATTCCATAAGGACTCACACGCTGCAGATTCCCCAAGAGTGTGGGTTACTGAAGCAACAGGAGAGCAAGTTCAGGATGGCTGCTGATCAGGGCACTGCTACCGAGTGTTGATGTGTGCAGCGTCAGAAATGACAGTGTTGATTCAGGGTGAACCCCACGTGGTGAATAATGTGCTTTGACTCTATGATTTAGAATGTTAAACAAATGCTTTTTTAAGCTATGTTATATTACACTAGTACTGTATTAAAACTATACTAAAGAGATACTATAGTATAAAGCTACTAAAGAAAAACTCGTGACTGTCTCCAGACAGTCACAACACATCTTTTATCTAATTAGCTAATCAAGCTAAACAACTATCACTAAAATCCAATTAACAAATCACTTTCAGTAAACAATCACTAGAACGCATTCTACATGTACTAAACAACAAGAACAGCAAGTAGAGATAATAATTGCTTTCTCTTGTTCTTTAAGTTTCTCACTACCTTCTCTTAAAAAAAAAAAACCTAGGAGAGAGAACTCTATCTCTTTGTGTACAAAGAATGTAAATACCACAGTACAGTAAAGAGAGATTATAAAAGTGAGATCTGTCTATCTGTCTATTTGAATCTTCCTGGCTCTGCTCCAAAGCAGTGGAAGATGCAAAGCTCACCTAAAGGCATCCCTTCAGGAGAGGGGTAGAGACAAGTTCCATTGACTGATCCTGAGAGGCAGAGATGTTTCCCCCTCCAGAGATGGTTGATTTTTCCCCTCCTGTTCTCCTACTCCAGCCTCTTGTGCCCTGAAGCCTTCTTTTTATCCTTTAAATTTTTGCATGTCCTAAGGGAGTGGAACTATCCCATGCTGTAGCTGGGGTCTGGTGACTTTGCTCATACATGCATTACATGACACATGGTTTCCTTCACTGGCATCCCCAGGGCTGTATAAGTGCATTCGTTAATGGGGCCTTATGAGAAACTCTGTTACTGCTGGTCAGAATTCTCAGTTGACAAAAGAGGGAGAAGAAACACCTTGGTCCTCCTCCATATACTGAGATGGCCGTAGAAGTTCTCTGACTTCCATCAGGGATCTTTGCACGCATCCTCATCTCCTGAATGACCCGGTTTTCTAGCAAGAGTGTAGATGTCAGGAAGGAGGAATGCTGGTGCAGGCCTGAAGAGAAGGTGAACTCCAGAAGTGTCTCTCACAAGGAGTGAGCTCACCCAGGAAGCCCCTGCAGAGCCAGGATGGAGCTGTGGGACAGGGCGGGGTTTCAGTCACTACTGAAAGACAAACAGGACATGGCAGAAGCAGAGGGAGGCTCTCACCAGACCCTTGAGAAATGCCACCCCTTCCCTGCCAGCTGCCTGAGAGGCTGTTGGAGCTTCAGTCCCAGATGGCCCCTGACTGTAGGGCCAGGGTCACTTTGGAATCTGTGCCTCCCCTCGGGCAGAGAACGACCCAGGAGAGCAGCAGCACAGTGCTTTGGGAACGTGTGAGCCCAGCAGCCTTTGAGTCTTGGCCCACAAAGGGCGTATGGGAAGTTGAAACCCATCTTGTCTTGCTTTCTGTGCAGGTGCTTCTAGAGAAAGAGCAGGAGCACACTGCCTTATCTGAGATGCCATGCCAGACTCAGGGAGAGCTGTTCCCTGCCCGAGAGCAGGAAGAGCAGCTCAGGCAGCAGGTGGAAGAGCCACAGGAGAATGGCCAGGTAAGCCTGACTGGCCAGGGGACAGAGGGAAGGGCAGGAAGAGGGGCGTTATCCAGAGCTCCTGGGACTGAGGAGGCCAGGAGTCCCACAGGCACTGGAAGGACAGAGCCTTGCAATCTGCAGAGATCAGCCCTGGGACAGGAGGTTTGCAATGGAGGCTGATGTGGAGAGGGAAGCAGAAAGAAATGGCTGAATAAATGTGATTTTGAGGCTGCAAGAGGAAAAAAGCTGAGCCTGATGGCAGCTCTCAGTCCCTTCCTCTGCTTTTGTGTGTACAGGACATCAAGGCAAAGCCACAAGCAGAGCTGCCCGAAGCTCAGAGTGACATCATGGCAGTGAAGAGAAAGAACAAGGAAGACATGGGAAGAATTCAACAGGAGAATCTCCATCAGCAGAGGGGCGATCAACAAAACCAGGTGAATGAAAGAGTGGCAGCCACTCCACTCATGAAATGTTCTCTCTTTTGTTTGTTAGAGAACATGAAGGAACAGCTGGATGCAGAGCTTCAGATAGCTCACAGTATGACCAAGGCAAGGCATAAGCAGCTGGAGAAAGAAATGAAAATCATCAGAGAGAAACTTAATCGCTTCCATCAGTCTCTGCAAAACCTAGTGAGTGAAAGAGGGATGCAGCCACTGCAGTCACCAGTCTGGTGGTTTCTGCCCTTCTTGCCTTTCCAGTGCAGAGCAGCAGGGAGTGGGGCCATGCCTCTGAGTGCCATGCTGCCGTAGTGTGTGTATCACAGTCACTCTGAAGGGCATTTCCTGGTGTGCTGAATCTCAACTGCTGCCCTGGACAGTGAAACTTGTCCTTTGGCCTTTTGGCCAGCAGTCATCCAAATTGATTCCTGCTGGCCTGTTTCTGCTCTCCTTTTTTCTTGAGGTGTTTTTACAGTGGAACTTGGTGACCCAGACGGAGGATTGAAACAAGCTGTTGTATCCCCTGTCAATCTGTTCTTTGCCTTTCCTCACAGTCGATGACTCCTGGCTGACAGGGACAAGCTGTAGTGTCTGACTGCTTTGTTCTGTTTGACTTGAGGTGCAAGTGTTGACGTCTCACCGGGCAGCCTGCGAAGACTTGCAGGGAATGTGTGGCAATGAAGGACCCCAAGTTAGGAGTGAGGCACAGGAACAGTGCCCACCAGAAATGCTCCAGGTCCAGCACATCCTGGGCTCTGAACCTGCTGCCGCAGCAGCATCACCTCGAGGAAACCCTTCTGTGAAACCTGGGAACTCAAGCTCGGGCAGATCCTGGGAACAGGAGATTGAGGAGGAGTACCTGGAGCTGCTGGGTACGTACGTCTGGGGTGTTTCTTATCTGAGGTACAGTGTGTTGTGTGCGGGTGACAGCAGAGCTGTACCAAATGCTCCTCCTGAGTTTGGTGTCACAGGGCCATTTAGGACTCCCCAGGGAAGTGCTGTGCTCCGAGGCAGCGAGAGAGCTCTGGGTGTTCCTGCTGCCTCTGAGGGCACCTGGGACTGGCTTGGGTTTGCCTGAGCTTCCCTCTCTGCTAAAGGCTGAAGCAGGGATTGTTCTTGGATCAGCAGAAGGCTGTGACCTAGCAAATGATCTAGGCAAGTCCTGTGTGCTAGTGGCCAAACTGAACAGAATTTTTAGCTTCCTAAATTCTCCTTAGGCTCCTGACTTCCAACCAGTCATCAGAGCAAAAAAACTTCAGAGAAATGGACTGGCTTTGGAGTTTTGTCTTTTTGGTTGGGGATTCTTTTTTGGAGGGGAGGGGGGGTGGGATTGCTTTTGTATTGTTCATTTTTGATGGAGGTTTTTTGTTGTGTTTTTCTCCATCCTGAAGGAGCCCTTCTACCCCACGTGTTACTGATGTCATTTTTATGACTGTTACTGTTACCACTACTACATCTGCAGTTTATTTTCATGAGAATGCTATATTTTTGTCAATAAGAGAATGCTATCTTTTTGTCAATAAGAACTACTTTGAAAGAACATCAGGTTACAGGACAAATAGAGAGCACGAGGTATTTTCCATGTGCCTCAAAGAAAAAGCAGAGACTTTGATAACAAACTTTATTTAATCTTCTAGTTCTATGCTTGTCAAGATGTGTCCAGGAGACACATCCAGGTGGCGTGATCTGATAAAACTGTACTGCAGGCCTTTCTCAGGAGAGAGCCTCCAGCTCAGCCATGGTATATCCCTCAGATCCATGGCACTTTGCCATACCTGATTCCCACTCTTTCCCATGACTGTTAGAATCCTACCCATTGGCCCAGGCCCTGATCAGATACATCACTAGGAAAACATATCAAGCCCTTTGTGATTCTGCAGCACAACCCAATGAATCTGCTTCTTGCCCGTAACAGCTGCCAGTGCTGTGCTCTCAGATAAGACCTGGTGGGGCTGAGACCAGAGCCCAGTGAATTCTGTGTCTGCCGTCACCTGCTGGGACAAAAAGGGCACTGATCTGCACCTCAGTGTGGCTGATCTCAAAGCCCATCCTGTTGTGTCCGGAATGGGGGCAACAGCTTGTCTGGGGCCCAGGCTCACTCTGGCTTCTTCCCATCAGTGCCTATCAGTGCTCATGCTTGGGCTTTGCCAGCCTTGTTGTTCTAACTGCCCTGTCCCTGAGGGCTGGAGGGACTGCAGAGGCTGGAGCCTTCCTTAGCTGGGAGAGGGGCATCTTGGAGCTCAGCCTGCTCATAAACAGGTCAGGGTCCTGATGCTGAAAGCCCCGTCAGAATCAGTTACAGCTTGAGGTGCTCTGGTTTACAAATGGGAAGGCATTCCTTTGGCAAATTGCTGAAAGGTGGGGAAGATGTCCTCCTCTCCTGGGATTGCAGGTCCCTGTGCTTTGTTTCCTGTCAAGAGAACTCTTCAAAAGACTGTACAAATCACTCTCTGTGCTGGCCACCTGTGCTGCAGAGCTGTCTGCCTGGTTGTGGTCGTTGTTGCCCTGCCGACCACAAAGGGCTCAGAGCCCCAGGCGCTGGGGCTACCTTTTGTATCTCCTGGAAGCTGGGATCTCTGCTTTAAAGTCAGCATCTTGCATTTTGTTTCCCTCAGGAAGAATGGTGAACCCCACTGAAAATCCCCTGATGAAATACACGCATCTGAATTATATTGGCAGCGGGTGAGTCCAACAGCAGTTATTCCTGCACAACCATAAGCCGGGTGTTTTTCTGGTGGAATGTCTATCCAGCGTGAAGTCAGGCCAGCTGCAAAGATGTTCACAGACTGGGGATAGATTGTCCCATCTCTCAATGCTGCTCAGAATTTGTGAGTGGGCTCAGAAGGCATTGTCAGAGATGCCTTGCTACCGAGGTCTTGCCTGCATCAAGGAACAGGACCTGGAAGGTCTCCTTGTCTCTCAAGTGTGGGACAGCTCTGTCTTAATTTCTTTAGCATTTTTTGTATGTCTCAAAATCATACTGGCACACTAATGAAAAGAGAAGAAACTTGCCTGCCTGGAAGAGCAACCTATGCCCTATCAAAGCTGTGAGATAACAGTTCCCAGGAACAATTCTTTCCCCTGGTTTGAGGAAGGAAACACTCTGTGGTCAGGATAGGACCACACCATTTAGACAGTGAAACCCAAGAGGAAATACTAACCTCCCTTTAGAAATTGAACCCCAGTGCTTCAGGAACAGGCCCAGTGCCCATGCACTTGAGAGGAAAATGCATCATCTGCCTTCTGGCAGAGCCCTCCTGCATCCTGCAGGTTTTGACACTTCCAGCAGAGATCTGCTGTGTGGGCTGGCTTTCACTGCAAGATCTAAATGGCTTCTCCTTTCTCTGCTTCTGTTTTGTTTCTAGGGGGTATGGAGATGTTTACAGAGCACTCGACACTGCCACAGGAGGAGAGGTAAATGTCAGCAGCCCCTGCAGGCTCTGCTGCACTCGAGGGCTTTCCCCTCTGGTGTGAGCTGTGGCTGGAGCTTTGGGCAGAGCTGTACTGAAAAGGCACAAGAAGCACAGACTGGTGCCAGCCCACAGAACACATCTGGGACTTTGTCCCCCTCAGCTGCCGGAAGGAAGGCACGGAGGGCAGCGATTCCTTTCAGAGAAGGACGCGCTCACTCGCTCTCCATTGCTAAAACAAAGGTGGTGCCTTCGAGCACCTCACTGCTCTTTGAGGCTACAGCTTCAGAGTCCTGAATTCTCATTTCTGGCTGCCAGCAAATCCATCTGAAAGTTACTGATAGTTCCTTAGCCACCTGCAGTGCTGCACTTGGGAACTGCACGTAGGGAGAGATCCGCAAGGCGTCCCTGAAAGCCCAAAGCCCTGCCCGTATCCCAAGATGTATCCATAGAGTATTAAGGCATGGATTACTTCTTCTGAGTCCCAAACAAAGCAGCAGAGAGTGCGGTCAGAGGTTTGTGGGTGATAACTGAGACACTGCTGTTACCAAGTGGTCAAGGCAAAATGTCAGTGGCCCCACGTGTCCTGTAACTGGCTCCCAAGGGAGCAGAGAAATGGGCTGTTGGAATGTCAGTTCCTAATGACTGCAGTGCCTAATCACAAGGCAGTTTGGCACAGCTCAGCTGTGTCATTGCAAAATCACTCGCTCCACGTGCCTTGTGGTCTCGTGCCACCAACCTCCCAAGTTACTGATTTTCAATGTCATTTTAGGTGGCAATTAAAAACATAAATCTTCAAGGAGTGAGGAGGAAGGAGCTAACCTTTAATGAAATAATGATCATGAAGAGGTATAGGAGTCCCAATGTTGTGAATTATTTAGACAGGTGAGAGGCCATGGTCTTATCCCATGGATGTGTGTTTACATAAAGCAAACATTAGAGGTTAAAAACCCACTTTGGTCAGTGGCAGCAAGTAAAGCTGTTAATTTTTATTTATTCATATTTCTCTACTCATCTCCAGTGGATGAGAAGAGAGTGTATCTTGTCTGCATCAGTCTTCCCTGGCACACCTAGTTTGAAAATTACTCCAAAATTATTCAAAACCTGGATCAGCTGTATCTTCCTAACTCAATAGCCTCAAATTCACTGCCTCCACATTTATTTGGGATTGATTTTTTAAAGTTTCTTAAGTGCAGATGAACCATCCTAAAGTGGATTACCCTTGGATTGTTGCCCCTCTTTGCCATTGCTATGCATGCCAGGAAGACTAGGTGCTTATTTCCAGAAACACCATGCCTGACAGGTTTTTTATCTGGGCTGTTTCTAAACTGCACTTTTCATTTGCTGCCCATCTAAGACATCTCCTTTTTCACAGATGTGTCTTTCTCTTTGAGACTGCACAGATTGCAAACAATGCACAGCCAAGAGGGAATATCTATTCCTTTGATTCTGTCCTTGTCACAAAGGCATCTGGAAATAAGAAACTTGGAAGCAAAAAATCAGTGTAGCCATGCATGTTCATCTCTACCCCCTTGTTTCCTTCTTTCAGCTACCTTCTAGGTGAGGAACTCTTGCTGGTTATAGAGTACATGGATGGAGGTGTCCTGAGCGATATCGTCAGCCAGACCTGCCTGTCTGAAGATGAGACAGCAGCCATCAGTCGGGAGGTCAGCAATCCCAGCTGTGTTTCCAAGGGCTTGGGCAGGATTGTCTGGGAAACAGGGGCTCAGAACAGGAGAGGTTTCCTGTGCCAAGCTTTGTTTCTGTGTTGCTGGTATGCTATGGGCAAGTAAAAGCATCTCAAGTGAAAGGCCTGCCAGTGCCCCTGCACTCCCTGTACTCAGTGCCAGTACTCTTATCTCCTGCTGTTGTATTCTCGCTCTGTCTCTTGTATTTGTATTTGCTGCTCTCCACCTTGCCTCTCTAAATGTTTGCCTGGAGTCTGTCTTCACTGCATTCCTTGCCTGTAAAAGCAAAGGTGCTGGTGGCAGGATTTGAAACAAACAGCAAAGAAAAAGGAGAGAGACTCGTTTCTCTCAGTCCTCAGCTAAAAAGGATAGGAGTGCAGCCAGAATGCTCTTTGCTTCTGAGCACATGCACTGCAGCAGGAGTCATCCTGGCTGGTTGGCAGGGGACAGCCTACAAGAGAAGGTGCTGTTGCCCTTTCAAAAGCTGACGTGCCTTTCCTCAGAAAGGTCCTGCTCTGCAGGTGTTGGAGCAGCAAGCTCTTCCTCTCAGTGGCCATTACTGTTCTGCCATTACTCCCCATTCCCCTGGAGAGGGAATCTTTCAGATTCTTTGTTTCCTTTCTTGTGTGATGAAATCACATCACTCATTTTTGCCCTTCTGTTTCTGTTTTCTCGCTCAGTGCCTGCAAGGACTGGATTTTCTTCATTCAAACAATGTGATCCATCGAGACGTGAAGAGTGACAAAATCCTTCTCAAAACCGATGGTTCTGTCAAACTGGGTCAGTATATTCTTGGTCAGGTGCAGCATTCCAGGGATGTGGGTGTGGGGCTGCTTGGAGTGACTGCCAGCTCCCCAAAAATGGTGCTGGTGGCAGTGCAGGGACCCCTGCTGCGAGCTGAGGACACAGTTGCAACGTGCACAGAGGTATAAGGAGCCACAAGCAGTCAAGAGTGGCCTTGCTCTGTGTGTGTCCCTTCCAGAGGGAGGGAGTTACAAGTCCAAAGTTTCCAAAGAACAAAAGCCACTGCTAGAGGCAGTGTAAAAAATGGGGGGATTTTTAAAGTCACCAATGCCAGGAGATTCAACAGCACATTTTCAAACTTCCACTGGGGAATTCTTTTGCTTGCTTTCCTAATTGCACAGAATTCAGATAAAACCAGTATTTTGTTTTCTCCTCAGCTGATTTTGGCCTCGCTACTCAGCTCACCCCTGAGCAGAGCAGACGGTGCTCGGTAACCGGGACTCCTTGGTGGATGGCGCCTGAAGTGGTGACAGGTCAACCATATGGCCCCAAAGTGGACATATGGTCTTTTGGAATTGTGGGAATTGAAATGATAGAACAAGAACCTCCTTACTTGAGTGAAAGTTCTGGCACGGTAAGGAGCAAATACTCACTGATCCCACTGTCTTTCTCACCTGTCCCATGTCCTGTGTGCCACTGGACAAAATTCCATTGCCGTCTGCTGGAATTACTTCCACCAAGGTCCCCTCCTACAAATGTCCCTGCAACACATCAGCATCTGCTGGACTTTTGGTTGCATCAATGGGGGAATTCAAGCCTTACCACATGCAAACAAACTCCAAACAAACAAAATGTTCTCAGGCAACACTTTCATTTGGGTTAGTGGTTCCAGTTCTTTTGTCTGTGTAGATGGCCTTAATAACAGGAAAAGAGTATTATAAGAGTGTCGTTATCTTTCCAGAAATGAAGGAAGGAAACCCAAACCCAACAAAGTTTCTAAAACTGTGGTCTTTAGAGAGGAACCTAACCCTGTGTGCAGTTTCTTCCTTTTGGGAAACATGGGCATGAGGGTGTAAAGGCCACAGAGTCTCTTCTGCTTCTTGTGCGGTGCTGCTGAAACACTCAGTGACCGTGTTTCTCTCCTAGCCCAAGCAACATTCTGCACATCACCAAGCCAGAGCCTGGTGATGCAGAGAGCCTGCCAAAACCTCCCAGTGATTCCTGGCACTTTCTGGGATGGGCCTACCATTCATGCATTGACTTGAGTACCCAAATGAGCAGAGGGTGGCCATAGGGATGGAGCCTCTCCTTCTTCTGACCTAGACAATTTTTCTTTTGCTGCAAAAATGGGAAGCTGAAATTTTCAGACTGCTGAGAGACAGAACTGCAGGTGGCTCCTGTGTGCCCAAGCAGGCATTTTCATCCCAATACATTTATGCAGGCACCTTAATGTGTCTGTGTTGAAGAGGAGATTGTAAATGTTTGCTTCCCTACCTGGGTATTAACTGATGGATTTCCTTTCTTTTCTTCCAATTACCATTGTTTTCAAGAACAGCACAAAAAGCCTGATGAGTTTTGTTCTAGGGCACGTGCACTTAAAGGACCAAAAAGCACTGCAGAGATGCCCTTCATGTACTAACCCTTGAAATTAGTTAGTATAGCAAAGTCCCTCTTCCAAAAAGCCTCTGAAGCTGGCATGAATCCTCAGAGATGCAAATGTCCTTTTGCTGATGTAGTTCCCACTAACTAGGTCAGGCAATGAAATCAGCTGCCAAGGCAAGATCTGAGGGATGGTGGAAAAGCTGTGGCTGCATCGGGGTTTGGGTTTTTTGGTTGGTAAAGGAAAGTCATCTCTGGGTCTCTGCCAGGGCAGAAACTGCAACTGAAGAACAGAGGTTAAACAAAGGGATCTGGGAGAGCCTTAGAGATGTGAAAGCAGGAGGTGGAGCCTGGTGTCTCCTTTTTCTCCAGGCTACACACCTGATAGCCACAGTAGGGACTCCACAGCTGCAGCAGCCCAAGCTCCTCTCGGCTTTGCTGCGTGACTTCCTGAGCTGCTGCCTGCAGACAGACGAGGAGCAGCGCTGGTCTGCCAAGGAGCTCCTGCAAGTAAAATGTGAAGGGGCTGCAGGTGAAACAGGCTCTGAGGGATGGGCTCCTCTTCCACTCAATTCCAAGGCAGCAGATGAGCCCCCTTCCTCCTCACCTCCACTCTTGCTGCTCTTCAAATGAAAATGGTGAGGAATCCTAGACTGGGCTGGGCTGGCAGGCCCTATAAAGGTCCTGTGGTGCAAGTGTCCTGCAATGAGCAGGGACCTCTTTAAAGAGATCAGGTTGCTCAGAGCCCTTTGCCACCAGAGCCAGAATGGTTGCAGGGATGGGGCTCCTACAAGCTCTTGGGGCAAGCTGTGCCAGGGTTGCACCATACTCCGAGAAACAACTTATTCCTTAGATCTACTCTGATTAGATGCCCTTTGTGTTTAAAAATATTTGTCCATATCCTATTGTAACTGGCCCTGTTAAAAAAGATGTCCCCCACTTTCTTCAAAGCCACTCTGAAGTCTTGGAAAGTGGCAATAAAGTCTACCCGGGGCCTGTTCTTCACAAAACTGAATAACTCCAGCTCCCTGTGCATTTCTTGAGAAGAGAGATGCTCTGTCCTCTGTCTGTTTCTGTTGCCCTCTTTTGTGATTTGTTGGGGTGTTCAGTTTTATCTAATGGCAAAAGAATTGAAGTAGAGCAATGCGGGGTACAGAGACATGAAATGGTGGTGCAGGAGCCCAAGGAAGCCAGTCCCAGCCTAGGGGTCAGAGATTTGGCTGTGGGCAGGAGGGGCTGTGGGGGGCTCACTGTGAGCCTCTGAGGGGCCCTGGTTTGTGTCCCCCAGCCCACCCTCAGAGGTTTCTGCCATGCAAACAGTGACAGCTGGGAGGGACTTGTCCCAGCCCCATCTGCTGCCTGGCACGCTCAAGCAGACGGGAACTGTGCCAGGGTTACTGCCAGGTTGTGTGGCAGAGAGGGAACTGCAGGGCCCAGTGCCACTGGGCTGGCCCTGCTGGGAAGGAAGGTGCCATCCAGCACACGAGGGCCAGGGCATGGAAAGGTAGACACTGCTTTCTGTCCCTGTGGGAATCAGCACAGTGCCTGTCTTTCAAAGGCAGGGGCCTGTGTGAGTCACTGGAGTTTCCTGAAAGGAAGAAAACCCAGGGACAGAAAGTGCCATTTCTAGAGCACTGGCAGGGCAAAAACCCCAGCATGATGAAGACATCACAATAAACAGATGAGTGGGATTCTGGGCCAGGTTTGCCTGTGATGGCAAGGTCTTGCACACTGGAGATGACTGGGGAGCAGATGGTCCCATTGCTCCTCTTTCTGGGTCTTTCCAGGAACTTGATATATCCTGATTGAGTCCCTGAAGCAATGAGCTTGGAAAGTAATGGTTCACTGTTCTTTGTTGTATTTTTTTTTCCGGTGGACAGCATCCATTTGTAACTTCAGCCAAGCCACCATTCATCCTGGCACAACTCATCAACTCAGTGAAGAAGACGAATAACCCTAACTCTAAACCCTAACCCTAAACCCTAACCCTAACCTTAAATGCTAACCCAAACGCAAAGCCCTAACCCTGTCCCTATCTGTAACCCTTACCCTAACCCCAACCCTAATTCTAAGCCTAGGCCTAAACCTAAAGCTAAGCCTAAGGCTAAGCCTAAGCCTAAGCCTAAGCCTAACCCTAGGAGACGAGAACATAGCAATCATGTCAAGATGTTATCTCTGTTACCAATTTAGAGTAGGATTGTAGAGTAGGGTTGCTGAACAGATTTGTAGCATAGAATTATAGATTAGAGTTGAAATTATTAAAGTTTCTGAAACATCAACTCAATTGGAAGATTCTCCTCCTTCTGACCCCTTCAGAAAATTCAACATTTCCTTCTGAATTACCAATTGTTTTTTATGGGTGCTAAGTCACACATATGGCTTCTTTTGTATGGTTTCATAAGTGAGGAGGGCTCCTCTTCATTCATCCTCTCCAGACCACACTGCCTTTGGAATATGACCCACTGGCTGGTTATGGCACAGCTGTGATATTTCTAGTTGAGGCAGTAAGGGCAATGGCATTTGAAGGCAAAACCAAAGGAAGAATGAGGCAGCCCAAACATCTTGTGCAGGTTCAGGCCTTCAGCTGTGACTGGAGAGCATTGGGGTTCCTGCCACTTGGATTTGGATCCCTAAATGCAATAATCTCTTTGGCTGGAGGAAAGCCTTGCTCAAGTGAGAAAGCAGAAAGATCAGAGAGGGTGCTCGGGAAGGTCTCCTGTGGTGCGGAGCTGTCAGCGCCTGTGAGGTGAGAGCGGGCCTGGCCTTGCCCGGGCTGGAGCCCCAGCAGAGCCCCGGCAGAGGCCGGAGCAGCCTGAGCCCCGGCAGAGGCAGGCTGGAAGGAGGCCCTTGGAGCTGCAAGAGGCAGCAGCCGGGCCCTGGGTGCCTCTTGCTGGGAGCGGGCGAATCCTCCGCTCTCAGAGCCCAGGTGGCAGCTGGCTGCTGCTGAGGGGAAGCGCATCCGTGCTGGGCACAGCCCGGCCTGGAGGCATTGGCCGTCTGGAGTGTGCCCAGGAGCAGGGAAAGGCCAAGGGCAGCCACGGGCCGCTGAGTTGGCTGAGGATTCCTCCTCTTCTGCCGGCTGCCCTGCAACTCCTGGCAAAGGCCAGCAGTGTGTGCAGCACTCTGGGCACCGGGGCAGGGAGCCGGGCTGCTCGGCAGGCTGGAGCACAGGGCAGCTCCTTCAGGCCCGGCACTTGTGCCAGGGAAGTGAGGCCAGCGTGAGGCAGGGACAGCTTGGCAGGGCACATCTGCAGGAGCCAGCGCCTCACGCAGCTCTGGGAGGAAGCGCCTGCAATCCTGCAGTTCTGCACTGAGCCTGAGCAAAGGTGTGAGATGCAGAGTGATTGGCAGAAATATTCAGGCCCACCAGGCCAGCCTGCTTTGTGCTTTGTGGCGCACAGCATGCACTGTGCAATGCAGCTCTGAGTTGCTGGGAGAGAGGCAGTCGGGGATGTGCCTGAGGTTTGTGCTTGAGGAGTGAACTGATTTGGAAGGGGGCAGAAGGGTTTGAGCAGGCAATATGTGTTTTCTTCATTAATTTCTGAAAGAAAGTCATAATGTGTTGCACACAGGTAGGGTTATTAGAAAAGAAAGGCCTTATAAAATCAGGCCTTGCTATAGTAAATTCTCAGATAGCCTGTTACATCTTCTACGTGCAGCCAGCAAACTTCCCATGGGAACAGTCATGAGTGCAGTTAGCACAACAAGCTATTGTGCTAAGAAAACTGTTTGCATCTGTAATAAACAAGAAATCTCTCCCATGAGCATCCACGAAAAAAAAATGTAATCACTTGAGTAAGAGTGAGTCTTAAAAAGAGTGAGTCTTTGCATGTACACACTAATACACCTTCTAAGCAATCAATTGTGTGGCAAGGAAACTACCAGCCAGCTGGACTGAACACAAGATCTGTGAAAACCGTGTAAAAATGAGTTATGTGAATGAAGAATTGGCTTTCCCTGCATGAAGAAACTGAGTCCCAGCTGCTTTATTGACACAGCAATGTGGCTTCACTCAGCAAGAGCACTTGCAGGGTGTATTGATGAAACGCTTGTGTTTGATTCCCAGATAGGAAGAAGAGGCATGTAACAAACAGGGCTTAGTCTTTTGAATTCTTTTAGCTTTAACAGGAGTGCTGAAGCCTGTATTCCCCCACTGCAGTGCTTTACTGTGTGCAACTGGCGATCTTGGCCTTGAGAATAAGGAGAGTGCCCCTGCTAAGAACATAGCTGGAATGCATTCAAAGGGAAGAAAGTGTTTTTAGGAGGCTCTTGACCACCAAAGGAGAATCTGAGGAATGGGAATATTTCCCAAACAACTGTGTCAGGAACCAGAGACGGGCCCGAAGCCCTGCCATATTTGATCCATGTTTGAGCAGGTTGACAAGACAGTGAAGGAAAGTGTCTTGTTTAACATGGGGGACCTTGACCCTTGAAAGAGAAACAATGTATTGGTCAATCGGTGGGCAGTCAAGCTGTGAAAGGGGAACAATGGAGCCGTCGGTGGCAGGGAGTCATGGAGTCATCCTGAGCCATCATCTCACACGCCAGCCATGTGTGAGCTGGTGCTGTAACTGGGAAAATTCCACATCCTTAGCAGGAGATACAAGGCCTGGTTCTGAGCTGGAAGGGTGAGAAGGATGAGATGCACAGCGTTTTGATCCAGAGGATGTCCTGGAAGTGCACTGCCTAACTGCCCCTGCTGCCGAGCACCACGCTCCATCTCCTTCTCCTGCTCAGTGGATTTTTGGGAATCCAGGGGTTGGTATGTATTATTTGCTACTGCAACTAATGGAATAAAGTTGCTTTGCAAGCTCAGTTGTGTCTTAGGTTCTTTTGTGCATGGATCGCCTCCTGAACCTGTGGCAACGACCAGCAGGGACCTACAGGACACTCCTATTCTCATGTCAGTAAATTCTGAGAAGTGATTGAAATATGTCAATAAATTTGAGGTAATGTTTAGCCTATGAGTTTCAGCAAAGTATTGAATATGTCTTAGTTCCATGGATACAAAACGGGTAGGTGAGATTGCTGGGTGTGCAGGGCTTAGGGAAGTGATTCCCTATGCACCCACCACTGAAACAAAGTAATGCCTCCTTTCTAGCCCAGAGCTGGCAACAGGGATCAGGCCCTGCTTGGAAACTTTCATTTTGGCAACTTCTGTTAGCAGGTAAGAAAGGTCAAAATGAAACATTTTCCAGCTGGTTTATCCTTTTAGGCACCAAAGCTCTGTGCCACGGGTGGCCTGGGTGTGTGCAGAGCAATGCAGCCCCCACAAAGCCCTTGGTTTCCCCTCAAGTTGCCAGTTTGACTGCTTCCAAAGGGAAAGAAAGGCAGAGATGTACATCCACAGGAGCCCTGGGCTGTGGGCCATTTTCTTGGTCTGGTTTCCTTTGCTTGTATCCCATCTGAGTGCTCAGCTGGGGTACAGGCTGTAGGTGCTTGGGGCACTCTTGGAGCTCCTCTTGGATCCCCTGAACAACAGGGTTTGGCCCATGAGGGGAATTTGTGCTGCTTTGTGACAGAGGAAAACTTCCCAGGCTCTTCTGTGTTTGCTGTAGGGAAGGTTGGTTATTGCTTGGCATAAATTCACAGACCAACATGGAGCGTTTGCTTTGTGATGTCAGGGCATGGTTGCCACATCGTCATAGTGGCATCAGAAGGTTGCCTTGGTGCACAGAAGGCCTGAGTGTCAGAGCAGCCCTAGTGCTGGCTCAGATTCAGGAGAACTTTCCTGATTGGCACCTTTGTCAGTGGGTAGCTGCCCACTGACAAGAGCATTGTTTCATCTATTTACCTAACTTTCAAAAATAACAATGTTTCACTATCTGGCCAGGGCAGCTTTTGCTGCTTATGGCATTTCTTTTTCTGCGTATTATGTTACCCACTTTGCACGTAAGTAGAGGTTTCCCTTCTACTTAGGTTATGGTGTAACCTAACCTGACTCTTGCATGTCTTCCTGCTCATTCTTGGTGGCTGAGTTTCTGATTTTGAAAGAGAAAGAGCATTAGGATGCCAGTGGTTTGGTAAAGCTCCTGTCAAGAGGTTCAGCTAAAAAGGGGGTGTCTGTAGCCACAGGGGCAGCAATTGCAGGGGAACCTGCAGGGCTTCCGTTCCCTCCACGGGAGAGTCTGTGGCAGCAGAGTCTGTCATTTCCTCAGGTTGCTGGGACAAGCAAGACAGCTTTGAAAATTCAGACTGGCAGACCTTCTTGGAATGCCTTTTAAAATCTCTGCAGTTGTTCCCAGAACTCAGGGAAAGCTTATTTCTTTTTAAATTTTGTCATGAAAGGATTTAACTCTCTAACTTGACCCTTTACCAAGTGCTTAACTAGTGATTCTCTTTGCAAGGAAATGTAAACTCTAAAGCAGTGAGTGTCCGCCACAGCTCAGAGGGGATTTTGAGGAAGCATTTCTGGGCAAGCATTTCCAGCAAATTAAAGAGAATTAGTGCATGCAACTGATTAAAAAAAAAAAAAGAAAACCAAACAAAAAAAACCCAAAAAAAAGACCTGAAGGAGTGGATTTAAAAAGCCGTTTTATGTGTTTTCTAGAACAGGAGCATTGAGTGTTAAAGAACAATTTGGATTTTCTTGGTCATGTTTGTATTCATTTACTGGCTAAACAGGTTGAAGTGTAGGCACAAGCAAGAATATTGTCCTGATCCCTTGCTGGCTGTGTGAATGAAAGGTGTCTCCTGGAGGGATGTTACAAAATGGGAAATCTTCTCTGTTTGGGTTGACTTTTCTGTTGGATTCAGCAGCCCAAGCAGTTTTCTCACACCATCTGGTTCATTCTCCCTGCCCACTACAGGTCACCTGAAGTGTGCATTCAGCAGTGCTGACCCTGAGGTGAGTGAGAAAGGAACATTTCATGTTCCTGGTGCTTAAGAATTGTAGAGGAAGCTGAGAGCTTGGTCAGTAGCAATAGAGTGTAGAGGGCCAGCAAGGAAGGCTGAAAGAAAATCAGTTTTCATGCCTGCAATGAAAATAACAAAGGCATAGGTGGATATTTTAAAATTTCCATCTCAGAGCTGTAAAGAACTACAAATCCAGTTTTGCAGAGAGAACCTTGCTTGCTGACGGCAGATAGGGTGGAATATTTACTTAAGAGCAATTTCCTGTACAGTTGAATTAGACCATTTTGATTTAGTCAGAGTGCCTTACAATTCTATTCTTATAACACTTTATGATATCTACTTAGAAGATGTCGTTGTAGAACAGGAAGACCGTCTTGCAATGGTGCCTGCTGTACCTGAAGTGCAATGGGCACCTTTGTGGCTGGGGAGCTGCGTGGGCCCAAAGGACGCAGGGCTGGCGGCCCTGAGCAGCTGAAGATGAGGCAGCGTGGGGCCAGGGGGCCAAGAAGGCCAAGGGCACGGTGGCTGTGCCAGCAGCAGTGGGGCAGCAGGAGCAGGGCAGTGAGCGTGGCCTGTGCTGGGCAGCGCTGCGGCCACAGCTGGAGTGCTGTGTGCAGCTGTGGGCCCTGGGAAGCAGAAAGTCATGGAGGGGCTGCAGCGAGTGCACAGAAGGACAGGGGAGCTGGGCAAGGGGGTGCAGCACAGGGCCAGTGAGGAGGGGCTGAGGGAGCTTTAACCTGGACAATGGGGGCTCCTGAGGGACCTTCAGGCACACTTCCAGAGATCCCTGCCTTAGATCCATAGAGCCAATGCTCAGCACAAGGGCTGCTTCCCTGCCAAACATCTCTTCACTGCATCCAAGTGCTTTAGACACTGGAGTAGGTAACACTTTCATATTTTGTTTAATTGTTTGTTTGCTCGAAGGAGAAGCCTTGTGTAATTTCTCTTTCTCCAGGGAGCTTTTTCTCAGTTTTTGCTGCCCTTTTCCAGCACTGGCAGAAACACATCACTTTCAAGGTTAATGGCTCCCGTGTCTTTTGGCAGCCCAGGGAATCAGTGTGTGTTGTATTTGGGAATTGAGCAGGAAATCAATGCCCTTGCATTCCAGCTGGTGCCCAGGGATCAGAGGAGCTGGGGTGGGCTGGGCTGCATTTCTGATTCCAGCCACTTTAGCACCATCAGTGTGGTCGAGTCCAAGAGAAGAACTTGCCTGAGCACAGATGCACAAAGAGTCCAGTTCCCAGTGCAATGCTCTGAGTGTCTGATTGCATTCCATAAGGACCTACATGCTCCAGATTCCCCAAGAGTGTGCTTTTTTGAAGCAACAGGAGAGCAATCTCAGGATTGTAGTTGAGTGGGGCACTGGCTACCAAGTTCTGATGTGTGTAGCAATAGAGAGGACAGTAAAGAGAGATTTCAGTAATGAGATCTGTCTGTCTATGTATGTATGTATGTATGTATGTATGTATGTATCTATCTATCTATCTATCTATCTATCTATCTATCTATCTATGTAACATTTACATAATTGAATCTTCCTGGCTCTGGTCCAAGGCAGTTGGAGATGCAAAGCTCACCTAAAGCATCCCTTTCAGGAGAGGATTAGAGGCATGCTCCCTCGACCAATTCTGAGCGGGCAGAGATGTTTCCCCCTTCAGATATGGTCGTTTTTTTCCATCAGAGTTGTTTTCCTCCTCCAGCCTCTTCTGCCTTCAAGTCCCCAGTTAATTCTTTAAATTTCTGCCTGTCCTAGAGAGGTGCAACAATTCCATGTTTAGGTGGTGTTGGTGACTCTGGTCACACATGCTTTATGTGACACATGGTTTCCTTCACTGGCATCCCCAGGGCTGCGTAAGTGCATTTGTTCATGGGGCCTTAGGAGGATCTTCTCTTTACCTCAGCAGCAGCAGCAGCAGCAGCAGCAGGGAGCGGTGGCAGGGTCAGGACGAGGAGGAGGTGGCTGTCCTGGCCCTTTGCTCCCGGGCCCCAGGCCAGGAGGGCTCTGGCTGCAGCAGGGCGCTCTTCGGGCAGCCCCTGGCAGCCTCTGCACGGAGCACAGCACGCTGCCCCGTCCTGCTTGGGCCACTTTTCTTCAGCAATACCCGAGCTCCTCCTCACAAGGAAAAAACTCCAGCAATCTAAAAAGAGATCATTCAAGTACAGTTCTACCAGCCTTTGCATTGTAGTTCAGGGCATGTATTTTTTGGTCTATACTTTCATGATTTTTATGAAAACATGCATTCATATCTTCACATTTTTGTGGTTTTAATTATTCATATACCTAAACACTCCATTTTAAACTCTTGATTTATTGCAGTTGGTAATTTTGAGGTAGTATATTTTAAAATGCCACAAAACAACACCTTTTGGGTAGTTTTTCTCACTCTTAAAAAAACCCCCATATGCCATTTTAGTCTCTGTCTCTCCAAAATTGTTTATATCGGCCTATTTTAAATCAGGGCTACAATACTTTTATAGGATTGAGAGAGCTCCAATTAAATGCACACCGGTGATTCCTCTTGTGCAATGTCAGGGCCCCACCGTAAAGCCTCTATTTACTTTTTTTTTCTCTCATTAGCTCAACTGCAAACACACGTTCAGTTGCAAACTTACACAAGATGAGCAAAATCAAAATTATTTGAGGGGCCTTTGGGAGCTCCTTGCTGATCTTTCTGCTTCTTCAGCTGAGCAAAGCTCTGATCCAGGCAAAGAGATTGCACTTAGTGCTACACAACCATTTGGCTGGAACTCTGCTGATTTCTAGGAACAGCTGGAGGCCTCTATCTCGCCAGGATGTTTTGGCTGAGCCAAGCTTTGCTGGGTTTTGGCTGCAAATACCATTGCCCTTGCTCTCTTCTATCCACAAGTACCATGGCTGGGCAAAAACTGCCACGTGGGCCATCTTCCAAAGGCACTTTGGTCTGGAGTTTGTGAATGAACAAGAGCCTCATCCACTTCCAAACCACATGAAAAAAATCAGGAAAGAAAACTTCCCATCCTTAACAAACAACTGACAATTCACAAGTGGATCTAGAGCTTCTTTACGCAACAAAAAGGAAGGCAATCTTCCAATGGAGTTTTGCTGTCACGAGTTTTTCTTCTGACTCCCACTCCCAGCTGGCACTGGAAAAAGTCACGTCTCTGCAAGTGTCAGTGTCTTCTGTCTGCCATGAGTTGTTTTGCTGCAACAATCAGAACAGGCATCAGGCTGGAGAGAGGCTCAGCTGACGCTAGGAACAGGAGCTGCCCCAAGGAGAAAAAAGACATGAACTTTTACCTCCCAAACCCATCTCCCCAGAGGCTCAAGCAGGATTCCTCTGGTTCCCAGAAATACAAAGAAATAGGGCTGAGAAGACCCTTTGCAGCTACGTCTTCATGCCCAAGACTTTGCTGATGGCATTTGAGTTTTGCCTTTTTTCTTTTCTGTCTTTTCTGTATTCCTTGCACATCAATTTAGAGCTCTGTAGGCTACTCGATTTGTGACTACTTTTCCCAGTCCTTTTCCATGGCCTTTGCCTAAGCAGAAAGAAAAACTTCCAGAGCTCCAAGCGCCGGGGGGTAGAAGGCCCCAGTGTTATCTTGGTTCTTCCTGGGACAGACCCCTGCAGGGAGCTGGTGGACTCACCATCCCTGCAAGCCTTTGAAAGAAGACTGGATGTGGCACTCGGTGCCGTGCTTTAGTTGAGGCATTAGGCCATAGTTTGGACTCGATCATCTTGAAAGTGTCTGTCTTCCAAGCCAGGGATTCTGTGATTCTGTGACTGAGGCAGCTTTTCCTGCAGCCCCGCAAAGGGCTGTGGGGGCCCTTGGCCATAGACGGGGATCAAGGCTCATGGAAAAGAAGCAAAGGGCTCAAGGTGAAGGCTGACAGGGCACTGCTGCCACAGCCCGGCCCAGAGCGAGCCTCATGTCCTCCTCCTCACCCTGCGCCCTCTGCGCTGCCCTTTCCGGCGCCGGTGGCTCCTCTGGTTGCACGGCGCCAGGGCGTGCTGGGGGCCGGGCCACTCGTCTTCGGGAAGCGCCGCAGCCTCGGAGGCCAGCAGCTGCTGCTGTGGCCGGCAGGGGAGAGCTGCGGCTGCGGCCCCGGGCACGACAAGCTGCCGCTATGGCCGGCTCCTGCTGCGGCTCCTGCCGCGGCTCCTGCCTCTGCTCCTGCCCTGTGGGCACAGACACGGCCGAGGGCTGCCCGGCAGCTCCATGCCGCTCCGCAGCGGGCCCGGCCGGGCTGCTGCTCTCTACGGCCTCTGCCCGCCGCTGCCGGCCCCGCCACGCTCCCGCCTGCCTCTGCCGCAGCCGGGCCCACACGGGAGGCAGCACATTGCGGCCGGCTCGGAAAAGCCCTGCCCGCAAACCGCCCGCCACGGCCTCGGCCTCAGGGCACAGGCTGCCGGCGTCCTCGCAGCTGCGAGCCGGCACGGGCCGCCTGCCGGCCTCGGCCACAGCTCCCGCCTGTGTCTCCATGGCCGCGGCTGCTCGGCACAGCGGGCTGAGCACAGCCAGCGCCAGCAACAGCTCCTCACGGGCCCAGGCCCTGGGCGCTCCGAGCCCGCCCTCCCCCGAATCCCAGCCGTGAGGGGCTTGGCATCCCAATGCATCCCCTGGGGACAGCAGAGTCGGCCGCTGAGCTCAGCCCATGGTGACACCACCAAGTGACCAATGGAAAATTCACCAAATCCTTCTCAGAGAAGAGAGAAAACTCCCATGGTGCCTGACAGCCTGAAGCAACTGCCAATTCCAGATCATTCCATCCATGTAGGAAAAGAGGCTTTTGCATTAAAGCAGAAAAGAGTTATCGAAAAGGAGGGCAGGAACAAACAACAAAGTTATTTGGACTCATGCTTCTTTTGTCTGTTAGAAAGGCCAAGAAAATGCACTCCTTGCTCTTCTGACACAGCTCTCTCTGTTCATGATGTGGGACAGCGAGTGCTGATGATGTGCAGGAGCTGATGCAAGGGACAGGGACGAGGACTTAGCAGGCACAGTGCCAAGCTGACAGAGGGATGATCTCTGGCAGTGGCACTGAAGGAGAAGAGTTTGCAGGCAGCACAGAAAATGGCTCTTTGTTTCACCTCTTCTTTCAGTGCTGCTAAGAATGTAGCCTGGAGCAAGCTGGGAACACCAGAGCATGGAGCCCTTTCCAGGCAGGGCTGCATCAGACACAAACCAGCAGGGGACTGAGGAGCCCCTGGGGTGGCAGTGAGCAACCTCGGGCTCTGCTCACTGCTGCCGGCATTTTCTATTGAACCATCTCCAAGGACTTCTGTTGTGCTCTGTATTTCTTAGGGTTTTCCCCCTTGGTTTTTTTTGGTTGTCTCCTGCACCTTTTTTTCTCCAAATTTTCCTATCCTGTCAGCAGCAGCCCTTGTCCAGAACTGGCTCTAAAATATCAGCAAAGTAGCTAAGAACAACAATGGGTGGAATCCTGTGGCTCAGGAATTCATATGCCAGAGCCCTGCCTGTGCCTTATGCTTTGTCAGAACCTCCTTCTCTGTGCAAAACTAGGGATTAAGGGAGTTTTTTTGCCAAAGAGCTCCTGAGAAGCTAATGTTGTGCTAGGTTTCTCAGGAGTGTATCCGTTAAGTTCATTGCTGGCAAACAGAAAGTAAGGCCAGGGTAGCAGAGCAGCTGGGAGCTGGTCACTCCCTGCAAAGGGCTGGTGTATGATGTGAGAACACCACGTTCCAGGACGGGCAAGCAGGGTCAATGTGCTCAAGGTGCTGCCAATGAGGTTTGGGTTCACTTAGAGAGTAGTCAGGAGTGGTGAGCACTGCAAGATCCAGCTGCAGTCCCCATCCACGTCTCTTTCAGTGCTGGCTTTATGGTGTCTGCAGCCTGGATCCAGAGCGCCCTGGGGGACTCCTGAGGCTGCCTTTGCACTCAGGGTGAGGATGCCCAGGAGCCCCTGAGGCCGGCAGTGGGGACCAGGGCTGAGGCTTGTGGCCTGGCAGGCGTGGCTCTGGGGGCTGTGACATGCCAGGCCATGGGTCACTGTCAATGCCCTCTGCAGCCCTGACTAGCTCTGTGATGCTCCAGGGACAACGGCAGGAGTGGGGATCTGGCTAGGTTAGGGTTTTTCCTGAGCCAGAACCTCTAGGCCAAATGCCGAGACGTAGAGACCCCTGGAGGACAGAGTGGAGGAAGCAGAGGAGGCTCTTCTGCGGTGTAAAGCGCAGCAAATTCATCAGGACAGGCAGGGGGAAGGTTCACAGCACAGAATTACAAAAAGGAACAAACGTTCAGAGAATCCCCAGCCCCCCTGTGCACGGGTTTTTAAAATCTTTCAAAACAGGGGGTGGACACCATATAGTAACTGATAAGCGGCTCTTGGGGTGTGGTTTTGAGGGCTACAACAAATCAGAACAAGGGGAAGAGAGAGCGTTGGGATAGCGATTGGATCTTAGGGTGAGGGACAGGGAACTTTCTGGAACAAATGGTAGGGTTTGGGCTGATGACTGGGGCAAAGGGGCCGGGTTGTCTTGACAGACAGGGAAAAATCTGGTGAGGAGGGAGGGAATTCCTTAAAAGACACTTGGGTAGGAGGGGACAACACAGGGGAGAAACTAACTGTAATAACTCGGGGAACACTTGAACATACCACTATATAACAACATTTGGCTCAATAAACTACCACATTGCAACACAGAAATTCAGGGTTTCGGCAGCTGAGAGCTGGCACTATTAGAACCCGCAGCAGCTGGTGAAAGCCATCTGTCTCCTTCAGGTTCCTGCTGAGTGAGAAGGTGCTGTGAGTTGTGCTGGCTGCACTGCCCCTATGCTGGGAGGATGATCTGTACCAGGGCAGAGCAGAAAGCTGCCATGGTGAGCAGAACATGCTCAGAGCATTACAGTTCAAAGAATGGCACTGCCCCTGAAGGGCAAACAGCTCGAAAGCATATAATTATGTGCAGAACCATTGCACAAATTTTCTCTTCTAGAACATGCCCATTTTTGTATACTGTAGATGAATACTCTGGGTTTTATAGAATACATGGGTTTTTTTCTTAAGGGTTTTTGGGAGAACTCTCAAGTTTATTTCTGTTTGTATTTTACATCCAGCATGCATACAGTTTTTTTTAATTATTATTATTTTTCTTTAGTAAATACTTAGGGAAAAATACCTAAGCATTTTTTAATCTTTTGGGATATGGTGATTAATATTCTTAGAAAGAAAACCTTGTTGAACACATGTGAAAACATAGAGAGAGGGAAAACAGTATAAAAGTCTTTTAGAAAAGGGCGTGTAATAAGGACTGCAGAACTGAGTAATTCCTCCAAGGGCAGAATTAGCAAGATATAACACCAAGAATACCTACCAAGATATGTGGGATCTCAGCACATCAGTCCTGATGTGCAGAGTCACCAAGATAACCCTTGGGGGGCTCAGAGGTCCTGGAATGTTGCCAGAAGTGTCTGGTGGCTGGACTTTGATCCTGCACAGGAGATGACACCTGTATGAGGATGGGAGGATCTCACGGGGATAAATGGTGAAGGGATGGGTTAATTATAGTGTGAAACACAGGTTTTAGAATTTCAGTACAGGGGGGTCTAGAGAAACAAGATGGAGGAATGAGGGCGTGTCCTGTCCTTCTTCTTCTTCTTGGCCTCCATCTTCTGTGGTGGTGGTGGCACTTTGGGATTGGTTCTTACTAAAAGTGCACTTGTCAATAAGGGTGAAAGGTATTGGGGAAAATAGGTAAATATCTTATACGTAGTTTTGGGTATAAAGATAACTGACCGCCCCGAGGGCTCTCAGTGTGCTCATGGCCGACGTGCTGTGCGGACCTCTGTCGGGCCGGGAGAAAATCTTGTAGATAAAAACTAATAAACACTGAAGACCGAGAAAAAACCTGAAGACTCTTTTCATCCTTTGGAGCGCAGGCTGTCCCAAGGCAATCCCGAGCCTTTCCAGGCCATCAAAAACAGCCGAGAACGGGACAAAGATACATGTTTCCATGTCTATATTGTAATGCCTATATATGTATTTACTTCTATTTATTATGTATGGAGTTGTATAGTTCTAAAATTCTATTTATTTAGTTCTGGATCTGAGTTCCTTTACAGAGGGATATTGCTGTTTTTTTATTTGTATATGGGCTGTACATTTGTAGTAATAAGTAATGAATTTAATTGTTAAACTTCAATTCAGTAACTTCAATATTTGTGAGTTGTTGCAGAGGGTTGCAAAAATTTTTTTTTAATGAAGTTGATATCTGTATATATTTATATAGCACAATTCTAAGAATAAATTTTATTCATAAATTCATATTTCTGTGTTTCTATATCGGTAGCACAGGTGTTGCAATTTAAAATAAATTTCATTTTTACACTTAAGTTAATGTTTGTGTATTTGTACATTAGTAGTGCGGGTGTAACTATCTGCAATAAATGCAATGTTTCAACTGAAGTAAGTGTAGATTTGTGCTACTCAAAGACATGGGCAGATGTAAATGCCGGAGGATTTTGGCCATGCAGATCTCCGGCCATGCCCAGCACATGCCCTGCCTGCACCTAGGCTGGGCAGGGGAAGCGCAGATTTGGGCTGGCAGCAGAGCCCCACGTTGGCTCAGAACTCACTGCAGAGGCTGCTGAGAAAACTCCGGGGCTCCATGAGCACAGAATCCAAGCAGGAGCCACCCAGGAGGACAAATCCCTCATCCCATGGGCAGCTCTTTAGGAAAGTGCTCCAAGTGTGCCCCTGAAGCTCATCCCAGAGAGCAGAAGCCAGCAGGGATCCTGAGCCAGCTCTGCTGCCTTTGGCAGCACTTTGGCAAATGAGCTGCAGCAAGGGGGAGGCAGCAGTGACTGTGACTGCTGCAGGCTGGGGATGAAGGAAGGGCCATGGACACAAGTGCTGAGATGCCCCAAAATCCAGAAGGAGGCTGGAAAGTTGGGAATCAACTTGGCATTTCAGTGCCAAGCTCTCACAGGCACTGAAATGATGGAATCCCTTTGTGTGAAGTGACCTGGAAGAACTGACAGGGAGTTGCTGCTAGGATCAGCAGTAGCAGAAAGCAAAAATGTACATACACTAAGAGATAATCTAATATCTCCCACAAGCAATGGCTTCAAAAATGATCTCATATATTCATCATATTATATTATATTATATTATATTATATTATATTATATTATATTGCATTACATTATATTATATTAATAAAAATATATAATACATAATATGCATGAAATTTAGTGCACATGTATTTTTGGACAATTTTATTTTTTTATATATATTTTCATTTAAGATACATATTTGAAATAGCCTTTCAGCTTGGGAAAGTGAAGATTTACAACAGTGCAAAACCATCTGCCCACAGAGCATTCAGCTCCCGGGTGCGTGCATGCACACCCACCCACTGTGCCTGCCCTTCTCAGCATCTCGGGGCTGCTGTTTGCACAGAACTGGGATGAATTTAACTCCACAGAGCCACGAGTGGGGTGTCCAGCTTGTCATGAACACTCATGTGGCAATGAACAACACAGAGCTCTCAAACCACATTATCACAGGTCATTTCATTCCTGCTGGGCACTGCGGAACTCTAAAAATGACACAGAAAAGGGGTGGAAAACATTGGCATCATGCTACTGCTGGTATCCTCCAGGAGGAAAATCTGTTGGGTTTCTTAAGGTGGTACCTTTCCAAAACCTAGGAAAACTGCTCAGCACTGGTAGCCCAATTGTGAATGGTTTTCTTGACTTGGCAAAGCTGGGGTGTTAACAATGGACTCCGTCCTTGGTTCAAATCACCTGCCCTCACCTGCAGACAAAAGTACTATCACCACCACCAGCAGCAGCTACATCAGTCAATTTTCTCAAAAAGCTGTGTTAAACTTGGGAGAGGAAAGGAAAACACATCAGACACTGTGGATTAATGACAAGACTCTGAGGAACAGTTCCAAAGCAAAGGGCAGCAGCTTCTCTCTGGGCCACTCCTTGTGCCCCAAGGCAGCCGGGCTGCCCTGGCTGCCCAGGACCCTGCGCCCCGCGGGCTCTGCAGAGCTGCACAGCGGAGAGGCAGCTTCGGGCACCTCAGCCCCTGGGCAGGAGGGGCTGCTTGCTCTGCAGGGCTGCCTGTGGGCAAAAGCAGGGTGCTGGCCTTCTGCTCCTGGCCCTAGCCTGGCCTTGCAGGGCTAATCCTGTTCCCTATCTCAAATGTGCTAATGATAGACCTGGTTGTTTGCGGCTCTGCACAGGTATGATTTGCACCACAAAATACTGAAGGACCAAGGCCTGAACAACACACCCTGACTGAAGCCTCAACAACAGGACCTGAGCCAAAGCTGCACTCTAGATGACCTTCCCAACCCAATGTTCTATGTACCTGCTCCTTAACCAAGTGTTACTATCAAAAGGATTGTTGCATGCATTCACTGGTGAAACACGTCTTCACCTTTCTGCATGAGGAAAATGGACAAGGCCACACCTGGCCTTGGTTCCTCCTTGAGCCCTGGGCAGGCTCGGGGAGAAAACCAAGAGGAGAATGACACCAGCTGTGCCCCCCGCAGAAGCTCTGGCACATTGCTCGCGCAGCACTGTCGGAGCCGGGCTACTCTCACAGTGCTCTCGGGAGCCTCGTGGCCGCCAAAGGTGGAGGCACCGCAGGATTTCCCGGTTCCCGACCGTGGCTCTGCAGGGCTGGGCTGGGACAGCTTCCCCCAGCTGATGTGCAGCTCTGGATGAAGGGGAAACCATTGGGCTACCTGGTGATGGATCTTCCTGAATCACCAGAGGCACCCTTTTGTAATAATGCTGAGGTGCATTGCTTAGCTTATCCTTTCCTGACTCTTTTTTACACTTTGGCATTACAGTAAATCACACTGTTCCTTCAGCTGGTGTGTCTGCATCTCTGACCCTCCCCACCATCAAAACAAACACACAGCCAGTTTAGCACAAGACCTGCCTCTCTGCCAGCCCATCTCTTGGAAAACACCCCTGATGGCCATCTCCACAAATGAAATTCCCACTTTGCAACTTCCTTTGCTGCAGGCAGGTGAGAAAAGGAGCCGCTCCCAGCTCTGGACACCTCCAGAAACCAGCTGCTTTCAGCAGTCACAACCCTGAAATATCAACCTCCTTTCTTAACCTGCCATTCGGAGCTCCCACCAAAAGGCCTTTTATCCAAGGATACCCACAGAAGAGCTGGAGAAGGGAGCAGTTTGAAACACAACTGCTTCAGAGTTTAAACCTGCCTTTATCAAATGAGCACACACCAACCTGTCCCAAAGGGAAAGCAGGCAGGAATGAGAAGCTCCTCTCCCACAACCACAAACTCTGTGCTTCCTTCTGTTCCAGCTGGAGAGTGGAGGCATGGGCTGCACCTCACTTTGGGAAGGAGCCCTGGGAATTGGCCTGGTCTGGGAGGGCAGCAAAAGGAATTCCATAAAAAGTAGGAAAAGATTCTCTTGAAGGAATAGATGATGACAATATTTCTGCAGAAAAGCAAAAAAAGAATAATTGAAGGATTTCAAGAAGTGCCCAGACTGAAATTTGTTTGCCAATACGACAACCCCAAAGTCTCGGTGGTGTGTCAGCAAGCTCAGGAATGAACCTGCAAGGCTTGGATAAACACCACTGGTGTCCGCCCCCCAGAGCACAAGCAGCTCCCCAACAAGACTTCAAGACTAAGGGACAAAGCTTCCCCCTTCAGCTCTCCACAGCAGCTCTAGGGAGTCTCTCCCACTGCAAGATCTCCTTTGTCAGTCTACAGTGACAGGAGTTGGCTGCAGGGGACATTTGCATGGGAACTCTCCCCAGATTGGGGGGAAGAAAAAGAAGATGTGATTCCTGAGGAAAGAAAAAGGCAATGCGACTTGGGAAGACACCAGTGTGAGTTTGCTACAACTGTAGGCCCGAAATCCCCTGAAGAAAGCACCATCCATCCATGGGGCAGCACTTTGGCTTTGATATCAATGCTGACAAATATGCTTCCCATTCCTGCTGCCGTAGCTGACTCCAATTCATGAGCAATGTGCCAACTCTGCCAAAGACAGGCAGACATGGTGAGATAAAACCAGCTCGTCTGCTGAAAAGGAGTCCAAATTAATGTTTTCTAACTCCCCCTTTTCATCCTTTCCGCAGCCAAGACAGAGCAATGTCCTTCCTCTCTGTCCCCGATGGCTACCCAGGCATGGGATGCAGCGTGGGGACAGAGCCTGTCACTGCTCCCAGTGCCCTGCCCTGCCCTTCCGTGCCTGCCTTGCCCTTCCCTGTCCTGCTGGATCCTGCTCTGCTGTGCCGTGCTGAGCCGAGCCCGGCCAGTGGTCACGCATTTCGGGAATGACCCTCCCCTGTGCCGGCCGCCGGCGTAATGAACATACCACTTTGTAACTTTGACTAGTTAGAGAGTCTTTGTCCCTGATTTTCAGTTTGAACAATTCAGGGAGCTTTTGTTTTCCCTGACAGTACAGTTGCTGCCAAGGGAAACACACCCAAAGACCAATAGTGACCCAGCCTTCCCTTTGCTTCCCGTTTCCTTCCCTCACTGCTACACAGCGCTCTCATACCAGGACCTCAGTGCTGCCTCACCTGAGCATTTAGAGCTGCCTCCACGCCCTTCCAGGCTAAGTGCAGGTGCTCAGGACTCTGAGGGTTCCTAGCTGCTTGGGAGAAGGTGTTTGCTTCATCTGGACTTCTTGGGGTTTCATCGGAGGAGCCAGGCACAGGCAAATTTCATCTCCACTGTGAGCTCTTCATTCTGCTTGTTCCCATGAAGCTTAAATGCCAACCTGAGCTCATCGTTCCTCTGGTTCCCGTAGACCATCACAGCCCTTTCATGGCCACTCCAGAGAGGAGCAGCTGCACATCTTCAGGGCAGCAGTTGTTCGCCCGCATCCCATCAGGGAGGGAAAGAGTTTCTACCCTTGCTTTCCAAGCAGGTCCTGGTTAATGACCCTTTAAAATGTTTTCCTGCAGTGCTCTGTCATGGGTAGATCTCAAGTGAGAATCGGGTAGAAAGGGTCAAGTCACCTAGGAAGGGGGACCTTGAAAACAGAAAGATTCTCTGCCTGATTTTCCTGTACTTGCTGCAGATTTGGATGGTGTTCTGGGCATTTTGCAGACAGCCTCTCTGTAGGGGTACAAGGGCAAGGTGGAAGATATTGCCTAACAAGTGGTCAGTGTTAGGTGCACTCTCCTCTTTTTTTGAATGAAGCCAAACTAGGACTCTGATAGGATATTGCAGATGTTTAAGACTGTCTGCCCTGCAAATCAAGCCATGCCCTTTGACACTGGCAGGGGGCTGTGTAGAAATCACGAACGGGCCGGGACTGCTGAGGAACGCGCCTCGAGCTTTTTGTTTTCCAGCATCAGTCTCATTACATGGGTCTGACAATGGGAAGATGCCAGCAGCTCACATCCCAGGCAGCAGACAAAGAAATTAATGTTACAACTTACTTAATAAGTTTTTTGACCAATCACACAAAGCAAAAGCTTATTGACAGTAGTTCTATCCAATCACTATAAGCACATGTTCCATTGGTTAAAACAATGCTTGCTTATTTCAAATACAATACCTACTTGGAAGCCTTAAAACACAATGCACTGAGCTCCATTATTAAGCTTCAACCTTCCCAATATCTTGCTAGATAAACTTTTCTGTAGCTTAGAGAGGTTTTCTAGACCAGCATTAATACACAGACCATTGTTCTATTTTTCCTTGCTTTTCTACAGGTTAAATAATTTTTCTGCTGACCTATCTCATGGCTGCTGCTTAGCTGTAATCACAGTTCTACTGTATCTGAGACCTGCCTTTTGCAGCTTTCCCAAAACCCTCTAATTTTGTGGATTCCCTCAGAGGACTCAGTGTCAGAGCCTCTCAAGGAGCATGGAGGGCAGGGCTCAGGCAGGTTGTGCCAGTGCAGGATTTGAACTCAAGGCACCAGGAAGCACCAAGCCTGCAGAGAGGAACTCAACCCTTCTCATCTCCCTCACTGCCAGAGGCAGGCTCAGAGCAGCCATCCCACCCCTCTCTAAACCAGTGGGGGCTCTGTCCTTACCAAGCTCCTCGGGCTCCTGGGAATTGTTCCCACAGCTCTCGGTGCCCGGCAAAGCTCCCCCTGCTGAAGCTCAATCCACAGGCTCCCCTCCTGAGGATTCAGGGGCAACATTAATATTCCCCTTGAAAGAGAAACAGAAAGGAAGAAACCCTTCTCGCCACTTACACAAAACACCTGGTCCAACAACTCCATGGCTCACACACTTAATCCCTTGTTCCTAACAAGAACTCTGGGCCCCAAAGCCCTTCAACAGTCAGAAAAATTTGACTTCTCAAACACAGTCCAAAGGCTGTCAAGCTGACAGTGACAGTGTTGAACATGGGGGTGACACTGAACACATGGAATGGCTGCTAAGGAAATCAATTGCTGCTCTGTTCTGTAAGGTTGCATGTCTGACAGCACTAACATCAGTCATCATGTCACTAAATGCAATGGAAGTAGCACTGTCTTCTTTCTTCAGCCAACACTGCAGTCGGTGTAATGGTTTCAATGCCTCGCCCGAGGCAAGTTCATGTAGAAATAAATTCGATGTACCTCATTTTGCAGGGCCCTAGGGTCTGAAATTGCTATTAAAGTTTTCTTTATAATGATGGGCAAATCTTTTTTCTCTGTGTTTTCTCTTGATGGCTTTTTAACACTAGGTGCTCTCACAGTGAGTTGTCTGATGCTACATGGGCCACATTTAATTTTTGAGGGAATGTCCTGCCAGGCTCTTTCTCCACAAATGAGCCAATATTTTCTTGCTAATTGTCATGGGGACTCATCTAGGTCATCTACTCGTCAGCAGTTTCACCCTTAGGGGGCACTGGGGTAGTACAATTGCACCACAAACTTGAGTATCTGTCCTCAGGTTGATGGGGAGTAACATTTTACTGTGGATCTCCCTGGTACTGAAACTCATCACAAAATTCCATCACCAATGAACCAAGAATTCCAATTCTTGAGGTTCAGAAGGTGCTTTAAGAAGGTCAGGGGCCCAGTGATGCCAGCTGGTTATGGGATTGGTCTCGTTGGCAGCCTCACACCAATATTTGTCACGATTGGGTATTGGCTACTCCTTGGCTGGCACAGGCACACTGACCAAACGGGTCACAAAGTCTGGATTCAAATTGGTCAAACACATGGTTTCTGAGTCTGCTGACTTGGCTAAAGCAAGGCAAACATTCATTTTTGGTTGATCTACAGGCATATATGCACAGCAAAATCAAGCAAGCAAAACCAACAAGTGCCAGTCTGTCATTTGATCAAACTCCATGTTCCTGTTCAGCTGTTTTTAGGATAAAGCTTGCCCATCTATTTCAGTTCTCAAGCAAATCTTTTAGCACTTGTTCAGGGACTGGCCAACTATAGGGCACTAAACTGTCCCTCTAACCTTCAATTTTTACAAATTTGGATATCGTAGAATTCTTTTGAACACAATGGACACCACGCTTTTGCTGAAAGAGCTCGATGATACAAACCATTTTCACAGTCCAAAAATCAACATCAAACTCAAGATTTGTAGCTTTCACAGGTTGAACAGGATCGTCTGGCATGAACCATCGCTTCTCCATGTGGCTCACGTCTGCGTGCTCATTTCCCTGCTGGTGGAATTGTCTCTGCGCTATTGTGTATGAGACGGTTTCACGCCCTTCGCGGGGACCACATAGGTCCGACACCTTTGCAAATACAAGCATACCCTTTGTCCCAAGTGATTAGCGGAAATGGTCCTTCAATTTGTCCTTACTCAAGGTTTCTGATCAAAACTGAAGGATTTTCTTTCAATTTTTCCTGTGTGCTGTTTGAAAAGTGCCTAAAAATTGGAGGATTAGTTCCTGCAAATGAGCTATTAAAAACATAAAGACATCTAAAGCTTTGCTCAACCTCATCTGGGATGTTGCTTGAGCCACTCCCCCTTTTGTTGATCTAGAATGAGTTTAGAGTGTGGTGCGTCCTTTCAACAATTGCCTGACCTGTGTGGGAATAGGGAATTTCAAAAGTGTGGCAAACACCCCAGTCCATCAAAAATGTGGCCAATTTTTGAGCTGTGTATGTGGCGCCATTTGTCAGTTTTCATCTCGTGGGGGATCAGTTTGGCGAGCTCTGGGCCCAGTGACACTGACAAGGACAAAAGCAAAAGACGAGAGGCGCTCTCTCTTCCCGGGACCAAAGTCCCACAGCTTTAATGGAGAACAACTCCAGGAGAGAAAGGGAGTGTCCAGGAGAGGAAAGAAGATGTCCAGAGGAGGATAGAGAGCGTCCACCTCATGGCAGGGGATTTTAAACCCTGGGGGAGGGGGGCGGTAGAAAGGAACTAGCATAATTCTACATAATCAATCACCACACTGAAGTTTTCTGCATAAATTGCTGCACTTGTTGCAAACAAAATCCTAAAATCTCCCCAAACACAACCGTGCAGTCCCAAATGACCACAATGTGGGAGAAAAACCACTCAACCCCCCTGTATACCCAGGCACCAGGTGTCACAGGGAGCACCAACCCCTGCAATTAGAAAGTCCACACACACAGGCTCACCGGGAAAGGAGCATCTCTTTATGAGGGGACAGAGTGCTCACTTTTCTCAACACAACACACACCATCCACCACATCAGCATCCATACACATCATCTTCCTCAAGCATTCACACACTGAAAACGGAAGCACAATTACAACACACAGGAAAAATGGCAGCAATAAAACAGGATTTGCTCAATCCATCCCCAGAATTGCTAGCAGGTCCTTATTGACACAGCAAATCCTTTCTGCCAGCAGCCAGACCCAAACCCAAACTGCACAGGCGTACATTGTGCACAGGACGTCTCTGTGTGAATTGTGAACAGCCCTTCCCCTGCATACACCTCACGGGTTACTTTATACAGAGTTAAACGTTCCCTTTCTCCACAGTCCCAGCAGTCTTGTCTGTCCCCCATGAGGAACAGCCGAGAGCGGAGGTGCCTCCAGGAAAGGAATGTCCTGGCAGCGCCCAGAGACGTCCAGAGCCCGGTTGTTCTCGCTGGAGCAGAGAAGCGTTCCTGCCGCGGTCACCAAATGAGGTGTGGAATAGAACTCCCCACAGTTAAAGGTAGAAGGTGGTGTGTTTATTACAGCGCCAGGCACACGAGGAGTTGTCTCTTAAAGACATGTGTGAAGAATCACTGCCGCTCTACTTATCTAAAAAAGTCCTACATATTCATATAATTCCCAAAACGACTAATACATATTAATTAGGTAACCCCACCTACCCCCTTTGTATTAAAATGTATTATAATTGAGTCCAAAGTTCCCTCATATTTGCGGATTCTTTCACATCTCATGGGTTGGTGAGTTTTAAAGTGGGGAATGGTCTCCTTCTGATGAAGCCAAGACGTCTTCCTCAATTTGACCTCTTTCCTTATGACCTCTTGGCAGGCTTTTGCATCCCTTGGCTAAAGCTGAAATTTCGGGGCCCAGGTGCAGGCTACGGTCCTCTTCTTTGTCACAAAGAAATCCGCATCCCATCCCGCTTCTTTAAACATAGTAAAGACAGGCAAGTAATATATTACCCTAGCCTTAACTACCTTATCTGCTAAAAATTAACTATCCCTTATTATTTCTACTCTTCTTGCTATACTCTTTCTGCCTAACTAAATCTTGCTAAATTTTAACTCTTTCAGTTCTTTTAAATCCTGGATTCATTGGCCTCATCTCACACACCAGTCATGTGTGAGCTGATGCTGTAACTGGGAAATTCCACTCCTGAGCAGGAGATACAAGGCCTGGTTCTGAGCTGGAAGGGTGAGAAGGATGAGATGCACAGCGTTTTGATCCAGGGGATGTCCTGAAAGTGCACTACCTACCTGCCCCTGCTGCCGAGCACCACGCTCCACCTCCTTCTCCTGCTCAGCAGATTTTTAGGAATCCAGGGCTTGGTATGTATGATTTGCTACTGCAACAAATAGAATGAATTTGCTTTGCAATCCCAGTTTTGTCCTGGGTTATTTTGTGCATGGGTCTCCTCCTGAACCTGTGTCAAAGACTGGCAGGGACTAAAGGACACTCCTATTCTCATGTCAGTAAATTCGGAGAAGTGATTTAAGTATCAATAAGTCAAAAGGTATCAATGAGTAAATCAAATAATTTGGGGGAACATTTAGCCTGTGAGTTTCAGCAAAGTATTGAATATGTCTTAGATCCATGGATACAAACTAGTAACTGAGATTGCTGGGTGTGCACGTGTTAGGAAAGAGATTCCCCACACACCCAGTGCTGAGATCAAGGATTGCCTCTCTTCTAACCCTGAGCTGGCAGCAGGGATCAGACCCTGCTTGGTAAAGTTCATTTTGAAGACTTCTGTTGAGCAGGTAAGAATGGTTGAAATGAAATCTTTTCTAGCTGTTTCCCTTTGGTTTACCTGTTTGAGGGTTAAAATTCTGTGCTGCAGGTGTGCTGGGTGTGTGCAGAGCAGTGCAGCCCCAGAAACCCCTTGGCTTGCCCACAAGTTGTCATGCCTTGTTGCCAGGTGTGCCCAGCTGTGGCAGGAGAAGGAGCCCGCAGCACAGTGGGCACCGTGCCCTGCCCAGCCGGGGCTCTCTGGCACAGAGCAGCAGCAGCGCCAGCACCGTTCAACCCGCTCCTGCCTTGGCTTCCCCTGGCACACAGAAGCCTCTGGAAATCAGCACCGCCAGTGGCGTTCCCAGCTTGGAGCAGCTGCTGCTGGCGGGCAGATGCTGCCAGTTCGACTGCTGCCAAAGGGGAAGAAAGGCAGAGATATACACGCACCGGAGCCCTGGGCGTCTCCAGTAAAGGTGCATATATGTGGGAAGATTTGTTAGGAAGCATTTCAGCTGTGATGCCAACAGTGGCTTCTCTCCTGGTTCTGTGTGTTCTAGACGAGTAATACAATGGTTGGCTCTGACAATTAAGAAGCAGATGTTATGTAGATGTTCAAATGTGTAGTGATGGTATTGTAATATATCCTCCCATAGTCCTCTTTCCCATCCCCCTTGTAATAGCCTTGGCAGTCAGGGCATTTGGGGAGGGCTGGCTTGTGACCAGCAGGCAGGGTGTAACAACACCTGACTCCAGTCAGTATGCAAGAAAGTAATCTCCACCAATGGACAGCAGAGAGAGAGTTGACTGACAAAACTTTTGGAGGAGCTAAGGGTATAAAAGGCAGAGCGTCCTTTTTGTAGATGAGCACGTGGCTGCTAGTCACAGAGACTCCCAATGCAGCAATTTTTCCCTTTTCAGTCCTTTGTTAAGGTTTACTAAACCTTAAAAATTTTAAAAGTGAGAGTCATTTCTCACATGTGCAATGCTGTGGGCCATTGTCTTGGTCTGGTTTCCTTTGCTTGTGTTCCATCTGAGAGCTCAGCTGAGGTTCAGGCTGTAGGTGCTTGGGGCACACTTGGAGGTCCTCTTGGATCCCCTGAACAACAGGGTTTGGCCCATGAGGGGATTTTGTGCTGCTTTGTGACAGATGAGAATTTCCCAGGCTCTTTTGTGTTTGCTGTAGGGAAGGTTGGTTATTGCTGTGCATAAATTCACAGACCAACGTGGAGTGTTTGCTTTGTGATGTCAGGGCATGGTTTCCACATTGTCGTGGTGACATCAGAAGGTTGCCTTGGTGCATGGAAGGCCTGAGTGTCAGAGGAGACCTAGTGCTTGCTCACATCAGGAGAACCCTCCTGGTTGGGGAATTTGTCAGTGGGTAGCTGCCCACTGACAAGAGCCTTGTTTTTTCTATATTTACCTAACTTTCAAAAAGGACAATGTTTCACCATCTGGCCAAGGCAGCTTTTGCTGTGTATGGCATTTCTTTCTCCATGTATTACGTGACACACTTCACCTGTAAGTAGAGGTTTCCCTTCTACTTAGGTTAGGGTGTAACCTAACCTGACTCTTGCATGTCTTCCTGCTCATTCTTGGTGGCTGAGTTTCTGATTTTGAAAGAGAAAGAGCATTAGGATGCCAGTGGTTTGGTAAAGCTCCTGTCAAGAGGTTCAGCTAAAAAGGGGGTGTCTGTAGCCACAGGGGCAGCAATTGCAGGGGAACCTGCAGGGCTTCTGTTCCCTCCACGGGAGTCTGTGGCAGCAGAGTCTGTCATTTCCTCAGTTTGCTGGGACAAGCAGGACAACTTACAAAATGTAGACTTAGAGGCCTTCTCAGAAGGCCTTCTAAGGACTTTGTAGTTCTCCCCAGAACTCAGGGAAAGCTTCTTTTATTCTAAATTTTGTAATGAAACGATTTGACTGTCCGTTTTGACCCTTGACTGAGTGCTAAAAGAGTGATTCCCTTTGCAGTGAAGTGCAAATGCCAAAGCAGTGAGTGTCTGCTCCTGAGCCTGGAGCTGCTGCTGTGCTGTCTCACAATAGAACTGCCACAGCTCAGGGGGATTTGGGGCAAGCTTTTCTGGGTGACTGTTTTCAGCAACTTAATGGGAATTATTGCATACAACTTCTTTTTTGAAAAAAGTACCTGAAAGACAAGAGAACAAAAGCTGCTTTATCTGTTGGACAGAACAGAAGCATTGAGTGTTGAAGAACAATTTGCATTTTCTTGATCATGTTTGTATTCATTTACTGACTAGACAGGCCAAAGTGTAGGCACAACCAAGATTATTGTCCTGATCTCTTGCTGGCTGTGTGAAAGAACTATGTCATGTGGAGGGATGTTGATAAAGAAAAATACTCTCTGTTTGGGTTGACTTCTCTTCTGTTGGATTCAGCAGCCCAGGCAGTTTTCTCACAGCACTTGTTCATTTTCCCTTGCCCACTCCAGGTCACCTGAAGCGTGTATTCAGAGGTGCTGATCCTGAGGTGAGTGAGAAAGGAACATTTCATGTTCCTGGTGCTTAGGAATGGTAGAGCAAGCTGTGAGCTTGATCTGTGGCAGTAGAGTGTAGAGGGCCAGCTGGGTAGGATGCAAGAAAATCCATTTCCATGTCTGCAGCAGCAATAACAAAGGCATCGCTGGCTATTTCCTAATTTTCCATTTCAGAACTTTCAAGGAATGAAAAGCTCATGTTGCAGAGAGAATGTTGCTTCTTGATAGTAGCCAGGGCGGAATGTCTAATTCAGAACTATTAGCAATTCTGTTGAATTAGCCCATTTAAATTTAGTCGCAGTGACTTAGAATCCCATTGTTACCAAAGTTTCTGATTTGTCCTTAGCAGAGCTGGTTGTAGAAATAGAGCTGAATAGAATAAAGTGCTGAATAGAAATACGATTATAAATTATACGTAACTTTCTGTCCCTCACACTGCTGTCTGTCCACAGATCCCAGAACCAACAGCAGTCTCTCCTCTGGCTCGCTCTGCTCATGGAGAGGAGGCCGAAGAGGAGGCAAATGAGGTGGATGAGCGCCAGCCTCCAGCTGTGCTCACACCACAGCCTGAACATTCTGAGCCAGTAAGTGCCAGCTGTGTGTGCTGCTGTCTTTAGTGCAGGGCAGAGCTGCAATTTTCACACCAGCCAGCACTTGCTGGTGCTGGCTGAGGATGCTGTGTGCTGGAGTCCTGCCAGGGCCTGGTGATTGCCCCCAGCCTGTGACAGCTGGACAATGGGCTTTGGTCTGTCATGTTTAGGCACCAGCTTCCTGGCATTTTGATAAGGGCCAGCCTGAAGCACGAAGGCTCCCTGTTCCCAGAGCAGGGAGCATGTCAAAGACACTGTGCTCAGCCTTGTTGGATACACAGGGAACACTGTGGCGTGGAGAGACCTGTCCCCCTGCACAGACTGGCCAAGTTGCTGCAGGCGCAAAAAAATGTTGATCTGACCACAAAATCTCTTGGTGGTGCTTTGTCCCCACAAACTTCTTGGGTGTGCTTACTTGGGAGTATTTCAGAGACACACTGGGGATGTAGAGTTGCTGCTTGAAGTCAGGGATTTTGGTGCCTTTGTTGCCAGGTTGCTCTTTTCCCCTTCAGGCAGAGCAGCCGGTAGCAGAGCAGACAGGTGCTCTCAGTCTGCCTAATTCTTGGTCTTTGATAAGCTGCAAGGAGAAGACTGTGTTGTCCATGAAGCTGTGGGGATCCATTCTTGTCTAGTGTGGCAAAAGAAACAAAGGGAGTAGTTCTGAACCCTTCTTCGGAGGCAAAAACCAGACACTGCATGTGTCTGTTGATACCTTCTATTGTGTAGTTTGCTTTGAAAATTGCATTGGAGCCTAGAATGGGAGCAAAGCTGCAAGTCCTTGACTGCTGTCTTGTAATGCTAAAACCAGGGTGTACACCTTGCAATGGTGCCTGCAGTATCTGAAGTGCAATGGGCACCTTTGTGGCTGGGGAGCTGCGTGGGCCCAAAGGACGCAGGGCTGGCGGCCCTGAGCAGCTGCAGATGAGGCAGCGTGGGGCCAGGGGGCCAAGAAGGCCAAGGGCACGGTGGCTGTGCCAGCAGCAGTGGGGCAGCAGGAGCAGGGCAGTGAGCGTGGCCTGTGCTGGGCAGCGCTGCGGCCACAGCTGGAGTGCTGTGTGCAGCTGTGGGCCCTGGGAAGCAGAAAGTCATGGAGGGGCTGCAGTGTGTGCACAGAAGGACAGGGGAGCTGGGCAAGGGGGGGCAGCACAAGGCCAGGGAGGAGGTGCTGAGGGAGCTTTAGCCTGGACAATGGGGGCTCCTGAGGGACCTTCAGGCAGACTTCCAGAGATCCCTGCCTTAGATCCAATGCTCAGCACAAGGGCTGTTTCCCTGCCAAACATCCCTTCACAGCATCCAAGTGCTTTAGACACTGGAGTAGGTAACACTTTCATATTTTGTTTATTTGTTTGTTTTCTAGAAGGAGAAGCCTTGTGTAATTTCTCTTTCTCCAGGGAGCAAGGGAGCTTTTTCTCAATCTTTCCTGCCCTTTTCCAGCACTGGCAGAAATTCTGCTAGAATTTTAGTATTCAAGGAGGCAGTTCTGGATAATGCAGTATTTTTGCACAAGAACACATAGTTTGGGGCAGGGATGTTGGTGCAGAACAAGCTGTTCTGGTGCCAGACCAGCCAGTAGGGCTTGCCCATCATTTTCAAGTTAACGGCTCCTGTGTCTTTTGGCTGCCCAGGGAATCAGTGTGTCTTGTGTTTGGGAATTGAGCAGGAAATCAATGCCCTTGCATTCCAGATGGCCCTCGGAGTTTAGAGGAGCTGGGAGGGGCTGGGCTGCATTTCTGATTACAGCCACTTTAGAACCATCAGTGTGGTCAAGGGCAAGAGAAGAACTTGCCCAAGCACAGATGCACAGAGAGTGCAGTTCCCAGTGCAATGCTCTGGGTCTGGTTGCATTCCATAGGGACCCACACGCTCCAGATTCCCCAAGAGTGAGGGTTACTGAAGCAACAGGAGAGCAAGTTCAGGATGGCTGCTGATCAGGGCACTGCTACCGAGTGCTGATGTGTGTAGTGACAGAAAGGACAGTATTGATTCAGGGTGACCCCCACGTGGCGAAAAATATGCTTTGACTCTATGATTTAGAAGGTTAAACAAATGCTTTCTTAAGCTATGTTATATTACACTAGCACTTTATTAAAACTATACTAAAGAGATACTTTACTAAAAAGCTGCTAAAGGAAAACTCGTGACTGTCTCCAGAAAGTCACGACACAGTTTTTATCTAATTAGCTAATCAAGCTAAACAATTATCACTAAAATCCAATTAACAAATCACTTTCAGTAAACAAACACTATAACACATTCTTCATGTACTAAAAACAAGAACAGCAAGTAGAGATAACAATTGTTTTCTCTCCTTCTATGATTTTCTCACTACCTTCCCTTAAAAAAAACCTAGAAGAGAGAATTATATCTCTCTCCATTCAAAGAATATAAATACCACAGTACAGTAAAGAGAGATTATAAAAGTGAGATCTATCTATCTATCTATTTGAATCTTCCTGGCTCTGCTCCAAAGCAGTGGAAGATGCAAAGCTCACCTAAAGGCATCCCTTCAGGAGAGGCGTAGAGACAAGTTCCATTGACTGATCCTGAGCAGAGAGAGATGTTTCCCCCTCCAGAGATGGTTGTTTCTTCCCCTCAGTGCTGTTTTCCTCCTCCAGCCTCTTGTGCCCTGAAGCCTTCTTTTTATCCTTTAAATTTTTGCATGTCTTAAGGGAGTGGAACTATCCCATGCTGTAGCTGGGGTCTGGTGACTTTGCTCATACATGCCATACATGACACATGGTTTCCTTCACTGGCATCCCCAGGGCTGTATAAGTGCATTCGTTAATGGGGCCTTATGAGAAACTCTGTTGCTGCTGGTCAGAATTCTCAGTTGACAAAAAAGGGAGAAGAAACACCTTGGTCCTCCTCCATATACTGAGGTGGCCATAGAGGTTCTCTGACTTCCATCAGAGATCTTTGCACGCATCCTCATCTCCTGAATGACCCGGTTTCTAACAAGAATGTGGATGTCAGGAAGTCACAAAGCTGGTGCAGGCCTGAAGAGAAGGTGAACTCCAGAAGTGTCTCTCACAAGGAGTGAGCTCACCCAGGAAGCCCCTGCAGAGCCAGGATGGAGCTGTGGGACAGGGCGGGTGTCAGCCACTACTGAAAGACAAACAGGACATGGCAGAAGCAGAGGGAGGCTCTCACCAGACCCTTGAGAAATGCCACCCCTTCCCTGTCAGCTGCCTGAGAGGCTGTTGGAGCTTCAGTCCCAGATGGCCCCTGACTGTAGGGCCAGGGTCACTTTGGAATCTGTGCCTCCCCTCGGGCAGAGAACGACCCAGGAGAGCAGCAGCACAGTGCTTTGGGAACGTGTGAGCCCAGCAGCCTTTGAGTGTTGGCCCACAAAAGGCGTATGGGAAGTTGAAACCCATCTTGTCTTGCTTTCTGTGCAGGTGCTTCTAGAGAAAGAGCAGGAGCACACTGCCTTATCTGAGATGCCATGCCAGACTCAGGGAGAGCTGTTCCCTGCCCGAGGGCAGGAAGAGCAGCACAGGCAGCAGGTGGAAGAGCCACAGGAGAATGGCCAGGTAAGCCTGACTGGCCAGGGGACAGAGGGAAGGGCAGGAAGAGGGGCATAAACCAGAGCTCTTGGGACTGAGGAGGCCAGGAGTCCCACAGGCACTGGAAGGACAGAGCCTTGCAATCTGCAGAGATCAGCCCTGGGACAGGAGGTTTGCAATGGAGGCTGATGTGGAGAGGGAAGCAGAAAGAAATGGCTGAATAAATGTGATTTTGAGGCCAAAAGAGGAAAAAAGCTGAGCCTTACAGCAGCTCCCAGTCCCTTGTTCTGCTTTTGTGTGTACAGAACATCAATGCAGAGCCACAAGCAGAGCTGCCCGAAGCTCAGAGTGACATCATGGCCGTGAAGAGAAAGAACAAGGAAGACATGGGAAGAATTCAACAGGAGAATCTCCATCAGCAGAGGGGCGATCAACAAAACCAGGTGAATGAAAGAGTGGCAGCCACTCCACTCATGAAATGTCCTCTCTTTTGTTTGTTAGAGAACATGAAGGAACAGCTGGATGCAGAGCTTCAGATAGCTCACAGTATGACCAAGGCAAGGCATAAGCAGCTGGAGGAAGAAATGAAAATCATCAGAGAGAAACTTAATCGCTTCCATCAGTCTCTGCAAAACCTAGTGAGTGAAAGAGGGATGCAGCCACTGCAGTCACCAGTCTGGTGGTTTCTGCCCTTCTTGCCTTTCCAGTGCAGAGCAGCAGGGAGTGGGGCCATGCCTCTGAGTGCCATCCTGCTGTAGTGTGTGTATCACAGTCACTCTGAAGGACATTTCCTGGTGTGCTGAATCTCAGCTGCTGCCCTGGACAGTGAAACTTGTCCTTTGGCCTTTTGGCCAGCAGTCATCCAAATTGATTCCTGCTGGCCTGTTCCTGCTCTCCATTTTTCTTGAGGTGTTTTTACAGTGGAACTTGGTGACCCAGACGGAGGATTGAAACAAGCTGTTGTATCCCCTGTCAATCTGTTCTTTGCCTTTCCTCACAGTCGATGACTCCTGGCTGACAGGGACAAGCTGTAGTGTCTGACTGCTTTGTTCTGTTTGACTTGAGATGCAAGTGTTGATGTCTCACCGGGCAGCCTGCGAAGACTTGCAGGGAATGTGTGGCAATGAAGGACCCCAAGTTAGGAGTGAGGCACAGGAACAGTGCCCGCCAGAAATGCTCCAGGTCCAGCACATCCTGGGCTCTGAACCTGCTGCTGCAGCAGCATCACCTCGAGGAAACCCTTCTGTGAAACCCGGGAACTCAAGCTCGGGGAGATCCTGGGAACAGGAGATTGAGGAGGAGTACCTGGAGCTGCTGGGTACGTCTGGGGTGTTTCTTATCTGAGGGACAGTGAATTGTGTGCGGGTGTCAGCAGAGCTGTACCAAATGCTCCTCCTGAGCTTGGTGTCACAGGGCCATTTAGGACTCCCCAGAGGCAGTGCTGTGCTCCGAGGCAGCGAGAGAGCTCTGGGTGTTCCTGCTGCCTCTGAGGGCACCTGGGACTGGCTTGGGTTTGCCTGAGCTTCTCTCTCTGCTAAAGGCTGAAGCAGGGATTGTTCTTGGATCAGCAGAAGGCTGTGACCTAGCAAATGATCTAGGCAAGTCCTGTGTGCTAGTGGCCAAACTGAACAGAATTTTTAGCTTCCTAAATTCTCCTTAGACTCCTGACTTCCAACCAGTCATCAGAGCAAAAAAACTTCACAGAAATGGACTGGCTTTGGAGTTTTGTCATTTTGGTTGGGGAATCTTTTTTGGGGGGAGGGGGGGTGGGATTGCTTTTGTGTTGTTCATTTTTGGTGGGGGTTTTTTGTTGTGTTTTTCTCCATCCTGAAGGAGCCCTTCTACCCCACGTCTTACTGATGTCATTTTTATGACTGTTACTGTTACCACTACTACATCTGCAGTTTATTTTCATGAGAATGCTATATTTTTGTCAATAAGAGAATGCTATCTTTTTGTCAATAAGAACTATTTTGAAAGAACATCAGGTTACAGGACAAATAGAGAGCACGAGGTATTTTCCATGTGCCCCCAAAGAAAAAACAGAGACTTTGATAACAACCTTTATTTAATCTTCTAGTTTTATACTTATCAAGATGTCTCCAGGAGACACATCCAAGTGGCGTGATCAGATAAAAGTGTACTGCAGGCATTTCTCAGGAGAGAGCCTCCAGCTCAGCCGTGGTATATTCCTCAGATCCATGGCACTTTTCCATACCCGATTCCCACTCTTTCCCATGACTGTTAGAATCCTACCCATTGGCCCAGGCCCTGCTCTAGGAAAACACATCAAGCCCTTTGTGATTCTGCAGCACAACCCAATGAATCTGCTTCTTGCCCGTAACAACTGCCAGTGCTGTGCTCTCAGATAAGAACTGGTGGGGCTGAGACCAGAGCCCAGTGGATGCTGTGTCTGCCATCACCTGCTGGGACAAAAAGGGCACTGATCTGCACCTCAGTGTGGCTGATCTCAAAGCCCATCCTGTTGTGTCCTGAGTGGGGGCAACAGCTTGTCCAGGGCCCAGGCTCACTCTGGCTTCTTCCCATCAGTGCCTGTCAGTGCTCATGCTTGGGCTTTGCCAGCCTTGTTGTGCTAGCTGCCCTGTCCCTGAGGGCTGGAGGCACTGCAGAGGCTGGAGCCTTCCTTAGCTGGGAGAGGGGCATCTTGGAGCTCAGCCTGCTCATAAACAGGTCAGGGTCCTGATGCTGAAAGCCCCGTCAGAATCAGTTACAGCTTGAGGTGCTCTGGTTTACAAATGGGAAGGCATTCCTTTGGCAAACTGCTGAAAGGTGGGGAAGATGTCCTCCTCTCCTGGGATTGCAGGTCCCTGTGCTTTGTTTCCTGTCAAGAGAACTCTTCAAAAGACTGTACAAATCAGTCTCTGTGCTGGCCACCTGTGCTGCAGAGCTGTCTGCCTGGTTGTGGTCGTTGTTACCCTGCTGACCACAAAGGGCTCAGAGCCCCAGGCGCTGGGGCTGCCTTTTCTATCTCCTGGAAGCTGGGATCTCTGCTTTAAAGTCAGCATCTTGCATTTTGTTTCCCTCAGGAAGAATGGTGAACCCCACTGAAAATCCCCTGATGAAATACACGCATCTGAATTATATTGGCAGCGGGTGAGTCCAACAGCAGTTATTCCTGCATAACCATAAGCCAGGTGTTTTTCTGGTGGAATGTCTATCCAGCGTGAAGTCAGGCCAGCTGCAAAGATGTTCACAGACTGGGGATAGATTGTCCCATCTCTCAATGCTGCTCAGAATTTGTGAGTGGGCTCAGAAGGCATTGTCAGAGATGCCTTGCTACCGAGGTCTTGCCTGCATCAAGGGACAGGACCTGGAAGGTCTCCTTGTCTCTCAAATGTGGGACAGCTCTGTCTTAATTTCTTTAGCATTTTTTGTATGTCTCAAAATCATACTGGCACACTAATGAAAAGAGAAGAAACTTGCTTGCCTGAAAGAGCAACCTATGCCCTATCAAAGCTGTGAGATAACAGTTCCCAGGAGCAATTCTTTCCCCTGGTTTGAGGAAGGAAACACTCTGTGGTCAGGATAGGAATCACACCGTTTAGACAGTGAAACCCAAGAGGAAGGACTAACCTCCCTTTAGAAGTTGAACCCCAGTGCTTCAGGAACAGGCCCAGTGCCCATGCACTTGAGAGGAAAATGCATCATCTGCCTTCTGGCAGAGCCCTCCTGCATCCTGCAGGTTTTGACACTTCCAGCAGAGATTTCCTGTGTGGGCTGGCTTTCACTGCAAGGTCTAAACGGCTTCTCCTTTCTCTGCTTCTGTTTTGTTTCTAGGGGGTATGGAGATGTTTACAGAGCACTCAACACTGCCACAGGAGGAGAGGTAAATGTCAGCAGCCCCTGCAGGCTCTGCTGCACTCGAGGGCTTTCCCCTCTGGTGTGAGCTGTGGCTGGAGCTTTGGGCAGAGCTGTGCTGAAAAAGCACAAGAAGCACAGACTGGTGCCAGCCCACAGAACACATTTGGGACTTTGTCCTCCTCAGCTGCCAGAAGGAAGACACGGAGGGCAGCAGTTCCTTTCAGAGAAGGACGCGCTCACTCGCTCTCCATTGCTAAAACAAAGGTGGTGCCTTCAAGCACCTCACTGCTCTTTGAGGCTACAGCTTCAGAGTCCTGAATTCTCATTTCTGGCTGCCAGCAAATCCATCTGAAAGTTACTGATAGTTCCTTAGCCACCTGCAGTGCTGCACTTGGGAACTGCACGTAGGGAGAGCTCTGCAAGGCATCCCTGAAAGCCCAAAGCCCTGCCCATATCCCAAGATGTATCCACAGAGTATTAAGGCATGGATTACTTCTTCTGAGTCCCAAACAAAGCAGCAGAGAGTGTGGTCAGAGGTTTGTGGGTGATAACTGAGACACTGCTGTTACCAAGTGGTCAAGGCAAAATGTCAGTGGCCCCACGTGTCCTGTAACTGGCTCCCAAGGGAGCAGAGAAATGGGCTGTTGGAATGTCAGTTCCTAATTACTGCAGTGCCTAATCTCAAGGCAGTTTGGCACAGCTCAGCCGTGTCATTGCAAAATCACTCGCTCCACGTGCCTTGTGGTCTCATGCCACCAACCTCCCAAGTTACTGATTTTCAATGTCATTTTAGGTGGCAATAAAAAAAATAAATCTTCAAGGAGTGAGGAGGAAGGAGCTAACCTTTAATGAAATAATGATCATGAAGAGGTATAGGAGTCCCAATGTTGTGAATTATTTAGACAGGTGAGAGGTCATGGTCTTATCCCATGGATGTGTGTTTACATAAAGCAAACATGAGAGGTTAAAAACCCACTTTGGTCAGTGGCAGCAAGTAAAGCTGTTAATTTTTATTTATTCATATGTCTCTACTCATCTCCAATGGATGAGAAGAGAGTGCATCTTGTCTGCATGAGTCTTCCCTGGCACACCTAGTTTGATAATTACTCCAAAATTATTCAAAACCTGGATCAGCTGTATCTTCCTAACTCAATAGCCTCAAAGTTCACTGCCTCCACATTTATTTGGGATTGATTTTTTAAAGTTTCTTAAGTGCAGATGAACCATCCTAAAGCGGATTACCCTTGGATTGTTGCCCCTCTTTGCCATTGCTATGCATGCCAGGAAGACTAGGTGCTTATTTCCAGAAACACCATGCCTGACAGGTTTTTTATCTGGGCTGTTTCTAAACTGCACTTTTCATTTGCTGCCCATCTAAGACATCTCCTTTTTCACAGATGTGTCTTTCTCTTTGAGACTGCACAGATTGCAAACAATGCACAGCCAAGAGGGAATATCTATTCCTTTGATTCTGTCCTTGTCACAAAGGCATCTGGAAATAAGAAACCTGGAAGCAAAAATCAGTGTAGCCATACATGTTCATCTCTACCCCCTTGTTTCCTTCTTTCAGCTACCTTCTAGGTGAGGAACTCTTGCTGGTTATAGAGTACATGGATGGAGGTGTCCTGAGCGATATCGTCAGCCAGACCTGCCTGTCTGAAGATGAGACAGCAGCCATCAGTCGGGAGGTCAGCAATCCCAGCTGTGTTTCCAAGGGCTTGGGCAGGATTGTCTGGGAAACAGGGGCTCAGAACAGGAGAGGTTTCCTGTGCCAAGCTTTTTTTCTGTGTTGCTGCTATTCTATGGGCAAGTAAAAGCATCTCAAGTGAAAGGCCTGCCAGTGCCCCTGCACTCCCTGTACTCAGTGCCAGTACTTTTATCTCCTGCTGTTGTATTCTCGCTCTGTCTCTTGTATTTGTATTTGCTGTCCTCCACTTTGCCTCTCTAAATGTTTGCCTGGAGTCTGTCTTCACTGCATTCCTTGCCTGTAAAAGCAAAGGTGCTGGTGGCAGGATTTGAAACAAACAGCAAAGAAAAAAGAGAGAGACTTGTTTCTCTCAGTCCTCAGCTAAAAAGGATAGGAGTGCAGCCAGAATGCTCTTTGCTTCTGAGCACATGCACTGCAGCAGGAGTCATCCTGGCTGGTTGGCAGGGGACAGCCTACAACAGCAGGTGCTGTTGCCCTTTCAAAAGCTGACGTGCCTTTCCTCAGAAAGGTCCTGCTCTGCAGGTGTTGGAGCAGCAAGCTCTTCCTCTCAGTGGCCATTACTGTTCTGCCATTACTCCCCATTCCCCTGGAGAGGGAATCTTTCAGATTCTTTGTTTCCTTTCTTGTGTGATGAAATCACATCACTCATTTTTGCCCTTCTGTTTCTGTTTTCTCGCTCAGTGCCTGCAAGGACTGGATTTTCTTCATTCAAACGATGTGATCCATCGAGATGTGAAGAGTGACAACATCCTTCTCAAAACTGATGGTTCTGTCAAACTGGGTCAGTATATTCTTGGTCAGGTGCAGCATTCCAGGGATGTGGGTGTGGGGCTGCTTGGAGTGACTGCCAGCTCCCCAAAAATGGTGCTGGTGGCAGTGCAGAGACCCCTGCTGTGAGCTGAAGGCACAGTTGCAACGTGCACAGAGGTATAAGGAGCCACAAGCAGTCAAGAGTGGCCTTGCTCTGTGTGTGTCCCTTCCAGAGGGAGGGAGTTACAAGTCCAAAGTTTCCAAAGAACAAAAGCCACTGCTAGAGGCAGTGTAAAAAATGGGGGGATTTTTAAAGTCACCAATGCCAGGAGATTCAACAGCACAATTTCAAACTTCTACTGGGGAATTCTTTTGCTTGCTTTCCTAATTGCACAGAATTCAGATAAAACCAGTATTTTGTTTTCTCCTCAGCTGATTTTGGCCTCGCTACTCAGCTCACCCCTGAGCAGAGCAGACGGTGCTCGGTAACCGGGACTCCTTGATGGATGGCGCCTGAAGTAGTGACAGGTCAACCATATGGCCCCAAAGTGGACATATGGTCTTTTGGAATTGTGGGAATTGAAATGATGGAACAAGAACCTCCTTACTTGAGTGAAAGTTCTGGCACGGTAAGGAGCAAATACTCACTGATCCCACTGTCTTTCTCACCTGTCCCATGTCCTGTGTGCCACTGGACAAAATCCCATTGCCATCTGCTGGAACTACTTCCACCAAGGTCCCCTCCTACAAATGTCCCTGCAACACATCAGCATCTGCTGTACTTTTGGTTGCATCAATGGGGGAATTCAAGCCTTACCACATGCAAACAAACTCCAAACAAACAAAGTGTTCTCAGGCGACACTTTCATTTGGGTTAGTGGTTCCAGTTCTTTTGTCTGTGTAGATGGCTTAATAACAGGAAAAGAGCATCTTAAAAGTGTTGTTATATTTCCAGAAATGAAGGAAGGAAACCCAAACCCAACAAAGTTTCTAAAACCGTGGTCTTTAGAGAGGAACCTAACCCTGTGTGCAGTTTCTTCTCACTGGGAAACATGGGCATGAGGGTGGAAAGACCACAGTGTCTCTTCAGCTTCTTGTGCAGTGCTGCTGAAACACTCAGTGACCGTGTTTCTCTCCTAGCCCAAGGCACATTCTCCACATCACCAAGCCAGAGCCTGGTGATGCGGAGAGCCTGCCAAAACCTCCCAGTGATTCCTGGTACTTTCTGGGATGGGCCAACCATTAATGCATTGACTTGAGTAGCCAAATGACTGGAGGGGGACCATACGGATGGAGCCTCTCCTTCTTCTGACGTAGACAATTTTTCTTTTGCTGCAAAAATGGGAAGCTGCAATTTTCAGACTGCTGAGAGACAGAACTGCAGGTGGCTCCTGTTTGCCCAAGCAGGCATTTTCATCCCAATACATTTGTGCAGGCATCTTAATGTGTCTGTGTTGAAGAGGAGATTGTAAATGTTTGCTTCCCTACCTGGGTATTAACTGATGGATTTCCTTTCTTTTCTTACAATTACCATTGTTTTCAAGAACAGTACAAAAAGCTTGATGAGTTTTGTTCTAGGGCACGTGTGCTTAAAGGACCAAAAAGCACTGCAGAGATGCCTTTCATGTACTAACCCTTGAAATTAGTTAGTATAGCAAAGTCCCTCTTCCAAAAGCCATCTCAAGCTGGCATGAATCCTCAGAGAAGCAAATGTCCTTTTGCTGATGTAGTTCCCACTAACTAGGTCAGGCAATGAAATCAGCTGCCAAGGCAAGATCTGAAGGATGGTGGAAAAGCTGTGGCTGCATCGGTGTTTGGGTTTTTGGTTGGTAAAGGAAAATCATCTCTGGGTCTCTGCCAGGGCAGAAACTGCAACTGAAGAACAGAGGTTAAACAAAGGGATCTGGGAGAGCCTTAGAGATGTGAAAGCAGGAGGTGGAGCCTGGTGTCTCCTTTTTCTCCAGGCTACACACCTGATAGCCACAGTAGGGACTCCACAGCTGCGGCAGCCCAAGCTCCTCTCAGCTTTGCTGCGTGACTTCCTGAGCTGCTGCCTGCAGACAGAAAAGGAGCGGCGCTGGTCTGCCAAGGAGCTCCTGCAGGTAAATTGTGAAGGGGCTGCAGGTGAAACAGGCTCTGAGCGATGGGCTCCTCTTCCACTCAATTCCAAGGCAGCAGATGAGCCCCCTTCCTCCTCACCTCCACTCTTGGTGCTCTTCAAATGAAAATGGTGAGGAATCCTCGACTGGGCTGGGCTGGCAGGGTCCTGTAAAGGTCCTGTGGTGCAAGTGTCCTGCAATGAGCAGAGACATCTTTAAAGAGATCAGGTTGCTCAGAGCCCTTTGCCACCGGAGCTGGAATGGTTGCAGGGATGGGGCTTCTACAAGCTCTTGGGGCAAGCTGTGCCAGGGTTGCACCATGCTCTGAGTAAACACGTTCTTCCTTAGACCTACTCTGATTAGATGCCCTTTGTGTTTAGAAATATTTGTCCATATCCTATTGTAACTGGCCCTGTTAAAAAAGATGTCCCCCACTTTCTTCAAAGCCACTCTGAAGTCTTGGAAAGTGGCAATAAAGTCTCCCAGGGGCCTGTCCTTCACAAAACTGAATAACTCCAGCTCCCTCTGCATTTCCTGAGAGGAGAGGTGCTCTGTCCTCTGACTGTTTCTTTGCCCTCTTTTGTGATTTGGTGGGGTGTTCAGTTTTATCTAAAGGCAAAAGAATTGAAGTAGAGCAATGCGGGGTACAGAGACATGAAATGGTGGTGCAGGAACCCAAGGAAGCCAGTCCCAGCCTAGGAGTCAGAGATTTGGGCAGGAGGGGCTGTGGGGGGCTCACTCTGAGCCTCTGAGGGGCCCTGGTTTGTGCCCCCCAGCCCACCCTCAGAGGTTTCTGCCATGAAAACAGGGACAGCTGGGAGGGACTTGTCCCAGCCCCATCTGCTGCCTGGCACACTCAAGCAGACGGGAACTGCGCCAGGGTTACTGCCAGGCTGTGTGGCAGAGAGGGAACTGCAGGGCCCAGTGCCACTGGGCTGGCCCTGCTGGGAAGGAAGGTGCCATCCAGCACACGAGGGGCAGGGCATGGAAAGGTAGACACTGCTTTCTGTGTCTGTGGCAATCAGCACAGTGCCTGTCTTTCAAAGGCAGGGGCCTGTGTGAGTCACTGGAGTTTCCTGAAAGGAAGAAAACCCAGGGACAGAAAGCGCCATTTCTAGAGCACTGGCAGGGCAAAAATCCCAGCATGATGAAGAAATCACAGTAAACAGATGAGTGGGATTCTGGGCCAGGTTTGCCTGTGATGGCAAGGTCTTGAAAACTGGAGATGACTGGGGAGCAGATGGTCCCATTGCTCCTCTTTCTGGGTCTTTCCAGGAACTTGATGTATCCTGATTGAGTCCCTGAAGCAATGAGCTTGGAAAGTAATGGTTCACTGTTCTTTGTTGTATTTTTTTTTCCGGTGGACAGCATCCATTTGTAACTTCAGCCAAGCCACCATTCATCCTGGCACAACTCATCAACTCAGTGAAGAAGACGAATAACCCTAACTCTAAACCCTAACCCTAACCCCTAACCCTAACCTTAAATGCTAACCCAAACGCAAACACTAACCCTGTCCCTATCTCTAACCCTTACCCTATCCCTAACCTTACCCTAACCTCAACCCTAAGTCTAAGCCTAGGCCTAAACCTAAGCCTAAGCCTAAACCTAAGCCTAAACCCAAACCTAAACCTAAACCTAAGCCTAAGCCTAAGCCTTAGCCTAACCCTAACCCTAGGAGATGAGAACATAGCAATCATGTCAAGATGTTATCTCTGTTACCAATTTAGAGTAGGATTGTAGAGTAGGGTTGCTGAACAGATTTGTAGCATAGAATTATAGATTAGAGTTGTAATTAATAAAGTTTCTGAAACATCAACTCATTTGGAAGATTCTCCTCCTTCTGACCCCTTCAGAAAATTCAACATTTCCTTCTGAATTACCAATTGTTTTTTATTGGTGCTAAGTCACACATATGGATTCTTTTGTATGCTTTCGTAAGTGAGGAGGGTTCTTCTTCATTCATCCTCTCCAGACCACACTGCCTTTGGAATATGACCCACTGGCTGGTTATGGCGCAGCTGTGGTATTTCTAGTTGAGGCAGAAAGGGCAATGGCATTTGAAGGCAAAACCAAAGGAAGAATGAGGCAGCCCAAACATCTTGTGCAGATGCAGGCCTTCAGCTGTGACTGGAGAGCATTGGGGTTCCTGCCACTTGGATTTGTATCCCTAAATGCAATAATCTCTTTGGCTGGAGGAAAGCCTTGCTCAAGTGAGAAAGCAGAAAGATCAGAGAGGGTGCTCGGGAAGGTCTCCTGTGGTGCAGAGCTGTCAGCGCCTGTGAGGTGAGAGCGGGCCCGGCCTTGCCCGGGCTGGAGCCCCAGCAGAGCCCTGGCAGAGGCCGGAGCAGCCTGAGCCCCGGCAGAGGCAGGCTGGAAGGAGGCCCTTGGAGCTGCCGGCTCTGAGAGCGGAGGATTCGCCCGCTCCCAGCAAGAGGCAGCAGCCGGGCCCTGGGTGCCTCTTGCTGGGAGCGGGCGAATCCTTCACTCTCAGAGCCCAGGTGGCAGCTGGCTGCTGCCGAGGGGAAGCGCATCCGTGCTGGGCACAGCCCGGCCTGGAGGCATTGGCCATCTGGAGTGTGCCCAGGAGCAGGGAAAGGCCAAGGGCAGCCGTGGGCCGCTGGGTTGGCTGAGGATTCCTCCTCTTCTGCCGGCTGCCCTGCAACTCCTGGCAAAGGCCAGCAGTGTGTGCAGCACTCTGGGCACCGGGGCAGGGAGCCGGGTTGTTCGGCAGGCTGGAGCACAGGGCAGCTCCTTCAGGCCCGGCACTTGTGCCAGGGGAAGCGAGGCCAGCGTGAGGCAGGGACAGCTTGGCAGGGCCCATCTGCAGGAGCCAGCGCCTCACGCAGCTCTGGGAGGAAGCGCCTGCAATCCTGCAGTTCTGCACTGAGCCTGAGCAAAGGTGTGAGATGCACAATGTTTGGCAGAAATATTCAGGCCCACTAGGCCAGCCTGCTTTGTGCTCTCTGGCGCGCAACAAGCGCTGTGCAATGCAGCTCTGAGCTGCTGGGAGAGAGGCAGTCGGGGATGTGCCTGAGGTGAGTCAAGGGGTTAGCTGAAAATGTAATGAGGATAATTGAAAAGTGCAGATGAGTTGAGGGGCCAGCTGGGAATAGAATTGGGATAGTAGAAGATTGCATATTTTAGTTAAGATATTCAAATGAGGTAAGAAGCTAAGTTAGTAATACAGCTAGCAGAAATCACATCCTGTAGGTAAAGAGTACCAAATATATTAGGAACATAAAGCTAGGAGTGACAGGGATAGAGGAAGCAATTGTGAAGAAGCAGAAACCATAGAAATAACTTGCCTTAAGAATAATTGAACAGTCAGGAGAGGCTTGGACTGTGAGCAGCAGGTCCAAAGGTCTTGCCAGCTGGCCATGGGAGAAGAGTTCACCATGAGGAAGACAGCTTTCTTCCTCCCATAAAACCACTCCCTCATTTCAAAATCCCACCGACCCAGTTAAGGGAGTACAATTGCACAGCTGTAGTAGATAGTCAGCTGATAAAAATCCGAAACAGGCAGGTAATAATTATGTATTATGGGTCCTTAGAAACCTATTGTAAAACCTTTTCTGTAGAAAGAGAGAGCAGGAGTCTGCAACTCCTTGCACATGTCTTTGGAAACTAGTTCACATGTGACCAGGGCTGCAATAAATACCCTCTTTTCTACTATAATTAGTTGAAGAGTCGTCTGTCTGTGCTTCAAGGGTTATGCTGGAGTAGTGAACTGATTTGCAAGGGAGCAGAACAGTTTCAGCAGGCAGTTTTTGGAAGAGATGGAAGCCTCTTGTGACTGAAGGGAAAGCCATTTGGAATGGAGTAATGATCCCAAAGTCCATATTGTCCCAAATTGGTCCCAAAGTCTAATTGTATCTTTGTGTCGGAATTTAAATCAGAATGATTATAGATAGCTTCATGCAATTTGTCTACAAATTTATCAAAGTCTTCATTCTTCTTTGACAAATCTGTGTAAAAGACATGGTGTGTAACTTATCTGGAAGTGCAAGAAGAGCATTATATGTTAGTTGTTGGCTCATCTGTAAGACTTGATCAATGCTCTTAGCCTGGGCAGTGACAGTAGCCCAGGGCCCCTTGCCAAGTAACTGTTGTGCTGTTAAACCATACAGAGGATCACCTTGCACTCTAGGTCTTGCTGCTTCTTGAGCACACTTTTCCTCCCAGCTTTTATGAAACATCTCCTGCTGATAGGGTGGTCTTATAAGTCTTTTTAGGGTACGCATATCAGCTGGAATTAATGTGTTAGATGGAAAAATATACTGCAGAAGTGACTGTACAAGTTGGGATTTTCAACTAAATTGTGAAATTGCAGCTCTCAATTTTTCTAAAATCTTCCAATTGAAAGGTTCTCAAACTCTACTTGCAGCATTAGTTACTACAGGAAAAGCTTCTACATCATTGGAGAGAAAAGTCCCTTCTACAATAGCTTCTGGAATAACTTTTTTCTACTGGAGTTTCTGAGCTGCTTCTATTTCAGGGTCACATTCCAACTCTAATTCCACATTCTTTACAGCGTGAGAGGGAGGATTTTGTTTAACTGGCTCAAATGCTGGCTCAGAGATAGAATGGAGGAGTTTTTGCTAGACAATGGCCATATTCAGCCAATGCACAATCCAGCCTACTTGTAATAATGGACAATGAACACCTTCACAAAGCATTATTTATGGACATATTCAGAAATGAGCTTGGTACATCCCTGAAAAAGACACAAGAAGAAGAGTCATCAGGACTCAGCTAGTTTGTCAGCAGGCTTGGGAAAGTGAGCCATGGGTGGGCCAGACAACCCCAGCAAGATGCGTAAAAAATTAGATGATCCAATCAGCATTCTATTTTAGATATGTGAACAGATAGGATTAACTAATCATGTATTAGCTAGAGACACATGGGCAGTAAAGATTTATTATAAATAGACTCTTTTTAGGAATAATAAATTTAGCTTCACTGGATCATATTGGTTATGTTGTGATGTCCCCTGAACCTCCACACCATGCACTTAAGGGTGTGTTGGTTTTCCCCATGAAATGTACACATCTGGGGAAGTGCCCTTGGCAGAGAGGGGCTTGATTCCCAAGGAAACTGCTTCCCCAGGAGCCCCAGTGAGACAGGTGCAAGTGTCTCCATTTGACTCCCTTTGTTTCCTTCAGTCCTTGAGGCCCCTTGCACTTTGCAGAGGGGCATGCAAAGGCAGAAGGCTGTGAAGAAATACCGATTATGTTCTCTTGATGCAGAGTGTGATTTTATACACTCTCTCCTATGGTGCAGATGCTCTTAATTTCTACTGTGTTGATTATTCTTATCAATACATATTTTAATTTGCTCTGGCATTCTTCCCATAGAAAAGTTTTCCTTATGTATTTGATTTATGTCTGCAAATGTTGATATGTAACTTAAGGTACCTGAATTTAGCCCATTTCTCCTCTCACTTTAATTTCAGAAAATGTCAGAATTACAGATGTACGCACTAAAGCATCCAAGATTTCTGTGCAACAGAAAGATGAGTAAACAGTAGTACAGCCCAATCTACATTACCTTTAGCAGTTACCAAAGCCAGTAGATATTTACAAAAGTGTGCCTTCTTTCAGCAATATTACAGATAGATGGTTAAATACAAATTATAATATTATAATATTGGCTTTACACAAATATTAAAATGGGTTCTATATGTGTGATATTAATTAAACTTAGAGAGCTCCCAAGGCCTTGAACATACTTGAGACTGATTTTGCAATAAACTATCTTTTAAAACTCTGTTTGGAAAGCAGAAGGTAGGAACATCAGTCATCTGTTGTGTTTGACTTTATTGTTACTTGAGATTGTAGTAAATACTGAGCATGAGCTGGGATGAGATTGTATTGCTCATCTTTCCAAAGATAGATATGGATACTATTAACATGTGCCCTGTTTATTGTTCCTAACTGACTAATTTACTGCAGTAGTTTTATAGTGCATTTTTATTGTTGTAATATCTAAATGTAGTGGGAGAATATATATTTGACTCGGGGTAGTTTGGCTTTTGTTTTTCGAATAATAAAACCACTCTCTTCAGCCTGGTGAAGAAGAAATCTGCTTCTGTCCTTGTGTACAGCTATGGGTTTGTTCACACAGCTTCTCCTTCCCTTTTCTGCCTAGGCTTTCTCACCTGCAGTTTTCAGTAGAAAAGCAACAAACCTTTGAAAGGCTGAACCTCAACATAACTGTGACCCTCAATCAATACTTCCTTCTTCCAATTTCTAAAGATCTCTTTGTCCTGGGCACTCAGTATGGCCTTTTTCCTCAAAGTTCTTTGGCTGTCTTGAATGCTTACAGTGTAAAAGGTAATCCCTGATCTATTTTCAACTCCCTGCTCAGATGCAGACTGCTGGAAGGGAGCTAGGACTGGTACTGGAGACCTGGCAGCTTGTCCAGGAAGCAAAATTTTTGAAATAATGGTAATGTGGAGAAGCATGCAAGTCCAGGTGGTGAACTCAAATATGCAAGTACTTGCAGTTTCCTGACAGGACTTTATAGTTCAAGGGTATGGTCTCTTCTTATTTCTGTCCCTTAATGCTCAATCCTTGCCACATTTCTTCAACTTTTTTTGCATTGTCATCTTCCGTGTTTTCTTCCTCTCTTCTTCTCTCTGTGACTTTCTATGCAGGATGGATAATGTGTCATACACTGTCAGCTTACTCAGTGACCGAGTAGTGATATGATGGTGTAGAAATTGTAGGCGCACAGTAGGCAAACCTGTCATGCTTCTTATGCCCTCTGCCGGCAGACCTGCTTCCCAAACCTTCAGTCAGACTTGGAAAAAAGGCTTGTCACCACTACTTTGTTGTGGTTTATGCATTTATGAAGAAACACTTCCATCTCAGCCTGCTTAAGCCACTGCAGAGCAGGAGTTGTTGCTTTGGTAGCAGATGTGCTGTCAGGGTCCTTACAGCTCCACAAGATGTGCCTCTCCTAGAACAGATTTTTGCATTTTTGTACAATAAAAGCTAAGTTTTAAATCACACCAGTGTAAGTCATGCACTCCTGTAGATGTGTTTTCAGACAGAGATATTTATATCTATGCCTAGTGAATGGCCTCCTGGGCAGCAGGAACAAATGAGGATGGAAACTGGGCTGATAAAACATGCTTCTGCTTCAACAAAAACCCCCCAGTCTTCCCTTTCCAGAGAAGGCTATAAACCTTTTCTTGATTGGCCTAAAGGGGATAAACAAGTCCCTCCATGTCCTGATCTTTTACTAGTCTCAAATTATTTAGAAAAGTTTTAATTTTTTTTTTTTTTTTTTTTGTGGGGGGTGGTGGTGTTCGGGTCTGCACTTCAGACCTGTTCTCCCAGCAGCCAGGGACCTACAGCTGCTGTGGGTGGGGCAGGTGCTCAGGCAATTACCAACAGGTAATTGCTAACAGCAGTTGAGCTGAGAAGTTGGCTTGTGCCTGGCTGAGAGCTTGAGGACTGAGGTGAGAGAAGGGATAGGGAGTGGAATGGAAAATATTAGTTACACAAGCCAATCTGAGGTGTAGATGGGATTTAACTGGATTAGGTGCTGCATTTCATGGTCTTAATCACAATTTATGAAAAACTGAACATTTAACTATGAGATAGGACTATGTAGTTGTTATTCTAGATGCTGCATTTACTAATATGTAATGTAGTTTCTTTGTATTTTGCTCAGAAGCTGTCTTAAAAACATTGAAGTCCAACTAAAGTCTTCATAAACACAAGTTAATAGCTTACTTTTTGTTAAAAACAGAAGCTGAAAGGGCCAATGGCTCTTGCATTCAGTAATTCACACATTTTAAAAGAAGTGGCTGTCTCTTGTTCCTGTGGCTAGCTTGTCTCTTCAGGCTAGAAAACATTTCTGGGAGCATTTCCTTGCTGCTCCTATATCTCTATGCCCTTGGAATCTGATGCTAATACTGTATTTTTCTAAAATTAGAAAATTTTAAATTTCTGTAGGCCCTTTCATTTTGTAATTTGCACCTGTCAGTCGGGGGGGAAAAAAGTCTGATAAGTTTTTTTTCTTGTAGGCCTCTCAAATTGCAGCCCATTGCATTTAGCTGCAAAATCCTAGGTCATGTTAACAGGATGCCTGAAATGGACACTGGTAGAGGGTAAAAAAAATTGCCTGATACAGATGCTATCAACTATTTTTAGTTCCTGACAGTCCAGTATTTCCCTTACCTAAGGGATACCTGTTCATATTTCTTTCTCTTTTTCTTGCAGCTCTCAGTTCTGTGAAGACTGAGAAACAAAAATACAAAGTAAGGGTGTGCAGAGTTGATGGACTTTATGAGAATTAGGGGGCAATTTGACTATACACTGACCGGTATGATTGCCTTCTTCTGTGAGATTGTAGTGATGTTGTAATATATGTTGGGAAATAATTCATGCTATAAAAGCGTGTATTTCATAAAGATTGCAAAATCCAAACAAGTCTCTGACCACAAGCAGCCTGAGAGGCAGGCATCTATTCAAATTCCAAAATTCCTGAAGGTGGCCAGATAACGATCGGCACTTTAGCCCAAGAATAGACACACCCAGTGTGATGATCACCATTATCCCGAGACATCGTGGTCATGTCATTGGAAGACACCCAAGAGTGATCATTGCCCTGTTGATAACATCGATTAAGATAGACAAAGTCGCCAGAAAGATACGTGTGAATACGTGACTTCCCTGAATCTGATCAGTGCTGGCTATCAACAAGGAAATGGCGATTGTCCAGCTCTGCACAGTGAAAGAACCAACTATGAATATGCAGAGTTACAAAAGAAACTGGGACTTCTTCGCTCAGGCATAATAAACTGTATAAAGCATCCCTGCAAGAAGCGGCTCTCGTGAATGGTGGAGGGTCCGATGCAATAGAGGGGGGATCCAAGTTCACCCAGCACCAACCCCGGGCTCGACACTGTCTCTTTGGCTGTGGTGGTTTTGAAGACCATATTTTAGTAGCGGAAAAAGATAAAGAAATCTTTTCAGATTTTTTATAATTTGGCTTTTGATTGATCATTCATAACAGTTCCATATAGATGATTCCACATTTGGTGTCTTGGTGCGTAAATCAAGTGCACAATTCATAACAGTTCATGATAAGCACCAGTACAAGCTGGACTTCCCAGATCAGCCAACTGAAAGAATCTGAAAAGAAGAAATGCAGGAAATGCCTTGGTAAACTTTGCCTGGAAGATGGGTGACTTTTTTTTCAGCAATCTATAATCCATTCCCTTGGCCTTTGGCTTTCTTAACAAGGCCATTTGCATCCCAGATTCCCCATGAACTGCGAAGCCTGAGCTTGTGGAAGTGGCTGAAAGATGCCCTGTTTCTCTGCAGGGACATTCAACTGGAACAGGAGCCGGAGCGCTGTCTGGGGAAGCCTCCTCCGAGCTGGAATTTGTGCCGTGTTGGGAGAGGAGGAGGAGGGGGAGAGCGCTGGTGCTGTGTGGCAGGAGCAGGAGGTTTGGGCCACAGGACATTCCATCTGCACCGCTGCCCCGCAATGGGCAGCTGTGCCCAGGGCTCTGGGCCTGGCCCCGCGTGCGCTGAGCTCCCTGGGCTGGGCTCAGGTTCCCGCTGGGCCTGGGCAGAGCCTGGGCTCAAACTGGGGGCAGCAGCAGTGCAAAACACCTCTGGGCATCTGTGTTTCCTGCTGCTGGGAAGGAACAATGAAGCGAGTTTAGAAGTTCTGGTTTCTGCTTCTCCTGGTTGATTTTTTAATTTAACTCCACACTGCGGAGGCAAATTCTGTGGCAGCCACTGTCAGCTTATTCTATTTCAACAGTGCCAGCAACAGGGCTCTGTTTGAGCCCTGCAAATGTGGCCTGTGAAGCTTTAATTCCCCTCATCTTAGTGTTCAGGGGCTGGTGAGCATTCCAGTATCTGCTGATCTTTATGTCTGTGACAAAAATACTGACTTCACTGTCATGAAAGCACCGTGGGTAGCACCAACTGAAAGAGGCACTTGCATTTTTATGGATAAAATTCAGGTTGCAAGAAGAAGAGGGCCAAGAGCAGCCATGATCTGCAATTCCCAAGGCAGAGGCACCAGCAGCCTCCTCCTGTCACCTCAGGGTGAGTCAGAGCTGGAAACAGTGCTGGAACCCAATCCTTTCTTGCTCTGAGGGCTGGCTCAGGGCAGCACAGGCGAGCCCTGAGCAGTCAGGGCTGTGTGTGGGTGATTGCTGCTCTGCTCCAGAATTGAGCTGGAAAAATCCCTTGGGAGCAGAGGAAGGAGCAGGCGGGAAGGGGCCGGCACTGCTGCTGCTCCTGGCCGGGAGCCCCAGCTGGGCCGGGCCGGCGCCCCCTGCACTGCGGCTGCTGCTGCTGCCAGAGCCGGGCGGGACTCGGGGACAGGGAACGGACACGGGGGAACAGCAAAGGCCTGGTGGCTGCAGGGATGGTGGCGCTGGGGCTAGCGCCAGCACAGAGCTTCAGCCCGCAATTAACCCCAAGGGAAACCCCATTTCAGCCTTTCTGCACTCATGGCTGTGAAAGGATTGAAATGAAAGAACAGCAATCAGGGCCCGACACCTTCTCCTTTGGGAGGGGCCCCGCATCTGGGGCTGTGAGGGGCCATGAGGGACTGTGAGGGGCTGTGAGGGGCCGTGAGGGGCCGCGAGGGGCCAAGGGGAACTGTGAGGGGTTGTGAGGGGCCATGAGGGGCTGTGAGGGGCCATGGGGAACTGTGAAGGGGTTTTGAGGGGCCATGAGGGGCTGTGAGGTGTCACTCGTCGAGAATGTCACAGGAACAGGTAGGAGGCAGTTGTGTAGAGAGAGTGAAAGAAGGTTTTATTCAAGAGAACTGTGCGGTTTTTATAGAGAAACAGAAAGACGAAGTAGAGCAACACCACCTGCAGATTGTTTATACTTAACAAGTTATCACATCCCTACCATACCCTAAAAATTCTCACATGCTGCTGTGAGAAACACTTGCTGTTTCTCTCTCTCTCTTCCAGGGCATACACAGTGAGAGGCTGTGAGGGATCTTGGGGAACTGTGAGGGGCCATGAGCTGTGGGAGGCTGTGAGGGGCCATGAGGGGCCATAAGGGTCTGTGAGGGGCTGTGGGAGGCCAGGCCCCTCATGGAACCAAGGCTCCATTGTGACTGCAGTACCAAGGAAATCATTGTTGACAGTACAGAGCCTCATGGAACCAAGGGGCCTTTGTGGCCCAACAAGGCCTTGTGGAACCAAAGGCACCATGGTGGCACTATGGAACCTCATGGTACTACAGATCCATTGTTACACAGCAGCCACAGCAGGGCCGCAGAACCAAGGAGATCATTGTGACACTGCACAACCTCATGGAATCAAGGCATCCATGTTACACTACTGAACCTCATGGAGCAAAGGGTCCATTGTGACACTGTGGAACCAAGGAGACTGTTGTTGGCAGTAGGAAAGCTCATGGAACCAAAAGTCCATTGTGACATTGTGGGGTGTCATGGAACCATGGAGACCATTAGGACACTTCAGGACCACTGGTACCAAGGGGTCATTGTGACACTGCAGGGCCTTGTATAACCAAGGGGTCCTTGTAGCATGGCAGGGCCTTATGGACTCAAGGGGATCAAAGTGACACTGTGGGGCTCCATAAGGGGCTTTGGAGCTCCATAAGGGGCTGTGGAGCTCCATAAGGGGCTGTGGGGGCTCCATGAGACCGCGGGGCCATTCTGACCATGGAACCAAGGATACCGTTGTTACACTACAGAACAAAGGAGGCCACTGTGAACCAGCAGGGGAACCCACTGGGACTATTGTGACACTTCAAGGGCATTGTGGAACAGCAGGGCCTTGTGGAAGCGATGAGACCATTGTGACATCCCAGGGCCTCATGGGAGCAGGGGGCCATTGGGACACTGTGGGTCCCCATGGAAGCAAGGGGCCAGTGTAACACATCCAGGCCTGCTGGAACCAAGGGGCCGCTGTGATCCTGGGGAACCCAATAGAACCAAGGGGCCATTTGGAGACACTGTGACCTCATGGAAGCAAGGGGCCATTGTGGCATTGTGCAGTCCCATGGCAAGAAGGAAACCATTTGGACACTGCAAGGCCACTTGGAAAGCAAGGGGCCATTGTGCCACTGCAGAGGCAAGGAGACCATTGTTATATCACTGGGCCTCATGGAAACAAAGATCTGTGGTGATCCTACAGGGCCTTATGGAACCAAGGGGCAATTTTGATGCTGCAGGGCCCCAAGGATCCAAGAACATGGAACAGGTCAGGGTGGCTGGGCCTCCTGGGGGCTGCTTGACTGGTCCAGCTGGCCTTGGCATGTTGAGAGTTGCTTCTTATCAACCCCTGAAACCCTGGAATTCTGTGCATTCCTTCCTGTGGGAAAGAACTGTCCTTCTCCAGGGGTTCAACGCTGAAATTGGGATTCCACCTCCAAATTTGATTATATCCAAGAATTATTCCCATATGAAACTTGCCAGGACAGACTGCTCTGGCTGGCCTTGGCCTCTTGGGGGCCACTCCTCATCTGCCTTCAAAACACTGGGAGCCCGTTCTTTTCTTCCCATTGAAAAAAACACTTTCAAGTCCAGACATCCATGGCCAAAACTGAGAATCCACCTCCAAAATTCCTTATACAGTTTTCCAATGCTACCTCCCAGACAAAAGCTGCCAGGGCTATCTAGATTCCCTTGGCTGCCCTGGTGGCCCTGATGTTGCTGCAGGGCCTGAGTGCTCTTGGGGCCAGGCACAGTCCTGGGGGTGGCAGTGCCGCGGCTGCAGCAGGGACAGGCCATGGGCACTGCTGGGGCGGTGCTGACGCCTCAGGCCAGGCCCTGGGGGCTCCAGGCTCCTTGCCCAGGCTCTCTCAAGAACACGCCCAGGCCAATGCTCAGCACAGAAAACCCCGTGAGCAGCCCCAGGCTGGCCGTGGGCAGGCTGGGGGCAAACAGCATGGCTGGGGCTCTGCAAGGGCCCTGGGGGAGATGGGAAGGAGCAGCAGAGCAGGGGCTGATCCATCCCCAGTGCGCTGCACAGCCCAGGGCAGCGTCCCAGAGCATCCTCATGGAGCTGCCAACAACATCCCCCCTCTGCAGCCCTGGCCTCTCCCCCAGCTCACACAGGTGCCCCATCCTTGCAGGCACAGACACGGCAGCACTGGCTCAGCAGCCCCTGTTTGCATTGCACACAACAGGCAGGAGCACCCCCATGCTCTTGGTGTGGGGACATGAACGTGAGGGAGCACAAATGCCATCAGCCCCTGGGGCCAGCAAGGGTTGGGGGACACCAGGGAAACCACTCAGCTTTGTCCTGGCCTCTGCAGTCAGCCAGAAAGTTTGTTCCCATCAGGTGGGAGTTCCCTGTCCCACTGCAGACGCTGTTGCTCAGAGCCAGGGCTGCCTGACAGCCAAGCCCAAACTGCCCTGAGCATTTCCTTGGCTTCACCTTTGCTTTCTTTCCTCTTCCTGCTGCAAATTTCTTCCTATTGCCCATCCCTCTTCCCTCCCCTGCAAACAGCTCATCCCTTTTTGCCCTTCCCACTCTGGCCCCACTCCCCATTGCAGTTCCTGACTTGGCCCCATAAACGTCCCTTTGGGCAGCAGGATCATCCTACAAGTGCTGCAGGAATTGTCTGCAGGCTCCTGCAGTGCCTGGTGCTGCTCCCTTGCCAGAGGCACCCCAGGCCAGGGGGGCACATCTGGGCTGCTGTGTCTGGCTCTGGGGCTCCCTGTTCTGGGCAGTGAGGAGGAGCTGCAGAGGCTCTGCAGGACTGACAGGATGGGCTTTGGGGCTGGCAGGAGAAGCTGAGGGACCTGGGCTGCTGCAGCTTCTCAAGAGGGGGCCCAGGGCTCATCCTGCAACTGCTCCAAGGGTGGTTCCAGAGAATCCCAGAATCAGCAAGGCTGGAACAGGCCATGGAGATCATCAAGTCCAGCCTGTGCCCTGACACTGCCTTGTCTCCCCTGAGCCTCCTCTTCTCCAGGATAAACAACCTCAGTTTCCTCAGCAACTCCTTACAGCACTTGTGCTCCTGACCCCTCCCCAGCCTTGTTGCCCTTCTCTGGACACGCTCCAGCCCCTCCATGTCCTTCCTAAATTGGGGGCACCAGAACTGCAAACAGCACTTGAGGTGCTGCCCAAGCATTGCTGAGCACAGGGGAAGAATCCCTGCCCTGCTCCTGCTGGCCACACCATTCCTGAGCCAGGCCAGGAGCCATTGGCCTTCTTGGCCAGCTGGGCACACTGCTGCCTCATGCCCAGCCTGCTGTCCATCAGTCCCTGCAGGTCCCTTTCTGCCTGGCTGCTGTCCAGCCCCTCTGGCACCTTGTGGAGGGGAAGGGAAGGGAAGGGAAGGGAAGGGAAGGGAAGGGAAGGGAAGGGAAGGGAAGGGAAGGGAAGGGAAGGGTCCAGATCCAATCCTTCCTGAAATGTGGGGTTTGCTGGAACTGCCAGTGCCTTGACCTGAAAATTTCCCTATTCTGGCACAGCCCAAGTGCAGCAATTTGCTGGCACAGAAATCCAAAACCCGGCAACTTCCTGCTACTGGGTCTGGCACCTCCCATATCTTGTGTTTGCTGCCCCAGTACCCAGATTTGGAAATTTCCTGGTGCCCGCACAGCCCAAGTCCAGTGATTTGCTGGCACAGAAATCTAAAATTTGGAAATTTCAAGGTTCTGACTCCAGCACCATCCAGATCTAGTGTTTGCCTAGACTGCCAGTGCACAGATTTGGAAATTTCCCGATGCCTTCACAGCCCAGGTCTAGCAATTTGGTTTTAGCCACCTTAGGAAGAGAAGTTCCTCGGACTGTGACTTTCCTTTTTCTTGGAACTGTTTAAACCTGCTCTGGACTGAAAACCCAGACAAACACCTGCAGCTCACACCTGTGGCCCCCCGAGCTCTGGGACGCTGCATTCCAGCACCAGAGGGACTTAGAAGAGACCGAGTGAGCCAACTACAACCCACAACAAGGACTTTCTGAATTTTCCATCTCTTCAGCACTGTCCAAGGTTTTATTTAATATTATTCATTTTTCATGCTTGTGAATACTTTACTTGTTTAATAAACTGAGGTTTTTTTCACTTTTCTCGAGGGAAGTCTTTTCCTGAACTAGTAGGGGTAGGGGCTGCTTGAACTTTCTTTCTAGATGTATTCCTTTTGGAGATTTCCTCCCAAAATTTGCCCTAAGCCAGCACAAACAGTCACAATGAAAACTTCACCAGTGGCATAATTTCCTGGTGGCAAATCTTGTGACAGAAGCTTGACCTTGTTCTCCATGAGAAATTCTTGGGAAGAGCAGACAGGAGAAGATTCCTGTAAAACTGAAACAGCTTTCCAAAAGTGAAATGAAAATGGAAGAAACAATCCAAGATGTTTTCCTCTATTTATTTCTATGCTCCCCTTTTCCATGCTGCATCCTAGTAATTCCAGATGTACCTCACCTCTAAGATCAGTGACTTAGGGATTTTTAGGCGTTCTAAAATACCATGAGCCACACACAGTTTTCCTTCTCCTCTTTTTACTGGAAAGCAACACTGGACATGTAAGTGCAGTGCTGGGCTCAGGTAGGAATCCTACCCCAAGGGAAGGTGGCCCGACAGTGTTTGACCCTCAGCAAGGACAATGCATAGCAGCAAGCGAGGGGATCGCTGTGCCAGTGCGCAGGAGTCAGGGCTCTGCATCTGGGCTCAGCGCTGGAAGGTTCCCGTGTTTAGGCAGACGGAGGGGCTGTCCCCAGGGCGCGCGGGGCTCGAACGTGGGGCTCGTGGGGCGAGCGGGGAACGGACACGGGGACGAACGGCCCCGGTGCCTCAGTTGCAGCGGCGGCAGCGGCGGCAGCAGCGGCAGCAGCAGCAGCAACAGCGTCGGCAGAAAAAAGACCACAGACCCTAAACACTGCTTCTCATTCTCATTCTCATTCTCATTCTCATTCTCATTCTCATTCTCACTCTCATTCTCATTCTTCTCTCTCTCTCCCGCTGTCGGGCGCCCTTCTCTCGGGGTCCCTGCCCGGCGTCCCTCTCCTCTCCCCGCCTCCCTGTCCCCTGCCGGGCTGGGCCATGCCCCCGGCCCGCCCCCGGCCCCGGGCGGGGCTGCCCCGTGCCCGGGCCCGGCCGTCCCGCCGCGGTCTCGCCTCCGCCTGGCTCTGGCCGTACTGGCGGTGGCGCTGCTGGGCGGGAATCAGTGCCTGGTGCGGGGGCGGCATCGCCGCCCTTCGGCTCCGCCTGGCCCGAGCCCGGCCCCGGACCCGAGGCAGGGTGCAGTCCCGACCCCGGCCCCGGCTCCTCCCGGGGCCCGCGGAGGACACAGGCGGCGCGGCCGCTCCCGCTGCTTCCGCTGCGGCTTCCCCGCCCCGAGCTCCGCCTCTCGGCAGCGCGGCCGCCAGCCCCGAGCCTCCCGTGCCGCGTTCCCGGGAGCGAACGCCTGGGCATGGCCGGCCCGGGGCGCTTGAGAGGCGCTCGGGGGCCGTTGCTGGCCCCGGGCCGAGCGCTGACCGCCGCGTCCCGCCCGCAGGGCAGACTCAGCAGGGCCTGCAGGAGCAGTACAGGCTGGGTTCGCTGCTGGGGCGCGGCGGCTTCGGCAGCGTCTTCGCGGCCACGCGGCTCTCGGACGGCGCCCCGGTGAGCGGCGGACGAGGGGAGGGGGCGGAGGAGGAGGAGGAGGAGGGCAGAGAATGGGGCTGGGCAGGGAAGGCGGTGAGCTGAGCCCGCTGCTCCCCTTGACTTGCAGGTGGCCATCAAAAGGGTGCCACGGAACCGCGTCCTGCACTGGGGCAAGCTGGTGAGTGAGCAGGGCCAGCGGCAGCAGCCGGACCGTGCCGGGCGGGAATGAGCCGAGGCCCGGCACGGTGGGAGCCGCCAGGGCGCCCCGAGGGAGAGCGGGCGTGGGGCCAGCGCAGGGCGCAGAGCATCCCGGGCTGGCTGAGGGCTTCATGAGCCCCGGCACGGCATCGGCTCCACTGACGGCATTGTGCTCCTCCCGCAGCCTGACGGCACCAGCGCACCCCTGGAGATTGTGCTGCTGGCCAAGGTGTCCACTGGCTTCCCCGGTGTGGTCCAGCTGCTGGAGTGGCTTGAGTTCCCCAAGGACATCTTGATGGTGCTGGAGCGGCCAGAGCGGTGTCAGGACCTGCATCGTTTCATTCGGGCACGGCGGTTCCTGCCCGAGGAGGAGGCACGGGAGCTGTTCCGCCAGGTGCTGGAGGCCGTGCAGCACTGCACCAGCTGCGGGGTCCTGCACCGTGACATCAAACCAGGGAACATCCTGGTTGATCTGGCCACCGGGCAGGCCAAATTGATTGACTTTGGCTGTGGCACCTACCTGCAGGACACAGCCTACACGCACTTTGCAGGTGAGCCCACGCAGGGCTCCTGGGCCCAGCATCTCATGACCCAACATCTCCCAGCCCAAGCTGACTGTGGCAGCAGGGATTCTCTCTTTTGCGGCCCTTCATGTCACTGAGTCTTCACCGAGTTTCTTTTGAAACTCAGGGCTGAGTGGGTAGCCATCTTCCAGCCCTGCTGGCAGCCTTTGCCCCCCACTCTGCCCAGAACTGGTGCTGGGGCAGCCAGCCCAACAAAAATACCCGTGGGTGGGGGTAGCAGAGAGGGAAAACCAGAACCTGTGCCCAGCCGGTTTGGTGTGCAGGTGAGAAAGGGCTTGGACTGCTCCACTCACCTGGTCTGTTGGGGTTCATAATGGTTTTTGGGGCAATGCAGGCCGGGAGGATGAGAGCATGGTTTTTCCCAGCACTGGGTGGGTTCTTCCTTGTTATGGTCAGGCCTTGCCAGGGCTTCCACTGCCCTCTTGAAACACCAGTGGCTTCTTTTCCAACCCCAAGTCTGTACACAAGTCCCAGGTGCTGGTGAGAGGGCAATGCTCACCCTGTGTGCCACTGGGGCAGCCCCCACATGCCTAGGGATGCTGGGGCCAGGCTCTGGGAACAGCCTCATCCCCCTGATGAACTCCATCTGTATTCCATAGGAACACGGTCATACAGCCCCCCGGAATGGACCCACTTTGGCTGGTACTATGGCAAGCCAGCTACCATCTGGTCCCTGGGCATCCTGCTGCACCAGATGGTCTGTGGGGAGCACCCTTTCAGGAGGTGCCAGAACATCAGCTGGGACCATCAGCTCTCGCTGCCAGAACGGCTCTCTCAAGGTGGATCCTCATCTCTGGGCACGGGGGGAATCCCAGTGCTGGGAGACAGCAGCAAGCTTGTGGGCATCCTGCTCTGGCAGCTGCTGAGGAGGTGGCAAATGTCCTGCTCTCCTCCAAAACAGGGAAAGGATGGGAATGTTTAGGCCCAGCTTTGAGCACATCCAGCATGGCCTGTGCATGGGAATGGTGGGGCAAAGCCAATAGGAGCCTTCTCCAACTAAGTGGTGGTTTCTGGTTTCTCTGCCCAGAGTGCCAAGATCTGATCAGGCGGTGTTTATCCATGCTGGACTTGGAAAGGCCCTCATTAGAAGAGCTGTTCTGTCATCCTTGGATGCAGGATATTCATCTGCCCTAGAAGAAGGGAGAGAGCCACAGGCATACTTTGATCCAGGGCCCTGGTAAGTTCCAGCTCCACACATGCCTTGGCAATGAGAAGCAAAGGAACCCAGCCCTTTTTGTGCTGCCAGTGTCACTGCACCGGGGTCATGGGATGGGAACACGCAGCCCTTGGGCTGGAGCTGAGCTGCTCTGCCCAGCACTGGTGGCCGCCATCCAAGCTGGTTTTGCTTGTCCTGGTTCCCTGACAGCTGGGGCCCTGGACAGAGCCCTGAGAGCCTGGTCTCCCCCCAGGGAAGGAGAAGGAGCCCCTGGAGAAGCTGTACCGGGCGGGGCTGCTGCTGCTGGAGAGAGTGAGGAGGACACCAAGGATGACAAGCTCTTCCTCAGCCTGGCCAGCTGAAGATGATGGACTTCGATTCTGGCACCTTCTTCAAAGCCAGGCTCCACAGTGAATTTGCAGATGAGTCCACATGCAGGGGGATGCTCTCAGATTTGGGCATTGCCCAGCCTGGCTGGGAACCAAAGGTTCCCCCTTTGCTGGGGCAGATGCAACTCATTCTTCAGTGGCTGCCCAGCTGCTTTTGGCAGGGCTGGGGCATGGGCTGGGGTGAGTATGAAATGGGAGTGGGCTCCTGGCCCTCCCAAAAGCCCCCAGCACCCACCGTGCCCCGGGCTGGGGCTGGGGCTGGGGCAGCCAGGCCAACACAAACAAACCCCTATGGTGGGAGCAGAGGTGGGACTCCAGAACCTGAGCACAGCTGCTTTGCTGTGCAGGCAAGGAAGGGCTTGGGCTGCTCCACTGCCCTTGTTTGCTTTGGGGTCACTATGATTTTTGGCGGCAGTGCAGAGGGGAAGAGAGAAAGTGTGGGCTTCCCTCACCCATGGCTGGGTTTTTCCCTGGCATGTGGGGGTTGGGCCTTCCTCAAGGCCCTGACACAGATAAGAGTTTTTACCGTTTTTCTTGTTTTCCCTTTTTGCATCTAATATCTTTTCAAGAATGTGTTGTTTATTTTTCCAGAGGAAGCATTCAAGGTGGTCCAGTGTGGATGGGGAAGTGCTTGGGAGCAGCTGTGGTGTCATGGGCCATGCCCTTGGAGAAGGCTGAGGCCGTGGTTTGGGAGCAGCTTTTCTTGCAGCCGTGGCTGGTGTGAGGTGGGTCCCTGTGTGCTTGGCAGGGTGGGATCAGAGCTTTTGGGAGCTGGCAGCGAGCACAGGAGCATCCTGCTCTGGGCAGCTGCTGAGGGCTGGATGTGCTGTGGCTGGCTGCAGGCTGGGCACATGTGCTGCCCTCCTGCTCTGCTGCCAAAGGCAGCAGGGATGGGCAGCTCTGGGCACAGCTCTGGGCACAGCCAGCATGGCCTGGGCACCGCAGGCCTTGGCACAAGGGCACAGGAGCCCTCAGCTGACGGGTGGTTTCTGCTTTCTCTCCTTGCAGCCGGGCTCTGCGGGTGCTGAGGCTGCTCTGGGCTCTGCCAGGGCTCTGCTGGGCTCAGCCCTAGGCCCAGCTGGGCTGGCTCTGCCCTGACATTGCTGTCACAGCTCTGCATCAGACGAGCCCGTTGCGAGCACAGTGCCTGAGCTTTCTGCTTTGGCAGGTGAGTGAGACTCTGCTGCAGGCCCAGAGATTGCAGCTGGGGACACACATCCAACTGGCAAGGACCCAAACTCTCCACAGTCCCAGCTGAACGCCTGGATCTGTGCAGGGTGTTTTGTCTGTCCCATTCTTCCTTCTTGATTGGCTGGAATTGTGCAATTGCACTTTCTTCCTCCTCTAGAAGTGCCACAAGTGGGCCAAAGCTGGCAAGTGGGCCGTGCTCCTGAGGCAGTGCAATCTGGAGCTGGTGGATGGAGAATTGCCCTTCTGCACTTCCAAACCAGAGCAAAAAGCCGTAAGTGGGACTTTGTGTCTCTAAGAAATCCCTGACAGTTTCAAAGGGAATGTGCAGCTCATTCCCAGGCTGAGAAGGAAGGTCATCTTCTGAAGGATTTGGGGTTTGACAGAGTTTCCATTCCCAGTCCTGCTTGGAGCTGGAAGGGCACAAAGCAATTTCTTCTTGCTTCGAGCACAATTTAAAATACAAATTTCAAACGTTTGGAAACAAAGCCCAAAATCTTTTAAAAGGCTGCTGAGGTCAGTAAAATGGATGCATGCCATCAGCACATTTACAATGTAAATACCTGAGTTCTCTTTTTAAAAAGATCATTTACCTCTTAATGCAAAGAATTTAACTTTGCCTTTATGTTTTGTTTTTTCACTAACACCTGGATTTTATTCCTATCTTTTACAATTTACCTATTTTTTTTCCTTTTTCCTTTTTTTTCCTTTAAATAGAAAACATGTCCTATCAAAGGAATGTCCTTTGCTCCTGGTTCCCGTGTGGAGCAGCTCCCTTCCTGCTGGCTGAGCTGCGCAGGCAGAGCCCGGCAGCTCCTGGCCCTGCAGGGCTGAGGCTTTTCCCCGTTGCTGGGCACAGACTGATGGAGCAGCACTGCTGAACACGGGCACACAGAGGGAGCAGCAGCAGCTGCCTTTGGCCACCTGAGGCTCCAAGGCCCAAACTCTGAGCAGCCAGGGCTGGAAGAGACTGGCAGGATCTGATCCCTGACTCTGGGCCAGGGCTGCACAAATGACCCCACAGCAGCAGCAGCAGCAGCAGCAGCAGCAGATGGAGCTGACTTTGAGCACAGCCCCTGCCCCTCTTCCCTCCTGTGTGCAGCGGTGTCACAGCAGCCTGAGGCACCTGGGAGCCCCCAGTGCCAGCAGGGACTGGAGATGGCAGCCCTGGGCTCCTGGAGGCTGTGCAGGGAACGGAGCTGGGCACTCCCTGTCCATGGGGAGCTTCCAGATGGAAAAGGCTGCTGTGCCCAGGCAGCTCCAAGGGCACAGAAAGGAGGCTCTGGAGCACTGGATCTGTGCCAGTGCCACAGTCCTGGGCAGCAGCCAGCAAGCCCTGGGGAAACAGAGGGCACAGCAAGAGGGACAGAACCAGGCAAGGGCAGAGACTGGAGAGAGCCAGGCCTCGGAGCAGGAACAGCTGCTCCATTGCACTCTTGGAGAAAGCTCTTGGCTGGTTCAAAGCGCTGAAAGGCGTGAAGGGCAGAGAGGAGGCCACACCAAACAATGCTCCTGTTTGCACAGCCTCCCCTCTCCATGTCCCAGAAGGAATTGCATGGACTGTGTTCTTCTCTCTGATTTGTCTTGTTCAGCATGAGCAGCTCAGCACCAGGAGCTGAAGGAGCTGAAGCCTTAGGCCACAGATGCTGGGCAAGAGGGAACTTCTGGAGCAAAGTAATGCTGCTAAAATAGCCCCAGCTCAATGCAATGGATAGAATCATGGAATCACAGAATCCTTTTTGTTGGAAAAGCCCTCTGAGCTCACCCAGTGCAGCCGCTCATCGGGCAGTGCCAAGCCCAGCACTAAAACACGTCCCTGTAGTGCCAAGGCCTGGACACCAGCCCTGAGTGAGGCCTGGACAGCAGGCCCTGAGCCAAAGGTGGCCTCTGGATGAACCTTCCAACCAAACGTTATCTTTGTATCTGCTCCCTAATGAGATGTGCATGATCATTAGCACTGAGATAGATGTAGCCACTCATTAGTGAAACATGTATTGACCTTTGTGTATTTAGAAGCCAGACAAGGCCATGAAATCTGACATCTGGCCTTGTTTGGGGCTGAAGGATCAATGTCACCTCCCTTGGTTCCTCCTCGAGCTCTGGCCAGGCTTTGGGAGGGACCCAAGAGGAGGATGAAAGCAGATGTTGCCACACTAGCAGTGCTGTCAGTTTGTTCATTCAGCACTGTCAGAGCTGGGCCCTCTCCCAGCGGGGTTGGAGCCTCACCTGGGGCTGGAGACACCTGCAAGAATTCCCAGAGTGGCTCTGCAGCCCTTGGCTGTGACAGCTTGCCCAGCTGCTGTGTGGGTCTGGGGGATGGTAAAGGCTGAGGGTAAATGCTGCTGGATCTTTCTTAATCACTGCAGGCAATCTTTGGTGAGGATGGTTGGGTGCATTGCTGAGCTGCTCCTTTTGTGATTATTTGCTGCTCTGAACTGCAGGGAATGACACTGATTCCTTCAATTGGAGTCTGTGTCTTTGGTGCTGACCCTGCCCACTGGTAAAACAAAACTGGCACAGTCTGGCCAGATGACAACAAAATGTCACTTGTTCAATATTAATGTGAGGAATCAGTCCCATCAGAAATTCCCAGCTGGGAAGCCCTTCCCTGGAGTTCTCTGGCTCTGGAGTGGGCTGAGGTCAGAACCCTGTGGGAGCAGTGGGGCAGTCGGGTAAAAGAGGTTGAACCCCTGGATGTCTTCAAATGCATCCAAAAATTGCACATGAAAAAGGAAAAGACCATGTGGATTTGGGCAGACGAGGGTGAATTTGTTGAGAGTACATAGGAAACAGCACCTTCAGAAGGAGCAATGATTGTTGGAATGCTCCCACATGGAGCAACAGAAGAAGGTTTTAATCTTATGCTCAGATGGACTTGAGCAAGTGAAATATCAATATAATAAATAACTATATACAGATTTATAGTATGATAAGACCTTAATATATGTTTATATATTTATATATATGGCTATATCTACATATCTATATCTATATTTCTATATCAATATGTACATATAAAATAATAATAATGTGAAATAGTTCTGACAATGCTAATTTGGTAGCTTTGGCTGCTCAGGGATGTAACACTAAATACCCTACAGAACAGGACTGGCCGTGACCTTAAAGTCAGTGGTCAACTTTGTGAGATTGTATACAATGGAAAAAGGAGGAAGGGAGGAAATTGGTGATTTTACAGGGTGTGCTGATACTGTGATGCAGAGTGTTTTGTCTGTTCCTGTGAAAAATACTGTGATTTTGCCTGCAGGGTTTTTCATGTACCAGACTATCCACAAGCTGCCGGATTGGTTGCATGGGTGAAGGGGTTGTTAAAAGAGCAGTTGAAAAAATGAGGAGATGGGAACCATGGAGAACCCATCTGCCAGATGTGCTCCATGCCCTTCACAATGGCCCACGGGGGAAATGGAAACCCCCTGGCTGTGCACGGCTGCCCCCAATTTGCAAATCCAACCTTGGGCACTGAGACTTGGGCTGCCTGGGAAATTGTTCTGGCTGTGATGGCCCCTGGCAGGGCCAGCCCAGAGGCTGCAGGGCTGGGCCTTTATGCATTGGAATTAATGAGGATAAATTCAAAGCAAATGAGAGCTGTCAGTACTGAAACAGGAATTCAGATTCCTCCAGGACACTTTGCTTTGGTAACTGCTCCCTTGGAGCTTGGCCTTGCAAAGTGTTCCTGTCATGGCAGGAGGAATTGATGCAGAATATCAAGGAGAAATTACAGTAATTGTGTTAAAGAATAGTGACCAGGATTGGATTATTCAACCCCATGACAGGGTAGCACAATTATCGATATTGCAGTTTTAAGAACAATTGTGAAAAAAGGAGATCCAGCTCCAGTCACCACCATTTGTGGAGATAAAGGGTTTGGATCCAGCAGCCCTAATAATGGAGCCAGAATGTTGGTCCAGAGGCCAAATGGCCCTCCCGAGGCAGCTGAAGGAGCAGCTCCTAGGAAAGACAACTCTGAGTCCTGAAACCTGGGCAGGAACAATGGGAATGTGTCCCTGCAGCCAAGGATTCTGTGTGAGAACAAGGAGATCTGACAGGATATTGTTTTACACATCCTGCCAAACCAGATCTCCCTGTTTGCCCCAAGGGACCCTTTGGGAAATGCTCTGATCCATGGGGCTCCCTGTGAAGGCTGCTGTGACACTGAGGGACTTGCACAGGAATTCCATCCAGGAGCCTGGATGCCCCTCAGGCACTGGGACCCAGCCCCTTCCAGCCAGAGGGGAAAGGGCCCCCCAAGCCTTGTTAGCCACAGACAGCATGGTAAAGCTGAACAGCAAAGGGCCTGGGGGCATTATTCTGGAATTAAAAAGGTGCCAGCTCCATGGACAACAGAATTCTTGTTCCTAACTCGAATGAGATTGAGAAAAAAGAATGAAGAATGGTTTCACTAAAGTACTACTGAAGTCTGTAAGGTGTACCTTGATAGTCAGCCAGAATCTTTGTCTGCCACAAACACCTCTGGTGTTTCACCAAGAGGTCAGTCATCAAAATGTAATGATGGCTTATGATGGATTGCTGAGCTTCTTTTGTAATTCTTTGCTAATGATGATGTGCTTTGTTGAGCTTATCCTTTTGTAAATCTTTGCATCTGTGGATGATATAAATGACACAATTCCTTCAGTTGGTGTCTGTGTCTTTGGTCGTGACCCTGCCCACTGGTAAAACAGGGCTCCCTCTTGCCTGTGTTCCCTGGAAAGGCAAAAGCCCTCCCTCCAAAATTCCCCCCTTCCTCCCTGTTCCCCCCTTCATACCCTGAACATGATGTGCTCTGGTCTGGGTACCCCGGGGTCAGTTGGGCTCCCCTGTCCTGGCTGTGTCCCCTGCCCAGCTGCCCCGCAGCCCCAGCCCCTCCCCAGCGTGGCTGGACGAGGGGCAGGACAGGCCTTGGCTGTGCTGCAGCTCAGCAAGAACAAAACCATCTCTGCGTGCTCAGCGCTGTGCTCAGCACCCGGCCCAGCAGTGTCTCAGTGCCAGGGCTGTGCCCTCAGTGCCTGCCAGGGGTTTCCATGGCAACTGCCAGGCCAGGTGACCCAGGTGTCCCCCCCAGTGCCAGTTGCCATGGCAACAGTGCCCAGCCCCGCCCCTTTCTGTCTAGCTGAGCTGGCCTTTGTCCCTGGCAGTGCTGTCGGCACAGGGCAGGTGGCCATGGCACAGCCCCCAGCAAGGGATCCCCTCTGGCTCTGGGCACTGACACCAGCCCTGAGCAAGGGGTCAGGGCAGCTTTCCATGGCCACCAACATCACAACGGCTCCAGGCATCGGCTGCTATGGCACCAAACCAAGGAACGGGTCCCCATGGCCGTTGCCATGGCACCTGGTGGCACCAATGAGCGTCACTGCAATTGTACCTGGAACAGCCCTGGCACCACTTTGTCCCAGGGTTGCCATGGCAGCCGAGGACAGCAACAGCTCTGCAGGCAAGTGGCCATGGAACCTGGCTTCAAAAATGGCTCCTTGGGCTGGTTTCCAAGGAAACCTGAACTGATGGGGGTTGCCATGGCACCCAAACCCAGCAGTGGGGTCATTGCAGTGTCCATGGCAACAGTCCCTTGCAATGGCACCACTGCATGTTGGGATGATGATCCACCCTCATAGCTGGCCCAGGGCAGGTCTGGAGTGCTCTGGGTGGCACCTTGGGCTTGGCACACACTTGAGGAGGATGTCTGTTTGCAATGGGGAAACTCAGGAGTTTTAGATTGCTTCAAAAATCAAAGAAGGAAAATCCCTCTTTGGCTGTGTGCAGCCACTTCTCCAAGCAAAGCAGGTCCCAGGTGAGTGAGGAGAGACACGATGGGCTTGGGGAATGTGGAGCAAGGTTGTCTACACTGGCTCAGAGCTCAAGGCACAGCTTCTCTGAGCAGGCCAGGGCTCCTTAGGAGAGTCCCTGGATCAATATCAGTCACTGAATGCTGCAATCACCTCTTGTGTAATAGGAACAGCAATAAAAGACACCCTTTAAAATAGGACTACATATTTCCTGGAAGCTCTTGGAACTATTTCTCCATAACTGTCAAAGGAAAACCTCCTAATGAACTATACTGGAGCAGAGGGAAATCAAGGCAGAGCCAGGGTTTGTCAGGACTTGCTTGATCCTCATGAGCCTCACTGTGCATTTGGAGCTGAGCCCTTGAACCTCAGGGCCTGGGAGGAGATTGCACAAACCTTGCCAGGAGTCAAAGACAGAGGAAACACCCCAAGTGTCTCCAGGCATTCATGGCTCCCACTGAGGTCCCTCTCCAACACAGGCTCCTCATGGGCTCCTTGGAGGACAAAATTGGTGGCCAAGATGGCACAAAAACCTCTCAGACAGTGTGGAAAGGAAAATCCAAAGTACCTTCAACACCTTGAGTCTCAAAGCAATAATGAGCCCCATTTCGTGTCAGTACAAAGCTCTCCAGGGACTAATTAACACAGATAATTGGGGCCATGATTCCACAAACCTCTCTCAGAGTCTGTATCCAAAGGGAAACACCAAGTACCTTAAAAGAACTGAAGTACCTTGAAGCATTAATGTGCCCCACTGAGTGGTGTTACTGAGAAAGCCTCTGCAGGGACTAATTACAACACATAATTGGAGGCCATGACTGCACAAAGCTCTCAGAGACGCCAAGGCAAAAGCAAAACCCAAAGTCCTTTGAAACACCTGCAGTCCCTGCAGGGAGCATTCAGGAGCCCCCAGGGCCATTGCTGAGCAAGGCTCCCCAGGGACTCCTTCCAGCAGATCCTTGAGGCCACTGGGATGTGGGCTATGGGGGGATGCTGAGGGCAGGACAAGGGGCTGACAGTGACCAGCCTGGCTGGGGCTGTGCCAGGAGGCCCCAGGGCCTCAGGACAAGGTGTCTCCTCACAGCCCTTGGTGGCACAGACCCTGCTGTGCTCCAGGGCACCAAGAACTGGCTTCACATTGTCCGCAGCTGCCATCAGTGCCTGCAGTTCTCTGCTCTGCCTGGGGCCTGGGGACACTTTCTCAGTCATGTTCCTCAGTGGGATCTCTTCAAAGTACAAGAAACTTCAGTGTTTCAATAGAACTGAGTTCTTAAGGGTTCTGTGACATCACAGAGCTGGCCGTGACATCACAGAGCAGGGTGTGAGGCCATAGAGCAGTGTCTGCCATCATAGAGATTGGCTCTGAGGCATCAGAGAGTGGGTTGTGACATCACCTGGTGGCTGTGTAACATCATAGAGGAGGCTGTGACATCACAGACCAGATTGTGACATCACAGGGTGACTTTGTGACATCAGTCTTCTGCGATGTCACAGCACTGCTCTATGAAATCACAGGGTGACATAGAGTTGGCTCTGTGACATCACAGGGTCAGTGTGATATCACAGGGGCAGTGTGACTTTAGAGGGGCTGAGTGACATCACAGGTGGCTGTGTGACATCACGGGGGCTGTGTGAGGTCACTGGGGAGGTCACTCTACCCCGGCCCCCCTCACAGCTCCCCCCAGAGCAGTCCAACCCTGCTCGTGCACAGCAGGGTCCCCTGTCCCCCCAGGTCCCCCCGCCCCCGGCCCCGCAGCCTCCCCCAGAGGATGTTCCACGAGATCGACCCCAGAGCTTGACATGGGGACGGGGGACTGGGCCCTGGGGGTGGCACAGGGGGACAGGGACCCCCTGGCAGCATCCCCGTGTCCCCTAGGGCCAGAGCCTGGGCCAGGGCTCCTTCACCCTGTTACGAACGAGGGCTTGAGAGCACTGAAAAGTGCTCTCCGGTAAGGGATCGGCAAAAACCAGATTGAATATTAAGGGACAGCAGCACAAAGTTCCTTGGCAAGAGTCACTTTGCTCTTGACTGGGCACTTCAGGCACACCAAGGAAACAAAGCAACAACAAAACCAAACAGAATCCAGGCAATCAAACCAGAAATTAACCTAGAACTGTCCCTGTGTGTGTGTGTGTGACACAAGGACAGCAAGGGCAAGGATAAAAGGAACATGACCTGAAAGCTTAACAGAGCTCAAACTTAACAGGACTTTACTAATACATTAACCTTAACTGATATTTTCAACCTCACAGTTTAGCAAAAGAGCAGAGTATAACAGCATGTAACCTAACTTAAACCTATGACTATGCAATTTAACAGAGGAATAACACTTAACAATACTGAACTTAACATATAACTTATACTAAAGGTAACCGCTTAGCAAAAGAAAACCTCTCAGCAGCATTTAACTTCATTTAGGCCTTGTGATTTAACCTTCCCTACAGGCCTGACTGACTCAGCTATCCCAAGCACTCCAACCCCTCAGAGAGCAGCATTTCTGCCACATTTCCCCAGCACAGGCACTCCTGTGTGCACACAGACACCAAGAGTCAGTGCAAGGCACCTGTGAGAAATTCCCCTGAGGGCAGGAAATGCTCCCTGTGGATCCTTTGGCACCTCCCCAGTGGGTGAAGGATTGAGCCTGGAGGAGTTGGGGGATCGGCCCAGGCTCCGTCGTTGTTCGGGATCCCCGAGTGCAGAGAACGGGAGAGTTCCCGGCTGGGAGAGGCCCCACTCAGAGGGAGTCGCTGGCCCAGGAGAGCTCCAAGGGCTCCTTTTGGAGCGCTGTTTGTAGGGCCCCAAGAGAGGGGCTTCAGTCCCAGCAATGGTTCATCCTGGCCACACTTGGCATCAACAGCTTTCTTTGGCAGTGTGAGAACAGGGATGTTGTGTCACTGAGGGAACAAAAACAGCTCCCAGGGCTGCTCCTACAGGAACCAGGAGCTGGTTGGGCAGCAGCAGTGCCTGGAGCAGACAGTGTTTGTGATGAGCTGCAGAGGAGCTGAGCCCAGGGGCTGCTGGCCAAGGCCGAGGCCCAAGGAGCATTTCTCAGCTGGCAGGGCGGCCTGAGAAGGGGAGGGGGGAATGCAGCAGTACAGGGCCCATGGAACCAAGGGACAACTGTGACACTGTGGGGCCTTGTGAGACCAAGGGACCACTGTGACACTGTGGGACCTCATGCAATCATGGAGACCATTGTGACATTGCTGAGCCTCATGGAACCAAGGGGACTGTCCTGACACTGTGTGGCTCCATGAAATGTAGGGATCATTGTGACACTGAGAGGCGCCATCAAACCAAGGGTGCATTGTGACACTGCCGGGAGTCCTCAAACTGTGGAGACCATTATGACACTTTGGGGTATCATGGAACCAAGGGGCCATTGTGACACTGCAAGACTCCATGGAGCCAAGGGTCCAAACTGTGACATTGCAGGGCCTCATCGAACCGTGGAGAGACCATTAGGACACTTCACAGCCTCATGGAATGAAGGAGACCATTGTGACACTGAGGGGCACCATGGAATCATGGAGACCATTGTGACATTACGAGGCCCCATGGAATAACCAAAGCATTATGTCACTGTGAGGCCTCATGGAACCAGTGAGACCACTGGGACCCTGGAGGTCCCCACAGAAACCAAGAGGACCATTGTGATACTGTAAGGCCTCGTGAAACCAAGAGGCCTTTGTGACATTGCAGGGCTGCCTGGAACCAAAGGTCCAGTGTGACATTGCAGGCCCTCATGTCATCAATGGTCCATTGTGACACTGTGGAGCCAAAGGAGACCATTGTGGCACGGCAAACCCTCAGGGTCCTAAGATCCATTGTGACATTGCAGACCTCGTGGAACAGAGGAGTCACGTGACATTGTGGGGCCTGGGGAACCATGGAGACCACTGTGACACTGCAAGGCCTCATGGAATCAGTGGGACCATTGTGAGACTTCAGGGCCTTGTGGAGCCGAGGGGACATTGTGACACTGCTGGACCCCATGGAAACAAGACACCAATATGTCACTGATATTTTTTCATAAAAATCCTTTCTTTGGGATTTTTCCTCTTCTGGGAAGCTGAGGCCCCAGAAGAAGAATGTAAACAATTGTTATCTGCTGCTGTGGAATGTAGCAGGTGCACCTATGATTGGCCCATTATCCATGTTTACAATTAAGGGCCAATCAGGACCAAGCTCTCTGGGACAGGTTCACAGAGAGCTCTCTTGTTTATTGCTATTCCTATTCTTTTCTTAGCTTAGCAGCTTCTGAAGTTTTCTCTCTATTCCTTTTAGTATAGTCATAATGTATTATATATAATGAATTAATAAATCCAGCCTTCTGATCATGAAGCCAAGATTCTCATCTATCTCTTTACCCCTGAGGAACCCTTGCAAAGCCATGTAACACCATTATGGCACTGTGGGGCCTTATGGATCCAAGGCACCATTGTGACACTATGGGGCCCCACAAAACCAAGGGAAGATGGAACAGGTCTTGCTGGTTTGGCCTCCCAGGGGCCACCTAACTGGTCCAGCTGACCTTGGAACATTAAGACTCTCTTGTCATCTGCTTCTGAAACACTGGTCCTCTGTGCTTTCCTTCCCAATGGAAAAGAACTGTTCTTTTCCGCCAGGCACCCATGGCCAGAATTGGGATTTCACCTCCAAATTTCCCTATATCCAGAGATTGTTCCAGTAGGAATATTGCCAGGACAAGTCTAGTTGCCAGTGGTTTCATGAGGGTCACTTCCCATCTGTCCCCAAAATACTGGGGAAGGCTCCATGCTTTCCTTCCTGTGGAAAGAACTGTCCTGCTTTTCCTGGTGCCCATGGCCAAGACTGGCCTTCCACCTCCAAAATTCCTTCAGTTCAAAAATGCTCCCAGACAAAATCTGCCCTTATTGACAAGTCTGCCAGGCCTTGGCCTTGTGAGGCTCTCAGCTGCCTTCCAAACACTGGAGCCCTGTGTTTTCCTTCCTGTGGAATAGAACTGTCCTTCTCCTCCAGGCACCCATGGACAGAATTGGGATTTCACCTCCAACATTCCCTGTTGTGAGAGACTGGAGGAGATTGTTGGCTCAAAACATTTTTGCACAGGGGAGGAAGGGGCAGGTCCAGCCTTGCCCTGCCCTGGAACTCCAATGCTGCTGTGCCCTGGAACCCCAATCGCCCCAGAGCCTCTCTCCCAGCCCAGCAGTGTCTGCCAGTCCCTGGCACAGCACAGGCAATGCTCCACAGCCACCTCTGCAGCCCCCAGCCCAGCTCCTGAGGGACCAAATGAGCCCAAGTCCCACCTGGGGGAAGGGCCCAGGGAAACCAAGCTGACCACAAGGCAAGCACACATCTTGACCCTACCTCCACTTGGAATTTGCATCTGAACACTCCTGGAATCCAGGACTTGGTAGCTGTGTGGGTGCTTCTGTACATGTTTTTTGTTTTTCTCTTTCTGTGTATATTTCTTCCATTTCTCTTCTCTTGCAAATCTTGAGTAACTTAAAACTGCACAGGCTTAGAGTTTGTGAAGGTGAATGGTCCAATTTAAAGCTTTGATAAGTGGGGTTTTTTATTTCATTGAATGTCATATTAAACCATTTGCCAAGTTTCCATAATTTTCTAATATAACTAGTAAAAGCTGTCTTGTTCTTTCGAGCTCCTGATGATCTCTTGTCAGAATTTCTGCACTGCGTCCAACTCAGAGGAAACAAACAATTGCAATTTCTTTTAAATCTCTCATTGAGAAAGTTTTTTAGTGGATGGGAGTCAGGGCTTGTCTGTCCTGCTGGGCACAGCCCAGGCAGGGCTTTCCCAGCCACATTCCACACTCCATTTCCCAGCTGGAGCCCCTGGTGCCTCTGAGTTGTGCTGCCCCAGCCCCAGGGACGCTCTCCTTGTCTGCCCATTCCCCCATGGTCTCTGGGCAGGGATGGCCTCAGTGGGGGCTGCTGACATTCTCAGCAACTTGGAGGTTGCTGCTGAATTTTCCTGTTCCAGAGGCTTGTTCAGCCTTCAGCTCTTCAGTGCAGGAATTCGGTGTCCCAGGGCTCATTGACATTGAGAACACCTTAACAAGCCAAGCCTCTGGGAATAATTTGATTTCAGTTTTCAAATCATCTGTGGTTAACTTGACCGATTTCAGTAGTGTGTTCAAACGGAATATATTCTATTTACAAAGATAATGAGAAAACTTTTTTTAGGTCCTTCTTCAGTTTTTTCCTGTTCATAAATCAGTCTGTGCAGTCTCCAATTGACATTGAATCCAAGTACCTCCTCATGCAATTTGAATAAAGATGAAAATCAAGACCCTTCATGGCTGACAATCAATCAGACTCTGTCCCTACCCCCACCCCACCATTTCCCCCATCCAAGCCCTGGCACTCAGAGCAGCCTTGTGCAAATCTGAGCTCCCTCCAGCCCAGGCTGCACCTGCAGCTTTCAGCTCCTTGGCTCCAACTCCCACCTGCTTTTCTCGGAGAAGGAGCTGCCCGAGACACAGAGGGATGTTCATTTCTTGTCAGCCAACAAAGCCAAGGGAAGGCACAGCTCCATCAAATGCAAAAGTCATTCCTCTGCTGGATATTGAATCCACTTTCCACAGCAGACAGTCTCAGAGCAATGGAAAACACCTTCTGTGCACAGCACAGATCTCAACAGATCCTCCCGTGCAAACCCTCCATACTCTGATTCTGCCCAGATTTGCTCTTTGCACACAGCAGTCATACACTGAAGTCAGGAGCTCCCTCCATGACCAGAGGGAGGAACATAGGGAAAGGGGATGAAGAGCTCTCCTGTGCAGAGCCAAGGTCCAAGTGCAGCCCCTGCAGTGGGAACCACAACTCATCAGGTTTGTGTCCTTTGTGGTCAGGGACTGGTGGCATCCAGAGGCACAGAAAGGTTTCTTGCCAACAAACACAAGTTGAACATTTGAACAGTTTAAGAACCATCACAGCTCTTCCCTCAGCTCTCTGGGATGTCCCAGAAGCATCTGACATACCCCCAATCCCCAAGGGATTTCTGTACAGGAAGAATTCTAAAAAAAGGACATAAGAAAACACAATGCTGTGATAAATATAAACAGAAATGAGATGATGTTTAATTATATATTTATTTGAACTTCAGAAATATTGGGCAAATTCTTGCAGATCAAAGTATGAAATCAGTCCTTTGAGAGGTACTTCAATGACCAGAGAGGACCTAGAGGAGTAAATCTGGGGGCAGCAGGAAGTACATAGATCCACCTGCTTTAAAAGAAGAGATGTCCTTAGACATGGCCATTTAACCAGGAGGGCTGGAAACACCTGATGGAAAAGAAAGATTAAATCATAGAATGAATATTGCGGACACAAGCAGAGGGGAAGATCAGTATTTTTTCTCCTTCTGCCATCAGTATGCTTCCAGGAAATCCCTGTTTTTGATGGGAAAACTTTGCTATAACTTCAAAGTACTCAGATTACCCAGATAATAAAGATTTGTTTCTATATTAGAAACTAACAAGTATTTAAACCTGTGCCCCTATCCAGGCAGACATCAGTTGTGTGCCCATGAACAGGCAGTGCCACTTGTGCCCTGAGGTGCCCAGCTGGGATTGGATCTCTCTGAGAGCACCTGAGAGAGAGTAGAGCACCTTGCAAGCTGCAGGTCCCTGACAGCCCCACAGGGCTCCTGGCCCATTAACATCTGCTCTGCTCCAGTCTGAAACAGGGCCCAGCATGGTGCCAGAATCATCAGAGAGCTGAGGTGTGTGCTGGAATTCAATGCCCTCCCCATCCCTCAGCAGCCCTGCATTTCCCTCCTGCAGCCTTGGCCTCCAGCACAGCCATGGAGGCTCTTTGGGCTCTGGACTGTTCCTGCAGCCCCAAGGGCAGCTGAGCTCTGCCTTTGGCACAGCCAGGCCTGGCCAGCGCAGGCCATGCTCAGCAATTGCTTGTGTGTGCCTGGCCTTGCTGTCAACCCCGGCAGTGGCTGCGTGGCCCCTTTGTGGCCCTGTGCCGGCCCAGCCATGGTGGCCCAGCCCCTGTGCAGGCCCAGCCCAGGCCAGGAGCATTGCGGCTGGGAACGGCCCCTGTGCCGTGGTGCCCACAGCAGCCTTGGGGCTCTGTGCCCCATGGCCTCCCTGCTGGGCAGCCTCTGCCAGCTCCTGCAGAGCCCCTGGCACCTGTGGGACTGCACAGACAGCCCTGCCCCGGGCTCTGCCAGCCTCTGGGCCAGCAGAGAGGCAGCCAGGGCTGGCCATGGCTGTGAATAGGCCCTGAGCCCCGCAGGAGGATGAAGCTGGGCCACAGCCAAACTCAGCCCAGGCCAAAGCTGGGCTCAGCAGCCAGGGCTGCCAACACACGGGCACAGAGGCTGGCACTGACAAATGTCCTGGGCCCCCTCCCTGCTCTGCCCATGCCACCAAGGGCACAGAGCAGCCTCCTCTCTGGGCCACATGCCTGTTTGCAATGCCTTGCACAGGCGCTGGCCCTTCCCCACAAGGCCTGGCCGGAGTCCTGTCCCTGCACGCTCAGCCAGGCTGAGGTGGACACTGATGGTTTCTGGGCCAGGCTCTCTGAGCCCAGCCCAGCTCCCTGCAAGCTCTGCCAGCTGCCCTGAGCTCTGGGCAGCACCAAGGGCCTCTCCCCAGCCCAGCCCAGCCCAGCCGGCTCTGGCCCCACAGCTCTGCTCAGGCCAGGCTGCTCTGGGCACTGCCCCCCGGCCTCAGCCCCTGGCAAGGGCACAGCAGCAGCTGCACCTGCCACAGGACTAAGCCCCAGCCATGGGGGAAGGTGCTTGGCCAAGGCCAAAGGAGGCTCCCTGGCTTTCCTGCTCCCCTTGGGCTGAGGTGCTGAGAGCTCTGCAGCCCCTGCTGCCATCCCATCTGTCCAGGGCAGCACAAGAGCCCCAGCCTTGGGGCCCTCAAGAGTTGCTCCTGCTCCAGGCCCAGGGCCCATGCCAAAGCTGGGGCAGCCACAAAGCTGTGCCCATTTCTGTTCATTGTTGCTCTGATGGGAATGGATCTGCTGGCACTTGGAGGTTGCTGATGAATTTTACTACTTCAGAGGCCTCTTCTTTCTTGAGCTCTTCAGTTCAGGAATTCACTGGAAAAGGCTGTTAAACATTTCTTCAAATCACCCAAACAAGACAAGCCCTTGGGAATAATATAAGTTTTCAGTTCTTCTGTGATTAATTACCTACATTTCAGAAATATATTCAAAGTGAATATACTGTACTGAAAAAAATGCAGAGAGAACTGTTTTGTCCTATTTTTTTCCTGTTCATAGATTGATATCAGAAATGCAGTGTCCAGTTGATATTGACCCCCAGCAGCTCCTAATGCAGCATGAATACATATGAAAATCAAGACCCTTTATGGCTGACAATCAATCAATCAATCACAATTTCTCCCCACCATTTCCCTTATCCAACCCCTGGCACTCCTATGGATCAGGAATTGTGTTCCCAGCAGGAGCAGGGCAGTGATTCTTCCCCTGTGCTCAGTACTGGTTGGGCAGCACACTGTTAGGTCACAGGAACTGGCTGCCCAGGGCAGTGGGTGAGTCACTGTCCCTGGAAATGTTTATGGAAAGACTGGATGTGGCACTCAGTGCATGGTCTGGGTGACAAGGTGGTGTTGGGTTCCAGGTTGGACCTGATGCTCTCCAAGGTCTTTTCCAGCCTGGCTGATTCTCTCATGATTGTGACCCTGCAGGTGCCTGGGGAAGCAAGGGGCCATTGTGACACTTCGGGGCCTGGTGGCACTAAGAGGACCATGGTGACATTGTGTACGACATGGCAGCACAGAGCCAAGAGGCCATTGTGACACTGTGGGACTGAATGGAAGCAAGGAGTCCATTGTAACAGTCTGGGTCCTGGTGGAACCACAGAGGTCACTGTGACACTGCAGGGCCTTGTGGAACCAAGGGGCCATTGTGCCATTGCAGAACCAAGGAGACCGTTGGGAGAGCATGGGCACAATGGAATCAAGGGGCCATTGCTCCATTGCAAGGACTCTGGGAACTGAGGGAACAATTGTGACCCTGTGGTGCCCCATGGAACCAAGGGTCCCTGGTGACACTGCAGCATCTTGTGTCACCAGGGCTCCATTGTGACACTGCAGCACCAAGGAATTCATGGTGGCCCTCTGAGACCTCAGGGAACCAAGAGGCCACTGTGACCCTGCAGGGCCTTGTGGAACCATGCAGGGCATTGTGACAGAGCAGGACCTGGTGTCATGATGGGGCCATTGTGACACTGCAGGGCCCCATGGAACAAAGGGGACAGTGCTGCTCCTCAGTGTCACATATTTTATGTGAACATATTTTATGAAAAATCCTTTTGCTAGGTATTTTTCTCCTGAGAAGCAGAGAGGCCTCAGAAATGAAATGTAAGCAATAATTATCTGCTGCTTTGGAATGCAAAGGGGGACCTTGATTGGTCTCATGTGGTGGTTTTTAATGTCCAATCACAGTTTGGCTTTCTCGGACTCTCTGGTCAGTCACAAGATTTTATTATCATTCCATTCTTTTCTATTGCTTGCTAGCCTTCGGATGAAATCCCTTCTTCTATTCTTTTACGATAGTTTTAGTATATAATTTTATTTTAATATATATAATATATATCATAAATTTATAAATCAGCTTTCTGAAACATGGATTCAAGTTTCTTATCTCTTCCTTTGTTCTGTGACCCCTGTGAAAACCACCACACCTCAGGTACTCCTGGAATAAAGGAAACATGTTTGACAAGGTGGTGGCCCTTGGGACCAAGAGACCATTGTGACACTGTGGAACCAAGGAGAGCATTGCTGCACTGCCAGACCTCATGGAACCAAGAATACACTGTGACACGGAAGGCCTTGGGGGCCAAGGATCCATTGTGACACTGCAGGGTGCAAGGATCCAAGTGACTTTGTGACATCAAGGGGTCCCTTGAAACCAAAGGGACATTGTGACACTGGGTGGCCTCATGGAATCATGGAGAGCATTGGGACACTCGGGGGCCTCATGGAACTCTGGTGACACCAAGTTGTCTGGGAATGTTGATCTGCTGCAGGGTAGGAGGGCTCTGCACAGGGCCCTGGACAGGCTGGATCCAGGGCCCGGATCCAACAAGGTGACGTTTCACAAGTCCAAGTACTGGGTCCTGCACTTTGGCCACAACAACCCCTGCAGCACTACAAGCTGGGGACAGAGTGGCTGGAGAGCAGTCAGGCAGAAAGGGACCTGCAGGGACTGATGGAGAGCTGGCTGGGCATGAGGCAGCAGTGTGCCCAAGTGGCCAAGAAGGCCAATGGCTCCTGGCCTGGCTCAGGAATGGTGTGGCCAGCAGGAGCAGGGCAGGGATTCTTCCCCTGTGCTCAGCACTGCTTGGGCAGAACCTCAAGTGCTGTTTGCAGTTCTGGGTCCCCCATATTTAGGAAGAACATGGAGGGGCTGGAGCATGTCCAGAGAAGGGTAGCAAGGCTGGGGAGGGAGCACAAGTCCAGTGAGGAGCAGCTGAGGTACCTGGGGTTGTTTATCCTGGAGAAGAGGAGGCTCAGGGCAGACAAGGCGGTGTCAGGGCACAGGGTGGTTTTCATGTTCTCCATGGCCTGTTCCAGCCTTGCTGATTCTGGGATTCTCTGGAACCACCCTTGGAGCAGTTGCAGGATGAGCCCTGAGCCTCCTCTTCAGGAGCTCCAGCAGCCCAGGTCCCTCAGCTTCTCCTGCCAGCCCCAAAGCCCATCCTGTCAGTCCTGCAGAGCCTCTGCAGCTCCTCCTCCACTGCCCAGAACAGGGAGCCCCAGAGCCAGACACAGCAGCCCAGATGTGCCCCCCTGGCCTGGGGTGCCTCTGGCAAGGGAGCAGCACCAGGCACTGCAGGAGCCTGCAGACAATTCCTGCAGCACTTGTAGGATGATCCTGCTCCCCAAGGGATGTTCCCATGGGGCCAAGTCAGGAACTGCAATGGGGAGTGGGGCCAGAGAGGAAAGGGCAAACAGGGATGGGCTCTTTGCAGAGGAGGGAAGAGGGGTGGGCAATAGGAAGAAATTTGCAGCAGGAAGAGGAAAGAAAGCAAAGGTGAAGCCAAGGAAATGCTCAGGGCAGTTTGGGCTTGGCTGCCAGGCAGCCCTGGCTCTGAGCAACAGCGTCTGCAGTGGGACATGAAACTCCCACCTGATGGGAACAAACTTTCTGGCTGACTGCAGAGGCCAGGACAAAGCTGAGTGGTTTCCCTGGTGTTCCCCAGCCCTTGCTGGCCCCAGGGGCTGATGGCATTTGTGCTCCCTCAGGTTCATGTCCCCACACCAAGAGCATGGGGGTGCTCCCGCTGCTGTGTGCAATGCAAACAGGGGCTGCTGAGCCAGTGCTGCCGTGTCTGTGCCTGCAAGGATGGGGCACCTGTGTGAGCTGGGGGAGAGGCCAGGGCTGCAGAGGGGGGATGTTGTTGGCAGCTCCATGAGGATGCTCTGGGACGCTGCCCTGGGCTGTGCAGTGCACTGGGGATGGATCAGCCCCTGCTCTGCTGCTCCTTCCCATCTCCCCCAGGGCCCTTGCAGAGCCCCAGCCATGCTGTTTGCCCCCAGCCTGCCCACGGCCAGCCTGGGGCTGCTCACGGGGCTTTTCTGTGCTGAGCATTGGCCTGGGCGTGTTCTTGAGAGAGCCTGGGCAAGGAGCCTGGAGCCCCCAGGCCCTGGGCTGAGGCATCAGCGCTGCCCCAGCAGAGCCCATGGCCTGTCCCTGCTGCAGCCCCGGCACTGCCACACCCAGGGCTGTGCCTGGCCCCGAGAGCACTCAGGCCCTGCAGCAACACCAGGGCCACCAGGGCAGCGGGGCAGGGCCATGGCAGCAGCACTGGCAACACCAAGTGCTGCTGCTGCTGGGCACAGCTGCTGGGCCAGCACTGATCTGCCCCCAGCTCTGCACACAGACATTGCTGCTGCACCTCCAGAGAAGGCAACACAAGGGGAATCTGTAGTTAAAACTTTGCTGGGAGAGCCTTTAGTTCATTTACAGCCACTAAAAGCACAGCTCCTCCTTGACAAGTCTGGGGCCACAGGACAATTTAAGAGAAAGAAAATGAGAAATGGAATAAAGAAAAGCCTAGATTTAGAGACAATAATACAAACTAAAACAGAGGGGAAAAACCCCAAATCAACAGAACTATCCAAGATGACTTTTATTATAGATTATTTGCAGAAACTGGCACGCCGTTTAATGTTTCTGAAACCATCCAGTTGTCAGTCTCCACACTGTAGCCTTGAGCTCCTGGCTCCTCAGGCTGTAGATGAGGGGGTTCAAAACTGGAGGAACCATAAAGTACAGAACTGAAACCACCAGATCCAGGGATGGGGAGGACATGGAGGGGGGCTTCAAGTAGGCAAAAAAGCCAGTGCTGATGAACAGGGAGACCACAGCCAGGTGAGGGAGGCAGGTGGAAAAGGCTTTGTGCCGTCCCTGCTCAGAGGGGATCCTCAGCACAGCCCTCAAGATCTGCACATAGGAGAAAGCAATGAAAACAAAACAACCAAAAGCTATAGAGATAGAGAAAAGAGAAACCTCAATTTCCCTGAGGTAGGATTTGGAGCAGGAGAGCTTGAGGATCTGAGGCATTTCACAGAAGAACTGGCCCAGGGCATTGCCATGGCACAGGGGCAGGGAAAATGTATTGGCCGTGTGCATGAGAGCAGTTAGAAAGGCACTGGCCCAGGCAGCTGCTGCCATGTGGGCACAAGCTCTGCTGCCCAGGAGGGTCCCGTAGTGCAGGGGTTTGCAGATGGACACGTAGCGGTCGTAGCACCTGATGGTCAGGAGGAAATACTGTGCTGAGAGGAAGAACATTATGAAAAAGAGCTGTGCAGCACATCCTGAGTAGGAGATGGTGCTGGTGTGCCAGAGGGAATTGTGCATGGCTTTGGGGACAGTGGTGCAGATGGAGCCCAGGTCAGTGAGGGCCAGGTTGAGCAGGAAGAAGAACATGGGCGTGTGCAGGTGGTGGCTGCAGGCTACAGCGCTGATGATGAGGCCGTTGCCCAGGAGGGCAGCCAGGGAGGTGCCCCACAAGAGGCAGAAGTGCAGGAGCTGCAGCTGCCGCGTGTCTGCCAATGCCAGCAGGAGGAAGTGCCTGATGGAGCTGCTGTTGGACATTTTTTCACTCTGGCCATGGTGGACTGTTGAAAGAAGACATTGACAAGCGCTTTGAGTCAATCCTATGAGGTTATTTTAGGAATTCCCTCAAAACTACTTTTCTATCTGTGGGGGAATTTCACTAAGCTTTTTTTATTTTTGATTGGGTTTATGCTTTTGAGTCCCTTCCTCATCTTCAGCATTGCTCTCAGCCTGAACCCCAGGGAAGCCCAAAAGGGAAAACAGGGCTCCCTGTGCCCCAGTGCAGTCAGACCTGCTGTTCCCACAAAGGTGCCCTATGCCTATTACATCTCCTCTTATTTCAGGGTGATGAAATTTTAAACATGTTTAAAAACAAAAGTGGAGTTTCTAAAGACTCCAGTTTCAAAGTCAATTTCTCTAAGCCCATCTCTCTTTCCCAGTGCACCTGAACAGAAAGGGATACCAAGGATGGGTCTGGCTCTCTGCTGCCTGTAACTTTGCCTACTAGGAACTGTTCCTCTCTATCCAAGCCTTGTCCCTGCCAGTGCTGCCAGAGCCCAGCCAAGCCCTGGGGGCTCAGCTGTGCCCTGCAGACACCTCCCAGCACAGGGCACTTCCCAGGGGCATCTCCGTGGCAGCAGGGCCTTAAGGGCAGGCCAGACAGAGATGCTGCAATCCAAGGTGCTGCTGCTGCTGTCTGTAGGGAGAGGAGGCTAAGGAGGCTTTCTGAGGGAGATCTGGGGCCCATCTGCTGATGCCCAGGCTGACAGCGCAGGAGTCTCAGTGACACAGCCAAAGCTGACAGCCCCTTTCCCTTCCCTTCAGGAGAAAGCTGAGAGCAGCCCTGGCCATGCAGCACCATCTCCACAGCAGGAGGAATCTGCCCTGATGGGGGTGGCTCCTTCCACCTCCAACTTCCCCCCAGCAGCGTCCATGGGAAGCTGCCAGGCAGGCTGAGAGCTGCCCCTGGCAGGTGGCACATGCCCTGGGCTGGCCAAGAGCCATGAGGGCTGCAGGAGCTGCTCTGCAGGACAACCCTGGCTGCACATGCAGTGCATGTTCATGTCCCAGTCATGCTGTGCTATGGCTGCTTTTCAAGTCTGCTTTGAGCCAAATAAATAGGAGCGATAATATCAGGAAGGGGAAATTCTGAGCTGGCCCTGTTGTGCCTTCTCCTCCTGCTGCCTTTGCTGATCCAAGTCTTGGCCAGCCCCCTGGCCTGTTGGCTCAAGATGCTGATCCCCTGGAAAACCTTTTTGTTCCAATGAGCTTCCAACACAGCCAGAGCTCTGAGCCAGGTCCTGGCAGGGCCATGTGCAGGCAGGATCTGGGGGCTGCAGCTGTTTGTTCCATCCCTTACCTGCTTGACTACCTGAGCAGAGTTAAGGACAGTGCAAATCTGGAGAAGATCTGGGTATTTCTGAGAGCTGAAAAGTTCTGGATGTGTCCCAGGCATGTCTGGAATCACTCTGTCTCCAGTGGTTTCCTCCTGTGTTAAACACTTGTCTACAGTCAAGGCCAAACTCCCTCTTCCAGACTGAGCTGTGCCAGGAGTTACTGACCTCCTGTGCCAGGCTCTGGAGCTGCTCTCATCATGCCCAGATTTCCCTCTGGGAATGTTTGCCTGGCTTGAAACCACTGGCCTGAGCCAGCCTGCCTGAAGAGACCTGGGAGGTGGCCACAGACCCATTTGGTGAGCAGCAGACCATTGCCTCTTCCCAGGCTCAGCATCCAGCAGAGGATCTGACACCAGCCCCAGGCACACACGCACAGAGCAGATGGTGTCCCTGCAGCCCAGTGAGCTGTGACACCTCTGGGAATTTACTGGAAAGCCCTACCACCTCTCTAAGGCTCTCAGGAACAACCATGAGGGAAGGAAATAAAAAACAAGCCCTCAGAAAAACACAAAATGCTGTGTGAAGTACCTGAAATGCCCCCAACAGTTTAACTAGAGCATGGAGTAAGCTGAGAAAATGTATGAACAAACGAATTAAACAAGTGAGCACACAGCAGACAAGTTGGCATGTAGGTGTCTACTGAGAAAGCTTAAGCACAGCAAGGGGAGAAAAAGCAAACTCAAACCAAGGCATAATATCCCTCACATTTTGGAGCAGAGCTCTCAGACCATGTATCAGCCAAACCACTCCAAATTACCATCTGCCAGAATGTCCTTCAAAGAAAACAGGTCCACAAGTTTGCAAAGCAGCAGTTTAATATTGTCCTATCAGATGAGAGGCTCTCTCCAAAGAAGATTTTTGCACTTGAGTAAGAAACACTACACAAAAGTGTGACTCTTGTGGCCACTGCTACACTGTCAGGTACCATGAGACAATGAATTTTTGGAGTCCTGGCCATGTCATGGCAGGTACATCTGGAAAGAAGCTCTTTAGCAGCCCCTGTCATTTCATAAGTTACCTGCAAATGTTTCCAGATCCTCTGCATGATCTTCTCTGTATGCAGAAAGAGTCTACATAAAGAACCTGAGCAAACCACTCTGGTATTGTTTCAGAGACAAAGATACACCAGAATATGAAGAGCAGGTTTTGTTTCTCGTGTATCTTCCTGTCATCCCTAAATCAGGCTCTGTTTCAGACTAGAAGCTGGATCCTTCCCTGGTATAAACCTGGGTACCTGCTCCTGTCCATGAGGCCCATCACTCCACACACGCTGAGGGCCAACGGCATTGCATATGAGATTGCCAAGTAAATTCAGGTCTGTGCATGCACCATGTGTTAGACTAGGCCATAAATAATTTATGATGCTGGAGAAGGTGACTGTATTTTTAGGTGTAGAAATATGCAGATAAAACAGTCCTGACCTTCAATTTTCACTCTGCACTTCTGATCCTGAATTTGAGTCTATCCAATGAATTTCTAAAGCCTCTGCACCTCTGAATGAGCAACACATCCCCTGAAAAGCCCCAAAACCCATAAATCAAAAAAGGGGCACCAGGAAAACCCATGGAGCCCACAGGATACCTCCTGTAGCCAGCGCTACACAGGATGCCCGAGCATAAGGAAGAGCAGGCTCCTTCCCCTGAACCTCAAACATTCTGCAGGTCAGTCTCCTCTGGATTCTGGCTGCTGACCCTTATTCCTGACCCCACATCTAATCAACACGCCTTTGATGTCAGAGGCATGTGTTCATGGGGCCCAAGTCTCTCTCTAAAGACCACGGGAGCTGCTCAAATCAGCACTTTGCCATCCTGAGGCAGCCCAGGAGCAAGGATGAGGAAGGACAAAGGTGCTCACTGGGGTGCTTGTAACTGTACCCTCTGTAACATCTTCCCCCAGAGAGAGCTGTCAGTGGGACAGAAGGAGAATTATTCCTTCCTTGGACTTTGTAGAAACAGGGAGCCCAGGGAAACCAAGAAACAATCATAGATTTGACACCACATTACTTCTGGATGTGTCCAATGAGCAAGATAAGGACACACTGAGGAGAAGGGGAAACAGATGTTGCAAGGGCGAGGAAGGGGACAAGACAGTTTTGTGGTGTGTCACAACACAGCTTTTGGTCTCTGCTATCAGAAATAAACCAAGGGAGGTGGAGAGAGGCACAGAGCCCAGGTGAGGGCAGGTCTCACCTGGACAGGGCAGCTCCCAGGACAAAGGCAGTGTGTTCCTTCAGCGAGGCCTCGCTGCTGTTCAACCCCTCGATCACCAGCCGGAGCCCACCCATGGACAGGAAATCCTTGGCATTGTCCACCTGGGAGAGAGCAGCTTCCATCAGCACAAAGCCCCAGCCCCTGGAGAGCACCTCCCTTCACATCCACAGCATCCCTTCCCTCCTGCTTTGACCAGCAGGGAGTTTTATAAGGGATTAAAAATTCCGAGGGAATGGCTGTGGCTGAGCTTAGCACAGCCTTGCCCATGAGCAGAGATGTCACAGCTGCCCAGGCCCAGTGTCCTTGTGGGAGGACATTGTCACACTCAGAAGGCATCACTGGAAACTCAAATACTTTGATTATAGCTATCAAAGCTGCTCTTGACATGTATTTGGCAATTCAGGTGGTGTCAAAAACTCAATATATCTGCTGATGTCAAAAAACTCCAGCTCTTTGCTCTCCCCTGAGCAAGGCTTTACTAGGGATCCAGGGAATTGCATGTTTTGCAAATGAAGTTAATTAATTGATACTGTAATTGTAGCACCAGGAGTCAGGGATGTTTAGGAGCCTGTCAGCACCAACAGGGTGCAAAGGGGGCATGGGAGCGAGTAGCATGGGCATTTCTGGGAGTTCTCCATGAGTTCCATCAACAACTTCCCATGGACAAGGAAGGAAAAAGCCAGTCCCAGCTTGGAGGGGTCATCCAGGAGCTTCCCCAGGGAGCAGCCCCACAATGACTTTTCTAAGCAAACAGTAATGGATTAACTGCCAGTAGGGAAAACTTTGCACATTAGTGGGAATTCATCAGCCTCTGGCTCTAAGTGGATCAGGGGCTAGCCAGGCACAGTCCCAGCGGGCATCTGCTCTTTGAGAGGAGATCAGAAAAGGCTCTGAGTGCTCACAGACAAAATTTAGACAAACAGCACAAACTACTTCAAGTACAAAATTCAGTCCAAAGTCAAATCAATGCATTTTGGTATTCAATGATTTTTTTTTCAGTTTAAAAGAGGATCTGATGAATGCTCAGAACTGCCTGCACAGAAAAATCAGTTTCTGCCTGCACAGAAAAATCAGGTTTAGAAATTCAACATATCTCTCTGAAAGACAGGGACACAACAGCAATCGTTGACTGATGGAAACAGAATATAAAAATGAGTTATCAGCAGGGCAAGCCAACCCCCTGATGAGGTGGAACAGGACCACAAGCCATGCAGGGCATGTGGGACCCTCTTCTAGTCAATGACTTCATGCTCAGTGTTATATGTATCTCAACCATGTACCTTCATCAAAATTGGCCCTAAGTCAGATATTTCAGGTACCCAGGAGAAGAAGAAGCTTTGTGTCCTACAGGTCTGTCGTTACCAACCAAAGCAGGACCTGGGGAGCTCCAGCTCATCTCTGCTCCCCAGTGGGACAATACCCACCTGTCCCTCTGCAAAACTGCTCTCTGCAGGTCTGCTGGGGCTGATTGAGGATTTGCAGCAGCTTTTGTATCCTTTCAGATGCTGTTCTTTTAACTGTCCCTATAAACCAGGCCTGCCAGAGCTCTCACTTTTCTGCAGACCCATCTTTATCTACAACGAAATCTATGCAGCAACCCAATTTCAGCTGCCAGTGGGTCCTTTTATTACTCAGCCTCTGTAAAAACTGGTTTAGTGCTGGAATCAGACATTGACTTCTGCATGAGAGGGAATATATGGACAGGCAGGAATTTGCATCCAGCAGCTGGAGTGGTAAAACCATCCCCTGCTGTAACCTCAGCAGCACCAGAGTCCTTTGTGCTGCCCCAGCGTCAGTGAGACACCACAACAGCAGAATGTATTTGTGCTGTTGTGCTGTAAAGCTTATTCTGAAGATGTGTTTATCTTTTTTAACCAGAGTCTGTTGTGAGAGCTCCAGTTCTAAAACTAACAAAATCCCCAAACTTAACAACTTGAAGGTATTAACCTCTCTGGGGAGCAGTGTATGCTGCAAGGCAGCAGCTTCTACCTCACTTCAGTCCACTGAAATCAGAACAGAAGAAAAACCAAAGATCAAAAGAGCTCTTGAGTAAAGTACACAGGCAAAGCAGGCGAGGGGAGGGATGGGAGAAGAGCAAATATGACAGCAGTTATTCAGGGAGCAGGTTTGAATTGGAGGAGAAAGAAAATAGGGAGGGAAGGTGAGAGAGAAAATGTTAGAAAAGAAGAGCGAGGGAAAGCAGCATGTCAACTGCACACGATGGAGAGGAAATTAGCAGAGAGAGATGGTGTAGCATGTCAGAGCAGAGGAGAGGGGAAGATAAGCAGAGTAAATAATTGAGAGAAAGAGCCTGCAATGCCTGAGAACGGGCCTTGGCTCCACACACTGCTGTGCAAGCACCGTGAATGCTGTTTATGAGTTACGCTCTGCCCTCTTCACATTTGCATTTGGGTTTTATGCGTTACAGATAACCCAGCAAGCCAAACCTTCCTACTCCTTCTCCAAGACGGGCTCCCGAACATGCCAAGCTGAATCGTGGCTGAGGAGAAGCAAACTAGAGCTGGCAACCAAAAGCTGAGCAAAGTCAGAGCCCTTGGGCTGACTCTTCAAAGGCAGGAGAGAGCATCTCCCCGGGCTGGGCACCAGCCATGGCTCCCACGGCACGCTCCGAGGCACGAGCTGCCCCGCACCCACTGCTCCAGGGTGACCATGGCAAAAAGCAGGGAGCAGCCTTTGCTTGCACGCCCTCCAGGGCATGGCATTTTCCACTCCACAGGGCATCCTGTGTCCCGGAGACAGCAGCAGGATGGCTGGGAGCTGAACAGTTCGGAAAAGCCACGGCACGGCATGGTACTGCTCTGATGGAGGCTGGGGAAGGTGGGACTTGCAAAGTGGCCCTACACAAGTCCTTGGCCACCCACATCTGCAAGGATCCCCTGCTCCCACAGCAGGGCTGTGACTGGTTGCAGAGGAGTCCTGGCAGTTCAGCCCTTCCAGGGTTATGCAGCATCAGCGTCCTTTGGCTGCTGTTCAGTAATTACATTAAGCCACTGCTGCTAAAGTCAGTCCCAAGCAGAGATAATGCTCTGGACACATTCAACTGACTGGAAGAAGAAAGAGGAGGAAAAGCCATGCTGGCTTAGAGACAAGTCATATTTCTTCTCAGCTTCCTGCCTGACGAGAAGGTGCTGCCCAGCCATCTGCCCCGACAGCGCGGGCACAGAGCAGCGCTGTGATCGGCGCACAAAGGAGCCCCTGTGCTCCTGCCAGCCTCCTGCCATTCCCCCTCTCTGACCCCTTTGATGCTGCATGTGTTTCCCTTTGATGGTCCAGTCCCTGCTCCTCTGCCATTCTGAAATTGTTTGCCCCATCCTGTGCTGCAGGGATTTTCTGCTGGAATAGTCCAGATCGCTATGCTGGAATTCAAGGCATGCCAGGGCATTTGGGGGTTGCTTTTTAGCACAATGGCCTGATGCTCTGGCACCCTTAATCAGGCAAGATTAGCCCTGAGTACAAATATGAAGCTCTTTGGGTGCCCATTGTTCACAGTTATTCTCTGAGTCACACAGATGCTGTCAGTGACACAAAAGCAGGGAGAACAAACAGCAAGGAAGCCTCTGCATGCCCACAATGACAATTCAGAGTGGAAATTCAAGACAAAGAGCCCTGGAAATAACACTTGTATCAGCTGGCACATGGACTCTCTCTCTCACAGCAGCAACACTTCAGCTGCCTGCCTCCAAATACCACATTTGGTTCAACAAGTGCTGTTCCAGTGAAAGGGCTTGCACTGGCACCTCCCAAGAGTTGTCCTATTCACCCTCTGAAATGACAAAGTGCCATTGGAAACTCTCCCAGTGCACTCCAGACTCTCCCCAGTCACTGGGGAGGGAGAAGCCAAGTCCCTTCCCACACGGCAGAGCAGAGGCTGGATGCCCAGACACCCTCCCAGGGGTGGCACCAAGGCAGGCACCAAGCCCAGGGGAGCAGAGTTCTGTGCCTGCAGCTGCATCCAAGGGGAGGTAGGAATGTGTGAGCTGAAAGCAGAGCAAGAGAGATCAGAGAGAGGGGGGAAAAGTGTGAGCACAAACCCCAGGAAGCGAGATGCCAGGAAATATGTTCACCCTCACACAGAGCTAATTAGCACAGCGAGGCTCTGCTTGCCACTGCTTACTCACACCAATGCAAAACAGGGGGTTTTGGGTGGCTGTCACCTTTCCTGGTACAAAGACGTTCTCTGTGAACTGATATAAAGGCACCTACCATCAACCACGGCAGCTTTCCATGGAAGCAGAGAGAAAGTAATTATTTTCGGAGCAACCACCACTCTACTTACCCAAAAATGGCAGCTAAAACACCATTTTGAAACATTAAGGAGATAAAAAAGGAAAAAGAGAAGATAAGAAAACCAGCCTGAGAACAGACAACAAATCAGGCAACCACCAGGATACTGCTGGCTCCTGGCTCAAGCGATGATTAATTCCAACCTGGATATAAAATAAGCCTGCACTAGTCCTCTGCTGTCTGTTATTGTCCTAGGATTATGGTAATTAAGCAATTTGTATTACCTGATACTGATAAGAAAAATAAAGCCCCGTTTATGACACCGTATCCCCTGGATTTTACACGGTAGTTACTGAGGCATTCTTGTTACCTGGTGAACATAATATTCGAGATCACAAAGCGCCGCGACTTTCTCATCCAGCGTGGAGGCAGAGCTGTTGAATTTGCTGATTAATTTAACCATAATTTCATAATCTGTTTCTATCTTCATGTTCAGCTTTTCAAACTCCTCCTTCAGCTGATCTATGGGCCAGAACTTCTTCCTCACCTCTTCCTCTCGGGCCTTGGAAACAAAAGGAGGAAAAACCAGATGTGAGATAACAAGATAGGAGATGAAGAGAGACAAGACAGACACAGAAAGGAATGCCAGCCCCAACATTCACAAAGGGAACCGGGCTGTCTGGGCCAATGGATTTATTGCTCTACATCAGAGGTGCAGGGGCAGGGTCCTTCTGAGAAGCCCAGGAACCCAGTTAGCTGTGATATACCCACAACATGAGAGAACAGTAGAGCTCTGTGCACCACTTCTACATCTCTACAGCATTTGTGCACTATTTCTACATCCCATTTCCATCCAATTCAACATCAAGCCCACAGGCAGCAGTACTGCTGTTCTCTGCTTGCCTGCAAGTGGATCTTCTCAAAACCTGGCTGCAAAAAGCCCTGAGGCACCTCCCTGATCTTACAGCTGAACCTCTCTGGAACTGGACATGAGGTTGGAGAGCTCCAGAGGTCCCATCCAGCCCAAAGTGCCCAGTGACTCCAATGAGTTCTCAGACACAGACAAAGATGCTTTTGCCTTTCCAAGTGTTGAGCAAATTCCTGGAAGGGTCTATCTCCTAGGGAGAGGTGTGAGGACAGAAGCTGTCAGAAAGGGAGGCAGAAGGAGCAGTGATAAGCTGGGGGCAGCTGACGCGCTGTGCCATGGGGCTTGGCCAGCACACAGCCTGTCCTGAGCTCATCTCCCTCGCAGTAACAGCACCCCAAGGGCTGCCCTGAACAGAGAGCTGACACAAAACATGTGGTGAGGAGGAAAGGCTCTGTCAGAGATCTCAGAGAGCCCCAGAGGTGCAGGAACATCAGCACTGGTGGCACTGGGGACAGAGCCTGCTGCTGCAGGGGACAGAAGCAGCAGAGAGGCCATGCTGGAGCTGGGCTGCTCCAAGGACAGGAGAAAGGCAGAAAGCCCCTTTTGGAAGGCATTTGTCACAAATGCCAAGATGTGTTTGTATGCGGAGTGAGCCTCAGCTGGAGGGTTTGCACTGTCCTGCTCCCCATGAGGGATCAGAGAGGGCTGGAGGAAAACCAAGTGAGCAATGGAGGTGAAAGCTGTGTCAATGGAATGGTAAATTACCAGAGGTACCACACCCAACGCATCCCTGCCCGAGCTGCCTCTGCCGGAGCACAGAGGGGCTCAGTGTAACTCCATTTCCTCTGACACTGAGCCTTCAGGGATGGATTTGCTCTCTGCAGGAGTGACTGCAAATGGAATACTTTAGGTTCATTAGATGTAGCTGCTTTTAGCCTAGTTGCTGGGACAAAAGCTATTCTAACAAGGGGTTTTAAAATATGGCTTATTTTCCCCTAATAGAGTATCACTAATTTTTGCATTTCAATGATCCTCATTTACAGCAGCCCTTTTCAGCAGCCCTGCAATCAATCAGCAATGCTACTATGGAAATAATCTCCAGCAAATGAAATCATGCCGTGCTGCCACATAAGGGAAGAAAAAGCCTTTCTGTGACACCAGAACTTTAGAGCCTTGACTCCTCTTTCAGTTTTTGTTTGAGTGAGCCAAGACCAAGGCAGCAGGAGGAGCGAGGGTTAAAGAAATACTGCTGAGGGGGAGAAGGGAAAGAGGCTCTGATGTACCTGATGAGTCACACATCTTCCCACCTATTTACTTCAGGTAGTGGGTTGTTTTGTAACTAAATGGACAACTTGGAGCTTGTGTAAGGAAATGTCAGCCCCTGCTTCCCCATGGCCACTTGGGTTTTGCTATCCAGAGCACAAGGTTGGAAACCCAAAGCAAGGAGAGTAAAGGGAAATACCCTCTGTAAATACCATCAGCTGCAATCCAGTTCCCTTTGGGGTCTGCAGACATTTTTGTGAATTGAGCTGCAGTGAAACAGATAAATTACATTGTTCAGAGCAGCTGTGGCTGCCCCTGGATCCCTGGAAATGTCGAAGGCCAGCTTGAATGGGGCTTGGAGCAACCTGAGATAGTGGAAGGTGTCCCTGCCCATGGCAGGGGTGGGACTGGATCACCTTTAAGGTCGTATCCAACCCAAACCACTCACAGAATCTTCGAGTCATACAGAAAAGTCAGGGAACAATATCACTAACAGGTTAATAAAGGTATTTTAGGTCCATATTCACTACAAAATTAGTTTGCATAGTGTTTTCCAAGCAATCATTTTAACCATTGTGTTTCAGCAGAGTGTAACAGGGTGTTTTCAGATCCCTGCAATGTGCATTGCTTTAGAAATGGGAAACTCACCTTCCTTTCTGCCTTCTCACTTTCCTTCATTTTAGCCAAGGCCTTTTTAAGCTCCTCAGATGTGAATCAATTTGCATCGAGATCAACCTTGCCCAGCCTTGCAGAAGAAACAAAACAAACAAGAACATGTAATGAGTGAAAAACGGCCTCAATTCTATTTTCACGGTGACATTCTAGCAATGGCTAAGGGCAGGAGGAAAGGAATGAAAAAACCTACCATACTCAAGAAAAGATTAGTCTGAGTGCTGGATTCTGTGTCAGGCTCACAGACACCATCCCCTGACAATAAAGGGCTCTGCTGACCCAAATTCTCAGATCCCACCACAATAAAAACAGCTGATGAATTGATACCTCAGAATTTCGTGTTGCCATTGAGGAACCACCCCAGCACCACTATACAACTGCAGAGGGCCTACAAGCTTCAACTTGCAGATTTCAGCTTATGAACATTGTACAGAGAATCACAGGAGACCTCAGCACCTTTCCAGTGAGGGAAGGGACTACAGAGAAGTGGGAGAGGACTCTTGGTCAGGAACTTTAGTGACAGGACAAGGAGGAATGGGATCAAACTGCAAGAGATGGAAGAGATTTGATGATGGGAAGAAGTTCTTTACTGTCAGGGTGCTTGTCCCCGACACAGGGACCAGTGCAGAGAGGCTGTGGATGCCCCATCCGCAGCAACATCCAAGGCCAGGTGTGACAGGGGCTGCAGCAACCTGCTGTGCTAGGAGCTTGCTCAGCTTGGAACCACATCATCTTGAGGGTCCCTTCCAAGCCAAACCATTCAAGGATTTGATCAATCTGACATCCCCATCTCCCACTGAGCAGCGGCCCTGAAACTTCAGTGACATCACAGCTCCCAGAGGGTTCCAGGTGGAACGTCCAGGACCTGGAAACGAGCACAGCAGACACTTCACTGGTTGCCAAGGGTCAGTTGCTGCCCGCCCTGCACTCTGACCCTCAGCGCTGAGGTGCTGCTGCTGCCTGGGCTTTTCCTGCAGCCAGATCTGGAGCGCTAATCCCAGCAGGACATGCTCTGCTGTGCCCATGGAGGTACAGTGCCATGCCAGGCAGGGGGCACCCGGCCTGGGCAGGCTGCAGCCATGTGGGAATGGATGGTGTGGGACAGAAAGCCCATTGGGAGATTGTGCTGCCCCTTGCAGAATGACAGAGACACTGTGAAGGAAATGGAAGTGGACCAGGGGCTGGATAAGGAAGAAATGATGGAGGTGGACTCCTCCTCTACTTCCATGTCCAACCTGGTTGAGGACATGGAAGTAGAGGAGGACGACAACATCGACAAGATGGAGGTCGATGAGGAGGATAACATCAAGGACATGGAAGTAGATGAGGAGGATGAAAACGAGCCCATGGTCCTTGGATGAAGATGCAGCCCCACAGGTAAGACAGGCAGATGCTTCCCACATCCTGGCCACACACACACTGGGTCCCCTGACGCCAGGCTGGGGCTGGGCTGGATGGCCCCGCTCAGGGACACGGTGCCCGCAGGGCGGCTGGATTGTGCTGCCACAAGCACCAGCCCCGGCCTGCCCTGCACTTGCCTGGGGCCACGCCAGCCCTGCCAGCCCCGGCCCAGCCCCTGGGGCCCAGCTCCCAGCCCTGCTGGGCCCTGTGCTGCCAGCTGAGTCCAGCTCTGCTGCTTCCTTTCTTCCAGGACTCATGCACATGATGGCACAGATCTGATGCCTTTGTAAATACGATCGAAGTTTAGAAGTTCCTTGTAAATATGTTTACTACGTTGGAAGTTTTTTGTAAATACATTTTGAAGATTGTTAGCCCATCAGATCCCATGTCAATATGTTCTGTATGTTTTTGTGGTTGTTGTTATAACAATTGTTATAATGACACATGTTCTGTAAATCCTAGGTTTGCCGATCTTCGGCAAATAAATACTGTTTCTTTTTAAAACCTCACTTCTCTTGGCCATTCCTTTGGGCACAGGCAGCCTTTGCACACTTGTAGGTTCCACTTGTTCCGCCTTCCCGGGGCTGGAGGTCCCTGGGGGTGTTGGAAAAGAAATGAAATTTAGCAAAATGTGTAATTATAGTTTAGTTATGAGTTGTGTGTGAATTGGTTTGTTAAAAGCAGTTTTGCAGTTTTGTAGCCATTGATAGTGTGTGTGTTGGGTTTGTGCATAACCTAGCAGGTAGTCTTAGGAATTTAATAAATAATTAAACTAGTGCAGGAAAGTAAGAATGCTAACCTGTCTGGAGGCAGCATACAATGCTCTTAGAATAAGATAAGCAGAAGATTTATGATCTTGCTTGTGAACTAAGGAATGTATTACAAGGGGACCGTGACTAGGCAAGGGGAACTGTTTCTTGGAGAAACAGGGAAGCACCCATACGTGAAATCGGGGGCTCGGGTTTTTTTTGGGATGTGAGTCCCCTCAGCTCCCCGGGCCCTTAATAAAGCACCCACAAAACTTATTCAAGTTTTGTGTCATTTATCAATCGGGCAACAGTTTTTATGGCGACCGCGGCAGGACTCCGAGGGCAGCCGGGGCGGTTCCGCGTCTCGATCCACTCCAAGCTGGCACCGAGCATTTCTCGGGGAGTCATCGGTCGTGTCCGACCCCCGCGCCTGTTGGACAAACTGCATCAAGGTAAGCCCAAAGATGCTTTATATTGGAAAAAGGTGATAATTGGATTTGGATTTGGTGGTTGGTAAAAAAGCCTAGGCTCCGGCCATAAGACGTCTAAGGACGCAGGACCGGAACTCGCCTCCTGTTTTTTTTTTTTTGGGGAAGGACGGCGAGAAGGTATATTGGTTTAAGGTGTATTGGTTTACTGGGACTAAAGGTGGAATTAAAGGTTGTAATATGATGTCTTGTAAAACTTTTAAAACCTTACTGCAAGCCAATGGTAAAATACCTGGAAATACGCCATTAGGTTTTATATTGCAACGGTGGAAAAGTGAGGGGTATTATCAAGAATTGGATAAAAGTAAAATGATAGATTATTGTAATCATTGGTGGCCTGAATATGAGATTGGGCAAGCGGGATGGCCGGTGACTGGTACAGTGGAATTGGGGATAATGGAATCTTTGATGCAATTTTTAAGGAGAAATGAGAAATGGGATGAAATACCATATTTGGATTTGTTTTTCGTTTTGTACTGGAAAGATGAATGGCAAAAGGAGTGTGGTATTTTGGTTTTAGAAGTGAATGATGAGAGGGAGTGCGTGGGATGTAAAGAAAGAAAGGAGCGTAATTTGTATCCTTCAGTTGAGGAAGATTTGTCTTATTGTATAGCACGCCCGAGGGCTCTGGTTGCTCCTAATCTGCCCCCTGCTCCCCCTGCGGATATAGCTATAAAAATGGGATCTAGTGAGAGTGATAGTGATGGTGATAGTGAAAAGAATGAGAGTGTTAAAAGAACTCCGTTAGCAGGGCGGACTCGCAAGGGGAGGAAGGGGGCAGAAGGGGCCACAGTTAATTGCGCCGTTAAGGGAAGCTGTGGGACCACAGGGAGAAAGGATACTTATAAAGGTGCCTTTCTCCCCCGGGGATTTGGTAATATGGAAGCAATCAGCGGGGAGTTATCGGGAGGATCCTGAAAGGGTGGCAAGGGTGGTTAAAATGGTAATAAAGACTCAGAATCTGGACTGGAATGATTTACAGGTATTATTAGATACTATAATGGATTCCACGGAAAAGGAAATGGTTATTAGAGCCACTAGAGAAAAGGCTCGTGAGGAAATTCGGTTGAGACAACTAAATGAAACAGTTGATGAATTGGTACCTAGTGAGGAACCAAGGTGGGACCCAAACTCTACGGGAGGAATAAGGGCTGTAAAACGATATCAGGAATTGTTGGTGGAAGGAATTAGAACAGGAATACCTAAGACTATGAATTGGTCCAAGTTGTATTCGGTCAAGCAGGACAAGAATGAGTCTCCGTCTGCCTTTTTAGAACGATTAAAAGACATGGCTCGGAAGTTTACTAATTTACATGTAGAGGATCAATCAGGAAAACTTCAATGGGCATTGTTGTTTATGGGGCAATCACAAGAGGATATTAGGAAAAAGTTACAAAAGCTGGAAGGAGAGGACACTCGGAGTTTGGATAAAATGTTGGAGGTAGCGTGGAAGGTGTACAACAACAGGGAAAAAGAAACTGCAAAAAGACAACAAGCTAGTATTCTGGTTGTAATGCAACAGACAGGGGCAGGAGGAAGACCCATTAGGGGTCGAGGTCGGGGAGGAGCTAGTCACGGACATAGGGGGCTGGCAAGAGGTCAGGGAGGATTTGGGTTTGCACCTAACATGGGGAGGTTGGATCCAAACCAGTGTGTGTTTTGCCGACAATTGGGACACTGGAAAAATGAATGCCCGGTTAGAGGAGGTATGGGCATGGGAAACATAGGATTAAGGACAGGTCCAATGGGGAATGCTCCTGTGGGAGGATTCACGGGAGGACCAGCAGAAGTCGCTCAAGCACTGGTTTTGGGAAACTATCAGAATCAAAGCTGACTAGAAAAGGATCTTAGGGTAGTTTTAGAGATAGATGGAAAGGATCAAGAATTTATGGTGGACACTGGAGCAACATATTCTGTACTTAATAGACGATTGGGACCTTTGAGTGACACAACAGTACAGGTGGTGGGGGCAACAGGGAAGCTAGAGGAACAACCATTTTTAAAACCTTTAAATCTTAGGTTTGGGGGGAAAGAATTAGATCACCAATTTTTGTATATGCCAAATTGCCCCACACCCCTTCTTGGCAGAGACCTGTTGTCCCGACTTAATGTGAAAATAATATTTGAGGGAGGAAGGGTGAAATTGGAAATACCTGAGGAACAAATAGCAGGCATTTTTGTGATCAAGGAAGTGGATGCCTCTCCTATTCCAGAAGAAATTGAGCAGGCTGTAATACCCTGGGTATGGGAGTCAGGGGTCCCCGGAAAATCTAAAGCTGCACAGCCAGTAAAGGTGGAACTAAAGGAAGGGGCCCAACCAGTGAGGGTAAAGCAATACCCCTTGAAGCTTGAGGCAAGGAGGGGAGTAGCCCCGTTAATTAAACAATTTTTGGCTCAAGGAATATTACAGGAATGTGAATCGGAGTATAATACTCCAATTTTTCCAGTAAAGAAACCTAATGGTAAGTACCGTTTGGTACAGGACTTAAGGGCTATTAATGAAATAGTGAAAGACATACATCCAGTTGTTGCTAATCCTTATACCTTGTTAACATCTGTATCGGAGGAGTTTAAATGGTTCTCAGTGATTGACCTTAAAGATGCCTTCTTCTGCATCCCACTGGCAGTAGAGAGTAGGAAATATTTTGCCTTCGAGTGGGAGAGTCCTGATTTTGGGAGAAAGAAGCAGCTTACGTGGACGAGACTCCCACAGGGATTTAAATGCTACCCTACTATTTTTGGAAATCAACTGGCCAAGGAGCTGGAGGAATGGAAGATAACCCAGGTAACAATATCCCCATCCTTGTATGTAGCCCTGCAGTAGGTGGACGACGTTTTTCTGGCTACTAAGGAAAGGGAAATGTGTGTGGAATTAACAATTAAATGACTCAACATGCTGGGCCAAGCAGGGTATCGGGTTTCTAATGAAAAAGCTCAATTGGTCAAAAATAGCGTTAGTTATCTCGGTTGTGAGATCACACAAGGGCAGAGACGTTTGGGAGTAAACCGAATAGAGGCAATATGTGCTATTCCTTTGCCTCGTAACCATCAGGAATTGAGATCTTTTCTAGGAATGGTGGGATGGTGTCGACTGTGGATCATGAATTTCGGTCTCCTAGCCAAGCCACTGTATGAGGCCTTGAAGCAGCATCGACTGGAGTGGACGACACAGCAAAAGAAGGCCTTCCAGGAATTGAAGCAGGCACTAAAGGAGGCCCCAGCCCTAGGACTCCCTGACCTGACCAAGGAATTCCAGTTGTACGTGAATGAGAGGCAAAAACTGGCATTGAGGGTCCTCACCCAGAAGGTGGGATCCTGGAAGAGGCCAGTGGGATACTTCTCTAAACAACTGGATTCGGTAAGTTCCGGGTGGCCCTCAGGTTTACGAGCCGTGGCGGCAACAATAATTCTTATTCAAGAGGCCCGGAAATTGACTTTGGGGGCAAAAATGAAAGTGTTTGTTCCCCATATGGTCATGGCCGTTTTGGAGCCAAAGGGGGGTCACTGGCTATCATCCAGTCGAATGTTGCAATACCAGGCCATCCTGAAAGAACAGGATGATATTGAAATAAGGACTACTAATCATGTTAATCCAGCAGAATTTTTAGGCAGTGATCAGGAGGCTGGGGGACTGGTGCACGATTGCGTAGAGGTAATTGAACAAGTATATGCCAGCAGACCCGACCTAAAGGATGAACCATTGGAAGACCCTGAATGGGAACTATACACTGATGGATCCAGTTTTGTCGAGAATGGGACTCGCTATGCCGGGTATGCAGTGGTAACATTGGATCAGGTAATAGAGGCAAAGGCTTTGTTACCTGGAACTTCGGCCCAGAAGGCAGAGGTGATTGGACTCACCAGAGCCCTGTATTTGAGCAAGGACAAAAGGGTTAATATCTGGACGGATTCTAAATATGCCTTTGGTGTGGTTCATGTACATGGGGCGTTATGGAAGGAAAGGGGGCTTTTGAATTCACAGGGAACTAACATCAAGCACCGGGAAGAAGTGCTACAGCTACTGGATGCAGTACATAGTCCCAAAGCAGTTGCAGTAATGCATGTTAGAGGACATCAGACTGCGGAAGGAGACGTTTACAGAGGAAACCGATTTGCTGATGCTACAGCACGGCAAGTGGCATGGGAAATATGGATTCAAATGGCATTGGTACCGGTAAGAACGAATCCGGCTACCCCATACCTGAATCAGGAGCCCAAATATTCAATAGAAGATGGAAAACTAATAAACTTGCTAGGGGCACAGAGGAATCAACTTGGGTGGTATGTTACACCAATGGGACAAATAGTGGTACCAACCCGCATAATGAAATTTATTTTGGAATCAGAACATAACAAATGTCATTGGGGGGCAGAAGTATTGGTAAAATTTTTGAAAAATGAGATAATCTCTAATCAGATGTTAACAATGGCAAAAAGAGTTAATGCAATGTGCCTGGTATGTTTGAAAAATAATCCAGTAGTTAGGAGACAAATACAAATGGGAAAGCTGCAAGTCGGGTCACAACCGGGAGATTACTGGCAGGTTGATTTTTCTGAATTGCCTAGGGCACAGGGATACAGATATTTGTTAGTGTACGTATGTACGTTCTCAGGGTGGCCGGAAGCTTTTCCATGTAGAACTAATCAGGCTAAGGAGGTGGTAAAAACCTTGTTAAAAGAAATAATACCAAGATTTGGAGTACCTTTAGGATTGTCATCAGATAGGGGTCCGCATTTTATAGCCGGGGTAGTGCAGGAATTAGCACGACTGTTAGATATAACCTGGAATTTGCATACCCCCTGGAGACCTCAGTCTAGTGGGCAGGTGGAAAGCATGAATCAAACCCTGAAAGGACAAATCAAAAAGATTTGCCAGGAAGCTAAACTGCACTGGCCTCAAGCTTTGCCTTTGGCCCTACTCAGGATTTGAATTAAGCCAAGGGAAAAGGTAGGCGTAAGTCCATATGAGATACTATATGGCAAACCATATCATGCAACTGTATTAAAAGGGGAGGTACATGTGAGTGGGGACCAGGCAATTGCAGAGTATGTTATGTCACTTAATAAGATCTTAAATTCTTTAAGAAATACCTTACAGTGGAATAGACTGCTCACGCTGGAGAATTCTGTCCACGACATCCAGCCTGGGGACCAGGTGTACGTCAAGAAGTGGATCACGGATCCGCTATGGGAATCATGGAGCGGACCCCACCAGGTGATGATGATGACCTACACGGCGGTGAAGGTCCAGGGGATGGATGCTTGGATCCATTACACCAGGGTAAAGAAGGCACCGTTCCAATGGGAAACCCAGATGGTGTCTCCAACCCGGATGATCTTCTGCGCAAAGCCGCCTTCCTAATTATATTACTGCTAGTGATCATGAGACTATTACCCGTTCAAGGGTCTACTCTAGTACAGGTTGAAGAAACAAAGGTTACAGTCATGGAAGGGATGGATGTTCAATCAACTTGTGTTATATTTGACAGCCAGAGAGTTGAGGCCGATGAAGTTATTGCAATATGGCAACGGGGGGCTGAAAGAAGCCGAGGCAAGATGGGAGTCGGTTGGGATCAGGATAAACAACAAGGAAACACAGTACTGAATCTTACTAAGGTAACCACAAACGATACGGGAGAATATGCATGTTTGATCAAGATACGGGATAGTGTTGATTAAAAAAGAGTGAGTATGAGGGTTTTGCCAGGGACAGGGGATCGTGCTGAAAACATAAAGGTTGATCCAGTATCAATGACAGCGAACATGTGGGATGGGCCACCCCTTAGAATAAATTGTTCCTTCCTAGTAAGATCAAGATATCAAAGGAACCTACGGGTCAAATGGTGGAAGCAAAATAGGGAACTGACCTGGGACAGAATAGAGGATGGGACCAGTTGGTGGGAGAAGGAAGGCAAAGGTTGTGGGTGGTTGAATGTCACTAATCCCAGAATAGGAAATGCATGGTGGAGGCATGACAGAATGATGTTATCCTTACAGAGACACGGTAGAAGGAGTAGACGGGAGGCTAATGATACAATAGAACGGAATACTGAGCAGGAAAACTTAGTGGTAGGATTAATTAGAGATTTTGGGATCATGCAGAACGTGACTAAAATAACAGCTTGCCTACCATTACCACAGGCTGCAGGTGAACCAATTCCCTGGGGAATAATACCGGTAACCAAAATGCCTGAAACATTCAAGAATGCTTCATGGTCCTGCCAGTCAGTTCCCAAACCAGTAGATGTATGGAGGGATTTGTGTATGACCTTTCGGGCTATGACTAGAGAGGAATGTGAAAAGAAACCCAATCATTATGGTTGGATTCAAAATACCAGGAGGTGTTTGATTGCAACCCCAATAGATGAGCCATGCAATACAGTACGAATAAGAACGAAATCCCACCGAAATGAGATGAGTTGTCAGAATGTCACACAGAATTTTGACACCTGGAATAGTTGGAAGACATTATGGGGACCTAGTGTTTTGGAACACTATAATTACCTTGGGGAAGTACAATGGTGCATCCAATGATCAGGAGTAAAGAATCAGTCACATTATAGGGCCCTTATCACATCTACATCTTCCCGAGAGTTCAGACCGCAGAAAGAGGATTGGAATTGTACTGAGGTTTTTACATGTGATACACCAGAAGACCGAATTGGATTGGTACCGGTGAAAATGGCATTAAAGTGGGGATGCGAGTGTAGGGGATATGATCATACGGTTAGCAGAGAGTCCATGGAGGGACCTATAGATTGCAGATATACTACTGTGCATAGCCCTGGAAATCTAGTCTGGGTGTTGGGACATGGACAGTGGACCACACATTTACCTCTAGATGGAACAGTAACACAAATCACCCTAGGGGTTCCCACATTGTGTCCATACTGGAAACAGAATAGATTGATCCAAAGGAAAGGACTCAGAAAGAGGGAAGAATCCCTAGAGGAGCAGTGGCGTGAACCTGGCTCAGGAGTACACTTTGGATGGATACTAGAGTCATTATTCCCTCTGGTAGCAACATATTGAAATAGGGAGATGCTCAACAACTTGTTAGGACAGAAAGGTTGGCAGCAGCTACTAAGAAGGGTTTTAAAGATGTAAATTTGCAATTGCAAGCTACATCAAGAATGACCCTACAAAACAGAATGGCACTGGACTTGCTACTGTTAAAAGAACATGGAGTTTGTGGTTACCTGAGTAGGAGAATAGATCATTGCTGTGTACACATTCCAAATGTTACACTTGAAGTTGAGAAAGATATTTCTCAGCTGGCAGAAGTGGAAACAAAAACCAAGGAAATTGAAAAGGAAGCACAGCATAACTGGATAGGAGCAGTATTTGATTCTTTGGGGCTTCACCTGTCTGGCTGGATTACGTCTGCTATACGTATACACTAATGTTTTTAGTATTTTTAGTGACTGTATGGATTGTATATAGATGCCGCTTAGGTGTGATCGAAAAGGAAAAGAAACGATCTCTCCGGTTGCTGAAGGCGATGACCCGCGGGCGGCAGAATGAAGAACGCTCCCCACCTCGTTATGAAGATGTTACTGTCAATACTGTTGATTGAGCATCCTTGCAGCAGGACTGAAGGATGCTCAAAAGGGGGGAAATGTTGGAAAAGAAATGAAATTTAGCAAAATGTGTAATTATAGTTTAGTTATGAGTTGTGTGTGAATTGGTTTGTTAAAAGCAGTTTTGCAGTTTTGTAGCCGTTGATAGTGTGTGTGTTGGGTTTGTGCGTAACCTAGCAGGTAGTCTTAGGAATTTAATAAATAATTAAACTAGTGCAGGAAAGTAAGAATACTAACCTGTCTGGAGGCAGCATACAATGCTCTTAGAATAAGATAAGCAGAAGATTTATGATCTTGCTTGTGAACTAAGGAATGTATTACAAGGGGACCGTGACTAGGCAAGGGGAACTGTTTCTTGGAGACTTTCTTATGAATCGCATGTATAAGAAGGCCCTGCTGGGCCCTGTGCTGCCAGCTGAGTCCAGCTTTGCTGCTTCGTTTCTTCCAGGACTCATGCACATGATGGCGCAGATCTGATACCTTTGTAAATACGTTTGAAAGTTGTGAAGTTCCTGTAAATATGTTGACTACATTAGAAGTTTCCAGTAAATACATTTTGAAGATTGTTAGCCCCTCAGATCCCATGTAAATATGTTCTGTATATTGTTGTTGTTGTTGTTATAACAATTGTATAATGACACATGTTCTGTAAATCCTAGATTTGCCAATCTTTGGCAAATAAATACTGTTTCATTTTAAAACTTGACTTCTCTTGGCCATTCCTTTGGGAACAGGCAGCCTTTGCACAATTGTGAGTTCCACTTGTTCCACGTTCCTGGGGCTGGAGGTCCCTGGGGGTGCTGGCACGGCCACCCTGGGGCTGGGGGTCCCTGTGCACAGGGGCTCCCACTGACACCACTCCTGGCACTGGGCACTGCTGCTCTTCCTGGCCTGGGGCACAGCGCTGTCCCCAAGAGCTCAGCTCTCACCAGCTCACACACAGGGGGCTCTCACAGCATTGGCCTCTGCAGCCAGGCCACCAAAGCAGGCAGCAAACCTTCAGCCACCCTTCCTGCTGCAGCCACAGGCACTCCTGGGCCCAGAGCCACCAGCAGGCCACAGCCATCCAAAATCCAGCTGCCCGCTCTCAAGGCCCCCACAGCCTTGGCAACTGGGCCAGCTACATCTGGGCTGCTGCAGGGGCTGATCTTTAAGCCTTGCAGCCTCCAAAGGCCCTGGGCTCTGCTTCCCAGCCTGCTCTGCACTGCCCTGTGCCTGCATTATTCCAGAGACAAAAGCCAGGCTAGGGCATCCTCACCCTGCCCGCATTCCTGCTGCTGCCAGCAGCCAGTGGCCCCTGGGCCCCGCTCGGGTGACAGCTGCAGGGCAGCCTGTGCTGGGCAGGGGGCACGGGGCTTTGGGCCCTGGGGCTGCTGCTGCTGCTGCTGCTTCTGGGGGCCATGGGCCCAACAGGGCCCGGAGCTCAGCCCCTGCCCGGGCAGCTGCCCCCAAAGCCCCACACTCCCCAAGCATCCCCATCACACCTGCCAGGGGCAAATCCCACGGGCTTCAGGAAAGAAATTCCCCATAGTGCCTAAACCAAGGGGTCCAAGAGGAAAGTCAGCACCAGCTGATGCTTACAGCACCTTGACAATGGTGGATGCAGGGCAGATGAGATCTCCAGGGCCTCTGGCAATGCCTGCTCTGCACGTGAGCCTGTGCGGCTGCTCCCACTGGGACACAGCACCGGGCTCAGGCCAGCCCTCAGCCCCTCACTGATGATCCCAAGGAGCAGGCTCACAAAGCAGTTTCAGACCACTGCCTGCAGATATTTCAAAGGACTACATGCCATTCTAGGAAGTCACCTTGCACATTTAGTTTTGGTGTCATGGCATGAGAAGCCCTGAAGGTGCCTCTGAATGTGCACTCAGGGCACTTCCACTGCCATCCCAAAGGGATCACAAAGGACAGGCCTCAGCTTTCAGCACTGCTGAGCTCCTCACCCAGCAATGAAATCTCAGGAAGAGGCAGGAATTATGTGCTTGTCCTGGTTTAGGACAAATTAGGGGAAATCTCCAAAAGGGTGTCCCCTCAAAAAAATAAACCTCCAACCACCCCTCCCCCCAATACCGGGTTCGGGAAGGAATTTCTTGGAGGAGCAAAGTGGAAAACAAAACCTGTTTATTGACAAATAACAAAAGAACACTCCCCAACACAAGAAAAGGAGAGAAACCAGTCAGTGTTGTGGAGGGCGCCGAGCTTCTCTTGCAGACTCCGGGGATCCCGGACGTCCCAGGTCAGGTCCGGAGCCGGTCCAGTATCTTCAGGGGCGGGTAAGAAAGAGAGGACGAAAGAGAAGGAAAAAAAACAGCGCAGAAAGCAGAACGCAGCAAAGGGAAAAAAGGCAGCTATCAGCTAGGGCTAAGGCAGTAGCAAGCAAGCAAAGCGTCAAGCCAAGCAAGCAGGCCAGCCAGCAAGCAAGCAGCAAGCAAAGCCAAACAGCCGAAAGCGAATGTGCCCCAGTCCCCCTCACTCCTCCCTCCCCGCCCCACCGTGGCAAGACGGCCGGGGGGTGGGGGGGAGAGAGAGAGAGAGAGAGAGAGAGAGAAAAAACACAGCTGCCAGACCAATACACGATACTGGGATAAAGGCTGTCACCCCATGACACTCTACCCCTTATCCCATATCGTGAACATACAATAAAAAACTTTCATTTCACTTACTCACACCTTTGACACTTACGCATTCCTCTCATCTTACTTGCTCAGACCTTTGACACTTACAGTTTCCTTCTGTCTCGCATTCAACAAACAATGACATTCATATATGAGTCTCACCCCACAATCGGGTCTCCCTGAGGTACACACCATGTTGTTCCATCTTTCTGCATTATCCACCATGTATATAACCTGGTCCTTGAGGAAAAACAATCCCACGGATGGGTTTGTCTGTACTCGAGGCAGGGTTGATCCATACTGTCTTTCCCAACAAACCTCTGACATGGGCCACTGGGGCTTTATCCCCATCTACTTATTAAGGAGCTCAGACTGAGCAGGACCCGCTCGGTTGGTGGAACCTCGAGTGTTAACTAACCAGGTAGCCTTTGCCAAATGCTGCTCCCAGTTTTTTAAAGACCCCCCACCCAATGCTTTTAAGGTGGTTTTTAACAATCCATTATACCTTTCCACTTTCCCTGCAGCAGGTACATGATAGGGGATATGGTATACCCACTCGATGCCATGTTCCAGTATGTCCGGTACAGCCGCACTCAGTGGTGGAGTCACTTCATTCAAGGCACGATAGTCCACAGTCAATCTCCATTCTCCGTCAGATTTTCGCACGGGCCAGATAGGGCTGTTAAAGGGTGAGTGGGTTTTACTGACCACCCCTTGGCTCTCCAGCTCTCGGATCATCTTGTGGATGGGGATCACGGCATCTCGATTCATCCGGTATTGCCTGCGGTGCACTGTTGAGGTGGCAATTGGTACTCGTTGCTCCTCTACCTTCAAGAGTCCTACTGCAGATGGGTTCTCTGATAGTCCAGACAAGGTATTCAATTGTTTAATACCCTCTATCTCCACTGCAGCTATTCCAAAAGCCCACCTGAATCCCTTAGGATCTTTGTAATAGCCATTCCAGAGGAAGTCTATGCCCAAAATACACGGAGCCTCTGGACCAGTCACAATCGGATGTTCCTGCCACTCCTTCCCAGTCAAGCTCACCTCAGCTTCCAATAAAGTCAACTGTTGTGATCCCCCCGTCACTCCAGCAATGGAAACAGGTTCTGTCCCCACGTGTTCCGATGGCATTAAGGTACACTGTGATCCATTGTCAACCAATGCTTCATAGTCTTGTGGCTCTGATGTGCCAGGCCATCTGATCCACACCTTCCAAAAAACCCGGTTTTCCCGTGCCTCTTCCTGGCTAGAGGCAGGGCCCCTCTAAGCCAGATTGTCCTTCTTTCCTTGGGCGTATGCCTTAGAAGTTCCTTCAAGGGGATCGGACATGTCATCGTCATACTCAACATCTCAGCTATGAGCAACCAGAGCTGCTCTCTTTTTGGTGATACTTCCTCTTTTCTTCAAATCACGCACCCGTTGTGCCAAAGCAGCGGTGGGTTTTCCATCCCATCTCCTCATGTCTTCTCCAGACTCACGCAGAAAGACCCATAACTCAGCCCATGGGGTGTACCTTCTCTCCCCATCAAAGGAGCGCCAGCGTTGGATACCAGGGCCTCTAATTTGCACAGCTGAGATTTGAATAAGGTCCTCCTTAATCTCTTCCCGGAGTTTCTTATGATTCTCCTCTATTTTGTCCTCTAGTTTCTGCAGTCGGGTTTCCACTGCTGCAATTCTGGCATGAGTTGGTCCATGCACAGCATCTGCATACACTCGAAGCTTCTTCGCCATATCGAGCACAGTCTCATATGTATCATCCCGCTTCATTATTGCTAGGACAGAAGCGTATTCAGGTGGCCCAAGTCGCACAAGTTTCCTCCACATTACGGGTGTGCATGGTACCAGGTCCGGATTCCTAGTTGTTATATCATCTGAGAAAATGAGCTCTGCCACCGCCATCTCTCTCAGGCGTTGGATCCCCTGTTCTATGGTCTTCCACCGTGTCTGCTGTATATAGAGATCATCTGCACATAAGTATCTTTGTGCTACACTATCCAGGACCCGTTCCCAGAGGCTGTGAGGGCTAGCCCTGCTCATCATACCTTGATCGATGACAGGATCATGTGACAGGGATCCCAAATGCCTTGCTTCAATACCATCCAAAATCGTAACCTCCCCTGCAGCATCCCAAAGGCGGACTAACCAACTAATTATAGATTCGTCAGGTTGTCGTCTGTAATCCTTTCTTAGGCCTCTGAGGTCCTTCAGAGAAAAGGAGTCAATATTAGCTCCAGAATCTGTGCCCTTTGATGTGGCCTCTGATTTTGGTGAGGGTCCTTCTCCTGCATCATCATCATCATCTTCCACCTTTCGATCAGTCTTGCCTTTACACTTTCCACCTCTTGTATTAGCTGCGACAGCCATGGGTTGAGGCCTATTGTCTGATTCAGCTGCTAGCCTGGAGCCTGGGATGTTAGCTGCAGCCTGGGTCACTGGGATAGTAACTAACTTATCTCCCTGTTCCCTTTCTGCTATCTGCTGCTCCACAGTATCTAGCAGAGTACGGTAAACAAGCGCCAAGACCCAGCTCGCTGCAGTAATCCTTTCCTCCTTAGTATTACCATGGCACTTCTCCCTCAAATACTTTGCCACCTCGACTGGGTTCTGAATTTGATCAGATGGAAAGTCCCAGTCTATAGGATCAGAAAATTCCTTTAAAGTCTGGCCCATATCCTCCCATTTCCCACTCCAGTCAAGATTTTTCCTGCTTTGTTTTACTCCTGAATCAGGAGTCTCTCTAACCCCTCTAGAAATCTCGGCTTTCATTTTATATACACTCCAGACAGTATAGAAAAGGCTTAATAAATTAAATGCCAGAAAGATGGTTTCTTTTAAACTCAGGGGAAATTCAATATTTTCTAATAGAGATGTCAACAATTTGGAGGAGAAGAAGGAAGACAAAAGCTGAGAAGCCCTTTCCCCTTCTTCTCCCCAAACAAACTGAGTACACAGCCATGACAGCAATCCATACATTCCTGAAACAAAGTCTTTCATAAACCTCCGACAAATCAGCAAACATACGACCAGCCCAATGACTATTCTGGTTAGTGCCCCCCGCTTACAAAGGTTACTTATTAGGGACAACACCAGAGCTATTTCTGGGTAAGGAAATAACCCTAGGGACCACAAAGGTATTAAAGCTTCAAAAACCCCAAGGGACCAGAAATACCGGCAAGCTTTCACCCCAAATGACATTATGAATTACCAATATGCCCACAAAACAACCAAAACCAAAATATTATTGTTATAGGTTTTTTTCCACTGGCTTTGGCCTCTGTTTCCTGGCCAACGCACCAAAAAGATTGTCCTGGTTAGGACAAATTAGGGGAAATCTCCAAAAGGGAGCCCCCCCAAAAGACAAACCTCCGACCACCCCTCCCCCAATACCGGGTTCGGGAAGGAATTTCTCGGAGGAGCAAAGTGGAAAAGAAAACCTCTTTATTGACAAGTAACAAAAGAACACTCCCCAACACAAGAAAAGAAAAGAAACCAGTCAGTGTTGTGGAGGGCTCTGAGCTTCTCTAGCTGACTCTGGAGATCCCGCCAGACGTCCCAGGTCAGGTCCGGAGCCGGTCCAGTATCTTCAGGGGCGGGTAAGAAAGAGAGGACGAAAGAAAAGAAAAAAAACAGCGCAGAAAGCAGCAAAGGGGAAAAAAAAAAGGCAGCTATCAGCTAGGGCTAAGGCAGTAGCAAGCAAGCAAGCAGGCAAGCAAGCAGGCCAGCAAGCCAAAAGCGAAAGTGCCCCAGCCCCACTCACTCCTCCCTCCCTGCCCCACCAGGCAAGACTGCTGGGGGGGGGGGGGGGGGGGGGGGGGGACCAGGCAGTGCCACTTGTGCCCTGAGGTGCCCAGCTAGGATTGGATCTCTCCGAAAGCACCTGAGGGAGAGCAGAGCACCTTGCAAGCTGCAGGTCCCTGACAGCCCCGCAGGGCTCCTGTCCCATCAACATCTGCTCTGCTCCAGTCTGAAACAGGGCCCAGCATGGTGCTGGAATCATCAGAGAGCTGAGGTGTGTGCTGGAATTCAATGCCCTCCCCATCCTGCAGCAGCCCTGCATTTCCCTCCTGCAGCCTTGGTCTCCAGCACAGCCATGGAGGCTCTTTGGGCTCTGGACTGTTGCTGCAGCCCCCAAGGGCAGCTGAGCTCTGCCTTTGGCACAGTCAGGTCTGGTCAGCACAGGCCATGCTCAGCAATGTCTTGTGTGAGCCTGGCCTTGCTGTCAGCCCCAGCAGCGTCTGGGCCTGTGCTGGCCCAGCCATGGTGGCCCAGCCCCTGTGCAGGCCCAGCCCAGGCCAGGAGCATTGCGGCTGGGAACGGCCCCTGTGCCGTGGTGCCCACAGCAGCCTTGGGGCTCTGTGCCCCATGGCCTCCCTGCTGGGCAGCCTCTGCCAGCTCCTGCAGAGCCCCTGGCACCTGTGGGACTGCACAGACAGCCCTGCGCTGGGCTCTGCCGGCCTCTGGGCCAGCAGAGAGGCAGCCAGGGCTGGCCATGACTGGGAACAGGCCCTGACCCTGCAGGAGGATGGAGCTGGGCCACAGCCAAACTCAGCCCAGGCAGAAGCTGGGCTCAGCAGCCAGGGCTGCAAAGGCCTGGGCACAGAGGCTGGTGCTGACAAATGTTCTGGACCCCCTCCCTCCTCCATCCCTGCCATCAAGGGCACAGAGCAGCCTCCTCTCTGGGCCACTTGCCTGTTTGCAATGCCTTGCACAGGCTCTGGCCCTACCTCACAAGGCCTGGCCTGAGTTCTGCCCCTGCACACTCAGCCAGGCTGAGATGGACACTGATGTTTTCTAGGCCAGGCTGTCTGAGCCCAGCCCAGCTCCCTGCAAGCTCTGCCAGCTGCCCTGAGCTCTGGGCAGCACCAAGGGCCTCTCCCCAGCCCAGCCCAGCTGGCTCTGGCCCCACAGCTCTGCTCAAGCCAGGCTGCTCTGGGCACTGCCCCACGGCCTCAGCCCCTGGCAAGGGCACAGCAGCAGCCACAGGAGTCGGCTCCAGCCATGAGGGAAGGTGCTGGGCCAAGGCCAAAGGAGGCTCCCTGGCTGCCCTGCTCCCCTCGGCCTGAGGTGCTGAGAGCTCTGCAGCCCCTGCTGCCATCCCATCTACCCAGGGCAGCACAAGAGCCCCGGCCTTGGGGACCTCAAGAGCTGCTCTTGCTCCAGGCCCAGGGCCCATGCCAAAGCTGGGGCAGCCACAAAGCTGTGCCCATTTCTGTTCATTGCTGCTCTGATGGAGATGGATCCTCAGCCACTTGGAGGGTGCTGATGAATTTTACTACTCCAGAGGCCTCTTCTTTCTTGAGCTACTCAGTTGAGGAATTCAGTGAAAAAGGCTATTAAACATTTGTTTAAAACATTTCAACAAGAAAACCCCGTGGGAAATATTGAAGTTTTCAATTGTTCTGTGGTTAATTAGTCAGATTTCAGAGGTGTATTTAAAGTGAATATGGTATATTGAAAACTAAACAGAGAGAACTGGTTTTGTCCAGTTTTCTTTTCTTGTTTATAGATTGGTATCTTGTTTATAGATTGGTATCCAGTTGATATGGATCCCCAGCACCTCTTGACTTCAGGAATTAAGTAAGAAAAGCTCATAAACATTTGTTCAAAACACCCAAAACAAGAAAATTCCATGGGAATAATCTAAGTTTTCAGATCTTCTGTGGTTAATTAGACAGATTTCAGAAGGCTATTCAAAGTGAATATACCATATTGAAAACAATGCAGAGAGAACTCTTTTGTCCTGTTTTATTTTCTTCTTTATAGATTGATATCAGCAATCCCCAGTTGATATTGATCCCCAGCACCTCCTAATGCAGTTTGAGCAGATATGAAAATCAAGACCCTTCATGGCTGACAGTCAATCACACTTTGTTCCTACCCCAACACCACCATTTCTCTCATCCAACCCCTGGCAGTCAGAGCAGCTGAGGAATGGGGTCACATCCAGAGATGTCCCCAGGGCTCAGGATTGGGGCCAGGTCAGCGAAATCTCTTTATTGCTGATCTGGATGAGGCCATTGAGGGTACCCTCAGTCAGTTCCCAGGTGAGCCCAAGCTGGGTGGGAGTGTGGCTGTGCTGGGGGGGCAGGAAGCTCTGCAGAGGGATCTGGCCAGGCTGGAGCCATGGGCCCAGGACAATTGGATGAGGTTCACCAAGGCCGAGGTCTGAGTCCTGCCCTCGGCTCACAACAGCCTCCAAATCCCTGGCTGTGCCCTGCCCCTGATCCCCAGAGCCTGTCCTGTTTCCTTCATCCCTGCATTGCCAAGAACTTTCTGGGACAAGGGAGCTCTGCTCTGGCTATGGAGGGAAGTGCAAGTGCAGCCACTGGAGTGGGAAACACAACTCTTTGGGTTTGTGTCCTTTGGGGGTCAGGAACTGGTGAGACTCAGAGGCACAGAAATTTTCCCTTCATGGCCAACAGACCACAGTTGAACAGGAAACAATTTATTAACAATTAGGAAGGGCAGACTTTGGCTTATTTAGGATGCAGATTTGGGGAGTAATGAATCAGGTACTGATTTCTTTTTAAGGAAAATATCCCTTACAAACAAAGGGGTCCAGGAAGGATGGACACATTTCAAGAAAGTAATCTTAAGGGGGAAGGAGCAGCCTGTCCCAGTGTGGCAAAAGATGAGCTAGTGAGGAAAATGACTGGCCTGGCTGGCCATGGAGATTTTGTGGGAACTCAAGGGTAACAAGAGGTGCATCAACTTTGGACAGAAGGTCAAGCAGCTTAGGAAATGTTTAAGGATGTTGTAAAGTCGTGCAGAAAAAAAGTCAGGAGGTGAAAACTCAATTAGAGTTTAACCTGACCACTTCTGTGAAAAAAAATAGACAATGTTTCCACAATTAAATTAATAGCAAAACATGGGATAAGGAGAACCTCTACTCTTTATTGGATGCAGTGGGGAATATAGTAACTAAAGATAAGGAGAAGGCAGAGCTACTTAACATCTTGTTTCTCTCAATTTTCAATATTAGGACAGGCTGTCCTCAGGACAAGTGCTCTCCTGAGCTGCTAGATGGGCACAGGGACCAGAACAGCCCCCCTGGAATCCAGGAGGAAGCAGCTGGTGACCTGTTGAGCCACTCAGATGCTCACAGGTGAATGGGATTGGATGGGATCCATCTCAGGGGGATGAGGGAGCTGGTGGATGAGCTCCCCAAGCTGCTCTCTATCATTTACCATCAGTGCTGGCTCAGCAGGGAGGTCCCAGAGCACTAGAGGTGCCAGTGTGAGCCCATCCTCAAGAAGGGCTGGAAGGAGGAGCTGGGGAACTCCAGGCCGGTCAGCCTGACCTGGGTGCTCAGCAAAGTTATGGAACAGATCACCTTGAGTGCCATCCCAGGGCACCCACAGGATGGCTGAGGGGTCAGAGCCAGCCAGCGTGGATTTCAATGTCTGCATGGAATGGTCTGGATGACGGGATTGTCTCCAACATCAGCAAATCTGCAGATGACACCAAACTGGGTGTGAGTGTGGATCTGATGGAGGATGGAGGTAGGAAGGCTCTGCACAGGGCCCTGGACAGGCTGGATCCAGGACCCAAATCCAACAAGGTGAGGTTTAACAAGTCCAAGTGCCGGGTCCTGCACTTTGGCCACAACAACCCCTGCAGCAATACAGCCTGGGGACAGAGCAGCTGGAGAGCAGCCAGGCAGAAAGGGACCTGCAGGGACTGATGGACAGCAGGCTGGGCATGAGGCAGCAGTGTGCCCAGGTGGGCAAGAAGGCCAATGGCTCCTGGCCAGGCTCAGGAATGGTGTGGCCAGCAGGAGCAGGGCAGGGATTCTTCCCCTGTGCTCAGCACTGCTTGGGCAGCACCTCGAGTGCTGTGTCCAGTTCTGGGTCCCCTGAGGAGGGCAATTAGAAGAAATTTGTATCAGGAAGAGTAAAGAAAGCAAAGGTGAAGCAGAGGAAATGCTGAGGGCAGTTTGGGGGTGGCTGCTAGGCAGCCCTGGCTCTGAGCAACAGCGTCTGCAGTGGGACAGGAAACTCCCAGCTGATGGGAACAAACTTTCTGGCTGACTGCAGAGGCCAGGACAAAGCTGAGTGGTTTCCCTGGTGTTCCCCAGCCCTTGCTGGCCCTAGGGGCTGATGGCATTTGTGCTCCCTCAGGTTCATGTGCCCACACCAACAGCATGGGGGTGCTCCCGCTGCTGTGTGCAATGCAAACAGGGGCTGCTGAGCCAGTGCTGCCGTGTCTGTGCCTGCAAGGATGGGGCACCTGTGTGAGCTGGGGAGAGGCCAGGGCTGCAGAGGGGGGATGTTGTTGGCAGCTCCATGTGGATGCTCTGGGACGCTGCCCTGGGCTGTGCAGCACACTGGGGATGGATCAGCCCCTGCTCTGCTGCTCCTTCCCATCTCCCCCAGGGCCCTTGCAGAGCCCCAGCTGTTGCTGCCCTCAGCTGCCATTGCAACCCTCAGGACAAAGCGGTGCCAGGGCTGTTCCAGGTACAATTGCAGTGACACTTGGTGCCACCAGGTGCCATGGCAATGGCCATGGGGCCCGGTCCTTGGTTTGGTGCCATGGCAACCAATGCCCAGCCCCGTTGTGATGGTTAGTGGCCATGGAAAGCTGCCCTGGCCCCTTGCTCAGGGCTGGTGTCAGTGCCCAGAGCCAGAGGGGATCCCTTGCTGGGGGCTGTGCCATGGCCACATGCCCTGTGCCACGCTGGCCGCTCAGGCACCAGGAACCAGCAGCCAACGGCACTGCCAAGGCCAAAGGCCAGGTCAGCCAGACAGAAAGGGGCAGGGCTGGGCACTGTTTCCATGGCAACCGGCACTGGGGGGGACACCTGGGTCACCTGGCCTGGCAGTTGCCATGGAAACCCCTGGCAGGGACTGAGGGCACAGCCCTGGCACTGAGACACTGCTGGGCCGGGTGCTGAGCACAGGGCTGAGCACGCAGAGATGGTTTTGTTCTTGCTGAGCTGCAGCACAGCCAAGGCCTGTCCTGCCCCTCGTCCAGCCACGCTGGGGAGGGGCTGGGGCTGCGGGGCAGCTGGGCAGGGGACACAGCCAGGACAGGGGAGCCCAACTGACCCGGGCATAGCCCAGACCAGAGCACATCATGCTCAGTGTATGAAGGGGGGAACAGGGAGAAAGGGGGGAATTTTGGAGGGAGGGCTTTTGCCTTCCCAGGGAACACCTAGGCAAGAGGGCGCCCTGTTTCACCAGTGGGCAGGGTCACTACCAAAGACACAGACACCAACTGAAGGAATTGTGTCATTTATATCATGCACAGCTGCAAAGATTTACAAAAGGATAAGCTCAGCAAAGCACATCATCATTAGCAAAGAATTACAAAAGAAGCTCAGCAATCCATCAAAACCCATCATTACATTATGATGACCAATCCCTTGGTGAAACACTAGAGGTGTTTGTGGCAGACAAAGATTCTGGCTGACTATCAAGGTACACCTTACAGACATCAGTAGTACTTTAGTGACACCATTCTTCATTCTTTTTTCTCAATCATTCGAATTAGGAACAAGAATTCTGTTGTGCATGGAGCTGGCACCTTTTTAATTCCAGAATAATGCCCCAGGGCCCTTTGCTGTTCAGCTTTCCCATGCTGTCTGTGGCTAACAAGGCTTGGGGGGCCCTTTCCCCTCTGGCTGGAAGGGGCCGGGTCCCAGGCCCTGAGGGGCACCCAGCCTCCTGGATGGAATTCCTGTGCAAGTCCCTCAGTGTCACAGCAGCCTTCACATGGAGCCCCGTGGATCAGAGCATTTTCCACAGGGGCCCTTGGGGCAAACAGGGAGATCTGGTCTGGCAGGATGTGTAAAACAATATCCTGTCAGATTTACTTGTTCTCACACACAATACTTGGCTGCAGGGACACATTCCCATTGTTCCTGCCCAGGTTTCAGGACTCAGAGTTGTCTTTCCTAGGAGCTGCTCCTTCAGCTGCCTCGGGAGGGCCATTTGGCCTCCGACCCACACTCTGGCTCCATTATTAGGGCTGCTGGATCCAAACCCTTTATCTCCACAAATGGTGGTGACTGGAGCTGGATCTCCTTTTTTATCAATTGCTCTTAGAGTTGCAATATCAATAATTGTGCTACCCTGTCACAGGGTTGAATAATCCAATCTTGTTCATTATTGTTTACAGAATTACTGTAATTTCTCCTTGATATTCTGCATCAATTCCTCCTGCCATGACAGGAACACTTTGCAAGGCCAAGCTCCAAGGGAGCAGTTACCAAAGCAAAGTGTCCTGGAGGAATCTGAATTCCTGTTTCAGTATTGACAGCTCTCATTTGCTTTGAATTTCTCCTAATGAACTCCAATGCATGAAGGCCCAGCCCTGCAGCCTCTGGGCCGGCCCTGCCAGGGGCCATCACAGCCAGAACAATTTCCCAGGCAGCCCAAGTCTCACTGCCCATGGCTGGATTTGCAAATTGGGGGCAGCCGTGCACAGCCAGGGGGTTTCCATTTCCCCCGTGGGCCATTGTTAAGGGCATGGAGCACATCTGGGAGATGGGTTCTCCATGGGCAAAGGTTCCCTTCTCCTCATCTTTCCAACTGCTCTTTTAACAACCCCTTCACCCATGCAACCAATCCTGCAGCTTGTGCATACTCTGGTACATGAAAAACCCTGCAGACAAAATCGCTGTATTTTTCACAGGAACAGACAAAGCACTCTGCATCACAGTATCAGCACACCCTGTAAAAATAGCCAATTTCCTCCCTTCCTCCTTTTTCCATTGTATACAATCTCACAAAGTTGACCACTGACATTAGGGTCCTGGCCAATCCTGTTCTGTAGGGTATTTCGTGTTACATCCCTGAGCAGCCAAAGATACCAAATTAGTATTGTCAGCACTATTTCACATTATTATTATATGTACATATTTATATATAAATACAGATATAGACATGTAGATATAGACATATATACATTAAAAGCTATAAATATAAACATGAAGGTCTTATTATACTATAAATATGTATATAGTTATTTGTTATATTGATATTTCACTTGCACAAGGGCATCTGAGCTCAAGCTGAAAACCTTCTTCTGTTGCTCCTTGTGGGAGCATTCCAACAATCATTGTTCCTTCTGAAGGTGCTGTTTCCTATGTACTCTCAACAAATTCATCTTTGTCTGCCCAAATCCACAAGGTCTTTTCCTTTTCCATATACAATTTTTGGATGCATTTGAAGACATCCAGGGGTGCAGCTTCTTTTACCCGACTGCCCCACTGCTCCCACGGGGCTCCGACCTCAGCCCACTCCAGAGCCAGGGAACTCCAGGGAAGGGCTTCCCAGCTGGGAATTTCTGATGGCACTGATTCCTCACATTTACACTGAACAAGTGACATTTTGTTGGGATCTGGCCAGACTGTGCCAGTTTTGTTTTACCAGTGGGCAGGGGCAGCACCAAAGGCACAGACTCCAACTGAAGGAATCAGTGTCATTTCCTGCAGTTCAGAGCAGCAAAGAATCACAAAAGGAGCAGCTCAGCAATGCACCCAACCATCCCCAACAAAGATTGCCTGCAGATATTAACAAAGATCCAGCAGCATTTACCCTCAGGCTTTACCATCCCCCGGACCCACACAGCAGCTGGGGAAGCTGTCACAGCCAAGGGCTGCAGAGCCACTCCTGGGCACTGGGAATTCCTGCAGGTGCCTCCAGCCCCAGGTGAGGCTCCAACCCTGCTGGGAGAGGGCCCAGCTCTGACAGTGCTGAAGGAACAAACTGACAGCACTGCTAGTGTGGCAACATCTGCTTTCATCCACCTCTTGGGTCCCTCCCAAAGCCTGGCCAGGGCTCAAGGAGGAACCAAGGGAGCTGACTTTGACCATACAGCCCCAAACAAGGCCAGATGTCAGATTTCATGGCCTTGTCTGGCTTCTAAATACACAAAGGTCAATACATGTTTGTTGGAGAGTTTTTCAAGAATGACTTAAAGAAAAGGCCATGAGACATACAATTGAGAGAAAAGTATAGGGGAAAAGTAAAAGCAGTTTCTAACAGCTCTCAGCTTTCTGATTTGTATAAACAATTAGACTCTCTCAGGCATCATTCTATAAACAATGGAGTTCTCAGATTGTCTTCCCATAACAAGTAGAACACCGTCTCTGGGAAGGCCTGCCATCCTGAGAACAGATGTAAACGTTTTGGGAACACTGGTTTCTGTTTTAGTTTTTGGTTTCTGTTTTGGTTTCTGTTTTTAATAAACAATTGTAGGTATTCTAAAACAAAGGGAGTGGTTCGAAATTTCTCTGTTAGCCTATCATGACATTGGATTACAGAATATGCATGAAGTTCGTTAACTTTGTTATTTAAGGTGATTGATTGATCAATAAAATCGGAGTTCGATGCATTAAAGGATGGTCGTCTCCCCCTCATCTCCAACACATGTTTCACTAACGAGTGGCTGCATCTATCTCACTGCTAATGACCATGGATATTTCATCAGGGAGCAGATACAAAGATAACCTTTGCTTGGAAGGTTCATCCAGAGGCCACCTTTGGCTCAGGGCATGCTGTCCAGGCCTCACTCAGGGCTGGTGTCCAGGCCTTGGCACTGCAGGGACGTGGTTTAGTGCTGGGCTTCGCACTGCTGGGTGAGCGGCTGCACTGGCTGAGCTCAGAGGGATTTTCCAACAGAAAGGATTCTGTGATTCCATGATTATATCCACTGCATCCAGCTGGGGCTATTTTAGCAGCATTACTTTGCTCCAAAAGTTCCCTCTTGCCCAGCTCCTGTGGCCTGAGGCTTCAGCTCCTTCAGCTCCTGGTGCTGACATGCTCATGCTGAACGAGACGCCTCAGAGAGAAGAACACAGTCCATGCAATTCCTTCTGGGACACGGAGAGGGGAGGCTGTGCAAACAGGAGCATTGTTTGCTGTGGCCTCCTCTCTGCCCTTCACGCCTTTCAGTGCTTTGAACCAGCCAAGATCTTTCTCCAAGAGTGCAATGGAGCAGCTGTTCCTGCTCCCGGGCCTGGCTCTCTCCAGTCTCTGCCCTTGCCTGGTTCTGTCCCTCGTGCTGTGCCCTCTGTTCCCCCAGGGCTCAGTGGCTGCTGCCCAGGACTGTGGCACTGGCACAGATCCAGTGCTCCAGAGCCTCCTTTCTGTGCCCTTGGAGCTGCCTGGGCACAGCAGCCTTTTCCATCTGGAAGCTCCCCATGGACAGGGAGTGCCCAGCTCCGTTCCCTGCAAAGCCTCCAGGAGCCCTGGGCTGCCATCTCCAGTCCCTGCTGGCACTGGGGGCTCCCAGGTGCCTCAGGCTGCTGTGACACCGCTGCACACGGGAGGGAAGAAGGGCAGGGGCTGTGCTCAAAATCAGCTCCATCTGCTGCTGCTGCTGCTGCTGCTGCTGCTGCTTCTGTGGGGTCATTTGTGCAGCCCTGGCCTAGAGTCAGGGATCAGATCCTGCCAGTCTCTTCCAGCCCTGGCTGCTCAGAGTTTGGGCCTTGGAGCCTCAGGTGGCCAAAGGCAGCTGCTGCTGCTCCCTCTGTGTGCCCGTGTTCAGCAGTGCTGCTCCATCAGTCTGTGCCCAGCAACGGGGAAAAGCCGGGCTCTGCCTGACCAGCTCAGCCAGCAGGAAGGGAGCTGCTCCACACAGGAACCAGGAGCAAAGGATGTTCCTTTTGTAGGACATGTTTTCTATTGAAAGGAAAAAAAAGGACAAAGGGAAAAATAGGTAAATGGTAAAAGATAAGAGTAAAATCCAAGTGTTAGTGAAAAAAACATAATGTTAGTGAAAAAAAACAAAATATAAAGGCAAAGTTAAATTCTGTGCATTAAGAGGTAAATGATCTTTTTAAAAAGATAACTCAGTTATTTACATTGTAAATGTGCTGATGGCATGCATCCATCTTACTGACCTCAGCAGCCTCTTAAAAGATTTTGGGCTTTGTTTCCAACATTGGTATTTGAAATTGTGGTTGAAGCACAAGGAAATTGCTTTGTGCCCTTCCAGCTCCAAGCAGGACTGGGAGTGGAAACTCTGTCAAACCCCAAATCCTTTAGAAGATGACCTTCCTTCTCAGCCTGGAAATGAGCTGCACATTCCCTTTGAAACTGTGTCTCTAAGAAATCCCTGACAAAGTCCCACTTACGGCTTTTTGCTCTGGTTTGGAAGTGCAGAAGGGCAATTCTCCATCCACCAGCTCCAGACTCCACTGCCTCAGGAGCATCGCCCACTCGCCAGCTTTGGCCCACTTGTGGCACTTCTAGAGGAGGAAGAACGTGCAATTTCATAATTCCAGCCAATAAAGAAGGAAGAATGGGACAGACAAAAGAGATCCAGGCATTCAGCTGGGACTGTGGAGATTTTGGGTCCTTGCCAATTGGATGTGTGTCCCCAGCTGCAATCTCTGGGCCTGCAGCAGAGTCTCACTCACCTGCCAAAGCAGAAAGCTCAGGCACTGTGCTCGCAACAGGCTCGTCTGATGCAGAGCTGTCAGAGCAATGTGAGGGCAGAACCAGCCCAGCTGGGACCAGGGCTGAGCCCAGCAGAGCCCTGGCAGAGCCCAGAGCAGCCTCAGCACCCGCAGAGCCTGGCTGCAAGGAGAGAAAGCAAAAAGTGCCCGTCAGCTGAGAGCTCCTGTGCCCTTGTGCCAAGGCCTGCGGTGCCCAGAGCTGTGCCCAGAGCTGCCCATCCCTGCTGCCTTTGGCAGCAGAGAAGGAGGGCAGCACATGTGCCCAGCCTGCAGCCAGCCACGGCACATGCAGCCCTCAGTAGCTTCCTAGAGTCAAAAAGCAGCTGGGCAGCTGACTGAAGAATTCATTGCATCTGCCCCTGCACAGGGGGAACCTTTGGTGCCCAGCCAGGCCGTGCCATGCCCAGATCAGGGAGCATCCCCCTGCCTGTGGACTCACCTGCGAATTGGGCCTGGAGCCTGGCTTTGAAGAAGGTGCCAGAATCCAAGTCCACCATCTTCAGCTGGCCAGGCTGGGAAGAGATTGTCATCCTTGAGGTTGTCCTTGGTGTCTCCAGCAGCAGCCCCACCTGGAACAGCTTCTCCAGAGGCTCCTTCTCCTGCCCTGGGGCCAGACCAGGCTGTCAGGGCTCTGCCCGGGGCCCCAGCCATCCATGAACAGGACAAACAAAACCAGGGGGATGGTGGTCACCAGTGGCCTGCCATCACCACCACCACACCAGGTCTGCAGCTCAGCTCCAGCCCAAGAGATGCATATTCCCTTCTGCTGACCCCTGCTCAAAGCTACAGGCAGGACAAAACCAGCCTGGTTTGCTTTGCCACTGATTGCCAAGAGATGCGTGGAGCTGGTACCTGCCAGGCCCCTGGATCCAAATGTGCACGTGGATCTCTCCCATCTTCTAGGGCAGAGGAATACCCTTCACCCAAGGATGACAGAAAAGATCTTCTAAGGATGGCCTGTCCGAGGGTTGCATGGACAAACACCTCTTAATGATATCCTGGCAGTCTGGGGAGAGAAACCAGAAATCATCAGTCAATTGGAGAAGTTGCCCCCCTGTTCCCATGCCCAGGCCATGCTGGGTGTGCCCAGAGCTGGGCCTAAACTTCCCCATGGATGTTCTGTTTGGAGGACAGCAGGAGAGCAGGACATGTGCCACCTCCTCAGCAGCTGCCAGAGCGGGATGCCCATGAGCCTGCTCCTGTCTCCCAGCAATGGTACTGGCCCCGTGCCCAGAGATGAGGATCCACCTTGAGAGAGCCATCGTGGGAACAAGATCCGCCCCCGGATGATCTCCTGGCCCCTCCTGAACGGGTGCTTCCCCATGACCAGGTGGCACAGCAGGAGGCCCAGGGACCAGATCGTGGCTGCCTCGCCGTGGTAGCGTTGGTGCTGGATCCACTCTGGTGGGCTATAGGACAGGGTTCCTGTGGAACACAGACAGAGATCAGCAGGGGGATGCTGCTGCTCCCAGAGCCTGGCCCCAGCATCCCTGGCCATGTGGGGGTTGCCCCAGAGGCACATGGAGTGAGAGCTGCCCTCTCACCAGCACCTGGGACTTGTGCACAAACTCGGGGCTGGAAAAGAAGCCACCGGTGCTGGAAGAGGGCAGCACAATCCCTGGGAAGGCCAAACCATGACACACAAAGAAGAAACCCACCCAGTAGTGGAGAAAACTCACTCTCCTCCCCACCTCCATGGCCCCCAAAAATGTTAATAAGCCAAGGCAAACAAGGAGAGCAGAGCAGTCCAGCCCTTCCTCACCTGCACACCAAACCATCCGGGGCACGCGGTCAGGCCTCCCTCTCTGCTACCCCCATGGGGGTTTGTGTCGGGCTGGCTGCCCCAGCTCCAGCCCCAGCCCAGGCCACAGTGGGTGCTGAAGGCTGTCAGCAGGGCTGGGAGCTGGCCGCCCTCACACCCCACCCAGAACAACTCGGCTCCAGCATCAATCCTATCCCGGCTGCAATAGGGGGAAACCCCAGTGCTGCACCCAGGCTGGGCCACAAGATGCCCAGGAGCATCCCCTGCGAGGGCTCACCTGCAAACTGGGTGTAGGCTGTGTCTTGGAGGAAGGCGCCACAGCCAAAGTCAATCAGTTTCAGCTGCCCGCTGGCCAGGTCGAGCAGGACATTCTCGGGCTTGATGTCCCGGTGCAGGACCCCGCAGCTGGTGCAGTGCCGCACGGCCTCCAGCACCTGGCGGAACAGCCCCCGCGCCTCCTCCTCGGGCAGGAACCCCCGCTCCGCCAGGAAACCTGAGAGTTCCTGGCACTGCTCCGGACGCTCCAGCACCAGCAGGAAGCTGTCGGGGAGCTCAAGCCACTCCAGGAGCTGAATAACACCACCACAGCCACGGGACACCTTGGCCAGCAGCACGATCTCCAGCGGGGCGCTGGTGCCGTCGGGCTGCGGGAGGAGCGCGGTGCCGTCAGTGGGGCCGAGGCCGTGCCGGGGCTCTGGCAGCCCTCAGGCAGCCCGGGATGCTCTGCACGCCCCGCTCACCCCACGCCCGCTCTCCCCGCAGGGCTCACGGCGGCTCCCACCCTGCCGGGCCCCGGCTCCTCGCCGCCCGGCACGGCCCGGCTTCTGCCGCTGGCCCCGCTCACTCACCAGCTCGCCCCAGTGCCGGACGCGATCCCTCGGCACGCATTTGATGGCCACCTGCGAGCGAGGGAGAGCAGCGGGCTGAGCTCGCCACCCGTCCCGCCGCGCCCCGACCTTCTCCTCCTCCTCCCTCCTCCTCCGCCCCCTCCTCCCGCGCCCGCCGCCGGCCCCGCCGCTCACCGGGGCGCCGTCCGAGAGCCGCGTGGCCGCGAAGACGCTGCCGAAGCCGCCGCGCCCCAGCAGCGATCCCAGCCGGTACCGCTCCTGCAGGGCCTCGTGCGCCTCACCTGCGGGCGAGACGCGGCTGTCAGCGCTCGGCCCGGGGCCAGCAACGACCCCCGAGCGCCCCTCACCCGCCCCGGGCCCGGCATCCCCACCCGCCCCGGGCCGCGGCGGCTTGGGGCTGGCGGCCGCGCTGCCGAGCGGCGGAGCTCGGGCCGGGGAAGCCGCAGCGGAGGTGGCGGGAGCGGCCGCGCCGCGTGTGTCCTCCGCGGGCCCCGGGAGGAGCCGGAGCCGGGGCCGGGGCCGGGGCCGGGGCCGGGGCCGGGGCCGGGACTGGACCCTGCCTCGGGTCCGGAGCCGGGCTCGGGCCAGGCGGAGCCGAAGGGCGGCGATGCCGCCCCCGCACCAGGCACTGATGCCCGCCCAGCAGCGCCACCGCCAGTACGGCCAGAGCCAGGCGGAGGCGAGACCGCGGCGGGACGGCCGGGGCCGGGCACGGGGCAGCCCCGCCCGGGGCCGGGGGCGGGCCGGGGGCATGGCCTGGCCCGGCAGGGGAGAGGGAGGCGGGGAGAGGAGAGGGACGCCGGGCAAGGGACCCCGAGAGAAGGGTGCCCGACAGCGGGAAAGGGAGAGAAAGAGAAAGAAAAAGAGAAATGGAAAGAGTGTTGAAAACTATCTGTTTGCTGCTGCTGCTGTCGCCGGTGCTGCTGCCGCTGCTGCTGCCGCTGCTGCAACTGAGGCACCGGGGCCGTTTGTCCCCGTGTCCGTTCCCCGCTCGCCCCACGAGCCCCACGTTCGAGCCCCGCGCGCCGCGGGGACAGCCCCTCCGTCTGTCCAAACACGGGAACTTTGCAGCCTTGAGCCCAGATGCAGAGCCCTGACTCCTGCGCACTGGCACAGCGATCCCCTCGCCTGCTGCTGTGCATTGTCCTTGCTGAGGGTCAAACACTTTCGGGGCACCTTCCCTTGGGGTAGGATTCCTACCTGACCCAAGCACTGCACTTACATCTCCAGTGTTGCTTTCCAGTAAAAACAGGAGAAGGAAAACTGTGTGTGGCTCATGGTATTTTAGAACGCCTAAAAATCCCTAAGTCACTGATCTTAGAGGTGAGGTACATCTGGAATTACTGGGATGCAACATGGAAAAGGGGAGCATAGAAATAAATAGAGGAAAACATCTTGGATTGTTTCTTCCATTTTCATTTCACTTCTGGAAAGCTGTTTCCGTTTTCCAGGAATCTTGTCCTGTCTGCTCTTCCCAAGAATTTCTCATGGAGAACAAGGTCAAGCTTCTGTCACAAGATTTGCCACCAGGAAATTATGCCACTGGTGAAGTTTTCATTGTGACTGTTTGTGCTGGCTTAGGGCAAATTTTGGGAGGAAACCTCCAAAAGGAATCCATCTAGAAAGGAAGTTCAAGCAGCCCCTCCCCCTACTAGTTCAGGAAAAGACTTCCCTCGAGAAAAGTGAAAAAAACCCAGTTTATTAAACAAGTAAAGTATTCACAAGCATGAAAAATGAATAATATTAAATAAAACCTTGGACAGTGCTGAAGAGATGGAAAATTCAGAAAGTCCTTGTTGTGGGTTGTAGTTGGCTCACTCGGTCTCTTCTAAGTCCCTCTGGTTCTGGAATGCAGCGTCCCAGAGCTCAGGGGGCCACAGGTGTGAGCTGCCGGTGTTTGTCTGGGTTTTCAGCCCAGAGCAGGTTTAAACAGTTCCAAGAAAAAGGAAAGTCACAGTCCGAGGAACTTCTCTTCCTAAGCTAGCTAAAACCAAATTGCTGGACCTGGGCTGTGAAGGCATTGTGAAATTTCCAAATCTGTGCACTGGCGGTCTCAGCAAACACTAGATCTGGATGGTGCTGGAGTCAGAACCTTGAAATTTCCAAATTTTAGATTTCTGTGCCAGCAAATCACTGGACTTGGGCTGTGCGGGCACCAGGAAATTTCCAAATCTGGGTACTGGGGCAGCAAACACAAGACATGGGAGGTGCCAGACCCAGTAGCAGAAAGTTGCCGGGTTTTGGATTTCTGTGCCAGCAAATTGCTGCACTTGGGCTGTGCCAGAATAGGGAAATTTTCAGGTCAAGGCACTGGCAGTGCCAGCAAACCCCACATTTCAGGAAGGATTGGATCTGGACCCTTCCCTTCCCTTCCCTTCCCTTCCCTTCCCTTCCCTTCCCTTCCCTTCCACAAGGTGCCAGAGGGGCTGGACAGCAGCCAGGCAGAAAGGGACCTGCAGGGACTGATGGACAGCAGGCTGGGCATGAGCCAGCAGTGTGCCCAGGTGGGCAAGAAGGCCAATGGCTCCTGGCCTGGCTCAGGAATGGTGTGGGCAGCAGGAGCAGGGCAGGGATTCTTCCCCTGTGCTCAGCACTGCTTGGGCAGCACCTTGAGTGCTGTGTTCAGTTCTGGAGCCCCCAATTAACAAGGACATAGAGGGGCTGGAGCGTGTCCAGAGAAGGACAACAAGGCTGAGGATGGGTCTGGAGCACAAGAGCTTTGAGGAGTTGCTGAGGGAGCTGAGGTTGTTTATCCTGCAGAAGAGGAGGCTCAAGGGAGACAGGGCAGTGTCAGGGCACAGGGTGGACTTGATGATCTCCAAGGTCTTTTCCACCCTTGCTGATTCTGGGATTCTCTGGAACCACCCTTGGAGCAGTTGCAGGAGGAGCCCTGGGCCCCCTCTTCAGAAGCTGCAGCAGCCCAGGCCCCTCAGCTTCTCCTGCCAGCCCCAAAGCCCATCCTGTCAGTCCTGCAGAGCCTCTGCAGCTCCTCCTCACTGCCCAGAACACGGAGTCCCAGAGCCAGACACAGCAGCCCAGATGTGCCCCCCTGGCCTGGGGTGCCTCTGGCAAGGGAGCAGCACCAGGCACTGCAGGAGCCTGCAGACAATTCCTGCAGCACTTGTAGGATGATCCTGCTGCCCAAGGGACGTTCCCATGGTGCCAAGTCAGGAACTGCAATGGGGAGTGGGGCCAGAGAGGAAAGGGCAAACAGGGATGGGCTGTTTGCAGGGGAGGGGACAGGGCTGGGCAATAGGAAGAAACTTGCGGCAGGAAGAGTGAAAAAAGCAAAGGTGAAGTCAAGGAAATGCTGAAGGCATTTTGGGGGTGGCTGCTAGGCAGCCCTGGCTCTGAGCAACAGCGTCTGCACTGGGACAGGGAACTCTCAGCGGATGGGAACAAACTCTCTGCCTGACTGCAGAGGCCAGGACAAAGCTGAGTGGTTTCCCCGGTGTCCCCCAGCCCTTGCTGGCCCCAGGGGCAGATGGCATTTGTGCTCCCTCAGGTTCATGTCCCAAAACCAACAGCATGGGGGTGCTCCTTCTGCTCTGTGCAATGCAAACAGGGGCTGCTGAGCCAGTGCTGCCGTGTCTGTGCCTGCAAGGATGGGGCACCTGTGTGAGCTGGGGGAGAGGCCAGGGCTGCAGAGGGGAGATGTCATTGGCAGCTCCATGAGCATGCTCTGGGACGCTGCCCTGAGCTGTGCAGCGCACTGGGGATGGATCAGCCCCTGCTCTGCTGCTCCTTCCCATCTGCCCCAGGGCCCTTGCAGAGCCCCAGCCGTGCTGTTTGCCCCCAGCCTGCCCACGGCCAGCCTGAGGCTGCTCACAGGGGTTTCTGTGCAGAGCATTGGCCTGGGCGTGTTCTTGAGAGAGCCTGGGCAAGGAGCCTGGAGCCCCCAGGCCCTGGCCTGAGGCGTCAGCGCTGCCCCAGCAGTGCCCATGGCCTGTCCGTGCTGCAGCCCCGGCAGTGCCACCCCCAGGGCTGTGCCCGGCCCCGAGAGCACTCAGGCCCTGCAGCAACACCAGGGCCACCAGGGCAGCGGGGCAGGGCCACGGCAGCAGCACTGGCAACACCAAGTGCGGCTGCTGCTGCTGGGCACAGCTGCTGGGCCAGCACTGATCTGCCCCCAGCTCTGCACACAGACATTGCTGCTGCACCTCCAGAGAAGGCAACAAAAGGGCATCTCTGCAGAAAACTTGGCTGGGAGATCCTTTAGTTCCTTTAAAGCCACCAAGACTGCAGCCCCTCCTTGACACAGTCTGTGGCCACAGGAACTCTTGAGATACACAAAATGTGAAATGGAATGAACTGTGGCTTTTCTTTTGGAAAATATGGAAAAACTACAATCAAGGGAAAAAAAACCACCAGCAAGAAAACCAACAAGAGCTATCTAAGATGACTTTTATTACAAGTGATTTGCAAAAACTGTCATCTAATTTAGTCTTTCTGAATGCATCCAGCCATCAGTCTCCACACGGCAGCCTTGAGCTCCTGGTTCCTCAGGCTGTAGATGAGGGGGTTCAGGGCTGGAGTCACTACCGAGTACAGAACTGACAGGGTCAGATCCAGGGATGGAGAGGACATGGAGGGGGGCTTTAGATAGGAAAATATACCAGTGCTGATAAACAGGGAGACCACAACCAGGTGAGGGAGACAGGTGGAAAAGGCTTTGTGCCGTCCCTGCTCAGAGGGGATCCTCAGCACAGCCCTCAAGATCTGCACATAGGAGAAAACAACGAATACAAAACAACCAAAAGCTAAGGAGGCAGTGAAAACAGAAACTCCAAGTTCCCTGATGTAGGGTTTGGAGCAGGAGAGCTTGAGGATCTGCGGGATTTCACAGAAGAACTGGCCCAGGGCATTGCCATGGCACAGGGGCAGGGAAAATGTATTGGCCGTGTGCAGCAGTGCATTGAGAAAGGCACTGGCCCAGGCAGCTGCTGCCATGTGGGCACAAGCTCTGCTGCCCAGGAGGGTCCCGTAGTGCAGAGGTTTGCAGATGGACATGTAGCGGTCGTAGCACATGATGGTCAGGAGAGAAAACTCTGCTATGATAAAGAAGAGAAAGAAAAAGAGCTGAGCAGCACATCCTGTGTAGGAGATGTCCCTGGTGTCCCAGAGGGAATTGTGCATGGCTTTGGGGACAGTGGTGCAGATGAAGCCCAGGTCAGTGAGGGCCAGGTTGAGCAGGAAGAAGAACATGGGCGTGTGCAGGTGGTGGCTGCAGGCTACAGCGCTGATGATGAGGCCGTTGCCCAGGAGGGCAGCCAGGGAGATGCCCAGCAAGAGGCAGAAGTGCAGGAGCTGCAGCTGCCGCGTGTCTGCCAATGCCAGCAGGAGGAAGTGCCTGATGGAGCTGCTGTTGGACATTTGCTGATCCTTGGCATGTGGACCTGTTCATGGAGAAAAAGACAGTGTAGAGATAGAGGAGACACCCGTAAGCAAAATCAAAGCAATTTCCCATACGCTGTCCCCTGTAAGTGACACAGACCTCCTTTTGTGTTCAAGTGTTCTGCAGTTTTCTTTTTAAGCTCCCTCCATGTCTGTCTTGGTATTCTTGGATATCATAAGCCCTCAGCATTTTTGCTGCCCCCCGGGAGAATAGAGTGATTTCTCTGAGACAAAGTGATGAGTGGAGACTAAGGGGAGGTGTTCTTTCATTCTGATCTGTTCAGATTTTGTCAGGGGTTTAAACTTTAGCAGGTGGAGGGTGATCAACTTCCCATGTTTATTCCCAAAAATGCCTTAGGTACTGCTGAGAGCAGATGGATCCACCACAGCCCAGCTCCACATTTGTGGCCAAGGGCTCTCTTTGCTCATTTCACCAACCCAGCAGCATTTTCAGTGTAACAACACCGCTGCCTTTCCCCACCAATCTTATATCTCAGAGATACTCCAGGACAGGTTTGCGCCCTGGATTGAAGCTCCCAGCTGAAATCTCAGGGACACTTCCAAGTGTCCTTATGATGGCATTGGATGAGGGAGATGCAGCTCCTTCCCTGGCTGCACTGACAGCATTGCCCAGAGCCGGGCACTGGGGACAGCGTCACCCTGAGCCAGCGGTGCCCCCTGCCAGAGCCCCCAGGGCCGGGCAGCTGCTCCCAGCCCTGTGCTCTGCAGAGGGAACTGGGCCCGGGGCTGCAGAGCTGCCCCACGGCTCTGCTGCAGTTCTGCCTGCACAGGAGGGGCTGCACACCTTGGAGCCCCGGCCCTGAGGGCAAAGGCTTGGCTGGGGCACAGGAGGGAGGGGGCTTGTTCAGAGGGAGGGGCTGCACTGGAGGGGATCCTGTGGGCATCTCTAAACTCTCCCTGCCACAGCATTGCTGGGTTTTGTTTTCTTTCATTCCCTGATCTTCTCTCTGCTTCCCGCAGATTTCCCTGCTGCAGGTGTTTCCCTGTGCCTGATCTCTCTGTGCCAGCACTCACAGACCCCAAAAAATCTCTGTGCACTCTCCTTGGTCCTACAGAACCCTGCCTGTTTGCAGGGCACTGGATGGGGCAGGTTCTGTTTGCAGCTTGGAGAAAGGACAGCTCAGACTGAGCCTGATGGGTCATGCAAAGGTGATGCTGGTGCTGTCCATGGGCAGAGGAGTGGCTGAAAGTACATTAGGAATCTCCTGTGAACCTATTGATCACTAAAAGTAACAGTTCAGATTTCTCAGGTACTTGTCAAAATTCATAATCATCCTTTAATATTTATACCCCCTCCCCGTCATCCTCCAATAGTAGGAAACTGAATACAGTCTTAGGAATTTTCCTCATTTTTATCAAAATCCTTGTCTTGGAAATATTCTGTGACTGATCAGAACCCCTCAGTACATCAGAGCTTCATGAGCATTTCACCTCCCCTGCACCAGAAATACCCAGAGTTGTACTCACAGAGTCTATAGGCATTGGAATGGTCCAGCAGCAGGAGATGGCTCCAGGAGCTGCAGCTGCATTGTCCTGCAGCCAGAGGTTCCTGTGCCAAGGGCTGGCAGTGATTCTGCCCCAGGCACTTCTCAGCACCTTCCCAGCCCTGACTGATTGAAGCTCTCTGTGCCTCTGTGCTGTGCCTGGGCTGGCTGCAGGCAGTGTCCCAGCCCTGCTGGGCTGGCAGAAGAGCTGCTCATCAGGAGAAATGTGCTTTTGAAGCTCTTCTTGGTTACCAGGAGCTGCATCTGTACCAGGAGCCCAGCTCAGCTCAGCAGCACAGATACAGGACTAGGACTGTAATGAGCCTCTGGGGCTTTGTGCTCAGGCCCTGAACATCAGTCCCTGAGAAGGAGCTGAAGAAACCTCTCCAGAACTCCAAGTCAGAATCCAACTCCAAAGTTTCTTGGACTTGTAATGGGTCCCACTGAGGGACACGACTGAGCAAGTGTCCCCAGACCCCAGGCAGAGCAGAGAACTGGAGGCAGTGATGACAGGTGGGGACAAAGAGAAGCCAAGTCTTGGTGCCCTGGGGCACAGCAGGGTCTGTGCCACCAAGGGCTGTGAGGAGACACCTTGTCCTGAGGCCCTGGGGCCTCCTGGCGCAGCCCCAGCCAGGCTGGGCACTGTCAGCCCCTTGTCCTGCCCTCAGCATCCCCCCTAGCCCACATCCCAGTGGCCTCAAGGATCTGCTGGAAGGAGTCCCTGGGGAGCCTTGCTCAGGAATGGGGACTCCTGAATGCTCCCTGCAGGGATTGCAGGTTTTTCAAAGGACTTTGGGTTTGGCTTTTGCCTTGGAGTCTCTGAGAGCTTTGTGCAATGATGGCCTCCAATTATCTGCTGTAATTAGTCCCTGGAGAGGCTTTGTCAGTAACAACACTCAGTGGGGCTCATTAATGCTTCAAGGTACTTCAGTTCTTTTAAGGTACTTGGTGTTTCCGTTTTGATACAGACTCTGTGAGAGGTTTGTGCAATCATGACCCCAATTATCTACTTTAACAAGTCCCTTGGGAGCTTTGTACTGACACTCAGTGGGGCTCATTAATACTTTGAGATACTCAAGGTTTTTAAGGTACTTTGGAATTTCCTTTCCATGCTGAGTCTCTGAGAGGTTTTTGTGCCATTCTGGCCTTCAATTCTGTCCTCCAAGGAGTCCATGAGGAGCCTGTGTTGGGGATGGACCTCAGTGGGAGCCATGAATGCCTTGAGACACTTTGCGGTTTTCTTCTGACTTTGACTCCTGGAAAGGTTTGTGCAATCTCCTCTCAGGCCCTAAGGTTCAAGGGCTCAGCTCCAAATGCACAGTGAGGCGCATGAGGATCAAGCAAATCCTGACAAACCATGGCTCTGCCTTGATTTCCCTCTGCTCTCATGGAGCTCATCAGGAAGCTGTCTGTAGTGGTTTTTGTTCACTAATTTGAGATTTCTTGGAGAATGCAGCAATGTTTGTGATGGGTTCAGTGTTGGCTATATACCAGTACACTCACTAGATTATACGTACTTATTTCCTGCTGTGAGGTAGGATTAGGAGAAAGGCAAAGTAGCCTCAAAACTTTAAAAGGGTATAAAGAAAAGTTTATTACCAGTAACTAGAAGAAAGAGTAATATGAATGCAAAAAAACTTTTGGAACTTCTCCTCCTTTGGAACTTCTCCTCTCCCTGCAAGCTTTTCTTTCTTACTGACAATGAAAGAGACAAAACCTAAAATTTTCAGTCACTTTGCCACCTCTAGAATAGTTTTTCTTCAATTCACGTAGGGAAAGGAGTCTCTCTTCCATGCTATGGAAGCTTTACAAGAAAACATATTTCTCATGGCTCTCAATTCCCATGAACATCAGCCTCCCAGAAAATCTGCAATCATGAAGTCCCTCCCATTTTTTTACATCTTTTGCCACATCTGTGTTTATGGGCATGTTAGTTTATGGGGTATTAGTTTAAAGATGAGCTGCTTAGGAACAAAGGTTCTCTTCATCTATTTCTGAAATCATCTTCATATCTACAAACAGAGGTCTTCTTCTCCTCATGAGGCACAGGGTCTCATCACTAGTCTCTCTTTCTCTGTTCAAATTTCTCATGGGATCATAGCTACTTCAAGGTTTGCTTACTTTAGCATGGAGGTTTATGCTGAACAAGTCATCTTCCCATGCTTTTCAATGCCTTATAGGGAAAAAGAGAGTCTGATGTATCAATTACATCCTTCTCCATTGCTTTACAAGAGGATTTCAGCTCCAAGATCAAGACATCTCCTCATCCCTCCTATCTGGGACTCAGCTTCCACTTCACTGACCCCCATGTCTTTGTGCTGCTCATGTATGTATCTGCACTTTGTCCTTTTCTCTCCCTCGAGGGAGGATGGAAGCACTGAAAGAGTTCATATCTCACCCGGGGCCTGCAGATGGTTCTGTGACCCCAGCCGGGCTCGGTGCTTGTGGCCGGAGCTGTTTTATGATGGAGGTTTCTGCAGCAGCTGCGCTGGGGCTGTGTCAGGATGGGCCGCACTGGGGCAGGGCCAGGATCTCAGCAGCCAGGCCAGAACTCAGCAGCAGCATGGCCGGGGCTGATGGCTTCTCCTCCCCCTGCCTGGGGCTTGCGGCTGAACCCCAACGGTGGCAGAATCTTGGCCGAGCCGGCCCGGCCCGGGGCTGCTCCTGGGGCCCAGTGGATCATGGCTCAGCCCGGGCTGGCGGCGGGGCAGGGCTCAGCAGAGCCCAGATGGTCACAACTGCAGCCATGGCCCGGCCGGGCCTCGGCCCCGCGGCCTCCCCTGCCCTGCCCAGCAGCCGATGGGGCCTGGCGGGGTCCCTGGGAATGGGCCCGGCCCCACGGCAGGAGCCGCCCGGCCCGGCCTGGCTGAGATGGGGGCCGGGTCGGCCTTGTTACCTCTTTGCCAGCCAGAAGGGAAAGAGACCCTCTGTCCTGGTTTGAAAAGCAAGTGAGTTTTTTGGGATGCTGTAGTTAAACCAATAGGTGCCCAGATTTGAATATTGGCACATGGTGTGGCCACTGAGGACATGGATACGCCTCTGAGAACACAGGGGGTTAAAAGCAGAGAACTGCCAAGAAAACTTTCTTTTGGTTCTGGTGCGTGAAAGAAACCTATGTTGTTAGCTTTTTCTGCTATTTGAAATATTCCTGATTGTTGGATCCAAATTATTCCTAATTGCTGTAAGTTTCTTGTTCACTGCATGTATTATTTTGCTATGATGTTTCATCATACTTATAAAAAAAGACATGCATCTCATTCTTAAAAAACAAAAAAGAAGAGGAATGAACGCCTTATGAACATTCAAGTAATGCAATATGTACATGAGAAATTTGGACAACTAATCATTTTGAATAATGCAATATTTACATGAGAAATTTGGAAAAAAGATCACATCTAAATCCCAATAGGCTCTATCACAGTGAAGCCTAATCAATTCATTAACTTCAGGAGAAGATGTGCCTGTGTTTTATCATCAGCAGTTCAAAGCAGTCACCTGTTCATTCCATCAGATACTGATCAGTTCTGAAAAAATGAGGCCCAGTGAAAGGAGAAATAACCCCATCACCTTGCAGCCTTTGTGGCCAGAGCAGGAGCAGAAGGAGCACTGCCAAGACATGGCTGTGGCTGGAAACTGACAGAGGCAATTTGCCAACAAAAGCCTCATGGCATCCTCATGGTACAGTGCTCCTACGAACCTTCTGCAGTTATTCCCTGTTCCACTGCCCAGGAGGACATTCAGTGATGTCAAAGATCAGCATTTCCAGCTCACAGACTTTCTCATCCTTCTCAACTAATTGGAAACAATGGTCATTTCTTTTCATTTCCCTAAGAGACATTGGATATTTTTCTTTTGTTTTCTCATGCTGCAAAACCCTGTGTCAATGACTTGATAGAATTTGGTAAGTTTTGTTGATTGTAATTGGTCATTTATCTATCTTATCCCATATCTAATAGATAACCAGTGACAACTGTGATGAGATAATACCCTCACAAGAGTGAGCTGTTTCAACATCAGGACATAGGAGCCTTTTTTAAATGAACGAAAAGGGGGAGATGTCATAGACAGGTAGAATAATGATAAAAGAAAGTCCTTTTGAAATCAGGCCTTCTTCTGCCATATTAATAGCTGGCCTGTCATCTCTTCTGAGTGCAGCTAAGCAGTTACAAGTTCCCGTGTGAAGAATGAGACTTTGTGAACAATCTATTCTGAGGCTGAAAAACAAATGCACCTGCAACAACAAGGGATTTGTCCCATGAGAATCAGTGAAGAGGTAAACAATACAATAGAGAGATTTGATGCACAAGTAAAATCTATTTTATTAACCAATAACAGAAGAACTGCTAGGAAATCTATGAACTAACTAATGTTGCACACGAGGTCTGTCAAACTGTGTAAAACGAATTTTGTGAATAAAGAGTAAAGAGTTCTCCAGCTCAGCTGGGTCTTCTAGGATTGCAGTTCCCCCCTTCTTTAGGGCTTTGCTTTCGCACTTCTTAGGGCTTTGGTTTCGCTCTTCTCTGGAGCTTTGGGTTCCTTCTTCTTTAGGGCTTTGGTTTCCTTCTTTTCTGGCGCTCTGGTTTCCTTCTCTGGGATTTTGGTTTCCTTCCTCTCTGGGAATTTGGTTTCCTTCTTTTCTGGGATTTTGCTTTCCTTCTTCTCTGGGATTCTGCTTTCCTTCCTCTGTGATGCTTTCACATGGGCTTCTTTCTTCTCCCGGGTCTTGGTTTTCCCCTTCGCTGGTTTTGGAGCTTGCTTCCCAACAGAGACACTCTTCTTTTCCTTCTTCTGCCTCTCTTCCTCCTTCCCCCTGTCTTCCTCCTCTAAGGCTTTTGCCTCCTCCTCGACCTTTTGAGCTGGCTCCTTCAGCTCCCTTCTGCAGACAAAACAGAAAACATGGCTGCGAGTCCCACCAGAAACTTGGGCTCCCTAGTCCTGGCTGGCCCTGCACTTCATTCCTTGACCCTGAGGCCATTTCCGTGAATTCTCCTCAACCCACAGAGGTTGGGAACATCCCAAGTGAGGGCATGGGTGGAAGGGGACCTCCAGGACCAGCCAAACCTGAGCTTTGTCATCATAAGGTGTTGGCTGTGCAAGCTCCCTCTGAAGGCACAGCCAGACCCCTCCAGCCCCTGCCAAAGGCTGATCCAGCAGCTCTCTGCGCTGGTGCCTGGAAACGCCCTTTGTCTCTTGGCTTCCCAGTTTAAAGCAGAGCACAGATTGCTGACATCTGCTTAGCGCTCCAACAGTTCTTACTCAGCTCATTCAGCTCCCTTCTCCCTGGGCATAGCTGAAGCATGATTTTAAAGAGTTCAGATTTCAGCTGAGGGTTAGAAGCAATTCCCATTGATCAGGATGTAGGTTAGATAGGCAGACCATAGGTTAATGATTATGAGATGCTTAAGCTGGAGCTGATTGTGCTATTGTTGACCATTAGGAGCTTCTTTCTCGAAGGAAGTGGAGGAAGTGAACTGTTATAAGAACATCTTGAAACCAGGAGAACAATGGTTAGCACCTGGGCTTGATGTCAATCAATCACTAAGTTGGGGACCTTGGATGGTGCCAGAGGGTCACAGAGATCTGATGAAGATATTCCTGACTTAATCCCTTAAGACCACTGACCCAATTCGAGACCACCAACCCAATTCAAGGGAAGAATTGCACAGGAGTGAAGGACCAATGACCTCATTTGAATACAGAGCAGGGATGGGAGGTGCTGGGGTTGTGCAGATGTATTGTATGTAAGATCTTGGGAAATAAGGAGAGGGCAAAGAACCTTGGACAGCGTGGTCATGCCTTTTAGGGACGGCTCTGGTGCCGCCCGCCGGTGTTATTAAACATCCCACAATCTAACTTTAATTAGTTAGAGTCTCTGTCCGTGATCTTCGGTTTTAAAGACTCCTAGCCTGCTCCTTCATGAGAACAATCCTATCAGTCAGAAAGCAAAGGCTGCAGGAACCCCTCTCCTGCAAGACAGGCTCTTGTCAGGCAGATTTCCTGCTGGAACCCAGCTGGGACCAAGCACCAAGCAAACCAGTGCTGGCTGCCATGGAAACCATTGGAAGCAGCCTCATCCATCTCCTCCCCATGAAACCAACTTCAGCCTGGCCTGAAGAAGTCCTGATGCACAGGCTTGCTTTAAGCAGCCTCCACTCCCAGCTCCACACTTGTGCCTGTGTGTCCTGAGCTGGGCTGACTTGCTGGAGCTGAGCTTCTCCTGTGCTTGCCTACGGCTGCAGCTGCAGGGGAGCCTAAAGGACAGGAGCTTTTCTGGCTGCTGTCCCACCATAAGGAGATCCCTGGCAGATCAGCAGTGCAAGGACTTCATCTGTGGCAGGAGCAGGACCCAAAGCAAGGTTTGCTCTGTGCCCCACGCCTGCCCATACCACAATCCCACTGTTCTGGTGAAGAAGGCAGATGATGAAGAAGATGCCACTCAACACCATGGACTTCAAGACACCTCTAGAGGTGGTGCCAAGGCAAGCCCAGAGCCAAGCTCTCTGCAGACAGCAGCTAAGCCAGCAGGGCTCAGAACTCAAATAGAGAAGATGTTCTGTCTCAACAGAAGAAGGTCCTTCCTCTCTTGGCAGCCAGGGAGCTCAGAGTAGCCATCCCTGTGTTGCTGCTGGCCTTTGCTCTGCAGCTCCTCTGAGCTCAGAGGCCTTGGAGCAGGGAAGCCCTGCAGGGACAATAACCCATGGCAGAGCAGGAACCCACGGAAGGCTGACTCACCTGTCCCTGAGAGGGGCCTGTGAGCCACAGCTGATCTCCTGGGGGCTCAGGGAGGAGCTGACACGTGAGGCCGCCCTGGGCACCAGCACCTCGGAGGTGGAGCCTCCCTCCATGTGGCACAGCTCTGGGACATTGCAGGTGGTGTTGAGCTGGCCAGAGAAGGTGGAGGAGACCTGCTGGCTCTCTCCTGGCTGCAGCACACCTGGCAGTGGCAGGATATTGAAAGCCTGGACGGAAGACAGGAGAGATTGAGGTGTTGAGCATGGAAATGGAGGCAGAAGAGCATCTTGGAGCAAACTGCTGCTGTAGCCAGAGGGGCTTATTCCCCAAACACTGCCAGAATCACCCTCACCTCATCCTGCATCCATGCCACTGACCAGTGCAGGGACCATGGGGAAAATCTTCTCCCATACTCACGGCTCAATGCATTAATTAGTACATGACATGAAAGTGAACTGGGATGGCTCCTGGCAGTAGAAATTCTCTCTGATGCCCAACTTGCCTTTAAAAAGTTTCAAAACTTCCTGCTTTTAGAAAAGGAGGAGACTCAGAGTGAGAGCTCTTGGAGCTGAGGGAAGGAGTCCAGCCCAGCTCATCTGACTCCTGAGGCTCTTCCCCTCTCTCTCTGATTTAAATGCTTCTTTCTAAAGGTGCTACAGCAAAAGCTCCTGCAAAAATTTCCTATGGAGCACCTGAGGAGTTCCAGGGGGAGCAGTGCCCTCCACAGGTGCCGCACAGCGTCCTTGGACAGCCCTGCACGGCCTCTCCAACAAGCAGCTGCTCCAGCAGCACTTTGTGATGGGCCTGCAGGGATGGGAGACCCCTCTGTGGCCAATGCTGAGGGCCCCCAGTGGCACTGGCAGCTCCAGCCCTGCTTGCCACACTGACAATGGGCACGGGAGACAGATTCCCTCTTGCCTTCTCCGCTCCCAGGGGAGTGTGCGCCACATCCAGGGAGCACCTGAATCCCTCCAAGCCTCGAGGCAGGTGAGGGTGCTCAGCAGTTGGTGCTGGCACCCAAAAAACAAGCCATTTTCTATGCTGGGAGGAAGAGACAGCCCCTCTGCAAAGTCTCCCTTTGTCAGACAGCTCCAGGGCCAGCAGTGCAATAGCAGCTCTGGGTGAAAGCAGAGCCCTGCAAACAGGGAGTCTGGCTGCCTTGGGAAGAGGCTCCATGGAGATCAGGATCACCCCAGCTTCCTCTGGGAGGGAAGCTGGAGGTGTTACCATTATAATGCAGAGAAAAGCCTCATCTTACATTGGGAAGGAAACAAGGCAAAAAATCCCACACTCAGCACAGGCCTGTAGGATCTGAGTCAGCTTCTCCAAGGAAAACTCTCCTATTTCTACCTCTCCCTCAGCCCATGTCCAGCCACTGGCCCTGCTGCCCAGCCCACTGTCAGGGCACAGCACAGCAGGGCAGCAAAAAGGGAGCTCAGCATGAGCAGGACTTGGTGCTGGCAGGCTGGGGAGGCAAAGCAAGCAGTAGGTGCACAAGAAAATCCACCTCTGCTCCTGAAGAGTGGGTAAAATCCTGCACTTCTTTCAGGGCTCTGGCTGCCTCCTCCTGTCCAGTCCTGAAGTGCCTCCATCGAGTTGCTGCACAATCCAGACTGGTTCTCCTCTCTTTCGGTGGCTGGGGTTTGAATTTAGGTGGGTGGAGCTCATCTCTGGAAAATAAATAACTATGAACAGGGACCTGCAGTGGGAGGGAGGGAGGGACACCTGCACGAGCAGCTCCTGGCCAGGATGCAGCCCCTGGCTGAGTGCTCGCACGTTGAACTGAGAAATGGTTTGATCCAGCCCTTCCCAATCCAGGCTGGGGCAGGTCTGTTCTAAAGGCAGCCCAGGGGTGACACTGAGGTGCTGCAGCAGCTGCAACTGCTTGCATTGAGCAACTAGACAGGACAGGCATTTACACCTGGTGGGGATGCAAAAAGCACAGTGGGAGAGGAAAAGACAGAGAAGGCAGCAAAAAGGTGAGATTTGAGACACCGAGGGGCAGACCCAGCCAGTGCCCAGCCAGCACAGCCCCCCCAGTGCCCAAGGCCAGAAACTCTGAAGCTCCACCTGGGATTTATCAGGAATGCTCCCCTGACACCGCTGGGGGATTGGTTGACATTTTACAACACTCCCAGATGACTCAGGTCGCATTCCCCATCCATCCATCCTTCCATCCATACATACACAGGCTGTGGTGCGGGGACCCTGCCAAGCTCTGCCAGCCTTGGGCTTGGGGAGATTTCTGCCAGCCGTCCTGAGCTCCGTAATTGTGCTCTCTGTTCCAGGAAGCAAGCAAGAAAGATTTTAAAAAACCCGAAACAAACCACAACAGAGAAACCTAAAAAACCTTCAACAGCTCAACCCTGCTCAAGTTATTTCTTTAGGGACAGCTACCACTCTCCAGCTGAAATGCTGGGCTTTTGGGGAAAAAGAAAATTACATGTTCACCTCCAAATCAAAAAGGATTAAGGTAAGAGAACCTTTCAAACTAAAAATTATTGGCCCAAAGCTTTAATCTTTGCAAAAAATCTCTAGGTAAGACCAGCCTGACAGTTAAACAACTGGTTCTTCTGGTGGGGAGAAACCCTCCTCTTTAAGAGAAGCAGCCTGATAATTAAAGCAACTGTTTGGTCAAACTTCAGGCTCCCTGGCACAGCCTGCATTGCCTTTCCTTCCTGTTCACTGATTTACAGGCAGTGCCACAATGGCCCAGGTTCAGATGTTTGGTGCCATCCAAGGAATTTGGCATTGCCATTTCCATATGTTTTAATCGAAGTTTCAGTCCTTGCAAACACTCTTCAAATGCCAGCTTTCCTTTCTTTTACAGAAAGCTCAAGGCTCCCACAAGTCTTCTGACATCCTCTTTTGAGCTCAGAGAGATGACATTTTCAAACAGATGTTTCCAAAGTTAACAGCATTTGAAAGAATAATGAACTCAAATCCCCCTGGAATTCCAGCTTAGCCCAACTCCATTCTGTGTCAGACACTGAGATTCCCACCTCTAAGGCAGGAGCTGTTTGTGCCCCCCATCCCTCCAGTCCTTCTCCCCAGCAGCCTGTGCCTGTTTTCCCCGGCACAATCCCTGTCCCTGTGCACCCTGCCAGGAGCAGCTGCACACAGGCTCACATCTCCCCTTGCCCTCACCAGGGGGTTTCTCTCATCCCCGAACACGCCGATGAGAACGTTGGTGCGATGAGTGCCCAGGGCCTGCACTGCCACCACAACTGGGATCTCTGCTGTGCTCTGGGGCTGCACAATCCCACAGGGCCTGGGGCTGGAGTAGAGCACAGCAGAGTCCTCCTTGCGTTTCTGGAAGGGACACAATGAAACGCAGATTCAGAGGGACCTCTCAAGAAACTTTAGGCTCCTTAACATCCACCACAACAGACACTTACACACATCTTTAAAACTCCCCAGGACAAAGGTCAAAGGCACAAACAAGATGCCAGAATTGTAGGGTAAGCACTCCCAGGGCATCCTGCAAGGAGGCTGCCAGCACAGGCACTGGTGTCTGTGGGTGCAGCAGCTTTTCACAACCCTCTAAGATCTCCCACAGGAAAACACCCTGAGGACTGGAACATCAACTGTTTCCTCAGTAGCTTAAACTGCCTCCTAAAGTTTACAGCTGGGTAGGATCCTGTTCTCAGCAGATCTTTAGGACTGATTAGAAACCAGCAAGGTCTTATCCAAACCCTTTTTTCCCCTAATAATCTCCTCAGGAATATTTGATAGGAGGAGGTGGATGTGATGCCAAACCTGGGGAATAAGCCCGTAGCAGCCAGGAAGGTGGCTGGGATTCCTAATGAGGATCTTCCTCTCATAGGGCACCTTCAGGTGGCACTCATCACACAGCAGCACTTGGGGGGACACTTGGAGCTCAGGAACGAGACATCTGGGCAAAGAGATGACCCCAGGACAATCAGAGATACTGAGAGAATGGAGAATGCTTACCCCCAAAGATTGTGAAATGGAGCAGAACACATTGGTCACTGTCAAATGCACATTGAAGAGCCCTACAGGGATAAATTGCCTTCTACCTCTTCCCACTCCAACATGTCTTGCCAAGGAGGGGCAAACCCTGAGAGGCAGCACCCAGAGGCTGACAAGTGCCCCAGGCAGAGCACTTTGCCCCACAGCTGCCTCAGCCCCTCCTTTACCCAAGAAGGCTTGCAAGGACTCCTGGAAGAGTCCCAGTGACCCACGAGCTCTGGGGGAGCCTTCCCAAAAAGGATCAGTGCTCCCTAAGGCTCAAGGAACACACAGCTCCAGGGTCTCAGTAAAAATGACTCCCTTCTCTGCCATGGTGCTGTTGCCCTGCCTGAGAACTCAGCTCTTTGCCCCAGCCCTGGAGGGCACGAGACAGCAGCTGCCCCACAGAGGGGCTGATCAGCACCTGCCAGGCCCTGCAGCTCCCTGGCTCCTTCACTGCACAGCTCCAGGCACTGCCTGGCCCCAGCTCCACCTGCTGTACACAATGGCAGCCCAGGCACTGCCTGGATGGCTCTGCCTGGCACAGGGAACAGCACCAGGGAGCTGCATCCCTCTGGGCATCACACTGACACCCACAGCAGCACAGCAGCATGGAATTCTGCTGCAGCAACGACGACTTTTGGTCTCAACTCTGACAACATTAAAGGTCAAAATGGGAAGCAGAGGGAAGGACAAAAACTGGAGCTGACCTGCCACATCAAGGGCTGCTTTCCCCTTGTCAGACCTTGCCCTCCCCACTCTTGCTGGGAGCCACTTCCCCCCTGCCATGTGCCCTCATGGACAGAGCCAGAGCCTGACTCTCAGCAGCTGCTTGGTGTGGCCCAAACCAGTGCACGGTGCTCACAACCAGCACAACCCCACCTCTTGCAGCCTGAAGGAGAGGAGGCCCTCGGGAAATTTGTTCCACCTCAAGCACCAAAAACAAGGCCAATCAATGATATCATTCCTGGTGCCTTTAGAAGAGGGCCCAGGACCATGCTGAGCTGTGAGCAAACGTGCTTTTCACCATGGGCTGCGGCCCAAGCACTGCTGTTCTCGTGTCCAGCTGGCACAACATGAGGGCATTCAGCAGCACTTCTCCTTGGCAGCTGCAGCCAGCACAGCCTGGGCAAGGCAGTGCCTGCGGGAGGCCAGGCAAGGGCTGGTACCTGGCTGTGATGATCAGGGCTGCCACTCCCTTGCCAATACCCTCCAGGTCCACCAGCAATTTCCGGTAGAACTCCATCACTGTGTTGGAGCACAGGGTCACCTGGTGGAAGAGAAGAACAGTCAATTCTTCCTTCCAAAAGCTCATTACCCACGGGTGATATCCTCCAGTTCCTGAGGGAGGATTTGCCCTTCATTCTTCTGCTGCTCCATGTGTAGAGCACAGTTTCAGAGTAACAAAAGCCTTCTGGCAATACCAGATTTGTTAAACACACCTTGCTATCAGGGCACAGGTCAGCTACATTAAAACATTAGACTACAGCTCCATGCACCACTGCATTCAAATTAAGGGGCCAATTGCTCATCTGACTACAAAGACATCCATGCAGAGGAAATCTGACTTGACCACAATGAGTTCAGCTTTGCAGCAGGAGGCTGAGGGCAAAGTGTGGCCCAGCAGGTGCTGGGCAGTTCATGGCTGCCCTGGGACCCCGAGCCCAGGCTGGCTCTGAGAACTCCAGCCCCAAGCCAGGAGTGGGGAACTGTGCTGGGGTGGGCATTGACCAGAGGCAGAATCCTCAGAACTGCCCCAGGGTGGGCATTGATCACAGGCAGAACCCTCAGAGCCTCTTGCTCAACACCGCAAGAGACAAGCCACCAACGGGACCAGGCAGAGAAGAAAGGAGAAGGATCTCTGTCTTGAAGTTCCACAAGGAAGGGTTTATTCCAAGCAAAAGGATCAGAGCCAAAAGAGCCCTGGACACTCCGGTGCAAGGAATTTTGTACAGACACAAAGCAGGGGGTGGATACAAAGAGCAAACCAAAAGAGAATCCTCAGCAGAGCACTGAGGGGATTACATCAAGTGTCTGGGGCCACTTTGGATAGGAGGGTGGGGAGGATGGCTCACATGGGCCAATGGGGCCTCCAGGAATAGGGGAATTCCAAAGGGGTGTTGCAGACAGGGATTGGCTCCAGGTTAAATTGGCAAAGAAGGTTGGGGAACAAAAGGGGCTGGGTTTGACAGGAAGGAAGAGAGCTGGAACAAGGGGCAGGGAATGGCATGAGGGACAGCTTTGAGGGAGGGTAAAACCCAGGGGTAAACCAACTCGGGGAGAACACGGGGTACAACAGAACAAACCACTTAACAAGGAATCAATACAATAAATTTCAACCGCTACACATGGCTGCAGATTTTTTGTCTCCACTGGAGCTTCCTGCAGTGAACACAAATCATTCTGCTCCCCAGGAGGAGGGAAATGACACCACGAAGAAAAGCTAACTGCTTTATACAATGACATCTCTCTAACAGCCACCTTCTGCCCTCATCCTTGCTCTGCCCCATTGCAATCAAATCAATCGCTCTCAAAAACACAAGAATTGCTTCAGGCCTTGACCATAAGGTCTGTGAGCTCAGCATATGATTTTGGAAAGCAAACAGTGCTCCCTGAGGAACATCCCGAGTAAGCCAGCTAGCAGAGGCCCCCAGCAGTGCAGATCTCTCAGTGCCAGGATGCTCCAAGCTGGCACCAGAGCTAAAGCCCTCCCACCCTGCAGTGCAGCTCCAGCCCTGGTGCTGCAGCGGCTGTGGCTGGGCTCTTGCCGTACCTCGATGTCCTGGTGTCCCTGGGGGAGGATGGTGCCTTGGCTGGGATTCATGGTGAACTCCCTGGGCTCCACATGGAAATGGATTCCCTTCCTCCAGGCCGGGTCGGTGTCCCTGCGGATCTGATCCACGCTGTCCACAGCCGGCTGCGTGCCATCGTCCGACATGCGGAGCTGGAACGCCAGGGGCACCGCGGAGCTGTTGGTGAGGCGGCAGCGCTGCGTGTAGGGAAAGCCTGGGCAAGGACACAAATATCCATTCAGGCACCCAGCAGGGCATGATCCTGGGGGCAAGATACTACAGCTCACCTAGAAGCTGCATGAGGAATTAATCGTCACTTAGTTCCCTTTGACACAGATTCCAGACTGCAGCCTTGAAAATGCCCACTCCTAGCCCTGCTGAACACTGCAAGCTTCTCTCTTTGGGATGGGAACCAGCTCCCTCACCTGCCCCAAACCAGCACCAGTTCTCTCTCAGTGATGAGTGTGCACCCAGACCCAGCATTTACTCTGAGAATTCAAGCTGTCCAATTCCCTGCTCAGCCTGCCAACACTCCCACCTTTTTCAAGACATATAAACAGTGAGTTGTCAGTGAGAAGAAGCTACAGCGAAAGAAAGTGAGGATGGAATCAGGAACAAGAACGTGATGCAAAGCACCCTAATGCAGCTTCTCTCTGCAGGACCCTTAAGGCATCTCTTGCTTTGGGCCAAACAGCTGAGCACGTGACAGCTCAGAGCCCACTCAACTGGAGACACAGCCAAGCCTTGCTTTGAGATTAGCAATTAGGAACCAGGTCCCACCTCAGCCCACAAACAGGGACATCACAGCCATGCTGCTCACTGAGAGTGCTGCCTGCAAGGCTTCACCCCACTTTGGCTCTGAGATTTGCTTTCCATCCTGCAAAGCCAGAGATACAGCCACTCATAGTGGGGATGTCCTGCAGAGCGCGCAGAGCAGCCACAGCCTGCTCTGCACTGCACATCTGGCTGGGCTGACCAGCTCTGTGGGGAGGAGACTTCTCCCCAGGCCTGCTCACCAAGAGTCACTGGGACACAGATGGGGAGAAAAAACAACTGCAGCTGCAGCCCAGAGCTTCTCTGTGCCCATCCAAGTGACCACTGCCAGCTCCAGCAGGGACTCCAGCAGGGAGGCAAGACAGGCACAAAAAGGACAAACCCAGATGTCAAAACCTCCAACGAGACTGAGGCCAGCACATGCAGACAACAGTCAACAGTTACAAAGAAGCAAAGATACAACAGCTGCCTTCAGCCAAAGAGCGCTTAGGAATGAAATTGGATTCAGCAGGATCTGAATCTCCTGCTTCAGACCCATATTTCCATCGCTTGCCTTTCGTGTTTCATTCCTTCCAAAGGCAACTTGACAAGCGCCTCCGTGGTGATGCAGGCTGGGGAAGAAGCAGCTCAAAAAAGGCAATGAGTTTCCTTCAGAAGTTCAGGAACTTCATTGTTCTGGGTTTAGGCTTGGCCGTGAATGTTGCCCTTGGTCTGGGAAGGGGGATAGCGGTTCTGGGAGGTTCTGGGGGGGTTTGGCCCTGGGCTGGGCTTTTCCCTTGGGGTTTTTTGGGAGTTGTGGCGTGATTCCGTGGGCGGCCGTGCAGTGGGAGCTGAGGCTGGGCAGGGAGCGGAGCTTCCCTTCCTCCCGCTCCGGGGTCGCAGCTCGGCCACTGCTGCTGCAGGAGGTTTGTGCTTGGCCTGGGGCTGCCCTGGCTGCAGCTCAGCGCTGGCACCGACCCTGCCTGCCTGCCCTGCTGCTGCTGCTGCTGCTGGGCACTGCCCACATCCCCCTGCCCTCTGGGGCTGTGCAAAAGGAGCATTTCCTCCTTCCCTTCCCTTCCCGCACCGGCTGGGGGGGGATCACTGCCCTGCCAGAGCCCACAGCTCCTCCTGCTGTGACCACAACTCCACCAAAGGGGAAAAACAGGACTTGGCATCTGGGAAATGTCTGTTCTTGTCTTGTCTGTGCTCTCCTGAGATAGTCTAGCAAAGAACTGTTATTCCTTTTCCCACAGTTTTGCCTGGGAGCCCTGTCATTTCAAAGGGATAATCATTTGGGGGGAGGGGCTCATCTTTCCATTGCAGCAAGATTCCCACCTTCCTTGGCAGACATCTGTCTTTTAAAGCAGCACAGAGACACCAGAAAATACTGCCTTTCTATTCCTTGCTTCCATTGGATCTCACAATGGCAAAATGCCCCCTGAGGCAGCAGCAGCAGCAGCAGCCCTGCAGTTCACAGCCTGAAGAGGCTGCGGGGCAGAGCAGGAGTGAGGGATGCTTTTCTGTTGGAAGGCACAGAGCCCTGAGGCTGTGTCCCAGCCCAGGGAACACTCACCAAAGGAGATGTCCCCGAAGTCGAGCTCAGCCAGGTCGAAGTGTAAACTCGGTGCAGTGACGCTGACCCTGGAGGCCGAGGACAGAGCAGGCAATGGCTCGGTTAAAGGCACAAGACTCTGTGCTTTGATGCTCAGGGACAGCTCAGGGGAAATGTGCTTCTGCCCAGCAGCTGCTGGGCTTTGTGCCCTTCTACAGCCCCAGTGAGGAAACAAAAGTTCCTGGCCTTGGTGCTTTGTTGCTGGTCAATCTGTCACTTCAAATGTGTTCTGGGGACTTTGCTGATGAATGCATCACACACAAAAACAAAGAGAACATCTGCCAAGCTGAACTTTGTTCATGTCAGTAGTAACAGCTGATGAACTCACTTCAGGTTCTGCTCATTAAGGACCTCTTGCTGTAATTATGGGCTGACCTGTTCCCATTGCCACTGGTGAGAACATCACTGCTGGCTGATGGAGAAGCCTTGGTCCAGCAATGTTCATGTGCTGGACGTGAGACTTTGGAGGCAGGGGAGGAAAGACAAGGCCCCAGCAGCCCCAGAGCCAGATCAGTGCTCGTGCTCCTGCATCTGCCCCGGGGCTGATGCCAGCACTGCTGCAGCTCTGCTGGGGCTGGGGGGATCAGGGCCTGCTGGGGGCAAGGCACAGCATTCTGTTCTTAGTCTTTGGCCAGAAATTTCACCACAATAGAGAAGCTGCCAGTTAGGGGAATCCCTGGCCAAGCTTCAGCACTACCTTCCATTCCATTCCCTTCCCACTCCTGCCCCATGTTACATGCTCCTGCCTTCAGGTGGCAGGATGGGAATAACATTTCCAATAACGACTTCAGGGCTTGCCTGAGAAAGAAGGTGTCTTCTTCTTTTCAAATTATCAGGAGAAGAGGATCCAGCCAAGTTCAGGACTCAGCTGTCAGCACTGAAAAACTGAGTGCAAATCAGCTCCCGCATCTCTTCAATCCCTGGGCGGTACCCACCAGACTCCTCTGTTCCTGCTGTAGCAGTCATCTCTCACACACACCTGGCTCCCCAAGACCCGAAGACACAAGCTCTACAAGTCTACAGCTAAACGTAACTCCTCTGAATTTCAGCCAACACCACTAAATTGTTCCCTGAGCCCACAGCTAGAAGAGCTGTGAAGGAGACATCCCTGACACTGTAAGAACCAAAGGAAAATCACTGCCAAGAGATAGGCCTGGAAAGCTAAATTTTGGGCTTTTCTCTGTTAATTGTGAGCTGCTCCTTAAGACACTTCTCATCCTGTTAGATCCATCCTCTCAATGAATCACTGCTGCACCTGACAGGCAGAAAAGATAAGGTATGGAGGGGTTTTAAAAAGGTTGTTTTCTTCTGCTTTTATAACTAGGTCCATTGACATGTTTGTTTTCTTGTATGGCATCTAAAGACAGGTCCATGTCTCCCAATGGCACCTTGCAACCCCCAGACACTGCTCTTGCTTTGAGCAGTGTGTTTGCTCAGATGATTTCCAGAGGCCCCCTCCAGGACCACTGCAAAGCCACGTGCCTGTGGCCTCCCAGAGAATGGCTCTGTTTGGCTGACAGTGCTGAGGAAGCATTTCAGAAGCTGCTTGTGCTCAGCAGGGTGCAAGCCAGCTCCCAACATGTTCCAGCAGCCTCCAGGGAATCTGGGACACAGAAAGCTCCAAGGCCACTGAAAGCAAGAGCAGATGCCTTCCATCCTGCTCACTTCCAGCCAGGCTGCAGGGCAGCAGATCCAATGCTTGGTTCCGTCTGTAGCTCTTTCCCAACTCCGCTCTCACCCAAAGGTGTTTGCACAGCGACAGATGAGCTGCCTCACCTCTGGGTGCTCAGCTGGTACCGAGCTGCCTGGGCACCGACATTGCGCACCAGCCGAGTCTGCTGGGCGCTGACCTTGACTGGACACTTGGAGAAGTCCAGCTGGGCAGGGAAGTCCAGCACAGCTCGGGCACCAATGGCCCGAATTGGCACAACGATCCTTTCCCTTGCAGTGAGGCACACCAGCTCGTGGCAATAATCCTGCAGGAAAAGAAACTGGCTCCGCACAGGACATTTAGTGCCATCCCCATGGCAGAAGAAAAACCATTTCCTATACCCCTTCAAGGCCATCAATTTACCTATTGCACCCTCAAATGAACACTAAGTTCTACTACTATGTCACATTTTAAAGGCACCAGTGCACTTTGCAAAATCTGTCTCAGTGGCATTCAGCTCTTGTGTCACTTGGCTCATAGAGATAACAGCCCTAGGCCACCATCATTCCTACTCTAAACTTTAATGATGTTAAAGAATTCCTAAGCCCCTTCTAAGCAACATGGAGCTGGGGAACACAGGACATTGCTCTTTAGGCTTCTATATTCCCACTGTCTGAGAATAGGACAAAGTGTTCAACTGACTCTAAGCAGCAAAAGGAAGAGGAGAAAACAGCTGCATCCAAAGACATCCTGCACCTCTGGCCTGGTGCAGAAACATCAGTTGGCTCACAACTCCCCTCTAACTTTGCCTGTCCAACCAAGTCAGCAGAAGAACAGTGCTAAGAGGTAGCAGGATGCTGTTGGAAAGGGCCTCTCTTTGTTTCCCTGCCAGGCTTCCTCCCTTCCATGCCATGCCCTCAACCCTTCTGTATGAACAAGCCTCCAGATCAGAACATGAACCCTCCAGATCCCAGCACTGAGATCAGACTTGCCAGGGCCTCAGCACTGCCGTTCAAACCTCCCCACAAAAGCACCTTTGGCACGGAATGGGTGCCAGCTGACAGAGCAAGCACAGCGACAGGCATGAAGACAGAGCCCCAGCAGTGTCACTGCCACAGGCACTGGGCTCACAGCTCTGCCTGCAGCTTGTACCTGCCCTACACCAGCTCCTTCAGGCAGGTGTTCAAGTCCCCTGCAGCTCAGCAATCTCCTGCTGACCAAGGGCACCCAGAGCCCAGTGTGCCTGTGCCAGGCCGGGCTCACAGGCACAGCACATCCTCTGCCCTGGCCCTGCAGCTGTGCCATGCTCACTTGTGCTCTGGGACAGCACAGCTGCAAGGCTGCACAACAGAGGGAGTGAAAAAGCACCGGCTTTGCTCCAGCCCAGGGGCAGGCAGGGAAGCTGTTGGCAGTCCAGGAAGGAGGAAAGCTCTCTGACCTCTTTGTTCCTCTGGTGTTTTCCATCAGAATGAAACCCCTTCCACTGCACCTAGAGATGGCCCAACATCTATCAGCAGCCCTCTGTCATTTTCATCCTGTTTCCTGTGCATCTTCCCTTGGCAATGCTCAGCAATGTGCACGGAGGGGAAGCAGAGCCTCTCAGGCCTGGCTGCAGTGCCTGCCAGCAGTGCCAAGGTGTGACTGGCTGCAGGCTGCCTGCCCATGCCTGGAGCCCAGCTCACAGCATGCAATGGGCTGGAGCCAGAGTGCAGGGAAAACAATGGCTGTGGACATCATTGTGTGCTGTGGCTCCTCCAGCCTCACCTTGTTCTTGCTGGGGGTGAAGCGGATGCGCACAGGGGCAGAGGCGCCCGGCGGCACGGCACGGTACGCATCGCTGGAGCTCACCAGCTGGAAGTAAGGTGAGCTCTCCATGGAGACCTTCACCACGTGAAGAAACTGCAGCAAAGACATGAAATTTGATTTTGCCACTTGTGGAAACAGGACAAGAGGAGACCTGTCCATGGCCTGCTACCATCCCTCCCTTGCCCCTTTTCCAAAGCACTTTCAGCTGAGCAGGCACAGGCACATCATTCACAAGGCTGAACTTGAATCCCTTCTCTCTGGCTCCCGCATTTTGGCCAGGGGCAGTAGGGCAGTGCCTGCTGGGAAGGAAGGGCCGAGCAGGTCAGCACCAGAAGGATGGAGACACAGCATCTGAACCAAGTCACCTGCGTATTCAACAAGGCAAAAAAACCTGCTGGCTTCTGCCTGCACACAGCCATGAAGTTGTCATGTTCCAGAGGGGGAATGTGCTACCTAAAAGCAAACCAGCACATTACTGTGGGGCAAGGAAGAAATTCCCTTCCAGCAGATCAGGTTTGGGTAGGGACCTTCTGGGGATACAGTCAGGCAGGCAGAGCAGCAAGACAGGAGACCAAACACTGTGGTCTTACTGGGAATAAAAGCAAACCTGAAAAGCAAAAGAAGGAATGAACACAGCAAGACAATCCCTAAAACAAGGAGATGGCAAAGAGAACTTAAATGGGCAGTAAAGCAGCAAGGAAGAATCATAAAACCATGAGAGCAACCAGCTTGCCAAAAGTAACAGAAACACAGACAGGCGGTGTCTATTGACCATGGGGCTTCAGAGGCATTTTCTGCCTGGAGAAACAGGACCAGCACTGACTGACAATGTGGTTCCAGTATGCAAAGCCAATCTTGGCTCTCCAGGGCTTCCTGCTGCCTGTGAAGGCAAGCTGGGCTGCTGGGCATTCCTGCCTGCAGCCAGCAGGCCAGGTTCTGCCCTCTGGGGTACCCATGCACAGCACACATGCATTTTCTAACACACTGATATCATCAACCCCTGAGCACCAAAATGCTCTCCAAAAGTCTAAACCAGATGATTTGGACTCCCTCCTGTCTCCTTCCACCAGCCCACTCTTGGCACAAGCCTCACTTGAGAAAATGTTTCCCTGACTGAAATTCAAATGGTCTCAAGTTTTCCTCTTTACAGTGGAACACAACTGACATTTTTCAACTTTTCCCCTCTCAGCTCTCTTGGGAAACTGCAAAACAATCCCAATTTCTTCAGGTAAAGGTGGAAACCTCCAGGAGCACATGGCTTTGGATGTGCTGTGCTTCTGCAAAGGGAAAGCAGAGCACCGTGTTGCTTTTGGAAAAGCTGAGCAGAGCTGGATGAAGCTGAGCAGGAGCCTCAAGTGGCACCTAAAGGCCTCTCACTGCTTCTGCTCCATCACTCTGATTGCAGGGCTCTTGCAGAACACGGTTCCTGCAGGGCCAATGCCATTAATGAGAAGTGATTCCAGCATAAAGTGCAGGAGGCTCAGCCCCTGAGCTTTGCCTGTGAGCTGCATAAAGGGAGCCAAACTGGTTGAGAGAGGCAGAGATTCCTACCAGGAGCCAAGATTAACCAAGGACACACAGGGTGTGCTATAGACCCAAGGCAAAGCATGAGAGCAGGAAAGAACTGTACAGCACTCAACATTCCTGTCAATCCAGAGCTTTCGAGAGAAGGAAACTCCTTTGGGATAGACACCATCAACGCCTGGCAAAAATCTGGGCACAATTCCCAGCACAGGAAGATTTCCACCATCTTGCAGAACAAGGTGCTGAGACATTTTCTTCTGCATGTGCTGCAGCAGATAACTTGCTTTGCTGTCCACTGAGGGAATGACAGCACTCTCCTCTTCCAGCACAGTGTTAAAGCTTCACGTGCCAGCACTTACCTTGTCCTTATTCATGAGAGACAGCACCATTTCAGAGACCTCCCGAGCGACGAAGTTCTGAAATACCAGCTCTGGTGGGGAAACCCCAAACCAGCTCTGTTTCGGAGCAGCTGACGGCAGCTGGAGAGGAGAGAGAGCAGGGAGAGCTTCAGCTGCTGGGAGGAAGGTTCATGCAGGAGAATCTTCCACTGATCCCCAGTGAAGTACAGACTCTGGGGGAGCACGTCTGCCCAGCCCACACTGGGCAAACAGTGGCTCACCCACCTCTGCTCTGAGCTGATCCACAGCTGCTGGGCCACACAGAGCAGGCTCAAGCCAAGCTGCTCTTCTGGCATGGATTTCTCCAGGTTTCTTTCTCCAGAATGCCAGGCAGCACTTTCCTAAAACACAGCCCTGTGCCCACGTCATCACAGAGCTCTGGGGCACTGACTGAGCACTCATGGAGTAAGTAAAACCCATGAATTTACAGGAGACTCCATGGGAAAGGATTTGGGATGTCTTTTACTCTGAGACAGGGAAACCGAGGCCCACACAACTGCAAATATCTTTTCTGCTCTACAACTTGGACATCAGTAAGAAGAGCACAGGACCAGAGAAGGTTTGAGAGATGAGGTGACACTTGGCTGAAGCCAAAAGGTTATTAAGCAAAAGAATGGAATTTGTTGGTTCTGTGTGTTATTTTTGGTTTGCATTTGTTCAGGTTGGTTTGTTGAGTGTCACAGTGAGAGGGACAGGGTTGAAGACCTGACCAAAAGGAAGGAGGACGAGAAGGGAGGGCACAGAAAAGTTGGTGCTCAGTAGAGAATGGAAGCTCCTGAGTACCCATCCAATGGCAAAGGGCACAGGGACTGCCCGAGCCGGGTACAAAGGGGATACAAAGATTGCCATTTTCTCAGAGGGTGTGTGTGTGCTTGGCTCTCAGGGAGGGAGACATCCCCGGCTCAGCTGAATCCTTACTAAGAAACACTTTTCCTTTGCTTTGATGATTTTGTTCCTTTTCATTGTATTTAAAAGTTAGTGTGTTCCAAAGAGAGGAAAAGGCAAAAATAAAAAGACAAATGAGCTGAAAATAAAAAGACAAGTGAGGTGAATGCTGAATGAGGATAAGTTTCAGTTATTTTCTCAGCAACTTGGGTAAAAGTAGAGTTGGTATCTCCTTTTTCAGTGGCCTTTAAATGGGTGCTTTCTTGTCATTACTGCGATCTTATTTCATGCCATTGCAGAGGCACGTCTGGAATGACACAACAACAGCAAATGCTTCTGGAGCAGAGACATTGCTTGGAGAAAACTCTGCCCTGCTTTGTCTGCCTTCTCCAGCCACACTGCTGTCACTGCAGAGACACAAGCAGGTCTCCTCTGTGACTTCACAGCAGACACATTCTGCTGAAGGGAGTGGCTGCAGCACACTGTCCCTTAGCTGTGCCCTTCCCTGAGGTGTTCCCAAGGCTCCTCTCCAGGACAATCCTTTACCTGGATTGTGTTCCATGTCTCTTGCTTCCAATTTCCTACTCAACAGCCCACCTCAGTCACCTACCCGTTTGGACTGTGCTTTATACCAAACTAGTCCTGCCAGAAAAGCAGCTTTAAACACACCTCTGAGAAGGCATTGATCCAGACAAAGCACATCCATTCCCCTCTGCCCAGAGCCAGTCCCCTGTACATCTGGCAGCCTGCAAAATCTAACACCCCGTCAGGGTCCAAAACATTGTTCCAGCCCAAAGCAGAAATGCAATTTGTTGTGTTCAATCTGAAGTAATTCCTGCAGATCCTTGGCCTTCAAAGGCCAATGCTGCCACTCTGCAGCGAATCCTGTGACCCCGAGCATTTGATGGTGACCACACCAAAGCAAGAGGTGGCTCCTTCAGCAGGAGAATGGCAAAGGGCAATTTTGGGCCTCTGTGTCCCCAGCCTTCCTCCCATTGTTTTAGCAATGGCAGCTGCAATCCAGCACACCCCAGCAGCTTCAGCAGAGGGTATTTGTGTTGCCTTAGTGCAGATCAGCACTCCCAGTCCACCACTCCCAGCACTTTGCAATGACAGCAGGACCTGGACACTGAGGTATTTTGCTGGAGGCAAGCCTGTCAAAAACACACACCCTCTTCAAACTTCATGTGAAACAGAAAGGAAAAGAGCAGGAAAAGGCTACCTTTGGGCGAGTCTCACTCCTGTCTAGAAATGGGCCAATTCTGGGCAGAATACTCCCCCCAGTGCTGGCCTCCTTCTTCCTGCTGAGAAACTTCTCCCTCTGGAACTTAGAGGGAAGCAGCTGAAAGGCAAAAGTAAACCAGCTAGAGCCTCAGAGTTGTGCTTGTTCAGAAAGGCTTTTCTTGAACAAGTGGCACCGGTGAATAACTTGTGATCACAGCCACTAGGACATTCCTGGAAGCCCTGGGGGTTTCCTGCTGAAATACTTAGCATCAGTGAATTAATACAATTAATAATACAGAGTGGAACACACATACTCCAGCCATATGGCTCTGTCCCATTGGCTTCTCCATGATTGGATGCGACATGGTTGGGGATTTCTGCTCTTTGGGCATTTGTTTCCTCTTACGTTTCATTGGACTGAGGCAGTGACCTTTCCAGAGAATGGGGAGGAGCTCTCAGAACTGCCTGAACTCCATCCCTGCACAACGCTCAGAACTCACAGCAAGGAGATATCGCTGCTGGATGAGTCCAAGAGATGAAAGAAGGGAACACTGTACCAAGAGTGAGGTGCACAGGAATGTGTCCAGGTTTTAGTTCTCCCTGTTAATTGTTTTCTCTGTCTGGGCAGGCAGAGCCCTCCACAGAAGAAAACAGAGGCATCTCCTTGACAGAGCCTCAGCAGTGGGGCATCTTCAGCCAAGTGAGCTTTGTGGCCCTGGCTCCAGCGCTGCCTGCAGGGCTGCATCTGTGCCCACACAGGAGCTGGGAGAGAACAGCTGCTTTGGAAGCTCTTCCAGCTGGGACCAGCCGTGGCTCTCAAGGCTTTGGGCAGAGTTTGAGCTTCCCCCCACCACATGCCCAGGTGCCCAAGGGCAGGATGGTCAGAGCAGCACAGGTGAGTGCCCAGCCTGACAGAAGGAATTCCTGTGGCAAAGGGAAAGGGACAGAACACATGCTCAGGCCTTCAGCTGTGCATTGGTTTCACTTGGCTCTGCTGGCACAGCCAGGCAAGACACAGCTGAAGCATCCCACAGTGTTCCCTATTGCACCAGGACAGCCCCAGCAACAGCAGCACAGCACAAAGGGCTGGGGAGGGGCTCTGCAGCTTCACAGCACTGCTGGATAACAGGGGCAGGGAGAGCAGGGACACCAGGGCAGTGCCAGCCTTAACACAGCCACAGTGGGTACTCACAGTATGAGGCTTCAGCCCTTCCCTGGACAAAAGACGAGGTGTTGTTGGTGTCTTCTTTGGCAATCCAGACGCCATTTCCAAGGGACGATGTCACAGGTGAGCGACAATGCCTCAACAAAACTGGAAGGAGCAACAATGGAACTCTGAAAATCCACAACCCAATTCATGGCAGCTTCAAGGCATATTCTGGTGCTAAAAATGGTACATTACTTGAAAGTAGCTAAGTGCTTGTTTGGTGTAAGTAGCTAGTATAGTTAGGCCACTAGTTGGACTTTATTTGAACTATACGGCTACCTTGTGCAATTCAAAGTTAGATCATACTGAAACCCGGAGCTAAAAATCTGAACATTAATAACAGTTCGAAGAGACAAAACTGTATCCTAAATATTACTCAAAAATAGCTAGAGTGGGCCTCCTCTTCTTTAGGCTAAAGCACCCTTGCTCTATCAGCTGCTCCTCACAGCTGAGACACTAATGAGAGACTGGAATGTTATGGCTAATGGCTTAAATATCATTATAAAGGACTTTCTGCCCATTGTGACAAAACTGGATAAAGAAGCTGCAACCACCCAAGCCCACCCCTCCTAACTGGAACTTGGCACTGTGAGTTAAGCTGCCTAAGGGAACTTGAGACAAGATCAAGGTGACACTATTGTCCCATTACCTCAGGTCTGGGGAGAAGTAAACAAGGCTGAGGAGAAAAACCTATCCACAACAAAGCCAAACCCAGCAGCTGTCCTGAAAATCAGCTCTGTCTGGGTTCAGGCTGGGGAAGTCATAGCCACAGACTCTTCTGCTGAGGCCAGGTTTGCACACAAACCTCCCAGCTAAGACCTCCACAGTGCCTCCAGACCCATTCCTGAGGCCTTGCACCAGACGACTGCAGGGCATGCAAAGCAACACAACAAATCTGAAAATCCAGAACCCAACTCATGGCAGACTCAAAGGATATATGGGTGCTAAAGATTTTATATTATTTGAAAGTAGCAAGAGACAGATTCCAACTTGCCCCACCCCTGGGAGGTACCTGGGCAAGGTATCACCTTGCCCAAATCTGCATTAACCCAGTGGAGTCTTACATTTTGCCAGACCTCACCACAGAGAAGACCAGAAGAGGATTTAATGGTAGGCCAATGGGATCCATGGAATGGTGATATTTTCTACTAAATCTCTCTCTGTCACTCTCTTTCTCCTCCCCTCCTTCCCAACCTCCATCCCACTCCCACTTTTTCTTTTCTTTCTCTCTCTTTCTCCCTCACATTTACTGTTCCATAAAATCCAGACCATTGGCTTTGGCATATGGTCTCGTCTGCACCTCAATACAGAGGCATCTCCCTAAAAATTTTAAAACCCAGATGATAAAAACCCACTGAAACTTGAACAGAACTCATTCACCTTTAAGCAGTTTAAGCAGTTACTATAGGGAAAAAATGTATAGACTACTATCTTTAGAAAATGTTGCACTTCTTCAGTAAAAAAAGCACAATCAGTAGTCCATTTATTGTTCATCCTCTCAGGTGTACATGTCACTGAACTACTGCGCCAGAAGACTGGCATGATCACATTCTCTGTATCCCTTTGGCATTCTCTTTCAGAGCACAGATGAAACAAAACCAAAAAGTTCAACTTTAGTCGGTCTTTACCTTCAAATGAAATTCAGGACTCCCTAGCAGACACCAGTGTTCTGCACGCTGCGGAGCTTTTCGCAGAGGCCAATGCTCTGCACCTTCAGCAATTCTCTACGCCGATAGTTCCCCTGGCGAATGGCCCGGTGCAGCCGCCTGCAGGAGCCCAGGCTGCGCACACCCAGCCAGGGCCGCGCTCTCAGGCAACTGAGGCCGCGCCGCTGTCACAGACGCTGAGGGCCCGGGCGCGGTTACCGGGCAACCGCGGCACCGAGTGCGGGGCCGGGCGGGGCCGGGCCGGGCCGCAGGGATTTGCAAAGGAGATTGGCACTGCAGCGATAGACTGCAGTTTGGGGCTTCCCAAGAGTCTTTCTGTAACTAATGAAAGGTTAAAATGTGGTGACGAAGGCACCTATGCCAGGTCTGTACATTGCTCTTTGCAGCACTAGTATCCGACTCTGGCTGGAACAGCAGGTGGGGCTGAGGCAGCAGGGAAGGGGGCTCAGCCTGGAGGAAAGGAGGCTCAGGGGGGACCTTCTGGCTCTGCGCAACTCCCTGACAGGAGGGGACAAGAGGCTGCTGCAAGTTCAGGCAGCGCCGGAGCCGCCTGGCTCCCCCTCTCCTCCCCCGCTCCGCCTCTTCCTCCCTCCCTCCTCCTCCTCCTCCTCTTCCGCAGCCCTCGCAGCCCCCGGGAGGGGCGGGGATGGAACGCAGAGAGGCCTGGGGAGATGCCAGGACTGGGAGTGACTGGGCTGTACTGGGATCATCCTGGGAGCAGCTCCTGGGTGACTGAGTTCTACTGGGATCATCCTGGGATCACACTGGCAGTGAGGAGGAGCAGCGCGATGGCTCCAGCACTGGGGCTGAGGGCGCTCCTGGGGGGCCAGGGGCGAGTGGGACCCCCGGCACCGGGACCCTGAACCGCCACTGCCAGCACCGGGACCCCCCTGCTCCCCTTAGCCTGCACAGGGACCCCCTGAATCCCCCTGTTGTGGACATCAGGACCCTCTGCTCCCCTTTTCCCGGGCATCCCATGGCTCCCAGGCTCCAGACTTGGCGTAGGCTTGACTCTGGGACAACCTGGAGCGCCTTGGTCTCCCATTCCTGCCTTTCCCAGGCACACCTTTCTGCAAAAACAGAGACCCCCTGAACTCCCCCTTTCCGAACATCCCGGGTGTCCTCACTCTGGTCCCCACTTTTAGGGAAACCCTGGACTCCCCTTTCCTGGGCTCAAGGACCCCCTCGTACTCCCTTCTACCTCTCCACGTCTCTGCCCACCCCACCCATGACCCTGAGACCCCCTGGCACCCCCATTCCTGAGAAACCAGACCCCCCTGCATCTCTTCATCGAGCACCAACGCAACGTTTTCCTCACCCCCCACCTCTCCCAGCCCCCAGCCCCACCCTTCTCTCTTCCCACAAGTGCAATTGACTGAAAACAAATGTGACAGAAAGGAATAATTTTGCACCTTTTATTTACTATTGAAATACAATTTCCTCCCTTTCTCACAAATCTCCTCCCAGTGTCATTCAGCAGGGCTGTCAGAAAGTCCTTAATTCTGAGTGGGTGTTCCAAGCTGCAGCCACAAGGAAACAGAGAATGGGGATTTTCCTGCTCCTGGGAAGTTTGACATCCTCAGCTGAGGAGAGGAGGAGTCACCGGAAGGAAAGGGCAGCTGGTCTTCCTCTTTCCACAGGGAAGAGGGGGGGGAAAATCTCTCATCCTGTCTGCATCTTCTCCCACAGGGATATGAGGGCTGATCCCAGAGCCCTAAGGGTCACAGTCAGGGCTGCCCTCAGGGAATGCTTGCCTGGTATGGAGGGGCAGTGTGCGAGCACCTGGATCTTGGGGCACCCAGCTGCCCAGTGTGCGAGCACCTGGATCTTGGGGCACCCAGCTGCCCCTCATGTTTGGAGGTGCCTGAGGAGGGCTAGGATGATGCCAGGGACATCCTGCAGTGACATCCCCTCTGTCCCGCTCTGGATGAGCTCAGTCCCAAACCTGACCCTGATTCTGGTCTCAATCTCACTCCACGTTTACACACACACACAGTTCTGTATTTAATCACATCCCAATTCCAAACTTGTCTAGCCCCAGACCACAACCCAACCCCAGCCCAAAGCCAATCCCATGTCTAGCCTTAACCCCAATCCCAGCTCTAATCCAAATCTCAGCCCCAACTCCAACCCAGCCCCAATTCCAGCCCCTTCCTAAATCCTCAACCCCAAACCAAATCCCAGGTTCTGCCTTTCTGGGGGTTTGCGGGTGTCTCTGTCCCTCTGACCCCGATGATGTTTGGGTGGGGTCACACCAGGGCTGAGAGGGACAGAGACTGCCCCGACCTCCGCAGGTGTGAGAAGGTTGGAGAGCCCTCCCAGCCCCAAGCACCCTCATCTGTGAGCAGCACCCCTGCCGTGTCCTTTCTCCGGTGACAGCACAGACATTCCTCTGTGCCCGGGTCCCTGCCAGTCCCGCACACGGCGCTGCTCTGCGGCAATGGGGACACGGGAAACGGTGCCCGTCGTGTGTCCCCTTTGTGTTGCTTTGTGTCCCCCCATGTCCGGCTGTGTTCCCCCGGCCAGGTAGCTGCTCTGGCCCGGGATGGCCGGGCCCAGCCGCCGGGCCTCGCCGGCAGCGGGCAGGAGCCGGCCCGGGCTGCGGGACACGGCGGGGCTGCCCAGCTGGAAAGCAGCTCTGGCTCCTGCCAGGGAGCTGTGGGCAAGGGGCTGCCGGATGTGCGGGAGGAAAGCCGCTGGGCCGGCCCCTAACGCTGCCCCGCAGAAAGGAAGGGGAGGAGGGAGCTGACAAATGAGCTCGGAATGTGGCAGTGCAGAGATGAAGGGACAAGTGCCCTTGGGGGCCGCGGGTCGGGGCCAGCCCTCGGGCACGGCTCTGAGCGTCTCCTGAGCCGGCATGAGGGCTGCCTGTAAGGATTGCAGGCGGCAGCCAAGAGCAGCAGCGCCGGCAGTGCCAGCCGGGCCCCATGGCCATCTGCCCGTGCCTTTGCAGCTCGTGAGGGCCGCGGGCTCTGCAGCACGGCTCCTGCTCCCACAGCCGGCCTGGAGCCTCAGGGCTGCCCCGCAGGCTGCGCGGGAGCAGCAGCGGCCTCAGGGCCTGGCCCGGGGCTCGATCTGCTCAGCCCGGGGGCAGAGCCACAGCAGGAGGGAAGGAGCTGAAGGAGCACCAGGGAGCCCGGGGAGAGACAGGCTGTGAGACAAGGCTCTGCCCGTAATTTTAACAGTTTTTATTAACCTAATAACTATATACAACTAACTTAGTTATTATATACAAGTAAAAAGTCAAGTTCATTATGACAGTTGTCACAGGTGTTTCTCGCTTCGGACAAGATGTCCCAGGCCGAGCATTGGGCGCTGAGTCCTTTCCAGCTTGCTGGGGGCTGTTGATGTCTGGCGGGGCTGGAGAGGCTGCTCGAGCCCTGGGGCCCATGAGACCTGTCAAGGAGCTGTGCCTGGCCGGTGCTCTCCTGAGGCGGCAGGGCCTGGGTGGTGAAGGACAAGGGTGAGCCGCCACAGGTGCTGGCCCCAGCGCACCAGGACTCAAGGTCTTGTCCCACACTGGGCATGGCCATTCTCTCACGTAACTCCAGCTCCAAGCTCAGTTGCCCCATGTGCCAGTCCTCCTGCTCCATTCTGCCCCTTCCTTCTTACCCCAGACGCAAAATACCCATGCCACATTACCCAGCTCACTACACAGAGCCCCACTCATCCCCCAGCTAGCACCCTGCAGATAATCAGCCCCCTGTCGTCACTGACCCCCTCGCCCTGACAGGGCCATATCTGACGCATCCTGTGTCCTGATCACCGTGCGATGCTGGTCATTACGGCCCCTCGAGATGTGTCCATCACCATGCAGCAGGGTTACACTAGGCTGAGGAGGAGAGGGCAGCTGGCTGCAATGCAGGGCCCAATCCAGCACCCCCCAATAATCCTCCCAACCCAGGTCTCCCTGGGGACTGAAGGCACAGATTCCTCCTGGATAGTCAGCAATGCTTAAAGCCTCAGTCACCATTCTGTCTCTCTACCTTCATCACACCTACCTTGTTGTGGTGTACCAGGAGACGCTGCAGCTGTGTATTTGTATGTGGGGAAGTCTTGATGTTCTGCATCGTGAAACTGCTGCTTTGATGGTCCCCAGAGATCTGAGGCATACGGGGGACACTGGCACAGACCAGCGGCCTCCTGTGGGATGGGACAGAGGAGGCTCAGTGCCCAGCCCTGTGGCATGCAGGGCATCACCCTGCTGTGCCAGGGAGGGCACTAGCAGTGCTGCTTGCAGGGGCATGTCCCTGCCAGCTCCTGTCCACCTGCTGCAGGAGCCCCAAGCCCATCCCAGCAGGCTTGATCTGCTGGCTCTGTCCCCACAACAAGGTGTGCTGGCCATGGCCATGGCAGGTCCCTGTGCACAGGACACCAGCTGGCAGGAGCTGCGCTGTCCCAGCTGCAGGGATTGGTTTTGGGAACTCCTTTCACAGGAGGCACACAACTCCCCACCAAGCCTGAGCTCAGACTGAAAACAGACACAGCTCATCAGATGTGCTTTCAGCAACCTTGGGACAGAGAGGTGGGCCGGACAGGGCAGTGCAAGGCAAGGAATGCAAAAGCCCCCAGCCCTGGGGCAAGCACTGGCCCTCCACAGCTGCCTTCTGCTCCCCTACGCTGCCCCGTCCCCCCAGGCTCCTCTGCCCCAGCCCAGGTGCAGAGCCCTCCTTGCTGTGTCAGGGCTACCCTGCACCCCAGGCACGGGGAATGTGTCCTCAGAGCCCTTACCTTTGGCTGGGCGGTGGCTCCTTGCTAGGGGGCATCGGCTGCAAATACAGGAGTTTTTCGGGTTACCTGGGGAGGGCAGGGGTCACAGGTGTGTGGCAGGGGACAACGAACCTGTTCCTGTTGGAGGCAGCACCCCCGAAGCCATGGGATTGTAGCCCATGGCATCTCGCTGCCTGTAGCCCTTGGGATGAGCCCCCACAGGCCCTGCTGATGGGCAGGGCTGCAGAGGGGGCTCCCCACATCAGCCCCTCCCAAGCAGACACTGTCACCCCTGTGCCCAGCACAGTGGGTCACTGCTGGCACCCATCTCCCCCCATGCCAGCCCTGCTGCCCTCGATGCACTGGTGCTACTCACTGGCCAGGAACCTGCACGCTGAGCATGCGGTCACACGACAGACACATGAAAGGGACTGGCAGCTGCCTATGGAGGGTGAGGGAAGAGGGCCGGCTGAGCTCCTGAGGCCACAGGCCTGCAGCACACAGGCAGCAGCTCCCTGCAGCAGCCAGCTGCAGGGCAGGTCACTGCACAGGGTCACAGCCATTGCAGGGTGAACCGTGGGCTGTTGAGCCTGTTTCTCCCCATCCCCAAGGTGCTGGCTGATGCCAGGTGAAGGGCACAGGCACCCATGCCACCATCTCAAGCAGCCCCTGCAGCGCTTTCAGCCCCTCTCTGGCACCAAAGTCCCCCCGTGTGCATGGCCAGGAGGGCAGGGCATGGCCCAGCTCAGGGGCATAGTGTGTGACAGCCCTGCCTGGAAGGAGCAGTTCCCATCTCCATTCCCAAAGCCCTCAGAATCTCCATTGCACTCACTTCTTAATCCCAGCGGCGTTTTCACGCAACAGCCTATCCTCGAGTTCCTCCATGCTCCTGTTCCAGGAGTCTTCCAGGTGTTTACGGAAAGTCTTCAGCTCCAGGCGATCCAGCTGTGAACAGGTGCACAGCCTCAGCCAGCTGCTCCAGGATGTGACATGGAGCTCTCCAGGGAAAAGCCTGGAGGGGGATCCTCAGAGGGATGCTGCCGCAGGCTGTCAAGTCCCAAAGGTGCCAGTTCCTCACAGTGGGGACGAAATACCCCTCACCTTGTCTTCAATTGCATTGCTGAACTGCTGCTGCATATTGCTCCAGTGCTGCTCCTGGCCTGAAATCTGGCTCTGCAACTCCTGCATTCTCCCATCCAGCTCCTCTATGTTCTCTTCAAACTGGCTGCAATCGACTTTGCTGTCCAAGGCAGCTTTGTCCGCCTTCTAGCAGAGGGGAACGGCAGGAGAGCGGCGGGGAAAGGGATGAGGAATGCCAGGCAGGGCCAGCGTGTGAGGGGCAGAGGGAGGAGTGCTTCCTCCAGGCCATCATGCCCCTTTCAGGGTGCTGTGGCCCCATTTGCCCCATCACCCTGGTGAGCTTGGTCCCACCATGTGAAGGGTGAGAGACCCCATGAGCTCAGGAAATTCCCCCTCTCAAGGGGACAATTTCTGCCACCCAGCCCCCAAGGGACAAGGGGCATTTGTCACCCTGCCTGGGAAGCCCTGGGCTGGCACAGAGGCCCCTTAGACTGTACCATGTCCATGGCAGCCATCATGTCCTGCTGATCTGCTTTCTCCTTCTGCAGCTTCTCCAGAGGCTGGGACAGCATCTTTCAGCACAGAAAGGAACCCATGACACCACAGCAAGGTTGGGGCACACCCCAGAATGTAGGAGCACACTCCTCTCCCCCTGTCTGCACACACTCTGTCCCTGATTTGTCACAAGCCTTCTGCCCAGTTGGGTCTGTCAGAGATGAGCAAAATGGACGACAAACAGGGTGAACAAAAGGGTTGATAGAAGCAATAAGCAAAGCAATGATAAAAAGGACGAGCAGCCAGCAGGCTCCTTCTCCTTCCAAATCCCTTGCAGGACTGAGGCCCTCCTCAACACAACTCCTGTTGCCAGGCAACGCACCCCACTCCACTCCTGGGAGCCAGTGGGTCCCATGAAGTCATAGATTAATGGAGTCTTGGAATGGCATGGGCTGGAAGGGACCTAAAAAATCATCTCGTTTCACCCCCTGTCAGGGACAGGTAAAGGAACATTTTCCACTAGACCTGGTTGCGACAAGATCCCATCTAAGCTGCTCTTGGACACTTCCAGGAATGGGGCAGGCTCTGTTAAGGCATCACCATGCTCACAGGGAAGAATTTCTTCCCAATATCCCACCTATCTCTCCCCTCTGTCATTGTGACGCCATTTCCATGCCAAGCCCTTGTACAAAGTCCACCTCCAGCCCTTTTATAGTCCTTTTAATTCCCATAAAGTGCTCCAAGTTCTCCCAGGAGAGTACAGCCTCATTGTTTTTCTTTTGATCAGTTTAAGATGTGCGTCACATCTGAGCCAGTTCCCCCACTGCTGCAAACCCTCAGCCTGGTTTGGAGCATCCATTGGGATCAGCCTTTGCCAGGGGGGCTGTGCATGAGCCCCTGGCTGAGCTATGGGGTTGTTGGGGCACAGAATCCTTTCTTCTCAGGAGTTCAGGGCAAAAAGTCTCTGTGGGTGAAGCCTTTGGACATTTTCCTCCAAGTCAGGTTTTATGTCAGCTTGACAGTCCATAAAGAAGACAATGACATAATTGCTCCTGCCAATGTCCCCAAGACTGTTGGGGAAGACAGATCAAGTTCTTCCCTTCAATACCTGCCATTTACTATATGTTCTACTTTAGGTGTCCACAGAGCCCCATAATTACCTTGGGCTGCCTTGATTTGTTACTGAGCTCTCAAGGTAGCGCTGACTGTTCCATTAACTGCCACTTTTGCAAAATTTGCTACAGTTTCAGTGAGGTTTCATTGTCCCCTGGGGAATGGCCTGGGGTGACAGGGACAGGGACAACCCTCCCAAGCCCCTCCCAAGCATCTCCCAGGGCAAGAGGCACAGAGACCCCTTGAGCATCTCCTGGGAACTGGACAAAATAAACTTGGCAGAAATCAAACTTAACTCTGCATAAATCACTTTGAAGAATATTTGCTCTTCCCACAAGTAACTTGTGATGGAAATGCAAACAAATCCCAAATATGAATAAACCGACAATCCAAGCATTGATGTGGCAATTCCAAGTTTCATTGGTTCCTGCACAGCTCCAGCTCAGCTGCTGGCAGCTTCTGATAGAAGAAAAGAGAAAATTTGGCCCAATACAGATTATTAAAAGGAAGGGGAAGTTCTGTGTAGCTGCCACAAAGGTAACAGGGATCAAGAGAAAAATGATTCATTCTCACATTTGGCAAAGAACCCAAGCCTGGGAATTCAGGAGATATTCGGGAATTTAGGTACTTGAGCTGGGCTTCTTGTAGGACTTTCAGCAGCCTTGTGTTCCTCACCGTGGGGTGAATGAACCTTGTCAGTCTCGCTGGTAACATTTGCTCCCTTTCCTCCAATGATTTTAACACACTTTTCAAGGAAGGACAACAAAATATTTCCTTTTCACTGGCCACCCACAACAGCCATTTTCCTCATCAGTTCTCCCGTAAGTTGCTCAGAGGAAGCTGCATCCAAGTTTCCAAGAGTTCCTCCAGAGAGAACCACAACCTCCTCAGAGGACGGGAACCATGCTGTTGTCAAAGGCACTTGGGGACAGACAACAGTGCCCTGAACTCACTGTGCCAAAATCATGTCGCAATCTGGTTAAGAAAATTGTTAGAGAGATGCCTCAGCCCCAATTAAGGCGCTAACGAGACCAAATCCAAAGTGGATTTTATTGAACAGTAAATGTGAGGTAGAGAGAGAGATGGAAAGAAAGAGAAAAGGGGAGGAGAGCAAGGGAGTGACAGGGACAGAGACCTCCCCTTGAGCAGGTGTAAGAGTCTGTCCGAATTTTCCCTCATCTGCCTCACGATCATCATTTGAGGACCACTGAAGAGAAGATCCCCCCGTCTCCTCTGTAGGAGAAAGTCATATGCCACAAGGCCCTGAGACCTGAGAGCATTGCTAAGCTACTGTTTCCACAGGTGTTGTTTGCTGTATGCTACACTGAGCCCAATGACAAGAAGGGGGCACCGTGCTCTTTTTGCATCAACAGCCTTGGAAGCTGCCCCACCTCTCGGTCTGGCTGGACTTCTCCTGAGTGGTGGAACCCTGCCGAAGACCCCTCTCACTCGTTTGCAACCACCGTGACACACAGACTGAGATGTAAGAAGCCTCTTCATCAAGAGACCAAGACATCAAACCCCCATGTGAGAAGGCCCCCTCTTATACTTTCCAAGGACTGGGACTGAGACCCCCAACCCGGGGGAGGTGTGTGGGGAGAGGCAAGCTGACCAAAGAAAGATGGATGTTGCAGGTGTGAGCATTGGACCACAAAAACAATGGCTCACACCCACTGCCGAACATGGACTGTGTGTACCCTTTCGAAACACCATTCTTTCCCCAAAACTACCTTTGATTCAGTTGCAAAATTCATTCTCCCTTCCCCCATTGAAAAAGAGTATAATTGGGGTCCAGATGAACTGTGCCTCTGAGATCTCCCTGACGTAACAGGCGGATCCTCAACTGGACTGGACCAAAGGACTTCATCTTTACGTTTGGTAGCTATACCCCCCTCTCTCTCTCTCTTTTCTCTCTCTTTCTCTGTATTTTTCTCTCCCTTAATCCCTCTATCGCATTTTGCTGTGGTCATTCAATAAAGGTGCATTTGTTTTGATTATTACTGCAAATCCCCCTGTACTGTGTCGGCTTTTTGCACCCTAAGATCAATCCATGAACAATCACGAAACCCGTTCATAAGGATGGATTGTGACACTGGGGTTACTGGGAGCTACCAGGCCCATGCTGGGAGCTCTCTGTGCACACAGTGGGAGGAATTGGGAGCAACTGGGAATGACAGGATGCATGCTAGTGACAACTGGGATGTCCTGGGAGTGACTGGGATAAAACTGGGGGCAGCTGAACCATGCTGAGGTAACTGGGAGTGCCTGGCAATGACTACGAGAATGTTCAGGGCAGCTGGGATATACTGGGAGTGCCTGAGACCATGCAGGCAATGACTGGACTGGACTAGGAGCGACTGGGAGCCACTGGGAGCGTGCTGCGGGGAACTGGGACCATGCTGGGGGCAACTGGGGGCAAGTGTGAATGACTGCGGCCCTGCTGGGAGAGACTGGCATCATACTGGGAGTTACTTGGGGCTACACTAGGGGTAACTGGGAGAACTGGGAACACACTGGATCAAAGAGGGAGCAACTGAGACCAACTGGAACTGTGCCAGGGGCAAATTGCATCATAATAAAGAATGACTGGGAGCAACTGGGATCATACTAGGAGCAGCTCCTGGGTGACTGAGTTCTACTGGGATCATCCTGGGAGTGAGGAGGAGCAGCGCGATGGCTCCAGCGCTGGGGCTGGGGGCGCTCCTTGGGCCCCAGGGGGGAGTGGGACCCCCAGCACCGGGACCCCCCTGCTCCTCTTATCCTGCACAGGGACCCCCTGAATCCCCCATTCTGGACATCAGGACCCCCTGCTCCCCTTTTCCTGGCCATCCCATGGCTCCCAACCTCCAGACTTGCCATGGGCGTCACCCTAGGATGCCCTGGAGCACCTTGGATCCCCATTCCTGCCTTTCCCAGCCCCCAGCCCCACCTTTCTGCAAAAACAGAGACCCTCTAAACTCCCCCTTCCCGAACATCCCATCCTGAGTGTTCCCACCCTGGTCCCCCCTTTTTGGGAAACCCTGGACTCCCATTTCCTGGGCTCAAGGACCCCCTGGAATTCCCTTCTACCTCTCCACATCCCTGCCCCTGTCTCCTGTCCCTCAGCTGTCCCCTGTCCCTCGGCTCTGTGAGGCCAGGGACAGCAGCAGGACGCAGGGCAGCCCAGGGGGAGAACAACCCTCAGCCCCAGCTGGGCCAGTTACCCCAGTTCCCCCCAGGTCACTCCCAGCATGGGCCCTGTGGCTCCCAGTCACTTCCAGTTACACTCAGTGTGATCCCAGTATCATCCCAGTCACTCCCAGTATGATCCCAGTATGATCCCAGCATGGTCCCAGCACAGTCCCAGCTGTTCCCATTCACCCCTACCATAGTTCCAGGCACTCCCAGTATGGTTCCAGTCCTTCCCAGTATGATTCCAATATGAACCCAGTCACTCTCAGTACAGTGCCATTTGCCCCCAGTATGATTCCAGTCACTCCCAGATACTCCCAGTATTATTCCAGTAACTTTAAGCTTCCTCTGTGATCCCAGTCACTCCTGGTCTCCCCCAGTATATCCCAGTTGTCCTTAATGTGTTTCCACTCACTCCCAGTTGCTCCCAGTAGTTTCTAGCATTATTCCAATTGCTCATAACCACTCCCAGTAACCTCCAACATGATTCCTGTCACTTCCTGTATATCCCAGTTGCCCCAGCATGGTCCCAGTTGCCCTCAGCCTGCTCCCAATCACTTCCAGTATGATTCCAGAAGGATCCCAGTCACCCTCAGTGTGGTGCCAGTTGCTCCCAGTATGATCCCATTGGTCCCCAGCATGTCCCCATTTCCTCCCAGTGTGATCCCAGTTGCCTCTAGCACAGACCCAGTCCCTCTCGATATGATCCTTCTCTGATGCCATGATGATCCCAGTTGCTCCTAGTATGGTCCTGGTTGCTCCCAGTTGCTCCCAGTCCGATCCCAGTTGCTCCCAGCGGCCCTGTGTTATGCTTTGGAGTGGGAGGAAATTTAGGGAAGTGATGCAAAGTTTTTTGTGTATCTGACAGTCTGTTGAGCTACTGAAAGCTAGACACGCTTTTGTGAAACACACATGGTAAAGATGAAAAAATTCAGAAACTTTTTTTCTTTGTTGGTCGGCAGGGAGCTGCTGGGTTTTGGCTTCTGCTCTGTGTCTGGGCTGGGCTGGGCAGTCTTGCTGCAGGCTGGGCTTCTTTTCTATTTTCTGGGCTGCTTGCTGGCTTCTCTCTCCATGGGCTCTGGTTTGGCCGGGCTGGGCTTCAGCAGCTGCTGGGCAAGGAGACAGGGGAGGCTGCGGAGCTTTAGCCAGAGCAGGGCTGGCTGTGGCTGTGAAGATCTCGCTGTCAGGCTGCTTCTTCTTCTTCTTAGCGTGGCTGAGACCAGAGACTTCTGTGGCTGGTGTAGAAAACTAAACACTAACTATTAAAGCTGATCTGAACACAACTGAGCCACAGCTTTCTGTTAGTAGCAATTGGTGGGTTAGGTAGGCCTCATGCGTGATGTTAAGTTTTTCAGTACTTCAGTGTTCTTCTGAGTGAGAGAAAAGAACAAAATGCAAGTATATAAAAAACAACATGAAGACACTAAAGTCAATAAAGAAGAAGTTAAGTCTTAGATGAGAGGGCTGAGAAGATGCTTTGTTTTTAGAGCTGAAATCTTCTTGTAAGCTGTAAAGGAGAGGAATAGTGGATTTGTTTTTACTAACAATCTGTGGGTCTGCTCGTAGATAAAACCAGCTCTGGAAGATAAAAGAAACAATGGGAAGGATTCCACTGATCGATGATTGGAAAAAGATATTTGCTTTTACAAATACACTTTAGGTTTGCAGATAAACAAAATAAGCCATTGAGAAATGAAAGAAACAATGGGGAAGAAAAACCCCTAAACTCCGTAAGAATTAAAAACTAAAAGGGAGGGTTATACATTAGAGGGAAATCTTTGGGAAATCTTCGGTGTCAGGCGTATCAGGGCATCTGTACCTCTCAAGCACCTCAGCCAAGGGGAAAGAGAGAAGGGAAATGTGGCCAGGAAATTAGGATAAAAAGAAGGTTGCATCCTCCAAAAATTCAAGAGATCCCAGGGGAATGCCCCATGGCCTCTCCCTTTATTGGAATAAAGCCAGAAAGGACTCCTCTGTCTCCTTTGTGAACATAAATCTCTGGTGTTTCTGGATTAATTTTCCTAACAACAAGAAAATACTCTTTTTCTTCATAACGCATAAAACTATAAGGAGATTAAAGGGTTCAAATTGATATCAAATAAAGGCTTCTATGTTAAAGTAAGCAGATGTTAAAATAGCTGTAATCCCATGAGAAGTTCGAACAGAGAAAGAGTAGTCTTGTGCTTCTAAAAAATGAAGAAGGAGCTGGGAAAAGGTTGAGTTGGTGCCGGATAAAGGGGTGTAGGGGGGTCTCAGTACTGAGCAAAGGGGTAAAAGGGCATCTGGGTTCTCAGGAATGGGGGTGCCAGGGGGGTCTCAGGGTCATGGGAATGGGGGGGTGGGCAGGGACGTGGAAAGGTAGGAGGGAGTTCCAGGGGGTCCTTGAGCCCAGGAAAGGGGAGTCCAGGGTTTCCCAAAAAGTGGGGACCAGAGTGGGGACACCCGGGATGTTCGGAAAGGGGGAGTTCAGGGGGTCTCTGTTTTTGCAGAAAGGTGTGCCTGGGAAAGGCAGGAATGGGAGACCAAGGCGCTCCAGGTTGTCCCAGAGTCAAGCCTACGCCAAGTCTGGAGCCTGGGAGCCATGGGATGCCCGGGAAAAGGGGAGCAGTGGGTCCTGATGTCCACAACAGGGGGATTCAGGGGGTCCCTGTGCAGGCTAAGGGGAGCAGGGGGGTCCCGGTGCTGGCAGTGGCGGTTCAGGGTCCCGGTGCCGGGGGTCCCATTCTCCCCTGGCCCCCCAGGAGCGCCCTCAGCCCCAGCGCTGGAGCCATCGCGCTGCTCCTCCTCACTGCCAGTGTGATCCCAGGATGATCCCAGTAGAACTCAGTCACCCAGGAGCTGCTCCCAGGATGATCCCAGTACAGCCCAGTCACTCCCAGTCCTGGCATCCCCCCAGGCCTCTCTGCGTTCCGACCTGTCCCGGCTCCATCCCCGCCCCTCCCGGGGGCTGCGAGGGCTGCGGGAGCGCAGGAGGAGGAGGAGGGAGGGAGGAAGAGGCGGAGCGGGGGAGGAGAGGGGGAGCCAGGCGGCTCCGGCGCTGCCTGAACTTGCAGCAGCCTCTTGTCCCCTCCTGTCAGGGAGTTGCGCAGAGTCAGAAGGTCCCCCCTGAGCCTCCTTTTCTCCAGGCTGAGCCCCCTTCCCTGCTGCCTCAGCCCCTCCTGCTGTTCCAGCCAGGGTCGGATACTAGTGCTGCAAAGAGCAATGTACAGACCTGGCATAGGTGTCTTTGTCACCACATTTTAACCTTTCATTAGTTACAGAAAGACTCTTGGGAAGCCCCAAACTGCAGTCCGTCGCTGCAGTGCCAATCTCCTTTGCAAATCCCTGCGGCCCGGCCCGGCCCCACCCGGCCCCGCACTCGGTGCCGCGGTTGCCCGGTAACCGCGCCCGGGCCCTCAGCGTCTGTGACAGCGGCGCGGCCTCAGTTGCCTGAGAGCGCGGCCCTGGCTGGGTGTGCGCAGCCTGGGCTCCTGCAGGCGGCTGCACCGGGCCATTCGCCAGGGGAACTGTCGGCGTAGAGAATTGCTAAAGGTGCAGAGCATTGGCCTCTGCGAAAAGCTCCGCAGCGTGCAGAACACTGGTGTCTGCTAGGGAGTCCTGAATTTCATTTGAAGGTAAAGACCGACTAAAGTTGAACTTTTTGGTTTTGTTTCATCTGTGCTCTGAAAGAGAATGCCAAAGGGATACAGAGAATGTGATCATGCCAGTCTTCTGGCGCAGTAGTTCAGTGACATGTACACCTGAGAGGATGAACAATAAATGGACTACTGATTGTGCTTTTTTTACTGAAGAAGTGCAACATTTTCTAAAGATAGTAGTCTATACATTTTTTCCCTATAGTAACTGCTTAAACTGCTTAAAGGTGAATGAGTTCTGTTCAAGTTTCAGTGGGTTTTTATCATCTGGGTTTTAAAATTTTTAGGGAGATGCCTCTGTATTGAGGTGCAGACGAGACCATATGCCAAAGCCAATGGTCTGGATTTTATGGAACAGTAAATGTGAGGGAGAAAGAGAGAGAAAGAAAAGAAAAAGTGGGAGTGGGATGGAGGTTGGGAAGGGGGGGAGGAGAAAGAGAGTGACAGAGAGAGATTTAGTAGAAAATATCACCATTCCATGGATCCCATTGGCCTACCATTAAATCCTCTTCTGGTCTTCTCTGTGGTGAGGTCTGGCAAAATGTAAGACTCCACTGGGTTAATGCAGATTTGGGCAAGGTGATACCTTGCCCAGGTACCTCCCAGGGATGGGGCAAGTTGGAATCTGTCTCTTGCTACTTTCAAATAATATAAAATCTTTAGCACCCATATATCCTTTGAGTCTGCCATGAGTTGGGTTCTGGATTTTCAGATTTGTTGTGTTGCTTTGCATGCCCTGCAGTCGTCTGGTGCAAGGCCTCAGGAATGGGTCTGGAGGCACTGTGGAGGTCTTAGCTGGGAGGTTTGTATGCAAACCTGGCCTCAGCAGAAGAGTCTGTGGCTATGACTTCCCCAGCCTGAACCCAGACAGAGCTGATTTTCAGGACAGCTGCTGGGTTTGGCTTTGTTGTGGATAGGTCTTTCTCCTCAGCCTTGTTTACTTCTCCCCAGACCTGAGGTAATGGGACAATAGTGTCACCTTGATCTTGTCTCAAGTTCCCTTAGGCAGCTTAACTCACAGTGCCAAGTTCCAGTCAGGAGGGGTGGGCTTGGGTGGTCGCAGCTTCTTTATCCAGTTTTGTCACAATGGGCAGAAAGTCCTTTATAATGATATTTAAGCCATTAGCCATAACATTCCAGTCTCTCATTAGTGTCTCAGCTGTGAGGAGCAGCTGATAGAGCAAGGGTGCTTTAGCCTAAAGAAGAGGAGGCCCACTCTAGCTATTTTTGAGTAATATTTAAGCTACAGCTTTGTCTGTTCGAACTGTTATTAATGTTCAGATTTTTAGCTCCAGGTTTCAGTATGATCTAACTTTGAATTGCACAAGGTAGCCATATAGTTCAAATAAAGTCCAACTAGTGGCCTAACTATACTAGCTACTTACACCAAACAAGCACTTAGCTACTTTCAAGTAATGTACCATTTTTAGCACCAGAATATGCCTTGAAGCTGCCATGAATTGGGTTGTGGATTTTCAGAGTTCCATTGTTGCTCCTTCCAGTTTTGTTGAGGCATTGTCGCTCACCTGCGACATCGTCCCTTGGAAATGGCGTCTGGATTGCCAAAGAAGACACCAACAACACCTCGTCTTTTGTCCAGGGAAGGGCTGAAGCCTCATACTGTGAGTACCCACTGTGGCTGTGTTAAGGCTGGCACTGCCCTGGTGTCCCTGCTCTCCCTGCCCCTGTTGTCCAGCAGTGCTGTGAAGCTGCAGAGCCCCTGCCCAGCCCTTTGTGCTGTGCTGCTGTTGCTGGGGCTGTCCTGGTGCAATAGGGAACACTGTGGGATGCTTCAGCTGTGTCTTGCCTGGCTGTGCCAGCAGAGCCAAGTGAAACCAATGCACAGCTGAAGGCCTGAGCATGTGTTCTGTCCCTTTCCCTTTGCCACAGGAATTCCTTCTGTCAGGCTGGGCACTCACCTGTGCTGCTCTGACCATCCTGCCCTTGGGCACCTGGGCATGTGGTGGGGGGAAGCTCAAACTCTGCCCAAAGCCTTGAGAGCCATGGCTGGTCCCAGCTGGAAGAGCTTCCAAAGCAGCTGTTCTCTCCCAGCTCCTGTGTGGGCACAGATGCAGCCCTGCAGGCAGCGCTGGAGCCAGGGCCACAAAGGTCCCTTGCTGTCTGCAGCTCACTTGGCTGAAGATGCCCCACTGCTGAGGCTCTGTCAAGGAGATGCCTCTGTTTTCTTCTGTGGAGGTCTCTGTCAGCCCAGACAGAGAAAAAAATCAACAGGGAGAACTAAAACCTGGACACATTCCTGTGCACCTCACTCTTGGTACAGTGTTCCCTTCTTGCATCTCTTGGACTCATCCAGCAGCGATATCTCCTTGCTGTGAGTTCTGAGCGTTGTGCAGGGATGGAGTTCAGGCAGTTCTGAGAGCTCCTCCCCATTCTCTGGAAAGGTCACTGCCTCAGTCCAATGAAACGTAAGAGGAAACAAATGCCCAAAGAGCAGAAATCCCCAACCATGTCGCATCCAATCATGGAGAAGCCAATGGGACAGAGCCATATGGCTGGAGTATGTGTGTTCCACTCTGTATTATTAATTCACTGATGCTAAGTATTTCAGCAGGAAACCCCCAGGGCTTCCAGGAATGTCCTAGTGGCTGTGATCACAAGTTATTCACCAGTGCCACTTGTTCAAGAAAAGCCTTTCTGAACAAGCACAAATCTGAGTCTCTAGCTGGTTTACTTTTGCCTTTCAGCTGCTTCCCTCTAAGTTCCAGAGGGAGAAGTTTCTCAGCAGGAAGAAGGAGGCCAGCACTGGGGGGAGTATTCTGCCCAGAATTGGCCCATTTCTAGACAGGAGTGAGACTCGCCCAAAGGTAGCCTTTTCCTGCTCTTTTCCTTTCTGTTTCACATGAAGTTTGAAGAGGGTGTGTGTTTTTGACAGGCTTGCCTCCAGCAAAATACCTCAGTGTCCAGGTCCTGCTGTCATTGCAAAGTGCTGGGAGTGGTGGACTGGGAGTGCTGATCTGCACTAAGGCAACACAAATACCCTCTGCTGAAGCTGCTGGGGTGTGCTGGAGCGCAGCTGCCATTGCTAAAACAATGGGAGGAAGGCTGGGGACACAGAGGCCCAAAATTGCCCTTTGCCATTCTCCTGCTGAAGGAGCCACCTCTTGCTTTGGTGTGGTCACCATCAAATGCTCGGGGTCACAGGATTCGCTGCAGAGTGGCAGCATTGGCCTTTGAAGGCCAAGGATCTGCAGGAATTACTTCAGACTGAACAAAACAAATTGCATTTCTGCTTTGGGCTGGAACAATGTTTTGGACCCTGACGGGGTGTTAGATTTTGCAGGCTGCCAGATGTACAGGGGACTGGCTCTGGGCAGAGGGGAATGGATGTGCTTTGTCTGGATCAGTGCCTTCTCAGAGGTGTGTTTAAAGCTGCTTTTCTGGCAGGACTAGCTTGGTATAAAGCACAGTCCAAACGGGTAGGTGACTGAGGTGGGCTGTTGAGTAGGAAATTGGAAGCAAGAGACATGGAACACAATCCAGGTAAAGGATTGTCCTGGAGAGGAGCCTTGGGAACACCTCAGGGAAGGGCACAGCTAAGGGACAGTGTGCTGCAGCCACTCCCTTCAGCAGAATGTGTCTGCTGTGAAGTCACAGAGGAGACCTGCTTGTGTCTCTGCAGTGACAGCAGTGTGGCTGGAGAAGGCAGACAAAGCAGGGCAGAGTTTTCTCCAAGCAATGTCTCTGCTCCAGAAGCATTTTCTGTTGTTGTGTCATTCCAGATGTGCCTCTAGAATGGCATGAAATAAGATCACAGTAATGACAAGAAAGCACCTATTTAAAGGCCACTGAAAAAGGAGATACCAACTCTACTTTTACCCAAGTTGCTGAGAAAATAACTGAAACTTATCCTCATTCAGCATTCACCTCACTTGTCTTTTTATTTTCAGCTCATTTGTCTTTTTATTTTTGCCTTTTCCTCTTTTTGGAACACACTAACTTTTAAATACAATGAAAAGGAACAAAATCATCAAAGCAAAGGAAAAGTGTTTCTTAGTAAGGATTCAGCTGAGCTGGGGATGTCTCCCTCCCTGAGAGCCAAGCGCACACACACCCTCTGAGAAAACGGCAATCTTTGTATCCCCTTTGTACCCGGCTGGGGCGGTCCCTGTGCCCTTTGCCATTGGATGGGTACTCAGGGGCTTCCATTCTCTACTGAGCACCAACTTTTCTGTGCCCTCCCTTCTCGTCGTCCTTCTTTTTGGTCAGGTCTTCAACCCTGTCCCTCTCACTGTGACATTCAACAAACCAACCTGAACAAATGCAAACCACAAATAACACACAGAACCAACAAATTCCATTCTTTTGCTTAATAACCTTTTGGCTTCAGCCAAGTGTCACCTCATCTCTCAAACCTCCTCTGGTCCTGTGCTCTTCTTACTGATGTCTAAGTTGTAGAGCAGAAAAGATATTTGCAGTTGTGTGGGCCTCGGTTTCCCTGTCTCAGAGTAAAAGACATCCCAAATCCTTTCCCATGGAGTCTCCTGTAAATTCATGGGTTTTACTTACTCCATGAGTGCTCAGTCAGTGCCCCAGAGCTCTGTGACGACGTGGGCACAGGGCTGTGTTTTAGGAAAGTGCTGCCTGGCATTCTGGAGAAAGAAACCTGGAGAAATCCATGCCAGAAGAGCAGCTTGGCTTGAGCCTGCTCTGTGTGGCCCAGCAGCTGTGGATCAGCTCAGAGCAGAGGTGGGTGAGCCCCTGTTTGCCCAGTGTGGGCTGGGCAGACGTGCTCCCCCAGAGTCTGTACTTCATTGGGGATCAGTGGAAGATTCTCCTGCATGAACCTTCCTCCCAGCAGCTGAAGCTCTCCCTGCTCTCTCTCCTCTCCAGCTGCCGTCAGCTGCCCCAAAACTGAGCTGGTTTGGGGTTTCCCCACCAGAGCTGGTATTTCAGAACTTTGTCGCTCGGGAGGTCTCTGAAATGGTGCTGTCTCTCATGAATAAGGACAAGGTAAGTGCTGGCACGTGAAGCTTTAACACTGTGCTGGAAGAGGAGAGTGCTGTCATTCCCTCAGTGGACAGCAAAGCAAGTTATCTGCTGCAGCACATGCAGAAGAAAATGTCTCAGCACCTTGTTCTGCAAGATGGTGGAAATCTTGCTGTGCTGGGAATTGTGCCCAGATTTTTGCCAGGCGTTGATGGTGTCTATCCCAAAGGAGTTTCCTTCTCTCGAAAGCTCTGGATTGACAGGAATGTTGAGTGCTGTACAGTTCTTTCCTGCTCTCATGCTTTGCCTTGGGTCTATAGCACACCCTGTGTGTCCTTGGTTAATCTTGGCTCCTGGTAGGAATCTCTGCCTCTCTCAACCAGTTTGGCTCCCTTTATGCAGCTCACAGGCAAAGCTCAGGGGCTGAGCCTCCTGCACTTTATGCTGGAATCACTTCTCATTAATGGCATTGGCCCTGCAGGAACCGTGTTCTGCAAGAGCCCTGCAATCAGAGTTATGGAGCAGAAGCAGTGAGAGGCCTTTAGGTGCCACTTGAGGCTCCTGCTCAGCTTCATCCAGCTCTGCTCAGCTTTTCCGAAAGCAACACGGTGCTCTGCTTTCCCTTTGCAGAAGCACAGAACATCCAAAGCCATGTGCTCCTGGAGGTTTCCACCTTCAGCTGAAGAAATTGGGATTTTTTTGCAGTTTCCCAAGAGAGCTGAGAGGGAAAAAGTTGAAAAATGTCAGTTGTGTTCCACTGTAAAGAGGAAAACTTGAGACCGTTTGAATCTCAGTCAGGGAAACATTTTCTCAAGTGAGGCTTGTGCCAAAAGTGGGCTGGTGGGAGGAGACAGGAGGGAGTCCAAATCATCTGGTTTAGACTTTTGAAGAGCTTTTTTGTGCTCAGGGGTTGATGATATCAGTGTGCTAGAAAATGCATGTGTGCTGTGCATGGGTACCCCAGAGGGCAGAACCTGGCCTGCTGGCTGCAGGCAGGAATGCCCAGCAGCCCAGCTTGCCTTCACAGGCAGCAGGAAGCCCTGGAGAGCCAAGATTGGCTTTGCATACTGGAACCACACTGTCAGTCAGCGCTGGTCCTGTTTCTCCAGGCAGAAAATGCCTCTGAAGCCCCATGGTCAATAGACACCGCCTGTCTGTGTTTCTGTTACTTTTGGCAAGCTGGTTGCTCTCATGGTTTTATGATTCTTCCTTGCTGCTTTACTGCACATTTAAGTTCTCTTTGCCATCTCCTTGTTTTAGGGGTTGTCTTGCTGTGTTCATTCCTTCTTTTGCTTTTCAGGTTTGCTTTTATTCCCAGTAAGACCACAGTGTTTGGTCTCCTGTCTTGCTGCTCTGCCTGCCTGACTGTATCCCCAGAAGGTCCCTACCCAAACCTGATCTGCTGGAAGGGAATTTCTTCCTTGCCCCACAGTAATGTGCTGGTTTGCTTTTAGGTAGCACATTCCCCCTCTGGAACATGACAACTTCATGGCTGTGTGCAGGCAGAAGCCAGCAGGTTTTTTGGCCTTGTTGGATACGCAGGTGACTTGGTTCAGATGCTGTGTCTCCATCCTTCTGGTGCTGACCTGCTCGGCCCTTCCATCCCAGCAGGCACTGCCCTACTGCCCCTGGCCAAAATGCGGGAGCCAGAGAGAAGGGATTCAAGTTCAGCCTTGTGAATGATGTGCCTGTGCCTGCTCAGCTGTAAGTGCTTTGGAAAAAGGGCAAGGGAGGGATGGTAGCAGGCCATGGACAGGTCTCCTCTCGTCCTGTTTCCACAAGTGGCAAAATCATGATTTCATGTCTTTGCTGCAGTTTCTTCACGTGGTGAAGGTCTCCATGGAGAGCTCACCTTACTTCCAGCTGGTGAGCTCCAGCGATGCGTACCGTGCCGTGCCGCCGGGCGCCTCTGCCCCTGTGCGCATCCGCTTCACCCCCAGCAAGAACAAGGTGAGGCTGGAGGAGCCAAAGCACACAATGATCTCCACAGCCATTGTTTTCCCTGCACTCTGGCTCCAGCCCATTGCATGCTGTGAGCTGGGCTCCAGGCGTGGGCAGGCAGCCTGCAGCCAGTCACACCTGGGCACTGCTGGCAGGCACTGCAGCCAGGCCTGAGAGGCTCTGCTTCCCCTCCGTGCACATTGCTGAGCATTGCCAAGGGAAGATGCACAGGAAACAGAATGAAAATGACAGAGGGCTGCTGATAGATGTTGGGCCATCTCTAGGTGCAGTGGAAGGGGTTTCATTCTGAGGGAAAACACCAGAGGAACAAAGAGGTCAGAGAGCTTTCGTCCTTCCTGGACTGCCAACAGCTTCCCTGCCTGCCCCTGGGCTGGAGCAAAGCCGGTGCTTTTTCACTCCCTCTGTTGTGCAGCCTTGCAGCTGTGCTGTCCCAGAGCACAAGTGAGCATTGCACAGCTGCAGAGCCAGGGCAGAGGATGTGCTGTGCCTGTGAGCCCGACCTGGCACAGGCACACTGAGCTCTGGGTGCCCTTGGTCAGCAGGAGGTTGCTGAGCTGCAGGGGACTTGGACACCTGCCTGAAGGAGCTGGTGTAGGGCAGGTACAAGCTGCAGGCAGAGCTGTGAGCCCAGAGCCCGTGGCAGTGACACTGCTGGGGCTCTGTCTTCATGCCTGTCGCTGTGCTTGCTCTGTCAGCTGGCACCCATTCCGTGCCAAAGGTGCTTTTGTGGGGAGGTTTGAACGGCAGTGCTGAGGCCCTGGCAAGTCTGATCTCAGTGCTGGGATCTGGAGGGTTCATGTTCTGATCTGGAGGCTTGTTCATACAGAAGGGTTGAGGGCATGGCATGGAAGGGAGGAAGCCTGGCAGGGAAACAAAGAGAGGCCCTTTCCAACAGCATCTTGCTACCTCTTAGCACTGTTCTTCTGCTGACTTGGTTGGACAGGCAAAGTTAGAGGGGAGTTGTGAGCCAACTGATGTTTCTGCACCAGGCCAGAGGTGCAGGATGTCTTTGGGTGCAGCTGTTTTCTCCTCTTCCTTTTGCTGCTTAGAGTCAGTTGAACACTTTGTCCTATTCTCAGACAGTGGGAATATAGAAGCCTAAAGAGCAATGTCCTGTGTTCCCCAGCTCCATGTTCCTTAGAAGGGGCTTAGGAATTCTTTAACATCATTAAAGTTTAGAGTAGAAATGATGGTGGCCTAGGGCTGTTATCTGTATGAGCCAAGTGACACAAGAGCTGAATGCCACTGAGACAGATTTTGCAAAGTGCACTGGTGCCTTTAAAATGTGACATAGTAGTAGAACTTCGTGTTCATTTGAGGGTGCAATAGGTAAATGGATGCCCTTGAAGGGGTATAGAAAATGGTTTTTCTTCTGCCGTGGGGATGGCACTAAATGTCCTGTGCTGAGCCAGTTTCTTTTCCTGCAGGATTATTGCCACGAGCTGGTGTGCCTCACTGCAAGGGAAAGGATCATTGTGCCAATTCGGGCCATTGGTGCCCGAGCTGTGCTGGACTTCCCTGCCCAGCTGGACTTCTCCAAGTGTCCAGTCAAGGTCAGCACCCAGCAGACTCGGCTGGTGCGCAATGTCGGTGCCCAGGCAGCTCGGTACCAGCTGAGCACCCAGAGGTGAGGCAGCTCATCTGTCGCTGTGCAAACACCTTTGGGTGAGAGCAGAGTTGGGAAAGAGCTACAGAATGAGCCAAGCGTCGGATCTGCTGCCCTGCAGCCTGGCTGGAAGTGAGCAGGATGGAAGGCATCTGCTCTTGCTTTCAGTGGCCTTGGAGCTTTCTGTGTCCCAGATTCCCTGGAGGCTGCTGGAACATGTTGGGAGCTGGCTTGCACCCTGCTGAGCACAAGCAGCTTCTGAAATGCTTCCTCAGCACTGTCAGCCAAACAGAGCCATTCTCTGGGAGGCCACAGGCACGTGGCTTTGCAGTGGTCCTGGAGGGGATCTCTGGAAATCATCTGAGCAAACACACTGCTCAAAGCAAGAGCAGTGTCTGGGGCTTGCAAGGTGCCATTGGGAGACATGGACCTGTCTTTAGATGCCATACAAGAAAACAAACATGTCAATGGACCTAGTTATAAAAGCAGAAGAAAACAACCTTTTTAAAACCCCTCCATACCTTATCTTTTCTGCCTGTCAGGTGCAGTAGTGATTCATTGAGAGGATGGATCTAACAGGATGAGAAGTGTCTTAAGGAGCAGCTCACAATTAACAGAGAAAAGCCAAAAATTTAGCTTTCCAGGCCTATCTCTTGGCAGTGATTTTCCTTTGGTTCTTACAGTGTCAGGGATGTCTCGTTCACAGCTCTTCTAGCTGTGGGCTCAGGGAACAGTTTAGTGGTGTTGGCTGAAATTCAGAGGAGTTACGTTTAGCTGTAGACTTGTAGAGCTTGTGTCTTTGGGTCTTGGGGAGCCAGGTGTGTGTGAGAGATGAGTGCTACAGCAGGAACAGAGGAGTCTGGTGGGTACCGCCCAGGGATTGAAGAGATGCGGGGGCTGATTTGCACTCAGTTTTTCAGTGCTGACAGCTGAGTCCTGAACTTGGCTGGATCCTCTTCTCCTGATAATTTGAAAAGAAGAAGACACCCTCTTTCTCAGGCAAGCCCTGAAGTCATCCCTGGAATGTTATTCCCATCCTGCCACCTGAAGGCAGGAGCATGTAACATGGGGCAGGAGTGGGAAGGGAATGGAATGGAAGGTAGTGCTGAAGCTTGGCCAGGGATTCCCCTAACTGGCAGCTTCTCTATTGTGGTGAAATTTCTGGCCAAAGACTAAGAACAGAATGCTGTGCCTTGCCCCCAGCAGGCCCTGATCCCCCCAGCCCCAGCAGAGCTGCAGCAGTGCTGGCATCAGCCCCAGGGCAGATGCAGGAGCACGAGCACTGATCTGGCTCTGGGGCTGCTGGGGCCTTGTCTTTCCTCCCCTCCCTCCAAAGTCTCACGTCCAGCACATGAACATTGCTGGCCCACGGCTTCTCCATCAGCCAGCAGTGATGTTCTCACCAGTGGCAATGGGAACAGGTCGGCCCATAATTACAGCAAGAGGTCCTTAATGAGCAGAACCTGAAGCGAGTTCATCAGCTGTTACTACTGACATGAACAAAGTTCAGCTTGGCGGATGTTCTCTTTGTTTTTGTGTGTGATGCATTCATCAGCAAAGTCCCCAGAACACATTTGAAGTGACAGATTGACCAGCAACAAAGCACCAAGGCCAGGAACTTTTGTTTCCTCACTGGGGCTGTAGAAGGGCACAAAGCCCAGCAGCTGCTGGGCAGAAGCACATTTCCCCTGAGCTGTCCCTGAGCATCAAAGCACAGAGTCTTGTGCCTTTAACCGAGCCATTGCCTGCTCTGTCCTGGGCCTGCAGGGGCAGCGTCACTGCACCGAGTTTACACTTCGACCTGGCTGAGCTCGACTTCGGGGACATCTCCTTTGGTGAGTGTTCCCTGGGCTGGGACACAGCCTCAGGGCTCTGTGCCTTCCAACAGAAAAGCATCCCTCACTCCTGCTCTGCCCCAGCAGCCTCTTCAGGCTGTGAACTGCAGGGCTGCTGCTGCTGCTGCTGCCTCAGGGGGCATTTTGCCATTGTGAGATCCAATGGAAGCAAGGAATAGAAAGGCAGTATTTTCTGGTGTCTCTGTGCTGCTTTAAAAGACAGATGTCTGCCAAGGAAGGTGGGAATCTTGCTGAAATGGAAAGATGAGCCCCTCCCCCAAATGATTATCCCTTTGAAATGACAGGGCTCCCAGGCAAAACTGTGGGAAAAGGAATAACAGTTCTTTGCTAGACTACCTCAGGAGAGCACAGACAAGACAAGAACAGACATCTCCCAGATGCCAAGTCCTGTTTTTCCCCTTTGGTGGAGTTGTGGTCACAGCAGGAGGAGCTGTGGGCTCTGGTAGGGCAGTGATCCCCCCCCAGCCGGTGCGGGAAGGGAAGGGAAGGGAAGGAGGAAATGCTCCTTTTGCAAAGCCTCAGAGGGCAGGGGGATGTGGGCAGTGCCCAGCAGCAGCAGCAGCAGCAGCAGGGCAGGCAGGCAGGGTCGGTGCCAGCGCTGAGCTGCAGCCAGGGCAGCCTCGGGCCGAGCACAAACCTCCCGAAGCAGCAGCGGCCGAGCTGCGATCCCTGAGCGGGAGGCGGGGAAGCTCTGCTCCCTGCCCAGCCTCAGCTCCCACTGCACAGCCGCCCACGGCATCACGCCACAACTCCCAAAAACCCCCAAGGGAAAAGCCCAGCCCAGGGCCAAACCCCCCCAGAACCCCCCAGAACCCCTATCCCCCTTCCCAGACCAAGGGCAACATTCACTGCCAAGCCTAAACCCAGAACAATGAAGTTCCTGAACTTCTGAAGGAAACTCATTGCCTTTTTTGAGCTGCTTCTTCCCCAGCCTGCATCACCACGGAGGCGCTTGTCAAGTTGCCTTTGGAAGGAATGAAACGCGAAAGGCAAGAGATGGAAATATGGGTCTGAAGCAGGAGATTCAGATCCTGCTGAATCCAATTTCATTCCTAAGGGCTCTTGGGCTGAAGGCAGCTGTTGTATCTCTGCTTCTTTGTAACTGTTGACTGTTGTCTGCATGTGCTGGCCTCAGTCTCATTGGAGGTTTTGACATCTGGGTTTGTCCTTTTTGTGCCTCTCTTGCCTCCCTGCTGGAGTCCCTGCTGGAGCTGGCAGTGGTCACTTGGATGGGCACAGAGAAGCTCTGGGCTGCAGCTGCAGTTGTTTTTTCTCCCCATCTGTGTCCCAGATGCTCTTGGTGAGCAGGCCTGGGGAGAAGTCTCCTCCCCACAGAGCTGGTCAGCCCAGCCAGATGTGCAGTGCAGAGCAGGCTGTGGCTGCTCTGCGCGCTCTGCAAGACATCCCCACCATGAGTGGCTGTATCTCTGGCTTTGCAGGATGGAAAGCAAATCTCAGAGCCAAAGTGGGGTGAAGCCTTGCAGGCAGCACTCTCAGTGAGCAGCATGGCTGTGATGTCCCTGTTTGTGGGCTGAGGTGGGACCTGGTTCCTAATTGCTAATCTCAAAGCAAGGCTTGGCTGTGTCCCCAGTTGAGTGGGCTCTGAGCTGTCACGTGCTCAGCTGTTTGGCCCAAAGCAAGAGATGCCTTAAGGGTCCTGCAGAGAGAAGCTGCATTAGGGTGCTTTGCATCACATTCTAGTTCCTGATTCCATCCTCACTTCCTTTCGCTGTAGCTTCTTCTCACTGACAACTCACTCTTTATATGTCTTGAAAAAGGTGGGAGTGTTGGCAGGCTGAGCAGGGAATTGGACAGCTTGAATTCTCAGAGTAAATGCTGGGTCTGGGTGCACACTCATCACTGAGAGAGAACTGGTGCTGGTTTGGGGCAGGTGAGGGAGCTGGTCGCCATCCCAAAGAGAGAAGCTTGCAGTGTTCAGCAGGGCTAGGAGTGGGCATTTTCAAGGCTGCAGTCTGGAATCTGTGTCAAAGGGAACTAAGTGACAATTAGTTCCTCATGCAGCTTCTGGGCGAGCTGTAGTTCAGATAATAAAGAGCTCAGCTCCAATCCCACTTTGATCCTGCCAGGATCTTGCCCCCAGGATCATGCCCTGCTGGGTGCCTGAATGGATATTTGTGTCCTTGCCCAGGCTTTCCCTACACGCAGCGCTGCCGCCTCACCAACAGCTCCGCGGTGCCCCTGACGTTCCAGCTCCGCATGTCGGACGATGGCACGCAGCCGGCTGTGGACAGCGTGGATCAGATCCGCAGGGACACCGACCCGGCCTGGAGGAAGGGAATCCATTTCCATGTGGAGCCCAGGGAGTTCACCATCAATCCCAGCCAAGGCACGATCCTCCCCCAGGGACACCAGGACATCGAGGTACGGCAAGAGCCCAGCCACAGCCGCTGCAGCACCAGGGCTGGAGCTGCACTGTAGGGTGGGTGGGCTTTAGCTCGGGATCCAGCTTGGAGCATCCTGGCACTGAGAGATCTGCACTGCTGGGAGGCCTCTGCTAGCTGGCTTACTCGGGGTGTTCCTCAGGGAGCACTGTTTGCTTTCCAAAATCATACGCTGAGCTCACAGACCTTATGGCCAAGGCCTGAAGCAATTCTTGTGTTTTTGAGAGCGATTGATTTGATTGCAACGGGGCAGAGCAAGGATGAGGGCAGAAGGTGGCTGTTAGAGAGATGTCATTGGTCTCATTTCCCCCCTCCTGGGGAGCAGAATGATTTGTGTTCACTGCAGGAAGCTCCAGTGGAGACAAAAAATCTGCAGCCATGTGTAGCAGTTCAAATTTATTGTATTGATTCCTTGTTAAGTGGTTTGTTCTGTTGTACCCCGTGTTCTCCCCGAGTTGGTTTACCCCTGGGTTTTACCCTCCCTCAAAGCTGTCCCTCGTGCCATTCCCTGCCCCTTGTTCCAGCTCTTTCCCTGCCTGTCAAACCCAGCCCCTTTTGTTCCCCAACCTTCTTTGCCAATTTAACCTGGAGCCAATCCCTGTCTGCAACACCCCTTTGGAATTCCCCTATTCCTGGAGGCCCCATTGGCCCATGTGAGCCATCCTCCCCACCCTCCTATCCAAAGTGGCCCCAGACACTTGATGTAATCCCCTCAGTGCTCCGCTGAGGATTCTCTTTTGGTTTGCTCTTTGTATCCACCCCCTGCTTTGTGTCTGTACAAAATTCCTTGCACAGGAGTGTCCAGGGCTCTTTTGGCTCTGATCCTTTTGCTTGGAATAAACCCTTTCTTGTGGAACTTCAAGACAGAGATCCTCCTCCTTTCTCCTCTGCCTGGTCCCGTTGGTGGCTTGTCTCTTGCGGTGTTGAGCAAGAGGCTCTGAGGGTTCTGCCTCTGGTCAATGCCCACCCTGAGGCAGTTCTGAGGGTTCTGCCTCTGGTCAATGCCCACCCCGGCACAGTTCCCCACTCCTGGCGGGGGGCTGGAGTTCTCAGAACCAGCCCGGGCCCGGGCTCCCAGGGCAGCCATGAACTGCCCAGCACCTGCTTGGCCACACTATGCCCTCAGCCTCCTGCTGTAAAGCTGAACTCATTGTGGTCAAGTCAGATTTCCTCTGCATGGATGTCTTTGTAGTCAGATGAGAAATTGGCCCCTTAATTTGAATGCAGTGATGCATGGAGCTGTAGTCTAATGTTTTAATGTAGCTGACCTGTGCCCTGATAGCAAGGTGTGTTTAACAAATCTGGTATTGCCAGAAGGCTTTTGTTACTCTGAGACTGTGCTCTACACATGGAGCAGCAGAAGAATGAAGGGCAAATCCTCCCTCAGGAACTGGAGGATATCACCCGTGGGTAATGAGCTTTTGGAAGGAAGAATTGACTGTTCTTCTCTTCCACCAGGTGACCCTGTGCTCCAACACAGTGATGGAGTTCTACCGGAAATTGCTGGTGGACCTGGAGGGTATTGGCAAGGGAGTGGCAGCCCTGATCATCACAGCCAGGTACCAGCCCTTGCCTGGCCTCCCGCAGGCACTGCCTTGCCCAGGCTGTGCTGGCTGCAGCTGCCAAGGAGAAGTGCTGCTGAATGCCCTCATGTTGTGCCAGCTGGACATGAGAACAGCAGTGCTTGGGCAGCAGCTCATGGTGAAAAGCACGTTTGCTCACAGGCCAGCATGGTCCTGGGCCCTCTTCTAAAGGCACCAGGAATGATATCATTGATTGGCCTTGTTTTTGGTGCTTGAGGTGGAACAAATTTCCCGAGGGCCTCCTCTCCTTCAGGCTGCAAGAGGTGGGGTTATGCTGGTTGTGAGCACCGTGCACTGGTTTGGGCCACACCAAGCAGCTGCTGAGAGTCAGGCTCTGGCTCTGTCCATGAGGGCACATGGCAGGGGGGAAGTGGCTCCCAGCAAGAGTGGAGAGGGCAAGGTCTGACAAGGGGAAAGCAGCCCTTGATGTGGCAGGTCAGCTCCAGTTTTTGTCCTTCCCTCTGCTTCCCATTTTGACCTTTAATGTTGTCAGAGTTGAGACCAAAAGTCGTCGTTGCTGCAGCAGAATTCCATGCTGCTGTGCTGCTGTGGGTGTCAGTGTGATGCCCAGAGGGATGCAGCTCCCTGGTGCTGTTCCCTGTGCCAGGCAGAGCCATCCAGGCAGTGCCTGGGCTGCCATTGTGTACAGCAGGTGGAGCTGGGGCCAGGCAGTGCCTGGAGCTGTGCAGTGAAGAAGCCAGGGAGCTGCAGGGCCTGGCAGGGGCTGATCAGCCCCTCTGTGGGGCAGCTGCTGTCTTGTGCCCTCCAGGGCTGGGGCAAAGAGCTGAGTTCTCAGGCAGGGCAACAGCACCATGGCAGAGAAGGGAGTCATTTTTACTGAGACCCTGGAGCTGTGTGTTCCTTGAGCCTTAGGGAGCACTGATCCTTGTTGGGAAGGCTCCCCCAGAGCTCGTGGGTCACTGGGACTCTTCCAGGAGTCCTTGCAAGCCTTCTTGGGTAAAGGAGGGGCTGAGGCAGCTGTGGGGCAAAGTGCTCTGCCTGGGGCACTTGTCAGCCTCTGGGTGCTGCCTCTCAGGGTTTGCTCCTCGTTGACAAGACATGTTGGAGTGGGAAGAGGTAGAAGGCAATTTATCCCTGTAGGGCTCTTCAATGTGCATTTGACAGTGACCAATGTGTTCTGCTCCATTTCACAATCTTTGGGGGTAAGCATTCTCCATTCTCTCAGTATCTCTGATTGTTCTGGGGTCATCTCTTTGCCCAGATGTCTCGTTCCTGAGCTCCAAGTGTCCCCCCAAGTGCTGCTGTGTGATGAGTGCCACCTGAAGTTGCCCTATGTGAGGAAGATCCTCATTAGGAATCCCAGCCACCTTCCTGGCTGCTACGGGCTTATTCCCCAGGTTTGGCATCACATCCACCTCCTCCTGTCAAATATTCCTGAGGAGATTATTAGGGGAAAAAAGGGTTTGGATAAGACCTTGCTGGTTTCTAATCAGTCTTAAAGATCTGCTGAGAACAGGATCCTACCCTACTGTAAACTTGAGGAGGCAGTTTAAGCTCCTGAGGAAACAGTTGATGTTCTAGTCCTCAGGGTGTTTTCCTGTGGGAGATCTTAGAGGGTTGTGAAAAGCTGCTGCACCCACAGACACCAGTGCCTGTGCTGGCAGCCTCCTTGGAGGATGCCCTGGGAGTGCTAAACCTACAATTCTTGCATCTTGTTTGTGCCTTTGACTTTTGTCCTGGGGAGTTTTAAAGGTGTGTGTTAGTTGCTGTTGTGGTGGATGTTAAGGAGCCTAAAGTTTCTTGAGAGGTCCCTCTGAATCTGCATTTCATTGTGTCCCTTCCAGAAACGCAAGGAGGACTCTGCTGTGCTCTACTCCAGCCCCAAGCCCTGTGGGATTGTGCAGCCCCAGAGCACAGCAGAGATCCCAGTTGTGGTGGCAGTGCAGGCCCTGGGCACTCATCGCACCAACGTTCTTATCGGCGTGTTCGGGGATGAGAGAAACCCCCTGGTGAGGGCAAGGGGAGATGTGAGCCTGTGTGCAGCTGCTCCTGGCAGGGTGCACAGGGACAGGGATTCTGCCGGGGAAAACAGGCACAGGCTGCTGGGGAGAAGGACAGGAGGGATGGGGGCACAAACAGCTCCTGCCTTAGAGATGGGAATCTCAGTGTCTGACACAGAATGGAGTTGGGCTAAGCTGGAATCCAGGGGCATTTGAGTTCATTATTCTTTCAAATGCTGTTAACTTTGGAAACATCTGTTTGAAAATGTCATCTCTCTGAGCACAAAAGAGGATGTCAAAAGTCTTCTAGGAACCTTGAGCTTTCTGTAAAAGAAAGGAAAGCTGGCATTTGACGACTGGTTTAAAGGATTGAAACTTCGATTAAAACATATGGAAATGGCAATGCCAAATTCCTTGGATGGCACCAAACATCTGAACCTGGGCCATTGTGGCACTGCCTGTAAATCACTGAACAGGAAGGAAAGGCAATGCAGGCTGTTGCCAGGGAGCCTGAAGTTTGACCAAACAGTTGCTTTCAACTATCAGGCTGCTTCCCTTAAAGAGGAGGGTTTCTCCCCACCAGAAGAACTAGTTGTTTAACTGTCAGGCTGGTCTTAATTAGAGATTTCTTGCAAAGATTAAAGCTTTGGGCCAATAATTTTTAGTTTGAAAGGTTCTCTTACCTTAATCCTTTTTGATTTGGAGGTGAACATGTAATTTTCTTTTTCCCCAAAAGCCCAGCATTTCAGCTGGAGAGTGGTAGCTGTCCCTGAAGAAATAAGTTGAGCAGGGTTGAGCTGTTGAAGGTTTTTTAGGTTTCTCTGTTGTGGTTTGTTTTGGGTTTTTTAAAATCTTTCTTGCTTGCTTCCTGGAACAGAGAGCACAATTACAGAGCTCAGGACGGCTGGCAGAAATCTCCCCAAGCCCAAGGCTGGCAGAGCTTGGCAGGATCCCAGCACCACAGCCTGTGTATGTATGGATGGAAGGATGGATGGATGGATGGGGAATGCGACCTGAGTCACCTGGGAGTGTTGTAAAATGTCAACCAATCCCCCAGCGGTGTCAGGGGAGCATTCCTGATAAATCCCAGGTGGAGCTGCAGAGTTTCTGGCCTTGGGCACTGGGGGGGCTGTGCTGGCTGGGCACTGGCTGGGTCTGCCCCTCGGTGTCTCAAATCTCACCTTTTTGCTGCCTTCTCTGTCGTTTCCTCTCCCACTGTGCTTTTTGCATCCCCACCAGGTATAAATGCCTGTCCTCTGTAGTTGCTCAATGCAAGCAGTTGCAGCTGCTGCAGCACCTCAGTGTCATCCCTGGGCTGCCTTTAGAACAGACCTGCCCCAGCCTGGATTGGGAAGGGCTGGATCAAACCATTTCTCAGTTCAACGTGCGAGCACTCAGCCAGGGGCTGCATCCTGGCCAGGAGCTGCTTGTGCAGGTGTCCCTCCCTCCCTCCCACTGCAGGTCCCTGTTCATAGTTATTTATTTTTCAGAGATGAGCTCCACCCACCTAAATTCAAACCCCAGCCACCGAAGGAGAGGAGAACCAGTCTGGATTGTGCAGCAACTCGATGGAGGCACTTCAGGACTGGACAGGAGGAGGCAGCCAGAGCCCTGAAAGAAGTGCAGGATTTTAGCCACTCTTCAGGAGCAGAGGCAGATTTTCTTGTGCACCTACTGCTTGCTTTGCCTCCCCAGCCTTCCAGCACCAAGTCCTGCTCATGCTGAGCTCCCTTTTTGCTGCCCTGCTGTGCTGTGCCCTGACAGTGGGCTGGGCAGCAGGGCCAGTGGCTGGACATGGGCTGAGGGGGAGGGAGAAAAAGGACAGTTTTCCTTGGAGAAGCTGACTCAGATCCTACAGGCCTGTGCTGAGTATGGGATTTTTTGCCTTGTTTCCTTCCCAATGTAAGATGAGGCTTTTCTCTGCATTATAATGGTAACACCTCCAGCTTCCCTCCCAGAGGAAGCTGGGATGATCCTGATCTCCATGGAGCCTCTTCCCAAAGCAGCCAGACTCCCTGTTTGCAGGGCTCTGCTTTCACCCAGAGCTGCTATTGCACTGCTGGCCCTGGAGCTGTCTGACAAAGGGAGACTTTGCAGGGGGGCTGTCTCTTCCTCCCAGCATAGAAAATGGCTTGTTTTTTGGGTGCCAGCACCAACTACTGAGCACCCTCACCTCCCTCGAGGCTTGGAGGGATTCAGGTGCTCCCTGGACGTGGCGCACACTGCCCTGGGAGCGGAGAAGGCAAGAGGGAATCCGTCTGTCGCCTTCTGATGCAAGGCGAGGCGACCTGGTTCTGAGGAAACGGCACGGCAACCCAAACTCTCCAGGGTCACTCGGGCCAAGAACACACGCTAGCACCAGTATGGTGGACGGTTCAAGACCTTTATTGTCCCGTCTCATCGGGTTTTATACTCTGCAAGTTTTTTCTCTACATCAGGGGGTCTTACCTTACTGTAATTGGTTAGCAAGGAGTAAAAGTTACTAATGTTAGGGGGAACTACATTCCTGGGTGATCCCTTATCACTAGAAGTTAGGGGGAGAGGAATCCTGCTGCTTTCCGTGACATCGCGAGATTTTCCGAGCGCCTCTCCCTGTCTACTACATCTCCCCCCCCCTTTTTCACAAATGAACGAGGTAGTCATATACATAGGTACTGAGACGAGGTATGAGGTTGTTGACAAAGAAAGAGGTTTGGTAAACTCGGTAGAAATTCAACCAGTGTTCTCTGGTTGAATTCACAGGAGTTGTTGTCGGCCTATGAACAGGATGTTGGCCCGTTCCAGGCGGGTCTGAATGAATGAGACTAGCTTGTTCAGCAGGCATGGTCCGAAGGTAACTGCTAGAAGCAGCAATGCCAATGGACCTATTAGGGTAGAAATCAGAGTGGTTAGCCATGGTGATCGGTTGAACCAGGATTCAAACCAACCCTGTTGGGCTTCCCTGTCTTTCTGTCTCTGAGCCAGTCTGTTTCGGAGTTCCGCCATGGAGTCTCTTAACGACTCCCATGTGGTCTGCATAGAAGCAGCACTCCTCCTTCAAGGCAGCACAGAGGCCTCCTTGCTGCATGAACAGGAGGTCTAGACCTCGCCTGTTCTGCAAGACCACTTCTGAGAGTGAGGAGACTGACTTCTCTAGAAAGGAGATGGATTTCTCGATCCTCTGCAGGTCCTCGTCGATTGTTGCCTGCAGCTGTGACAGTCCTTGGTGTTGGGTCGCCAAGGCTGAGACTCCCGTGGCCGTTCCGGCTGCTCCTAGGCCCAGCAGCATTGCGATAGTTATACCTGTTATTATTTCTCTTTTGTGAAGCCGGCTGGGTTCCTCAAAAAGGGGGTATACTTCTTCATCTGCGCGGTACAGGATCCTAGGAACAATCAGAACTTGGACACAAAAGTCGTTAGAGTCATCGAATTTGGCAAGGAACACACAAGGACTCAGTCCTGATCGCTGGCAAACCCACATCCCAGATGTGGATGGGACTGCCCACTTATTGTTTTTCCCATCGGGTTTGACAACTTCGGTGCAGACATTGCCTTTCCGCTTAGCTAGGGTTGCATTGCCAAAGCATCTGCCCTGGCCTGTGACTTGACTCAGGGTGATTCCTTTGCGGGGGGTGTCCCATCTACATTGGTTGGGTGCATCTGCTGTGGAGTAACTGAAGGGAGTGTTTAGAGCAACTCCTTCGTAAAAGGGAGGTTCGACAGCGTAACAAAGCCAGCAGGATTCGGTTAGGTTAGGGTTAGATTCGTTCAGGGATAGGAAGGTAGCTTCTAACATACGAAGGATTGGGTCTAAATCTGACTCGGCTAAACGGTCTACCTGAAAGGCTTATACATGGCCGGTCGGGATATCAGCGACCCTTGTGGGTAAGGCTTTGGCGCGGGTCGCGTTTCTCCCTTTCGGCACACTTTTAATCACTTTGTTGGGTCCAACCGCTTGGGGTGCCGACGGTTGGAGCCTAATAATCCGCACGTTCACCTTTTCTTTTGACCCTTGAAGGACTACTGTCCATGTTTTGCCTGTTGCCCAGCTAGGGTGATGAGGCTGTAAAACTGTCATGTTGTAATCTGTGCATTTCCGAAATCTGGGGATTTTATGGCGATATCGATGGAAATTTCCAGGTATGAGGATGGGTGTTTTGCAACCGGTGGGTGCCCAGGTGAACTGTAAGAATTTGTCGGGCTCTTGTGGATCCCACCCAGGCCCCGACGGTCTGGCATCTGTGACAATGGTTTCGCAGCCCCAGTGCCCACAGTGTCCCCACCCTGGGTGGTTGCAGTAGCTTTTCCCAGGGTTAGAAGCTGGGCACCAGTAGGATAGGTACATGTGTGTGGCGTGTGGGGAATGAGGGTCTACCTTTGGTTGTCCTGGGAACAGGTCGGTGATGCGGAGCACGAAGGATGGAGTGTTCGGTGTGGTGATTTCTCTGAGCACCTTGTCACTACTAAGGTGTTGCATGACCCACCTGAATGGCCGATGGGGGTAGTGATCTGGGCTGGCTTGCCCTCTGGCAACAAGCCCCAACAGCAAAATCACACAAAAACACCGTTGATGCTTGGGTCTCACCCGTGCGGGTCTCTCGGGCGCTGCCTGACGGCTTGGTGGTCTGTCACTTACCTCTGGAATGGGGATGTACGCGTCACGAGGACGTCCCACGAGCATGTCCTGTAAACAGAAACTCGCAACTCTCATCAGTCTCATTCTGCTCGCTATGGAGGTCCGGCTTAATTGACTTAAGTGGACACCACCTAGTTTTGCCGTCCTTTTTGACAGCTGCGTACCCTCGCCCCGTGAGCATCAACCTCCAGCCCCGTTCCCATTCGCCTAGCTCGTTTCTGATTACAACCTGTGGGCCCTCCTCTAGCGTTTGAGTTACCCAGTGTTTTTGAACGGGACTGTTTGTTTCATCTCCCCTGGGGAATTGGTTCAATGCCAGCAGAGCGGTTGCCAGTATACGTGCCTGATCTCCTGGGGGAATGGCATTGGCAAAGCCCTCTGCTTCCACCAACACTTCTATCTTGGTTTTCAGGGTCTGATTTGCTCTCTCGACTATAGCCTGTCCGGTACTGTTATACGGGATACCTCGCACTAATGTGATGCCCCATTTCGAAGCGAACTCTTGTACTGGTTTAGAAATGAAACTGGAACCGTTGTCAGTTTTGATCTGTTTAGGGATACCAAGCCAGATCATGGCTGTCAGCCAGTGCTGAATTGTGGCCTTGGAGTTTGTTTTGGCGTGCTGTGTAGCTACGATCATTCCGCTATAAGTGTCTACTGTCACTGCAAGCCATGCTCGGGGCCTCAGCAGTTCGCACCATGTGAAGTCCTACTGCCAGATTTCTGAGGGCTTGAGGCCTCTCGGGTTGACCCCGTAGGTCCACAGGGGTGACTTGCGGCAATGAGGGCAGGTGGCTACCACATGTTTCGCGTCCGCTGTCGGGATTCCGCATCTCTTCGCCAGTGCTTTGGCTCCGATGTGGAGCGACTCGTGCAGTTGACGAGCTTCCTGCAACGTCCAGACGCCTTTCGCTGCGGCGTCCGCTTTGTCGTTGCCGATCTGGAAGTAACCTTTGATTGGGTCGTGGCTGTTGATGTGAATGACTGACATGGTGCCCTGTCGCGAGGAGAGTGCTTCTTCCAGCATTAGGGCTGCTGCAGATGTTGACACACCTGGTCCTGCCATGGCTAGGCAAAGCCTCGCCGCGAATATAGAGTCTGTTACAATGTTGAGGTGTTCTTCTTGGAAGAGTCCGCATGCCAAGACCACTGCTGCTGCCTCCAGCTGTTGTACCGACAGTGTGGGGTCACACGCTTTGACGCAATGCCATTCCTCTCCTGTCTGCCACGCTGCTGCTGCGGTTGAGGTCGTGGAGGAAGCGTCTGTGAAGACCGTTGGCCCTGGCTGCGGTCGACCCATGACCTTTGGCGGCGTGTCCATGTCGACTACGGTCAGTAGCTTAGTCCAGGGTGGCTTGGAGGAGTAGGAGATTTCCCCTCCGAAGCCGGTGAGAGCAAGGGCTAGGTGCTCCGATATTATGGCTGACTCCAAGGTCGGTTGCTTACGGAAAGGGAGGTGGATGCTTGTCGGCTCTGTTCCCAGGTGTCTCAAAGCGAGTTTCCTGCCCTTCATGATGAGGTTAGCAATGCATTCTATTCCTGGGGAAAACGCAAGGGCAAGTCTTCCGAGCACCACCCATTGGATGGGTCGGGCCTTTTCGGAAAGTCCTTGGGCCAGTGCTCCCACTCCCCCTTTCGGTGTAAAGTGGACGTATAGGTCCAGGGGCATGGCTGGGTTCCACCTGGCAAGTGTGCCAGTGGCCATCTGGCTTTCGATGAAGTCGAGGGAGCTCCTTGCCTGTGGTGTCAGCTTCTTGGGATCCCAAGGGTTCTTTCCTTTCAGGAGGTCATATAGAGGGTCTATGACCTCGGGGGGAACTAGGAGGATGTTGCGAACCCACTGCAGCGATCCCACCAGGCGTTGCACATCGTGGAGTGTTTCGATGTCTCGACGGACTTTCGCTTTGGGGGGTGTCATGTAGGAGCTTGTGATCCCCACTCCCAGGAAGGTCACGCAGGGTCCTCTCTTGATCTTTGCGCTCGCAATCTCGAAGCCGTTGGCCTGAAGGGTTTCCGTGATTGTGGACACCAGGTGATCCACTTTGCTTGCTGATGGTGCTGCGACTAAGATGTCATCCATGTATTGGATGATGGTTGCATCGGGATAGGAGTGTCGGACTGGCATCAGTGCTTTGTCCACGGTGATTTGGCATATGACAGGGCTGTCAACAAGACCTTGTGGAAGTACTCTCCATTGGAAGCGAAGGTTGGGCCGCTCGCCGTTCCGAAACACCACGGAAAAGGCGAATCGCTCTCGGTCCTCAGGGTGCAGGGGTATCGAAAAGAAACAGTCCTTGATGTCCAGCACTGCGCACGGCTGCCCTGTGGGGATGGCTGAGTTCGCGGGGAGCAGTGTCTGGACTGGACCCATGGGTCGGATCGTCTTGTTCACTTCTCTCAGGTTGTGGACGAGGCGATAACCTTCTCCGGACCTTTTGGGGATCACGAATACAGGGGTGTTCCACAGGCTGACGGAGGGTTCTATGTGACCCTTTTGCAGTTCGCGGTTGACCAGTTCCAGCAAGGCTGCCATTCGAGGCTCTGTCAGGGGCCACTGCTCGACCCATTGGGGTGTGATGATTTCCAAGTTAATTTGATTGGCAGCGGGGGGTGCACAGCAGTGGCCCTCAGGATAAATTTGTGATCCGGAATCCTAGCAAGGAAAGAACATCCCTTCCCAACAGGGGTGGAGAATTTTGCAAAATGTAGGGGTAAATTGCTACTGTCTGTTCTGGTCCCTCTTTTGTATGAAGTGTTAAAGCCACCAGCTGGGTGCTTTTCCATGCCCGGGACTGCCCTCCCACTCCGTTCACTGGAGGGACTTCTTTGAATTGCCAATGCCCGGGCCAATGCGCTTGGGGAATAATTGTGCAGTCTGATCCCGTGTCGGCCCAGAACTGAAACCCTATGACGTGGGGATCCCGACCGCCATAAAGGCGGCATGTCCCCCACACCATCAAGGGTTCCTTCCCTATTCTCATGGCCAGGGCCACCCAGGGATCCCGCGCTGAGGCGTCCCCTGCTGGTCCTGTGACACCGGCGTGGCTTGTGGTGGTGGGGAGTGTGAAAGCATTACCGGTGGTGTTGTGCAGTTCTGGCATTGTGTTGTAGGTGGGGATGTAAAATTGACTGCTCCCTGTGGGGGCATGGGGTATGAGGGTCCCCACTGGGGGTTGCTGTAGCTGGGCCGCTGCATATTCCAGGCGGGAGGGGGCTGAGCACGGCCCGGCCACCCCCTCCCTCTGCCGTTTCCCTGAAGCCTGGATCTGCATTCCTTAGCTAAATGCCCCTTCTTCCCACATGCCCAGCATGGTCCCCTAAGTTCTCCCTGGCGTGGTGGAGCAGCTGCTGATCAGCGCCTTGGCTGGGGGCAGTTTACTGCCACGTGGCCTGCCTGGCCACACTTAAGGCACGCCATCACACTGGTTATTGCAGTGTGGACTGCTGCTTGGATGGGAGCAAGGTGTTCCTCCTTTGCGACGTGTCTGATCATGTCTGCTATGTTGGCCCCAGGTGGCAGTGATCTTAGAATGTCCTTGGTGGCTGAATTGCATTGCTGGCGTAGGCAGTCTGCCAGCACGGGACCCTTAGCCTCTGGGGGCAATGAGAAGGAATCTAACGCTGCCTGAAGTCTGTCCACAAAAGTGAAGCTCTCACTTTCACTCTGTCTTATGGTAGACCACTGTGAAGGTTTGGCTACTACTTTGGCAGTAGCACGGATGGCTTCCCGGGCAGCACGAGTGGTTGTCATAACTTCATGGGCCCTTAATCCCTCAGCCTGAGCCTGGGGGGTGATCATCGTGGGGTCTCTACCCATCAATCTCTGTATACTGGAGCCGTGCAGTGGATGGTCAGGCCCCGTTATCTGGGCCAGCTCCTTTGCGCATTGATCCTCCCACTCTTGTTTAAAAACAATCATCCCCGTGCCATCGAAAATCATCCTACATGTCTGTTTGATGTCAAAGGGAAGCATGTCATCCCCCCCAAAAACACCATCAATGAGTGTGGTAACCATGGCAGAATTAATTCCCTTGTCTGCAATCGCTTTAATAATTGCCTGTACCTCTTTTGGATTCACTGGAGAATAGGTCCTTCTTTGGTTTTCGCCTGCCCCCCCCACACGGACAGGAAACACTAGCTTGGCTGAAGGGGTGTACTCGGCGCAGGCTATCTTTATTTTTCGCCAATCTGTAAGAGGGGTCTGGTCTTTCTCTGATAACCCCTTCACCCATGCGGGAGTGCTGTGACTAGAGATCTTGTATGCTGCTGCTCTCCCTCTGTTAAGGCTAGTATCCAAACCGGAGCTCCCTGACTCCCTCTCGGACTCGTCCCGGCTCGAGTCTGAGTCGGAGTCGGAAGTGGAATGGCCAAGCATTTCCGGGCTGCTCTGCCTTTTTCTCGGGCTCCGACCCCGCCCCCTCCTGCGGGGGGCGGACCGTTCCCTCCCCCTGGGGTCTCCCCGCCTCCTGCTGAGGGAGGTCCTTGCCTTATACGGGCTTAATTTGAATAGAGCGCTCTGATTGGTCTCACCCCTCACCGTGGGGACTGCCCCCCCTCCCCGCTCTCCCGCGCATGTGATGTTGAGCGGGCTGATCCCTTTTCCGCCCTTTGTCCCCTCTTCTCTTCCGCCCTGACCACGCGGCCGGCCACCATCTTCGAGCCCATACGGCGGCGGAGAGATTGTATCGATCCGGGCGGTTTCTGACCGTCCCGCCGCTTCCCGCGCCTCCTTCATCAGCCCCCCCCAAAAACACCGCGCACGTTGCTCTGCCTCTTCCGTCTGGTCGGCAATCGGCGGGGGGGGGACGGGTAGAGGGGCCGCGGTTTTGTTGAGAGGCTCCGAGGAGGGGCTGGAATCTGGCGGGCTCCACGGGGGGGCTGGGGGGTCTCCCGGGGGTTTTGGGCTCGGGCTGGGGGGGAGGTGGGACGCGCCTAGCCCCCGCACATCCCCATCTGCAATCTGATCACTTTCCGGGGTGGTCTGTGTCGCTGCCCCCACCCCTAGCTGTGGAGTGACTATTAAACAACTTCTGGCAGCTTTCCAGGTTTCTTGCTCTTGTCGAGCTTTTTGCAGAGCCCGGATGACTCTGCCCCATGATTTTAGGGCTTTCTCCGAGCCTGAACACATGGTATCCTCGGCCAGGGTTTTCGTACAATTATCCCACACCTCCGGGTGTAAAATATCCATGGGGCTCTCTATAGCCCCCAGCTTAATCAATCTCGGCAATGCGAGAGTCATATCCTTGAGCTTACAATCGATTCCCCATTGTGCATGCATTTCACTGACTACCTTTGCGATCGCTTCCATGATTCAAGGGCGTCCCCTCCGCTGCACAAGGCCAGCTGTGCAGCCGCCATCCTCTCTCCAGGCGATCCCCGTTCCCCGGGCACTGGTTCGGTCCCGGGTTTCCGGCACCATTTGTCGCCTTCTGATGCAAGGCGAGGCGACCTGGTTCTGAGGAAACGGCACGGCAACCCAAACTCTCCAGGGTCACTCGGGCCAAGAACACACGCTAGCACCAGTATGGTGGACGGTTCAAGACCTTTATTGTCCCGTCTCGTCGGGTTTTATACTCTGCAAGTTTTTTCTCTACGTCAGGGGGTCTTACCTTACTGTAATTGGTTAGCAAGGAGTAAAAGTTACTAATGTTATGGGGAACTACATTCTTGGGTGATCCCTTATCACTAGAAGTTAGGGGGAGAGGAATCCTGCTGCTTTCCGTGACATCGCGAGATTTTCCGAGCGCCTCTCCCTGTCTACTACACTGTCTCCCTTGCCCATTGTCAGTGTGGCAAGCAGGGCTGGAGCTGCCAGTGCCACTGGGGGCCCTCAGCATTGGCCACAGAGAGGCCTCCCATCCCTGCAGGCCCATCACAAAGTGCTGCTGGAGCAGCTGCTTGTTGGAGAGGCCGTGCAGGACACGTTGCAGGGCTGTCCAAGGACGCTGTGCGGCACCTGTGGAGGGCACTGCTCCCCCTGGAACTCCTCAGGTGCTCCACAGGAAATTTTTGCAGGAGCTTTTGCTGTAGCACCTTGAGAAAGAAGCATTTAAATCAGAGAGAGAGGGGAAGAGCCTCAGGAGTCAGATGAGCTGGGCTGGACTCCTTCCCTCAGCTCCAAGAGCTCTCACTCTGAGTCTCCTCCTTTTCTAAAAGCAGGTAGTTTTAAAACTTTTTAAAGGAAAGCTGTGCATCAGAGAGAATTTCTACTGCCCGGAGACATCCTAGTTCACTTTCATTTCATATACTAATTAATGCATTGACCCATGAGTATGGGAGAAGATTTTCCCCATGGTCCCTGCACTGGTCAGTGGCATGGATGCAGGATGAGGTGAGGGTGATTCTGGCAGTGTTTGGGGAAAAGGCCCCTCTGGCTACAGCGGCAGTTTGCTCCAAGATGCTCTTCTGCCTCCATTTCCATGCTCAACACCTCAATCTCTCCTGTCTTCCATCCAGGCTTTCAATATCCTGCCACTGCCAGGTGTGCTGCAGCCAGGAGAGAGCCAGCAGTTCTCCTCCACCTTCTCTGGCCACCTCACCACCACCTGCAATGTCCCGGAGCTGTGCCACATGGAGGGAGGCTCCACCTCCGAGGTGCTGGTGCCCAGGACGGCCTCACGTGTCAGCTCCTCCCTGAGCCCCCAGGAGGTCAACTGTGGCTCACAGGCCCCTCTCAGGGACAGGTGAGTCAGCCTTCCGTGGGTTCCTGCTCTGCCATGGGTTATTGTCCCTGCAGGGCTTCCCTGCTCCAAGGCCTCTGAGCTCAGAGGATCTGAAGAGCAAAGGCCAGCAGCAACACAGGGATGGCTGCTCTGAGCTCCCTGGCTGCCAAGAGAGGAAGGACCTTCTTCTGTTGAGACAGAACATGTTCTTCTCTATTTGAGTACTGAGCCCTCCTGGCTTAGCTGCTGTCTGCAGGGAGCTTGGCTCTGGGCTTGCCTTGGCACCACCTCTAGAGGTGTCTTGAAGTCCATGGTGTTGAGTGGCATCTTCTTCATCATCTGCCTTCTTCACCAGAACAGTGGGATTGTGGTATGGGCAGGCGTGGGGCACAGAGCAAACCTTGCTTTGGGTCCTGCTCCTGCCACAGATGAAGTCCTTGCACTGCTGATTTGCCAGGGTTCTCCTTATGGTGGCGCAGCAGCCAGAAAAGCTCCTGTCCTTTAGGCTCCCCTGCAGCTGCAGCCGTAGGCAAGCACAGGAGAAGCTCAGCTCCAGCAAGGCAGCCTAGCTCAGGACACAGAGGCCAAGTGTGGAGCTGGGAGTGGAGGCTGCTTAAAGCAAGCCTGTGCATCAGGACTTCTTCAGGCCAGGCTGAAGTTGGTTTCATGGGGAGGAGATGGATGAGGCTGCTTCCAATGGTTTCCATGGCAGCCAGCACTGGTTTGCTTGGTCCCAGCCGGGTTCCAGCAGGAAATCTGCCTGACAAGAGCCTGTCTTGCAGGAGAGGAGTTCCTGCAACCTTTGCTTTCTGACTGATAGGATTGTTCTCATGAAGGAGCAGGCTAGGAGTCTTTAAAACCGAAGATCATGGACAGAGACTCTCTAACTAATTAAAGTTAGACAGTGGGTTGTTTATTAACACCGGTGGGCAGCACCAGAGTTGTCCATAAAAGGCGTGCCCGCGCTGTCCAAGGTTCTTTGCCCTCTCTTTATTTCCCAAGATCTTACATACAATACATCTGCACAACCCCAGCACCTCCCATCCCTGCTCTGTATTCAAATGAGGTCATTGGTCCTTCACTCCTGTGCAATTCTTCCCTTGAATTGGGTTGGTGGTCTCGAATTGGATCAGTGGTCTTAAGGGATGAAGTCAGGAATGTCTTCATCAGGTCTCTGTGACCCTCTGGCACCATCCAAGGTCCCCAACTTAGTGATTGATTTACATCAAGCCCAGGTGCTAACCATTGTTCTACTGGTTTCAAGATGTTTTTATAACAGTTCACTTCCTCCACTTCCCTCTAGAAAGAAGCTCCTAATGGTAAACAATAGAACAATCAACTCCAGCTTAAGCATCTCATAATCATTAACCTATGGTCTGCCTATCTAACCTACATCCTGATCAATGGGAATTGCTTCTAACCCTCAGCTGAAATCTGAACTCTTTAAAATCATGCTTCAGCTATGCCCGGGGAGAAGGGGGCTGAATGAGCTGAGTAAGAACTGTAGGAGAGCTAAGCAGATGTCAGCAATCTGTGCTCTGCTTTAAACTGGGAAGCCAAGAGACAAAGGGCGTTTCCAGGCACCAGCGCAGAGAGCTGCTGGATCAGCCTTTGGCAGGGGCTGGAGGGGTCTGGCTGTGCCTTCAGAGGGAGCTGGCACAGTCAACACCTTATGATGGCAAAGCTCAGGTTTGGTTGGTCCTGGAGGTCCCCTTCCACCCATGCCCTCACTTGGGATGTTCCCAACCTCTGTGGGTTGAGGAGAATTCACGGAAATGGCCTCAGGGTCAAGGAATGAAGTGCAGGGCCAGTCAGGACTAGGGAGCCCAAGGTTCTGGTGGGACTCTCAGCCATATTTCCTGTTTTGTCTGCAGAAGGGAGCTGAAGGAGCCAGCTCCAAAGGTCGAGGACGAGGCAAAAGCCTTAGAGAAAGAAGAGAGGCAGAAGAAGGAAAAGAAGAGTGTCTCTGTTGGGAAGCAACCTCCAAAACCAGCAAAGGGGGAAACCAAGACTCGAGAGAATAAGGAAACCAAAATCCCCAAAAAGGAAACCAAATCCCCAGAGAAGAAAGAAGCCAAAGCATCAGAGAGGAAGAAAACCAAAATCCCAGAGAAGAAAGAAACCAAAGCATCAGAGAAGAAGGACACCAAAGCATCAGAGAGGGAGGAAACCAAAATCCCAGAAAAGAAAACCACAATCCCAGAGAAGATGGAAACCAAAGCCCTAAAGAAGGCGGAACCTAAAGCCTCAAAGAAGGGGGGAACTGAAATCCCAGAGGAACCACCTGAGCTGGAGAACTCTTTAGTTTTTATTCACACAACTAATTTTACACAGTTTGACAGACCTTGTATGCAACTTTAGTTAGTTCATAGATTTCTTTCTAGTTCTTCTGTTATTGGTTAATAAAATAGATTTTACTTGTGCATCAAATCTCTCTATTGTATTGTTTACCTCTTCACTGATTCTCATGGGACAAATCCCTTGTTGTTGCAGGTGCATTTGTTTTTCAGCCTCAGAATAGATTGTTCACAAAGTCTCATTCTTCACACGGGAACTTGTAACTGCTTAGCTGCACTCAGAAGAGATGACAGGCCAGCTATTAATATGGCAGAAGAAGGCCTGATTTCAAAAGGACTTTCTTTTATCATTATTCTACCTGTCTATGACATCTCCCCCTTTTCGTTCATTTAAAAAAGGCTCCTATGTCCTGATGTTGAAACAGCTCACTCTTGTGAGGGTATTATCTCATCACAGTTGTCACTGGTTATCTGTTAAATATGGGATAAGATAGATAAAAGACCAATTACAATCAACAAAACTTACCAAATTCTATCAAGTCATTGACACAGGGTTTTGCAGCATGAGAAAACAAAAGAAAAATGTCCAATGTCTCTTAGGGAAATGAAAAGAAATGACCATTGTTTCCAATTAGTTGAGAAGGATGAGAAAGTCTGTGAGCTGGAAATGTTGATCTTTGACATCACTGAATGTCCTCCTGGGCACTGGAACAGGGAATAACTGCAGAAGGTTCGTAGGAGCGCTGTACCATGAGGATCCCATGAGGCTTTTGGTGTCAAATTGCCTCTGTCAGTTTCCAGCCACAGCCATGTCTTGGCAGTGCTCCTTCTGCTCCTGCTCTGGCCACAAAGGCTGCAAGGTGATGGGGTTATTTCTCCTTTCACTGGGCCTTAATTTTTCAGAGCTGATCAGTATCTGATGGAATGAACAGGTGACTGCTTTGAGCTGCTGATGATAAAACACAGGCACATCTTCTCCTGAAGTTAATGAATCAATTATGCTTCACTGTGGTACAGCCAATTGGGATTTAGATGTGATGATTTTTTTTCCAAATTTCTAATGTAAATATTGCATTATTCAAAATGATTATTTATCCAAACTTCTCTTGTACATATTGCATTACTTGAACGTTCTTAAGGCGATCATTCCTCTTCTTTTTTGTTTTTTAAGAATGAGATGCATGTCTTTTGTTATGAGTATGATTAAACATCATAGCAAAATAATACATGCAGTGGACAAGAAACTTACAGCAATTAGGAATAATTTGGATCCAACAATCAGGAATATTTCAAGTAGCAGACAAAGCTAACAACATAGGTGGAATTAGGTAAATAGCAATCTCTGAAAAAATGTCCCATCACCTCAGAGTCTGCAAACAGCTGACAAACCTCGATTCAGTGGGGACTTGGATAATTATTTCCAGATAATAATTCCCAAACTCCCTTTCAAAATAGTTCAACTGTCATGTCTAGAGGGTGAAATTGCCAAGTCAAAGCAACTCAAATCTAGCTTTGATGCAGAAAACATCTGGGTCTGTTGGCAAATTCCCATCCAGGTAGAGCTAAGGCCTGGCCACCACCCAAGCTCTAAGTGGGAGAGAATTCCTTAAACGTAATTTAAAACAAGGCTCTTGGGAATAGCACTTAGGAGTAAAGGTCTAGGGGTGACAGACTAATGAACCATCCAAGAGCTGTCTCCTCCAAAATTTCGTCAGCACAGAGATGCTTTAAACTCAGCAAACTGTTGGAGTGGTTCTGTAATAATAATTGGGGCTCCATCTGATTACTGAGAGTAGATGTCACAATACCATCAGTTTAGAGGAGGCTTCCAACAAAGCTGAGATCTCATTTCTTGGAACTCTGAAAAATACTTAAAAATGATGAGACAGCACTGGGTCAAAGCACAGAGCCACAGTGTGAAGCCCAGCTAGAGGGGTAGTCTGGTCTGAGAGATACATAAGCAGCTAGGGAACAAAAGGAGGATCCTGAAATGACACGTGTCTTGTAGATAACTACACCAAAAGATGGTAAGGCATATGGAAAGCTGGCTATAAAAACAGTGATACAAACATTTATATATTTATGACAGAATAAATGCATCAAAGGAAAACACTGAACAGCTCACTAGTAAAATTGATGATACCTCAGTTTAAATAACACTCAAACCTGATAGAAATTTATTTGGACAGCACTAGAGCTTAACAAGAGGAACTTAAACTCAACCCTAAAAGGATTTCAAATTAATAAACATAATTTCATTATCACCTTGGTAGTACAAAAAGCGCACTCAAGAGAACTCAAAGTTAATTCCTATTCAATACCAAACATAACTGGATGCATAAAAACTGGAATAGAACATTGTTCAAACTTAGTAATACTGAAACTTAACAGAAATAAAATCTACCAAAATTACCCAAATAAAACTTTGCCTTATTTAATTTAACAGAAGGTAACTGAGCATCAAAATATTGGGCTTTAATTTAACAGAATTAAAATGAACATCCTTAAAAGTTATAGATATGACATGATGTAATTTTGTCCAAGGTTATTAACACAAAAAGACTACTTGAAGGTGAATAAGCCAGAAGTGAAATAACCGCGTGATGGTGTACTGGAGGGATTCAAGTTGTAACAAGCATATTAGAATTATAAGTAAATCAGTTATGAGAAAAACCCATGGTAACTGCAAATTCCATGGAAAGAGAAATTCAGTAAGACTTTTTAAAGTGCAGGGTTACTGGAAAATAAACATAATAACGTGCAATTTAGCATATTGCTGAACAGCCCAACAGCTTTTTGTGACTGCATCTGGCATCATTTTATATGGCAAATTTGTGCGCATTCTTGTTAAAGAAATCAGACCATGTTAAAATTTGATAGGTAATAAGGCATTGCATTTACTGCTTTTCAGTATAGTTGATAGTTATCCATAGGGATAGTTACAGGCTTTGTTAATTGCTGATATGTCTTTTTGGTATGTGTTTTGTGTCCGGTCAATTTTTGGCCAATTGTTTTTCAGATGTCTAAAGTAAAATTTGACACAGGATGTGGCCTTGGAGGACCCCAACAGGTCCAATTCTTCGGATTCCTCTAGAGCATTGGGCAGCATTTTTGTCCACCTGTCCCAAGCATCTGCCAGGTTGGGTCTCTTACCTGTGGTGCAGAGGAGCTCTGAGTTATAGACGGGCCAGGCGTCTGCTGCAAAGGTGTCATAGTTTGACGCTGGCGCAATGCCAGTGCCTCCATGAAAATACATTCTCCCTGGTGTCTGCTGTGAGATGTGACCAGGAATAAGGCAAAGCAGGCTCCAGCCTAGAAATAAAAGGGGAAAAAAAACCACTTTATTAACTTAGAATATATAAAAGAAACACACAGAACTCAGGATTAAAACCTTCCAAACATTCCTCCTCCCCTGACCAAATTCCCAATACATCACAGTAAGCAACAACTTGGACTCACAATTCAGTTACCACCCCTCAGATCACAAACTCTCAGTCCATCACCACCCTTTAGATAATCAATTCTCAGTTCATCAAGAGGAGAGGAGTCCCTCTTGTGCCATAGGCTTCCCCTGGAAACACAGTTGAGACCTCTTGTGTTTCCATGTCACATGTAGCACCACCCGGAGATCATTTGCCATGGTGACATCTTACTTCCATGCCCAGTGCTCTCACCACTGCACATGGACCAGAGCTGCTTCTAGGGCTCCTCGTTTAAGGATGCTTTGCCCAGTTCCAGAAAAAGTACAGTCTCTCACTTTGGGACACCCGTCCCCCCCAAATTCACCCCCTGGGGCCGAGGGGTCTTGAGAACAGAGATCTCTTCCCTGAAGACGGAGGGCACCACCACCCTCCTCACCCGTTGCCTCTGTTCACACACTCCTTCACATAACACCACCATACTCTCTTGGTTCCAAGGCATTGCCTCCCTCTAAATGCAGTCTCTGTGTCACAAGAAAAATGGTTCTGTCCATGGCTATACAGGAGAAGTCCAGCCAAAGGCCATTCCATCATCTCCTCCCACCTAGGATTCTTCTCAGCTCTCCTGATATCTTTCACTTGCATGGACTTTCATCACACTTGTCCATTTCCTTCTATTTCATCTCAATCTCTCATCATTCAGATCCAGAAGGATCAGTATTTGTAAGGTTTCATCATCCAAGAAAAGAGTTCAAATCTCAGGCTCTGCCTGTCCAGGACTCCCACGCTGGCCCTGCCGGGCACCTGCTTGCCGCACCCTTGCTGCACGCCTGTAGAGGCGAAGGGAGACGACCCATCCTCTGATCAGCATCGAACTCCCATTTATTGATCCAACCATGCACATTTTATAACGGTGTTAATTAAGTTCATACATATTGCAAAACCCGAACTCATCATAGGTTACAGATTAGACATCAACCCCTCCTTTTGTTTTCAATACCTGTGGTTTGTTACTTTTGTTTTCCCATATCAGCCAAGGACAGAATATTTACATGTTATGAAAAAACAGCCTGAGAACTTTGTTGTTTACAGAAATGTGCCTGAGAACTTTGTTGTTTATAGAAATGTGCCTGAGAACTTTGTTGTTTATAGAAACAGGCTTGAGAATTGCTGCTTTCAGCTGCCTTTTATTTTTCCATCAGCTGTATATTTTCATGGCCTCTTTCTATAAGCCATGTTTGAACAAAATTCTCCAACAATTCCCCGTTTTTTCTTTTATGCACAAGGAGGTTAGTCTGCTAGGGTTTTTCTATTATTCTACTGACCGTATCTTGAATACAATCAAAAATACAAGGCAAAATAAGCAAAAGCAATTTAAAGCACACTTAGTATCTCTGTAAGGTTCTCCAGCCACGGTCCGAGCAATGGCTTTTACCCCAAAGGGTTAAAACCACCCCCAGCTGAGCCATAATGTCCTGCCTTATCAGGCATTGCATGGTAGGTGGTAATTGGACTAAGAAAAGAAAGCTGTTAGCTGTTTTCATTCATGCCAACCCAGAGAGGAGGCAAACTGCTAGGGCTAATAATGCTGGAATCAACCCCAGTGTCCAATAAGCTTGAAAATGATCCTTTCTGTCCTTGAAATTCCACGTCCACCCTTTTTTTGAGTTTCTCAGAAAAGTTCAAAGTCAGTAAGGTAAGTCCTCCGGTGGATTCAAAACCATTTCCCCCCTCTCTTGTCCTTTTACAGTCTGTAATCCCTTAGTCATTTGGCTCAAATGGCACCAGCTGAGCGATTCTCGGTCCTTTGTTGATTTGGAGTGGTGGGAAAGTAGTATGCACCATAACATATAGTCCCAACAAATGCAGATCATAAAATAAACATCTAGCATAAATCTATCTAACATCACTCAAACTTAAGAGCACTTAAACTTAAAGCACTTAAAATATTTAAACTTAACAGACTTATTTTCAAATCAACAGAACTTACATGTAAAATCACTTAAACTTAACTTTAACAGAACTTAACTGACTTCAAATTCTACATAATTTAAACCTGATATAATTTAAACTTAACAGAATCAAACTTCACTTAAACTTAATAACACTTAAACTTAACAGAAATTAAACTGAACAGCACTTAAACCTAACAGAAGATAAACTTAACAAAACTTAAACTTAACAGTATTTAACATTTAATGACACTTAATAGATAATCTAACTTAAACTACTTAGCAACGAATAAAACTTACTATAGAAATAGAATATAGCATTTACTATAACTAACTTACAGGCCTGATTCTAAAATACTAAGCTAAAACAACTTTTTTCACATGTTTGCTGCAGCATTTTTATACCAAAAAGCACACTCATAACATCTTACTTATACAATCACTTTACACATTTTTAACATTTTTAAATTTTTCAAAATACAATTTCGGAGTCTGATGTTCTACCGACTGAGTTATCCGGGCCATGTTAATGCAGGTGATTCTGACAGCATAATGGATGCTAAGCCAAATTGGCCAAAATTTGGCCTATGCATTCAGTACGCTGATTTCTGTTTCACAGTCTGTGCTAGGAAGAACAAAAGGTCTTTTTAACTTAGGCAAGGAACGTCTGGATAGTAATGCTCCTTGGTGTCGCTTGTTTATTATCACTGGTTTCTTAATTGCAGTAGGGGTCTTTTCTTTTGTTGACAAAAGTCACATTTATTACGGCTGTTAGGTCTAAAACTGAAGCTTTTTGCGGCTGCGGGGCGGAGGGAGAAACGCTTGCGCTGGAAAAGCGCTCCGGTCCTGCGCCGCTTGTGTCAGAGCGGGCGAACCCCCCCCGCGCTGGGCTCCTTGTTTCACGAGACTCGCCAGCAGCGTGTGCCGATTGTGTTGGAGCGGGCGACCCGCCCCGCACTGGGCTTCTATGGCGGCTCCCTTCCCCCACGGCTGCCTCCGCTACCGCGGCTGCAGCGCAGCATTTCAGGCGGTCACTTGCTGCGGCTGCTCTCCATGGCGCAGCGCCCATGCTGAGTTCGGAGCAGCACAGCCCCGCAAACGCCCCGAGCCGCGGCTGCTGCCTTGCACTCAGAGACATGCTGAAGCAGTCTATTGTGCACTACCCGCCATAGCTTACTTAACTTCTTGGCAGTTTTATCACTCTCTAAAGTAGCCTCCCATAATAAATCACTGAATTTACGCCACTCCGTTAACTCGTAAACCGCATGGAGGTTAATAAAAACTCCTCTACCGTAGCCGTAAGTCCAAAGTCCTTGTAAATCCTTTTGCAAATCTACCTCCTTAACCTGCCTTTTTTGTAAATATGCTGCTTGCCTTTCCACACCTAAAATCGTCAGCGCTGATTGCAGCCTCTTCAAGGTCCGTGCAGCACGTATCAGTCAGGCTCACCTGTATGACACCCAAGGCACGATGCGTCTCAGCTTCTTTTTTATCCCTTTAGTTGCGTTTACTGCGCCCGGGCTGCTCGGACCTGACCCGTTTCTTCGCTCCTTCATGGTGTGTTGCCGTATCCCGATCGGGTGTCACAATTTGTAGAGGCGAAGGGAGACGACCCATCCTCTGATCAGCATCGAACTCCAATTTATTGATCCAACCATGCACATTTTATAACGGTGTTAATTAAGTTCATACATATTGCAAAACCCGAACTCATCATAGGTTACAGATTAGACATCAACCCCTCCTTTTGTTTTCAATACCTGTGGTTTGTTACTTTTGTTTTCCCATATCAGCCAAGGACAGAATATTTACATGTTATGAAAAAACAGCCTGAGAACTTTGTTGTTTACAGAAATGTGCCTGAGAACTTTGTTGTTTATAGAAATGTGCCTGAGAACTTTGTTGTTTATAGAAACAGGCTTGAGAATTGCTGCTTTCAGCTGCCTTTTACTTTTCCATCAGCTGTATATTTTCATGGCCTCTTTCTATAAGCCATGTTTAAACAAAATTCTCCAACACACGCCCCCCTTCTCCTTCAGCCTCGCTGCCGGCACATGATATCAAATTTCAAAGTGGCACAAGCACAGGCACAGGCTCACTCTTTCTCTGTCTCGGGGGCCAGGGGGCTGCCTGCTGCCTCTCAGTGCTCCTCCACCCTTCCATCCTGCAGGGGCCTTCACCTCCCCTCTCTGTACAAGGCCCCGGCCTACCTCACCCGGCTCCATGGCTTCCCCTTCCCCACCCAGCCTGCAGCTGGGCAGGGGAGCTCTGACCTCTTTCACCCACCGGAACCAAAAGAAAGTTTTCTTGGCAGTTCTCTGCTTTTAACCCCCTGTGTTCTCAGAGGTGTATCCATGCCTTCAGTGGCCACACCACGTGCCAATATTCAAATCTAAGCTCCTATTAGTTTGACCACAGCATCCCAAAATCTCACTTCCTTTTCAAACCAGGACACCAGGATAAACAACCCCAGTTCCCTCAGTTGCTACTCACAGGACTTGTGTTCCAGACCCCTCACCAGCCTTGTTGCCCTTCTCTGGACACAATCCAGCCCCTCCATGTCCTTCCTAAATTGGGGGCCTAGAACTGGACACAGCATTCCAGGTGCTGCCCCAGCAGTGCTGAGCACAGGGAAAGAATCCCTGTCCTGCTCCTGCTGGCCACACCATTCCTGATCCATAGAAGTCCCAGAGCTTGGACGAGGGAAATGGTAGGGAGGAGTTAGGCATAAAGTGTGATTCATTGTCAGCCATGAAGGGTTTTGATTTTCATGTCTATTCAGACTGCTTTAGGAGGTTCTGGAGGTCAATATCAATTGGACATTGCTTGTATCAGTCTACAAACTAGAAAAGAATACAGGACAAGACAATTCTCTCTGTACTGTTTTCCATAGTGTATTTTGCAGTGTCAAAATGGTCTCCTTGGTTCCACAAGGTCCTGCAGAGCCCCTTGGTTCAATGAGGCTTTGAAATGTCACAATGGGCTCCAGTATTCCATGAGGCCCTGCAATGTTACAATGAAGCTTTTGTTCCTTGAGCCCCACATTGTTCCATCAGTCCTTAGTTCCATGGAGCCCTGTAGTGTCACAATTTTCTCCTTGGTTCCAGAGTGCCATGCAGTGCCACAATTGCCCTTTGGCCCAACAGGGCTGCGTAGTGTCACAAGGGACTCCTTGGTTCCATGAGGCCTTGTAGTGTCCCAATGGACTCCTTGGTTCCTTGGGGATGCAAAGTGCCACAATGCCCCTTTGGTTTCACAAGGCCTCAAAGTGTAAAAATGGCCTCCATGGTTTCACGGGGCTGTGCTGTGTCAAAATGGACCCTTGACTCCATGATACCCCAGAGTGTCACAAGGGCCTCCTTGGTTCTGCACTTAAAGAATGCTCCTTTGGTCCCTTGGAGCCCCACAGTGTCACTGTTGTGCCCTTCGTTCCATGAGGCCCTGCAGTGCCACAATGGTCCCTTGGTTCCACATGGCCCCATGTGTCACAATGGTCCTTTGGTTCACACGGCCCCATGTGTCACAATGGTCTCCATGGTTCCATGAGGTCTTGCTGTGTCACAATGGCCTCCTTGGTTCCATGAGGCCCTGAAGCATAGCAATGGTCTCCTTGGTTCCACGGTGTCAGAATGGCCCCTTTGTTCCATGGAACCCCACAGTGTCACTGTGTTCCCCTTGGTTCCATGAGGCCCTGCCGTGCTACAATGGCCCCTTGGTTCCAATGGGGTCTGAAGGCTCATAATGGTCTCCGTAGTTCCATGAGGCCCTGCAATATCCCAATGGACCCTTGGTTCCAATGGGTTCTGAAGGCTCATAGTGACCGCTGTGGTTCCATGAGGCCCTGCAATATCCCAACGGACCCTTGGTTTCAAAGGCCCTGCAGTGTCACAAGGCTGCCTTAGTTCAATGAGGCCCTGCAGTGTCGTAGTGGCCCCTTGATTCCATGAGGCAAAGCAGAATCAGAATGGCCCCTTGGTTCCATGAAGCCCCTTGATTCCAAGGAGCACCACGGTGTCACCATGGTCCCTTTGTTCCATGTAGCACCACAGTGTCATGATGGTCCCATTGGTTCCATAGGGCCCCATAGTGTAACAATGGACTATTGATTCCATGAGGTTCCTCAGTGTCTCAATGGCCCCTTGGCTCCATGTGGCCCCACTGTGTCACAGTGGCAGGTGGTTCCATGAGGCCCCACAGTGTCAGAATGGTCTCCTTGGTTCTGTGAAACCCTACAGAGCCACAATGGACCCTTGGTTCCATGAGCTTCCGCACTGTCAACAATGGTCTGAGTTCCACAGTGTCACCTTGGATCCTTTGTTCCATGAGGTTCTATAGCATAACATGACCACTTTGATTCCAGAAGGTTCTGCAGTGTCACAATGGACCATTGGTTCCATGCACCCCCAAACTCTCACAATGACCCCATGGCTCCATGAGCTTCCATACTGTCAGTAATGGTCTCTTGGGTTCCAGGAGACCTTGCTCTGATACAATGGACTTTTGGTTCCATGGGGTTCCACTGCATCACAATGGACCCTTTGTTCCATGGGGTTCCAAGTGTTACAGCTGGATCCTTTGTTCTGTGTGCCTCTGCTGCCACCAAATGTCCAAAATATCAGAGTAAGACTCCTTAACACTAATTTGGTGTTTAGGAGAGCATCATTTATTGAGGCTGGTGGTCCAGCAGGTGATAACTCCTCACAATGGACTTGAGATTCTACAAGTGTTATCGCTTATATACAGTCACTATGTGTATATTAAAATTTACCCATTTCCATAAAACCCACCCCAAGTTCCCAGATTCAGTCCTTGCTTTTTCTATCACTGCATTCTTGAGCCAGATGTCTTCATCTTCTCTTCCAACCATCCTCGCTGGGAAAGCAGCCCCTGAATGCCTTGTTCCTGTGCTAAAAGCTCACAGGCACAGTAAAAATTAATTAACCCTTTTGATAATAAGCCCAAGGCTTTGTGTGGGAAGGCAGAGGCAGGCAGGAGGCAGAGCTGTCAGCAAAGGAAGGGCCCAGCCAGCTGGGGCAGCCGGGGGATGCCGACAGCCTGCAGGGACAGAGGCGCAGGGCAGGGACACCGTAGCACAGCCTGGGCTGCACAGGGCACAGGAATGGGCAGCAGCTGCAAGACAGCCCTGCCAGAGTCAACTTGGGCAGCACTTTGGCCATGGCTGCTGGCCCTGGGCCTGAGGCCACGAGGGGACAAGGGACCCTTGCAGGGCTGAGGCCTCATTGCCTCCTTGTCCCTGCTCAGCAGCCTGGCAGGGGCCGCCCCATGCTCCTGCCCTTGGCATTGCCCATCCCCACATGCCAGTGCCCATCCCGGGAAGAACCCTGAGCAAGGAGGGAGGGACAGGATCTGGCTGGCCAGGGTCTGGGGCTCAGGCCTTGGCCCTGTGCATTCCTGAAACACATCAAGCTTTGCTCAGCACCAGACACCTTTGCCTTCTTTGTCCCCAGCTGTCATCACTGCCTGCAGGGTTCTGCTCTGGATGGAACCTGGGGACACTTTCTTACTTGTGTCCCTGACAGGGATCTCTTCAAAGTACAAGAAACTTCAGTGTTTCAATAGAACTGAGTTCTTGAGGGTTCTGTGACATCACAGAGCTGGCTGCGAGGTCACAGAGTAGGGTGTGAGTCCATAGAGCAGAGTCTGCCATCATAGAGGGTGGCTCTGTGGCATCAGAGAGTGGGTTGTGACATCACCTGGTGGCTGTGTAACATCAGGGAGCAGGCTGTGACATCACAGAACAGATTGTGCCACTACAGGGTGACTTTGTGAAATCAGTCTTCTGTGACGTCACAGCACTGCTGTATTACATCAAAAGGTGACATAGAGATGGCTTTGTGACATCACAGGGGTTGTGTGACATCATGGGGATGTGTGGCATCACAAGGGCAGTGTGACATCACAGGGGCTGTGTAACATCACAGGTGGCAGTGTGACATCACAGGGGCTGTGTGAATTCACAGGGGCAGTGTGACATCACAGGGGCTGTGTGACATCACAGGGGCTGTGTGAGGTCACTGGGGACGTCACTCTTCCCCGGCTCCCCTCACAGCTCCCCCCAGAGCAGTCCAACCCTGCTCGTGCACAGCAGGGTCCCCTGTCCCCCCGGGTCCCCCCGCCCCCGGCCCTGCAGCCTCCCCCAGAGGATGTTCCACGAGATCGACCCCAGAGCCTGACACGGGGATGGGGGCTGGGGCCCTGGGGGTGGCACAGGGGGACAGGGACCCCCCAGCAGCGTCCCCATGTCCCCCAGGGCCAAAGCCTGGGCCATGGCTCCCTCACCCTGCTACCAACAAGGCCTTGAGAGTGCTGAAAAAATCCCCAGCAAGGGATCAGGAAAAACCAGATTTAATATTAAGGGACAGCAGCACAAAGTTCCTTGGCAAGAGTCACTCTGCTCCTGACTGGACGCTTCAGGCACACCAGGGAAACAAAGCAACAACAAAACCAAACAGAATCCAGGCAATCAAACCAGAAATTAACCCAGAACTTTCCCTCTGTGTGTGTGTGACACAAGGACAGTGAGGGCAAGGATCAAAGGAATATGGCCTAAAAGCTTAACAGAGCTCAAACTTAACAGGACTTAACTTATATCTTAACCTTAACTGATACTTTCAACTTCACAATTTAGCAAAAGAGCAGAGCGTAACAGCATTTAACCTAAATAAAACCTATGACTTTGCAATTTAACAAAGGAATAATACTTTACAATATTTTGCTTAGCTTATAACTTACACTAAAGGTAGCAACTTAGCAAAAGAACACCTTAGCAAAAGAACAACTCTTAGCAGCAACTAACTTCACTTAGGCCTTGTGATTTAACCTTTCCTACGGGCCTGACTGACTCAGCTATCCAAGGCACTCAAACTCCTCAGAGAGCAGCATTTCTGCCACATTTCCCCAGCACAGGCACTCCTGTGTGCACACAGACGCAAAGAGTCAGTGCAAGGCACCTGGGAGGAATTCCCCTGAGGGCACAGAATGCTCACTGAGGATGCTTTGGCATCTTCCCAGTGGGCAGAGGGCTGAGCCTGGAGGAGTGGGGGGATCGGCCCAGGCTCTGTCATTGTTCAGGATCCCCGAGTGCAGCAAACGGGAGAGTTCCCGGCTGGGAAAGGCCCCACCCAGAGGGAGTCGCTGGCCCAGGAGAGCTCCAAGGGCTCCTTTTGGAGCGCTGTGTGCAGGGCCCCAAGAGAGGGGCTTCAGTCCCAGCAATGTTTCATCCTGGCCGCACTTGGCACCAACAGCTTTCTTTGGCAGTGTGAGAACAGGGATGTTGTGCCACAGAGGGAACAAAAACAGCTCCCAGGGCTGGTCCTAAAGGAACCAGGAGCTGGTTGGGCAGCAGCAGTGCCTGGAGCAGACAGTGTTTTTGATGAGCTGCAGAGGAGCTGAGCCAAGGGGCTGTTGGCAAAGGCCCAGGCCCAAGGAGCATTTCTCAGCTGGCAGGGCGGCCTGAGAAGGGGAGGGGGGAATGCAGCAGTACAGGGCCCATGGAACCAAGGGACAACTGTGACACTGTGGGGCCTTGTGAGACCAAGGGACCACTGTGACACTGTGGGACCTCATGCAATCATGGAGAGCACTGTGACATTGCTGAGCCTCATGGAACCAAGGGGACTGTCCTGACACTGTGTGGCTCCATGAAATGTAGGGATCATTGTGACACTGAGAGGCGCCATCAAACCAAGGGTGCATTGTGACACTCCCGGGAGTCCTCAAACTGTGGAGACCATTATGACACTTTGGGGTGTCATAGAACCAAGGGGCCATTGTGACACTGCAAGACTCCATGGAGCCAAGGGTCCAAACTGTGACATTGCAGGGCCTCATGGAACCATGGAGAGACCATTAGGACACTTCACCGCCTCATGGAATGAAGGAGACCATTGTGACACTGAGGGGCACCATGGAATCATGGAGACCATTGTGACATTACGAGGCCCCATGGAATAACCAAAGCATTGTGTCACTGTGAGGCCTCATGGAACCAGTGAGACCACTGGGACCCTGGAGGTCCCCACAGAAACCAAGAGGACCATTGTGATACTGTAAGGCCTCGTGAAACCAAGAGGCCTTTGTGACACTGCAGGGCTGCCTGGAACCAAAGGTCCAGTGTGACATTGCAGGCCCTCATGTCATCAATGGTCCATTGTGACACTGTGGAGCCAAAGGAGACCATTGTGGCACGGCAAACCCTCAGGGTCCTAAGGTCCATTGTGACATTGCAGACCTCATGGAACAGAGAGTCACGTGACATTGTGGGGCCTGGGGAACCATGGAGACCACTGTGACACTGCAAGGCCTCATGGAATCAGTGGGACCATTGTGAGACTTCAGGGCCTTGTGGAGCCGAGGGGACATTGTGACACTGCTGGACCCCATGGAAACAAGACACCAATATGTCACTGATATTTTTTCATAAAAATCCTTTCTTTGGGATTTTTCCTCTTCTGGGAAGCTGAGGCCCCAGAAGAAGAATGTAAACTATTGTTATCTGCTGCTGTGGAATGTAGCAGGTGCACCTATGATTGGCCCATGTTCCATGTTTACAATTAAGGGCCAATCAGGACCAAGCTCTCTGGGACAAGTTCACAGAGAGCTCTCTTATTTATTGCTATTCCTATTCTTTTCTTAGCTTAGCAGCTTCTGAACTTTTCTCTCTATTCCTTTTAGTATAGTCATAATGTATTATATATAATGAATTAATAAATCCAGCCTTCTGATCATGAAGCCAAGATTCTCGTCTATCTCTTCACCCCTGAGGAACCCTTGCAAAGCCATGTAACACCATTATGGCACTGTGGGGCCTTATGGATCCAAGGCACCATTGTGACACTATGGGGCCCCACAAAACCAAGGGAAGATGGAACAGGTCTTGCTGGTTTGGCCTCCCAGGGGCCACCTGACTGGTCCAGCTGACCTTGGAACATTAAGACTCTCTTGTCATCTGCTTCTGAAACACTGGTCCTCTGTGCTTTTCTTCCCAATGGAAAAGAACTGTTCTTTTCCGCCAGGCACCCATGGCCAGAATTGGGATTTCACCTCCAAATTTCCCTATATCCAGAGATTGTTTCAGTAGGAATATTGCCAGGACAAGTCTAGTTGCCAGTGGTTTTGTGAGGGTCACTTCCCATCTGTCCCCAAAATACTGGGGAAGGCTCCATGCTTTCCTTCCTGTGGAAAGAACTGTCCTGCTTTTCCTGGTGCCCATGGCCAAGACTGGCCTTCCACCTCCAAAATTCCTTCAGTTCAAAAATGCCTCCAGACAAAATCTGCCCTTATTGACAAGTCTGCCAGGCCTTGGCCTTGTGAGGCTCTCAGCTGCCTTCCAAACACTGGAGCCCTGTGTTTTCCTTCCTGTGGAATAGAACTGTCCTTCTCCTCCAGGCACCCATGGACAGAATTGGGATTTCACCTCCAACATTCCCTGTTGTGAGAGACTGGAGGAGATTGTTGGCTCAAAACATTTTTGCACAGGGGAGGAAGGGGCAGGTCCAGCCTTGCCCTGCCCTGGAACTCCAATGCTGCTGTGCCCTGGAACCCCAATTGCCCCAGAGCCTCTATCCCAGCCCAGCAGTGTCTGCCAGTCCCTGGCACAGCACAGGCAATGCTCCACAGCCACCTCTGCAGCCCCCAACCCAGCTCCTGAGGGACCAAATGAGCCCAAGTCCCACCTGGGGGAAGGGTCCAGGGAAACCAAGCTGACCACAAGGCAAGCACACATCTTGACCCTACCTCCACTTGGAATTTCCATCTGAACACTCCTGGAATCCAGGACTTGGTAGCTGTGTGGGTGCTTCTGTACATGTTTTTTGTTTTTCTCTTTCTGTGTATATTTCTTCCATTTCTCTTCTCTTGCAAATCTTGAGTAACTTAAAACTGCACAGGCTTAGAGTTTGTGAAGGTGAATGGTCCAATTTAAAGCTTTGATAAGTGGGTTTTTTTTTTCATTGAATGTCATATTAAACCATTTGCCAAGTTTCCATAATTTTCTAATGTAACTAGTAAAAGCTGTCTTGTTCTTTTGAGCTCCTGATGATCTCTTGTCAGATTTTCTGCACTGCGTCCAACTCAGAGGAAACAAACAATTGCAATTTCTTTTAAATCTCTCATTGAGAAAGTTTTTTAGTGGATGGGAGTCAGGGCTTGTCTGTCCTTCTGGGCACAGCCCAGGCAGGGCTTTCCCAGCCACATTCCACACTCCATTTCCCAGCTGGAGCCCCTGGTGCCTCTGAGTTGTGCTGCCCCAGCCCCAGGGACGCTCTCCTTGTCTGCCCATTCCCCCACGGTCTCTGGGCAGGGATGGCCTCAGTGGGGGCTGCTGACATCCTCAGCAACTTGGAGGCTGCTGCTGAATTTTCCTGCTCCAGAGGCTTGTTCAGCCTTCAGCCCTTCAGTGCAGGAATTCAGTGTCCCAGGGCTCATTGACATTGAGAACACCTTAACAAGCCAAGCCTCAGGGAATAATTTAATTTAATTTTCCAAATCACTTGTTCAGCCTTCAGCTCTTCAGTTCAGGAATTCAGTGGCCCAGGGCTCATTAACATTCAGAGCACCTCAACAAGCCAAGCCTCTGGGAATAATTTGATTTCAGTTTTCAAATCATCTGTGGTTTACTTGACCGATTTCAGTAGTGTGTTCAAACGGAATATATTCTACTTACAAAGATAATGAGAAAACTTTTTTTAGGTCCTTCTTCAGTTTTTTACCTGTTCATAAATCAGTATGTGTAGTCTCCAATTGACATTGAATCCAAGTACCTCCTCATGCAATTTGAATAAAGATGAAAATCAAGACCCTTCATGGCTGACAATCAATCAGACTCTGTCACTACCCCCACCCCACCATTTCCCCCATCCAAGCCCTGGCACTCAGAGCAGCCTTGTGCAAATCTGAGCTGCCTCCAGCCCAGGCTGCACCTGCAGCTTTCAGCTCCTTGGCTCCAATTCCCACCTGCTTTCCTTGGAGAAGGAGGTGCTCGAGACACAGAGGGATGTTCATTTCTTGTCAGCCAACAAAGCCAAGGGGAGGTACAGCTCCATCAAATGCAAGTCATTCTTCTCCCTGGCTCCGCCCTGCCGCTGATCCCCACAGCCTGTCCTGTTTCCTTCATCCCTGCATTGCCAGGGACTTTCTGGGACAAGGAAGCTCTGCTCTGGCTATGGAGGGAGATGCAAGTGCCACCACTTGGATGAGAGCCACAACTGATCAGGTTTGTGTCCTTTGGGGGTCAGGAACTGATGAGACTCAGAGGCACAGAAAGTTTCTCTTCATGGCCGACAGACCATAGTTGAACAGGACACAATTTAATAACAATCACAGCTCTTCCCTGAGCAATGTGCTACATCCCAGCAGTGTCTGATGATTCTGCCATCCACAGGTGATTTCCATACTAAAACTACTTTCAGACAAACATGGTTTTATGATAGATACAAATACAATTAGTTCTTGTATCAGGATTCTCGTCTTGGAGTAGAGGCAAAACAGCTCAAACTATTCCTGATTTGCAAAGCTGTCAGTGGTGGATAGAGAAGGGAGGTCAGGCTGCTCTTGGTGTTGAGGAAATGCTGAAACCAGCCTGACTCATTTCATCTCCTCCTGTCCTGGCTGATCTCCCCTCTTTCTCCTTCCATCCATTGGCTTTTATCTCCCACCAGGCCCCAGTGAAGAGCCTGGCTCTGTGTTCTCCATCCCCTCCTCGCTGGCACTGCCAGGCTGGCATGAGGAGCCCCTCAGCCTTCCCTGCTCCAGGCTGGACCAGCCCAGCTCCCTCAGCTTCTGCTCACAGCCCAAGGGCTCCAGCCTCACCCTGGAGGCCCTTCCCAGACCCTGCTCCAGCTGCCAGACATCTTTCCTGCCCTGGGCAACCCAACTCAGGCCACAGTGACCTGATAATCCTCGTCCTTAATGTCCTGGTCACACAGCCCTGGCCCCTTGTCCCCATGTCAGGCTCTGGGGTGGATCCTGTGGAACATCCTTTGGTGGAGGCTGTGGCTCCAGTTGGGCTGGGGGGATCCTGGGGGACAGGGACCCTGCTGGGCATGAACAGCAATGGACTTGTTGGGAGAAACTGTGAGGGGGAGCTGGGGCAGAGTGACCAACCCAGTGACCTGACACAGCCCTGCTGGGATGTCACACAGCCCCTCTGGGATGTCACAGACTGCTCTGTGAGGTCACAGCCCATTCTCTAATGTCACAAAGCTGGTCCCTGATATCACAGCCAACTCTGTGATGTCAGACCTCTGCAGTGTGATGTCACAGCTGGCTCTGTGGTTTCCGACTTCTGTCCTGTGATGTCACAGAGGCAGTCTATTATGTCATGACTGCTCAATGACCCCACATAACACACTCTGTGATATCAGAGCTCACTCTGTGACCTCATGTTACCCGATGTAAAATTGTCTACACCAGGTGAGCTCACACCTGGAGCTTGTTCTCCAAAACCCCAGGCCTATGGAAACCACACAATGCCCGTTGTGTGAGAAGGGGAACTGGAAGTTCAGCAGCCTCAGTGTCCTGCCAGCTCAGCAAGGCCCATGGGAACATTGGGATCCACGAGCACCAGGGACCACCAGAGAGACCTCCAGGAGAGAAGAACACATGCATGAGGGGAGGGGAAACATGTTAATGATTTTGAGGAAATGATTATCACATATGTGAAAAAGAATAGATAATCACTAAATTTGCAGATGACACCAAGCTAGGTGTGAGTGTGGATCTGCTGGAGGTAGGAGGGCTCTGCAGAGGGCCCTGGACAGGCTGGATCCAGGGGCCAAATCCAGCAAGCTCAGGTTTAACAAGTCCAAATGCCAGGTCCTGCACTTTGGCCACAACAAACCCTGCAACTCTACAGGCTGGGAAAGCAGCCAGGCAGAAAGGGACCTGCAGGGACTGATGGACAGCAGGCTGGACATGAGCCAGCAGTGTGCCCAGGTGGCCAAGAAGGCCAATGGCTCCTGGCCTGGATCAGGAATGGTGTGGCCAGCAGGAGCAGGGCAGGGATTCTTCCCCTGCGCTCAGCACTGCTTGGGCAGCACCTTGAGTGCTGTGTCTATTTCTGGGCCCCCCAATTTAGGAAGGACAAGGAGGGGCTGGAGCATATCCAGAGATGGGCAACAAGGCTGGGGGGCGTCTGGAGCACAAGTGCTGTGAGGAGTGGCTGAGAGAGCTGGGGTTGTTTATCCAGGAGGAGGCTCAGGGGAGACAAGGCAGTGTCAGGGCACAGGTTGGACTTGATGATCTCCATGGCCTGTTCCACCCTTGCTGATTCTGGGATTCTCTGAAAGAACCCTTGGAGCAGTTGCAGGATGAGCCCTGGGCCCCCTCTTCAGGAGCTCCAGCAGCCCAGGTCCCTCAGCTTCTCCTGCCAGGCCCAAAGCCCATCCTGTCAGTCCTGCAGAGCCTCTGCAGCTCCTCCTCACTGCCCAGAACAGGGAGCCCCAGAGCCAGACACAGCAGCCCAGATGTGCCCCCCTGGCCTGGGGTGCCTCTGGCAAGGGAGCAGCAGGAGGCACTGCAGGAGCCTGCAGACAATTCCTGCAGCACTTGTAGGATGATCCTGCTCCCCAAGGGACGTTCCCGTGGTGCCAAGTCAGGAACTGCAGTGGGGAGTTGGGTCAGAAAGGAAAGGGCAAACACTGATGGGCTGTCGGCAGGGGAGGGAACAGGGGTGGGCAATGGGAAGAAATTTGTATCAGGTAGAGGAAAGAAAGCAAAGGTGAAGCCCAGAAAATGCTCAGGGCAGTTTGGGGGTGGCTGCCAGGCAGCCCTGGCTCTGAGCAACAGCGTCTGCAGTGGGACAGGAAACTCCCAGCTGATGGGAACAAACTTTCTGGCTGACTGCAGAGGCCAGGACAAAGCTGAGTGGTTTCCCTGTTGTCCCCCAGCCCCTGCTGGCCCCAGGGGCTGATGGCATTTGTGCTCCCTCAGGTTCATGTCCCCACACCAACAGCATGGGGGTGCTCCCCCTGCTCTGTGCAATGCAAACAGGGGCTGCTGAGCCAGTGCTGCCGTGTCTGTGCCTGCAAGGATGGGGCATCTGTGTGAGCTGGGGGAGAGGCCAGGGCTGCAGAGGGGGGATGTTGTTGGCAGCTCCATGTGGACGCTCTGGGACGCTGCCCTGGGCTGTGCAGCGCACTGGGGATAGATAAGCCCCTGCTCTGCTGCTCCTTTCCGTCTCCCCCAGGGCCCTTGCAGAGCCCCAGCTGTTGCTGCCCTCAGCTGCCATTGCAACCCTCAGAACAAAGCGGTGCCAGGGGTGTTCCATGTACAATTGCAGTGACACTCGTTGGTGCCACCAGGTGCCACAGCAACGGCCAGGGGACCTGTTCCTTGGTTTGGTGCCATGGCAACCAATGCCCGGAGCCGTTGTGATGTTGGTGGCCATGGAAAGCTGCCCTGGCCCCTTGCTCAGGGCTGGTGTCAGTGCCCAGAGCCAGAGGGGATCCCTTGCTGGGGGCTGTGCCATGGCCACCTGCCCTGTGCCACGCTGGCCGCTCAGGCACCAGGAACCAGCAGCCAATGGCACTGCCAGGGCCAAAGGCCAGGTCAGCCAGACAGAAAGGGGCAGGGCTGGGCACTGTTTCCATGGCAGCCGGCACTGGGGGGACACCTGGGTCACCTGGCCTGGCAGTTGCCATGGAAACCCCTGGCAGGGACTGAGGGCACAGCCCTGGCACTGAGACACTGCTGGGCCGGGTGCTGAGCACAGGGCTGAGCACGCAGAGATGGTTTTGTTCTTGCTGAGCTGCAGCACAGCCAAGGCCTGTCCTGCCCCTCATCCAGCCATGCTGGGGAGGAGCTGGGGCTGCGGGGGAGCTGGGCAGGGACACAGCCAGGACAGGGGAGCCCAACTGACCCGGGCATAGCCCAGACCAGAGCACATCATGCACAGGGTATGAAGGGGGGAAAAAAGGGAGGGAGGGGGGAATTTTGGAGTGAGGGTTTTTGCCTTTCCAGGGAATACCTAGGCAAGAGGGGGCCCTGTTTCACCAGTGGGCAGGGTCACTACCAAAGACACAGACACCAACTGAAGGAATTGTGTCATTTATATCATGCACAGCTGCAAAGATTTACAAAAGGATAAGCTCAGCAAAGCACATCATCATTAGCAGAGAATTACAAAAGAAGCTCAGCAATCCATCAAAACCCATCATTACATTTTGATGACCAATCCCTTGGTGAAACACTAGAGGTGTTTGCGGCAGACAAAGATTCTGGCTGACTATCAAGGTACACCTTACAGACATCAGTAGTACTTTTGTGACACCGTTCTTCATTCTTTTTGCTCAATCTCATTCCAATTAGGAACAAGAATTCTGTTGTCCCTGGAGCTGGCACCTTTTTAATTCCAGAATAATGCCCCGAGGCCCTTTGCTGTTCAGCTTTACCATGCTGTCTGTGGCTAACAAGGCTTGGGGGGCCCTTTCCCCTCTGGCTGGAAGGGGCCGGGTCCCAGTCCCTGAGGGGCACCCAGGCTCCTGGATGGAATTCCTGTGCAAGTCCCTCAGTGTCACAGCAGCCTTCACATGGAGCCCCATGGATCAGAGCATTTTCCACAGGTGCCCTTGGGGCAAACAGAGAAGATCTGGTCTGGCAGGATGTGTAAAACAATATCCTGTCAGATCTCCTTGTTCTCACACAGAATCCTTGGCTGCAGGGACACATTCCCATTGTTCCTGCCCAGGTTTCAGGACTCAGAGTTGTCTTTCCTAGGAGCTGCTCCTTCAGCTGCCTCGGGAGGGCCATTTGGCCTCTGGACCAACACTCTGGCTCCATTATTAGGGCTGCTGGATCCAAACCCTTTATCTCCACAAACGGTGGTGACTGGAGCTGGATCTCCTTTTTTCACAATCATTCTTAAAATTGCAAAATCGATAATTGTGCTACCCTGTCATGGAGTTGAATAATCCAATCTTGTTCATTATTGTTTACAGAATTACTATAATTTCTCCTTGATATTCTGCATCAATTCCTCCTGCCATGACAGGACCACTTTGCAAGGCCAAGCTCCAAGGGAGCAGTTACCAAAGCAAAGTGTCCTGGAGGAATCTGAATTCTTCTTTCAGAATTGATAGCTCTCATTTGCTTTGAATTTATCCTCATTAATTCCAATGCATGAAGGCCCAGCCCTGCAGCCTCTGGGCTGGCCCTGCCAGGGGCCATCACAGCCAGAACAATTTCCCAGGCAGTCCAAGTCTCACTGCCCATGGCTGGATTTGCAAATTGGGGGCAGCCGTGCACAGCCAGGGGGTTTCTATTTCCCCCATGGGCCATTGTGAAGGGCATGGAGCACATCTGGGAGATGGGTTCTCCGTGGGAAAGTTCCCATCTCCTCATCTTTCCAACTGCTCTTTTAACAACCCCTTCACCCTTTCAACCAATCCTGCAGCTTGTGCATAGTCTGGCACATGAAAAACCCTGCAGACAAAATCACTGTGTTTTTCACAGGAATGGACAAAGCACTCTGCATCACAGTATCAGCAAACCCTGTAAAAATAGCCAATTTCCTCCCTTCCTCCTTTTTCAATTGTATACAATCTCACAAAGTTGACCACTGACATTAGGGTCCTGGCCAATCCTGTTCTGTAGGGTATTTCGTGTTACATCCCTGAGCAGCCAAAGATACCAAATTAGTATTGTCAGCACTATTTCACATTATTATTATTTTATATGTACATATTGATATGAAAATATAGATAGATATAGATATAGACATATCTACATAAATCTATAAATATAAATATAAAGTTCTTATTATCCCATAAATATGTATATAGTTATTTATTATATTGATATTTCATTTGCAGAAGTGCATCTGAGCTCAAGATGAAAACCTTCTTCTGTTGCTCCATGTGGGAGCATTCCAACAATCATTGTTCCTTCTGAAGGTGCTGTTTCCTATGTACTCTCAACAAATTCATCTTTGTCTGCCCAAATCCACAAGGTCTTTTCCTTTTCCATATGCAATTTTTGGATGCATTTGAAGCCATCCAGGGGTGCAGCTTCTTTTACCCGACTGCCCCACTGCTCACACGGGGCTCCGACCTCAGCCCACTCCAGAGCCAGGGAATTCCAGAGAAGGGCTTCCCAGCTGGGAATTTCTGATGGCACTGATTCCTCACATTTACATTGAACAAGTGACATTTTGTTGGGATCTGGCCAGACTGTGCCAGTTTTGTTTTACCAGTGGGCAGGGTCAGCACCAAAGCCACAGACTCCAACTGAAGGAATCAGTGTCATTTCCTGCAATTCAGAGCAGCAAAGAATCACAAAAGGAGCAGCTCAGCAATGCACCCAACCATCCCCACCAAAGATTGCCTGCAGAGATTAACAAAGATCCAGCAGCATTTACCCTCAGGCTTTACCATCCCCCAGACCCACACAGCAGCTGGGGAAGCTGTCACAGCCAAGGGCTGCAGAGCCACTCCTGGGCACTGGGAATTCCTGCAGGTGCCTCCAGCCACAGGTGAGGCTCCAACCCCACTGGGAGAGGGCCCAGCTCTGACAGTGCTGAACGAACAAACTGACAGCACTGCTAGTGTGGCAACATCTGCTTTCATCCTCCTCTTGGGTCCCTCCCAAAGCCTGGCCAGGGCTCAAGGAGGAACCAAGGGAGGTGACTTTGACAATACAGCCCCAAACAAGGCCAGATGTCAGATTTCATGGCCTTGTCTGGCTTCTAAATACACAAAGGTCAAGACATGTTTCACAAAGGAATGGCTGCATCTATCTCACTGCTAATGACCATGCATATTTCATCAGGGAGCAGATACAAAGATAACCTTTGGTTGGAAGGTTCATCCAGAGGCCACCTTTGGCTCAGGGCCTGCTGTCCAGGCCTCACTCAGGGCTGGTGTCCAGGCCTTGGCACTTCAGGGACGTGGTTTAGTGCTGGGCTTGGCACTGCTGGGTGAGCGGCTGCACTGGGTGAGCTCAGAGGGATTTTCCAACAGAAAGGATTCTGTGATTCCATGATTCTATCCACTGCATCCAGCTGGGTCTATTTTAGCAGCATTGCTTTGCTCCAAAAGCTCCCTCTTGCCCAGCTCCTGTGGCCTGAGGCTTCAGCTCCTTCAGCTCCTGGTGCTGAGCTGCTCCTGCTGAACGAGACGAATCAGAGAGAAGAACACAGTCCACGCAATTCCTTCTGGGACACGGAGAGGGGAGGCTGTGCAAACAGGAGCATTGTTTGGTGGGGCCTCCTCTCTGCCCTTCACGCCTTTCAGCCCTTTAAACCAGCCAAGATCTTTCTCCAAGAGTGCAATGGAGCAGCTGCTCCTGCTCCCAGGCCTGGCTCTCTCCAGTCTCTGCCCTTGCCTGGTTCTGTCCCTCGTGCTGTGCCCTCTGTTCCCCCAGGGCTCGCTGGCTGCTGCCCAGGACTGTGGCACTGGCACAGATCCAGTGCTCCAGAGCCTCCTTTCTGTGCCCTTGGAGCTGCCTGGGCACAGCAGCCTTTTCCATCTGGAAGCTCCCCATGGACAGGGAGTGCCCAGCTCCGTTCCCTGCACAGCCTCCAGGAGCCCAGGGCTGCCATCTCCAGTCCCTGCTGGCACTGGGGGCTCCCAGGTGCCTCAGGCTGCTGTGACACCGCTGCACACGGGAGGGAAGAGGGGCAGGGGCTGTGCTCAAAGTCAGCTCCATCTGCTGCTGCTGCTGCTGCTGCTGCTGCTGCTGTGGGGTCATTTGTGCAGCCCTGCCCCAGAGTCAGGGATCAGATCCTGCCAGTCTCTTCCAGCCCTGGCTGCTCAGAGTTTGGGCCTTGGAGCCTCAGGTGGCCAAAGGCAGCTGCGGCTGGTCCCTCTGTGTGCCCGTGTTCAGCAGTGCTGCTCCATCAGTCTGTGCCCAGCAACGGGGAAAAGCCTCAGCCCTGCAGGGCCAGGAGCTGCCGGGCTCTGCCTGAGCAGCTCAGCCAGCAGGAAGGGAGCTGCTCCACACGGGAATCAGGAGCAAACGACATTCCTTTGATAGGACATGTTTTCTATTTAAAGGAAAAAAAAGGAAAAAAGAAAAAAAAATTGTAAAAGATAAGAATAAAATCCAAGTGTTAGTGAAAAAAAAAAACATACAGTTAATGAAAAAAAGAAAAAAACAAAACATAAATGCCAAATTACATTCTTTGCATTAAGGTGTAAATGATCTTTTTAAAAAGACAACTCAGTTATTTACATTGTAAATGTGCTGATGGCGGGGATCCATCTTTGTGACCTCAAAAGCCTCTTAAAAGATTTTGGGCTTTGTTTCCAATATTGGTATTTGAAATTGTGGTCGAAGCAAGAGGAAATTGCTTTGTGCCCTTCCAGCTCCAAGCAGGACTGGGAATGGAAACTCTGTCAAAGCCAAAATCCTTTAGAAGATCACCTTCCTTCTCAGCCTGGGAATGAGCTGCACATTCCTTTTGAAACTGTCAGGGATTTCTTAGAGACATAAAGTCTCACTTACGGCTTTTTGCTCGGGTTTGGAAGTGCAGAAGGGCAATTCTCCATCCACCAGCTCCAGACTGCACTGCCTCAGGAACATGGCCCACTCGCCAGCTTTGGCCCACTCGTGGCACTTCTAGAGGGGGAAGAAAGTGCAATTGCACAATTCCAGCCAATCAAGAAGGAAGAATGGGACAGACAAAACACCCTGTGCAGATCCAGGCATTCAGCTGGGACTGTGGAGAGTTTGGGTCCTTGCCAGTTGGATGTGTGTCCCCAGCTGCAATCTCTGGGCCTGCAGCAGAGTCTCACTCACCTGCCAAAGCAGAAAGCTCAGGCGCTGTGCTCACAACGAGCTCGTCTGATGCAGAGCTGTGACAGCAATGTGAGGGCAGAGCCAGCCCAGCTGTGCCCAGGGCTGAGCCCAGCAGAGCCCTGGCAGAGCCCAGAGCAGCCTCAGCACCCGCAGAGCCCGGCTGCAAGGAGAGAAAGCAGAAACCGCCCGTCAGCTGAGGGCTCCTGTACCCTTGTGCCAAGGCCTGCGGTGCCCAGGCCATGCTGGCTGTGCCCAGAGCTGTGCCCAGAGCTGCCCATCCCTGCTGCCTTTGGCAGCAGAGCAGGAGGGCAGCACATGTGCCCAGCCTGCAGCCAGCCACAGCACATCCAGCCCTCAGCAGCTGCCTGGAGCAGGATGCTCCTGTGCTCGCTGCCAGCTCCCAAAAGCTCTGATCCCACCCTGCCAAGCACACAGGGACCCACCTCACACCAGCCACAGCTGCAAGAAAGCCCACACTTTCTCTCTTCCCCCCTGCACTGCCCCCCAAAATCACGGTGACCCCAAAGCAAACAAGGGCAGTGGAGCAGCCCAAGCCCTTCCTTGCCTGCACAGCAAAGCAGCCGCAGCACGGGTTCTGGAGTCCCACTTCTGCTCCCACCATGGGGCTTTGTTTGTGTCAGGCTGGCTGCCCCAGCCCCAGCCCGGGGCACGGTGGGTGCTGGGGGCTTTTGGCAGGGCCAGGAGTCCACTCCCATTTCGTACCCACCCCAGCCATGCCAAAAGCAGCTGGGCAGCCACTGAAGAATGAGTTGCATCTGCCCCAGCAAAGGGGAAGCCTTTGGTTCCCAGCCAGGCTGAGCCATGCCCAAATCTAGCAGAATTTCCCCGGCTGGGGACTCATCTGCAAATTCCCTGTGGACTTTGGCTTTGAAGAAGGTGCCAGAATCAAAGTCCATCACCTTCAGCCTCCCGTGGCCAGGCTGAGGAAGAGCTTGTCTTCCTTGATGTCATCCTCGCTGTCTCCAGCAGCAGCAGCAGCAGCAGCAGCAGCAGCATCCCCACCCGGTACAGCTTCTCCAGGGGCTCCTTCTCCTTCCCTGGGGGCAGACCAGGCTCTCAGGGCTCTGCCCAGGGCCCCAGCTTTCAGGGAACCAGGACAAACAAAACCAGATGGGATGGATACTCCAGGGACCTGGAGAGCCATTCCCAGCAATTGGGAAAATCCTAGGTGCTCCATCCACCCATAGATGCGGTCTCCAAATTTGCCCCAAAATTGGGTCCAGCTTTTAGAGGCCATAACGAGCAAGTCCAAGTGACTTGATGACATTTTTAGCCCAGAAAGCCCTGCAGCTGATGGCACACTTCACAATCAGCAGGGGACACAGCTAGGCCAAAGCCAGACCTCTGCTGGGAGACTTTCTCCTCAAATACCCTTCTAACAAACCTCCATGCAAGTCACTTGGGAAAGTTTCTTCAAATGATCCATTTCTGGCACATGACTACACAGGCTTATGTGAAAGATTCTAAAGCAACTGCTCTGGAGTCAAAGAGGCAGCACTAAGGGTCCCTGTCATCTCTTTGTAGCTAAATCCCACTCTGCAGGAGTTGAAGGAGTTTGGAACGAGCTAGAGAGCGGACCTCTGAGTATTTTACATGATGCCATTGCATTTTCTTCACTTCTACACAGACAGGAAGGGTGAGTTTGGCTCACATCTCCACCGCATGGTTCACAGGGCCGCAAGACTTGTAGTTACAAGAGCTTTGAAGGATTTCTTGGCCAAGAAGACACGGCCAACAAAGATATTTGTGGTTTGGAGCCAACCCTTCAATATTTCGTCTTAGGGACTCATGCTACAGTGTAAGCTTCCTTAGCCAATCATGTTATGACACACAAACCTACAGCACTGCATCCTAAGCTTCTTGTTTTCCATTGTAACTACTTTTATTTTTTCTAGATCTTGGACTCTAAAACTCTAAACTTTCCTCCACTTCAACATTCCGCCCCGTGTCTCTGCTATAAACTAGAAATCTGCATTCTCGCTTCTAGCACCTAAGTTTGGAAGCCCTTTCCAAGGTCTCAGATCAAATCCTGTGCTTAATTCTAAGCTTTGCTGACAAGACCAAAGGTCTGAGATTTCCCTGCATTTGGGTTTCCCACAGCACCAATGATGTTAGTTACACAGTGCCCGGGATCCCTCTTGCAAGTCAACTCTGTCAGGATCAAGGCAGCTGCTGGGGGGCTGCTTATGGCCTCTGACAGCCCATTGCCCAGGGCTTGCCAGCGCCCCTGCCCCTCAGGGTCTCCCCCAGCCTGGCCAAGCTGCCCGGCAGCAGCGCCGCAGCCCCACAGCAGCTCCAGAGCAGCCCCATCCAGAGGTGCCTGGGAGCCCTCAGCAATGCAGCCAGCAGCACGTGGCCAGGAGGACACGGATGGCGCTTCCTGCCTGGCACATGGCTTGAGGCCATCTCCAGGTACCGCTCTGGCAGGGATCCCCGCAGCCCCGGCCCCTGCCCAGCTGCTCTGTGGGCAGCACAAAGGCTTCAGCAGAACCACCACAGGCCAAGGGGCTTCTGGCCATTTTCCCTGCAACACTGCACACCTGGGCAGCTGGCTGAGCACAAGCACCCTTTTCCCCCTGCAGGGCCTCAGGACCCCTCAGCCTGCTGTGCTGCTGAGCACAAGCTCCCTTTTCACCCTTTCCTGCCTCTTGCCCTGCAGACCCTGGGCAGCAAAGAAAAGCTCCTGGCAGTCTGTGTATCATAATACATTCTATAATTATTTACAGTAATCTATAATCTATAATAATAATATATATAATTATATATAACCTATAATTTATTTATTTTCAATATAGATAAAACAATGAAAAGAAGAACAGAAAAATATTAAAGAAAAGGAAAATTACCCCTGGCTCAGGTTGCCCCAGCCTCCAGGATCAGCTCTTCTCCTAAGTCTTCCGGCAGCACAGCCAGCCAAGCCCCGACAGACGAGGCCGAGTCCTCCATGCCCTGTGCAGCTGATCTTGCAGCCTCTGGATGGTGGAATATCGCCCACGCTGTATTTCCCCCAGGACATGCAGTGTTTCAAGTACCAGCTGCGACACGGCACTGCTCCTGTCCTCCGTCAGGCATTCCAGGGCTGCAAGAGAGAGGAACAGAGGCACGGTCAGAGCCGGATCTGTGGGGAGCCGAGGAGAGCCCCCTGCAAGGGCCATCCCAGCCGGCTCTTGCCGTGGCCCGCAGGGAGCAGGGAGCAAGGGGATGAGCCCGAAGCTGCTGGCCACGAATGGCCCACGGGGCCCTGAAAGCTCCTTGTGCTCTGCCCACGGGAGCAGAGCCCTCCGCAGCTGGGGCAGGGCTTGCAGCTCCCCTCGGCAGCCTGCGCTGTCAGCCCGCTGCCCTCACTCACCAGTGCAGATCAGCTGCAGCTCTTGCTGCTGCCCCCTCAGGCGCCGCCCGGCCATGCCTGTGAACACAGAGCCTGTCACGGCGCCAGCGGCACAGCTCCCTGCCAGCGGCGCTGCCGGCGCTGTGGCCACACGGGCTGCTGGCCGGGCAGGGCTCAGCCCGGCCCTTGCCGCTCGCTGCCGCCCCAGGGCACGGCTGCCAGAGGGCAGCAGCAGTAATGCCCAGGCCAGGCGGGGCTCCACGGCGCCCTAGGGCACGGCTGGCGCTGCCGGGGCAGCAGGTGGGGCTGGGGCCAAGCTGCGGCGGGCCGGGGAGGGGAGGGGCAGCCCGGGCTCGGGACTCACCCATGAACCCGACGGCCGCCTCTCGCAGGGGCTCCTGTGGGCTCTCCACGTAGCGCAGGGCCCGGCGCAGGTGCTCGGCCACTCGGCTCCTGTCCTCTGCCAGCTGCAGAGAGCAGCAGGAAGGAAGGGTTGGTGCGGGCTCAGCCCCTGGGCCGGGCACTGCCTGCGCCCAGCGCCGGCCTCCCCTGCCCGCACAGCCCTGAGGCGCGGTCAGCAGCCGCTGGCCAAGGGCTCCCGAGGGGAGGGGGCGGAGGGCCGGCTGCTGCCCGGGGAGCCCCGGTGCCGGCCCGCCCCACAGCCCCGCCGGGCCCGGGCTCCATGGGCACCCGGCTCGGGCCCACGGGAGCCTGGAGAAGAGCCCGCGGGGCCTCTGGCTGCAGCAGCGGGCAGGGGCACAGCTGCCAGCCCCGCACACTGAGCACCGCCCTCAGGGCCCTTCTCCAGCCTGAGGCTGGGGCATGCAGGCCCTCCTTACCAGGAGCTCAGTGAACTTCGAGAGTTTCTGTTTCTTCACAGTTTTTTCAAGATCTTTCCTTTTCAGGAACTTGACTGCACAAAGCAGCGTCTCCCGAGAAGTCTGGAGAGCAGCAGAGATGCGGACATGGCCCCACAGCCCAGGGCACAGGAGCCGCAGCCTGGAGGAGGCTGCGGTCCAGCAGGTGCAGGGCAGGAAGCAGCCGAGCCCCCTGCCAGGGGGACAGCAGCAGCCCACGAGTCCTCACCTGTGCCACACGCAGATTCTCATCATGGCAGTGGAAGAGCAGTGGGAGCAGGCTCTGCCACACTTGTGTCATCAGGGGCTTTTTTCCTTCTTCTTCTACAGCAGAAATCAAGGTGTGAAAGACAATCATGGAGAGCTGCTGCACCTGGCTATCACCCTGCAGAACAGGAAGGCAGCAAGAGCTCAGCATCAGCTGGTTCTGGCCCACATTGGCACAGGCCTGCATCTGCACAGGGCCCCAAGTGTCCGGGCAGCAGCCAGTGGCCGTGGCTGGGGGCACAGAGCCTTACGTGGTCAAAGAGTGGCAGGAACACCTTAGCCAAATGCAGGGCAATGGGACTGGGTATGCGGGCACCATTATCCAGGAACAGATAACCCAGTAGCATGGTGGTCATCCTGACCCGCAGGAGCTCCACGAGCCTTTCGGTCAGGCTCCACATTCTTTCGGCCTGTGTGGAACACGACTTTGTGAAAGGCCACCCTGCTGCCGCAGGGCCCAGAGGCCAAAGGCCTGTCCTGAAGCACTGGGGCAGCTGAAGCAGGAGGCAGGAGAGCTGGGAGCAGCTGCCACAGCGCCCGAAGGCCAGGCAAGGCCAAGCAACTGCGTTGCCCAGCCCCACGCTGCCTGCACGGCTTCAGCCACTGCCCCCTTCTCACCAGCGGGGAATGGTCCCTGAGCGGGAGGAGGGCCCTGAGCAGCTGGCTGCCAATGTCTGCGCGGTCCCTCTGCAGGTGCCATGACAAGACAAGATCCATGATGCTGTCCCTGCATTCCCTCAAGTCCAGGCACTCGAGGACCTGCAAGGCACAGAGCAGTGATGGGGGAGCCGGCCGGCAGGAGCCCGGAACCGCACGGGGCTGGGCCCAGGCAGCAGCGCAGGGCACGGGCACCGTCCCAGGCGGCTGCGGCGACGAGAGGGCAGAGGGCTGAGAGGCAGCTCAGCCAGGCAGCGCTGGCCATCAGGCTCACCTCCACAAGGAATGCCAGGGCAGGGAAATCCCAGTATGGCATCTCTATGCTGAGCATCTCAAGGAGGCAGCATAAGATCCTTTTACACAAGGGCCTGGATGCATGGCACATCTCCCTGGAAGGTGGAAAGTGTCACTAAGACCTTGAGCCGGGGGGGGAAGCCTCTCCCAGCACTGACTCACATGGTTCTTGTCCTTCCCCACCACCCACTGCCAGGGGACCTGGGCCCTTTGAGATGTGCTCCTGGGCACCCCCTTTTCCAGCCTTTTCCAGTCTGCTTGGCTGTCGCTCGTCCCTTTGACCCACAGCCACGGGGACTGTGTGGGACAGCCCGGGCACAGGGCACAAATGCCAGGAGCAATGGGGAGAAGGGGGTGTCTCACCTGGCTAGCAGAGCCACGGCAGAGTGATGGGTATCAACGCAGAGCAGCGTGTCCCAGCCACGCTTGCCTTCCATTGACACCACCACCTGCTCACACTGGAGAAGGCAGAGCAGGGACTTCAGGGTCTGCACTGCAAACCTGTGTGCACAGCAAAGCCCAGGTCACACTGGCAGCACTGGCTCCTTGGCAGGCCACGTGGCAGGGACAGGAGGAGTGGCATGGAGCACCTGTTGGGGCTGGTGGCAAGGCCGTGCTCTTCCTGGCATTGCTTCCAGAAGGTATCAACCTCCTCTGGCATCTCTTCTGTGCTGAAGAACACTTGGAAGAGCAGATGCACAAACAGGTGGGGGAAATGCGGCGCCACTATACGTGGGACAGGGGCCTCCTGAAGGATCTTCCACATCACCACGGTTGCCTGCAAGGGACAAAGCCCCCCGAGACAGCACTCAGTGCCGAGGGGTCCGTGTGGCAGGGCCCAAGTGTGGCAGGGAGAGGCCCGGAGAGACCTTGGCAGGGGGAGCACGGGGCCTGGTGGGCCTGAAGCTGCCCCTGGGCCAGGTTTCAGATCAGCACCTGAGGCAGGGAGATGCAGTGGGGGAAGGAGGAAGGAGAGCTGCTGGAGAGGGAGCCTTGGGGCCAGCAAAGGCCAGTGTCAGAAACTCACAGCCAGGCCAAAGACACTCGTTTTGTCCCTGTCAGAGGTGCACATGCTGTGCTCTGGCCAGCTCCCCAGCACATCCAGGAGTATCAGCTGCACTGGCTCTGCAGTCCTGAGCGAGCACATGATGGTCTTCCACATGGTCAAAGCAGCTCTGTAGGGTTAGAGCTCTGTCTCAGGGGGCGTCTCAGACACGGCACCGTGGCCTGGGCATCCCTAGGGGCCCGGCTGACCACGGGCTCTGCCTCTGTCCACTGGCCCTGGCCAGCAGCAGCCAGGCAGCCCAGGCCTGTGGAGACAAGGCCCTTAGGGGCAGCAAGGCAGCACGGCAGCAGGCTCGGGGGCTGACGTGCCAGGGCTGGGAAAGGGAGCAGCCAGAGGGCCCTGGAACTCTCTGTTGCTCAGACACCTGGGACAGGTGGTACAAGCTGATGGGCTGGGAAGGCCTGAGCCGTGTGGGCAGGTGGGCCCCATACCTGTCACAGGACGGGGCCACACGCAGGAGCGTCACGACTGCGTCACCCGGGTGTGCTGCGGTGAGATTCAGCAGGGCCTTGTCCAGCCTGTGCTCGGCAGAATCATTGGCCATGAGCCAGCGGTGAATGTACCTCACCATGGCGGGCACCTGGAGAAGGCATGGGGAGACTTGGAAAGCTGCCAGAGGGAACAATGTCCCCAGGGTCCCCAGAGAAGTCCTTCCCTTCCCAGCGCACTGCCATGGCCTCAAAGGCTCCCAGGGACCACCAGGCGTGGCTGGGGAAGGCACGGGACTCATGGCGGAATTGAAGCCTGGCCCCAGGCTGCTTACTTGTTCTGGCCTGGCAACACCCTTCTCCAGGAGCAAATCCAGCAGGGCGGCACTGGTCTCATGATTGAGGAGCTCTGAGTGTGCTCTGAGCCCAGTGCCCACGGTGCTGGTCTCTTCCTGCCAAATGCTCCTGATGAAGTCACAAACAAGCTGTAGGAGAAGGGCAAGAAGCCGGGGATGTTGCACGGAATGCTGCACACAGGGGGCTGGGCTGAGCAGGGACAGCAGGCCCAGCCCAGGTGGGGGTGGCTGCAGGTACCTGTGCTGTGCTGCGGAAGCGGCCACGTCTGCGCTCCTGCTGCTGTGTGCGCTCCAGGGCTGCATCTGGCAAAGAGCGAGTGCAGCCAGAGATGAGGGGCTGCGGGAGAGGCCGGAGAACACAGCCCAGCCCTGCGCTCCCCAGGCAGAGAGAGCCCCGGGATGCCCCAGGGGATGGAGCACGGCCACTGCGGGTGTCTGCCGGGCCCCTCTTCCGTCCCGTCCTTGGGCATTTCCCCAGGGGATGGGATGGGATGGGATGGGATGGGATGGAGCCAAGTTGGCTGCAGGCTCCAGTCCTGCAGCCCAGCTCTGCCACTCACCCTCCTGCGGTGGATGGAATGGCACCGCCTCTTCATTCTCCTCTGCTGGAGCAGCTCCAGGGCCTTCTTCCTCCTCCTCCTCCTCCTCCACAGTGGCCAGCTTGGGCACTCTCGAGGCTCTCTGGCGCCCCAGCACCGAACGCAGCCGGTGCCGCTCCTGCAGGGCCTCCTGCGCCTCACCTGCGGGCGGGACGCGGCAATCAGCGCTCGGCCCGGGGCCAGCAACGGCCCCCGAGCGCCCCTCACCCGCCCCGGGCCGGCCATGCCCAGGCGTTCGCTCCCGGGAACGCGGCACGGGAGGCTCGGGGCCGGCGGCCGCGCTGCCGAGAGGCGGAGCTCGGGCCAGGGAAGCCGCAGCGGAGGCGGCGGGAGCGGCCGCGCCGCCTGTGTCCTGCGCGGGGTCCGGGAGGAGCCGGGGCCGGGGCCGGGGCCGGGGCCGGGGCCGGGACTGGACCCTGGGTCGGGGCCGGGGCCGGGCTCGGGCCAGGCGGAGCCGAAGGGCGGCGATGCCGCCCCCGCACCAGCCACTGATTCCCGCCCAGCAGCGCCACCGCCAGTACGGCCAGAGCCAGGCGGAGGCGAGATCGCGGCGGGACGGTCGGGGCCGGGCACGGGGCAGCCCCGCCCGGGGCCGGGGGCGGGCCGGGAGCATGGCCCGGCCCGGCAGGGGAGAGGGAGGCGGGGAGAGGAGAGGGACGCCGGGCAAGGGACCCCGAGAGAAGGGTGCCCGACAGCGGGAAAGGGAGAGAAAGAGAAATAAAGGGACAAAGAGAAAGAGGAAGAAAAATAGGAGAAAGCGTGTTTTAAATTATCTGTTTCGCTGCTGTCGCCGCTGCTGCTGCCGCTGCTGCTGCCGCTGCTGCTGCTGCCGCTGCTGCCGCCGCTGCAACTGAAGCACCGGGGCCGTTCGTCCCCGTGTCCGTTCCCCGCTCGCCCCACGAGCCCCACGTTCGAGCCCCGCGCGCCCCGGGGACAGCCCCTCCGTCTGTCCAAACACGGGAACTTTGCAGCCTTGAGCCCAGATGCAGAGCCCTGACTCCTGCACACTGGCACAGCGATCCCCTGCCTCGCTGCTGTGCATTGTCCTTGCTGAGGGTCAAACACTGTTGGGGCACTTTCCCTTGGGGTAGGATTCCTACCTGACCCAAGCACTGCACTTACATCTCCAGTGTTGCTTTCCAGTAAAAACAGGGGAAGGAAAACTGTGTGTGGCTCATGGGATTTTAGAGTGTCTAAAAATCACCAAGTCACCGACATTAGAGGTGCAGTGCATCTGGAGTTACTGGGATGGTGAAGTAGTGTAACATGGAAAAGGGGAGCATAGAAATAAATAGATGAAAACATCCTGGATTGTTTCTTTCATTTTCATTTCACTTCTGGAAAGCTGTTTCAGTTTTCCAGGAATCTTCTACTGTCTGCTCTTCCCAAGAATCTCTCATGGAGAGCAATGTCAAGCTTCTGTCGCAAGATTTTCCACCAGGAAATTATGCCACTGGTGAAGTTTTCATTGTGACTGTTTGTGCTGGCTTAGGGCAAATTTTGGGAGGAAACCTCCTAAAGGGGTCTGTCTAGAAAGAAAGTTCAAGCGTCCCCTCCCCCTACTAGTTCAGGGAAAGACTTCCCTCGAGAAAAGTGAAAAAAACCCCAGTTTTTTTAACAAGTAAAGTATTCACAAGCATGAAAAATGAATAATATTAAATAAAACCTCTGACAGTGCTGAAGAGATGGCAAATTCAGAAAGTCCTTTTTGTGGGTTGTAGTTGGCTCTCTCGGTCTCTTCTAAGTCCCTCTGGTTCTGGAATGCAGCGTCCCAGAGCTCGGGGGGGCCACAGGTGTGAGCTGCCGCTGTTTGTCTGGGTTTTCAGTCCAGAGCAGGTTTAAACAGTTCCAAGAAAAAGGAAAGTCACAGTCCAAGGAACTTCTCTTCCTAAGGTGGCTAAAATCAAATTGCTGGACCCGGGCTGTGAAGGCATCGGGAAATTTCCAAATCTGGGCACTGGCGGTCCCAGCAAACACCAGATCATGGTGGCGCTGGAGCCAGAACCTGAAGATTTCCAAACTTTGCTTTCTGTGCCAGCAAATCACTGGACTTGGGCTGTGCCAGCACCAGGAAGTTTTCAGATCTGGGCGCTGGCGCTGCCAGCAAACACCAGATCTGGGTGGTGTCATTGCCAGTGACAGAAATCTGCCGGATTTGGGCTCTGCTGGCACCAGAAAATTTCCAAATCTGGGTTCTGGTGCAGCAAACACAAGATGTGGGTGGTGCCAGACCCAGTGGCAGGAAGCTGCCACGGGCTTTGGATTTCTGTGCCAGCAAATTGCTGCACTTGGGTTGTGCCAGAACAGGGAAATGTCCAGATCTGGGCACTGGCAGTGCCAGCAAACAGCCCATTTCAGGCTCCAGGCTCCAGGAAGGACTGGATCTGGATGCCTTCCTCTTTTCTTTTCTTCTTTCCTTCCTTCTTTCTTGGGATCCTGCTGCCAGCAAACTCCAGATTGGGCAGTGCTGGCAAGGGGAAATTGCCAGGTTTTAGCTTTCTTTTCCAGTAAATTGCTGGACATGGGTGGTGCCAGAAGAGGGAAATTGCCAGATGTGGGCACTGGCAGTGCCAGTGCACACCAGATCTGGGTGGGGAATGTGCCAGCACCAGGAAATTACCAAATGTGAACTTTCAGTGCCAGCATATTGCTGGATTTATGCTGTGCACGAACCTGAACAATTCTGGATCTGGGCACTTGTGGTGTCAGCAAACACAAGATTGAGTTGCTGTAGGAACCAGGTATTTGCAAGGTTTTGGCTTTCTTTGCCAGAAAATTCCTAGACTTGGGCTGTGCTGGCACTGGGAAATTCCCGCATCTGGGCACTGGGGGTGCCAGCAAACACCGGATGTTGGCATTGCCAATGACGGTAGCAGGGAATTGCCAGATTGTGGCTTTCTTTACCAGAATATTGCTGGACTTGGCTCTGCCAGAATAGGGAAATTCCAGATCTGAGCACTGTCAGTGGCAGCAAACACCAGGTCTGGGCACCTGTATTGGCATCAGGAAATTGCCAGATTTTGGCTTTCTGTGCCAGCAAATTGCTGGACTTGGCTGTGCCAGCACTGGGAAATTTCCAGATCTGGGCACTTGCGCAGCAAACACCCGACCTGGGTGGTGCTGGCTGCAGCACCGGGAAGCTGCTGGTTTCTGGCTTTCTTTGCCAGAAAATTGCTGCATTTAGGTTTTGCTGGCAGTGAGAAATTTCCAGATGCTAATTTTGCAGTGCCAGCAAACTGCTGGAATTAGGCTGTGCAGGCTGGAATTAGGCTGAGACATTCCTGATCTGGGCACTGGCGGTGTCAGCAAACATGAGATCAGGTTGCTGTAGGTACCAGGTCTTTGCTTGGTTTTGACTTTCTTTGCCAGCAAATTGCTGCACTTGGGCTGTGCCAGAATAGGGAAATACCAAGATCTGGGAACTGGCAGTGCCAGCAAACACCGCATTTCAGGAAGGATTGGATCTGGACCCATTCCCTCCCTGCCTCCCACCCTCAACAAGGCGCCAGAGGGGCTGGAGAGCAGCCAGGCAGAAAGGGACCTGCAGGGACTGATGGACAGCAGGCTGGACATGAGCCAGCAGTGTGCCCAGCTGGCCAAGAAGGCCAATGGCTCCTGGTCTGGCTCAGGAATGGTGTGTCCAGTAGGAGCAGGGCAGGGATTCTTCCCCTGTTCTCAGTACTGCTTGGGCAGCACCTTGAGTGCTGTTTGCAGTTCTGGTGCCCCCAATTAAGGAGGACATGGAGGGGCTGGAGCGTGTCCAGAGAAAGGCAACAAGGCTGGGGATGGGTCAGGAGCACAAGTCCTGTGAGGAGCAGCTGAGGGAGCTGGGGTTGTTTATCCTGGAGGAGAGGAGGCTCAGGGGAGACAAGGCGGTGTCAGGGCACAGGTTGGACTTGATGATCTCCATGGCCTGTTCCACCCTTGCTGATTCTGGGATTCCATGAAACCACCCTTGGAGCAGTTGCAGGATGAGCCCTGGCCCTCCTCTTCAGAAGCTTCAGCAGCCCAGGTCCCTCAGCTTCTCCTGCCAGCCCCAAAGCCCATCCTGTCAGTCCTGCAGAGCCTCTGCAGCTCCTCCTCACTGCCCAGAACAGGGAGCCCCAGAGCCAGACACAGCAGCCCAGATGTGCCCCCCTGGCCTGGGGTGCCTCTGGCAAGGGAGCAGCACCAGGCACTGCAGGAGCCTGCAGACAATTGATCTGAAGGCCAAAGCTCCTTAGCTCCTTCTGAAAGAGCAGGAACAGTTCCTCATTCCAATGTGGTGGAATGCTGGGCACCACAGCTCCAGGTGAGGACTGGACACAAGTTTGCTCCCACTGAGTGCTGTGATGGGTTCTGCAGGAGCTCTGGCCTCCTGTGCTTGCCAGGCACAATGAGGAGAGAAGGAGCCAAGTGCACTGATGTGGGAAATGGATTTGTAGAAAGCTTTTAGGGCCTAATAGAAGGCCCACACAGTATGCATCTGTATATAACCCTTGAGACAGGAAACGCTAACTTAAAAATGCCATGGAATAGGACAGATATTGTTGAGAGAGAAATGGAGCTGGAAAAAAGTTTCAAAAGATGGCCTTCCAAATAAGACTTTGGAAAAACAGAGCTATGAAAGATGCATTGTAGTGGGACACACAAGAGGTAGTTTTAAATAATTGGCTTTAAGGCATCTACAACATGGCATGGCAAAAAGCTGATAGACCAAGAAATACTGTAATTAGGAAATAGTGGGCTTCTTAACTTTGATGGCGTGAATTATAACATCTGTATTGTCTCACCCTTCTCATGAGACTGAAAATGGAATAAAAGTTTTTAAAACACCTCTCAGTTGCCCCATCTCTAGGTCAAGAAAAGAGTATTATCCAACACACTGACACACCTTTGCCCTGAGCATAACCCTGCCTGGACCAAACACACTGAAAGGTTTCCCCTGTGGCCCATGTCTCGAAACATCAGGTCTGCTGTTTGACAACTCAGGTTGGTTTGGTGTCAAGGAGTTCCCTCAGAAATACTGGGTTTGTCTTCCTCTGTGCCTTCCCCTCAGCAGCCTTGGGGATGCTCCTGTGTGAAGCCATCTGTCTCACACAGTTTGAGACAACTTCAAACAGGATATTGTGCAATAAGTCGTCTCCTCTAAAGTGTTCCAACAATCCATTTCCAGCAATAGGAAATTATTACTAATAGATGACAGTGGAAAACCCCCAACAGTTTATTACCAAACAGAATCCCCCCATGACACGCGTTACAAGAAGGCGCCGGGCTCTCTTGGGAAGAACAGGAGCTGTCACGGAGCAGTTCCAGCAGCTGATGGAAGCTCGGGGGCTCGTCCAGCGTCGGCTTTCTCCCATGGCAGAGCTGCATGGAGCGGGCAGGGCAGTGAAGCAGCTGGGCTGGAGCCCCTCGCTGCCTTTTCTCCCCGGTGTGGCTCAGCTCACAGACTCTCGGGCTGGGAGCGGGGCCGCTCCGCTCCTGCCGGCACCGTGTTCCTGGGCTTGGACAAACAGTTTCCTGCCAGGAGAGCCCTGCACACTGCTCCACAGATCTTTCATAAAGGCCCAAACCAACTCCAAACGCTCTGTCTGCTGCAGCTTTTCACAAAGGGCTGCAGAAATCCAGGACAGCTGCACGTGAGTGTTGGAAGGCTCTTGTCTTGTTCCTGACAGCAGAATTCTTTATGATCTTGTGCAATTTTATTCAGATGTAACATGGGAACTGAGGTTTTTTTGTTAAAATATTTCATGATGAGTATGAAGCCTTGAGAGTATGAGGTGCAAGACTGATGTGTGAAAGCATGAGCATATCCTCCAAAGTGGCCAGTTTAATTGCCCATTTTATTACTCTTGTATTTACTCCACACTAATAAGGAAAATCAAGCTTTGCTTGGAGGCAAAACAGGCATGGGATACACTACAGTCCCTCGCAGGCTCAGCAGGGCTGGCAGTGACAAAGCAGGCAGTTTGCTTCATTGTGAACCACTACAGAGCTGCATCCCAATCTGGTTTAAGTAGTGTGGTATTATTAAGAGCTCCTTTTCTGCATGAGACACCAAAAGGAGATCCCAAATGATCTTCATGCAAGCATGCAGTAAAGAACTGCTCCTGCTGTTCTAATGAAGCATTTGCTTTGGCAATTACACTCTTCCCATTCATCTTTTTATGCAGACACTTCAGGTTTTCCCCTACACCCCTGCAAGGCTGGCAGTCGCTGTTTCCCATTTCCTGTTCTTCCCTAGAGATGGTGCAGTGGCTGCTTTGAAACAAAAAAGCCCTGGGATCTGGACAGCTTGAAGGAGCATGAAATGCTAATTATGTGCTCATATTGGTAACACCCAAGTCTGCACTGCCCAGTCCTCTGAAGCAGCAGCAGCAGCAGGACCATGCATCATTCCTGTTGGTGGATGTTCATGCTTCTGGTGTGCAAGAGCAATGACTTTGAGGAGGGACAAAAATGCCCCTCTTCAAACAATGGCTGTGCAAGGAGATGTGATGTTTCACAGCCTTTTCTAGAATATTGCAGAAAGATCTAAGGTAATATTGTGGCATGGAGTAGGTCACTAAATTTGTCTCCAGAGGAATCCCCAGAGGGCACATTCACTCTGCTGCTGATGACAACCCCATAAGCTCACGGACCAGTTTTCCTTGCAACGTGCCACCCTGCCTGGGCTTTACTAGGCCGGGACTAGGCCCAGAGCTAAGCAAGCACATGCAGCCAGGTGACATTGTGTAACATCAGAAGCTGGCAACCATGAGGACTTTGCTCTCAAAAGGTTACAGTTTGCACTGGGCCCAGAAGTGTTTTACCCTAAGGCAAAGCAAATTGAAATGTGAAGTTTCAAAGCTTCAAATGACTATGAAAGGAAACTGCAGAATAATTTCTGGATGGGCAGCATTGTCAATGATCATGCAGCCCTCCAACAGCTGGAGCTGAATGTTACAGCGCCTGAGTGGGTCACTGCTGGTGAGAGAGACGATGAATCTTGTTTCTTGATCAGAAGGCTGGATTTATTGATATATGATATAAAATACATTATGACTATACTAAATAGAATAAAGAAAGAAGTTTGCAGATGCTGCTAAGCTAAGAATAGAAAAGAAAGAATCTAAAACAAAGTTGTGCCCAGGGACTCGGTCCCCTGGCTTGCTCTTGTGATTGGCCCTCAATTATAAACATACAAACATGAGCCAATCAAGGTGTCCCTGTTACATTCCACAGCAGCTGATAACAATTGTTTACATTCTTCTTCTGGGGCCCTCAGCTTCCCAGAAAATGCAGAAATCTGAAAGAAAGGATTTCTGTGAAAAAATGTCTGCGACATCTCACCTTTCTAAATTGTATAAAATAAAAGAAAAATGCTGATGTGGAATGAACAGGAAATTTCTTCACCTGTAAAATATACAATACTAACAAATCACTAAAAACAATCCTACAATCTAAGAAAATGCAAAAAACAATGCAAAGAGAATTCAAGTCCATGCAGCTGAGTTTCAGGAACAGTCCATCAGCTGAAGTTGTTTCTTTTGGACATCTGAGAGTCCTTTTTGGTCCTGAAAACAAACTTGCTGCAAAAAGAATCCCATCAATAGTTATCAAAAACCCACTGACAGTCTTACAACAATTTCAAACAATTTCAAACAATTTGAACAACTTTGGAATGTCCTTTTCTGGCCCTTCAATGCTTCAGTGCTTCAGAGCTGCTGCCCGCTATTTTCAATCTTTTTAATTTAATTTTAAATTTTTTTTTTTTTTTTTTTTTTTTTTTTTTTTGATCGAGAAGCAAAAGAGCAGCAGCCGAGCAGAGCAGTGCCAGAGAAGTAAAGGCCCTGGGGGCCCTTGCCCATGCTGGACCAGGAACCCCAAAACTGGCCCACAAAGGGGGACCAGGACCAGTAGGAGGAACCTCAACCCCCAGAAACACCAAGAGGCCAAATGCTGGCCCTGGCCCAAAAACTTCCTGAGCCCAACGGCCCAGGCCAAACCCATGAGGAAGGCTCTGCATTCCCGCAGGCCTGCACCCTGCTGCCAGTACAAGGGCAGCACGGGTAGTGAGATGCTTCCTTTCCCCAAAACCACTGAGGCATGCCAGCAGCAGGGAAATAGAAGCCTTCCCCAGCAATCCCATCTGGGGTCTGGAGATGTTTGTTCCCCACAGCAAACCAGCTATGGTCTCCTCCAGCTGTGCCCTTTCCCTCTGCAATGCATCGGGTTTGTCTCTCATCCGCCCCGTGGAATCACCCCCACCCCCTCTGGGCTGGGGACCAAAGGCAGAACTCTCGGGATGCACCTGCCCCCCCATGCCACTAGGACGCAGGAGAGGCGGCAGCCTCCATGGGACAGCAACCGAAACACCACCCCCCAAACCGCCGAGCTTGAAAGCCGGCAGCCGGGCTGCCGCAAGAGTCAGCTGGCGGGCAGCCCCCGCTCCACTGAAGGAGAGACCCCCGGCCGGGGCGGCTGCTGGGGCAGCCGGTCCGGGACAGTCCGGGCTCGAACCAGCCGCCGGTGCCATGGCAGTCTCTGACGCCGACACGGAGGACAGAGCCTCCGACAACGCCAGAGCCGCTGGAGCGGCCAGTCCGAGCGGCGAGGGGGGGGCCGGAACTGGGGAGGGAACCGCGCTGAGAGTGGGATCAGCCGCGGGCTGCTCCGAGGGTCCCGGAGGTTCAGCGCCGTTTTCAGCCCCATCCTGAACAGGAACTGTCTCGCCTTGAGGCGGCGGGGATGAGCGGGAACACGCTGTTGCTGCGTCCCTTGGCTCTGAAAGCGGCGGCACGCACGGCACAGGCAGCAGCGGAGCCGGGAGAAGCGACGGAGCATCGCTGTTGCTTAGCAACAGCTCAAGCACAGGAAGTGCTGTCTCTTCTGCCTTCTCCGACGCTGAGCCGGAAGCTGGAGACGCATCCTCATCGTTGCCTAGCAACAGCTCAGGGGGCGGGGAGGCCGGTGAAGCCGCGGGCGGGACAGCCTGGAGAGGCGGAGACGGGATCTCCTTGAGTGACGGCTCTGGCAGGACCGGAGAAACCTCAGAGACCGGTGCCGCCCCCATGTCTGAAGGCGGAGTCTGAGAGGCCGGCGCTATCTTGAGCGGCCACTCCCATCCCCCCGGAGAGAGAGAAGGGGGGGGAAGGAGAAAACTCCATCTGAGCATGCTCCGGAGCAAGAGTAAAAAAAACTTCTTCGCCCTGCGAAGTTTCAGCCCCCCCCGCCGCGAAGCAGGGCGGGGGGAAAAGCCCAAAGTCATCACCCACCAGGTCTTCTGCCAAGGGGGGGGGAAATGGTGCCTGGCCATAACAGTTAGAAATCCATTGAAAACAAGCTGCTCTGCGTTTCAGAAGTGGGAAAAGCTGTATAAATGCTGGGTAGATAGAAGGCAGGACACGTCCCTGGCTCCAGACGAACTGGAAAATGGAGTCCATGCACTCCCAGACAAAAGCATCTAAAGCGTACAGGACATCAGTAAAGAACCCAAAAAGCTTTGCCCATCTAAAGAATTTGTAGAGATCTGTTTCTGACAAAAAGCAACCATCTTCTCTGCACCAATGTTGCCAGAGGACAATAAGTTTCTCCTCTGAAGGGGAGAATTGAATCTCTTCTGGCAAGGCATGTGTCTGCCATACAAACAGCCACAGACTACGAAGGGCTGGTTCATCAGGGATAGAAAAGCCCACAGTACCTTTTGAAAGAGTCCAGCTTGCTCTGGCCAGCTCCACAGGTCTGCTGCTCTTTTCCATCATCTTTCCTGATGGTTTTCCAGAAGAAGGTTCTGTTGTGGTCAGCCTTGGCTGTGAACTCTGTCCAAATCAGGATCTTCAGTTCTTCAGCTCCTGGCTTGAATCCACTTCTGTGGTCGCTTCAAAGCAACCATCACATGCTACACATACGGGATTTTTACCCAGTGCAGCAATTTTGCTCCTCTGGTCTCATCAAATTAATTTTTGCTCTGACACGAGGGGTCACCAGATGTTACAGCGCCTGAGTGGGTCACTGCTGGTGAGAGAGACGATGAATCTTGTTTCTTGATCAGAAGGCTGGATTTATTGATATATGATATAAAATACATTATGACTATACTAAATAGAATAAAGAGAGAAGTTTGCAGATGCTGCTAAGCTAAGAATAGAAAAGAAAGAATCTAAAACAAAGTTGTGCCCAGGGACTCGGTCCCCTGGCTTGCTCTTGTGATTGGCCCTCAATTATAAACATACAAACATGAGCCAATCAAGGTGTCCCTGTTACATTCCACAGCAGCTGATAACAATTGTTTACATTCTTCTTCTGGGGCCCTCAGCTTCCCAGAAAATGCAGAAATCTGAAAGAAAGGATTTCTGTGAAAAAATGTCTGCAACAGCTGAATCCAGAATTGCTTCTTCCAGCTGTGCAGGAATTCATTCCACTGGCAAGCACTGGTCCATGGGAACAAATGATCCCCTAGCTCTGGGCTGAATGGCGCCCAGGCTGCAGTGCAGATTTGAGGAACCCTTGTCACTTGTTATTGGCCTCCCAGTGCACTCATCCTTCTGCAAACAAGGGGCAAACAACTCAGCTGCACTGCTGTCCCCGGTAAATATATATACAGATGACTTTGCCAAAGCAGTGCATCATTTCCCAGTGAAATACACGACCTCTTCTTACCGATGAAATTGTGATTGAAGACACCTGTGAGCCAGATCTGTGGGAGATTGCAAAGGAGCAAAGCTTTGGGATTTGGGCACACTTCTCTTGGTTTCTTTGCTCAGGCCTTTGGTGAGCACAGAACACACCTAGGTAGAAAACCTTTGACTAGACAGGATCTTTTGGATCCATTGTCCCCCAAATGTGTGGCCCTCTTACAATGACAAGTTGAAAACAGCAGCACAAATGACACAAAGAAAACATGGCCAAAGAGGCAGAGGAGAGGCCCAATGAGGAAAGGATGTGGTGAGACGCTGGCACATCGAGTGAGCTGCACTCCCATAATCTCTAGGCTAGCAGGTCCTGGTCTCACATTCTCCTTTTGGTTTTTTCAATTTTGTTTATTTATTTACTTTTTTCCATCATCAAACTAAAATATATAGAATTAAAAATACGTCATCAAAACTTAAAGACAGAATCAAAACACATTAATTCATAACTACATCTAAAGATCAGAACATATGTACAGCTGTAACTATGAAGCCTAATGCATCAATCCTATTCTTCAAACACTCTCCATACAGGCGGCAGCTTCTTCCTGAGCTTGGAGGAAAGAGAGCTCCTCTGGATGAGAGGCGAGGACTTTGTGGGTAAGGGAACATTGGAAGTGTCCGAGAAAACTTCTCGGTAAGACTGTAACCAGTCAGCTCTGCAAAATGGAGACCCAAAGTTTAACAGAGGCCACCACACAAACCTAAAGCAGCTGAAGCTCCATATTTCCTGGGACACATTTCCTGGAAATGCCCAAACAGCTGCACAGGGAAACATGCTCCTGCTGGCAGACACTGAGGCAGGCCAGGGCAAACCCTGAGCCACTTGCCCAGAGCTGGCACAGGCACAGCGTGGCCCCTGGGCTGCCCTGGGACAGCAGGGAGCCCAGAGCCCTGTGCTCCCCAGGAATGGCTCAGCTGCACACGCACCCTCCTGCTCCTCTGCCTGCCCCTCAGCTCAGCAGCCCTGCAGCTCCAGGGGCACTGGCAGCAGCACAGCTCATTGCAGGGGCACGTGCAGGGCACAGCTGTTCCCTGGCAATGTGCACAGCCTCTCTGGGCTGCCACAAGACCCTTCCTCCCAGCAGGGATTGGCCCAGCTCCCCCCTCACCTCTGTGTGAGGCTGAGCCATGATTGCCCTTCACCTTGTCCTCAATCTGGAGCAGCTTCAGGCCCCCCATGCCATGACTAGGAAGGGCAATGGAGAGAGCAGGGGCAGATGCACACCCTTCCTTAGGATTTTGTCATTTTTGGCACAGCTCAAAAGGCAAACCCAGAGGCATCCAACTCAGCGCTTCCTCAGCCTTCTGGAGAACATCTTGCCTTCACCAGCCCAACATTTTGGAGAGGTTTTCCTGCACATGTGGAGGTTTGCTGGCAGCACATTTCTTCAGCTGGGTGCCCATCACCTTGCAGAGGGCAGAGGCCAGCTTGGTGGCCACGGTGTGGACGTTGGCGCTCCGCACAGGCAGCGCCTTGTTCCCCAGGCAGGACCAGAGCACGGGCAGGGCGTCGCGCTGGACGACTTCAGGGCTCCTGGCATGAACCCCCTGCACAAGCACTGCCGGGACAGAGACACAGCTCCTTACCCACCAGCCTCACTGCAAACAAGGATCTGCCTCTGCTGCTTCTGCTTCTTGCCAGCCTCTCTGGCCAAGAGCAGCAAAATAGCACCCAGAGCCCCTTGGTCCAGAACGGGCAAAGCAGCTGAGCATCCTGGAAACAGAACCACCAACCCCTCAGCATGAATTGCTCCAACCAGAGCCTTGGCCCTGTGGCAGACTTCTTACCTTTACTAAATTATTTCACAATCTCTTTCTGCATGAACAATGAATGCAATGTCCAATTGCCTTTGATTTCCATTAAGAAATTGTCTAAACCCACACTGAAGATTTGGAAATGCACCATAGAGAGGAAATTGAGAGACTTCTAATAAAAGTGATGATTCCATTTTTGTAACTTTGATGCCAAGTGCCAAATGTCTAATCTGGCTCTTCCCTGTGCTCAGTGGCACACAGCAAGGGGCAGGATTAGAACACACCTCAAAACTCCAGCCCACCAGAGATGGCTGCTGCCTGACAGCTGGATGAGAAACATCAGTGACCAGCTGGGGTCTTTGGCAGAATGCTTTTGGGGCTTCCAACAAAGAGCTGTTTCAAACCTCAGGGTGTCTTAGATAATTACTCAGACCCCATTGCCTTGGCATTTGGGCATCTTCACATTTAATGCCACTTCCCCTCCCAATGGTAATGGCATTTTTTCTTATAATGTTCACTGAAATAGGGGCATAGAGAAAGAAAAATGCTACACAGGGGACTGAAATGTAACCAAAATATGAGTGCTTTCTCACATTGTCCCTGAAATATCTCTGCTCATTTTCTGAACTGAACTGTATCAAACACAGACAAATATTTACTACCAAAAGGCTTCTTGCTTGGCAGATTTGGCTGAGAGAAAAAAAACTGAAATGCTCTGGAGACCATTCTTATTTTCTGATCAGACAAAATGTTATCGAGTAGGCATTTAATATTCTGTGGTGGAAGAGACTTCATTTTCTCTATGCTGTTAATCCATCAGCATTGAAGGAGCTCCTGCAAGTAACCAAAACCAATTCTGCTAAGCAGGAAAGGGTTAAGGTACCCATTTTAAGATGGCAATTCATATGAGTTTAAATATAATTAAAGATATCGGTGACTACTGAACGTGAGGAACAGCTCTCTGTTCCTACTAAATCTCAGAGAGAACATGTGCTTTTTCTAAAGTAGTCCTATTTTATGGTTAATTCCTTTATTTGAAAAAGAGATCAAAAGAACTGCTAAACTAAATTCCCTATTGCTGGAGATCTGCTTTATTCAAATGCTCTTTAAAGGGCCTTTGACATTCCCAATTGCTGAACATGCCCTTTTGAGATTCCTAATGAAGACACAAAGTGTATTAAACCTTGCATTCAAAGATGTTGGCATAATTAGCAGTGGATTTAGCCCCAGTTGAATCATGGCTATCAATCACCTTCTCTACTGTATATTGAGATTATCCTTTTTCCATTCCTTGGCTCTTGCTGACACAGCAAGCTCCTCTGAGGAATCAATTATCAGCTGCATTTGTAGCATTTTGGACAGCGCTGACACAGGCAGACACTGTTTGCACACCCGGAAAGGCTCAGTCCAAGGCCACTCTGACAGCACAGGCAGGGAGCCTCAGCACTCTGCTTCTGTCCCTGTGCCCCAGAGGCTGCCTTGCACTAAACCCGTGCCTCTGATACCTCTGTTGAGTTCTGGCCTAAGCTGAGACCCCCAGGCTCTGCACGGTTCAGCCTCAAAACTTTCCAAGAGAAAAACAAGAAATCTGTGAGGACAAAACAAACTGATGCCCTGAGACAGCATTGGCCACCATTTCCCCTCAAAGATCACAGATGTCCCTGAGCTTCCCAGAGAGGAGCCAGCTGGGGCATTTTTAGCCCTCCCTTTGCTGGAGGTGGTTCTGAGATGCCCCAGTGAGAGCTCAGCCCCAGACCAAGCGCTGCCCCCATCTCAGATGCTGCCCAGCTCTGCAGCAGCCAGGGAAAACCTGCCAAACCCACCTGCCTTGGCTATGGGGCAGCAGGGACACGCTCAGCCCCTCCTGGTTTGGAGGAGCTGCTCTGCTGTCTGCTCACAGGCATTGCCTGTAAATGCTGCCTGGGAAGAGCTCTTGGCTCAGAAGGGGAGGCCATACCTGTGATACGCTCGGTGACATCCAGCAGGGCTTGGCCACTCAGGTGATTCCATTGGTGGCTGAACTCTTTCAGCAGTGACACTTTATCTACAAGGGAAACACACGTTTCTGCTCACTTTCCTCAGGTCATAGGAGAAAGGACAGTGGGGAGGGAAAGGGCAGGGCCAACCTCATTTTTTAAAATAAAGTACATTTCTGCTGGTTTTTGAATCTTTTTCTTCTTTCCTTCCAGCCTTCTTGGCAGGGTTTTAAATTGCAAAAGAAAAGCTCTCCCTTCACATTTGTAAATCCAAACTTGTCTGCTGCAGCAGGAGCTGTGTTAAAACATTTCACATCAGGGACCTCAAGAGTTCAGACACATGGAAGCAGTGAAAAGGTTTGGCA